>NW_027412088.1:101660062-104403469 GCF_047663935.1 Musca autumnalis
TGGTGTCTTCTTATTTTTCTTGCCTACGGATATCCATTTTGTTTTATCTTCCGGTTGTTTTCTTATGGGTGGTTCTTTGGGAGTTTCTACCGCTTTCTTTTTGTGCCTCTTTCCAGGGTTAGCTTCGCCTGGGCTTGATGCACTTCTCTTGTGTTGACTCGGTTGAGGTGTCTGCGCAGGCTCGGCTCGGCTTATTGTATTCGCATAACTTTTTCTTTCGATTGCTTGTTCGGCTGTTTTCCAATTCCTTCTGTAATCGGCAATTACGTCGAGTAACTCATCTAATTCAGAGACACCATTTTGAACATCTCTGCTAATGTTCCGCTGCTTATTGATTGCGTCTTTCATCTTTCGAAGCACGTTATGACATTTTGCCAGGGCTTCCTCTTCCGATGTTCTCATTTGGAGTATGTATTCCTGCTTTGGAGAGGTTTGAACCAGCGTTATTAGCGCCGCTGCTGCTGTAGATTGTGGAGTTTCTACGTTGCCTGGCATAAGTTCAGCTGTTTCTACCGCAGATGAGTTCACGGGGGTGCGCTTAATTCTGGAGCTGATGCGGAAAGCAAATGCTTCTTCTTCTAGGGTTTGTGGAGTTGACGTCATTTTGTGTTGTTGGGTCCCAACTCAAATCCGTTATCTTTATCTGTAATACAGTTACCCTTTATGTGACCCCGAGGTTGTCTACGCGCATGGAGGTCCTCGCGAGGGTTGACACAAGGCCTTATGAGCACTTGTGTTCAGAGCCAGGTCGGGAGCTAATCAGGACCATAATGTCAACTGACCCTGCAAGACCAATTGAATGGCGACAGAATAAAGAGCGTTTTTTGAGGCCTTGCCAAGGTTTTAGTAGGACGGAGGATAGCGCCGACATTAACCTGAAAGCCATTTCGGAGGGATTCCACTCCCACTTACTGAGGTGACAGACTGCCGCTGCTACCAGCCCGTGGCGATAAGCTCGTAATGTAATCAGTATCGTGTTCCATATTCATAGCAGGGTTGTCATCGATGATTTTTGTATCAGGCAGCCGTCCCTAACATGGAAGCAGACGCTGACCCGAGAGCCGCTCGCTGCGAGGCAGACGTTCTCAGGGTTCACGTGGGGTCCGCGGGGTCGTTAAGCCCGTCACCTCTTCTTTTTGAGGTGCCCCTGCGGGGATAATAATAATAATAATAATAATAATAATAATAATAATAATAATAATAATAATAATAATAATAATAATAATAACAATAATAATAATAATAATAATAATAATAATAATAATAATAATAATAATAATAATAATAATAAAAATAATAATAATAATAATAATAATAATAATAATAATAATAATAATAATAATAATAATAATAATAATAATAATAATAATAATAATAATAATAATAATAATAATAATAATAATAATAATAATAATAATAATAATAATAATAATAATAATAATAATAATAATAATAATAATAATAATAATAATAATAATAATAATAATAATAATAATAATAATAATAATAATAATAATAATAATAATAATAATAATAATAATAATAATAATAATAATAACAATAATAATAATAATAATAATAATAATAATAATAATAATAATAAAAATAATAATAATAATAATAATAATAATAATAATAATAATAATAATAATAATAATAATAATAATAATAATAATAATAATAATAATAATAATAACAATAATAATAATAATAATAATAATAATAATAATAATAATAATAATAATAATAATAATAATAAAAATAATAATAATAATAATAATAATAATAATAATAATAATAATAATAATAATAATAATAATAATAATAATAATAATAATAATAATATTTTTTTTTTTTTTTTTTTTTGCGGCGGAGATGGGAAAATGCGTTATGCATTCACGCTGGGTCGTCACTCAACGTGGTATGTCGGACTCGATCTTCCTACCGACTAAAAACCCACCTCCTTACCTCTGGGAGTTGCATCCACCTCGGCACCACTTTCGTATTACTTCGAGGTGGCTCCCAGGTCTCTACGACCTTCTGCTCAATTTTGCTTGCGTCCAAGCTCCGCTTTTTTTTTAGTTTCCAGTGTTGGCATTGTTAACACTGTCTAGATCTTTCTTCTTTATTCTTAATAGCACGTCACAGTACCTTGTAACGGCGAGCCAATTTTCGGTGCTCCTTAGCATTTTCTCTACTACATTTTCTGCTGACAGTGTACCTATTTGTTCTTCTGCTGTGGCTCGGAGAGCAGACCATCGTGTACATTCAAAAAATGTGTGCTCAGCATCATCTATGATATCCTCTTCTTCGTAAAGACAGAAGGGGGAATTGCATTTTCCTCGTTTAAACAAGTATTTTCGGAAATAACCATGTCCCGATAGCATCTGCGTCAGATAGTAGTTGACATCACCATGTTTTCTGTCCATCCATATCATTATATCTGGGATAAGCTTTGCCGTCCATCTACCACAAGTTTCACTGTTCCAATTCGCCTGCCATTTTTCAACTGTTTCGTTTCTTATTTGGGCAATGTCTGCTGCTGTATGTTGCGAGCGTTTGGCTTCGTATATTTTCAGCCGTTCTTCCGCCATTAAGTCGATGGGTATCATACCTGCTATGACTTGTATCGCTGGTCCCGAAACTGTGCGGTATGCGGATGCGACTCGCATTGCTGCCATTCTCTGTACTGCTAGCAATTTTTTTACTCTGCGTTTAGTAGAGAGGCCCTGGGCCCAGATTTCACATCCATAAAGAAGAATGCTATTGCAGGTTTCCATCAATAGTTTCCTTTTGCGTGGGAGTGGCCCTCCGATATTGGCCATTAATCTGCTTAGTTGCCCTGTGATAGCAGCAGCTTTTTCACATTGCGCGGTTTATCTGCGGCGAAAAGGACAGTTTATTGTCGAGTTGCATTCCAAGATACGTAACTGCTTTCTGTGTGCGAATAACGAGGTCGTTACCCGCATATCGATTTCAGCTGGGATATGCTTCTGGACAATAGCACCAGCTCGGTTTTGTGCATAGCTAGTTCTAATCCATGTGTCTCTAACCAAGCCCTGGTTCGGAGCATCACTTGTCTTAATTTGCGTTGAGCATCTTCCGTGTTTCTGGCCTGAATTACAGCTGCTATGTCATCTGCGTATCCTACTAAAAACGTATTGTCTGGCATATCTATTTCCAGAATTTCGTTATAGCTTATGTTCCAGAGGTCAGGACCTAGAATGGAACCCTGTGCGGCACCTGATGTGATATGTTTCTGCTTTGTACCCTCGCTTGTATTATACATAAGTATCCTTTCGCTTAGGTAGCTACTGATTATCTTCTGGATGTATGCAGGGACTTGGAATATGGTCTTCATGGCATGTATCACGTCTATCCACCTTAAGCTATTGAAAGCGTTCTTTACGTCGAGAGTGGCAAGTAGTATTACTGGCCTGCTGTAGCTATTTTGTTGTTGTGCGGCGGAGAACACGTCGACAACCTCTGCTATAGCTCCGATTGTTGATTTACCAGGTCTGAAACCATGTTGTCTCTTCGATAGGCCACCTTTCAGTCGTATGGCCTCTTCAATTCTTGGTTTGAGAAGCCTCTCATAAAGTTTTCCGGCTGTGTTAAGCATACACAATGGTCTGTATGATGATGGAGCAGTTGGGTCCCCTTTACCTTTGCTAATAAGAACCAGCTGTTGCTTTTTCCACAAAGATGGAAAGATTCCCTCTAGCAAACAACGGTTATACATGTCCAGCAGTATATCTGGTCGTGCTTCTGCAATCTCTCTAAGAACCTCAGCTGGAACGCCGTCAGGTCCAGGAGCCTTATTGTTTTTCAGTTTTCTTGCAGCCGTTTTTAGTTCATCTGCTGTAAACATTGTGGGAGTGGTTATCGGTTCTCTGATAGGACTTTCTCTTCTCATTTCATGGGCGGGAAACAACGTGTTTACGATATTATCCATAGCTTTATCGTCCATTTCGTTTACTGGAGTTTGAGCTCCCAATTTCTTCATAACGATTTTATATCCAAGTCCGAATGGGTCTCGGTTTACATCGTCCCTTAGTTCTTCCCATTTACGTTTTTTGCTTTCTTGAATGGCTTTACTTTGTACTTTACTTTGCTGTCAGTCACTCCGACTTTTAGCAGTCTGGTCTCCAGTATTTTCCTGGCGCCATGTATGGGAATTGTGACAAAAGCTCTTCTCTGTTCCCTGTGGTTTGGAGCTGTTAAATGTACTGTAATATCAGTTACAGCTATTTTTGTGGTCTTGTTTACTGCGAGTTTCACTTCTTCTGGGGTGGTTAAGGCATCCAGGTCTTGTAATTCGACCGTGGCCTTGGGTATTTTCTCCTCTACTGTGGCTGAGTCCTTCAGAGATGCTTTAATGGCGTCACAGAATTTTTCTCGCTCCCCACCTCTTCCCATCACCAATAGGACTGCTCCTGTTTTTGTTTTACTTATTGACCGTATGGCTACGTCTGCTTCCTCAGGTCTAACATTTTGTCTGATGTTTTTGAGTACATCGGAATAACTGTTGCCTGCGCTTGGTTTAATGATGACAGCGTCGGAACGGTTTCTTGGTGTCTTCTTATTTTTCTTGCCTACGGATATCCATTTTGTTTTATCTTCCGGTTGTTTTCTTATGGGTGGTTCTTTGGGAGTTTCTACCGCTTTCTTTTTGTGCCTCTTTCCAGGGTTAGCTTCGCCTGGGCTTGATGCACTTCTCTTGTGTTGACTCGGTTGAGGTGTCTGCGCAGGCTCGGCTCGGCTTATTGTATTCGCATAACTTTTTCTTTCGATTGCTTGTTCGGCTGTTTTCCAATTCCTTCTGTAATCGGCAATTACGTCGAGTAACTCATCTAATTCAGAGACACCATTTTGAACATCTCTGCTAATGTTCCGCTGCTTATTGATTGCGTCTTTCATCTTTCGAAGCACGTTATGACATTTTGCCAGGGCTTCCTCTTCCGATGTTCTCATTTGGAGTATGTATTCCTGCTTTGGAGAGGTTTGAACCAGCGTTATTAGCGCCGCTGCTGCTGTAGATTGTGGAGTTTCTACGTTGCCTGGCATAAGTTCAGCTGTTTCTACCGCAGATGAGTTCACGGGGGTGCGCTTAATTCTGGAGCTGATGCGGAAAGCAAATGCTTCTTCTTCTAGGGTTTGTGGAGTTGACGTCATTTTGTGTTGTTGGGTCCCAACTCAAATCCGTTATCTTTATCTGTAATGCAGTTACCCTTTGTCATCGATGATTTTTGTATCAGGCAGCCGTCCCTAACATGACGCTCTCAGGGTTCACGTGGGGTCCGCGGGGTCGTTAAGCCCGTCACCTCTTCTTTTTGAGGTGCCCCTGCGGGGATAATAATAATAATAATAATAATAATAATAATAATAATAATAATAATAATAATAATAATAATAATAATAATAATAATAATAATAATAATAATAATAATAATAATAATAATAATAATAATAATAATAATAATAATAATAATAATAATAAAAATAATAATAATAATAATAATAATAATAATAATAATAATAATAATAATAATAATAATAATAATAATAATAATAATAATAAAAATAATAATAATAATAATAATAATAATAATAATAATAATAATAATAATAATAATAATAATAATAATAATAATAATAATAATAATAATAATAATAATAATAATAATAATAATAATAATAATAATAATAATAATAACAATAATAATAATAATAATAATAATAATAATAATAATAATAATAATAATAATAATAATAATAATAATAATAATAATAATAATAATAATAATAATAATAATAATAATAATAATAATAATAATAATAATAATAATAATAATAATAATAATAATAATAATAATAATAATAATAATAATAATAATAATAATAATAATAATAATAATAATAATAATAATAATAATAATAATAATAATAATAATAATAATAATAATAATAATAATAATAATAATAATAATAATAATAATAATAATAATAATAATAATAATAATAATAATAATAATAATAATAATAATAATAATAATAATAATAATAATAATAATAATAATAATAATAATAATAATAATAATAATAATAATAATAATAATAATAATAATAATAATAATAATAATAATAATAATAATAATAATAATAATAATAATAATAATAATAATAATAATAATAATAATAATAATAATAATAATAATAATAATAATAATAATAATAATAATAATAATATAATAATAATAATAATAATAATAATAATAATAATAATAATAATAATAATAATAATAATAATAATAATAATAATAATAATAATAATAATAATAATAATAATAATAATAATAATAATAATAATAATAATAATAATAATAATAATAATAATAATAATAATAATAATAATAATAATAATAATAATAATAATAATAATAATAATAATAATAATAATAATAATAATAATAATAATAATAATAATAATAATAATAATAATAATAATAATAATAATAATAATAATAATAATAATATATAATAATAATAATAATAATAATAATAATAATAATAATAATAATAATAATAATAATAATAATAATAATAATAATAATAATAATAATAATAATAATAATAATAATAATAATAATAATAATAATAATAATAATAATAATAATAATAATAATAATAATAATAATAATAATAATAATAATAATAATAATAATAATAATAATAATAATAATAATAATAATAATAATAATAATAATAATAATAATAATAATAATAATAATAATAATAATAATAATAATAATAATAATAATAATAATAATAATAATAATAATAATAATAATAATAATAATAATAATAATAATAATAATAATAATAATAATAATAATAATAATAATAATAATAATAATAATAATAATAATAATAATAATAATAATAATAATAATAATAATAATAATAATAATAATAATAATAATAATAATAATAATAATAATAATAATAATAATAATAATAATAATAATAATAATAATAATAATAATAATAATAATAATAATAATAATAATAATAATAATAATAATAATAATAATAATAATAATAATAATAATAATAATAATAATAATAATAATAATAATAATAATAATAATAATAATAATAATAATAATAATAATAATAATAATAATAATAATGATAATAATAATAATAATAATAATAATAATAATAATAATAATAATAATAATAATAATAATAATAATAATAATAATAATAATAATAATAATAATAATATATAGAAAGTGTGGGCCAAATCAATTGCTTACTTCGCCATTTATCGTTCACACAATTTTTCGAAAAAAAATTTGAACTTTTGTGGGGGAGGTGTGGACCTACATATGTAGCCTATATTCGAACTTAAACTAAGTTTGCGCAAAATATTACGAAGTATAAAATTTTGTTCGAATCGGTAGATCAGTTCGAGAGATATCGTGCGCAACAGCCAGGTAGACAGTGAGAGAAATAGGTGAACGGACAGGGCAAAATCGACTCCAAATCGTCTGAAACGAATTTCGACCAAACATACTTGGGGCCTAAAACCGTTATTTCGATAAGACACATCTTTGGTCGTATTTCGTATGTATCCCCTTTACCCAAAATGCTGAGGTATAAAATAGGAGGCGAGGCGACCCCACGCTGCAATGTTTGTATAAAAAATCCAATTGGACAATTGAACTGAAAAATTCTCTGTCATGATAGAGACAATTTGTAGCATGGGAGGAAATTGTGGTTATCTACACAAAACCCATTATATATTGGGCAGTAGGCCCATTATCTAGCAGACACGTTATTGCAATTTGCACCAGGGGGAAAGGTCAGTAGTTATTTTTCTATATGTAGGCTACTCTGCCGGTATATGCCCTCCAGGAATTAAAATGTGGACCACAAATAAAATTTGTATATTTTTCTTACAAAAGTAATGGTCTATTTCACCCGTTAAATAATATCAGATCATCATGCAAAATTATAAGCATTTTCTTCAACCTAAAGTATTACCTCATGCAACATTTCGTGACTATTGAGCTATAATTGCGACCAATTGAGCTATAATAGCGTGTTTATGATTACACTACAAACAAAAAAAACTGGATATATTAGGCTCTAACTCTGTTATCTGATCACGTACATCAGCATAATTGACATCAATGAAAAGGTCAAGAGATCGTCTTCCAAATATAACTCACGAGGAATGAATGTGTCTTTCAGGAACACAGATATAAACTGTATATTAAAAATTTTCACAATTTTCAAACAAAAGTTGTGGTCAATTTAACCCTCTAAATATTATCTCATCTCCATCTCAAATTGCAAGCTCCTTCTTCGTCATATACTCTTATCTTATTAAAAATTTTGCGTTAATCGGACTATTATTGCGACCTACAGAGCCGGTACAAAATCGGATAAAAATTATGTTTTTGGTCCATTTCAACCGCTAAATAATTCACGATCATCGCCAATTAAAATTGCGATCTATTCTGATGTGGAACAGATTTCCATACCAAATTTCGTGACGATCGGTCCATAATTGCGGCCTGGAGTTTGATTACAATTTATAATGGACAGACGGACACACGGACGGAATGACGGATGGACACACATCTCAAAATCGCTTTATCTCGTCGAGATATGAAGATTGGTATACCACATTGGGGGTCTCCGACGAATATTTCGCGGTGTTACATGAATTTTTACCAAAACAAACTTATAATACCCTTTTCCACATTGTGGTATAGGGTATAATTATTAAATATTAATTATTTTGGTTCAGTTCGCCTTAAGTCATTTGGTGTAAAAGCCAGATAGGTGAAAACAAAAGAAATGTTTTCAAGTTAAAAGATTATATCCCATAGTCGGCCCCGTACCGGCTATAGCCTTTTCTCTCTTGTTCATATTTAAAGAGATATATTTCATTATGGATACACATATCGACAAAATTCTATCAGATTCATTGTATTGGATGTGTTTACTGTAAGAAAAAACATAAACATATGTAAAAGTTAACATCACATTTTTTGATTTTTGTCCACGCGGCAACACTGTGCGCCGTTCTTACTTGTTCTCCTTAATCTGGCTCTGGGCCTATCTCCAGTTCTAGGAATGTGGCTGCTTCGATGGGTTGTAAACATAAACCTACTGGTGTTGAGTAGGTTTGGCAAGGCACTTAAAAAGGTGCAGTGCGTCGCGCGGGCCTGTGCCACATGCAGGGTAGATGTTTTGCACGTTGTCATCGATCCTTGCCCTATAGGAATTTAGATGGTTGCAGCATCTCGAGCGTAGTTGAGTCAAAACTACTCAGATTTGTTGTTGTAACATTGTTTTATATTATATGCCAGATTTGTCGTACCAGTTGACTTTCCTCAGGTGCGATAGATGGGGACCGTGTTCACGCGACATTTGTTTATGGCACCAACGACTGCATCCGTGTGAATGATATTTAAATCTGCTTGTTAGGCTTGTAAATCCAGGGATTCTCTCTCGTAACGTTATACCTCTCTTTCTAGATCATGAAGATCCTGACTGTCTCACGGTAACACCCGAGCAAGTACTGCAACGGATGCATGTCCTTGTGTTGCTGTACCGGAATCAGTTCTCAGAAAGGCATTCTAACATGTTGATTGTTCTTCGATCGCGTTGCGCTTACTACAGGCCAACCTATCCCGCTATATGTGGTCCACAAGGTTTCTTTATCTGCACCCTAAGTGCTGCAGCCTAGGGAATTTAGGACCTTGTTCCTACATTTCAGCAGATCGCTGTGGCATGCGCGGAAGACATGAACATGTTGCCGAATGTGACCCCAAAAATTTTGGGGTTGTTTGTGATCGGAATTCTGCCATCGATCATGACATTCGAATCTGTTCTCACCTATGGTTTCCATGTAGTGAACCACTCTCGTAGATCTAGTGGCGGATATTTGCATATTCCTAGCGTGGAAGAAGTTGGAAAGATCAGTCAAATAGGAGTTCAGCCATTCAAAAATGATGTCAGGGAAGGTACCTGACGCCAAGATCGTACAATCATCCGCACACGCTACGATCTCAATGTCGTCTGGAGGGGACAGAATAAAACGGAGGTCTCTGAAGCGGTAATTAGTGATCTCCTTGAAACTCGCCCAATTAGCTTTCACATGATTGATGAAAGAGCGGCGTTCAGTAGAGCTATCAATCTTCTAAGCCAGCACTATACCCCGAATGCCAGGCCTCGTAATGAGCATTAAAGTCCCCCATGACCAGACTGTTATGAGATAGGTCTGTATTGCATATACTGGTGCAATGGTTAAGCTGGTCCCCCACCTCCATGTCTGGTGCGATCCTTCCTTAGTATGTTGTAATCATCACAACGCCGAAAGCTGCAGTTGTTGCTGAGCTTGGTTTCTTGCACGGCCGCGACCATGTTATTCTTCCGAATCATGATATTCACTATTTTTTTTTTTTTTTTGCAAAAAGGATGAACTTTCATGGACTGGAACAGCAACGGCTGGAGTTAAGTGCTACGTGTGTGATTGCTGTTGGGGGACTGCTTGGGAGTCGCGTAATCCTATGACGATTCACTGGGGGCTATGTTCACGAAGCATGCAGCAACATAATCCCTGATGCAGTCCGCGCATGGACTCATGCAGAAGAACGTTGAGAAAAAATTCCGGGGCTTAACCATTGTTGTACATTCATTCACCCTTTGTCCCATGTAGTAAAGTGGTTTCTTTAATAATGGTCAGCTCAGGCATATTACATTTTTAACCGTGGCAAAAACACTTCTCAGCTTAGTGAACGTTCGATTTCGGTGATAAAAAAGTAGGTTCCTTTCCACATTGAACTAATTGATATGAGAGCAATATCACTTGTCTCTTCGAGGACGTTTATGGGACAAACCATTCCACAGGATCCAACAAAAGGGCAAATATGCATGTGGTATAAAATAAATATGATGTGTTATTTCAGTTTTCTTCAGATAAGCTATGGATACTTCACTGTATAATTACATTTATGACCACAAGCACGCTCTACCACCCTTCCACTTTTTATGTGTTTAATTTAATGAGCCACTCACGTTTTTACGCTGAATGAATTTTTATTACGTTTTTTTTTTCATAAACATGTGTCCCACCTGGATCTAGTAAGATGTTGTTCGGGATGTGCATAACATCACACCTATGCCAAAACACTAATAAGAACAACAATGAGATGCGGCTGAAGAGATTTTTGGTAACATTCAAAGGCTTGGCGCAGATACTACACACTTGATATGAAATACTCCTTGTTATGACATTCATCCTCGTACATAGATAGTTAACAACGGAGTGTATCAGTCACATCATCTCCTGCATCATTGGGTGGTGTGTAAAACTTGTTGCTACCATCAGCATTTCAATGCGTGCTAACCATAGTTGCGATAGCTGCATTCTTTATTTTTAACAAATTCATCCATTTTATATTCCGACTTCATAGTTTCTGTTCTCCTTTTGTTTAGCCTAGAAAATCCTATAAATTTATAAGTAAGTCTAAACTAGGTAAGTGATGTGTGCAGACAATGTAGACCAGACTCTTTTGACGATTATCACGGAATGCCCCACAATCAAATAGAGGAGGGAGATGCATTTTAATAAGATTGCACGCCATTATAACACAGACAACAGCAACTGCATCAACCAAAACACCGATAAAGGATCAGAAAATAATGAAAAGGAAACCTGTCGTGGCGATCAACGAGACCAAAAGCACAGCCATGGTACAATAAAGCACTGAACATACTCGTAATGGGATGAACTTCATAACAAGCTTTGAACATACAGATCTGAAAGGTAATTAAAAATGTATTTTCAGAGTAGTTAATGTAGGATGGTTTTAATGTGTTAAAACGTGATTATATTTCTGTAGAAAACTGAAGTCTGCTGGGTGCGTTTCATTTGCTATTGTTGCAGCTGAATGTGTGTAGGTATGTTGTAAGATGTTTGGTTCTCTTTGGGGGGTATTATTTTATTCAGTTTTTAGGCTGGATAATTAAGAAGGTGCAGCGTATCGTGAAAATTCTTATCGCATACAGGGCAAGATATTCGTATTGATTATTGCCATATTTGCATGAAATGGTTGCTGTATCTCATCTCAATGTAGTATCTATTGGCAAGTTTCTTTATTCCTTAAGCCTTGTGATCTTCGCAATAACGTTTCTAGGCTCCACATATTTTGAGACCAAATTAGTTTTAGAGAATTTAGAGCCTATCTAGCAATATATGTGTGTCTGTCTGGCTGGTGCGATGTGGTATAATATAAGCGATGTGGTATATTTTAATATTTTTTCCTTCTTTTTCCACTTGTTTGGGTGCCTAACCACCTTAAGTTCGAAAATTTTCGAGGATTGTTTTGAAGTTCGTTCTTGTGGTCCAGTGAGATACATATTGTACCAGAAGCTATAAAAATGGAAATTATTCACCCAGCTTCGCATAAACTTTGTACATTCTAATATTTCTTTTAAACGTGCTACAAGTTTCAAGAACGTTTATATCACGATGACCAAGTTGTGATACGATCGTAATATTCTATTGTTTTTACAAAATCCGTTTTCTGTCTAGCTGGTGCACGCGATAACTATTAAGGGAGCAACCGACCACCCACGTCTGAAATCGGCTTGAGCAGAATATATGGAATCCTCCAAGTTATGATGACTACAAAGGCCTCTGTTATAACGCTACAATTTATTCTCTATACTCGTACTTCTCTCAATGATGCTCCCCTCTGAAGTGGTATTCTTTCAAAGGATGTTGGGATTCTTAAAAAGGACTACGGTTTTTTTGTAAACTGTACCAATTGGATCCGTCAGTGAAACAATTAGGACCCGTGATTATTTCCAAAACTTTTTGTCACTTATGAAAATACTATTTACTTTTAAAACAAGTAAGCAAAGGCTATAGTCGGACGGGCCGACCATGTGATACCCTACACCACAACCTCTAGGAATTGGCTATGTGGACGCTAAAAGTCCGGGTTCGATTCCCAGGCCTGGTCACATCAAATTTTAAACGGTGGCAAAATACCCCTTAGTAATGTTGGCGATATTTCCTGAGTATTTAAGCCATGAAAAACGTCTCTACAAGTGGCAACTTAGGACACGCCGTCCGAAATCGGCGATAAAAACTAGGTCACATATCAATAACTTAATATGAATCCATTGACATAAGAGAAGCCTCCCTTGTCCCTCCCTTTTACAAATATCTTAGGAAGTGTGGACTTACCCCGGAAAAATTGTACTGTTGCAATAGGGAACGTGAAAAGAACGTCGTTCAAAAAATTCAAATAGATCCGATACGAGTCCTCAAACTGCACTTTGCCCAATTTTTGTGTGGGAGGTACTCGAAGGACGGGACCGGTATAGTCCATATTCCAACCTAATACATGACTGGATGAAATAATACGGTGTGCAAGGTTTGGAAATCCCCTTGAAAGTTATCTTGCGGATTTGCCATTTTTTTAGGTTTCTTGTTTGTATTTCAGGGGTTTTTGGCCATAATCTCAGGAAGTATTGACTTGCTATTGCAATTGTACCATCGTAAAGGGGACCGCAAGGACAATCTGCTTAAAAAATTCAAGACGATTCTGGAGAACTCTTAAATTTCACTTTTCCGAAATTTTGTGTGGGAAGTACTCGATCTATCAATCGATTGCTCACTTCGCCAGTCATCGTTCACACAAATTTTCGAAGAATTTTTGAACTTTTGTGGGGGAGGTGTGGACCTATATAGCTTATATTTGAACTTAAACTAAGTTTGCGCAAAATATTACGAAGTATAAAATTTGGTTCGAATCGGTAGATCCGTTCGAGAGTTATCGAGCGCACCAGCCATCTAGACAGTAAGAGTGACAGATGAACGGACATACATAGGGTCTAAAACCATTATTTCGATGAGACACACCTTTGGTCGTAAAATATCCAGTTGGACAACTGAACTGAAAATTCCTCTGTCATGATAGAGATAATTTGTAGCATGGGAGGAAATTTTGGTTCTCTACACAAAACCCATTATATATTAGGCAGTAGGCCCGTTACCTAGCAGATACATTATTGCAATTTGCATCAGGGGAAAGGTCAGTAGTAATTTTTCCATATGTAGGCTATTTTGCCGGTATATGCCCTCCAGGAATTAAAATATGGACCAAAAATTAAAATTGTATATTTTTCATACGAAAGTAATGGTCTATGTCACCCGCTAAATAATATCAGGTCATCATGCAAAATTATAGGCATTTTCTTTTACCTAAACTCTTACCTCGTGCAAAATTTCGTGACTATTGAGCTATAATTGCAACCTCTAGCGTGTTTATGATTACACTACAAACAAACAAACTGGATATATTAGGCTGTAACTCTGTTATCTGATCATGTACATCAACATAATTGACATCATTAGAAATATCAAGGAACAAAGATATAAGCTGTATATTAAAAATTTTCACAATTTTTACACAAAAGTTGTGGTCCATTTAACCCTCTAAATATTATCTGACCGTAATCTCAAATTGCAGGCATCTTCTTTGTCATATACTCTTACCTTATTTAAAATTTCGCGTTGATCGGACTATTATTGCGACCTACAGAGCCGCTACAAAATTTGATAAAAATTTTGATTTTGGTCCATTTCACCCGCTAAATATTTCACGATCATCACCAATTAAAATAGCGATCTATTCTGATGTGAAACCGACCTCCATACCAAATTTCGTGATGATCGGTACTTAATTGCGGCCTGGAGTTTGATTACAATTTATAATGGACAGACGGACACACGGACGGACGGGCGGACGGACACACATCTCAAAATCGTTTTATCTCGTCGAGGTATGAAGATTGGTATACCACATTGGGGGTCTCCAAAGAATATTTCGCGGTGTTACATGAATTTTCCCCAAAACAAACTTATAATACCCTTTCCACATAGTGGTGTAGGGTATAAATAGAGATCCGTTCGTAGTAAATTTAGGTCCACCACTCCTGCTATTGTTTTATTTGTACAACCATAGGCTGAGGGTATTTTCTTTTTATACCCTACACCATGCGCAAAAGTGCAAAAGGAAACGAGATACACTCGCAGTTCCTTTTAGGGATATATATAGAATCACTTCCTGAGTCGCATTTTTTGTCAGATTCATCTGAAAATTGGGGAAGATAATTTTTTAGCCATAGGAAGATCAATATTGCTTTTGATAATAATCGTGTTGAGATTTGGATATAGCTCCCACATATATTTTCAACCGATTTGAAATACTTGGTACACAAATCACCCTATGTATGCTCAATTTTGATGAAATTTGGAATGTGTGACGGATTTGGTGAAGAAATTAATTTGGAAAATGAGACGAAATTTGGTCTAGAAAAAAATTTCGCCAAATTAAATTGAAATCGTTTTATAGTCGGCCCCATCCGACTTTGATCCTTTCTTTACTGGTTTTGTTTCGCTGATATCTTTCAAAGCTATGGCTATTGATTTCAATACCTAAATCATAACGATTTAAATATTTTAATTGTTCTTAATATAACCTTGATAAAAACTGCATTCAAAAGAATGTTTAATTATATGCCTTCCAAATATTGCTACCTAATTAAACATCCACGCTCTGAGGACATTTCTACAAGACATGCTGCTTGATTGGTATATAGTTAAAGACCATATAAAGTCCACGCAAATATTTTTTACTAAGAATTTCTGGTGGCAAGTTAATGACTTTCAACGCAAAAACGTTTGATAATATTTTAAAGATTTTATTTCTATCTCCTTTTACGAAATAACCTATTATGAACCTGCTCCTACCATGCCGCCTTTCTCTCAAAGACCACAAGAGGTGAAGGCATGGACATCAACAAGTTCTCACATGTTACAATGGCTAATTAAATTGTTAGCTTGCTAAACAGCTGCAACAATAACACTTGCTACATCCGAGCCGTGGGATGCGTAAATGTTCATGCTCATCGTAACAATCAATAGATATAACATTTTGTAGTTAAAAATAAATACAAGCATTTCCATTGTAATAGCCAGTCGCTCGTCTAATACGCATGTTTATAGCTGGGAATACATACTATTTTCCTTCCTAACCCAGTCATCTCTGTAAGTAAACCAAGAATAGTAAAATTTAATAGGTCACAAATATTTAACGTTGAATCAAGTACAGGATGATCGCCGTTGTTAAGTGAAATTCATTCTTCTCATGAAGAGTGTACGAGTATTAATTTGTTATCTGGATTAAAAAAGAAAAAGGAGCAGTTTGGATCTTTAAAACATTTCATATCTTATTTAAAGACAGCGGAATTTTATGCAACCCCTATTTTTGGTCCGAGTCATGTCAAATTTTGGGACTGGGCATATTTTTGGCTTCTGATTAAATTGCAATCGAAACATATGACATATGCAAAATGCAAAATGCATAACTTTTTGCATATGCAAAATTTATGAATTTTACATATTTTCTTATGCAACAAAATGGAGGTGAAAGACTGGGGAAGAGATAATTCCTTTAGGGGGATGGATGTCCTTGGTGAGTATATTAAGAACCCCGAGGGACAGATCCGCCGTGAGTCGAACTTCCGCGTTATGGCGTGATGAAGATTTTGCTAGAGACCCTGTAAACCATCAGGAATTAGCATTATATATTTGTTCACTGTTGCTTAAGCTTATTTTTGAGATGACATGTCTTCAGTCAAATCGAATGAGGATTATTTTCGTAGAGCACTTCGACCTTCTAACTCGCTTACCTTCAATGTCCTTTTCGTCCTTTATTTTAAGAGCCGCTATAAAAGTACCACAAGATGACGTTTTTCAGCTTCGAAATGTTCTGCAAACATGTCGCTCAGAATTTTAGGTAAGGCTCTCATTGACAACTAATCGATTTTGTCGCGTTTTCGTGGTCGTTTTGTGCATTTACCCTGTTTTTGTTCAAAAAAAGACTATATTTTGTTTTTTGTATATTCGTTACAGAACGTCCAAAAGCACAAAACACAGTTTTTTTCTGAGCAAACGGGGGTAAATGTAAAAACCAAGTAACCAAAGGCTATGGTCAAATTGTCCTTTTTGGAATAACCTAAAATAAACAAATATATATACAATGCAATTTGCTACATTTCTGATATTTGATATTTCGGAAAATTGTGAGTTTATTGAAGATCTATCATCCTCGCGTAATTTTGTGCTTTTCAGGGTATTTCGAAAATAGTTTATTGTGCTTATATGTATATTGTAATGTCAAAAATATATTTCATAATGAATAGAAAATTCAAATAATTTACATGCAAACAAATGTATAAGTCCCAAAATTATTCATATTCAATTACACACCAAAGAAGATAGTATAAGTCAGCTGCGCTAACGGTGAGTCTGAGGGTCTCAGGTTTCTTGTCTGTTTTCAGGGTTTTTGGAGCTTTTGGGCCATAATCTCAGGCAATATGGACTTGCTATTGCAATTGTACCATCGTTAAGTGGACCGCAAGGACAATCTGCTCAAAAAATTTCAAAACGATTCGAGAGGACTCTTAAATTTCACTTTTCCGAATTTTGTATATAGTCTTACCCAAACTATCGATCGATTGCTCACTTCGCCAGTTATCTTTTACGAAAAAAATTTTGAACTTTTGTGGGGAGTTGTGGACCTTTATAGCCTATATTCGAACGTAAACTAAGTTTGTGCAAAATATTACGAAGTATAAAATTTTCGTGTGCACAAGCCAGCTAGACAGTAAGAGAGACAGATAACGGACTGGGCTAAATCGACTCCAAATTTTCTAAAACAAATTTCGTCGAAACATACCACGATGGGGCCAATGACAGGTTTTCGAGGCAACAAATCACTGGGGCAAGCTAGACCTTCCAAATTTTGTACATATGTTTATAATGGGCTTAGAAACTAATATGCCAAATTTGGTTCATATCGGTTCATATATATATTTAGCTCCCGTATATATGTTCGCCCGATTTTAAGCAATTGATGGACCAAACACGCAAATTCTGCCCAATTTTTATGCGATTTGGAAAATACCACGGAATTAGGACTACAAATAAGTTTGCCAAGTTATATAGATATCGATTCAGATTTTGATATTGCTCCCATATATATTTTCGCCCGATTTTAGGTATTTGGTGCACCAATACCGCTATGTATGTCCAATCTTGATGAAATTTGAAATGTGTGACGGATTTTGGTCTAGAAACATTTTTAACAAATCATATTGAAATCGGTTCAGAATTGGATATAGCTCCGATATATATGTTCGCCCGATTTCAGGCAAATGATTGACCAAGCATGCAAATTCCATCAAATTACAATAAAATTTGGAAAATGTTACGGAATTCGGACTACAAATAAGTTTGTCAAGTTATATTGAAATCGGTTCAGATATAGAAATAGCTCCCCTATTTACATACATAGGTTCAAATTTCATGGTTTTGTCTGTGGTTTGTTATAAGTTAATAAAAACAAGTAAAAACGGCGTTAAGTTCGGCGGGGCCGAACTTGTTATACCCTCCACCACAAGTTGTATTGAAATAAAATGGAATAATTAGTTTTCTTTCGTGTATGAAGAAGACTTAATACTAAATTTCAGCAATTTCGGTAAAACAATGTGAGGCACCATTCTATTGGGGCTATTTCAAAACGTCGATCAATACCGACAAATTTCTGACGGAAAGTTTTTAGGCTCAAAGAAGACTAAGTACCAAATTTCCTATAATACGGTAAGAGAATGTGGCTAAAACTTAAAAAATACCGAAAATCAAGAAGTTAGCTTCTATGCGGATATAGGAAGACGTGGACCTATACTGATAATACTCTTCTGGAATATTTTATAACTCTTGGAAGACGAAATAACGAATTTCAGCCATTTCGGTTGGATATTGACGTCACAATCTTCAGTATTACGAAAATCAGGAGGTACCGTTCTATGGGGGCTTTATCGAAACGTGGACCTATACCGACGAATTTTAGTCAGAAATGGGGCAATATGAAAGCGTGGACCTGTACAGACATATTTCTGGCGAACAGTTTTATATCACATTGAAGACTAAATACCAAATTTCAGCCATTTTGGTGGAATATTGAAGACACAACCTTCAAAATACGAAAAATTGGAAGGTACCTTTCCATTGGGGCTATATGAAGGCGTGGACCTATACCGACAAATTTAAAGGGGAAGCTTGAGTACCCCCAACGAAGTCTAAATACCAAATTTCAGCCATTTCGGTGGAATATTGAGTCCACAACGTTCAAAATACCGAAAATCGGGAGGTACCGTTCTATGGGGGCTATATGAAGGCATGGACCGATACCGACAAAGTTCTGGGAGAAAGTTTTATACCACCAACGTTGACTAAGTACCAAATTTCAGCCATTTCGGTGTGATAATGAAGCTAAAACCTTAAAAATACCGAAAATCGGGAGGTACCGTTCTATGGGGGCTATATGAAGGTGTGGACCGATACCGACAAAATTCTGGGGGAAAGTTTTATACCCCCAAAGAAGACTACGTACCAAATTTCAGCCATTTTGGTAGGATAATGAAGCTAAAACCTTCAAAATACCAAAAATCGGGAGGTACCGTTCTATGGGGGCTATATGAAGGTGTGGACCGATAACGACGAAATTCGAGGGAAAAGTTTTATACCCCCAAAGAAGACTACGTACCAAATTTCAGCCATTTTGGTAGGATAATGAAGCTAAAACCTTAAAAATACCGAAAATCGGGAGGTACCGTTCTATGGGGGCTATATGAAGGTGTGGACCGATAACGACGAAATTCGAGGGAAAAGTTTTATACCCCTAAAGAAGACTACGTACCAAATTTCAGCCATTTTGGTGGGATAATGAAGCTAAAACCTTAAAAATACCGAAAATCGGGAGGTACCGTTCTATGGGGGCTATATCAAAACGTGGACCGATATATCCCATTTTCAATACCAACCATCCTGCAAGTAATAAAAACTTCTGTGCCAAATTTGGACTTTCTATCTTTAAAAATGCGAGCTGTATCTTGATTTCAACAGACAGACAGACGGACGGACGGACAGACGGACATGGTCAAATCGACATAGAATTTTATGCTGATCAATAATATATATACTTTATAGGGTCTCCGACGATGTGTTACAAACGGAATGACAAATTTAATTATACCCTCCATATGGTGGAGGGTATAAAAAGGTTCCAAATTTAGTAAAAATCGGCTAAGATTCCGCCACAAAAGCCAAAGTTTGTCAGCGATATCTTTGAAATTATATATTACTATATATATATTATTATTGTATACGTCTATTAAGTTTTTCCGAAATCCAATTGATAACATTAATGGGTTTCCGATTATTCGCCAACCAAAACATACAAATGTCCATATTTTTAAGTATTACGACATCTGAAATCAGATTTTTATGAAAAGGCGCAGATGGGCGCAGCTAATTTTTTCACAAAATGGTAATACATATTAATACCTTTCACCACATATATATAATATCCTAGATCTACCTAGATCTCAAAAGTTATACTCCAGAGAACACATGGATAACAAAGCGAAATACTCCAAAAAGACATAACATCTTAATTCAAAAAAAAAAATTACCATACATAACATTTTTATTATTTGTTAACACTATCTTATTTTACATACCCATTGAAGAGCTTTCTATTTTTAAAAAATATAAAAATGTTGAAATTTTCTTTTTTGGCGCCTAAAAGGCTTTCACTACTTATTTATAATGAATGTCGGAAAATGATACAAACATTGTTCCACAACATCCCATACGGGACAAGGGAGACTTCTCTTGGGTGCCACCGCCTTGCACACAGAAGGTCGGTGGTTCGATTCCCCGGCCAGGCAACATCAAACATTTTTCAACGGTGGCAAAATACCCCTCAGTAATGGTGGCGACATTTCCTGAGTATTTCAGCCTTGTAAAACTTCTCTACAAGTGGTGTCTTTAGACACGCCGTTCGGACTCGGCGATAAACAGTAGGTCCCATATCATTGAACTAATATGAATCGGGGTGCACTCATTGATATGAGAGAAGTCTCCCTTGTCGGAAAATGATGCATAAGAAAATATGTTCCCATTGCCAGATCAGTATGTCGCTATGTGATGTTACCAGATTGATTTATTTTTTTATTTTTAGTGATTCAGAGTGTTGGCAATCGAAATCCGTTATTATTTTTTTAAAATTGTTCACTTCAAAAATTGACTGTTTGCCTCGAAAACCTGCTATTGGCCCCATCGTGCATACTTGGAGTCTAAAACCATTATTTCCATGAGACACATTACTTTACTGTAAATCCTGAGTTATAAAATAAGTGGCGAGGCGACCCCATGCTGCAATATTTGTATAAAACATCCAATTGGACAACTTAACTGGAAATTTCTCTGTCATGATATGGACAATTTGTAGCATGGGAGGAAATTGTGGTTCTCTACAGAAACTCCATTACAGATTAGGCAGTTGGCCCTTTATCTAGCAGACACATTATTGCAATTTGCATCAGGGGAAAGGTCAGTAGTTATTTTGCGAAATGAAGGCTACTTTGCCGGTATATGCCGGTATGGAATTAAAACATGGACCCAAAATAAAATTTGTATATTTTTCATACAAAGGTAATGTTCTATGTCACCCGCTAAACAATATCAGATCATCATGCAAAATTATAGGCAATTTCTTCAACCTAAACTCTTACCTCGTGCGAAATTTCGTGACTACTGAGCTATAATTGCGACCTCTAGCGTGTTTATGATTACACTACCAACAAAAAACTGGACATATTAGGCCTGTTATCTGATCACGTACATCAACATAATTGACATCAATGGAGTTAGAAGGTCGAAGTGCTCTACGAAAATAATCCTCATTCTATCATAAGCTTAAGCAACAGTGAACAAATATATAATGCTAATTCCTGATGACTTACAGGGTCTCTAGCAAAAAATTCATCACGCCATAACGCGGAAGTTCGACTCACGGCGGATCTGTCCTTCGGGGTTCTTAATGTACTCACCAAGGACATCCATCCCCAAAAGGAATAATCTCTTCCCCAGACTTTCACCTCCATTTTGTTGCATAGTGTTATTGAAATATTTGTTGCATAAAAAATATGCAATCGAAACATATGACATATGTAAAATGCATAAATTTTTGCATATGCGAATATTTCGTCTTCCAAATATAACTCACGAGGTAGGAATGTGTCTTTCAGGAACAAAGATATAAGATGTATATTAAAAATTTTCACAATTTTCACACAAAAGTTGTGTTCCATTTAACCCTCTAAATATTATCTGATCGCCATCTCAAATTGCAAGCTTCTTTTTTGTCATATAATCTTACCTTATCTAAAATTTCACGTTGATCGGACTATTATTGCGACCTACAGAGTCGCTACAAAATGGGATTAAAATTATGTTTTTGGTTCATTTCACTCGCTAAATATTTCACAATCATCACCAATAAAAATATGGATCTATTCTGGTCTGAACCCGACCTCCATACAAACGATTGGTCCATAATTGCGGCCTGGAGTTTGATTACAATTTATAATGGACAGACGGACGGTCGGACGGACGGACACACATCTCAAAATCGCTTTATCTCGTCGAGATTTGAAGACTGGTATACCACATTGTGGCTCTCTGACGAATATTTCCGGTGTTACATGAATTTTTCCCAAAACAAACTTAAATTACCCTTCCGCATAGTGGTGTAGTGTATAATGACTATGAAAACGCGACAAAATCGATTAGTTGTCAATGAGATCCTTACCTAAAATTTTCTAAGCGAAATTTTGGCAGAACATTTCGAAGCTGAAAAACTTCATCTCGTGGTACTTTTATAGCGGCTCTTAAAATAAAGGACGAAAAGGACATTGAAGGAAGCGAGTTAGAAAGTCGAAGTGCTCTACGAAAATAATCCTCATTCGATTCGACTGAAGACAAGTCATCTCAAAAATAAGTTAAAGAAACACTGAACAAATATATAATTCCTGATGGCTTACAGGGTCTCTAGCAAAAACTTCATAACCCCATAACGCGGAAGTTCGACTCACGGCGGATCTGTCCTTCGGGGTTCTTAATATACTCACCAAGGGCTTTCATCTTCAAACGGAATTATCTCTTCCCCAAAATTTGTGTTCAGAGTGTAATAGGTACAAAAATGTTTAAATGTACAATTTTTCTGTTTAAAATTCTTTTCAGACAAGTAAATAAAATAGAGAAATCTATAACCACAGCCTCTACCTTCAAAATACCGAAAATCGGGAAGTATTGTTCTATGGGGGCTATATGAAGGCCTGAACCTAAACCGACAAATTTTATGTGGAAAGTTGTTCACCCCCAAGGAAGACTTAATAACAATTTTCAGCCATTTTGGCGGGATATTGAAGCCAGAACCTTCAACATACCGAAAATCGGGTGGTACCGTTCTATGGGTGCTATATGAAGACGTGGACCTATACTGACAAATTTCAGGTGGAAAGTTTCATTACCCTAAAGAAGAATTAATACCATATTTCAGCCATTTCGGTGGAATTTTTAGACCACAAATCCTTGTATATATTTTTGCATATGGTTTTGAATATGCTCATTTTATGCTAATAAGTAAAAATATGTCTAAATATGCACGATATGCAAAATATGAAAAAATGTCTGGGCCTATTTCGTTTTATTTTGTGATAAAACGAGTTTCTGTCTAATCGGATTTACTCTACGACCATCCTAACCATATATGCATTTGCATAGGATTCCGCTGTCTACTTATTTTACATATTCGAACCAAACAATGCTTTCATAGTCTACTACCACTGTGCAACACTGAAAAGGCAAACAATTTCCTGAAAGAAAATACCTACTGAGACAAAATTAAATTGAATTTCGTGTTGTTGTATCAACACATTTGTCCCAAAAACTAATATGAATTTTGCTTTGCGGCCTTCAGCAATACTGTAGCCCTAACGTAGAAAATTGCATCTAGTGCATCAAAATTCATAAAATATTGGAAAGTTTATATAATTACTGGCAACTAATTTCAGTAGCAGCTAAATCATTGGGAGTTGAATCAAGTAACATTTTGTAAAAATTTTCCAAATTATTTGCTCAGCCATTCTTTAGAACATACTTTTTACAATACATATTTCAAACAATATTCACACAGCCTGTTTATACCCTACACCACTATGTGGAAAGGGTATTATAAGTTTGTTTTGGTAAAAATGCATGTAACGCAGCGAAATATTCGTCGGAGACCCCCAATGTGGTATAATAATCTTCATATCTCGTCGAGATAAAGCGATTTTGAGATGTGTGTCCGTCCGTGTGTCCGTCTGTCCATTATAAATTGTAATCAAACTCCAGGCCGCAATTATGGACAGATCGTCACGAAATTTGGTATGTAGGTCGGTTTCACATCAGAATAGATCGCTATTTTAATTGGTGATGATCGTGAAATATTTAGCGGGTGAAATGGACCAAAAACATAATTTTTATCCGATTTTGTAGATGCTCTGTAGGTCGCAATAATAGTCAGGTCGCCTAAAATAGGGTAAGAGTATACGACGAAGAAGAAGCTTGCAATTTGAAATGGCGATCAGATAATATTTAGACGGTTAAATGGACCAAAACTTTTGTGTGAAAATTGTGAAAATTTGTAATATACAGCTTATATCCTTATTCCTGGAAGAGACATTCCTGGTAAGTAAGTTGTACTTGGAAGAGAAAAGCTTGACCTTTCTATTGATGTTAATTGTGTTGGTGTACATGATAAGATAACAGAGTTACAGCCTTTGTTTGTGTAATCATAAACACGCTAGAGGTCGCAATTATAGCTCAATAATCACGAAATTTTGCACGAGGTTACGAGTTAGGTAGAGGAAGATGCTTACAATTTTGGATGATGATCTGTTATTATTTAGCGGGTAAAAGTAATGGTCTACTTTTGTATAAAAAATACAAAAAAATATTTTTGGTCTATATTTTATTTTCTGGAGGGCATATACCGGCAAAGTAGAATACATATGAAAATAGAACTTCTGATCTTCCCCTGATGAAAATTGCAATAAGGTGTCTGCTAAATAACGGGCCTACTGCTTAATATATAATGGGTTTTGTGTAGAGAACTACATTTACCCATTCCCAGTTGTTGCATTATTGCAAATTACATAGTGCCCTAACGTTTTAATTGTCCAATTGGATTTTTATATCACCAATATTTTTGAAAATTTAACATAGCTGAAGCCAAGGTTTACCCTTTCAGAACACGCGACTTGTCATTGTATATTATACAAATTTAATATATTTGGATAAAATGAAATGTTTTTGGACGTGTCGAAAAATATTGGCCTTAAAAGATAATTTGCGTGGAAGCTGTGGCTAAGTTTATGTTAAAAAATGGGTAAAAATGGGTTGAAGCCAACATGTATTTTTTTGTTTTCTCTCGATTTGTGAGTAAACCACACTTCTCTCGATTTTCCTGTTAAAGTAAAAGTAGAAGCAAACTAAATAAGGATCATCTCACTAATGTATAACTTTTCAAAATTTGAACTGCTTCTACCATTAAATGATGCTGACATTTTGAAGCCAGATTTACAGTGTTTTTTGAAATTTTCTTCTAATTTCATTCCGCAAACAGGTTTTTCAAAAAATCATATATAGGATTGTAGTACTTGCGATTCTGAGTTATTTGATACGTATATTGTGAATGTAGTCTGCACAGCTTCGTAGAAATCTGCATCCAAATGCGGAAATTTTGTGCGTACATTTATCAAAAATCATATTTTTCGGGTCTAATATTTGCAATTGTCTCTACAATACCTCGTACTCCATTGCACATTTTAGTTTTTTACGTTCCGTATCCAATAAATCATTCCTCATGAAAATCCATATACTAAAACGCGAGTTAGGAGAAATTCCAAAGTAGAAAAATCACCTAAAATTGTTTTTGAAAATATCGCGTATTTCATCGCGTTTTCTGCGGATGTTTCCACTGCGATGAAAAAACTAGTGCAGCATCTTCTTTTTAGCGGAAACAGAGATTTGAAATCTTCACTGATAAGGAAGCTACATTCATTTTATCCAAAAAAAATAATGTGTGATGCTACATCCACGGTTCGTGATTGATCACCTTCAAATAGATATATATCGATGTAGATTTTCATGGTGGACACTGAAATCGGATGCGGACAAAAATTGTATGCACTTTGGGCAAATTAGCGATATTTTATAGGGTTTTTAATGCTAAGATGCAGCCGATGCTACATCTTAGAGTCCAAATTATGTTTCGAAAAATATATACAACTTAATAGATATGGTATTGCTGTACATGAAAATCACATGCGGACAAAATGATTTTGATAATTACGCGATTTACACGTATTTTAAAATGCATATAAATTAAAATGGGTTATTTGACATGTATTTCCATTTCAGAAGCTTTGAGATATATCCCCTCCCCTAATGGGAGCTTTTATACGAATGTCATAAAGCAAAATATGTCTATTTTATTGGGAGATTTAAGCAAAATGAAAGAAGAATATAGAATATATTCTACTATGTACATAATGCGAAAAAATGTGAAAAAATATTTTTCAAACAAAAAATTATTTTTTGACCAAAATATGTGTTTATTTTGGCTGTAACATCGAAACTATAACACCAATCTGTATGATTGTAGTCTCATTTGATTCGCCGTGAAGTTTTGATCCACAATAAATTTTTATGTAATTCTATGACCACTAAATGGGCCTTAATTTTGAAAAAAGTTGACTTATATTCAATAATTTATGAATTTTATGTACATTCCGCGAATTCTGTGTAACATTTTGCAGGTATTATGCAATCTACTCGCTGAAGTCACTTCAAAAGAACTTTCTTGTAACAATTGTGCTCATTAAAATAATTAGCGTTTTTATAATATTTTCTTTCTTACAAAGCGAAATAAAAGCGCCATAACTTTTGTCCGCAACAACCAAAAATTGGCTCGCGACCAGATTCGTAATGGGATTTTTTTTCTTAACCTACATATAAAAAATCGTTGATGTAGCGCGAAAAAAATTTATTCTATTTTTCTGAAATGGAATATGAAATAATTGACATTATTCGTGATATATACATTGCGCATGGGTCGCTTTGCCATCTTTTTCAAAATGATTCCCCAGCCAGGCAAAATCAAATTCTTAAGACACCACTTGTGGAGAAGTTTTTCAAGGCTGAAATACTCAGGAAATGTCGCCAACATTACTGAGGGGTATTTTGCAACCGTTGAAAAATGTTTGATGTTGCCTGGCCGGGGAATCGAACCAACGGGCGTGCATACCATTGCACCACGGTGGCACCCGTTATAATATATTATGTATTTTGAGGTAAAAAAGCAGTTTTTGGGAGTTGATTTTTTCTCAATATATTTTCGTGCCTTATCTACGAGTACAAGAGTACATCCAATTGGTTTCAGAGACATTGTCCCGATTTTCTCTAAAAAGTCATTATTTAACAAGGTTTAGATAAGGCAATAAAACCTAAACTCGATCTAACAAAACCCAACTAGGGGTTTTGTCGATTGGATCTGTACTTTCATAAAAACTGTACTTGGTGAGAATAAAAAGGTTGCTCAAGTTCAGACCAAAAGTCAAAATCAGTTTACTTTACAGTTTAATTTCCGTTTACCATAGTTAAATAGGGTGACGACTTGTTGCCTCTTTCTCTTGTTGCACGAATGAATGAATTTTTGACAATTATTGACTAATACAATGTTTATTTCATTTAAATATTGAAAAGGTCATGCAAAAACAATTTTGAAATGATTTTTATTTTTTTAATCATTTTGCGCCTGAGGTTTTTTATTTCATCGCCTCATATCGAATATAGAGATGTGAATTTGTAGAAAATTAGGATTAAAACGGCAATTAGAGCCAATTTCTTTCCAAAAAAAAAAAAAAAAAAAAAAACAAGTAAAAACAAGTGGTACCTGAAGGAGTGGACCGATATGGCTTATCTTCAAACTTAAACTATGTTTAGACAAAATATTACTAAGGCCATATTTTGGACCGAATCCGCCGATCCGTTCGTACCGTCGTATGGAGGGCAGTGAATACAAGTTGCTAAAATAAAAATCAAAGCGATTCGAGAGATGGCCCTAAACTAAATTTTTCCGAAATTTTGTGTGGGAGGTACCCGAAGGAGTGGACCTATTGAGACCGTATTGGAGCCTCATATTACTCTGGTGCTCTGGTTACTCTATACACAGTATGGACCCAATCGGTCACTCTCTTCAAGAGTTATCGTGCGCACAAACTTTCCGAACATTTCGAACTTTTGTGGGGGAGGTACCGGAAGGGGTGGACCGATGTAACTCATCTTCGAACTTAAACTAAGTTCGGGCAAAATATTACGAAAGCCAAAATTTGAACCGAATCGGTTCATCCGTTCGAGAGTTATCGTGCGCTCCAGCCAGCAGGACAGACAGACAGACAGACGGACGGACATGGCTAGATCGACTCCAAATTGTCTGAAACACATTTCGTCCAAACATACTTGGGGTTTAAAACCATTATTTCGATGAGGCACATTTTCATCGTATCAAAGTGTATATGGCGAATAACAAAATTCCTTTACAATTCCATTTGAAAAAAATTAAAAATTTTTTTTACGAGCACATCTACGATTTTTGGTACAGAGGTAAAGGAAAAAAATCCGGTTTCAAATCTGCTCGCGTTCACGAAATTGGCTAATGCGCGCAAAAGTTATAGCGGTTTTTATTCTCATATAAAGAAAAAATATTTAAAAATATATTTTTTGTTGTTATGAGAAAATGTATGCATAAATCGTTAACAGCAGTCCATATCTATTCGTAGATGTTTAAATAGTTATTAAATTTATTATTATTTTCGCGGAAAGTCAACAAATAATAAAAAAATTTTGAAGTAAATCCAAATTATCCTGTCCCAGAATCCGTACAAACCCTCAAAAAATAAATTAATGAATATATGCGGAATCTAGACAATGCGTAGAAAAATATGATAACAAATTTATAGAGATTGGGTACATAAATTGCATATTATAGCAACAACAAAAGAGAAAAACTTATTGTTGGAAAATATTGTTGCAAATATTTTTTTGGTTTGATTCTAAAAATTAGAAAAAAATATTTGGGAGTTCTCCAACTATTTTGCTAAAATCCCATAGAATAATGAATGTATACAGTTAAAACTTCATCAAAACATATGGTTTACCATCGCGAGAGTTTAACTGATTACTGTGATAACTTATAAGGGTAGGAAATTAAGAGTAATATTGAAATTACAATCATTCAATTAATATTATAATTAAAAAGCCTGTTATTCGCGAATTAGTTAAAGTCGGTTGATGCGCATCCGTTTTTGGATACAGCGAATCAATCTCTGTCAAAATTTATGCATATTTCGATGTTTCACTCAGGGGCCATTGTGTGCCACCAGTTGCATCATACACTGCAAAAAACCTTAAAGTTGGTAAAAGTGGCGCAATGTGCATACGATTTTGATGCGCATCCGGTTTCGTCAGCGCCTATCAAAAATACGTCCAAATATACCAATTTTAATTAGATTCTTCAAGAACCGCGGATGTGCCTCCACATTCTATTTTTGGTGAAAAACCCATATTACACGCGAATCTCTGTAATTTATGACACGCGTTTTCGCAAATATTATAATCGCGTATAAAGGATTCCATTTACGTAAAAAAATTTCAAGAAAATCGCGGTTTAGTACGCGGATTTGTCGAAATAATTTTTTGCTGCTTTTCCTATTTTCAGGGTATCTATATCCGCGGTTTTAGTGGATGGATTCGATGGCGGAAGATCTCATTAGATCCGTCGCGTAAAAAAACTAAATTCACGCGGGGTACAAAGGAAATTGAATGGCACTTGTAAATTTTAAACGCAAAAAATAGGTTTTTTAAAAAAAATCACGCATCAAATATTGGCCTTTAGACTCCAATCACTAGGATGCTGTAAGGAGCACACTCATGAGATATGCATTAAACGACGTAGAATTACGAGTTTTATAATCCTAATGTGAGTTTTGAATATTATCTTGTTGCGCGTCCGAATTATTAAAACAATTCAAAAAACCCCGAAATTCCGGCTTCAAAATTTCAGCATCAATTTTAGGTGGATGCAGTGGATATATCGAAAAATGATACACTAGTATCATATTGCCCATGAAGTATTCTTTGACTCTTTCTTTGGGCATATGTCTATAAAATGTAAGGTTAAGCCTAAAATCGGAAGGGAGCATAAAAAAACTTGTTGGCTTCAACCCATTTTTACCTATTTTTCTACATTGTGTTGGCACACAGCTTCCACGTAAATTAATTTTAATGGTCGACCTTATGGGATTCCTCCTAAAACACTTCAGTTTAAAGAATGTATATCATACTATATAGAATATGTTAACATTTCGCGAATTCTGAAAGGGTGAAACTCGGATTCATCGATTGTAAAAAATTTTTGTTTTTCACCATATACCCTCCTTAGCCTAAAGGCTGAGGGTATAAACATCTATGAACTTTGATAGACTGGAGGGGTTTCCGTAGGTGGAGGAATTTTTGTAAACGTACTTATAGTTGGCTGGCAATGAATTTTTGTAAACGTACTTATAGTATGCTGGCAATGTCCAGGGCGAAAAACTGAAAAGTTCGGTCCACGTTATGAATTAGACTCCATATAACGGTACCTCCCAATTTTCGGATTTTTGAAGATTTTGCCCAAGTTTCTCGACCAAATTGGCTAATTTTTTCTGAAAACAATTATGGGCATAGGTTCACGTTTTGATATGACCCCATAAAGCGGTATCAACTTATTTTCGGTATTTGGAAGGTTTTAGCCACATTATCCCACTTTTTGATATAGCCCTAATGGAACGTTACGGCCCGATTTTCGGTATTTTGATGATCTTAGCCACATTATCCACACGAAATGACTGAAATTTGGTGTAAGTCCTCATATATTTTGTGGTCTTATTGAATACATCAAAATTGTTTCCTTAAATAATAGAATTTTCTTTAATAAAGTTTTTTGACCGATTAATGGTCAAACAAGTAAAAAAGTATCAGTCATCTTTACCGACAGAGATATACTTTCAGCCTATGTGAATTTAAACTTTCATCTACGGACAGATCGAATGTATTTAGGATATTTTCAGAATTTTGTGACCTTTTTTGGACATTTGAACTTGCCGACAAAAGTGTGGATTAGGATTAAAGTTCAAAAGTGTTGCGGAGGAGATACTTAAAGGAATGTATCGACATAGTCCATTATGGAAGTGGAACTTATTTCGGGAGTCATATCTTTTTTATAGATATAGCGCCCACTATGAATTTCAGCGGGTCATCGTATAACTTTTGGACCATTATGCCAGGAAACATGGACTTGTCCACGGAAAACATAATATCGCTGTAAATCGGACACAATGAACAGCATCAGTATACATTTCCAAAGGATTTTCCAACAGACCCCAAACTGCACTTAAGCACAAAAGTAGATCTATATCTGGTAGATATATTAGGATATGGACCAAAGAGTTATCGTGCGCACAATTCGAACTTAAACTAAGTTTGGACAAAATATTACAAAGACCAATCGAATCGGGGTTTTTTGCACCTTTAAGGCTATTTTCTCGGAAACTATGGAGCTTCGCCTGATGAAACTTCAAGAGTTATCGTGCGCACAAATTTTCCGAACATTTTCGAACGTTTGTGGGGGAGGTACCAGAAGGAGTGGACCGATACAACTCATCTTCGAACTCAAAATAATTTTGGACAAAATATTACGAAAGCAAAATTTTGGGCCTAATCGGTTAATCCATTCAAGAGTTATCGTGCTCTCCAACCAGACAGACAGACGGGCATGCCTAAATTAATTCCAAATTGTCTGAAACAGATTTCGTCCAAACATACTTGACCCGTATGAACGTGTATATGGTAAAATTCAAATTTCCTTTACAATTCCATCGAGAAAAAATTTAAAAAAAATTTTGACAAGCACATTCAGAAAAAAATCGTGGTTTCAAATATGTTCGCGTTCACAAAATTGGATGCTGCGCCCAAAAGTTATGGGGGGTTTTATTCCCTTATAAAGAAAAAATATTTAAAAATGCCCTTTGTGTTGTAATACCAAAATGTATATATAAATCGGTAACAACATTTAATATCTATTCGTATACGCCTAAATATTAGCTAAATTTATTTTCATTTTCGCGGAAAATCAAAAAATAATGAAGGAATCGTGGAGTAAATTTTATTTATTCTAACTGAGAGTCCATAAAAATCTTTAAAAAAATAAATTAAAAATACGTACAGAATCTAGACAATGTTCAGAAAAATGTGAGACCAAAATTTTATAGATTTGGATTTTAAATTGCATATTGCAGCTACAACAAAAGACAAAAGTTTATTGTTGGAACATTATTTCAAGAATATATTTTTTGGTTTAATACGAAAAATTTGAGAACATTTTTTGGAGTTATTCTACTATTTCGCTAAATTTCCTAACAAAACCTGAATTATTTTGTTAAAACCTCTTCAAGGAAAATAGTTTATCATCGTGAAAGTATATTTGCATAGTGTGATAAGCAATAGAATTAGAAAATAAAGAGTGATATAGATATTACAATCAAAGAAAAAACATAAAAGTTAAAACCCGTATAACGCGCGAAATAGTTAAAATCAGTTGAGGCGCATGTGCTTTTCGCATAGAGCGAGTGCATCTCTGTCAATATGTTTGCATTTTTCCATGTTTCATTTAACCGCCAAAGTGTGCCATCAGTTGCATCTTACTACACCAAAATGCTTCATGTTTGTAAAAATAACGCGATGTTCATATGATTATAAGGCGCATCCGATTTCAGTGACCCCCTGTTAAAAATACGTCAATAAGACAAATTTTATACAGATTCGTCAAGAACCGCGGATGTGCTACCTGATTCTATTTTTGGTTAAATACGAATACTACTCCCGAATCTCTGAAATTCATGACACACCTTTTTGACAAATATTATAATCGTGTATAAAGGATTCCATTTATGTAAAAAATTTAGAGGGCAATCGCGGTTAAGTACGCGGACTAGTCAAAATAAAATTTTGCTTATTTTTCTATTTTCAGGGTATCTATATCAGCGGTTTTAGTGGATGGATTCGATCGCGGTAGGGCTCATTGAATCCGGCGCGGAAAAAACTAAAATCACGCGGTGTTCAGGGGTACCTGAGTCACAGTTGTAAATTTTGAAGCAAAAAAATAGATTTTTAAAGAAAAATTACGCACCAAAAATTCGAGTTTCGACTCCTATTACTAGGGAGCTGTGGGGAGCACACTCATGAGTTATACATCAAACGAAGTGGAATCACGAGTTCTACAATCCAATAAACAGATTAGGTCATTATCTGGTTGCGCCCTCCAATTATAAGAAAAATTCAAAAAACCCCGATTTCAAAACTTCAAAATGTCAGCATAGATTTTAGGGGGATGCACTGTATATATCGAGAAGTCACACATTAAAATCATGTTGCCCAAGGGGTATTCTTCAATTCTTTCTTTGAGCTCAGGTCTAAATTTTCGCTGGTTTGACCAGAAATCAAGAAAAAACACAAAAAAGCTTGCTAACTTCAACACATTTTTACCCATTTTTTATATTACCACCAACGCAGCTTCCACGAAAATTATTTGTTATGGTCCATATTATGAGATCGTGGCTAAAACACTTCAGTTAATATAAATATATTCATATTTTATAAAATATATTAACAGTTCGCGACTTATTAAATGGTGAACCTCAACTTCAACGATTGTAAAACATTTTTGAATATTACCATATACCTTCGTTAGCATAAATGATGAGGGTATAAAAACAGCCCATTTTTGTCAAAATTTAAGTTGCGATTTTGACTGTTCACTATTTCTTAAAATGCCCCGTTTAAAGACAAGATTAGTAGACAAGATTGGTAACTGTAAAAGCATATGATAACTTTTTACTTTTCAACAAATGTGAAGCCAAGTTTGTTACATTCAAATATTGTTAATATATGTTGTTAATTTTGAGAAAGTATGGAGAAATATGCACATTGCAATTATCGGATATTAACCCTCATATAGACAAAACTACTTGGCGTATCAATACCAAAATCATTTTAATAGGAATGTTTTCTATCGACTTCCATCAATATATTTCTACTCCGAAGTACTTGGTTTTTTAAAATTTTTGGCCGCTATCGTGACAATGCATGGGCGTAGCCAGGAATAGTTAGGGGGAAGGGCAGCGGCCCAACCCCCTAGATCATACAAAAAAGTTCATTTGTATGTAAAAAAATATAAATATTACGGAAAAACATGCCTAGAACGAAAAAAGCATTCCTGGCTACGCCCATGTGACACTGTGGAGCGTTATCGTATAATTTGCATTATATTTTTAAAAAATACAGTGACACCGTAAAGTCCTTATCTGATCACATTAAAAGGTGGGGAACTTTTGGTAACGTCGTCGCATAGTCGCTTTCTATCGATGTCCCTGTGTGTTCCTCTATTTAATTATTATCTCTATAAGTCTTTCAAATTTTATTGGACTTCTTTAAACTACCAAAATCACAATTAACAAGCATTTGTTTTGATTATACATATTTAAGAAAAGCAACAAATTATCAACTGAAAATTAATTGTTACAATAAATAACAAAAAAAGTTGGCACAAAACAGCAGGAAGTCAAGTTAAGTGTATGTACATAATATTTGTTTGTTTTGTATTTTGAGTAATTCTACACGCACAAGGACAATTAAAGAAGACAAATGAGTAAAGCAAGAACAGCGCATAACTATTTTACAAATTCTTCAAAACATTATGTCAGGTCAGACAGCCAAGTAAACAACTACAATAAATCTGCTCGTTGTTTTTAACAATTTGAACAAATTAATTATAATGACATAAACACATTCCCAGCTGGTTACGTTGATTCATCACTTTTTATAATACGTTTTTCAGTTTTTTTTCTTTTCTTCATGTATGTTGTGTAATTACGCGATGATGTGTGCGAAATCATGAAAACTACAGGTAAATGATGGCGTCTATTGTTGGGAATAAACGCTAGTTTCGTAAGTCTTTCGTTTGACAATGTACCACCCATAAAGTTTGTGTCTAACGTCTTTCTATTGCTTGGTGTTTATTTGTTCTGTGCTTAACGGCAACTATACACCATGTGTGTGGGCAGTCCAATGACACTCGATGTATAACTGATCAATGAAATACAGTTAAATCTGTAAAATATGTTGTGTGAATAACACATACACACCAACAATTGATTGGCACAACATGTTTATCAGCAAAACATCAAAATTATTTGAGAGATTTATCACGACCTGCAGAATGGCATAAGACGAATCCAAGTATTACAGAAGCCGGCAAAAATGTGCCGTAGTTATATTAGGTCCCATATTGTGAGAATCAAGATTGTTTTACGTTTTGGTATCTACTACCAATGGAGCCCGTTTTATTGAATAAATCCGAATAATGCTATTCGGTTTATCATTATCCATTATATTCGGTTTATCCATCATTCATATCTATGCTTACTCAGCTTATCTTCTTTACTTAGGTTAGGTTGAGAAGAGAGGAGATGAAAATCGCCACATGTCAATATTTTAAGTTATGGTTATGGCTAATTTTCACCGATAATTTCTCGACTCCCCGAATGGATGGAATAGAAAATCAATAGTTTTTGAAATATAAACTGCATTTATTTTTATACTTCAAGATAATATATTTCCCGTTGCTCAAAGCGATTAAATTTAAAATCAGTAGTCCAGAAATCATTTATCTTGGATGAAATACGCATATTTTCACATATTCTACCATATTCAGAAAACCTCAATATCCTCTTTGGATAGAATGAGGTTGTACTGTTACATATGCCCATATACAGTCCGGTTTATCTGAATAGAACCAACCAACACACAGTGGTCGCTGCCATTGGCCAAAATTAAAAAATTAAAGTCTAATTTTTGTTATGGATTACTTCTTACTCTACTCTTTGAGAATGGCACCAAAAAAGAGAAAACTTAACAGGTTGGATTTCTAGGTGAATTCAGTGCAAAAAATAGGTGAAAGTAAAATATCAATATCAAACTAAATGAACTCTATATTGACCAAACTTAAATCAAATATTGAAAAACAATGTATTAACTTAATTTTTATGCAGTTTTGTGTTTGTTAATTTTTGGGATTCATTATTGAATACGTGTGTTGACTAAAGGACTATTGTAATGTCATTTCTTCAATATAATTCAATTTCATGTAAAGTTTTAATTATGTCCCCCCCCCTTTCCCCCTAACGAAATTTTTTTTTAAAGATCAGTAGTAGTCTAAGGATTATATTTTTCAAACTTTCAGCTGCATCTTTCCGCATCTTTGGAACTGGTTCCCAAAATACTAAGGGTACATTTCAGGGTGTTTTTGTCATTTTTTCAAATGTGCAGGTGATACATTTCAGCTTTTTAAATATAAAGAAGAGGCATTGTGAGGTTCAGTTATATGAAGGATACGTTAAAATGTGGTCCCCAATGTAAAATTTGAAAAATTCAGCTATTTTGATTGATTTTTACGGCTAGAACCCTAAAAATACCGAATGGGGACAAAATCAAAGGGTGGACCTACATTAATCGACAATTTTCTGGGGGTGGCCTACATCCACGAAAGATTAAATGGCATTTCGGCCATTTCGATTTAATAACTTATATGAAACCCTCAAAATTCCGAAAATCGGGCGGTTCAATTACATGGGGACCGCATCAAAACGTGGACCCAGTTCAAAAAAATTTTGCTAGAAGGTTTTCTAACGCTAGGGAATACCGATAGCCAAATTTTAGCCAATTTCACTGAAAGATGTGGTCAAGACCCCGAAAATGCCTGAAATCAGGGGGTACCGTTCTATGGGGGCTATACCTAAAATTGGACATATATTCAATTTTTTTTTGCTTCTTTTTATTTGTGTTGCTGAACTAGCCTTTACTGAAATTTTCGTATTGTTATCAGCTCAGGAAGTATTTTTGGCCGCTCTTCCCATACAAGTTGGACCACAGTGCAACATTTGCCTACAAATACCGTTATATCTGACAGGAATTGTAAATTATATTTTTGTGGACATGTAAAGTATATATTAGCCGATATTTTCAATGCTTAAATGTTACACATATGCGATACAACGGTACTTTTTACTCGCTTTATGAAAAAATTTCAAAATATTAGCATGTTTTAATGGTTCACCAGCATAGAACCACCCTAAGAATTTACACAAATCCTTTGTCAGATGTGGTAAACTTTTACAAAAAAACATTTGATTGTTTTTAAGTCTGGGGTATTACCCCAATGGCTTAAATGTCATCATTACATTCTGTTACAAAAAAAAAAAACTATTTATAATTATAAATAAAGGCCGTGAGTGGTGATTGTCAACAAATATTGCGCAAAAAATTTGTATTAGGGTATTGGAATTTGATTAAAATCGATGCTGAGAGCTCCAAAAAATATTCATATGAAGAAATCGGTAGAAACAATTTATAAAGTCAAATTTTATACTGTTCAAAAATTTCTAGACTACAATAAAATTACAATAAAGTAACATTTGATAGGTTTATGAGTCCGAAACAGAGGAAATATAGTAAAGATAACTCAAATTTCTACCTTTCCAATCCAAAAATTTATATTTTATCACAGGAAAGTGAATTCAAATCGATAGTTTTGGCTGTAATTTGGCATTTGGGGTTGCCAATGGTACAGAAGCTTCCTCACCAAAAATGCTGGACATAGGTCAATGTTTTGGTATAGTCTTTTAAGGATTTTATCTTCATTTTCAACCCGAATTGGCTGAAACTTGGTATTTGGAGTTCCCAATGGTACAGAAACTTCCCCACCAAAAATTATGGACATAATTCAAGGTTTGGTATAGCCCTTATATAACGGTACCACACGATTTCAGACATTTTAAATTATTATCTACATATTATTTTTATTTTTTATCTACATTTTTGGCCTAAATTGGATATAGTTTTGTTATGAGATGCTCAGTGGTCAAACAATTTAATTACTGAAAAAAATAAAAAATAATTAAAAATATTAAGTTACAGTGTTTTATTTATAAATGCACTTAAACTAGAAAATATTTTTTCATGATGGTATCTCTCAAATAAAACGCTTGCCGTTTAATATTGTCACAAATTTTAATTCAAATTCAAGCGTTTTATTTGGGAGATTCCATCATGACAAATTATTTTCTAGTTTCAATTGCATTTATAGATAAAACACTTATTTTTTAATTATTTTTTGACTAAACTTATTTTTTTTTAATTTTTTTAAATAACTTATTTTTTGAGTTGCTAGCCACACTTGTACTGATTTTGAGGGTGGCAAGCAAAATTTTATTTTATTTATTTTATTTTTAGAGTGACAAGCCACAACTACACTTGTTTTTTTTTTTTTGCCAGTGGCTCATGAGTGGCAAAATCAGCTACTTGCGCATTTCTCTGTTTTTACATATATTATTGAATCTGCTTTGGTTCATCATAGGGAAGGATTTTGAATTCGAATATGTTTAAATATACCCCAATAAAACTCTTAGTCGGCTAAAATAGTATTACTCCAAGGGGGTGTGCTTATTACGTGACCAACACTGTATTTTGCAATTGCTACTGCTGATCAAAAGAATGTTCATGTGTGTTTCGCCTTACTGTTCATTGGCAATTCAATGAGCATGACATTTGAAATAGTTTAGCATTGATTGTTCAAATCATGTTTCCCTACTGACCCACTGCCCAACACTACAATTAATATGGAAAGAAGAAAAAATCATCTACGTTGTTAGATTTGTTTTGCTTTCTTGTCTACTGCTGTACAAATTAAAAGTGTTCTGCTGCATTTCTAATTTCGTTGGAATACGAAAAATTGCATTTCAAATCGATTGACCAACAGCAGTGAATCAAGTGGCCTGCGGGATACTCACTCAACTGCCCAACTTAGTGACAGAGGAGTGTGTCTGAGGCATTGAATAACTCAAAGTGGCATTCCTAATACAGGGAAGGAAAATCACACAACACAAAAGGAAAAAAAAACAAGAAATTGTTTGGCTCCGAGTTGATATTTTGATGGTGGCGTAATTCCATAATAAACCAACAACATAAACTACATAAGTCTGATGCAAGTTTAAATTTTTGTTGTATTTGGTATTTTCTAGTAGTTGTAGGAATTGTCGCCAAGAGCCTTATTGTTGTGGAAAAGGGGAAAGAGGATATACAAACAAATCATAGGGGATATAACGTGAAAGCATAAAATGGCAACTTGCCACGGTTGTTGTTGTAAATTTTGTTGCTAGGAAAAAATGTTAATATTCTTGGGTGACGTAGGGGGTGGAAGATACCACGGAACGGTCCTGACCGGTTTTAACATGGCAAAGCCCAGGATTTATCTTGGTCCCTCTTTCATCTCAAGTGGACACTGACCTCCCCGTGGTGTCACCTGGGGAACTGCCTTTAACACCCGTTAAAGGTAGTGAGCTAACATGTGCCGCGCGTTCACCCATAAGAACGTTAAAAACTTGGGTTTGGGCGTCGGGCTAGTAACTCTCCCCTAGAAAAAAAACAGCCTACTATGAAAAAACGAAAGAAAAGAAAAACAAACCCCTCTAAAGTTGACGAACCCCGCAAACGGTTTTAAGGACCATGATCTGCGAATCTGCACCTGGAATGTTCGCACTCTTTATAGAGAAGGTGCAGTCTTCGCATTGGCAGACGTACTTGAAAAGTACAAGGCCGATATTACTGCCATACAGGAAATACGATGGATTGGGAAAGGCGTCACAACAACACCTAAAGGTGACGCACTGTATTATAGCTGTCATGACGTAGAGCATGAGTTTGGTTGCGGATTCGTAGTTAGTCGGAGACTAAAACATCTGGTATCCAGCTTCACCCCAGTGAATGAAAGACTTGCTGCAATTCGAATAAAAGCTAAATTCTTCAACGTCAGCTTTATTTGCGCTCATGCTCCCACTGAAGAAAAGGACGAACAGACCAAAGATATATTATACGAGCGCTTAGAAACATATGACCGTTGCCCTGCCCATGACATTAAAAATATTCTAGGCGATTTCAATGCCAAAATTGGAAAGAATATGTTTGGCCCAACAGTCGGGAAATTCAGTCTCCACAGTGAAACATCTGACAGTGGTATGAGGCTGATAGACTTTGCAGCTGCAAAAAACACGAGTTAGCAGTACCAGATTTAATCATCTCGATATTCATAAGGGCGTCTGGCTGTCTCCAGATCAAAGAACAAGTAATTAAATTGATCATGTTGTGATAGATAGAAGACATTCATCCAGCGTGTTGGATGTACGATCGTTCCGAGGCGCAAACATTGATTCGGACCACTACCTTGTTGCAGCAAAGGTTCGTACCCGTCTAAACGTTGCAAATAAAGCACGAACAGACACAACGCGGAAGTTGGACATCGATAGGCTGCAAACACAACAGATAGCCACAGCATATTCCACTCAACTAGCCCAATTGCTTAACGCGAGCACTCCTTGTCCCGATAACATAACAACACAGTGGCAAAATATTGCCCACTCCATGCAAACAGCCGCAAAATCCATAGGAATTCATGGTATGACCAGGAGTGTCGTACTGCTACCGAAGAGAAAAAATGCGGCATATAGAGCTACTTTACAATCAGTAGCAATGCGTAGCGCACGAGAGAGATATCGGGAGAAAAGGAGAGAAGAGAAACGTCTCTTCCGCAAGAAAAAGAGAGAAATGGAAAAGCGGGAGTGGGAAAAAATCGAGATGTACAGGAGCCAGAATGAAGTCCGAAAGTTGTACCAAAGAGTGAAACATCAAACAGATGGCTTTGGTACAGGCACATTCTCCTGTAGAGACCAGCAAGGTAATCTGGTAACAGATACAGATAGCGTGCTCAGGATATGGAAGGAACATTTCTCCAATCTGCTGATATCCAATAGTAGCGAAGACGATGATGCCACAGATCCAATCCCAGAAGATGGTATAGAATGTATACCGCCCAGCCAAGATGAGTTAAAAACAGCAATCAACCGGCTGAAGAATAATAAAGCAGCAGGAGCCGATGGCTTACCAGCCGAGCTGTTTAAAACCGGAGGCGATGCGCTGATAAGGTGTATGCATCAGCTAGTTAGCACCATCTGGCAGGAAGAACGCGTACCCGACGATTGGAACCTGAGCATCCTATGTCCCGTCCACAAGAAAGGAGATAAGACTGTATGCTCCAACTATAGGGGCATAAGTCTTCTCCCTATTGCCTATAAGATAGTGTCAGGGATATTGTGCGAACGACTAAAGCCAATGGTCAACGAAATAATTGGACCATACCAATGTGGCTTTAGACCTGGCAAGTCCACCATTGACCAGATATTTACCCTGCGGCAAATCCTAGAGAAGACCCAAGAGATGCAGATCGATTATAAAGCAGCATTCGACAGTCCACTCCGATCAAAGGTATTCCATGCAATGTCTGAATTTTGTATCCCCGCAATGCTCATCCGGCTTTGTAAGATGACTTTAACTGATACTAGGTCCTCAGTTAAAATTGGAAAGAACCTCTCCGAAGAATTTTGTACCAAAAGAGGTTTCAGACAAGGAGACAGCCTTTCGTGTGACCTATTCAACATTTTGCTGGAAAAGGCAATACGAGATGCAAATGTCAAAAGAAATGGCACAATTTACACCAATAGCCACATGTTACTTGCTTATGCTGATGACATAGACATCATGGGACGATCAGTAAAGGAAGTAACTGATACCTTTAGGAAGGTCGAAGCAGAATCTGCGAAAGTGGGTCTGGCGGTAAACGGCGAAAAGACCAAATTGAAGGTGTCGAAGCGCAAAGCGTCCACAGAGCTCGGAACAACTGTGGAAGTTGGTACCTACAATTTTGAGGTAGTTAAAGACTTCGTCTACCTCGGCACTGCCATAAACACAACAAACAACATCAGTTGTGAAATAAGAAGAAGAATTTTATTGGCCAACAGATGCTACTATGGTTTAAGTAAGCAATTTAAAAACAAAGCCACATCTCGTCAAACGAAAATAACATAATATACAAAACGCTGATACTACCGGTGCTAATGTATGGCTCCGAAGCATGGGTACTTGCGCAAGCAGATAAGGCAGTGCTTGGTGTGTTTGAGAGGAAAATTCTTCGAAAGATCTACGGGCCGATTTGCGTTGACGGTGAATATCGACGTCGTATTAACCACGAGCTATATAAGCTATACAAAGACATGAATATAGTTAAACGTATCGAGATGCAACGATTGCGTTGGCTAGGCCATATCATGAGAATGAGCGATGACGAACCCGCTAAAAAGGCGTATGAATAAATGCCACATGGCGGTGCATGCAGAATCGGCAGGCCTAAGCTTCGATGGAGCATACAAGTGGATGAAGAAATGAAAAGGCGCGGTATTCCAAAAAGTCAAGCGAAAACAGAGAGGAATGGAGATCTTTTCTTAGTTCGGTCTATGGAACAAATGTTCTGTAATGGCCAACTAAGTAAGTAAGTATTCTTGGCATATTAAACTTGTCAAAAAACTCTATAGGTTTTAAAGTAAAACATCCACAACAGAACATTTCTTATGAACCCAAGAACCTATAAAAAACCTCTTAACCTTATTAGCTTGTTTGCTGTGCCCAATGCTCTTTCTGTTATCATTTCTACGTGATCTTTGAATGATAGTTTGCAATCTAGTACTACTCCTAAATATTTGAGACTTTTATTAAAAGAAATATCATGTCCGTCCAATATAATTTTCGGGATAGTGAAAATTCGCTTTCTGGTCACTAGGATCGCTTCGGTTTTAGAGTTTATCACTCTTTAATCTTAGCCTTCTGGATATTCTTTACAGACAGTCATAGGCAATGATTTCTATTAGGGGTGCAGTAGATTGATCGGCAAATAGCGCGACGTCGTATGCGTATCCGATTAGTTTTGTTCCTTCGTGTAGATTTAAATTTAGAAGCCCGTCGTACTTCATGTTCCATAGAAATGGTCCTAATATAGACCCTTGTGGAACGCCAGATGTTATCCCATATTTTTACAGTGTTTTATTTAACTTGCTTTGGTCCGTTTAGTTCAAATCTGGTATCACATTTTTAACCAATATTGGTCCATTTTATAGTGTTTTAACGGTGTTTTATTTAAATTGCATTTCAAATCTGATAACTCAATTTTGACACAGTTGCAGCTGACCAATCGGACTAAAACTTTGCACACTTTTCACATTTGGATGACAATACATGAATATGGGCCCAATTTTTTCTACAGCCTCCATATAGCGGTACCACCCGATTTCAGGCATTTTGAGGATTTTATCTTCATTTTTCCCCGAATTAGCTGTCATTTGGCACTTCTAATGATACAGACATTTCCCCACCAAAAATCGTGAACATAGGTCCAGGTTTTGGTATAGCCCCCCTATAGTGGAACCACCCGATTTCAAGTATTATGAGGATTTTATCTTCATTTTGAGGCCGAATTGCCTGTAACTTGGCATTTGTAGTCCCCTTAAATTCCATCATGAGAAAGAATATATTCATTGAGGCTAAGCGACAAATTATTTCCTAGTTTTAAGTGCATTTCTAAATAAACACTGAAAGTTAATTTTTTTAAATTATATTTTATTTTCTTTACCCCGATCAATATCAATGTCAATTATTCTGTCTAAATAGCTAGGAATACATCGGTCCCTTAATGTCTGCCTTATAATGTTCCAATTGGCTGAGTTAAACGCATTTTTTATATCAAGGTATGTAACTGCACAAAAACGTTTTTGATGCATCGATAACCTTGCTGTCACTATTAAACTTTTTATGGCATCTACCGTCGACTTACTCTTAATAAAACCAAACTGCAGTTTGAGAAGCCCCCTTTTTGTTTAGTTGCTCTTCCAATCATTTCACCGCACCGTGGATATTATCGTAGTTCGCCTGACGTATCCATCGAATTACCTGATCTAACAAACAAGTGAGCAAAGGCTATAGTCGGGACGGGGCCGACCATGTGATACCCTACACCACTACCCCTGTGCATATGCTTTTCACTGGTAAACATTTCTTTTAGGGAATATAAACCGACTACCACCAAAAATTATATGCCTCTTTGTCTCTGGGACCCCCATAAGCAACCAAAATTTCGTGACCATCCGATCAAAATTACGACCTGTTGCTTGATTGCAAAAAATGGAAGAATTGGATGCATTACCAACTATTGTGGTATCTCCATTGTTTGATCACCTTCGCCAACCTGCTTTACACCAATGCAAAGGTAATATTTTCTTCTTCCATTGACAGGCTTTGTCGTTGGAATACCCCTACTAGACGCCAATACATTCACAAGGAATAAAACTTTGAATTTGTCTCCAAATGAGTTTTTCCCCATTCCGACCCCTAAATATTATCCGGCTATCACCAAAATCAATAGGCTTTTTCCTATGTGGGACCCGCATCAACTCCCAAAAAATTCGTGACGATCCGATTAAAATTGCGACCTGTAGCGTGATTACAAACAAATCGGAAAATGGGATACATTACCGACTATTGCGATATCTCTGTTGTTTGAGCAGCTACGACAACCTACTTTACATCGTTGTAAAGGTGATATTTTCTACTTTCCTTGCCAGGTTTTGCTTTTGATATACCTCTTAAAGGAACAGAGATATTGGCTTTGAAATAAAACGTTGACCTTTCTCCAAATAAGTGTTTGCCCATTCCGACCCCTGAATATTATCCGACCATCATCAAAATCAATAGGCTTCTTTCTCTTTGGGACCCCCATTAACTCCCAAAATTTCGTGACCATCCGATCAAAATTGCGACCTGTAGCGTGATTACAAAATAATCGGAAAATGGGATGCATTATCGGCTACTGCCATATCTTTGCTATTTGACCACCTACGACAACCTGCTTTACACCGTTGTAAAGGTGATATTTTCTACTTTCCTTGCCAGGTTTTGCTTTTGATATACCTCTTAAAGAAACAGAGATATTGGCTTTGAAATAAAATGTTGACTTTTCTCCAAATAAGTGTTTGTCCATTCCGACCCCTAAATATTATCCGACCATCACCAAAATCAATATGCTTCTTCATCTGTGAGACCCCCATTAATCCTGAAATTTTCGTGACGATCCGATCAAAATTGCGGCCTGTAGCGTGATTACAAAGTTTAGATGGACAGACGGACAGACGGACGGACGGACACACATAGCCAGATCGACTCAGCTCGTCGAGACATTCATTTTGATATATATAAGTATGGGTCTACGACCATTATTTCGATGCGTTACAAACTTTTTGGCCAAAACCAACTTATAATACCCTCCCCACATAGTGGTGTAGGGTATAATTACGTAACTTTGCAACCCGTCATTTTCCTTCGCTTAGACAAACTCCCTATCCTCATGCAACTCAATAGACCACCCAAATTCAGAATTCAGAGAATTCACCAACCAACGCTTCAAATAACTCTCCAATCTTTCTAATATTCGGGTAGCAGATATCTGTCCAATCTCCCTACTGTCCGGGTACCAGCGAGGAATTTCCGAGGCATATTCCTTCTGGCCGAATACATGAAATAGTAAATTGGACAACCGTTGGGTGTTATCGAAACCTCGGCATAAAGATGGTTTTGACATATCCTAAGAGGTGCGAGGATTACTTTAGTCGGTAATTTATTGAGACCCCCGATAACGACCGGGCGAATAGGAGGGGTTTGCGTCGCACTATGTCGTGAGTTTATATAAACCGTGACAAAAAATAGAAGAAGTTGGCGTAGGTGAATGAATTTTTGAATAAGTACTTATTGTTAACTGAGAATGTCGAGGGCAAAAAATTGGGACGCTCGGTCCACATTTTGGTATAACCTCCATAAAACGGTACTTTCCAATTTTCGATATTTTTAATATTTAGGCTAAATTTATCGACTAAATTTGCTGAATTTTGAGGTGCAGGGTTCCCAATTAAAAAAGTTAATGACCCCATAATGAGGTGGTCACTGAAAAAGATAAATAACATGTTCGTCTGCAAACCTCTGCAATTGGCACCTTCGTACATTTGAAGTACTCACTGTCCACAACTCATAATAATATCGATATACACTTTTATACAATTATTTTCCCACTCCCCTAATTTTAAAATTTGCTGCCCAAAATTGATGAACTAAGAGCTACAGGTCTGGGTAACTGTAAACATCACTTGATCACTATTTACTTCCAAACAAATGTGAAGCCAAGCTAATTACATCCAAAGCAACCCTAAAAAATCAGTTTTATAATAACTTGAAGATAATAAATGTTGTTAATTTTGGAATGTTTTCTATCGCCTCCCATAAAAATATTTGAGCTCCGAGGTACTTGTTTTTTTTTCATTTTTGATCGCTGCCGTGACACTGTGCGTCGTTGGCGATCTTTCCAGCCGAGTAGGAATCACAACAGTTTACGATTTTGCAGTTTTAAACCGAGGCGCCAAATTATTTAAAGCACTTGGACATGGCGGAGTTTCAATGGTTATTCTAAAGCAGTTGAATGAACCAGCCGTTGATCTGAGCAAAGTCCTCATCATGTCTTTGGCCAACTTAATAGTTTCTGAAGGCTAGAAAATGGGCAGGTTGGTCTCGCTATTGAAGCCAGGCAAGAATGCCAGCAAAGGTGGCCGATCTCACTTTTGTCGCCAGTAGCGAAGATTCTTGAGTCGATACTCCTCTCCAGCATCAGAGCGTGTTATACGTTTGTGGATTATCAACAAGGGATCCTGAAACAGCATAGTACCAAAACAGCACAGCACGTCATTTCCGATCATATTGGCCAAAGCCAACCAAAACGACCGTGTCACAGAATTACATTGATTTCATAACAAAAGCTTTCATGTTATGCTGTTTGAGAATGTCGAATGTTCTACCCGTAGGTCTGTTTGAAACGTAAAGTCACCAACTATATGTATCGTCCTACATGGAATTCAGAGACAAGAAGTGCAAACCTCTCAGAGTTGACCTTGAGGCGTGATATATTCGGAACGGTTTAACCTAAACACACTTTTGTTGGAACAAAAATATCTTTTTTTGTTCAAAAATATGTTTTTTTTCAAGCATTGTAATCCAAAAATACCATCTTTTGCTCCAAACTTAGAAAACAAAAACGAATTTCCGCAATATTGTAAAATCATTACAATACAGATGGTAGAAACTATCATTATCTAGAATTTTAACAAAAACTATTGTCAGCCCAAAAACCTGTTACTGAAATTTTTGATTTGAATGTATATACTCCTCATATACACTTTCCACATAACTTTGATATAAATATCGCGTATAATATAACGAGCATTGATGAACACAATACATGGTTTGCTGACATAACTGACAACAAAGACAAACAAAGCTTCTCCATTGCGCTCATCCAAGTTCCCACCAGAACATAAGGAATAATTAAAAACCATAACAAACATGAAAGGAACCCCATATTACTACCACTTTTCAGATTTTACCGGTATAAGAGAACCATCAAAATACAATGAAGAATGAAACAAAACAGAAACAACTGAAAACAAGAATCTCATTGTTGGTACACATACACAAAAAACAAAGATAAAGTAATCCTGTCATACAAACAAAACTCAACAAAATTGTTTTTTAACCACAGCATCGAATACCGAGAGAAGAGAAAAAAAAATTGTCGAAGAAAAGGAAAAAATATTGTCCACCTGACTACAATTATTTTTGGATTTAACAAAAACAATTGCTGAAATTGACAAAAACGTTTGTTGAATTCACAATACTGTATACAGAATCTAACAATATCTTTACAATACATATTTTGCTCTTCGAATATTGTTTGATCAATCATATTTTTTCTCTGCGTGTACCTTTCTGCAAATCCAGGACCTCCCAATGAAATTGAGATAATACCTAAGCCAATGATTGTACGCTCATCGTTAGGCAACAATATTGATAACATTTGTATCAGCTAAATACCTACCTCGTTGATCCTACTGTGTTCTACCAGGCAAGGAATATGATAATATCCGCCTAAAGAAAAATAAACAAGTAAGAAAAGTCTATAGTCGGACGGAGCCGACCATGGCATACCCTATACCACTATCCCTGGACAAACGCTCTCCACGGAACTTATTTTCAATGATTGTGAAAATTTAATTATCAAATACCAGAGATGTAGTGTATAATACTTATGACCAAAACCAAAAAGTTATCTAGCATGACAAAGACATTTTTGTAGCAGGAAAGAAAATTTAGTTCACACAAACTAAAATGTAATGAAACCCATTTATGTAGTACTACTACTTCCGTTGTTTAACCGCTACGTTATTGAAATTTTTACCAATTTCACACAAAAGTTTCAGTCCATTAACTCGCTAAGTATTATCTGATCTTTATCATAAACTCAAACTTTGTTTAAATTTTGCGGGTTATTATTTTGACCTACAGAGCCGCTACAAAATTGGTTAAAATTTTGTTTTTGGTCCATTTCATCCCGTGAACATTTCACGATCATCACCAAAAACTGATCATTTCTATTCTGGCCCGAACCCAATCTCCTTAAAAAATTTGTTACAATCGGTCCATAATTGCGCCCTTAAAAGCTTGTTTACAATTTTTAATGGATGGACACACATCACTAAATCGCTTTATCTCGTCGAGATATGAATTTTGGCATACCAAAAAAGGGGTCTAGGACGAATATTTCGTGGTGTTACGTAAACTTTTGGAGAGACAATATGTAGCATGGGATAAAAATGTGGTTCTCTACACAGAACCCATTATATATTAGGCAGTAGGCCCGTTATCTAGCAAACACTTTATTGCAATTTACATCAGAGGAAAGGTCAGTAGTTTTTTCCATATGTATGCTACTTTGCGAAATATACATGTCCTCAAGGAATTAAAATATCGACCAAAAATAAAATGTTCATATTTTTCATACAAAAGTAATGGTCCATTTCACCCGCTAAAGAATATCAGATCATCATTCAAAATTGTAGGCATCTTTTTCGACCTATACTTTTACCCGGTGCAAAATATCGTGACTATTGATGTATAATTGCGACTTCTAGCGAGTTTATTATTACACTACAAACAAATAATGGAATATATTAGGCTATAACCAACATAATTGGCATCAATTGAAAGGTCAAGCGTTCCACTTTCAAGCATATCTCACTTGTCTGGAATGTCACTTCCAGGAATTAAGATATTAGCTGTATATTAAAAATTTTCACAATTTTCACACAAAAGTGTTGGTCCATTTAACCCTCTAAATATTATCCGATCGCCATTTCAAATTGCAAGCTTCTCCATTGTGATATACTCTTACTTTATTTAAAATTACGCGTTGATCGGACTATTATTGAAACCTACAGAGCCGCTAGAAAATTGGATAAATATTATGTTTTTGGTCCATTTCACCCGCTAAATATTTCACGATCATCACCAATACGAATAGGGATCTATTCTGATCTGAACCCGACCTCCATACAAAATTTCGTGACGATCGGTCCATAATTACGGCCTGGAGCGTGTTTACAATTTATAATGGACAGACGGACGGACGGACACACATCTCAAAATCGCTTTATCTCGTCGAGATATGAAGAATGGTATACCACATTGGGGGTCTCCGACGAATATTTCGTGGTGTTACATGAATTTTTACCAAAACAAACTTATAATACCCTTTTCCACATTGTGGTATAGGGTATAAAAATCGGCAAGTGATAACAGTAGATATTGTTAGTAAAGATGAGAACGAAAAACAAATAACACGACAACATTTAGCCCCAGCTTACATAAAGGCATCCTCGGCAAGGCTAAAAACGTGATTCGTGATATAGTGGTCAAGAGTGGCAATGACATCCTATCTCTGTTAAGTGGTAGCTCAACCATAGGCTTAAGCCAGGAAAGTATCTCGGTACGTACATGGAATAATGCCTCCTTGTTTTATGAGCAAATGAGTATCACGGTGATTCTCACTGCGTCTTGTAAGGCCTGCTTCTGCAGTCAGTTGCTTGAGAAGAACCCAGTCCATATTACTAGAAAGAAATTTGTGGAGATCAGGGCGAAGCTAAGACATAAAACAATAGAGAGGAGAAGGATAGAGGAACTGTATCCAAATATGCCTAAAAGAATAATCTCGATTGACCGAATTCCTCTCCCAGAACCAGTGGAGGCCATATCGTCAAAAGACATTGCGGGCAAACCCGGAAAGGGAAAATACTTCAAGTCCTAGATCTTATCAGAAGCAAACCAACCCACGGGTCGTCATCAGTGTAGTCGCTTGGAAGTCGAGGAAGTCATCCCAATCCAAGGAGATCAATGGAATCGCAGAGACACTGGACCTACTGACTAGAACCCACTTTCGGAACCATAAGCATGTCGGTTCAAACCCACCACTGCAGGTAGGGACGCGTAACCCTACCGTGGAAGATGAGAACGTGATCAATAGGTCAATAAGTAAGGTCAGAATTCGTGGGCGATCATTACCTTTCAGCCTTTCAAATCTCTCAGACCAGACGGTGTAATTATATTCACCCGTCCTTAAACCTAAACCACATCCGCCACTGTGTCAACAGTGACGTGGTTCATCACATGAATTGCGGATATAAAGCTTCCACTGAATGTGTATATCGATTGATCAATAATTTCTACCACTAATTACCCCTAACTCGTGGGTATATAAGCCGTTATAAGCCATCTCAAGTCCCCAGTTGTTAGGGATAGGTCGGTCTGTGGTAAACTAAGCAGCGTCAGTGAGGTATGCCAACGTAAATTATACCCGATGGAAGAATTTACAAACCTGTCAGAATGCAGCCCTGCGAGTTGCAATAGGGTGTCTTCCCATTTCTTCGGTGGACCACTTAACTGAGGAGGCTAAGGTATTGCCAGTGCATCGATACAAAGAAATGTTGTTGTGCGGTATCTGCTTAGGTGCTGTAGATAAAACCATCCAAATCATCATCTTGTTGATAGGTATCCCTGCATAGTCATGTCGAAAAAATAACTTCATAATGTGAAGAGATCTGTCAATAGATGAAAGTCTTAAATCCTGACCACGATTGATGACTGTGAGTGAGAAAATTTCGGCCAAACATAATTATAAATAACTTATGTATGTCCGTTCTCAGGCGATATCTATTAAAAGCCGTTAAATGTTAGTTTGCGTTATATTGACAAGAAGTAGACAGATGAAAATGTTGGCTGCTTTATAATTTATATTTCTTACTGCCATAGACTATAGTATATTTCATAGCTATTAATAACTATAATAAATATAATAAACTATAGTTTTATTGAAAGATTGAGTTTGGGCCTTTATACGATTGTACAATTACTATGTAAATCATAAACAATCAAAGACTAGGTAGTCATGATTGGAGGAGATCAAGCCAAACGTTTCACACATATATACTTAGCCACAACAGCATAGACATCAACATTTTAAGCAGTTCTTCTCTGTGCCCCTTACTTTATGACACTTCAAGCGAATCTTTTCCATAGAACTCCGCAGGTCATTTTTGGCATTTAGCTTTTTTCTGTGGTTTCGGGCGTGCAAATGTGATGATTTGTTTATCATTTGTTATGCGTCAACAACACGGCGGTAAACATTAGCAAAAACAATTCTCAATTGTGATGAGAAACCGTTTTGTACAAACAACAACAATTTTGCTCATGGCTTTGGAACATGTAAAAATTTGTTAAGATTATACAATATATTTGCAATTTATGCAATGACAGACAGACTGTCCGTGTGACTATTTAACTGGATATCTGTGTATGGAGATGACTGCTGGAGATGGCGAATGCGTTCCGTTCGGGAAAACATGAGTCACGTTTACATTTCCATCTTTAAATAGAAACAATAAAATAAATTGTATTCTAAACTGCGAATGAAGAAGAAGAAGAACTACGAAACAGTTAGCATGTAGAAAGTACTGAAAAGTACGATTGAACATGTATGTATGTATATACGAGTATGTATGAGTTATGTGGAAATTATTAGACATTGTTTCAAGATATGGCTTAAGGTATTGGGCACAAAGAAGACAATAAACAAAGGATTAGAAACAACATGTTTTATTTCATTGAAATCGCTTAGTACTTTAAACAAAAGACTTAGAACATAAGCGTGATTTTACAGGAACAACCAATACTAAAACTAGAACCAATTGTTCAAAAATTCACAGTTATTGGCATTTATGAAAGAAGCGGATGCAATCCTCATCGTGACATACATATACATATGTACATTAGGGCTATAACCAAAAAATACACCACCAGTACCGTATGGGGAATTTTGTCCTGATAACGAAAACGCGTTTCTAAGATCGATTCGGTGGAAAAAGTTTCTGCACCGACTGCGATTACTAAAACCCTTTTGATATGTTTTCTACTTAAAGATTTAAATTTGCTTTGTTTGAATAAATATTTATAGAAAATAAATACAATTCTCACATGCAAAGTCATTAAAAACTGTCTGTAACTTTCGCGAATTTGTTGCAAATTACACCATATCCTGTTGTCCGATAGGTACAATAGATATAAACAAAAAATTCGCGAGTTTATGAAAAAAAAAAAACAACAAAATGGCAATATTGTCAAAAGTTCCTAATATGCTCTGAAATGCCGCGATTTGATAACAAATTGTTCAGAATGGTTTGATATTGATTTTAAATTAGATTTAAACAAAATACAAATTTTAATAAAAATCGTATATGTCATTATAACAAATAAAATTAAAAAATGCATTACTGAACTTCAATGCATTCGGTGCGGAAACTTTTTTCGCGATGGAGAAAAAATTACACCTTACATCAAAGATTTTTGGTATATAGGTTAAGCAAAAATTTCACAGTACGAATCAGATCGCGAGCCAATTTTTGGTTGTTGCGGACAAAAGTTATGGCGGTTTTATTTTGGCTTTTAATAAAGAAAATATTATAAAAACGCTAATTATTTTAATGAGCACAATTGTTACTAAAAAGTTCTCTCAAAGTGACTTCAGCGAGTAGATTGCATAATACATGCAACATTTTACTCAGAATTCGCGGAGTGTACATAAAATTGATACATTTTTGAATATAAGTCAACTTTTTTCAAAATAGATATAGTTTATAGTTTCGATGTTACAGCCAAAATAAACACATATTTTGGTAAAAAAATTATTTTTTGTTGTTGGCGTTGATGGAGGTGTTTGGTGACAACTGAAACTATAGTATTCCCTACCCTTCGCCCGCAACTAATCAATTTCATATCCACTTTAAAATATTTTGTTGTTATTCAAACAATTGAATTACAACAAAATATGAACTAAAGCTGAAATAAACACAAAGATGTAAAATTCTGCAGTCCAACAATAAAAAACGCCAACAACAATAATAGGCATCAGCACGGCCTTGTTGACCAATGCGTAATGCAAAAGCAACTTTCTTGTTGTTTTTACCCCCGCTTATTGAAGCAACACTCCTATGTTCGTATTCTTTGCGAAGCAAAGACGACATAAAAACAGTGGTGGATATGAAATTCTTTAGTTCGACTCAAATTGTAGGGTAAACAGCTTTAGGGCCATACAGAAAATTTCTCATTTTATTTAATTTGCTAGATGGCTTTATTGACCTGTTTATCGATACAGAGTCGGCGAAAAAGGGAACTGATGAAGTTTTTTGGTGACAACTGAAACTATAGTATTCCCTACCCTTCGCCCGCAACTAATCAATTTCATATCCACTTTAAAATATTTTGTTGTTATTCAAACAATTGAATTACAATAAAATATGGACTCAGGTTGAAATAAACACAAAGATGTAATTTTTAATTATAACTAAATTATTATCATAAAGGAAGTGAAGCCATGACTACTGAGCTCATAGTCTTACACTGGTATAATTACTAATTACAGAGGGGTCTTAAACTGCACATCTCCAAAAAATTTTGAAATACTCTGTGGAAGGAGTGAATCGATATGGCCCAAAATTTGAACAAAATATCACGAAGGCCAAATTTTGGACCGAATCGGTTGATCTGTTCGAGAGCTACCGTGCACTCCAGGCAGCCACCCAGACGAACGGACACTGCTTAGTCGACACCAAGTTTTCTGAAAGAGATTTCTTCCAAACACACTTTGGTCTTTAAACTATTATTTCGATGAGGCACATTTTGGTAGATTGGGAAAAATGGATTGGGATTGGGCGCCAGACATTCACTTTAAAATAATTCAATACTGGTTGTCAGAGTTTTCCTTGTTCTTTATCAATTTATGAGAAGATCCACGATAGGAAACTTGATTTTCTATAAGGGAAGACCGACGATTGGACGCCGAAATTAGTCTATTGACAGATGTATGATTGGGCGACAGAATTTGTCATTTACATACCCGCCATTGGGTGCTAGAATTTCATGATGGATAGACACACTATTGCTCAGCATTAGTTCTCTCTCAAAAAAACCACTATCGCCTTCAGAAATTCTTTGTAATAAGATCTACGATTGGGCACCAAAATATATTCAGGGAAATAACTACAATTGATTTCTTTATGACAATAACAACGATTGGACACCTGAATTACCGAAAATGAAATATTGACCATTTTCTCGGCGTGTTTTCCTTTATTTATATAACTCCCAGATTTACCTGTAAATATAAAAACGATGCATAACGCCATGATATCCGAACGTTCCCTCTGCATAAATCAATTCTCTACTAATCCCATTTTCCTTCCATAAATTTCTCAATAAAATTGGAGTGGAAAATTGAAGCCGTGATTTTGAACTTTTGTAGGAAACAAAGGAAAGGTCCTCAACATTCCATGTAAACAACAAAATTAAATGTTAAGATTTTTCTAAGGCTTTCCGATTGTACACTCTTTTTTTTGGTCTTACCGAAGTGATATCACTGAATTTGATAAATGATACACCCAAAAGTATATGCGATTATTAATATATCCATTGTTTTGAACATATATTAACTATGATATATTGTCAAAATTTCTGGAAACAAGGGGAAATTGACCAAGAAGTCTTACGTCATTTTAATTAAAAAAAGTAATGAAAATTATTTCATCAGTAATCTTATATTATACTAGCGGACCCGGCGAACTTCGTCTCGCTATTAAGGAATAAAATTTCATACAAAAACTCAATTTTCGATTTTTCCAATTTTCCGACTTTTCCAGAGAGATTTTCCAAAATTTTCTTGCGTAAAGACCTTCTCCTCGAAAATACGAATAACTGACAAAAAATTTTACAGAAATCGACCTAGCCGTTCTCATTTTATGAATTACTATACAGGAAGAGCTAGAATTCTGAAATTTGGAATGAGGGTAACTGATGGAGAGCTAGAAAGATGTATCAAAGGGTTTTTGGAAATTCGACCTATAAATGTACTAAAAGTTACTAAATTTTGTACCAATTGTATATTTTGGACGGTTATAGCTAGAATCTTGAAATTTGGTATGGGAATATAGGTTGGGAAGTAGTGTTGATATATGAAAATGATTTTGGAAGATCGTACTTATGTGTACGAGTAGTACTAAATGGTACTAAATTTGGTACAATTTGGATTTGGGTGAACGGATAGAGCTGAAAACCTGAAATTTCGAATTTAGATTACCGTTGAGATATGGGGATAGTTTTTGAAATTCATACTAATGTGTACGAAAAGTACTAAATAGTACCAAATGTGGAACAATTTTGTTTTAGATAGACATGGAAACCTGAAATTTGGAATTAAGATTACTGATGGAGTGAAGGATTGAGGTAGTTTTGGAAATTGTTACTTATGGGTACGGAAAGTACTAAATGGTACTAAATTTGGTACAATTTAAATTTAGTTGAACCGATAGAGTTGGAATCCTGAAATTTCGAATTATGGTTACTGATGGAGTGTAGGATTGAGTTAGTTTTGAAAATTCATACTTATGGGTACGGAAAGTACTAAATTTGGTACAATTTATATTTGGGTGAACGGATAGAGTTGGAATCCTGAAATTTCGAATTAAAGTTACTATTGGAGTGTAGGATTGAGGAATTTTTGGAAATGTGTACTTATGGGTACGAAAAGTACTAAATTTGGTACAATTTGGATTTGGGGGAACGAATAGAGCTGGGATCCTGAAATTTGGAATTAAGATTACTGTGGGACTGCAGGATTAACTTAGTTTTGGAAATTCGTACTTATGGTACGAAAAGTACTAAATGGTACTAAATTTGGTACATTTGGAATTAAGATTACTTATGGAGTGTAGGATTGACGTAGTTTTGGAAATTCGTACTTATGGGTACGGAAAGTACTAAATGGTACTAAGTTTGGTACATTTTGGAATTGGGTGAACAGATTGAGCTGGAAACCTGAAATTTATAATTAAGATTACTTATGGAGTGTAGGATTGAGGTAGCTTTGGAAATTCGTACTCATGGGTATATATTTGGGTGAACGAATAGAGCTGGAATCCTGAAATTTCGGGTTAAGGTTACTGTTGGAGTGTGGGATTGAGGAAGTTTTGGAAATTCGTACTTATGGGTACGAAAAGTAATAAATGGTACTAAATTTGGTACAATTTAGATTTGGGTGGACGGATAGAGGTGGAATCCTAAAATTCGCAATTACTGTTGGAGATATTTATTGAAATTCGTACTTTCATACGAAAAGTATTAATGGTATTATGAATAGATGTGGAATCCGGAAACTTGGTATTATAGCCGCTGTTGGTGTGTAGGGTTGAGATTAGTGTTGCGCAATCTCGTTCATTGAGCTGATCGATCTTTTTCATTCCGTTCACCAAAAAGATCCGGGTCATTTACTTCGTTCGTTGGCTCTTTTTCGTTCAACAATACATTTGACTGTATTATTTTCTTTTGAAGTCGTTCGTTCTCTGCTGCATACGACTCCGTCGTTCTTTTCACCGAATCGTTCTTTTGATAATGTTCGTTCACGAATGACACAACTGTTGTGTTACTTGCTTGTTTGTGTGCTAATGGGGGTGGTTTTGTTTCTGAACGTAGTGGTGGTGGTTTCGATATGAAAGAACCAGATGAACGAATGATGCAAAAGAAAGAAATGACCGAGATGTGCTACTGAATGAGGTGAGTTACTGAGCGAGAGTAGATCTCTGAATCATTGTTTGTTTTGTGTGGAAATTTGTGCTGCTTGGGCTAACGCAGCGTTTGTTTAGATTTTGACTGCAAAACCAATACTGCTAATTTTGTAAGCAGCAATGACTCGTCCATCGGGGATCTAAATGAACGATATAAAAGAATGAGCTGGATACGGATCCGTTCGTTCTTTTCACGGAATCGTTCCTTTGAGCCGGTTCGTTCATGAACGACACAACTCTAGTTGAGATATGGATGTGGTTGTGGATATACGTATAATAAGTGTACGAAAATTACTAAATGGCACAGAATTTGGTCCAAATTGTTATTGTGTGGTAGAGCTGAAATTGTGAAATTCGGTATTAGTATAGCAGTTGACGTTTAGAGTGGAGATAGAGAGGATGTTTTGGAAATTCGTACTAATGTATACGAAAAATACTAAATCGCGGTTGGGATATAGTTTTGGATAAATAGAAGTAATTTTTGAAACTTATACATACTATAAGTACTAAATTTGGTACCAGTTTGGTGTTGCATGATGGGATATAGGTGGAATTTCGAATTGTTGTATGAGGGATTGTGCAGGTGTTTAAATACGGATTTTTTGAAATGCATACAAATTCTAAAATTAGGCTGAGGGCTGGATGACTTATTGAGAAATACGAAATGTACTAAATGCTATTAAATTTGACGTTGGGTGTAGCAATGAAGATGGAATTATATAATTAATGTGTGAAAAGTACAAAATTGCAATAAATTTGGTATTGGGCTAGAAGTGGAATTCCGATTTATTATTTATTTGTCAGGTTCATTATTAGAGGTGGTCGTACAATCAGCGTACTAGAAGTATTAAATAATACTAAATATTGAAGCACTGGTATTGGGTGAATCGATTAATGAAATTTATTATGAGAATCACCGTTGAGATTGGATCAGAATGTTTATGAAAATCCGCCTTTAAATGTATGAAAGGTAGAAACCATTGGCATTGGGTGAACAAGAAGAGCTAAAACTGAAAAAATTGAGCTAAGGTCCTGGATTTTAAAAATTGTACTGAATAGAGTACTATTGTTTTCATGTAAACACGGATTCAGTTTTGAAATAATGTACTGAAATCAAAAAGTCAAACGTATCTTTTCAACAAAATTTGTTTTTATTGTTGTTGTCTATTCTGAACATTATAGTAAGTTCATTAGAAAAGGTAGATCTATACGGTTATGTTTTACCAGAAGATTTTTACACCCTGAGAATAAAAAGGCCTAAAATAAAATGCCTCAAAAATTAACTGTTATATTAGGTAACATCTTTTGAATAAAGGTTTTCTACATTTTGATATCACAAATTCCAAAATTCGGTTGGAAAATGTGGATAAAATTCTCAAATTTCAGGTGCGATAAGGTCTTTTTTAAAATTCGAACAAAACGTGTACGAACAGTACTTAAATAAAATTAAATCTATATCTAATATATAAAAGGCAATGTGTGTATGTTAGTATGTTTGTTTGTTTGTATGTTTGTATGTTCCGAATAGACTCAAAAACGGCTGAATAGATTTTCTTGAAAATTTCAGATAATGTACTGGGAACACCGGTGGTGAAAATAGGCTATATATTTTTTTGAATGGTCGTCGCGGAAGTGAAATATCGCGGTCATCCCAAATTATTCAAAAATGTATTATTTCAGATAATATACCTAATTTTAGTAAGCGTGACTACAAAACCGATATAACACTGGCTTCAATATGTGGGATAACGCGGTCAACGCCATAGTTTGGAATACAGTAAAATCCCGATAACATGAGATGTCAGTAGAAATTCCGAAAAATCGATTGGGAAATCTTATGAAATTTTGTATGTTGAGTTTTTAGGTCTGAGAATAGGTCGTAATCAATTTTTTTATCCCGCTAAGTGTAGTGACCGGTGGTCCTCCCCACAAATTGTTTAAGAAAACCGCGAAATTCAAGATACTTTTTAATATATTGTTTGCATTGCTATGGTTATTACTATCTTGACCCTGAATGGTCGTTGCGGAAGTGAAATATCGCGTTCATCCCAAAATTTTCAAAAATGTATTATTTCAGTTAATTAGAACGGTCGTAAGCTGTTTTTTACTGCTAAGAATAGTGACCGGTGGTCCTCCCAACAATGTTTTTAAGAAAATCAGAAATCTTTGATATTTTTGAACGTATTGTTTACAGATTGTTTTCCCTGAATGATCGCGGTCATCACAAAGTTTTCAAAAATGTATTACTTCAATTAATATACATAATTTTAGTAAGCGTGACACAAAAATGATGAGAACACTAGCTTAAACAAGTGGGATAGCGCGGTCGTGAGCTATTTTAATATAGCTAAGTGTAGTGACCGGAGGTTCTCCTTCAATTTGTTTAAAGTCCATAATATTTTTGAACGTATTGTTTACAGATTGTTTGCAATACTACTGTAATTACCGTCTTGACCCTGAATGGTCTTCGCGGAAGTGAAATATCGCGGTCATCACAAAATGTTCAAACATTTATTATTTCAGATAATATACATAACTAGCTGACCCGGTCCGCGTTGCTGGCCCGTTGTTTGGGTTCTCCGTGTAAACTTTAGTTATCTATCCAGCGTTGATACAGCCATAATTAGGCATCTCTCTAGAAACTTCATAATATAAATCAATGTTTGACATAAATTCGATGTAATGGTATCCCCCAAATTTAAGATATAAAATCTCTTTTATTATACCCTTCACCATAAATTGACAGTTTAAAGCACTTTGTGACCCACATATAATGATCGGTGCACATCAATTAACATTGCTATATATTGGATTGTTGGTCTCGGTTGGGGTCGTAATTATTACTGCAGAGAATTGTCAGTATAGGTCCACGTTTTGATATAGCTCCCATAGAACGGTACCGCTATTTTTGAGGATTTAACATCATTATCACACCAAAATGGCTAAAATTTGGTTTTATTGTAATTTAAAGAGGAGAGTATAAATATTCGTATCGACCGAAAGACACGCCTTTTTATTTGCGCTCGGTATGCAACAGTTATAGGTTCACGTTTTGATATAGCTCCCAGAAAGCAGTACCTCCCGATTTTCGATAGTTTGGAGATATAGTAACTTTTGGGGGTCGTAAGCTGTCTTGCAGAGAATTTTCAGTATACGTCCTCGTTTTGATATAGCTCCCATAGAAGGGTGGCGCCTGATTTTCGCTATTATTGGTGGATTTAACCTCTGGATAGTGACATCTCAAGTTATCGGGATTTTACTGTATTCCAAAATGTGGAGTTGATCGCGCTATCCCACTTATTGTTTAGTGTTCAGCGTTTATAGCATTTTTAGGCACGCAAAATCTAATATATAAAAGGCAAAATCTAATATATAATATATGCTCTCCTCTTTAAATTACATTAAAACCAAATTTTAGCCATTTTGGTGTGATAATGATGTTAAAGCCTCAAAAATAGCGGTACCGTTCTATGGGAGCTATATCAAAACGTGGACCTATACTGACAATTCTCTGCAGTAATAATTACGACCCCAACCGAGACCAACAATCCAATATATAGCAATGTTAATTGATGTGCACCGATCATTATATGTGGGTCACAAAGTGCTTCAAAAAGTGTCAATTTATGGTGAAGGGTATAATAAAAGAGATTTTATATCTTAAATTTGGGGGATACCATTACATCGAATTTATGTCAAACATTGATTTATATTATGAAGTTTCTAGAGAGATGCCTAATTATGGCTGTATCAATGCTGGATAGATAACTAAAGTTTACACTGAGAACCCAAACAACGGGCCAGCAACGCGGACCGGGTCAGCTAGTATATACATAAAAAAAGAATGATGTTAGTTACTACGCTTATAACTCAAGAACGGCTGAACAGATTTTGACAATTCGCACCAATTCGGAATGGTCTCATGACAGAAAAGGATAAAACTTAAAAAAATCGCGAAAATTTGCGAAAAATTTGCAAAAATATTTTTTCATGAAAGTAAATTTTTCCACAAATTTCTATCGAGATTCGGGTTTGGAGTATACCTTGACACTTATTTGGACAGTTTTTGGCGAAAATTTTATATGCATCAACTGTGAGGTTCCATTTTTCGCCTCTGTTTTGTCAATTTTTGAAAGTTGTATAGAATTTTTTATTCACAATCAAATCGATTTTCATTTATTTTCAAGCGTATTTTTAGGAAATTAACAGCGAAAAATGGTTAAAAGGAGAGGGCTTAGTTTAGAGTTTGTAAAGATTAGTGGTGGTTTCGGTCAGATGCCGATTGAAAAGATGAAGATGATAACGCCGAAAGGGGTTTCCACAGTTTTGAGGAAAAAAGTACAAATCCACAAAATTGGTGGGTTATTTGGAAAATCAAGAGCTCCGAGGTAATTTCATTGGAAGTGAGGCTGTGGCATATATGTATACTTTTAAACTATAAGTAAAAACATCTTCGAAAGATCAACTTCCGATTTATGCGGTATAAAATTTACGCTGTACCAGATATATATTGATACTGTTCAGATCCTTTCATGATACTGAAAAATGATATCCGCACTGAAAAGGAGTATGAATTCAATCAGTTTAGTTCCCGCAGAGCTGGAAGGCAATTACAAATGACCAAATACATACATATGTACACTGGTACTCTTGATACAATGTATGTATGTACATCGAAAAAGGATGATAAAATTGGAAAGAAAAAAAACAAAAAAAAAAACAAGAAATCGGAGGTACTGGAGATTTTTTTGGTCGAATAATCTGACAAATATTCTTTATCGGGCGACATAAGTAGGTAAATACGTATTAAACGTTAATAAGTTTGTGATATTAATTTGGCTATGTTATTTACGTCGAAATATAGGGTGACTAAGTAATCGACAACAGTCACGTGTTAGTGTGACAAGACTTCAAGCATCCGAAACACACAGAGAACGGCAACTAATAGAATAGCTCTGCTAACAAGGATCAATGTACCAAGTACTGGACAGAACAGTCTCAGTCAAAATTCAATTACCGCATTTGTCCGTGTTACCAGAACCATTGCATCTAATTCCGAACTTGCAATGCAAGCAGAATTCGGGAGATCACGTTAAACAGAGAAGTCAGAAAAAAGCTGACGAAGGTTACCTGATAACGATCGGATCTTTATGCTCAAAATAGGTTAATTGATTAAAATGCAAATTTAAAAAAGCACTATATTCAGCATTAAATTCAAATTCCTAAGATCGCATTCCTTCCTACGAATTCAATTACTTGAGTGAAATATCGTGTTCAGTGAAAACAAGAATTGTAGAAAACCTCTCAGTACCTTCTCTCTTCGTCAAACTGACAATTGTCGAAAGTACAATTATCTAATGTGCATCTGCTTCAAAGATAATCCTAAACAATTCAAAACAAAGAAAAATTTGCCACTAAAGAAGGTGATAGCAATAATAGTATTATAGGTTTGAATCAAAGCCATCAAGTTCTGTACCTAACAAACTGCGAGACGAAGTTCGCCGGTCTCCTAGTATTAAATAAAATTAAATAAATTCAAAAAGGTATTAGTACATCAAAATTTTCAGTGTTCGCCATATTAAATATTGTTTGTATGTTATTCCTATTCCGCATACGAAGTAGCGGGCATTTTGCTAGTTTACATAATTGCTAAATAAGAAATTTTCGCTAACATGAACCTTCAAAATTTTGGTCAGGTGGGCCCCCCCCCCCCCTTAAATGAAATCCTGGGTACGTCCCTGCAACAGTGCTTAGTCGGATGAAATCAAAATTCTCAAAATTTTTACAAAACTCTAAATTTTGGAATTCCAATAAGATTTTGGGGCATTTCGGGACACTTATCTTGGGAAGTACGTCGTATTTAGGTTGATAAAATGTATAAAACTGTTTGGGATGACTGACATCATATCACAATTTATAATTATGAAGTGATATCCCCACAGAAGTCGGTTTATATGATGGACCTGTTAGTGACTGCTAACAGGACATGAATGCGACAACGCAAATGGTGCTGCAATTTCGCCAATTTTCTAGACATTTCTGTGCTAAATGCATGGATATTTATGAAATATTATCCAAATTGTAGTAACTTGTCACAGGGCTTTACCGTTCTATATGGACTGTATCAAAACGTGGACCGAAATAGCTCATTTTCAATACCAAACGTCTTAGAAGTCATAAAAACTTCTGAACCAAATTATAAAGCTCTGTCTTAAATGTTGTACTGTATCTTGATTTTAAAAGGGAAACATATGGGCATCGTTATTTCGACTTAGTTGGGCATCGTTATTTCGACTTAGTAGTGCGATTTTGTAACTCCTTAACGACAGAATTAACTACTAATATCGGCAGTTAACGATAATTTTCGGTAAGTGCTATTCTGTAACCATTTTTAAAGATTTTTGTCGGTAAATTATGTCGTTAACTACCGAAACAACCAAAAAAAGTAGTCGTTAAATCTTAACGACAGTACATTTTTGCAATATTTAACTGATTTTTTTTAAAAATGGCGATTTTTTGAACTTAAAATGGCGGCTAAAGAAGGTAAATTTCGCATTATTGATCTATCTTAACAATTTTAGGTGGATAAGTTTAGTGACCCCTGGGAACCTCAAATGTCAAATAACAGGTTGCAGGGTCAAAAAGTAGTTAACATTTTCAAAATACCTATAATCGGGAGGTGCCGTTATACCTATATTGACCATTTTTGGTGGAGAGGTAATGGAAAATAGAAAATTCCAGCCCATTCGATAAAACATTATAGCTAAAATCCTCAAAATAACGAAAATCGTGGATCAACGAACTCATGTCAAATTTTAAACCTCAATCTTCGTCTAGTTTTTTTTTATAGCGCTATTCAGAATGTCCTTACAGATCCTACCTTTGTAATTATATAAAATAAAACAGCGCCTTAAAAACATACATATAGGATTGTACCACATTTATATTTTTATATCAAACACACATGTGGTGGGTGCCAACGTGGGGCAGTGGTATGCACACCCGCCTTGCACGCTGAAGTTCGTGGGTTCGATTCCCCGGCCAGGCAAACACCAAAATGTTCAACGTTGACAAAATACCCCTCAGTAATGTTGGCGACATTTTCTGAGTATTTCAGCCATATAAAACTTCTCTACAAGTGGTGTCTTAGGACTCGCCGTTCGGACTCGGCGATAAACTGTAGGTCCAATATCACTAAGCTAACATGAATCGGTGTGCACTCATTGATATGAGAGAAGTCTCCCTTGTCCCATATGGGATGTTTGTGGAACAATTAAATATATAATGCCGCTTCTGTTGCTGCACCACAGATGGTGTATAGATACACACTTCCTTAGGCTGCGGGAAAATTTATTGGTCTAAAAGACAAGTTCCTGATCACTTCAAAGCCATAAAACGGAGATATTCTGCATTTTGGCTTACCGAGCTATTACATATATCTAATGACATGTTTTTTTCATATCCTGGAATAAAACCACCAAGATCTACGTTAATCATGTATTGTTCATTTTCCTCCTAGAAGTACTCACATACACATTTGACGCCTTAGAAGTTGAAGGTATCCTTGTGTTACGCATTGTTGGGATACTTGCAGATACTTATTTTCGGCACATTCCTCTAAATAGCAGTCCTATTTCCTTCTTAGGCTATTTATGTTCTGTATTTGCGAAAAAAAGAATCTTTTTAACTCAAAAATACTTTTATAAATATTAAAATGTAATATTTGACAATTTGTTTTTCCATCGATTTTCGTCGGTATGTGCTAACGATTTCTACAATCGGTAACATAAAGTTACAGAATAGCACATTCGTTAATTCAACCGAATATTTTCGTTAACTACCGATGTCGGTTCGATATTAAAAAAGTTACAGAATCGCACTACAGAATTCTGACAGTTTCTACCATTTTTAATACATGTAAAAAGGTGTAATTAATTATTAGAATATTTGAATTCCGAGCTTAAACGCTCAAAATTTTACGTTAGGTAAAAATTCTGTATCTTTTCGTTTCAGCGTTACCATCAAACATTAACAAAATTGTCTCGAACTCTTTTTACTTGTTTCAACTAACAAATTAGTGTTGATGAAAGCATTTATGGCCCGATAACGTATCAAATAAGTAACAAAGTACTGTCTGTTCCATACCGAAGGCCATCCCAAAATATCCCTGGTTCGGCCGGGTAAGACGTGCTGCTGCCAAAATAGCAAAGCTGGCTGCAAGGAAATCTTAAATTTATCTCATGTCAATGAGGGCAGCACGATTATATATTTAGCTCAATAATAATGGCAAGTCCTGACACCAATGGAAGAAAAGTTAAATATTGCTAAGGGATTTTTGTCACAGTTGTGATGTTGTCTAGCCTGGGAGTCTAAAGATTAGAATAATACTTGACGAGACGAGGGAGATAAGTAGAGCTGTGTAGTTCCGGAACGAACAAGTTCCAAGGAACTAGTCCGGACGAGGATCTATTGGAACTATATCCAGCTCTTGCGTTCATGTAGTTCCTTTAGTTCATATAGTTCCTTCCATTCTCCTTCCTTTAATTCCACACTTCGATCTTTCTCGTTTGTTTCCTTCTTTATTCGGATGCTGCCAGATTGTTAAATAAACGTAAATCACATCCACGTTACATCACTACGATTTATTTATTTGTTTTATTTATTTAAATATTTATTACAATTAAAAATTATAATAAACTTATAGCTAAAAACACAGCTAACGGCTTATTTATTTGTATGTCAACGAGAAAATTGTTAAAAAAAATAAAATTATCTTCGCCCAAACAGGCAAAATTTCAAATAAAGATTCGTTGAGTTATTTCGCTCTCGGATAGAAGGAAACAAACAGAATAATGAAAGAGAAAACTCACTGAACTATATCGGTATCGGAGCTATGGAACTATATTGAGGAACTAGTTCCTTTTGGAAATAGAAACTAGAAAGATCGATCCGCTCTGTGAAAGAGATTGTCCAACTGTAGAAATAAGTACGGTCATAAGGGATGGAACGTTTTACAGGGCTTACAAGCCAGCATCTAAAAACATTAGCATTACCTGTACACTTCAACTGCTACACAATATTGACACAGACGGCTAAATAAGCAACCGAACGGATATTTATTTTTGTACATTTTTGGTTATTTCGTTTGTTACGCCTAATCTTTTTTTCGTTAGGCATAATCGCCAACCACGTTTACATATTTAGCAGTCGGCTGACCATTCGTCGCAGCGAATTAGCAACCGAGGGTGGTTTTGTGATTAGAGTTGCCAACGCAGTAATAAAAAAGGTGTCATTTAATGTCAAAATGCCTCCATCATATGGTAGAACCAAAGAATACTAATTATTAATGTTTAAAAATAAAAAATATATATTGAACGGCTTCACCAAAAATTCACATGTCCTTTGAACGAAAAAGTGGAATTAATTATATCGTGATTTTTAATGCATTACACTGGTAACCCTGATCTCAAAAATAATTGTTTGCTGAAAACCTTGCTATACCGTTGAAATATAGTTTCTGGTCGGGAATTCCCGACCCGGGATGTCCCGGGAATTCTCGATTTCTTTCGGACGGGATTTCCCGGGAAATTTTTTTGAAATTCCCGGGAATACGGGTTTTGTATTTTTCATATATAAGTCTTATATTATTTGTCTTCTAGTTATTTAATGTTGAAAATATAGTGGAATAGCGATTATTCATGTCCCGATAATTCGTAATTCCCGATCATTTGTAACAAACTTAGAGTACATGGAAAAATGGCGATAATTCGTTTAAAGTACATATATTTTGGTCCTCTAAATAATTATTGTTTTTTCTGGAATTCGAAGTCTGTATAACCTCACATAATTCTGAACTTTTTCGAGCAATTTCCTTCTTGTTCTAGTCCATATTTATACCCTACACCACTATGTGGAAAGGGTATTATAAGTTTGTTTTGGTAACAATTCATGTAACACCACGAAATATTCGTCTGGGACCCCCAATGTGGTATACCAATCTTCATATCTCGTCGAGATAATTTTGAGATGTGTGTCCGTCCGTCCGTCCGTGTGTCCGTCTGTCCATTATAATTTGTAATCAAACTCCAGGCCGCAATTATGGACCGATCGTAACGAAATTTGGTATGTAGATCGGTTTCACCTCAGAATAGATCGCTATTTGAATTGGTGATGATCGTGAAATATTTAGCGGGTGAAATGGACCAAAAACATAATTTTTATCCGGTTTTGTAAATGCTCTGTAGGTCGCAATAATAGGCAGATCGCCTGGAAATTTTAAATAAGGTAAGAGTATATGACAAAGAATAAGCTTGCAATTTGAAATGGCGATCAGATAATATTTAGAGGGTTAAATGGACCACAACTTTTGTGTGAAAATTGTAAAAATTTTTAATATACAGCTTATATCTTTTTTCCTGAAAGACGCATTCCTTCCCCGTGAGTTAAATTTCGAAGACGATCTTTTGATCTTTCCATTGATGTCAATTATGTTGATATTCGTGATCAGATAACAGAGTTACAGCCTTATATATCCAGTTTTTTGTTGGTAATGTAATCATAAACACGCTATAGGTAGCAATTATAGCTCAATAGTCACGAAATTTCGCACGAGGTAAGAGTTTAGGTTGAAGAAAATGACTATAATTTTGCATGATGATCTGATATTATTTAACGGGTGAAATAGACCATTACTTTTATATGAAAAATATACAAATTTTATTTTTGGTCCATATTTTAATTCCTGGAGTGCATATTCCGGCAAAGTAGCGTACATATGGAAAAATAACTACTGACCTTTCCCCTGATCCAAATTGCAATAATGTGTCTGTAATTCCTGATGGCCCACAGGGTCTCTTGCAAAAACTTCATCACGCCATAACGCGGAAGTTCGACTCACGGCGCATCTGTCCTTCGGGGTTTTTAATATAAACACACCAAGGGCTTTCATCTCTGCCCCAACATTTGTGTTCACAGTGTAATTTAAGCAATAGTGAGAGGCAGTAGGAGTCTATCCATTGTCGAAAAGTTGTTACACCTTAAATTGTGAAAGGACTCTAATTATTCCATTTTAATTAAGACTATTTTATGGTGGAGGGTATAAAAAGTTCGGCCCGGCTTAACGACTTTTTACTTGTTTTATTAATGGCATTCTTGAAGTATATTAATTTGCTATGATATAAACTCTGTGATCGATTCGAATTGGTATTTTCTCCAAAATTATTGTATGTATGTAATATTAAAAACTGTATAACTGTAAGTGGCAATTAGTGTACATTAGGAATCGAAGTCAGTAATAACTACATATAGTATGTATGTTCACATAAGTACGTTTCTATATCTTTGGTGCCACCGTGGTGCAATTGTGAAGATTTGTACACAAAAGGTCAAGCTTGTAAAAATCCTTTATCAACGGATTTATTCTATGATCGACATGCCCTTCGAACCATAAAAAGAACCCCCATATCATTGACCTAAAACAAGAGACGCACAGCAATCTTTGATATGAAGGAAGCCTTTGCGAGGATGGTTGTGGGAAACAGCAATTTATATAATCTCCACAAATTAGTCAGGAAGAATAGGTTGGCTTGAACAACTGCCATATATGATGTATTGGTACTTTCAAGATTTTGGCGTGTCGTCGTTAATATTGTTCCAAAGAGATAACTAATGATACAACTATACATATAAGGAGTATTTATTTCCTTTATGTTTGCTCTATGTCACGTCTATGCCCCACAAACTCGATTTTTCATAGTCCCGGGAATTTCTGGGTTCCCGGGAATGAGAAATTTGTATTCCCGATTTCCCGGGAATGAAAAAAGTCGGGAATTCCCAAACTATACGTTGAAACTTTGTTGTTTTTTCTCTTTTCTGATATGTGTTGATCATGTGTGCTGCAAAATATGAGTATGCGTGTCCGATGCTATTTTATTATAGCGACAACAGCTATGTCTTTTTACGTGATAATTAGTAATAATTATTACTAATGTTGCAGATTTTGACAGTTGCATAAAGGAAAAGTTGCTGAAAAAAAATGTTTCTACAACATTTAGTAAGTAACAAGTAAGAAAAGCGTTAAGTTAGGTCGGGCCGAACTTTTTATACCCTCCACCACAAATTTCAGCCATTTCGGTGGATTAATGTGGCCACAACCTTCAAAATACCGAAATTCGGAAGGTACCGTTCTATGGGGGCTATATGATGGCGTGGACCTATACCTAAAAATTTCTGGGGGAAAGTTTTATACGCCTAAAGAAGACTAAATACCAAATTTCAGCCATATCGGTGTGATAATGAGGCTAAAACGTTCAAAATATCGAAAATCGGGAGATATTGTATTATGGGGGCTATATCAACACGTTGACCTATATAAACATTTTATGGTAGAAATGTTTCTTAGCCTCTGGAAACACAAAATACCAAATTACAACCAATTCTGTGGTCAAATGGGTCTAATACATTCAAAATATATTAAAATGACGCGTACTTTATATGGGGCCTAATATGGGGGCTATACCAAAACGTGGACCTATATAACCCAACTTTGGTAGGAATGTTTTCTGGCCTCTGAACACACAAAATACCAAATTACAACCAATTCTGTGGTCAAATGGGTCTAATACATTCAAAATATATTAAAATGACGCGTACTTTATATGGGGCCTAATATGGGGGCTATACCAAAACGTGGACCTATATAACCCAACTTTGGTAGGAATATTTTTTGGCCTCTGGAGACACAAAGTACCAAATTACAACCAATTCGGTGGTAAAATGGGCCAAATATCTTAAAAACTCCTTAAAACGACGACGCGCCACGCGTCATTTTGTATGGGGGCTATACGAAAGCGTGGACCTACATAGCCCGCTTTCAATACCAAAAGTCCTACGTAAATATAACATATTTTCCCAAAATTTCATCAACCTACGTCAATCCGTTCGGACGCTAGAGTGATTTCCACAGACGGACAGACGGACAGACAGACAGACGGACAGACGGACAGACGGACGGACATGGCTATATCGATGTAGAATTGCACGCTGATCAAGAATATATATACTTTGTGGGGTCTACAATGATTATTTCGAGTAGTTACAAACGTAGTGACAAACTTAATATACCCCCATCCTATGGTGGAGGGTATAAAAAGACACACCTAATATCAAATAGCATCAGCATCGCTAGCAATATTTTTGTGAAATTTGTTGATACATGTTGCCGTTGCTCATTGTTGCTAAACATATTTCGAAGAAATTTTAGCAGGCAAAGCTGAAAATATTCGGTGCTTTTGCTAATATGGCGTTAGCATTTTAAACCCTGACATTTTACTTTAATATAGTTTCTGGTGGAGAGCATAAAACGGCTGGAGGTTAAAAACAATGTCAAGGCCGGGTTCTCATGTCGTACAACAACAACCACGGGTGCCACCGTGGTGCAATGGTATGCACACCCGCCATGCACGCAGAAGGTCGTGGGTTCGATTCCCCGGCTAAGCAACATCACATTTTCAACGGTGCCAAAATACCCCACAGTAATGTTGGTGACTAAAACTTCTCTAAAAGTGGTGTCGTAGGACACGTCGTTCGGACTCGGCGATAAACTGTAGGTCCCATATCATTGAGCTAATATGAATCGGGGTGCACTCATTGATATGAGAAAAGTCTCCCCTGTCCCGCCTGGGATTTTTGTGGAGCAATTATTATTATATTAAAACAATATGACCAAAGCTTCTACGTAAATAAACTTTTAAGATAAATTTTTGAGAATGGAATAAATTTCATTGCATGTTAATTTTACCCGATAAGGCCTAGTTATCTCAAATCTACTTTAAGTTTGCTCACATATAGATATAGCTCTTTTAACAATATAGCTCTCTTAACAATAGATCCAAGAGCATCATGCCCAATCTTTATAATATTCTTTCCTCACAGATTTCCAGCTTAGTTAAATTCTTTAAAATCTCCACTTAACAATGAAAAAAGAATAAAACCCAGTTATAAAATTTTCTTTTAACATCGCTTGATTATTCGCCTAAACAGCTTAATAAAAAAGCACCGAAACTCCCATTCTCATGTGTGACTACAAAACAAAATCTGTGAAATCATAGGAAATAAACTAACAAACAAGAATGCAGACAAAAAAGATTGATGAGTGTGCCAAATATTTTTGTCTGACTTTTTTTTGTTCATTATTTGCGGTTAATTCGTTGGACACTGCAAGCCAGCAGTGGATTCAAACAAACCGCGAGCTGAACTCCATCCAAGTGGCAGGCAAAAAATAGAAAAGCTGACCCATTCATTCGATGCTTAAATTGTTGTACGGGCTGCAATGTGGATTAAGAGGTTGATGTCGATGTTGTTGCCGATGATTGTGGCCGGACAGACGTTAATGCTAGAAAGTACTCGTGTAGTACTACATACTCGTCTACGGAATTTCTTTACTCCACAGAATGTTTCCATTTTTATTTAGTGTGTTATTGGCGTTTACATTGATTTATTGTTGATTTTGTTTGCGTTGATATGTTTTTATGTCATGTTTCGTTTTGTCTCAATCTCTTCAAACGTCTCACTACTTTCCCTGTGGTGTGTTCCTATTGACCTTTGCCTTACAAAAATGTATAACCTCCTTAAGCATTCACCTTGGCCGTTGTATATTGCCCACAATTTGTTTTGATGATGACCATTATGTGGGGGCGTTCTTGTGGTGATGAAATGGAAAATGTTTTGGTCGTCGTTTTGAAAATGGGATAAAGTTTTACACAAATATGTAATTTGTTGAGCTTAAAAAAGTGGTTTAGGATGGCCTACAAAAGTCACTACTTGAGTTGTGTTACAAATTAATTTCAGACTAGGAATTTCTGAACTTTTATATTTTATTTTCAGAACTTCTCAATTATTAATTAGTAGTCACTGGTCGATTATTGCATTGCTTGGATATTTTTGTCGTCGTTTATGGTTATCTTTTTCTTCAAATGGATCAAATATCAGCACGTAGTCTAGATTATCTCACATAGTTTATTAAACTAAGAAACCATAAGTATTTATTATAAATATTTTAAAACTTTTTTCTTATCTCATACTTATATTTCCGTTCCAACTTTAAATGAGAGAAGCAATCAAAAATCAGTTATAAATTCCTACGTGACAAATTGTAAAAAATTTCGAACGATGATGATGATCATCATCAGTGTTAAATCCTAAGGAAATGCATAGATTCTTAAAGAAAAATAAATTAAAGTCATTCGATTCATTTAAGCAACCATGTGAGTTTAGCTAATCACACAATTACTTGCAATTGTTGTGACCCATTTTCAAATCTTCCAACAAATTGTAGAATATTAGAGAGGCAGGCGACGTTGTCCAAACATAAACTCACATATACAATTGACAAGAAAGAACCACAGAAACATTAAATGACAGTAGTTTAAACAAGCCTCATAAGCCAGGTCAATAAAATCTCCATCAAAGTTAGTGCCAACATCAGCTTATATTGGGGGAAATAATGATGGTGGACAAAGTAAAAGTAAGATAGTTTAATACACTTCATATTATGCTTAATTTATTTATTTAACTATAGGAAACGTGGTATTAGGAAGGAAAGAATTTAATTTAACCAGGGTTTAAAATGCTAACGCCATATTAGCAAAAGCAACGAAAATTTGCAGCTTGCCATGGCTTAGCCATGTCTTCAGCAAACAATTGTTTTTGAGATCAGGGTTACCAGTGTAATGCATTAAAAATCACGATATAATTAATTCCACTTTTTCGTTCAAAGGACATGTGAATTTTTGGTGAAGCCGTTCAAAATATATTTTTTTTATTTTTAAGCAATAATAATTAGTATTATTTAGGTTCTACCATATGATGGCGGCATTTTTACATTAAATGACACCTTTTTCATTACTGCGTTGGCAACCCTAATCACTAAAAGCACCCTCTGTGGCTAATTCGCAGCGACGAATGGTCAGCCGACTGCTAAATATGTAGCGTGGTTGTCGATTATGCCTAACGAAAAAAAGATTAGGCGTAAAAAACGAAATAAGCAAAAATGTACAAAAATAAATATGCGTTCGGTTGCTTATGCGTATGTGTGAATATTGTGTAGCAGTTGAAGTGTACAGCTAATGCTAATGTTTTTACATGCTGGATTTTAAACCCTGAGTTTAACTTAAAATTTCGAAATTGCACTCCACCTACAGTAAAAGTCGACTATTATTATAACCTCCACCATAATATAGAGGGTATAATTAAATTTGTCATTTCGTTTGTAACACATCGAAATATTCGTTGGAGACTCAATAAAGTATATCACCAATATTTTTGAAAATTTAACATAGCTGAAGCCAAGGTTTAGCCTTTTAGAACACGCGACTTGTGGTTGTATATTATACAAACTAAATATTTTTGGATAAAATGAAATGTTTTTGGACGTGGCAAAAAATATTGGCCTTAAAAGATAATTTGCGTGGAAGCTGTGGCTAAGTTTATGTTAAAAAATGGGTAAAAATGGGTTGAAGCCACCATGTCTTTTTTTGTTTTCTCTCGATTTGTGAGAAAACCACACTTCTCTCGATTTTCCTGCCAAAGTAAAAGTAGAAGCAAACTAAATAAGGATCATCTTACTAATGTATTACTTTTCAAAATTTGAACTGCTTCTACCATTAAATGATGCTGACATTTTGAAGCCAAATTTACAGTGTTTTTTGAAATTTTTTTCTAATTTCATTCCGCATACAGGTTTTTCAAAAAATCATATATAGGATTGTAATACTTGCGATTTTGAGTTATTTGACACGTATATTGTGAATGTAGTCTGCACAGCTTCATAGAAATCTGCATCCAAATGCGGAAATTTTGTGCAAACATTTTTCTAAAAATCATATTTTTCGGGTCTAATATTTGCAATTGTCTCTAGAAAACTTCGTACTCCATTGCACATTTTAGTTTTTTACGTTCCGGATCCAATAAATCATTCCTCGTGAAAATCCATCTACTAAAACGCGAGTTACGAGAAATTCCAAAGTAGAAAAATCACCTTAAATTGTTTTTGAAAATATCGCGTATTTTATCGCGTTTTCTGCGGATCGTTTCCACTGCAATGAAAAAACTAGTGCAGCATCTTAGTTTTAGCGAAAACAGATATTTGAAAACTTCACTGATAAGGAAGCTACATTCATTTTATCCCAAAAAATAGTGTGTGATGCTACATCCACGGTTCTTGATTGATCGCCTTAAAATAGATATATATCGATGTAGATTTTCATGGTGGACACTGAAATCGGATGCGGACAAAAATTGTATGCATTTTGCGCAAATTAGCGATATTTTATAGGTTTTTTAATGCTAAGATGCAGCCGATGCTACATCTTAGAGTCCAAATTATATTCCGAAAAATATATACAACTTAATAGATATGGTGTTGCTGTACATGAAAATCACATGCGGACAAAATGATTTTGATAATTACGCGATTTACACGTATTATAAAATGCATATAAAGTAAAATGGGTTATTTGACCTCTATTTCCATTTCAGAAGCTTTGAGATATATCCTCATAAACCCAATTACCTTCCCTAATGGGAAAGCTTTAATATGAATGTCAATATAGCAAAATCCGTCTATTTTATTGGGAGATTTAATCAAAATGAAGGAAGCATTCCTATAGGTTTTTACAATATTTTCTACTACATAATGCATGTGAAAAGTTTTTTTTTTTCAAACAAAAAATTATTTTTTTGACCAAAATATGTGCTTATTTTGGCTGTAACATCGAAACTATAACACCAATCTTTATGATTGTAGTCTCATTTGATTCGTCGTGAAGTTTTGATCCACAACAAATTTTTATGTAATTTTATGACCACTAAATGGGCCTTAGTTTTGAAAAAAGTTGACTTATATTCAATAATTTATCAATTTTATGTACATTCCGCGAATTCTGTGTAACATTTTGCAGGTATTATGCAATCTACTCGCTGAAGTCACTTCAAAAGAACTTTCTTGTAACAATTGTGCTCATTAAAATAATTAGCGTTTTTATAATATTTTCTTTCTTACAAAGCGAAATAAAAGCGCCATAACTTTTGTCCGCAACAACCAAAAATTGGCTCGCGACCAGATTTGTACTGGAAATTTTTTTCTTAACCTACATATCAAAAATCGTTGATGTAGCGCGAAAAAATTTATACCTTTTTTCTGAATTGGAATATAAAATAATTGACAATATTCGTGATATATTCTTGATCAGCATAGAATTATATTTCGAAATAGCCGTGTCCGTCCTTCTGTATGTTTAAATCAAGATACAGCTCGCATTTTTCAATATAGAGCTTTATAATATGGTATAGAAGTTTCTATTGGATGGATGTTTGGTATAGAAAATGAGCTATAGTTTTGATATAGCCCCCTTAGAATGGTACCACTCGATTTTCGTTATTTTGCCGGATTTAGCATCAATATCCCACCGAAATGGAGGAAATTTAATATTTAGTCTTCGTTGGCGGTATAAAGCTTTCCACCTGAAATTTGTCGGTATAGGTCAATTTCTTCATATGGTTCCATAGAACGGTACCTTCCGATTTTCGGTATTTTGAAGGTTGTGGCCTCAACATCACACCGAAATGGCTGAAATTTAATATTAAATCTTCGTTGGGGATATAAAATGTTCAAACTGAAATTTGTAGACATTGGTTCACGTCTTCATATAGCCCAATAGAAAGGTACCTCCCAATTTTCGGTATTTTGAAGGATTTATCCTCAATATCCCACCGAAGTGGTTGAAAATTGGTATATAGTCTTCCACTTCCAGTGACCGGTATTTCCCCAATTTTTGAGGGGTTTTGTCAAATTTTCGAACCGAGGTTTCTGTAATTTTGTATTGTGTTTAGTCAGTTAAGATGTTAGTCTCCTCCACGGAATTATACGTAACGTAGAGAAATACAGTGGCGGTGGAGTATATAAAAAGTTCGGCCCGGTCGAACGTAACCCCGTTCTTCCTTTTTTATCTAATCGTTCGTCAAAAAATAATATCAATGCCACCCTTCGTGTCTTTAGTGTAATTAAATAAAATTAATTAATTAATAATAGCTCAGTCAAAGTAGACATTGAAATAGCAGAAATTCCCACAAAACTGAATTTTGGTGGAGAGCTAGGTTTTGCCACTAGAAGCAACGTCCTAAAAGTCCGCATCGATCCCATGTGTGCACAAGTTATTCGGGGCCAAAGTTCAAATTTCAAGGGTTTTTTAGGTTTTCGGATTTATTTTTTGAAAGCGGTTGATCTAATCAAAAAGTGACTATAGTAAATATTGTAGACTGAAAATTATCTACCAGTTGGGTCTTAATAATTGTTTTCCTAGAAGGAACCCTTCTTGAGATATAGCACATAATTTTTATGCACATAAGGGAAATATGCACATATTCAGACGAACCGGCTAAAATAACCAAGTAAAATGGTCTGTCCATGGGTGTCACCGTGGTGCAATGGTATGCACACTCGCCATGCACGCTGAAGGTCGTGGGTTCGATTCCCCGGCTAGGCAACCTCAAACATTTATCAGCGGTGGCAAATACCCCTCAGTAATGTTGGCGACATTTCCTGAGTATTTCAGCCATGTAAAACTTCTCTACAAAGTGGTGTCTTAAGACACGCCGTTTTGACTCGGCGATAAATAGTAGGTCCCATATCATTAAGGTAATATGAATCGGAGTTCACTCATTGGTATGAGAATGTTTGTGAAACAAGTATATATTATAACCGGCTCTGTCCCCCAAAAAATATATGTTTCCTTGAAGAGCGAAATTATACCTATCTTTAAAAAAAATCCGACAAAATCGGAAGGAGATTAGTAGAGTTATTCCATGTTAGAATCATTTTATGCAAAAATCGTTCATTTACCCCAAATGTGTAATTGTAAGCTCAACGGGGACGACCTCAACGAAAACTCTCCGATTTTTTTATTTATTTTTTTTTTTTGAAGTTTTGTCCGTAGTTAGGGTTTGTGGATCCGGTTCTCCGGTTATTCCACCCGAAAGGCCAGCTCTAAAAACCGCGTTAAACCCGGTTTTACTGAACCGATTACATAGAAGTGGATACCGTTTGAAAGCTTATGGAAATACATATCACATAGTGTGGTTATTTTAACCGGTTCGCTTCATAATGTACTTACGCGGCTAATTTTTAATTTGACCTTTAGATCGCGATATCTAGAAAATGGTACGTCCTTTTTAAAAATCTTACAGACCATTCTTGTAGACAATAGCTAAATCTACAACTTTTACTTGAACCGGCTTTTGCTATGTCTTACCGTTTTTGAGAAAAATTAAAAACTGAATAATGCCTCCAAAAATGACCTTTTACCCCTAATAACTTTTTTTGCACACATGGGATCGATGGGGACTTTAAGGACGTTGCTTCTAATGGTAAACCCCAGCTCGCCACCAAAACTCAGATTTTTGGGAATTTTTGCTATTTCCCCATTATACGCATGTCTATTTTGACTGGGCTATAAATAGAACATTTTGATATATTACCCGCTTGTTGAACAGGTGTTATATATATATGTATGTCCCCGGAGGACATTACATATCAGACCATCGTATATATCCTTCTCGCCGCCCGATGCATCATCATCATTGGAATTCGAGACGCTTCCGCAGTCTCCCTAACAGCAATAAACAGCCTATGCCGCTCAGGTCCTATGTGTGTCAGATCCGCAACGACCACACTCAAAGTTCGGTTAGATTTAATAGATGCCGGGAGGTATAGTTGCTTAATGTATAAATTCTTCAGGTAAATAGTTCTAATACACATTATAAGTCCAACATTAGCCCGCTTTTGGAAGGTCTTAACCGTCTGGTTTTGGGGGATTTTAATGCTCATAATGAGTTATGGCGTTCGGCAATGAGCAGAGGGGTATAGTGCTGAACCTATCAATCGGCTCTAAGTTTTGCAAGGTCAATGAGGACGCCTTTACCAGAATTAGCGGAGAGTGTCACAGTTCGACAGACAGAACCATCGTGTCTCCTGGTATGACTGGGCCGGCTAATGACGTCACCTGGCAATCTGTGTGTTTTCTTGGGTCAGACCATCTCTTCATAATTGTATTCATCAACAGACCGCCCGATTTCAGCACCTCCGAACGCCGCACTTTCATCAATCATGGGAAAGCATAGTGGCCTAGAGTGGCCGAGAGTTTATTAACCAGAGATTTGCCCAACCCCTCTGACGTAGGGTAGCAGAAAGAACGTTCCGAGAGATCAACACAGCTGCATTCGCCCGCCATATACCTGCTGGTCGAATACAGGAAGTGAGACCAAATTTCCCAGCAGAGGCGATGGGATTGGCAAATGAGCTTGATGAGCTTCGTAGTGCCAACTCTAGTGATCCCGGAGCCAGATAGCTAAAACTGGAAGTTAACAAGTTAGTCGGTGAGCATAATCGGAACAAATGGCTAAATCATCTGAAGAGTTACAACATCGAAGCCGGTATAAGTGAATTATGGCAACTGTTAAATCACTTTCGAACCCTAGTTAGAAGGAAGATAGGACCTCAGTCATATTTGGCGAAGTTACACTGAAAGATCCGAAGAGGTGCGCAAGTTATATTAATTCACAGTTTGTCGAACATGCCGTTAGTGACAAAATAGAAGACTACGTTGCATTAGATCTCTTCCTGCTGAAGATGAACCACCATAATTTACAATGGATAATGTTGCGAATGTCATCAAGAACGTCAATGTGGTAATGCTGAAACAGCTGGATGAGCCGGGAGTCAAGTATCTCATTAAAGTTCTCAACCTGTCTCCAGCCATCCAATTCAGGAACAGAAAGTCCATGTCCCGTATACTAAAGCAGGGAGTTCCCCAAGGTGGGGTGATATCTCCGGAACTGTGTAATCTCTACCTCTCTTGTATTACACCCCTCCAGACGGCATTGAGATCGTAACGTATGCGGGTGATTGTACGATTTTGTACGACGCTCAAATCTTCTAATGAAAGAAAATTGGAAGCCTTCGAAGTGTGGATTTACCGGCGAGTACTGAAAATACCATATCGTCATTTATAATGACGAAGTACTAAGAAGGATGAATATAAGCCGGCAGTTAATAACAACAATAAAAAGGCGCAAAATAGCGTATCTTGGACACGTATTAAGGAACAACAAATACAACATTTTACAAGCAATTTTAAAAGGAACAAGTAAACAAAGGCTATAGTCGGACGGGGTCGACCATGTGATACCCTACACCACAACCTCCACAACCCAAGCCTGGCCACATCAAATTTTCAACGGTGACATAATACCCCTTAGTAATATTGGGGATATTTCCTGAGTATTTCAGCCATGGAAAACTTCTCTACAAGTGGCAACTTAGGACACGCCTTTCGGATTCGGCGATAAAAACTACGTCACATATCAATGACAACATGAATCCGTTGATATAAGTAAGCCTCACTTGTCACTACTGGGATATTTGTGGAACAATTATATAAATTATACATTTCTAAACAATATGCCAAAATTGTGAAGTTTCACATTGATTAGCATCTCCTGCTACATCTTTAAATTGTCTTTAAATATCACGTTCCTTTTTGAAATGCACCTAATATAAATAAATTTATATACAATGCAATTTGCCATATCTCTGATATTTGTCAGTAAGAGATACAGATGAACGGACAGGGCTAAATCGACCCCAAATTGTCTGAAACAAATTTCGTCCAACCGTACCCCAAAAACCATTATTTCGATGAGGTACATATTTGGTCGTATTTTGTATATATTCCCTTTATCCTAAAGGGTGAGGATATAAAAGAGGTGGAGAAGCGACCCCATGCTGCAATATTTGTTTAAAAATCCAATTGGACAACTGAACTAAAAATATGTCTGTCATGATAAAGACAATTTGTAGTATGGGAGGAAATTGTGGTTCTCTACACAAAACCCATTATATATTAGGCAGTAGGCCCTTTATCTAACAGACACATTACTGCTGTTTGCATCAGGGGAAATGTCAGTAGTTATTTTTCCATATGTAGGCAACCTATGCCATCCAGGAATTAAAATATGGACCAAAAATAAAATTTGTATATTTTTCATAAAAAAGTAATGGTCCATTTAACCCACTAGATAATATGAGAACATCATTCAAAATTATAGGCATGTTCTTAGACCTTAACGCTTACATCGTGCAAAATTACTTGACTATTGAGCTGTAATTGCGACCTCTAGCGTGATTCTGATTACATTACAAACAAATAACTGGATATATTAGGCTGTAACTCTGTTATCTGAGCACCTAAATCAACATAATTGACATCAATGAAAAGGTCAAGAGATCGTCTTCCAAGTGTAGCTTACTTTCCAGGAATAAAGATATAAGCTCTATATTAAAAATTTTCATAAATTTCACACAATAGTTTTGGTCCATTTAACCCTCTGAATATTATATGATCGTCATCTCAAATTGCAAGCTTCTTCTTTGTCATATACTCTTACCTTATTTAAAATTACGCGTTGATCGGATTATTATTGAGACCTACAGAGCCGCTAGAAAATTGGATAAATATTATGTTTTTGGTCCATTTCACCCGCTAAATATTTCACGATCATCACCAATTAAAATAGCGATCTATTCTGATGTGTATCCGACCTCCATACCAAATTTCGTGACGATCGGTCCATAATTGCGGCCTGGAGTTTGATTACAATTTATAATGGACAGACGGACACACGGACGGACACACATCTCAAAATCGCTTTATCTCGCCGAGATATGAAGATTGGTATACCACATGGGGGGTCTCCGACGAATATTTCGCAGTGTTACATGAATTTTTACCAAAACAAACTTATAATACCCTTTCCACATAGTGGTGTAGGGTATAAAAATTGATGGAAGGCGTGCTAGAGGAAGAAAAGAAACATCCTGGCTCAAAAACATCATGGACTGGACAGGTTATACCGATGAAAGTGATCTGCTGAATGCTGCAAGACATAGAGAGCTGACAACCACTACACAATAACATAAATATAATGCGATAAATATTAAAAAACAAAATGAATTGTACGATCACTTATATCCGGATAACGGATGAGTAAATAAAGAAGAAGAAGTACGATCTTGACGTCACGTTCCTTCCCAGATGTCATTTATGAAAGGCTGAACTCGTATTCGACTGACCTTATTACCTTTTCCGCACAAGGACAGCAGGGTTAACCACTAAGTTGAATGTCATGGTCGATGGTACAATAATTCCGAACACCAACTACCCCAAGATCCTAGGTGTAACATTCGACAGTATATTCACGTCACCGCGCCTGTCGCAGTTATCTGCGACAAACTGAGATGTAGGTGCATGATATGCGGCGCGGGTGTGGTCCGCGAACATAAGTGTAACGCGATGTCAGAATGCCGCCGTGAAAACTGCAATAGGATGCCTCTTCATGTCTTCAGTGGACCATCTACATGAACGAAAGTTTCTTCCAGTACAGGAGCACAGTGACATGCTCTCGTTGCAGTACTTGCTCGGGTGTTATCGTGAGAGTCATGCTAATCAGAATATGCTGGATCCAGGCCGCAATTATGGACCGATCGTCACGAAATTTTACATGGAGTTCGGGTTCAAACCAGAATAGACACTTATTGTTATTATTTTGTAGCGCCTCTGTAGGTCGCAATAATAGACCGATCGACTCGAAAATTTTAATAAGGTAAGAGTATATGACAAAGAAGAAGCTTGCAATTTGAGATGGTGATCAGCTAATATTTAAAGGGTTAAATGGACCACAACCTTTATGTGAAAATTGTGAAGACACATACCTGGTAAGTAAGCTATACTTGGAAAAAGAACTCTTGACCTTTCTATTGCTGCCAATTGTGTTGGTGTACATGATCAGTTAACAGAGTTACAACCTAATATATAGAGTTAATTGTTTGTAGTGTAATCATAAACACGCTTGAGGTCGCTGTTATAGCTCAATAATCACGAAATTTTGCACGAGGTAAGAGTTTAGGTAGAAGAAGATGTCTACAATTTTGATGATATGATATTATTTAGCGGGTGAAATGGACCAATACTTTTGTATGAGGAATATAAAAAATATTTTCCGTCCATATATGAATTCTTGGAGGGCATATACCGTCAATGTAGCTTACATATGGAAAAACAACTACTGACTTTTCCCCTGATGCAAATTGCAATAATATGTCTGCTAGATAAAGGGCCTGCTGCCTAATATATAATGGTTTTTGTGTAGAGAACCACATTTTCCTCCCATGCTACAAATTGTCCCTTTCATGACAGAGAAAGTCCAGTTTTTGCATTATTGCAAATTACGGGCAGCCATAGCGTTTTAATTGTCCAATTGGATTTTTTATACATAAATTGCAGCATGGGGTCGCTTCCACACCTTTTTTCAAAATGTTCTCTAGTCGCTACTGTTAAAGTTTTTTGAAGTATTAATTTTGGTGAAGGCAAAGGTAACAAATTTTAACCAACCAATTTTATTACAAATCTATCAAGAACCGTGGATGTACACTCACAACCAATTTTTGGGATACATCGGATACAGCTTCCATACCGTTAAACTTTTTAAAACTATGTTTCCTCAAAAACGGCAGTGTTGTGTCGGCTTCTTAACTGAAAAGGAAACGATCCACAGAAAACGCAAATTAGTCCGCGATATTTTCAAAAACATTTTTCGCAATGTTTTTATACCCTCAGCATTTATGATAACAAGGGTATATACACATTCATACGGGCAAAATGTGCCTCATCGAAATAATGGTTTTAGACCCCAAGTATGTTTGGACGAAATGTGTTTCAATGTGGAGTTGATTTTGCCACGTCCGTCTGTCTGTCTGTCTGGCTGGAGTGCACGATAACTCTTGAACGGATCAACCGATTCGGTCCAAAATTTCGCTTTCGTAATATTTTGCCCAAACTTAGTATAAGTTCGAAGATGGGTTATATCGGTCCACTCCTTCCGGTATATCCCCTACAAAAGTTCGAAACTGTTCAGAAAATTTGTGCGCACGACAACTCTTGAAGGAAATAACCGACTTGGTCCATACTTTGCACATCGTGATATTTCTACCAAACTTAGATGGGGCTCCAATATGGACTCAATCGTTCCACGCCTCAGTTTAGGACCCGCTCTCGAATCGCTTTGATTTTTGTTGCAATAACTTGTGTGTGTGTTGTGAAAAATGTTCGGAAAAATTGTGCGCACGATAACTTTTGAAGGGAGTGACCGATGTAATCCATACTCTGCACATCCTAATATATCTACCAGATATATATCAGGTTTGAATATGGACTATATTTGTCTACCTCCTGGTACCTCCCACACAAAATTTCGGATTAGTTCACTTTAAGACCTACTCTCGAATCACTTTGATTTTTGTTGAAGCGATTTGCATTCCCTACCTCCATTACGATGGTAAAAGTTTTTTCAGGGGCAAGCCCATATTTCTTGGGAAAACATCCCGAAAGGAGTAAAAAAGCCCTATGTCACAATATGTGGCGGCCACGATAACTCTTCAACTTTTCAACCGATTTGGTCCAACATTTCGTCTTCGTCATATTTTATCCAAACTTAGTTTCATGGGGCAATACCGGTCCACAACTTCCGGAACTTCTCCCTAATATTTAAAGAATGTCACTAAAATGCCAATTTTGTCCAAACTTTGGTTCTCCTAATATTTTGTCAAAATTTAGTTTAACTTCTAAAATTACCGATATCGGTCCTTCCTAAGGGTACCTCCCCCACAAAAGTTCAACGTTTGTGTCTTAGTGCAGTTAATTCCTAATCCATATTTTTGTCAGCAAGTTCAAATGTTCAAAAAGGGCCACAAAATTCTGAAGAGACCCTAAATACCTTCGATCTGTCCGTAGATGAAAGTTTCACTTCACATAGGCTGAGGGTATATCTCTGTCGGCAAAGCCGATTTACACTTTTTTACTTGTTAATTTTTATATGACATATCAAATTATGAGTAATCGTGAGTACTTTAATCATATCTTTTTGAAATACACATATGCGCGTCCCTATAGGTTAGGTTAGGTTGAAAAGAGGGGCGAGTACTGTGTCGTTCCCTAAAAACTGGGATCTGATGTTTGCGAAAGCGGGGCATTTGCAGAGAAAATGCTCCAATGTTTCATCATGCATACGCTGTTGTCTGCACAATTAATTTTTTGCAGATGAGCTTGTAAACCCAGGTGACCTGTAAGAATACCTGTAAGTCTACTCAACTCTGCTTTACCTAGCAGTAATAGGTTTTTATTTTTTTTTCTCATTTGGGTCTCCCCATAGGATTTTTGTGGTTTTTCCTAATTCCTCTCTATTCCATAGGGATAAGTGGGCATTTTTTGCCCAATTTTTTAACTCTAGCCGAGACGCGTTTAGTGGCTTTGCGTTCGCTAGGTTTACGGTTGCTAATTCCCTTCCCTTTTTTGTCAGAGAATTTGCTATCTCATTACCTCTATTCCCCGCATGTCCCGGTACCCATATTATACGCACCTGTCATGCTGAGTATAGCTGTTGATCGAATTTATACAATCCAGGACTGTTTGTGATTTTACTGTCTTGGATGTTTTTACTTTGATTGCAGTTTTACTTTTCGTAAGGACATTTACAGAAGTTGGCCTCGTGTTGGCATTAAGCCAGTTCAGACACTCTGTGATCGCTCGGATCTCCGCTTGATGGACCGTATTGTGATCCGGCAAACGAAGAGATATTTCGGTCTCTGGTTCTTCAATAAAGAGACCCAGTCCCGTTCTCCCACCTAGCATTGAGCCGTCTGTATAACAACAGTTTCCAGTCGGCATTTGTGCTAGATTTCCGCTGATCCACGAGTCTCTGTCTGGAATTAATGCCTCGCATGAGGCAGCTACAAATGTTTCAGGTATACGGTCCGATACAATGTTATACATTGACTCTCCCGTTGTTACCTGTAGAATGTTTTGATGGTATGTTACGTGGTCCTTACTGATCACCTCGTCCATCGCTTTAAGTCGAATAGCTGCGACAGCCGCTTCATACCTTATCTGGATTTCTATTGGGTGTATATATAGAATAGTTTCTAATGCCCTCGTTGATGTTGTCCTCATTGCGCTTACACTTAGACAGCACATTCGTTGGACTTTCTGTAGTATTTTAATATTACACTTTTTATCCATAGCTGTCCACCAGACTACTGAAGCGTATGTTAGAATAGGTCTAACTACGCTTTTGTATAGCCAGTGTGTCATCTTAGGATTAAGACCCCACTTGGCGCCTATAGCCCTTCTACAGGTTGACCAACATCTATGAGCTTTATTGGCTCTTTCCGGAATATGGTCTTTCCATTTAAGTTTCCTATCCAGAATTACTCCCAGATATTTGACTTTATTGGAAAAATTGATCGTCTTGTTTAGGAAAACTGGTTTTTCAAAGTGTCCCAGTTTTGTTTTCCTAGTAAACAGACATATTTCCGTTTTTTCCGGGTTTACATTAAGACCTCTTGGTCTAGCCCAGTTGTACGCTAGTTTTAGGGCTGATTCAGCTCTTCTGCATAGCAAGTTTGGATTCTTACCCCTCAGAAGTATTATAACGTCGTCTGCATAACAGACTGGGTCAAATTCCTCATCGGTTAAAGTCCTTAATAGGCTATTTATGGTAGTGACCCATAGGAGTGACCAACTTTGTCCTTTATTTTTACGTCAAGTAGCCCGAAGCTTATCCATCTATTCCTTAGCATGTGGCTTATCCAGTCCCTGAGGGCCCGATTCACCTGAAACTTATCTAAGGATTGGATAAGGGTTTCGGTGCTGACGTTGTTGAAAGCACCCTTGATATCAATGCATACCGCCAGTGTATACATCTTCCTGTCGAAGGTGCTCTCGATGTGTTGTACAACCTCATGTAATGCGGTTTCCACTGATCTACCTTTAACGTATGCATGTTGTTTGTATTTAAACATATCGTTTGGAATCTTGCTCTTAATCATGGTGTCGACTATTCGTTCCATTGTTTTAAGCAGGAAGGATATTAGGCTTATCGGACAATAAGACTTAGGAATTGCGTAACTAGCCTTCCCAGGTTTGGGGATAAATACTACCCTCGCCTCCTGCCAGGCTTTAGGAGTATACGCAAGTTTTAAGCATGCGTTAAAAATTCCAGATAGTTTAGGCGCAATGTAGTCCATCTCTTTCTGGAGTAAGGCCGGCCCCGCTGCTTTGAAGGGTTTGAAGCTCTTGATGGCATCCTTTACCATCGCTTCATCAATTGTTGGTGCTTCCTCTGTATCACATTCCCAATAAAAAAACACCTAAAATCAAAATGTCGGCATCATTAAAAGGTGGATGCAGTGAAAATTTTGAAAAGTGATACATTAGAAGTGTAAACTTTGTATTCTTCTACTTTTACTTTGGACAGAAGTCCGTCATTTAATTGGTTTAACCATCAATCGAATTGCAACGTAAAAAACCTCCTTAGCTTCAACGTGTTTTTACCTATTTTTATTCATTTACGCGGTCATTACTTCCACGCAAATTAATTTTTTCTGTCAAATTTTTGATCTTTGTTCAAAAACACTTAATTTGATTAAGCAATAGTCATAGTTACTGCTAAACTACAATAGTTCGCGTATTATAGTAGTGCAAACCTTGGCTTCGTGGAAACTAATTTTTTTGTCTTTCGCTCATATACATATAACTTTATATCACAACGATATCACCCGGAAAAGCACAAAACCGTGTGCATTATCACGCATAAGTATGGTTGGGAATATTTTTATTCCAAAAACGAACCTGATATTCAAAGAAAATTTAATGATGAAGTAGAAAGTGCTAAACAATGTCAATTTTTCAATGTTAGAATATTTATTAGAAATGTGTGATATGGCCCGGCAACATAAATTTTTCATCACCTCAGTAATGTTGGCCACATTTTCTGAGTATTGCTACATGGCTGAACTTCTCTAGAATTAGAAACAAATACCTATAAGACCAACAAACAATAGACAATCTATATATATAAAATTGAAATTTGTTTGTACGTTTGTTTGTTTGTTTGTTCGTTTGTTTGTGCCCTATGGACTCGAAAACCGCTGAACAGATCTTACTGAAATTTTTAGGGTACATTGCTACATGGCCTGGAATGAAAATAGGCTATATAGTTTTTTGAAATTTCGCGTGGATCTGGAGATATAGCATCAAAACCGGAGGTACCTCCAAAAAATTTACATTTTGTATGCAAATATCTTTAGAACTATTACAGATACAGCCTTCAAATTTTGTATGTGTGACGAAATTTGATGTAGAAATAAATTTACCAAATTATATTCACATCGGATCAGATTTGGATATAGCTCCCACATACATATATTTTCGGCCGATTTCCTTATTTTATGTACCACACATGCTATTTATGTCCAATTTCAATGAAATTTGGAATGTGTGTAGGAACTTGGTCTGGAAATAAACATGCCAAATTATATCAAAATCGGTTCAGATTTGGATATAGCTCCCATACACATATATTTTCGGCCGACTTCTTTATTTTATGCACCAAACACACTATATATGTCCAATTTCGCTGAAATTTTAAATGTCTGACGGCATTTGTTCTAAAAATAAATGTGCCAAATTATACCGAGATTGGTTTAAATTTGGATATAGTCCCCATATACATATATTTTCGGCCGATTTCCTTATTTTATGCACCAAACACGCTATATATGTCCAATTTCGCTGAAATTTAGAATGTGTGATGGATATTGGCCTAGAAATATATGTGCCAATTTATATCGAAATCGGTTCAGATTTGGATATAGCTCCTATATATATTTTCTGCCGATTTCATGTATTTGAGGCACCAAACACGCTATTTATATCCAATTTGAATAAAATTTGGAGTGTGTGACTGAACTTGGTCTAGAAATACATGAGCCAAATTTTATCGAAATCGGTTCAGATTTTGATATAGCTCCCATATATATTTTCGGCCGATTTTCCGCATTTGATGCACCAAACACGCTATATATGTCCAATTTCACTGAAATTTGGAATGTGTAACGGAATTTGGTCTAGACATAAATGTGCCGAATTATATCGAAATCGGTTCAGATTTGGATATAGCTCCAATATATATTTTCGGCCGATTTTCGACATTTGATGCACCAAACACGCTATATATGTCCAATTTCGTTGAAATTTGGAGGTTCTGACGGAATTCGTTCTAGAAATAAATGTGCTAAATTATATGGAGATAGGTTCAGACTTGAATGTAGCTCCCATATATATTTTCGGCCGATTTCCTGTTTTTTATGCACCAAGCACGCTATATATGTCCAATTTCGCTGAAATTTGGAATGTGTTACAGAACTTGGTCTAGAAATAAATGTGCCAAATTATATCGAAATCGGTTCAGATTTGGATATAGATCCTGTATATATTTTCGGCCGATTTCCTGTATTTTATGCACCAAACTCGCTATATATGTCTAATTTCGCTGAAATTTAGAATGCGTAACGGGATTTGGGTGACGTAGGCAGCAAGAAACGGTCGTGACCGGTTTTAACATGGCAAAGCCCAGGATTTATCTTGATCCCTCTTTCATCTCAAGTGGACACTGACCTCCCCGTGGTGTCACTTGGGGGACTGCCTTTAACACCCGTTAAAGGTAGTGAGCTAACATGTGCCGCGCGTTCTCCCATAAGAACGTTAAAAACTTGGGTTTTGGGCGTCGGGTTAGTAACCCTCCCCAGCATACTATGAAAAAACGAAAGAAAAGAAACGGGATTTGGTCTAGACATAAATGTCCCAAATTATATCGAAATCGGTTCAGATTTAGATATTGCTCCTATATATATTTTCGGACGATTTTGTGTATTTGATGCATCAAACAAGCTATATGTGTCCAATGTCGCTGAAATTTGGGATGTCTGACGGAATTTGTTCCAAAAGCAAATGTGCCAAATTATATCGAGACCGGTTCAGATTTGGACACACTATATATGTCCAATTTCACTGAAATTTGGAAAGCGTGACGGCATTCGTTCTAGAAATAAATGGGACAAATTATATCGAAATCGGTTCAGATTTGAATTTAGCTCCCATATATATTTTCGGCATGTTTTTGTTACATATGTTCAATTTCAATGAAATTTTGAAGACTTAGCAGTCAGTAGAACTCATCATTATATACACAAGAACTTATAGTTGGAAAGGAATTGACCAAGGATACTGCTATTAAGTATCATATCTTTGAGAGACTTCTTAAGATTTATGTGTTATTATGATATATCTAAATCATTAGGAATACTTATTGGCGGAAAGGCTTTCGGAGGAGTGTTACCTCCTGAAACATACAAAAAATAAAATAGTAGCTCCATAACAACCCTGAATAAGTATATAACGCCTTCATATCTCCTATATTTATTCGTTAAAATATTAAAAACGTTAATTTTTATCGTAGTCGGGGCAGCAAAGCGCGCCGGGTTCAGCTAGTTCAATATATTTTACAAACTACTCGAACAACACCAACATTTGTTTCAGCACTCTGATGGTGATGTTGCAGCAGTTGCATGTTGGTCGGCAGCTGGTCTGCATTTTGCAACAAAATACCGTACAGTCGTATTAACAATTCTCCAAACGCCACTTTCAACTCAGTTAAAAAGTTAACATACCTTTTTGTATTTGCTTCTGTCTACAGAAGTTAAACGCCAATCGTGTACCCACCAATTGCACTGATATAACGCGATAGGCGAATTTGAACACCAAACTTCTTAATAAGGCAATATTTGTGTAAGCATAAAAGTTGTGAATTACCGTGTTATATGATTGAACATCTTTGTTGTTCAGTAGCCGGTTGTTTGAGTTGTTTCGATGCGTGTGCCAAAGTTTATGACCATAAAGTTGTTCTTCGACTATTGCGTTTTCAGCTTCAGTTCTTGTCCAAACATTCACCATAAATGTAATGATATCCGTATAATTCTCAAATTTGTTAACCTCAAAAAAGCAACCAATACAACTTTAGTTGCAAGAACAAAAGCAGGTGGATGGCAATTGGCAAAGAGGCAAGAAATAAAGATATTTTAAATATTTATTACAAAAATTCAACCGACTTCTATTTTTTGCGTCATTTGGTATTGATTGCACTTGGTATTAATTTGCAACAGGTTTGTCTACATCACATCAGTTGTTCTTTGTTTTGATGTTTTAAAATTAGATGAAAATACCGGAAATAATAAATGTGTTGTTACAAGAGTTCAATAAGAATGTGGTTCTTCCAAAATTATGCACTGCAAAAGAAGATTCCTCTGAGAGAATCCGATGCAAAAGATCGGGCGACGCACAATGGGACATTGTTGTTATATGTATGATAAATTCAACATACAAACGTTCTAATTTTAAGCATAGAGTATATTACAACTTTTGACCAATAGACTTCCTTTTTGTGAAGAAAAGTTTACATTATCATGACCAATGGTTCTATCTTGATTTGGTTGACACATGTTTTCAGACATTTCACGTCAAATAAATCGATATAGAAAACTGTTAGTATAAACATAACTTAAGTTCCAATTAAATGTATTTCAAATCCAAACCAACCATATGTCAACTCCAGGCAGGTTATAAAAGAGGGTATATTAAAACAAAAAGACCGTTATTATTGAGAATACATCCAAATCTGCACCGATTTTTGCTGAAGTCGGTAAAACTGAACATTCATTTAAAAATTTCTTTGGGAAGTTTGACAGTTTTTAGCCTAGACGTACTCAGGACAGTCTGTCGTACGACCACGTGATGTGTTGTTTACAGTGACTTTAAAAAATCACTTTGAAAAAAAATGGAATTTACTTGTGAACATTTTCGTCCGATCATTTTTCACAACTTTCGACGTGGAAAATCACGGCAAGAGTGCATCGATAAAATTAAATCTTTGTGTGTCGATAAAGGACCATTTTATAGCACTATGAAAAACTTAATGAATTAAATCGTGGCCGGCTCTTTCCAAAAATCGAAGGTCTTCAACGTCGCCCAAAATCGGCCGTTGTGCCAGAAAAGAAATATTCCGTGCGTGAACGAATAATGCGAGATTACCAAGTTATATACCGTGAGATAGAGGCATCCTTGGGTATTTCCTCCACCAACTAAAATTTGATATTGCATAAACACCTGGCCGCAGAAGTGGATTTTTCTCGTTAGAACCAGCAAAATTGGACAATCGCTCAAAAAAAATTCTCTTGTGGTTTGCTTTAAAAAAACCCTGTGCATGAAATCGATCACGGTGCATCAAACGACGTTTATTAGATCTTCACCGACGACGAATTTAGAATATATGCCCAAAACAAAGCAGGAATCGGCCGTTTGGGTCTTCGAAAGCGAGCAAAATCCAACGAAAGTTATTCATGTAACAAGCACTTCGAAGCAAAAGGTCGCCTCTTTCTTCGGCTAAACTAACCATGTGGCTACTATATAGCTTGAGGAACAAAGGGCGGTTAGTTCTGAGTGGTACACTACAATTTGTTTGCCAGAAGTCTCCTGAGAAAATCGAAAAACGAACAAGAGAAGACGAATAATTCTGCATCATGACAATGTGGACTCTCACACATCGATTCAAACCAGCGCTTGTTTGACTGGACAATCGTGGAATTGATAAGTCATCCGCTGTACAAATGACTTCCAGCACATCAAGAAAAAAAGGCGAGGTCATCGATTTTTGTCGCTTGAAGATATTGTAAAATCGTTCAAAAACCATGTTTTCGAGGTGCTCAATCGGAGTAGAAAAAAGTGCTAAACCAATATGTTTGAGCGCACGAAAAGTGTATAAATCATGCTGCAGACGACTTAGAAAAACAATAAAACGGTTTTTGATGGTAAATATTCGCGTTTTCATTGTTAGGCCAGATATTTAATTAAAATTTAGCTAATTATAGCAAAATAGGGGAAAGATATATGTGGGACCTATATTCAAATCTGAACCGATATGGACCAAAGTTGGAATTTTTCATTCCTATGCCCTCATAAGTACTTGTAAAAAAATTGGTCAACCTATGGTCAACTTCTTCTATTTTTGTCCACGTTTACAAGGAAGCGGCACCAGTGTGGGACGTGGGATACATGAGCAGTCGAAAAATTTATCCGAGGCTTCAACACAACAATATATTTTCGATGCAATGTACCCGCATTGGGTGTTATCGCCGTGATCATCCCTGCAACAATCTTGTAGAGAGTATTCCCCCACCTGGCACCCCAGGGAAGAACCTCTCAGAAAGGCCTGTATAGCATTCTCACTGAAATGTATAGTTTGAATGCCTCGAAGACCACACAAATTCATCACAATTGAAGAACGCCAGTTGGCAAGACAACCAAAAATATTCTTGATCCAATTTAGATTCGGACGATGCAGTCACACTTTAGAAATCAAGAAAATTTATTACTGCCCATCGATTATTTCAAGTGATATGTTCTACAGATAATTTGAAGAGCTGGAACAAATTATGATAACCTGCATTTTTCTGATTTGAAACGCGTGCTTTTCACCCTCTCGCACCTCTCCGTGCATAAAAGTGTTCCTGAAAATCCGATCAAAATTTCATAGTGGAGCTTTATAGTTGGATGGGCACTCCTCGAAACCTTTGTACATGTTGGGGTCATAAAGTTTGGAACTAGAATTTACCGTTTTGTAACTAATTATTGCGTACGCCATGTCCTTGTTAAAATAATTTAATAGTAGAATTTTTGCAGGGTACTCTCATTCTAAGCTAAATACGGTGCTTAATAATGTGCTTCATAAAGGTGATGAGAATTCGATGCGTTTGAAAAGTAAAATAGCAAAAGTTACACAAGCATAACTGTTATAGAGTTATAATACACCTTCCTCAGCAGCGATAGATAAGGGATGTTATCCGAGGACCGCATTCACACGATAGTTGTTTATGGCATTTGTGAATGCATCTGTGTGAATGTTGTTTAAACCTGTTTGAAAGGCTTGTCGACCCCCTTTTAACACTGTACCTTTATTTCTAGATCATGAAAACCCTACTGCAATGAGAGCATGTCACTGTGTTGCTGTACTAGAAGAGTCTTTGTCTCCAGATGGTCCACAGAAGACATGAGGTTTGAATATTTCTTTCAACCCCGGAGGGTTGACTGCTCAGCGTGGAGTGCTTGACATTATCAAACGCTTTTTATAAGTCGAACGCCACAATCACTGTTCTCTCGCACAGCTTGCTCTGGTTGATTCCTCGACTAACATGTGTGGGGATAGCGTGTAGCACTATTGCCGTACTATACTACTTAAGGGACCCATGTAGATAACACTACAGTGAAAATTTGCAAGGGTTCTGATGCATAATTTCGGTATTGTTGGAGTCCATGGAAGACGAAAATACCTTTGGTTTCTTTGGGTCACTTCGTTTTTTTTTTTATTTTATAACGGAAAATGTAGTGAAAAACGGACATAACTTCTTTTTTCCACAACGAACATATACAGCTTATTTTTTATATAAAAGGTGAGAATCATCACAAAAACGCATTAAAAAACAGGAAAATGTTTTTCCTGGTGCTCTAGGCTGCGTAGAAGACACCAAACTGCATAATTATTTACTTTCATCAAGAAGGAAATTTAGTTAGCTTTACAAAATGGGGAATAACAATAAATTCGGTTGAAAAATGCGTGTGTTATAGCATTTTCTGTTTTTTTAACTTTTTGGGGTTTCCTTTATAAAAGTTGGTACCTTGGTGTGTATGATTTTAGTTTGAATTTGTCTAGTTAACAATTACACACAAGGTACCAATCTTTTATAAAGGAAAAACCAAAAAGTTAACACACTAAAGATGGCATAACTCACGCATTTTTCAACCGATTTCATTCGTTTTCCCCATTTTGTAAAGCTAACTAAATTTCCTCCTTGATAAAAGTAAGCACTAACGGGGTGCTTGAAAAACTATCATTTAAAACAATTTCCGCACCACTGCGGATCAGTCCGCATAAAGTCGCCAAACTTGACTGAGGCCCTACCTTCCTTCTTTCAGTGTTCCGGCTAAAATGTCACAACTCCTCAGAATATTTAACCACATTTTCTGCTTTTGCTCACCGACAACTTGTTCACTTCCCTGTTTCTGGGGTCACTTGGTTGGCTTGCTCATTTGCTGATCCCTCGCCTTTCCTATGAAATTTTTTCTCACTATTGGGCTACAGCAGTGATGATGTCTCGGAACGTGCTTCCTGCTACCCGAACATCTGAAGGGTTTGGTAAGTGTCTAAAGCGGTGAAACTAGGCGTTCTGATGTTATAAAATCAGGCGGTCTGCTGGTGGAGACAATTATGGGGAGATGGTTTGACTCAAACCAAACGATGATTTGCCAGGTGGCGTCATTTGTGAGACCATCCTATAAACTTGTTAGAATAATTGGATAATAGGATTTTTGCAAGATATCTCATCCTTGAAGGTTAAGACGGTATATCCTTTTTTGTTACTCGATTAAATTTAACTGTTCCGATGTCAGCATATTGCTAGTACAGCTGATGGTTTCTAAGACTATCTAAACTAAACTATCTGTTTTCGTTAAGCCAAATTGGCCAATAGACGATTCGAAAATTTTTCCTTCAAACATCTTTGCCTTCTTTCTTTTTCTGAACCGTATATAAGTACAAGTAGTCTTTTAATGCGCAATGGACTCATGGAAAGCAGACTTCACAGCCAGAGAAATTTCCGAAAAATATGTATACATTTATACATACATATATAATTCTTTAGTATTATCCAGTCTGACATATATAGATTGTAAATGATACAGCCATTCTTTCTACTTAGTGCTATAATAAAATATCAATGCGTAGACACAGTATTTTATTTTCATTCACCGGTAATGTCCGGTGGTATTATGTTGCACTTTCAGTGTGTCTGGTGCTGTGAAATGCATTCAAAATTATTTTTGTCGTGATTGAGGCGATTTATCTGGCTACCAAGCTACTGCCAGCTTCGAGCACAGATGTTCCAGTCTCGTTGTAGTGTTTATGATTTAGAGAATCTCTGGTGTATTGCCAACAAACAACAAAGCAACCAACGAAAAAGTGTTGCTTTCCGACAAGTCAAACAGTAGTAATTCTTTCATTTTGTCCAAATAACAGTAAACCCCATTTTGTGGTAAAAAGAAATGTGAAATTCAAATGATATTGTAACAATACAAATTGCTGCAAATTTCGAAATGTAAGCAACCAATGCGATTTAATATGTAATCAGGTTGCATGGATAGATGGTGGACTCAGGAAACCATGAGCCAAGAGCAGCATAAGTGTTTGCATATGTTATATAAGCATTGGATTGAAGTCTGAACAAAAATTTTTTTGAGAAATGTTAAGTATAATTTCTTGAGTTTGACTTAGATTTATTGCCTTCTTAGAACATGAGCAGCATTGTGTGCATTAGTTTTAATTCAAGTACAATTATGAATGGCAGTATTCTCTATTTATGTAACTTTATTTACGTGCATACATACATAATATTTGATGTACCAACTCAGACCTATACTTTATCTCTCAAATTTCATTCATTCAATTAAAGTCTTCGTTTTCCATATTGCGCATACAATTAAGTATAAGAACCTTCGCTGCTACGAAGTAGTGATACGATCAATGAGTGCTTTACATCTAATGGGTTCTTTACACGGTATGTTTTTTACATATGAGTTGTCACTTCTCCCATACAAAATGTATATGCAAGGTGACAGCTCATATGTAAAAAACATATCGTGTAAAGTACCCATAACGCAACACAATTGATTTGATTTCTTGTGAGTTGATCTAGTGACGAAATCATTCTTTTTCCGCTCCACCTACATCGCCTATTTTCTACAGGGAGGTTTTCTTTCCCCAAGAAACACCAACTTACCTTTCAAAATACTTATATAGATAAATTTTTGCAAGGGTTTCTATTCCTGAAGAATAAATAGTAAATGCCAGCGCATTATATCTTGATTTCAACAGACGGACATACTTTATAAGGTCTCAGATGTAGTGACATTTGGGTGGAAGATACCAAGTTTCAATCTTGATCTGCTTTAACATGGCACAGTCCAGGTACCTCTTTTCCATTTTAAGCAGACACTGGGTTTCCCTGTTTTCATCTGGGGTACTGCCTTTAAGACCCATTAAAGGAAGTGTGTTAACTTGTGTCCCGTCTTAAAAAAATTAGTAAGAAAGCATCAGTCGGTTGTGCCGACAGATATATACCCTCAGCCTCGGACATAAAGAAAAGAAGTTAACACAGTACTTATGCTATCTAACGGGGCTCTTCGAGTTTTTTGAACTTGTCATTTTAGTTGGTGCCGACAAGGTTTCTTGGAGCTTTTCAGACATTATTTCAGGAAGTATGGACTTGCTCCGGAAAAAATTGTACCCCCGAGAGGAGCTCTTAAACTTCTCTTTTTCCGAATTTAATGTGGGAGGTACCTAAAGAAGTGGACCGATATAGTAAATATTCGAACCCAATCTATGCCTGGAAGTAAAATTACCATATGCAAAGTTATTAAGAACTCAGTTATCATGCGCACCATTTTTAGCGAAAAATGTTGGACTTTTGTGGGAGGTACCGGAGAGAGTATACCAATATGGGCTATTTTCGAACTTAATCTAAGTTTGGACAAAATATTACGAATGACAAATTTTGGAACTACCGGTCGCTTCGTTCGAGAATTTTCGTGCGCACCAGCCAACCAGAAATACAAACGGGCAGACGGACATTGCTCTATCAACTCCAAGTTATATAAAACAGATTTCGTCCAAACATACATGGGTTCTAAACCAGTATATTCTACACTCTTTAGCCTAATGACTGAGGGTATAAAAAGACCAGGACAAATGTGAGCGCGGAAAACTTGAGATGCATAAAAAAACCAAATTCTTCTAGCTGATACAGAAAATGCACTGTCTGTCTGTCCGGCTGGTGCGCACGATAACACTCGAACGTATCAACCGATTTGAACCAAATTTTGCACTTCGTAATATTTTTCTCAATCTTAGTTTAAGTTTGAAGATGGACCGTACCTCTTTCGCAAACGTTGAAAATATGTGCGTAAAATGGTGTGAATGATAACTCTCGAAGGGAGTAATCGATTTGTGGAATATTATTCTTTCCACATATATCCACAATATGCACTATATCGGTTTACACTTTCGGGTACTTCCCACACAAATTTTGGAAAAAGCTAAGTTAAAGAGCTCCTCTCGGATCGTTTTAAAATGTTTTAAGCAGGGTTTTCCTTGCGGCCCCCTTTACGACAGTTCAATTTTTTTCTGGGACAAGTCCATAGTTCCTGACATAATGACCTAAAAGCTTGAAAACCCTGAGTTTCTGATTTTTCCAACCCTTGCACATCGTATTATTTCATCCAATCATGCATCACGTTGGAATATGGACCATTCCAGTCGTTCGGGTACCTCCCTCACAAAATTCGGAAACATTTAAGTTTAAGAGCTCATATCGGAACGTTTTAAGCAGGTTTTCCTTGCGGTCCTCTTTCCTTTAATTTTTTTCTGGCGCAAGTCCATACTTCTTGAGTTTATGGCCTAGAAGCTCCAAAAGGAACCAATTAAATGGCTTGTGTGCAAGATAACTCTCAAAGTTTTACAACAATTTCTTCGAAACTTAGTTTAACGTTCTTAATGATTCAAAAATTTGTTCACTACAAATGTTTCGTATATGCCAATGCATTGGTAGCCCAACATTACGGTATATGCAGATTCTACGTATTTGGAAGCAAACTCTTGACACAAAGTCAATAAATTTAAATTTCGGCATAATCATTGTGTTTGCTTCTTTTTTGGTTAGATGATATTTTCTTACTTGCTTTTTTTTGCAGAGAGACTCAATTCATGATTTTTAACGTTGTAATTGGTGAACGAGTCATTGAGTTCTAATGGAGCGTCAAAGATTCGCACTATCACTTCCGGATCATAGATACTCAGACACTCACTCCGAAACTGGTCCCACCGATCTGTTAAATTATCTAAGGCATTCCTTTTATTCGCGTGAGAGGGCACGTTGCAGACCTAGAATTTAAGACTAGTCTTCACAAGTAACTAGTTTCTGTTTAAATAGAAATGTAACACTATTTTACAGCTTCAAACTTATTTTTTGTTGTTTTGCACATAGTTTTTCCTGCTGTTGTGACAAAAGCGTTAATTTTTAGCAATCGTTGTCCACTTGGAGGCATTGACATTCAGCTAGCTATTGGCAATGTCACTCGCAATACAGCTATGTTCCATCCCGGCGAATGTAGTTGCCAATGTGATGTGCGTAATCCAAACGATTTGTAATTATACCCTACACCACTTTGTGGAAAGGGTATTATAAGTTTGTTTTGGCAACATTTCATGTAACACCGCGAAATATCAGTCCTTCACCCCTAATGTGGTATACCAATCTTCATACCTCGACGAGGTAAATCGATTTTGAGATGTGTGTCGCTCCGTTCGTCAGTCTGTCCATTATAAATTGTAATCAAACTCCAGGCCGCAATTATGAACCGATGGTCACGAAATTTTGCATTGAGGTCGGGTTCAGATCAGAATAGGCACCTATTGTTATTGGTGATGATAGTGAAACATGTAGCGGGTGAAATGGACCAAAAACATAATTTTTATCCAATTTTGTAACTGCTATGTAGGTCGCAACAAGTAAGCCAAGGCTATAGTTGGACGGGGCCGACAATGTTATACCCTACACCACAACTCCTGAAAATTAGCTTTCCACAAATCAAAATTTCTTTATGTAACGAATTAACTTATTGCAAGAAAGTACTTTGTGGATTCTGGCATTGTATCACACCAAGCTTAAATAATAATATACTAATTGTTTCACAAACCTATTAGAAGGGACAAGTGAAACTTCTCTCATATCAATGAGTCAGTACCCCGATTCATATTCGCTCAACAATATGGGACCCAAAGCTTATCTCTGAGCCCGAACGGCGTGTCCTAAGACACCACTTGTGGAGAAGTTTTACATGGCTGAAATACTCAGAAAATGTCGCCAACATGCAAAAACTGGGAATGGGAAACTGTGGTTCTCTACACAAAACCCATTATATATTAGGCAGTAGGCCCGTTATCTAGCAGACACGTTATTGCAATTTGCATCAGGGGAACAAGACAGTAGCCCTTTTTCCATATGTAGGCTACTTTGCCGGTATATGCCCTCCAGGAAATAAAGCATATTTTTGTACTTTTCATACAAAAGTAATGATCCATTTCACCCGCTTAAAAATATCAGATCATCATCGAAAATTGTAGGCATCTTCTTGTACCTAAACTCCTACCTCTTGCAATATTTTGTGACTATTGAGCTATAATTGCGACCTCCAGCGTGTTTATGATTACACTACAAACAAATAACTGGATATATTAGGCTGTAACTCTGTTATCTTATCATGTCCGATCGCCTCGAAATTTTAAATAAGGTAAGAGTATATGGCAAAGGAAAAGCTCGCAATTTTAGATGGTGATCAGATAAAATTTAGAGGGTTAACTAGACTATAACTTTTATGTGATAATTCCGAACATTTTAAATAAAAAGCTTATATCTTTATTTCTGGAAGACGCAATTCGGGTATGTTAGCTTTACTTGGAAAAGGAACTCTTGACCTTTCAATTTATGTAATTTGTGTTGGTGTACATGATCAGATAACAGAGCTCAATGGGTGAAATGGACCATTAATTTTTATGAAAAATATAAAAATTTTATTTTTGATCCATATTGTAATTCCTGGAGGCCATATACCGCCAAAATAGCCTACACATGGAAAAAGAACTACTGGCTTTTCCCCTGATGCAAATTGCAATAATGTGTCTGCTAGCTAACGATATATAATGGGTTTTGTGTAGAGTACCACATTTTCCTCCCATGTTACAAATTGTCACTATCATGACAGAGAAATTCCCACTTCTTTTGCAAATTACGTGGAGCCCTAGCGTATTAATTGTCCAATTGGATTTTTTAAACCGATAGAAAGTATGTTTTTTAATATCACAATGATATCACACTGAAAAGCACAAAACCGTATGCATTATCAAGCATTAGTATGGCACAAATGCACAATTTTTGAACGATAGATCTTTAATAAACTCACTATTCTCCCTTTGACAATGTTTATATAGCATTTTTAGTGTTCAAAAAATTGGAGGAGTGTCAGTCGGTCAAATGTCAGAGATATGGCAAATTGCATTGTAACTGTTTTCCAAAAAGGAACCTGATATTCAGAGAAAATTCAAAAATTGCGCAGAAGCAGAGCTTAAATTCGCTCGAATTCCACACGAGAATAGACCTCCTCTCGAATTCGAGCAAGTTGAGGGAGGCAACTTGCCCTCTCCCCACCACCAAACAAAAACTTACACCACCACCAAATAAACTTACCACACCCCTCACCACAAATTTTTACTCGCGAGTAAATCGGAGTTCTGAGCAGAAGTGGCTTAACAATGTCAATTTGTTCTGGGATGTGTGAAGAACATTTATTAGTCCCAATTTACATTAGGCGACTTTACTTGCGGCAAGTCTCAGTTTGTAGGAGAGACACGTAATGGGTATGGAAGTGGAAAAAAATTGCTTGTATCGGAAATTTTTAGGCAATTCCTTTTATTTTTTTCGTTTTTGCCATTATTTTCATTGTTTTGAAAACAAAGCTTGCCGAAACAGAATTGCCTGTACAAACGCAAGAGGCAAGTTTAAGAGAGAACGAGAAAAATTGCCGCAAGGAAAATGGCTTAATGTAAATTGGGACTTATATTTAAGCTTGATAAGGTGGCAGAATCCTCAAATTTATTTCTTACTATAAGTTTATAATTTCCAGGGACGGTGGTGTAGGGTATCAAATGGTCGGCCCCGTCCGACTATAACGTTTGCTTACTTGTTTTTTGTTGTTTTTAATTCAAGTGCGTGTTTATAATTTTACTTAAAGAGACATAGCCTTCCCAAAAAACGTACAACATGAAGAATAATATAGTGCAGGGAATTGTAAGCTTTTTAGTCACGGTGCTTTGCAGCAAAAAACAAAGAACCACATCCAATGAATGTTATTATATATGTATTAGAATAATATAGACTGTAGCCAATAACATTGTAAGATGTTTATGGAATTCCCTAGGCGTTACTGTAGTTTGTTAAAGAAACGCACAAGAAAATTGTTTAACTTTGGTCACATTAGTTCAAGGCCTTCAAAATACAACATACCAGGAGCTCGTACATATCTTCAAAAAAGTGTTGGGAGTTATGACCGCTATGTGTTAACTCCCAAAAAAATGCGAACATAAAATCGAAAACATTTCGAAGAAAATTTTGCGCGCATTTTCGGTGTTTGCATCTGAACCATGTACCCCGGCCCTACTATAGCTTTCCTTAGCTGCGTTTCATAGTCTTGGTCATTTAAAATAAACTGAATACGTCACTACCACTGTGCTTGAACATTTTACGGATCTACATTCTTTGTGGGAAAAGACTAAATTTAGACGTATTGGTCTATCGCCCACCATAATCGATGCGTGCTTTGTATTTACCACCACGATTTCTTGCAGCTCGTATACATAAAATGTTCGTCTGTTACAAACAGGCTGAAATCAGGAAACGTGATACTTTATCCCTCACCAAATTGTTCCTGGAGTGGAACAATTCTTGACAACATCACATTTTTCTACGGTGGCAAATTTACTGATTAGTTATTCTACGAAAATTCTCTCTATAAGCGGTGTCGAACTATGTTTGACTTCCCGTTAGTAATCCGCGACAAAAAAAAGAGTTTCATATCGATATTCTCACCTTTTCGGTGATATTCATGCGAATCACCATAAGTCAGACTGCCATTATATAAAAATGTTGTCTTGTCATTACTCTCCCAAGATAAAAAGATATTTTTCCTATCATCAATCTTAAATGTTGTATTACAAATTCTTCATACAAAAACAACAAATCCATTTAAAGTTTACAATTTTATTTTTATCGCAGAACAATTTTTTTCATTTCATGCAACATCTTCTCACTAACGAGGGACAATTATTGATAGATTATTATTTACAACCGGTCAAATAACAACAAAACGACAACTCCCATTGTGCGTTGTGTAATGGAATCATCCTCATGCTATGGGCGCATTCAATGAACATTGGTAAAAAGTACAGTGACCAAATACAGATTAGGTTTAATAACGATATTGAGAATAAATATTTCCCCGAAAGTGGACGTCGTCTTAGAGCAGTATTGCACATAATTTCCTAGGACAAGATGCCATGATATTTTCCAAGAGGCTTGTGTACATAAACTGTAAACTGTCGTCGCTTTTTTCACACATCTCACGTCAGCAGAATAATTGATTTTGTACAGGATTATGAATTAAGAGGGCTGGATAAAGCAGTAGTCATCCATAAGTTATTGTTTTTATCCAGTTATTTTAATATGAGCCCAGTTCACATCAAAAGTTTAAAAAATACAAAAATACACTTTTCACTTTTCTTAAGTGTGCCAGGAGGGAGAGCAATTTTCCAAAACAATTTTTTAATTGTAAAATGTCATATTGCCTCAATTTCGAGGACTACACTAATCGGGCAGTGTACCACAGTGCAATAGCAATTTGTTTGACGTCTTGTAGTTATTAATGTTCCACTTTATTGCGGCACAAATGTTTGTTTCTTATTTCAGATTTGATTAACTTATGGTCATTTGTTGTTGCAGGTTTGAACTACAAATGCGAAAGTCCAAGAACTAACCACCAAAAATCTTGAAAACATTTATTTCATTTTAATAACATTTGGTACAAAAACAGACATTTCTACCTGCAGTACTTTTGAATTATGATCGACCAATATTTTATGGATAGCATATAGGAAGTAGTCCCAATACGTTTGGTGGAATAAACAATTAGCCAATTTTCATAAAGCAGCTGGGAGACCCTATAATAAAGCCAGTAGCTAATCGGGCTATAGGGCGTTCCCAAATCCACCTTGGATCCCTTCAATAATATTAAGCTTGAATCGGTCCATATTTCATTCAGCAACACAGGAATTTCCTCTACACTACTGGAATGGATTTAAGATATGCATACAAAGAGAATCATCAATTCGTGCATAGAAGAGCGTTACGTGAGGAAAACTGTTAGAAAGGCACACGGCAGGGGGTGTTCCCTCACCTCTACCAGGAAACGGCAGAGTAGCACTCTCTCCAGAAGCAACATAATTCTATACAATCCTGGACTATCGTTTGACATGGAAAAGGAATATGGAGGAGCTGACGCAGAAAGGACTTCTTGAACTCTATTTCTGTAAGAAATCTATTGGGGAATGTTGGGGACTGAAACCACAAGTCATACGCTGGCTGTATGTAAACGTTGTCTTGCCCATCCTTAGCTACCATGGACTTGTCTGGTAGCAAGCACAAGGGAATAAAGCGTTGTCCATACTGAGGAACAGACGAAGAAAGGACTTGTGCATGAACACTCGCTCTATGTAAATGTAGTCCTGCAAATCACAACCTACGGCGAACTTGTCTGGTAGCAAGCACTTGAGAATTAAGCAAAGGACTGCATCAATACTGATTATCGGCTGAATCAGAAGCACATCCCAGGCCGCCTTAAACGTGCTCCTGGATCTCCAAAATCTGAATATACTGATTATAACGGGTGGTTTTATCTAGGGCTGAGGTAGTCTCAGTCGCTGCCAGGATCAGCCTAAGGACCCACAAACCTTAAGTAAAGTACGAGTGTTTACAAGTTTAATCTTTATTGTGAACTCTTGGTGTTTGATGAACGAATAATATGTGTCTGGAGAGTGGATGCAGTATTAGTTATTAGTTGAGTTCGTTTCGGTGTTATTCGGAGGCTGTCGGATCGGCACTGGCTCAGTAATCGTCTGGTATGGCTCGGCTCCACACCAATCGGTTTGCTGTCGGCTCGGGGCAGTCGAGTGGCTTCGGCTCAGCAGCTGTAGGGTGTGGCTTGGCTCTACAAGACTCGGGTTGCTGACGGCTCGGGGCAATCGGGTAGCGTTCGGCTCGGCAGTTGTCGGATGTGGTTCGGCTCTACAAGACTCGGGTTGCTGTCGGCTCGGGGCAATCGGTATCTTTCGGCTCGGCAGTTGTCGAGTGGACTCGGCTCTACACGACTCGGGTTGCTGTCGGCTCGGGGCAATCAGTAGCTTTCGGCTCGGCAGTTGTCGGGTGGACTCGGCTCTACACGACTCGCCTCTGGGCAATCGGGCGGCTGTCAGGTCGGCAGTTGTCGGATGTGGTTCGGTAATGCTTTCGGGTGGTTGTCGGCTCGGCGGTCGTCGGGTGTATGACTCGATTCAATGGCATTCGGGTTGCTGTGGCGGAAAGAGGTCGGTAAATATTTAGGAGCTGGCTATGAGCATTGAGCTGGCTATGAGCGTTGAGCTGGCTATGAGTGTTGAGCTTGCTAAGAGCTAGGAGCTTGCTAAGAGCTTGGAGCTTGGAGATGACTAAGAGCTTGGAGCTTGGAGATGAGTAAGAGCTTGGAGTTTGCTAAGAGTCTGGAGCTTGCAAAGAGACTTGGAGCTTGCTAAGAGCTTGGAGCTTGCTAAGAGACTGGAGCTTGCTAAGAGACTTGGAGCTTACTAGGAGCGTGTTCCAATCGTAGCTAACGAGTATCGAGACTGCGGACGAGTCACACGTCTTGTCGTACTTTGTCGGCTGGTGATCGACGATTTCGGTGAATAAAACTGAAATATACATTCGGGTGGTAACACGAAGTGAATGAGAATTATTGTGCAGCAGTCGTTATCGTTACTTACACCGAAGTTAAATTTGTCCACTATACTGACTGTATAGTGGTGGTTGTTGGTAATGAATGTATGTAGAAATACATATATGAAACGGTCACGTTAAATGATCCCATTTCAAGTTTTTAGGCTCGGAAAGTCGGGATCGTGGCAGACTTCACACTTCGGACTAAATTGCTAGTCAGCTTGAATTAAATGACAAATGTTGCGTAAGCAAATATATTCCCAAATCCTTCAGGTATAGATTCATATCCGTTATTATTAGATGGGACCAACATAGAGGAAGGCACTAGCGCCGGCGTTTACTGACACAATATATTTTCCAAGTAGCTACATTTGTGCAAAAAATAACCCTCATGTGGATGTTCTGGCAATCTATACAGTGGGGTCCAAGATGGAGGAAGACACTGGCGCCGGCGTTTACTGCGAGAACGCATTTGTCAAACACCCATTTAAGCTTAATAATAGCTGCCACGACTTTCAGGCCGAGATTCTTGCTATCAGGAAAGCAGCAGAATTGGTAAAAGGACTTGAAGAAAATCGTACAGTATCAGTGACAATATATGTCGAAAACAAGCGGCTCTCAAGGCTCTCAAAGGCTGGACCAAAAATTCTCGAGCTATTCTTGATTGCAAGAATGCTCAGCATGATATACGCAATATCGTTAAACCTTGCTGGGTTCCGGTTCATAGTAATATAATGGGAAACGAATTGGCAAATGAACTTGCTCGAGGGGGCTCTAAGTCTATCGACAAACAGTTGATGAATCTGTCCAGTCACCAAGGGTCACTGGAGAACGAGATCTGGCATTAATTCATGGCATTCATATGTTTATCATCTACTTCCAACGGACGCACAGTGTTGCCTCAGTGGACAAAAATCGAAAAATGTGTTCTTGACTTTTTTATAATTTTATGGTTTTATTTTATTGGGAACACTTCAAATAGGACAAACCTCAAAGATGTTGTCGATATTTGGTGTTACTATAAAGTTATAGCTCGTTAAACATAGAACATTTTCGTATGTTACATTTACTAAAATGTATTTAAAAAAGAAACCCATGTTCATGGAAATTTTTTAAAGAAGTTATAGACATATTCCACAACTTTTGAATAGGGAATTAAAGAGTGGTCGATAGTTTTGCAATTTATGAAAAAAAAGTTTACATATAATGTGTATACATAAAGTACCGTTATGTTGATTGAAACAGTAACGTGTTATACAAAACTCACGAATTTTGCTTCTTTCATGGAGTGTATCTAAAAATTGCAGCAAATTGCAGTTTCGACCATTTGGTACATGAAACAGACATCCCTTTCGAATTAAAAAATGCAAAGTTTACATCCTATAAAATCCGATTCTCGGAGCCACAACCATATCATCATAAACAATTCGCATATGAAATTTGAAGGCGGTTCAATTAAAATTGGCTGAGTTATAGCAGAATCGGAGAAATATATATGGGGGATATATCCAAATCTGAACCGATTTTTAGCAAAAATCGGTAAAACTGATCAGAGCCCCCAGCAAATATCGCATATTAGATTTGAAGTCGGTTCAATTAAAATTGTCTGAGTTATTGCAAAATCGGGGAAATATATATATGTGGGGGCTATATCGAAATCTGATCCGATTTTTAACAAAATCGGTAAAACTGATCAGAGGCCCAAGCAAATATCGCATATTAAATTTGAAGGCGGTTCAATTAAAATTGGCTGAGTTAAAGCAGAATCGGAGAAATATATATATGGGGGATATATCCAAATCTGAACCGATATGGACCAAAATGGGAATTTTTCATTCCTATGCCTGCATAAGTACTTGTATAAAAATTCATCGACCTAGGTCAACTCCTTCTATTTTTGTCCACTTTTACAAGGAAGCGGCAACACTGTGGGACGTGTCGACAAGAGTTTAGTTCATGTTCGAGTCTCCACTGGAAGTTTTGAATTATCCTTTTATCCTATATAGAAGTTCTACACCCGTAAAAAGCTACTTTCTCAACGACTTAAAATTCTTCTATTTTGTCAATTTAACTGCAATCTTTGTTTCCTCCTATTACTTATGTGACTGCCAAATATCAAAATGCCATTGATGTGTGTCAATGAGAATATTTCCCAAATACTAAATGTCCATACGAATCTAATGGCCTGTTTCTCTAAGACGATTCGAATTCAAATTCGTTCGAACTACTACCAAACTTCTGATTTCTGACAAATATTTAATTCAAATTTTGTTTTCAATCAAAAAATTTTTTACCGCAACAGGAGTTTGGTAGTATCTCGAACGAATTTGAATTCGAATCGTCTTAGAGAAACAGGCCATAAGAATTTCTTATTAATAAAAATAACGAGTTGCTATTCAAGTTCTACGATTTCAAATTCTTTTCGTGATCGAATAAAAACTCATGTCATATACAGAGTTGAAAAATGCGCAAACGATTACCACGCTTGATTATCTCCACCATAAAAGGGCTTTGAGATTTTATCCAATTATTGACTGCATTAACACAAGGGAACCATAAAGCTTATTGATCACGCATTTTCAAGTATGCAATTGCATATTTACAATGCCACAAACTAAGGAGAAGGAAAATAATTTCAGTTGTTTTCTTCTTGTAATTAATTATTAGGCTGAACTAAGTCACATGTGTAGCATAGGAAATGAAACCAAAACAAAACAGCAATAGAATAATAAAACGAATCGTGTTGTATGCCACCCACCAACCATTTATGGCACATGCCGCCTATGTGCAGCAGTTACAGCTACCGCAATTGTTATTGCGTTCTAAATAGCTTCTAAATGAACTTCGTGCAATGTTGCAGCTGAAGATTTTCAGAAGTTCAAATGCATTGGTTTGAGGTTTTTTGTCTGTAATCTGCTGTCGTGTCAATGTTTAATTTGTATGATTTTTTGCCGTTTCTCATAATTTTATTATCCTTATTTTATTTATTGTTGGACTGCAGAATTTTACTTCTTTCTGTTTATTTCAGCTCGAGTCAATATTTTGTTGTATTTAAACATTTCAATAGCAACAAAATGTTTTACAGTGGATATGAAATTTATTAGTTGTGATTACCCTACAAATTGAGTCGAACTAAAGAAGTTCATATCAGCCACTGTTTTTATATATACCATAATATGGAGGTTATAATTAACTTGTTCATTCCGTTTACTTACTTACTTAGCTGGTCCATTACAGAACATTTGTTCCATAGACCAAACTAAGAAACGATCTCCAATTCTCTCTGTTTAGTGCTTCGCTTTCTGGAATACCGCGCCTTGTCATCTCTTCACCGCCATGCGGCCCGAATTTATACGCCTTTTTAGCGGGCTCATCATCGCTCATTCTTATAATATGGCCTAACCAACGCAATCGCTGCATCTCGATGCATTTTTCTATACTGGTGTCGTTGTATAGCAGATGCAGCTCGTTGTTCATGCGACGGCGATATTCACCGTTAACGCAGTTTGGTCCGTAGATCTTTCGAAGAATTTTTCTCTCAAACACGCCAAGCACTGCCTTAACTGTTTGCGCAAGTACCCAGGCTTCGGAACCATACATCAGCACGGGTAGTATCAGTGATTTGTAAAGCGTTATTTTTGTTTAACGACATGTGGCTTTGTTTTTAAAGTGCCAAAGTAGCATCTGTTGGCCAATACAATTCTTCTTTTTATTTCACAACTGATGTCGTTTGTTGTGTTTGCGGCGGTACCGAGGTATACAAAGTCTTTTACTACCAACTCAACTTGGTCTTCTCGCCGTTCACCGCCAGACCCACTTTAGCAGATTCTCCTTCGACCTTCATAAAGGTATCGGTTACTTCTTTTACTGATCGTCCCATGATTTCTATATCAGCAGCATAAGAAAGTTACATGTTGCTATTGGTGTAGATTGTGCCACTTCTTTTGACGTTTGCCACTCGTATAACCTTTTCTAGCAGGATGTTGAAAAGATCACACAAAAGGCTGTATCCTTGCCTGAAACCTCTTTTGGTACAAAACTCTTCGTCGATCTGCATCTCTTGGGTCTTCACCAGGATTTGCCGCAGGGTAAATATCTGGTTGATGGTGGAATTGCCAGGCCTAAAGCCGCATTGGTAAGGTCCAATTATTTCGTTGATCAAGGGCTTTAGTCGTTCGCATAATATCCCTGACACTATCTTGTAGGCGATAGGGAGGAGACTTATGCCCCTATAGTTGGAGCATATCGTCGACTCTCCTTTATTTTGGACAGGACACAGGATTCTCAGGTTACAATCGTCGGGTACGCGTTCTTCCTGTCAGATGAAGCTAACTAGCTGATGCATGCACCTTATCAGCGTGTCGTCTCCGGTTTTAAACAGCTCGGCTGGTAGGCCATCAGCTCCTGCTGCCTTATTATTCATCAACCGGTTTATTGCTGTCTTTGCCTCATCTTGGCCGGGTGGTATACATTCAATACCATCTTCTGGGATTGTATCTGTGGTATCTTCCTGGACTTCGCTAATATTGGTTACCAACAGTTTGGAAAAATGCTCTTTCCATATCCTTAGCACACTATTTGTATCAGTTACCAAATTACCTTGTTGGTCTCTACAGGAGGATGTGCCAGTGCCAAAGCCATCAGTTTGATGTTTCACTTTTTGGTAGAATTTCGGACTTCATTCTGTCTCCTGTACATCTCGATTTGTTCACACTCCCGCTTTTCCATCTCTTTCTTTTTCCTGCGGAAAAGAAGTTTCTACTCTCTGCTTTTCTCCCGATACCTCTCTCGTGCGCTACGCGTTACTACAGATTGTAAAGTAGCCCTATATGCCGCATTTTTCTCTTCGGTAGCAGCACGACACTCCTGGTCATACCATGGATTCCTTGGTGGAGGTCTCTGGTATCCAAGTACTGATTTTGCGGCTTTTTGCATGGAGTGGGCTATGTTTTGCCATTGTCATAATATGTTATCGGGACAAGGAGTGCTTTGATTAAGCAATTGAGCCAGTTGAGTGGAATATGCTGTGGCTATCTGTTGTGATTGCAGCTTACCGATGTCCAACTTCCGTGTTGTGTCTGTTCGCACTTTGTTTGCTATGTTTAATCTGGTACGTACCTTTGCTGCAACAAGGCAGTGGTCCGAGTCTATGTTTGCACCTCGAAACGATCGTACATCCAACACGCTCGATGAATGGCTTCTATCTATCACAACGTGATCAATCTGATTTCTTGTTCTTTGATCTGGCGACAGTCAGGTGCCCTTATGAATATCGAGATTCTTAAATCTGGTACTGCTAACTACCATGTTTTTTGCAGCTGCAAAGTCTATCAGCCTCATACAATTGTCAGATGTTTCGCTGTGGGGATTGAATTTCCCGACTGTTGGGCCAAAGATATTCTCCTTTCCAATTTTGACATTAAAATCCCCTAGTATAACTTTATTGTCATGGGCAGGGCAACGGTCATACGTTTCTTCTAAGCGCTCATAAAATATATCTTTATTTTCTCATTCCGTTTGTAAAACATCGAAATTTTCGTGGAAGACACTATAATGTATATACATATTTATCCATGATCAGCATAAAATTCTAAGTCGATATAACCATCATGTGTTAAAAACGAGATACAGCTCGCAATATCTTATATTTATTACGGAAGTTTATATTACTCCTAGGATGTTTCATCTTGAAAATGGCCTATATCGATTCACGTTTTGATAAAGCCCTCGGAGAATGGTACCTAGGGTCCACGTTTATACATTCCCCCGATTTTCGGTATTTTCAAGGTTTTAGTCGCATATACTACAGGAATGGATAAAATTGAGTACATAGTCGTCGTTGGGGATATACAACATTCCTGTAAAGAAATGTCGATATTTGATCACGTTTTGATATTACTTACTTACTTAGCTGACCCATTACAGAACATTTGTTCCATAAGCCGAACTAAGAAAAGATCTCCAATTCTCTCTATTTGTTGCTTCGCACTCTGGAATACCGCGCGTTTTCATCTATTCATCCGTTTTGATATAGCCCGCGATAAAACGGTACCTTCCGATTTCCGGTATTGTCGAGGTTTTAGCCTCAATGGCTGAAATTTGACATTTTGTCTTCTTTGGCGCTACAAAGCTCTTCCCCCGAAATGTTTCAGTATGACTCCACGTTACCATATAGCCCGATAGAATGCTATTATGAAGATGATAGCAACATTATCTTACCGAAATAGCCGAAAAGTGGTATTAAGTCTTCTTTAGGGCTACAAAAATCTCTCCCATATATTTGTCAGCATAGGCCCACGTTTTGATATAGCCACCATAGATTTGTACCTCCCTATTTTCAGTATTTTGACGAATGGCTGAAATTTTGTATTAAGTCTTGGCTGCAAAACTTTCCTTTATCCCCCATAGAAAGGTACCTGCCGATTTTCGGTATTTTGAAGGTTTTTGCAACATTGTATTTGGAATTTGGTCTTCGTCAGTAAGCGTGGCAGAAGAGCTTAGTACTTTTCTTGAACGAAAGGAAACTAATTGTTCCATTTTACTTCAATACAACTAGTGATGAAGGGTATAAAATGTTCCACCCGACCGAACTTATGGCCGTGCTTATTGGTTTAAATATCACATTGTAGGTAACATCGACATTCCTCAAACATCTCATCAGTAGTGCGATTCTTTAACTCATTTTTATGAGATAACGACAATAATCGACAAAATTAAAATGCTTATAATTTCGGTAGTTAACAATATTATTCGATAAGTTAGCGACCAATAAAAAGTAGTCGTAATGTTCAACCGATAGCAACAGTGTTACCAGCCATTATTTGAACTTTTCATTCACAATTTTGCCTTTTAATGTTATCGATTTTTGTCGGTATCTCAAGAAATGCGTTAGAGAATTGCACTACAGGAGGTGTATGAAAAAATGTTTGAATTGCTAAGCCGGTATGCGTTTTACATCTGCAGGTATGGGCGTTCCCTCATTAGAACCACAAAAAACTATTAAAGGGGTGGGTAGGTAACCCAACCCAAAATAACATATGATTAAACAAAAAAAATTGGAAAAAACACGTAAGAATAGTCTATAGTCGGACGGAGCCGACCATGGGATACCCTATACCAGGGATGGAAAATTAAAAATTCCAAAAAGTATTAAAATGGCACTTTTTTATTATTTAAAAAAATAAATAAATAAAAATCTGAGGAATGTTGCATATCGTATATATTTTTATACCTTCCTGGAGGGTATAATAAACTATATATCCGTTTGTAACACATCAAAATATTATACAATAGCTTAAAAATGTCCTAATTTGAATTAATTTTTCACCCTGACAGACGATAGTTTCTGCATTTATGAAACAGCTGTTTGTTTTGTTTGTTTGTACCCAGCAGACCATTTCATAAACAAATACACTTTCTACCATTGACCCTTTCACCACGATGAAGCAAAAATAAATTTAATTTATTCGCGATATTTTTGAGTCTTTTTAATGTTATAAAAATATTGCAAAACTTTAAAAAACATTTGAAGAAGATATAATTTTTCGATTGGTATGGTGGGTAACGACATTTTTTGTGAAAATAAAAATTTTAAAAAGAGATTTGTTAGAAGTCGTGAGAAACGATTAGCTGCTATTCTACTCGCGAAAGTAGAATAGACGCGTAAATTGCTGATTTGCTTTCCTTTTTTATTTTCTTATACCCTAGACAGACGGCAGCGTTAATGTGCATTAACTGTCTTAATTCAAATAAATTCGTGCATTATCCACATTCTTTATGCACAAAATAAAATGAAATTTAAACTGAATTTAGCAATTTCAATATGGCAATGCTGTTGAAAATCAATTGTCTTTTGTCATATTTCCATGTTAAGAAAATAAAGGGGGAAAGAAAATCAGCAATTTTCGAGTTTCTTTTAAATAAGTAGTGGTCTTTCGCGAGTAGAATATCAGCTAATCATTTTTCACGCCTTCTAACAAATCTCTTTTTCAAATTTTTATTTTCACAAAAAATGTCATTACCCACCAAACCAATTCTATCGAAAATTATATCTTCCTCAAATGTTTTTTAAAGTTTTGCAATATTTTTATAACATTAAAAAGACTCAAAAATATCGCGAATAAATGAAATTTACTTTTGCTTCATCGTGGTGAAAATATCAAGGGTGGAAAGTGTATTTGTTTGGCATATTTTGGCGAACTTTTGTAGAGCTTTATGAAATGGTCTGCTGGGTACAAACAAACAACACAAACAGCTGTTTCATAAATGCAGATACTATCGTCTGTCAGGGTAAAAATTAATTCAAATTAGGACATTTTTAATGCAAATTAACTCTGCCGTCTGTCTAGGGTATTAAACATGGAAATTTGAAAAAACAATTGATTTTCAACAGCATTGAAATTGCTAAATTCATTTAAATTTCCTTTGATTTTGTGCATTAAGAATGTGGATAATGCACGAATTAATTTGAATTAAGGCAGTTAATGCAAATTAAGGCTGTCGTTTTTCTAGGGTATTAGTTGTAGACCCTACCGGTTCTTGCCGATTTTCTATATTTTTAAGGTTTGAGCCATATCATACCAAAATTGTTGAAATTAGGTATTTAGTCTTCGTGCAGTGCTGGTCCAAGTTCTGATATAGTCCCACAGAACGCTAACATCCGATTTTCGGTATTTTAAAAGTTTAGTCTCATTATCTATTTTTGTATATTCCCAATATGCATATTTTGCATCTTTTCAAATTTTAGTCTTGGAAGAAAAGTGTGAATTTTGTATTTTTAGTTGCACATAAAATTTGTCAACCTGTGGGACCAGAGTATGTGAAATGGTACTTAAGTGGCCGCGGGGGTACTTCGGTACTTTTCATAGTGAAATGGTACTGAAAAAAGTACTATTGTACTGAATTTTCCATCCCTGCCCTATCCCACTATCCCTGGACAATCGCTCTCCACGGAACTTCTTTTCAATGATTGTGAAAATTTAATTATCAAATATCAGAGATGTAATGTATAATACTTATGACCAAAACCAAAAAGTTATCTAGCATGACAAAGACATTTTTGTAGCAGGAAAGGAAAATTTAGTTCACACAAATTAAAATGTAATGAAACCCACTTATGTTGCACTACTACTTCCGTTGTTTAACCGCTACGTTATTGAAATTTTTACCAATTTCACACAAAAGTTTCAGTCCATTTAACCCGCTAAGTACTATCTGATCATCACGTTGGTTTGTACGCTTCTTCTTCATCATAAACTCAAACTTTGTTTAACATTTTGCGGGTTATTATTTTGACCTACAGAGCCGCTACAAAATTGGTAAAAATTAAGGTTTTGGTCCATTTCATCACCTGAACATTTCACGATCATCACCAAAAACAAATCATTTTTATTCTGGCCCGAACCCAACCTCCATAAAAATTCGTTACAATCGGTCCATAATTGCGGCCTTAAGCTTGTTTACAATTTTTAATGGACGGACACACATCGCTAAATCGCTTTATCTCGTCGAGATATGAATTTTGGCATACCAAATAAGGGGTCTAGGACGAATATTTCGTGGTGTTACATAAACTTTTGGAGAGACAATATGTAGCATGGTATAAAAATGTGGTTCTCTACACAGAACCCATTATATATTAGGCAGTAGGCCCATTATCTAGCAAACACTTTATTGCAATTTACATCAGAGGAAAGGTCAGTAGTTTTTTTCCATATGTAGGCTACTTTGCGAAATATATATGTCCTCAAGGAATTAAAATATCGACAAAAAATAAAATTTTTATATTTTTCATACAAAAGTAATGGTCCATTTCACCCGCTAAAAAATATCAGATCATCATTCAAAATTGTAGGCATCTTTTTCGACCTATACTCTTACCCGGTGCAAAATTTCGTGACTATTGATGTATAATTGCGACTTCTAGCGAGTTTATTATTACACTACAAACAAATAACGGAATATATTAGGCTGTAACTCTGTTATCTGATCACGCACACCAACATAATTGGCATCAATTGAAAGGTCAGGCGTTCCACTTTCAAGTATATCTCACTTGTCCGGAATGTCACTTCCAGGAATTAAGATATAAGCTGTATATTAAAAATGTTCACAATTCTCACACAAAAGTTTTGGTCCATATTATCGGATCGCCATCTCAAATTGCAAGTTTCTCCTTTGTGATATACTCTTACCTTATTTAAAATTACGCGTTGATCGGACTCTTATTGAGACCTACAGAGCCGCTAGAAAATCGGATAAATATTATGTTTTTGGTCCATTTCACCCGCTAAATATTTCACGATCATCACCAATAAGAATAGGGATCCATTCTGATCTGAACCCGACCTCCATACAAAATTTCGTGACGATCGGTCCATAATTGCGGCCTGGAGCGTGTTTACAATTTATAATGGACAGACGGACGGACGGACTGACGGACGGACACACATCTCAAAATCACTTTATCTCGTCGAGATATGAAGATTGGTATACCACATTGGGGGTCTCCGACGAATATTTCGCGGTGTTACATGAATTTTTACCAAAACAAACTTATAATACCCTTTTCCACAATGTGGTATAGGGTATAAATATCGAAGAAACGCAAAACTTTAGATAAAATCTAAATTCTTCTATTCCAGTGTTCTTTTTTTCGTTAGCACAACAAAATCAGATTCGCCTAGTAAAAATGTGTAAGTCAGACCTCAAGGTTTGATGTGATCGTGTTAAAAACACTATTAGATTTTATCAACACAATCTTAGTGCAATCTCAAAATATTGACATAAATAACAATTGAGAGCAAGAGTCTTTAGTAAGCCACAGTCATGCGTATGACAGACAGTTTATGGACTTTAATAGTTTCTACTTCTACTGCAACATCCGTTCTCAATAAGACATTCTTTACAATCTTCACTGTGCCTTTACATTTTACTTGTCTTTTCTTCCTGATTTCATTGACATTATTGACTTTTTTATGTCACTTATTTCTCGTCTATCGTCTTTTAATAGCAATTCGATGTCTAACAATGTCAAACCACATCTCACTGTGTAAACAGTGCGAGCGAGCATTACGTTTGAACCATTGCACGATGGGGCCAATAGCAGGTTTTCGAGGCAAAAAGTCAAATTTTGAAGTGAACAATTTTAAAAAAATAATAACGGATTTCGATTGACAACACTCTGAATCACTAAAAATAAAAAAATAAATCAATCTGGTAACATCACAGAGCGACATACTGATCTGGCAATGGTGACATATTTTCTTATGCATCATTTTCCGACATTCATTATAAATAAGTAGTGAAAGCATTTTAGGCGCCAAAAAGAACATTTCAACATTTTTATATTTTTTAAACATCGAAAGCTCTTCAATGGGTATGTAAAATAAGATAGTGTTAACAAATAATAAAAATGTTATGTGTGGTAAATGTATTTTTGAGTTAAGATGTTATGTCTTTTTTGGAGTATTTTGCTTTGTTATCCATGTGTTCTCTGGAGTATAACTTTTGAGATCTAGGTAGATCTAGGATGTTATATATATGTGGTGAAAGGTATTAATGTGTACTATCATTTTGTGAAAAAATTAGCTGCGCCTATCTGCGCCTTTTCATAAAAATCTGATTTTAGATGTAGTAATACTTAAAAATATGGACATTTTTATGTTTTGGTTGGCGAATAATCGGAAACCCATTAATGTTACCAATTGGATTTCGGAAAAATTTAATAGACGTATATAATAATAATAATATATAATTTCAAAGATATCGCAAACTTTGGCATTTGTGGCGGAATTTTAGCCGATTTTTACTAAATTTGGAACCTTTTTTTATTAACTTATAACAAACCACAGACAAAACCATGAAATTTGAACATATGTATATAGGGGAGCTATTTCTATATCTGAAACGATTTCAATATAACTTGACAAACTTATTTGTAGTCCGATTTCCGTAACATTTTCCAAATTTTATTATAATTTGATGGAATGTGCATGCTTGGTCAATCATTTTCCTGAAATCGGGCGAACATATATATGGGAGCTATATCCAATTCTGAACCGATTTCAATATGATTTGCCAAAAATGTTTCTAGACCAAAATCCGTCACACATTTCAAATTTCATCAAGATTGGACATGCATAGCGGGATTGGTGCACCAAATACCTAAAATCGGGCGAAAATATATATGGGAGCAATATCAAAATCTGAACCGATTTCAATATAACTTGGCAAACTTATTTGTAGTCCTAATTCCGTGGTATTTTCCAAATCGCATAAAAATTGGGCAGAATTTGCGTGTTTGGTCCATCAATTGCTTGAAATCGGGCGAACATATATACGGCAGCTATATGTATATATGAACCGATATGAACCAAATTTGACATATTAGTTTCTAAGCCCATTATAAACATCTGTACAAAATTTGGAAGGTCTAGCTTGCCCCAGTGATTTGTTGCCTCGAAACCCTGTCATTGGCCCCATCGTGCATTGATTTAAACATTTATGTCATTTGGACAAATATTTATGTTGTGGTTAGACAAATTGATGCGCCTTAGTCTTCTTACCACAAATTATAAAAATCATTTTTTTGATTTGAAGTCTGATAAGGGTCGCTTTTGCTTGATATCTGTGTGGAGACGTCTTTCGAATATTAATTATATTTGGTTGTTTTAAATATTTGTCTGCGGCTAGAAAAGGATCCGAAAGCTGATTATTAACTGCAATTTTGCAAAAAAAAAAAAAAAAAACTATGGGTGAGAGGTACCTGAAAAGAGTGTACCCATTTAAAAACTAAGTTTGCACCTTATACTACGTGCAAAATTTGAACGAAATCGCTTGATCCCTTATAAGGTTATAGTACGCACCAACCAGACAAGCATACAGGCCTAAATCGATTCAAAATTTTCTGAAAAAGATTTCGCCTTACAATATTTGGGGGTTCATTTAATGACTTTCCGTTCTTTAAGACCTTCGCGTGGGTTGTTTGTGGGGTGTTTTTGATTGCCTCGGAGATAGGAATTGACGCAGTCTGACTTGTCTAACTTTTGAAATGAAGAAAATTGCATAATTTCAGGCAAAGCTATAACATAGTAAGAACTTAGCGCTTATTAGCATAAACAACCACATTAGCTTGTCGAAACACAAGCGTTTCACATTTCAATTACTACCAAATAATAAGAAGAGTATTGTAGAATTTTGTGTTTGATTGGAAACTATCAAAAACAAAATGTTCTTAAAATAACTCTAGTCCACAACTAGAGAAAAATCCCACAGCAGCGAGTTTTTTGGCCCCGAATTAACTCGACAACATGCAACAGTTGTGTATCGGCCAGCGGCTACCAGGTTCAGGGGTTTTTGTATTGGGAAAGGCATTTCCCGGCATGATTTATCTCGATTACATTAATAAAATTAGGTTACGGTACGCTTGTCCACCACACTTAAACTTACGCTCAGGGTTTTCTGTATTGGGAAAGGCATATCCCATCATGATTTATTTCGATTACATTAAAAAATTTTGGTTACGGTACGCTTGCCCACCACACTTAAACTGCGGTGAGATACAATAGATTTCGGGAGTGTGTGCATTTTAGGGATTGCTCCAAACTTGTCCGTTTGCAGGACTATGGCGAAAAAGTCTAGGTCAGTACATGTTGCGAAAACATAGTCTTCAGTAAGTCATTGTCGTCATTAAATTACGAAATATGCACTCCATGGTATAGACTTTTAGAACCCAATAACCTGGTCCTATGGAACTTTAATGCACATCCAAGTTGTATCATTCCGTCCCACCTTATGACCTTAGAGTTGGCAGAGCAAATTGATATTTAGTTCCTCACTTTGCACGGTCAATGAGGCCCCACATTATCATATCATCTCCCTACTATCGTCTACATCAAATGATAGTCATGAGTTTCGCCAAATCTAACATTAACATTCGATAGTATGTTTTAATTATCCGCACAAGCGACGAGCTGAGAATTGAAAACAAGATTCTCAAGTCCTTGACCGGCAGCACTTGGGTTGCAGAAAAATAAACCTGTTTAAGTCTGCGATAAACTATGCGAAGACCCTGTGGTCTTTGAACGCATGTGCCAAATAGATAAAGTATTTCAATGTTTCAGAACGCACACTGTCGCGAGTTCATATTAACAGTGGCCAAAAATAGAAAGTGTTATCGTAGGTGCATCAATTTTGGTACACGTACATATTATTGACTTACAATCTACAGAACAAAAAATTGGGATGATCGGTCCACGTTTTCGTATAGCCTCCATGGAACCGTACCTCCCCATTTTCGGTGTTTTGAATGTTTTAGACAGAATGACCAACCGAAAGTATTCAAATTTGGTGGTTAGTCTTCGGCAGAGGTATAAAACATTTCAACAGAGAATTGTGGGCGTAGGTCCACGTTCTGATATAGCCTCCATAGAACGGTACCTCCCGATTATCGGTATTTTGAAGATTTTAGCCTCATTATTATACCGAAATTCCTGAAAGTTGGTATTTAGTCTTCGTTGGGGTGTAATACTTTCACCTTGAAATTTGTCTGCATAGGTCCACGCCTTCATATAGCCCCCATAGGATGTAGCTCTCGAATTTCAGTATTTTGGAGGTTTTAGCCTGATTATAACACCGAAATGGCTGAAAAATGGAATTAAGTCTTCTTTATCTTTATATATGAGAAATTTCCTTTAAAAACGTTTGACCGATTAGTGGTCAAAAACGCTAATTTTTTAAAAAAAAAAAATCAAGTTTTGATTTTCGCTGTTCACCAATTTTTTGTTAATTGATATTTTTAAAGTTTTCTCGTTTTAAAGCAAGATTATTAGGTGCTTAATAAGCCCACAAAAATATATGATGATCGGGTCATTTGTTTTCGCGCTATAGGCAACACCACAAAACGCTTTGTTAAACAAGGGGTATCCTCTGAGTGAGGTGGTCGCTGAAAAAGAGAAATGACATGTTCGTCTGCAAACCTCTGCAGCTGGAACCTTATTACGTTTGAAGTACTCACTTTTCACAACTCAAACAGCAAATAATATCGATATACACTTTTATACAATTTTTTTCCCATTCCATTAATTTTAAAATTTGGTTCACAAAGTCGATTTACTAAGTACCACAGACTTGGGTAGCTGTAAACACCATATGATCACTATTTACTTCCAAAAAAAAAATTAAATCCATGTTTACTATGTCCAAAACAATCTTAAAAATTTATTTTAGAACGATAAATTACTTTAAATATTAAAAATTTGGAGCATAATACAATTTATTAATTTAAGTACAATAATGACAAAAATACACATTTCCAACAACTATCGGATTTGAACCTTCACATGGACAAAACTACTTGACAAATCAATATCATAAATAAAATTCCATCAAATTGAAATGTTAACTTTATATTCTTATCAATAAATTTGTATTCCGAAGTACTTGACTTTGACCATATTTGGCCACGGTCGTGACACTGTGGAACGCCGCCTGTAGAACACCAAAATAGTGATGTGCTGAGGAGACTACGATTCATAATTCTTGTTGAATTATGCCAAACTCGTAATAGTTTTATGAGTCAATTTTATGAGCATGAAAATTTAACACAAGATAAAATAGGAGTCGCAAAAAATAGAAATTGCTAAACAAATAGAAAATGCATATTTAGAGTTATGCCACTCTTTTTGTAAATGAGCGATATGTTAGTTCAAATTCATTAGCCTATGTTAAAGAGAGCTTCTAGTTATATACTGTCTGGAATTCAGATAAATTTATATATGGCAAAATCCAAAATTGTTTTACAATCGATGAATCCGAGTTATACCCTTTCTGAACTCATGAACTGCTAACATATTCTATACTCGTATTGCAGACTCACATTCTTTAAAATGAATTTTTTAGGAGGGAAACCATAATGTCGACCATTAAAATTAATTTACGTGGAGGCTGTGTTGGCTTCAATGTAGAAAAATGGTTAAAATGAGTTGAAGCCAACAAGTTTTTAAATGGTTTTATTTAGCTCACCCAGTTTGTTTTATTTATTCTTGGGTCAAATTTAGTAATTCAAATTTCACCCTCTTCCTGTCAACCGATTAATCTGAAATTTTGTATACACTTTGGATTTTGGTGACAATACAATTATGTTTATTCGTTATCATTATAAATTCAAGATGGCCGCCACTACAAAATGGCCGATAATTTATGTTTTATTAATCCCATCAATATGGGTATCAAATGAAAGGGCTCAACAAGCAGAACACAATATACTATAAAAAATTGAAATCCAAGATGGGGGCCGCTACAAAATGGCGGATAACGTAGGTTTTATCAATCCCATCGATATGGGTATCAAATGAAAGGGCTCAACAAGCAGAATACAATATACTATAAAAAATTGAAATCCAAGATGGCGGCCGCTACAAAATTGCGGATGACGTAGGTTTTATCAATCCCATCAATATTTGATACCCATATTGATGGAAGTGCTCAACCAGTAGAATACAATGTACTATATAAAATTAAAATCTTTAAATCTTTAATCTTGTCTTTAATCGACAAAGTACTACTCGCTCACCACTATGAAACCCTAAAACTCGCTTATAATCGAGCTTGCTAGCTTGTTTCCACATTCTAGCCCTACTTATCACACGTCCATCGTTGTCGGTTGAACAACTTCCTAATTATAGTGTAACATTACAAAACAAACATTTTAATCAACGATTGTAGACAATTGACGTGCCCCACGGTTTTATTTTAGTCTAGTCTATGCATATGTTTATAATTCCCACGACTGTATCTATTTTATTATTTTTTGGTTTTTAGTACATTTATCTTAAACATTGCAATGTATGTTTAACATAAAACCGTTTAACTTAAAACGTTTTTTTACCTATTTTTATTTATGTTCCCTTCTGATTTCTGGCTTAACCTTACATTTTATAGACCTATGCCCGAAGAAAGACTCAAGGAAAAATCCATGGGCAACATGATGCTAGTGTATGATTTTTCGATATATCCACTGCATGAAGCCTGAATTTCGGGGTTTTTTGAGTTTTTAATAATCCGGACGCGCAACATGATAATATTCCAAACTCATAATAGGATTATAGAACTCTTGATTTTACGTCGTTTGGTGTGTATCTCGTGAGTGTGCTCCGTATAGTATCCTGGTAATTGGAGTCTAAAAAACAAAATTTGATGCAAAAATTTTCTTAAAAAAAAAAAATATTTTTTGCGTGTAAAATATACTCGTGTCATTCAATTTTCTTTGAACCCCGCGCGAATTTAGTGTCCTTCCGCGTTCGAATTCATCCACTAAAACGCTGGATATAGATACCTTGAACGAAAATCTGCAAAAATATATTTTGACAAATCAGCATACTATGTCGCGATTATCTTTCAAAATTTTTACATATATGGAATCCTTTATGCGCAATTATAATATTTGCGAAAAAGCATGTCATAAATTACCCAGATATGCGAGTAATATGTATGTATGTGTCTTTTATAAAAAATAGAATGTGGTGGCACATCCGCGGTTCTTGAAGAATCTATTTGAAATATGTGTATATTGACGTATTTTTGATGGGTGCTATTGAAATCGTATGTACATTTTAAGATTTTTTGCATTGTGTGATGCAACTGACGGCACACTTTGGTCGCCAAGTGAAACATCGAAATATGTATAAATATTGAAAGATTCGTTGTATCGAAAATCTGATGCGCAGCAACTGGTTTTAAATAATTCGCGAATAACAGGCTTTTTAATTTTCATATTTTTTTAAAGATGGCAATTTCAATATTACTCTTAATTTCCTATGCTTATAACGAGCCCTTCCCGCGAAAAAGGTGTAAGCGACAAAAAGCTAATTTTACAGGAGACGGTTTTTATTGAATAACTTTTGATATAACCAAAATTGTTTATTCAAATTAGGTATAGTTCTGTTATTAAATCCTATTTACTGAAAAAATAAAAAAATTGTGGAATATCTTCAATATAACGGTAGTTTGTGTCGCTTACATCTTTTTCGCTGTCACGCAATCAGGCTTTTACTTTGAGAAGTGGCGGATACATCAAAAAAAAAATTATTTGAAACAAATAATTTTTAGAGTAATTATTATCTACAATTTAAAAACAAAGCACACTAATTTTATTGCAAGTATTAATTCGAAGAATTATAAGATTAAAACGTATTTCTTGTAATATAGTTGAATAACGACATGGTATGTAAATGTGCAATTTGATGTAAGCGACAATTCGCTGTCACAAACAAATGTACTCAAAAAGCAAAAATGGCGCTTACATCAAAATTGTTTTTGCTCTAATTTCGTAACGGTACATGGCTGAGTTCTAAAAATTTGGGAGATGGTGTGTTGGAGTATTCTTCATAGATTTCCGTAAAAAAACGAAAATCGAAAAAATGTCGCTTACATCATTTTCGCGGGAAGGGCTCGATAAGTTATCACAGTAAGCAAATAAGCTTTCGTGAGGGTAAACCACTGTTACAGGCATAACCAACCACAGAAATTAAATCTCTATTTGCATTACATACCATGTGAAACTTAACCAGGATCTCATCAATTCCCTTGTTTCTTGTTTGTGGATATCTTTGTTTCTTGTTTATGGCTGTAACAGCATACCAACAAAATTTTATATTGTTCTATGTTATGTTGCCTTCGTTGTAATTCAACGACACATAACAGTGGGTAAAGTTTGTCTTTGTTTTGCAAACACTTTCGTCGAGGTTGTGTGAGGTTGCCAAAGAAAAACTTCTCATTGAAGTTTTTTCTTTGTTCATCTTTATACTTCGAGCTGACGATTGATGTTTGGGTATAAAAACTTGTTGAAGAAGGTATTGAAAAATAACTTCGGTGGAGAATATCCACAAACAAGAAACAAGGGAACTGATGAGATCCTGTGGCAAGGATCGAAACTAGTATTCCCTGCCTTACCCCTTGGCGAACAATGCCAAACTTTCTCCACTAATAAATTAGTTATTTTAAAATATTAAAACAACAATAATGGGATTAAGCCAGACTTAAAACAGCTATCCCAATAAAAACACCATAACTTTTGCGCGCAATAGCAAATTTTGTGAACGCGAACAGCGTTGAAACCAGAATTTTTTCCTTTACCTCTGTACCAAAAATCGTAGATGTGCTCGCATAAAAATGAATATACTAAAATGTTTTGCTGTTTTGCGTTTACACATGACAGGACAAAAAAATTAATATACTAAAATGTTTTGCTGTTTTGCGTTTACACATGACAGGACAGATGTATTAATTGTCAAAAACTCAAAACTTGCCTGTGCGACCTAGGCGTCCCGACAACTGCAAAACCAGTTGTAATATTATGAATGAAAATCGTCGATTTCTTTTTTTTCCGTTCACATATTTTGTTTTTGTTTTGTTGAATCGTAGTCCTGTTGTTTCTTTTTTTGTTATTTGAAATTGATTTGTTTTCATGTGTTCAAAAATGTGCATGTTTACTGTCTACGAAAATTGCCAGACAGTGCCGAGGCAACTAGCCAAATGTTTGTATGTATTAGTAAATCAGAATTGTATTTGCAGACAGTCTGTCTTGTGTAAACGCCAAGTTAGGTCTTTTGCATTGTACTGTATAGGGATAGGTAATGGAAAGCAATAATCGATTTTTCGACTTTTCGATTTTGGTCTAGAACCAAAAATGCGATTTTCCGTCTTGCGATTATTTTAGTTGTCTTTAAACTCGACTTTCGACTTTTTCATAACCGTAGAAAATCGATTATAATCGACTATTCGTTGATTTTCGAGTTTTCTTTTCAAACTGTAATAGTGTTTTTACATTTACGTTTTAAATGAACTGGTTTTACGAAATCCTAGAAATAAATGAATAACTTAACCCTTTGTGGCCCGATGTTGCCTGTGGGCAATTTTGCATGTTTGTGTATGCGTGTTTCTCACACCGTTTGAGATATTTATATATACTAGGTCGGTGTCGATAGGTTGATTTAAGAAGAATAAAAAATTGAAATTATTTTTAAATAAATAGCTAGATTGGCGAAGTTATGCTTGTTTAAGTATAAGTAGTCGAGTACAAACTTGGACATGAAATATTTTAGTGATTTTATAAAATGCCGTTAAATGTAAAACGAATTGAATAATTGCAGCCAACATTTTTTGAGAAATCTTATTGAGATGTTGATCTTACAAAATAAAAAAACAAACATACAATTTACAGTTCCAATCAGTAGTTATAAATTTTTGAAATTTAGAAGTTGCCTGTGGGCATCCTTGGGCCATTGTGGTAATAAAGTGGTTACATTAGTGGAAGTCGAAAATGTTGGTTAGTGGTATTCAATGAAATACAAAGGGTCACTGAGACATTCGGACTTGTGAAAAATTTTGTATTTATAATATTATTCTCACATAACAAACCAGGTAATACTGAGAAGAATGAACCAGGAAAGACAACTCCTACATAATGTCAAATCCCGAAAAATCTCATACTTGGGTCACCTTATGAGAAATACAAAATACAAATTTCTACAAAATATTATAAAAAGGAAAATAGAAGGAAGCCGAAGCAGAGGCAGGAGAGAGATATATTGGTTAAAAAAACATTCAAGACTGGACGGGATACAGAGATGAAACCAACTTACTAAATGCCGCTAAAAATCGAGAACTTACCTACAACTAGATAATATCTATATTTGAAATTCATTTTAAAACATGTAAACAATAATATTGTATGATCGCTTTACATCCGAATATCGGATTCGCAAATAAGAAGAATACTATTCGAAGATTTAACTTGAATTAAGAGGAGATTGACACATTTTTTAGTGAATATACATATTACATATTAGGAATTTGTAAGATATCAAGCGAATATCTGTTCGAATCTCGATGATGATATTTTTTATGTATTGATAAAGGCCAATATTATCAGGATTAGAGTCTGCATACAAAATAGAAAATATTTTTCAAACGCTTCACTCTGGAACATTTCTGGAACAACACCATATACGTCAAAATTGGCTAATTTTTGAACTATATATGATAAATATAGACCAATTTTCCATTAAATTTCCATCAATTTTGCTCTAGAATTAAAGAAAATCACCAGTTCATGCTTTTCGACATCATACAAAGACTTAAGAAACAAACTTTGTTCATTTTTATAACCACAATGGCCCGATGTTGCCCATAGGCAACATTTGGTACCTCCCTAACCGCAAGGAATTGATACGAATTTTTTGCATAAAGGACTTATTTTTGCGGCTACTAATCATAATAAATATGGAACTTATTTTTATCTCTACGGAAAAAAATTCGGGGTTCAAAGGGTTAAATTAATTCAAAAACAAAAAACATAATTTTTGCAAGTATATTTAACCATTTAGTTTCACTTTTTTTATTGTTTGAGTATTTTAATTTTTCTCCATCATACAAAAACAACATACAACAGTTGTATTTTTCTGCAGTTTATGCCAAAAAAACAGGGATGCTTATAATAGTACGGTGTTTCGTGCATTGTTTAGAATAAATGACGCAGCTATCGTCATTTACTTTTGTATGGTAAATGACGCAACAGCCCTAAAACCTGTTTTTTGTGCTAATGTAAAACCCTATAAACCCACCAAAAGTGTAAAACCGCCAAGTCAACAATGTATGGGCAAACTCGAAAATCGATCACAAGATAATCGATTATGCGATTTTCCCTCCAGACAAAAGCCGACTACGATTTTTAGATATTTGACTGCAAAAAGTCGATTAATCGATTAACTGAAAGTCGACTTACCTATCTCTACTGATGAGCAGCATCACCACAGCAAAAAAAAAAAAAAAAAACAAAAAAACAAAGGAAATCAAAAACCTCATTTTAAAAAAGGGTCCGATTTCACTCAGAATTCCTCATATGTAGTTCCAAACTCCAAATTTTTCTATAGACCCAAAACGAAAACAAACAACATTTTACATATATTCATTTAAGTAATTGCACCATAAACGCAGAACACTGATTACAGGAACATTCTCCAAATTTATTCTGTAAGTCCACATTTGTGCAGTTGTGGCGATTTCGAAATAATGATGTAATATACATATATTCTTTTTTATTTTCAAATAAATCCATACAATTTTCTTTTGTCTAGCTGTAAGCTTTGATTATAGCCATTAAACGATTGCCATAACCTAAAAACTTAAATCAAATTCAATTCTTTGCTTTTTCTCCTTCCTTTCTGATCAACAGACCAAGCAAATATCAGTCATCAGACAGAGTAGTCGAATTTCAAATGACCATAATCGAAAGCTTTATGGCAAGAATTATTTCCCTTTTTCTTTCGTTGCCTTTTCCAGACCGTTGCACATTTAGAACAGACCAAGTGACCAACTGACCGCGTCCATTTACACTTATTGGTCTGGACGTTGTCTTCTTGCAGTTGTTGGTCAGTTGTTGCCAACATCATAATGACGCTGTATTAAGTGGAATCTATACTGATGATGCTGGACATGACGACGATCTTAATATTCGTCTCCATAACCGAGAGTCAGAGATTTTATGCTATGCTATGTCCGCTGCTATTATAATTCATAGTTACGTTTTTATGCTAGGCATGTGTTTGTTTGCTTTTATTTCCAATGACTAGCATTAGGCCTAGCAAATAATTCGTAGTTAAACTTTATGTTTTAAATCACAGTAATGTATTGTAATAGTTGAAGGTAAAAGCTAATAGCTACTTCCCAGCAAAAATACTCATTACAAATTGGCCTACTTACTCATTATTTTAACACGGGCATGTCATAGGGAGTAAGTACTTATTTTTTGGCACTTAAAAGTAAATAAATAAGTACTTAAATAAGTAGTTACGACTCGAAGTAACCAGGGAGTAACTACTTATTTATCTACTTTTTAGTGGCCAAAAATAAGTACTTACTCCCTATGACATGCCCGTGTTAAAATAATGAGAAAGTAGGCCAATTTGTAATGAGTATTTTTACTGGGTTACATACTTAAAATCACATGCGTCGAAAAATCTACCCTTCACAGTGAATATTCGACCATGGAATGGGGCTAATGCATTTCGCGACGCCAAAACCATGGCAGTCAGCGGCTCTATACTAAAACACCTCTATAATACACTACATTTCATTTCAATAGCACATTTCAAATTTTTATTTGTTACTTCATTTTAGTTGACATTAATAGAATATCCTGGATATGTTTGTATATCTTGTTTTGTACACTTAGGAAGTATCTTTCAACAAAATGTAGTGGTTCGATAAAGTCCTGTTATATCTTTTAATATTTGTACAGTTTAAAGTGTTTTACCGAAATAGCACATTCTTTCGTTTTTCCAAATGCAAATGTATTTTATACTCCTTGAAAACATATCAAAAAATGTTGTCACGGCGTGTTAGCGTTCAAAGCCAAAACTCATAACTTCAAAGGCAGCGCAAAAAAAGCGTTTGTCGTGAAGAAAATACATTTCTGTGGCCAAGTATCCGCGTAAATGTATAAAAAACATTTGCATTTGAAAAACGATAAGTTCTAGGACAGAGAAGCCATTACATAGTCGATACGTCCGAAGATTTGCTTTACCATCAATGAAACCAGGTAACGTAATTTGGTGACTATGTGGGTTCGAGTCCTTGGCTTTCCTTTTTCACTTGCAAATAATTTCCGATCATCACGCTTAACTCTAAACGAGAAAATTAAAAAAAACAATTTCAATTATAAAACGCTAAATCTGGTCAAACGATGTCTTTTATACTGGGGAAATAAGATGTTTTGAAGGCTGTGGCCCTTAATTGTCTATAATACGTTAAAAATTTGGCATAAGCTGAGAGTTTCTTGTTAGATTCATAACGAACTAATGAATGAATAATAGAAGAGAGATGATGCAAAAAAAACTTGAACTTCTACTGAAATTTGGGTACAGTTTGTTAAAATATCATGTGATTTTTATTGCTTTGGGTCTGAGCCGACATAGTATAAATAAAAACCAGATCCTTCCTATATACAGAAAGACAACAGGCTGCATTTATGGAGCAGACATAAACTAAAAATATTCGTAAATTTAGTACAGCAATATTTTGTACCTTTCCCTGAGGGGGTCAACTCGGCAATGTTGATGGTCTGTTTAGTTCTTCTCTTCCCGGAGATGAAAGAAGTAATAGATTTTGCCATCGGAAACCTGCAAATAATGATTTTTTGCTTCCGGAAACGACTACTTGCTTTTCCTTATAATATTCATTATATCTTCATTACAGAAATTCAACAAAAATCAGAAATCAAACAAAATCGCCTGATATTTTAACGATCAACTTATTTTAATGCCAACATTGGACCCCATTATGGAATAGGAGTCATTTGAACTTGAAGTTTCACGAAGAACTGTACCCAAATTTCAGTAGAAGTTCAAGTTTATTTTGCATCATCTCTCTTCCATCATTCGTTTTTCATTAGTTCTTTATAAATCTAACAAGAAGCTTATGCCAACATTTTAACGTATTATGGAAAATGAAAGGCCACACTCTTCAAAACTTTTTATTTCCCCACTATTAAAGACATCCTTTGACCAATTTTAGTGTTTTAAACTTGAAATAGCATTCAAAATTTGCAGTCGTACTCAAATTATTAAAGAATGTGATATTTTGGTGAAACACTTCAAACCTTACAAATTTTGGGCTTTTTGAAAGAAAATTATAAAAATATAACGGGACTTTATCGAAGCAACACTTTTTGTGGAAAGATACTTCATAAGTGTACGAAACAAGATATACAAACATATCCCAGGATTTTCAACTAAAATGAAGTAACAAATAATCATGTTTAATGTGCTATTGAAATGAAACGGAGTGTATCAGTAACAGCATTTGGTATATATCCGTAGATGCACCATAATTTCTAAAATTTGTTTTTATTTTCGCGGAAAAATAAAATATTAAAAAAAATCTGGGAGCGAATCTAAATTATACTACCTCAGAGTTCGTATAAACCTCTACAAAAATATGTAAATTAAAAATACATACAGAATCTAGACAACGCGTAAAAAATATGATACCAAACGAAAGAGAAAAAACTTATTGTTAAAATTCCAAATATATTTTTTGGTTCGATTACACTGTGCAACACGAAAATTATTAACCATATTCTGACACCGCAGCGTTATAGAAGACCAAAAAAGAGAGGACACGTGTCTCGCCATTTATTCTTATGTCATCAACTTTCGCGGTTATAGGCCTCCAAAGATTTGAGGCTTTGATGTAAAAAGGGTCATGTAGTCAGGACTATATCTTCCAAACCTTTAGGAAATTTGAATTTATCTCAGAGGCATAGTTGTAGCTCTTGTCTTAAAGACCAAAAATTGTGAACACATATAATCCATGAAACTTAATCTGCAAGGTCAAAACCGCCATGGTCAAATTTCTTTTAAAATGTGTTCTAAAGTTTTGGTCTACAGCCATCAAACCGATCAAATTTGAAGTAAGCAAGCACCTACAAAAATGTACCTCAGATCTCAATAAACAACTTTCTAGAGAATACGAACCCTGTGGAAACTTATTCCGTTTTCTCTGGTTCTGGTCCACAGATACTAAACCGTTCAATATTCAAGAAAACAACCAACTACAATAATGTAGCAAAGTCATCAATAAATAACTTTCTGGAACATGCGAAATGTCTATAAACGGTTCTTGAAGGTAAAAATAGCAAAAAACTTTTGAAAATATTAAATTTTTACACTTTTTTCTCCGATTATGGTCCACAGATACCGAATCGCCCAAAAATTAAGGATAACGCCAACCAAAAAAATGTAACTAACATTTCAACTTTTTAGAACATATGAAGATTCTAGGAATGATTCTTAGGGCTGAACTTCACGAACAATTAAATTATTTTTAACATTCCCTCTGCTCAGGACATGGAAATAGCTTGAAGAATCGTCCCTAGAATCTTCATTTGTTCTAGAAGTTTGTTTGTTGAAATCTAAGGTAGATTTTTGTAGGTGACTGTATCTTTAATTTTTGGGCGGTTGCGTATCTTTGGACAAGAGTCGGAGAAAAAAGTATAAAAATTGGATATTTTAAAAAGATTTTTGCTATTTTTACCATTAAGAACCGTTCAGAGACATTTCGCATCTTCCAGATGCCTTTGCTACCTTATTGTGTTTGGTTGCTTTCTTGAATATTGAACGGTTTAGTATCTTGGGTCCAGAACCAGAGAAAACAGGATACCAATTACATTTGCTTTGCTATTTTGACCTTTAACAACCGTCTATACAGAGTTCGTATATTCTAGAAACATGTATATTGAGATTTGAGGTACATTTTTGTAGTTGATTGTTTGCTTCAAATGTGATCGGTTTGATAGCTGTAGACCAAAACCGGACAAAATTTTTTAAAAGATATTTGACCATGGCGATTTTGACCTTGCAGACGAAGTTTGATGGATTATATGTGTTCACATTTATTTTTCTTTTTTTCTTTAAGACAAGAGCTACAACTTTGCCTCTGAGATAAATTAAAATTTCCTAACGGTTTGGAAGATATAGTCCTGACTAAATGACTCCTTTTTACATTAAAGCCTCAAACCAATGCCAAAAATCTTAAAGTGGGTAAAAGTCGGGCAATGTGCATAAGATAGTGATGCGCATCCGATTTCTTTAGCGCCGATCAAAAATACATCATCAATGTACACCTATTTCAAATAGATTCTTCAAGAACCGCGGATGTGCCTCCATATCCTATTTTACGTTAAAGACCAATATTACTTACAATATTAATATTATGCCACGCGTTTTAGCAAATATTATAATCACGTATAAAGGATTCCATTTATGTAACAAATTTTAAAGAAAATCGCGGTTTCTCAAAATTTATTTTTGCTAATTTTCCAATTTACAAGGTACCTCTTTCCGCAGTTTTAGTGGAAGGATTCGATCGCGGAAGGGCTCATTAGATCCGTCGCGTAAAAAAAATAAATTCGCGCGGGGTTCAAGGAAATTGAATTACACTAAACCTACACAGAATAGGTTTATTAAGAACATTCACGCATCAAATTTTGGCCTTTAGACTCCAATTACTAGAAAAGTGTAAGGAGCACAATCATGAGATATTCATCAAACGATGTACAATCACGAGTTCTATAATCCTATTATGAGTTTGGAATATTATCTTGTTGCACGTCCGGATTATCAAAAAACTTCAAAAACCCGCTTCAAAATGTCAGCATCAATTTTAGGTGGATGCAGTAGTTATATCGAAAAATCATACACTATTACCATGGTGCCCATGGAGTTTCCTTTGAGTCTTTCTTTGAGCATAGGTCTATAAAATATAAGGTTAAGCCAGAAATCGGAAGGGAGCATAAAAAATTTGTTGGCTTCAACCCATTTTACCCATTTTTCTACATTGATGTCAACACAGCTTCCACGTAAATTATTTTTAATGGTCGGCATTATGGGATCCCTCCTAAAACACTTCATTTTTAAGAGTTTGAGTCATACTAAATTGTAAAACATTTTTGGTTTTTACCATATTATGATGATAAATATGGCGAAAAACAAAAGATTATACCATTTTGCTTATGTCGTGTGGCTCCAAAGCTTATTTTCAGTTTCGGCCCAACGAACATGCCCACAAAAATTAAACTGACTGTAAAGATTTAACTGAAACCTTTTGAAATAAATTCTAAAAAATCCATATTGCATTATTTTAGAAGGAAGTATTACTTAGTGGTATTCAATGCAATATGGAATTTTTTAGTAGTTATTTTAAAAGGTTCTGGTTATATCTTCATTGTCTGTTCGATTTTTTTGGGCATGTGGGTTAGGCCATTTTGATGCTGAGCGCCTCATATCTTCTTATTTATTTATAGTGACTTAAAAAGTTTGTCAAAAAAGTTCATATGAAAAATTTGCCTCTAATATTGAGTAAAAAGTCATCAAAAATACGACGTTGCAGAAAAGTCAACCCTATTGTATATACCTGCAATTATTTTTTTTTGAAATGAATAATGATTACGACCTTTCCTATATAATTCAGTCTGTCAAATCAAGATAAGTAAATGGTGCTGCTGTCGACGTTTTATTTTCTCAAAATTGCAATTGTGACTGTGAAAAATGGAAAAACTTTTAACAGTTATTAGCTGGCCAATTTGAACAACAAGCCATCCATTAACAACACTCATCTTCACTGAATATCTCTAAGTCTTAGTACTTAGACTAGCCTGTTCGCATGTTCTTAGCTACATATTATGCAAATTTGCCGAAGCACTTCATTTGACATACTGGAAAAGAAACAAACTTAAGAATAACACATATGCCATAGCAAATATTAGTAAATTACGAGCCATATGTAAAGAGTGTATCTAAATTGTGTTTCGTTGGCAAGAATATGGGAGTTCACACACCAAACGAAACTCTGATGTCGACTACAATAGGTGAGGCAATTAATTGCATTATGTTTGTTCAATATCTTCAATCATTTAATTTATTGCTTATTCATTTAAAATTAAATTTATTGGATTAAGATGTGTTTATTGTTGGAATTGAATTATATATTTTTTCGATTTGCGCAAAGTAGGATTTTTAATATCGATAGGGCGCATGTATGTATGCTTAACGACTTCTTCAGTTTTTTGTCGGTAACAAAAAAAGTGTTAAAAAATTCCACTACAGTTGGCTAGTGTGTCAGACTATACGGCGAAAGTTCCCACTTTCAAATTCGAGGGGAGAAAAAGAAAACTTACATTGCGGTTATTGACTGTTTCTAGCCACTTAAAATGATTTCATTCAAAATCAACACCAGATAGTAGCTCTTAGGCATAAGCAAAATGAGATGACATGGAAATACTAATATACTATTGTAAACCATAAAGAATAAGAAAAAATCACTCGGTTTAACCGACATATAACTAAACAAGTAAGAAAGGCGTTAAGTTCAGCCGCGCCGAATATTTTATACCCTCCACCACGAGTTGTATTTTTGTTAATGGAAGAATTATCTTCCATTCGTTTACGAAGAAGACTAAATACAAAATTTCAGATATTTCGGTTAGATAATGTGGCTAAAACTTTCAAAATATCGAAAATCTGGAGGTACGTCTTTATGGGACCTATACGAAGAAGTGGTCTTATACTGATCATTCTATTCTGGAATTTTTTTAACCCATGAAAGACTAAGTGCCAAATTTAAGTAATTGTGGATGGATTTTGATGCCACAACCTTCAAAAATTCTGAAAATCGAGAGGTACCGTTCCATGAGGATTATATGAAGACGTGGAGCTATACCAAAAAATTTCAGGTGGAAAGTTGTATACGAAATACCGAAGATGGGGAGGTACCGTTCTATGGGGTCTATATGAAAACGTGGACCTATACCAAAACAATTTCAGGTGGAAAAATTTATGCCCACAACGAGCACCAGGTACCAAAATTTCAGCCATCTTGGTAAGATATTGCGGCCACAACCTCCAAAATACCGAAAATCGGAGGTACCGTTCTATCGGGGCTATATGAAGACGTGGACCTATAACGACAGATTTCGTGTGGAAAGTTCTATAGCCGTGGACATATACCGACAAATTTCATGTGGAATGCTTTACACCCCCTAACGAAGACTTAATACCAAATTTCAACCATTAGGGTGTAATATTGAGGCCACAACCTTCAAAATAAAGAAAATCGGGAGCTACCGTCCTATGGGGGCTATATGAAGGCGTGGAAATATACCGACAAAATTTTATGTGGAAAGTTTTGTACCCCCAGCGGTGGATTATTGAGGTAACAACCTTTGAAACACCGAAAATCGGAATGTACCGTTCTATTTGGGGTATACGAAAACGTGGACATGGACCGACAAATTTCTGAGGAAAAACTTTGTCCACAACCTTCAAAATAACGAAAAAGGAATCCCAATTCCAGTTATTTTGGTAGGATAATATAGCAAAAACCTTTATAATACCAAAAATCGGGAGATACCTATGGGGAGTCCTATGGGGCAGGGACGTACGCAGGGGGGGGCACTGGGGGCCCGGGCCCCCCCCCCCCCCCGAAATGGTTTGGTCGACTAAAATTTTTTTGAGCTACTTTAAGAAATTATTACGTTTTTTCACTAAAATAACTTTTTTACTTTTGGAATTTTCAAATGAAAACTTAGATTGTTCTGAATGTCATGTACTAAAAATTTACTTTATGAACAAGTTGTCTAAGAAATATTTAAAATTTTTTGCTTGAATACTCTTTTTGAGAAAACTTCCAGTGATATCTGTATTACTTCTTTTTCTTATGTTATTTCATTATCAAATAATAAAGGGTCGAGGAATTCTATAATAAATATAAAGGTCTTGAGGCTTTAATCTCATTCTGTATTCAAAAAATTACGTGTTTAGTATTGTGCGGATTGGAAGTGCATGAAATGACATGTTTACTGGACAAAATGTACGATATATCAAGTGTTTTCCGTGGAGCATATCTCTAGAACCAATAAGAAAATTGTTTTACTACCTACATTTTTAATTATTTATTTTATGGACAAAAATTTATTGTTGTGCGTCATAAAGTGCTAATATCTGCTATAAGTAGCATACCCACCTGCATTTTTTTCCTATCATTAACAAAGTTGTAGCTGAAAACAACCGCAAACAAAATTAATGCTCAAACATTGCACGATGGGGCCAATGACAGGGTTTCGAGGCAACAAATCACTGGGGCAAGCTAGACCTTCCAAATTTTGTACAGATGTTTATAATGGGCTTAGAAACTAATATGTCAAATTTGGTTCATATCGGTTCATATATACATATAGCTGCCGTATATATGTTCGCCCGATTTCAAGCAATTGATGGACCAAACACGCAAATTCTGCCCAATTTTTATGCGATTTGGAAAATACCACGGAATTAGGACTACAAATAAGTTTGCCAAGTTATATTGAAATCGGTTCAGATTTTGATATTGCTCCCATATATATTTTCGCCCGATTTTAGGTATTTGGTGCACCAATCCCGCTATGCATGTCCAATCTTGATGAAATTTGAAATGTGTGACGGATTTTGGTCTAGAAACATTTTTGGCAAATCATATTGAAATCGGTTCAGAATTGGATATAGCTCCCATATATATGTTCGCCCGATTTCAGGAAAATGATTGACCAAGCATGCACATTCCATCAAATTATAATAAAATTTGGAAAATGTTACGGAAATCGGACTACAAATAAGTTTGTCAAGTTATATTGAAATCGTTTCAGATATAGAAATAGCTCCCCTATATACATATGTTCAAATTTCATGGTTTTGTCTGTGGTTTGTTATAAGTTAATAAAAAAAGGTTCCAAATTTAGTAAAAATCGGCTAAAATTCCGCCACAAATGCCAAAGTTTGCGATATCTTTGAAATTATATATTATTATTATTATATACGTCTATTAAATTTTTCCGAAATCCAATTGGTAACATTAATGGGTTTCCGATTATTCGCCAACCAAAACATAAAAATGTCCATATTTTTAAGTATTACTACATCTAAAATCAGATTTTTATGAAAAGGCGCAGATAGGCGCAGCTAATTTTTTCACAAAATGATAGTACACATTAATACCTTTCACCACATATATATAACATCCTAGATCTACCTAGATCTCAAAAGTTATACTCCAGAGAACACATGGATAACAAAGCAAAATACTCCAAAAAAGACATAACATCTTAACTCAAAAATACATTTACCACACATAACATTTTTATTATTTGTTAACACTATCTTATTTTACATACCCATTGAAGAGCTTTCGATGTTTAAAAAATATAAAAATGTTGAAATGTTCTTTTTGGCGCCTAAAATGCTTTCACTACTTATTTATAATGAATGTCGGAAAATGATGCATAAGAAAATATGTCACCATTGCCAGATCAGTATGTCGCTCTGTGATGTTACCAGATTGATTTATTTTTTTATTTTTAGTGATTCAGAGTGTTGTCAATCGAAATCCGTTATTATTTTTTTAAAATTGTTCACTTCAAAATTTGACTTTTTGCCTCGAAAACCTGCTATTGGCCCCATCGTGCATTGGTTAAATGGTATTAAAATCTGCTGTAATTTCGGGCTTTAGGCTACGATAAAAATGTACCTTATCGAAATAATGGCCTTTGACTTCTCATATGTTTCGACGAAATCCGCTTCAAATAATTTAGTGTCGATTTATCCCAATTCTTTCGTCTGTATGGCTCGAGCGCATGATAACTCTCGAACGGATAAACCAAACTTTAAGTCATATCGGTCCATTCCTTTTTTTCTCACAAGTCTACCTTTGTCGAAGGTCCAAATCGATTTCTTCGAGACATAGAATAAGTTCGAATATGGATTATATCGGTTCACTCCTTCCGTTACCTCCCACACAAAATTTCAATATCCGATTTCACCGAATTTCACCTATATGGGACAACATCTTCGGAAACTTCCTTCACAAAATTTCAAAATAAGTGCAATATAAGTGCTGTTCGAGAATCCATTGGACATGTTTGCCAATGCTACTCCTTGCGGTCTTGTTTACAGCGATACTCTATTTTTCGTGGGTAAGACAATGCTTCCTGACATAACGGTTCAAAAGCTCTAAATCTTACCATGACCAACTAAAATGACGGATTGACACGATAACTAACAAAAGGAATGACTTCCAAAGTTAGGTCCACTTCCAAAATGGACCATTCTTGCAGGTATCTTCTCCACAAAAGTGCAAAACTTTTGCGCTCTTATCGAAGTCAAATTTATGAACACAACATAAACAATTATTCGCAACGCTCACAATCGTGAAGTTTTATACCCAAATGTTTCGATATTTTTGTCGGAAAGTGTATACGTCCTAAAAAACAACGAAATTAGGAAACTCCCTGACTACACAATTTTTAAGACAGAGATATTGGTTATGAAGCCCGTATTCGATCTGTCTATAGATTAAAGTCTATACTTATAAGACTGATTCTTTTTTAGTTGAAGTGCAAAATCTTTGGTCATAGTCCTTGGAAAGTTTTAAATGTCATCGAGTTCATAAACATCTAATCGTATAATTAAGGTAGAAATAAGGCGGAACAACCATTGGGATATCAGATGGAGTTTTTCCGACTTAACCTATTGAAATAGAAGCGAAAATGCCAAGTAAGAGCTACTGTGGTTAAAAATTCTTGGAAACACCAAAACGTAAACCTACATGTGTAATATTCATTTGAAAGATTTTTTAGTTATTGCGTCAATTCTGTTGGAGAATTTGGTTAAAAACTTCAAAATACCAGTTGGGGATTATACTGAACGTATTATGATATGCTGCATTTTACTCTGTTCCAAATTTCAAACTTATATCTATAATATTGTAAACTCTCTCTATTAAAATTATATACTTTGTGTCAATATTTCGTATAAAATGAACTTAAAACCCTTTAAAATAGCTTTATGTAACGCTACACAACATTTTTTAATTTCATGATTTTGGGGGCCCACCCGAAATGAAATCCTGCGTACGTCCCTGCTATGGGGGCACACAAAAAAAATTAAATGAAAGGGAAGTTTTTGCGGATTCTGAAACTACAATGTTCATAGGGATTTTTAAATAAATCGCAGTAACATTTTTGGGGTTTTCGTGATTTTGCATGAAACCCGCAAGTCCTATCGAAATGGGATTAGAGAAAATGTTGTAGCAGTGAAAATTTTCTATTTATGTATTTAAAAATCACTTGGTGATTTTTTTGTTTATTGATTTTTCTCATCCAAGCACATTATAGTTTCAGAATCCGCAAAACTTTTCAGGTGTAAGTACTTTACATTGAAAGATAGTTAGGGCGTACCGTCCATGACATCCTTTTTTAAGGAGGCGATACAGTCCTTGCATTGTCCCAATTTGAACTTCTATATCTCAAAAATGGTAAAACCTAGGAAAAAGTCATAAAGGTCAATCTTGTAGAGCTACAACATGTTTTCTAATCGCATTTTGATAGGACTTCTGGTTTCCATGCAAATCTCTGGTAGTTTGCATCAATTAAAAAAAATAGGAATTCCTCTATCATGATTTTTATACTTTTCTATCATGGTTGCGAAATTTTGTAGCATGGAAGTTAAATGCAGTTCTTAATAAGCAAACCAAAACTATAGAGGAAAACACACTTATATATCACGGCGTGCCTGAACCAACTTTAAATGGAAGGTGCTTACACCTAGGAAGTTTTTGCGGATTCTGAAAATACAATGTTCATAGATGAGAAAAATGAAAAAAAAATCACCGGAGCGCTCTTTAAACTAATCGCGATCAAAGTTCACATTTATAGAGTTTTTTTTAGGTTTTTACGATTTTGCTTGGAAACCGCAAGTCCTATTGAAATGGGATTAAAAAATGTTGTAGAGAATTTTCACTGCTACAACATTTTCTCCTGAAAACCTAAAAACCCTAAAAATGTGAACTTTTACCGCGATTTATTTAAAAATACCTCCAGCGTTTTTTTTGTTTTTGGATTTTTCGCATCTATGAACATTGCTGCTTCAGAATCTGCAAAAACTTTCCAGGTGTAAGCGTTTTTCATTTAAAGTTTGTTAGGGCGCACCGTACATGACATTGTTTTGTAAGGAGGCGATGCAGTCAGTTCATTGTCCCAATTTCAACTTCTACATGTGATTGCGCCAATGCGGGGAAATATGCAAAGCCCAAACCGATAAATAAATAAAAACACAATAGTGGGGTTTTAGTTTTAAATAATAATGACAAAGGTTGGTAAGACAGATTACCTGGTTTGCACAATAGCGGGGGAGCGCGACTTCGTATCGAGAGATAGAAGAGACGAGAATAAGTAAGTGTCAACGATCGTAACATGAAGGAAGGTGGAGGCTTTGGCGCCATTCGCCAGTCGTTGAAATCTGTTGACATTGACGTTGAAAGATCTAAACGACTAAAATGTGTTAACCCATTGTTAACAAACAATAATTTAAATCTAAATTATTCAACATGTGTTTTTATACTATCTGATGGATTTGAAAATGCAAAATAAACTAATTTGGAGGCAATAAAAATATAATTTTCACATTGAAAGATAATGACAAAAAGCTCCTCCTTGAAATTCAATCATCACTTTTAACTTTAAGTTAACCGGAGCGCTATAAATCTGTTCGGTAAATCGAAACTATAACAAAAGAAGACTTATAATAATGGGGGATAATAAAGTTCAATATTGTCCATATCAATAGGAATTGTGGTTTCCCAGCAAAATCATAAAAACCTTAAACACCCTACCAATGTGAACTTTGGCCGCGATTAATTTTAAAATCCCTGCTGCTAAATTGATATAATGTATAAAGTCAAGAGGTAAAATTTAGTTTCCGTAAGTTGTCCGAATATGTCCCCAGAATTTAAATTACTAATTAAAAATTAAATTAGTATATTCAATTTTTCAATTTTACACGCTAAGTACTATCCGGTCATTATCAACAATTATTGGATCTATCCTTGACCAAAAGTTTTACCTCGTGCAAACATTTGTCAGTATTGAACTATAACTGCGATCTCTAGCGTGAGTAAGGTTACACTACCTACAATAAAACTGAGGGATCCCTGTACATAAGGCTGTAACTCTGACATCTGACCACGTATGTACATCAACATAATTAGCATCAATGGAAAGACCAAGCGTTCCTCTTCTAAAAACAACTTACATATGTTCTAAATGGTTTCCAGAAATAAAGTTATAGTCATTTCACTAACAACTTTACAAATTTTCACACAAAAATTCTGGTCACTTTAACCCGCTAAATATTAGCTGCTTCTCTGTTGTAAACCCAAACCTTACATAAAATTTCACGCCCATCAGACTGCAATTGTGGCCTACAGAGCCGCTACAAAATTGGATAAAAATTTAGATTTTGGTGCATTCCTGGTTTGTATCCGGCCCCCATACAAAGTTTCGTGAAGATTGGTTCATAATTGCGGCATGTCGCATGCGTACAGTTTTTATTGGACGGACGGAAACACATCTCAAAATCGCTTTATATCGTCGAGTTATGAATTTGTTGGGGTCTACGACGAATATTTCCCAGTGTTACATGCATTTTTCGAAAAACAAACTTATAAAAATTAGGTAACAATGTATATCAATTGAAATTTTTAAAACATTCAATTAATTTAAAGCATATAACAACACTTAAGTACAGCTAGAAGAAATAAATAAATCTCGAATATTTAGTTATCACGTTGTAGTGAAAATAGTTATTGCGTGAATATTCAGCAAACAAAGACAAATATAGGTGTGAAGCATCTGTTTTCCGAATAAAGTGAAAGAAGTTTATATGTGCATTCATTGCCTTGCGCATGTATGTATGTAATTTCATCATCATAAATCGTGTTGCATGTTTAGTGCCCACTTATATTGCAGTCTTGTCATAGTGTCAATTTATTTTATTCAATAAATACATAAATATACAAATTATATAAATATGTACATATGTTATTAAAATTGCATAAATATTGCAAGCTGACAGATTGCAACAATGTTGTGATTAAAAATATATAAAGAAATCTGCATGTCTACGAGTTTAATTCAATGGCCTTATTCGATATTATCTACCGGTAGGTTTTGGGAATTCCTGCCCAACAAAGAGAAATTTTAATGAAAAAATTAAGCCGATATCTAAAATACTTCGAAATGTACTGAAATTTTCTTTCCAAAATAACAAAATTGTTTTTCCCCATGAGCACGACATACCCCCAACTTCAAATATTTTATAAAATATGTGTTATTTTATTTTTTAGGACACACTTTGAGTGAATGAGCATTATGTACCAGTTCATACACATTTTGTCTAGTTATTTTTCAAAAAGGAGTTGAATTTTTAAAGATCCACTGGAAAACAAATTTGCTTTTAATGGCAGCGTTGATTGCGTTTTGGGGAATTCAACAACACATACCAACCAAGAAGATGATACTTGAAAGAGGAACAGACCACAAACGAAAATAAGTAAATGATTTTGTCTAACGAAATTTTGTTAAATTTTATAGTTGTTCTCCTTCTATTCCCCACTTTGGCTAAATGTTTTTGGTTTCTGTTTTAACAACGTACAATGAAAATATTACTGACCTATTAAGATTTTGCTGTTCATGGTTTCCATGGTTTATTTGTTGAGTTGACTCGGTCAGTAAGGAAAGCAAAAACATTCCCAGCCGCAAACATGTGAAATTTACCTGTGGCCGGCTATTCCACTGATAAATCTATTCATTCTCTGGAGAAGCAGAAGGTGGATTATGGCCTGAGATTTGACCCAAGTAAAACATGTTACAACTGTTGATTGGTGTGATGCGCAGAAAAATGTACGCATCCCACAGTTCGAATATCTTCAGTAAAAGCAAAGGAGGTATCAATCGTTATATTGTTGCAGCTGCGCCAACTAACCATCCAAATAGCTGTTATTACGTATGAAAGTTGGTTACGGTCTTTGATGTAACCATTTAAACACATGTCTTAGCAGGAGCTGGTTCGTAAAAGGTTACTTTCGAAAGGAGGTAAAGATGAAATCTTGAAAATGTCATCGAATGAAGACCATTAAGGTGCTCAGACTATAAATAGATAAATGACCGAATCACAAGAATTTGTTCAGTATTCCCGCTTGAAGTAGGTTCATTAACTTTTAAGAAATCTTCGCAAAGTATGGAATGTTTTGTTTTGGGCAGCATTTTTGGAGGGTACACTTAATTACCAATGAGCGTGAAGATTTTCTGGGGATAGCAATTAACATGTAGTTAGTTTAACTTCTGAAGATACATATATGTTTGTCATGACGTTGCATTGGAGACGATGAATCTTAGTGAGAGGTTGTTCTAGTTGGGGCAGGAGTTGTATACGCTCAAAGCACTGTTTGCTTCGGGCAAAGATAATTCCCATTTGCCAATATGTATTCAAGCATTTGAGTGCTTTTGGATAGTTCTTCAAAATCTTCAGCAAGGAACAATTGAGTACTGATCGGCCCATAAGTAAAACAAATAATGAACAGATTTTAAGCAAACTGTTTCGGGTTTTAGGTATCAGAATAACCAAAAGAAGAGTTAGAATGACACGAGACTTCCAGTGTGCATTGCAGATGTTTGGGATCTACTTAAACTTTACAAAAGGGATCTTACGAAAGATATACCCGATGTTCGGTGATTTAGAGGAGCCCATATTTCATGATAACGTGAAGAACACGACACAGCGCATGATGCTAAACTTGGGTGTATGTTGACCTTTCTCTTCAAACATTTGGTGGAGTCGAACTAAAGTGGCTGTCATTTAGTTGGTATTCACGCTTGTGGTAGCGACAAGGTTAGGGTTAGGTTGAAAAGAGGGGAGATATCGTCACATGCCCGTCTGGAAGTACACTTAAGGGGTGACCCCCTTGTAAATTTCAGAAAATCGAAAAAATATTTTATTTATTTGCCTATTTTAAAGTATAAGTAGCATAGAATATGTGGTAAAACTTTCAAGTCGATCGGAACAACATTTACTGCGATAGGAGTGTTGGGAGCGAATTCATTGTGATTTGTATGTGGGATAGGTTAGCTTAGGTTAGGTTAAAGGACGCGCAGCTGTCGTGTTGGACAGCCACTCCACTCGGAGACCTTATGGTCCATTGTGTTCATCCTATAGTAAGGGTAGGAGAAAAGAAAAGAAATAATAGCATATCGAGTTTAGAAGTAAGAAAAAGGAATAATTAAGTAAGTTAGAAGATAGTTGAGAATGATTAAGTAAGTGCTACGGATTGAGAGATTATTTGTAAAGAGAGAGAGAGCGAGTAAGGAGGTTTGCCGTATTAAGATGCTGTAGTTTGTTCGTGTTGAAGCCACTTCAGACCCTTGGCGAGAAGAAGCAGTGTTGTCGGCTCGGCTTGGCAGAATGTTGTCAGAGATGATAGCGTATGTTCACCCATTGTTTGAATTCTCCTGGTCCTGAGCATTGGACAACGGCATAATAAGTGCTCAATCGTCTCTGTTTCTTCTTCGTCTTCGCATAATCTGCAGTAGTCCGTCGGGTCATCTCTATCCCATTTGCAGGTCATTGATCTTATCCTGCAGTGTCCCGTGATAACTCCAATCATTAGTTTTAGGTCGGGTTTTCTCATAGAGAGTAGGGAAGTGGTCTTCCGTTTGGAGAGGTTGGGCCAGATTGCCTTTGATACCTTGCAGCCAGGTTCGTTATTCCAAATCTGACCAGCCTTCTCCCTGTATGTTTGTTCTAGGAGCCGCATGAAGTGACACAGGGGTGGCCTGATTGAGTTATCGATTTCAATGTCGTTTGACTCAGATCCGCGACGTGCCAGTTCATCCGCCTTTTCATTTCCCTCGATGTCGCAATGCCCCGGGACCCAGCACAAGGTAACGATTGATCGTAGGGCCTCCAAAGCTTTCCTGCAGTGCAAGACCGCAGCAGATTTGATTGAATGGGATCTAAGTGATTTTAGGGCCGCTTAGATAGTCACCGGTCCGGCTATATCCCCTTCCATGATTTTAATCAATTCTGCTGCTTTCGTGACCGCAAAGATTTCGGCTTGGAAGACGCTACAATTTTCGCTTAGCTTGTACGAGATCCGTAAGTTGAGGGTATCGCTGTAGACGCCCGCTCCTGTTCCCTTTTCCATCTTGGATCCGTCGGTATAAATCTCTATACCGGGTAGAGGTAGGGAGTTGTGGGTCCAGGCTTCTCTGTCAGGTATCCGGACTTCAATGTCGTCGAAGTGTAATTGTGGTGATATATAGTCACTGATTACCTCCAAACCCACTGATAGTCCAGATTGTCGTAAGATAGCAGCATGGCCGTAGTCGAAGTTACGCCATGAATTTAACTCCTTGAGTCGGAGAGCACTCTTTGCTGCCAACTCCTGTACCACGAGATTCATCGGATGAAGATCCAGTAATACATTGAGAGCAGCCTGTGGAGTGCTTTTCATGGCACCGCTAATTAGGAGAGATGCCGCTCTTTGAACGACATTAATCTTACGGAGAAGGGATGTCTTACTCAAAGCATTCCACCATACCAATGAACCATAAGTCAGAATGGGGCGAACTATGGCCGTAAAAATCCAGTGTATGACCTGTGGTTTCAAACCCCAACTCTTACCAATAGAGTTCTTGCAAGAATAAAGGGCTATAAGTCCTCTCTTGGCACGTTCCTCGACATTCCTTTTCCACGTTAGTTGGTGGTCCAGGATAATGCCAAGGTACTTGGCCTCTAGGGAGAGCTTTAGGGCCACTCCATCCAGCGATGGTAGGGTGAATGGTTTGACTTTTCTCTTGTTCGTAAATAGAACCAGCTCTGTCTTAGATGGGTTCACCCCAAGTCCATTGTTGTGTGCCCATCTTCATAATTTGTCAGTATGCGCGCGGGATCCACAGGTGGAGGTGGCACCCAAGCTGACAACACTCTTCTGAAAGGGACCTCCTTGACACCAACGACTGCCAATTGACATCCCTCCCAGAGTTCGCCAAGACCCTCTATCGTGGAAGTGAGGAAATCCAGAGATTCCCTATTTTCACAACAGATGACCCTAACGCCTCTGTATGGAGCGACACTGCCAAATTGGGTGTGTTTAGGAGGTTCCCCTTCTCCTGCGAACACGATGTCACGCAGACGAGTTTCGATAAGTAGCCATCGATCCTCTCTGATTATCCAATCAGGGTCAGATTTATCGATGACCGCTGCTCGCAACTCATCCGGCACCATCGGTCTGCTTGTTCTTTTTCCCCTGCTGTTGGTCTTGAGATGGGAACTGGAAGATTCCTTGTGACCCAAGTTAGCTTGTTAGGCTGAACTGGCTGCGGCATCTTTCCTGTTCCCAGTCTTAGGGCTCCTTGCATGAGTTCCGATAGCGTTTGTGGGAACTTCCCGGTGATCATTTAGACCACGTCATCAGCATAAGCTACAGTCTTTATACGTAGTTGGTCAAATTCCTTAAGTATTTCGTTAATCACCAGGAGCCACAGCAGTGGTGATAATACGCCTCCTTGTGGTGTGCCCCTGGTGACAGACTTCCGAATGTAGGTCTCACCGATATTTGAATTGATTATCCTGCCGCTAAGCATTCCATCGATCCAATTGATCAGTGTAGTGGAAACACCTAAGTTCAAGAGTGAATTGTGGATGGATTCGAGTTTGACGTTATTAAAGGCGCCTTCTATATCGAGAAACGCTGCTAACGTATAGTTTGAGCCCATCGTATTCCTCTCGATTAAACCAACGACTTCATTAAGTGCAGTCTCCACCGATCTGCCTTTGATGTAGGCGTGTTGGGCAGGACTAATAACACTGTTTTCAAGTTTGGAACTTATTCCTAGGTCAAGCAATCTTTCTAACGTTTTCAATAGAAAGGAAGATAGGCTGATTGGTCTGTAGTCTTTGGGAAGCGTGTGACTTGACTTCCCCGCTTTGGGGGACCTCCCTCCCGTGACCTCCCTCCACAGAGCCGGTGTGAACGATAGACGTAGACAGGCCCTATAAATATGATCCAGGTGTGGTATCAACACCTCCAATGCATTTTGTAGCATAGCAGGGAAGATACTATCTGGACCAGGTGATTTAAAAGGCTTAAAAGTGTTTATCGCCCAAGCTATCTTTGTGTGACTTATGATCTCCTCGATGACACTCACTTCCCCTGTGGCTTGGTTGCACATTGGTGGATCGGCTGAGCGATCTGGTGCATCCATGCAGTTGGGAAAGTGGGTTTTGGCCAGGAGATCCAGAGTTTCTAGACCGGAGTTAGTCCATGTGCCATCATCCCGATTGATACTGCCGATGGATTTAGGGTCCTTCGACAGTACTCTACGAATCCTGGCTACATCCTTTACTCCCTCTATAGACTCGCTAAAGCAGACCCATGATCTGCGTTTAGCCTTCTTTATTTCGCTGTTGTACTTATTGAAAGATACCTTGTAGTTCTCCCAATCTGTGGACAACTTCGTTTTGTTGGCTTTATTGTAGAGCCTTCTGCTAATCTTCCTGAGATTAGCCAGATCTTTCGACCACCAGACCGCTTGACATCTTCTGCCTGGGTAAGTGAGTGGGCAGGCGGTCTCATAGCTGTCCACCAAAACCTCTGTCACGTGATTCACTGCACTATTAACCTCTGTGGCTGTTTGGGGGTATCGTGATACTCCCAGCTTGGAGCTTACTAGTTCATTGAATTTGTTCCAGTCGGTTTTCCGTGGATTTCTAAATGGTGGCTGTCGAATGCCATTAACAGAGACTTGGAAGAATATCTTCCGATGATCCGAAAAGGAGCATTCTTCCGATACCCTCCAGTCACTGATAATAGATTCGTCTTTATTAGTGAGGGTTATGTCTATAACCTCCCCCCTGATTCTATTTTGAAAAGTGTATTCATTTCCCCTGTTGCATATTCTGAGATTATATTTTAAGATAAAATCGAATACGGACTCACCTCTGGCATTTGTGTCTCTGCTGCCCCAGTGGAAATGGTGAGCATTGGCATCACATCCTAGGATGATGAGGCAAGTGCTACCCATCTCTTTGACAAGCTTCTCCACGTCATTACCCGGTGGGTCAGGGCTCTCGAATGGCATGTAAATGGCCGAGAATATGGTGGCTCCATGGGAGCTGCATTCCATCCTTACAGCCGTAATATCACCTCCGCTGAAATTAGAGAGGAATATTAGTTTAAGACTCTTCTTAGCAACTACACAGGTTCTTACCTTGACCCCGTTGGATGTGGCGAAGGTGGTGTAGTTGCTATCGTTTAACCCAGCAACCTTATTCTTGTATAAATAAGGCTCCTGGATTAAGACGATGTCAACTTCAGACTTCTTGAGGGCTAGAAGAAGTTCAGCAGCAGCCGCTTTGCAGTGATGCAGATTAATCTGCATTATGCGAAGCGGCTGCTGCCTCCGTTCCTCCACTACTTTCGTCCTAGGCGGAATCTGATCCATCCTAGACCAAAGTGTAGTTTGCCCTCTCGAGTCCTTAAGTAATCTTGCCCCTGAGTGTCTATTGACACCCTGATGGCAACACCTCCATTTTCCGGATTGTGGCTGACCAGATTCCATGTTCTGGTCCAGAGATTGGGGTTTTGTCTGCCGAGTATGGTCAGTATGCGCGCGGGATCCACAGGTGGAGGTGGCACCCAAGCTGACAACACTCTTCTGAAAGGGACCTCCTTGACACCAACGACTGCCAATTGACATCCCTCCCAGAGTTCGCCAAGACCCTCTATCGTGGAAGTGAGGAAATCCAGAGATTCCCTATTTTCACAACAGATGACCCTAACGCCTCTGTATGGAGCGGCACTGCCAAATTGGGTGTGTTTAGGAGGTTCCCCTTCTCCTGCGAACACGATGTCACGCAGACGAGTTTCGATAAGTAGCCATCGATCCTCTCTGATTATCCAATCAGGGTCAGATTTATCGATGACCGCTGCTCGCAACTCATCCGGCACCATCGGTCTGCTTGTTCTTTTTCCCCTGCTGTTGGTCTTGAGATGGGAACTGGAAGATTCCTTGTGACCCAAGTTAGCTTGTGAGGCTGAACTGGCTGCGGCATCTTTCCTGTTCCCAGTCTTAGGGCAACCGGCTGGGGAGGTGTGAATAATGGGTTGTTGACCTGAAGTGGGCCTCTTAGCACTGGGGAGTGGCTCCTCCATTGACCTGTCTCTCTTCACCGCGCTTTTTGGTGGAGATGGATTGGGCTTGATAGGTGCTCCCCCAGGTGCGGAGACCGGTGTTCGGTCGGACTTCCCAGATTTTGAACTCTTATGATGCGTCCCCTTCGGCTTGGCTGCCTTCTCCTTTGAGGTTTGCCTTATCTGTGTGACGGGACATCCCTTTGAAGAGAGCTTTGAGGTCGAAGGAGGCGAATCATTTGATGGTTTACGGATCATGTCAACATCGCTCCCAGTTTGGCCCTTGGGGGCTGTGGGAGTCGATGTAGGCATTGACCTAACCTCTTCGTTTGCCGTAATAAGAGAAAGCTTGCTGATATCAGGTCTTCCCTTGGGTAAGTAAGGGTGAGATCTTTCGATCTTTTTCACTACCTTGAGATTAATCCTGATCAGCTTGCATTCTCTCAGCGTTATAGATGAGGGTTCCCTGTCAATGAACTTCCTGAGGAAGTGCATTGCTCTATGGTACGCCCTCCTCTTTTTGGCCCATTTACTAGCAGAGCTATCTGAGGTGGTGGGAGCTTTTCCGGCCGGTATTTTGGTCGGAGCTCCTTCCTCAATAGCAGCCAGTCCTTTTGAGCCAGCAACATCGGCTGCGGCCGATGGTTGGGTAGCTGGTGCATCAGTTGGTCCAGAGGTGGCTACTTCCACTGAGGTTGAGGCCGACTCATCGTTAACTACAGTCGCTGGAATGACTGTGGTGTTCATTTCGTCATCCGATGAGCCGTCCTCCGCTCCAGTAGAATAGCCATTCTGACTAAGACGCAGGGCCAACGTCTGCTCCAGTATCTCCAGGAGTTTCCGGCTTTGTTCAGCCAAACTGTCAGTGACAGCTCCCAGAGTGGGTACCTTAGGTCCGTCCCCTCCCGACACTACCGTCCCGTCAACCGTTGGCTGGGTTGCCCCAGACTTGGTAAAAGATTTTGAATCTGAAGAATTGTCCTTAGGCATTGCATTGTTGTCATCAATCGGATTAGTTTTGGTTGTTTTTTTGTTTAAATTTTTGCTCTCCATACGTCATAGATTTAGTGGGGGAAGTGAGGTCCACCATGGCATAGCCCTCCTGTACCATGGCAAGGACATGACAACTAAGCCATTACTGCGTTGAGATGCCCAGGTATCAACGAGGCTCCGTTCTAATACAGTTGGTACCCTAACTGCAAACCTTAGAACACCGATGGGCACGGTTTCGCCTGACACCCCGGCGTTAGGGGGTCTCTAATAAGTAGGAGACCGCTACTTGGATAACCTTTGGTCGGTCACAGTTCCCCAACTAAACACTTCCAGGGTGTTGAGTGTGGAAACTGTGACCTTAAGCCCCCGCATCGCGCCAAGATTGTTATCCCTGGCGGGGGATATAGTTATCCCTGGCGGGGGATATGTAGGATAGAAATTTAAAACGTGTTTTTCTCGAAATGACATTTTCAAAATAAACCAATTGTCATATAATTTTGTGGGCTTATCAAGGACATCAGAAACTACACGCAGAGAGAAAATATTTTTCGCTTTTGTTGGAACAACAATATCTATTTTTGTTCCAATAATTCATTGGTTTAGTTCAAGCATCGCAATTGCAAATCCATCCTCAATATTGTAAAAATCACTGACAATACTAGGGTAGGAACTACCATAATGTAGAAATTTACAAAAACTATTGTCAGCCCAGAAAACCTGTTACTGAAATTTTTCATTTAATCGTATATAATTCTCGTATACACTTCCCACATAACTTTGGTAAAAATGTCATGTATAATAATGTGAGCATTAACCAAAACTACACATGGCCAGGTTTTGCCAGGTCTAACTAAAAAGACAACAAATTGAATGAAGAAACATAATTACTCCATTGAGCCATCCTCCAAACACCTGCCCAACATAAAGAATACCATAAAACCACAAGCAAAAATGAAAAGAAAACACGAATTACGACCAAAAACACTTTTCAGATTGTGGTGTAACTCAACTATCAAGACACGAAGAAGAATGAGAAAGAAGAAACAAAAAAAGAAACAAGATAAAGTAAAAAAACAAAGATAAGAGGAAATCTCTCCATCAGACAAAAACTATTGTTGGATATGACAAAAACAATTGTTGTAATTAACAAAAACGATGGTTGGAGTCACAAACTACATACGGAATCTAACAGTATATTTACAATACATATTTTGCTCTTCGAATATTGTTGGATCAATCATATTTTTATACCCTCAGCCTTTAGGCTAAGGGCCTCATCGAAATAATGGTTTTAGACCCCAAGTATGTTTGGACGAAATGTGTTTCAGACAATTTGGAGTCGATCTAGCCATGTCCGTCCGTCTGTCTGTCTGTCCTGCTGGCTGGAGCGCACGATAAATCTCTAACGGATGAACCGATTCTTTTCAAATTTTGGCTTTCGTAATATTTTGTCCAAACTTAGTTTAAGTTCGAAGGTGAGCTACATCGGTCCACTCCTACCGGTACCTCCCCCACAAAAGTTCGAAAATGTTCGGAAAGTTTGTGCGCACGATAACTCTTGAAGGGATTAACCGATTTGGTTCATACATTGTATAGCGTAAACTTTCTACCAGAGTAATATGAGGCTTTAATATGGTCTTAATAGGTCCACTCCTTCGGGTACCTCCCACACAAAATTTGAGAAAAGTTCAGTTTAGGGCCACCTCCCGAATCGCTTTGATTTTTGTTTTAGCAACTTGTATTCACTGCCCTCCATACTACCGTTTCATCAGGGGCAAGTCCATACTTCCTGAGAAAATAGCATTAAAGTTGCAAAACCGCCTATGGCACCATATGTTGTGGCTGGAGATCCACTTCCATAACGGTCAATGTCGATCCTTCCTTTTAGTATCTCCTCCGCAAAACTTTTGATCTTTAATCCTAATTAACATTTGTGTCTGTTCAAACGCCCACAATATTTAAAACCCCCTAAATACATACGTATTTTGGGAAAAAATTATTTCAATATGCACAGGCTGAGGGTATATCTCTGTCGGCAAAGCCGACTGATACTTTTTTACTTGTTTTCTCTGCCCCTTTTATGACCAAATAACATCAGTGTTTTTAAGACAAAAATTTAAATTTTGAGTTTTTGGATCCACTATTTCTGTAAAACCTAATATTTAAAAAAAAATCGATCGATGAAGGACTAGATTTTTGGTTCTTTATAAGCATACAAACATATATGACGATCGGTTAATTAGTTTTCGAGCTAAAGTTGGCACCGCAAAACGCCTTAATAAACCAGGATTTGGTAGACGGTCAATTGCTACAAAACTACGTAACATTTTTAAACAAGAAAAATTCAGAAAGTAGATTAAACATCTACTAAAAAAGTTGCATAGTTTTCTTGAAAAAAAAAATCATGAAAAATGGCTTTAATTGTGCTTTACAACTGGGGGTCACCGCTTAAGCCCGGGGCCTGGAGGAGGTTCTATTTAAATTATGTATATTATTTACGTCGTTTTAGAAATTATGTGTCAGGAGTTGGGTCGTTTGCCAGGAGTTGGGTTCTCAGATATGCGAAAGTTGGGCAATGACAGAGATAGTTTTCCAACCAGTTTTTGACTTCGCTTTCTTGTTTGCTATAGTTGCTTTACTGTCCGATATCATGTTCGAGCGTGTTGGATGTACGACCAAACATTGACTCGGATCGCCACCTTGTTGCAGGTCTGCACCCGATTAAACGTAGCAAATAGAGTACGAACGGACATATTACGGAACCTGGTCATCAGTAAGCTTCAATCACAACAGATAGCAGCAGTATATTCCCAATTGCTTAATCACGGAACTCATCGTTTCGTCTTTGGCAAAGGCACATCCTCCTGTATAAACTGATACAGACAGGAAATAACTTTTTTCCAAACTATTAACATCCAATACTAGCGAAGACGACGAAGATACCGCAGATCTATTCCCAGAAGTTGATAATGACTGTATACCACCCGGCCAAGATGAGGTAAATACAGCAATAAACCGACTGAAGAATAATACGGCAGCAAGCCGATAGCTTACCAGTCGATCTGTTCAAAACTTGATAAAATGCAACTCGTACCTGACGATTCGAACCTGACCACCTATGTCCCGTAAACAAGAAAGGAAATAAGACTGTGCGCTTTTTTGTGGGCGGGGTATAGAATACCCACGCTGCAATTATCGGTTATACTATCCGCAAGCCAGATGAATCTAATTATCTGATGTATACACCTAATCAACAATTCGATACTGGTCTTCAACAATAGGGGTTTTCTGTACATTCCTTGCTAAAAGGGTGCATGCACATACAAGACCCACGCCACAATCCAAATCATTTAAGATCAGAAGAGCAATAACTACGAGTTTACTCATTTATAAGTTGGGAGTTGAATGAGTGACTGATATAATTGTTCTACTAAGCCTTGTTTATGTGGTTATTGGATACGAATTCCTCATCGGGAACAAAAATATTTTGCTTCCTAATTTAGGTTTTAAAATCGCCTAGTACCTCAGCACAGAGAACTCTTTCTAGCCAATAGTAAAATACAGTTAGTCAAGTAATTGTTTTCGAACTAAATAAAAAATAATTTAAAAAAATTAAGTTTCAGTGTTTTATTTAGAAGGGTGACGTAGGGGATGAATGATACCAAGCAACGGTCTTGACCGGCTTTAACTCGGCTTAAACACACACCAAAGCAAGTTAAATAAAACACTGTAAAAACGCCACAATGCTTCAAATTGAAGACACTGGCACGACGTGTGTTGTTTTTGCTGTAAAGCAGACCAACCAAATTTTGGTGTGTGCATTCGTCGAAATTCGACGACACATACAAGTGGAAGAGGTTTGAATTGTTTTCGCAGACACTTTCGTCGGAGTTGTATGAGGTTGCCAAGGAAAAATTTCTCATTGAACTTTTTTCTTTGCTTACCTTTATACTTCGAGCTGACGATTGATGTTTGGGTATAAAAAGTTTCTTGTTGAAGAAGTTATTGAAAAATAACTTCGGTGGAGAATATCCACAAACAAGAAACAAGGGAGCTGATGAGATCCAGTGGCGTGGATCGAAACTATAGTATTCCCTGCCTTACCCCTTGGCGAACAATGCCAAATCTTTTCCACTAATAAAATAGTTGTATTAAAAATATTAAAACAACAACAATGGGATTAAGCCAGACTATTTTGAAAACACAAAATTGCAAACGCTATCCCAATAAAAAAACGCCACAATGCTTCAAATTTTTTGTAAATAAATTTTTTGACCACTGAGATCCCCAAATGCCGAATTACAGTCCATTTGAGCAGAAAATGTAGATTAAAATGCTTGAAATTGGGTGGTACAGTTATATGGATGCTATATTAAACCTTGACCTACGTCCATAATTTTTAGTGGGGAAGTTTCTGGACTATTGAGAACTCCAAATGCCAAGCAGCAAATTCGGGCTTAAAATGAAGACAAAATCCTCAAAATACCAGAAGTCGAGTGGTACCGTTATATGGGGGCTATAGGAAACAATGGACCCATATTTGTTTTGGTTTCATATTCATGTATTGTCATCTAAATCTAAAAAGTGTGCAAAGTTTTAGTTCGATTGGTCAACTGCAACCGTGTTAAAAATCAGTCACCAGATTTGAAAAGGGGGTCAAGTAAGACACCGTAAAAACACTGTAAGAATGGACCAATGTTAGTTTTGATTTCATATTCATGTATTGTCATCCAAATCTCAAAAGTGTGCAAATTTAAGGTTCGATTGGTAAACTGCAACTATGTGAAAAATGAGTTACCAGATTTGAAAAGCAAATTAGATAAAACACTGTAAAACAGTGTAAAAATGGACCAATATTGGTTTTGATTTCATATTCGTGTATTGTCATCCAAACCTGAGAAGTGTGCAAAGTTTTAGTTCGATTGGTCAACTGCAACCGTGTTAAAAATGAGTTACCAGATTTGAACTAAACACACACCAAGGCAAGTTAAATAAAACACTGTAATAATAATAATAATAATAATAATAATAATAATAATAATAATAATAATAATAATAATAATAATAATAATAATAATAATAATAATAATAATAATAATAATAATAATAATAATAATAATAATAATAATAATAATAATAATAATAATAATAATAATAATAATAATAATAATAATAATAATAATAATAATAATAATAATAATAATAATAATAATAATAATAATAATAATAATAATAATAATAATAATAATAATAATAATAATAATAATAATAATAATAATAATAATAATAATAATAATAATAATAATAATAATAATAATAATAATAATAATAATAATAATAATAATAATAATAATAATAAAATAAAAAATAATTTAAAAAAACTAAGTTTCAGTGTTTTATTTAGAAATGCACTTAAAACTAGAAAATAATTTGTCGCTTAGCCTCAATAAATATATTATTTCTCATGATGGAATCTCTCAAACAAAACGCTTGCATTTAAATTATAAATGGTGGCAAAATTTAACGGCAAGCGTTTTATTTGAGAGATTCTATCATGAGAAAGAATATATTTATTGAGGCTAAGCGACAAATTATTTTCTAGTTTTAAGTGCATTTCTAAATAAAACACTGAAACTTAGTTTTTTTAAATTATTTTTTATTTTTAACTTTTTAGTAAATACTTTTTTTGACCACTGAGAACCCCAAATGCCGAATTACAGTCCATTTGAGCAGAAAATGTAGATTAAAATGCTTGAAATTGGGTGATACCGTTATATGGAGGCTATATTAAACCTTGACCTACGTCCACATTTTTTAATGGAGAAGTTCCTGGACTATTGAGAATTCCAAATGCCAAGTTACAGCAAATTCGGGCTAAAAATGAAGACAAAATCCTAAAAATACCAGAAGTCGGGTAGTACCGTTATATGGGGGCTATAGGAAAAAATGACCCATATTGGATTTGGTTTCATATTCATGTATTGTCATCTAAATCTGAAAAATATGCAAAGTTTTAGTTCGATTGGTCAACTGCAACCGTGCTAAAAATCAGTTACCAGATTTTAAAAGGGGGTCAAGTTAGACACCGCAAAAACACTGTAAGAATGGACCAATATTAGTTTTGATTTCATATTCATGTATTGTCATCCAAATCTAAAAAGTGTGCAAATTTTAAGTTCGATTAGTCAACCGCAACTATGTGAAAAATGAGTTACCAGATTTGAAAAGCAAATTAGATAAAACACTGTAAAACAGTGTAAAAATGGACCAATATTGGTTTTGATTTCATATTCATGTATTGTCATTCACATCTGAAAAGTGTGCAAAGTTTTAGTTCGATTGGTAAACTGCAAATGTGTTAAAAATGAGTTACCAGATTTGAACTAAACACACACCAAGGCAAGTTAAATAAAACACTGTAAAAAAACGAAAAATTTTCTGTGTTAATTTATGAAAGATGATTGATAATTGTGATAACAGTGTCGGGGTTTTTGCAAAAATTGGTTGGTCGACTTATTTAAGACAAGATAAATTTATAAATAAAAAATTAACCCTCGTAGTCCAGCAAAAAATAACGAAAACCAGTAACTACATGTAATGGAACTTGTCAAATAATTGTTTTCGAAATGTGATGAAGGTTCCAAAATACCCCTCATGTTTTCGGTAAATACTTGAAAATATTAAAAATTTATGATTTTTTTTCTTAACAAGGATTAACTACTAACAAGTATGAACAATGTTAGGCATAAAATATCCCTACTTGGAGGGTTACCATATGGACCAAGGGAGCACCAAGTCACATTACATGTAAACAGTATCCTGTAGGTCCCAAACCGGGAATATCTGAAAACTAAGACGGTGTATGAGTTTTTTTAATTCAGGAGGATGGACTGTCATAAATTACAATAATTGAGGCGTTCAGAGCACACTTCGACTAACTCCATAAAACAAAAAGTTGAGAAAATCAATGATGAAGTGCATATTGTTTTTTAAAATTCCCCTAATAATATGGATTCAAATATATAATGTAGAATGCATAATAGCAGGTATAGCTTTTATCTAACGGTATATAAAATAAAATAAAAACAATAGTCAACAAACAATCGTTAGTAATGTTGTGGTAATGGTGGAGTTAATCGAAGTGTGCACTGAAAAAAGTAATAAAGTTAGGTCTTGAATTTTTATATTAACGAAAAACTTAGTTTTATACACATATATTACAGGTTTTACATAAAAATTAATTTTGGCAGTTCGGTTATAAAACAATATTTGTAATTAATTCATGTTAGCTTTATGTTAGCGTCATTCTTCATGGCTAGGTTTACGACGTTTCCGACGTATGTAATATACGTCAAAAATGTATGTTATATACGTCATCATTTTCTAAAGGCTATCTATGGTTTCAACAAACAACATTGCATGTAAAAATGTACAAGTTGCGAGCAGAGCTACATTTGAATGTGGAGTTAATCGAAGTGTGCACTGAAAAAAAATGCATATTATTCAGTGGTCAATAAAAACTTGTTATTTAAAGGTGCTCATCTTTATTATTCAGGAAAGATATTACAATCATAAATAGATATGGCGTTATCAAAGGCTTTGACACTAAAATCTCAAATTTTTCAAAAAGTGGAGTTAGTCGAAGTGTGCACTGAGCGGCTCAATTATTACATTCAGAATAATTAGATCACGAGGGTTGCCAGCTCAACTAAAAAGAGACCAGGTTATATAAACAGTAAACAAGAGCCCCTGGGTCTCACATCAGGCCACCGAATTCTGTTTTTTGACTCAAAATTAGTTGAGAGATAATGACATTTCACGAAACAATCGGATATATCGCAGTAGGAGAACAATAATCCTTAGGAATGTATGGGGTACCGATTTCGACAATTTTCAGAAATGTCTAGTACAACATATTGGACATATTGGGAAACTAATGCTGACGAGAAAATTATGCTTCAGTGTTACCATGGATGCCGAAAAACTTAAAGAGAATTCCTCTGAACTGGCTATAAACAATTGAAATCGGGTGTCTATTATAAAATCAGTATAAACTGACAATACCTTACATAAGCGATTTTTGTACATTAATGTCATTTTTTGATTTGTTTACTAGAATTCCCTTATCCCGTAATTCAATTTGAGTTAAAAAACTAAGTTTAGACCCTGGTTATGGATCCAGTTGGTCTCGTGACTGTTTATATAATCTGGTAACCTTTTGGTCGATGTGGCAACCCTCTTGATCTAATTATTCTGAATTTAATAATTATTGTAATTGATGACAGTCCATACTCCTGAACTAACAAAAATACTCATAAAACGTCTTAGTTTTTAGATATTCCCGGTCTGAGACCTATAGGACACTGTTTACATGCAATATGACCTGGTATTACCTTGGTCCACATGGTAAACCTCCTAGTAAGGCTATTTTATGCGTAATATTACTGATAGTTGTTAGTAGTTAATCCTTGTTAAGAATAAAATTCATAAAATGTCAATATTTTCAAGTATTTGCCGAAAACATGGAGACTTTTGGAACCGCCATTGCATTTCGAAAACATTTATTTGACAACTTGCATAACATGTAGTTATTGGTTTTCATTATTTTTTTGTTGGTAAACGTTCAAAAACAATTACTTGACAAACTGTAGATCTATAGTCTGGCTGCACATGTAGTCAGCAGGGACATGGTTGCAGACATACATACAGTTGGTCAACTTAATTATTGCAAAACTTAAAATTTTAAATAAAGCATCGATTTGCTGGTATAAATAAATAATATTAATAATATTTTTAACAGTAAATAAACAATAAAAAAATAAACAAAAAAGTAGAAAAAATCATTGTTAGTACTGTCAACTAAAGCTTATCAGCTTATGAGTGCTGATTTTAGCGATTTTTTTCTGGCGGATTATTTTATTATTTATTCATATATTAATATATTTATATACTACTAGCTTAACCCGGTGCGCTTCGCTACCCCGACTAAGTGAAAAATAAATGAATGAGTCCTACGTAGGTCACATTTACAAATTTTATATACTCTAACACTCCTGAGTCCACTCTCTCCTTTAAAGAAGATAATTAAATTAGGAACAACACTAAAATTGAGTACGTTAAGTTTGAGGATAATTGTAATTTATTCAGCCTATTGGGACATCTTAAATTACTCTTAGGATAACTGATACTGTTATTGATAATTTTTACTCCAATATTGATATAGATATGTCAATAATGATACAAATTTCATTGAAATGGGACTATATATCAAATCAAATACATGAAATCGGCCGAAAATATACATGGGAGCTATATCTAAATCTGAACCGATTTCGAAATATTTTGGCACAATTATTTCTAGGCCAAATTCCGTCCCACATTACGAATGTCATTGAAATCGGACATATACAGAGTGAGTGGTGCATCAAATAAATGAAATCGGCCGAAAATATATATGGGCGCTATATCCAAATCTGAACCGATTTCGATATAATTTTAAACATCTTTTTCCAGGCCAATATTCGTCATAAATTCCAAATGTCATTGAAATCGTACATATACAGCGTTTTTGGTGCATTAAGTTCATCAAATCAGACGAAAATATATATGGGAGCTATACCTAAATCTAAACCGATTTCGATATCATTTGGCACATATATTTCTAGGCTAATATCCGTCACACGTTGAAAATTTCATTGAAATCAGACATATATAGCTTGTTTGGAGCATCACATACATGAAATCGGCCGAAAATATATATGAGCGCTATATCCAAATCTGAACCGATTTCGATATAATTTGGAACATCTATTTCTAGGCCAATATCCGTCACATATTCCAAATTTCAACGAAATTGGACATAATAGCGTGTTTGGTGCATAAAATACAGGAAATCGGCCGATAATATATATGGGAGCTATATTCAAATCTGACCCGATCTCGATATAATTTGGCACATTTATGTCTAGACCAAACCCCGATAAGCATTCCAAATTTCAGCGAAATTGGACATATATAGCGAGTTTAGTGCATAAAATACAGGAAATCGGCCGAAAATATATAAAGTAGCTATATCCAAATCTGAACCGATTTCGATACAATTTGGCACATGTATTTCTAGACCAAGTTCAGTCACACGTTCCAAACTTTATTGAAATTGGATATAAATAGCGTGTTTGGTGCCTCAAATACATGAAATCGGCAGACAATATAGATAGGAGCTATATCCAAATCTGAACCCATTTCGATAAAAATTGGCACATATATTTCTAGGCCATTATCCATCGCACATTCTAAATTTCAGCGAAATTGGACATATATAGCGTGTTTGGTGCATATAATAAAGAAATCGCCCGAAAATATATGTACATGGGAGCTATATCCAAATCTGAACCAATCTTGATATAATTTGGCACATTTATTTCGAGAACAAATTCCGTCAGACATTCAAAATTTCAGCGAAATTGGACATATATAGCGTGTTTGGTGCATAAAATAAGGAAATCGGCCAAAATTATATGTATGTGGGAGCTATATCCAAATCTGAACCGATTTGAATATAATTTGGTACATTTATTTCTACATCAAATTCCCTCACACATACAAAATTTGGAGATTGTATCTGTATTAGTTCTAAAGATATTTGCATACAAAATCAAAATTTTTTGTAGGTACCTCCGGTTTTGATACTATATCTCCAGATCAACGCGAAATTTCAAAAAATGATATAGCCTATTTTCATTTCAGGCCATGTAGCAATGTACCCTAAAAATTTCAGTAAGATCTGTTCAGCGGTTTTCGAGTCTATAAGGCACAAACAAACAAACAGACAAACAAATTTCAATTTTATATATGGGGATTTCTGAGTGAAATCGGACACTTTTTCAAGATGAGGTTTTTGATTTCCTTTATTTTTTGCTGTGGTGATGCTGTTGATTAACAAAACATTTTAGTATATTTTCAGATTTTTTTTGACTAACGGTTCCAGAGATATCGCGCCTTGAAAAAGTAAAATTCTGTAAAAACTACATGCAATGTAATACTCATAACTTCTTTAATATTGGTCCAAATTGAAAAAAATCTTTTTTTGTATGTTTTGTTGTTTTATCAGCTATTAAATAAAAAATAGCGAAAAAAATTGCACAGTGGGCTTGGATACTATTTTCGCGATTTAATATTTAAAATCAATTTTTAGAGATGTTCGACCCCTTCGATTTTCTTTAAATTTTTTTGTATTAAACTACGTTCAATTACAACAATTTTAAGTCCTATGTGGTAATGGGATTCGGACGATTACTATTTTTTCTGAATTTTTAAAAATTTGTCAATTCAATTTTTCCTTAATACCTTTGTCCAAAATTTGTATTTCCTGTATTTTTAAAGCTAAGAGTACATATATATCATTATATATTATATATTTATCATAGAAAATAGAAAAAAATGCACAGTGGGCTTTAATGGAATTTTCGCTGATGCATTTTCAAAATCGAAAAATTACGCAGTTTTTATAATGTTTGAGATAAATGCATAAATATAAAATCAAAACAAATATTTATAAATGAAACTTTTAATTTTTTTAATAAAATAATAAATTTTGGACAAAGGTATAAAGGAAAAATTGAATTGACAAATTTTAAAAAATTCAGAAAAAATAGTAATCGTCCGAATCCCATTACCACATAGGACTTAAAATTGTTGTAATTGAACGTAGTTTAATACAAAAAAAATTAAAGAAAATCGAAGGGGTCGAACATCTTTAAAAATTGATTTTAAATATTAAATCGCGAAAATAGTATCCAAGCCCACAGTGCAATTTTTTTCGCTATTTTTTTAATAGCTGATAAAACAACAAAACATACAAAAAAAGATTTTTTCAGTTTGGACCAATATTAAAGAAGTTGTGAGTATTACATTGCATGTAGTTTTTTCATAATTTGACTTTTTCAAGGCGCGATATCTCTAGAACCGTTAGTCAAAAAAAATCTGAAAATATACTAAAATGTTTTGTTAATCTTGAAGATCTACACAAAAGTTATTTTTGAGTGTCATTTATGTTGCAAAACTTAAATTTAAACTGAACTTTGTTTTATAGTGAATACATTTCCTAAATTGAACGAAAAATATGCATACTAATTTTTGTACTTATTTTTTTTGCCATATGTGTATATATTATTATAATTGGAATAGACTAACTGTACCATATTTTCCGAAATCTGTTTACCTGTCTTTCTCTTTTTTCGAATATACCGTCTATGTTACACCCACACACAACAATTAACTGATGACCAACAATTATGGCTCTACATGTCCACATATCATTAAAGTCATATAAATCCTTAATTGCACAAAATCGAGGAAAAATCCCTCGATTTTGTTGCACATTCATTCATTTTGCAGTTATTTAGTTGACACCACAAAAACCAGGTACCCACCACTTTTCCTCGTTGTTTTTGTTATTTCCAACCCATTTCTACATTTATTGGCTTGATATTGTCATAAACAGGTAAATCAACTGATATATACAAAAACATTACATTATTGAAAGAATTTCATGTAGTAATACCTTATTCAAAATCTAAATCTTTAAAAATTCATCGTTTACAATAATTTAGTTAACTAACTGTATGTACTTATACTCAAATGTTTTTAAAAATTAATAATGAGTAATGTCTCCCCATTTAGCCAATCAAAATGTCATGTCAAAATAATTGAATTTTGTTGCTGTCAAAGGTTTATTACCTCACTTTGTGACTTTGGCATACGACCAGATGTTTCACAGTTATTAGTTGGCTAATTTAAGCAATGAAGGAACCACCAACACCACTTCATCTGATCATCATCATTTATTTCAAGTAATATCTGTCAGATAAGACTAAACACTCTGACTTGACGATTCGTTAATACCATTTGCGTGCTGTTAACTATTATGCAAATTTGCTTATTCACTTCCTTGACACCCCGCCAAGAAAGAAAATCTGCAAGATCTTCAGTTAGTTGTCTTGTAGGACAGGTTTGAAGAGTGTATCTAGCTAGCTTTTTTCTAAGAAGGAGTAAATTTTCTAAATGTTGTTCGAAGTCCACCAGACCACTTAGGTGGAGCGTTGCAATGAAATTATGTTGATATTTATGTAATGACAGTCACGTTTTTTTGCCAACTTCTTTCATCTTTTCTCTCTCTCTCTCTTGCTGTTCATTCATTTCGATTCGATTTAATGCAAAGTTATTTAAATTGATTGGAAATGCTTGTAAGTATAGGATTGGAATATACTCATACTCATGTTTTCCACAAAACACTTTGGAGGTTAAGTGCATTATTAGAGTGAAATAATGTTAATGTTAGCAATAGATATGCCAAACTTTAACGAGTATTTTATTATTTAATTTATTTACTTGAATTCCGAATTAGTAAAGGTAAAAATATATTATTTTGTGGAAGATAATGCAGGGGTAATTTAATAAAAAAGATTTTGGGTTGGTACGTTAAGTTGAGATCCACGAATCTGCAGTTGAAATGCTCGGAATTTAGTTTTAATTTGACAATATGAAGTTGAAATGAGATGATGTTCGATGCGTCGTAGTCACAAATGTACTGGACGGCAGTTGACGTACGGCACGGACCTGTGCCGCATGCTGGGCAGAAGTTTTGCTCGGTGTCAACGATCCTTGCACTATAAGTATTAAGACGGCTGCCCCTTAACGAGCATTGTTGAGATAAAACTACCATGGTTTGTCGTGAAAGCTGACGCTCCTCAACTGCGATATGTGGGGAATGTTCTCAGATGACCGCATTCACATGATAGTAGTTATGGCATCTGCGTGAATGCTATTTAAACCAGCTTAATAGGCTTGTTGTTCTAGGGGTTCTTTCTTGTAATGTTGAACTCTCTGTTTAGACCATGAGGATCCCTCCTGATATACCTGGGTGGGGGACTCCTATCCATTATATGGTGATTAGAATTGATCTCACGGTAACACCCGAGCAAGTACTGCAACGAAAGCATTCCATTGTGTTGCTGTACTGGAAGAACCGTTGTCTACACATGTAGATGGTCAACTGAAGACATGAGGAGGCAACCTGTTGCAGTTTTCAGGGTGGCATTCTGATAGGTTGTAATATTTTTCCATGGCGTTTCAGTTATATTTGCGGACCACATAGTCTCCACATAGGTTACCAAAGACCGACCCATCGCTGTCAAAGAGGTTTCTTTTTCTGAAGCCGAAGTGCTACCGCCTAGGGACTTGAGGACCTTGTTATGTAGTTGGTGGCCGAAGTTCTGCTACCATCGACCATGACATTGAACACAGTGCACAACTCTACAGCAATTTAGTGAACAGTGTTTCCGTAGATTAAGAGGCAGATATTTGCATATTCCTCACATGGAAAAAGGTGGTAAAATCAGTGAAATAAATGTTCAGCCTTTTACAAATGACATCAGGGAAGGTACGTGACGCCAAGGTCTTACAATCATCCGCATATGTTACGATCTCAATGTCATCTGGAGGCGGTGGAATATAGCAGATGTGGAGGTTCAACAGCTCCGGAGATATCACCCCACTTTGGGGAACTCCCATTTTCACTCTACGCGGCATGGACTTTTTTGCAATTATTTATAGTTTAATGCTTTAAATTAAGAAAATAAAAAGTTTTGAATCGATGTATAACAACAATTATTTAAAAATATGAAAATGAAAAATATGAAATATGAAATGCGCCGTAAAATTTAATGGCCAAATCATATGCAACTGAACCAAATCGCACGCAAAAATCTTTTGTAAAATATAATTTTTATATGATTCAATTCATATAATCATCCAGAGCATTTTCTAGTATTCGAGATCGACGTTGGTAGTTAGCGACAGGTTGAGAACTTTAGTAGAATACTCGACTACGGGCTCATCCAGCTGTTCGAACATTAATATGGGCCCAACGCTTTTGATGATTTAGCGTTCCTGATGACATTCGCAATACCATCCATTATAAAGAGGTCTAATGCGAAGTAGAATTCTTCTTTTCGCCTTGTCACAACAGGGGTGCTCGGCAAACTGTAGATTAAAATAACTTATGCATGTCTTCGGATCAGTCAGTATAACGTCGTCAAACTTGACTGAGGTCCTATTTTCCTTCTTCCCAGGGTTCAAAAGTGACATTACTGTTAACCACAATACAATTATTCCGGCTCCAATGTTGCATCTGTTCAGATGATTTAGCTACTTGTTGCGCTTATGCTCACAGTTTCTTAACTTTTAGTGCAGCTGCCTGAACCTGGGGTCACTGGGGTTTGGCATGGTGAAGCTCATCTCGCTCATTTGCTAATCCTATCGCTTCTGCTGGGAAATTTGCTCTTATTTCGGGTATTCTACAAGCATGTATATGGTGGGCGGCTTCAGCAGTGATGATGTCTCGGAACTTCGGTTCTGCTACCCGAACATCAGGAAGTTTGGGCAGATCTCTGAAGTGTTGATTAGTAAATTCTCTAAAACTAGACCAATTAGCTTGCCCATGAGTTATAAAAGTGTGGTGTTCAGATGTGATGACATATGGGGGGTCTGCTGATGAAGACAATTATAGAGAGATGGTCTAATCAAAGAGAAATGGCAGGTTGCCAGATGACGTCATTTGTCAGACCATCACCTAGTCACGATGGTCATGTCTGGCGAACTGTGGCACTCTCCGCTAATTCCGGCCCTCATTGGGCGGCCGTCCTCATTGACCGGGCAAAACGTAGGCCAATCTATCTGCTCAGCCAGCGTATAGCGCTGGTCGTTTCCGAGGACCGAATTCCACAACTCATGATGAGAGTTAAAGTCCCCCAAGACCAGTCGGTTATCACATTCCAAAAGCGGGCTAATGTTGCGCCTATAACCTGGAGTACAGCTATTTATCGACGGGATATATACATTCAGCAACTCTACCTCGGCAGCACCACACCTGACAGCTACACCCTTACATTCGATGTACTGATCATTAGAGTCAGGTCAAAGCAAGATAGGTCTGTATTGAACAGACTGGTGCAAGAGGAAAGCTAATCCACTTCTGGTGCGATCTTTCCTCAGGACGTTGTTGTTGCACTTGGTTTCCTGCACCGCCACGACCTTGATATTCTTGCGACTCATGAAGTCCACTATTTCCTTGATCTTACTTTGTAGTCCATTGCAATTAAATTGAGAAAAAGGTTGCATTTTCAGGGATTGGAACAGTACTGCGTGTGCGGCTGCTGTTGGGGTAATCTGACGACGACTCACTGTGGGCTGGGTTCGCGTAGGATGCAGCAACACAATCCCTGTCGTAGTCCCTCGCATGGACAAGTCCAGAGCACCCACTCCCGACATCTATTGTATGTCACTTGGATTTGGGCGAAGATGCGGATGTTACAAACTGAGCACATCCATATTGGTACTAGGTTTCCCTCCGTCCCGGCACGGAAAATATCCCGGAGAAGCAATGAAATGAGATGTTTGGTTGTGCCTGCGGAGTAAATATGTGACTTAGTTAAATAATATTCAAAACAAATTTGCAATACAGGATAAAACTATGTAACCTGAGACAGAACGTGTTCTTTATAATCGAACATAGCATGGGTTTCTAAACTCCACTCTTGAGAAGCCAATTTTCACTTAGTCATTATAATGTTCCACCTGCATTGTAAGCCATCATATAATGCATAGCTGTTCAACCTTTCTTCCTCGCCGGAATCTTTTCGAAGTGCTGCGAAATGCACAGTGTCATCATACTAATGAAGACAATCTTTCAGAAGCCTTAAATATACCGCATGTTTTTCACTATTCTCTGCTTCCCACATTTTTAATAAACCTCATTTTTGCTAGAAGACTGTTGGCCCTGACCACCATTTCCATGCACTCATCCACCTCTTTCCTGGCATCAGTCAAGTTAGCATAGTTCACATATTTTCTTGCTTTTTCACCACAGTTAAATATAGGTCCATCAATAAATACTTCGGCACTTTTTTAGAATCCGAACTGAACGCAGTTACCTCCACTCAACGTCTCTTTTAGTAAATAAATCCATGTGATGGAGGTTAAACCGGACAATTAACACAATCATTATAAACTTTTTTCACGTATTATCATTTCACTACAGTCCATTGATATTTTAGAACCTTTATCAGCATTCTCAAATCATTCTCTCCCTTGTAATAAAATCATCGTTGTATTTATTCGTTGAATTTTCTTACTTTCCAACTTCTGGACAAAATAACTGTTCGTCTTGGTTGTATTTCCAAACTCCTGAAGTTGGCCATGAACAATGGAAAAGCAAGAAATTTACTTCCAAAAGCTATTGTTAACCAGGTAGCCTAGTGAGAGAGATAGAAGTGTGCCTGTTTACAGAGGCATAAATAATAAATGCTGGAGAAACCTCAAACGCCAAAAATAACACAGATTTGTACGGCTTTCAATTCTTTTATTATTATGACGCTGGCCTAATTATAAAAAACAAGTAAGCAAAGGTTATTGTCGGACGGGGCCGACCATGTGATACGCTACACCACTACCCCTGGAAATTGGCTTTCAGCAAATCAAAATTCCTTTAAGGAACAAATAAACTTATTGTAAGATATAACTAATAATATAATAATTGTTCCACAAACATCCCGTAATGGAGACTTGGGGACCTACAGTTTATCGCCGAGTTCGAACGACGTGCCCTAAGTCACCACTTGTAGAGAAGTTTTACATGACTGAAATACTCAGAAAATGTCGCCAACATTACTGAGGGGTATTTTTCCACCGTTGAAAATTTGAAGTTACCTGGCCGGGGAATCGATCAACGGTGACAAAATGTCCCTTAGTAATGTTGACGACATTTCCTGAGTATTTCAGCCATGAAAAACTTCTCTACAAGTGGTGGTGCAAGCCGTTCGGACTTGGCGGTAAATTTTTGTATGTATAAATTCCAAATTATACGCCAGGAAATTAATATTAAAAAAAATCTTTTACCGTAGCGACACCGAGTACATATTGAAAAAAGGTGGCGATGAAGACATGAAAAGTGGTATACCGGTATTTTTTGACGAAAGAATAGAAAAAGTAATGGCAGATTTTTACAGTGGGTAGGGTAACTAATTTTCTTAATAAGAAGTTAAAATTTTTAGTAACTACCCTTTTGTTGAACAGGTGCGATATGTTCAAATAATCCAGTTGGACAATTAATACGCTTGGGCTCCACGTAATTTGCAATAATGCACAAACTGGGAATTTCTCTGTCATGATAGAGACAATTTATAGCATGGGGGAAAATGTGGTTCTCTACAGAAAACCCATTTTATATTAGGCAGTAGCCCCGTTATCTACCAAAATCATTATTGCAATTTGTATCATTGGAAAGGTCAGTCGTTCCTTTTTTATATGTAGGCTACTTTGGCGGTATATGCCCTCCAGGAATTAAAATATGGACCAACTATAAAATGTTTATATTTTTCATACAAAAGTAATGGTCCATTTCATTCGCTAAATATCATCAGATCATCATCCAAAATTGTAGGCATTTTCTTCGACCTAAAGTCTTACTACGTGCAAAATTTCGTGAGCACTACAAACAAATAACTGGGTATATTAGGCTGTAACTCTGTTATCTTATCATGTACTCCAACACAATTGAAATCAATAGAAAGGTCAAGCGTTCCTCTTCCAAGTGTAGCTTACTTTCCCGAATGTCTCTTCCAGGAAAAATTTTCACACAAAAGTTGTGGTCCATTTAACCCTCTAAATATTGTCTGATCGCCATCTCAAATTGCAAGCTTATTCTTTGTTATATTACCTTATTTAAAATTTCGAGGCGATCGGACTATTATTGCGACCTACAGAGCAGCTACAAAATCGGATAAAGATAAAAATTAAATTTTTGGTCCATTTCACCCGCTAAATACTTTACGATCATCAGCAATTAAAATGGCGATCTATTCTGATGTGAAACCGACCTCCATACCAAATTTCGTGACGATCGGTTCATAACTGCGGCCGGGAGTTTGATTATAATTTATAATGGACAGACGGACGGACACACATCTTAAAATCGCGTTATCTCTCCGAGATATGAAGATTGGTATACCACATTGGGGGTCTCCGACGAATATTTCGCGGTGTTACATGAATTTTTACCGAAACAAACTTATAATACCCTTTCCACATAGTGGTGTAGGGTATAAAAAATATGGTTTAGTATTTTAATAAGTTTTTGTTTTCGAAACAAGCAGAAAGAACGTTTGAGTAAGGCAAAGGAAAGAAGACTTAAAAACAAATCACAGGAGATATGCGTGGCCGCCTAACGTTGCAACATGACATAACTGTTGTTGAGTGTTGCAAATGTTCGAACGACGATTATTTTAGAGCGTGTTGATAATCTGGGCACAGTGCTTGGAAAACAATTTCGTGATGAAACCAACCAACTCAAATGTAATTTTAAAAAGCTTTCACCACGCTTGAGGAGTTACTCTCACTTGTCGAAAACCCTTATAAATGGACAAATTTAATTATGTATTAGTATAACCCCAGCAGAAATATATATGTGGTCAACAAGGTTTCTTTATCTAAGAAGTGCTGGACATTGTTTACAGAAAGCATGACACAAGGTCATTACTAGATATCGGATTTTGCATATTTGCGCATTTTTTAATAATAAAGATACGAAGGTTCTGATTGGACCAAAATTCGTTTCAAAGAAATCTAAATTCAATGGAAGGGTCATATTTTGTATTTATTTTGCATATTTGTATATGCAAAAAAAAAAATATGCAAAATATGCAAAAAAAATATGCAAAATATGCAGAATATGCAAAAAATATGCAAACAGTTTTTGGGCGAAAATCGTCATAAAAGTCGTAAAATTGACAACTAAAGTTGAAAAAAATCATCAAAACAACTTCAAAGTGTCCTAAATTAGGATCGTTGGCCGTTTAACGTCGCTTTTTTAGCAGATTATTGTGCTATTGAGACCCCTTACCACAGTGTGGATATAAAAATATCGTTATATGTATATTGTAATACCATTTTTTTATTATTAACCTATTAAAAAATATAAAATTTGTTAAATTGTCAAATATTTTATGTAAAATTCAATATTTTCTTTGTCTTAATTTGTTGCATTAGTATGGTTTAATTTTTAAGCCGAATTGGCTATAACTTGGCAATTGAGGTTCCCAATGGTACAGAAACTTCAACACCAAAAATGTTGGACTCAGGCAAAGGTTTTGCTATAGCCCCTATATAACGGTACAACACGATTTCAAGTATTTTAAAGTTTTTACCTACATTTCGGCCTAAATTGTCTATAATTTTGATATGAGATTCTCAGTGGTCAAAAAAATTAAATGCTGAAAAGTTAAAAATAAAAAATTGTTAACAAAATAAGTTACAGTGTTTTATTTATAAATGCTCTTAAAACTAGAAAATAATTTTTAATGATGAAATCTCTCAAATAAAATGCTTGCATTTGAATTAAAAATGGTGGCAATATTAAACGGCAAGCATTTTATTTGAGAGAATCTATTATTAAAAATTATTTTCTAGTTTTAAATGCTTTTATAAATAAAACATTGTAACTTATTTTTTTATTATTTTTTTATTTCTTCCCATATTATCAATTTTTTGGAATGAAAACAAATGTCTTTTACATTTTGTTCATATTTAAATTTATATAAGGGACTGGCATATTGTGATTTTGGAGTCATCTGGGTAAACCAAACTAACAAAAGAACAACTACCGAAATTCCCAGAAAAACTCTACCAGACTTATTCACAGGGGATACTTACTTGTTGTTCAAGAGATTAAGCATTAACTCCGAATTTCTTAAAAAAGATCCTGCAACTTGACCACAGAACATTAATTACCAGGAAGGGTAAAGGATGGTAAACAACTTGAAATTTGTGAACGACATAGCAGAGCAAGGAGTCGAGTTCATCACCAAGTAGTTTTTTCCATTTTCTTTTGCTTGCTTTGTTAAGATATTTGTCGCACTTGGCTCTTTACGGTGGTTTGAACTATCAGATCAAACAATGCCAGGCCAACAAGTTCAGGACTAAGATACCACAGATGATTTATCATTTTGTTATTTCCTTTATCTGATATTTGTTTCGTATTTCAATGAATCTTCAATGCGGTTTAGGTCTTATTTTGGACCTAAAAATATTTCTGAATTTCGTTTTCACTATTTTTGTATTAAACTCAATCTATTGTATCTAATCCTTTTCAACCTCTTGATTATGTTTACCCAATACATCCTACATTATAACTACATAAACATTATCTTGTTCATTATACGTTTTGTAAAATCAATAACCCACACTCTCATTTATAACACTCAGTTGTTGTCGTTTAATACAAAATAAATAAACAATATAAAAAACGTTCTGGGCGCGTTAAACCAGGCTCGAAAGATGAAAACACAAAGTCCTTCTACGACCTCTTGTTGTTGGGAAGTCAGCTGGGAAGTAGTTTTAAACATTCTCGCCTATATCGAACATGGATTTGTCAATCGCAAACTATTCTTATAGAAATCGCGTGAATATGTTTGGTTGATGTACGGATGTGCTGCCAAACTTGCAGTCAAAAATCCCTCTCAACAATATTTTTAATAAGTCTGTACGCAGGTACAGAAGCTCTCGACCTAACATCTGCTCAAGATGGTAAGACTCCATTATTCTAGGCATTCGCACACTGCTAAGTCTTGTTTCTCCCCTGAGCTACTGTCAGTTTCAGGAACGCCCATGAGTTGTTCTTTACGCCCATACCAGATGATACCAGAACAGCAACCCGTTCTGTCTGCACTGTTTTGGGAATACCTGCCCAGCAAAATGTTCGATGTCAAAGATGCTATTCAAGAATGGGTGCAAGTGAAATGGAATGTCATTTTTTAGCATCTTCACTCATTCTTTTTACAAGAGCGTGACCCCAAAAGATGCAATTTATTTTCAGATCCTAAGCAAGTCATCTTCACTAACTCGGTGGAATGCCATCTTCAATAATTCTTTGGCGTGGCATCTATACCAATTCTTTGGCATGTCATCTTAATTAATTCCCTAGAAAAGCATTTTCGCTAATCTTTGGCATGTCATTTTCACCAACCCTTTGGCATGCATTTTTCACGTCTTGTTCGGAAAATGCTGTATTGAAATATGATTTTCATGGCTTTTTTATTTATTCAAAGCAATTTATGAAATAACTATAATTTAATTATAAATGCAGTTTGTTGTTGTAACAGTAGTTTATATGTTCATTTTTCTGCTTAATGAATGTGGCTACATATTGAAGTTTGTTAGTAGATTTGATGCTGAGCAGATCTTTTGTGTCATGAAACCTTGCCCTATAGAAATTTAGACGGCAGCACCATCCTAGACGATAGATAGTTGTTTATTGAATCTGCGACTGCATTCATGTGAATACTTCTTAAATCTGCTTGATAAGCTTGTTGATCCTGGTTCTGCTCCCATCGACCATGACAACTCAACTCTCAACTCTGCTGCCTAGTTGGTGAACCAAGTGGCTGTATTGGCTGATAATTGTATATTCCTCGCGTGGAATAGGGTGGTAAGATCAGACAAAAATGAGTTCAGCCATTCACAAATTTCATCAGGGAAGGCACCTGACACCAAGATTATACAATCATCCGCATACGTTATAGGTTAGACAGTTCCTGCAATATCACCTCGGACAACTCCAAGTTTCACTCTACGGGTCTGGGACATCTTGATCCTAAATTCTACGCACAACAGGCGTCCAAACATATAATTTGTTATCCAACGTTTCAAACTTGGCCAGAGCGTTGTCTGCTCGATGAACTCAAACAGCGTGGAGTGCTTGACAGTCTCAAAGGGTTACTATCACTACTATCACTGTTCTATCGCACGGCTTACTTTGATTCAGTTCTCGACTAATATGTGTAGAGATGGCGTGTAGCGCAATTGTTGTGCTGCTTGCGGATCTCATGTTATTGATCGGCAACTAGACATTTATTTCTGATGCAGGGGTCTTTGTTACGGGCGACTAAAGCGAAATTGGTCTGCACGATCCACCTTTGCTGGCATCCTTGCTAGGCTTCAGTAGCTGGTATATTTTCCAGACTTCGGGAATGATGTGTGTGGCTAGCGACAGGTTGAGAACTTTATTGAGATACTTGACATTCGGCCATCCAGCTGTTGCAGTTTAAGCACCGCCGCTACTCGCAACATAGTTTAATTCCGCCGCAACTGATTGATTGATTCATCTTACAAAAGGTTTTTCAGTTCCCATCACCAGTACAGATTTCGACATGGACTCTAACTGCAAATTACTATTTCGTGAATTTTATTTTACGAACATTTTGGAAATGTGGGGATCTACAAATCGACTTGTAGAGCAGCGCTCTTTAGAGCAGACAATGAAACTTTTATAATACCAAACATTGCAGTCCGACTCTATTTTTTGCTCAATGATTGGGACTTCCTAGCGTAATAAATCTTACATAGCTTTAATAAATCTTAGATAAGCATGTGTATAAATAAAAATACAAAATTCATCTCTATTGGATCGATGGAATGGGTTCAAATGCTGATGAAAAGATCGGATCTATCACGACTTCCTTTGAATGGGTTCAAATGCTGATGAAAAGATCGGATCTTTCACGACTTAATTTGAACCAATGCAAAAGATCCAGTGAAATCATGGCATCTCATGGAACCACTTCCATAAAATTTTGCTGGGTGGTAATAGTTTTCCATGCCAGTGCACGCAAATAGCATTGTTTTGGGGTATCTTAAATCTTCCTTCACTGTTGCGAGTATTTTTCACTGTTTATTCTCTGGAATAAACGGATAAAGCTTCTAAAGATCTTATATATGTTGGGGTGCTCTCCGAGTGCTTCTACTGTAGATAAAATGATAACGTTCCTATAGGACACTTTATAGGGGTCCAGCAACAATGACAATTTCATGGTTAAGAGTTCTTGTTGAAGCCGCGCTTGATTATTTTCGGGACAGATGGTTCTTCAGATCCTACGAAGCGTTTAGCATCAAACGAAGACCTATACCTCATTGAAAATCTATTGAAATACGAAAACATAGACAGAAAAAGAAATAACAAAATGATAAAGCACTTGTCGCATCTTAGTCCTGAACTTGTTGGCTTGGCATTGGTTGATCCGACAGTGCAAAATACCGTAAAGAGTCAAATGGCGACAAAAATCTTGACAAAGCGAAGATGGAAACTTCTCCGGAAATATTCGACCCAAACTTACAAGAGAACAACTGTTCGAAATTCATAAAAAAAATCACATTAACTCCGAGTCGAGAGATTACAACCAAGTAGTTCGCTGTACCAAGTAGTCGGCTGTACCCAGATAGCTCCATTTTCGCCCTAAGGCGTACGTAGTCACGTTAATCGGGACACTGGCTTTCAGTATACTTACGCATTTTGTTTTTGAATATAAAATAAACAGAATGGCCTTTAATTTAATGCATAATACGGGCAAATAGCTTTAACTGTTCCACAGATATGGGTCGCCGAGAGAGACGAGATTTTCATAACTTCGAGGCTCCACTAGCACGTATTAACTTATTCCAATGGTGCTCAATTGCCAATCTTAATCTTAAATCTATCTAAAATCTAATCTAAGTAAACAGTTCAGGATGCAACCCCCGACTAAAAAACCCTTTGAGTTGAAACCAGCCTAAAGCTACAAATTAACACAAAGAAACTATTGAATTTACATAAAATGATTGATGTTTTATCAAATTTTATATTTTTGCATAGTTTAACAATAAAAAATAGTATTACAATATCATATACCCTACACCACACTGTCGTAAGAGGTGTCAATAACATAATAATCTGCTAAAAATCGACGTTAAATGGCCAACAGTCTTAATTTAGGACACTTTAAAGTTTTTTTTGATGATTTTTCCAACTTTAATTGTAAATTTTACGACTTTTATGACGATTTTCGCCCAAAAACTGTTTGCATATTTTTTTGCATATTCTGCATATTTTTGCATATTTTGCACATTTTTTTGCATATTTTGCATATTTTTTGCATATATTTTGCATATATTTTGCATATTTTTGGCATATTTTTGATATGACCCCAAATATCGAAAAATTTACCCTTAAAACGCCTAGATCCATAATTTGAGTCCAATCGGATAAGAAATAAAAAACATGCAAAAATCCGATGTCTAGTCATTACTTTGTGGCAACTAACTCCACCACATAAAACAAGTCAAATTTTGATATACATATAAACTACATATAAGTCAGTGCTCTATCTGTGAAATTACTTCGCTTCCATTAAAAAATCCAAATGTTCTCTAAGATGATCCTGATCGGCTACAGTATGACAAAAATGCTACGTATGAAATGGAACTATTTCATACGTAAACAATGGCCTAAGTTAAAGTTATTACATCATGATGGAATCTCTCAAATAAAACGCATGCCGTTTAATTTTGCCACCATTTATAATTTAAATGCAAGCGTTTTATTTGAGATATTCCATCATGAGAAAGAATATATTTATTGAGGCTAAGCGACAAATTATTTCCTAGTTTTAAGTGCATTTCTAAATAAAACACTGAAACTTAATTTTTTTTAAATTATATTTTATTTTTAACTTTTTAGTAAATACATTTTTTGACCACTGAGAACAAAATTATAGTCAATTTAGGCCAAAAATGTATATAAAAACTTTAAAATGCCTGAAATCGTGTAGTACCTTTATATAAAGGCTATACCAAAACCTGGACCTATGTCAACAATTTTTTGGTGGAGAAGTTTGTGGACCATTGAGGACTCCAAATGCCAAGTTACAGCCAATTCGGTCTCAAAATGAAGATAAAATCCTCATAATGCTTGAAATCGGGTGGTACCGCTAAAAGGGGGCTATACCAAAACCTGGACCTATGTTCACAATTTTTGGTAGGTAAATGTCTGTAATGGAAATGCCAAATGACAGTTAATTCTGGCAAAAATGGAGATAAAATCCTCAAAATACCTGAAATCGGGCGGTACCGCTATATGGGGGCTGTAGGAAAAATTGAGCCCATATTCATGTATTGTCATCCAAATCTGAAAAGTGTGCAAAGTTTCAGTTCGATTTGTCAACTGCAACTGTGTGGAAAATGAGTTACCGGAGTTGAAATGCAATTTAAATAAAACACCGTAAAACACTGTAAAATGGACCAATCTTTATTTTAATTTCATATTCATGTATTGTCATCCAAATCTGAAAAGTGTGCAAAGTTTTAGTCCGATTGGTCAACTGCAACTGTGTCAAAATTGAGTTACCAGATTTGAAATGCAATTTAAATAAAACAAAATAAAAACACTGTAAAAATGGTAAAAATGAACCAATATTGGTTTTGATTTCATATTCATGTATTGTCATCTAAATCTGAAAAGTGTGCAAAGTTTTAGTCTGATTGGCCAACTGCAACTGTGTCAAAATTGAGTTACCAGATTTGAAATGCAATTTAAATAAAACAAAATAAAAACACTGTAAAAATGGTAAAAATGAACCAATATTGGTTTTGATTTCATATTCATGTATTGTCATCTAAATCTGAAAAGTGTGCAAAGTTTTAGTCTGATTGGCCAACTGCAACTGTGTCAAAATTGAGTTACCAGATTTGAAATGCAATTTAAATAAAACACCGTTAAACACTGTAAAATGGATCAATCTTTGTTTTAATTTCATATTCATAAATTGTCATCCAAATCTGAAAAGTGTGCAAAGTTTTAGTCCGATTGGTCAACTGCAACTGTGTCAAAATTGAGTTACCAGATTTGAAATGCAATTTAAATAAAACACCGTTAAAACACTATAAATGGACCAATATTGGTTTTGATTCCATATTCATGTATTGTCATCTAAATCTGAAAAGTGTGCAAAGTTTCAGTTCGATTGGTCAACTGCAGCTGTGTTAAAAATGAGTTACCAGATTTGAACTAAACGGACCAAAGCAAGTTAAATAAAACACTGTAAAAAATGGTTAAGTCGAATTCTCCCGTTATTGAGACTTATATGTTTTAGTCGTCATGGCTGATGGACCGTTGAACCTCACCATTTAAGGAAATTTGTAAATATATCGTCTTCCTTGATCGGGGGCGCAACCACCGTTGCACAGAGTCCGATTTTCCGAAAAACCTGGCCAAAACTCTAAAAATGAATGGATTTTGACCTAGCCTTTGGTTCTTATGTTTTTCGGCCCGCTGATTAAATTTTTGATATTATTTAACCCTCAGGCGGTCATTTAAGGGGTCTTTTGGTCCCTCCTCCTATGAAATGTGATCTTATCGGATAAAAATATTCTGCAAATTTGTTCGCCATCAATTTCTACTATAGGTGCTAGAATACACCAAAACTCTATATCTTACCTAAACTCCAGAAATATGCAAAATTATAAACACATTTTAGGGTTAATGACGTAATTTATATGGGTTTTGGCAAAATTGTCATACAAAGCATCATTTTAGAAGAATGGCATCAAAGACAAAAATGTTCTCCGCTAAATTTCACTGTAAGTCATTAAAGAAATGAAATCTCTATTTCCATTACATACAAAGGAAATAACGGTATCAATTTTGCCAAAATACCTAGAAACTAAAATAGGGTTGCAAGCTTCTACCATTTCTACAGTTTTGGAAATGTTTGAGTTAAGATCACTTGGAATCCTTGCACTTGAGGTGTATAATGTCTTTGGCAACTTTACTGACAAGAATGCGAGGAATATTTTTCTTAAAAAAAATTAACCCTCGTGCGAGTCATGAAAGGGGTCTTTTTGGTCTCTTTTTCTAAAAATCTTTAAAATCTTCTATAAAATGTAATGGAATCAGATCACAATATCTAGAAATTTGTTCGCCATAAAATTTTATTATAGGTCTTAGAATACATCAAAACTCTAAATTATAACCAAACGCCAGAAAGTGACCCTATCCTATATTCTGACATTCTGAATCAAAGAAAATCTGTACATATCTGCAAGAAACATATCACATAAAAATGAAAAGTGCAAATATGTGCAGGATGTTTCGATGGAAATTGGTAAAAAAAACTCTTCCCTTTTTATGAAATGATAAGTTACACAGCCCAACTCGATCTTACTCATATCTATTTTCATAATTTATTGTGAAAATTTATCTTGAAAAAAATTAACAAGTACGGACATCAATTACTAAAGAACGCACAATTCATTGGCGACACTGAACATCTTAAATACGTTTCACATACCTTTCATTACAATTACAAAAAGAAAATATTTAATAACCGTTGTTTATTTTGCATATTATCATAGATGTATAAACAACTTAAATATTGAAAAAAAAGAAATATGTCAAATAGGGTCACTTCGACCTGCTTTTATACCCACTTATTAAACAAGAAATGTATATATTTTTTCATAACTACACGCACTGGTATCCTATAAACAATATCTGACCCTTTTTAGTGTAAATTTAGTGCGTTGGCTCGAAAATTAATTTGCAAGCCGACGCACTCATAAGTTTACAAATATAGCGATTATAAAACAATAGGCCCCCGAAATTCGTCTACAAATATATAGCATTTTGAACCACGGGACATTCCTTAACATTATCTAAAAATTGCGTGAAATTTGTTTCAGTAGGTCATCAGTTTTCTAGATATAACTTATTTAAAAAAGTAGGAGTGGTCCTTTATTTTGGCTTCAAATATGTACCTAGGGTACACGCAACCCCATTGCCTCCCAAAATTTATGCTGAAACCGATATAATCATAAGTTTGGCTTATACATATAGCGTTTAAAAGAAAGGCGTGGCGAAGGTACCCCACCTCCTCCAAAAATCATAAAATATACATAACACCCGTAAACCTTGAGTTGTTGCTGCAAATTTCATGGAAATTGGTTCAGTAGTATTGGAGATATAACATTTTTAAAAAAGCACGAGTGGTCGGGTCTTTAGGCCGCCAACAAGTACCTATGGGGGGCCATCCCTGTACATTCCCTGACAATTTCAAGAAAATCAGTAGTTTCTGGGTCCCAAATAAGTAGGTAAGGTCGGAGACACAACCACAATTGTTTCGCAAATTAATTTTCAAACCGATACATTCGTAATTATTGTAAAGACAGCATTTTTAAAGAAATACGGTATGTGGGAAGTACCCCGCCACTTCCGAAATTTAACAAATCCCTGTACATTTCATGGCAATTTAAGGAAAATCAATTCAGTAGTTTTGGTAATAATTTAATAATTGTTTAACAAACATCCCAGAAGGGACAACGGAGCCTTTTCTCATATCAATGAGTGCACCCCGATTCATATTAGCTCAATTATATGGGACCTACTGTTTATCGTCGAGTCCGAACGGCATGTCTAAAACACCACCTGTAGAGAAGTTTTACAAGGCTGAAATAATTAGGAAATGTCGCCAACATTACTGAGGGGTATTTTGCCACCGTTGAAAAGTGTTTGATGTTGACTGGCCGGGGAATCGAACCCACGACCTTTAGCGTGCAAGGCGGGTGTGCATACCATTGCACCACGGTGGCAACCAGAGTTTTTGTAGAAAAGAAAATTTAAATACTGATGCCATTACCAACGAACGACATTTGATTTGATTTTTATTTATATAGTTATGTAAATGTCTTTTGTTGTTCTTTTTGTTGTTCTTTTTGTTGTTCTTTCATTCCGTATTGCAATTATACTGCTTATGCAATGTAATTTCCACCACTAAATAAAATAAATAAAATTCTTTTAAATTGGAATCCGTTTTTCTGGCCAATTATAAGTCCGCTTTTTGTGCGGATTTTTGTTTTCCATGGAAATGTCTAGGAATTCATTGAAGCTCTGTGTAGTGTGTGGTTGCAACCTGCAAAATTCACTTCCACCACCACCGCCACGTTATAAGATTTGATGGCTGGCAATTTTGCTTGGGTGTTATTTGCTGATTGCGGTATGATTCCCGGGCTCCCAATATGATTTTAAGTGGTGCAATGGATGTGATTTGTTAATGTTATTATATCGGGTTGTTTATGCAGTAAAAATGTGGGATGGGTACAGTGGAATGAAATCAACTTTGAACAGGAAACCAAGAAGTTGAGCAAATTGCAAATGGGTGTGCCCTGTAATTAGTACTATTTTCCAAGAATATTCCCTAAAGGACAAGCGGAGATTTCAGTTTCGCGGCAGGCGGTACTTTGCGTCGAAAGAATCATGGGTCAGTCACCTCAACAATTTTATGTTAGTGTTCGTTCTTAAGCATTGGTGTGGTAATATATCTCGGAATTCCTGCACCGAGTATTTTTTGGTCCGCGTATAAAGAACATACCTGGGTCAAGGATGAATTTTACATCTAATCTTGACAGCCTCCGATAAGAAAGGAGTTATGTTTCTGCCAAAACCTCTCCCGGCGTGTCTCTAACTTCGTCGTCAGAATACGAGACACCCCACATTATTCCTAACAACAATAAATACAGCATCTTGCTGTTCAGCGACCCGGGAATGCATCATTCCTGCAACGGTCTCCACAACAAAGTCAGTCAGATTCTAGACGTTATAGGTCGGCGAAATAAAATCGTAGCTGCGACCAAGGTTTGTTTCCTTTAGACCACCTTTAAAGTTCAGGTGGCTACAACGTTTTGCAGAAGGATAGTAACGCCATTTTGTCCAATACAATCCTATCTCGCTTGAGCTTGACTCTATTCGTAAAGGATGAGCCTGCCGAGATTGAGTTGGTTAATGTTTACAGACCGCTGGTGTATAGCCGGTGTATTCGCTCAAACGAAGATAATATTAGGTTGCCACAGCTCACCAGATATCGCTATTGTGAAAACCGGTCTAATAAATGACGTGTACTGACGGCCCAGACCACCATTAATAGATCACTCTGGCCTCCTACTTTCCTTTTCTGAACCATGGAAAAGTTGATCACTGCCTAAAATAGATGTCCAGTTCCTCATATCCTCGAGTAGCTGAGAGAATTTCCGGTTCATTGTCACATGTGCCTCCGCTGGATAGTTATCTTCCGGTCGGATATCCAAAAATATCCAAAATTATTCCCAGCGGATGTGATGGGACTAGCTACGTAGCGAGATGAGTTTCGTCCCTAAAACTTCAAGAATTAGGAAAATTACTCTAGAAGAGAACAGGTTAGTAGGCAACCACTAGACCACTTGAAGCAATGCAACAGTTGTACAGGACTGAATAAATTGTGAGCAGCGGTTAAATCACTATCGAATCCGGGAACGAAAGCTGCTTCTTTCAATGGTGTAACAGTGACAGAGAAGCATGTGTTATTTCAATCGGGTGTTAATAAAGCACCCTAAGAGTAATAGGGAGAAGAGGAGTATGCTACGCCATATAAGAACCCTCTCAACCCAGGAGGTACAACCACAATTTACTATAAGCGATGTTGCAGATATCATCCGAAACGCGAAATCATCCTAATACTTAAACAACTGGATGTCCAGGAGCTGTGTATTTAATAAGTGTCCAGGAAAATTGGTAGGGTGGTCTCTCTATCCAGGCAAGGATGTCGACAGAGTCGAATCAAAAAGTAATGATTCTAGAGGCACTACCCCTCCCCATGATGGGAAGCTGTTTCGATACCGTCAACCATACCAAGCTGTTCGCGGATATGGAGAATACTTCCTTCCAGCCGTGTTTCAAACATTGAATAAGCAACTATAGGTTTAGACCCAGTCGTTTGTAGAATTTACAAACAATAAGTCCAAAAACCGTAGAGTGAAACAGGTAGTTCCTCAAGGCGGGGTGATATCTGTCGAACGGTTTAACCTCTAACTTTCTGAAGTTCCACACCCTCCAGACGGCATAAAAATCGAAACGTATGCCTATTGTTGATGACATATCTGATAGGTTAAATAAAATAAACCTGCCACACTCTACAACACCTAGACGGCTGAATTGAAGCTCCCCCTGAATATATTGGACGATGGTGTTCTGATTGCGACCACTAACTACCCCAAGATATTGTGTGTAACGTTCAAAAGCAGGTTTACGTCCGCTCATGACTACAGGGTGCCTCCTCTTGACCATCTTTATGAAGAGGTCAATATCTTAGTAGTTTATCAGAGCAACAAGATGTTGTCGATGCAATACTTGCTGGGCTGTTATGGCTATGATCATCCCTGGCATGAGCCTCTTCTGGACAGTCTTCTCACACCTAGCCACGTCAAAGGTTCAAACCTGAACAGACTGGCTTGGGTGTTATTGCCATGAGCATCCCTGTTACAATCCTGTCTTCTAAGAAAATCTGGTTTGAGCGAGAGCTACCGAAAGCTTTTGTTGTATATATATGGTATCGGAAAAATAGTACACCCTTTTGATTCTCTCTCCACACATCAAAGTCAACGGATTGAAGAACCACCCACTCACACAATAATAACTTCCTGCAGTATTCAAAAGAAAATATGGTGCCGATACCTAATATACATTTACATCATTGGTGCTCAGAAAAGTTGGTGTATTAGTAGTGGTAATATACTCTTTCCATTGCTAAACAAAGGCATCTCAAAAATAAAGAGAGAATACGTGTGGTTTGTTTACACCAATGTCCGGCAAAAAGGGGCACACGTGCCCTTGATGAGAATAACAACAGAACAACCACCTCTCAGTCTTCGTTCAGAAGTCAAAGAAGAAGGTTCTGTTGTCGGTTGTTTCAATGATTTTTAATTTTAGCAATGCATTAACGCACACGCTGTTTGTGGAGAGAGCGAGAGAGAGTAGTATGCGTGAGGCCGCAAACAATGCATTTGTATTGGTGCCGATACCTGGTTTACACTTTTATGTAAGAGAGCGAGCATCGCTGATATATCCACCGCGTACATCAAGGGTAGGCATTGTGACTCACAAGAGAGCCCATGTGCTCTAAGTGAGCGTACATTTGTTATCGCTCACAGCCTGTGTAGATCAGGGGTGCCAACTTGGTGGTTTTCCCGCTACTTGTGGTGATTTTTGACGTACAAAAACCACTGTTTAAGCAGGAATGTCAACTGTTTTAAGGTAAAAATCGCTACAGACCTATGGTGCGTATGTGGCTGTAGCGATTTTTACCTCGGAACAGTTGGCATCCCTGGTGTAGATGCTAACACGTTGTGAACAACAACAAATTTACGCTCATTGAGAGCACAAGAGAGACCCAAAAATTTTCTCTGCCTCACTCTGGCGTACATCAGCAACGCGCAAAACAGGGCTCTCAGAGAACGTTTTACTCTCCACACAGCCAATTCAATTAAATGAAAAGCTATGTACTCTCACAATCATTGCCACCTAAAGTATGCAGGTTGTTAACTCTCATATATGGAAATATTTTAACTAAATCGGCCTTCGGCTTTGCCTTACTCGCTAGCAAGCATAGAGAGTTTTTCTTTTGTATGCAGTTTTCTTTTACACATAGCCCAGAAAGTCTGCGTTCACCTTACTACTTTTCAAAAATGATGCTAAAACTTTAATAAAAAGATAAATGATATCAGGTTTTCTTTCATAAATATGTTTTTGGCACTCTTTAGTATCAGAATAAAAAGAAAAATTCCAGAAAATATATTATTTTTGCGAAGGTAACGGTAAAAAAGTGTTACAACTGCTAAATTAGAGCCCCAAAAAGTCTGCGTTCACTTTGTATGTTGCAATAATACCGTTAGTTTTTTTTTTTTGATTTTTTTGCAGTTTTCTCCCATTTTTAATCAATATTGTCACAACTGGTCATTCTGTGAGGTCGTTTGCACACTTAACTTAAAAAAGTAAAGTATTTCAAGAATGGAAAACAAGGGCAAAGAAATTGGCATCGATAAAAGGAACATTCTAGGTAAATAATGGAAAAAGCTATCAAAATATTGTCGAAACTGTAGGTAGAACATATTAGTCTATACACAGAGTGATAATTAACTATAAACAAACCGGAATTTTTACGCCACAGCCCAGATCTGGGCATTATATAGAAGCCAAAACCTTACAATCTCAGCAGTATGCTTTGAAACGTTGCAACCAAAATTTCGTAGCTGAACCATGTTCTTCTGCATTTTTGGTTCAAATTGCGCTTCATGATGTTAAGGTAACCATACTTGTCCATTGTCAATTCAATAAATACAAGTTGGCCCAATCCAGAAGCTGCTACACACCCCCAAACCAAAACAGCACCCTCGCCATTTTTTACGGTGTAAAACAAGATTTTGTTTTTCAAGCGCTGATCGAGCTTTCTCCGAACAGTTTGAAGTCCTTTCATTGCAAACATATAGAACATGCTTTCGTCCGAAAATATGACTTGATTCCGGAATACTGGGGGCTTGTTTATGTATTCATTAGCAAATTCAATGTGCTTCTGCCTGTTCACTAGTGATATGTACGGCTTTCTCCGTGCGACTATACCGTGATATCCAGCTTTATGCAGTATTTTTCTGGCGGTTTGTGCACAAATACTTTTTTTGGATGCCATTTTCACATTTTCAACAATTTTCGAAGTAATTATCGGACTGTTTGTTTTAACTATATTAGTTATGTTACGCTCCTCCCGTTCTGATAATATTTTTGACCGTCCAAAACTGAGCTTTGACCGTCCAGATCTGGGTTTTGACGTAAAAATTCCGGTTTGTTTATAGTTAATTATCACTCTATGTATAGACTAATATGTTCTACCTACAGTTTCGACAATATTTCGATAGCTTTTTCCATTATTTACCTAGAATTTTCCTTTTATCGATGCCAATTTCTTTGCCCTTGTTTCCATTCTTGAAATACTTTACTTTTTTAAGTTAAGTGTGCAAACGACCTCACAGAATGACCAATTGTGACAATATTGATTAAAAATGGGAGAAAACTGCAAAAAAATTCAAAAAAACTAACGGCATTATTGCAACATACAAAGTGAACGCAGACTTTTTGGGGCCCTAATTTAGCAGTTTTAACACTTTTTTACCGTTATCTTCGTAATAATATATTTCTGGAATTTTTCTTTTTATTCTGGTAGTAAAGAGTGCCAATAACATATTTATGAAAGAAAAACTGATCTCATTTACCTATTTATTAAAGTTTTAGCATCGTTTTTGAAAAGTAGTAAGGTGAACGCAGACTTTCTGGGCTATGTGTATTTCGTTTTCATTACATCAGGACATGCTTTAAATTCATAATTAATTTCACAATTTAGCGAAATCAGGCTTAAAGAGAATATTTGAAAACTCTACTAAAGTGAAAAGGAAAAATTGTTCCCATTCGAACTATGTCTCAAAGTTAAAAAAAAAAACCTCTATGCCCTTTTAAGATTTTTATAAAATTCAAGGGTCCACAAGACACAACCTCCAACACATTCATCACAAAATTGGTTATATGTTCAGATACTTAAATAAAGTGTGTGCAGCAAACCAAAAGAAAGGCAAAAAAATTAAATTACAACAGCGACGAGCCCTATCGATAACAGACCGACAAAGTGCACTTAAGGGTGAAGTACAAAATCAAAGTGAGTATCTTTGGATAGTGTATTAAAGGCTTCCCATCTTGATCATCAGCAGCATCGTCCACGTCATTGCTAGCCAACGTTCAACGAAAAGCCAAAGGATGTTGCAAACATCCTTAGGAATGTAAAACTATCTGGACCTACAAGACTCACTCAATCTACCCAGATGTTAGGGAGTGTGTGTGTATCTGTGTCTTGAAGTATGTGGCAATTTCCTATAAATCTCAAGTATTTGTTTAGTCTTGGTCTCCTCTTCTAAAGTCAAAAGTTTTTGTTATAAATTATGCAATACCTAAAATTTTTCTTTCTTTGCCCTAAAGATACAATTTGGACTGATTGCAAATGCCTTACAACTTCAATGAAGGAGACGAAGAAGAAAAAATATTCTTACGAATTTTTCATAGGCAAACAGTGATTTTGTATGGCTGATTTTGTATAGCTTTGTGCAGATATTGATCAACAACAACATCTGAGGGCATATAAAATCAGCTTTGAGAACTACTTGATAAGATTCATCATCATCGTCATAGTCGTCAACATTTAAAAGGGAAACTGGTTTCATAGATATTCACAAATTGTTTTCCAACTTCTGCTTTGAAGACGGTACGTTGAATGGCCAGCAAGTCACGTCAATTTGGAATAGGGAAATTAGAAAAAGGCAAGTAAAAAGCCAATGTGAAGTGAAACTTTCACCTACGGACAGATCGAATGTATTTAAGGTCTCTTCGGAATTTTGTGGCCCTTTTTGGACATTTGAAATTGCCGACAAAAATGTGGATTAGGAATTAACTGCCCTAAGACACAAATGTTGAACCTTTGTGTGGGAGGTACCCTTAAATGTTGACAAAATATTAGGAGATCCAAAGTTTGGACCAAATTGGTTGCCCCATTCAAGTGATATCGTCCTAGCATTTTAGTGACATTTTTTAAATATTGGGGAGAGGTACCGGAAGTTGTGGACCGGTATTGCCCCATGAAACTAAGTTTGGATATAATACAGTATATAACAGTTCGAGAGTTAACGTGCTTTCCGACAGCCAATATGGTAACATAGGGATTTTTTACACCTTTCCGACAGCCATATATGGCAACATAGGGATTTTTTACACCTTTCGGGCTGTTTTCCTAAGAAATATGCCCCTGAAAAAACTTTTACCGTCATAATGGAGGTAGCGAATGCAAATCGCTTCAACAAAAATCAAAGTGATTCGAGAGCAAGTTTTAAATGAACTTATCCGAAATTGTGTGTGAGAGCTACCAGAAGAAGTAAACAAATATAGTCCATATTCGAACCTGATCTATATCAGGTAGATATATTAAGATGTGCAAAGTATGGATTACATCGGTCACAGTTATCGTGCGCACAATTTTTCCGAATATTTTTGAACTTTTGTGGGGGAGGTACCTGAAGGAGTGGACCGATATGGCTTATCTTCGAATTTAAAATATGTTTGGATAAAATATTACGAAGGCCAAATTTTGGGCCGAATCGGCAGATCCGTTCTAGAGTTATCCTGCGCTCCATCCACTACACACGGTGTAGTATGGACTTGACCCTGATGAGTATGGACTTGCCCAGGAAGTATGGGCTTGCTCCTTGATGAAACTTGTATGGGGCAATGTATAGAAGTTGTTGCAACAAAAATCAAAGCGATTCGAAAGCTGGTCCTAATCTGAACTTATCCGAAAGTTTGTGTGGGAGATACCCGAAAGAGTGGACCGATTGAGTCCATTTTGGATCCTCATCTAAGTTTAGTAGAAATTTCACTATGTGCAAAGTATGGATCAAATCGGTTACTTCCTTCAAGAGTTATCGTGCGCACAAATTTTCCGAACATTTTCGAACTTTTTTGGGGGAGGTACCGGAAGGAGTGAACCGATATAGCCCATCTTCGAACTTAAACTAAGTTTGAACAAAATATTACGAAAGCCAAATTTTGGATCGAATCGGTTGATCCGTTCGAGAGTTATCGTGCGCTCCAGCCAGACAGACGGACATTGCTCAATCGACTCCAAATTGTCTGAAACACATTTCGTCCAAACATACTTGGGGTCTAAAACCATTATTTCGATGAGGCACATTTTGCCCGTATGAAAATGTAAATACCCTCGTTAGCATAAATGCTAAGGGTATAAAAATGGAAATGCTGCCAAAAAATATGTGAATATAATTGTAATTAAATTTAAGTAATCACTTTATAATTTCTGCAAACATAATGAGATTTAAATAGTGGAAATAAAGAAAAAGAAAACTCTTGAAAGGGAGGTGCAAAAAATAATATATATTTTTTTGCTATTTCAGTGCAGATAATTGAACGTTATTAATTCCAAGTTCACTGACAATTAACACATACTTTCACATTTTTAAATGGTTTTATTTAGCTCACCCCGTTTGTTATTTAATTTTATTTATTATTTATTCTTAGGTCAAATTTAGTAATTCAATTTTAACACTCTTCCTGTCAACCGATTAATCTGAAATTTTGTATACACTTTGGATTTTGGTGACAATACAATTATGTTTATTCATTCCCAGCAAAATGTTCGATGCCAAAGATGCTATTCAAGAATGGGTGCAAGTGAAATGGAATGTCATTTTTTCAGCATCTTCACTCATTCTTTTTACAAGAGCGTGACCCCCAAAAGATGCAATTCATTTTCAGATCCTAAGCATGTCATCTTGACTAACTCGATGGAAGGGCATCTTCAACAATTCTTTGGCATGGCATCTATACCAATCCTTTGGCATGCCATCTTAACCAATTCCCAAGAATAACACTTTCACTAATCTTTGGCATGTCATTTTCACCAACCCTTTGGCATGTAATTTTCACGTCTTGTTCGGAAAATGGAAAATGCTGTATTGAAAAATGATTTTCATTTTTTTATTTTATTAATTCAAAGGAATTAATGAAATAACAATAATTTATTTATCATCATAAAGTTTAAATCTATAATTGCAGTTTGTTCTCGTTGTTGTAACAGTAGTTAATATGTTTGTATTCTCATTTTTGTGCTTAATCTGACTTTGGGTCTATCAGTCGTAAGAATGTGGCTATTGCGCTATTTATATGGTTTGTAACCACAAAGCTGCAAACTTAAGTTTCTTAGCAGGATTGGTAGGGCAATTGAAAAGGAGCAGTGTGTCGTGGGGGCCTGTGCTGTATGCTGGGCAGATGTTTTCCACGGTGTCATCAGTACTTGCCCTATAGGAATTTTGACGGCTGCACCATCCCGAGCGTATTGACCCAAAACTACTCTGATTTGTCCTGACAGCTGGCGCTTCTCAGCTGCGATAGATGGTGGATGTTCTCCAAGGACCGCATTCACACGATAACTGTTTACTGCATCTGCGACTGCATTCGTGTGAATGCTACTTAAACCTGGTTGAAAGGCTTGTTAATCTAGAGGTTCTCTCTTGTAACGTTAGACTTCTCTTTCTAGATTATGAGCACGGCTTGCTCTGAGTGATATGGAGATGGCCTTCAGCGCTGTGCTGCATACGGATCCTATGCTATTGATCGGCAACTGGAAAATTATTTCTGATGCTGGAAGAACTATAGCCACAAGGGTACTTGCTACGGGCGACAAAAGCGAAATCGGTTTGTAACATTCACCTTTGCTGGCATCCTTTTCGGGCTTCAGTAGCTGGCCTATTTTCCAGACTTCGGGAACGATGTGTTTGGCAAGCGACAGGTTGTAAATTTAAGTGAGAAACTTGACTTCCGGCCGTCCCAGCTGTTGCAGTCTAAACACCGCCGCTGCACGCAACAGATTTTACTTCCTCCGCAACAGGTTTTGATTCATCTTACAAAAGGATTTTACTATAACTGCAGATTACTATTTCGCGAATTTTATTTTACAACGTTTAGGGATCTACAAATCGACTTGTTAAGCAGGGTTCTCTAGAGCAGGCAAGGAATCTTTTGTAATTGGTCTGTTCCTTTACTTATAAAAATGGTAATTGTTGCAAATATGTTAAAAGTGGTGAACTGCTCTCATATAAATTGAATGCTTTTAAAAGTAAGGAAACACTTTGCGAGTAAAAACTGGTAACCTCAGGCACGTAAAAGAACACGACTAATACCAAAGAGTGCAGTCCGACTCTACTTTTAGCTCAATGATTGGGACTTCCTAGCATAATAAATCTTACATTGCTTTAAAGTTTAAACGTACATATTTATATAAATGTGTAAAAATAAAAACACAAAATTCATCTCTATTGGATCGATGGAATGGGTTCAAATGCTAAGGAAAAGATCGGATCTATCACGACTTCCTTTAAATTGGTTCAAATGCTGATGAAACGATCGGATCTTTCACGACTTCCTTCGAATGGGTTCAAATGCTGATGAAAAGATCGGATCTTTCACGACTTCATTTGAACCAATGCAAAAGATCCAGTGAAATCATGGCATCTCATGGAACCACTTCAATAAAATTTTGCTGGGTTATCATTATAAATTCAAGATGGCCGCCGCTACAAAATGGCGGATAACGTAGGTTTTATCAATCCCATCAATATGGGTATCAAATGAAAGGGCTCAACAAGCAGAATACAATATAATATAAAAAATTTAAATCCATTTAAATCCAATATCTTTCTTTGCCCTAAAGATAAAATTTGGACTGATTGCAAATGCCTTACAACTTCAATGAAGGAGACGAAGAAGAAAAAATATTCTTACGAATTTTTCATAGGCAAACAGTGATGTTGTATGGCTGATTTTGTATAGCTTTGTGCAGATATTGATCAACAACAACATCTGAGGGCATATCGCCATAGTCGTCAACATTAAAAAGGGAAACTGGTTTCATAGATATTCACAAATTGTTTTCCAACTTCTGCTTTGAAGACGGCACGTTGAATGGCCAGCAAGTCACGTCAATTTGGAATAGGGAAATTAGAAAAAGGCAAGTAAAAAGCCAATGTGAAGTGAAACTTTCACCTACGGACAGATCGAATGTATTTAAGGTCTCTTCGGAATTTTGTGGCCCTTTTTGGACATTTGAAATTGCCGACAAAAATGTGGATTAGGAATTAACTGCCCTAAGACACAAATGTTGAACCTTTGTGTGGGAGGTACCCTTAAATTTTGACAAAATATTAGGAGATCCAAAGTTTGGACCAAATTGGTTGCCCCATTCAAGTGATATCGTTCTAGCATTTTAGTGACATTTTTTAAATATTGGGGAGAAGTACCGGAAGTTGTGGACCGGTATTGCCCCATGAAACTAAGTTTGGATATAATACAGTATATAACAGTTCGAGAGTTATCGTGCTTTCCGACAGCCAATATGGTAACATAGGGATTTTTTACACCTTTCCGACAGCCATATATGGTAACATAGGGATTTTTACACCTTTCGGGCTGTTTTCCTAAGAAATATGCCCCTGAAAAAAACTTTTACCGTCATAATGGAGGTAGCGAATGCAAATCGCTTCAACAAAAATCAATGTGATTTGAGAGCAAGTTTTAAAGTGAACTTATCCGAAATTGTGTGTGAGAGGTACCAGAAGAAGTAAACAAATATAGTCCATATTCGAACCTGATCTATATCTGGTAGATATATTAAGATGTGCAAAGTATGGATTACATCGGTCACAGTTATCGTGCGCATTATTTTTCAGAACATTTTTGAACTTTTGTGGGGGAGGTACCTGAGGGAGTGGACCGATATGGCTTATCTTCGAATTTAAACAATGTTTGGACAAAATATTACGAGGGCCAAATTTTGGGCCGAATCGGCAGATCCGTTCTAGAGTTATCCTGCGCTCCATCCACTACACACGGTGTAGTATGGACTTGACCCTGATGAGTATGGACTTGCCCAGGAAGTATGGACTTGCTCCTTGATGAAACTTGTATGGGGCAATGTATAGAAGTTGTTGCAACAAAAATCAAAGCGATTCGAAAGCTGGTCCTAATCTGAACTTATCCGAAAGTTTGTGTGGGAGATACCCGAAAGAGTGGACCGATTGAGTCCATTTTGGATCCTCATCTAAGTTTAGTAGAAATTTCACGATGTGCAAAGTATGGATCAAATCGGTTACTTCCTTCAAGAGTTATCGTGCGCACAAATTTTCCGAACATTTTCGAACTTTTTTGGGGGAGGTACCGGAAGGAGTGAACCGATATAGCCCATCTTCGAACTTAAACTAAGTTTGGACAAAATATTACGAAAGCCAAATTTTGGATCGAATCGGTTGATCCGTTCGAGAGTTATCGTGCGCTCCAGCCAGCCAGACAGACGGACGGACGGACATTGCTCAATCGACTCCAAATTGTCTGAAACACATTTCGTCCAAACATACTTGGGGTCTAAAACCATTATTTCGATGAGGCACATTTTGCCCGTATGAAGATGTATATACCCTCGTTAGCATAAATGCTAAGGGTATAAAAATGGAAATGCTGCCCAAAAATATGTGAATATAATTGTAATTAAATTTAAGTAATCACTTTATAATTTCTGCAAACATAATGTAAAAGCGAGAAGAGAAAATAACAACCTATCGATTCGGTTGAGGATTCAATTCTAATTTTATTAAAATAAAATGAAACTTAAGGGCTACTTAAACTAATCTATCTTAGCCTACACGCAGACATACAATCTTTTTTATCTATTTAGCCAGCACACAAGGAGGGTTGTTTTGTCCCTACATTGTGTGCCTTTTACCTACTGAGCGTATCGTTATCTTCGTGTGTGGACTTTATGACATTCTCTCTTATCAGTGCTCACACACATAGATTAATAATTGCCGTCTGCGCCAGCGCATAAGAGCGCTGCATGGAAAACATATGGCATTTTATGGCAATGGGAAATTGATAATATGCAATATTTATTTTTAATGGTTTGATTTTCCCAGTGCCCTAACCTCACCCAAAGACATGTACAAAGTTATTTGTACATTCTCCCGGGCGACAAAAATACGATTGTGAAGTGGACTGTATTATGTGTACTTATTAGCTATGAAAATACAAAATTGAAATAATTGTCATATTTGATGATTTAAAAATACATAATTATATAAAAACAATGTGTGCATCGCCGCATTCGCATCAGCGTCTAGGTTACGGCCACAACGAATGACATCAGCCATCTCTCTAACCTATATCTCTTGCCAGTTCCTCCACCTTTGTCCGCCGGCTTCATTCCCCACGTCATCAGCATGTTTTTCTTCGACCTCTTCCTCCGGCTTACCAGAACTTCTTTCGATGGTGGCATGTTGTTTGGCTTGGCTTGCAACTTCTTTATCTTCAGACGTAATATTTGTAGAATTTGTCTCACCACACCTTCCTTATTATCGCAAATCATTCGTTCGGCCTTGTCACGCTTTGAGCTAATTTGTTTTGTTGTTGCTTTCTCAGATACGTCGTTGTTGGACGATGATATATGCGAGTTATCAACAATTTCGCTATTGTCGAAATCTCGTTCTTCTTTTATAAGTCCCGGGCTAGAATCGCCAGTTTCTATTTCGAACGTTTCTTCTTCATCCTCGGCATTAACTTCTAGAACTTCTTCCTTCTTCAGATAATATTCCACCGTCTCATCTGCCTCGTTTAAATCATCATGAAAGGCTTGTTGTTCGCCTACGTCTGGGCTATGTGCTCCAGCGAACTGCTGTGGCAACGCTTCTTCTTTCATTTGTCGTTTTCCAAAGTAGAAACTGTTGCTGGTCATTTCTTTTTTCAATTCCTTAATTTCATCCATGGCTTTGTTGCGGTCAGTAATTGCAGCATTGTATTCGGAATTTACTTCAGTAATTTCTTCCTCATTCTGAGGACTTGCCGGCGGGGATGATTCCTGGGAACTATCAACCGCTTTATTTCTTGTATATAATTGCAGCAATAGTTCCATTTGCCCCTGCCTTTGCTCCATTATTACTCTCTGTCGTTCAAAAAATGCATCCATGCTAAGCCGCATCATCTCCAACATTGTGTTTATTTGTGTCTCCATGGTTGAGTTCTTTTTTTGTACTTTATATATTTTTATTTTGGGGCTTTTTCCTTTTTTCCACTTTTTTTTTTGTTTGGGACTCTTATAGTCCTCTTTTCAAAAGGTAATTTTTAGTGGGACTATATGTCCTCTTTTCCAATTTATTTTTTGTTTTATATTTGTTTTATTTTTTCTTAAGTGGGACTATGTGTCCTCTTTTAAAATTTTTATGTATTTTTTTTAATGTTTGCCTTCGCGGCTTTTTCTAAATTTGCCTCATTGGGTCTTTTGAAATTGTTGCCTCTCTGGGTCTTTTTCTATGTATGCCTCATTGGGTCTTTTCTTTACTTCAGCAATTCCCTTCTTTTCTAGGGAGGAGCTGATTTTAATATTTTTTATTTTAATTTTTTTCCTTTGAGTCTCTTACCACTGGTGGGGGAAAACTCAATTTTTTATTTTTTCTTTTTGTCGCTAGTTCAAACCTATTCAGAGGCTCGATGGACCAAATGTAAAAGCGAGAAGAGAAAATAACAACCTATCGATTCTAATTTTATTAAAATAAAATGAAACTTAAGAGCTACTTAAACTAATCTATCTTAGCCTACACGCAGACATACAATCTTTTTTATCTATTTAGCCAGCACACAAGGAGGGTTGTTTTGTCCCTACATTGTGTGCCTTTTACCTACTGAGCGTATCGTTATCTTCGTGTGTGGACTTTATGACATTCTCTCTTATCAGTGCTCACACACATAGATTTACGATGGCTCGGAATTCATCATACATATTTAAAATAGATTAATAATTGCCGTCTGCGCCAGCGCATAAGAGCGCTGCATGGAAAACATATGGTATTTTATGGCATTGGGAAATTGATAATATGCAATATTTATTTTTAATGGTTTGATTTTCCCAGTGCCCTAACCTCACCCAAAGACATGTACAAAGTTATTTGTACACATAATGAGATTTAAATAGTGGAAATAAAGAAAAAGAAAACTCTTGAAAGGGAGGTGCAAAAAATAATATATATTTTTTTGCTATTTCAGTGCAGATAATTGAACGTTATTAATTCCAAGTTCACTGACAATTAACACATACTTTCACATTTTTTTCGTAATTATATTGCTTACGATTTGCTTGTGTCTTTTCAAATGTATGGAAATAGAGAAAAAAATGTTCAGTTTATCAGTTAGAATATAATAAGAATCCATATATTAATAACAAATGAGAAAATGCTATAGTCGGTACGGGGCCGACTATGTGATACCCTACACCACTACCTCTGTGCATAATCTTTTCACTCGAAAACATTTCTTCTATGGAGATAAGAAAGTTTTCACCTATCTGGCTTTTATACCAAATGACTTAAGGCGAACTGATCCTAAATAATTAATATTTTATTTTATATTTAACTACTATCGACATCACCAACATCTCTGTGAGAAAATTTCGTGATGATCCGATCAAAATTCCGACCTGTAGTGTGATCGCAGAAAAAGTGGAAAAAAGGGATGCATTAACGACTATTGCGATATCTCTATTATTTGATAATCTACGCCAACCTACTTTGCATAATTTTAAAGATGGGATTTTCTACTTTCTTAGTCAGGCTTTGCTTTTAGAAGGTCCCCAACCAAAGGTGTGATATCCGTCATTATTATTAAAATCGAAATGAATGACCAGTAGAGACCTGTAGCGTGATTTCCAAAAAAAAAAAAAAAAATGGAAAAATGGGATGTATTACCGACTATTGCGATATCTCCGTTATTTGGTCACCTACGCCGACCTAGTTTGCATCATTGTAAAGATGGGATCTTCTACTTTCATAGTCAGGCTTTGCTTTTGGAAAGTCCATAACCAAAGCTGTAATATTCGTCATTATAACTAAAATCGCAAAAATGAAAATTTGGGTTTCATTTGCGACTATTGTGATATCTTCGTTGTTTGATCACCTACGAGAACCTACTTTACATCATTAGAAAGGTGATATTTTCTACTTTTATTGTGAGGTCTTGCTTTTGGTATAACCCATACAGAAGCTGAGATATTCGCTTTAGGAAAAAACGTTGTCTTTTTATCCACATAAGTTTTTTGCCCATTCCGACCCCTAAATATTATCCGAACATCACCAAAATCAATAGGTTTCTTCCCCTCCGGGACCCCCATCAACATCCAAAATTTCGTGACGATCCGATCAAAATTGCGACCTGTAGCGTGATGGCAATGTTTAGATGGACAGACGGGCGGACACACATAGCCAGATCGACTCAGCTCTTCGAGACATTCATTTTGGTATATATAAGTATGGGTCTACGACCATTATTTCGATGCGTTACACATAGTGGTGTAGGGTATAAAAACAATACTGCAGAATCGCGATAATTCGTAACAAACTACCGGTCCCTTTAAAAAAATCGCGATATTTCGAATCTCGTTAACTCGTAATCTCGCTAAATCGTAATCCTTGATAATTCGTAAAAATTTTCTGGTCCCTTGAATTACGAATTATCGCGACTCTACTGAATTTAGAAAATAATTTATTGTTACGGAAATAGGTTTCACTTGGGGTTCATTTAGATTACTATTCCTCAATGCTTTATTGACTTGACTTCAATTATTCACACAAGACTGATACTCTCCCGTATTTATACTCGCTCGCTGATGCATAGACCAGCGTTAAGCAAGATAACGCCCACGTGCGCTTAATGAACGTTCCTCTCTCCACTCACACAAATAAACTAATTGAAAAAGCATGCACTTACACAATGACACCCAGTAAAGTATGCAATAGAAAATATGATGCCTATCCCTCGCATAGACTGTTATAGCATCCTCAATCTAGTTTGTTTTCCAATGTTCAAGGAAATGCTAACCGATTCGCAAATACACATACAAACAGACTGATAAATAAAAACAACAAATGGGGCCGAGGTTATAAATACGAGAGAATGAATGACGCAATGACCACAACTGAATGATCAACACACATTTGAGAGAGAGTTTAACAAAACAATAGCAAAATAAACGTGGAACATTAAGACTAAACTATAATTTCATAGTTGGAGAAAATTCTATACAGTAATTTGTGTTGCAGAACTGATTCAAATAAAGTAAATCCTTAATAAAATTTTACGCAACAAATCAGATTTTTTAATTAATGGAAATTCACCTAAATTAACTTTAATCGCCCAGTTACTGTTCAGTCGCACAGCTTGTTCAGGTTCAGTCCTCGATTGTAATGCTGTTGTGCCACTCTGCATTTTTCGGTATACATGCTGATGATGGGCAACTGGGAAACAGCTTGTCATCATAGGCAAGAGTACAGCACAAGAATCTTGGCTACTGGAGACAGAAGGGAAACTGAGCTGTGCCCTGTCAACTTTCTAGACTTCTGGTACTATATGGCTGGCTAACGATAAACTGATGACACTTGTCAAATACTCAACTTCGGGTTCATCCAGTTCTTTAAAAATTATCATAGAGATCCCCTGTGAGCCTAATGCTTTGGATGGTTTCGCGTTTTGAAAGTAACAGGCGTTCTATCATCCTTCTTTCCCTGATTCGAGAGTGAATTACCGTTGTCCACAATTTACTCAACACTGTACCAATGCTGTATTACTTCAGGTAGTCAACCTTTTTTTAGCCTGTTGACTTCAAGAGTGTGTTCCTTACTCTTTGGTCTTTAGGATCCATACGACGAAGCTCATCACGCTTATTTGCTACCGTCGTACAGTGTTGCCGCTTCCATAAAAAAGTGGACAAAAATAGAAAGAGTTGACCTTATTTGATGAATTTTTGCACAAGTACTTATAAGGGCATAGGAATGAAAAAATTCATCTTTGGTCCATATCGGTTCAGATTTGGATATAGCCCCCATATATATCTTTCCCCGATTTTGCTATAACTCGGTCAATTTTGATCGAATAGCCTTCAAATTTAATATGTAATGTTTTCTTAGGCCCCTGAGTAGCTCTACCGATTTTCAAAGAAAACGGTTCAGATTTGGATATAGCCCCCTATATAACTCGGTAAATTTTTGATGAATAGCCTTGAAATTGAACATGGGATTTTTCCTCAGGCCACTGTTCACTTTTACCGATTTTGAGTTGATTTCGCAAAATCGGAACAGATTTGAATATAGCCTATATATATATATATATATATATATATATATATATATATATATATATATATATATATATATATATATATATACTAGCAAATACCCGCTACTTCGTATGCGGAAAGGGCATAAAATATATATGAACAATATTTAATGTGGAAGCGGTGAACACTGACCATTATGTTGTATTAAAACCTATTTTAAATACCAACATTTAATCAATTAAACCCCTTAATCCAAAAAAAACATATCTGCAGTATCGCACCCCTACACAGTTACCATATTTTTTATTTCGGATTTCCAAAACTACGACCTCATATCACAGACATACACCAACAGCGACTCATATTGCAAATTTCAGACTTGACTTCTGGTTTTACTCCTTCACCTACACAGCATTCCCTCCCAATACGAATTTCCAAACACTAAACTTTATCTCACCCCTTCACAACAACAATAACGCACATTCAGAATTCAATGTTCTAGCTTCAGCGGTTTCGCCAAGAACCCGAATAGGTTCGTAAAATTTTCGAAATATATCCCCATATAATGGTACCCCACGACTTAGTGTTTTTAAAAAATAGAACAAATCTATACTGTCCAATTTTCTTTACATTTGGACCTTGATACTCAGAGGATATAAAATCTTTATTTAAAAATTGTCTACTTCAATCCACTTTTATTAGAAGAGGTATTTTGAAGACTTAGAACATTTTTCAACCCAACTCCGAACTTTATAACAAATATTTTTCCATTTCGTATTTTTTGTCCAAATTATATAATCCAAGCTTTGTTCCTACACCCAACACCGAATTTAGTACCATTTAGTACTTTTTGTTCACCTATAGTAGGTATTTCTCACTTTAACCGTTTATACAATACCAAAATGGTTTTGGTACCAACATGTTACCAAACTTTTCGTACACATAATTAAAGGTTTCAAAGCTTACTTCCTTATACTCAACATATATCCCGACCGCAATTCACTTTTCAAGCTTTATATGTTCCGCTGAAAGCAATTATATTACTATTCAGTACTTTTTGTACAAATAAGTGTGAATTTTCAAAACGTCATCCCTACCTCCACTCTAAACAACAATTGCTAATCTAATACCGAATTTCAAATTTAAAAATTCCAGTTCTACGCCTTTACAAAATCACAAATTGTACAAAATTCTGTACCATATAGCAAATACCAAAAGGTACCAAATTTTGTACCATTCGCCACTTATCGTACACGACTTTCCAAAAACTATTTGCATAACTCACTTCTTTCGTTCATCTAAATCCAAATTATAGCCAATGTACTTTCATTTAGCACTTCTTCATAAGTACGAATTTCCAAAGTAACCGCAATCCTACACTCCAACAGTAATCTGTTCACGCAAATACAAATTGTATCGGATTTAGTACCATTTAGTACTGCTTCGTGCACATTAGTACGATTTTCTAAATTTACCTCCATATCTCAATTCTAATTCTAACAGTAATCTTAATTCCAAGTTTCACTCACTACCATTTAGGACTTTTCGACCTTTGGTACACCTTTCTTACTCTTTATCAGTGACCCTTATTCCAAATTTCAGCACTATTCGTTCACCCAAATCCAAATTGTACTAAATTTAGTACTTTTCGTACGCTTATAGTTCGAATTTCCAAAAACCTTTCTTTGTTACTCTCCATCAGTGACCACTCATTCCAAATTTCAGGATTCCAGCTCTATCCGTTCACCCGAATCCAAATTGTACTAAATTTAGTACCATTTAGTACTTTTGTTAATCTCCATCAGTGACCCCTCATTCCAAATTTCAGGATGCCAGCTCAATCCGTTCACCCAAATCCAAATTGTACTAAATTTAGTACTTTTCTTGCACTTACAGTTCGAATTTCCAACAACTTTTCTTTGTTACTCTCCACCAGTGACCCTCATTCAAAATTTCAGGATTCCAGCTCTATCCGTTCACCCGAATCCAAATTGTACTAAATTTAGTACCATTTAGTACTTTTGTTAATCTCCATCAGTGAACCCTCATTCCAAATTTCAGGATTCCAGCTCAATCCGTTCACTGAATCCAAATTGTACTAAATTTAGTACCATTTAATACTTTTCGTACACTAATAGGTCGACTTTCCAAAAAACTTTCATTGTTACCTTTCATAAGTGACCTTCATTCCAAATTTCAGTATTCCAGCTCTATCCGTTCACCCAAATCCAAATTTTACTAAATTTAGTACTTTTTGTGCACTCGCAGTTCGAATTTTCAAAAACTTTTCTTTGTTACTCTTTATCAGTGACCCTTATTCAAAATTCCAAGATTCCTGTTCTATCCGTTCACCCATATACAAATTGTACTAAATTTAGTACCATTTAGTACTTTTCGTACGCTTATAGTTCGAATTTCCAAAAACCTTTCTTTGTTACTCTCCATCAGTGACCCCTCATTCCAAATTTCAGGATTCCAGCTCTATCCGTTCACCCGAATCCAAATTGTACTAAATTTAGTACCATTTAGTACTTTTGTTAATCTCCATCAGTGACCCTTCATTCCAAATTTCAGTATTCCAGCTCAATCCGTTCACCCAAATCCAAATTGTACTAAATTTAGTACCATTTAGTACTTTTGTTAATCTCCATCAGTGACCCTTCATTCCAAATTTCAGTATTCCAGCTCAATCCGTTCACCCAAATCCAAATTGTACTAAATTTAGTACTTTTCTTGCACTTACAGTTCGAATTTCCAAAAACGTTTCTTTGTTACTCTCCACCAGTGACCCTCATTCAAAATTTCAGGATTCCAGCTCTATCCGTTCACCCGAATCCAAATTGTACTAAATTTAGTACCATTTAGTACTTTTCGTACCCTAATAGGTAGACTTTACAAAAACCTTTGATTGTTACTTTTCATCAGCGACCTTCATTCCAAATTTCAGTATTCCAGCTCTTTCCGTTCACCCAAATCCAAATTGTACTAAATTTAGTACCATTTAGTACTTTTCGTACCCTTATAGTTCGAATTTCCAAAAACCTTTCAACGTTATCCTTCATCATCGACTCTCATTTCAAATTTCAGGATTCCATCCCTATCCGTTTACCGAAATCCAAATTGTACTAACTTTAGTACTATTTAGTACTTTTTGTACCCTTATAGTTCGAATTTCCAAAAACCTTTCATCGTTATTCTTCATCAGCGACTCTCATTTCAAATTTCAGGATTCCACCTCTATCCATTCACCCAAATCCAAATTGTACTAAATTTAGTACTTTTCGTGCACATACAGTTCGAATTTTCAAAAACTTGTCTTTGTTACTCTCCATCAGTGACCCTCATTCAAAATTCCAAGATTCCTGTTCTATCCGTTCACCCAAATCCAAATTGTACTAAATTTAGTACCATTTAGTACTTTTCGTACGCTTATAGTTCGAATTTCCAAAAACCTTTCTTTGTTACTCTCCATCAGTGACCCCTCATTCCAAATTTCAAGATTCCAGCTCTATCTGTTCACATAAATCCAAATAGTACTAAATTGAGTACCATTTAGTACTTTTCGTACACTAATAGGTAGAATTTCCAAAAACCTTTCTTTGTTACTCTCCATTATTAACTCCATTTCAAATTTCAGGATTCCAGCTCTATCCGTTCACCTAAGTCCAAATTGTACTAAATTTAGTACCATTTAGTACTTTTCGTGCCCTTATAGTTTGAATTTCCAAAAACCTTTCATCGTTATTCTTCATCAGCGACTCTCATATCAAATTTCAGGATTCCATCTCTATCCGCTTACCGAAATCCAAATTTAGTACCATTTAGTACTTTTCGTACCCTTATAGTTCGAATTTCCAAAAATCTTTCATCGTTACTCTTCATCAGTGACCTTCGTCCCAAATTTCACGATTCCTGCTCTATCTGTTCACCCAAATCTCAATAGTACTAAATTTAGTACCATTTTGTACTTTTCGTACACTTATAGTTCGAATTTCTAAAAACCCTTTGGTACATATTTCTAGCTCTCCATCAGTTACCCTCATTCCAAATTTCAGAATTCTAGCTCTTACCGTTTGCCTAATACAAAGGGTACCATATTTAGTACCTTTTAGTACTTTTCGTACACTTCTAGGTCGAATTTCCAAAAACCCAGCCTTATCTCACCCCTACACACCAACAGCACCCAAAATTTCAACTTTCTAGCTTCAGCGGTTTCGTCTGGGCGCTGATGAATCAGTCAGTCAATCAGTCAGTCAGGCAGTCAGTCAGTCACTCACCTCACTACTCTTTTATATATATAGATATATATATATATATATATATATATATATATATATATATATATATATATATATATATATCACCGATTTTGCTATAAATCGATCAATTTTTGAACAATAGCCTTTAAATTTAACATGGGGTTTTTTCTTAAGCCCGTTTTCAGTTTTCAGAATTTGACAAAAATCGGTATAGATTTGGGTATAGCTCTCATATATATATATATATATATATATATATATATATATACTAGTTGAACCTGGTGCGCTTTGCTGCCCCGACTACGATAAAATATAATGGAATGTCAGAATTATTTTAACGTTTTTAATATTTTAACGAATAAATATAGGAGATATGAAGGCGTTATATACCTATTCAGTGTTGTTATAGAGCTACTATGGTATTTTTGTATGTTTCAGGAGGTAACACTCCTCCGAATGCCTTTGCGTCAATAAGTATTCCTAATGATTTAGATATATCATAATAAAACATAAATCTTAAGAAGTCTCTCATAGACATGATAATTAATAACTGTAGCCTTGGTCAATTCCTTCCCGACTATAAGTACTTCTGCAAATAATGATGATTTTTACTGACTGCTAAGTCTTTCAAATTTCATTAAAATTGAACATACGTAACAAAAACATGAAATCGACCGAAAATATATATGGGTAGCTATATTCCTATATGAACCACTCTCGATATAATTTGTCAAATTTATTTTTAGACCAAATCCCGTCTCACGTTCACATTTTGTGCATAAAATACAGGAAATCAGCCGAAAATATATATGGGAGCTATATTCTAATCTGAACCGATTTCGGTATAATTTGTCCCATTTATTTCTAGAACGAACTGCGTCGCGATTTCCAAATTTCAGTGAAATTGGACGTATGTAGTGTGTCCAAATCTGAACCGGTCTCGATATAATTTGGCACTTTTATATTTGGAACAAATTCCGTCAGACATCCCAAATTTCAGCGACATTAGACACATATTGTGTGTTTAGAGCATCAAATACAGAAAATCGGACTAAAATATAGATAGGAGCAATATCCAAATCTGAACCGATTTCGATATGATTTGGCACATTGTCTAGATCAAATCCCGTTACGCATTCAAAATTTCACCGAAATTGGACATAAATAGCGAGTTTGGTTCATAAAATACAGGAAATCGGCCGAAAATATATACGGGAGCTATATCCAAATCTGAACCGATTTCGATATAATTTGGCACATTTATTTCTAGACCAAGTTCTGTAACACATTCCAAATTTCAGCGAAATTGGACATATATAGCGTGCTTGGTGCATAAAATACAGGAAATCGGCCGAAAATATATATGGGAGCTATATTCAAATCTGAACCGATCTCTATATAAGTTAGCACATTTATTTCTGGAACAAATTCCGTCAGACCCTCCAAATTTCAGCGAAATTCAACATATACAGCGTGTTTGGTGCATAAAATGTGGAAAATCGGCCGAAAATATATATTGGAGCTATATCCAAATCTGAACCGTTTTCGATATAATTCGGCACATTTATGCCTAGACCAAGTTCCGTTACACATTCCAAATTTCAGCGAAATTGGACATATATAGCGTGTTTGGTGCATCAAATGCGGAAAATCGGCCGAAAATATGTATGGGAGCTATATCCAAATCTGAACTGATTTCGATATAATTCGGCACATTTATGTCTAGACCAAATTCCGTTACACATTCCAAATTTCAGCGAAATTGGACATATATAGCGTGCTTGGTGCATAAAATACAGGAAATCAGCGAAAATATATATGGGAGCTATATTCAAATCTGAACCGATCTCTATATAATTTAGCACGTTTATTTCTAGAACAAATTCCGTCAGACCCTCCAAATTTCAGCGAAATTGGACATATATAGCGTGTTGGTGCATAAAATAAAGAAATCGGCCGAAAATATATGTGTATGGGAGCTATAGCCAAATATGAACCAATCTCAATATAATCTGGCACATTTATTTCTAGAACAAATTCCGTCAGACATTCAAAATTTCAGCGAAATTGGACATATATAGCGTGTTTGGTACATACAATAAGGAAGTCGGCCGAAAATATATGTGTATGGGAGCTATATCCAAATCTGAACCGATTTTGATATAATTTGGCACGTTTATTTCCAGACCAATTTCCGTCTCACATTCCAAATTTCATTGAAATTGGACATAAATAGCATGTTTGGTACATAAAAGAAAGAAATCGGCCGAAAATATATGTATGTGGGAGCTATATCCAAATCTGAACCGATTTGAATATAATTTGGTAAATTTATTTCTACATCAAATTCCGTCACACATACAAAATTTGGAGATTGTATCTGTAATAGTTCTAAAGATATTTGCATACAAAATCTAAATTTGTTGGAGGTACCTCCGGTTTTGATGCTATATCTCCAGATCAACGCGAAATTTCAAAAAATGATATAGCCTATTTTCATTCCAGGCCATGTAGCAATGTACCCTAAACATTTCAGTAAGATCTGTTCAGCGGTTTTCGAGTCTATAAGCCACAAACAAACAAACAGACAAACAAATTTCAATTTTATATATATACTAGCTGACCCGGTCCGCGTTGCTGGCCCGTTGTTTGGGTTCTCCGTGTAAAATTTAGTTATCTATCCAGCATTGATACAGCCATAATTAGGCATCCCTCTAGAAACTTCATAATATAAATCAATGTTTTGACATAAATTCCATGTAATGGTAACCCCCAAATTTAAGATATAAAATCTCTTTTACTATACCCTTCACCATAAATTGGCAGTTTAAAGCACTTTGTGACCCACATATAATGATCAGTGCACCTCAATTAACATTGCTATATATTGGATTGTTGGTCTCGGTTGGGGTCGTAATTATTACTGCATAGAATTGTTAGTATAGGTCCACGTTTTGATATAGCTCCCATAGAACGGTACCGGCTGATTTTCGCTATTTTTGAGGATTTAACATCATTATCACACCGAAATGGCTAAAATTTGGTTTTAATGTAATTTAAAGAGGAGAGCATAAATATTCGGATCGACCGAAAGTCACGCCTTTTTATTTGCGCTCGGTATGCAACAGTTATAGGTTTACGTTTTGATATAGCTCCCATAAAGCAGTACTTCCCGATTTTCGATAGTTTGGAGATATAGTCACTTTTGGGGGTCGTAAACAGTCCTGCAGAGAATTTTCAGTATTTGTCCTCGTTGTGATATAGCTCCCATAGAAGGGTGGCGCTTGATTTTCGCTATTTTTGGTGGATTTAACCTCTGGATAGTGACTATCCCACTTATTGTTTAGTGTTCAGCGTTTATAGCATTTTTTAGGCACGCAAAATTATGTATATTATCTGAAATAATAAATGTTTGAACATTTTGTGATGACCGCGATATTTCACTTCCGCGAAGACCATTCAGGGTCAAGACGGTAATTACAGTAGTATTGCAAACAATCTGTAAACAATACGTTCAAAAATATCATGGACTTTAAAAAAAATTGAAGGAGAACCTCCGGTCACTACACTTAGCCATATTTAAATAGCTCACGACCGCGCTATCCCACTTGTTCAAGCTAGTGTTCATATCATTTTTGTGTCACGCTTACTGAGATTATGTATATTAATTGAAATAATACATTTTTGAAAACTTTGTGATGACCGCGATCATTCATGGAAAACGATCTGTGAACAATACGTTCAAAAATATCAAAGATTTCTGATTTTCTTAAAAACATTGTGGGGAGGACCACCGGTCACTACCTTTAGCAGTAAAAAACAGCTTACGACCGTTCTAATTAATTGAAATAATACATTTTTGAAAATTTTGGGATGAACGCGATATTTCACTTCCGCAACGACCATTCAGGATCAAGACAGTTCCGAATAGACTCAAAAACGGCTGAATAGATTTTCTTGAAAATTTCAGATAATGTACTGGGAACACCGGCGGTGAAAATAGGCTATATATTTTTTTGAATGGTCGTCGAAGTGAAATATCGCGGTCATCCCAAATTATTCAAAAATGTATTATTTCAGATAATATACCTAATTTTAGTAAGCGTGACTACAAAACCGATATAACACTGGCTTCAATATGTGGGATAACGCGGTCAACGCCATAGTTTGGAATACCGTAAAATCCCGATAACATGAGATGTCACTATATAGAAATTCCGAAAAATCGATTGGGAAATCTTATGAAATTTTGTATGTGGAGTTTTCAGGTCTGAGAATAGGTCGTAATCAATTTTTTTATCCCGCTAAGTGTAGTGACCGGTGGTCCTCCCCACACATTGTTTAAGAAAACCGCGAAATTCAATATACTTTTTAATATATTGTTTACAAATTGTTTGCATTGCTATGGTAATTACTGTCTTGACCCTGAATGGTCTTCGCGGAAGTGAAATATCGCGGTCATCACAAAATGTTCAAACATTTATTATTTCAGATAATATACATACTTTTGCGTGCCTAAAAAATGCTATAAACGCTGAACACTAAACAATAAGCGGGATAGCGTGATCAACTCCACATTTTGGAATACAGTAAAATCCCGATAACTTGAGATATCACTATCCAGAGGTTAAATCCACCAAAAATAGCGAAAATCAGGCGCCACCCTTCTATGGGAGCTATATCCAAACAAGGACGTATACTGAAAATTCTCTGCAAGACTGCTTACGACCCCCAAAAGTGACTATATCTCCAAACTATCGAAAATCGGGAGGTACTGCTTTATGGGAGCTATATCAAAACGTGAACCTATAACTGTTGCATACCGAGCGCAAATAAAAAGGCGTGTCTTTCGGTCAATACGAATATTTATGCCCTCCTCTTTAAATTACATTAAAACTAAATTTTAGCCATTTCGGTGTGATAATGATGTTAAATCCTCAAAAAGAGCGAAAATCAGCCAGTACCGTTCTATGGGAGCTATATCAAAACGTGGACCTATACTGACAATTCTCTGCAGTAATAATTAAGACCCCAACCGAGACAAACAATCCAATATATAGCAATGTTAATTGACGTGCACCGATAATTGTATGTGGGTCACAAAGTGCTTTAAACTGTCAATTTATGGTGAATCTATATATATAAAAGAGCTTAGTGATAAGTGAGTGAGTGAGTGAGTGAGTGAGTGAGTGAGTGACATGTATATCATCGCCCAGGCGAAACCGCTGAAGCTAGAAAGCTGAAATTTTGACTGTGGGTTGCTGTCGGTGTGTAGGGCTGAGATAAGGCTTGGTTTTTGAAAATTCGACCTAGAAGGGTACGAAAAGTACTAAAAGGTACTAAATATGGTACCCTTTGTATTAGGCAAACGGGAAGAGCTAGAATTCTGAAATTTGGAACGAGGGTAACTGATGGAGAGATAGAAAGGTGTACCAAAGGGTTTTTGGAAATTCGACCTCTAAGTGTACGAAAAGTACTAAATTTAGTACCAATTGTATATTTTGAACGGATTTAGCTAGAAACTTGGAATTTGGTATGGAAATGAAGGTTGGGAAGTGGTGTTTATAAAAGGAAATGGTTTGTGAAATTCGTACTCATGTGTACGAAAAGTTCTAAATGGTACTAAATTTAGTACAATTTGGATTTGCGTGAAAGGAAACCTGAAATTAGGAATTAAGAGTACTGACGGAGTATAGGATTGAGATATGGGGGTAGTTTTGGAAATTCGTACTTATGGTTACGGAAAGTACTAAATGGTACTAAATTTGGTACTATATGATTTGGGTGAAGAGATAGAGCTGGAATCCTGAAATTTATAATTGAGATTACTTATGGAGTGCAGGATTGAGGCAGTTATGGAAATTCGTACTTATGGGTACGGAAAGTACTAAATGGAACTAAATTTTGTACAATTTGGATTTGGGTGAAAGGATGGAGCTGGAAACCAGAAATTTGGAATTAAGATTACTGACGGAGGATATGATTGAGATATGGGGGTAGTTTTGGAAATTCGTACTTATGTGTACGACAAGTTCTAAATGGTACTAAATTTTTTACAACTTGGATTTGGGTAAACGGATAGAGCTGGAAACTTGAAATTTGGAATTAAGATAACTGTTGAAGTGTTCGATTGATATATGGGGTAGTTTTAGTACTTATGTTTACGAAAAGTACTAGAAGGTACTAAATATAGTACCCTTTGTATTAGGCAAACGGGAAGAGCTAGAATTCTGAAATTTGGAACGAAGCTAACTGATGGAGAGCTAGAAAGGTGTATCAAATGGTTTTTGGAAATTCGACCTCTAAGTGTACGAAAAGTACTAAATTTAGTACCAATTGTATATTTTGAACGGATTTAGCTAGACACTTGGAATTTGGTATGGAAATGAAGGTTGGGAAGTGGTGTTTATAAAAGGGAATGGTTTGTGAAATTCGTACTCATGTATACGAAAAGTACTAAATTTAGTACAATTTGGATTTGGGTGAACGGATAGGACTAGAAACCTGAAATTTGGAATTAAGATTACTGAAGGAGTATAGGATTGCGATATGGGATAGTTTTCGAAATTCGTACTTATGGTTGCGGAAAGTACTAAATGGTACTAAATTTGGTACTATTGGATTTGGGTGAAGAGATAGAGCTGGAATCCTGAAATTTATAATTAAGATTACTTATGGAGTGCAGGATTGAGGTAGTATTGGAAATTCGTACTTATTGGTACGGAAAGTACTAAATGGTACTGAATTTTGTACAATTTAGATTTGGATGAACGGATACAGCTGGAATCCTGAAATTTTGAATTAAGGTTACTTTTGGAGTGTAGGATTATGGAAGTTTTGGAAATTCGTACTTATGGGTACGAAAAGTACTAAATTTGGTACAATGTGGAGTGGGGTGAACGGATGGCGCTGGAATCCTGATATTTGAAATTAAGATTGCTGTTGGAGTGTAGGTTTGAGGTGGTTTTGGAAATTCGTACTTATGGGTACGGAAAGTACTAAATGGTACTAAATATGGTATAATTTGAATTTGGGTGAACGGAGAGAGCTGGAATCCTGAAATTTGGAATTTAGATTACTCTTGGAACTTATGTATATGAAAAATACTAAATGGTACTAAATTTGGTACATTTTAGGTTTGGGTGAACGGATAGAGGTGGAACCCTGAAATTCGGAATTATTGTTGGGGATAGTTATTGAAATTCGTGCTTTCACACGAAAAGTATTATATAATTATAATACATAGTATTATAATTCGGAAATTTGGTATTATAGCCGCTGTTGGTGTGTAGGCTTGAGATATGGCGGATATACGTACAATAAGTGTACGAAAATTACTAAATGGCACAGAATTTGGTTCAAATTGTTAATGTGTAAAGGGGTAGAGCTGAAATTGTAAAATTCGGTATTAGTATAGCAGTTGGCGTTTAGGGTGGAGATAGAGAGGAAGTTTTGGAAATTCGAACTTATGTATATGAAAAATACTAAATCGCGGTTGGGATATAGTTTTGGATATAAGGAAGTAATTTTTGAAACTAATACATATTATAAGTACTAAATATGGTACCAGTTCGGTATTGCATAAAGGGATACAGGTGGAATTTCGAATTGTTGTATGAGGGTTTGTGTTGGTGTTTAGATAAGGATTTTTTATATGCATACAAATTCTGAAATTAGGCTGAGAGCTGGCCGATTTATTGAGAAATACCAAATGCACTAAATTGTATTAAATTTGACGTTGGGTGCAGCAATGAAACTGGAATTATATAATTAGTGTGTCAAATGTTTAAAATTGCAATAAATTTGGTATTGGGCTAAGGAATAGAAGTGTAATTGCGATTTATTATTTATTTGTCAGGTTCATTGTTAGAGGTGGTCGTACAATAAGTGTTCCAGAGGTATTAAATAATACTAAATATTGATGCATTGGTATTGAGTGAATCGATAAATGAAATTTGTTATGAGAATCACTGCTGAGATTGGATCAGAATGTTTATTAAAATCCGCCTTTAAATGTATGAAAGGTTTCTACATGTAATACCATTGGCATTGGGTGAACAAGTAGAGCTAAAACTGAACAATTTGAGCTAAGGTCCTGGATTTTAAAAAATGTACTGAATATTGTACTATTGTTTTCATGTTAACACGAATTTCTAAATATTGTACTGAAATGAAAAAGTCAAACGTATCTTTTCAACAAAATTTGTTTTTTGTTGTTGTCTATTCTGAACGTTGTAGTAAGTTCATTTGTTTTATAAGAAGGTTTTTAAACCTTGAGAATAAAAAGGCCTAAAATAAAATGTCTCAAAACTTAACTGTTATATAAGGTAACATCTTTTGAATAAAGGTTTTCTACATTTTGATATCAAAATTTCAAAATTCGGTTGGAAAATGGGATACAAAATGTGGATAATATTTTTAAAATACCCATACCGTTTTTATAAAACATTGACTGGAATTTAAAATGTAGGCCGCTGGTGAAGTGTAGAGGTGCGACAAGGTATTTTTTGAAATTCGAACAAAAGGTGTACGAACAGTACTTAAATAAAATTAAATATCAAAACAAAAAGGTATTAGTACATCAAAATTTTCAGTGTCCACCATATTAAATATTGTTTGTTCGTATGTTATTCCTCTTCCGCATACGAAGTAGCGGGCATTTTGCTAGTGGTATAATAAAAGAGATTTTATATCTTAAATTTGGGGGATACCATTACATGGAATTTATGTCAAAACATTGATTTATATTATGAAGTTTCTAGAGGGATGCCTAATTATGGCTGGATAGATAACTAAAGTTTACACGGAGAACCCAAACAACGGGCCAGCAACGCGGACCGGGTCAGCTAGTATATATATATATATATATATATATATATATATATATATATATATATATATATCTATATATAAAATTCTTCGAGTCTGCCATGATGTTCGAAATTAAACTCCTCCGAAACCGCTGGACCGAATTCCACGAAATTTTGTGTGTGGAGTTTTTAGGTCTGAGAATAGGTTTTTAGCTATTTTTTATACTGGTCAGTTGAGTGACCAGGGTACCTTCCCCACAAATTTTTTTAAGAAAACGTGAAATCAAAGATATTTTTGAACGTATTGTTTAAAAATTGCTTGCAATACTATGGTAATAATTGTTTTGATCCTGAATGGTCATCTCGGAAGTGGAATATCGCGGTGAGCCCAATTTTTTAAAATTGTATAATTATAAATAATATACTTAATTTGAATAAGCGTGACTACAAAAACGCTATAAGCACTGGCTTCAATAAGTGGGAATGCGTGATCAACCCCATATTTTTGTATACAGTACAACCCCAATAATGTTAAATGTCGCTTGACCGAAGTTCCAAAAAATCGATTGAGAAATCAGGCAAAACCTAATTTTGAAGATGGTTAAATAACTAGAACGTCTGAAAAATTAGATTTGGTCACTAAAGCGACGGGCCAACAATGCGGTGTATCTAAAATATATCTAAATGTATGTCAAGTTCCTTAAGACTGACATGATGTTCTAAATTAAACTTCCGAATCGGCTGGACCTAATTTGAAACTTTGTGTGTAGGTTTATAAGGTGGAAGAATACCGAAAATGGAGTGGGTGGGGGACCTCCACCACATCGCGTTTTAACAAATCGCGAAATCTCAGAGATTATTAGACATATTAGTATTTAATACATCAGCAATGGTGGCCTCTGCCATTAATGGGTGTTTTGGAAGCAGAATGCCGCGATTACGTCCAATTTTTGAAAACTTTATTTTTTCTGCAAACACGCCATGAACGTTGACTTCAGTGCTAGGAATAACTCGATCAAGATCACGTTTTTATACAGCAAAGTCTAGATAAATTCAACTAGCATTTTGAATTCATTTTCCATGAATCACTGATTTTTACATGTTTAGAAGCTTAAAATAATAACGTATTCAGTGAATCAGCACTTTGTTAAAAAGAAGTAAAAAACGGCGTTAAGTTCGAACTTTTTTACCATTCACCACAATTTATATTGAAACCAGATTTTAGCCATTTCGGTTGGATAATATGGCTAAAACCTAGCATATACTTAAAATTGGGAGGTACCGTTCTACGTAGTCTATATAAAAACCTAAACATGTACCGAATAGTCTATGTGGGAATATCAAACTGCAGCCATGACGGTGGAAGACCTCCAAACTGTTCTATGGTAGCTATATTAGAAAGTGGACTTATACCGACAAGTCTCTGCAGATATGTTTACGACCCCCGACGGATACCAAAATCAACCATTTCGGTGGGAATATTAGGAAAGACCTTTTTACTATAGAAAATCATGAAGTACCTTTCTACCTTTATCAAAAATTGGACCTGTAGCGACAACTCTCCGCAGGAGTATTTACGACCCCCAATGGACACCAACAAACCAAATTATAGAAATTTCAGTTTAATAATTTGGCTAAAATCTTGAAAATACCCAACATCGGGTGCTTTATAAAAACTGGACACAGAGCGTGAATTCTTATACCCCAAAGAAGACTAAATCCAATTTAATGGTGAATACCGAAAATCGGGGGGTAAAGTTCCATGGGGATTATATCAAAACGTGGAACGGTATAACCCATTTCCAATACCAAACATCCTAGGAGAAATTCATTACAAAGTTCAATGTTAAATATTTCGGGCTGTATCTCGATTTCAGCTTCATTCTGATCAAAAAAAAAATTCAAAGTGTTACAGACGGAAACAAAAAGTTAGTTATACCCTTCATCTTATTGTGGAGGGTATAATTAAAAGAATTTTATTTGAAATGTTTGCCTTTTTAGGCGAAGATCATTTTTTAAGATTATTTTTTTAATTTTTTTTTAATCGAGCTTTATGATCTATTATGCAAGTGAAAAAGGAAAGCCGACGATTCGAACCCACACACCCACCACTATGTGACATGCATGTTTCGTCTTCGGTAAAGACTCTTCAGACATATCGGATGTGGAGCGGCTTCGATGTCCTCGAACTTTTCTTCTTTCAAATGCATTTTTGTTTTGTATTTTACAACAACAATGAGGATTTTCCCATTTAGTGTTGTCACGGCGTGCTAGCGTTCAGAGTCAAACTCATAACTTTCAAAGGCAGCGCTAAGCGTTTGTCATGAAAGCACAACTAAATGGGAAAATCCTCATTGTTGTTGTAAAATACAAAACAAAAATGCATTTGAAAGAAGAAAAGTTCGAGGACATCGAAGCCGCTCCACATCCGATATGTCTGAAGAGTCTTTACCGAAGACGAAACATGCATGTCACATAGTGGTGGTTGTGTGGGTTCGAATCGTCGGCTTTCCTTTTTCACTTGCATAATAGATCATAAAGCTCGATTAATAAAAAAAAAAGAATTTTCTATTTTAAATCTGGAGATACAATTATATTTTATGAAGTTTCAAGAAAAATGCATAGTTACGTCAATTCGGTTCGAAAATCGCAACATTTCATTAGTAATTCGATTATTCTATTTGTAATTCAAATTATTCCATTTGTAATTCGACTATTTTATTTGTAATTCAATTTATTCCATTTGTAATTCGAATTATTCTATTTATAAAATTATTCCATTTATAAAAAGGAGAGGAACAAAAAGAAACAAATGGAATAATTCGGATTACAAATAAAATAGTTCGAATTACAAGTAAAATAAGTCGAGTTACAAATAGAATAATTCGAATTACAAAAATAATAATTCAAATTACAAACAGATAAATTCGAATTAAAAATGGAATAATTCAAATTACAATTGAAATGTTTCGAATTACAAATGCTTTTCTTGAATTACAAATAAAATGTTACGAATTAAAAATGGAATTCTCGAATTACACCTAAAATGATTTGAATTGAATCTGAAAAGATGTAGATATATAAATATTTAGATGGGTTATAAATGTTTACACGGAAAACTAAAAACGGGCCAGCAACGCGGACCGGGTCAGCTAGTATATATATATATATATATATATATATATATATATATATATATATATATATATATATTTTTTTTTTTTAGCCGATTTTATGTATTCGATGCACTAAACACGCAAATGATTAAAACAAAAAAAAAACATTGTTCCACGACATCCCATACGGGACAAGGGAGACTTCTCGCATGCAATTCGAGACCTTATCACAAGGACGAACCCTACCTTTAAATATTTCTCATGAGCTATTTAGTGAGTCAAATGGACATTTAAAACTGTATGTTGTAGTTCTAAATTATATGAAAGAGGACATTTTGACCACTCAACGTAAAGTATGTGGTAAAAAGATCATGCAAAAGTAGTGGAGTAGGGTATCAGATAGTCGGCCCCATCCAACTATAGTCTTTTCTTACTTGTGTAATGGTGTACGTTTAATGCTCTATCTCTTCTAGTTTCGGAGATATCACGACTTTTCTATAAGTGCACTTTTAATGCTCTATCTCTTCTAGTTTCGGATATATCACGACTTTTTTAAAGGTGTACTTTTAATGCTCTATCTCTTCTAGTTTCAGAGATATCACGACTTTTCTATAGGTATACTTTTATTGCTTTATCTCTTCTACTTTCGGAGATATCACGACTTTTCTATAAGTGTACTTTTAAAACTCTATCTCTTCTAGTTTCGGAGATATCACGACTTTTCTATAAGTGTACTTTTAATGCTCTATCTCTTCTAGTTTCGTAGATATCACGAATTTTGTATAAGCGTACTTTTAATGCCCTATCTCTTCTAGTTTCGGAGATATCACGACTTTTTTATGGGTGTACTTTCAATGCTCTATCTCGTCTAGTTTCGGAGATATCACGACATTTCTATAAGTGTACTTTTAATGCTCTATCTCTTCTAGTTTCTGAGATATCACGACTTTTCTATAAGTGCACTTTTAATGCTCTATCTCGTCTCGTTTCGGAGATATCAAGACTTTTTTATAGGTATACTTTTATTGCTCTATCTCTTCTAGTTTCGGAGATATCACGACCTTTCTATAAGTGTACTTTTAATGCTCTATCTCTTCTAGTTTCTGAGATATCACGACTTTTCTATAATTGTACTTTTATTGCTCTATCTCTTCTAGTTTCGGAGATATCACGACTTTTCTATAAGTGTACTTTTAATGTTCTATCCTCCTAGTTTCGGAGATATTACGACTTTTCTATAAGTGTACTTTTAATGCTCTATCTCTTCTGGTTTCGGAGATATCACGACTTTTTTATAGGTGTACTTTTAATGCTCTATCTCTTCTAGTTTCGGAGATATCACGACTTTTCTATAGGTATACTTTTATTGCTTTATCTCTTCTACTTTCGGAGATATCACGACTTTTCTATAAGTGTACTTTTAAAGCTCTATCTCTTCTAGTTTCGGAGATATCACGACTTTTCTATAAGTGTACTTTTAATGCTCTATCTCTTCTAGTTTCGTAGATATCACGAATTTTGTATAAGCGTACTTTCAATGCTCTATCTCGTCTAGTTTCGGAGATATCACGGCATTTCTATAAGTGTACTTTTAATGCTCTATCTCTTCTAGTTTCTGAGATATCACGACTTTTCTATAAGTGCACTTTTAATGCTCTATCTCGTCTCGTTTCGGAGATATCAAGACTTTTTTATAGGTATACTTTTATTGCTCTATCTCTTCTAGTTTCGGAGATATCACGACCTTTCTATAAGTGTACTTTTAATGCTCTATCTCTTCTAGTTTCTGAGATATCACGACTTTTCTATAATTGTACTTTTATTGCTCTATCTCTTCTAGTTTCGGAGATATCACGACTTTTCTATAAGTGTACTTTTAATGCTCTATCTCTTCTAGTTTCGGAGATATCACGACTTTTTTTATAAGTGTACTTTTAATGTAATAATATCACGACTTTTTTATAGGTGTACTTTTAATGTTCTATCTCTTCTAGTTTCGGAGATATCACGATTTTTTTTAAAGGTGTACTTTTAATGCTCTATCTCTTCTAGTTTCGGAGATATCACGACTTTTTTTATAAGTGTACTTTTAATGTAATAATATAACGAATTTTTTATAGGTGTACTTTTAATGTTCTATCTCTTCTAGTTTCGGAGATATCACGCCTTTTTTTTGAGTTTCGGAGTTATCACGACTTTTCTATATGCGTACTTTTAATGCTCTATCTCCTCTAGTTTCTGAGATATCACGACTTTTCTATAAGTTCACTTTTAATACTCTATCTCTTCTAGTTTCGGAGATATCACGACCTTTCTATAAGTGTACTTTTAATGTTCTATCTCGTCTAGTTTTGGAGATATCACGACTTTTTCATAGGTGAACTTTTAATGCTCTATCTCTTCTAGTTTCTGAGATATCACGACTTTTCTATAAGTGTACTTTTAAAGCTCTATATCTACTAGTTTCGGAGATATCACGACTTTTCTATAGGTGTACTTTTAATGCTCTGTCTCTTCTAGTTTCGGAGATATCACGACTTTTTATAGGTGTACTTTTAATGCTCTATCTTTTCTAGTTTCGGAGATATCACGACTTTTCTATAAGTGTACTTTTAATGCTCTATCTCTTCTAGTTTCGGAGATATCACGACCTTTTTATAGGTGTACTTTTAATGCTCTAACTCTTCTAGTTTCGGAGATATCACGATTTTTTATAGGTATAGTCTTAATGCTCTATCTCTACTAGTTTCGGAGCTATCACGACTTGTTTATAAGTGTACTTTTAATGCTCTATCTCTTCTAGTTTCGGAGATATCACGGCTTTTCTATAAGTGTACTTTTAATGCTCTATCTCTTCTAGTTTCGGAGATATCACGACTTTTCTATAAGTGTACTTTTAAAGCTATATCTCTTCTAGTTTCGGAGATATCAAGACTTTTCTATAAGTGTACTTTTAATGCTCTATCTCTTCTAGTTTTGTAGATATCACGACTTTTCCATAAGTGTACTTTTAATGCTCTATCGCTTCTAGTTATGGAGATATCGCGACTTTTTTTATAGGTATACTTTTATTGCTCTTTCTCTTCTAGTTTCGGAGATATCACGATTTTTTATAGGTATAGTCTTAATGCTCTATCTCTACAAGTTTCGGAGATATCACGACTTTTCTATAAGTGTACTTTTAATGCTCTGTCTCTTCTAGTTTCGGAGATATCACGACTTGTTTATAAGTGTACTTTTAATGCTCTATCTCTACTAGTTTCGGAGACATCACGACTTTTCTATAAGTGTACTTTTAATGCTCTGTCTCTTCTAGTTTCGGAGATATCACGGCTTTTCTATAAGTGTACTTTTAATGCTCTATCTCTTCTAGTTTCAGAGATATCACGACTTTCCTGTAAGTGTACTTTTAATGCTCTATCTCTTCTAGTTTCGTAGATATCACGACTTTTTTATAGGTGTACTTTTAATGCTCTATCTCTTCTAGTTTCGGAGATATGACGACGTTTTATAGGTGTACTTTAATTGCTTTATCTCTTCTACTTTCGGAGATATTACGATTTTTTAAAGGTGCACTTTTAATGCTCTATCTCTTCTAGTTTCGGAGGTATCACGATTTTTATAAGTGTACTTTTAATGTAATAATATAACGAATTTTTTATAGGTGTACTTTTAATGTTCTATCTCTTCTACTTTCGGAGATATCACGCCTTTTTTTAATTTCGGAGTTATCACGACTTTTCTATATGCGTACTTTTAATGCTCTATCTCCTCTAGTTTCTGAGATATCACGACTTTTCTATAAGTGCACTTTTAATACTCTATCTCTTCTAGTTTCTGAGATATCACGGCTTTTCTATAAGTGCACTTTTAATACTCTATCTCTTCTAGTTTCGGAGATATCAAGACTTTTCTATAAGTGTGCTTTTAATGCTCTATCTCTTCTAGTTTCGGAGATATTAAGACTTTTTTATAGGTATACTTTTATTGCTCTATCTCTTCTAGTTTCGGAGATATCACGACCTTTCTATAAGTGTACTTTTACTGCTCTATCTCTTCTAGTTTCTGAGATATCACGACTTTTCTATAAGTGCACTTTTAATGCTCTATCTGGTCTAGTTTCGGAGATATCACGACTTTTTTATAGGTGAACTTTTAATGCTCTATCTCTTCTAGTTTCGGACATATCACGACTTTTATATAAGTGTACTTTTAATGCTCTATCTCTTTTAGTTTCGGAGATATTACGAATTTTCTATGAGTGTACTTTTAAAGCTCTATCTCTAATAGTTTCGGAGATATCACGACTTTTCTATAAGTGTACTTTTAATGCTCTGTCTCTTCTAGTTTCGGAGATATCACGACATTTTTTATTGGTGTACCTTTAATGCTCTGTCTCTTCTAGTTTCGGAGATATCACGACTTTTCTATAACTGTACTTTTATTGTTCTATCTCTTCTAGTTTCGGAGACATCACGACTTTTTGATAAGTGTACCTTTAATGCTCTATCTCTTCTTTTTTCGGAGATATCACGACTTTTTTATAGGTGTACTTTTAATGTTCTATCTCTTCTAGTTTTGGAGATATCACGACTTTTTTATAAGTTTTCTATAAGTGTATTTTTAATGATCTATCTCTTCTGGTTTCGGAGATATCACGACTTTTTTATAGGTGTACTTTTAATGCTCTATCTCTTTTAGTTTCGGAGATATCACGACATTTTTATAGGTATACTTTTAATGCTCTATCTCTTCTAGTTTCGGAGATATCACGACTTTTTTATAGGTATACTTTTATTGCTCTATCTCTTCTAGTTTCGGAGATATCACGACTTTTTAATAGGTGAACTTTTAATGCTCTATCTCTTTTAGTTTCGGAGATATCACGACTTTTTATAGGTGTACTTTTATTGCTTTATCTCTTCTACTTTCGGAGATATTACGACTTTTTTTATAGGTATACTTTTATTGCTCTATCTCTTCTAGTTTCGGAGATATCATGACTTTTATATAACTGTACTTTTATTGCTCTATCTCTTCTAGTTTCGGAGACATCACGACTTTTTTTATAGGTATACTTTTATTGCTCTATCTCTTCTAGTTTCGGAGATATCACGACTTTTCTATAACTGTACTTTTATTGTTCTATCTCTTCTAGTTTCGGAGACATCACGACTTTTTGATAAGTGTACCTTTAATGCTCTATCTCTTCTAGTTTCGCAGAGATCACGACTTTTCTATAAGTGTACTTTTAATGCTCTATCTCTTCTAGTTTCGGAGATATCACGACTTTTTTTTATAGGTATACTTTTAATGCTCTATCTCTTCTAGTTTCGGAGATATCACGACTTTTTTATAGGTATACTTTTAATGCTCTATCTCTTCTAGTTTCGGAGATATCACGACTTTTTTTATAGGTATACTTTTATTGCTCTATCTCTTCTAGTTTCGGAGATATCACGACTTTTTAATAGGTGAACTTTTAATGCTCTATCTCTTCTAGTTTCGGAGATATCACGACCTTTCTATAAGTGTACTTTTAATGCTCTATCTCTTCTAGTTTCTGAGATATCACGACTTTTCTATATGTGCACTTTTAATGCTCTATCTCTTCTAGTTTCGGAGATATCACGACCTTTTTATAGGTGTACTTTTAATGCTCTATCTCTTCTAGTTTCGGAGATATCACGACTTTTTAATAGGTGAACTTTTAATGCTCTATCTCTTCTAGTTTCGGAGATATCACGACCTTTCTATAAGTGTACTTTTAATGCTCTATCTCTTCTAGTTTCTGAGATATCACGACTTTTCTATATCACGACTTTTTTATAGGTATACTTTTATTGCTCTATCTCTTCTAGTTTCGGAGATATCACGACTTTTTAATAGGTGAACTTTTAATGCTCTATCTCTTCTAGTTTCGGAGATATCACGACCTTTCTATAAGTGTACTTTTAATGCTCTATCTCTTCTAGTTTCTGAGATATCACGACTTTTCTATATGTGCACTTTTAATGCTCTATCTCTTCTAGTTTCGGAGATATCACGACCTTTTTATAGGTGTACTTTTAATGCTCTATCTTTTCTAGTTTCGCAGATATCACGACTTTTCTATAAGTGTACTTTTAATGCTCTATCTCTTCTAGTTTCGGAGATATCACGACCTTTTTATAGGTGTACTTTTAATGCTCTAACTCTTCTAGTTTCGGAGATATCACGATTTTTTATAGGTATAGTCTTAATGCTCTATCTCTACTAGTTTCGGAGATATCACGACTTTTCTATAAGTGTACTTTTAATGCTCTGTCTCTTCTAGTTTCAGAGATATCACGACTTTTTTATAGGTCTACTTTTAATGCTCTATCTTTTCTAGTTTCGGAGATATCATGACTTTTCTATAAGTGTACTTCTAATGCTCTATCTCTACTAGTTTCGGAGATATCACGACTTGTTTATAAGTGTACTTTTAATGCTCTATCTCTTCTAGTTTCGGAGATATCAAGACTTTACTTTTAATTCTCTATCTCTTCTAGTTTCGGAGATATCACGACTTTTCTATAAGTGTACTTTTAATGCTCTGTCTCTTCTAGTTTCGGAGATATCACGACCTTTTTATAGGTGTACTTTTAATGCTCTAACTCTTCTAGTTTCGGAGATATCACGATTTTTTATAGGTATAGTCTTAATGCTCTATCTCTACTAGTTTCGGAGATATCACGACTTTTCTATAAGTGTACTTTTAAGGCTCTATCTCTTCTAGTTTTGTAGATATCACGACTTTTCCATAGTGTACTTTTAATGCTCTATCGCTTCTAGTTATGGAGATATCACGACTTTTTTTATAGGTATACTTTTATTGCTCTTTCTCTTCTAGTTTCGGAGATATCTCCATTTTTTATAGGTATAGTCTTAATGCTCTATCTCTACTAGTTTCGGAGATATCACGACTTTTCTATAAGTGTACTTTTAATGCTCTGTCACTTCTAGTCTCTATCTCTTCTAGTTTCGGAGATATCACGGCTTTTCTATAAGTGTACTTTTAATGCTCTATCTCTTCTAGTTTCGGAGATATCAAGACTTTTCTATAAGATTACTTTTAATGGTCTATCTCTTCTAGTTTCGGAGATATCACGACTTTTCTATAAGTGTACTTTTAATGCTCTATCTCTTCTAGTTTCTTCTATAAGTGTAATTTTAAAGCTCTATCTCTTCTAGTTTCGGAGATATCAAGACTTTTCTATAAGTGTACTTCTAATGCTCTATCTCTTCTAGTTTTGGAGATATCACAACTTTTTTTATAGGTATACTTTTATTGCTCTATCTCTTCTAGTTTCGGAGATATCACGAATTTTCTATACTTGTACTTTTAATGCTCTATCTCTTCTAGTTTCGTAGATATCACGACTTTTCCATAAGTGTACTTTTAATGCTCTATCTCTTCTAGTTTTGGAGATATCATGACTTTTTTTATAGGTATACTTTTAATGCTCTTTCTCTTCTAGTTTTGTAGATATCACGACTTTTCCATTAGTGTACTTTTAAAGCTCTATCTCTTCTAGTTTCGGAGATATCACGAGTTTTCTATAAGTGTACTTTTAATGCTCTATCTATTCTAGTTTCGTAGATATCACGACTTTTCCATAAGTGTACTTTTAAAGCTCTATCTCTTCTAGTTTCGGAGATATCACGACTTTTTATAGTTGTACTTCTAATGCTCTACCTCTTCTGGCTTCGGAGATATCACGACCTTTTTATAGGTGTACTTTTAATGCTCTATCTCTTCTAGTTTCGGAGATATCACGACTTTTCTATAAGTGTACTTGTATAAGTTAGATACGTTGGCCTTCAACTTCTCGAGCCCAGTCGATCACGGATGCTGATTGACAGCTCGGGTATCACCTCTACAAGTTCCCTCTGCGGAGACCGGAGAGTGTAGATACCAACGGGCGACGGTTGTTGTTGGTTTGCTCATTTTGATACATAGGAGAGACTGTTCTCTCACTGGAATAATTGTAGTTGTATTAGTAATAAACGAAGATCCTCTGCGATCAACACGATCCTCTGCGATCTCTAAGATCCTCTGCGATCCACGTGAACCTCTGCGTTCACTTTTGTTTTATCTCTAGAAGCGAAAGCATCAAGACCTCTGCGCTAACCCACGATTACAAAAGGTAATCTTTGTTGTAGTAAGAAAAGAAACACAATAAACAGCAATCATCCATGGTATAAGTAAAACGGTAGATTTAAATGAAAAAATCTATAGAACCCTTGTTTCTCTTGAATTCCTAAAACTTCAAAATAAAAGCAACAAGTGGGTTTGTTTACAATGTATTTTTTGAGCATTTTATAAAAAACGCGAAAATGAATGAAGAGTTAAGTTTTCTCCACATAATCGAGTTGTCAATATGATAAACTGATTGTTTCAATGCAAATCTCACCAATTTCTTCCATACAAATGGTCTAAAAACAATTTTAAAAATCATTGAATTCGATTGTTTTTAAAATTGTTTGGCATATTATTCAAACACCACACACACATACACAGTTTGTTTATATTGTTTTGAAGTTTTAGGCATACTCGAATGAAAAAATTTAAATTGACATAAAGCATTGGCTAACCTTTCTTATTAAACCATGCAATCATCTATATATATATAAAATTCTTCGAGTCTGCCATGATGTTCGAAATTAAACTCCTCCGAAACGGCTGGTCCGAATTCGATGAAATTTTGTATGTGGAGTTTTTAGGTCTGAGAATAGGTTTTTAGCTATTTTTCATACTGGTCAGTGGAGTGACCAGAGTACCTCCCCCACAAAATTTTTTAAGAAAACGTGAAAATATGGATATTTTTGAACGTATTGTTTAAAAATTACTTGCAATACTATGGTAAATACTGCCTCGATCCTGAATGGTCATCTCGGAAGTGGAATATCGCGGTCAGCCCAATTTTTCAAAAATGTATAGATAATGTCCTTAATTTTAGTAAGCGTGACTACACAAACGCTATAAACACTGGCTTCAAAAAGTGGGAAAGCGCGATCAACCCACATTTTGGAATACAGTACAACCTCGATAATGTAAAATGCTGCATGATCGAAATTTCAAAAAAATTGATTGAGAAATCAGGCAAAACGTAATTTCAAAGATGGTTAAATAACTGGAACGTCTAAAAATGTGAAATGGTCACTAAAACGATGGGTAAACTATGCTATGATCTATCTATATGTACATAAATTCGTTAAGACTGACTAAATTAGACTTCCGTGTGTGCATGTTCATAAGGTGGTAGAATACAGAAAATGGAGGGGATGGGGGACCTCTCCCATAACAGGTTTTAACAAATCGCGAAACTCAGAGATTATTAGACGTATTAGTAAAAACAATAGTAATTGTGGCCTCTGCCAATAATGGTTTTTTTCAATCAGAATATCACGATTGCGTCCAATTTTTGAAAACTTTATTCTTTCTAATCAGATTCACTAATTTAATAAGGGGACAGCAAAAACGCCGTGAACATTAACTTCAGGGCTTGAAATACAGCAGAGTGTAGATAAATTCATCTAGCATTTTGAAGTCATTTTTTATGAATCACCGATGTTTCATGTTTAAAAGTGTAAAATAATAACGTGCTCAATGAAACAGCACTTTGCTAACAACAAGTAAAAACGACGTTACCCACCAGCATAAATTATATTGAAATCAGGTTTCAGACATTTCGGTTGGAAAAAAATCCCCAAAAATCGGTAGGTATCGTTTTATGGGTCTATATGGAAACGTGAATTTTACCGACAATTCTCCGCTAAAATATTTGATACCTCTAAAGGAGACTACATACCAAATGATGTTGAATAATGCCGCTAAAACCTTGGAAATACCGAGAACCGGAAGGTGTCGTTCAATGGAGGCCACATAACAACTATTACCGGTAATGTTTTATACCCATAATGGAGACTAAACACCAAATTGTAGCCTTTTCGGTGGAATAATGACTCTAAAAACTCCAAAATATTGAAACTCGGGTACAGCCCTATGGTAGATGTATTAGAACGTGGACCTATGCCAATAATTCTCTGCAGAAATGTTTTATACCCCCAAGGGAGACTAAGTACCAATTATAGCCATTTCGTATGAATAATGTGGCTATACACATACAAATACCGAAATTAGAAATCTAGCGATGACTATTTACAAAACCTGGACCTGTACCAAATATTATATATTTTATAGCCCCACTGAACAATTAATAGCCATTTCTGTGGAATTACGACACTAAAACCTTCAAAATATCGAGACTCGGGAGGTACCGTTTTAGAGTAGCTCTATCAAAACGTGGACCTATGTCGATAATTTATTACAGAAATATTTTATGCCTCCAAAGGAGACTAAATACTAAATTATTGTCATTTCGGTAAGATAATGCTGTTAAAACCTTGAAAATACTGCAAATCGGGCGGTCAGTGGTACGGCTGCTATATCAAAATGTGGACTGATATAATAACTTTTCAATACCAAACATGCTACGAGTAATAAATTGAAACTTCTGTGCCAATTTGAAGAGTTCTATGTTAAATATCGCGAGCTGTATCTTGATTTCAACAGATAGACAGACGGATATCGTTATATCGACTTATTTTTTATGTTGATCACAAATTTATACATACCTTATAGGTTCTCCGACGAATATTCCGATGTGTTGCAAACAGAATCACAAAGTTAATTATACCCTTAAACATCGTATGGTGGAAGCTATAATTTAAGTAACTTTCTATTCTACATCTGGAAATACCATTGTATGAGGGTTATACTAAAACATCGACATATCGTCAATTCGGTTCGAAAATCTAGAGGTATCAATATGAGATAGATAAATTGTTGATAGATTACTAATGCTTACATGGAAATCCAAAACGACGGGCCAGCAACGCGGTACCGGGTCAGCTAGTATTTATATAAAGAATTAATACTGGTTGTTTTTATTTCACTTGTTCTTTTCTCCCTCCACTGCTCATCATATACGGTAACTGAGAAACATAACCTATGGATCACCCCTCCCTCACCTCAACATTTTATCCTATCGAACTGGAGAATTTGTTGTTGCCCAACTAAACATTTGGTCGCATCGAGCCGGATAGAAGCCAGCCTTTTTGTTGTCGCTCTCTTCTATTGTGATACAACGAGATTTGAAGCCTTTGTTGTCGTCTTAGGACGGACAAATATTGGATAAAATTGCATCATATCTAAACAACAATAAATCACCATACTAACACCAGGTACGTAAACCCAGATTTCTATAAAAAGTGAGCTACCGCGAGTGTTAATATTTTTCGGTTGAGCAGTAAATAAATAAATCATTGGTCGAATTTCAATTGCCCTACGCGAGTGCGTATAATTCGTTGATTTCCTTCCCTCATCATACAGTCCACACAAAACTTATTGAAATCGTTGTTGTCCTGATTATCCAATGTCGCGGTGATCATACAAATCATTATCCGTGTTGTTATTCTTGTTAGATTTGCTCCAAATCATTGCAATTCCTAATTGTAGCTAAAAATCACTCTGGTCGACTATTAACATCACTACGTGTGTTAATTATTCCGTTCCTTTATTTGAAACCCTAGTTGTTGCTAGTTTTATTTTGTTGTACTGATCACCCTACGTCGCGTTGATCATACAAAAGTTCTTCGTTTTTCTTCATAATATCACACAACTCGTTTAGTGGTTGATCTCAGTTGAAAGTCCGATACCTTTAGTGAGAATTCGCTGTGATATTTACAAAAACAAAACCCATCAAATTTCCAATCGGATTTGCATCGGTTATTGAACTCTCGCTTTGGTAAATAATAACTCTCATTGCACCGATTGTTGTTGTTATTCCCAAGGGTTTTTTCTAACGAAGCCCTTCTGTTGAGAATTTGCATTGTCAAATTTACAATAACAACATATGTACATTCATTTACTCTCCACATATTGTCGTTTGGTTTACTTTGTTATTACGATCATCTCCAACCAAAAAATATTTGGCGTTGTTATTCCTCCTCGCTTTATTTTAAAACCCTTTGAAAATTTGCATTGGCAAATTTGTAATAACAACACTTCATCCAAATTCTCGCTGCCCTGATCGTCCATTGCCAACCAAACACATTCGTTCATTCTATTCTCATACTAATTATTCTACTTTGAGCAAATACATTGAATTCTACCAACAACATTCCCGCCTTTTTAAGCGTCCCTTAAAAAAACTCTGTTGATCCTCAGCACTCACTTGTTTGGTCGTTTGCAACGTCTGTTGTTCAGTGGGAGCTTCGCTGCTAACGCATGGTCATTTCTCTGCTTGTGTGTTCATTCTCTTTTGTGCTATATCCGTTGATGTCCCAGCACAGTGGGGTAAGATAGTACAAATAGTACAGTGGGGTAAAAGCACAAAAAGTTTTCTTTTTAATAATTAATTTTGAAAATTATTTTTCGATAATTTTTGGAAATATAATTAATTGGCAGTAGGGTTTTTGGAATTTTTGGACAAATTCACCCTACATTCGGCAGTTATTGCACATATTCCTAGCAGAGAATATATGTGAAAAATAATTGTTTTTCGACATTTTTATATTGTTTTTGGCAATATTTGTTAAGCATTTTGGAAAATTATTTGAGTCTCCGTAGGGGTTTCGGTATTTTTGGACAAATACACCCTACTTTTGGGATACCTTGCACCAACGTGTCAACCAAATAAGACATATTTCTGACAAATTATTTTATCTGCGTTGATTTTTTTGGAGAAACATTTCCTTTTCAGACAAATAGTTCATTATTCGTTGGAATTTGGACAACTATACCCCAGCATTGGAAAATCTCACCTTTTCATACACCCTACTTTTGGCATACATTGCATCAACTTGTCAACCGAACAATATATATTTCAGACAAATTAATTGATTTGCGTTGATTTTCTGGTGCAGACATTAGTGTCTTCATATTAATAGCTTTTTTGTCCCTGGATTTTTGAAACCTACACCCTACCATTGGCTTATCTTACCATATCATACACCCTACACGTGGTAGCACCAACACAGTTTCGTATATGTGCGAATTTTTATCAATTTTTGGCCAAATTAAAGTAGTTTTTGTTCGCCTGAGAATGTTTTTGGAGGTTTTTGTGGAAATTTCTTATTTCGTTTGAGCTATAGCAATATGTACTTCAACTGAATTTCCTCTTTTCACCATTCCTCATAGTTTGTTGCAAATTCAATTGTAGATTTTTGGTCATTTCTGCGCATTTTAATTTAAAAATGTCAGTCACCCCACTCACTCGTTTTGATAGAGCTTCTGACATCTATTTGAGACGTGTGGCTTCCTTTGAAAAGAAAAGTGAAACCAACTGTAACGTACATTTTCTCGAAATCCACGATTCAGAGCTTCGAAAATGGTGGAACAAAGTTCAATGCTCTTATGAGGAGGGCAAAAACAACCTCACGACATCCGAGACTGCACAGACTGATGATATTGATGTCGTTGAGGAAACGTACGGTACATCTTACACAGCCTACCTTCGCTGCATAAGCACAATTAGTCGGCATCTTGAGTGTCTTAAAACTCTTGGCAGTGAAACTCCGTCACCTGCTATAGCTCCAGCTGTTTCTCCACCTCCACCAAATGAATTGTCGAACATGTCTAAAGAAACTTGATCTCCAATTTTAATATCCAGTGAGTATTTAGCTTCGGTTTCTGTGCAGTCTGATTCTCCCATCGTTCTGACTCAGCCAGAAACTTCATCCACCGCAACTAATCGACGTGTATCATTTGAAAATGATCGCTTCAAATCTCCTTCAGCAAAAAGTTCCACATCGTCAATATCTTCTCCCAACCAGACTTTTGTAAGCAGTTTGGATTTAGCTCCAGTACAATCATCTCTATCTGAACTGACATCATCTTCATTTGTCGCAGAATTGAATATGTTTAAAGAAATTCAACCAACAGATTCGCCTTCTCGCGCGTACCTTGTTTCATCAATGGAACCTTCTGCATCTTCTGATGTACTTGTACCTCCACGGGAAAAGGCTTCCACCCACATTGCTGCAACTCAAATGTCACCAGTTTTCAAAAATTCGAGAACGTGTAGTACCCAGACTGACGACTTCCCCTTTTATTCTGAACAGGCTTCATCTGGTTTGCTATTAAGGGTGTCTGTCCATTTGCAGATTGAACATGTCTGTTCTTCACCTCCTCAAATCCCCACCACCACAAATTGTTCTGCTGCCCCTCTTGCAAACCATTCCAAGTCAACTGTCGATACCCATAGTCTGCCTTTACCACCTATCGACATTGATATTTTTGCTGGCGATTTTATATCCTGGCCATCTTTTAGGGATCTGTTCACCACCCTATATATTGAAAACTCACGCCTTTCAGACATTGAACGGTTCTGCTATTTGTTGCAGAAAACCACCGGTGAGGCTCGCGAAATCGTCTCGTCATTTCCACTCACCAATTCTAGTTTCCCTTTAGCGTGGAAAGCTTTGTCGGATGCCTATGATAACAAACGCATCCTGGTGGATAGTCACATAAAACAATTGTTTGCTCTCCCAGCTCTAGAAAAAGAAACAGTTTCAGGTTTGAAAATTCTTCAGCGCGGTATCAATAGTTGTCTAGCTGCAATGACCGTCTATGACGTCGTCACGGATCATTGGGATCCAATAATTGTGTATATTTGTTTGCAGCGTTTGCCTAAATTGACTTTGACTCTGTGGGAGCAAAGTATCACAAACAAGTCTTCGTTGCCTTCTTGGAAAGATTTAGATACTTTCCTCACAAAGAGGATACAAACACTGGTATGTATCCAAAACTTGTACAGTACTCAGGCCACAAAATTGTCACCTAAGAATGTTGCACCTAGATCCTCCAATAAATTGTTGTCGGTACATGAATGCAAAAATATATCACCTCCTCGATCCATTTATTGCCCAATTTGTCCTAACCAGAGCCATGTTCTGCGTCTCTGCCCCCAATTTGCTAAACTGTCATTTGAGGACAAATTCTCCTTGGTAAAAAAGTATAAGTATTGTATAAATTGCTTATCGCGTGGCCATGTTGTTAAATCTTGCCAGAGCAAACATAGTTGCAACTGGTGTAAACAACGGCATCATAGCCTTCGCCATCGGCCACAAGTTAGAAGAGTTATTGCTCCGGCCACATCAAAACTGTCTCCGTCTTTTACTGATGTCAAAAGTCGAGATCCCAGTTATGTTCTGTCGCAGCCCAGACACCCCCCAGGCAGTTCTACTTTGCCATGCACTTCTCCGGCTTTTAAAAATGTCAAAAGTCGAGAGTCTAAGTGTAATATGTCGACCCGCTCTTCTAATAAGGATACTAATACTTTGCAAATTAGAAAAGTTGTAGCTTCTTCAACGAAGATAAGTCCGGCTTTTACTGATGTCAAAAGTCGAGAACATAATTCCACTTTTTCGCACCCAAACCACTCTCCGGCTTTTACAAAGGTCAAAAGTCGAGTATTTAGCCCTTCTTTGTCGCGCGCAAATACCTCTCCGGCTTTTACCAAGGTCAAAAGTCGAATATTTAGTCCTTCCTTGTCGCGTCCAACCTCCAATCCGGCTTTTACTGATGTCAAAAGCCGAGAACTTCGGACAACACCAAACTCCTCCTCAGATAATAGTTTGCTTTTGGGAACGGCCAAAGATAGTTTTGAATTTGTAGCTTCCCAAAAATCTATTTTCGGGTACCTCCTTACGGGTTCACTTCCTACCGTCTCTAGCACATAACCTCACAATCTATAGTACTATTGAAAATCGACCACTATAGTCAATTGTAGAAACATTCAGTACTATTATATCTTGAAAACTAAAATTGAATTGTTCAGTGACTCGTCTCCATATTCTTGAATAGAGCGAATATCGGAGTCGATCATTTCCTAATTACTCGTTTATAGAAATCGCAACTTTGAATTATAGCTCACTTGAAATCTGAATTTACGTTCATTCTTTTTACAATTATTTCCAGCTTTAATTGTTGATACACGCATACGTGTATCAAGATGGGCGGCAATGTATAAGTTAGATACGTTGGCCTTCAACTTCTCGAGCCCAGTCGATCACGGATGCTGATTGACAGCTCGGGTATCACCTCTACAAGTTCCCTCTGCGGAGACCGGAGAGTGTAGATACCAACGGGCGACGGTTGTTGTTGGTTTGCTCATTTTGATACATAGGAGAGACTGTTCTCTCACTGGAATAATTGTAGTTGTATTAGTAATAAACGAAGATCCTCTGCGATCAACACGATCCTCTGCGATCACTAAGATCCTCTGCGATCCACGTGAACCTCTGCGTTCACTTTTGTTTTATCTCTAGAAGCGAAAACATCAAGGCCTCTGCGCCAACCCACGATTACAAAAGGTAATCTTTGTTGTAGTAAGAAAAGAAACACAATAAAAATCAATCATATTTATATAAAGAATTAATACTGGTTGTTTTTATTTCACTTGTTCTTTTCTCCCTCCACTGCTCATCATATACGGTAACTGCGAAACATAACCTATGGATCACCCCTCCCTCACCTCAACATTTTATCCTATCGAACTGGAGAATTTGTTGTTGCCCAACTAAACAGTACTTTTAATGCTCTATCTCTTCTAGTGTCGGAGATATCACGACTTTTTTATAGGTGTACTTTTAATGCTCTATCTTTTCTAGTTTCGGAGATATCACGACTTTTCTATAAGTGTACCTTTAATGCTCTATCTCTTCTAGTTTCGGAGATATCACGACTTTTTTATAGGTGTACTTTTAATGCTCTACCTCTTTTACTTTCGGAGATATCACGATTTTTTATAGGTATAGTATTAATGCTCTATCTCTACTAGTTTCGGAGATATCACGACTTTTATATAAGTGTACTTTTAATGCTATATCTCTTCTAGTTTCGGAGATATCACCACTTTTTTATAGGTGAACTTTTAATGCTCTATCTCTTCTAGTTTCGGAGATATCATGACTTTTCTATAATTGTACTTTTAATGCTCTATCTCTTCTAGTGTCGGAGATATCACGACTTTTTTATAGGTGTACTTTTAATGCTCTATCTTTTCTAGTTTCGGAGATATCACGACTTTTCTATAAGTGTACTTTTAATGCTCTATCTCTTCTAGTTTCGGAGATATCAAGACATTTCTATAAGTGTACTTTTAATGCTCTATCTCTTCTAGTTTCGGAGATATCACGACCCTTTTTTAAGGTATACTTTTATTGCTCTATCTCTTCTAGTTTCGTAGATATCACGACTTTTCCATAAGTGTACTTTTAAAGCTCTATCTCTTCTAGTTTCGGAGATGTCACGACTTTTCCACAAGTGTACTTTTAATGCTCTGTCTCTTCTAGTTTCGGAGATATCACGACTTTTCTATAAGTGTACTTTTAATGCTCTATCTCTTCTAGTTTCGGAGATATCACGACTTTTCTATAAGCGTACTTTTATTGCTCTATCTCTTCTAGTTTCGGAGATATCAAGACTTTTCTATAAGTGTACTTTTAATGCTCTATCTCTTCTAGTTTCGGAGATATCACGACCCTTTTTAGGTATACTTTTATTGCTCTATCTCTTCTATTTTCGTAGATATCACGACTTTTCCATAAGTGTACTTTTAAAGCTCTATCTCTTCTAGTTTCGGAGATGTCACGACTTTTCCACAAGTGTACTTTTAATGCTCTGTCTCTTCTAGTTTCGGAGATATCACGACTTTTCTATAAGTGTACTTTTAATGCTCTATCTCTTCTAGTTTCGGAGATATCACGACTCTTTTTATAGGTATACTTTTATTGCTCTATCTCTTCTAGTTTCGGAGATATCAAGACTTTTCTATAAGTGTACTTTTAATGCTCTATCTCTTCTAGTTTCGGAGATATCACGACCCTTCTTTAGGTATACTTTTATTGCTCTATCTCTTCTAGTTTCGTAGATATCACGACTTTTCCATATGTGTACTTTTAAAGCTCTATCTCTTCTAGTTTCGGAGATGTCACGACTTTTCCACAAGTGTACTTTTAATGCTCTGTCTCTTCTAGTTTCGGAGATATCACGACTTTTTTATAGGAGTACTTTTAATGCTCTATCTCTTCTAGTTTCGGAGATATCACGACCTTTCTATAAGTGTACTTTTAATGCTCTATCTCTTCTAGTTTCGGAGATGTCATCACTTTTCCACAAGTGTACTTTTAATGCTCTGTCTCTTCTAGTTTCGGAGATATCACGACTTTTTTATAGGAGTACTTTTAATGCTCTACCTCTTCTAATTTCGGAGATATCACGATTTTTTATAGGTATAGTCTTAATGCTCTATCTCTACTAGTTTCGGAGATATCACGACTTTTATATAAGTGTACTTTTAATGCTCTATCTCTTCTAGTTTTGGAGATATCACCACTTTTTTATAGGTGTACTTTTAATGCTCTATCTCTTCTAGTTTCGGAGATATCACGACTTTTTTATAGGTGTACTTTTAATGCTCTACCTCTTCTACTTTCGGAGATATCACGATTTTTATAGGTATAGTCTTAATGCTCTATCTCTACTAGTTTCGGAGATATCACGACTTTTATATAAGTGTACTTTTAATGCTCTATTTCTTCTAGTTTTGGAGATATCACGACCTTTCTATAAGTGTACTTTTAATGCTCTATCTCTTCTAGTTTCTGAGATATCACGACTTTTCTATATGTGCACTTTTAATGCTCTATCTCGTCTAGTTTCGGAGATATCACGACTTTTTTATAGGTGAACTTTTAATTCTCTATCTCTTCTAGTTTCGGAGACATCACGACTTTTCTATAAGTGTACTTTTAATGCTTGTGGTGAATTATGGTTGTAGAAAAAAACCAAAAAACAAAATCACTAGCCTTTTTCCATTCTTCGGCAAAGTTGTGTGTTGGGAAATCTGATTATATTTCAAAGATGTATTTCCTGTAATTCTGTCATTAAAAAGTTTTATCGCATGTGACAAACTTATGGATACATCCTCCCAACCATACTTATGTGGATCTTTAGACAAACCACCAACAACTTCCGAAATAGCGCGGAGGTAGAACGCCTGCTTTCGGAACCTGGAGTGCTACGTTCGAATCCGGCTAAGACCATATTTTTTTATTTTTCTTTAATTTTTGCTTTAGTAGTCCCGTTAATTTTGGAGACTTGGCTTGATAATTCTAACATTGTATATGTGGTAGTGAGACTTGAGTCAAAGTGCAGATTGCTTCAGGCTGAGAATAATTTTGGGTTTATATTTTTTTTTTTCCGTTTAGTGCTCTCATGACTCTGTGTACCTTGTAGGTGGTGAAAATCCCACTTGTCTGTAAATCGTGCTCACATTACATTTGCTTCCACGCACATCGATCTTTTGCATTCCTACCATAAACAAGCGAACAACACGAAAATATAAACGGCATTAGCTTTTAACACGGAATTTTTGAAGTGGTTGCTAAGTAATAATTAAACAGAATAGTGAACGGCAAATTTTATCAACAATTATCATTTCAATCCGTGGCAATATACAAGTGAATTTGACCCTAACATTCTTTCAAACCAATAAGTTTATCAACTTAAAAGGTATTTATTTGAAGTTATTTTTCATGGTCAAAAAGGTTAAGCATCTAGTAACCATCTGAATTTCCTAAACCTTGACGCATCATCGAAACCAAGTTTAAAGCTAGAGAAAGCCAAGGTAAGAACGGCAATTTTGTGACTAAATAATGTCAGATTTAACAATGGTGTTATTTCTTTTCCCTTGATAGATTCCTCCTATATTCCTCATTTGCGGTAACCCCATTGTGAGCCGTGAATGAGGAATCTAATTTCTCTCGTTGGATAACTTGTCGTTCTAATTACGATATTTAATACTAGTTGCTGCATTGGGATTTTTTTTATTGACCAAATTTATAAATCCCCTCACCACCGTATTGTTTCCGGAGAATATTATTCAAATTGGATTTCTTGGATTATACTTAGTAGTTCTGTTATCACTAGACATCGGATTTTTGCATGTTTTTTATTTCTCATCCGATTGGACTCAAATTTTGGATCTAGGCGTTTTAAGGGTCAATTTTTCGATATTTGGGGTCATATCAAAAACATGCAAAAAATATGCAAAAAAAAATGCAAAATATATGCAAAAAATATGCAAAAAATATGCCAAAAAATATGCAAAATATGCAAAAAAAAATATGCAAAATATGCAGAATATGCAAAAAATATGCAAAATATGCAAACAGTTTTTGGCCGAAAATCGTCATAAAAGTCGAAAAATTGTCAATTAAAGTTGAAAAAACCATCAAAAAATACATAACAGTGTTCTAAACTAAGACTGTTGACCGTATAACATCGTTTTTTCAGCAGATTATCATGTTATTGAGACCATTTACGACAGTGTGGTGTAGGGTATAAAAGTATGGTATTGTAATACAATTTTTTTATTATTAAACTATGCAAAAATATAAAATTTGATAGAATATCAAACGCTCTATGTAAAATTCAATACTTTCTTTGTAATAATTTGTAGCGTTGGGCTGGTTATTGTTCAAAGGGAACAAATCGATGTCGGATTTTTTTAAGGCGGCAACCGCATAAAGTTTTTAGTTGGGTCAGATTTTAAGACTGTCAAAGTTTGAGCACAATTGGAATATGTTAACATGTGCCACTGGGGCCCTGACGTTATGAAAATCTCGATTTTTTGGCTATTTAGCGATTTCGGCGACCCATTTCTCTGGAATGGTTAAAGCTTTTTGTCCATATTAAGCATTAAATTAAAGACCATTCTGTTCTTAACATTTCTTGCTGAACAACAAACTACGTAAATATTACAGAATTCGAGATAATAAAGGCAATGTCCCGAAAAACGTGACTAGGTACGCCTTTGTGCGAAAATGGAGACTATTAAAAAACCTTTTCTTCATTTTTATCAATTCTTGGAATGAAAACAAATGTCTTTGACATTTTGTTCTAAATTAAATTTATTCAAGAGTCAGACATCATGTGGTTTTGGAGCTATCTGAGTACAGCTGACTACTTGAAGAACGCTCTGCTATGTAGTTCGCAACTTTCAAGTTGTTTACCATATTTTGCGTCTCCTGGAAATTCGGAGTTAATGTTTAATCTCTTGAACAACAAGAATTATGCCAGATCTTTTTCTAGGTTTTTCGGAAGTTGCTCTTTTGGAAGTTTGGATCGAATATTTCTGAAGAAATTTGAATCTTTGCTTTGTTAAGATTTTTGTTGCCTTTTGGCTCTTTACGGCGTTTTGCACCGTTGGATCAAACAATGCCAAGCCAACAAGTTCAGGACTAATATCCACAGGTGATTTATTATTTTGCTTTTTCCTTTTTCTGATACTTGTTTGTCTATGTTTTCGTATTTCAATAGATTTTCAATGAGGTCTAGCTCTTGTTTTTATGCTAAACGTATCGTAGAATCTGAAGAACCATCTGTCTCAAAACAATCAAGCGTGGCTTCAAGAAAATCGTAACTATGCAATTGTCATTTGTGCTGGACCTCTGTCAGGTGTATAGGAACGTTACTAGTATCATTATGGCTACAGAAGAAGCTATCGGAGAGGATCCCTACAAATATAAGATCTCTAGAAGCTTTATCCGTGAACAGCGGAGAATAAACCGTGAAAAATAAACGCAACAGCTTCAAGGAACGAGGCTATTTGTGCGCACTGGCATGGAAAACTATTACCAGATATTCTCAAAACAGAGAAGAAAAAACGGGTTGCTGTTCTGGTATCGCATGGGGGTAAATAACAACTCCTATGCGTTCCTGAAACTGACAGTAGTTCATGGGAGTCACGGGGTCCACGAGCTCGAGCAGATATTAGAGAGCTTCTGTACCACCGTACAAACTTGTTAGAAAATTGTTAAGAGGAATTTTTGGCTGCAAGTTTGGAAGCACATCCGGACATCAACCAAACATATTCAAGCGATTTCTATAAGAGTAGTCTGCGATTGACAAATCCAAGATCGAAGTAGGCGAGAGTGTTTTAAAACTACTGCCCAGCCCACTTCCCAAGAACAAGAGGCCGTAGAAGCACCTACCTAATAGGTAGCTGCGTACCCGTATACCCAGACGTTGAAATTACGGGCATAAGTAAGTTAAAATATGTATGAACAAAATGTAAGCGTTTGTCATTGAAGCCATACAATGAATGTACAAATGTCCATCTTTGTAAAAACAAAATTGCATTTAAAAAAGGAAATGGTTAATGGATAGCGATGCCATTCCACGGCCGATATATCTGATGAGTCTCTACAAAAGGCGAACCATGTCACATAATGGTGGTTGTGAGGGTTCGAATCTTCGGCTTTCCTTTTTCACTTGCAAACATCATCGGTCATTAAGCTCGACTCCAACGAGAAATGAATTAAAATTAATATTAAAATAGATCTTCGCCCTAATAGGCAACATTTTCAAATAAAGTAAAATATATTCGTTTTCATTCGCTAAAATTTGATAATATAGGAAGAAAATAGACTCCATTTTTGCCCTAAGTCCTTTTTCGGGACATTGGGTTTAATAATTCGAATTCAGTAACACTTACGTACATTGTTGTTCAGCAAGAAATGTTAAGAACAGAATAGATTTTAATTAAATGCGTAATACGGGCAAGTAGCTTTAACCGTTCCACATATATAGGCCGTCGAAGTCGCCAAATAGCAAAAAAATAGATTTTCATAACTTCGAGGCCCCAGTACCACGTGTTACCATATTCGAATTGTGCTCAAACTTTGGAAATCTTAAAATCTAATAATACTAAAAGGTTTAGGCGGCTCCCCGGCTAAAAAATCCGAGATCGATTTGGTCCTTTGAGTTAAAACCAGCCCAATGCTACAAATTAAATTAAGATGCTACAAACAAGAAAATATTGAATTTTACATAACACGTTTGATATTTTATCAAATTTTATATTTTTACATAGTTTAATAATAAAAAAATGGTATTACGATACCATATTTTAATACCCTACACCACACTGTCGTAAATGGTCTCAATAACATAATAATCTGCTGAAAAAAAAACGATGTTATACGGTCAACAGTCTTAGTTTAGAACACTGTTATGTATGTTTTGATGGTTTTTTCAACTTTAAATGACAATTTTACGACTTTTATGACGATTTTCGGCCAAAATCTGTTTGCATATTTTGCATATTTTTTGCATATTCTGCATATTTTTTGCATATTTTGCATATTTTTTGCATATTTTGCATATTTTTTGCATATTTTGCATATTTTTTGCATATTTTGCATATTTTGTGCATATGCAAAATATGCAAATATGCAAAATAAATACGAAATATGACCCTGCCATTGAATTTAGATTTCTTTGAAACGAATTTTGGTCCAATCAGAATCTTCGTATCTTTAATATTAAAAAATATGCAAATATGCAAAATCCGATGTCTAGTTATCACTAAACCAATGTGCCAACCGGAACATTAACACTTGTCCCCCTAAGCAACAATATTCTACTGTGCTAAAACAACAAAGAGAGATAATAACCAAACACCTTGTGACTGGCTTCCTAAAAGACCCTTCCTCATTGGGGGTGTGCTAAAAATAGAATAAGACAGCCCGTCTGACTGCAGTCGTACACCGACGTTGTGTAGCACATAGTTCAATCATCAGCCGCCAAAACCATCTCACAAGCCACCAACATGAATATCGCCCAATAGCCTAGTTGGCTAGCAAGCATAGTATAAGCATCAGCATTAACAGAGACTTGGGTTCGAATCCCGCCAGGAGTAGCAAAGATTATTTATAATTTAAAATTACATCGCTAAATTTTCTAAGTACAAAACAAAAACCATCAATTAATTTATTAATTACATAAAATCCTTAAAATATGCAAAAATTTTAAAATTCTAATAACTCTCTATTCAAGCCCTACAGCAAAACCGTACACCAATGTGTACACACATCCTTCGCCACTTCTTCCTAACAACGTTCGTCGAGGCCTCGAGGATCTGGAACAGTGAATTCTAAAGGATTTGTAAGAATGACCTCTACTTTCTAGAGCGTATGAAACCAGCAAAAACAGTGAGTCATTAGTAATTGAAACAACCAATTTTAAAATATTTGCATAAAAAAGGATATAATCTGATAGGACAAACCTATCAAGTCAAAATAAACGAAAGGATTAATTCTTTAATTCGATAAGCTTCCGATTCCTTGGTCCTTGAGGAAAATGATAGTCCTTGAATCTGTGCCTGTTTACGACTCAAAAATGACCTATGCTTGTTAAAGATATAATCCTTTGGTTTATTTACTAAAGTAAAACTAAACCATATAAATCCGTAAATTCCAATTGTGTTATTTAATCTTCAAAGATAATTAATCAATTTTCCAAAATATGAATTTTAAATTGAGAATAGATCCTTCGGATACTATATGAAATATAATTGTAAAATCTTTAACTCAATCAATTAGCCAAAGTGCTCAGTTGAGATAACAAATTGTATAACCTAAATTTCACCCACTATGTGGATTATGTTTGTTATTATCACTACATATTGAAAAAAAGGAAGTTGTGAAATATTGAACATTTTATACTATAAATTAAGTGTTGTACTTCACCTGAATACTCATTCCTTAAATACCATTGAATTTAGTACATACCAAAAATCTCAGATTCGTAGGTATATAATCACATTATGAAATCCTTATACCCTATTTGCTGTCATCTGTATAGTCTCTTTTCTTGAATACATATATATATTGTTTTCATTATTCGTTTGATGAATTACTATCTCAAATACATTTTTGATAACAACATGACATGCTAGTTCTGTTAATTTCTTACTGCGGTGAGGTAGGCTAAGAGGGGTAAGAAGAAGGTACATTTGGGGTCTCTACAAAAATTTTAGCATTCAGACCATGGCTGGTGGGGTACAGAGTCTTGGACTCCAACTAACATCTGGAGATCCTAATTCCAATCCTAGGGTTGATCTTCACATTTCTCCGTTCTTCTTGACAAAAAGGGGCACAGTTATTTGCCAAGAAATTAGCCATCCAAAAGTTGTTTTTTTTTTTGGTTTTTTTTTTGAAGGGAGTCTATAATTTTTTTTATTTATGTTCAGGAAGGTATGTTTGGATTCAAAGAGGACACGAACCCCCCACACCCGACTGCTTGTTAGCGTATTCAATGGCTCCCACAGTCCGAATTGAATTACATATTTTTATAACTATTTTAACCTCATAGTATCTTCCTCAATTCAGGTGAAACATGGCCTAAAGTAGGTTGAGTAACGTAACCTTAAATAGGTGTTACATCTAGCTTGAACAGTACATGCTCTATCTCTTCTAGTTTCAGAGATATTACGACTTTTTTATAGGTGTACTTTTAATGCTCTATCTCTTTTAGTTTCGGAGATATTACGACTTTTTTTATAGGTGTACTTTTAATGCTCTATCTCTTCTAGTTTCGGAGATATCATGACTTTTCTATAAGTGTACTTTTAATACTCTATCTCTTCTAGTTTCGGAGATATCACGACTTTTTTATAGGTGTACTTTTAATGCTCTATCTCTTCTAGTTTCGGAGATATCACGACCTTTCTATAAGTGTACTTTTAGTGCTCTATCTCTTCTAGTTTCTGAGATATCACGACTTTTTTATAGGTGTACTTTTAATGCTCTATCTCTTCTAGTTGCGGAGATATCACGACCTTTCTATAAGTGTACTTTTAATGCTCTATCTCTTCTAGTTTCTGAGATATCACGATTTGTCTATAAGTGCACTTTTAATACTATATCTCTTCTAGTTTCGGGGATATCACGGCTTTTCTATAAGTGTACTTTTAAAGCTCTATCTCTTCTAGTTTCGTAGATATCACGACTTTTCCATAAGTGTACTTTTAAAGCTCTATCTCTTCTAGTTTCGGAGATATCACGACTTTTTTATAGGTGTACTTTTGGTGCTCTACCTCTTCTAGCTTAGGAGATATCACGATTTTTTATAGGTATAGTCTTAATGCTCTATCTCTACTATTTTCGGAGATATCACGACTTTTCTATAAGTTTACTTTTAATGCTCTGTCTCTTCTAGTTTCGGAGATATCACGACTTTTTTTATAGGTGTACTTCTAATGCTCCATCTTTTCTAGTTTCGGAGATATCACGACTTTTTTATAGGTGTACTTTTAATGCTCTATCTCTTCTAGTTTCGGAGATATCAGGACTTTTTTTTATAGGTATACATTTAATGCTCTATCTCTTCTAGTTTCGGAGATATCACGACTTTTTTATAGGTATGCTTTCAATGCTCTATCTCTTCTGGTTTCGGAGATATCACGACTTTTTTATAGGTGTACTTTTAATGCTCTATCTCTTCTAGTTTCGGAGATATCACGACTTTTTATAGGTGAACTTTTAATGCTCTATCTCTTCTAGTTTCGGATATACCACGACTTTTCTATAAGTGTACTTTGAATGCTCTATCTCTTCTAGTTTCGGAGATATCAAGACTTTTCTATAAGTGTACTTTTATTGCTCTATTTCTTCTAGTTTCGTAGATATCACGACTTTTTTATAGGTATACATTTAATGCTCTATCTCTTCTAGTTTTGGAGATATCACGTCTTTTTTATAGGTATACTTTTAATGCTCTGTCTCTTCTGGTTTCGAAGATATCACGACTTTTTGTATAGGTGTACTTTTAATGCTCTATCTCTTCTAGTTTCGGAGATATCACGACGTTTTTATAGGTTAACTTTTAATGCTCTATATCTTCTAGTTTCGGAGATATCACGACTTTTCTATAAGTGTACTTTGTATGCTCTATATCTTCTAGTTTCGGAGATATCACGACTTTTCTATAAGTGTACTTTGAATGCTCTATCTCTTCTAGTTTCGGAGATATCACGACTTTTCTATAAGTGTACTTTTAAAGCTCTATCTCTTCTAGTTTCGGAGATGTCACGACTTTTCCACAAGTGTACTTTTAATGCTCTGTCTCTTCTAGTTTCTGAGATATCACGACTTTCTTATAGGAGTACTTTTAATGTTCTATCTCTTCTAGTTTCGGAGATATCACGACCTTTCTATAAGTGTACTTTTACTGCTCTATCTCTTCTAGTTTCGGAGACGTCATCACTTTTCCACAAGTGTACTTTTAATGCTCTGTCTCTTCTAGTTTCGGAGATATCACGACTTTTTTATAGGAGTACTTTTAATGCTCTATCTCTTCTAGTTTCGAAGATATCACGACTTTTCTATAAGTGTACTTTTAAAGCTCTATGTCTTCTAGTTTCGGAGATATCACGACTCTTTTTATAGGTATACTTTTACTGCTCTATCTCTTCTAGTTTCGGAGACGTCATCACTTTTCCTCAAGTGTACTTTTAAAGCTCTATCTCTTCTAGTTTCGGAGATATCACGACTTTTTATAGGTGAACTTTTAATGCTCTATCTCTTCTAGTTTCGGATATACCACGACTTTCTATAAGTGTACTTTGAATGATCTATCTCTTCTAGTTTCGGAGATATCACGACTTTTCTATAAGTGTACTTTTAATGCTCTATTTCTTCTAGTTTCGGAGATATCACGACTTTTTTATAGGTATACTTTTAACGCTCTATCTCTTCTGGTTTCGGAGATATCACGACTTCTTTGTAGGTGAACTTTTAATGCTCTATCTCTTCTAGTTTCGGAGATATCACGACTTTTCTATAAGTGTACTTTTAATGCTCTATCTCTTCTAGTTTCTGAGATATCACGACTTTTCTATAAGTGCACTTTTAATGCTCTATCTCGTCTAGTTTCGGAGATATCACGACTTTTTTATAGGTGAACTTTTAATGCTCTATCTCTTTTAGTTTCGGAGATATCACGGCTTTTCTATAAGTGTACTTTTAATGCTCTATCTCTTTTAGTTTCGGAGATATCACGACTTTTTTATAGGTGTACTTTTAATGCTCTATCTCTTCTAGTTTCGGAGATATCACGACTTTTTTATAGGTGTACTTTTAGTGCTCTACCTCTTCTAGTTTCGGAGATATCACGATTTTTTATAGGTATAGTCTTAATGCTCTATCTCTACTAGTTTCGGAGATATCACGACTTTTCTATAGGTGTACTTTTAATGCTCTATCTCTTCTAGTTTCGGAGACATCACGACTTTTTTATAGGTGTACTTTTAATGCTCTATCTCTTCTAGTTTCGGAGATATCACGACTTTTTTATAGGTGAACTTTTAATGCTCTATCTCTTCTAGTTTCGGATATATCGCGACTTTTCTATAAGTGTACTTTGAATGCTCTATCTCTTCTAGTTTCGGAGATATCACAACTTTTCTATAAGTGTACTTTTAAAGCTCTATCTCTTCTAGTTTCGGAGATATCACAACTTTTTTATAGGTATACTTTTAATGCTCTATCTCTTCTGGTTTCTGAGATATCACGACTTTTTTATAGGTGTACTTTTAATGCTCTATCTCTTCTAGTTTCGGAGATATCAAGATTTTTCTATAAGTGTACTTTGTATGCTCTATCTCTTTTAGTTTCGGAGATATCACGACTTTTCTATAAGTGTACTTTGAATGCTCTATCTCTTCTAGTTTCGTAGATATCACGACTTTTCCATAAGTGTACTTTTAAAGCTCTATCTCTTCTAGTTTCGGAGATGTCACGACTTTTCCACAAGTGTACTTTTAATGCTCTGTCTCTTCTAGTTTCGGAGATATCAGGACTTTCTTATAGGAGTACTTTTAATGTTCTATCTCTTCTAGTTTCGGAGATATCACGACCTTTCTATAAGTGTACTTTTACTGCTCTATCTCTTCTAGTTTCGGAGACGTCATCACTTTTCCACAAGTGTACTTTTAATGCTCTGTCTCTTCTAGTTTCGGAGATATCACGACTTTTTTATAGGAGTACTTTTAATGCTCTATCTCTTCTAGTTTCGGAGATATCACGACCTTTCTATAAGTGTACTTTTAATGATCTATCTCTTCTAGTTTCGGAGATATCACGACTTTTTTATAGGTTAACTTTTAATGCTCTATCTCTTCTAGTTTCGGAGATATCACGACCTTTCTATAAGTGTACTTTTAGTGCTCTACCTCTTCTAGATTCGGAGATATCACGATTTTTTATAGGTATAGTCTTAATGCTCTATCTCTACTAGTTTCGGAGATATCACGACTTTTCTATAAGTGTACTTTTAGTGCTCTACCTCTTCTAGTTTCGGAGATATCACGACTTTTTTATAGGTGTACTTTTAATGCTCTATCTCTTCTAGTTTCGGAGATATCACGACTTTTTTATAGGTGAACTTTTAATGCTCTATCTCTTCTAGTTTCGGATATATCGCGACTTTTCTATAAGTGTACTTTGAATGCTCCATCTCTTCTAGTTTCGGAGATATCACGACTTTTCTATAAGTGTACTTTTATTGCTCTATTTCTTCTAGTTTCGGAGATATCACGACGTTTTTATAGGTATACTTTTAATGCTCTATCTCTTCTAGTTTCGGAGATATCACGACTTTTTTATAGGTTAACTTTTAATGCTCTATCTCTTCTAGTTTCGGAGATATCACGACTTTTCTATAAGTGTACTTTTAATGCTCTATCTCTTCTAGTTTCGGAGATATCACAACTTTTCTATAAGTGTACTTTTAAAGCTCTATCTCTTCTAGTTTCGGAGATATCACAACTTTTTTATAGGTATACTTTTAATGCTCTATCTCTTCTGGTTTCTGAGATATCACGACTTTTTTATAGGTGTACTTTTAATGCTCTATCTCTTCTAGTTTCGGAGATATCACGACTTTTTATAGGTTAACTTTTAATGCTCTATCTCTTCTAGTTTCGGAGATATCAAGATTTTTCTATAAGTGTACTTTGTATGCTCTATCTCTTTTAGTTTCGGAGATATCACGACTTTTCTATAAGTGTACTTTGAATGCTCTATCTCTTCTAGTTTCGTAGATATCACGACTTTTCCATAAGTGTACTTTTAAAGCTCTATCTCTTCTAGTTTCGGAGATGTCACGACTTTTCCACAAGTGTACTTTTAATGCTCTGTCTCTTCTAGTTTCGGAGATATCAGGACTTTTTTATAGGTTAACTTTTAATGCTCTATCTCTTCTAGTTTCGGAGATATCACGACTTTTCTATAAGTGTACTTTTAATGCTCTGTCTCTTCTAGTTTCGTAGATATCACGACTTTTCCATAAGTGTACTTTTAAAGCTCTATCTCTTCTAGTTTCGGAGATGTCACGACTTTTCCACAAGTGTACTTTTAATGCTCTATCTCTTCTAGTTTCGGAGATATCACGACTTTTTTATAGGTTAACTTTTAATGCTCTATCTCTTCTAGTTTCGGAGATATCACGACTTTTCTATAAGTGTACTTTTAATGCTCTATCTCTTCTAGTTTCGGAGATATCACGACCTTTCTATAAGTGTACTTTTAATGCTCTATCTCTTCTAGTTTCGGAGATATCACAACTTTTTTATAGGTATACTTTTAAATGCACTATCTCTTCTGGTTTCGGAGATATCACGACTTTTCTATACGTGTACTTTTAATGCTCTGTCTCTTCTAGTTTCGGAGATATCAGGACTTTCTTATAGGAGTACTTTTAATGTTCTATCTCTTCTAGTTTCGGAGATATCACGACCTTTCTATAAGTGTACTTTTACTGCTCTATCTCTTCTAGTTTCGGAGACGTCATCACTTTTCCACAAGTGTACTTTTAATGCTCTGTCTCTTCTAGTTTCGGAGATATCACGACTTTTTTATAGGAGTACTTTTAATGCTCTATCTCTTCTAGTTTCGGAGATATCACGACCTTTCTATAAGTGTACTTTTAATGCTCTATCTCTTCTAGTTTCGGAGATATCACAACTTTTTTATAGGTATACTTTTAAATGCACTATCTCTTCTGGTTTCGGAGATATCACGACTTTTCTATACGTGTACTTTTAATGCTCTGTCTCTTCTAGTTTCGGAGATATCAGGACTTTCTTATAGGAGTACTTTTAATGTTCTATCTCTTCTAGTTTCGGAGATATCACGACCTTTCTATAAGTGTACTTTTAATGCTCTATCTCTTCTAGTTTCGGAGATATCACGACTTTTCCACAAGTGTACTTTTAATGCTCTGTCTCTTCTAGTTTCGGAGATATCACGACTTTTCTATAAGTGTACTTTTAAAGCTCTATCTCTTCTAGTTTCGGAGATGTCACGACTTTTCCACAAGTGTACTTTTAATGCTCTGTCTCTTCTAGTTTCGGAGATATCAGGACTTTCTTATAGGAGTACTTTTAATGTTCTATCTCTTCTAGTTTCGGAGATATCACGACCTTTCTATAAGTGTACTTTTACTGCTCTATCTCTTCTAGTTTCGGAGACGTCATCACTTTTCCACAAGTGTACTTTTAATGCTCTGTCTCTTCTAGTTTCGGAGATATCACGACTTTTTTATAGGACTACTTTTAATGCTCTATCTCTTCTAGTTTCGGAGATATCACGACCTTTCTATAAGTGTACTTTTAATGCTCTATCTCTTCTAGTTTCGGAGATATCACGACTTTTTTATAGGTTAACTTTTAATGCTCTATCTCTTCTAGTTTCGGAGATAACACGACTTTTCTATAAGTGTACTTTTAATGCTCTATCTCTTCTAGTTTCGGAGATATCACGACCTTTCTATAAGTGTACTTTTAATGCACTATCTCTTCTAGTTTCGGAGATATCACGACTTTTTTAGAGGTTAACTTTTAATGCTCTATCTCTTCTAGTTTCGGAGATATCACGATTTTTCTATAAGTGTACTTTGTATGCTCTATCTCTTTTAGTTTCGGAGATATCACGACTTTTCTATAAGTGTACTTTGAATGCTCTATCTCTTCTAGTTTCGGAGATATCACGACTTTTCTATAAGTGTACTTTTAATGCTCTATCTCTTCTAGTTTCGGATATATCGCGACTTTTCTATAAGTGTACTTTTACTGCTCTATCTCTTCTAGTTTCGGAGACGTCATCACTTTTCCACAAGTGTACTTTTAATGCTCTGTCTCTTCTAGTTTCGGAGATATCACGACTTTTTTATAGGTGTACTTTTAATGCTCTATCTCTTCTAGTTTCGGAGATATCACGACTTTTTATAGGTTAACTTTTAATGCTCTATCTCTTCTAGTTTCGGAGATATCACGATTTTTCTATAAGTGTATGCTTGTATGCTCTATCTCTTCTAGTTTCGGTGATATCACGACCTTTCTATAAGTGTACTTTTATAGCTCTATCTCTTTTGGTTTCGGAGATATCACGACTTTTTTATAGGTATACTTTTAATGCTCTATCTCTTCTAGTTTCGGAAATGTCACGACTTTTTTATAGGTATACTTTTAATGCTCTATCTCTTCTAGTTTCGGAGGTATACTTTTTTATAGGTATACTTTTAATGCTCCTCTCTTCTGGTTTCGGAGATATCACGACTTTTTTATAGGTGTACTTTTAATGCTCTATCTCTTCTAGTTTCGGAGATATCACGACTTTTTTATAGGTATACTTTTAATGCTCTATCTCTTCTAGTTACGGAGATATCACGACTTTTCTATAAGTGTACTTTTATTGCTCTATTTCTTCTAGTTTCGGAGATATCACGACTTTTCAATAAGTGTACTTTTAATGCTCTATCTCTTCTAGTTACGGAGATATCACGACTTTTCTATAAGTGTACTTTGAATGCTCTATCCCTTCTAGTTTCGGAGATATCACGTCTTTTCTATAAGTGTACTTTTATTGCTCTATCTCTTATAGTTTCGGAGATATCACGACTTTTTTATAGGTTAACTTTTAATGCTCTATCTCTTCTAGTTTCGGAGATATCACGACTTTTCTATAAGTGTACTTTTAATGCTCTATCTTTTCTAGTTTCGGGGATATCACGACTTTTTTATAGGTATACTTTTAATGCTCTATCTCTTCTAGTTTCGGAGATATCACGACTTTTTTATAGGTTAACTTTTAATGCTCTATCTCTTCTAGTTTCGGAGATATCACGACTTTTCTATAAGTGTACTTTGAATGCTCTCTCTTCTAGTTTCGGAGATATCACGACTTTTCTATAAGTGTACTTTTTAAGCTCTATCTCTTCTAGTTTCGGAGATATCACGACTCTTTTTATAGGTATACTTTTATTGCTCTATCTCTTCTAGTTTCGTAGATATCACGACTTTTCCATAAGTATACTTTTAAAGCTCTATCTCTTCTAGTTTCGGAGATGTCACGACTTTTCCACAAGTGTACTTTTAATGCTCTGTCTCTTCTAGTTTCGGAGATATCACGACTTTTTTATAGGTGTACTTTTAGTGCTCTACCTCTTCTAGTTTCGGAGATATCACAATTTTTTATAGGTATAGTCTTAATGCTCTATCTCTTCTAGTTTCGGAGATATCACGAATTTTCTATAAGTGTACTTTTAATGCTCTGTCTCTTCTAGTTTCGGAGATATCACGACTTTTTTATAGGTGTACTTTTAATGCTCTATCTTTTCTAGTTTCGGAGATATCACGACTTTTCTATAAGTGTACTTTTAATGCTCTGTCTCTTCTAGTTTCGGAAATATCACGATTTTTTATAGGTGTACTTTTAATGCTCTATCTCTTCTAGTTTCGGAGATATCACGACTTTTTTATAGGTGTACTTTTAGTGCTCTACCTCTTCTAGTTTCGGAGATATCACGACTTTTCTATAAGTGTACTTGTAATGCTCTATCTCTTCTAGTTTCGGAGATATCACGACTTTTTTATAGCTGTACTTTTAATGCTCTATCTCTTCTAGTTTCGGAGATATCACGACTTTTTTATAGGTGAAATTTTAATGCTCTATCTCTTCTAGTTTCGGATATATCGCGACTTTTCTATAAGTGTACTTTTAATGCTCTACCTCTTCTAGTTTCGGAGATATCACGACTTTTCTATAAGTGTACTTGTAATGCTCTATCTCTTCTAGTTTCGGAGATATCACGACTTTTCTATAAGTGTACTTTGTATGCTCTATTTCTTCTAGTCACGACTTTTTTATAGGTATACTTTTAATGCTCTATCTCTTCTAGTTTCGGAGATATCACGACTTTTTTATAGGTATACTTTTAATGCTCTATCTCTTCTGGTTTCGGATATATCACGACTTTTTTATAGGTGTACTTTTAATGCTCTATCTCTTCTAGTTTCGGAGATATCACGACTTTTTTATAGGTTCACTTTTAATGCTCTATCTCTTCTAGTTTCGGAGATATCACGACTTTTCTATAAGTGTACTTTTAAAGCTCTATCTCTTCTAGTTTCGGAGATATCACGACTCTTTTTATAAGTATACTTTTATTGCTCTATCTCTTCTAGTTTCGTAGATATCACGACTTTTCCATAAGTGTACTTTTATTGCTCTATCTCTTATAGTTTCGGAGATATCACGACTTTTTTATAGGTTAACTTTTAATGCTCTATCTCTTCTAGTTTCGGAGATATCACGACTTTTCTATAAGTGTACTTTGAATGCTCTCTCTTCTAGTTTCGGAGATATCACGACTTTTCTATAAGTGTACTTTTTAAGCTCTATCTCTTCTAGTTTCGGAGATATCACGACTCTTTTTATAGGTATACTTTTATTGCTCTATCTCTTCTAGTTTCGTAGATATCACGACTTTTCCATAAGTATACTTTTAAAGCTCTATCTCTTCTAGTTTCGGAGATGTCACGACTTTTCCACAAGTGTACTTTTAATGCTCTGTCTCTTCTAGTTTCGGAGATATCACGACTTTTTTATAGGTGTACTTTTAGTGCTCTACCTCTTCTAGTTTCGGAGATATCACAATTTTTTATAGGTATAGTCTTAATGCTCTATCTCTACTAGTTTCGGAGATATCACGAATTTTCTATAAGTGTACTTTTAATGCTCTGTCTCTTCTAGTTTCGGAGATATCACGACTTTTTTATAGGTGTACTTTTAATGCTCTATCTTTTCTAGTTTCGGAGATATCACGACTTTTCTATAAGTGTACTTTTAATGCTCTGTCTCTTCTAGTTTCGGAAATATCACGATTTTTTATAGGTGTACTTTTAATGCTCTATCTCTTCTAGTTTCGGAGATATCACGACTTTTTTATAGGTGTACTTTTAGTGCTCTACCTCTTCTAGTTTCGGAGATATCACGACTTTTCTATAAGTGTACTTGTAATGCTCTATCTCTTCTAGTTTCGGAGATATCACGACTTTTTTATAGCTGTACTTTTAATGCTCTATCTCTTCTAGTTTCGGAGATATCACGACTTTTTTATAGGTGAAATTTTAATGCTCTATCTCTTCTAGTTTCGGATATATCGCGACTTTTCTATAAGTGTACTTTTAATGCTCTACCTCTTCTAGTTTCGGAGATATCACGACTTTTCTATAAGTGTACTTGTAATGCTCTATCTCTTCTAGTTTCGGAGATATCACGACTTTTCTATAAGTGTACTTTGTATGCTCTATTTCTTCTAGTCACGACTTTTTATAGGTATACTTTTAATGCTCTATCTCTTCTAGTTTCGGAGATATCACGACTTTTTTATAGGTATACTTTTAATGCTCTATCTCTTCTGGTTTCGGATATATCACGACTTTTTTATAGGTGTACTTTTAATGCTCTATCTCTTCTAGTTTCGGAGATATCACGACTTTTTTATAGGTTCACTTTTAATGCTCTATCTCTTCTAGTTTCGGAGATATCACGACTTTTCTATAAGTGTACTTTTAAAGCTCTATCTCTTCTAGTTTCGGAGATATCACGACTCTTTTTATAAGTATACTTTTATTGCTCTATCTCTTCTAGTTTCGTAGATATCACGACTTTTCCATAAGTGTACTTTTATTGCTCTATTTCTTCTAGTCACGACTTTTTTATAGGTATACTTTTAATGCTCTATCTCTTCTAGTTTCGGAAATATCACGACTTTGTTATAGGTATACTTTTAATGCTCTATCTCTTCTAGTTTCGGAGATATCACGACTTTTTTTTATAGGTATACTTTTAATGCTCTATCTCTTCTGGTTTCGGAGATATCACGACTTTTTTATAGGTGTACTTTTAATGCTCTATCTCTTCTAGTTTCGGAGATATCACGACTTTTTTATAGGTCCACTTTTAATGCTCTATCTCTTCTAGTTTCGGAGATATCACGACTTTTCTATAAGTGTACTTTGTATGCTCTATATCTTCTAGTTTCGGAGATATCACGACTTTTCTATAAGTGTACTTTGTATGCTCTATCTCTTCTAGTTTCGGAGATATCACGACTTTTCTATAAGTGTACTTTTAAAGCTCTATCTCTTCTAGTTTCGGAGATATCACGACTCTTTTTATAGGTATACTTTTATTGCTCTATCTCTTCTAGTTTCGTAGATATCACGACTTTTCCATAAGTGTACTTTTAAAGCTCTATCTCTTCTAGTTTCGGAGATGTCACGACTTTTCCACAAGTGTACTTTTAATGCTCTGTCTCTTCTAGTTTCGGAGATATCACGACTTTTCTATAAGTGTACTTTGTATGCTCTATCTCTTCTAGTTTCGGAGATATCACGACTTTTCTATAAGTGTACTTTTAATGCTCTATCTCTTCTAGTTTCGGAGATATCACGACTTTTTATAGGTTAACTTTTAATGCTCTATATCTTCTAGTTTCGGAGATATCACGACTTTTCTATAAGTGTACTTTGAATGCTCTCTCTTCTAGTTTCGGAGATATCACGAATTTTCTATAAGTGTACTTTTAATGCTCTGTCTCTTCTAGTTTCGGAGATATCACGACTTTTTTATAGGTGTACTTTTAATGCTCTATCTTTTCCAGTTTCGGAGATATCACGACTTTTCTATAAGTGTACTTTTAATGCTCTGTCTCTTCTAGTTTCGGAAATATCACGATTTTTTATAGGTGTACTTTTAATGCTCTATCTCTTCTAGTTTCGGAGATATCACGACTTTTTTATAGGTGTACTTTTAGTGCTCTACCTCTTCTAGTTTCGGAGATATCACGACTTTTCTATAAGTGTACTTGTAATGCTCTATCTCTTCTAGTTTCGGAGATATCACGACTTTTTTATAGCTGTACTTTTAATGCTCTATCTCTTCTAGTTTCGGAGATATCACGACTTTTTTATAGGTGAAATTTTAATGCTCTATCTCTTCTAGTTTCGGATATATCGCGACTTTTCTATAAGTGTACTTTTAATGCTCTATCTCTTCTAGTTTCGGAGATATCACGACTTTTCTATAAGTGTACTTGTAATGCTCTATCTCTTCTAGTTTCGGAGATATCACGACTTTTCTATAAGTGTACTTTGTATGCTCTATTTCTTCTAGTCACGACTTTTTTATAGGTATACTTTTAATGCTCTATCTCTTCTAGTTTCGGAGATATCACGACTTTTTTATAGGTATACTTTTAATGCTCTATCTCTTCTGGTTTCGGATATATCACGACTTTTTTATAGGTGTACTTTTAATGCTCTATCTCTTCTAGTTTCGGAGATATCACGACTTTTTTATAGGTTCACTTTTAATGCTCTATCTCTTCTAGTTTCGGAGATATCACGACTTTTCTATAAGTGTACTTTGTATGCTCTATATCTTCTAGTTTCGGAGATATCACGACTTTTCTATAAGTGTACTTTGAATGCTCTATCTCTTCTAGTTTCGGAGATATCACGACTTTTCTATAAGTGTACTTTTAAAGCTCTATCTCTTCTAGTTTCGTAGATATCACGACTCTTTTTATAAGTATACTTTTATTGCTCTATCTCTTCTAGTTTCGTAGATATCACGACTTTTCCATAAGTGTACTTTTATTGCTCTATTTCTTCTAGTCACGACTTTTTTATAGGTATACTTTTAATGCTCTATCTCTTCTAGTTTCGGAAATATCACGACTTTGTTATAGGTATACTTTTAATGCTCTATCTCTTCTAGTTTCGGAGATATCACGACTTTTTTATAGGTATACTTTTAATGCTCTATCTCTTCTGGTTTCGGAGATATCACGACTTTTTTATAGGTGTACTTTTAATGCTCTATCTCTTCTAGTTTCGGAGATATCACGACTTTTTTATAGGTCCACTTTTAATGCTCTATCTCTTCTAGTTTCGGAGATATCACGACTTTTCTATAAGTGTACTTTGTATGCTCTATATCTTCTAGTTTCGGAGATATCACGACTTTTCTATAAGTGTACTTTGTATGCTCTATCTCTTCTAGTTTCGGAGATATCACGACTTTTCTATAAGTGTACTTTTAAAGCTCTATCTCTTCTAGTTTCGGAGATATCACGACTCTTTTTATAGGTATACTTTTATTGCTCTATCTCTTCTAGTTTCGTAGATATCACGACTTTTCCATAAGTGTACTTTTAAAGCTCTATCTCTTCTAGTTTCGGAGATGTCACGACTTTTCCACAAGTGTACTTTTAATGCTCTGTCTCTTCTAGTTTCGGAGATATCACGACTTTTCTATAAGTGTACTTTTAATGCTCTATCTCTTCTAGTTTCGGAGATATCACGACTTTTTATAGGTTAACTTTTAATGCTCTATCTCTTCTAGTTTCGGAGATATCACGACTTTTCTATAAGTGTACTTTGTATGCTCTATCTCTTCTAGTTTCGGAGATATCACGACCTTTCTATAAGTGTACCTTTAATGCTCTATTGTGACGACCCGCTTCCCTACAGACCCTATTCCTTCCGGCCCAACGCTACCTTTTATTCCGGCCGTGCTCAGGGCTAATGGGGGGTGTTCTTACCAGAAGGAATTAGTCTAGGTCGACCAAGAAAAATTAATATTTTTAGGTAGCATAAAGATAAATATGGAACTTGACGGCTAATAATTTTATTTTTCATCGGGAAGAACTTTCAACTTATCTGTCAGCCCACACGCTTTTTATCCTAACCCTTCAATTTCGTGGAAAAATAATGCGAGTTCAATTTAAAAATTCATATTGAACATTTAATAAAGAGAAACAACGATAATGGACATAAAGTATATAACAAAATTTACAGTTAAAAACAAGTAAGAAAAGTCTATAGTCGGACGGAGCCGACCATGGGATACCCTATACCACTATCCCTGGACAATCGCTCTCCACGGAACTTCTTTTCAATGATTGTGAAAATTTAATTATCAAATATCAGAGATGTAATGTATAATATTTATGACCAAAACCAAAAAGTTATCTAGCATGACAAAGACATTTTTGTAGCAGGAAAGGAAAATTTAGTTCACACAAACTAAAATGTAATGAAACCCACTTATGTAGTACTACTACTTCCGTTGTTTAACCGCTACGTTATTGAAATTTTTACCAATTTCACACAAAAGTTTCATCATCACGTTGGTTTGTACGCTTCTTTTTCATCATAAACTCAAACTTTGTTTAAAATTTTGCGGCTTATTATTTTGACCTACAGAGCCGCAACAAAATTGGTTAAAATTTTGTTTTTGGTCCATTTCATCCCCTGAACATTTCACGATCATCACCAAAAACTAATCATTTCCATTCTGGCCCGATCCCAACTTCCTTAAAAAATTCGCTACAATCGGTCCATAATTGCGGCCTTAAGCTTGTTTACAATTTTCAATGGACGGACACACATTGCTAAATCGCTTTATCTCGTCGAGATATGAATTTTTGGCATACCAAATAAAGTAAAATTTTTATATTTTTCATACAAAAGTAATGGTCCATTTCACTTGCTAAAGAATATGAGATCATCATTCAAAATTGTAGGCATCTTTTTCGAACTATACTTTTAGCCGGTGCAAAATTTCGTGACTATTGATGCATAATTGCAACTTCTAGCGAGTTTATTATTACACTACAAACAAATAACGGGATATATTAGGCTGTAACTCTGTTATCTGATCATGTACACCAACATAATTGGCATCAGTTGAAAGGTCAAGCGTTCCACTTTCAAGTATATCTCACTTGTCCGGAATGTCACTTCCAGGAATTAAGATATAATCTGTATATTAAAAATTTTCACAATTTTCACACAAAAGTTTTGGTCCATTTAACCCTCTGAATATTATCCGATCGCCATCTCAAATTGCAAGCTTCCCCTTCGTGATATACTCTTACCTTATTTAAAATTACGCGTTGATCGGACTATTATTGAGACCTACAGAGCCGCTAGAAAATTGGATAAATATTATGTTTTTGGTCCATTTCACCCGCTAAATATTTCACGATCATCACCAATAAGAATCTGATCTGAACCCGACCTCCATACAAAATTTCGAGACGATCGGTCCACAATTGCGGCCTGGAGCGTGTTTACAATTTATAATGGACAGACGGACGGACGGACGGACGGACACACATCTCAAAATCGCTTTATCTCGTCGAGATATGAAGATTGGTATACCACATTGGGGGTCTCCGACGAATATTTCGCGGTGTTACATGAATTTTTACCAAAACAAACTTATAATACCCTTTTCCACATTGTGGTATGGGGTATAATAATACCCTTTTCCACATTGTGGTATAGGATATAAAAAAAAAAAATACCGCGAATGCAAATTATATAATAAAATAGGAGATAAGTTAATGGTATGAATTTCAGGTTAAAAAAAATTTATATATATAGTATCTTATGATTAATAATAGTAATAATAAAATAATGTTTGTTAGTGTAATTGATCAGTCAACACATTTTTTTTTATACTAAATGTTTACAATATATACTTTTATTTCATTTAATACTTACAGTTTTCAAAATCCTCACCAACAAGCGCTTGTAGATTGGAGCTTGAAAATCTTGACCAGAATTATTAGGAGGGGTTAAAATGTGTAGAGGATGGAGTATAATAAATGATAGAGATAACTTAGATAAATTATTAAATAAAACTGAATTTAATTCTTGCTCTCAGATAAATGTTTTGAAAGGCAAACATTAGATTGGTCCATTAGCGACGATAAATTGAAATAATTTGTACAAATATAGGCCACAATTGCTTGAATGTTCTTTTAATTCATCCAAATTTTTGTATTTATAAGATGTGGATGGTCGTTAGATTTGGAATATCTTGATAGCGTTCTTAGATAAAATTTTAAAATTGGCAAACAAAATCCATATCTACAGAAAAAATCCTTATGCATTAGTAACAGGACAAAGTCCTTTCAAAATATTTCATCAGATTTCTTTTCAAAAATTTACAGCAGAAAAACTTCCTGGCAGAATCCTTTTAAATATCTCAGCGGAGTTTCTTTAAAATTTTACAGCAACAAAATCATTTAAAAAAAAATAATTTAGCAGAATTCCTTTAAAATTTTCTGGCAGAATCCTTTCAAACTTTTTAGTAAATTCCTTTTTTTTATTTGGCAGACTTCGTATATCCTTTTCTTTTAAAGCAAAGCAGAATTCTTTTTCTTTGAATAAATTTCCGCCAAAATTCATGTAATAAACAGAATCCTTTATGTATAATTCGGGAAAAGTCCTCAGGAGATATCCTTTTAACTATTCGGCCGTGTCCTTACAATTGTAAGACAGAGTCCTTACTATATTTTTAACTATTTTTCCGGTTTTTGGCTGAACGGTTTGAAAATTAGGTATTCAATGAATAAATTTTTCAAAAATTGTTCAGAATGAAAACTATTCCAAAAACAAAATTATCTAAGGTTTCTATACTTTTTCCAATTGTTCCGAAATAAAAACTCAAAGTGCTCACAAATTCACACCACCGCTACAAAAAACAAAAAAAAATCTTTTAGTACCTTTTTAAATCCAAATGTCCTTCGCATGGTAAACGTTCTTGTTTGTCCCTTCCAAGTCCTCCAACTCGTAGTAAACTTTACCAATGCGACGCAACACTTTTGCTCTTACACCTACAGGTGCTAGTTTTGAACTATAGTTGCCGACCTTGCAACTTTGGACAAAATTCCTTCTTATCACTTCTTGTCCTACATTGAATTCTCTAAATCGAGACCTCAAGTTGTAACTCCTTTGATTCATTTCGTATGCTTTCTTCATATGCTCTCTTATTGACTCTCTTATCAAAGAAAACTGGTCTTGTCGCTCTACTTTTGCGTCTGACTCTGCTAAAATTTCTAATTTCCTCAAAATCTCATAATCACTACCGTGAGTAATCATCCTTTGCCCAAATACAATTTCATATGGGTTTTTCCCGATGCTCTGATGGACGCTGTTACGAAGAGACGCATTTACGCTGTCCAGATACTTATCCCACTCTCTCTGGTCTTGTCTGATATATGAACGTAATGCTTCGTTCACCACTCTATTCACGCGTTCGCTTGCATTCGATTGCGGACTGTACACCGCTGTAAGGTTATGTTTAATACCATTTTTCTCTAAATACTTTTCAAAATCCTTGCTCATAAACTGCGAACCATTATCAGTTACAATGACTTCTGGAACACCAAAACAACTAAAAACTTCTTTCTGAAGATATTCCAAAATTGGTTTTGTAACAAATTTCTTCAATGGTTTTAAAAACGTAAATTTAGAAAAGTGGTCCAAAATTATGACCAGATTTTGTTCTTGGTAAAGGTCCTATTAAATCAATATATAAACGCTGAAATGGTCTTTCAGTAATTACCATTTGCCCTAATGGCTGTTTCAGTGTATTTGTTGGAGTCTTTGAAGTTTTACATAAGTTGCAATCTATAACATATCGGCGTACATCTACTACCAACCCTGGCCAGAAGAAATATCTTCTTATGCGCTCAAGAGTTCTTGCAATACCACCGTGTCCCGATTTCGGAATATCATGAGCCCAATATATAATATTTTGCCTCAATTCTGATGGTACGTAAAGTTTCCACGATTCAGACTCGTCTAAATTACCGTTCGAAAATTCAGTTCTTTTGTAGATATACTGATCTACTACTCTAAAATCTGGGTTATTTAAGTTAGTGCATTCGTCGCGTAATTTAACATATTCGACACTTTCAAAAGCATCGGATTTCAAATCTATGGCTGGAATATTTTCTATGTCTATCGACTCTAGAAATTCCTCTCCTTCATACGCCCTCGATAACGCATCAGGCACAACATTGTATTTTCCGCCACGATGCTCTATACTGAAATTATAGCCTTGTAATTTAAGCGACCATCTTGCTAGTCGTCCGGATAGGTCTTTTTGTCCCATTAACCATTTTAAACTTGCATGATCCATCACAACTTTGAATTCTTGATCCTCGATGTATGCTCTCCACTTGGCTTTTGCCATTACAACAGCTAAGCATTCTAACTCTGTTATCGAGTAATTTCTCTGACTCTTATTCAACTTGTGGGACATAAATGCTATGGGTCTTTCAACACCCTCTTCATCTTCCTGCGCTAATACTGCGCCAATACCATACGTGCTCGCATCACACTGCAATATGAATGGTTTATCATAATTCGGATGGACAAGTAAGGGGGCTGAAATTAACTTTTCCTTTAGAAGTTCAAACGACTTCTGAGCATTGTCGGTCCAAACAAATGTTTTCTTTTTAGATAGTAACTCTGTTAGTGGGTATGCTAGCGCTGAATAATCTTGTATAAAGCGACGGTACCATCCCGTCATTCCTAAAAACCGTCGAACTTGTCGAATCGATTTAGGTACCGGTAATTCTTTAATTGCGCTAACTTTTTCCTCGTCAACTTGTAGAGTGCCATTTCCTACTACATATCCTAAATATTTTACTTTACTCAAAGCAAACTCACTCTTCTTTACGTTAATAGTTAGACCTGCTTTCCGTAGGTGGGCCGCAACTTCTAAAAGATGGTTAATGTGTTCGTCAAAATTTTTGGAAACTATCAATAGGTCATCAAGATATACGAATACATGTGACTTCATATTATAGGGAATTACCATATCCATGAGCCTACAGATAGTCTGAGGGGCATTACATAGCCCAAAGGGCATTCGTGTAAATTGATAAAGTGGTCTATTAGGGACGGTAAAAGCAGTTTTTGGTTTTGAGCTTTCATCAAGTTTCACTTGCCAAAAGGCATCTTTAAGATCTATCTTGGAAATGCAACGTACCGGAGGTAGTCTGGCTAAAATGCCGTCAATGTTGGGCATTGGATAGGCATCCTTTTCTGTTACGGAGTTTAATTTATGACTGTCGATACACATTCTAACTTTTCCTGGCTTTATTACAACTACTGTTGGTGATGACCAAGGTGAAGTGGGTGCCTCTTCTATTACCCCTAAGGATATCATTCGATCTATTTCACCACACAACTGTTTTTCCACAGCTGGAGAAATGGGGTAATACCGCTGTTTAATGGTTTTGCGTCTCCAGTATCTATACGGTGCTCTATTAATGATGTGCAACCCAATCCTTCTATTTCCGAATCAGGAAAAGTAGATATTACGTTATTAAGTCTACGTTCTTGTTCTGGTGTCAGCCGCAATTTATCATGGATATTTTCACTTGCGTCAATTGCATATATATGTGGTATGGAAATTTGTAACCCGAATTCCTTCCAAAAGTCATAACCGCAGATAACATCCTGTTGTATTGCTGGCACTATCAAAAATTCAAATAATTTGCATTTATTTTGGAATGTTACCTCTGTTGTAATCGTTCCCAAGACACTTTGCGTTTGACCGTCCGCAGTTTTCACACTTCCTTTAAATTTTTGGAAATCTTCCCTACTTTGAATTTCATTTGCAAACGTTCCTCCTATGACACTTTTACTAGCTCCACTATCGAGCAAAGCAAAATGATTCGATACCCCGATTTTAAGGTTTATATATGGTCTGTTGTCGGAATTTTTACCCACAATCGAAGATATTGTAATTCGCTTGTAATCTCTCACTTTACGGTAATAATTTCTTATTCGCCTAACCGATCGTTTACTATGTCTTTTCTTTGTTCCAAGTATTTAATTTTGAATTTGACTAATCCGGGTGTGAAATGGCCTTAAAAGGGTATTATATGAATTTTGAATTTCTAGGTTAAGGTGCTTCTCTATATTTTCTTTGTGTTCAACGGATGCCCGATTTACTTTCTGCGGACATCCGACTTCACGTTTCCCTGACCTTTAAGATTACACTTAGGACACGTAGGTTTATATGTGTCACGTAAACCACATCCATAACAGAAGATTCGCCGTGCTTTCATACAATCTACATAGATATGTCCAGTTTCGTCGCAATTCCAGCATTTCACTATGCGTAAAGCACATAAATCTTCCTGAGTATCTTCCTCCTGGAATTGAGAACTATCTGATAGATCTTCTATCTCGGCTATCCGTGCCCTGACAAATCTCGTGTTTTTATGATCCACTTCCTGCATAAAACGTTCATGCCTTCGTACTTCTTTTCGGAGCTGGGACATGCTGTCAATCTGAAAATGTAGCAACTCATGTCTAACATCAGATTTCAAATTTTTCAACACAGTCCCACAAAGCTCTGATTCTGTAATGGGATGCTTAAGTTTATCCGTCATTGAAATTATCACCTCTAAATAATCATCAATTGTCTCTTGGGGTCTCCGTTTACGCCTTCTTATATCATCCAAGATATCAAAATCACTATAGTCATCTTTAAAATAACTTTTCAACGCAGCGGTCAAGGATTGCCATGTGATGTCATCGGTATTTCTATGAAATCTCCAATACCATTGCAAAGCTTTTCCATCAAAAATGCCGTGCGCATTCCTGCACAAAAGTTCGCAGTCCCCATTCAAGGTGTTAGCGATCAAAGTATTTATTCGGTAAATGAACTCTTCAACCCGTATATCGGACGAATTTCCCGTAAATTTTACTTTCCAGTTGCGAATAATGTTAAGAACCTTTTCAGAATTCATAACCTCCGAACTATGTTGCTGTCTTGTATTATTAGTATTTAATTGATTCCTGTCTAGGTTAGAGTCTGAGCCTCCACTTGCTGACGTGCTACCTGTCCTTAACATTCTTAATTCGTTTGTTATGACAGCGGTCAATTCCTCCCTCAAATTAGTCACCGATTCGCTAATCAAAGACCGAATATGACTATCATCTGCCGTAGTAGGCGTAGCTGAATTCCTATTAGAATTTCTAGTACTTTGTGATCGAGTAATTCTTCGAGTTGAATTTTGTGTTGCCTCTAAATCGCCATTTTCCAACTCTACCGTAAAGCTACAGTTAATTGGTTCATTCACATCTAACACATTCAAATTGTCCCTACTTCGTGTAAGAGGCATGTTTAACAAATAATTATGATTTAATTTTTATTAATTTGATTAAATAAGTTAATTTTAGTATGTTTAAATTATTTAATAAGGTATAGATAGCTTAAAAAAATATTCAGATACGGAGTTATTTCCACTACTTTTGAAGTTTTTGGTAAAAAGCGTGTTACAAGATAATATATAAAAAAATTCTTCCCAATGAAATATTTATGTACCAAAAGCAACTAATTTTCAAATGAGTCCGAAACCTGCTTAGGAGATTAGAAATGAAATAATCCACATCTAACAATCTCAACCAAACACATTTCACTCAAATCGAAAGTAAATTAATTTTGAAGTAGTTATAACTAGCCTAGGAGAATGGAAACGAAACACTCCATTTCCATTAATATCAACCAAACAAATTTTAACCAAATCCCAAGAAGAAAATCAAGGAGTATATTCCAATATGTACCAGAATAAAATCTCACTTAACATCTTCTGTGGTATATTTCTAACTTCTTCATTTATTTAGTACACTTCGATGTTGACCAAAATGAAATCCAATAATGCAGAAATTAGATAACAAAAACAAATAATAAATGAAACATCCGCCAAGTGACATTTTGAATAGAATTGTAAGGGACACATCAATACTTAAATGTTTTATAAATGGACAAAATTTAAAATTCTTTTCACGATGTGGCCCCACGTTGGGCGCCATAAAATTTCTGTGACGACCCGCTTCCCTACAGACCCTATTCCTTCCGGCCCAACGCTACCTTTTATTCCGGCCGTGCTCAGGGCTAATGGGGGGTGTTCTTACCAGAAGGAATTAGTCTAGGTCGACCAAGAAAAATTAATATTTTTAGGTAGGATAAAGATAAATATGGAACTTGACGGCTAATAATTTTATTTTTCATCGGGAAGAACTTTCAACTTATCTGTCAGCCCACACGCTTTTTATCCTAACCCTTCAATTTCGTGGAAAAATAATGCGAGTTCAATTTAAAAATTCATATTGAACATTTAATAAAGAGAAACAACGATAATGGACATAAAGTATGTATATAACAAAATTTACAGTTAAAAAAAAAAACCGCGAATGCAAATTATATAATAAAATAGGAGATAAGTTAATGGTATGAATTTCATATATATAGTATCTTATGATTAATAATAGTAATAATAAAATAATGTTTGTTAGTGTAATTGATCATAGTATCTTATGATTAATAATAGTAATAATAAAATAATGTTTGTTAGTGTAATTGATCAGTCAACACATTTTTTTTATACTAAATGTTTAGAATATATACTTTTATTTCATTTAATACTTACAGTTTGCAAAATCCTCACCAACAAGCGCTTGTAGATTGGAGCTTGAAAATCTTGACCAGAATTATTAGGAGGGGTTAAAATGTGTAGAGGATGGAGTATAATAAATGATAGAGATAACTTAGATAAATTATTAAATAAAACTGAATTTAATTCTTGCTCTCAGATAAATGTTTTGAAAGGCAAACATTAGATTGGTCCATTAGCGACGATAAATTGAAATAATTTGTACAAATATAGGCCACAATTGCTTGAATGTTCTTTTAATTCATCCAAATTTTTGTATTTATAAGATGTGGATGGTCGTTAGATTTGGAATATCTTGATAGCGTTCTTAGATAAAATTTTAAAATTGGCAAACAAAATCCATATCTACAGAAAAAATCCTTATGCATTAGTAACAGAACAAAGTCCTTTCAAAATATTTCATCAGATTTCTTTTCAAAAATTTACAGCAGAAAAACTTCCTGGCAGAATCCTTTTAAATATCTCAGCGGAGTTTCTTTAAAATTTTACAGCAACAAAATCATTTAAAAAAAAATAATTTAGCAGAATTCCTTTAAAATTTTCTGGCAGAATCCTTTCAAACTTTTTAGTAAATTCCTTTTTTTTATTTGGCAGACTTCGTATATCCTTTTCTTTTAAAGCAAAGCAGAATTCTTTTTCTTTGAATAAATTTCCGCCAAAATTCATGTAATAAACAGAATCCTTTATGTATAATTCGGGAAAAGTCCTCAGGAGATATCCTTTTAACTATTCGGCAGTGTCCTTAGAATTGTAAGACAGAGTCCTTACTATATTTTTAACTATTTTTCCGGTTTTTGACTGAACGGTTTGAAAATTAGGTATTCAATGAATAAATTTTTCAAAAATTGTTCAGAATGAAAACTATTTCAAAAACAAAATTATCTAAGGTTTCTATACTTTTTCCAATTGTTCCGAAATAAAAACTCAAAGTGCTCACACTATCTCTTTTGGTTTCGGAGATATCACGACTTTTTTATAGGTATACTTTTAATGCTCTATCTCTTCTAGTTTCGGAAATATCACGACTTTTTTTATAGGTATACTTTTAATGCTCTATCTCTTCTAGTTTCGGAGATATCACGACTTTTTTATAGGTTAACTTTTAATGCTCTATCTCTTCTAGTTTCGGAGATATCACGACTTTTCTATAAGTGTACTTTGTATGCTCTAGCTCTTCTAGTTTCGGAGATATCACGACCTTTCTATAAGTGCACTTTTAATGCTCTATCTCTTCTAGTTTCGGCGATATCACGACTTTTTTATAGGTATACTTTTAATGCTCTATCTCTTCTAGTTACGGAGATATCACGACTTTTCTATAAGTGTACTTTGAATGCTCTATCCCTTCTAGTTTCGGAGATATCACGTCTTTTCTATAAGTGTACTTTTATTGCTCTATTCCTTCTAGTTTCGGAGATATCACGACTTTTTTATAGGTATACTTTTAATGCTCTATCTCTTCTAGTTACGGAGATATCACGACTTTTCTATAAGTGTACTTTGAATGCTCTATCCCTTCTAGTTTCGGAGATATCACGTCTTTTCTATAAGTGTACTTTTATTGCTCTATTTCTTCTAGTTTCGGAAATATCACGACTTTTTTATAGGTATACTTTTAATGCTCTATCTCTTCTGGTTTCGGAGATATCACGACTTTTTTATAGGTGTACTTTTAATGCTTCTAGTTTCGGAGATATCACGACTTTTTTATAGGTTAACTTTTAATGCTCTATCTCTTCTAGTTTCGGAGATATCACGACTTTTCTATAAGTGTACTTTGAATGCTCTATCTCTTCTAGTTTCGGAGATATCACGACTTTTCTATAAGTGTACTTTTAAAGCTCTATCTCTTCTAGTTTCGGAGATATCACGACTCTTCTTATAGGTATACTTTTATTGCTCTATCTCTTCTAGTTTCGTAGATATCACGACTTTTCCATAAGTGTACTTTTAATGCTCTGTCTCTTCTAGTTTCGGAGATGTCACGACGTTTCCACAAGTGCACTTTTAATGCTCTGTCTCTTCTAGTTTCGGAGATGTCACGACGTTTCCACAAGTGCACTTTTAATGCTCTGTCTCTTCTAGTTTCGGAGATATCACGACTTTTTTATAGGAGTACTTTTAATGCTCTATCTCTTCTAGTTTCGGAGATATCACGACCTTTCTATAAGTGTACTTTTAATGCTCTATCTCTTGTAGCTTCGGAGATGTCATCACTTTTCCACAAGTGTTTTAGTGCTCTGTCTCTTCTAGTTTCGGAGATATCACGACTTTTTTATAGGAGTACTTTTAATGCTCTATCTCTACTAGTTTCGGAGATATCACGACTTTTTATAGGAGTACTTTTAATGCTCTATCTCTTCTAGTTTCGGAGATGTCATCACTTTTCCACAAGTGTACTTTTAGTGTTCTGTCTCTTCTAGTTTCGGAGATATCACGACTTTTCTATAAGTGCACTTTTAATGCTCTATCTCTTCTAGTTTCGGAGATATCACGACTTTTTTTATAGGTATACTTTTAATGCTCTATCTCTTCTAGTTTCGGAGACATCACGACTTTTCTATAAGTGTATTTTTAATGCTCTGTCTCTTCTAGTTTCGGAGATATCACGACTTTTTTATAGGAGTACATTTAATGCTCTATCTCTTCTAGTTTCGGAGATATCACGACTTTTCTATAAGTGTATTTTTAATTCTCTATCTCTTCTAGTTTCAAAGATATCACGACTTTTCTATAAGTGCACTTTTAATGCTCTATCTCTACTAGTTTCGGAGATATCACGACTTTTCTATAAGTGTACTTTTAATGCTCTATCTCTGCTATTTTCGGAGATATCACGACTTTTCCATAAGAGTACTTTTAATGCTCTATCTCTTCTAGTTTCGGAGATATCAGGACTTTTTATAGGTGTACTTTTAATGCTCTATCTCTTCTAGTTTCGGAGATATCACGACTTATCTATAAGTGTACTTTTAATGCTCTATCTCTTCTAGTTTCGGAGATATCACGACTTTTCTATAAGTGTACTTTTAAAGTTCTATCTCTTCTAGTCTCGGAGATATTACGACTTTTTTATAGGTGTACTTTTAATGCTCTATCTCTTCTAGTTTCGGAGATATTATGACTTTTCTATAAGTGTACTTTTAATGCTCTATCTCTTCTAGTTTCGGAGATATCACGACTTTTTTGTAGGTGTACTTTTAATGCTCTATTTCTTCTAGTTTCGGAGATATCATGACTTTTCTATAAGTGTACTTTTAATGCTCTATCTCTTCTAGTTTCGGAGATATCAGGACTTTTTATAGGTGTACTTTTAATGCTCTATCTCTTCTAGTTTCGGAGATATCACGACTTATCTATAAGTGTACTTTTAATGCTCTATCTCTTCTAGTTTCGGAGATATCACGACTTTTCTATAAGTGTACTTTTAAAGCTCTATCTCTTCTAGTCTCGGAGATATTAGTCTCGGAGATATTTTATAGGTGTACTTTTAATGCTCTATCTCTTCTAGTTTCGGAGATATTATGACTTTTCTATAAGTGTACTTTTAATGCTCTATCTCTTCTAGTTTCGGAGATATCACGACTTTTTTGTAGGTGTACTTTTAATGCTCTATCTCTTCTAGTTTCGGAGATATCACGACTTTTTTATAGGTATACTTTTAATGCTCTATCTCTTCTGCTTTCGGAGACTTTTTTATAGGTGTACTTTTAATGCTCTATCTCTTCTAGTTTCGGAGATATCACGACTTTTTTATAGGTGAACTTTTAATGCTCTATCTCTTCTAGTTTCGGAGATATCACGACTTTTCTATAAGTGTACTTTGAATGATCTATCTCTTCTAGTTTCGGAGATATCACGACTTTTCTATATGTATACTTTTAATGCTTTATTTCTTCTAGTTTCGGAGATATCACGACTTTTTTTATAGGTATACTTTTAATGCTCTATCTCTTCTGGTTTCGGAGATATCGCGACTTCTTTGTAGGTGTACTTTCAATGCTCTATCTCTTCTAGTTTCGGAGATATCACGACTTTTTTATAGGTGAACTTTTAATGCTCTATCTCTTCTAGTTTCGGAAATATCACGACCTTTCCATAAGTGTACTTTTAAAGCTCTATCTCTTCTAGTTTCGGAGATATCACGATCTTTCTATAAGTGTACTTTTAATGCTCTATCTCTTCTGGTTTCGGAGATATCACGACTTTTTTATAGGTGTACTTTTAATGCTCTATCTCTTCTAGTTTCGGAGATATCACGACTTTTTTTTATAGGTATACTTTAAATGCTCTATTTCTTCTAGTTTCGGAGATATCACGACTTTTTTATAGGTGTACTTTTAATGCTCTATCTCTTCTGGTTTCGGAGATATCACGACTTTTTATAGGTGTACTTTTAATGCTCTATCTCTTCTGGTTTCGGAGATATCACGACTTTTTTATAGGTGTACTTTTAATGATATATCTCTTCTAGTTTCGGAGATATCATGACTTTTCTATAACTGTACTTTTAATGCTCTATCTCTTCTGGTTTCGGAGATATCACGACTTTTTTATAGGTGTACTTTTAATGCTCTATTTCTTCTAGTTTCGGAGATATCACGACTTTTTTATAGGTGTACTTTTAATGCTCTATCTCTTCTGGTTTCGGAGATATCACGACTTTTTATAGGTGTACTTTTAATGCTCTATCTCTTCTGGTTTCGGAGATATCACGACTTTTTTTATAGGTGTACTTTTAATGCTCTATCTCTTCTAGTTTCGGAGATATCACGACTTTTTTGTAGGTGTACTTTTAATGCTCTATCTCTTCTAGTTTCGGAGATATCACGACTTTTTTATAGGTATACTTTTAATGCTCTATCTCTTCTGCTTTCGGAGATATCACGACTTTTTTATAGGTGTACTTTTAATGCTCTATCTCTTCTAGTTTCGGAGATATCACGACTTTTTTATAGGTGAACTTTTAATGCTCTATCTCTTCTAGTTTCGGAGATATCACGACTTTTCTATAAGTGTACTTTGAATGATCTATCTCTTCTAGTTTCGGAGATATCACGACTTTTCTATATGTGTACTTTTAATGCTTTATTTCTTCTAGTTTCGGAGATATCACGACTTTTTTATAGGTATACTTTTAATGCTCTATCTCTTCTGGTTTCGGAGATATCGCGACTTCTTCGGAGATATCACGACTTTTTATAGGTGTACTTTTAATGCTCTATCTCTTCTGGTTTCGGAGATATCACGACTTTTTTATAGGTGTACTTTTAATGATATATCTCTTCTAGTTTCGGAGATATCATGACTTTTCTATAACTGTACTTTTAATGCTCTATCTCTTCTAGTTTCGGAGATATCACGATTTTTTATAGGTATAGTCTTAATGCTCTATCTCTACTAATTTCAGAGACATCACGACTTTTCTATAAGTTTACTTTTAATGCTATGTCTCTTCTAGTTTCGGAGATATCACGACTATTTTATAGGAGTACATTTAATGCTCTATCTAATCTAGTTTCGGAGATATCACGACTCTTTTATAGGAGTACATTTAATGCTCTATCTCATCTAGTTTCGGAGATATCACGACCTTTCTATAAGTGTATTTTAATGCTCTATCTCTTCTAGTTTTGGAGATATCACGACTTTTCTATAAGTGCACTTTTAATGCTCTATCTCGTCTAGTTTCGGAGATATCACGACTTTTTTTTATAGGTATACTTTAAATGCTCTATTTCTTCTAGTTTCGGAGATATCACGACTTTTTTATAGGTATACTTTTAATGCTCTATCTCTTCTGGTTTCGGAGATATCACGACTTGTTTATAGGTGTACTTTTAATGATATATCTCTTCTAGTTTCGGAGATATCATGACTTTTCTATAACTGTACTTTTAATGATATATCTCTTCTAGTTTCGGAGATATCATGACTTTTCTATAACTGTACTTTTAATGATATATCTCTTCTAGTTTCGGAGATATCATGACTTTTCTATAACTGTACTTTTAATGCTCTATCTCTACTAGTTTCGGAGACATCACGACTTTTCTATAAGTGTATTTTTAATGCTCTGTCTCTTCTAGTTTCGGAGATATCACGACTTTTTTATAGGAGTACATTTAATGCTCTATCTCTTCTAGTTTCGGAGATATCACGACTTTTCTATAAGTGTATTTTTAATTCTCTATCTCTTCTAGTTTCAGAGATATCACGACTTTTCTATAAGTGCACTTTTAATGCTCTATCTCTACTAGTTTCGGAGATATCACGACTTTTCTATAAGTGTACTTTTAATGTTCTATCTTTGCTATTTTCGGAGATATCACGACTTTTCCATAAGAGTACTTTTAATGCTCTATCTCTTCTAGTTTCGGAGATATCACGACCTTTCTACAAGTGTACTTTTAATGGTCTATCTCTTCTAGTTTCTGAGATATCACGACTTTTCTATAAGTGCACTTTTAATACTCTATCTCTTCTAGTTTCGGAGATATCAAGACTTTTCTATAAGTGTACTTTTAATGCTCTATCTCTTCTAGTTTCGGAGATATCACGACTTTCTTTTATAGGTATACTTTTATTGCTCTATCTCTTCTAGTTTCGGAGATATCACGACTTTTCTATGATTGTACTTTTAATGCTCTATTTCTTTTAGTTTCGTATATATCACGACTTTTGCATAAGTGTAGTTTTAAAGCTCTATCTCTTCTAGTTTCGGAGATATCACGACTTTTTTATAGTTGTACTTTTAATGCTCTATCTCTTCTAGTTTCGGAGATATCACGACTTTTTTATAGGTATACCTTTAATGCTCTATCTCTTCTAGTTTCGTAGATATCACGACTTTTCCATAGGTGTACCTTTAAAGCTCTATCTCTTCTAGTTTCGGAGATATCACGACTTTTTTATACGTGTACTTTTAATGCTCTTTCTCTTCTAGTTTCGGAGATATCACGACTTTTCTATAATTGTACCTTTAATACTCTATCTCTTCTAGTTTCGGAGATATCACGACTTTTTTATAGGTATACTTTTAATTTTTTTTTATCGATCGTTCCCAACGCCACACTTTCCCGCCCTTGCCGACCGAGAGGGTCACCTCCCCTTAACGTAGGGAGCGCGTACACCTCATATTCCGGAATATGGGGGGTTAGTAGACTAGGGAAAACCAGCTACAGCAAAACATCAGCCGGTTAGAAAGTTACATTTTAAAGACAAACACATCAAAAAATAAATAGATCTAATCTAACATATTGCCTGGCAACTGTTGCAAACAATACTAAGAACGTAAGATAAAGTTTTTTTATGACATGCAGAGGTTCGGATAAAGAAAGACATTCTATTATATAACTTGTTATATTCATCACATTAAGATCGTAGTGGATTACTTATTTCATAATTAGATTTCGCTAACGTTAATTTAAGTGGTATGTAGTTTCGAGTGCTACGTGAAGGTACATTAAAATTTATTTCGCCTATTAAAAACTGTGATTCAATTTGTCCACGCAAGAGTTTAACAATGAATATAGATCTGAGCATTATACGTCTTTTCACCAATGTTGGAAGGTCAATTAACTTTAGACGGTTTTCATATGGTGGAAGAGATTCATTTGAGCTCAACCCTAAGCCTCTAAGAGTAAATAAAAGAAATTGAACTTGTACTGATTCTATCTTATCAGAATAACATTTGTAAAAAGGACTCCAAATCGCACAACCGTATTCTAATGTTGGTCGGACAAGGCTAATAAATGAGCGTTTGGGCACGTATGGATCGTCAAATTCCTTAGACCAGCGTTTTATAAAGTCTAGTAATGACTTGGCTTTGTTAACACAAGACTCTATATGTAAGTTGAAACGCAGTTTACTGTCTAAAATAACTCCTAGGTCCACAAACGAATCTACATTATCCAATTTGTGGGAAACTATGAAGTAATCGCAAGAATCAGGACGAGATCTATAAAATGACAATTTTTTACATTTTTTAAGTTTAATGACATACCGATGACACTACACCAGTTGGAAAGAGAATACAAATCATGTTGAAGATTAATTGATTGATTATAAGAATCATGATTGCTAAACAGTTTAACATCATCAGCAAACATTAATACTTGCAACGAATAACAGATGGAAGGTCATTTAAGTAGAGTACAAAAAGTAATGGACCTAAATGGCTACCTTGAGGAACACCAGAATGCACAGTTATATTTTTTGACAGAATATCATTAAAAGAAACCCTTTGGGTACGGTCCACAGTGCAAAATATGAGCACTTTAGCGGAACTTTACTAATATCTTTTAAATGAAAAGGTGTAGATTCCTAAAATTTTGCAGAAATGTTTATTATATTAGTGGACAGTGTGGGGCTCAAATTGGGCCACATAGACCCGCGGTTTCCTGTAGCGCTCATGTAACGGTGGCTGCCGTTTTTACGTTTCATATTCATTTTTCAATCGATTTTGATGCAAATTGGTATATTGAGTTTTCAGCGGATAGAAAACTTATGTACAAAATATTTTCAATACAGGTTCGCGTTTTGGAATAGCCCCCACATGCCGGGTTCCCTCATATTGGGTATTTTAAAGGTTAAAGACAAAAATTGCAGCCGATTTTGATGCAAATGTAAATTTTAAGATTTTAGCGAATAAAAAACCTCCTCACACAAAAGCTGTCAACATAGGTCCACTCCTGGGTGAAGCCCCACAATCCTACACATCTATTAAGGAATAAAATGTCAATTTTTTTTTTTCATTTGTATCTATAATGTTTATTGGTCCATTCAGCAGGCCTGTTCCATTAATTGTGTTAATAATGTCTTTCAGATCAAGTTCAGGTCTGCACTGCATTACAATTGTTAACGTATTATGGTATTTGCACCGCAGCATCTAAAAATGTTGCACTATATGTAAATCACCAACATTTAAAGGTCAAAACTATGCAAAATTGCGAGAGATTTCTTAATTTTACAGAAATTAGCATTGTTAGAATTAGTGAGTCCATTTCTTCAAAACACAGTGAGCAATTGCGTTCATTGTCGCGTTTACCTTCCACTTTTGGAAAATGCAACTGAATGAAATTCCCGAAGTCTTTTTAGAAAATCTTGAATATCTCCAAAGACCGCGCGATACCGCAGCAGTTTTATAGCTTTGCGAACAGAGGAGAATCCAATCTTTCAGATTATATATATCTTAACACGTGAATGTACGTAACTCACTTTTGAAATGTCCACGGAAAATAAAAAATTATGATTTAGAAAACTTCAAAAAATCACTTCTTTCCGACTAAAATTACATGAAAACAATAAGGGTTTTTTGCATTTTTTAAAGTGTAAAATATCATAATCGTTTTGTAAAATAATAAGAAAAATAAATCATGGCACACTGACTTACCTTTTGTCCGCGCCACTCCATGTTTTAATGAATCCAAAGTACATTTCTTACAAAACAAAAAAATATATTAAACAAAAGTGCAACTTTAAGTGCATTTTTAAGTCGTTTCGTGGATTATATCGGCAAACTGAGTATGGACCATTTGCAGTGGAGTACTTAGCTAACGAATTCAATAAAAGTTTAATTAATTTCATGTACTTTGAAAATCCCTTAAAGTTCCACTAAACTTCCCAAATTTCGCACTGTGCGGTCCTGTAAATAAGAACATATCCATGACAAGAGTATTGATGGGAAACCCATACAATCAAGCTTATATATTAACAATTCATGTACAACGGTGTCAAAGGCCTTACTGAAATCTGTGTATATAACGTCAGTTTGACATTTATTTACGAATCCATTTTGAACGTGACATGTAAGCTCCAATAGATTTGTCAAGGTAGACCTACCCTTAACGAAACCATGTTGATAAGGTGATATTATAGATCTAGCGAAATGAGTTATTCGGCGTGAGACCAGAAGCTCAAAAAGTTTAAGAATTGCACTTAGTTTTGCAATACCTCTATAGTTATCAATCACACATCTACTATCGGATTTATGCAAAGGAATAATAAAGCTAGATCTCCAGACAAGAGGAAAATATCCCAAGGTCAATGAGTCATTGATTGAAAATGCTCTATCTCTTCTAGTTTCGGAGATATCACGACTTTTTTATAGCTATACTTTTAATGCTCTATCTCTTCTGGTTTCGGAGATATCACGACTTTTTTATAGGTGTACTTTTAATGCTCTATCTCTTCTAGTTTCGGAGATATCACGACTTTTTTATAGGTGACTGTTTTAATGCTCTATCTCTTCTAGTTTCGGAGATATCACGACTTTTCTATAAGCGTACTTTTAATGCTCTATCTCTTCTAGTTTCGGAGATATCACGACTTTTTTATAGGTATACTTTTAATGCTCTATTTCTTCTAGTTTCGGAGATATCACGACTTTTTATAGGTATACTTTTAATGCTCTATCTCTTCTGGTTTCGGAGATATCACGACTTTTTTATAGGTGTACTTTTAATGATCTATCTCTTCTAGTTTCGGAGATATCATGACTTTTCTATAAGTGCACTTTTAATGCTCTATCTCTTCTAGTTTCGGAGATATCACGACTTTTTATAGGTGTACTTTTAATCTTTTCTAGTTTCGGAGATATCACGACTTTTCTATAAGTGTATTCTTAATGCTCTATCTCTTCTGGTTTCGGAGATATCACGACTTTTTTATAGGTGTACTTATAATGCTCTATCTCTTCTAGTTTCGGAGATATCACGACCTTTTATAGTTGTACTTTTAATGCCCTCTCTCTTCTAGTTTCGGAGATATCACGACTTTTTATAGGTATACTTTTAATGCTCTATCTCTTCTAGTTTCGGAGATATCATGACTTTTCTATAAGTGCACTTTTAATGTTCTATCTCTTCTAGTTTCGGAGATATCACGACTTTTTTATAGGTGTACTTTTAATGCTCTGTCTCTTCTAGTTTCGGAGATATTCACCACTTTTATAAGTGTATTTTTAATGCTCTATCTCTTCTAGTTACTGAGATATCACGACTTTTCTATAAGTGCACTTTTAATGCTCTATCTCTACTAGTTTCGGAGATATCACGACTTTTCTATAAGTGCACTTTTAATGTTCTATCTCGTCTAGTTTCGGAGATATCACGACTTTTTTATAGGTGAACTTTTAATGCTCTATCTCTTCTAGTTTCGGAGATATCACGACTTTTCTATAGGTGTACTTTTAATGCTCTATCTCTTCTAGTTTCTGAGATATCACGACTTTTCTATAAGTGTACTTTTAGTGCTCTATCTCTTCTAGTTTCGGAGATATCACGACTTTTCCATAAGTGTAGTTTTAAAGCTCTATCTCTTATAGTTTCGGAGATATCACGACTTTTTTATAGGTGTACTTTTAATGCTATATCTCTTCTAGTTTCTGAGATATCACGACTTTTCTATAAGTACACTTTTAATGCTCTATCTCTACTAGTTTCGGAGATATCACGACTTTTCTATACGTGTACGTTTAATGCTCTATCTCTTCTAATTTCGGAGATATCACGACTTTTCTATAAGTGTACTTTTAATGCTCTGTCTCTTCTAGTTTCGGAGATATCAGGACTTTTTTTAAGAGAACTTTTAATGCTCTATCTCTTCTAGTTTCGGAGATATCACGACCTTTCTATAAGTGTACTTTTATTGGTCTATCTCTTCTAGTTTCTGAGATATCACGACTTTTTTATAGGTGTACTTTTAATGCTCTATCTCTTCTAGTTTCTGAGATATCACGACTTTTCTATAAGTGCACTTTTAATGCTCTATCTCTACTAGTTTCGGAGATATCACGACTTTTTTATAGGTGTACTTTTAATGCTCTATCTCTTCTAATTTCGGAGATATCACGACTTTTCTATAAGTGTACTTTTAATGCTCTGTCTCTTCTAGTTTCGGAGATATCAGGACTTTTTTATAAGAGTACTTTTAATGCTCTATCTCTTCTAGTTTCGGAGATATCACGACCTTTCTATAAGTGTACTTTTAATGCTCTATCTCTTCTAGTTTCGGAGATATCACGACTTTTTTATAGGTGTACTTTTAATGCTCTATCTCTTCTAGTTTCTGAGATATCACGACTTTTCTATAAGTGCACTTTTAATGCTCTATCTCTACTAGTTTCGGAGATATCACGACTTTTCTATAAGTGCACTTTTAATGCTCTATCTCTTCTAGATTCGGAGATATCACGACTTTTCTATACGTGTACTTTTAATGCTCTACCTCTTCTAGTTTCGGAGATATCACGACTTTTTTATAGGTGTACTTTTAATGCTCTATCTCTTCTAGTTTCTGAGATATCACGACTTTTCTATAAGTGCACTTTTAATGCTCTATCTCTACTAGTTTCTGAGATATCACGACTTTTCTATAAGTGCACTTTTAATGCTCTATCTCTACTAGTTTCGGAGATATCACGACTTTTCCATAAGTGTAGTTTTAAAGCTCTGTCTCTTCTAGTTTCGGAGATATCACGACTTTTTTATAGGTGTACTTTTAATGCTCTATCTCTTCTAGTTTCTGAGATATCACGACTTTTCTATAAGTGCACTTTTAATGCTCTATCTCTACTAGTTTCGGAGATATCACGACTTTTCTATACGTGTACGTTTAATGCTCTATCTCTTCTAATTTCGGAGATATCACGACTTTTCTATAAGTGTACTTTTAATGCTCTGTCTCTTCTAGTTTCGGAGATATCAGGACTTTTTTATAAGAGTACTTTTAATGCTCTATCTCTTCTAGTTTCGGAGATATCACGACCTTTCTATAAGTGTACTTTTAATGCTCTATCTCTTCTAGTTTCGGAGATATCACGACTTTTTTATAGGTGTACTTTTAATGCTCTATCTCTTCTAGTTTCTGATATATCACGACTTTTCTATAAGTACACTTTTAATGCTCTATCTCTACTAGTTTCGGAGATATCACGACTTTTCTATAAGTGCACTTTTAATGCTCTATCTCTTCTAATTTCGGAGATATCACGACTTTTCTATACGTGTACTTTTAATGCTCTACTTCTTCTAGTTTCGGAGATATCACGACTTTTTTATAGGTGTACTTTTAATGCTCTATCTCTTCTAGTTTCTGAGATATCACGACTTTTCTATAAGTGCACTTTTAATGCTCTATCTCTACTAGTTTCGGAGATATCACGACTTTTCTATACGTGTACGTTTAATGCTCTATCTCTTCTAATTTCGGAGATATCACGACTTTTCTATAAGTGTACTTTTAATGCTCTGTCTCTTCTAGTTTCGGAGATATCAGGACTTTTTATAAGAGTACTTTTAATGCTCTATCTCTTCTAGTTTCGGAGATATCACGACCTTTCTATAAGTGTACTTTTAATGCTCTATCTCTTCTAGTTTCGGAGATATCACGACTTTTTTATAGGTGTACTTTTAATGCTCTATCTCTTCTAGTTTCTGATATATCACGACTTTTCTATAAGTACACTTTTAATGCTCTATCTCTACTAGTTTCGGAGATATCACGACTTTTCTATAAGTGCACTTTTAATGCTCTATCTCTTCTAGTTTCGGAGATATCACGACTTTTCTATACGTGTACTTTTAATGCTCTACCTCTTCTAGTTTCGGAGATATCACGACTTTTTTATAGGTGTACTTTTAATGCTCTATCTCTTCTAGTTTCTGAGATATCACGACTTTTCTATAAGTGCACTTTTAATGCTCTATCTCTACTAGTTTGTGAGATATCACGACTTTTCTATAAGTGTAGTTTTAAAGCTCTATCTCTTCTAGTTTCGGAGATATCACGACTTTTTTATAGGTGTACTTTTAATGCTCTATCTCTTCTAATTTCGGAGATATCACGACTTTTCTATAAGTGTACTTTTAATGCTCTGTCTCTTCTAGTTTCGGAGATATCAGGACTTTTTTATAAGAGTACTTTTAATGCTCTATCTCTTCTAGTTTCGGAGATATCACGACCTTTCTATAAGTGTACTTTTAATGCTCTATCTCTTCTAGTTTCGGAGATATCACGACTTTTCTATACGTGTACTTTTAATGCTCTACCTCTTCTAGTTTCGGAGATATCACGACTTTTTTATAGGTGTACTTTTAATGCTCTATCTCTTCTAGTTTCTGAGATATCACGACTTTTCTATAAGTGCACTTTTAATGCTCTATCTCTACTAGTTTCTGAGATATCACGACTTTTCTATAAGTGCACTTTTAATGCTCTATCTCTACTAGTTTCGGAGATATCACGACTTTTCTATACGTGTACGTTTAATGCTCTATCTCTTCTAATTTCGGAGATATCACGACTTTTCTATAAGTGTACTTTTAATGCTCTGTCTCTTCTAGTTTCGGAGATATCAGGACTTTTTTATAAGAGTACTTTTAATGCTCTATCTCTTCTAGTTTCGGAGATATCACGACCTTTCTATAAGTGTACTTTTAATGCTCTATCTCTTCTAGTTTCGGAGATATCACGACTTTTTTATAGGTGTACTTTTAATGCTCTATCTCTTTTAGTTTCTGAGATATCACGACTTTTCTATAAGTGTAGTTTTAAAGCTCTATCTCTTCTAGTTTCGGAGATATCACGACTTTGTTATAGGTGTACTTTTAATGCTCTATCTCTTCTAGTTTCTGAGATATCACGACTTTTCTATAAGTGCACTTTTAATGCTCTATCTCTACTAGTTTCGGAGATATCACGACTTTTCTATACGTGTACGTTTAATGCTCTATCTCTTCTAATTTCGGAGATATCACGACTTTTAATGCTCTGTCTCTTCTAGTTTCGGAGATATCAGGACTTTTTTATAAGAGTACTTTTAATGCTCTATCTCTTCTAGTTTCGGAGATATCACGACCTTTCTATAAGTGTACTTTTAATGCTCTATCTCTTCTAGTTTCGGAGATATCACGACTTTTCTATACGTGTATTTTAATGCTCTACCTCTTCTAGTTTCGGAGATATCACGACTTTTTTATAGGTGTACTTTTAATGCTCTATCTCTTCTAGTTTCTGAGATATCACGACTTTTCTATAAGTGCACTTTTAATGCTCTATCTCTACTAGTTTCTGAGATATCACGACTTTTCTATAAGTGCACTTTTAATGCTCTATCTCTACTAGTTTCGGAGATATCACGACTTTTCTATACGTGTACGTTTAATGCTCTATCTCTTCTAATTTCGGAGATATCACGACTTTTCTATAAATGTACTTTTAATGCTCTGTTTCTTCTAGTTTCGGAGATATCAGGACTTTTTTATAAGAGTACTTTTAATGCTCTATCTCTTCTAGTTTCGGAGATATCACGACCTTTCTATAAGTGTACTTCTAATGGTCTATCTCTTCTAGTTTCTGAGATATCACGACTTTTCTATAAGTGTACTTTTAATGCTCTATCTCTTCTAGTTTCGGAGATATCACGACTTTCTTTTATAGGTATACTTTTATTGCTCTATCTCTTCTAGTTTCGGAGATATCACGACCTTTCTATAAGTGTACTTTTAATGGTCTATCTCTTCTAGTTTCTGAGATATCACGACTTTTCTATAATTGTACTTTTAATGCTCTATCTCTTCTAGTTTCGTAGATATCACGACTTTTCCATAAGTGTAGTTTTAAAGCTCTATCTCTCCTAGTTTCGGAGATATCACGACTTTTTTATAGTTGTACTTTTAATGCTCTATCTCTTCTAGTTTCGGAGATATCACGACTTTTTTATAGGTATACCTTTAATGCTCTATCTCTTCTAGTTTCGTAGATATCACGACTTTTCCATGAGTGTACTTTTAAAGCTCTATCTCTTCTAGTTTCGGAGATATCACGACTTTTTTATGCGTGTACTTTTAATGCTCTTTCTCTTCTAGTTTCGGAGATATCACGGCTTTTCTATAAGAGTAGTTTTAAAGCTCTTTCTCTTCTAGTTTCGGAGATATCACGACTTTTTTATAGGTATACTTTTAATGCTCTATCTCTTCTAGTTTCGGGGATATCACGACTTTTTTATAGCTATACTTTTAATGCTCTATCTCTTCTGGTTTCGGAGATATCACGACTTTTTTATAGGTGTACTTTTAATGCGTGACGTAGGGGATGAATGATACCAAGCAACGGTCTTGACCGGCTTTAACGCGGCAAAGCCCAGGATTTATCTTGGTCCCTCTTTCATCTCAAGTGGACACTGACCTCCCCGTGGTGTCACCTGGGGAACTGCCTTTAACACCCGTTAAAAGTAGTGAGCTAACATGTGCCCCGCGTTCTCCCATAAGAATGTTAAAAGCTTGGGTTTGGGCGTCGGGTTAGTAACCCTCCCCTAGAAAAAACAGCATACTATGAAAAAAACGAAAGAAAAGAAAAACAACCCCCTCTAAAGTTGACGAACCCCGCAAACGTTTTAAGGACCATGATCTGCGAATCTTCACCTGGAATGTTCGCACTCTTTATAGAGAAGGTGCAGTCTTCGCATTGGCAGACGTACTTGAAAAGTACAAGGCCGATATTACTGCCATACAGGAAATACGATGGATTGGGAAAGGCGTCACAACAACACGCACTGTATTATAGCTGCCATGACGTAAAGCATGAGTTTGGTAGTTCGTCGGAGACTAAAACATCTGGTATCCAGCTTCACCCCAGTGAATGAAAGACTTGCTGCAATTCGAATAAAAGCTAAATTCTTCAACATCAGCTTTATCTGCGCTCATGCTCCCACTGAAGAAAAGGACGAACAGACCAAAGATATATTTTACGAGTGCTTAGAAGAAACATATGACAGTTGCCCTACCCATGACATTAAAATCATTCTAGGCGATTTTAATGCCAAAATTGGAAAGGAGAATATCTTTGGCCCAACAGTCGGGAAATTCAGTCTCCACAGTGAAACATCTGACAATGGTATGAGGCTGATAGACTTGGCAGCTGCAAAAAACATGGTAATTAGCAGTACCAGATTTAATCATCTCGATATTCATAAGGGCACTTGGCTGTCTCCAGATCAAAGAACAAGTAATCAAATTGATCACGTTGTGATTGATGGAAGACATTCATCTAGCGTGTTGGATGTACGATCGTTTCGAGGCGCAAACATTGATTCGGACCACTGCCTTGTTGCAGCAAAGGTACTTACCCGTCTAAACGTTGCAAATCAAGCACGAATAGACACAACGCGGAAGTTGGACATCGATAGGCTGCAAACACAACAGATAGCCACAGCATATTCCACTCAACTAGCCCAATTGCTTAACGCGAGCACTCCTTGTCCCGATAACATAACAACACAATGGCAAAATATTGCCCACTCCATGCAAACAGCCGCAAAATCCATACTTGGATTCCAGAGACCTCCACAAAGGAATTCATGGTATGACCAGGAGTATCGTGCTGCTACCGAAGATAAAAATGCGGCATATAGAGCTACTTTACAATCAGTAGCAACGCGTAGCGCACGAGAGAGATATCGGGAGAAAAGGAGAGAAGAGAAACGTCTTTTCCGCAAGAAAAAGAGAGAAATGGAAAAGCGGGAGTGTGAAAAAATCGAGATGTACAGGAGCCAGAATAAAGTCCGAAAATTCTACCAAAGAGTGAAGCATCAAACAGATGGCTTTGGTACAGGCACATCCTCCTGTAGAAACCAGCAAGGTAATCTGGTAACAGATACAGATAGCGTGCTCAGGATATGGAAGGAACATTTCTCCAATCTGCTGGTATCCAATAGTAGCGAAGACGATGATACCACAGATCCAATTCCAGAAGATGGTATAGAATGTATACCACCCGGCCAAGATGAGGTAAAAACAGCAATCAACCGGCTGATGAATAATATAGCAGCAGGAGCCGACGGCTTACCAGCCGAGCTGTTTAAAACCGGAGGCGACGCGCTGATAAGGAGTATGCATCAGCTAGTTAGCACCATCTGGCAGGAAGAACGCGTACCCGACGATTGGAACCTGAGTATCCTATGTCCCGTCCACAAGAAAGGAGATAAGACTGCATGCTCATACTATAGGGGCATAAGTCTTCTCCCTATTGCCTATAAGATAGTGTCAGGGATATTGTGCGAACGACTAAAGCCAATGGTCAACGAAATAATTGGACCATACCAATGTGGCTTTAGACCTGGCAAGTCCACCATTGACCAGATATTTACCCTGCGGCAAATCCTAGAGAAGACCCAAGAGATGCAGATCGACACATTTCATCTTTTTGTCGATTATAAAGCAGCATTCGACAGTCCCCTCCGATCAAAGGTATTCCACGCAATGTCTGAATTTGGTATCCCCGCAAAGCTCATCCGGCTTTGTAAGATGACATTAACTGATACTAGGTCCTCAGTTAAAATTGGAAAGAACCTCTCCGAAGAATTTTGTACCAAAAGAGGTTTCAGACAAGGAGACAGCCTTTCGTGTGATCTTTTCAACATTTTGCTGGAAAAGGTAATACGAGATGCAAATGTCAAAAGAAATGACACAATTTACACCAATAGCCACATGTTACTTGCCTATGCTGCTGACATAGACATCATGGGACGATCAGTAAAGGAAGTAACTGATACCTTTATCAAGGTCGAAGCAGAATCTGCGAAAGTGGGTCTGGCGGTGAACGGCGAAATGACCAAATTGATGGTGTCGACGCGCAAAGCGTCCATAGAGCTCGGACCAACCGTGGAAGTTGGTACCTACAATTTTGAGGTAGTTAAAGACTTCGTCTACCTCGGCACTGCCATAAACACAACAAACAACATCAGTTGTGAAATAAGAAGAAGAATTGTATTGGCCAACAGATGCTACTATGGTCTAAGTAAGCAATTTAAAAACAAAGCCACATCTCGTCAAACAAAAATAACAATATACAAAACGCTGATACTACCCGTGCTAATGTATGGCTCCGAAGCATGGGTACTTGCGCAAGCAGATAAGGCAGTGCTTGGTGTGTTTGAGAGGAAAATTCTTCGAAAGATCTACGGGCCGATTTGCGTTGACGGTGAATATCGACGTCGTATGAACCACGAGCTATATAAGCTATACAAAGACATGAATATAGTTAAGCGTATCGAGATGCAACGATTGCGTTGGCTAGGCCATATCATGAGAATGAGCGATGATGAACCCGCTAAAAAGGCGTATGAATACATGCCACATGGCGGTGCACGCAGAATCGGCAGGCCTAAGCTTCGATGGAGCATACAAGTGGATGAAGAAATGAAAAGGCGCGGTATTCCAAAAAGTCAAGCGAAAAACAGAGAGGAATGGAGATCTTTTCTTAGTTCGGTCTATGGAACAAATCTTCTGTAATGGGCCAACTAAGTACTTTTAATGCTCTATCTCTTCTAGTTTCGGAGATATCACGACTTTTTTATAGCTGACTTTTTAATGCTCTATCTCTTCTAGTTTCGGAGATATCACGACTTTTCTATAAGCGTATTTTTAATGCTCTATCTCTTCTAGTTTCGGAGATATCACGACTTTTTTATAGGTATACTTTTAATGCTCTATTTCTTCTAGTTTCGGAGATATCACGACTTTTTTATAGGTATACATTTAATGCTCTGTCTCTTCTGATTTCGGAGATATCACGACTTTTTTATAGGTGTACTTTTAATGATCTATCTCTTCTAGTTTCGGAGATATCATTACTTTTCTATAAGTGTACTTTTAATGCTCTATCTCTTCTAGTTTCGGAGATATCACGACTTTTTTTATAGGTGTACTTATAATGCTCTATCTCTTCTAGTTTCGGAGATATCACGTCTTTTTATAGTTGTACTTTTAATGCCCTCTCTCTTCTAGTTTCGGAGATAGCACGACTTTTTATAGGTATACTTTTAATGCTCTATCTCTTCTAGTTTCGGAGATATGATGACTTTTCTATAAGTGTACTTTTAATGCTCTATCTCTTCTAGTGTCGGAGATATCACGACTTTTTTATAGGTGTACTTTTAATGCTCTATCTCTACTAGTTTCGGAGACATCACGACTTTTCTATAAGTGTACTTTTAATGCTCTGTCTCTTCTAGTTTCGGAGATATTCACCACTTTTATAAGTGTATTTTTAATGCTCTATCTCTTCTAGTTTCGGAGATATCACGACTTTTCTATAAGTGCACTTTTAAAGCTCTATCTCTTCTAGTTTCGGAGATATCACGACTTTTCTATAAGTGCACTTTTAATGCTCTATCTCTTCTAGTTTCGGAGATATCACGACTTTTCTATAAGTGTACTTTTAATGCTCTATCTCTTCTAGTTTCGGAGATATCACGACTTTTCTATAAGTGCACTTTTAATGCTCTATCTCTTCTAGTTTCGGAGATATCACGACTTTTCTATAAGTGCACTTTTAAAGCTCTATCTCGTCTAGTTTCGGAGATATCACGACTTTTCTATAAGTGCACTTTTAAAGCTCTATCTCGTCTAGTTTCGGAGATATCACGACTTTTTTATAGGTGAACTTTTAATGCTCTATCTCTTTAAGTTTCGGAGATATCACGACTTTTCTATAAGTGCACTTTTAATGCTCTATCTTTTCTAGTTTCGGAGATATCACGACTTTTTTATAGGTGTACTTTTAATGCTTTATCTCTTCTAGTTTCGGAGATATCACGACTTTTTTATAGGTGTACTTTTAATGATCTACCTCTTCTACTTTCGGAGATATCACGATTTTTTATAGGTGTACTTTTAATGCTCTATCTTTTCTAGTTTCGGAGATATCACGACTTTTCTATAAGTGTACTTTTAATGCTTTATCTCTTCTAGTTTCAGAGATATCGCGACTTTTTTATAGGTGTACTTTTAATGCTCTATCTCTTCTAGTTTCAGAGATATCGCGACTTTTTTATAAGTGTACTTTTAATGCTCTGTCTCTTCTAGTTTCGGAGATATCACGACCTTTCTATAAGTGTACTTTTAATGGTCTATCTCTTCTAGTTTCGTAGATATCACGACTTTTCCATAAGTGTACTTTTAAAGCTCTATCTCTTCTAGTTTCGGAGATATCACGACTTTTTTATAGGTGAGTTTTTAATGCTCTAGTAGTAGTAGTAGTATATTTTTATTTATATTTTCAAAAAACAGTTTTACATTTTTTTTTTTTTAAGCAATATATGTAAGAATTAAATAAAAATAAGATATTATTAATTTTTTACTAGGGCACTGGCTAGTAGCCGTCTGCCTAATGATTTAATGTTAATTATAGCGTTTTGAAGACTTGAAGTTTGTAAAAGGTTATAAATTAAATTCAGCTAATAATTGATTTCTATACTGAAAGCATATCATTATAAAATTTGCCAACTGGCTCCAATTTACAACACAACCATTTAAAATGTTTATTAGCTCTTCTTCGGTAAGCAAAACCTTTTGGAAGATCATGAATCTAAATTCTTTTAATGATGGACAACGACATAAAAAGTGCTGCAAGTTTTCAACTTCCATCATATTGCACAGCGAACACAGAGGGTTTCTATTTGGTTCGTACATGTTATAATTCAACTTAATCATATCGCATCTTGCTTTAAAAATCCACATTTTCTCTTGTGCTTTTAAACAAGATGAAATGTATGTTTGACCTGCAGTTGGATCCAATTTTGCATAGAAACGGTTTGTTTCATTTGCTTTATTTACATTAATACTTTGATATTTTGATATTATTGTGTGTATTAGTTGGTCAATCTTCACCATTGATTCGCATTTGTTGCTGTGTGGATCAAACATCTCAATAGAATTTTCTATGAAAAGTGCTTTTACATCTTTTGCCCAACAAATCTGGTTTTGAATGACTTTGTTAGCTAGCTTGTGGGGTAAGCGGTTGGAATTATAATCATAAAGTACTCGAATTATATAATCCAGATGTTTTTTAAGAGCGGATATGTGACTATTTTCAGCACAGGTTTCCAGTCTTAATATGTAGGTAGGTGTAAAATTAGGCAACAATAAAATTTTTTTCCAGAAATAAACATCTAGTTTGTCAGTTTCTTCGAAATTTGAATATCCCCATATTTGTGAGCCATATTGCTGTATGGATCTACATACCGCTTTAAATAACTTCCATTTCGCTGTTATAGATATATTTGGTTTACTGAGAAAAATTTTCCACGTGTAATTTATACTATTTTTTGAGGCATTATTTCTTGTTTGAATATGTTTCTTAAATGAGAGCTGGGGGGATAAAAGCATGCCAAGGTATGTATATTCCGATGTAATGGTTATCAACTGATGCTTATAATACCACTTTTCCTTTTGTGCAAGTTTTCCACCTTTTCTGAAGACCATTATCTTTGACTTTTCCAGATTAACTGATATATTCCATGTATCGCAATACACTTCCAATTTATTTATCATCCGCTGTAAGATTTCCACTTCGTTTGCTAATATAACTATATCGTCAGCGTATAGTAATACCCTTATATTGAGTTCCTCCATTATTACACCGCCGCCAATGAATTCATGAAGGTCATCTAAATACAATGCAAACAGGAGAGGTGACAACAGACATCCTTGTTTAACACCCGTCGAGGTGGTAAAGGTTTCGGAGAGTTCTTTGCCTGTCCATACACAAAAAGTTGTGTTTTTATACACGCTTTCAATAAATTGTGTTAGTTTCGATGACACACCAATACAATTTAATTTATATAACATAGACCTTCTGGACACATTATCGAATGCTGCCTTAAAATCCACAAAGAATGCATAGGTTTTCTTATTCTTATTCCAATTCAAATGTACAATGGAAGTAAGGTTAAATAGGTTGTCGGAAGTTGAGTAGTTTCTTCTAAAACCTGATTGATACTCGCTTATGTTTTGATGTTTCTCAGTCCAGTTAGTCAATCTTTCATTTATTAACCCCATCATAATCTTCGGTAAGCAATTCATGAATGATATTCCCCGGTAATTCTGGGCTTGTGTGTTATCGCCTTTTTTATGTATGGGATATATAATGCTGGTAACGAAAGTGTCATCTACTTCTCCCTTGTTGAAGAGACTGTTACAGGATTTAACTCTCTCCTGAAGAAATGGGTCAGGAGCATACTTGTAAAATTCGTACGGGATACGATCTTTCCCAGGGGCCTTGTTTAGTTTCGCTTTTTTTAGCACATTCTTTAACTCTTCTAAGGTAATTGGCTTATCCAAATCATCATCAACTATTAAATTAGGGGCATATTGTATATCTGGTGATTTTTGGGGGGGATTGAGCAAATTTTCAAAATGGGTTTTCAGTTCTCTTGTTGGAACACTTATTCTTGTTTCATCTCTATCATTTCCAATTTCTTTCGCTATCTTCCACCAATGTTTGCTGTCTTGAACTTGTTCTAGCTTTCTTTCCATATTAGAGTAGTACTGCTGTTTTGCAATTTGACAAACATTTTTATACCGGCGGTTACTATTTATGTACCTCTGTTTGTTTTCATTTGTACTGAACTTTCTAAATCTCGTAAGGCATTTGAATGTCTTTTTCCTAGCTTTATAGCATTTTATGTTAAACCACTTCTCTTTTTGCTTGAACTTATTGGGATATTTTGTAAAATTTTCTGCAGCATCTTTTATCAACCTCGTTATATCTGAAAAATTTAAAACATTCTGATCTCCATGTAAGCCTATGGATGTAGTCAGTTTAGCCTGGTATTCCTCTTTTTTATTTATATTCCACTTCATTTTGGGTAACAAGCAATTTGTTTTTTCCATTTCTTTGTTGACTCTGAATATTAAGGATAGAGTTATAGGCATATGGTCTGACCAAATTCTATTTTCGATTTTAAATTCATTGATATGCGATAAAAGATTTTGAGAGACTGCACATACATCATTTACAGATGTCCCAATTGAGCTTATGAATGTCAATTCTCCGTTCTCATCTCCGCTGGTCATTCCATTCGTTATCAATAAGTTATGATCGTAGCAAAAATCTATAAAGTTCCTACCCCTGGAGTTTATTTCCTCATCCTTAGACTTCCTTTCTGACTTTCCAGCATGAAAATTTCTTAAATATATTTCTTCAATGTTTATTTGTAAAAGTCCTATGCGTATATTTAAATCTCCAATGATAATAGGGTTTTCAATTTCGTTTTCTTTGAGAAACGTGTCTAGTTTTTCAAATTCTTCTCTCCAGGTGACTGATCTCATGTAGAGTGGAATGAGATTGAAGTTTTTATTATTAATTTTCATGTTGATGTAAGTTATATCATTAATATTTTTGAAATTGTGTTGAAAGTTCTTATTTTTTAACGAATTTTTGACTCCAATGAGAATACCTCCAATTCCTCTTCCAAATCGACTATTTCTCTTTGCTGGTTGCCAATACAAGTCATAACCAATAAAATATTTTTGAAATAGTTCTATTTTTTCAGTGCATATATGGGTTTCAAGCAGGGCAAAGATATCCATTTCATTTACAAATTTAAAGAAATCTGGGAAAAGCATTTTGTTTTCCAGACCATGAACGTTATAGGAGAGAATTTTAATTACACGATCTTCAAAAGTTTTGCTTTTACATATATTGCTATTTTTTAGTTTTTTTGTGAAATATTATTTAGAAGATGCATATAATCAAGATTTAAATTATTAAGATTATTTCCATACAATTCCTTTAAAACTACTTCTGCTTTATTTCTACCTGACATAAGCTCTCTATTTTTTGAAAATTTCATCCACTTATCGCCGATTTTTATTGAATCATTTCTCACCAGGATTCGATGCGTTTTATCAATACCAAGTATTTCTGTTTTTATTTGCATCAGCACTTTCCGGTCTTGTTGTCTTTCTTCAGTAAGGTCTTTTTCTATTTTGATGCTGGTTCCAGCTAATTTTTTTACATTTTTGAAAACTTTCTGTGCCATTTCTTCAGTTTGCATTTCAGCTACTGCTCCTATTTTCCCATTATTTGTGTAAATAGTTCTAGCCGTAGTAACTTTAGCATCGCTTATCTTCAGTACTTTCTTGCAAACTTCCTCAACTGATTTTCTAGGAGACCCGTCCTTTTTTATGTCTTTAAAGACAACATTTTTGCGCTTGCTTTGTTCTATTAAATGTTTCAGTTTATTGTAATCTTTTGATCGCTCTGTTTTTAAATTTTCGACTTCGTAACGTAATTTTTCGTTTTCCGACTTCAACTCCTCACATTTTTTGTCGATATGGCTGATCCGAAGTTTTATATCTTCAATGTCGCTTTTGGTAGATACATTTTTAAGTTTTTCCTCCATTACAGATTCTATCGACTTTTCCATCAATTTCATAAGATCGGATAGTTCAACATTTCCTACAAGTTTTTTCGACGTGCCTGGCATTTCATCTGGAGATATTTCCGTTAATGTTCTCTTCGCTGATTGAAATGCTAAATGCTGTTTTGATGTTATTGGAGTTTGTGACATTTTGTTCGTTTACTTTTCCAGGCCAAATTTTCAGTAACTTATTCCAAGCGAATACGGTTTTTTCATTTGTCCAGTGTAAACACTCCTTAATTTAACAGCTGGTGATGGCAATGCTATATAACGTTTGAGCCTTTACGGCAATGCTTTGAGTATTTTTAGTTGGCAACACTGGTCGAAAATACGAACATATGATGTATCAAATGTCAAACGTTGTTGAGTTTTTGTGCGACTCTGCAGTATCAAACAAGTATGTCGATCAGCTGCATTTGTTATTGTTCAAACTTATTGAGTGAAGTTTAGTTTACAAATCCTTCCAATAATTTTTACGGAAAATGAAAATTAAATTTTCAAAAAGTCTTTATACGTCACCTCCAAATTGCAATACTTCAACTGACGATACTTGCTGCTTCCAGAAAATCAGTGTGATTATAAATTTATGCTTAACAAAGCCGTGTGAGTGTTAATGTTTACAATTCTTTGGGAGCCGTGTGCAAACGCGTATGTCTTCACTAAACAACAACAACTTCTAGTTTCTGAGATATCACGACTTTTCTATAAGTGCACTTTTAATGCTCTATCTCTACTAGTTTCGGAAATATCACGACTTTTCTATAAGTGTACTTTTAATGCTCTATCTCTTCTAGTTTTGGAGATATCACGACTTTTTTTATAGGTATACTTTTAATGCTCTATCTCTTCTAGTTTCGGAGATATCACGACCTTTTTATAGTTATACTTTTAATGCTCTATCTCTTCTGGTTTCGGAGATATCACGACTTTTTTATAGGTGTACTTTTAACGCTCTATCTCTTCTAGTTTCGGAGATATCACGACTTTTTTATAGGTGAACTTTTAATGCTCTATCTCTTCTAGTTTCGGAGATATCACGACTTTTCTATAAGTGTACTTTGAATGCTCTATCTCTTCTAGTTTCGGAGATATCACGACTTTTCTATAGGTGTACTTTTAATGCTCTATCTCTTCTAGTTTCGGAGATATCACGAGTTTTTTATAGGTGTACTTTTAATGCTCTATCTCTTCTAGTTTCGGAGATATCACGACTTTTCTATATGTATACTTTTATTGCTCTATCTCTTCTAGTTTCGGAGATATCACGATTTTTTTATAGTTGTACTTTTAATGATCTACCTCTTCTAGTTTCGGAGATATCACGATTTTTTATAGGTGTACTTTTAATGCTCTATCTTTTCTAGTTTCGGAGATATCACGACTTTTCTATAAGTGTACTTTTAATGCTTTATCTCTTCTAGTTTCAGAGATATAACGACTTTTTTTAGGTGTACTTTTTATGCTCTGTCTCTTCTAGTTTCGGAGATATCACGACTTTTTTAAAGGAGTACATTTAATGCTCTATCTCTTCTAGTTTCGGAGATATCACGACCTTTCTATAAGTGTATTTTTAATGCTCTATCTCTTCTAGTTTCTGAGATATCACAACTTTTCTATAAGTGCACTTTTAATGCTCTATCTCTACTAGTTTCGGAGATATCACGACTTTTCTATAAGTGTACATTTAATGCTCTATCTCTGCTAGTTTTGGAGATATCACGACTTTTCCATAATTGTACTTTTAATGCTCTATCTCTTCTAGTTTCGGAGATATCACGACTTTTCTATAAGTGCACTTTTAATTCTCTATCTCGTCTAGTTTCGGAGATATCACGACTTTTTTATAGGTGAACTTTTAATGCTCTATCTCTTCTAGTTTCGGAGATATCACGACTTTTTTATTGGTGAAATTTTAATGCTCTATCTCTTCTAATTTCGCAGATATCACGACCTTTCTTTAAGTGTACATTTAATGCTCTATCTCTACTAGTTTCGGAGATATTACGACTTTTTTATAGGTCTACTTTTAATGCTCTATCTCTTCTAGTTTCGGAGATATTACGACTTTTTTATAGGTCTACTTTTAATGCTCTATCTTTTCTAGTTTCGGAGATATCACGACTTTTCTATAAGTGTACTTTTAATGCTCTATCTCTACTAGTTTCGGAGATACCACGACTTTTTTATAGGTGTACTTTTAATGTTCTACCTCTTCTAGTTTCGGAGATATCACGATTTTTTATAGGTATAGTCTTAATGCTCTATCTCTACTAGTTTCGGAGATATCACGACTTTTCTATAAGTGTACTTTTAAAGCTCTATCTCTTCTAGTTTCGGAGATATCACGACTTTTCTATAAGGGTACTTTTAATGCTCTGTCTCTTCTAGTTTCGGAGATAACACGACTTTCTTATAAGAGTACTTTTAATGCTCTATCTCTTCTAGTTTCGGAGATATCACGACCTTTCTATAAGTGTACTTTTAATGATCTATCTCTTCTAGTTTCTGAGATATCACGACTTTTCTATAAGTGTACTTTTAATGCTCTATCTCTTCTAGTTTCGGAGATATCACGACTTTTTTATAGGTATACTTTTATTGCTCTATCTCTTCTAGTTTCGGAGATATCACGACTTTGTTATAGGTATACTTTTAATGCTCTATCTCTTCTAGTTTCGGAAATATCACGACTTTTTTATAGGTGAACTTTTAATGCTCTATCTCTTTTAGTTTCGGAGATATCACGACTTTTCTATAAGTGTACTTTTACTGCTCTATTTCTTCTGGTTTCGGAGATATCACGACTTTTTTATTGGTGAAATTTTAATGCTCTATCTCTTCTAGTTTCTGAGATATCACTACTTTTCTATAAGTGTACTTTTAATGCTCTATCTCTTCTAGTTTCGGAGATATCACGACTTTTCTACAAGTGTACTTTTAATGCTCTATCTCTTCTAGTTTCGGAGATATTACGACTTTTTTATAGGTCTACTTTTAATGCTCTATCTCTTCTAGTTTCGGAGATATTACGACTTGTTTATAGGTCTACTTTTAATGCTCTATCTTTTCTAGTTTCGAAGATATCACGACTTTTCTATAAGTGTACTTTTAATGCTCTATCTCTACTAGTTTCGGAGATATCACGACTTTTTTATAGGTGTACTTTTAATGCTCTATCTCTTCTAGTTTCGGAGATATCACGACTTTTTTATAGGTGTACTTTTAATGCTCTGTCTCTTCTAGTTTCGCAGATATCACGACTTTTTTATAGGTGTACTTTTAATGCTCTATCTCTTCTAGTTTCGGAGATATCACGACTTTTTTATAGGTGTACTTTTAATGTTCTACCTCTTCTAGTTTCGGAGATATCACGATTTTTTATAGGTATAGTCTTAATGCTCTATCTCTACTAGTTTCGGAGATATCACGACTTTTCTATAAGGGTACTTTTAATGCTCTGTCTCTTCTAGTTTCGGAGATATCACGACTTTTTTATAAGAGTACTTTAATGCTCTATCTCTTCTAGTTTCGGAGATATCACGACTTTTCCATAAGTGTACTTTTAAAGCTCTATCTCTTCTAGTTTCGGAGATATCACGACTTTTTTATAGGTGTACTTTTAATGCTCTATTTCTTCTATTTTCGGAGATATCACGACTTTTTTAAAGGTGTACTTTTAATGCTCTATCTCTTCTAGTTTCGGAGATATCATGACTTTTCTATAAGTGTACCTTTAATGCTCTATCTCTTCTAGTTTCGGAGATATCATGACTTTTCAATAAGTGTACTTTTAATGCTCTATCTCTTCTAGTTTCGTAGATATCACGACTTTTCTAAAAGTGCACTTTTAATGTTCTATCTCGTCTAGTTTCGGAGATATCACGACTTTTTTATAGGTGAACTTTTAATGCTCTATCTCTTCTAGTTTCGGAGATATCACGACTTTTCTATAAGTGTACTTTTAATGCTCTATCTCTTCTAGTTTCGGAGATATCACGACTTTTTAAAGGTGTACTTTTAATTCTCTATCTCTTCTAGTTTCGGAGATATCACGACTTTTTTTATAGGTATGCTTTTAATGCTCTTTTCTTCTAGTTTCGGAGATATCACGACTTTTTATAGGTATACTTTTAATGCACTATCTCTTCTAGTTTCGGAGATATCACGACTTTTTTTATAGGTATAGTCTTAATGCTCTATCTCTTCTAGTTTCGGAGATATCATTTCTTTTTATAGGTGTACTTTTAATGCTCTATCTCTTCTAGTTTCGGAGATATCATGACTTTTCTATAAGTGTACTTTTAATGCTCTATCTCTTCTAGTTTCGGAGGTATCACGACTTTTTTATAGGTGTACTTTTAATGTTCTACCTCTTCTAGTTTCTGAGATATCACGACTTTTCTATAAGTGCACTTTTAATCCTCTATCTCTTCTAGTTTCGGAGATATCACGATTTTTTATAGGTGTAGTCTTAATGGTCTATCTCTACTAGTTTCGGAGATATCACGACTTTTCTATAAGGGTACTTTTAATGCTCTGTCTCTTCTAGTTTCGGAGATATCACGACTTTTTTATAAGAGTACTTTTAATGCTCTATCTCTTCAAGTTTCCGAGATATCACGACCTTTCTATAAGTGTACTTTTAATGATCTATCTCTTCTAGTTTCTCAGATATCACGACTTTTCTATAAGTGCACTTTTAATACTCTATCTCTTCTAATTTCGGATATATCACGGCTTTTGTATAAGTGTACTTTTAAAGCTCTATCTCTCTCTCTCTTCCAGTTTCGGAGATATCACGACTTTTTTATAGGTATACTTTTATTGCTCTATCTCTGCTAGTTTCGTAGATATCACGACTTTACCATAAGTGTACTTTTAAAGCTCTATCTCTTCTAGTTTCGGAGATATCACGACTTTTTTGTAGGTGTACTTTTAATGCTCTATCTCTTCTAGTTTCGGAGATATCACGACTTTTCTATAAGTGTACTTTTAATGCTCTATCTCGTCTAGTCTCGTAGATATCACGACTTTACCATAAGTGTACTTTTAAAGCTCTATCACTTCTAGTTTCGGAGATATCACGACTTTTTTATATGTATGCTTTTAATGCTCTCTTCTAGTTTCGGAGATATAACGACTTTTTTGTAGGTGTACTTTTAATGCTCTATCTCTTCTAGTTTCGGAGATATCACGACTTTTCTATAAGTGTACTTTTAATGCTCTATCTCGTCTAGTCTCGTAGATATCACGACTTTACCATAAGTGTACTTTTAAAGCTCTATCACTATATGTATGCTTTTAATGCTCTCTTCTAGTTTCGGAGATATCACGACTTTTTTGTAGGTGTACTTTTAATGCTCTATCTCTTCTAGTTTCGGAGATATCACGACTTTTCTATAAGTGTACTTTTAATGCTCTATCTCGTCTAGTCTCGTAGATATCACGACTTTACCATAAGTGTACTTTTAAAGCTCTATCACTTCTAGTTTCGGAGATATCACGACTTTTTTATATGTATGCTTTTAATGCTCTCTTCTAGTTTCGGAGATATAACGACTTTTTATAGTTGTACTTCTATATCGGAGATATCACGACTTTTTATAGTTGTACTTCTAAGGCTCTATCTCTTCTGGTTTCGGAGATATCACGATTTTTTATAGGTGTACTTTTAATGCTCTATCTCTTCTAGTTTCGGAGATATCACTACTTTTTATAGGTGTACTTTTAATGCTCTCTCTCTCTTCTAGTTTCGGAGATATCACGACTTTTCTATAAGTGTACTTTTAATGCTCTATCTCTTCTAGTTTCGGAGATATCACGACTTTTTTATAGGTGTACTTTTAATGCTCTACCTCTTCTAATTTCGGACATATCACGATTTTTTATAGGTACAGTCTTAATGCTCTATCTCTACTAGTTTCGGAGATATCACGACTTTTCTATAAGTGTACTTTTAATGCTCTATATCTTCTAGTTTCGGAGATATCACCACTTTTTTATAGGAGTACATTTAATGCTCTATCTCTTCTGGTTTCGGACATATCACGACCTTTCTACAAGTGTACTTTTAATGCTCTATCTCTTCTAGTTTCTGAGATATCACGACTTTTCTATAAGAGCACTTTTAATGCTGTATCTCTACTAGTTTCGGAGATATCACGACTTTTCTATAAGTGTACTTTTAATGCTCTATCTCTTCAAGTTTTGGAGATATCACGATTTTTCCATAATTGTACTTTTTATGCTCTATCTCTTCTAGTTTCGGAGATATCACGACTTTTCTATAAGTGTACTTTTATTGCTCTATCTCTTCTAGTTTTGGAGATATCACGTCTTTTTATATATACTTTTATATATACTTTTAATGCTCTATTTCTTCTAGTTTCGTAGATGTCACGACTTTTTTATAGGTGTTTTATAGGTGTAGATTAGGCTTGAATATGGACTATATATGTCAACTCCAACCACACAAAATTTCGGAAAAATGAAGTTAAAGGCCTGCTTTCGAATCGCTTTTATCTTTGTTGTAACAACTTGTATTTGCTGCCCCCATTACGACGATGCAGGTTTTTTAAGGAAAAGTCCATACTTCCAGAGAAAATAGCCCGAAAGCTGTAAAAATCCCTATGCCACTATGCGTACGATTACTCTCGAACGGATCAGCCGATTCGGTACAAAAATTTGGCTTTCGTAATATTTAGTCCAAACTAAGTTTAAGTTTGAAGATTGGCACTATAAGTGCGCACAGTCCGGTACCGCCCCCACCCCTAAAAGTTAAAAATGTCACTAAAACAGTACGCAATATATCTGCTGAATATCTACCTCAGAAATCGCTCTTCTCCTTATGGTACCCCCCACAAAAGTTCAAAAATTATACCGATGCTTTTCTTTGTGGTCCTGTTTAAGCGATTTTTTGTTTTTCGTGGGCAAGTCCATGCTTCCTGATATCGTGGTCCAAAACCTCAGAGTTATACGGTGACCAACTAAAATGACTGGTGGGCGCAAAATCTATCAAAAGGAAATAATCGCAAAATAAGATCTACTTCCTAAATGGAATATGTCGGTCCATTCCTTAAAGTACATCCTTCGCAACCCCAAATATATTTTTTGTCGGCAAATTTCAAAAAGGGCTACAAAATCCGTAATCCGTAGATTCGATATTGTCAATAGATGGACGTTTCAATTCACACAGGCTGAGGGTATATCTCTGTCGACTAAGCCGATTGATACTTTTTTACTTGTTATTGTGTTTGGTTTTGTTTTTTTTTTTTCAATGGCTGAGGGTATATATCCGTCAGCACAGCTGACTGATACTTTCTTACTCGTTTTTGAAAAAATTCTATGAAATGAAATTTTTTTTCCAAAAAATTATTTCCTGAATCAAGTTTAATGAATGTTATTTTAGGCATTAATTGGCAAAAGTTCATTCATTCTCACTACAGGAAATCATTTTTGAGAAAAAATTTCAAAAAGTCATAACCGTAATATTGATACGGGTGTTAAGAGTTGCTTCTCAGGATGTAAGAATCCATTTGAGATGAAATATAAAAAACCAAGATACATACATAAATAATTAATTTAGTAGTTTTAAAACCATATTTAACCTTTCACTGCCACTGTTCCATTTGCAACAAAAACGTTCATCAATGTTCATTTCAAAAATATCCCTACCCCCCTTGTGTTTTGGCACTGGACCGTCATCATATTGTTTGTTTTGATTTGTTGTTATTTTAGCATTCATGCCATTATTACTGCCCGGACTGCTGCACTGGACTGAGTGACCACAAATTTCGTTCTGTTAAGTCTGGTTTTGTCTATTCGAACATGGTCACAATCAATTTGTGTCTGACATGCGTTCCAATCACACTTTGTCTCGGTACTCCCCTTAAAGAGAAATTCGCCAAACCTGTACAAGCGGCGGAATTGTTGATGCGATTGTGGTCAGCATTGATTGTGTGCAAGACACGCTTTAAATTCGTTGTTATTATTGTTATTCCAAGCGAATTACAAATTCTCATTTGTACGGTTTTGTTTATTTTCAAGTTTGGATTATTTGAGAGAAGTTGTTGTTGAATAGTTGTTTGCGTAATGTTTTGGTTATTAACTGGAATTCTTGATTTGGAGGTAATTCTTGATAGGGAGTTTAAGGAACAGATCGCAAATCAAATAGGTTGTAAACATTTTTGGGTTCCGAACTTCTCAGTCTATAAGTGATATCGTCTGCTCCGTCGGAAAAGGTCGTAAGTCCCTCTCAATAAATTTTTCAGGAGGAAGAAAAAACATTCCAGCGCTTTCTGTATTAAAGATTTTATTATGGTGGTAAAGGCAGTATTTTTCGTTTATTTATTCCGCTTCAATACCTGTACTTTGTTTGATAAAATTCCATCGCGTTTGGGAGATAATTGGATGTATTTGGACTTACGACCTTTTCCTTGTACAGTTTTGTATTTTTGTAGGGACTTACGACCTTTTCCTACAATTTACGGACGTTTTTAAAATAAAATGTTTATACTTTACAAAACAATTTGGAAAGGGTATTGTAAGTTTGTTTTGTCCAATATTCGTGTAACATCGCGAAGCATTCGTCGTAAACCCCCTCCCCTTGCCATTTTTTCATATCTTGATGAGATAAAGCGATCTAGCTATGGATGTCCGTCTATCCATTAACAATTGTAATAAAACTCCAGGCCTAAATTTTGGACCGATCGTCACGAAATTTTGTGGAGAGGTCGGGTTCCGACCAGAAGTAACCCCATTAGATGTTGGTTATGATCGAAAGGTGTGAAATGGACCAAACCCACAATTTTTACCCGACTTTGTAGCTGTCCTGGAGATCGCAGTAATATTCCGATTGGAGCGAAATTTAAGGAATGAATAAGCTTCCCAGCAAAAAAAGTCATTACCAATTAATGACTTTATTCAGTAAATTTTGGCAGTTGTAACTACTTACTAATTGACCGTAAAAGTCATTATTTTTACATGGGGATGTCATAGGAAGGAAGTACTTCCTTAAATGTGTACACAAAGTACATATTTAACCACTTACCCGTAGTCGAAAAGGACGCTAAAAGCACATGTTCTATTTTTAGATCAATTGAGGTGAAAATATATTCAAATTCAACACTGCACACTTTTTGCTTTTTGTTTTTTCCTTTTCTTTTATTTCGGTTCCTTCTAGTTTCGAACACACGAACTTCTGATTTGTAGTCAAACACACTACACACTAGGCCACTCGTACAAATAGTAAGGGTTGTTTAAAAACATTCATGTACGTCAACATTTCTTCGTAATTTTGTCAACAAAAAACTCCATGCTGACGGTGAGCTTTGAACACACAAACCTAGGATTTGTAGTCAGACACACTAGCCCTGTGCCACCGTACTTATTCCTTTGTAAGTTAGTAGTAAGTAAGGATGTAACTAGTTATATGTTAACTGTTATATATGTACTGTCTGATAATGCGGAGGGTAATGAGTACTCATTACCTGGTAATGCAGAAAGTAATGACATGTGCCTACCAAATTTTTGCTGGGTTGTAATTTAACTTGGTAATGAGATAATTATTAGCGGGTTTAATGGACCAAAACTTTTGTGTGAAATCTTAGAAGGTGTTACTTTATTGATTTCTGAATTTAAACTAATCTCGTTATGTGAATGTCCTATGAATGTCCCTAGAGAAACCACAAATGAACAGTTGATAAAGTTAAGTAAGATATACGACAGTAAAAACAGTAAAAATTTTGATTTTTTTTTTAAATTTTTCAATATATGAGGTATTTGAACACATACAGCATCCCAAATTGTATCAATGAAAAGGCCAGAAGTCCATCTTTCATAATCAGTTCGCTTATAGGGGAAAATAGATTTCAAATGTAAATTTTTGTTGCAATATAGAAATGATCAAATTTTTGTTCAAAAGTTTGGTCCACAGGCTCCGCCAAATATCATCCGATTATCATCCAAAAGTGTAGGCTAGTTCTTTACATTGTACACCAACCATGGATGACGTTAAACATTATATATGAACTACATTAGCTGTAGTATTCTTTTAAAGTATACATTTTCCTGTGGACTTACGACATTTTCGTACTCAAATTTGTACGTTTTGTGGACTTACGACCTTTTCCGACAAGGGCAAAACATATAGAAAAACGCGATATACTTCCATTTTCTTTGTATCATACGACGTGTTTTGACTTGTACTATCATCCTGTAACAAAAACGCGATTTCCAAAAAAAGTGGACTTACGACCTTTTCCGACGGAGCAGACGATATATGTTCTCTACTCTCTACCTCTCTGAAAAATGATGTTTACATTTGGTCTGCTCCTGTTCGTTTTATAAAGGCAAAAATTGTGAACTGCTCTCATACAAATTATATGTTTTTGATGTAAGGGAATACTTTTCGGGTAAAAAATGGCAAAAACTGAAGGCGTACGCAAAGAATCGTAAAACTTTTAAAACTAATTAAAGAAAAACTGTACTAGGAGGGTTGGCGTTTTTTTGTTTGGGATGACGACTTCTACTTTGTTTTTCAAAATAGTCAGGCTTAATCCCATAGTCGTTGTTTTAATATTTTATTAAAACAACTTTAATTTATTAGTGGGAAAAAATTGGCGATGTTTACCAAGGGGTAAGGCAGGGAATACTATAGTTTCAGATCTCAAGAAATAAGGGAACTGATGAAGATCTGTGGCGAGATCTGAAACTATAGTATTCCCTGCCTTACCCCTTGGTAAACATCGCCAATTTTTTCCCACTAATAAATTAAAGTTGTTTTAATGAAATATTAAAACAACGACTATGGGATTAAGCCTGACTATTTTGAAAAACAAAAAAAAAACAAAAACTGTACTGTTAATGTTAAGTCCTTTCATTGTAATTATATCGAGGAGTTCAAATGGAATGTCTATTTGTTCATAACCACCATGGTGCAAGAAAGAAGGTGATACAATAATACCAACTTATGCCTTCATTTGCTGTCAGAACATACAGTTTGTCAAGTAATTGTTTTCGAAACAAGAAAACTAGCATTTTTTCTGTATTAATTTATGAAAAATTACTGATAATTGGGATAATAATGTCGGGTTTTTTGCAAAACATAGTTGGTAGACTTATTAAAGACAAGATGTATAAATAACAAATTGACCCACGTAGTCCAAGAAAAAAATAACGAAAACACATAACTACACATATTTTAAGTTGTCAAATAAATGTTTTCGAAATTTAATGGAGGTTTCAAAATAACCCATATTTTTGGTAAATTCTTGAAAATCGTGACATTTTTTGACTGTTATTCTTAAGGCATAGAATATCCCTACTAGGAGGGTTACCATATGGACCAAGGGAGTACCAGGTCATATTACATGTAAACAGGGTCCTATAGGTCTTATACCGGGAATATTTGAAAACAAAGGCGTTTTATGAGTTTTTTTAGTTCACCAGGATGGACTGCCATCAATTACAATAAATATTACCTTCAGAATAATTAGATCAGGGGGGTTGCCAAATCTACTAAAAGGTGACAGGTTATATAAACAGTAAACGAGGCCACCTGGATCCATAACCAGGGCTTAAAATTTGTTTATTTAACTCAAATTGAATTAAGGGATAAGGGAATTCTCCAACATAAACCAAAATACGACATAAAAGTACAAAAATCGCTTAGAAATGCATATATAAGATATTGTCAGTCTATGCTGATTTTTAATAGACCTCCGATTTCAACTGTTTATAGCGAGTTCAGAGGAATTCTCTAAGTTTTTTTTTTGCTTCCATGCTAACACTGAAGCATCATTTACCCATCAACATAATTTTCCCCTTAAAAATGTACTATAGTAGTACTGCAGAGTACGCGAAATGTGTCCAATAGGTCGAAGTATGCATTTCTGAAAATTGTCGAAACTTTTACCCCATACATTTCTAAGCAATATTGGTATCGTACTGCGATATTTCCGATTGTTTAGTGAAATGCCATTATCTCTTAATTAATTTTAAGTAAAAAACAAACTTCGGTGACCTGTTTCGGGGCCCAGGTGGCCTCGTTCACTGCTTATATAACCTAGTAACTTTTTAGTCGATCTGGCAACCATTCTGATCTAATTATGCTGTAGGTGATATTTATTGTATTTGATGGCAGTCCATCCTCGTGAACTAAAAAAACTCATAAAACGTCTTAGTTTTCAGGTATTCCCGGTTTAAGACCCATAGGACCCTGTTTACATGTAATATGACCTGGTACTCCCTTGGTTCATATGGTAACCCTCCTAGTAGGGATATTCTATGCCTAATATTGTTGATACTTGTTAGTAGTTAACCCTTTTTAAGAATAAGATTAATAAAATGTCATGATTTTCAAGAATTTACCAAAAATATGGGATATTTCGGAACTTCACTACATTTCGAAAACATTTATTTGACAACTTGCATTATATGTAGTTATTGGTTTTCGTTACTTTTTGTTGGACTACGTGGCCTAATTTTTTATTTATCCATCCTATCTTGTCTTAAATAAGTCGACCAACTATTTTTTGCAAAAAACCCGACATTTTTATCACAATTATCAGTTATTTTTCATAAATTAATACAGAAAAATGTTAGTTTTCTTGGTTCGAAAACAATTACTTGACAAACTGTATTTGTAATCGAAAATAAATAACAAATATATCGCTTCTATACAGAAGATGTACACGTATAGTACATCATCTTTATTTAAGCTTCGCGAAGAATATTTTACCGTTTTCTTCTATCTTTTGAGGATATTTCGGGCAAAAAATTTTTACAGCAAATGAAGACTACGGCCTGAATTTGCCACAATTCGCCTTTTGGATCACTTTCTTAAATTCGCCTTGATAACAAACATCCCTTTTGCTGAGACAAAAAATTATGTTGAAATGTTCAGCGACATCTGGTGTTGACTAGTTCGAACTAAAAATTCCCCCACAACGGTTTGTAAGGTTTTTGTATAGGATAAATGTATAAATGTCTTTACACGCCATCTACAATTAGATAGCCAAACAATTGACAAAACGCTATTTGTCGCATCTCCACCATTTAACCCACATAAAGCCACTGGTCGTTTAAACACCACAAAAAATGGTTACAATTGTCGTGAGGTTTTTTACATTTTGTTATAGTATTGTCCAGCGTTGTCAGTATTGGGGAATTTTTTCTGAAATGGGGAAAAATAATTCGACTTGGGGAATTGCGGAATATTTGGGGAAGTCTGAAAAATATTTGGGGATTTTTAGGGAATTTCTTTTTTGATGAATTATTTCAGATTATTTGAACTTTTTTAATAGTAGCGAAAGCTAACGCACAAATAACATGCGTCATATACTAAATGGTCACAGTTGTAATAATTTATAACAGCTTTGAAGTGTTATCATGCGGTTCGGCTATTGACCGTGTGCTAGAACAATGGGTTGAATTATAATACCATTTTTCCATCATTTCAACTGCTGAAGTGGACTTAACTGCACAAATGATGGCTATATCACACCATATGCCTTTTCACATGTATGTTGTCACTTTGGGTATACTAATATATAGAGACCAGTAGTGCGATTCTCTAACACATTTTTTGAATTACCGACAAAAATCGGTAACTTTAAAACGTAAAATTATGAATGAAAAGATCAAATAAAAGTTGACAACACTCTTGCTATCGGTAGAACTTTACGGCTACTTTTTATTCTTCGCTAACTTACCGAAATATATCGTTAATTACCGCAATTATAAGCATTTTAAATTTACCGATTGGTGCCATACATGTGAAAAAGCATATGGTGTGATATAGCCATAAGCAGAGATAAAATTTAACTATATTTAACATTCATGGCTCCAATTATAAAAGAGATAAATATGCTTAATCTATGTTTCCAAAGCGATAAAATTGGTCCGGGAACAACTCATGATAAATTGCACTCGAATTTTTAAACCATATAACGAGTGGTTTTGTCTAGGGCTGTGGTAAGCTCAGCCACTGCCAGGGTTGGCCTAAGGACCCACAAACCTTAAGTAAAACACGAGTGTTTACAATTCCAATATTTATTATAAAATTCTTGGTGTTGGATATATGAACAATATGTGTGAGGAATATGGATGAGATGTGTGTGTGTTGATAACCGGTGCCAATCGCTTTGTTATAATAGGCTCGATGGTAGCAGGGTTGTTGTTGTCGACTCGATAGCAATCGTCTATGTTTGCGTCGGCTCTGATGTATTCGGATGCGGTCGGCTATTCGGGTGACTGTCAACTCGGCAGTCGTCGGCTGCATGGCTCGGCTCTGTGATGTTCGGATTGTTGCTTGTTGACAATCGGGTAGCTTTTGGATCGGCAGTTGTCGGATGTGGCTCGGCTCTACAAGACTCGGGTTGCTGTCGGCTCGGGGCAATCGGTAGCTTTCGGCTCGGCAGTTGTCGGGTGGACTCGGCTCTGGGCAATCGGGCGGCTGTCATTTCAGCAGTTGTCGGTTGTGGTTAGGTAATGCTTTCGGGTGGTTGTCGGCTCTGCGGTCGTCGGGTGTTTGACTCGACTCGATGGCATTCGGGTTGCTGTGGGGGAAAGAGGTCGGTAAATATTTAGGAGCTGGCTATGAGCATTGAGCTGGCTATGAGCGTCGAGCTGGCTATGAGCGTTGAGCTTGCTAAGAGCTTGGAGCTTGCTAAGAGACTGGAGCTTGCTAAGAGTCTGGAGCTTGTTAAGAGACTTGGAGCTTACTAGGAGCGTGTTCGAGTCGTAGCCAACGAGTAACGAGACTGTCTTGTCGTACTTTGTCGGCTGGTGATCGACGACTTCGGTGAATAAACCCAGAATACATATTCGGGTAGTTACACGAAGTGATTGAGAATTATTATAAAACGGTGTTGTCATTGACAGCATTGAATCCAACATATGCTATATGATGGATGATAGGCCACTATTGAGTATGGGGTAAGTTTGTAAGTTTGATACTGACGGTATAATTGAAATATTAAGGTGGGATGGATATCAATGCGGATCGAATGAGATGTAAGAATTGTATGAAACGGTCACGTTACAACCATCCATAACTGTCACTATGAACAGGGCTACAGACGATCAGTTTTGACTGAGAGTTTTGCTCAATATTTTTATTTTTTTATTTATTTACCCAGCAAACCATTCGTACCGACATCGTAACGAAATCGGAACAAAATTCGGACGATACTTCCGATGTCTGATCCGAAATCGTAACGATATCTTAACGAAAGTTGTATGAAGTGGTTGACATAATTTCGGAACGAAATGTCGGAGCGACATCGTATCGATTTCGATCCGATTTCGTAACGAAATCTGAAGAAAATCCTTGGGAAATTCGGAAAGGAAATTTCTTTCCGACATTCGTTCCGAAATCGGAACGAAATCGGTACAAAATCTGAACTATTTCCGCTCCGAAAAATCGTTTAGAAATCGGAACGAAATCTGAACGACGTTGCTTCCGATATTGTTCAGACGTGTCGGACATCCGTCATTTGGTTTGCTGGGTTACTAGCATGTGCCCGCTACTTCGTTTGCGGAAGTGACACAATTATAAAGAAAATCTCAACATTAAAACTATTTTTTTATAAGAAATTATTTTTGATATTTCTGACCGATTTCTGAATTTAATGCCCTAATTTTGTCTTCAACAGCAACTCATATGTTCAACAAACCAAACATTATTGAAAGAATTTTTGTTAATTTGAAATTGAAAATCAAAATTTTTACAAATTCATCGTTTGTAATCATTTTTTGTCTAACTGGATTTTAACGAAAGAAAATGTTTTGTGCGACACCTGTTATGCGAAAACAAAATTATTAAAGAGACGTAAATCAGGAACGGTTGGTAGCTATAAATATCGGTTGGTAGCTATACTATTATCACCAACTGCGACATCTGTTGCAATGGAAAATAACAACCTTCATTGTCTTTCCAATATATATTGGTTTACGATAAAATAAATGCGCCTAGAAGTAAACTACAAAATTTGAAATTGTTTGTGATATTTTACGGTATTAAGAAATTATAGAATTTAATTTGACAAATGTGTTGCCAACTAAGTACATATGTAAGTAATAACAGTAGAAAATAAGGATTTTTGTTATTGTTATATTTTATGGTTCAAGGACGAATTTTGCAAAACCCGGCCTTATCTCGCACATTTGCACCAACAGTGATCTACTGGTAAAATTTCAAGCTCCTAGCTTTAGCCGGTTTAGCTGGGCGTCAGTCAGTCACTTATCACCAAACTCAAATATATAATAGATTGCAACTAGTTACATTTAACTAACAAGTAATTTTAAACAAACTAACAATACAAAGACTGTTATTTTTTAATGTAATGACCAAATATTGACATTTAAGTATTTAGGTTACATTCTAACATTCTAACTAGGTCGAAAGGCTTCCTTCTCTTAAGTCTGCGTTCCGAACCAATCTGATCAGCTAGGGATGATGCTTTTGCATTCACTAAATTGGTCCACACTTTGCATATCGTAATATTTCTTCCAATATTAGATGAAATTCGAAGGTGGTGTTTGTAGGTCCACTCCGTCCGGTACCTTCCCACAAAAATGCGAAAATAATCGCTAAAATGGTACGCGCGATATCTCATAAACAGATCAACCCGGTTAAGGGTCTGTTCGAGGATTCCTTGAAAATGTTTACCTAGTGGTCCTGTTTACAGCGATATCATGTTATTCGTAGGCAAGTACTTACTTTTCTTACTTGTTTTAAACAAGATTTAATGCCAATGAGACATCGATGTTTTATACCCATTCAGAAACGGAAATATCATGTTACAGTCATTCCATTTCGACGATGAATGCACAAACTGAAAATATGTAAAACTAGGAGATACCTTTTTTATTATATTTTATTTATTATCATTTTCTGCGTGGAAGTTTTCTACCCATTTCTATGAACCCGCAATATCACTTCAATGGCAGCTATCTTAAAACGTGCATCGTTACCCACAACTCTTTGTAGACATGTTTAATACCCATGTCGAATACAATATGCCAAATTTCAATCATATCGGTAGGATAAAGTGGCTAAAACCATCGAAATAATGAAAATCGGGTGGTACGTCCTCTCAGCGGGAAAATGTTGTACCCCCAAGGAAGACAAAATACAAACCATTTTGGTTAGATATAGTGACTAAAACCTTAATAATAATAATCGGGAGGTTACTTAAAAAAATAGACCTATACCGACAATTCCTGACAAGAATACTGTATATCCCGAACGAAGATTCTATAGCGAATTTTACTCATATCTGTAGGATAACGCATCCAAACCTTGAAAATACCGCAAAGAAGGTACTGTTCTATGGGGGCTATATGAAAACGTGAACCTATTCTGACAAATGTCTGGGGGAAAGTTTTTCGATCCCAAAGAGGACTAAGTACGCATCTATGGGGGCTATATTCTCTTCTGGAATATTGTATACACCCATGGAAAACTAAATACCAGCCATTTCGGTGGGATATTGAGGCCAGAAAGTTCTAAATGCCGAAAATCGGAAGGTACCGTTCTATGGTGGCTGTTTTCAAATCTGTTCGCGTTCACAAAATTGGACGATGCGCGCAAAAGTTATAGCGGTTTTTATTCCCATATAAAGAAAAAATATTTAAAAATATCTTATTTGTTGTTATGAGAAAATGTATGCATAAATCGTTAACAGCATTCCTTATCTATTCGTAGATGTTTAAATAGTTATTAAATTTATTATTATTTTCGTGGAAAATCAACAAAAAAAATATTTGAAGAAAATCCAAATTATCCTGTCCCAGATCCCGTACAAACCCTCAAAAAATAAATTAGAAAATATATGCGGAATCTAGACAATGCGTAGAAAAATATTATACCAAATTTATACAGATTTGGTATATAAATTGCATATTATAGCAACAACAAAAGAGAAAAAACTTATTGCTGGAAAATATTGTTGCAAATATATTTTTTGGTTTGATTCGAAGAATTAGAAAAAAATATTTAAGAGTTCTCCAACTATTTCGCTAAAATCCCATACAATAATTAATGTGTACTGCTAAAACTTCATCAAGAAATATGGTTTACCATTGTGAAAGCTTATTTGCTTACTGTGATAACTTATAAGGATAGGAAATTAAGAGTAATATTGAAATTACAATCATTCAAAAAACGTGGAAATTAAAAAGCCTATTATTCGCGACTTAGTTAAAATCAGTTGATGCGCATCCGTTTTTGGATACAGCGAATCAATCTATTTCAATATTTGTGCATATTTTGATGTTTCACTCAGCGGTCAAAGTGTGCCGCCAGTTACATCACACAATGCAAAAAACCTTAAAGTGGGTAAAAATTGCGCAATTTGCATACGATTTTGATGCGCATCCGGTTTCAGCAGCACCCATCAAAAATACGTCTATATACACATATTTCAAACAGATTCTTCAAGAACCGCGGATGTGCCTCCACATTCTATTTTTGGTAAAAAACCCATATTACTCGCGAATCTCTGTAATTTATGACTCGCGTTTTCGCAAATATTATAATCGCGTATAAAGGATTTCATTTACGTAAAAAATTTTAAAGAAAATCGCGGTTTAGTACGCGGATTTGTCAAAATAAATTTTTGCTGATTTTTCCATTTTCAGGGTATCTATATCCGCGGTTTTAGTGGATGGATTCGATCGCGGATGGGCTCATTAGATCCGTCGCGTAAAAAAACTAAATTCACGCGGGGTACAAAGGAAATTGAATGACATTTGTAAATTTTAAACGCAAAAAATAGGTTTTTAAAAAAATTCACGCATCAAATACAAAGGCCTTTGGTCTTTAGACTCCAATTGTTAGGATGCTGTAAGGAGCACACTCATGAGATATGCATTAAACGACGTAAAATCACGAGTTTTATAATTCTATTATGAGTTTTGAATGTTGCGCGTCCGAATTATTAAAACAATTCGAAAAACCCCGAAATTCCGGCTTCAAAATGTCAGCATCAATTTTAGGTGGATGCAGTGGATATAACGAAAAATGATACACTAGTGTCATATCGCCCATGAAGTATTCTTTGAGTCTTTCTTTGGGCATATGTCTATAAAATGTAAGGTTAAGCCAGAAATCGGAAGGGAGCATAAAAAAACTTGTTGGCTTCAACCCATTTTTACCTATTTTTCAACATTGATGCCAACACAGCTTACACTTAAAGTAATCTTAATGGTCGACCTAATGGGATTCCTCCTAAAACACTTCATTTTAAAGAATGTATATCATACTATATAGAATATGTTAACAGTTCGCGAATTCTGAATGGGTGAAAATCGGATTCATCGATTGTAAAACATTTTTGGTTTTCGCCATATGCTGACAAATTTCAGGTGGAAAGTTTAATACTCCCAAAGAAGACCAAATTTCAGCCATTTCGGTGTGATAATGAGGCTAAAACCTCCGACGAACATTTCGATGTGTTACAAACGAAATGACAAATTTAATCCTTTATATTATGGTAAAGGGTGTATAAAATAACACTCGATTTGATTTCGATTCTTGTTTTGTGATTTATTAAAACATTTTTTTTATAATTTGTTTTTTTTTTATACCCTCAGCTTAATGGTTTTAGACCCCAAGTATGTTTGGACGAAATCAGACAAAAATAATGTCAGTCTGTCTGTCTGGCTGGTGCGCACGATAACTCTCGAACGGATGAAGCGATGTGGTCCAAAATTTGGCTTTCGTAATATTTTGTCCAAACTTAGTTTAAATTCGAAGATGGACCATATCGGTCCACTCATTCAGGTACCTCCCCCAAAAAAGTTCGAAAATGTTCGGAAAAATTGTGCGAACGATAACTTTAAAAGGTAGTAACCGATTTGTTCCATGCATTACACATCGTGAAATTTCTAAACATACTTTACGAGCGCAAGATAACTCTCGAACGGATCCGCCGATTCAGTCCAAAACTTAGTTTAAGTTCGAAAATAAGCCATATCAGTCCTCTCCTTCAGGTACCTGCCCTATAAAAGTTCAAAAATGTTCGGAAGAATTGTGCGCACGATAACACTTGAAGTGAGTGACCGATTTAGTCAATACTTTACACATTCGAATATGGACCATATTTGTTCACTCCTTCGGGTACCTCCCACACAAAATTTCGGATATGTTCACTTTAAGACCTGCTTTGTTAAAGCAACTTGCATTCGCTGCTTCCATTACGACCGTAAAAGTTTTTTTCAGGGGCAAGTCAATACTTCTTGAGAAAATAGTCCGAAAGGTGTAAAAAACACCTATGGTACTATATGTAGTGTCTGGTGAGCACTATAACTCTCGATCTGATCAACCGATTTGGTCCAAAATTTGAGCTTCGTCATATTTTGTTCAAACTTTCCAATACCGGTCCACAACTTCCGGTACTTTCCCCAATATTTAAAAAAAATGTCACTAAAATGGTATGCACGATATCTCTTTAACGAGGCAACTACATTGGTCCAAACTATTTTGTCAAAAATTTAGTTTAACTTCTAAAATGGCCCATATCGATCCTCTCCTTAGGGCACATCCCTCACAAAAGTTCAACATTTGTGTCTAAGTGCGGTCTAGGGTCTATTCGAAGATCCTTTGGAAATGTATACCGATGCTGTTCGTTGTGGTCCTGTTTATAGCCATATTATGTTTTCCGTGGACAAGTCCATGTTTACTGTCATACTGGTCCAAAAGTTGTACGATGACCCACTAAAATGACAAGTGGGCGCGATATCTATCGAAAAGCTACGACTCCCAAAATAAGATCCACTTCCGCAATGGACTATGTCGATCCATTCCTTTAAGTACCTCCTCCGCAACATTTTTGAACTTTAAGCCGAATCCACATTTTTGTCGGCAAGTTCAAATATTCAAATGGGGCCAAAAATTCTGAAAAGACCCTAAACACATTCGATCTGTCCGTAGATGAAAGTTTCAATTCACATAGGCTGAGGGTATATCTTGTTTACTTGTTTTATTACAAAAATATTTTATTATTAGAAAAATATATTTTACTAAACTTTCGTATTGTTCAGAGTTGGACCATCTCCAATGCCGGCAGCATAAGCAATCAAATGTGGTATCGTATGCTGTTCCATAACCCCACGAAATAGATGCGAATGTGGACCAATAGCAAATATACCAACATCATCACCAGCATGTGTTCCAATTGACGAGGGAATCTGACTTGGATGGATAAAACCTATAAATTCAAAGAAAAAATATGTGAAACTACAAGATAAGCAAAAGAGAGTAATTAATTCACTTTCCAAATGCAATTTGTTAACAAAGCTCTTGAAATTATGAAGTAGAAATGCAAGGGAAACTAGGGAAAAAGGCAATCAAAAATTGAATTGAAACTAAAACCCACTAAAATAACATTCTAATATGCCTGATGATCGGTCTAACCACCCTTGAAATGTAGCATAATGGTTGAATGTGTGGAGCTTCGGTGGATTCCTAATTTTTCTATGTACCTCTTAGGTCATAACAGCTCGACTAGAAAGAGAATTAATTCAAATATCACGCTTTAAATTACCTTCGCCTTAATAAAGCAAAACAGAAACAGATTTCAGCCATTTTGGTTCGATAATGGGGGCTAAAACTTTAGAAATACCAAAAATCGGGTGATACTATTTTTAAGCGACAATTATGTGCTGATATGTTTAATAGCTCCAAGGTAGACTAATTACAAAATTTTAGCAGTTTAGGTTGAATAACGTGGATAAATCCTTCCAAACACCGATAATTGGGAGATACCTTTCTGCGGGGGACCTGTACCGATCATTCTCTGCGGGAATGATTTTTGATTCCCCAACGAAACCATAATACCAAATTTCAACTATTTCGGTTGGATAATGTAGTAAAAACCTAAAAAGTTTCCAAAATCGGATGGGTTCTATATCAAAAGTGGACCCAAACCTACAATTCTCTACAGAAAAGTTTTTTTGCCAACAACCTAGTCCAAATACCTTTCAAATGCCGAAGGTCGGAAGATACCGTTTTATAGGGGTTATAGCAAAACGTGGACCTGTACGACAAATTTCTGGGGGAATGTTCTATAGAACAAAATTAAATACCAAATTTCAGCCATTTCGGTGGGATAATGAGGCTATAACCTCCAAAATACCAACAATCAGGAGAGGGACTACAGAAGCACCCTTTCTTTCAGAAAGGGACTATAAAAGCACACTTTCTTTCAGAAAGGGCCGTAGAAGCATCCTTTCTTTCAGAAAGGGAGTATAAAATCACACTTTCTTTCAGAAAGGGACCATAATAGTATCCTTTCTTTTATAAAGGGACCATAATAGCATCCTTTCTTTTAGAAAGGGACCATAGTAGCATCCTTTCTTTCAGAAAGGGACTATAGAAACACCCTTTCTTTCAGAAAGAGCCTATAGAAGCACCCTTTCTTTCAGAAAGGGACTATAAAATCACACTTTCTTTCAGAAAGGGACCATAATAGTATCCTTTCTTTTATAAAGGGACCATAATAGCATCCTTTCTTTCAGAAAGGGACCATAGTAGCATCCTTTCTTTCAGAAAGGGCCGTAGAAGCATCCTTTCTTTCATAAAGGGACTATAAAATCACACTTTCTTTCAGAAAGGGACCATAGTAGCATCCTTTCTTTTAGAAAGGGACCATAGTAGCATCCTTTCTTTTAGAAAAGGACCATAGTAGCATCCTTTCTTTTAGAAAGGGACCATAGTAGCATCCTTTCTTTCAGAAAGGGACTATAGAAACACCCTTTCTTTCAGAAAGAGACTATAGAAGCACCCTTTCTTTCTTTCAGAAAGGGACTATAAAAGCACAGTTTCTTGCAGAAAGGGCCTTAGAAGCATCCTTTCTTTCAGAAAGGGCCGTAGAAGCATCCTTTCTTTCAGAAAGGGACTATAAAATCACACTTTCTTTCAGAAAGGGACTATAGAAACACCCTTTCTTTTAGAAAGGGACCATACTAGCATCCTTTCTTTTAGAAAGGGACCATAGTAGCATCCTTTCTTTCAGAAAGGGACTATAGAAGCACACTTTCTTTCAGAAGGGGACTATAGAAACACCCTTTCTTTTAGAAAGGGACTATAGAAACACCCTTTCTTTCAGAAAGATACTATAGAAGCACCCTTCCTTTAAGAAGGAGACTATAGAAGAAAGGGAAACGTGGATCTGGGCTCTGGGCCTAAATAGCGTAGTACCGGCTGGCTGCAAGTCACACCTTGTCGTCATCGAGCGTTAGTGAGCAAATCTCTCCCACATCTGTTGTCGAAGGTACGGTTAAAAGCTCACAACCAACGGACAAAAAAGGGATGCAGAGACATACAAACTCAGGGGGAGTTCAATCTTAACCACCCGGAACAGGGAGCCACTCTGAATCCGAATCCAAATGCAATAGCAACACAAATGGAACAAATAGAAATTCCCCACTGTAGAGAATGTTCACAAGTTGGGTGACAAAGTGAGCTTGAGCATAGCTAAACTCACAACGTATATGAAGCAGATTTTAGGGGTTCAATTACTCAAGTATGTATGTATGTTCCCAAGGAAGCGGCGAAGAATGTAAGATCTCCTGAAGAGCAGTACACTGGGAAGCAAATGAAGAAGAAAAAGAGGTTCACGCCTTCAAACGCCCCTACTAAACCTCGTCAAAATCTACACAGAGGAGATTGTACCGAGAATCATTTTGCAGAGGGTCAGACAGAGAGTCAGGACATAAAGAAGGTGATCCCGACCATTGAATTTTCTAAAAAGACTGGTGGATTCTAAAAGGATATCCCTTTAGAAGATGAAGACAGGAAAGGATTCGCCATAAACTTACATCAAAGTTGTCAGAAGACTGTGTAATATGGTAATCGACACCAGTATAGAGTCTGTCAAGCTACATTAAGATGATCAAGAAACTATGGAGAAAATTACCAACGATAATCTCTTAGACACCTTCTACAAGGGCGTGGATCAATTGCAATCACCAGCAGTGAGCTAAAGAGGGAGCTATAAATGTTCTTTATGGGCCCGCAAACTCTAGCGCTCGCGGGGATATAATTAGTAATATTAAAACTCCTTCGGAAGGTGGCAAATTCAAGCTGGTAAGGAAGGATGAGTTTTATTGACCAAAGCTGCGGTGTACGTCAAGGGATATGACAGCAAACTCAAAACGGAATGCATGCTCGAAATCTTTGACAACCAAAACCAGACCTTTAATGTGAAGAGATGGGAGGTTATCGACAGGGAAGAGAAGGAGGGTGGCACTCTCCTTGTGGTGGAACTTGACAATCTCTCAGTCTGCCAGCCTGACGTCTCAAACGCAGTCAACTTCAAAATAGGCAGGGAACAAAATCAGCAAGGTCGAGGATGCAAACCCGACAGACACCAGGACATGCAGGAAGTGGAGGTAACGAGATAGCAAACTCTAAGGCAAAGAAGATAATTAACCACTGTAAAAATGTCAATATTGTTACGAATATATCTGATAGATTTAATTTAGTTAAATTTCCGTTCATATTAATAATTGAATTGTAACGTAGATTTCTATCGAACTGTTACTTTGTTTAAATCGAGTTACAACAACAACGATTGGATAGAATTCTCTCCATCAGTCTAGTTCTTACTTTACCTGTTAATGATGTACTTTTGTTTCCATTTGTTTTGGCATAATCATGCAATTATCGCTTAGTTTGCTATTTGTTGTAATTTTTTTGCTTTTGTTTTTCATGTCTGTTTTGATAGACCAATTACTTCATCGCTGTCTATCGTATTTGTGCCCTAGAAACTTCAACAAAGAAAACCGACGGGATATAAATACCAGGAGAATGGGAAACAGTGGGTTAGTTGTGATTTAGACGTCAAACTGAACAGTCGGAAAAAGAAGTAAAGGAAAGCTGTGTGCTTACTAGAGTCAAGCTGTGAGTAATTACAGTCCGTTGTGAAAAAGGTAATAAAGGAAATAAAGCATGTTAGAACCGCAATCTAAAAGGAACCCTGTTTTATTTGCTACAAATCGTATCGGGGAATAAAACAACGTCTACACGGATATTAGTTAAATCTAATTCCATAACAATATATTCTTTTGGAATAATGAGGAGATATAAAAAGACACAAAAAATCCTATGGATATACCCAGATGAGGATAAAAACAAAGAACTTATTATTACTAAGTAAGGTAGAGATCATTAGACTGACCTAATGAATTTTTGTCAAGGGCATAGAATGCTTAAAATTATAAAAATTCATTTGAGATATTTGCTACTGATGTCCCCTATGGTACTGATTACCAAGGTTTAAGGTTTGTTTTTCAGGTATCTTGTGTTTTCCAAGATTTGAGAATGTTCCTAAAAACTCTACAGTTTCTTTTTGTATATTAAGATTGCTACTGATAGACCCTAGCAGAATATAACAAGTAGAAAATTATCAGTCGGCTTGCCGGCAGAGATATATACTCAGCCTGTGACACCATGAAAAGAATCAAGCCCAATACATTACTATTGTAATGGGTACTGTGATAACTATCCGAAATAAAGTTTAAAATTCATCCGCGAACATGTCTGAACCTTAAGCCTAAATGTTTTAACTTTTGTGGAGGAGGTACCGGAAGAAGTGGACCGATATAGTCCATATTCTAACATGATTAAAGTGTGAAAGAAATATAACGATGCACACAGATTGGACCAATATCAATCCCTCCTTTGGATACTTAACGTGCCCATCAGGCACCATCAGGAAGCATGGACTTGCACACAAAAACTCTATGGGCCTGTTTCACTATGTCGAAAGAAAATGAATGCGAACGAAAAACACCAAAACTTTGATTTTCATGGTAATATTGACTTTGTTTTTGCTTCGAAACAACTACAAAATTTGAAAATCATAAACAAGTTAAGTAGTTTTTCTTTCGTTTTCATTTTCGTTCGACATAGTGAAACAGTCTGTATATCCCTGTAAACAAGATCACAAGAACTGCTGTCGGTAAACATGTGCAAACGATTCTCGAACAGACCATAAACTCCACTTAAGCAAATCTAAAGCTTTCGTGTCTATCGGTCATTTGACTTGGTGCGGCAGGGTTTATCTCAGGAATAATGAACTTACGCCTGAGATAAACCTTAAAAAATTTTACAAGCACAAACTGTTGTAAACCAAGTAAGAATGTGGCTAACCTTAAAAATACTGAAATTCTAGAGGTACCGTTCTATGGGAGCTATATCACAACGTCGATCTATACCTACAAATTTCTGGCGAAATGTTTTTAGACTCAAAGAAGACTAAATACCAAATTTCCGATATTTCGGTTAGATATTGTGGCTAAAACTTTCAAAATACCGAAAAAACCTATTCTGATAGTTCTCTTCTGGAATATTTTAAAACCCATGGAAGACTAAATAACAAATTTCAGTCTTTCGGTGGGATGTTGCCGTCACAACTCTCAGAATTACGAAAATCGGGAGGTACCGTTTTATGGGGGCTATATGAAGTGGTGGACCTATGCCTACCAATTTCAGTCGGAAAGGGTTTTACCTCAAACGTTTCGGTGGGTTGTTGGGCCACAACCTTCAAAATACCGAAGATACTGTTTTATGGGGGCTATATGAAGTGGTGGACCTATGCCTACCAATTTCAGTCGGAAAGGGTTTTACCTCAAACGTTTCGGTGGGTTGTTGGGCCACAACCTTCAAAATACCGAAGATACTGTTTTATGGGGGCTATACGAAGGTGTGGACCTGTACCGACAAATTTCTGGGAAAAAGTTTTATACAACCAACGAATACTAAATACCAAATTTCAGCCATTTCGGTGTAATAATGATGCTAAAACCTTCAAAATATCGGAGATCGGGAGGTACCGTTCTATGGGGGCTATGTGAAGGCGTGGACCTATATCGTTTCTGGGGAAAAGTTTTATACCCCCAACGAAGTACTAAATTTAGCCATTTCGGAGTGATAATGAGGCTAGGACCTTCAAAATACCGAAAATCGGGTGGTACCGTTCTATGGGGGCTATATCAAAACGTGGACCGATATAGCCTATTTGCAATACCAAATATCATAGGAGTAATATAAACTTCTATACCAAATAACAAAGCAGTGTCTTAAAAATTGAGAGCTGTATTTTGATTTCAACAGACGGCGGACGGACGGACAGACGGACATGGTCATATCGACATAAAATTTTATGCTGATCAAGAATATATATACTTTATAGGATCTCCTACGAATATTTCGATGTGTTACAAACGGAATGACAAATTTAATTATACCCTCCATATTATGGTGGAAGGTATAAAAATGTCATGACGATATGAGAAGAGCTCCTAAACTGCACTTGTGCCAAAAATTATGAACCTTTCTACCTGAAGGAGAGAACCGATTTAGTCCATATTCGAACTTGACCTAAGTTTGGACAAAATATTACGGGAACCAAATTTTGGACCAAATCGTTTGAACCGTTTGAGAGTTATCTTGCTTTTCATCCAGACAGACGGACATTGCTATTGACGTCAACATGGCATTGTGTATTCTTTTTTTTTTTTTTTGTAATCACTTACTTGCATCCGACTTTATAACGCCCTCCAAATTGATACGCTGACCATTTTCATCCAAATACTGTTCAGGGCCCACCGCATAAGTTAGTGTTGTATATTTCATACCGTCACTGTCGACATCGTGTTGATTTAAACCCAAAATATCTGTTCCACGTCCAGGGTAACCAGCTATGGTCATTGGATGGCTGTGATCAGCAGTTACCACCATCAAAGTATCCTCACGTTTTGTCATATTTAAGGCCACATCTATGGCCTTTTCGAATTCCATAGTTTCATCTAAAGCAACAAAGGGTTTATTAAAGTGATTGGCATAATCGATTAGGCCACCTTCAACAAATAAGAAATAACCCCTGCTATTGCGACTAAGGAACTTGATGGCCACTTTAGTCATTTCTGCTAACGTGGGTTCTTGGGTGGGATCTGCCGATTCGTGAAAGTTCATAAGTTGCGAGGCAACAATTCCCATAATTTTTGTTACTCTGCTGATATTTAAATTCAGCAATTCCTCACGATTTGTGACTAGAGCCCCTTCTGGATGCATTTCCTTCCATAGTTGTAATAAATTTTGTCCATCCAAACGTTCACCTGGATTACCAAAAGCATCCAGCGTAGAACGTGGCAAGAATTTTCCCAAGCCACCACCCATCATAACATCGAAATTACGTCCTGGAAGTTGTGTAATTAACTGCTGGGCCATATCCATACAGGGTCCATGGCGACGAACTTCTTGAGGAATATCTGCATCACATTCCCAGAAACGACTGGCAACTTTGGCATATAAACCCGAAGGACTGGCATGGGTTAGAGATGTGGTGGTTATAAAGCCTGTAGACATGCCGGCCTTTTGAGCCCAATCAGCAATGGATTCTAAATGATTTGCGGGATCCATACTCATGCTGCAATTACCAGCGGCAACATTTGCAGTTACACCAATGGACGTTATTTGAGTCTTTACCCCACACAAATAAGCTGTGGCGGTACAAGCGGAATCGGGAACTTGGGCATTGCTGCAATAAGTCTATAAAAGAAGAAATAATTATTTATTTCTCCTTAAAATGTGTGAAATTTATGTTACTTACCTTACTTAATCCTGTGTGTGGAAAGCGTTGAAAATTTAGTGATTCCTCCTCTCCTGTCTTACCCTTCAACTGACCCTTACGTATACGTGCTGCTGTGAGGGTATTCAATCCCATACCATCACCAATAAAGAAGATTACATTCTTCGCCTTATTGTAATTGTAAGAACTTTCCTCCAATATTTTGTTAATTTCCCTTCTGGCCGAGGAATACCAATACTCGGTATCTTTTTCATGTTCGGGTGTTGGTTTTCCATTACCCACATCTTCAAAGAAACGACTCATGGGACCAGCTCTTTGACCAGCCAATTTGTTGGGAGGATGATAGAGCACATCTTTCGTGGCGAGACCCAAACCGATAGCAATTGAAATGCATATTATAAATAAGGTAGGCATTGCGCACAAACGTTGAATTTTAATTTAAAGCTATACAACAACTGTTCTTTGTTGTAAATGTTTTTGGTTAATTTATAGAAAAGAAATATCAAAATTTGCAAAAAAAACGTGCAAATATTATCTTGGCTATAGGATTTCCTTATCTATTTTTATGAAATATTTGCATGTCGAATTTTTATATGGCGCATAAAGGGTAACAGCTTTTTATTACATTTTCTTTTGCGAAGCCTCCAATAATTGTCTTTTTCACAATACCCCACGTTTTGAGGGTCTTGACCTATAGAAACAAAGCTATAGAATTGTTGAAGTAAATATTTTTAACCAATAAGATAGACATTTTTGGACCCTACGTTACCAAACGCTTGTTGTTCTGTACTTGATGTACATTTGGGGCGGCCCAAAAAACGACAAAGTTCGTTTTGAAACGCCTACCCCTAAATTTCTTCCACTTGATCCAAAAACCTTATATATGAAATATTATGGCGATCGGTTAACGTTAACCCATGCCACCAGAGGGATATTTGTTTCTACAGTAATTTGTATGGGGCCAAAGGTGCATTTTCACGAAAATTCTCTAATATCCGCATTTTTTACCAGTTCATTATTGTGGCTAAAAAACGAATCCTAAAAAAATTATGAACATCGGATCACATTTCGGTGTAGCTGTATAGGGCCCAAAATACATAAAATCAGCCTATGCGAGATATACCAAATATACCTATATGATCCGATTTGTACAATTTTTGTAGGATTCCTTTCTTAGCCACAAAACTGAACTGCTAAAAAATGTTCATCGATTGGACCATAAATGCGGATTTTAGACAATTTTCGTGAAAATAGACTTTTGGTCCCATACAAATTACTATGGAAAGAAATATGCCTCTGGAGGCACGGGTTAACGTTAACCGATCGTCATAAGATTTCATATATAAGGTTTTTGGATCAAATGGAAAAAACCAGGGGGTGGCGTTTTAATAAAAAACCTTTGCCGTTTTTTTGGGGCGCCCTAATATGCATACATACATGTATGTAACTGGTATTAGCCAAGTCAAAAAAGACATAGAACTTTCATGAAGACGTAGGGTTTGTCATTACAACTAAGGTCCAAAAAGTCCCTGCCGATACCACGTGCGCAAAAAAATGTATTCGGGGTCAAAGTTAGGTTTTGTTATACTCAACGCTATAGGGTATTTGTACAGATGTAGATATGTTTACGCAGATTACTAGAATGAAAGGCTAGGGCCCGACAATTATGAAAAATGTCAGGAATTTAATGGAGGTTTTAGAAAACTCATTCGAAGAATGTTGTCTACAACGAGAAGGAAATCTGGCTACGAAAAATCCTGATAAACAGAGATTATGGTAGATGATATGGGTAATAAGATGAAAACAATCGAAGGAACCTTAAGGATTTCGATGACTACGCATTTCCCGTCGAGAACTACGGTACACTCAGGACGGTACACTCAGGTATTTAGAGAAAACGTTACGGACGAAACACTAAAAATTGATGAAACTATGGTCCATAAGGAGATGGACTACATTTCGTTCAAACCGGAATCTTCAACGCGTGCTTAAAATTTGAGTATACCCCTAAAATCTGGCAGGAGGCGAAGGTAATATTTACCCCGAAACCGATAAGCCTAAGATCAATCTTATTCAAAACAATGGAACGTATATTTGATACCATGATTAAGACCAGAAGCATTTCTCAAGTACAGAAAAGTACTAAACAGCCACGACATCAATATTGAACTTAAAAAACGGTTTATCAAATGCTATGTATGGTCAGTTCTATTATACGGTGCTGAAACATGGACTGTAAAATCAGCAGACGAGAAGAAACTGGAAGCTTTTGAAATGTGGACATACCGACGTGTGCTCAAAATTCCATGGACCGATCGAGTGTCAAATACCGAAGTCTTAAGAAGAATGAATGAACAACGACAGTTAATGAAAACCATCAAAACCCGAAAAATTTCTTATTTGGGACACTTGATGAGGAACAATAAATATAAGATACTGCAGATAAACGTTGTAGAGGTCGAAGAGAACTGTCCTGGCTAAAAAATATTCAAGACTGGACCGGATACCGTGATGAACTCAGTCTTCTTACAGCAGCTAAAAACAGACAACTATCGCTTTCCACATAAAATAAATATTTCCAATAAGAATGTAACAAAATGTATGATCGCTTAACATCCGGACAACGGATATGCAAATAAAGAAGAAGAAGATTAAGACCAAGATCCCAAGCGATATGCTTAACATGCATACGTCAAAGGAAGCTTAGTGGAAGCCGCATTACATAAGGTTGTACCAAGAGAACTTTCGACAATAAGATAAATGCACTAAGGATATACCTTTTTGACCTTTTTTCTCAAAAGTGCTTTCCTGTAGCAAAAATGAATGAATTTTTGCCTATTAATGACTAAAATAACGTTTATCTATATATATATATATAAAATTCTCCTGTCACGGTGTTCGGCTTTGAACTCCTCCGAAACGGCTGGACCGAATTTGATGAAATTTTGTATATGGAATTTGTAGGTCTGAGAATAGGTTTTTAACTACTTTTTATAGTGGTCAGTGGAGTGACCAGAGTACCTACTCCACCGACCACACAAATTTTTTTAATAAAACGTGAAATCGAAGATATTTCTCAACCTATTGTTTAAAAATTGTTTGCAATGCTATGGTAATTATTGCCTGACCCTGAATGGTCATCGCGGAAGTGAAATATCGCGGTCCACAATTTTTTTTTTCAAAAATGTATAATTGCAGATAATATCATTAATGTTAGTACGCGTGTCTTTAAAAGCGCTATAAACACTGGCTTCAATAAGTTAGACATTGCGGTCAACTTCACAATTTTCACAGTAAAATTCCGATAATTTGAAATGGCACTTGACCAAAATTCCAAAACAATCGATTGGGAAATCAGCCAAAGTTCTTCAAAATATCGAAATAACAGCTTTCAATGCAAATTCTCATAGTATAACGGGAAGAAGTGGTCTCGGGTGACCTCCCCCACACCCCTTTTGACCATTGGTAAACATTACATTGGTATTGTGGTCTACATCATTAGTTGTTGTGTTGGTAGTAGAAATCCGTTGTAGAAAAAAGTTGTAGCTGTAAATGTTTATACCGGGACCTCAAAAACGGGGTAGCAACGCGGACCGGGTCAGCTAGTCTATATATATAAAATTGAAATTTGTTTGTCTGTTTGTTTGTTTGTGCCTTATAGACTCGAAAACCGCTGAACAGATCTTACTGAAATGGTAAGGGTACATTGCTACATGGCCTGGAATGAAAATAGGCTATATCATTTTTTGAAATTTCGCGTTGATCTGGAGATATAGCATCAAAACCGGAGGTACCTCCAAAAAATTTTGATTTTGTATGCAAATATCTTTAGAACTTTTACAGATACAATCTCCTAATTTTGTATGTGTGACGGAATTTCATGTAGAAATAAATTTACTAAATTTTATTCAAATCGGTTCAGATTTGGATATAGCCCCCACATACATATATTTTCGGCCGATTTCCTTATTTTATGTACCAAACATGCTATTTATGTCCAATTTCAATGAAATTTGGAATGTATGGCGGAATTTGTTTTAAAAATAAATGTGCCAAATTATATCGAGATTGGTTCAGATTTGGATATAGCCCCCATATACATATATTTTCGGCCGATTTCCTTATTTTATGCACCAAACACGCTATATATGTCCAATTTCGCTGAAATTTAGAATGTGTGATGGATATTGGCCTAGAAATATATGTGCCAATTTATTTTGAAATCGGTTTAGATTTGGAAATAGCTCCTATATATAGTTTCTTCCGATTTCATGTATTTGATACACCAAACACACTATATATGTCCAAATTCACTGAAATTTGGAATGTGTTACAGAACTTGGTTTAGAAATAAATGTGCCAAATTATATTGAAATCGGTTCAGATTTGGATATAGCTCCCATATATATTTTTGGCAGATTTTCCGCATTTGATGCAATAAACACGCTATATATGTCCAATTTCGCTGAAATTTGGAATGTGTAACGGAATTTGGTCTAGACATAAATGTGCCGAATTATATCGAAATCGGTTCAGATTTGGATATAGCTCCAATATATATTTTCGGCCGATTTTCCACATTTGATGCACCAAACATGCTATATATGTCCAATTTCGCTGAAATTTAGAGGGTCTAACGGAATTTGTTCTAGAAATAAATGTGATAAATTATATCGAGATCGGTTCAGATTTGAATATAGCTCCTATATATATTTTCGGCCGATTTCCTTATTTTATGCACCAAACACGCTATATATGTCCAATTTCGCTGAAATTTAGAATGTGTGATGAATATTGGCCTAGAAATATAAGTTCCAATTTATATCGAAATCGGTTCAGATTTTGATATAGCTCCTATATATATTTTCTGCCGATTTCATGTATTTGAGGCACCAAACACGGTATTTATATCCAAGTTCAATAAAATTTGGAACGTGTGACTGAACTTGGTCTAGAAATACATGTGCCAAATTACATCGAAATCGGTTCAGATTTGGATATTGCTCCTATATATATTTTCGGCCGATTTCCTTATTTTATGTACCAAACATGCTATTTATGTCCAATTTCAATGAAATTTGGAATGTGTGGCGGAATTTGTTTTAGAAATAAATGTGCCAAATTATATCGAGTTTGGTTCAGATTTGGATATAGCTCTTTTATGCACCAAACACTCTATATATGTCTAATTTCGCTAAAATTTAGAATGGGTGATGGATATTGGCCTAGAAATATATGTGCCAATTTATATAAAATCGGTTCAGATATGGATATAGCTTCCATATATATTTTCGGGCGATTTATAGCATTTGATGCACCAAACACGCTATATATGCCCAATTTCGCTGAAATTTGGAATGTGTTACAGAACTTGGTCTAGAAATAAATGTGCCAGATTATATCGAAATCGGTTCAGATTTGGATATAGCTCCTTTATATATTTTCGGCCGATTTCCTGTATTTTATGCACCAAACTCGCTATATACATATGTCCAATTTTCTTGAAATTTGGAATATGTGACGGATATTGGCCTAGAAATAGATGTTCCAAATTATATCGAAATCGGTTCAGATTTGGATATAGCGCTCATATAAATTTTCGGCCGATTTCATGTATTTGATGCTCCAAACACGCTATATATGTCTGATTTCAATGAAATTTTTAACGTGTGACGGATATTAGCCTAGAAATATATGTGCCAAATGATATCGAAATCGGTTTAGATTTAGGTATAGCTCCCATATATATTTTCGTCCGATTTGATGAACTTAATGCACCAATCACGCTGTATATGTCCGATTTCAATGACATTTGGAATTTATGACGAATATTGGCCTGGAAATAGATGTTCAAAATTATTTCGAAATCGGTTCAGATTTGGATATAGCGCCCATATATACTTTCGGCCGATTTCATTTATTTGATGCACCAATCACGCTGTATATGTCCAATTTCAATGACATAATGTGCGACGGAATTTGGCCTAGAAATAATTGTGCCAAAATACTTCGAAATCGGTTCAGATTTATATATAGCTCCCATGTCTATTTTCGGCCGATATCATGTATTTGATTTGATATATACGTCCCATTTAAATGAAATTTGTATCATTATTGACATATCTATATCAATATTGGAGTAAAAATTATCAATAACAGTAGCAGTTATCCTAAGATTAATTTAATATGTCCCAATAGGCTGAATAAATTACAAGTATCCTCAAACTTAAGGTACTCAATTTTAGTGTTGTTCCTAATTTAATTATCTTTTTTAAAGGAGAGAGTGGACTCAGGAGTGTTAGAGTATATAAAATTTGTAAATGTGACCTACGTAGGACTCATTCATTTATTTTTCACTTAGTCGGGGTAGCGAAGCGCACCGGGTTAAGCTAGTATATGATATAAAATAATGATATATATGTAATGATATGATGATATATTTAGTGAGAAACAAAAGGTTATGCCATTTTGGTTATGTCGTGTGGCTCCAAAACTTATTTTCAGTTACATATATGCTTATAGTGACTTCAAAAGTGTGTCAAAAAAGCTCATATAGAAAAAATTTCAAATCATTTTGTGCGTGAGCTTTTTTATCGTATCACCTTATAATTAAGATTTTATATAATCTTAGGTAAAAGCTCATCAAAATATGATACAGGGATACGAGGTTGTAAAAATGTCATAACACTAGTAGACACTCGCTGTATGCACAGACATCGCGGATACTTTAAATAACGTCAGCACCGAAACCCTTATCTATTCCTTAGGGACGGCGCCCTTAGGGACTGAATTAGCCACATACTAAGCTGTAACAATGCGGGAGTTCTTATCACCTCTCCCATGGGTAAATCGCAAAAATAGCCTACTAGGACTTTAAATAATTAAGAACTTGAACCAGTCGCCATAATATTTCTAAAGGGTAGGAAGCCAAATTTGGTTTGTAGAATGATCGAATCGGTTCTAAAATTTGATCTTAACGTAAACTAGAAAAATCCGAAATATATTTTTCTACTTAGAAAAAAACTCGAACACCTTCAAGAACCAGATTTCCTGAACAAGGCAATTCGTATTTCCGCTAAGGTTAAATATCTGGGAGTAATCCTAGAAAGGAAACTTTAATGGAAGCTCTATATGCAAGAAAGAGTTAAAACAAGGTAACAATTGTTGTTCAACCTATAGAAAAGTTATAGGCTCCAACTGGGATCTCAATCATAAGATGACACACTGGCTATTCAAAAGCATAATTACACACATTCTAACATGCGCAACAGTAGCCTGGTGGACAGCTATGGATAACTAATTTAGTATTAAAATGTTACAGAAAATCCAACTAATGTGTTGTTTAAGCGTCTGTGCTGCAATGAGGGCTACACCAGCTGTGGCATTAGAAATTATTCTACCCAATAGAAATTCAGATAAGGTATGGAGTAGCCGCCGCAGCTATACGATTCAATGCGATGAACGAAGGGATCAATAAGGACTAACAGGGGAGTCAATGGATGATATTGCATAGGATCGTACCTGAAATAGTCCTAGCCGCCTCATGTGAAACATTAATTCCTTACAGAGACTAGTGGACTGACGGGACACTAGCACAAATTCCTACAGGATACTATTGTTACACAGACGGCTCGATGCTAGGTGAGAAAACGGGACTGGGACTTTTTTTGAAGAACCAGAGACCGAAATCTCTCTTTGTTTGCATGATCTTAGCACGGTCTATCAAATGCTTAGCCAGACAGACAGGTTTTCGTCAGCTTTCTTGATATTTTCTCAGGAAGTATGGACTTGTCCCGACAAAAACTTGCACCGTCAGCGAATACAAGTTGTTACAACAAAAATCAAAGGGATTCGAGAGTATAGGGTTGGTCTCAATATCCAACGAATTAGCAACATTATTCAACCGGAATTACTGAAAAATGGTATTTAGTGTACGCTACGATAAGGGCACGTTTTTATATAGCTCTCATACAACGGTTCCTCCTGAGTTTCGGTATTTTGAACGATTCAGCGACAATAACAAACCGAAATGAATGAAATTTGTTATTTAGTCTTCGATGTGGGTACAAAATTTTCCAGAAGAGAATTAACAACATAGGCCCACGTTTCCATAGAAGGTGCCTCTCGATTTTCGGTATTTGATTGTGACCTCAATAACCGACTGAAATTGTTTAAATTTTGTAGTTAGACTTCTTTGGAGGTATAAAACTTTCCACCAAAACTGTGCCGGTATAGATAAAAATCATTATAAGTTGGTTTTGGTCAAAATGTTTGTAACGTATCAAAATAATGGTCGTAGACTCATACTTATATATACAAAAATTAATGTCTCGACGAGCTGAGTCGACCTGTTTTAGAGATGGGCGCGTGCCTAAAAAATTAGGCACGGACATGCACGAACACGGACCAAAATTTTTATGCACATTCACGCACAAACACGGCGTTTTTCGAGAAGGCACGAACACGCACACTCATGCACGAAATTACAAAAAAGAGAAATCGATATAGCTGTACATTTATTTATTCAAAAAATCTTCATATGGGGTTTTCTGAGTGAAATCGGACTCTTTTTCAATATGAGATTTTTGATTTCCTTTATTTTTTGCTGTGGTGATGCTGCTCATCAACAAAACGTTTCAGTATATTTTCTGATTTTCAAATGGTTTTCAATTACAAAAATTTTAAATCCTATTTGGTAGTGGGACTCGTGATTATAATTTTTCTTAATTTTTTAAAATTTGTCTATATAATTTTTCTTTTATGCCAGTTTGAAAAAATTTTTATTTTACCAAAAAATGTAAAAAATATTTGTTCTGTTGTTTTATTTAGGAATTTATCTTAAACATCGTAAAAACAGAGTTATTTTTAGATTTTGAAACTGGATTAGCAATTATTGTACCAGCCCGACAATAAACTAACCAAGCTGATGATCAAATAACTACAACTCGGAGATTATATGACTGAGCATCCGAGCCAAATAATCTACCAAATATTAAAGGGATTTTTGCCAGAAGATCATTATTTAGATACGAAAGAGGATTTAAATATGTAAATATTCAGTAATAACCACTAATGCTGGTACACCAACTTCTAAACCATTCTTAAAATGGCAAAATAAAGATGTTTTTTAAATGTTTACGATAAATTCTTAAATAAAACAACAACACAAAAGTAAATATATGCAACGTATTATGTTTTTGGTAAAATAACATATTTTGCGAAGTGGTATATAGGAAAAACGTTATTGACAAATTTTAAAAAATTTAGAAAAGTAGTTATTATTCGAATCCCACTACCAAGTAGGACTTACAATTTTTGTATGTAATTGATCGTAGTTTTATACATATAATTTTCAAGAAAATCGAAGGTGTCAATCATTGTTAAAAATTGATTTTAAATATTGAATCGTGAAAATTGCATACAAACCAACTGTGCCATTTTTTTTCTATTTTTTATTAAATATGTGATAAAACAACAGAACATAATAAAAAAGATTTTTTAAATCGGACCAATATTAAAGAAGTTATGAGTATTTTTTGCATATAGTTTTCACAGAATTCGACCTTTTCACGGCGCGCAATCCCTGGAGCCGTTGGTCGAAAAAAATCAGAAAATATACTGAAATGTTTTGTTGATGATCAGCATCACCACAGCAAAAAATAAAGGAAATAAAAAGCCTCTTATTGAAAAAGTGTTGGATTTCACTCAGAAATCCCCATATGTACTTCTAATTTTTCTATTCTTATTTAAAAACATTGTTTTTTCCAAGTCAGAACTCAAAAGTCTAGTACGTCTTTCATTGTGAATATTTCCAGATGTGGAAAAAATCTCCTGCTCGTTGTTTAGCTGACGGGTATAGCCAACAATTTCCTGGCTAATTGTTTTAAATATTTTAGATTATACTGTTTCCAAAAGTTTAAAGCACAGTCTGGCTAGATACAGCACTCGATAATATGTATCAATTTCTGTATCAATTGGCGGCTTTTTCATGTTTCGTCCTTTTGCCATTTTGATACAAAAACTCTGAAAATTCGTGTAAATGTGGGATTGTAATTTCCTGCTCATCATTAGAAAACTCTATGTTCTCACTTTGTATATCAAGTAACATTGCTTTTACATTAGCTAATAAAAAATGCATCTCCTAAGACGGCGGAAATAAAAATGTCCCCCTAAGATGTGTCATTGTTGGTACAAATCGTTTAAGAAATGATTGTTTAGTTTTAGCTTTTAAATCATTGAGTCAATGCACTATAGGTAATTTGGACAGGTTTTTAGGCAAAAAGTCAATTTTTGCACTTTTAATAACGCGAGTTTTCTAATTTGATTCGAAGAAAGAACATGTCAAATTCTATGAATGTACAATTTGTTTTCAAAAATATTCAAAACTCGCGGTATAATTCGAAGTTTAAATCAAAATTTCGAAGACAAAATAAAAAATGTTAAAAAAGATTAAAAGTCGGAGCAGAATTTAAACGCAATTTGTAAGAGTTTGGTAGTAATTAAATACAAAGATATGATATTCAGTGGAATGGTGGTGGTGTGTACTTTCTGTTTTAAGAAATAATTTTCTTCAAAATGTTTGTTACAGCAGAAGAAATCGTCATATAGGATACAACCTAAGAATTATTTTTTTACACAATTATAGTTTTATATTATAGACTTTTACAAAATTGTCCAACTTTGACCGTAATTCTGCTACCGGGAATATCTTCAGCAACACGCAGAGAAAAAATATTTTACGCTTTTGTTGGAATAAAAATATAAATTTTTGTTCCAAAATTGTATTTGTTTTGTTCAAGCATTGTATTGCAAATCCAAAAATACAATATTTTGCTCCAAACATAAAAAACAAAAACAACTTTCGAAATTCCGCACTATTGTCAAAATTATTAACAATACCAATTGGTAGAAACTATCATAATCTAGAATTTTTACAAAAAATATTGTCATTTAAAAAATTCGCTTTTGTTGTAGTTTTAAATACGTATTGTTATTTCGTTTTTTCAGTAGATACACAATTTTGGATTGAAATGTCTATTATTAGTTCAAAAATACATATTTTTGACTATACTCTCTCCCGTTAACTTGTTGAGTATTTTCTCTGGATTCTAGTAGCTGCATTCTTGATTTGCTCTCTTTACTTTATGTGTGGCAGCCGGTGAAGTTATTTGTGTTTGTGCATTCTTTGTCCCTAATCAGTTTTTGTTTGGCAGTCAAAGGAAGTGGATCAAAAAAAGTAAAACATTAGTGACTATAAACTTAGAAAAACAACATTCCAAGACAAAAATGAAAAAAAGCTAATAATAAAAGTGTCATACATTATTAAATCTATTGAATTCTTTATTATTTTAAAACTGTCAGTGTTTTTGTTTTTGGTTTTCTCATGTGGTTTTGTGAAGCGGTAAATATAAAAGTGGCGGTTGAAGCAGAATTTGCGTTGCAAGGAGATATTAAAGAAGAATTCCGATAATTCATACATCTTTGACACAATAAATAAAAATTTTCTTGAAAACGTCAATCCCCTTTGGGTTCTTTTTGTACTGAATAATGTTTACGACACGCGTTTGTAGTTTTGAGCAAAACTATTGTAAATATAGATAATTTTCCCTCAACTGTTCTGAATTCTAACAATATTTATTGTCCATTTTTACCAATACTATTTTTCATTGTTGTTTGACACCACCTCTTTTGAATCTTTTCTTCTACTATCGTATGTAAGTTGTTATGTGTGTGTGTTTTGTGGAGAGCTAAAAACAAAAAAAGGTGGTTGAAACTTATTATACGAAGAGAAAATAGAAATAGTTTTTTTTTCCTAAATTTGTGTTTTTGTGAACGAATTGTCGGGATTCTATTTTAATTTAAAATATAAAGAGCGCGTTGCAACAGTCTAATAATTTTTGCAATTCATACTCAATGAAAACCAAAGAAACGACTACTGCTGACACTTGTATTTTATTGCTTAGTTTTGTGTGTCTGTTTTTAACTAATATTTTTTATTTAGCGGGTTAAGGAATGTTTTGCTGCAGACTTTTTAAATTTGGGAAAACATAAAACTAATCACCGACAGCTGAAGTGGAAATTTTTAATAAGAATACTCTCTAAAACCAGTTGTATTCAGTAATTTGTGCAACAATACATTTCTTCAACCGATTTTGTTTTGGGCATAAAATTAATTAGTAAGTATCTTCTTTTTGTACTTTTACTAAGCGTTATTTCTAACATTTTTTCTTTTTTAATTTAGCTTCAAATTCTACTAACGACTGGGATTCACAATTTTCCTGACCAAATAAATCACAAGAAATATTTTACCAACATGCACATCAAGAGACGAATCTTTGTTAAACTAAATAAAATTAGCGTCAATCGAAATTAACATTATCTCAAATCAGTGTTATTTAAATGTTTTAAAGATCATATATGAAATAAATAATACAATGAAACTTTTTATATTTTTTTAAATGTAACACATTAAAAAGGTAGGTATACAATTTTTATTCCAACCATTTCGCATTGCAACAATAAATATTGTTAGTTCTGACCAAAACTATTCTGAATTGCAAAAATAAATATTGTTACTTCTGACCGAAACTATTGTAAGTTCTAACAATATTTATTGTCCGTTTTGACTAAAACTATTGTGAATTGCAAAAATAAATATTGTTACGTCTGACCGAAACTATTGTAAGTTCTAACAATATTTATTGTACATTTTGACCAAAACTATTGTGAATTGCACCAATAAATATTGTTACTTCTGACCAAAACTATTGTAAGTTCTAACAATATTTATTGTCTATTTTGACCAAAACTATTGTGAACTGCAACAATAAATATTGTTAATTCTGACCAAAATAATTGTAAGTTCTAACAATATTTATTGTCCATTTGGACCAAAACTATTGTGAATTGCAACAACACAAATTGTTACCTCTAACCAAAACTATCGTAACTATCGTCTCAAAGTGACAATACATATTTATATTTAGAACACATAATATAGTCCAGTGTGACAAAAACGATTGTTGGATTGACAATACTACATAAGGAATCCAACAATATGTTAACAATATATATTTTGCTCTTGGAATATTGTTGGATCAAACATATTTTTTTCTCTGCGTGAAAGGGTTCTGAATCAACTACATAATTACCAAGGTGCGATTTTTTGCGTTTATTGAGTTATATCACTTTTTTGAAGGTGACCTCCTTGCAGAAAAATATATATTTTTTAAATTTTTTGTTTGGTGAAGGAAATATTAAACACAAAAAAGCATCCGATTTGAACTAAAAAGACATTTTCTTTAAAGAAATATTCACCAGGTGTTCTAAAAATGTACAGGCGTGTTGTGGTCAACATTTTTGTTAGTTATAGCCGTAATATGTTCTAACTAGGGATCACGATTGAGTGATTTATTTGGTCCTTTAAAAAAATAATATTTATAAAGATCTTTTCGCCAATCAATATTTTAAACATATCAACGTTTATAAAAATCTTTTGGCGGATCAGTACTTTAGTTCATTGAAACCATTTTTCTTTTGTTTTAACCACGTTCATTGGGTTGGAACGAATAAAATATGTAAAATGAGAATAGGGGGTAGGAAAAAGAAAAGTTGTTCGCTATATCCGGTGTTCGTTGTAAACAAGTTCGTCTGTAAAATTCTTATTAAAGCCTACTTTTAAATATCATATGTTAAAATATTTGAAACAGTGCTTAAATTCGTCGCTATCGCTTGTGTTTTAAAGCGGGCCTGAAAATCCAAACAAATTGTAAAAAATTCTACTCGCGGGGTAACAATTTTTGTTTGTTATAATCGTGATCGTTTTAAGAAGTTCAATGTATGTACAAATATTAAGAAAAATTCTTTGGAAACATAAAACTTTGTTCGCTATAAACGTAGTTTCTTATAACCGATGTTCGCTATATCCGAATTTTCCATTGTAATTCTTTGTTTTATCTTACTTTTACATATAAAGCAATAAAAATGTATAAAAAACCCAAATATCCACCGCTATTAATTTTTGCCTCAAAAACAGGCCAAATTACCTATAGTGCAATGGTAGCAATTGAGCAGACTTTCAAAATTAATTTTAATTTTTCGGAACACCCTTTGAGTATTTTATGAAAAGAGATTATATTGTGTTAACACTCTGAGTAGTTTTTGTGTTTGCTTGAACAAACATGAACAAAACAAATTGCAAACAAACATCATCTTTTTTTCACTCATACTCTGGCCTCTCCATAACAAAACGACAATAAGTACCAGACTAAAAAACGAAGCAAAACATTCTAGGCATTTTTTGGTCGGTTTCATATTCTTGTTCGATTTTCGTGTTTAGTATGGTCCCTTGCACGACTTCTAAAGGGAGACCAAAAATTTAGCACGATCGTGTCACATAGTGCATATCCTGTTTAGTCGTGTCGTGCAAAACCGTGTCGAATAAAAAACACGATCACGCACGGCCAAAAATGTATTCCGGCACGACTCGCACAAACACGGCGTTTTTCGAGAAGGCACGAACACGAACTACTCACGGCACGACACGCGCCCCCGTCTAACCTGGCTATGTGTGTCCGTCCGTCCGTCTGTACATCTAAACTTTGTAATCACGCTACAGGTCGCAATTTTGATCGGATCGTCGTGAAATTTTGGGGGTTGAAGGGGGGTTGGAGCCTATTAATTTTGGTGGTGGTCGGATCATGTTCAGGGGTCGGAACGGAAAACAAGGTTTTATTCTAATGCGAATATCTCCGATTTTATTAAAAGTATTCCAAAAGCAAAGCCTGATATTTATTATGTAGAAAACATCACCTAAAACCTACAGCAATGCAAAGAAAGCTGGTGGAAAAACAACGGAGATATCGCAATATTCGGTAATGCATCCTATTTTTCAATTTTTTGTTAATAATCACGCTACAGGTCGCAATTTTGATCGGATAGTCACGAAATTTTGAGGGTTGATGGGGGTTCCAGAGAAGAAGAAAGCTATTGATTTTGGATATGGCCAGATAATTAACATTCAGGGGCCGGAATGGGCAAAAAACATATTTGTGGAAAAAGTCAACGTTTTATTTCAAGGCGAATACATAATGACAATGAAATTAGAAAATATCACTTTTATAACGATGTAAAGTAGGTTGTCGTAGGTGGTCAAACAACGAAGATATCGCAATAGACGCTGATCCGACCCAACTTTTCATTTTTGCGATTTTAATTGTAATGACGAATATCGACGAATATTGTTGGTGATCTTCCAAAAGCAAAGACTAGCTATGAAAGTAGAAAATCCCACCTTTACAATGATGCAAGGTAGGTTGGGGTAGGTGGTCAAACAACGGAGATATCGCAATAGTCGGTAATGCATCCTATTTTTCCAATTTTGATCGGATTGTTACGAAATTTATTGGGTGCCCCAGAGAGGAAGAAGCCTATTGAGTTTAGTGATGGTAGGAAAACCGTTAAGAACCGTAATTTTTCCTCAGGTACTAAATTTTAGTGAAATTCCAAATTTAGTGGACTAGAACTTTTAGAGAACAGCATGAAACAAATTTTCGTTTTCGAAGAATTATGCCTGAGAGTGTCTTCCCTCAGTCCATATATACATATATGACACGGTGCGCCTTAACTAATATTAAACGAAAGGTGCTTACACCTTGGAAGTTTTTGCGGATTCTAAAACTCCAATGTTCATATATGAGAAAAACCAAAAAATCGCCGGAGGGACTTTTAAATAATCGCGGTCAAAGTTAACATTTTTAGGGGTTTTTTATGTTTTTACGGTTTTAATTGGAAACCGCAAGTCCTATCGAAATGGAACTAAATATGTGAACTTTTACCGCGATTTTTTCTTGTTTTTGGATTTTTCTCATCTATGAACATTGCTGTTTTTCAAAAATGGTAAAATCTACGAAAATAACATTGAGGTCAACCTTGTAGAAAATTTTCACTGCTACAACATTGTTTTAATCAAATTTCGATAGGGCTTGCGCTTTCCAATCAAAATCGTGAAAACCTAAAACAGCCCTAAACATGTGAACTTTGACCGCAATTTATTTCAAAATCCCTCCGGCAATTTTTTTTTTTTTTTGATTTTTCTCATCTATGAACATTGTAGTTTCAGAATCCGCGAAAACTTCCCAGGTGTAAGCACCTTTCATTTCAATTTAGTTAAGGCGCACCGTGATGAGTCATAAATTTTGAACAAAAGTCATAAATTTTGAACAAATTTCAATTTTATTTATTTATTTATTTTTTTTTTTTTTTTTTTTGAAAAAAAAAAAATAATTTTTTTTAGCAAAATTGTTATTTTTTATTTTTTGTATTTTTATACATTCTTTATTGATGTTTGAAATTTTTTTAATAGATTGGAACATATGAAGAACTCAAAAACACTCATATTTTGATGCAAAATATTAAAAAAGTCAAAATTTCAACTTTGACCTTGAATTCCTTTGTTACTACTAGACAGAATTTGATCGTATCGTATTTGATGCATCGCAAAGCTGATTGTGTTATCTGTCGAACAAAGAAAAATTATGAAAATATCTCTATCCGTTCAAAAGTTACAGGAACCAGGAAAAACGGTTCTGAACTAGTGTGCGCCGTTCGTACTTGTTTTTATCGTACCAAAAGCCAAAATTAATAATTACCAATAGCAGCTTCTTTGGATAGAACAGAAAAAGAAAACCCAACCTGGTTATATTACAGATGATACTACTCGTACTTTTATAATACTCTGAAAATGGGTTCTTTCGAAACCAATCCGGATCTATGCAATAATAATTCCGCCACTTTCTCATGTCAACTCAACCATCATAAAAGAGATATCTATGTGCGCAATAAAACCATAACATCTGCTTTATTACGGACAGACTCTCAATTTAAAATAAAGCAAACATAACCAAAAAATGCAAACATAATAAAAAATGTAAAAATATGTAAGAAATGTATAAAAGATGCAGAATATAAAAACATTGACAACAGTATCAAATAAATTTGAATTCAAGATGCATTCACCAATGATTTTCGTTTCATTGTTAGCCTTGGTGGCAGGAAGACAAGTTGAAGATATCCATTCTGGACCCAAAAGGCCAATAACGATTTCAAGATATTCCGGTTTGGGAGATATTCTAACAGCCGGTAAAGAAACACCTCCTGGGGAACAAAACAAGGAGTATTGGTTAAATTTGGCCCGGGAGCAATTAAGGCAACGCATCCAGACCAAATTGAACACAAATCAAGCCAAAAATGTTATATTCTTTTTGGGTGATGGTATGTCTTTGACCACTGCTACTAGTGCCCGCATACTAAAGGGACAATTGCAGGGGAAACCGGGAGAGGAGGAACAACTGAGTTTTGAGAAATTTCCTTATTTCGGATTAAGTAAGGTAAGTAGGCTGCAGGAGAAACTCAACATTTTGAATAACTTTTTTCTACTTTTCACAGACTTATTGTGCCAATGCCCAAGTACCAGATTCAGCATGCACTTCCACAGCCTACATGTGTGGCGTTAAGGCAAATATTGTTACTCTGGGTGTAAGTGCCAGGGTCAATTACAACAACTGTACTGAAAGTATGGATCCCAAAAATCATGTCTCATCCATTGCAAAATGGGCCCAAAAAGCAGGAAAATCTACAGGTTTCATTACAACAACCACCCTAACACACGCCAGTCCCTCGGGTAGTTATGCCCACGTGGCAAATCGTTTTTGGGAATGTGATACTGACATTACCCGCTGGACTGGCCTATCTGACACCAGCAAATGCAAAGATATTGCCCAACAGTTAGTTACACAAGAACCAGGCAAAAATTTCAATATTTTAATGGGTGGCGGAATGGGCAAATTTTTACCCAAAAACATAAAAGATTCTCATGGCAAGATGGGTGAACGTTCCGATGGCAAAAATTTAATCTCTAAATGGAAGGCTTTACATCCCAAGGGTGTGGTGGTAACAGATCGTCAAAGTCTATTGAAAGTGGATACAAATAAGGTTGATCATATTATGGGTCTCTTTCAATCCGGTGTTATGGATTTCAATTTCTTGGCGGACCATAACAAACAACCTAGTCTTTTGGAAATGACCGAGGTGGCCATAAAATTATTAAGCAAAAATAAGAAAGGATATTTTATTTTCATTGAATCTGGTCTCATAGATTATGGAAACCATGCCACAAATCCTGGAATAAGTACCGATGAAACTTTTGAAATGGATAAAGCGATACAAAAAGCTCGAGAAATGACCAGTGCAAATGACACCTTAATCGTTGTAACGGCGGATCATGCACATCCTTTAAGTATAGCTGGTTTTCCAAAACGTGGTAATGATATTTTAGGCTTAGACTATTCTTATCCAGATGCCAATGGCCAAGTTTTTGCCACATTAAATTACGCTGCGGGGCCGGAGCAATATTTGGATGAAGAAGGTAAACGGTTGAATTTATCCGAGTATTTTGATAACAACCGTTGGGCTGTCCATCCAAGTTATATTAAATCGGTAACGGGTGTTCATGGTGGCGATGATGTGGGCGTTTATGCTTCTGGTCCTTATGACCACCTGTTTCGTGGTGTTTTCGAACAGCATGTCATACCGCATATAATGGCCTATATATTGTGTATTGGCAATGGACGGACGGCATGTGAAGATAAGAAAAAGGGACAGTAACGCGAGTTAATAAACGTGTGTACAAATTATTATTTTGTTTTCTTGATAAATAAAAATTTAAGGTTACCTATCGTCTTTTTATTAGCCACTTTTTATACCTTATTTTAGGAAAAACGTTGATTGTGTTTTCGGCTTTATGTACCGAGGAATCTTTGAGGCATTACAAACTAAAACCGAACTGATAATAGGTTTTTAATGCTTTTGACTCATTATGTCAGGTAGCGCGGACTTGCCCGCGAAAACATTATATCGCTGAAAACAACAACACATCGGTAAAATTTTAAAAACTAACCAAAAAAAAACAGGCCTTCAACTGCACTTAATTGAAATTTTCGAACATTCGCGAGCACTGCCAATATAGAAATTCTTAGAACTTAATTTACGTGACATTATCTCAGAAAGAATATAACTGCCTCCTGCACAAAAATTACAACGATCCGATACATGGCCTTAAACAGCACTTTGGAAAAAATTTAGTGTACCCGAGTTGTGGAACGATACATTGTAGATCATATTCTGATCTATATCTGGAAGAAATGTTACGATATCCAAAGATCGGATCAAATATGTTACTCCTTTTGAGAGTAAACGTGTGTGCGCACGGGGAAAAAAATAACTCTCTAACAGATATCCCAAACATATTTTACAGCAAACATATATTTGTTTGCAATCATTCCTAAACATAACATACATATGTTTGGGTGCAAACAAATATTTGTTTGGGTGCAAAAGTCACAAAAAAACAAACACATGCACCAGTGGGCGCTTACTGAGAACAAGGGAGCGTAAATTTCAATGTAAAACTCATTGAAATGTATGCTAACTTCCTCTCAGTAGGCGCTCACTGGCTATCTCTAACATATACACACATTTACTAATGGTCGTGGTTTATTGAAAGGCATAGAAGTGCAAAACACAAAAGAAACAACAGACACATAGGTACTTAAAAAATTCCAAAGAAATACATAGCAGACTTTAATAAAAGAAAAACGAAATGAAATAATTTATAAAATGTCACACTTTTAAAAGGAAAAAATATATATTGCAGCATCGTTGAACGCTTCTCCTTAGTTGAGAAATAAAACACATTTTCCTCAAAGTTGAAATCATCAGTGGGAAATCGGCATCTGGAATCAAATGGTTATATAATGTAATAAATAAGTACATCCATATTTCAAAACAAGTAAGAGAGGGCCATGTGATACCTACACCACTAACCAAGCTCCATTACTGGAAACGATTGATGGTATTATAGATGGATTGCTTCTTAAAAAAATAAAATTTGTATTAAGAAAAATATCAAAAGTCCTTTGTAATAGCTTTCGGCGATTTTTACTGAATCGACCAATACAAAACGACCAATATTTCGTGGTATTATATTACTTTTGCCCACAGGGGGCACAAAAACTTTAAGGGGTTACCCCTAGTGGTGCATACCAAAGAAATTATGTTTCATGATTTTTTTAATGAAACTGAAAGAGCACTTTTTAAACTACTTCTGGAATTTTTGTTTTTTGAAAAAGATTGGATAGTTTTCTGGTAAATGGTATCTGCGAAACCTTTTTTTTGTAAAAGCGCTTTGCGGTGCCAACGATAGTTCAAAAACGGATGGGCCGATATTCGTTTTTTGTGGGCGTTTTAACAATTTTATAATCTTGTCATTTAGAAAAAATTGTGAGCTGGCAAAGTCCAATTTGGCAAAAATTCATGAATGTTTAAAATGTTGCGTAGCGTAACATGAAGCTATTTTAAAAGTTTTTTAGTTGATTTTATATGCAATATTGACACAAAACATATAAATTCAATAAAGAGAGTTCACAATATTTTAGATACAATTTTTATATTTGGAACAGAGAATAATATATTAGTGTTTGGATGTTTAGAATTAAAAATGAACCATATCGACCACGTTCGCTATAGTCTCCATAGAAAAGTTCCGTCTGGCCCAATAAATAAAAAATCTTTCTAATGAATATTTTGCATATAGGTTTACGTTCTGGAGTATCCCGGAATTTTCAATCACATTAGCTCTTATTTGGCATTTTGGGTTTTAATTTCCGCAGAGAATTGCTAATATATAAAGTCCACGTTTTCGGTATATAAAGATTTTCAGTATTTCGAATTTTTAAAAATTTCGTCTGTGATATGGATTTAGGGAATCCTCCATGCAGAAAGTGGTTAAAATAGATGTGATAGAGTTCGTGCAAGCCAACTAAAAAAGTCAGAAAATTACATTAAGAAAAAAAGAAAACATTTTTATCAGGAGTCGGACGATACAAACTATGACTCATAGACTCCGAATCCGTCTCACAGTACTGTTTGAGACTTCGAAACCCCTATTTGGGCTTTGCTAAAACATGGTCCAAAAAAAATTTAATTAAGTCCTGAGAAAGTAGGTTAAGTCGAAAAACTCCATCAAATACCGGCTTATTTCTATTTTAATTGTACGAGTAGATGTTTATGGACTCGATGACATTACAAACCTTTGCAAGGACTATGCCCAATGATTAATCACTTTTGTCGGTACAGCGGAGGCAAACTTATAAAAATTCATAATTTTTATTAATTTTCTCCTTGGAGTTGAGACGGATATTTGTCCGTTCAATCTGTATGTTTTCCATGACAAACGCTTTATAGCGCAGCCTTTGGAAGTTATGAGTTTGGATTATAACGCTAACACGTCGTGATAACATTTTTCTTGTGTTTTTCGACGACGTGGGTTCAAGTCCACGCCAGGCTCATCTGGTTTTTTACTTTAAAATTTTGCCTGTTAGGGCGAAGATAATATTAACATTGATTTACACTGTGAAACACTGAAAATGCAAACAACTTATAGTATGTATTTTTTTAAAGTACCCTTGTAGGGTTTTGTCCTGTCAGATCCAGTTCGGATTTTATGGTCTCATCTAAACCGAGCTAAAACTACAGTTGTTTGCATTTATCTGGCCTTTATCTCTGAAACGAAAAGGAATTTGGCCTTGCTGTCTTTAGCAATATTGTAGCCCTAAACTAGTAGAACTTATCTTGTGAAGAGACCACCTAAGAAAAACTCCATCTAGGACATCGACAAAATATAGAAAATTTTACATAATTGCTGAAATTCTAGTCAGTGTCATCTAAACTATTGGGAGTTAAACCAAGTAACCTTTCACAAAAAATCTTCCAAATATGGTTCTCAGCAATTCTTCGGAACATTCTGAAACTCTAAAATGCTTACTTCATGTTGTTTCAGCGGTATTTTGCATAATATCTTTTACAACACGCATTTCACACACAGTTCACATCAACAGTTTGTTCTCGCACTTCGGATTTCACCACATTATTGGCATATCTATTAAATCGTCTTTGAAAAATATACTCAAAACAACGTGATAGAGACATTTTACAACAATGACATATTCTGAAGAGTTGTGTATAACATTCCAGCGAATATTTTTCCAACAAAAAACATTAAGAAACATTTACCGGTTTTGGAGATATGTTGCGATATGCATACAAATTATGGAAAATTTCGATATTTTATAAAATTTGAGTCAATAATGTCGTTTTTCGAGTTTATTATTCCTACAAATATTGTATATTTATTTATTTTTTATGGAGGTAGGGGATTAGTTTCCCTATTGCACCAGTCTGTTGAATACAGACCAATCTTGCAAAGTGTGGGAGCTGACACTGGAAGTTAACAGGCTGGTCGGCGAGCATAAGCGGAACAAGTGGTTAAATTGACTCAATAGTTGCAACATTGGAGCCGGAATAAGTGAATTGTGGGCAACGGTTAAGTCACTCTCGAACCCTGGAAGGAGGGAAGATAGGACCTTAGTCACGTTTGGCGACGTTACGTTGACTGACCCGAAGAGGTGCGCAAGTTATTTCAATCGGCTGTTTGTCGAGCACCCCGGGAGTGACAGGGCGAAGAGAAGAGTACTACGTCGCATCAGTTTACAATGGATGATGTTGCGAATGCCATCAGGAACGCTAAATTATCCAAAGCGTTGGACCCTGATGGAAACTCCATGGTTATGCTTAAACAGCTGGATGAGCCGGCAGTGGAGTATCTCACTAAAGTTCTCTACTTGTCGCTAGCCACCTTCATTGTTCCGGAAGTCTGTAAAATGTGCCAGCAAAAGTGAATCGTACAGGCCAATTTGGCTCTTATCGCCAGTGGCAAAGACCCTTGAGGAATATGCAGATTTCCGCCTCTAAATCTAAGGCCACTATGTTCACCATATGAACTGCGCAGTTTGATAGAGAGTTGAATATCGTGGTCGATGATAGCAGAATGCCTCAAAATTCTAGGGGTCACATTCGACACTACGTTCAAGTCGTGCGCTACGTTCAAGTCGTCCCTAGCCGGCAGAACTTGGGATGCAGACAAGGTTACTTTGTTGACTACATATAACGCGATAGACCGGTCTGTGGTAAGCCATGCGGCTCCAGTTTGTTCCCCGATATTATGTGATACGGATTGGGGAAAGATTCAAACCTGTCAGAATGCCGCCTGAGAACAGCAACAGGGTGCCTCCTCATGTCTTCAGTGGACTTAGTAAAGCAACACAATGAGATGCTTTGGTTGCCGTACTTGCTCGGATGTTACCGTGAGAGCCATCACAATGAACATCTTGTGGATAGGCCCAGATTAGTTTTGGCTCAACTACGCTCGGGATATGGCAGTCGCTTAAATTCTTATATGGCAAAGATCGATCGCACCGTGCAAAACATCTGCTCTGCATGCGGCATGGGCCCGCACGACACACTGCACCTATTCACTGCCCTGACAAACCTACTCATCTAACTCCAGTGGATCTGTGGCTACATCCCATCGAAACTGCCACTTTCTTGGAACTGGAGATATACCGAGACCCAGATTTAGCAGAAAAAGGAACAAACAGACATGCAATAATAAACACTGTTACAACAACACCAGCATATTACCCCAAAATAAGGCTTTGGCTTTTAAAGGTTTGGGACAATTTTTCATTTTCATTAAAATGCAAATTTTCCCCAGAAAATATGGAAGAATATGCAAACCTGCCCCAGTAAGGAAAAGACCAAAGTCGGGCGGGGCTAACTATGTGATACCGTATACCACTGTGAATTTGTGGGGGCTTTATAGAAATTTCGTTATGAATTTTGTATGCACAAGAGATAATACCACTTACCACAGTGTGGTGTAGGGTATAATATTAACCCCAATTTGTGTATAGTTGTAACCAATATAGATATTTGTAATTTTGTATTTTATGTTTGAAGCAATTTTGTTTTGGGGTCAGCATTCGCACAGCCGCTCTTTGATATTAGAACATGTCTTCCACAGGCAAATAAATTTTCAACTGGACTTAAATCAAGTAAAACAGAATATTACAGACGGATAACATTTTAATGTCCAGATAATCTTGTTAACGGTTGTTATTATTTTTATTAATGCCAAATATTTCAAATACACACATACATATCGCTCATTTACTCAAAGAGTGACACATTTCAAAAAATCCAGTTTCGAGAAAAACGCGTTTTAGGTTGGCGATTGACATTTGACTTCCCAACTTAAAAAGATTATTACACAAACAGTATTTGGACCACATTTTGCAAACAGCTAGCCAGATATCAGTGCTAAATTTCAGTGCAAAATAAAAACTTGTTTGTTGAATTATGTGAAACCCGTAGTAAATGAGCTGTAACTTGTTGAGTTTTAGAGATATGAGCATACAAATTTGGCACAAGATAAAATAAAAGTCGTAGAAAATATAGAAATTGCTAACTTAGAATACGCATTTTTGTAGTTATGCCACTCCTTGAGTAAATGAGCGATATGTAAATTTACATGCATGTATCGATTTCATTACATAAATAAACCTAACAAATTACCTATATTAACTTAACGGCATTTTGCCATGTCTTTAAAGAAAGCGATACAAATTATTGCCCTTTTGCTGCCTGCACTCGTTGACAAAGGTTGTGTTGTTGTTTGTGGAAATCACACAAATCTAATATTTATTCATAACAACATTGTTGTATTGTGTAATTAATTGATTCAGCAGTAAAAATACAACTTAATGGATGCATTAAAACAAGTTCACACGCAAAAAATTATGAAAATTTTGATAAATTCTGAACTTTTAAAACTTGCAAAAATTAGTCTCTTTAAAACACTTCGAAGTTAAGCACAGTTAAGGATATGTATAAAATTTTGGCAAGTTTTGTTATAATCGTTTTGGTTATTTGGATATTATTACACAGCAGCAGCAGCAATGGTGGTGGTGAAGGTGGTACACAAACAACGCGTGGCAAAGAAGCAAAGGTTGATTCTAAATATCCCAATCCTCGAATGATCTTCAATGAGAATAGATTTACACCAAAAGAGGAAAAACATCCCGAATTTTGGCATTCCTTGGCTCACAGGGAATTGTTTAAACAGCTACAGAAAAAGGATCTAAACCGGAATAAGGCCAAGAATGTCATACTGTTTCTGGGTGATGGTATGTCACTGAGTACCATAACCGCTGCACGAATCCTAAAGGGCCAAAGAAAAAATCAAACCGGTGAAGAGGAATCATTAAGTTTTGAAAAATTCCCATATGTGGCCTTAAGTAAGGTAGGTAGGTGTAAAGGAGGAATTTATATATAAATCACGTTACCAACCACTTGGTTGGAGCAAAAAAAATTGTAACTTTTGAAGGAGTGACACGAAATATCTGACTGAAATATGCACCGGCGCAGTCAAATCACATTTCCTTAGAGAACGTCATTTTGGGATGGTACAGTAACGTTCATGAGACACTTCGCGACCTACGGACTTGCCCATAAAACAAATTATATTGGTAGAATCAGGACCGCAAGGACTACTTAAGCAAACAATGTTGACATCTGTGGGGGACGTACTAGAAGGGTGAACCGATAGAACCATATAGAGATAGAACATTTCGACCAACGTTTCGACCATGTCGGGTTCTCGATACGAAAGTTATTGTGCTCATTAGTCATATTAATTGGTGTCCGCGGGGCTTTTTAAAGCGTCTGGGCCATTTAATTTAAAATGTACGAACTTGCACACGAAAACAGCACTTCAATATAATCTGAACCACAAAGACTACCCTCTGTAAATATCACATTTTTTTAGTTTTAGTGAGGCCGCTTCCGAAGGTCTTATCCGATATAGCCAATCTGCAAACTTGATATACGTTTCATAATATGGAGGGTATATTAACTATGTCATTCCGTTTATAACACTTAAAAAATATTCGTTGGAGACTTTATAAAGTATATATATTTTGGTCAGCATAAAATTCTAAGTCTATGTTACGACGTCGGTCCCTCTGACCTTCAGCTGTTGTTGCAACAGTATATGAAATGTTTGTAACTTCATTTTTTCCCCCTTCCACCATAAAGGTAATTAGTTATGACATAACCATAACTTTCCACCCGAAATTTGTTGGTATAGGTCACGTCTTCATATACCTCCATAGAACGGTACCTCCCGAATTTCGGTATTTTGAAGGCCTTAGCCTCACTATCACACCGAAATGGCTGAAGTTTGGTATTTAGTCTTCGTTGAGGCTACACAATTTTCCACCCGAAATTTGTCGTAATGGGTCCACGTCTTCATATAGCCCCCATAGACCGTTCTATGGGGGCTATATGAAGACGTGGACCCCATTACCTCCCGATTTTCGGTATTTTTAAGGTTGTGGCCTCAATATACCCCCCAATTGGATGAACTTTGGTATTAAGTCTTCGTTGGGGATACAAAACTTTCCACCTGACATTTGTCGTTATGGGTCCAAGTCTTCATATAGCCCCCATAAAACGGTACATCCCGATTTTCGGGGTTTTGAAGGCTTTAGCCTCTATATCCCACCGAAATGGCTGAAATTTGGTATTTAGTCTTCGTTGAGGGTATAAAACTTTCCACCCGAAATTTTTCCGTATAGTTCCACGTCTTCATATAGCCCCCATAGAACGGGGTACCTCCCAATTTTCGGCATTTTGAAGGTTGTGGCCTCAATATCCTCCCGAAATTGATGAAATTTGATATTAAGTCTTCGTTGGGGGTACAAAACTTTCCACCTGACATTTGTCGTTATGGCTCCACATCTTCATATAGTCCCCATAGAACGGTACCTCCCGATTTTCGGTATTTTCAAGGCCTTAGCTTCTTTATCACACCGAAATGGCTGAAATTCGGTATTCAGTCTTCGTTGAGGGTACAAAACGTTTCACCCGAAATTTGTCGGTATAGGTCCACGTCTTCACATAGCCCCCATAGAACGGTACCTGCCGATTTTCTGTATTTTTAAGGTTGTGACCTCAATATACCCCCAAAATGGATGAAATTTGATGTTAAGTCTTCGTTGGGGGTACAAAACTTTCCACCTGATATTTGTCGTTATGGGTCCACGTCTTCATATAGCCCCGATAGGCCGGTACCTCCCGATTTTCGGTATTTTCAAGGCTTTATCCCCATTACCACATTGAAATGGCTGAAATTTGGTATTTAGTCTTTGTTGAGGCTACAAAACTTTCCATTCGAAATTTGTCTGCATAGGTCCACGGCATCATATAGCCCCCATATAACGGTACCTACCGATTTTCGATATTTTGAAGGTTTTACCCTAAACATCCCACCAAAATGGCTGAAATTTAGTCTTTAGTCTTCTTTGAGAGAATAAAACTTTCCGCCCGAAAATTGTCGGTATAGGTTCACGTCTTCATATAGCCCCCATAGAACGGTACATCCCGATTTCTCGTAGTTTGAAGGTTGTGGCCTCAATATACCACTAAAATGGCTGAAATTTGGTATTTAGTCTTCGTTAAGGGTATAAAACTTTCCACCTGAAATGTGCCGGTATAGGTAAACATCTTCTCGATTTTCGGTATTTTGAAGGTTGTGACCTGTGCGAGTCTGTGATCCATACTGGGCAGTTGGTATGCACGGTGTCATCGATCCTTGACCTATGGGAATTTAAACAGCTGCGCCATCCCGAGCTTAATTAAGCCAAAACTGCTCTGGTTTGTCGTGGCAGCTGACGCTCCTTAGCTACGAAAGATGCTGGATGTTCTCCGAGGACCGCATTCACACGATAGTTGTTTATGGCATCTGCTACTGCATCTGTGTGAATGCTATTTAAACCTGATTGATAAGCTCTTTCTCTCTTGTAACATTGGGCCTCTCTATCTAGGTCAGTAGACCACTATATGGTGATTGGGATGGCTCTCTCTCTCTGTAACACCAGAGAAAGCACTGCGACCAAACATGCCATTGTGTTGCTGTACTGAAAGAAACTTTGTCTCCTCATTTAGATTGTCCACTGAAGACATGAGGAGGCACCCTGTTGCAGTTCTCAGGACGGCATTTTGATTTCATTATTTTTCCATCTCATATAAGTGCAATACATATATTCGTGGGCCACACTTGCATCGCATAGCTTACCACAGACCAACCTATCGCATTATTTGTGATCAACAAGGATTCTTTGTCTGCACCGTAAGGGACTTGAGGACCTTGTTCCTACATTTCAGCTTGTGGAAGATATCTTTGGCGGATGACGTGAACATGATGTCGAATGTGGCCACTAGAAAATTTTGGGTAGTTTGTGGTCGGAATTCTGTTGCCATCGACCATGACATTTAAATCAATACTCACATCTGCAGTCCATGTGGTGAACAGAGTGGCAGTACATTTAGTGGCGGATATTTACATATTCCTCGATTGGAAAAAGTTGGTAAGATCAGTCAAATAGGAGTTCAGCCTTTAACAAATGACATCAGGGAAACTACTCGACGCCAAGATCATACAAGCATCTTCATACGTTACAATTTCAATGCCATCTGGAGGGGGCGGAATACAGAATACATCTGGAAAGCTATTTCTGACGCTGGGGAGAACTAAAGCCTTAAGGGTCTTTCCTAGGGGCGACAAAAGTTAAATCGGTCTGTACTGTTCACTGTTCACACTATACTGGCATCATTGCCTGGCTTCAGTATTTTCCATTTTCCAGACTTTGGGAACGATATGGGTGGCTACCGACAGGTTGAGAACTTTGGTGAAAAATTCGACTCTCGGCTTATTCAGCTGTTTCCATATTACCATGGGGATTCTATCAGGACCTAACGCTTGGGTGATTTAGCGTTCCTGATGGCATTCGCAACATCATCCATTGTAAACTGTGTGTAGTACTCTTCTCTTCGCCATGTCAATCTTAGGGTGCTCTTATGCCGGCAAATCTTATGTTGCTTCCCGTATCAACTCACTGTCTCTGCTGAGAAGTTTGGTCTCACCTCAGGTATTCGGTATATGACGAGCGGCTGCATCAGTGATGATGTCTCGGAACATTCTTTCTGCTACCAGATCACTGAAGCTGTTATTAGTGAACTCTCTCAAACTCTGCCAATTAGCTTTCCTATGAATGATGAAAGTGTGACGATCAGAATTAGTGAAATCGGCCGTTCTGTTGATGGAGACAATTATGGAGAGATGGTCTAACCCAAGAGAAACGACAGGTTGCCAGGTGACGTCATTTGTCAGACCAGGTGATACGATGGTTGCATCTGGCGAACTGTTACACTCGCCGCTAGATCTGATAGGGGCGTGTTAAACTTGGTTTACTGCACCGCCGCGACCTTTATATTGCAAAAAGGACGCATTTCCAGAGATTGCAACAACAACGGATGGTGTTAAGTGCTGCGTGTGATGCTGCTGTTTGGGGGGACTGCGGGGGAGTCAAGTATTCTGATGATGAGGACGACTCACTGGGGGCAGTTTTCACGCAGCATATAGCAACAAAGTCCCCGTCGTTGTCTATCACATGTACGAGTCCAGAGATGCACCCATTCCCGGCATCTTAAGCATTTAGTCTTCGATGATTCTTGGTTTAGGACCACGTTTTCTTATAGTAGATTTCCACTATAAAACTTTTAATCATTAATTTTCCGGTATAGGTCCACGTCTTCACATAGCCCCCATAGGACGCCACAGATTTTCGGAATTTTGAAGGTTTTAGCCTCATTAGCAAATAGCTTAAATTTGGAATTTTATCTTCTTTGGGGGTAAAATATTCCGTCAGAGAATTGTTGGTACAGGTCCTAGTTGGAGGAAAAGATAAAGTTCGGTAGATGACCAGCGATTGCATGATAACGGCTTGGGGGTTTTGCGAAATCCTTCTTGGTCTCTTAAAAATCGATGTTTTGGTTTGCACATCAGGCAAGTGTCCCAAGAAAACACCAAAAGCGACTATTGATCCGCCAAGTATTCGGTATATTAAGTACAAGTGCATCCTTATAGTTTCCTGATCAGAGGGGAGGTTATACATTTATACAAAAATATTCATTTTTTCGGCGAGTGAAAGTCTACTAATGTATTTTATATAAACATTGACCTCTTTATTAATTTCTTCCTTCTTTTCTTTATTCTCTCCACAGACCTATTGCGCAAATTCCCAAGTAGCAGATTCCGCATGTACCGCTACGGCTTATATTTGCGGTGTAAAAGGCAACATTGGCACTATTGGTGTAAGTGCCAATGTGGAATTTGACAACTGTACAGCCAGCATGGATCCCCGAAATCATGTCTCCTCCATATTGGCATGGGCCCAGAAGGCCGGAAAAGCCACTGGCTTTATTACAACAACATCATTAACCCACGCCAGTCCGGCGGGAACTTATGCTCATGTGGCCAGTCGTATATGGGAAAGTGATTCGGACATTACAAAGTACTCTCAAGGACAAATTGATACGGCCACATGTCTTGATATGGCCCAACAATTAATTAGCCAAGAACCTGGTCGTAATTTCAATATAATAATGGGTGGTGGCATGAGTAAATTTTTACCCCACACCATGAAGGATTATCACGGTAATATGGGTGTTCGCAAGGATAATAAAAATTTACTCTCGCTATGGCAAACAATGCACCCTGAGGGAGTTCTCGTCACAAATCGCCAGCAATTATTTAAAATCAACAGTTCCGAGGTTTCGCATCTAATGGGCATATTTCAAAGTAAAACCATGCACTATCATGCTTTGGCGGATAATACAAAACAACCCAGCCTAATGGAAATGACCAAAGTGGGTTTAGATTTTCTCCAACGTAAAAAGGAGGGATATTTAATTTTTATTGAGGGTGGTAAAATTGATTCAGCCCATCACGATACCAAGGCGGGCTTGGCTTTAGATGAAACACTGGAATTTGAAAAGGCAATACAATTGGCTCGTGATATGACCGATCCAAAGGATACTCTCATTGTGGTCACAGCTGATCATGGTCAACCCCTGACTATTGGTGGTTATCCCAGGCGTGGTAGTCCCATATTGGGATTAAACGAAAATGAACGTTCCAACGATGGTTTGAAATTTTCCACTCTGAATTATCCTTTGGGTCCAAAGCAATATCATGAAAAGAATACGGGAAAACGCATGGATTTAGAAAAATTACCTTGGACAATTGGTAAGAATCTATTTGGAATTTTGTTTAATAAATCGGAAATAAAAACTAATTTCTCTTTTATAGACAGTACCTATCCAAGTTACATCCCATCTTCTCGTAGTTCTCATTCGGGTGAAGATGTAAGTGTGTATGCCTCTGGCCCCTATGATTATTTGTTTACTGGCGTGCTGCAGCAAAATACAATACCTCATGTTATAGCTTACGCGTCGTGCCTAGGTGATGGTCTGACTGTTTGCAATGAAAACCGAAATCATGATGACAAGAGAAACGTCTGATCTACTCCAAAGATTATCTGTTAGGAAAATATTTATTTATGTTTTGTATAAAGAACAGCTAAGCTGTATTCAATAAAATGTACAATGTATTTAAAAATCAGATTTTTAGACGACTTTAAAATTTTTAGAGCGACTGGGTAACGTGGAAGGATGAAAGATACCAAGCAACGACCCTGACCAGGTTTAACATGGCAAAGCCCAGGACTTATCTTGGCCCCTATTTCATCTCAAGTGGACACTGACCTGGTAAGCTGCTTTTAGTTGTACATTTTAGCAATACCATACGTATTTTGAATACTCTAGTTTTTCTAGTTTTCAATAACTTTTATGATTCATACACGGAGGAAAAAATTCCTCTCTAACATATGTCCCAAACATATTTTGCAGCTAACAAATATATGTTTGCAACATTCCCTAACATAACATATGTTTGGGTGCAAACGAAAATATATTTGGATACAAACAAATTTATGTGTGGATACAAACAAATATTTGCTTGGGTGCAAACATATTTATATTTGGGTGCAAACAAATATTTGTTAACATATAATATAAATACAAACCCAAAAGCCACAAAAAACAGACATATAAACTAGTGGGCGCTTATGGCAACTTTACACGATATGGTTTTTACGTGTGGATTGCCACTTTTTATGTACAAAATGTATATGCAAACTGACAACACATATGTAAAATAACATATCGTGTAATGTACCCATTACTGAGAGCAAGTGAGCGTAAATTTCAATGTAAAACAGATTGAAATGTATTTTCAATTGCTCTCAGTAAGTGCTCACTGACTATCATTAACATACGCACACATTTATATATGGTGGTGGTTTATTGAAATACTCCCTGCCAGCATTATGAAGTGAGTTTTATCTTCTCTCAGAAATGCGTGACTTTTTAGTGACTCTTTTTCTTTAAAAATGCGATATTTGTCAAATATACAATAACAATTACAATGTTTATGTAAAACAATAGGAGTCACCATTTAGTGACTCCTATTGTTTTACATAAACAAATTACACTGGAAACAGAAATGCAGGCAAATAACAATAACAATTCGATGACCATATTACGACTAACTAATTTTCATCTTGTGTGCAGGAACTTTTTGGTTACCTGATATAGATACAAAAGAGATTGCTTACATATATTTTTAGAATTGTAGTAAATTGAGCAAAAAAGGCATTTGTCTGCAGAGGATTATATGCGACGGTGGAGCAATGGTAAGCATGCTCGGTTTGCAAACTGAATGTTCGAGATTCGATTACCACACGCAGAGAAAAAATATTTTTCGCTTTAGTTGGAACAAAAATATCTGTTTTGGTTCCAAAAATTTATTTGTTTTGTTCAAACATTGTAATCCTAATCCAAAAATACCATCTTTTGTTCCAAACATAGAAAACAAAAACAACTTTCGAATTTCCGCAATATTGTAAAAATCGTTAACAATACCGATTGTAGGAACTATCATAATCTAATTTTGTTTACAAAAAGTATTGTCAACCCAGAAAACCAGCCCAGAAATTTTTGATTTGAGTGTATATACTTCTCATATACACTTTTCACATAACTTGGATATAAATGTCGCGTATAATATTGCAATCATTGATGAACACAATACATGGTTTGCTGCATTGGCTGACAACAAAGACAAACAAAAAGCCACAAGCACCCACCAGAACATAAGGAATAATTAAACACCATAACAAACTCCGGTATAACACCAAACCTCAAAGCACAATGAAGATAGAAGAATGAAACAAAACAGAAACAAATAAAAACAAGAGTCTCATTGTTGGAATACATACACACAAAAACAAAGATAAAGGCATCATGTCATACAAACAAAACTCACCATAATTGTTTTTTTCAACACGGCATCGAATAGCGAGAGAAGAGAAAAAATTGTCGAAGAAAAGAGAGAACTATTGTCCAGTTGACAAAAACTATTTTTGGATTTAACAAAACCCAATTGTTGGAATCACAATACTACATTTGGAATTTAGCAATATCTTTACAATACATATTTTGCTCTTCGACAGAGCAAGATGACTGGGTAAAGATGACTCCACAACAGGTCAACAATAACCACAAAACAAAAAATAAAGAAGAAATTTAATGAAAATCATTTTTCTTTTTTAATTTAATATTTTGTATTTACTATTTTTAATTATTATAATTATTTTCTTGTTTTGAGGCTGCGCTTCTTTGCAAAGACAGTATACTCAGCGATCCCTCTGAGTTGTCTTTGCATTTGCTTTTTCTTTTTATACCCTCCACCATAGTATGGAGGGTATATTAAGTTTGTTTTTCCGTTTGTAACGCATTGAAATACTCATTTGCGACCCTATAAAGTATATATATTCTTGATCAGGGTAAAATTCTGAGTCGATCTGTGCACGTCCGTCCGTCCGTCTGTGGTAATCACTCTAGCATCCACAAAAATGGAGATAGGACGCTGAAATTTTGGGAAAATGCGTCTTTTGTTTGCAGGCAGGTCAAGTTCGATGATGGGCTATATCGGTCCACGTTTTGGTATAGCCCCCATATAACGGTACCCCCCATTTTAGGGTATTTGGCCGTTTTTAGCTACATTTTCAGACCGATTTAGCTGTAATTTGACATTTAGGGTTCTTAAGTGTCAATAAACTTATATAACAAAAGTTGTGGACAAAGGTCAACGTTTTGGTATAGCCCCCATATAACGGTACCCCCCGATTTACGGTATTTTGACTCTTTTAGCTAAATTTTCAGACCGATGTAGCTATAATTTGAAATTTAGGGTTCTTAAGTGTCAGTAAAGTTGTATAACAAAAGTTGAGGACATAGGTCCACGTTTTGGTATAGCCCCCATATAACGGTACCCCCCGATTTACGATATTTTGCCGTTTTTAGCTACATTTTCAGACCGATTTAGCTATAATTTGATATTTAGGGTTCTTAAGTGTCAATAAATTTATATAACAAAAGTTGTGGACATAGGTCCACGTTTTGGTATAGCCCCCATATAACGGTACCCCCGATTTACGGTATTTTGACGTTTTTAGCTACATTTTCAGACCGATTTAGCTCTAATTTGACATTTAGGGCTCTTAAGCGTCACTTAACTTATATAAAAAAATTGGTGGACATAGATCAATGTTTTGGAATAGCCCCCATATCACGTTACCGCCCGATTTCAGGTATTTTGACGATTTAAGTCGCATTTCTAGACCGAATTAGCTATAATTGGATATTTAGGGTTCTTAGTGACCAAAAAACTTATATTCGATAAAATTATGAACATAGGTACATGTTTTGGTACCTCCTGATTTTCGGTATTTTGAGATTTTTACCTACAAATTTAACCGAATTAGCTGTAATTTGAACATTTGACATTCGAAGTTCTTAGTGGTCACTACACCTCTCCACCAAAATTGTCTGAAATTTTGTGAAAATGCGTCTTTTGTTTACAGGCAGGTCAAGTTCGATGATGGGCTATATCGGTCCACGTTTTGGTATAGCCTCCATATAACGGTACCCCCGATTTACGGTATTTTGACGTTTTTAGCTACATTTTCAGGTCGATTAAGCTATAATTTGACATTTAGGGTTCTTAAGTGTAAATAAACTTATATAACAAAAGTTGTGGACATATGTCCACGTTTTGGTATAGCCCCCATATAGCGGTACCCCCGATTTATGGCATTTTGACGTTTTAGTTACATTTACAGACCGATTTAGCTATAAATTGACATTTAGGGTTCTTCTTCTTTTGAGGATTCCAGCTACAATTTTTAACCGAATAAGGAGTTATTTGACATTAAAGGCTCCCATCAAAAACTGTCAACATAGGTCCATATTTTATTATAACCCCTATATAACGGTACCTCCCAATTTCTAGCCCAACAAAATTTGTCAACATACATAGTTAGATATAGGCACATTTTAACGTACCCACTTAAAGTTGGGGACAGGAATGGAAACTAATTATTCCATTTTAGTTCAGAATAATTTTTTAGTTCAGAATATGGTGAAGGGTATGAAAAGTTCGGCCCGGCCGAACTTAACGCTTTTTTACTTGTTTAATGTTGCTTTTTTCACTCATACATTATTCACACAATCATTTGTTTTGTTTGCATTTCTCTGATCGGCGCTGATCTATATTTCAGGTGGAAAGTTTTTTACCCCCATCGAAAACTAAATTCCAACCATTTCGGTGGGATACTGAGGCTAAAACTTTCAAAATACCGAAAATCGGGTAGTACCGTTCTATAGGGGCTATATGACGACGTGGACTTATACCGTTTCGTCTGGGCGATGATCTGTCACTCACTCACTTATCACTAAGCTCTTTTATATAATAAGTCTGCTCCCTATTGCTTATAAGATAGTGTCAGGGATACTGTGGGAAGGACTAAAGCATATTTTGAACGAAGTAGTTGGTCCATACCAATGCGGTTTAGATCTGGCAAGTCCACCATAGGCCAGATATTTACCCTGCGGCAAATCCTGAAGAAGACCCAAGAGATACAGATCGACACCCACCACCTTTTTATCTAGCCTTCGACAGTACCTTACGTTCTAAGTTATTCCAAGCCGTATTTGAATTTGTTATGCCCGCAAGGCGCATCGGACTTTATAAGATGATTCTAACTGATACACCGTCCTCAGTTAAAATAGGAAAGAACCCCCGAACTGTTCGGTAACAAAAGATGTTTCAGACAAGGAGTCAGCTTTTCGTGTGATCTCTTCAACATTCTGCTGGAAAAGGTTATACGAGATGCAAACGTCAAAAGAAATGGCACAATATACACCAAGAGTCTCATGTTAGTTGTTTATGCCGGAGACATTGACATCATTGTTCGATCAGAAAAGTAAAAGAAGTATCTGACAGCTTAAGAAGGTTGAAAGAGAATCTGCTATAGTGGGTCTGGCAGTAAACAGCGACAAGACCAAGGTAAAGGTAGCTAATGGTATCGACCCGAAATACGTCCCTAGAACTCGGAGCAACTGTGGAAATTGGTTCACCTCGGCAGCGCCATAAACACAACAAACAAAATCAGTTGTGAAAAACGAAGAAAAATTGTACTGGCTAAAAGATGCTACTTTGGTTTAAGTAGGTAAATAGTTTAAAAACAAAGCCACATCTTGTCAAACAAAAATAACACTTTACAAAACACTGATACTACCCATGCTACTGTATGGTTTCGGAGGCAGGGTACTTGACCAAGCAGATAAGACAGTGCTTGGTGTATTTAAGAGAAATTTTGTTCGAAAGATATACGGTTCAATCAGTATAGTTAAACGTATCATGGCTAGGCCATGTCATAAGAATGAGCCATCATAAACCCGCTAAAAAGACCTATAAGTACGGGCCGCATGGCGGTACTCACAGAACTGGAAAGCCAATGCTTCGACATAGTAAACAAGTGGTAGACGAGATTGAAAAACGTGGTTTTCCAAATTGAAGAAATAAAGCCACAAATAGAGAGTAATGTAACTCTTTTCTTATTTCGGCTTACAGGGCAAATGTTCTGTAGAGGACCAACTAAGTAAGTGTAAGTATTTAGACAGCTGACAGCCAAAAGAGGACAGGAAAACATTTTAACCGGAAATACATTTCAGTGACAAATTGTTTTGAATTGCTTTTTCGAGTTAAAATTAATGAACGAATATTTAGATACGTCACACCCAGCAAGCCATGCGACCGGTTTTGCTGTTGCAAATTTTAAAATTCATAATTTAATTCAGTTAAGATTAATGTAATTAAAATACATATGTACATATCACGAAAAATTTCTAAGTTTGCCCTTTCCATTTCAAAAAAAAATCAACAAAAAAATTTTGGTACTACATCTATAATTTTTGATACAGAGATTAAGAAAAAATCGTCATTCCAAATCTGTTTTTGTAACTAACTTTGACCGTTGCGCGCAAAATATATATAGGCGTTTTAATTTTAATAATTAGAAAAAATTCTAAAAAAATCGCAAGCTGTTATATCCTCCCAGCAAACAAAGTCCTCCCAAAACCATGAGTTTTGTAAGGGATTTTTGGCAGCCGTAAATACTCGCAAACCCCCTTTCTTCCCCATTATTTTTACAAGGGCATCTCGCACTCAGTTTGTAGTTATTTTATGACCACTAGAATAACTAGTTATTCTGTGGCCACTAGAAGTTGAAAAGTAAGTTGAAAAAAATTCTATTTTTAGAACAGTTGATGTAGAGATTTTTTTAATTTCATCACACTTCTTACTTTTATTTTACTTTATTTTATTATTTTACAAAATTGTACGTATTTACAAACATTTTTTTTTTAAATAATGGAGCTTGTACTTATAAAAAATATATTAAAAAATTACAACAGCATCCATACACTGTGAGAAATAAAATGACATAATACAAAGTAATGTAAACAAGCTTCTTTTCCCATTACAAGTAATCTGAAAAGTAATGGGATACTTCTTAAAAAAAAAATACAAGGCAAACCTACTTACTTATTTATTTGCAAAAATACCATGAAAATATGAAGAAAAAATAAAAATCATATCATTCTAATTTTATTATACCGTACTCCACAATGTGGGAAGGGTATTTATAAGTTCGTTTTGCTAAAAATTCGTGTAACACCGCGAAATATTCGTCGTAGACCCCCAATGTTATATACCATTTTTCATATCTCGACGAGATAAAGCGATATACCAAGAAAATATGAAGAAAAATAAAAATCATATCATTCTAATTTTATTATACCCTACTCCACAATGTGGGAAGGGCATTATAAGGTCGTCTTGCTAAAAATTCGTGTAACACCGTGAAATATTCGTTATACCATTTTTCATATCTCGACGAGATAAAGCGATGTAGCGATGTGTGTCCGTCCGTCCGTGTGTCCGTCTGTCCATTATAAATTGTAATCAAACTCCAGGCCGCAATTATGGACCGATCGTCACGAAATTTGGTATGGAGGTCGGCTTCACAACAGAATAGATCGCTATTGTTATTGGTGATTTTTAGGAGGTGAAATGGACCAAAAACAAAATTTTTGTACTATTATAAATATTGATGTACGTGCTCAGATAACAGGCTAGTATATATAGAAATTACACAGTTTTAACTGTGTGTATGGTAACCAGCTAGAGTTCGTAGTTATAGTTTAATACAGACAAATTTTTACACAAAGTACCAATTTTGGTGGAGGAAGATGCCAACAATTTTGGATAATGAGCGGATAGTTCTTAGCTGGTGAGCTTTTGTTGGAAAAATATCCAAATTAAATTTTTTGGTGTATATTTTATTTCTAGGATACATGTTTCGGCAATCTACGAAAATAAACTTGAAAACCAACATGATTATAGCGGTTAGATAACTGAACTACTGCCAAACATATAAATGTTTTTTATTGTTGTGATTTTCTTGTATAGAACTACATTTACATTCCATTTTACAAAATGTCGCAATCATGAGAAACAAGTTTTCAAATCATGAAAAAAGGATTCCCAGGTTTTTAAATTGTTACAAATTACAATGCTTTAGGGGTCTTAAAGTTTTTGTGATACCTTTGGTAAAAAGTAATGTAATAGTACCTCGAAATATTGGCACTTTTCCATTGATCGATTCGATAAAAATCACCAAAAACTATTTCTAAAATTCTTTTAATAACTGTTTATACCCTCGACAATTAGGCCAACGAGATTATCGAAATGATGATTTTAGACTCCAAGTATGTTTGGACGAAATCCATTTCACACAATTTGGAGTCGATTTAGCAATGTCCGTCCGTTTGTCTGTTTGCAGGCTGGCTAGAGCGCATGATAACTCTCGAACGGAATAAACGATTTGGTCCAAAACTTGGCTTTCATAACATTTTTGTTCAAACTTAGTTTAAGTTGGAAGATGGACCATATTGGTCCATTCCCTCAGTTTAGGACCTGCTCTCTAATCCAGAAGGTACTAACCGAATTGTTCCAAACTAAGGATGTGGAATATTACTTCCATGCATATATCAGGGTCGAATATGGACTATATCGACTCAAGAAAGAGTGCCATTTAAGGACTCGTCTCGGATTGTTTAAATTTGTTGCCTTGTTGCGACGGTACAATTTTTTTGGGAGTCAAGGTCCATTCTTTTTGGGAAATTGTTCCAAAATTTAAAGAAAGAACCATAGAGACGTTATAAGTATTGAGTTTACTTATTTTCTTTGTGTCCGAGGCTGAGGGTATATCTCCGTCGGCACAGCTGACTGATACTTTTAACTTGTTTTAATAATATGTAGAGAAAAAGCCCCGATTTGTCATTATAAAATACGAAAAATAATACCTTACGTTTCCAGTAATGACAGCGTATATATGTATGTATGTTCTATATCTCTGGTATGTTACCATGTATATCAATTTATGTATGTATGACCGGACGGCTAAAATATGTCGCACTCATATAAAAGAAATTCCTTGGAAAATTATGACCAGGTGTAGTAGAGTAGGGTATCACGTTGTCGGCCCTGTCCGACTATAACCCTCTCTTACTTGTTTTTTTATGGTTTTATAGGAAAAAATGTTTGAGTTCTTCGTCTTTTTCATCAAAATAGTGAAGATATTTTGTTACAATCAAATGTTGGCTTATAGATATCCTATTAGCTAACATTTTTAGACCATTATATTAAATCAGAAGGATTTCCAATTGGGACATAAAATGAAAATAAAGTTATGTTGAATATTACAACACTTGAAACTCATATAAACCGCGTAATAGTGGAAATGAATTGATGCGCATCCGATTTTCCAACACATCGAATCAATCCCTTTTATTTATTGGTATTTTGAGAACTAAAGCAGCCCTTTCCTTCCAAATTAGTTGCAATTTAGTACTTAGGGTTTCTAGTGGTCACTAAACTTTTCCACCAAAAATTGTGGACATAGATCCACGTTTGGGTATAGGCCCTTTTTTAGGTACCTCCCGATTTTCAATATTTTGGGACATGTAAGCTACATTTTCCGCCCAAATTAGGTGTAATTTGGTATTTGGAGTTCCCAGTGGACACAAACATTCTCCACCAAAAATTGTGGACATAAGTCAACGTTTTGATATAGCCGCCATATAACTTATTTTTGGTATTGGTATTGAGGAATTAAGCTACATTTCCATGCATTTATCAGCAAGATTTGTGGATATATGCAGCCAAAATTTGATTATTTGGAATCTAGGAAGTCCAATTTAATTTGTCGAAAAATAATGGGCATTAGAGAACTTTTGTAGTTACGCTCCATTTAACAAAAGTACATTACGCTAAAAAACACAAGAAAAATAATAATTTTTGAAAATTTATGCCTATTTAACTATAGTTATAGTCGTACATATACATATGTACCTCCAGGCCGCAAACGATTTTTTTCATTTAATTTACATCCTCCTCTATTAATTAAAAATAAGCTATGCTATATGAAGTAAGATATTTTGCAACAATTTTCTTAAATTCTGATGCAGCAAAGTTTCTTGCATTGGATAGTGAACAGCTAAGAGAATATTTACAACAACAACAAAGTAAAAACAAAATATTAAAACATTTCTCAGTTTTATAGTCTGTTTTTTTTTTACTTTCGCGCCGCTAGATCAGTGGTTTTGACCAGTGTGAGGCGTATCGCTCTATTTATCTAAGTAAATCTGACCACACTTCCTAAGATAATGGACAAAAAACACCAAAAAAGACACCAACTAAACTGTTTAGTACCTAAAAAAATCCTGGAAGGGAGAAACCAAACGTTGTATATCGTATTATTTCTTCTTGTGTCCGAATATTGACTACTTCAGATCAACATTTTTAATTTCTATATTTCATTTAAGTGTTCAGGTTTAGCAATTACAATTCGAAAAGTATTATTATATGCCTACCAGGAGGGACTTAATCCTAGAAAATAATTTACTTCTGTTCCCATTCGGTAATCCGAACAATTCGATAACTTGGACATCGTCGAAAAATATGGAGTCCGAGATTATACGGCATTTCTAATTACTTCTTAAATCTATAAACATCATTACCAGCCTTCATCTGTTCATCATAAACATCGTTACACATTGTTGGTCCGTTTCCAATACAAGCAGCATAGGCCATCAAGTGAGGTATTGCGTGTTGCTCCAATACTCCGGTAAAAAGATGGGCAAAAGGACCAGAGGCAAAAATACCAACATCCTCGCCCGAGTGATGGCCGGAAGATGTTTTAATGTAACTGGGGAAAATACTCTCTAAAGGAAATTCATATAAATAAATCATCAGCTTTGAAGGTATCATCAACTCATGTGGCACTCACCAATAGTCCGAGGCATTTTCTCCAAATTCAAACGTTTACCTTGGGCATCCACAAATTGTTCCGGTCCCAGTGGATAATTGAGTGTGGAAAATTTTAAACCATCCAATGCACGATCGTGTTTATTCAAACCTAATATTGGATTACCACGAGTGGGATATCCGACAATAGTAAGAGGATGTCCATGATCTGCGGTAACAACAATGAGGGTATCCTTGGCGTCAGTCATATCTCGAGCCAACTGAATAGCCTTTTCAAATTCCAAAGTTTCTTCTAGGGCCAATCCGGCCTTATTCTCATGATGGGCAGTATCGATGTTGCCACCTTCGATAAAAATGAAATAACCTTTATCGTTCTTTTGTAGCAGCTTCAAGGCCACTTCAGTCATTTCCGACAACGATGGCTGTGTGCTTTGATTTGCCAAAATATGATAATCCAAGGATTTACTTTGAAATACTCCCATAAGATGAGAAATTCCCGAAGTATTCAATTGCAATAAGTGCTCGCGATTTGTAATCACTTGACTGTGAGGATGATCATCCTGCCATTTTGAAATTAAATTTTTGCCATCTTGACGCACCCCAAAGTTACCGTGGGCATCACGTTGATAGAACGGTAGAAATTTTTCCATACCACCACCCATCATTACATTAAAATTACGACCCGGTTCCTGAGAAACCAACTGTTGGGCAATGTCCATACATCTTGCTGAATCTTGGCCAAATTGTAAAACATCAGCATCACTTTCATGTAAACGATTCGACACATGAGCATAGGTACCGGCAGGACTGGCATGTGTTAAGGTAGTAGTGGTTATGAAACCTGTGGATTTTCCTTCGGCCTGAGCCCAGGCTGCAATGGAGGATACCTGATTAGCAGCTTCCATGCTGGCCGAACAATTATTAAACTCCACATTGGCACTAACACCTATATTGAAAATATTAGTTTTAACTCCACACAGGTATGCTGTGGCGGTACAGGCTGAATCCGCCACTTGGCCATTGGTACAATAGGTCTGAAGGTAAAAACACAACTTTCATTGCAAAATTTTTTGAAAATATTCTAAACTTACCTTACTCAAACCGGTATAAGGAAACTTTTCAAAACTTAACACATGCTCTTCTCCTGTGTGATTGATCTTTTGTCCCTTGAGTATTCTGGCCGCTGTTACCGTACTCAATGACATACCATCGCCGAGGAACAAAATAATATTTTTAGCTTTATTCACATTCAAATCCTGTTTCCAAACATTTCGCAAGAGCTCTTCTCGAGCCAATGCATACCAATAGTCTGGTCTCCTTTCTTCATCTGGTGGCTTTTGATTGAAATCAAATGGCGGTTTTTGTCCCATTTGCATTGCCTGCATTGTCATTGGACTATGGAATGGCTTATCACCGGCAATAGTTGTTTGTCCGAATCTTACAAAACCACAAACTAAAAGTAGTACGGGAAAGGTAATCATAGCTTCTGTTTATTGTCTTGTCGACGACGTTAAGTGTTGACTAACATTTAGTTGGTAATTTTAGCGTATATTTATAATTAATGTTATAGATAGGAAGTGTGTACATATGTACTGTCAAACTTGTTTTACTATTATCGTCTTCGCAATATGCACACGCTTCATTTGTATTCTTTTAATAATATTAATGCTCAAACTTGTCTCTTCAAATATACAAATTACCAATCGTTTGTTCCTGAATTCAAAAAAAAATTTCAAGCTATTTATTACTTGCAAAGTAATGCAGCTTAAGCTCAATTTTGTTGGTTTTAAATTTTAAAAACAAATATTTTTAAAGTAGATTATAGGTAAAATTGTTTTGATTTTGGGAAAGCCATAGGAGACTATAGTTTCGAGCATCGCCACATGTTTTATCAGTTCTCTTAGTTCTTTGTAGTGAAACAAAAACTCTTCCCCAATTTTTTGACGACCCTAAGCCCAAGAACAAATGTAACTGGTGAATTCATTTAAATGAGAATTCCAAGAAAAAAACTTGAAAACTTTGGTAGCCGTATATGCAAACCAAATCAATACTTCCCACTGTTATGCGCTCATTGAATTGCAGAAAATCAACATAACACAACCGTGATGGGTGGCAGCAGAGATCGTTTTTACTCACGAATGGGAGTACTCAAAGAGTGCAAGCAAAAAGTCCGAGTAGCTCGTTTTCACTACCTGTGAGTGGGAGTACTCGAAGAGTACGAGCTTTAAAAGAAGTTTACTCTCCACTCTTTTGTTTTATTTGTGAGAGCAGGGCTGCCAGAATATTTTTATGAAATATCGTCAAAATTACGATTTTTAAAATAATAATCGTCAAATCTATTTTATAAAATCGTCAAAAGAAATCGTCAACAATTAAAATACGCATATTTTGATATATTGAAATATTTTGATATATTTTTGTATTGAAAGAAACATAAAATGGATATTCATGTTATTAAATATGTAAATAATCTTCAAATCAGTAAATTAACGAGAATGTTATTAATTTTGTAAATAAATATTTGAGTTTATCATCTTTAACTAGTCGGGGTTAATCCATTTTTGTTTTAGTTTTAATTATTTTCAAACATTTCCCCAAACTCCAAAAACCTTAGTTCACGAAATTCAATTTTTGCTTTCGCACCTTCTTCACGAAGTGTGAAAATTGTTTAAGGATGTCGAAAAATGAATAAAATTGCTTCAAAAATCAAATCTATTTAAATTTTAAAAATTGTGTGCAGAGCTCAATATAAAAAAGTTCACGCAGTTCATTGCTCTTTTTTACCAGAAATTGAAAAAGTCTACTGTTTTTGAAAGTTTTCCTGCAAGCAGGCCTTTATTTATTCTTACATGAAAATCCTTTGGTTTTTGATTGAGAAAATTATCTTACTACATTCCTAACAAATCCCTGAATTTATATGAATGTAACATTTATGATTAAATTAAAATTATTCATCAAATGACGAAAATTGTATTGTATTAGCAAAATACCAAAAATCGTCATTTTATGGGTAAAAATCGTCAAATCGTCATTTATCAATAATTTTTGACCAAAAAAAATCGTCAAAATTACGATAAATCGTCAAATCTGGCAGCCGTGTTTGCGAGCACTCGCGAGTACTCCTGGTTTAAAAATAAGAGTGGGAGTGAAAATACTCGAAATAGAGTACGAGTTTACTCGAAGACTAAAGTCGAGTAGGAAAATGTATTTATTTTTTACCGTTTGTGTGTTCGTGTGTGGTAGCGAACAGTTTTTGATGTTACTGTGGACTGAAGATAGAAAGGGCAAGTTGTTCGGAGGAGGGTGGTCGTAAGTCCGGAGGATGGTCGAAACTACCTCCTCTGGACCTCCGAACTGCGAAACTACCTCCTCTGGACCTGCGACCGCATCCTCCGAACTGCGGAACTACCTCCTCTGAACCACCGAACAACTTGCTGTTTCCATATTCAGTTCACAGGAACATCAAAACCTGTTCGCCACTACACACGCAACAACACACAAACGGCAAAAAATATTTTTTTCACTCGATTTTACTCTTCGAGTACACTCGTACTCTATTTAGAGCATTTCCACTCCCGCTCGTTTTTTCTTGCAAAACTCGTTCTCTTCAAGTACTCGTACTCGCAAAAACCTTTCACTAGCGAGTAAAAACGAGCAAGTCTAAAATATGCTTAGCGACTGACGAGTAAAAATACAGTATACTCGATTTATTTTTTCTACTCGCGCGACAACTCCCGCTCGAACTCGCTTCACTCGCAAGTAGAATTCGAGCGAGTATTTAGGAGCTCTGGGTGGTAGTTTTGTTGAGATGTGTGTTACTTATTATACCCTCCACCATAATATAGAGGGTACAATTAAATTTGTCATTCCGTTTATAATACATCGAAATATTTATCGGAGACCCTATAAAGTATTTATATTCTTTATCAGGGCAAAATGCTAAGTCGATATAACCATGTCCGCCTGTCGTTCCGTCCGTCCGTCTGTTGAAATCAAGATAGATCTCGCAATTTTTAAGATAGAGCTTTGTAATTTGGTATAGAAGTTTCTATTACTCCTAGGATGTCTGGTATTGCAAATGGGCTATATCGGTCCACGCTTTGATATAGAACCCATAGAACGGTACAGCCCGATTTTCGTTATTTTGAAGGTTTTAGCCTCATTATAACACCGAAATGGCTGAAATTTGATATTTTGTCTTCGTTGGTGGTATAAAACTTTCCCCCAGAAATTTGTCGGCACAGGTCCACGCCTTTGTAGAGCCCCCATAGAACGGTACCTCTATATTTCCTGTATTTTGAAGGTCGTGACCTCAATATTCCACCGAAATGGCTGAAATTTATTATTTGGTCTTCATTTATTAAACGTTCCATATGAAGTTTGTCGGTATAGGTCCACGCCTTCATATAGTCCCCATAGAACGTACCTCCCGATTTTCGGTGTTTTGAAGATTGTGGCCTTAATATTCCTCAGAAATGGCTGACATTTAGTATTTAGTCTTCGTTGATGGTATAAAACTTTGAACCAGAAATTTGTCGGTATAGGTCCACGCCTTCATATAACCCCCATAGAACGGTACATCCGGATTTTCGGAGGTTGTGGTCACAGCAACCCACCCAAATGGCTGAAATTTGGTATTTGGTCTCTGTTGGAGGTAAAAGCCTTTCTGATTGAAATTCGTCGTTATAGGTTCACGTTTCGATATAGCCCCCATAGAACGGTACCTCCCAAATTTCGTAATTCTGAAGGTTGTGACGTCAATATCCCACCGAAAGACTGAAATTTGTTATTTAGTCTTCCATGGGGTTGTTAAATTTTCCAGAAGGGAATAATCAGTACAGGTCCGCAGGTTCCTATATCCCCCATAGAAGCGTACCTCTTGATTTTCGGTATTTTGAAGGTTTTACCGAAATATCGGAAATTTGGTGTTTAGTCTTCTTTGAGTCTAAAAATTTCTGTATTGTTTTACCGAACTTTCTGAAATTCGGTATTTAGTCTTCTTCATAAACGAATGGAAACTAATTGTTACATTTTACTTCAATACAACTCGTGGTGGATGGCATAACAAGTTCGACCTGGCCGAACTTAACGCCGTTCATACTTGTTATTATTATTATTTGCAAAGTAATGCAGCTTAATTTAATCTCAGATTTGTTGTTTTTAAAATGTAATTGTTTTATTTTAATTTTTAAAATTTAGAAACAAATAATAAGTAACACACATCTCAACAAAACTGCCAAAGTGAATCTGAAATTTCCAAGCATATCTGAATCTTGTGAATTTCATATTCCATTTCCAATATATTCCCCTTTACAATTCAAAACAAGTAAGAACGGCGTTAAGTTCGGCCAGGCCGAACTTGTCCCTCCACCACGAGTTGTATTGAAGTAAAATGGAAAAATTAGTTTCAACTCGTGTATGAAGAGGACTTAATACAAAATTTCAGCAATTTCGGGAAAACAATGTGAGACACCGTTCTATCGGGGGTATTTCACAACGTCGACAAATATCTGACGGAAAGTTTTTAGACTCAAAGAAAATTCAATACCAAATTTCAGCCATTTTGGTGGAATATTGAAGCCACAATCTTCAAAATACAGAACATCGGGAGGTACCTTTCCAAGGGGGCTATATGAAGGCGCGGACCTATACCGGCAAATTTAAAGGGGAAGTTTGAGTATCCCCATCCAAGTCTAAATACCAAATTTCAGCCATTTCGGAGGAAAATTGAGGCCACAACCTTCAAAATACCGAACATCGGGAGGTACCGTTCTATGTGGGCTACATGAAGGCGTGGGCCTATACCGACAAATTTATAGGGGAAAGTTGTATACCCCCAACAAAGGCTTAATACCAAACTTCAGCCATTTTGGTGGAATATTGAAGCCACAATCTTCAAAATACCGAACATCGGGAGGTACCGTTCTATGGGGGCTATATGAAGACGTGGACCGGTACCGACAAAATTCTGGGGGAAAGTTTTATACCCCTAAAGAAGACTAAGTGCCAAATTTCAGCCATTTCGGTGTGATAATGAAGCTAGTACCTTCAAAATACCGAAAGTCGGGTGGTACCGTTCTATGGGGGCTATATCAAAACGTGGACCGATATAGCCCATTTTCAATACCAACCATCCTGCAAGTAATAAAAACTTCTGTACCAAATATTGACTCTCTATCTTTAAAATTGCGAGCTGTATCTTGATTTCAACAGGCAAATAGACGGACAGACGGACATGGTTAAATCGACATAGAATTTTATGCTGATCAATACTTTACAGGGTTTCCGACGAATATTTCGATGTGTTACAAACGGAATGACAAATATAATTATACCCTCCATATGGTGGAGGGTATAATAATGCTTAAACCGAAATGGCCAAATGTTTTCAATATATAGCGTTTAAAAAATAGGACCTGGGAGAGGTGACCTACCTCTTTCGAAATTAATAAAAATATACATTATAATGGGCAAAGCTTGAATATTTTCTGCAAATTTCATGACAAAGTTTTGGATAGGCCTCAAAGAAGTGCCTAGATTCTGAGATGCAACCACCATTTTTCGCAAATTAATTTTCATGTTGGCACGTCCGAAATTCATCAATATATATTTTCTAGTTTCACCATGGGACAACTTTGAACATTGTCTGCAAATTTTATGAAAATCTGTAGTTTTATAGATATAACATATTAGGTCCCAAATGAGTACGCAAATTGATATTCAAACCGTTACATTCGTAATTTTTGCAAGTATTGCGTTATTTAAATAAGACATAAGGGTGGTACCCCGGTCCCTCCGAAATTCAACAAATATTCATCGAAGACCCTATAATGTATATTCTTGGTCAGAATAAAATTCTAGGTATATTTAAGATAGATCTTCATAATTTGGTACAGAAATATATAATACTCCTAGGATGTTTGGTATTGAAACAGGCCTATATCGGTCCACGTTTTGATAAAGCCCACATAAAACGGTGCCTCCCAATTATAAGTATTGAATGATTTTAGTCTATTATGTCTTCTTTGGTTCACATGTTGAATGTTTAGCCACATTATCTTACCGAAATGTCTGAAATTTGGTATTTAGTATTCTTTTAGGCTAAAAACTTTCCCCGAGAAATTTGTCAGTATACCTCCCGATTTTCGGAATTGTAAAGGTTTCAGACATACAATCATACCGAACTTGCTTAAATTTGGTATTTAAATTTCTTTGGGGCTACAAAACTTTTTCGCATAAATTTGTCAGTATATGGCCACGTTTTCATATAGCCCCATAAAACGGTACCTCCCCATTTTCGGTATTTTGAAAGTTTTAGCTACATTACCGTACTTCACAATACTCGTATTTCACACTTGATATTTTTCGGTTATAGCCCTAGATAATACCACGGAAAGGCAAATGTCAACAAACCTTCATTATGGCTCAATTATAAGAAAGTCAATTTTGCAGCATCAGTAAAACAATAATTACCTGTAGACATAAAATTCCGACGTGGGAATAAATTGGGTAATTTGGACAATAAATTAAGGAAAGAATCATGGAGCAAAAATTATGTACAAACATATATAAAACAAAATTTTTTTCCTGTTATTGCAGACTATACTTAGATTTTAAGATTATTTTAATAAAAATCCCGAGAAACAAAATTTCAATGAAAAACCACAAAAAGAGTGTTTCGGCATTCAGTAATGACAAAATGATTTAAATCTTCTAAAAACCACCCAATAAAAGTATTTAACATTTTAATTTGAATGAATGGTAGCAACAACCGACCTCTCTACGCAACTGGTTAATAACCTGAAATTCATAATTATTTTTAATAACAGGAATACGGCACTCAGACTGCCGACATGCATATAAATCGTAAAGTGGGTATCAAATCTGTGTAGGTATAAACAGGCATTCTTTTCATTACTTGTATTTTGATAATAGTATGTTTTTTTTATACCCTCAGCCTTTAGGCTAAGGAGGGTATATACACTTTGATACGACGAAAATGTGCCTCATCGAAATAATGGTTTTAGACCCCAAGTATGTTTGGACGAAATGTGTTTCAGACAATTTGGAGTCGATCTAGCCATGTCCGTCCGTCTGTCTGTCTGTCTGTCTGTCTGTCTGTCTGTCCTGCTGGCTGGAGCGCACGATAACTCTCGAACGGATGAACCGATTCGGTTCAAATTTTGGCTTTCGTAATATTTTGCCCAAACTTAGTTTAAGTTCGAAGATGAGCTACATCGGTCCACTCCTTCCGGTACCTGCCCCACAAAAGTTCGAAAATGTTCGGAAGGTTTGTGCGCACGATTACTCTTGAAGGGAGTGACCGATTTGTTCCATACTTTGTATAGCGTAAACTTTCTACCAGGGTAATATGAGGTTCCAATATGGTCTCAATAGGTCCACTCCGTCGGGTACCTGCCACACAAAATTTCGGAGAAGTTCAGTTTAGGGCCATCTCTCGAATCGCTTTGATTTTTGTTTCAGCAACTTGTATTCACTGCCCTCTATACGACGGTACAAGTTTCATCAAGGGCAAGTCCGTACTTCCTGAGAAAATAGCACGAAAGTTGCAAAAAACCCCTATGACACCGTGTGAGGTGGTTGGAGCGCCAGATAACTCTTGAAAGGATCTGCCGATTCGGTCCAAAATATGGCCTTAGTAATATTTTGTCCAAACATAGTTTAAGTTTGAAGGTAAGCCACATCGGTCCACTCCTTCAGGTACCTCCCCCACAAAAGTTAAAAAATGTTCGGAAAAATTTTTCGTACGGTAACTCTTGAAGGGAGTGGCCGAATTGGTCTACACTTTACACATCCTAATATATCTAACAGATATAGATCAGGTTCAAATATGGACTATATTTGTCCACTCCATCCGGTACCTCCCACACAAAATTTCGGATATGTTCACTTTAAGACCTGCTCTCGAATCACTTTGATTTTTGTTGAAGCAACTTGCATTCGCTGCCTCAATTACGATGGTAAATGTTTTTTTAGGGGCAAGTCCATACTTCTTGATCAAACAGCCCGAAGAGTGTAAAAACCCCCTATGGCACCATATGTTGTCGCTGGCATTCCTGTTAGTATTTCCTCCGCATAACTTTTGATCTTTAATCCTAATCAACATTTTTGTAGGTTCAAACGCCCAAAATTTTTAAACCCCCCTAAAAACATACATATTTTTGCGAAAAAAATTGTTTCAATATACACAGGCTGAGGGTATATCTCTGTCGGCAAAGCCGACTGATACTTTTTTACTTGTTTTATTTTAAGGTACATAATAAATATAATTGGTTACATATTAAAAAATAAAATTATTTGTTTAATATTACCCACATTAATACAATCATATGTATGTACAAACTGCAAGTAATTTATTTGACAGATATTCTTTGTTTTGTGATAATAACAAGCAATTGCATTTGACATTTTTGTTAAATTTCTTATTTATGTTTGTTATTTTAAATATAATATGACATTCGTGTTAAACCCTATACAAAATGTTCATTATCAGTTTCAAAATGTACATTTGTCACATGAACTCATTTTAACCAGTTTTGTGGAGTCAGATTCTAGGAGTCGGTGTAGATCAATTTTTAGCTCTGTTCTTTTACGCACAAGAATCTTCAAGTTTTACCACTTTTTACTCGAAAACCGTTTGTATAACTTTTCAAAATTTGAACTCCGTCTACCATAAAATGATGACATCTGACATCTTGAAGCCAGATTTTAAGTGTTTTTAGAAATTTACTTCTAATTTCGTTCCGCAAACAGGTTTTTCAAAAAATCATATAAAGGATTGTAGAACTCGCGATTCTGAGTTGTTTGATGTATGTGCCGTGAATGTAGCCCACACAGCTTCACAAAAATCTGTATCCAAAAACGGAAATTTAGTGCGAACATTTTTCCCAAAAATCATATTTTTCGTGCCTTATTCGATTTCTTCGTACTTTATTGCAAATTTTAGATTTTTACGTCCCGGATCTAATAAACCATTATTCGTGAAAATCCATCTACAAAAAAACGCGGGATACGAGAAATTCCAAAGTAGGAAAAATCACCTAAAATTGTTTTTGAAAATATCGCGCATTTTATCGTGTTTTCCGTGGGTCGTTCCCACTGCAATGAAAAAACTGGTACAGCATCTTCGTTTTTGCGGAAACAGAGATTTAAAAACTTCACTGATAATGGAGCTATATTCATTTTATCCCAAAAATAATGTGTGATGCTACATCCACGATTCTAGATTGATCGCCTTGAAATAAATATATATCGATGTAGATTCTGATGGTGGCACTGAAACCAGATGCGGGCAAAAATTGGTTTTTGCCTACTAAGATTAAGATTTTTGTCGCCATTTGGCTCGACACTTTCATACGGGCAAAATGTGCCTCGCCGAAATAATGGTTTTAGACCCCAAGTATGTTTGGACGAAATCCCTTTCAGACAATTTGGAGTTGATTTAGCCATGTCCGTCCGTATGTCTGGCTGGCTGGGGCGCACGATAACTCTCGAACAGATGAACCGATTCGGTCCAAAATTTGGATTTCGTAATATTTTGTCCAAGATTAGTGTAAGTTCGAAGATGGGTTATATCGGTCCACTCCTTCCGGTACCTCTCCCACAAAAATTCAAAAATGTTCGGAAAAATTGTGCGCACGATAACTCTTGAAGGGAGTGACCGGTTTGGCCCATACTTTACACATCCTAATATATCCACCAGCTATAGATCAGGTTTGAATATGGACTTTATTTGTCTACTCCTTCCGGTACCTCCCCCACAAACGTTCGAAAATGTTCGGAAAATTTGTGCGCACTATAACTCTTGGAGGGAGTAATCGATTTTGTTCATACTTTGCACATCGTGTAATTTCTACCAGACTTAGACGAGGTTTCAATATGGACTCAATCGGTCCACTCCGTTGGGTACCCCACACACAAAATTTTGGAAAGGTTCAGTTTAGGACCTGCTGTCGAATCGTTTTGATTTTTGTTGTCGCAACTAATATTTACTGTCCCCTATACGACGGTACAAGTTTCATCAGGGGCAAGTCCATACTTCCAGAGAAATAACCTGAAAGGTGAAGAAAACCCATAACACAGTGTGTAGTGGTTGGAGCGAAAGATAACTCTCGAACGGATCTGCCGATTCCGTGCAAAATTTGGCATTCGTAATATTTTGTCCAAGCTTAGTTTAAGTTCGATGATAAGCCACATCGGTCCACTCCTTCAGGTACCTCCCTCACAAAAGATCAAGATCGGAAAAATTGTGCGCACGATAACTTTTGATGGGAGTGACCGATTAGGTCCATACTTTACAGATCCTAATATATTTACCAGCTATAGATCAGGTTCGAATATGGACTATATTTGTCCACTCCTTCGGGTACCTCCTACATAAAATTCAGATAAGTTCACTTTAAGGCCTGCTGCAGAATCATTTTGATTTTTGTTGAAGCAACTTGCATTCGCTGCCAGAGTTATGACAGTGAAAGTTTTTTCAGGGGCAAGTCCATACTTCTGGAGAAAACAGCCCGCAAGGTGTAAAAAAACTCCTATAGCCCCATATGTTGTGTCTGGGGAGCACGAACTGATATACCGATTTGCTCCAAAATTTGGCCTTCGTCATATTTTGTCCAAACTTGTCCACAAATTGCGGTACTTTGCCCCAGTATTTAAAAAATTTCACTAAAATGGAATGCACGATATCTCTTGAACCCGAACGGTAACCAATTTGGCCCAAACTTTGGATCTCCTAATATTTTGTCCAAATTTAGTTTAACTTCTAAAATGGCCCACATCGGTCCTCTTCTTAGGGTACCTCCCCCACAAAAGTTCAACATTTGTGTCTAAGTGCAGTTAAGGGTCTGTTCGAAAATCCTTTGATAATTTATACTGATGCTGTTCGTTGTGGTCCTGTTTAAAGCGATATTATGTTTTCCGCGGTAAAATCCATGCCACCTGGCATAGTGGTCCAAAAGTTATACGATGACCCACTGAAATGACTAGTGGACGCGATATCTATGGAAAAGATATGACTCTCAAAATAAGATCCACTTCCAGGGCCAAAAAATTCCGAAAAGACCCTAAATACATTCGATCTGTCCGTAGAAGAAGAAAGTTTAAATTCACATAGGCTGAGGGTATATCTCTGTCGGCAAAGCCGACTGATACTTTTTTACTTGTTCTGATATTTGTTTGTCAATGTTTTCTTATTTCAATAGATTTCCAATTTGGTCTAGGTATTCTTTTGATGCTAAACACATCGTAGAATCTGAAGGACCATCTGTCCCGAAAATCCTACCCATGACATTGTCATTACTGCTGGGCCCCTGTAAGGTGTCCCATAGGAACGTTACTCGTATCATTTTGACTACAGTAGAAACTCTCGGAGAGGATCCTAACAAATATAAGATCTCTAGAAGCTTTATCCGTGCACCCATATCCAAATTGTACCAAATTTAGTACCATTTAGTACTTAAGTACATAATACTTAGTACATAAGTACGAATTTCCGAAATCTGTCTCTATGCTTCACGCAACAATAACCATAATTCCAAATTTCAGGATTCCACTTCTATCCATTCACCCAAATCCAAATTGTACCAAATTTAATACTTTTCTTACACATATGTAAGTATGAAATTAAAAAAAAATATATCAATCCTACACTCCAACTGTAATCTTAATTTTAGGATCCTAGCTCTATCCGTTCACCCAAATGCAAATTGCACCACATTTAGTACTTTTCGGACATACGTACGAAATTTCAAAAACTATCTAATAATTAGTAATCTTAATTCTAAATTTCAGGTTCCCAACTCTATCCGTTCACCCAAACCTAAATTGTACCATATTAGTACAATTTAGTACATACGCAATAAGTATGAATTTCCAAAACTACCTCAATCCTATACTCCAACAGTAATCTTATTTCCATATTTCAAATCAAAATAGTACTAAATTTAATACACATAAGTACGAATTTTCCAAGACCAACTCCATATCTCAATACTACACTTCAACAGTATTCTTAACTCCAAATTTCAGGATTCCACCTCTATCTATTCACCAAAATTGTACCAAATTTACTACTGTTTAGTACTTTCCAAAACTACCTCAATCCTATACTCCAACAGTATTCATTATTCCAACTTAAAGTCATCACCCTAATATACAAGTGTATATGAAACATTGAAGATCCTTACTTTTATTTGTTAATTAAAAATCAATTACAAGTGTTCTTTATTACGATTCTCTTCAAGTCTTTTACGAATTTTCTTTTGCAACTTTTCCGCTCCATCGTCACAATAAAATGGCATCGAACACATCCTCTTTAGCCAATCGCATAATTTTGGAAATTTGTTCTCGTCAATGGGAGCATTCTCAACTACGGCAGATATTGTGGCTAGACAACAGATATCAGCAATTGTCATATCTTCACCACAAAGATAACGATTATCTTTTAAAATATCTTCTAATATATCCCATGATTTTTCTAAGCTACTGACTACCTCAATGGGTATAGTTTGCAAATCGCCATATAAAATTTGTACATACATAAAACGCATTGGAGAAAATATATCACAAGAATCGAAATGTAGCCGGGCATTCACCAGTGCTCTTCGGACTAAATCTTTTGGATATAACTTGTCATTTGGGGCATATTTATCTACCAAATAGGCACATATGGCGTGTGAATCATAAATAACGTGATTGCCATCGACTAACGTGGGAACGGCATGTTGTGGATTTAATTTTCTAAATTCCGGTTTTAGAGTTTCATGGGTGTCCAGATTAATTACCCTGAAGAAAAAAAAAACAAATACTTGTTTAAATAAATGTATATTTAGCATTGAGTATAATATTAAAAGCATACTTACTTGAATTCAAGTTCCAAACCAAGATATTTAGCTAAGTAAATAACTGCCCTGGAAGGGGCAGAGGGGAAGAGGGTTCGTATACAAAATTAGTTTGGCCATTTCGAATTTAGTTTATCTGGAATTATTGGAAAATAACATATATAGCATTTCCAAATTAAATGAAACCTTTTCCAAATTGAATGAAACCTTTATTTTTATTGAAAGAAAAAAAAAAAGCAGGGGTTTTTTGGGTTTAAAAAAAAATTTACTTAAATTCTCATCTTAAGTAATGACATAAAAGTGTAACTCGCTGCATGTTTTGCTTCCTTTGACTTAAACATTTTATAATTTTTGGGCATCAATTAAGGTTATAGCGAAATAATGGGAAAGAGAATTCAAATTGAGAATTCCCTAAGCAGCAAATCGTGAACGACTTCATAATAGCCCGTTTAGACTGTACCCTTATACGATGATTAAGGGCATTATCTCGATTTAAGTGTTTAATCCACCCAAATCCACCCTGATTTACCATACAAAATTAAATCAACTCAAAACTTGATTTGTTTTAAATCAAATGTTAAATCGAAATATTTTGATATACAACACTGCTTTTTGCTCCTAAAAATGCAACTATTGCAGTCTGTACCAATATTGGCAACTGTGTTCATGTGTCGTTTATTTACTAGGGTTATGACTTTTTGACCTTTTTTCTCAAAAATGATTTCCTTTAGCGGGAGTGAATGAACTTTCGCCTATTAAAAATTTGCTTCAAAAATTTTTTTCCCGTTGCACGAATAAGTGACATTTTGCCTATTAATGACTAAAATAATTTTTATTCCAGTTAAATATTGAAAAAGGTCCCGCACAAAGCACTTTCAATTTATGTGATACATGGAATAAAGCTATATATGATATAAAATTATATATATGTAAAAATATGACGATAAAATTGGTGAGAAACAAAAGCTTATGTCATTCTGGATATGTCGTGTGGCTTTAACGATTGTTTTGAGTTATTTATGTGCTTAAAGTGACTCCAAACATTTTTCCAAAAAGCTCATCTATAAAAATTTTAAAGCTTTTTGTGCTTGAGCTTTCTTTCCATCGAATCACCTTGCAATTAAGATTTTATCTAATCTTATGCAAAAGCTCATCAAAATATGACACAGGGATGTGAGGTTGTAAAAATGTCATAACCCTATTATTTACATTTTTCAAATAACTGTAAACACAAACACACAAAAACAAACAGAAGCGGAAAAATAGAAAAAATATTAAATAAAAGTAAAATGGATGTAGCTTTAATTTAATATAAATTGTAAGCAACATATTTAATAGCAATTTTTCAGATTATTTTTTGCAGTATTCCATTCCATTTTTAATTTTCAAACAATTTTTTTGCAAATTCGCGTATGTGTACGTAAACAAAGATCAGCTGACTGGGATCTTATATCATTTTAGACTAGTCTAAACAACTAGGATTTGAAAGTTGGATTTAGAAATCGAGTCGATTTAAAATGACTAGTCTAAACGGGCTATAAGGTAATACAATTAGCCCCTGTTATTATTAGGCATTTTTTAAACCTAAATTCTCTCTTTAGGATTATTTCGCTATAACCTTAATTGATGTCCAAAAATTATGAAATGTTTAAGTTCAAGGAACACGGTGCTCTTGAATAAAACTTGAATGGAATGTGCTTACACCTGGGAAGTTTTTGGGGATTCTGAAACAACAATGATGAGAAAAATCAAAAAACCAAAAAATCGCCGGAGCGCTTTTTAAATAAATCGCGATTGAAGTTGACATTTTTAGTGGTTGTTTAGGTTTTTGCGATTTTGCTTGTAAACCACAAGTCCTATCAAAATAGGAATAAAGAAAATTTTATAGCTATCAAAATTCTCTACAAGATTAACCTTAATGATATTTTCGTAGGTTTTACAACTTTTGAGATATAGAAGTTGAAATTGAAATTGGGACAATTCAAATTCAATTCAATTCTGTATCGTCTCCTTATAAAACAATGTCATGACTGCAATTTCCCAACTTCAACTTATATATCTAAAAAAATGGTACAACCTAGGAAAAATTACATAAGCCAGTCTTGTAGAGAATTTTCACAGCTATAAGATTTTCTCAGGTCCCATGCCGATAAGACTTGCCGTATTCAAACAAAATCGCGAAACCCTAACAAAAAAAAAACCTAAAAATGTAAACTGAGCTTCTTTTTCTCAAAAATGGTACAGCCTGAGGAACAAATCATAAACGTCAATCCTGTAGAGAATTTTCACAGCTACAACATTTTCTTTAGCTCCATTTTGATTGGACTTGTGGTTTCCAAGCAAAATCGTGAAAATCTAAAAAAACACCTAAAAATATGAATTTTGACCGCGATTTATTTAAAAATCCCTACAGCGATTTTTTCTTGTTTTTGGATTTTTCTCATCTATGAACATTGCTGTTTCAGAATTCACAAAATCTACGCCTGTGTAAGCGATTTTCATTAAAAGTTAGTTAAGGCGCACCCTTCATGACATTGTTTTATATGGGGGCGATACAGTCAGTGAGTGCATTGTCCCAATTTGAACTCCAATATCTCAACAACGGTAAAACCTACGAAAATACCGTAAAGGTCAATCTTGTGGAGAATTTTCATAGCTACAACATTTTCTTCAGTTTTATTTTGATAGGACTTGCGGTTTCTAAGCAAAATCGTGAAAAAATAAACAACCCCTAAAAATGTCAACTTGAATCGGGATTTATTTAAAAAGCACTCCGGCAATTTTTTTTGTTTTTTGATTTTTGATTTTTCTCATCTATGAACATTGTAGTTTCAGAATCCGCAAAAACTTCCCAGGTGTAAACACCTTCCGTTTAAATTTGATTCAAGAGCACCGTGGGAAGCAAAACATGCAAATAAATAGTCTGGCTTTTTTCATTCATTTAATTTGGAAAAGGTTTCATTCAATTTGGAAAAAGTTTCATTCAATTTGGAAAAGGTTTCATTTAATTGGAAATGCTATACATATCTTCGGATAAGAAAACAAGTGAGCCAAGGCTATAGTCGGGTTGTGGCCGACTATGTGATACCCTACACCACTACCCATGTGCATAAGCTTTTGCCTGGTAAAATTCAAAATATTAAAATTGGGATAGCTGAATGTCTTCATTAAAACAGGTCAATTTTGTTGAAACGCATTTAAGTGCATCGTCAGTACAACTCAAATAAAAAATGGAAAAGTGGGATGTACGCCAACCATCAATAGGCTTCTTTCTCTGTGAGACCCCCATCAAACCCCAAAATTTCGTGAGGATCCGATCAAATTACCGACCTGTAGTGTGATTGCTCAAAAAATTGAAAAAGCGATGCATTACCGACTATTGTGATATCTCTGTTGTTTGACCACCTATGACAACCTACTTCACGTCGTTGTAAAGGTGATATTTTCTACTTTCCTTGCCAGCTTTTGCTTTCGATATACCTCTTACAGAAGAGAGATATTTACTTTGAAATAAAACGTTGTCCTTTTCTCCAAATAAGTTTTTTTCACATTCCGACCCCTGAATAATATTCGACCATTACCAAAATTAATAGGGGTTTTCCACTATGGGACCCCCATTAACACCCAACATTTCGTGACGATCCAGTCAAAATTGCGACCTGTAGTGTGATGACAAGGTTTAGATGGACAGACGGACGGACGGACGGAAACACATAGCTAGATCGACTCAGCTCGTCGAGACATTCATTTTGGTATATACATATATGTACGACCATTATTTCGATGCGTTACATAGTGGTGTAGGGTATAAATATAGCAAATACCCTAGATATGATGTCCGCATGCAGTATTACCGAATTTAATTATTATTAACAAGTAAAAAGTCCTTAAATTCGGCCGCGCCGAACTTTTTATACCATAAAATATTCTTAACTTAAATGGAATAATTAGTTTCTGTCCACAATTTTAGGTGCAACAACTTTTCGACCACGTATACCCTAATCTAATCTAAAAACTATGTTAGGTGGTACCTTTATGGGGGCAATATCTTGACAATCTTTGGTGGAAAAGTTTTGTAACTGCGGGGAACCTTAAAAGTCAAAATACCTGCAGATCCGTCAAACAATGTAGCTAATACCCTCAAAATCCCGAAAATCTGGAGGCGCCGTTTAAATGAAGACTTTAAATGAAGAAGTTTCGTGACCACAGATAACTTCAAATGTCAAATTACAGCTAATTCGGTTAAAAATTGTAGCTAAAATCCTGAAAATACCGAAAATCGGGAGAAACCGTTATATGGTAGCATTACTAAAACATGGACCTATGTCGATCATTTTTGGTCACTAGGAACCCAAAATTTTTGATCTGAAAATGTGACTAAAAACGTAAAAATACTTGAAATCGGACGGTACCGTTATATGGGGCGTGATTACAACAGACGGACGGATGGACTGGCATGCATTTATCGCATCAGAATTTTAACCTGATCTAGAATGTATATACTCTATAGGGTCACAAATTATTATTTCAATTCGTTACAAACGGAAAAACAAACTTTATATACTCTCCATACTATGGTGAAGGGTATAAAAAAACAGTCATAGTCAGAAAGGGGCAAAGAGGATCAAATAATCTGAAAAGTAGATCACTGTTAAGCCAGTGGAAAATAATTCCCCGTATTCTTAAGCCTCAAATAAAACGTTTCATGTTCCTCGCAAAAGGTACGGTAACGTAAACATGACAAACGTAACGTAACAAAATTAACCCTTTATGGGCCAAATACTTAACACGTGCCTTAACCCTTTGGTGACAAAAACTGAAAAGTCTGTTATTTGTCCACAGAATTGAAGTCATCGAAGTGCGCTAATCATAGCACCTGTTTTATTGTGTTTCTTTTTACTTTTAATGTTAATGTGCCTTCAAATTATTGCCCTTACCATCAAAATCCGATAATATGATGTGACATAATTTTAATGTAACTGGAGATATTTAAAAAAGATTTCTATATATGTATTTTTGTAAAAATAGCAGAATGCTACAGACTCCAAATTGGCTAACATTACTTGCTACGAGTTTCTGATCTGACTTTAAAAAAGTAAATATAATTTTAAATATATGGTAACCTGAAAAAAGTTTGGTAATTCTTCTCGATCAAATTTAAGCAACGTCCATAAAATTTTCTGCATTCGGCATGAGTCAGTGAACCAACTTCAACTTTCACTTCCATGTTGTTGTTGTAGCAGCATAAGATGCCGCTGGCCGAAACACTTTTGGTTTCGGGTCAAACCGGTACGAAAGAACCCGCTGCCGTGGGATTGTTCACTTCCATTGCCGAACGTTGCCGAGACTTTACAAGCTTACATAACCTCAAACTTTTTAATTTTCTGCGATAATTCAAAGTCAACACATATTCAATGTCTATTTATACATACAAATCATGATACAAGCACATTTTTGATAACAAGATATCGAATGCATTCTTATCAATTCGTTACTAATATTAATATGATTTTGTTTCACCCTGAACAGTAAATATTTTTATTTATCAAAGTTTTAAAGATTCTTGGATAATTTTCATTTGCCAGATTGTCATGTAACGGCATAATTCCTTACACAAAAACAACGGTGCAGTGACATAACTCCCAAAGGACATAACTCCCAAAACGATTTTGGGAGTTATTTCCGCCTTGGTTTGCGGACATAACTCCCAAATTTTTTGGGAGCTATGTCCGACCCCCCTTAGCGGACATAAGTCCCAATGGGAGTTATGTCCGTTTTTAAAATTGAAGTGATTTTTATTTAAATAGAATTTTTATTTCAAATGTATAAGAAAGAAATTAAAAATTAACTTTAAGTTCATATACATTTTTCATTTCACAAAATAATTTACAATTGATTTAAAATTTTTAAGAAAATTAAGTACAAAATAAGTAGTAGCCATCTCAAATCGAACTATATTCAAAATTTGCCTTCAAACCTATTTTAAACGAAAAATGCTGCCTACAGGAAAATAAAAAGTTGTTGTTAAAATTCGCAAATACTTTCTGAAAAAAACAATCGTGCGATTTGTTATAAATATATTTTCACAATTTAAGAAGATAAAAAGTTTTTCCAAAAATATTGAAATACTTTCTGGAAAAAGAAAAGCGCCGCAGGCGAAAATATTATTTAAAAAAATCAAAAATATTTTTACAATTTAAGAAAATAAAAAGTTTTTGTAAAAATATTCAAATACTTTCTGAATAAAGAAAAGCGCCGCAGGCGAAAATATTTTTGAAAAAAATCGCCGGATTTTTTACAAAAATATTTTCACAATTTAAGAAAATAAAAAGTTTTTGTAAAAATATTCAAATACTTTCTGAAAAAGGAAAATATTTTTGAAAAAATAGCGCGATTTTTTTTACAATTTAAAACTTCTCCTAACTGCTTCTTACATAATTTCGGGCATAATTTCGTTTTTAAATAATTTTATGAATTCAGGAGGATTTTGTGTATACTTCGGTATTGGTTGTCACTTAATGTATAATTCCGCTTACATTCTAACTTCTACTCTAAAAGAAAAGAATGTATAACTATAAATTTCAAAATTAAGCGAAGAAATAATTTATAAATTAAGAAAAAAATCGTTGGGAGTTATGTACGCGATTTTTTTGTCCGCTTTGCTTCACGGACATAACTCCCAACGAATTTTGGGCAGTTATATCCGTGGGAGTTATGTCCGGGCACCAAAATCAAAATTTATTTTTATTAATTTTCTCGACATTTTTTTGCAAGTGAAAAAGGAAAGCCAAGGACTCGAACCCACACAGTCACCAAATTATGTGACCTGGTTTCGCTGTTAGTTGAGCAGCTCTTCAGACATATCGACTCCCAGCAAAATTTGAAGGAAGGGGTTCCATGCGATGACGTGATTTCATGACATCTTTTGCATTGGTTCAAACGAAGTCGTGAAAGATCCGATCTTTTCATTAGCATTTGAACCAATGCAAAGGGATTCGTGAAAGATCCGATCTTTTCATCAGCATTTGAACCCATGTAAAGGAAGTCGTGAAAATCCGATCTTTTCATCAGCACTTGAACCCATTCCATCGATCCAATAGAGTTGAATTTTGTGTTTTTATTTATACACATTTTTTTAAATATATAAAATTAATTATTTGCAATAGGCTTGATATTGTCGGAGACTCGAAATCACAACCAACGTTGTTAAAACTGTCGTCGTAATGATAATGTCATTGCAAAGGGTTGGTGAAAATGACATGCCAAAGCATTAGTGAAAATGACATGTCAAAGCATTGGTGTAAATGACATGCTTTGGATCCAAAAATGAATAGCATCTTTTGGGGTCCACGCTCATATAAAATTCATCGATGAAGATGCTAAAAAGATGACATGCCAGATCACTTGCACCCATGATTGAATGGCATCTTTGGCATCGAAAATTTTGCTGGGCTGTGGAATGGCTTCACTGTCCTAGAACTTTTGGTTTTTCGAATGCAAATGTTAGTGCACTGATCCCAGACACACATAGAATAAACCGGCCAATCTCGGAAATTGTTACCGGTCGTTTAAGATCTCGAAAAATTACTTCTCTGTAGTGCGATTCTCTAACTCATTTTTGAGTTACCGACAAATGTCGGTAAAATTAAAACACTAAATTATGAACGAAAAGTTCAAATAAAAGTTGACAACACTGTTGCTGTCGGTAAAACTTTACGACTACTTTCTTTTGGTCGCTAACTTACCGAAAAATTTCTTTAATTACCGAATTTATAAGCCTTTTAATTTTAACGATTTTTGTCGGTAACTCAAAAAATGTGTTAGAGAATCGCACTACTGATCTGCATTAACCAAACAACTGCCACTTGCAGACTATCAACACGGTTTCAGGAAGACATCTACTTTTCGACTGTCCAGTGAATCCCACACAACTGGCACCCAGGACTTTATTAACGCAATCAATGAGAATATAATTATTATACCCTCATCGTTTAGGCTAACGAGTGTATATACACTTTCATATTGGCAAATAATGGTTTTTGATCCCAAGTATGTTTGGGCGGAATACGTTTTAGACAATTTGAAGACGATTTAGCAATGTCCGTCCGTCTGTATGGCTGGAGCGCACGATAACTAACGGATCAACCGATTGGGTCCTAACTTTGATCTTCGTAATATTTTGTCTGTATGGCTGGAGCGCACGATAACTAACGGATCAACCGATTGGGTCCTAACTTTGACCTTCGTAATATTTTGTCCAAACTTTATGTTCGAAGATGGGCCTTATCGGTCCAATCTTTCGGGTACCTCCCCCACAAAAGTTCAAAACTTTTCACTAAAATAGCGCGGACAATAACTCACGAAGGCAGTGTCAGAATTGGCCCATACTTTGCACATCGTAATATTTCTACCACACATAGATCAGGTTCGAATATGGACTATATCGGACCAATCCTTCGGGTACTTCCACAACATTTTTCCGAAAAGTAAAGTTTAACAGCCCGTTTCTGTATGTCGAAACGAAAATGTGTGCAAATGAAATACCTGCAGTGGGATTCTCTAACGCATTTATTGGTTACCGACAAAAATCGGTAATATTAAAACGCAAAATTATGAATAAAAGTTGGCAACACTTTTGCTATCGGTAAGACTTAGGGACAACTTTATTTTGGTTGCTAAATTACCGACAGATTTCGTTAATTACCGAAATTATAAGCATTTTAATTTTACCGATTTTTGTCGGTAACAAAAAATGCATTAGAGAATGAATCCCACTACTGATCTCGAATCGCTTTTATTTATGTTTTGCAACAAATTGTATTTACTACCACCATTATGACGGTACAAGTGTTTTAAGGGTCAAGTCTATAATTCCTGAAAAAACACGGCCACAATTTTTAAATTTTGTCGCAGAGACGATTGACGGCGCGACATGACTCACGTCGCAATACGGAATCGACCCATTAGTTTAAGGGGTTATCCCTAGTTGTGCAAGCCAAAAAAGCTCCTTTCTATTACTTTGTTTATACCCTCAGCCTTTAGGCTAACGAGGGTATATACACTACACATTTTTTTCAGCAGGTTGTCCTTGCGACCCCCTTTACGATGTTACAATTATTTTCGCGGGCAAGTCCTAAGATAATAGCCTAAAAGCTCTAATAAACACACACGGTACCAACTGAAATGACAAATCCGCAAAATAACTCTCACAGGGAGTTTCTGATTGGTTCAAACTTTATACCTCGTATTATTTCATCCAGATATGTATCAGATTGGACTATAGACTATATCGGTCCACTTCTTCGGGTACTTCCACACAAAATTGGGAAAAAGTGAAGTTTAACCAATCCAAATCCAAACTTTGCATAACGTATTATTTCATCCAGTCATGTATCAGGGTGGAATATGGAATATATCGGTCCCGTGCTTCGCGTACCTCCCACACAAAATTTGGGAAAAGTGAGATAATTACTCAAAAGCTCCAAAAACCCTGCCGTTGCATATTAAAAAACTGCTAATGTGCAATATAGCTCTTAAACTTTTTCAAACATTTCTTCCAAATTTAGTTTAGGTTGCTTACTAAACAATCGTTGTACTATATGTCAATAATTTGGTATAGCTCCGCCTAACATTACGGTATATACAGATTCCACGTATTTTGAAGCAAACTCGTGATACAAAATCAATCAGCGGGATGATGAATGTAAACTCCCCATGAGTTTTGTTTCTCTGCCGCTGTAACTTAAAGGAGAGGGTGAGAAAACACACGGGGAATCGATATTCATGATCGGGCTGAACACATTTGTTTGCTTATATTTTGGTCATATGCTGAGGGTATATCTCCGTCAGCACAGCTGACTGATACTTTCTTACTTGTTTTTTTTTAAGGAAATTACTAATATTTCTGAAAGAGCACTACCTTTGGAATTTTTGTTGTTGAAAAAAAAATTGCATAATTTTGTGATAAATGGCTACCTGCGAAACCATTTTAAACGCGTTTTTCGGTGCCTACGATAGCACGAAAACGAATGGATTAAGAAATTAAGAATTTTAAAATATATACATTAAAAATAGTGAACTGTCTTTAGTTTCTATACTATATACAAAACACAATCAGCGAAATCATGAATAAAAATTCCGTGCGGAATTTGTTCGCTTTTCCCAAATTCACAATTTATTATTTCCATATTTATGTCCAAAAGGGAATATTTTTGTGGACTCGGCGAGAATATTCCATAATTAAGTGATTCTAGTAGTTTTCAATGTTTTAAAAAATTGATTTTAAAAGAATTTCACTTTTTAAAATTATTATCCGTGCTGGAAATTCTGAGGGAAATATTCATGATTGCCCTGAATAATTTATTCCCATCCAAAGCGCATATCTCAGCCAATTTTCCGATCGACTTGAAATGTTTTTTGTGGCATACTCTATAAAATATACTCTACTACTATATAAAGGGGTCGATTATGCATTGCCACTAAACTTGAGTTGGGTTGTCAATTGTCAGCACAACTGAGATGAAATGTTGTATTATTGATATCAACCCAACTGAGTTGTCGATAAACGTGCTATCGATCAGTGTTTTTTCAAACTTGTGAACTCTATATTAATACAAAAGGCACAATTCGCAAAAAAAAACTATTTTAAAATGATAAGTTCAGTGGAATTTTTTTTGATGATGAAGAAAATGTACAGGACATGACATCTATTAGAAGAAATTTGAGGGACAAGTTCGGATCCATTGGAATTGCCATCTGCACTGTAAGTTGAAGCTCATGGAAAGATCTGTATAATCAGTAAAATCTTTTAGGTTTAAGGAGTATTTTCTTCGATTGAAAAGGATGCCGTAGTTTACATTGTGGAAACGTTAAAGGATGACTTCAAAGTAAGTTACAGATCAACAGCAATACCCCCACTTTTAAAAGTTTGCGCTGCGTTGAGATTTTTTGCGGAGGGAAGTTTCCAAAAGTCCCATGACAATGATTACAACAATTGCATTGCTCAATCTATATTGTCGAACGCATTCAAGGAATTTGCCCACTTGATAGAGGACAAATTGTGCCAAATTTGTTTCGAAATTGTCGGAGGAGTAAAAAAGACAAAACAAAAATCTTTTTTATTCAAAAACGAAATTCCCTGGTGTTGTCGGCTGTATAGATGGACATTGGATTTACACTGAATTTATCAATTAATATTTCAAACTGTTATTTTATTGTTATTTTCACCATATTTTTTATACACAAAATTAATTAATCATGTAAATAATCAACAATTGTTAAAAAAAATGTTTCTTTCCTTTTTATTTTACTTATTTCTTCGAAAATATTCACTGCAACTGAATAAAAACTGGTTGCTAAAAATAGCCGGTTCGTCAACTGAGATTCGCAACTTCAGTTGAAGGTTGCCATACATAAAGTATTTTTGATAATCGACCCCAAAATATAAAATAAGGGGTCGATCTTCGATAACAATTATCGTTGAGTGGCGTTGCCAGTTGTCAAAATTGATCCACGTATGGCAACTCTCAACTGAAGTTGCGAATCTCAGTTGACGAAGCGGCTGTTTTTCAGCAACCACAAATTTTCAGTTGCAGTGAACATTTTCGAAGAAACAAGAAGTAAAATAGAAGGAAAAATAAACATTTTATTAACAATTATTGATTCTTTGCATCATTAATTAATTTTGTGTATCAATATGGTGAAAATAACGACAAAGCAGCAGTTTTATTATTAATATTAATAAAAAAATATTAATTGATAAACTGAGTGAAAATCCAAACTTAGCCCGAGGAGTTCGGGAGTTTTGGTGAAACCAAAGTCACATCGGATGAAGCGTGGAGGTCCATTTCGGACAGTTTAAACAGCCATGAACCTCCAACACGAACGTACGAAGAGTGGCAGAGTCTGGATTCACTTTAAAGCAAAGTTGAAAAAGAAAATGCCTCAAAATAAAATAAACTTCATCGACACTGGTTGTGGTCCATCACAATAAGTGAATTTATCGCCTTTGGAGCGGACAGCAGCAAATCTTTTGCAAATGAATTTGGTGACAAATACAGTAGGTTCAGTTTAAGTACAAATGACGAACATCCTCCATCTATATAGCCAACTACACCAGGGGTTTTCGTTTTTGAATAAAAATGGTTTTTATTTTGCCTTTTTTCCTCCTCTGTCAACTTCGAAACGATCCAATTTTGGCACAATTTGTCCTCTATCAAGTGGACAACTTTCTTCCATACTTTCGACAATGTAGATTGAGCCATGCAATTGTTGAAATCATTGCCATGGGACTTTTGGAAACTTCCCTCCTCCAAGAATCGCAACGCTGCGCACACTTTTAAAAGTGGGGGTATTGCTGTTGATCTGTAACTTACTTTGAAGTCATCCTTTAACGTTTCCACAACGTAAACTGCGGCATCCTTTGGCAATCGAAAATATTTAAGGCGTATTTTGAAATAATTTACTGATTATACAGATCTTTCCACATGATCATCAGCTAACAGTGCAGATGGCAATTCCAATGGATTCGACTTGTCCCTCAAATTTCTTCTAATAGATGCAATGTCCTGTACATTTTCTTCATCATCAAAAAATAATTCCACCGAACTTATCATTTTTTGGGACAGCAAATAAAACTTGACGATCTGAAGATTCAATGGGCAGGTTATATTCCAATCTTGGGTTGTTTTCCAAATTTGCTCGAAAACTCAGCCAAAATATTAAAATATTGTCCAGAATACACAAAAGAGTTATCCAAAGCGCAATTATTTTTAAAATGTTTTTTTTTTTTTTTTTTTGAGAATAGAGGACACAAGTTTGAAAAAACACTGATCGATAACATGTTTATCGACCACCCAGTTGAGTTGACATTAATGGTACAACATTTCGTCTCAGTCGCGCAGACAACTGACAACGCAACTCAAGTTTAGTGGCAATACAAGATAGACCCATAAGTTTTTTTTTCCAAAAATTCAATATTTAAGGTCTGTTTGAGCATCCTTTGGAAATTTTTACCAAAGGCACTCCTTGTGGTCCTGTTTACAGCGATATTCACCCTTATTACGGTTGGCGTTGCCGTATTCAAAATTGCAAAAGTGACGTGTCGTAACGTCTAATTGGTATTATGTATGTATTTGTGCAAAAAAAAAACCAAAATTTTAATTTTTAAAGAATTCTTTTGGTAACAAAAATTAATAGAATTATTAGTAGATAATTTTTAAACTATTAATTCAGAAGAAGAACTAACCCTACAGTTTTTACAATCAAAATAAGTGTTCGGCGTAGACGTTTTTGCGGTCGTTGGCGTAGTCGTTGTCTTAGGGATATTTTTTGGTACCACGTAACATTTACGACAACGACAATTTTTTTCTCATACAAAATAAAAAATATATACATATATTTTTTAATTGTAAAACAATTTGTTTGAAATCATCTCTTGAACAAAAACTAAGAAATATGCATTGCATAAATATGAGGACTCTTAACAGATTTTTAAGAGAAAGTTTGTCATCTGATAAAAGCACGAAATTTATCTTTGAATAAAAGTAGTAAAGTTTGTATTTATTATAGTTATTTTCCAATATATTTTAATAATCATTGCCAAAAATTCTTTTGAAAATGATTTGTTTCTATTTTTATATGCTGTCGTTTACAAAATCGGTCGCGACTCTTTCCTCGTATTTCAACGCCGTACGTAATACCCATTTGTCGTATTAATACCGATTTGTCGTATCAAAAAAAATAAAAAATAAATAAATGTTATATTTAAAACGAGAAATCCGTTCTGGGAATTGCGAATGTATTTCTTTCGATTTTTTAAGGATATAACATGCTATAAAAGTCAAAAATTGTCGTTTTATATCATTTTTCATCACATAAAAAATGTAACTTACGACTACGCCTACGTCACTTGAACGTCTACGACTACGCCAACCGTAATAAGGGTGATTATGTTTTTTCGTGGGCAAATTATTCGGAAACCAACTGAAATAACTGGTGGGCACAATATCTTCGAAATACTGTTGAGCTTTAATCGACAAAGCAGACTGATACTTCTTTACTTGTTAACAAATAATTTAATTTTAGTCTTTTTAAATACTTCATAGAACACTAAACAAGCACTTTGTATACGAGTATACATATGTACATATTTACATTTATTCCTCAGTAGTCAAACGATTGTAAGCGTTTCGCAAAGACTTTATAAAAACACTGACTCCAGTTTAATGAAATGTGGCATGTTATAAAGTTCTTTCGCTGTTATCTCAAAAATATTCATAGCTTTTTTTAATTACATATTTTATTTGCTCGTGTTTTTTTAAAGAAAAAGGTCAATGAAATGTAAATTGTTATAAAATACGGGTGAGTACTGTTAATGTAATATTAATACTGATTAAACAGTAAAAACAGTCCAACACTGTATTTCTGGAGCCACCGTTGTGCAGTGATAAGTGTGGCCGTCTAGCACCCAGTAGGTCTGTGCTGTGGAAAATCCACTAAGGAAAATGCTAACCTATTTCTGAGTATTTTTTCCATGAAAAAATTCACTGATATACTACTATATTCGTGCCTCAGGCAGCGGGTTCTTTCGTACCGGATTGACCCGAAACCATAGTGTTTCGGCCAGCGGCTGCCAACCCAGTATCAAACCTGTGCTTCACGTAGGTTTCTATGCTGCTACAATAAAAACAACTATACGATATCAATGCGCTGAATTGGGTTGCATTAATAGATGTATCTTCTTATCTCTTCGGAGATGTTCGTGTGATCATTTAAACGGTATAATTGTTGTCTACATACCTCAGATTCCATAGGAGTTTATAAAATAGTAAAAAAAATCAAAATAAGTGTATATATTTTTTATAGTTATAGTTTATTTGTTATTGTATAAGATTTTATTTAAATAATGCGTATTTGTATATATCGAATTTCGTAAATAATACATTTAGAGTTCATAACAATAAAATTATAATTATAATAAAGTAAACATATTATATGTATGTGTATATTGTATGTAAATATTATAGAATCCATTCCAACTACATTTTCAAGAAAGGATTTACAACAATACATTCGTTATCATTATTTGTTCCCCACCGAATTTTGTAACATAGGCTTAGGTTTCGATCATTATTAAAATATAATGGAATTAAAATTGTACAGATTGTATATACAAACATACATACAATGAATGCATGCTTTGTTTTTTATACTTGATAACATGGAAATAAAAAACATACATGCAAACCAATAGCAGAGGTATGTTTTTTCTCTTCGAATGGAATTCTAAGTTATAGTCGGAAGGGAACAATTGATCAAGTTTAAGCAGAAGAAAAACAAAATACATTTATAGTTTTTTCAAAGAGATTTCATATAAAAAATAATAATAACAAAAAAAGAAAAACAAGAAAACTAAATTATAATAAAACAAAAAAGTTAAAGAAAAATACACAGTTTTTAAGTAAGAATTTTAGACATTTGTTACTTGTTTGGTTTTTTGTACACGAAAGGAGTATTTGTATTTTAATGCAAAATTGAATTGGATGTAAATTTAACTTTTTAATGCTCCTCAATGACTTAAATTGTTATAATGTTGTATTTTTTCATGCAGATGAAGTTATTTCCAAATTAATAATCCAAATCAAACTCAGTAAATAGATGTCACTACTTCCCTTATAATTTTTTGAATAAAAAATATATTTCTTCGCAATTTGTGGTCTCAATGTTGTTTGTCGCTATAATTTATTCATTCTTGAATCCTAGAAGTTGATAAATTGCGAAATACCTTCCATAAAAAGGTGTAATATTTGACTAGAATAACGTACAAACCCCTGTACCGAGAAAGGAAAATATTGGTGAATAAAATCGGGAGTCATCTTAAACAAGATATTGGGATATAGTAACATTATTTAACTTAGGGAATGCTAAATAGACATACCACAAAAAAAAGACTTATGACCTGTTTTTCTATAACGATTCGAAACCAAATATATTCGAATTACTATCAAACTCCTGTTTTTTGAAACATATTTTATTAATTAAAGTTTTCAATCCAATCAAACAAATATGTTCTATAATAGCAGGAGTCTGGTATTAATTCGAACGAATTTGGTTTCGAATCTCCATATATAAGCATGCCATAAAAATGTCTATCCTTAGGTATGTTACTTCTTTCGATATAGCCTCGAAATCATGCCATTATTTGGTGGGTGTTAATTCTGTATAGGTTTCTTTGTAGTTAATCTTATGTACCAAATGAAAATAACTTCCTGGTCTGGTCATATAGACTGTCAGTTCTTAGATAGAGAATAACGTTGGACATCTACCCCTGCAAAAACCTTGTCATGGCACTTATATAAGCTTGATCACAACTTCTGTAAATTCAAAGCCTAAGTCTTGGTAATCAAAAGGGGAACAGATTGAGCGTATGATCACGGTGGTGAATAATTGCTAGTGTCAAAGAGACCAAGAATCATAGCACAAAGAACCAAAATGCAACGTGTCTAAAACCATTAGACCAACTTCGTCAATTCCCAGAAAAAAAATCGCTTATTAGTTCGAGTAATGACAGGAGTCATTAGCGGTTATTGTAATATTAAGGTGTTCATCAGCTAATGAAACGTTGACAGCATTGATTACAAAATAACTGGGACGTCATAACGTGGATTTTATTAAAATTTTAAATTTTTCCTGGACATAGTTAACTAATTTGGAATGACTCGAAGAGGAAATAAAATGTCTTCAAGGCAATCTCGAATATTGCTATTGAATTTTATATATGTATTGTACTTAAGAACTCCTTTTGCTTTTTTGCACATATGTTTCCTTTGAATTCCGCATTCGTAATTGCTGCGCTTGTCTTTTTCAATAAATACATCTAATACAACACATCATCATATCTACATAATTCATCCGGCAAAAAACTCCTTTCGTTATACACTATTTTCTGGTAATATAAATATTTATATACGTTATAATATCTTTGAAATGTATATAGATAGGTATGTGTGTGTGATTATAAGTTAAGAGTTTTCATCTACAGCTAGCTACTACTCCTCTACATTTTATTACTAAGTAATGTACTTGTTTTTTTTTGTCAGATTGCCTTTGGCATAAAACCAATAATAGAGTTGGTTCTCCCATATTTATCCACAGGTCGGCCATCGTATCATCGTACCATTTCCTCTGTTTTATTGTTCAATCATGCTACGCTTAATGGCCTCCTGTAGATCATCATCAAATGTTTCCGGTTTCGAATAATCTGCTGTGAATTTTTCTGGTAGTTTAGCACCATTTTCATTTAAGGTTGTACCCGCCGCAGCAGCAGCCGCCTTTTCTGTGTTCGACACAGCTGTGAGTAAAGTTTTATTTTGTACTTTTAATAGATTTTCAGTTCTGGGTATTGCAGATGAACCTAATGATGATGTTGCTGTTGTCGATGTAGCAGTCACTGATGATGGCAATGAGTATTTTTGTTTGCTGTTATTTAAATTTTGTGATGTTGTGGAATTATTGAAATTGTCATTGGAAAAAGCATCAAATTTTGCAAAATTGTCAATAGGAGTGTCATTGATGTTGTTATTAAATGATATTGGGGATTTGTTTTGTAGCTTTCCTTTGTTCAAATTTGTTTCTTTGACTGTTGTATTGGCATTCTTAAAAAAATCGTCCTCGAAATTGTTATCATTAAAGGCATCAAACATTGCTGCAGCCGTTATGGGTTCCTTTGATTTGCCACTACCACCAAAACTACCACCAAATGCATCAAATGGTGATTGCCGAGATTTACTGTCCGTCACAGTGAAGGCATCATCAAAGGCATCCAAAGATGTTATAGATTTTCCAGTTGTTTTCTTTTGATTGCTGTTTGAATCAAAACTTTTGTTCGAATGCGTATCGAAGTTGTCATTAAATGCATCAAAAAATGGATCGGGTTTATTGATCTTAGTCAATGATGTCGTTGTCTTTTTGTTCGATTCCATAGTTGAGGTAGATGATTTCGTCGAGAATGCATCGAAGTCGGCAAAATTATCAAATAGATTTGATGAGTTCGATGTGGTGGTGTTGGTTGCACTTGGTATGGGTGTATTACTTTTCGATTTGTTGTTATTAGTGGTGTTATTTGTAACATCCATGGCGCCACTCATGCCTGTAAAAGCACTTGATGAACTCGAATGATGTGATGGCACTGGACTTGGATTATTGTTAAGATTGAATGATTCGAATTGATTGAGGAAATCACTGCTAACAGTCGAATTTGATTTTGCCGTGCTATAAATATTGGAGCTTGATGTTGATATGGTTTGCATAGAATCTTGGGTGCTGTTGTTAGTGTTTGTTTTATGTTTATCGTCTAAAATTAAAAGCAAAGATTTTTAATCAAATATTGTGTAAATGATGTCTGTATGTGAGTTGAAATTAATAACACAGGAATAGGTGAATTATATACAAAAACACTTAGATGATACTATGCAATAATAAAAGTTCAAACAACTTCTATTCATTTTTAAAAATTACATATCGGATCTTAAACATAATATCCAAAAATACCAACAGGACATGGATTTTGTATTCTTTTGTAAAATTGGATTTGAGTGAAGTAACCTATAAGATATTTCTTAATGCTGGGATATAAGCAACAACGTGCCCATCTTATTGAAAGGCTGCGCCTCAAAGAGCGGATTTAGTTGTCTAGCTCTTATAAAGGAAAGAGAGGGTTATGCCATGGTGAAACTTTTTACCCTGCACGAAAGACAGACAAATGAAAACATGGACCCGGCCGACGAGCTCTACAACACATCAAAGACGCCAACTCAGTATGTGGACATTATGAACTGAACAATGGAGTCCTTATCCTCTTGGAGGAAAAGTACCATTGGCCTTAGTGATGATGATGATAATTACACTGACGGCAAATGGGACCATACATACCTATCAGATGAACTACACCTTTTTCAGATGTAATTCGTCGAATCATTTTAGTTGTAATTCGAGAATTCCGTTTGTAATTCGTAACATTTTATTTGTAATTCGAGAAATCCATTTGTAATTCGAAACATTTCATTTGTAACTCGAATTATTCAATTTGTAGTTTCAATTTATCCATTTGTAATTCGAATTATTCCATTTGTAATTTGAAACGTTTTATTTGTATTTCGTAAAACCAAATATAAAACCAATGGAACCAAAAAATTTGTAATTTTTGGTATCGAATTTCAAATGAAATAATTCGTATTACAAATAAAACAATTCGAATTACAAATAGAAAAATTCGAATTACGAATGAAAAAAATCGTATTACAAATAGAATAATTCGAATTACAAGTGGAATTCTCGAATTCAAATGAAATTACAACTGAAATGTTTCGAATTACATCTGAAAAAGGTGTATGACCATCACGACGATGAATGCCTCGTCGGGTTAACAAAAAAAAAAAACATTGTTCCACAACATCCCATACGGGACAAGGGAGACTTCTCTCATATCAATGAGTGCACCCCGATTCATAGTTAGCTCAATGATATGGGACCTACAGTTTATCGCCGAGTCCGCCACCGTGGTGCAATGGTATGCACGCCCGCCTTGCACGCAGAAGGTCGGGGGTTCGATTCCCCGGCCAGGCAACATCAAACATTTTTCAACGGTGGCAACATACCCCTCAGTAATGTTGGCGACATTTCCTGAGTATTTCAGCCTTGTAAAACTTCTCCACAAGTGGTGTCTTAAGACACGCCGTTCGGACTCGGCCTCGTCGGGTTATGAGACAATATTTCTCTTCGAGCTGCCATCGTCACCGGCCAATAGGATACCACCCTCTCCAGGCAAAATGCAATTGTGGAAGTAGATGAAGGTGGAAAGCAAAAATCTCCTCCTTCATCCACTGACACAATGACGCCTCCTCCATCGAGGTTAAAAATTATAATAGGTCTTAGTTAGATTGAGCTGAAACTTGGATTTATGGCGATATTTGCATACATGTATCCGCAACAACCCAAAAGATTTCTCCCAATGAACCACATCCTCCTCTCCGGGGGAAACAACTTTATTGGCTACCAATGAGAGCAATGATAAGGTGGAAAAGATTCTCTTTCAGAGCTGATATGAAACCCAACCACGCCATGTAAAACGATGGCGTGGCTGTGAATGGAGGGATTGAGAGGTTTAGCCCTCATCTACCCTATATCCTAATGAATCGGATTCCTCTCTCGAAACCAATTTTGGTTACTCCGGCTAGGAACACCAATAAAAACAATCTAGGGACTACAGAGAGTCGGAAATGACAATAAAAGAAGGGTGGTTGAATAAATTATTTCATTTTAACCGATTCTTAGTGTATTGCAGGTCAGGTTTGTTTGTTAATAACATTTTTCAGCTGATCGTGGCTATATATAAAAACGACATTTTAGTAGAACTAAACTTACCATCTGAACTGATATCATCTTTAAATACTTTCTCAGGATCTGTGGAAAATTCATCATCGTCATCGGCGAAGGGATCCTTGATATTAAATGTATCTTCATAACGATAATTCTTAAAGGGGTCATCATTGAAATCTGTAGGACCACTAATAATTGAAGATGTCGATTTTATGGTACTGAAGGGATCCACAGCTCCAAATGACACTGCTGTTGTTGTCGCAGATTGTGGTGCAGAAAATGCATCAAATAGACTGGTTGCTGTTGTTGTTGTCGATGTCACCGTTGTTGCAGCCATCTGCTTTGGTGTATTTGAACGGGAACGTGTTAAGGGATTATTGCTATTTGTGACATCAAACGTGGATGGTGGTGATGATAATGTTGATATGTTTGTGGTATTTGTTGTGTTGTCAGTGTCAATGGATGATGTGATGTTGGTGCTGGTAGTGGTGATGTTTGCATTTTTGAATAAATCGGAAAATGAATCATCCAGTTGCTTCACAGCACTGCTACTGGAGTTATTCGAGCCTAACGTTTGCGATGTGTTTAATGAAATGTTATTACTATTCGGTGTTGTACTGGAATTGGTTGCAATGGATGAACTAGAGTTATTGCCGGCGGCGGCAGGTGTTAGGGTGAAATTTTCAAAGAGTGAAAGATTTGAGGTTGACGATGAGGTCGATGTATTGGATTTTGAAGTCTTTAAGGAATTCACTGATGATTTGTAGGGTATCGTTGGCAGGGGTGGTGGTATAATGGGTGCCTAGATAATTTTAAGTGGGCGGTTTTTGTGTGTGTATAAAAAATAAAGGAGAAAAAATAAAAGAGAAATAAAAATGAAATTAAAATTTCTATACTTAAATAAAAATGCTAGAAAAAAATTAAGAAAAAACATTTATGCAAATTAAAAATAATTTTACAAACAAAATAAAGACCGAACACAATTTATGCACATCGTTAAGACTGAATTGTATTTAGTTATAAAAATTGTATTTAGTTAAAAATCATAAAATGTTTCGTTTCTGCCATTATTAATTTGAGCCACTGTACGTAGAAGCCTGCAAGGACATAAAGAGCAGCTGCGATATTTATGGCAACTGGACATCCTTGGAACATAGATTAATTGGATCATAATTAGATCGCAAATGTAAACTTTTTAAACAAATAAAGTTGTATAACGAATGTTTTGGTTGAAATTTTCCAATTTTAAACCACAATATTGTAAAAAAACTCAAAATAAAATTTGCATAAATTGTGGCCATAGTGTAATATAGATTTTAGCAAACTAATGAGATAACAAACATACACACAGCATACAAATGAGAGTAACAAAAAATAAATAGCATAAAAATTAAATGAATTCCCATTTCTAATAACGTTAACCTCACAAATATAAAAACGTATCGTTTTTTTTTTTAAGTACATAATTTCTTTTTATTGTTTATTGTTTATGCAATTGATTTTTATGCACTTGTTTTCGCTTAAATATTTTCTCCATTTATGATTATTTGAATATAAATTGAGAAAAAAATCAATGTTTTTTGTTTTATATTTTTTTGTTTATATATAATAATGTAATTGTATGCATATATGTATATAATGTAATATTTGCAGAATTTTATTGTTTGTTTTTCATTATTATTATTATTAATTTAACTATAGCTTTTTTGTTGTTTTTATTTGCAATTAATACTTTTTCCATGATAACGACGAGTTAAGAGTGTCATTCAACTGAAATGATCACTTAATTGTGTGTGCGTCCTGCCCCCTTTTACAGCGATAGTGGTGCGTATTGTAATGGTAATGGTATACTTTACTGCTCTTCTTTTATCATTTTGATTGCTCATTTCTGACCCCTGCTTCATTATACTTCCACATGACTGGTGTGTATTGCAATGCACTAACGGTAACAATTTTAAAAATTCGAAAGTCGATAACTGTTCATTAACTGTTTAGGTACACACCTTCGAACATAAATTGCAGTTTTTTATTTATCGCCAAGTCTGCCTTTTTTTCGTCAGCAATTAAACTTCTATAAAAATGATTGCGGTTGTTGGAAGTCATAAATTAAAGTAAGGCTGTCATTAATGTTCAAAGATGTGTACCCTTTTTTTTATTTTTTGTAACAATTTGAAGGTGAAAATTGTTCAATACTCTTGTGTCAGACTCTGAAAGTTTATGGGTAAATAGTGAGAAGAATAGGCCTGTTCGATAACCCAAAAGTTTGTACAAATTTGTTTGCTGTTCGATAACAAAGTGTAAATGAAAAGAGAGCGAATTGAGAGAGAACTTACAAGTTTTTGCAAGCAAAATTTTCTTTGTAAGAATTTGCAAGTTTGATCAGAATTTTTTGTGGCGGACTTTGCAATTCTTGGCAAAACATAAACAAAAATTTGGTTATTAAAATAATTACAAGATAAAAAGGGAAGAAATAACTAAATAAATAAAGGACAACGAGATGATAAGTAAAATAACTCATGTTGTAGTTTGTGAAGGCTATTTTTTATTTAAAAGGTATCAAATCCCAGCAAAAAGCGGTGCATCCATGGAGTAGGAGGAACACCATGTAGGCGTCCCTGGAGAACACACTAGATCTATTTTCCTTTTGTTGCTCATATTTATTTAATTTTCAGTGGAAAATCAAATAATTTTCCTTAACAACCTTCAATTGTTAAATTAAATCTTTTCCGCCAAAACTTCTTTGTCAAATCAGCTGACTTCTTGCAAGTGATGGCAAATTGTTGTTCGATAACATTCTGAAAAATTTTTAGCTTCGAGAGAGTAAAATTCATTGAGAGAAGTTACTGAGAACTTGCTGAGTAGCTGCAAGTACTTTTCACTTGCGATTTTATCGAACAGACCTGAAAAGTTCAATTATTTGACATTTCATGCTACGAAACACTTCACACCTAGCGTTGGTGTCATTTTCTCCTTGTTTTAAAGCAAAACGGTTCTCAAACTTTTATTGAGTATTCAGCCTGAGCTCCTTCATATCCCCACTAAGATAAGAGCTGAAATATTTTCAATTGCAAATTTATAAAATGGTGTATAAGTAGAAAAATTGTGGACTGCTCTCATATTAATTGTATAATTTTTTTGTACGCTGTTCGCTGTAAAAAGCGCTAAAACTTGAAGATGCTTGCACTTAAAAGAACCGAGATTTTGACTCGATTGCTTCAACCGTCGATAAATCGATTGGTAAAAATCAATTTATACATCCCTGTTCAATTCAAGCAACAAAACATATTGTAGATTACAGGTGATTATCAATTATTGACGCCTAAAGATATGTGAACATTTTAAATTCCTATTGACATCGATGTAAATGTATTACAGGTGTAAACAACACCACGCAATTGTACGCAAGTCATCACAATTATTGTTGGCATGAACGTTAAAAAATCTTTGCTTTACTTTATTTGACATCGATATGCTATAAATCCATAAAAAAAACGACAATTGGCGCCCAATTATTTTATTAAAAAAATATTTTTTAATCTCGTCAATAGTAAATAGATATATTTAAATAAATTATTTAATGTAAAAACAAAGTCATTCCTCTTATTCCTGTTGTCCTGACAAATTTTACTCTGTTCAACAACATAAAAAAGGTGGCAAATTACTTCAATGATAGGTAGTTGTTGAATTTGGAGGAAATATTTTGAAATACCGCAAGGCTGTTCAACTTCTAACTTGCCTACAACTTCCAACGCCCTCCAGATGCAGTAAAAATAATTTCGTAGACGCTTAAATCAGTGCCAGAGTTAACAGCTATGAAATCAAGAATGTTAGAGATTTCTGCAGGAATTAAACTAATAAACCTACGGATCAAATTCACTGCTACCCTGGCCTATTGATTCCAAATCTGCAGGATAAAAATTATTACTAATCGTACGTTAATTATTACATCCGTACGTTAATCCGTTGCATTCACAACAATGACTGAATCTACTGACCGTAAAGCATAGTACCCACGGTCCAACAGAACTGACAGTCATCGAGGTCTATATCGTTAATATCAAAGTCTAGCTGAATAATTACTTTCCTAATCACTAAATTATACCTTAAATGTTGTATTTCAATAAATTTTAGCTAACAAAAAGTTTTTATTTGCCAGAAAATTGCCGTAAAAGTACGTTGACTGTCAGTTTTGTTGGACCGTGTGTACTATGCTTAAGTATTCGTGTGAGTTATTATCAACATTTTCGTAACGGCGCGTTCATTTCGTAACGGCGCGTTCAGATCGTGTTTTTAGGTCCGCTGAAGTCAAAAAGATGCACCTGGTTGGCGTTCTCAGGTTGGTATTTTGAAAATTCTGTTTAAAGCAATTATAAATTTGTGGATTTGTTCTAAGACTTAATCCAAGGTAAATTGAACGACTTAAAATAAATAGGCTAGGTTTACTTTCGAAATTTTCAAATATGATTGATTTTCCAGCAATTAACACACCAATCAATACCATTATTTTCTAATCATTGATCTCATAATGTATGCAAAGGAGCACATTATCTCTATATATAGAATTGTGGAACTTAAATTTTAGGATTAAAAAGGAAAACAATTTTGGCTAACAATTCAAAGTGTTACTTTTTCAAGGCTTGAATAAACATTGATTTAAATTCACAAAATGTAACTAGGTTTTGTTATTCATTTGCTATAATATTATTCTTTTGGATGGATGGTTCTAATTAGCAGTATTTGTTCAGCATGTATGTATTGCGGTTTTTTTCTATTTACTATAATACTATTTTTGCAAATTTTCGTTAATTAGTTAGTTGGATAGGTTGTTAATTTTTATCCCAAATATAAGAGAACTTCAATTAGAGTATACAAAAGTACAGTATAATTTCGATAATGCAGTTACGAACACAATAGTCACTTCGAAATGAGGCCGAACAGCTTAAAATTGTAAACATGTAAATTACGCGATGTTTTGTGGTTTTCCACGCTGCTTGTGCGGAAAAGTTTTTTAAATTAATATTTTTAAATCAACTACATTCCTAGTACAATTTTTAAATTACATATTATTCTGCATTATCGAAATTATGCTGCATAACGAACAACAGGTTAAGGTACACGAAGACTAATAATTGATATATGTTTATGTATTCGTTAAGAGAGTTAAAGGATAGCCAAGGATAATGCATATGTTTATTAAGGAGTTTTTTTTTATATAAAGATGTATGTATGTCAAGGCTAATAATATTGCATTTTTTGTTTTAAATTTACTTTAGAGTAGTTAGTATGTGTGTTGTTGTTATTAAATGTACTAAATATTGTTAAGTCACTTGTGTAAAAAACAAATAATTTATTGTAATTATTGTTGGTTCAGAATGGCATAAACAGAAGATTTAAAAACTTTCTGACAAAAATTACAATAAAAATACAGCAGCCTTCAAAGAAACCTAACATCTTCCCAAACATCTTGACATTCGGGTTATATTTACAACGTTCAGTGTCCCGATAAATAAATACAAATAAATTCCATAAAAATCTCCCCCAAATCTTCAATGGGAAGGTTCCGACACCTTCTATGAAAAAATGTACTGATTTTCTATGAGAAGCTTTACTGATCTATGAAAATAATGAAAATTTCTTCGAGAAGCTTTACTGATCTTCAAAAAGATGATCTGCTGATCTTATATGGAAAAATCTCGTGATCTTCGATGAGAAGATCTGCTTATATTCTATGAGAAGATCACTGATCTTCTATGAGAATATCTACTGATCTTCTATGGGAAGATCTCCTATTCTTTTATGGAAAGGTGTGCTGAATATCTATGGAAAGGTCCGCTCATCATTAATGGGAAGATGTTGTGATCTTCTGGGGGAAGATCTTCTATGATTGCTGATCTTTTAAGTTCTGCTGATGTTTCAACGGAAGATACGCTGATCTCATATGACAAGATCTGCTGTTCTTCTATCCGAAGATCTGTAGATCTTCTATCCGAAGATCTCTGGATCTTCTGTCCGAATATCTGTTGATCTTCTATCCGAAAATCTGTTGATATTTTATGAGAAGATTCCCTGATTTTTTATGGGAAGTTCCCCTGGTCTTCAATGAGAAGACCCCTAATTTTCTATGAGAAGATTTGGCGATCTTCGACGGGAATTTCTGCTAATATTTGATGAAAAATATGATGATATTCTGTGAAGAGATCTGCTGCATTTTTATTCGAAAATCCCCTGATCTCCAATGAGAAGTTTCTTTGAGGCTCAATGAATAGAACGCCAATTTTCTCTGATAACATCAGCAGATTTTCTATGAGAATATCTGCTGATCTTCTATGGGAAGTTCTGCTGATATTCTATGGGAAAATATGATTATAGTCTATGAAGAGATATGCTGAACTTCTATTAAAAGTCCCCCTGACCGCCAATGAGAAGATTCTTTGATCTTCAATAAAAAGAACGCCAATTTTCTCTGAGGACATCAACTGATCTTCTATCAGATGATCTGCCGATCTTCTATGAGATGATCTGCTGATATTCTACGAGATCTGCTGAACTTTCATAAGAAGATCTCATAATCTTTCGAAAGCACTTAGAAAAAATATATAGATCTGTTATGAGATCCCATAATGTGTGAAGATGATCTGCCGATCTTCTATGAGATGATCTGCTGATATTCTACGAGATCTGCTGAACTTTCATAAGAAGATCTCATAATCTTTCGAAAGCACTTAGAAAAAATATATAGATCTGTTATGAGATCCCATAATGTGTGAAGGTACTTCCATGAAAAAATCCACTGATATTCTACGATCTGCGAAGATATTCTATGGAACATAAAATTATATTACATGAAGGGGTCTGCTGATCTCCAATGAGAAGATTCTTTGGTTTTCAATGAGAATAACGCCAATTTACTCTGAGAATATCTGGAAATATTATATGAGAAGATCTGATGATAGAGTTATAATTATGACTAGATTTGATTAATTTATGCCAAGTATATTTGAATTAGTTTAATGATTTGAATTACATACATCATTAGTTGTCGGTCGGTGTTTTGTTTATGAAAAAATCAAGGGAAAACATTTTATAACATTTATGTATATTTAGTAGATATATATAATTATTGTATTTTCAAGAGTTAATTTGCCTTTAACGAATTCTTTCTTTTTGTTATGTATATGTTTGTGTATACATGTAAGTTTGAGGGTGTGTTAATAAATCGTTAATAATTATTCTATATAATGAAAAATAAAACTAGATTAGATACGCGACAATGAGATGTTTTTTATTATTATAAATGATACTATTTTTATGGCGTTCACTGAAAATAGTAGATTGTTTCAAGAGAAAAGATATGAAAAGCATACGGTTAGTTAGTTTTGTTTGTGATTTTCTCTCACACAAGGGAAGAGAGGTAAGGAGGTAGCCAAAGAAAAATGTTAACGATCGATCTATATCGATCTTAATTTAGCTTTCAAATAAAACTTATCGGAAATACCAACAAAAAAGAAAACAGAATGAATGATATATATGTTTTATAAAAGCCATTATCACAATTGAATGAAGGATATAACGAACATAAAATTTATTAGTAAAATTAGTCAACAAAAAAGCCAAATACAACAACTAGTAAACAAAAGTTTTGTTATAAAAATAAGAAAAAACTAAATTAAATATTAAAAAATAAAAATTTTGTTAAGTTTTTGCATAAAATTATAAACGAAAAAATGTATTAAGCGGTGTGCATGCATTACCACCGATCCCAACGCACTGAAAATTACCAACCTTAGTATCAAAATCGGCAAAATCAGCAAAACCTCCGGAACCCGTATTAGAACCAAAGCCCTCTGGTTGTGCTGGACGAGCAGGAGCCTGTAAAATGTAAAAATAACATACAGAATGTTGATATATATGCTATACGACAAAAAGGGAACGACAATAAAAAATTAAAATTCAAAGATGTAAAAAATGCAGATTTGTAAATGCTACAAATCGTTTTACAAGGGCCAATCAAATAACAACTGAAGTAGTTCAGAATGAAGTAGAACTTCCACTGCTACTTTTTTGAAACCGTTCACAGTGGAGAAGGCACGCTGTTGTCTGCTCTAAAAAAACATTACTTCTTTTATATAAAAATATGTATTCCGGAGACACTTGTTGCACTCATAATTCGACAACATTTTCGTTGACATTAAACATTTTGCTGAAAAGCTGTGCTACATTAACAGCGTTTTTCTGTACGTCGATTTGAAAATGAATGCGAAAAAGTACCAAACTACTTTGAGTTTTCAAATTTGTTATTTGCATTGACAACATTTTTATATACTCATATTAATGCAAACCGTTGCCTTTCTTGCGGATCCCTTATTTTATAACAAAAGATTCTTTGTACGCTGTCGTCAGCAAAGGGATTTGAGAGATATGTTTATACTCCTCAGCTTGTTACCAAAAGAATACACGCGCGGGCGATTTGAAAATGCTTCCGAACAGAACCTTGAGGATTTGCATGCATACTAAGATCTAAAAAACCTTTGCAGTGTAGCGATGTTTTTGTCCTGTGCTGTTTTTGCAATTCTGGGAAGAGTGTCTGTACGATTCATCATTACTGTCATCCATGCCTGACTTCGGGATCTATCAGTTTGGCTATTATGAGGATATGGACTTATTGTTCTCGACTCCCCATATAAGATGGGTATTCGACAAATTGTCGGTAAAAACACCTCGGCACCTCTATGGATCAGTCAGCATGAGTAAATTAAATCCTATCATCCATTTCAAGGGAGACTTCTCTCATATCACTGAGTGCACCCCGATTCATATTAGCTCAATATTTACTTGCTCAAAAACTGCGCACCGACCAACTTGGTTACCGCCTTTGCTGGTAACCTAGTATCTAATGCGTAACACTACTTCTTCCAACATGAAGTAGTGTTACACCTATAACCCGTTGTACAGCATTTTTGTCGGCGTGATATTCACTGTGAGCGCATCTACCTGGGCAGTTGCACACTTGACTCCTGCCACCACACATTCCACTAGAGTGTAACCCAGGTCTTGTTCAATAGGAAAGTAATTCATCCTTCAATTCTACAGAATCATGGAATCCAACGTTTCTTACATCTGAGTCCACTATAATTGAATTGCATTAACTGGGATAGGGACATTAACAGCAGGAGTTTTGTTTTACTGGGTGCTTTCGGATTTTAAATTGGGCACTGCATGATACAGAACAGTCGCTATCACTACAATCGAGAGGGACAATTCCATAAACACTCCCTGTCCCGACATCTAATGCGTTTTATTGAAGTATGGATGTGTTGGATACGGAACACAAATACATTTTGGCATGGGATGGGGCACACTGTGTTGTCTCCTTTTTTATTGACGGGATCAATCATTCGATATGTGTTCCTCTTGACATATTGTACTAACCTACTGATGCATACACATTATCAGCGTATCGCACCATTGTAATAACAAGTTCGTTAACGAATGTCCGAATAGCCTTAAAAATTCCTTACAAAGACCTTAATCTCTTGCACCCACAAAGACTGTCATACATATATACCTAACGTCAGTAAAAATAGCATCATTAACTCTACTGCCCCAAGTAGTGGTTGTAAAATCCTGAATGACCTATGCTTTATTCGGCCAAGGATTGATAACTCATATCAGTGCATATTATAGTAAAAGTAATTTCTTACCTGTAAAGGTCTTGGTGGTGCTGGTCTTGGTGGAGGTACCTTTGATTTCTTCGGAGGTAAAGCTGGGCTAGGTGATTCTGGTCTTGGTGGAGGTCCTGATTTTGTAGTAGTTAGATTTTGTGTTTGTGGCTGTGTATTGGGACTTAAAACTTGACCCTGTCCCGTGGGAGCATGAAGTGAAGCAAATGGATCGTTGTCAAAGTTGTCCTTTACAGGCTTAACATAAGAAGGAATAATAGTTACAGTTATTGAAATATACATTCTGACAAAGCAATTACCTCAGCTGGCTTATTTGCAAAGGCACTACCGCCAAATGCATCACCACCAAATCCTGTTGTATTGCTACTGGCAAAAGCATCAAAACTGGCATCAAAGCCTGTGTTGAAACTATCATCAAAGCCACCTTTCGCTGGTGCTACAGTTGTTGTATTACTGGCAAAGGGATCACTGTCAAAACCATTGCTTGTAAAACCGCTATTTTTGTTATTCATGGCCGTGGTGTTGGTATCATTAAATGGATCATCTTTTGGTATTTCTATTTCTTTTTCCAATTGTATGCGTGCCTCGCTGAAATCGGGTTCAATTTTCAATTGATATTCTGATACTAATTCAGCATTTTCAGACTCGATTGCAGCACGACACAGAAGTAGAGCATCAGTCATTTGACGTTGGGTTTCCATTAACTGTGTTACCATTGAACGTATCTAAAATGGAATTCAATGAAATAAGAAGCTATTGCCAAAATATTATAAAATTGTGTACTAACCGAACTAATTTGTAATTGGGTATTCTGCAAATGATTGGTAAGTTTTTGCAATTCGCGATTATTTTCATCGTATTCCTTTTGCAAGGAATTTTCTTCATCTTTGAGTTTTTGCAACTCTGAACGTTTAGCATTCAGTTCACCCTCTTGTTCGTTGATAGTATCTTCCTGCTTTTGACATTGTTCGCGAATCTTATTGACCTAAAATAAAAAGGTAATAAAAAACAGAAGGTGGGATTATTTAGTAAAACTGAGCAAATAAATGTGTAACGAAGAGATGGCGTTGTCGCATTTTACATTTGCTATTCATTTAACTAGCTAGAGAGAGGGAGCAAAGACACATGCACAATGTTTTTAATATCTTTGACGGATTTCGACGGTAAAGCGAAATGTAATGAGATTACAACAAAACAGGTTAAAACATACTAAACAAATATTAATTGAAATTTAACCACATTTTCTTTGCTTTTGGCAAAAGAAAAAAAGAAAAGAGATAAGTATATTAAAGAACAGAACTAAAAAGGAAAATAAACTAAATTACAGAATAAAAGCAACACAAAACTGATTAGACAAAACAATCAAAACAACACAACACAAATCTGGAAAGGAATAACAAAAAACCAACCTGATTTCTCATTTTAGGAATTTCGAGATTTATGATTTGCAGTGACTTCTCATATTCAAGGCTCTATGTAAATGTTTTTGGGTAGGGAGGATTTCAATGAAATGTATTTCGATTTTTTGTTTGTTTTTGAAATTGTTTTCCCAGTTTGGGAGAATCAAATAATAATATTGGTGTTTTTGGGAGGCGAATGGGCGGATTCATACAAACCAAGGGTTTAATTTTTAAAAATAAACAAAACAAAATTAGCAAAAGTAATTAAAATAAAACAAAACTCAAAAAAGTAGATTATTTTTTAAGATAGTGTTTACACAGAACTTACCTGAGCTTTAAGATCATCCAAACGTTTCTGAGCTTCACCACGTTGATTTTCCAATTGTTTTAATGTGGCCGACAATGTATCCAATTCGCTCTGAAAAAAATTATGAAACACAGTTAAAGATAGTAATATAAAATGATAAGAGAAATAAATGTTATATGCAGTAAATGTATTCATTAAGAAAATATATCTCGCCTCTTTTCATTAAAGAAAAAACAGTATATATCAAACAACAGTCCTAGTCTGGCTTTATGTCCGTAAAAGATATGTGGCAGTCTCGCCCCTCTTTTCAACCTAACGGTATATATAAATATAACGTGCAGACATAATCTACAGACCATGTCTTTGGCCACTCGAAGCTCGTCTGGAACTATTGGTCGTTTGGTGCTTTTCGGCATCGCTACCCGTGAAAAAATTGGGAGGATGTAGAGGGTTCGACTTCTGACTCAGGTTAGGTCTCTTGGTTAGGTTCTTCGGTTGAGACCACACGTCCTCCCTGTCCTTGATTAATATTGGGACTGGCTTATCATTTGCCTTCACATCCTTCCAGGAGTATCCTGCGAAATCGAAATCGCTCCGATGAAGCCTGTAGGCGATACTGGGGTTTATGTTGACGTTGAACTCAATTTGAACTCTGCGGACATCGGGATGAGAAATAGAGTTTGTTGAGATCATGATTTTTTCTCCATTATAATTTAATCTTAGGACTGATTTATCCTTTGCCTTCACATGCTTCGGGGATTGCCCTGCGTTAACACTTGAAGGCATTAATAAGAGATTGAGCGAAATCAACATCGCACCCCTGTAGGGGATATATTGTGGTTTATGTTGACGTTGAACTCAACTAGCCCTTTGCGGACATCGGGATGAGAAAGGGAGATCAGATTTTTTTTGTGGCAAGTGAGGGTCACCAAACAAGCGACAAAAAGTCGGGATGAAAAAGCAATAAATTCTTGTTTTATTTGCTCAAAAATACCTGAGGCCTAATAGCTAAACATCAACAAAATTATAAAAATAAAAATAGGCCAAATATAACAACTCTAAAAAACTATTTAAACATAAACAGAGAGCAATCTGTGTTTATTTAATCCAGTCTTTTGCTAAAACTTTGTCGAAGTATAATAGTTATAATCAGTTGTAAATTATTACGTAGCTGATAGCCATTGCTGATAATGCCATGTTTTTCCATACTGTTTATCTAATACTAAATATGTATAAGTTAAATATGAATAAATAAATAAAAACCATTGTCGAATATTGCTAAAAGAAATTCGAACCTGTTCCTTAAACTTAAAATATTTAAATTTTGGTTTAATATCGGATAAGCTTATTGTGGTAGCTCATCCGATATTAACCTGTTTTACTTACCTGTAAACTTCTAACTTCACCATTTTTAATGCGTATATCAGCTTCTTTTTGAGCAATTTCAGTTTCTAAAGCTCTACGTTCTTTCGCCAACTCCTCGATTTCCTTTGAAATCATTTCCAATTCTGGATTGGTATATGTAGGCTTTGGTTCCTGCGGATTTAAGATTACGTAAGAAAAAAAACAAACAAATATAAATTTGAATTTCCTCGCTTTGTACATACCTGTGGTTGTATATCTACTCCAGACACAATACCTCGCATAGATGGTGGTACCATATTGGCAGTCAATACCTGAGGTGGGTCAATACCTTTTTGTTTGCGTTCTACCATCCACATGGCCAAGGCAAATTGTTCCAAAGTTAATTTGCCCGACTGATTGGTATCGCAGAGGGCCCTACAGAAGAAGTCATTGATTAATTGATAATAGAATACTCCACATGGTACCATACATACCAAATATGGGCCAACATTTTTTGTGGCACTCCAGATTGCAAAAATACATTCTTAACTTCCAAGCCAGATACTAAACCATCTTTATCTCGATCGGCTTCCCTAAACATTGTTTCGAAACGTTTAAATTCTTCTGCACCAACAACCCAATCAGCATTGGCAGTAACCGATGGTGGGGCACCGATGGGTATTAATGGATCTGTTGATATCAGAGGACCAACTGTGGCTGGACCACCAACGGGTGGAACACGTTGTATTGCTGGGGGTATGGGTATAGCTGGTGGTGGAGCAATGTCTTTTGGAAAGTTTGCCACAAAACCGCCATCACCAAATCCATCGTTGGCTGGTGGACGAGCTGGTCCAGCCGGTATAACAGGTGGTGCAGGTTTTGGTGGTGGTACACCAGGTTTTCGCAATTCTGGTGGCAACACATCGGGCACCGTACGTTTTTCTAATGTCTTATAAACTAAGTGCATGGCCACAATAAATTCATGTTTATCCAAATTGCCATCTTTATCTTGATCGGCTAAATCCCAAATTTTTCCCAAAGTTTCCATAGGGAGTTTAGAATCCAATAATACTCCTTTCACCTTATTGCCAGGTAACATTCCACCAACAGGTTTCAATGACTCGAAGAGTTGTTCATATTTTAGGCGATCGATGACCCTGATTGACCAATCACCTGTGGGTACAGCGGCGGCAGGCACAGCAGTTACAACCGGAGATGGTGGTACGCGAGGTGGCATAATTTTTGGTATATCGCCCTGATAATAAAATAAAGTGTTTTTTAAAGAAAAGGTAATTAAAATTAGGTTGGTGAAAATTGGTTAATAGTTAAAATTGGTTTAATGTACAAAATGATATATAACGTCGGCAGTAGGATATCGACCGCATTCGAACAAATTCTTGTTGATAACTGGGCGCCTTAACAAGTAGCATGGGCTAAATCAAAACGTTGACCTGCACCGACAAATTTCTGGACAAAAGTTTTGTGCACCAACGAAAATTAAATACCAAATTTCAGATATTTCAACGGGATGATGAGGCTAAAAACTATTAAAGACCGAAAATCGGGAGGTACAGTTCTAAGAAGGCTACATCAAGACGTGGATCTGCCCCAACAAATTTCTGGAGAACAACTTTGTAGCCGCAACGAAGACTAAAGACAAAAGATATCGTATATATCCGAGCTGTGTCTTGATTTCAACATACGGACATCGACTTGGGATTTTATGGTGACCAAGAATGTTTGGTGGAGGGTATAAAAAGGACTTTTAAAGTAATTGGTTCATTCACCAGCGTCGCAAGGAGCTCAAGCTTTTTCGAACTGAAATTATGGCTCCGAAGCAATAACACAGTTGAGAGGTCTGTAATATCGCATTAAGTGGCAGTAAAATTTATGGGTCGATTCCGTACTGCGAGGCGAGTCGTGTCGCGTTGCCAAATGCAATTTTTCGATTCCGTACGGCAATATTCGCCTGACGCCATCAAATTTTGTCGCCGTAATGTTCATTTTTCGGCGACAACAAATTAGCTGTCGCCGTACATTTTTACTAACGAATAAAAACGAAAAATTGAAATGTAAGTAACATTTTTATTTATTTTAAGTGAATTTATTTAATATACGTTTTTGGTGTTTTAGTACTTATAATGGTGAAAATTACTACAAGACAACAATTTGAAATGCTGGTTGAAAAAATGGAAGCCCATCCAAACGTAACTCGTTTGGTTAGACTTTTTGGCGAAACTAAATCCACTTTTGATGAGGTGTGGACGGATGTTGTGGAGCAATTAAATAATTGTGTGCGTACACCAGATGAATGGCACAGAGTGTGGACTCATTTTAAATCCAAACTAAATAAAAAAAAATGTCTCAAAATAAGAAGAACATTACAGCTACAGGAGGTGGACCTTCACAAGAAATATCTTTGTCGTCAATGGTGCAAGCGGTAGCAGACTTACTACAACTTAATATGGTTTCAAATCCTGCAGGTGCAATCTACGGAATTGAAGAGACATGGGATGATAATAACAGTGAAATTATACAATCTGCTGAAGTGGAAAATGAAAGACCTCAAAATGAAGTAGAGATTGACAACGTATTCTCCACTCGCAGGAAACGAAATAAACCGCAAGACCAAAAGATCCACATTCTTAAGGAGCAAACCGCAACTCAAAACGAACTTTTGAAGTTAAAGGTTAAAGTCATTGCCATGAGATTTTTGAAAGCTTCCTTCTGCAAAAAACCTTAAAGCAGCACACACTTTAAGGAGTGGCTGTATTGCTGTTGATCTGTAGGTTTTTTTAAAGTCATTTTTTAATGCCTCTACTATATAAGGGGTCGATCATCGATAACAATTATCGTTTAGTGGCGTTGCCAGTTGTCAAAATTGATCCATGTATGGCAACTCTCAACTGAAGTTGCGAATCTCAGTTGACGAAGCGGCTGTTTTTCAGCAACCACAAATTTTCAGTTGCAGTGAACATTTTCGAAGAAACAAGAAGTAAAATAGAAGGAAAAATAAATATTCTATTAACAATTATTGATTCTTTGCATCATTAATTAATTTTGTGTATCAATATGGTGAAAATAACGACAAAGCAGCAGTTCGAAATATTAATTGATAAACTGAGTGAAAATCCAAACCAAAGCCACAGCGGATGAAGCGTGGAGGTCCATTTCGGACAGTTTAAACATCCATGAACCTCCAACACGAACACATGAAGAGTGGCAGAGTCTGGATTCACTTTAAAGCAAAGTTGAAAAAGAAAATGCCTCAAAATAAAATAAACTTCAACGACACTGGTGGTGGTCCATCACAACCCAGCAAAATGTTCGATGCCAAAGATGACATTCAATCATGGGTGCAAGTGATCTAGCATGTCATCTTTTTAGCATCTTCATCGAAGAATTTTATATGAGCGTGGACCCCAAAAGATGACGTTCTTTTCTGGATCCTAAGCATGTCATTTTAACCAATGCGTTGACATGTCATTTCCACCAATGCTTTGGCATGTCATTTCCACCAATGATTTGACATGTCATTTTCACCAATGCTTTGACACGTCATCTTCACCCATGCTTTGACATGTCATTTTAACCAATGCTTTGGCATGTCATTTTCACCAACCCCTTGGCATGAAATTTTCATGTCTTGTTTGGAAAATGGAAATGCTGTATTGAAATATGGTTTTCATGTAAAACAAAACTCTTTAATAATTCAAACGAATTCATGAAATAGCTACAATTAATTTATCAGTTTAGTTTTTCAAAAGTTTACATCCAAAATTGCAATGTAATCACCACCGCTGCAACGCAAAAGATTACTTCCTCCGTTCTCCGCAACTGATATTCTTTCATCTTACAAAAGGTTTTTTCAATTATCTTCCCATCACCAGTTCAGATTTCAACATGGACTCCAAATGCACTCCTTTAAGTATTTTTATTTCGTAAATTACTTTTATTTTATAATTTTCTTATTTTATAACAACATTTTGGTAATTTATACTCTTTTGTTTAGTGACGGAAATATGTAGGGATCTACAACCCGGCTTGCTTTAGGGATCTCTAAGAACAAAATGTAAGTAACGGGGAGGAGAGACTTTTTATGGAAAATACCATTTATGCTTAATTAATTTATTTTTAATTGTTTCTTTCCAAAAGTAGTTTCTTCTTTATTTGCAGATTCTTGTTCCTTTTCGTTTCGGACTTTTTTTCAAATTCCAAGAAGCGAGATTTGATTGATTTCATTCTATGTCAGATTTAGAACAGACAAGGGAACTTTTAAAATAGCAATGTGTGCAGTCCGATTCTATTTTTAGCTCGATGATTGGGACTTCATATAATACCAATTGTTTAGAAGTTTTAGTTGTTTGATATGCAGGAAATGTAAGACAACATCACGACGACAGTTCTAACAACTTTGGTCTGTTCCAGAAACTGCAAGAATCTACTTATTTTTACTACGATAACAATTTTTCCTTTATGTTATCGGAAAAAATAGTAAAAATTAGTAGATTTTTGCAGTACTGGAACATACCAAAATGAAAATAAACATGTGTGTAAATAAAAACACAAACATCACCTCTATTGGATCGATGGAATGGGTACAAATGCTGATGAAAAGATCGGATCTTTCACGACTTAATTGGCATTGGTTCAAATCCTAATGAAAAGATCGGATCTTTCACGACTTCCTTTGAACCAATGTGAATTTTGTCACAGAGACGATAGACGACGCGACATGACTCGCCTCGCAATACGGAATCGACCCATTATAGTCTGCGGGGAACAGCAGCCTGCAGAGAAAAACCAACACTATCACGATTGGTTCATGTGTGACGGTCAATCATTATGGAAAGATCTCCCACTATAGGACTGAAATCTTTTCAGTGATAGAACTTCGCAGAAAGATTTTGAATCTGTAATGGCGAATTGAGGTCGTGGAAAGGTCGTTATTTATTCCGGGTGACCTACCGATTATAGGGGTCAGCTTTTGCGCTGATGCAACTGTCATCAGTTGCTGATCGCAGGCCATCTTAGGGACATCCTCCTGTCAGACGAAAACATATATTCAGTTCTTTACAATTCGTAATTTAACAAAAATTTGAGAACATAAGAACTACGAGAGTTATTTTCCAAAAACGGTTCAGGACATTTGATATCTTTGGGAAGACAAACCAAGAGTTCGATTTAGAAAATTCGACAAATTTCAACGATCATCTCTTAAAACACGCGAGTATGTCTCTAATATCACAGAGTATTAAATCCTTCTGAACACCGAGACCGAACGGCTTTGCGAGCATCCGAAGTATCTAAAGTATCCAGAAATGATATTCTATTAATTGGGTAATGTTTCATTGAATCCAGTTAAACACTGCACCAAGGGGCATATGTTAAATAGACGTATTAAAATGAAACTTTACGGTGAAAGTACACAAGTAGAGATTGGAAATAGTAAAATGTCATCGATCGACAAAGTACAGCTTTATGAGGAAGTCTAACATCAAATGTTTATGTATATCCTTAAGGAATAAACCTGAACTTTGTCCTAATTTAACCATTTTTAGGTTACAAAACAACCACACCCCTAAATTAAATGCTCCTATCGCATTTAGCGATAATTACACTAGAAATATTTGTAAATTTTAATACAACAACACAACACATTTTTATGCCATTATACCCAATACGTTGTTGTAATTCTTCTGATAACTAAAATGCGATTCTCAAAATTGCACTGTAATGCAAATTTCGAACAACGTTGCATTCATTACATTTTTATGGGCCATTTCAAAAAATATTTCACTATCAGCATTTAACATTTCAAAAATGAACTAACAAATTTGCACATTGTCCTTCTTATACGTCACACACATCGATGCCGTGTCCTTTTATGTGATTGTGTAACTTCTAATGGTACATCATAATCGTTATACTTACAACTTTTGGTGGTTTCTCCGTGTCCATGTAAATGTTATTCATATTGTAGACATGACCAGCCTGAGCCAATGATACCAATTTTAAGGCCACAAAGAAGCCTGGCTTATCCAAATATCCCTTGCCATTGGGATCTGATAAATCCCACACTCGACTTAGCACCACATCACTGAGACCAGACTTTTTAAGGAATTTGGCAGCAGCCATTGCCTCAATGGTCCCAGTTCCCTTGGGATCCATCTGAAACATGTACACATTCAACGTACGTTAAGAAAACACATAATTTTCTTCTAGGAACTTCCGTTCCACTTTGGTCCATAAACGTTACCTGTTTGTAATAGGCCTCATAGATAGGCGTATGTTTACCACACAATTTCACAAAATCGATATTCATTTTTGCTCTCCTTGTCTTCTCTTATCTTTCTTTTGTTTGTCCTTTAAACAAATGCAATTTTCCGAATTAAAACATTCAACTGCAATTCTGAAGATGGAGGTTGGAGCCAGAAGAAAAAAATGTATTTTATGTGTTATCTGACTGAAAGAAAAAAAATTCTGACAGCTTTTTACCCCAACAAACACAACAAGAGAGCGTAGAGAGACGACCAACAAACACTCAACACAACATACAAAAGTGGTGAAAAACTGCGGCCGAAAAAATTATTTTGCAGAAGACGACACCACCCATTAATTTGTTTCACGTTTCTGCGGAATAAATTCACTTTTACTGACTTTAATTCGTATTCTTCTTAGATGCCGTTTGTCAAATTCACATAATAATCCCGCTAATTAGCAAATAATTTCGTTTTTTTAATTATAATAATTATTTTCCTTAATTCCTTCACACCACTCAACTTTAATCAAATTACACCGTTGTACTGAATAGTAGTAGGGATACGTAAAATCGATTTCAGTTAATCGATTATTAGCCGCAAAATTTCTAAAGCTGGGTACACATTTGGTCTGTTCCATAACTGCAAGAAATGCTATCGTAGTAAGAAATAGTAGCTTCTTGCAGGTTTTGGAACAAAGCAATTGTCAGTTTTGAATGACAGCTTTGTTATTGCATGCTAGTGTGGCCGTTCATTTTTGTTATTCATCATGCAACCACGGTTGGACAGTTATCGATAATTGCAAAAAATCGTCATTCAAAACTGACAATTGCTCTGTTCCAGAACCTGCAAGAAGCTACTATTTTTTTACTACGATAACTTTTTTTCCTTTATGTTATCGGAAAAAATAGTAAAAATTAGTAGATTCTTGCAGTTCTGGAACATACCTAATGTGTACCGTACTTTACTCAAAATTTGTATAAACGAACACACCTAATAAGTACTTAAAAGTGCTCAGCAACTTCTCTCCACTAATTTTAAGCTGGGTAAACATTGTCAGTTTTGAATGACAGCTTTGTAGTTGCTTGCTAGTGTGGCCGTTCATTTTTGTCATTCATCATGCAATCACAAAATGTTTTGTGGTCGCTGGACGGTTTGACAGTTATCGATAATTGCAAAATATGTGTACCCAGCTTTACTCTCTCGAAGCTAAAAATTTGCAGAATGTTATCGAACAGCAATTTGCAAAAACTTGCAAGAAGTCAGCTGATTTAATAGCCTGTTTTTGTAAAAATGCTTGCCTGTCACACGAATCGTTCGTACTAAAACGTATACGTTCAAAATTTGGTTCTTGTAAAATTTTACGAACCATTCGTTTTTATCTAAAAGCTTTCGTTTATTTCAGAAAAGCTTTTATATTTCAGGGTTTCCATAATACTTATTTAGTGAATTTTGCATATGCATCTGTACGTAATATGTGTTACTCGATGGCAATACCAAAAAACAAATGACAAACAAAAAATAAGAAAAAATGTAAACAAATTTGTGCAAAAATAAATGTGATAATATAAAGAAACGGATGTACATATACGCGTGTGCTTCTATGGAAATAAATAAAATTGCATTCCCTTCCATTTTTTGTGTGTTTTGTGCCATTTATTACTCAAATTATTTAATTTTCATTCAAAACAATGGGTCTTTTCCGTTCGTTTATTTTTGACGTATTCGTTCGTCTGATTTTGCTACGAAAACCAAAAAAATTACGAAAATAGAAAGCTTTCATTTGTTTGTCACACGAATACAAATGTCAACCGCTATGAAAAGCAAATTGTGTGTTCGTTCATGAAATCGACGAACGAATGGGCAAAAACTTTTAAAAAAAACAGGCTGTAACAAACAAGAAATTTGGCGGATATGATTTAATTTAACAATCGAAGGTTGTTTACGAAAATTATTTGATTATCCATTGCTACAAAAATAATTCTCTTTCCATATCATAAATTAACGGATGGCCGACCACATATGGCCTGTTCCCGTACTTTATAATAGCTTTGTTCCTTTACTTTCTTAATAGTAAAGTTGTCAAAATTGCTCTCATGAACATTTTTACCAGAAAAGTAAAGGAACGGAAAAATGGTAGATCTGGTAGCAATGTCAAAAAGAAACATAACAAATCAATTTTTATCTTTAATTTCACAGTTTTTAATTTAGTTTTGTCAGCGTTCGACTTTTTCCTCTGTTTTTCGTCCATTTTTTTCTTCATTATGAAATAATCGTCAAACAATAGTCGAAAAATCAGTTCTACCATTTTTTACCTGCAGAAATTTGTCTGGTAGTCTGTACTCTCTCACTCTCTTAAAAATTGCTGCCAGTTTTACCACTTTTTGGGGTTAAGGAACGCTTTGCAGGTTAAAAATGGTAACAAATGGTAATAATGGAACCTCAGATAAGTAAAGCCCTCGGCACATACGGTCCGTTTAGTGACACGTTGGGACACGCTTTGGAACACAGCTAATGTGGTAAAAGTTGTAAAAGTCGTAAACGATTTTCATATATGTAAATTTTGTGTACGGTAACGCAAAATGTGTAAAAGTGGTAAAAAACTGTAAAAACTTTTTTAGTTCTGGAACAGAGCTATAGTGTTCCTCCTACTCCAAGGATGCGCCGTTTTTTGTTGCGATTTGAGAAATAAAACAATCATCAAAGACTACAAAATAATTTATTTTAGAAAATAATTGGTTTTTCATAATTTATTTGGTTATATCTTCTCTTTCTTATCTTGAAATTATTTTTGCTCTGTTCCAGAACCTGCAAGAAGCTACTATTTTTACTACGATAACATTTTTTCCTTTATGTTATCGGAAAAAATAGTAAAAATTAGTAGATTCTTGCAGTTCTGGAACATACCTAATGTGTACTGTACTTTACTCAAAATTTGTATAAACGAACACACCTAATAAGTACTTAAAAGTGCTCAGCAACTTCTCTCCATTAATTTTACTCTCTCGAAGCTAAAAATTTGCAGAATGTTATCGAACAGCAATTTGCAAAAACTTGCAAGAAGTCAGCTGATTTAATAGCCTGTTTTTGTAAAAATGCTTGCCTGTCACACGAATCGTTCGTACTAAAACGTACAGTCAACCAAAAAAGTCTACATACACCCTATAAATCTCGGGTTTTAAGGGTAAGGAAGCATTTTTATGAAAATCCAAGTACATAGTTCTATCTCATATCCCTAATAAACAATATGACATACAACAGAAATAAATTCCATAGTACGAATAACGGTAAATTCTATAAAAATTAAAAATATAATAGGGAAAAAGTGTACATACACCCAATGAAATATTAAGATTACCGTAAAATTTATGGAATAAGCAATACAAATTGTACATTTTATTGCTTTATCGAATGTCTCTGGTTGTCTATGATATATTTTAGACAAAATAGGAACATATTTGTGGATTAATTGCCGTTATTTAATGTCAGACTTCGCGTATAGCTCGTTAAGGCGGACCCTTGCAGATTTCTTTGAATTTTTCAGTCTGGTAGTTTATGAAACCCCAGGAAATACAGTGGGACTAACAATTTTGGGATCCAAGAGCGCTATGAAGTTTTTCTTGTGGATAATATATGCTCCTGAGCTTCGCCAAATATACGAATTCCTGAGGTTTCTCATAAATTTTATAGTTTTTACAACATTCCAAGGGACAAATTACTTGCAGAAGCCTTCGACTTACCTTGTAATAAGGTCTGGTACAATCCCCGAGCATCCATTGAATAAGCAATGTAAAAGTATCCGACATTTATAGCGCTTCAAGTGACCCTAACGATCATAATACGAGAGCATACTAGTTAACAGTGTAAATTTCATACAAATTGCATGCATTCTTTGGTGTTGCTTTTATTTTTATACTTTGGAAACTTTAGGAGCGGGTTTGTAGAATAATGTTGTACATTTCTGATTGAGTTAAGGTCCAAAAATGTATTACAAGGTAATTCCAAGGTTCTTGCTTGTAATTTGACCCTTGGAATGTTGTGAAAACTATAAAATTTATGAGAAACCTCAGGAATTCGTATATTTGGCGAAGCTCAGGAGCATATATTATCCACAAGAAAAACTTCATAGCGCTCTTGGATCCCAAAATTGTTAGTCCCACTGTATTTCCTGGGGTTTCATAAACTACCAAACTGAAAAACTCAAAGAAATCTGCAAGGGTCCGCCTTAACGAGCTATACGCGAAGTCTGACATTAAATAACGGCAATTAATCCACAAATATGTTCCCATTTTGTCTAAAATATATCATAGACAACCAGAGACATTCGATAAAGCAATAAAATGTACAATTTGTATTGCTTATTCCATAAATTTTACGGTAATCTTAATATTTCATTGGGTGTATGTACACTTTTCCCCTATTATATTTTTAATTTTTATAGAATTTACCGTTATTCGTATTATGGAATATATTTCTGTTGAATGTAATATTGTTTATTAGGGATATGAGATAGAACTATGTATTGGATTTTCATAAAAATGCTTCCTTACCCTTAAAACCCGAGATTTATAGGGTGTATGTAGACTTTTTTGGTTGACTGTATACGTTCAAAATATGGTTCTTGTAAAATTTTACGAACCATTCGTTTTTATCTAAAAGCTTTCGTTTATTTCAGAAAAGCTTTTATATTTCAGGGTTTCCATAATACTTATTTAGTGAATTTTGCATAGGCATCTGTGCGTAATATGTGTTACTCGATGGCAACACCAAAAAACAGATGACAAACAAAAATAAGAAAAAATGTAAACAAATTTGTGCAAAAATAAATGTGATAATATAAAGAAACGGATGTACATATACGCGTGTGCTTCTATGGAAATAAATAAAATTGCATTCCCTTCCACTTTTCGTGTGTTTTGTGTCATTTATTACTCAAATTATTTAATTTTCATTCAAAACGATGGGTCTTTTCCGTTCGTTTATTTTTGACGTATTCGTTCGTCTGATTTTGCTACGAAAACCAAAAAATTACGAAAATAGAAAGCTTTTATTTGTTTGTCACACGAATACAAATGTCAACCGCTATGAAAACCAAATTGTGTGTTCGTTCATGAAATCGACGAACGAATGGGCAAACACGTTTTACAAAAACAGGTAACAAACAAGAAATTTGTCGGATATGATTTAATTTAACAATCGAAGGTTGTTTACGAAACAACCTTTGATTATTAATTTAGTTTTGTCAGCGTTCGACTTTTTCCTCTGTTTTCGTCCATTTTTTTTCTTCATTATGAAATAATCGTCAAGCAATAGTCGAAAAATCGGTTCTACCATTTTTTACCTGCAGAAATTTGTCTGGTAGTCTGTACTCTCTCACTCTCTTAAAAATTGGTGCCAGTTTTACCACTTTTTGGGGTTAAGGAACGCTTTGCAGGTTAAAAATGGTAATAATGGTAACCTCATATAAGTAAAGCCCTCGGCACATACGGTCCGTTTAGTGACACGTTGGGACACGCGTTGTTCCAAAACAGTTAAATTATGTTTAACTTTAATGCGTCAGCCATATTGTTGTTTTTCAAAAAAATTGGCATCACTTACACATTTTTTATGTGGTTGTTGTAGCGCGACGCTCAACGCACCGTATGTGCTGGGGCCATAAAGGAACACAGCTAATGTGGTAAAAGTCGTAAACGATTTTCATATAAATTTTGTGTACGGGAACGCAAAATGTGTAAAAGTGGTCAAAAATTGTAAAAACTTTTTTAGTTCTGGAACAGAGCTATAGTGTTCCTCCTACTCCAAGGATGCGCCGTTTTTTGCTGCGATTTGAGAAATAAAACAATCATCAAAAACTACAAAATAATTTATTTTAGAAAATAATTAGTTTTCATAATTTATTTGCATGGTACAATAATACAGGTAGCATTATCAAGCCAGCTGATGGTAACACAATGTGTCAATTGCATTGAATTGATGTCAAATTTTGACATCTTATGTTACCAACAATTGCCGATGCGGCTACCTGTGTACTTGTACCATGTTTATTTGTTTATATCTTCTCTTTTTTATCTTGAAATTATTTTAATAACCAAATGTTGTTTATGTTTTTGCCAAGAATTGCAAAGTCCGCCACAAAACATTCGAATTTAAATCAGCTGATCAAACTTGCAAATCCTTACAAGGAAATTTTTGCTTGCAAAAACTTTTAAGTTCTCAGAAAACAATAAACAAAAGTCTCCAAAATTGTCTCACAATTCGCTCTCTTTTACTTTACAAGTTTGCATGGTATAAGTAAAGAGGTAGATTTAAATGAAAAAAATCTATAGAACCCTTGTTTTTCCTGAATTCCTAAAACTTCAAAATTAAGCAACAAGTGGGTTTGTTTACAATGCATTTTTTGGGCATTTTATAAAAAACGCGAAAAATGAATGAAGTGTTAAGTTTTCTCCACATAATCGAGTTGTGAATATGATAAAATGATTGTTTCAAATCAAATCTGACGAATTTCTTCCATACAAATGGTCTAAAAACAATATTCAAAATCATTGAATTCTATTGTTTTTAAAATTGTTTGGCATATTATTCAAACACCACAGACACATACACAGTTTGTTTATATTGTTTTGAAGTTTTAGGAATACTCGAATGAAAAAAATTAAATTGACATAAAGCTTTGGCTAACCTTTCTTATTAAACCATGCAAGTTTGTTATCGAACAGCATTTTGAAAAAGTTTGTACAAACTTTCTGGTTATCGCACAGACCTAATAGTTCAAAATTTTGGTTATAGATGGCTAACCAACTTATGTGCGTTTCCACGGTACTTCGTTCGTTCTCTATTCGTTGTTCGACTCATAACTACGAATAAATTACTTATGTATGTATTTCCCCACACAAAATTCTATGAACGAACGACGATTTTTCTACGTTGTTCGACATGGTAGAACAAATATAATAGCACGGTTACACTACAGTTTTTTGCCGGGTTAACCCACTTCATGAGGATTTATTGCTTAATCTGGTCAAATCTGACCAGATTTGCCATACAAAAATTAAATCCTCTCACGACTGGGTTTATTTTAAATCCGGCACAAATCCACCAAAAATACAGTGTTGTATTCGGCACTTGTGCAAAAAAATACAACTCTACTCAAAAAGTACCAAAAGTTGCAACTGTTTTTGCAACAGAGTTAGTCGTGTTTTACACGTTTACGATTGGTCGCATGAGATTTTGTGGTGTTAATAAATCTAAAGTTATTTGAAAATCATAAAATTATTTATTCTTTTTACATTAGATACTTTTTTAACAAAAAGTACGCTTGATACCATGATACAAAAATGTATCCCTGTGTGTAAAATATACCAATATGATCAAAGAGGGGACGATATCTCATACGAAAAATTGTAAAAGTGTAAAACACGACTTTATTAGTTATTTTGTATGTATACGTAAACAAACATCAGCTGACAGTTTATATCCTCGAAAAGCTAAGTGTGATTGGCTCGAAAAACACCGAACGAATAGGACGCTCAAATTTTTTCAAGCGAAAAAAATCTTATTTTTTCACATTCATTAATTACAATTTTGATAAGTGAATATGGTTTGGCCTGAGGCCGGTGAAATTACTTTGGAAGATGGGTACAAATACCCTTTACCCCGAATTAAAAAATATGTGAGCTACAGGCGAGAGTACATAGCAATTCTGCAGGCATACCAAAGAGGCACAAGTATTCCTGTTATGAAAATTGCAAGTGACCTACACGATAAGTATGAAAATTTGGAAACTCATTTTGTCACAAAACGCAAGATGAAAATCATCTGTAAGAACCGTGACACCATCAATGATATTGCTGCCAATGAAGACCTTCGCAAGGCATACAGCGTTTTTATTCCTGCTGAGCTCTGCGAAATTAAGGCCGTAGTGCAAATTCCAGCAAATGATGAATTTACTGAAAAGTTTATATTTGAAAATCTAAGTATTAAACATAAGGCCGAATATGGTCCGATCGCTGAAGACATCAACATAACCGAAGTCAAGCGCTTCACTAGACCTGATCCTTCTAGTGAAGGAAGGAGAATCAATTCGGAAGCGGTAATGTTGTCTTTCTGTGGTGACAAATTACCATCCCACGTATCATTAAACAAGGTTTTCTTTCCGGTCAAACCGTTCATTGAGCGGATTCTTCAGTGTAAGAGATGTTGGAGATACGGGCACTCTGCCCGAGTCTGCAACCGATTACACGATCTATGCCCACGCTGCGGCACCGCACATACGGGCATTTGTTCACTAATACCAAAATGTATTAACTGTGGAAGACCACACGACTCAAGGTCTAATCAGTGTGAGGTTCGAGAAGAGATTAGGCAAAAAGCTAAAAAGGAAGCTGAAGAAAGAACCCCAAAGATCATGGAAACAAGAGAGGCTACTAAGCAACCCATTTCTCCGGATATTTTCCACATTTCGATGGAAGAATTTCCAGAAATAAATGCGAAGCGTCCAAAGCTGAAAGTAAATGCCAAAGTCGGTAAAAAAAGAAAACTTAAAAATACAACTGCTAATGACACTGTTCCGGATCCTCTTCAGGATGATCCTGACCTAATAGATTCTAATGCTGAGACCATGTCAGCAGGCTCTGACATGCACGAAAATCAAACAAACCTAGATGTATCCACTAACGTTGCTGAGTCTATTGCTACTCATGCCGAGTTCAACTTAAACTCGCTTTGCAACTCCACAACAATTGAAAATACACAGAATAATCAAGTACAAAATTTCACCCTTAATAACAACAATTCTCAACCAATTACACCTACAACCAACCTCACCAGTACTCAAAATTCCAATCATCTATCCACAAGCTCCGATAGCGGCATCAATACACCATTACATCTTTTTGAAGCATTTCAAAAAGAGAAAATGAAGCGTCTTGATGACCATGAGAATACTTCAGATTAATTTAAGAAGCATAAGAAATAAAAAACCGCAACTGTCTCAATTCCTGAAAGACTCAGGGGTGGACATTGCTTGCATATCGGAGACGTACTTGGATAACTCAGATGATTTTTCAATTCCCAGCTATGACATTTTAAGGAAAGACCGAATTACCTACGGTGGCGGTGTTGCCATTCTAATAAAGAAATCTATTAAATTCACCAACATTGACATCAATATTTTAAATAGAAATATAGAAGTAATTGCATGTAGTATAAACAGCGAAATCGGCCCAATCGTAATCATATCCACTTATATTCCACCAAATGTGACCTTCAACTCAGCGGATCTTATGAGTATTGCTTCATCTATTCCTCTAAACGCTAAAATTATTATGTGTGGCGACTTCAACAGTCATAACCAGGTATGGGGTTGCACCAATACTGATGCCCGAGGAGAAAACATGCTACATTTTATAGAAGACAAAGATCTTGTACTTTTGAATGATGGTTCACTAACATATTTCGGTAGTGCCACCCCTTCGGCTTTGGACCTGTCTATTTGTAGCCCTTCAATTGCTCTTGCTACTACTTGGTATACTTTAAATGAATGTTTGGGTTCTGACCACTGTGCTATAATTATGGATTTTAGAATACGCGCAACAAGCCGCAAAACCACCTATGGAGTACCAAAACACATAAAACCAGACCGTCTTAACGATGGTTTAGCCGACATATTTGATGATGACGAATATTCACACTGCCCAGTCGCAACAAAATTTGAAAATTTATCTCAAAAATTTTACAAGAAATTTAAAGTCCCAGTTGGGAAAAAAGATTATCCTGATAACAGTTGGTGGAATTTAAAATGTAAAAAAGTAAAGGCCAAACTAACTAGGGCTCTTGCTCGTTTTAAAAAATTGCCAAACAGAGACAACAATGAAAAACTAAAGTCCTGTCAAAAGGAATACTTCTACACGCTTAGAGAAGAAAAGCGAAAAGGTTGGCAACAAATGTGTGAAGATATAAGCGCTGACGTTACCCCAACAGATCTTTGGAACATTGTGAAAAAGTTTAGAGGCAGATACACCAATAACTACAAAGCCATACCGGAGGCGTGCGTAGAAAAATTCTACGACATACTTTCCGGACCGGTTGGCCCAATCAATGCACCTCCTCCTGTGGTTCCTGCGTCAAGTGACAACGACTTTTCTATGGATGAGCTAAATACAGCTATTGAATCCTCCAAGGATACTAGCGCTGGCCTTGATGGTGCTCGTCACGGCCATATAAAGAACTTCAATGATGATATAAAAAATGAGCTTTTATTATTGTACAATCACATATGGCGCTCAGGAGATATTCCAAACTCATGGATGCAATATAAGGTATGTCCCATACACAAAAAAGGCAAACCTGTTGACGATCCACACTCCTACCGTTCCATCGCTTTAATTTCTTGCTGGCGTAAGATATTTGAACGTATGATCTTTCGAAGAATAGATCATCAATTAGAAACTAACAGTAAATTGCATAATGCCCAGTCTGGATTCCGCAAAAACAGATCAACTCGGGACAATGTCACCTGCGTATGGTCAGCAGCTCTACTAGCCAAAAGAGAATATAAGTATTTGGTAGCAATATTTCTGGATATCAAAAGCGCTTTCGAGAACGTTAACATAAATATCTTAATTGAAAAATATAGACAGCTCGGCATAAGTGAGCATACCTGTTCAATATTACATCGTCTATTCCTTTTCAAAGAACTCATCATTGACTCCGAAAAACTCGATACAAGAAGATCTTTTACAGGAACGCCGCAAGGCTCCGTCCTGAGCCCGTTAAGCTTCAATGTATACATAAATGATATATTCAAAGACCTGGATGTGGAAATTTTAGGTTATGCAGATGACCTTGTCATTTTCTGTGCTGAAACAGACATAAATGTTGCCAAAGGGAAAATACAGAATGCATTGAATTGTCTTGTGGACAGACTTAATGAATTACAATTGGACCTTTCCCCGCAAAAGTCAAAGTGCATGGTCTTCAACCCTTCTAGTCGAGGTTCCATACAGATCCCGATTGACTTGAGCATTAATGACATACGCATTGAGTCTGTCAATAACTTCAACTTTTTAGGGTTCATCCTAGACTCTAAGCTTAGCCTTGTACCACATATCGATCATATACATAAAAGTACTTTCCAATTTATTAACATTATACGGTCGCTATGCGGGGTATCCTGGGGAGGCAACCCGCAGCAACTCATTCGCCTATATATGGGCGTGGTAAGGCCAAAAATTGAATACATGGCTCATCTTTTACTTGATTGTCCATTAAACAAAATGCTCAAGATACAAAGAATCCAGTTCCGAGCACTTCGAACTGCTCTGGGAGCAATGATTTCCACCCATACACAGTCGTTGGAAGTAGAGGCCAATGTTATGCCGTTGCCGGAGAGGTTCAAATTTCTGGCCAGTGGTTATATTAACAATATAATTTCCGATTGCAGAAATCCAGTTAATAAACTCATTCAAAAATATAATCAACAGTTCCAAGCTCGGCCCACTCTTTTTCAATTGTATCACGAAAAAATAACAGGAAATAACATCATTAAGCTACATCGGCCAATTCAATATGAATATCCGCTTCAAGCTAACCTGTTCCATGCCAACCTAACATTTCTCGACATTTGCAAAAATCGCTCGTCAACAGAAGACATTATTAATATGTACAATATGACTATGCAGACTAAATTCCCCGATTACACCAGCGTATTCACAGATGGCTCAAAAACTGCAGACAAAACCAGCTGTGCCTTATGGATGCCGTCCTTGGACATTGAAGCATCCTTCACCTTAGATAAAAACTGTTCCATCTTCTCTGCAGAAGCGCACGCGATAGTTGAAGCTTTATTGCTCGTTAGAACCTGTGATCCTGGAAAGTATATCGTCATCACTGAAAGTAAATCGGTCCTACAGGCCATTGGATCCCAAAACTGCAAAAATACCCATCCCTCTATTTATAAAATAAAGAATGAGGTATACCAAATGTCTAGGGAGGCCTTCACCGTACACTTTCTATGGGTGCCTAGCCATTGTGGCATCGATGGAAACGAGTATGTGGACCTTATTGCGACGAACCACTACCCAACCGACACCTACCCAAACTTATGTCCATCTGATTTGAGACAACACGATAAATCTTCAGCAGTTACATCTTGGCAAGACAAATGGGATGCAAGCATATACGGCAGGCGTTTTTACTCGTTTTCTCCTAAAGTCAACTGTCTTTCTTGGTTCCGAAACATTAAAATGCCACGAAGCGTCGCAACAACAACAATTAGACTGAGATTCGGTCACAATCAGATGAAACAACATCTCCATAGAATAAACATAACCAGCTCCGACAGATGTGATTGTGGTGAAATCCAAACTATGGACCACGTCACTTTCAATTGTCCGAATATAAACATCAACACAAGACTTTTCCTCTTACAATATATATATATATAAATATAATCGACATTATACTGAAAATGAACAACGTTAAGGCATACTTTGCCTTATGGAAATACTACCAGGATGCAGACATCAACATTTAAAAAGTTAAAGAACAAAATTAGCAAACTAACGCAAATTATTATCATAACTACAATTATCCAGTGAAACAAATCAAAAATCTACAATATTCCCATGAAATATATTTTTACCCGTGAAAGTGGCAACATAGACTTAGTGTCTCATGTCACTTTAAATTCCACCCCCCAAACATGGTGGAATCGACATATGAAACATATGTCTGAAGAAGAAGAAGAAGAAGAAGAAAAGCTAAGTGTAACCAGCAAAGATTAACCCACTGCAGTGGGTCAATATCGGCCTACGTTTAGGTATAGCCCCCATATAAACGTACCTCCCGATTTTCGGAATTTTGACGATTTTACCCACATTTTCCAACCGATTTGGCTGTAATTTTGCATTTTGAGTTCTGAGTGAACAAAATACCTCCTTGCCAAAAATGTTCAGTATAGGTCCAAGTTTAGGAATAGCTCCCATATAAACATACCTCCCGATTTTCGGAATTTTGACGATTTTACGGACGTGGTATAAGAGGTTTAACATAGCGGGTGGCAGATGGGGGCAGCTGGACTTTTTTTAGTCGTAAACTAGAGACTTTTCCCTGCATTCTAAAAAAAATTTCGAAACTCACAAATGCTCACAACATTAGTAAAACTCAACCTAAATTAATAGTAATTATATTAAAAATAGCAGAAAAAGTCATTTATTATGAATTTATTTTTAATGAAGTTAGAAAACGAGTTATGAATTTGTTTTTTCGTAAAAATATTGCCAATGCCATCGCCTATAAGTTTCATTTTGAAAATTGCACATTTACCTCTCCAATTTTTTATAATTTTACTCATAACCTACGAATGCTTTGCGGATGTATTTTTCGTTTTTAAGGGCTCACATACAAATCACAACTTCTTCGACTTAACTTGGCGTATAACCGCTGCTAGTTTACAAAAATAAGGCTGGATGTTAAAAATTTGATATGTTTAGAGAATATTTATTTCAATCGCAATAAAATTTGTCGCCATCACTTTTTCGATTTTTGTCCACGGGCGGAACCACTGTGCACTGGATCTATTAAACCCAGTGGGTTAACCTTCAATAGTGTAACCGGGGTATAAGGTAAAGTTAATACTACAACAAATACAACTCGAACAACAACCACAAAGGAATCTGTTTTTGTTTGTAATGTTACTGCCAGTTGTATTTGTAAACAAAACAAGGAAATGTCTATAAATTATTGGATTTTAAAAAACTAATAATTTTTCACATTTGGTTGAATATTTTGGAAAACATGAATGAAAATTCGTTACATTTTCAATTTTTATGTTTCCACATCATTCCACTAACCCTGTGTTTACACATGACAGGACAGTTGAGTTCATGTATTGATTGTCAGAAACCCAAAATTTGCCTGTGTGACGTAGGCGTCCAGACAACTGGAAAAACAGTTGTAAAATTATGAATGAAAATCATCGATTTCTTTTTGTTTTCCGTTCACATATTTTGTTTCGGTACATATTCTTTTGTTTTTAGCACATTTGAATTATCATCTCACTTCTTTTTCACAAAAATGTCAAACATTTGTTAACCCGACTGTCTGTGAAAAAATGATGGACAGCTGGAACACAGCCGACAAATGTATGTATGTGTTTAGTAAATCAGAGTTGTATTTGAAATCAAACTGTCTGGTGTAAACGCCTTGTAAATACATAAATTCTCGCAGAAAGTAGAATTCTTGCAGAAAAGGGTGGGGTCGCTGGAAATTCATAGAAAAATGAGAAGCTGTTTCAATATTTGTTTTAGAAATCAAAGAAGCACATGTTTATTAGGGCTTTATTTTTTAATTTTAACAAAATACCTCACATATTAACAAACGTTGTATCGCCTCTACAAGCGGGGATTTACTGCGCTGCTTATCGTTCGAACTTGGAGGAGGTTACATATCATCGATATGAAGAAGTCTTTCTGGGAAATGGTTTTTTCCGAATGATATTTTTTTCTCAAAAAATATATGTGCCTAATGTACATCGAAATAGAAATAAATGTATAAAATGTGATATGAAATTTGACACTAACGTTACAACCCAGTTCAGTCAGCTGTGTATTGCTGCTACCTTTTCTTATTCTACCATGGTTGTTCGAGTAGAAATACTCTCTGAACGAAGAATAAATAGGTGTGTCTTTTTACGTGATAATTTGTAATAATTATTACGAAATGTTACTAAATACTACACAAAAGTTCAGTAAAAGAGAGCGAAGTGAGAGAACAATTTTGTCAGTTTATTTGAAAATGTTTGCCTATTCAGGCGAAGATCCTTTTTAGTATTACTTTTTAATTAATTTCTCTTTGGAATCAAGCTTTATGATCAATAATGCATCTGAAAAAGGAAAGCCGACGATTCGAACCCACACACCCACCACTATGTGACATGCATGTTTCGCCTTCGGTAAAGGCTCTTCAGACATATCGGATGTGGAGCGGTTTCGATGTCCTCGAACTTTTCTTCTTTCAAATGCAGTTTGTTTTGTTTTTTACAACAACAATGGGGATTTTCCCATTTAGTTGTGCTTTTTGCTGAGAATTGCTAAAAGTTGCTGAAAGAATTTTCCCAGCAACATTTGGCAAGTTCGATCAGCTGTTTTTTAATCATCTGCTAATGGTACCTGCTCAAGGTTTACCTTATTTTTGTGGAAAAATACTATAAATATTACGATTCAGCTATATTTATTGAATATTTTATTAATATATTAATAATTTTTTATTTATTTTGCTTAAAATTGAAGAACTTTTTCATTGTTTTCGAGTTAGCAAATACGGCCTTGGGTCCTAAACACACAATTCCAACAGTAAAGCAGAGGAGACTCTGTTATGGTATGGGGTTGTATAAGTGCTTCCGGTGTAGGGAATCTTGTTTTTTTATCGAAGGAAATAATGATAAGATATATTATTTAAACATTCTGAAGGATAATTTGAAATGTAGCGCTGAAAAAATGGGATTTGGGACAACATTCCAATTTTATCAAGATATGACCCCAAGCACAAATCACATTTTTCGAGAATGGATGTCATATTACTGTCCAAAAGTGATTCAAACACCTCCTCGATCCACTGATTCGAATCCTATGGGCAATTTATGGAGTATTTTGGAGACAAATATAAGAAGTCATAACATCTAAAGTATAGGAACCCTGAAAATGCCTTGCAAGGAAAATGGGAAAAATGCAGATATCTTGCACTGAAAATTTAGTTAAATCTTTGCCAAAAAGGCTAAAAGCTATAAAGGATAACAAAGGATGTTATACGAAGTGCTAAAAAACCCTAAGAAATCCTTTTTGTTTCATGAAACTTATAGAGTGGATACTTTTCACTGTGAGGTAGAAATCGATGTTGTTTAACAATTTTTATTTTTATCTAAATTTACCCGAATTTTTTAAGGTATGTCATAGGGCAAATACCGCCTTGGACCCTAAACACACAATTTCAACAGTAAAGCACAGAGGAGACTCTGTTGTGGTATGGCGTTGTATGAGTGCTTCTGGTGTACGAAATCGAATCGTGTCTTTATCGAAGGAAATAAGGATAAGATGTTTTATTTAAACATTCTGAAAGTATAATTTGAAATTTAGGCGCTGAAAAAATGGGATTTGGGACAACATTCTCGAGCACAAATCACATATTTTTCCAAAATGGATGCTATGTAACTGTCCAAAAGTGATTCAAACACCTCCCCGATCCCCGGATTTGAATCCTATAGATAATTCATGGAGTATTTTGGAGACAAATATAGGAAAAATCCCGATATCTTGCCCCGCAAACTTAGTTAAATCTTTGCCAAAAAGGCTAAAAGCTGTAAAGGATAACAAATGATGGTCATACCAAGTGCTAAACTCCTAAGAAATCCTTTTTGTTTCATGAAACTTTTAGAGTGCATACTTTTCACTGTGAGGTAGAAATCAATGTTGTTTAACCATTATTTTTTTATCTACATTTACCCGAATGTCGTTAATTTTATTTTATTATATTTAAGTTAAGACACTACCCAGCAAAAAGTTTGCATCCGCGGATGCGGTTAAATCACTACAAGTGTACAGTACATTTGCCGTTGGAGTACATCTTTTCCTATGAATTCACTTATGAATTTTACAAGAGAGCGCGCAGCTAGGATGCACTCCATTTTGCTTCGACATCACACAGCTAAGATGCACTCCGTTTTCGATCCAAATCACAACTTTTTATGTAGTACAGTTGAACCTCGATTATCCGTGAATCGATTATCCGGGAACCTCCATTATCCGTGATAGAAAATAAATGTTCGACTTTGTTCCATTTCCTATATTTTTCGTTATAAACTTCATTACCCGGCATTAAAAGAACGCTTTCCAATTAATTTAATTAAGCAAGCATAAGGTAAACAAACAAAAACTGTAAATTCTCCCGTATTACACAATTTGTGTTTTTATGGTATCACAAAAACCATGGGACAAAGTCAATTCAGATGATGATAATATTAAGTATCTTTTAAAATTTTGGTGGGTTGCCGTAACAAACTTAAAAAAATTGCAGATTTACATATTATTGTACGATACTATGCCATTTTTACTTCAAAATATGTTCAAAAACTGCATAAAAGCATTTCCTCCATTATCCGGGAAAATCGATTATCCGTAATGCCTCCGGTCCCGACCATCACGGATAATCGAGGTCCGACTGTATTTTGTATTGAATTTAAAGGCGCTCTTCGGATTGTGTTTTTAATCAATCCAAAGATGCAATAAAAATGCAAGCTATTGCGAAATATCCCGGAATAAATAAAATTCATTTATTATTTGTGTAAAACAAGAATATAAAGAACTTTATTAAACACAAACAAGTTTCCATTAAATTCAATCACATTTGAGTTCACTTTCTCCGTTCTCCAATTAATCCAAGCGCATCTGATTTTGCTTGATCATACTAAAGGTTTTTTATGTTGACTTCCCATCACTAGTTCAGCTTTCGACGTGGACTCCAACTGCACTTCACTCCATTAACAATTTCCGTCTCGTGAATTACAGCAAAAATGTTCGCAACTTCAGTTTTTATTTATTTTATAACAAATTCTCCGAAATGTATACGCTCTTGTTTGTCTTTTGAAGAAATGTGTAGGGATCAACCAACTGTTTTTTTCTGTAGGGATCTCTACAGCAACTGCTTATAAAATGTATGTTACATTGATGCTCAAAATAAAAAAAGAGAGTAAAGTAGTGAGAGAATCACAAGAAAATTTGTATCAACATTTAGTGGTTGCTAGACCTGTGACCAGTAAACATGTGGCGGGTGTATGCGGTTTTGTTCAGTGTCCCCACTAAAATTATGCGTATATCCATGGTACAATAATTCATAGGTAGGCCAGGTATGAGAATCGCCAAAAAATACAACCCTGTCGCTATGGCTTAAAACGTCAAAATTGTTTTGATGAATGATAACGGATGAGTAAACAAAGAAGAAGAACGAAATGTTGAATTAAAAAGAAAACAGAGTTGAATTTTTTGATCAATAATAAATATCAACTCTGCATGTCAACACGGTTTTGACAGATTAAGCCATAACAAAAAAAATTGTAATCAGCTGTTAGCTGTGGCCTACCTAAGAATTATTGTACCATGCGTATATCCATGCACATGTTTACTTGTCGGCTGCTCAACGACGACTGATTGTTATTCTCACATACGTTAACGTACACATAGCCCAGAAAGTCTGCGTTCACCTTACTGCTTTTCAAAAACGATGCTAAAACTTTAATAAATAGGTAAATGAGATCAGTTTTTCTTTCATAAATATGTTATTGGCACTATTTACTACCAGAATAAAACGAAAAATTCCTGAAAATATATTATTATTATGAAGATAACGGTAAAAAAGTGTTACAACTGCTAAATTAGAGCCCCAAAAAGTCTGCGTTCACTTTGTATGTTGCAATAATACCGTTAGTTTTTTTGATTTTTTTGCAGTTTTCTCCCATTTTTAATCAATATTGTCACAACTGGTCATTCTGTGAGGTCGTTTGCACACTTAACTTAAAAAAGTAAAATATTTCAAGAATAAAAAACAAGGTCAAAGAAATTGGCATCGATAAAAGGAAAATTCTAGATAAATTTTGGAAAAAGCTATCGAAATATTGGCGAAACTGTAGGTAGAACATATTAGTCTATACATAGAGTGATAATTAACTATAAAAAATCGGAATTTTGAAGTCAATGCCCAGATCTGGACGGTCAAAGCTCAGTTTTGGACGGTCACAAATATTATCAGAACGGCAGGAGCGTATCATAACTAGTAAAGTTAAAACAAACAGTCCGATAATTACTTCAAAAACTGTTGAAAATGTGAAAATGGCATCCAAAAAAAGTATTTGTGCACAAACCGCCATAAAAATACTGCATAAAGCTGGATATCATGGTATAGTCGCACGGCGAAAGCCGTACATATCACTAGTGAACAGGCAGAAGCATATTGAATTTGCTAATGAATACATAAACAAGCCTTCAAGTATTCCGGAATCAAGTCATATTTTTGGCCGAAAGCATGTTCTATATGTTTGCAATGAAAGGACTTCAAACTGTGTGGAGAAAGCTCGAACAGCGCTTGAAAAACAAAATCTTGTTTTACACTGTAAAAAATGGCGAGGGTGCTGTTTTGGTTTGGGGTGTGTAGCAGCTTCTGGAGTTGGCCAACTTGTATTTATTGAATCGACAATGGACAATTATGGTTACCTAAACATCATGAAGCGCAATTTGAACCAAAATGCAGAAGGACTACGGAATTTTGGTTGCAACGACATAACGTTTCAAAGCATACTGCTGAGATTGTAAGGTTTTGGCTCCTATATAATGCCCAGATCTGGGTTTTGACGTAAAAATTCAGGTTTGTTTTTAGTTAATTATCACTCTATGTATAGACTAATATGTTCTACCTACAGTTTCGCCAATATTTCAATAGCTTTTTCCATAATTTACCTAGAATTTTCGTTTTTTCGATGCCAATTTCTTCGCCCTTGTTTTCCATTCTTGAAATACTCAACTTTTTTAAGTTAAGTGTGCAAACGACCTCACAGAATGACCAGTTGTGACAATATTGATTAAAAATGGGAGAAAACTTCAAAAAAATTCAAAAAAGCTAACGGTATTATTGCAGCATACAAAGTGAACGCAGACTTTTTGGGGCTCTAATTTAGCAGTTGTAACACTTTTCTATCGTTATCTTCGCAATAATAATATACAGTTAGGCAAGAAAAGTATTGCAAAAACCAAAATTGTAGAAAATTTCATATCAATTGTTCGTTTATGACAACAAATTATGTAAAAACTATACGGTTTTTTGTGCAAATCTGTTGCTACAGGTCCTTACAACAATATTGCGTCAAAATATGCAAAGGTTATTTGCGATTTATAACAAATACGGTCAAAAATAAGAATTAACTACTACTTGGGGGTGACAATAAAAGTATTGCAACGGGAAAATCAGTACTTTAAACTATAAAATTTTTGCAATTTTTTGCGGTCATTATGCATTTTTATGGCTTTTGTGGCTAATAATAGACTAATAGTATTGAATGTAATAAAGTTCAGTGATAAAAAATAGGGTCATGGAGGGTCTTCAGACTGATAAAAAACGCATGGGACCATATTAACAATAAACAATGACGAATCGGCCACAGACAAGTATGCCAAGAATGAATATTTGACTCAATATGTATTGTAGGATAATGGAACAATGCAAAACAGTCCGATTTTGGCTTTGATAACATCGAAATACCTCTGGAAAGTATATGGAAAAAATTGACACCAGTGTAGTATTTTGAAGCAACCTACGACAGAGCACTAGTTCGTCTCTCAATGGTATTGATATGATTTAATTTTTACTAAGTGGATAGATATTATTCTCTGCTATCATAATAAATCCAAAAAATTGCGCCAAATCCAATAAAACCCATCAAATATGGAAATTAAACCGCTACTGGAGAAGCTGGAATACCGAGTATTTGGGTACTATATTATTTACCATGGAAAATAGTATGCCAAATTGGGTTCACGGATATAATAATGATTGGGAAGACATCCCCACTGACATCATTAAGAAATATTTAATAGTCATTAGTCTGAAAGTCGGAAAAATCGATCCCGTAAGCTCAAACAAAGTCAACTACCACCATTCCAAAGACCAGATCATGACATGCTAATCTTATTTGTGTAAATTGCCGATGTAATATAACAACACAAAACTCTTAAATACATCGGGCCAACATCCTGATATCAATCCTCATAAAATGTTTGGTCCAATTTAACAAAAAACTCCAAAAGCATCCTCCAACGAAGGATCAAGATTTACTAAAAATTGGGGAACCAGTATCCTTAGAGTGGAACATACCGAACCTTAATTTTTGGTTTAACTAAGCTCATTAATGCTCCAATGAATGTCCAAAGTGGATAGACGACGCATACCTTTGGTAATTCTAGTCGAATCCATCGACTTGGCAATTTTTGCAATACTTTTATTGTCACCCCCAAATAGTAGTTAATTCTTATTTTTGACCCTATTTGTTTTAAATCGCAAATAACCTTTGCATATTTTGACGCAATATTGTTGTATGGACCTGTAGCAACAGATTTGCACAAAAAACCGTATGGTTTTTACATAATTTGTTGTCATAAACGAACAATTGATATGAAATTTTCTACAATTTTGAATATCAGTGATGAGAAATTCCATTCTAAAAACAAAATCAAAATAAGTTCTATTCTAAAAATAAATAACTTCCCAAATAATACCATCAATGAATTGTTCAAAAACGCAGAACGCAATAAACCAGATCAAGCAATTCAAAATACGGAAAAGACATATAAGAGAGCAACATACATACCAGGTTTTTCAGAGAGATTTTCTTTCTCTAACATGTATAACAAAGATAAATATCAACTAGCATTCAAAAGCAGCAACACGAATAACAATTTCTTCAGCCGAACGAAGTCGAAAATACCCCATGAAGACAAATCAAATCTAGTCTATAAAATTAAATGCAATGGTGACGGGTCCAATGTATGTCCAAAGACATATGTTGGTACAACACGATCAAAGCTTAAAACTAGACTCAGCTCTCATAAGTCGGATCAGAAGGCGAAAAATAAGCCATTAGAACAAAAAACAGCTCTTGCTGCCCATTGTATGCAAGAAGGACATACACCTAATTTTAAAGACGTGGAAATTCTAGCACAAGAAAATAATCAAAAACGTAGATACATGCTCGAGATGTTACACATTGTAAATGTACCAACTAAACAAAGAATGAATTATAAGTCTGACACCGAACACTGTGCTCAGATATACAGGAATGTCATTGAAAAGCACAAGAAAATTTAGTTGGAAATTTCTTGTCAACTAAAGAGGATGTAATAAGCTGTGGAAGTAACAAAACCAAGTAATTATTATTGGAACTTTTGTTTTATAATTTTGTAAAAATATGTAATTGTTTTTTTAAAGCAATAATTCCCTGATGATGACTAGCGATGATAGTCGAAATATCGGAAAAATAAATCAACATTAAAAAAACAAACTTTGTCTGTTTTTTATTTGTTCTGACCTCAAGCCAAATGAATAGAAACAGGAGATACTGATCAAAGGTCAACTAAAATCATACGAACATCAAAGCACGGAAGGCACGCCGATAATAATCAAAAAATCAATATGCATCTTTACAAAAATTTAAAACAAAAATATGACGATGAAACAAAAAACTTCATCAAACAATTTTCCAAATGTAACAGGCGATCAGCACGCCTAAAATCAACAGCAACGTTCCTCATCAAATGCAGAGACACAGGTATTATTCCTAATTGTATAACTAACACAACCAAAAATGTATACAACCTATTTGAACTCAACAAAACAATACCAACGAACTTAAAAACTTCGTTGGATAAAATCATATACAATTTTCACACCAAATTACTCAAACTGCTAATACAACAGAAGCACAAACAATCCAATATCACAAGAGAATTTCTAACTAACACCAAATCAAAACTCATCGACCAATTAGAAAAAGTAGATTTTGAGTCACTAATGGAAAGTGAAAACATAACTCTTCATACAGAGAGCACAAAACAAAAATCCACTCATATAAAAAAGTTGAACACATTAAAACAACAACAACACTGTCAACTAAACATAAAACACAATAAGGAATGGTTCGTCAATAAAACAGACATTGAGATACCCAGTAACGTTGAATGGTTGCTTTCCCTCGGACCAAAGTTCTCTTTACCAACAACAAGAACAACGTTCCCCTTGTTCAATATAATAGCGGAGGGAGAAGAGTGCATTCAAACTTTAGAGAACAGAGAACAGCAAGAGAATGCAAGAGTTAACTTTATAACTCTCATCAACGACCACAAAAGAAACTCAAAATTGGGAATAAGAGATCGTTTCGTACTTAACACAGTGGGTCAGACAACCAAGTTCCTAAAACAGAATAAACAAATTCTAATTCTTAATGCAGATAAGGGTGGGAAAACTGTAGCCATGTTACAAACCGATTATGATGTAAAGATGAGCGAGATCTTAATGGACATGTGTACCTACAAACGTATAAGAAAGGATCCAACAACAAGTCTTCAAGAAAAGACTAACAAATTAATTATGAAATTATTTGAGTCAGGTATAATCAACGAAATGGATAAGTACAAGATGATTAATAGAACTTCAGTCCCCCCAAAAATATATGGATTACCCAAAATCCATAAGGAGGGAACCCCGTTACGTCCAATATGCTCATTCGTAAATTCTCCGACCTACGAGTTATCGAGATATATGGCAAATATCCTTAAGGTCTTAACAAGTGATTCCAAATATAACGTTAAAGATTCGATCGAGTTCAAATCAAGGATAAACAAACAACAAATTGAAGATGATGAAATCTTAATATCGTTTGATGTTGTTTCCTTGTTCCCCAGCGTCCCAGTGAACTTAGCGATTAACACAATAAAAGAAAACTGGGCAATAATTAAGGAGCATACAAATATTCCAATGAATCTTTTCATTGATATCTTAACGATATGTATAAAGGACGCAAGATACTTTGTATATAAAGATAAAGTATTTGAACAATTAAAAGGTATGCCAATGGGATCTCCCATTTCCCCCATCATTGCAGACATTGTAATGGAAAAACTACTTGACGACGCAATGAGTAAACTGATTACTAAACCTAGGATACTAACAAAATATGTCGACGACATATTTTGCATTATAAAGAAAGACGAAGTCGACTCCACATTAATGACATTGAATGCATTTAACAAACAAATCCGTTTCACTATGGAGTGTGAAACACAAAACAAATTGCCGTACCTAGACTGTATAATAATCAGACAAAACAACCGATTGTTAATGGACTGGTACCAAAAGCCCACGGCCTCCGGGCGAATTATTAACTACCACTCGAAACATCCGCGTAGAATCAAAATAAATACGGCAACAAATTTTATCCAAAGAGTGTTGAATATCAGTGATGAGAAATTCCATTCTAAAAACAAAATCAAAATAAGTTCTATTCTAAAAATAAATAACTTCCCAAATAATACCATCAATGAATTGTTCAAAAACGCAGAACGCAATAAACCAGATCAAGCAATTCAAAATACGGAAAAGACATATAAGAGAGCAACATACATACCAGGTTTTTCAGAGAGATTTTCTTTCTCTAACATGTATAACAAAGATAAATATCAACTAGCATTCAAAAGCAGCAACACGAATAACAATTTCTTCAGCCGAACGAAGTCGAAAATACCCCATGAAGACAAATCAAATCTAGTCTATAAAATTAAATGCAATGGTGACGGGTCCAATGTATGTCCAAAGACATATGTTGGTACAACACGATCAAAGCTTAAAACTAGACTCAGCTCTCATAAGTCGGATCAGAAGGCGAAAAATAAGCCATTAGAACAAAAAACAGCTCTTGCTGCCCATTGTATGCAAGAAGGACATACACCTAATTTTAAAGACGTGGAAATTCTAGCACAAGAAAATAATCAAAAACGTAGATACATGCTCGAGATGTTACACATTGTAAATGTACCAACTAAACAAAGAATGAATTATAAGTCTGACACCGAACACTGTGCTCAGATATACAGGAATGTCATTGAAAAGCACAAGAAAATTTAGTTGGAAATTTCTTGTCAACTAAAGAGGATGTAATAAGCTGTGGAAGTAACAAAACCAAGTAATTATTATTGGAACTTTTGTTTTATAATTTTGTAAAAATATGTAATTGTTTTTTTAAAGCAATAATTCCCTGATGATGACTAGCGATGATAGTCGAAATATCGGAAAAATAAATCAACATTAAAAAAACAAACTTTGTCTGTTTTTTATTTGTTCTGACCTCAAGCCAAATGAATAGAAACAGGAGATACTGATCAAAGGTCAACTAAAATCATACGAACAAATTTGGTTTTTGCAATACTTTTCTTGCCTAACTGTATTTTCTGGAATTTTTCTTTTTATTCTGGTACTAAAGAGTGCCAATAACATATTTATGAAAGAAAAACTGATCTCAATTACCTATTTATTAAAGTTTTAGCATCATTTTTGAAAAGTAGTAAGGTGAACGCAGACTTTCTGGGCTATGTGTATATGGATGATCTTGGCTGATGTTAGTCGATGGTCAGACTAGCACGATTTCAACATGGCGACGTCAAGTTTATAGGCGAGGGGTATGAAGTAGTGAAACCCATGTCCATGGTTTTCTGTGTTTGTTATGTTGCCTCTTCTTCAGCCAAGATCATCCATATACGTTAACGTATGTGAGAATAACAATCAGTCGTCGTTGAGCAGCCGACAAGTAAACATGTGCATGGATATACGCATAATTTTAGTGGGGACACTGAACAAAACCGCATACACCCGCCACATGTTTACTGGTCACAGGTCTAGCAACCAGTGTGACCAGATCTAAAAAAGTTTTGCAGCTAAATTTGCTTTAAACTAATGCTAAAAAATGCTAAAATAAATATTAAAATGCCAAAAAATAATGCTAAATTTAAAAACGAAATTTTTTTAAGAAAATATACTCTCCATCATAGTATGAAGGGTATATTTAGTTTGTGTTTACGTTTGTACGCATTGAAATAATCATTCGCGACCCTATCAAGTATATATCGTCACCATAAATGCCCGAAGACGTAACCCACAAAACAAAAACTTTACTGGGGAAGCAAAAAACGGTATAAAATTAAAAACTGTTTTACGGAATATTAATCTTATGAAGGCGAGTATATGGGATATTGTCGATCATATACGAAGGGGAATAAGTAGTGGTTACGTCTGATCAGTATAAAATTCTTAGTCGATTTATGCATGTACGTCCGCCTGTGGTAATCACTCTAGCATCCAAAAAAAATTGAGAGAGGACACTGACATTTTAGAAAGATGCGTCTTTTCTTTGCAGGCAAGTCAAGTTCGAAGGTGCACAATATCGGTTCATGTTTTGGTATAGCCCCCATATAAAGATACCGACCGATTGCTATTTTTGGCTTCATGTCCAGACCGAATTAGCTATGATTTGGATTTGAGTTTCCAAAAGCTTCACCCCCAAAAATTATGGACATAGGGTCCACGTTTTCGAATAGCCCCCATATAAGGTTTTTTCGGGTGCTTTTATGATTTAGCCACATTTTCAGACCGAATTACAGTATGCAAAGTTCATATTCGTACACCCCTAAAAAATTAATAAAACCGTTATTAATTCCATATTTTATGTGCAAATATGAAATAATTGATAGGAATTACCATAACGAAGAAAGATTTAAGAATAACAAAACAAATTTTTAATTTATTTCTTCATTTATGTGTAGATGGCGCCTATGTGGGCGGCAAAGTTCGTATTCGTACACCTATAAGCACTATATATTTGGAGTTTTTAAGGATTTTCAAAGCGAAATACCGCAAATTTTTGTTCTTTTCTTCTTTTGGAATGCCTCTGCTATAGAAATATGTAAAAATAACGGTAATTTTATTAAAATTTTTGCATGAATAAAAAGTCGGACGATTTTTTGAAATAATTAAGAAAAATGTGCTAGATATGATTAACTATTGCAATTTATTCCCGAATTTTGGACGAAAATAGCTGATTGCGGTCGTTCTGTAACAATATTCGAGGTTTAATATGAAAATAAATTTGGTCGGCGTTTGGGAATGCAAAGGAACGTAATCCGGGCTTAGGTAAAGTAAATACATTTTTGGTATTTACTTAGTGAAAATCGCAAGTTTCGTTTTATATTTTACATTAAATGTATTGAAGTTTTAGAATACGGGTTCTAAAATCATTTTATGTCAAGACATATCGGAAATTGCGAGGAATAATAAATTTTTCAGGAAGAACATTTCCCAGAAATAATGAATTTCTTCAAAAGGTTACCCCACGTTCTTTCCTGGAAAATTTACTTCATTCTTTTGACATTTCTGTACTCATTTTGGATCCTTTGGTAAAGAAATATAATTTTCAAGAAGAAAAACCATTGTTTTCGCAATTTTGGAAGCTATAACCCTCGTTCAAAGTAAGCGTAGAATTTCAGTCGTACGCAGACAGTATGAAAACTTGTACAGTTTCATTTTTCTTCATAATTTCTCACAGTTTTCGACATAAAATGATTTTCGAAACCGTATTCTGAAACTTCAATACATTTTATGTCAAATATAAAACCAAACTTGCGATTTTTACCAAGTAAAATCCAAAAATGTATTTACTTTACCTAGGCCCGGATTACGTTTCTTCGCATTTCAAAACGCTGACAACATTTTTTTTCATATTAGACCTCGAATATTGTTACAGAAGGACTGCTATTAGCTATTTTCGTCAAAAATTCGGGAATAAATTGCAATAGTTAATCATATCTAGCACATTTTTCTTAATTATTTCAAAAATTCGTCCGACTTTTTATTCATACAAAATTTTTAATAAAATTACCGTTAGTTTTACATATTTCAATACCAGAGCCATTCCAAAAGAAGAAAAGAACAAAAATTTGCGGTATTTTGCTTTGAAAATCCTTAAAAACTCCAAATATATAGTGCATATAGGTGTACGAATACGAACTTTGCCACCCACACAGGCGCCATCTATACCTAAATGACGGAATAAATTAAAAATTTGTTTTTTTATTCTTAAATCTTTCTTCGTTATGGTAATTCCTCTCAATTATTTCATATTTGCACATAAAATATGGTATTAATAACGATTTTGTTCATTTTTTAGGGGTGTACGAATATGAACTTTGCATACTGTAACTATAATTTAACCTTTAGAATTGTCAACAAACTTCTGCATTAAAAGTTATTAAACTGGTTAACCCACTTAGCGCCAGAATTTTTTTTTCGGGAAAATTTAAAATTTGTTTATTGAATTCAGTTTTATTTTCAGTTTAAAGAATTTTTTAATAAATAACTTTTTTTCATAAAACTTGTAGTTTTTCCGGAATCGGGTGTCCGTTAAAACGGACAGTGGCAAAATCCACTACCGTAAATTTATATGGGAAATTTGTGTTTTTTACAAATATGTATAAAGTAAACTTCATTTGTAGTCGTACGCACTGAGCCAACTGTTTTATATTTTTAAAGATATTCTCTATCTTCTTCATTTTATAACATATTTTCCATCGTACGCCCTAAAGAACGGCATGTTTACTTTATCCATAATTGTAAAAAACTCCAATTTCCCATACAAATTTACGGTAGTGGATTTTGCCACTGTCCGTTTAAACGGACAGCTAACTTTGCAGTGTAATACAGAATAATTCTTGCTTTGTATTCAGAATTTATGTTTTCAGACTAATACTTTCACATCTATTCGAACTAATCTCTGCGTTGTATAAGTGTAAATTATCTACTTATGTGTTTTTTGGCATTGTAAGAAAATCAAAAAATCACTTCACGAAAAGGGTCATTTTTGTGACCCAACCGCGAAAAACTAGGCAGGTCAAATGTCAATTTATGAACGGGGAAGGACAGACATATGAGCAAACAATTAGAAAATACAAAAAACCCCGCAACAAAAGACGTATCTAACTGTTTTTTACCTGCATTTTTGTGCACATTTTTTGCTGGCGTTTAAACGATCAGTGGCTTTAAGTGGGTTAAAAAACTTTCCACGATAAACATTTCGGTATGGCCGCATAGAACGACATCACCAAATTCCTGTTTTTTTTTGTTTTTATCCACATTTTCGGGCAAAATTGCATGTCATTTGGTATTTATACTTTCCAGTAGTTAAAACTTTACATCAAAAATTGTGTATATAGGCACAAGTAGTGTGCAGGTCAAAAACAGTTCCATCTAAAAAACTTTGGTACTTTTGGAACAAAAAAATCTAATTATTCCGGATTAGTTCAGAATATATCATGGCGGAGGATATAAAAAGTTCGGCCCGTCCAAACTTTACGTTTTTCATTGTTTTTCACAATTTCATTGTTTTAACCCCCTGCTTTTGTACCTAATTTTTATTCTTTTGTCTAGGTATATTCATAATAATTTAGGCATCGATAGCTAGCCCTTATTATGCCCTTCTTTTCAGCTGTTCAAACAACTGTTCTATTGATCTGTGATCTCATATTTTATTTTTAATCACTACGAAAAAAGATGCCATGCTTCTATATATGTGTAAATGTGTTGTCAATTACAAATTATCAGATTTTATATAAAAAAGTATTTACATACTTGAGATTTTGTGAATTGAATAATGCTAAATTTATAATTGAAAAATGCTAAAAAAAATGCTAAATGCTAAATGGAAATTTTGCGGCTAAATACAAAAAAATAATGCTAAATTTAGCTGTCAAAATGCTAAAAAGGCCACACTGCTAGCAACCACTAAATGTTGATACAAATTTTCTTGTGATTCTCTCACTACTTTACTCTCTTTTTTATTTTGAGCATCAATGCTCTTCTTGTTTTTCGTTGCAAGATTTTTTCTTCCATTTTCTTTCATTTTTATTTTCTCAAGCAAACGTTAACAACAAAACAAACATAAAAAGATTTAATAAAAACATTTAATTAATGAAATAGTGAAAATTTAAATATTAATATTAATTTAATTATTAATGTTAATAATTTTGTATTGTTTTTTGGTTTATTTATGTCTTTTTTGTTTTTATTGGTATGAGAAGCACAACAAACGCGAATGGTAGAATAAAGAGGACTCGCAAAAATCTTAAATTTCACGTTAACGTGTGTGGACACAACGAAACTTTAAAAGAAACTTTAACGAAATTGGTTTCGAGAAACCTTGCTAGTCTGACCATCGACTTACGGAGTGCATTTTTCATAACTCTGTTGGACTACATCGAAAGCTGTTGTGAAATCATAACTCCATTGCACAACTTCCAAAAATTTTTGCTGGGTAATGTAACAATATAAAAAAGTATGAATCATTAAAGCAGGGACGAGCTTCTTTGCTTAGATCGTATAGTGAGGGCACCCACTGAGTTGTTTTTGCATTTGCTTCTCTCTCTCACGTACAGTGTAAATGAATGAAAACAAACAAAAACATAATGTGGTTGTTGCTTTTTTTACTCATACGTTCATACATGTCTTCGCTTTGGTTGTATTTCTGTGGTCGTCGCTGCCATGGTACAATAATTCTTAGGTAGGCCACAGCTAACAGCTGATTACAATTTTTTTTTTGTTATGGCTTAATCTGTCAAAACCTTGTTAACATGCAGAGTTGATATTTATTATTGATCAAAAAAATTCAACTCTGTTTTGTTTTCATTTCAACATTTCGTTCTTCTTCTTCTTTGTATACTCATCCGTTATCATTCATCAAAACAATTTTGACGTTTTAAGCCATAGCGACAGGGTTGTATTTTTTTGGCGATTCTCATACCTGGCCTACCTATGAATTATTGTACCATGGTCGCTGCATTAAAGGCCCCGGCACATACGGTCCGTTGTGCGTCGCGTCACGCGTTAGAAACAACAACCACATGAAAAAAGTGTAAGTGATGCCAAGTTTGTTCTTAAAGTTTTCATGTGGTTGTTGTAACGTGACGCACAACGGACCGTATGTATTTGGCCCTTAACTCTTAGAAATCGCAGTTTTAATGAAAGAAAGTGAAGTGGATATTTTTGACTGTGATTCACTGTAAATGTTATGGCCCGGCACATACGGTCCGTTGCGCGTTAAAAACAATAACCACATGAAAAATGTGTAAGTGATGCAAAGTTTGTTGTTGAAGTTTTCATGTGGTTGTTGTAACGCGATGCTCAACGCGCCGTATGTGCAGAGGCCTTTATGTACAGTACACATTGTCAGTTTTGAATGACGATTTTTTGCAATTATCGATAACTGTCCAAGCGTCCAGCAACCACAAAATATTTTGTGGTTGCATGATGAATGCCAAAAATGAACGGCCATACTAGCAATCAACAACAAAGCTGAGGCTCAATTCTGCTTCTATGAAAATATGAAATGAAAACTTTTATAAAGGAGAAAACTGTCAAAGGAAAAAAATTATAAAGGAAATGTTTTTCATATCAAATTTTCATAGAACAGGAATCCAGCCCCTGCCATTCAAAACTGACAATAGCTGTGTTCCTTTACTTACCTGAGGTTACCATTTTTAACCTGCAAGCGTTCCTTAACCCCGAAAAGTGCCAAAACTGGAAGCAATTTTTAAGAGAGTGAGAGAGGAGAGAGCGAAAATGGCTTTCTCTTCTACCACAGGCTACTAGCAAAATTTCTGCAGGTCAAAAATGGCAGAACTGATTTTTCGACCTTTACTTTTTTAATGGTAAGAGTGGTAAATGAGAAAAGTGTCAATATTGCTCAAAATTGCTCTCTCATGAACATTTTTACCAGAAAAGTAAAGGAACGAAAAAATGGTAGATCTGGCAGCAATGTCAAAAAGAAACATAAAAAATCAAATTTCGTCGTTTATTTCACAGTTTTTAATTTAGTTTTGCCAGCGTTCGACTTTTTCTTCTGTTTTTCGTCCATTTCTTCTTCATTGTGAAATAATCTTCAAACAAAAGTCGAAAAATCAGTTCTGCCATTTTTTACCTGCAGACATTTTGCTGGTAGCCTGTGGTAGAAGAGAAAGCCATTTTCGCTCTCTCACTCTCTTAAAAATTGCTTCCAGTTTTGCCACTTTTCGGGGTTAAGGAACGCTTTGCAGGTTAAAAATGGTAACAAATGGTAACCTCAGGTAAGTAAAGGAACACAGCTTATATCGTAATTTGGGGTCGAACAACGAATAGAGAACGAATTACCGTCAGTCTGAACAAGGCATTAGTATGAACAAGACATAAATCTACCACTTATCGATAAAAGCTATACACAAGTTATCGGTCATAACGATAAATTATTCTTTGCTTCGAATGAGGTGAAAATCTCAAGGAATCAAGATAAACTGCTACGAATGAGGTGAAAATCACGGAAATCAAAAAGCCAAAACCATCTAAAAATCCCTTAAGTTGGAGTTGGGCATATATAAACAAAAAATCGTTTGGAAGAAGAAAAAAACGGAGAAAATAAATTTGTATTTTTTCGGGCAGAAATTAAACTGCTACAAAATTAAGCTTTCAACGGCAACAAAACAATACAAACGCAAAAAATCAAAAATGAAATTGGAGCCGAATGTAAATGGGAGTCCTATGGTAACGCCATTGAAAATTTCAGCAACTCTTGGTGGTCAGAAGGTGGAGCCCGCTATACAACAACCACCGCCACCTCCGCCGTCAGAGACGACGCCGAAATCGGATAATGAAGAGGATTTCGATCAGTTTCCGGAAGCTGATGAAGATATGGATGACGGTGCCGGTAGTTGTTTGAAAAATGAAAATGGCAGCGAATTTAGTGCGGAATCAAAAACATTTGCAAAAGTCGATGAGTCGGTGGACAATGAAACGTGTGAAACAGAGGAGTCGTCCTTGGGTAAAAAGAAGTCGGTGCGAAAAAAACGTTCTCTCAATTGGGAGGAAGCTGAACGTGTAAGTGCTGTAGATTTTTGCAAAAATAAGCCTTGTATGTATTACCTGCCAGGACTTAAGACATTTTTTATGTATGCAGGCATTTTAAGTAAAATGTCTATAAGAAAATATTGCGCGAATGTTTGTGAATGTGTTGTTCTTTCTTACTTATGTGTGAATGTTAGTGGTGGTAAAACTTCTTTCTACAACTTTTTGAATATATTATTCTAATTGGAAAATTATAAACATACATTTTTATATTTCTCGGCATGTTTATAATCGAGTTTGACTATTCGAATATGTGTATGCAAAATTCTGGTACTACGTAGAATTTGTTTTCTACGATCTGTCAATATTTATAATTAAATTTGTCAATCCGTTTGTAACACATCGAAATATTCGTCGGAGACCCTATAAAGTATATATATTATTGATCAGCATAAAATTCTACGTCGATTTGACCATGTCCGTCTGTCCGTCCGTCTGTTGAAATCAAGATACAGCTCGCAATTTTAAAGATAGTCAAAATTTGGTACAGAAGTTTTTATTACTTGCTTGGATGGTTGGTATTGAAAATGGGATATATCGGTCCACGTTTTGATATAGCCCCCATAGAACGGTACCTCCCGATTTTCGGTATTTTTAAGGTTTTAGCTTCATTATCACACCGAAATGGCTGAAATTTGGTACTTAGTCTCCGTTGGTGGTATAAAACTTTCCCCCAGAACTATGTCTGTATCGGTCCATGCCTTCATATAGCCCCCATAGAGCGGTACCTCCCGATTTTCGGTATTTTGAACGTTGGGGCCTCAGAATTCCACCGAAATGGCTGAAATTTGGTATTTAGACTTCGTTGGGGGTACTCAAACTTCCCCTTTTAAATTTGTCGGTATAGGTCCACGCCTTCATATAGACCCCATGGAAAGGTACCTCCCGATTTTCCGTATTTTGAAGGTTGTTGCTTCAATATTCCACCAAAATGGCTGAAATTTGGTATTTAGTCTTCAATGTGATATAAAACTGTTCGCCAGACATTTTTCTGTACAGATCCACGCTTTCATATTGCACCATTTCCGACTAAAATTCGTCGGTATAGGTCCACGTTTCAATATAGCCCCTTTAGAACGGTATCACATTCTCTTACCGAAATATAGGGAAATTGGTATTTAGTCTTCTTTGAGTCTAAAAACTTTCCTTCAGAAATTTGTCAGTATAGACCGACGTTTTGAAATAGCCCCCATAGAACGGTGCCTCACATTGTTTTACCGAAATTGCTGAAATTTAGTATTAAGTCTTCTTCATACACGAAAGGAAACTAATTATTCCATTTTACTTCAATACAACTTGTGGTGGAAGGTATAACAAGTTCGGCCCGGCCGAACTTAACGCCGTTCTTATTTGTTTTTTACAACCGGCAGGTCCCTTTTTCCTTATTACAACAACAAAAGGCAGTTCACTTTAGGAATGAAGGAAAGTTATTCTTTCAAAAAGGCATATTGCAAACATTTGTTGATTTCAGTCGACGCTCTGTTTTATAAGTAAATAATATGATATTAATTAATATGATATTAATTATCATGATATTAATTAATATGATATTTGACCATTCGGTTTGGTTTAATGATGCACAGCCATAATTCCTCACATAATACTTCACTCGGATCCCATAGGTCCATTGTGTTCATCCTGAAAATATATCATATAAAATTTAAAAATTCAAAGGACACAACCAAATTTATCAGAAGAGAACTTGACGTGTTACCCAATAAAGTGACACAATGTGGTTTCACAAGGCTATCTGTCGGAATTCTTTCTACTTTCTTCGTTTTCGAATGCAGGATACTGAGCTCTAAACAATACCATAAGGTACCATCTTCCAATTTTGAGCCATCTATCTATCATCATTACAATAGTTTCTATCTGGTAGATAGATCTAGCCGTGTTGAAGCTAAGGATTGGTGTAATGGAGTCACGACATCGGATGTGGTGTATTTCATTCCAAAAAGAATAGATGATTTCAATTAGGGTCGACTTTTGTGCCTGAGAGCTTTCCAGCGTATCAGCCAGACTGAAAAACTCAGCAATCGATTTGTTCTTAAAATATTTAATTAAACATATTTTTTCTATTTCCAGGGTCTGTTAGTTGAAATCATAAAACCAAAGGTGGAATTTGTGGAAAATAAATCAGTTGATGCAAAGTCAATCAAATCGAAACGTCTAGCATGGTTACATGTCACAAAACAGTAAGTTTTTGAGACATTTTACTCAGAATTATATTCTCAATTAATTTTTTTTTTCTTCTCTCCTCCCCTCAAACAGTTTTAATGCACTGAATTTCCGTCATCGTTCTTTGGAACAAATTCAAGTACAGTGGCGTAGTATGAAAAATTCAGCTAAAAAAGAATATCAACAGAAAAATCCCAAGTCTACCAGCATGTTGGAAGGTATACAAATGCTAGAGTTTATGGAAGAAATGTTAAAGGAGCCTGCCATTGGTGGTACCCGTAGCCAGACACGTAACTCAGCTATACAAATTAAAAAAGAACTACTTGATGATTTGGACGAAGAAGATGACACACCTTTGGCCGCTTTACCTGCAACGCTCTTCAATAATACAAGCAACAGTGAGGATACCCAACCTACATCAACTTTGGCTCTGTCGCCTTCCACTTCAGCCGAATCACAAAATTTAGAATTTCAACAAATAACCGAACCAACAATAATAAATGAAGTTGTTCCAGTAAAGAAACGAAAAGTGTTACCAAAACTAAAAGAGAAACCCATCAAGGAAAAAGAAATTAAATCACCGGGTGATAAACCAGTATTAGGTTTGAAAATAAAACGACAAAAATGTGAAACCACGACATCATTAGCATCATTGATGGCCACCGACGTTGATAATTCTGCAGCTGGTATCACAATGACAATACCCATTACATCGAATCACAATGCACATTATTCAGCGCCAATGGATAGTAAACCAGTGACACATACCACTTCCACCCTGACAACACCGCCACCATCACCACCAGCCGCCAGAGATGACAAATTCAAAAAACAACTTTTTGATTTAATGAAACGTGCACGTTTGGCAGAAATGGATTTTGCTCGCAAAGAGCACGAACAAAAGTTGCGACACGAACAACAAGAACAGGAAATTAAGTTGCGTTATATGCGTGAATTGCACGAACAACGAATTCGTTTTGCACTGCTAGAGCATGAAGCTCGAATGCGTGTCTATGCTCAAGCCAGTAATAAGTCTACCAGTGAAACGGCTACAACACTTCCGGAACCGGCAAAGGATACACAATAGACAATATCATCATAGGCATCTTAAAGGGTATTTATGTATAGATACAATTATGGATAACATTCTATATAAAAATTATGTAGAACTGATCAAAAAACGTTTGAAAATGCTACACCAGATGTGAATTGAATAGCATGATGCAACAAGCAAATAGTTGTGGTTTCAAAATGCATTCAGCTTATATATTTCCGTTTTCTGTGAAACATGCGAAGGATCATTTATTTCGAAGAGCAGAAAAAAGAATTTCCAAATTTTGAACGTGTGAGTAATTTCAACGCTATATTTTTATCATTTGAAGTAGTTAAATGCAAGGATAAAATCTTAACCTATGCAACGCTTAGGCTACCTAATTGAATCTCGGCAAATGAATCACCATATTCAACCATATTATGTATCAGGCAGAAATTTAACATTTCTAGAGTAGTTATCAGGGAAAAACACGGCGAAAGTCCGAATAGTTCCACAGCAAAAATTTATCGAATATTAAATCACATTTTACCAGAAGGCGTTTACATAAGGTTTATAATATTTTAATTATTGATTCCAGTAAAGTCCAGCTAGTCTTCCAGTGCAAATTTCTGGTTTCTCGACCAGCGATTATCAACTCACCAAAGGTTTTTACCCAGGTGTGCAAATTATGTAGCCAGCTTTGCTCGCCATTCTCCTAATATGTGCCGGCGTCGGTATAACAATGTTACCCTGAACAGATGCCCTTTCTGCCTCCAAAGCTCTCACGATACTTGGCATTTGTTGATCATTTGCCCATCACATGTTTTAACATGTTGTATCCAATTGTCCGGTGGGGATGCTGTCAGTCAGGCAACATAAAGTGTTGCTGACTAGGCAGTTCCTGATGGAGAACTGTCTGTGATGTCGTCCCAGACATCACACCGTTATTGAAGATCGACCTTCCCGGCACATCGGACATCGACCTATTGTCGATAGAGAACTCAAAAACCGTATAGACGGCCGGTCTGTATAGCCATAAACGACTACGGAGGCAATTAAGACTTAGTTCAACGTCCTTCTGCAATTTCGGACAGCAAGCGAGATTGCCGCTTACACGTTCCGTTCTGATATAGCAATGTTACCCTGAACAGATGCCCTTTCTGCCTCCAAAGCTCTCAAGATACTTCGCATTTGTTGATCATTTGCCCATCACATGTTTTAACATGTTGTGTCCAATTGTCCGGTGGGGATAACCTCCATGAGGAAACCAGGATGCTGTCAGGCAATATAATGTGTTGCTGACTGGACGATGGAGTTCTGTCTGGGGTATCAACCCAGTCATCACGCTGTGATTGAAGATCCATCATCCCCCACACATTCGTAAGGAGTTCAGCTGCTACCGCGAAGACATTCAAGATCCAATTTCATTGGACATCAAACTTTTGACGATAGCAAACTCCAAGAAAACCGTGCATAAAAAGGTGGTATTCAAAGATATCAACGGCTACGAATGAAATAAAGTCTTAATTCAATATTCTCCTGCAATTTAGGACAGTGAGGCACAACACAGTTAGGGTATAACACTGCTACCCTGAAGAGGTAACCTTTCTACCTCCAAAGCACACACGAAACGTAAAATGTCAAACAAGGGAACTTCAAATAAAACGAAGTCTTCTAATACACCTAATATTTCAGGCGGGGCGTTCTTGCCGTTCTCTTATATTTGTAAACATCGTTACGGAATAAGAGAGGACTTAACCAATACCGCCACTGTGGCAGAACAAGCTCTGCCAACTCCGGCAACTATCAAAGAAATTGTTATGGGCTCTGTTAAACCATTGAGTGAGTTATTCCACTCCAACTCTAAGGAGTAGAAAGTCTTTAAAAATTCTACATCGAATGCTGGGAGAACTTCTACTTCCTCTCATAAGGTTATTGAATCTGGACAACCTGAGTTAGGTCCGCCACCCTCGGATGCCATCACTTAAGTTTTTGTGGGCTTTGCTAATTCTTTTAGTGTAGCGAGTATGTATGTACTCGTATGTAGTTAAACTTTAAGGAATAAAAAAAACCTAAAAAACGACATCTTTTACGAATGCAGTGAGTTCATTGGTTCCCACTCTTAGGAATGTAGAATTTGCTCAAACTTCTACAAACGCACCACCTCTGTCATCTGTCCTGTCACAAACTCCGAGAACCATCCATAAGCTGTTGTCAGTGGTTCCTGCCGTGGAAATGGTTTTTGCTTCCAGTTTGGCGCCAGATAGAACGGCTGATGGCTGTAACGACACGATTTCCGTCGTTTGGTGAGGTATGCTCGCGGTGGCCAAGGTGCGTCACAGAAATTTATTTCTGTCAGCGACTAGAGTAAGAAAAACGTCAATAGGTTTAGGGGTTAAGCTTCCGGTATATTTGGTTGCTATCTTAACTTATCCGAGGAGGCTCGGGGCAATGAGGTGGCTAGCGCGGAGGTCCTCGACCTTTTTGTTGACCTTTTTCGACACCAATGGTGTGGTATGTGCGGCTTACCAAACTCGCTCCTAGACGATCCCGTGGAATTCGGCCGTCAGGGGCTTAGTCAACTCGCTGGTTCTCTGGGTGTGGTAGTATATCGTCCCCGGGTGAGACCTGTACGGCTAAGTTCGTGGGCTGAGAACGGATGTTCCTTCTTCCAACGAACCGGATCCTACCTGAGTGGCTTCCAGAAACTCACTCTGACTACCCTTGGCGGAATTTCCTTGCCTCCAGTGGCGTATCCAACTCACTGGGTCATAACTGAGCGTCTTTCAACAACTCACTCTAGCAGATCTCGTCCGCATTTCGTGGGATCACTCGGCTGGGTTTCCTTACTACAGTGCAATATCCAAATCACTCAAAGTGTCGATCGGTCCTTTCCCGGTTACCATAGGTTCACTCAACTTACCTTTTACAACTGGGCTTGGAGTATGGTCAGCTGATAACAATCGTTCACTTGTAGCACTAAGATTCTTTTCACTGACTGATTCCCGTTGTCAGTCTGCCACCTCCTTTTATAGGGATCGTCGCAAGGCTCCGATAATCCTAGTTAAAGTACCATGTCGTTTTGCTGATGATCATCGGTGTCATCATGAACGAGTGTTTCTCGATAATTTAGGGAAATCAACACACCAGAGCTAGGAATTAATTTATAAAGTCCATAATAGTATTAAGTATTAATTAATTTTATAATTCAGTGTTAATTAAGTAATAATTCATGGTAACTATATTAAATAAATATGTAAAACCAGTCTATCCTTGGCTACGGATAACATTATGTGTGACCGGAAACAAGCACCGACTTTCGGCGTCACATGACATAAATTACTGTATAAAACCTAACATTGATTGAGATTACTTTCTGAAAAGTTAAAAATTAAAATCACGCTTTTCGAATAATCGTCTTTTAAAACTATTGTACCTCAGAACATATTTGATCAAATTATATTAAATGAAAACCGATTCGACTCGATTTTCAGAGAGGAAATTTAATATATCTGGGTAGTCTTTGATATATATCTCCTGCGCAAACCCAATCACGATTTCAATACAATATTCTACAAATTTCGAAATACACTATTTCGATTTAGGAGAAATCGAGTCGTTTCGGTTTCCATCACAAACCTGGAAGATATTTGTGGTCTCCTAGAGCAATTGTAAAAGAATTTTTAGAAAACTCAGATAACTTAGTCCACTTCCCTCACAGAACAGAGTCGAACTAATCATCAGAACGTAATAGTTTCGAGTTTGATTTCTAAATTATCGTATTTTCAGAAACTTGGTTAAAACCTACTATTTATTCTCAAGATATCAAATTTTCATAAAATATGGAATCATCAAAAAGGTTGTGGTGTCGATTGTAAAGTGTAAGCAAAAATTTGATCTAAAATCCGGTTGAATGCATCACCTGCCTTTCTCCACACCCCATGCGACAATTAAGCCCTCGGCACATACGGTCCGTTTAGTGACACGTTGGGACATGCGTTGTCCCAAAACAGTTAAATTATGTTTAACTTTAATGCGCCAGCCATGTTGTTGTTTTTCAAAAAACTTGGCATCACTTACACATTTTTCATGTGGTTGTTGTAGCGCGACGCACAACGCACCGTATGTGCCGAGCGCTTTAGAAACAAATATGTTGTATTTGGATTGGACGGAGGCCATTACAGTCCTCCATAATTCGAGAGACGCATTTTCACATTGACGCGAAAATTGCATACTGATATCAACCTATTTAACTGAATTATGCCACAAAAAACATTTTAAGAATCTCCTTATATGTAAAATGAAAGCCTTTCATTGCATATTATGTTTCGATAACGTTATTGCTTTTTGACTCCAAACTGACTATTCTGCGTTTCACATTCTGGTGTAGTATTATGCATTAAAAAATCAATGAACTAATAAAACTAATTATTATGTACTATAAATAAGATTCAGTTGCATTTAGAAACTTTAATAATGACAAACGAAACGAAATAAAAATACTCATTTAAACAAGGTTGTATTATTTGTTATATACATATTTTTTTATTTTTTAATAAGTTCATTTACTTATTTATGTCTGTAATTTTAAGCAAAATTAATGAACAAGTTGAAATATACTCACATGACATTTTATTATTACAAAAACACATCCCGCAACGCATGGCAATTCCCTCCTTATTGTTACTATACCAATTAATTATGATTTAAATTTTATACTTTGCTTTTTATTGGAAGTATTTACTATCTTAAACAAAACATTTTTGATGTTCTTTTATATTTTTGTATACTATAAATCAGTATTAATTATATAATAAATATTTCATTCATACACATAGAAGAAGATGAAAAAAGTATTATCCATACATTTAGAGTATGCCAATCTTTTAAAAATTATCGATTAAGTGAATTAGTTTAAGTTTGAGAGCTATAAGTTCATATTATCTACTTACCAATTGTAAAGCAGAATAAATGAAAGAAGAAGACATGTACTTAAAAATCAATACGAATTAAAAAAAATAATAATAATAAAATATTACGATTATTATTATGTATTAATAATAGTAAAATATTCCACAATTGATAGCTTCATTTTATCAGTACATACTTGGTTCTCGGAAAAAGCAGTACAAAGTGGAAAAAGTAAAGTAAGTAGTAAATTAAAAAAAAAAAAAAAAAAAACAGCGAAGCTTATAGTAGCCGGAGATGATCTTCAGCATAACCGTAAACGAATTATTTAAGTGGTGGTAAGATCAGTCAAATAGCAGTTCAGCCATTCACAAATGACATAGGGAATGTACATGACGCCAAGATCGTACAATCATCAGCATACGTTAGAGGTTGAACAGTTCCCGACTTCTTGTTCCTGAATTCCACGTACGACTGGCGTCCACACATTTAATTACACTGTGCAACATTTTAAGATGATCTTTTGCAAACAATTCGAACTGAGGATTTTTTGAAAGTACATACCCAAACGACAAGAAACCCTAGTTGCGTTTTGTTGTGTCAGATCCAGCTCGGATTTTATGGCCCCATCTAAACATGGTTAAATATTGAGTTTTTAAAGAAATTTGGGGCTATATCTCTGAAACCAATGCGAATCTTCTTCTGACCTCTGAAGCAAATTTGTAGATAAGGACAAGAATAAAATATTTGGAGAAATAATGAAGTCGAAAAACTACATTTATTGCCTCAAATTTCAAAATATATGCAAAAATGCCATAATTTTTGTACATTTCGCACCGTATCTCCAAAACCGTTAATTTTTTCTGAATATTTATTTATTTATTTATTTACAAATATTTTATAAATCTATATATATAAAAGAGCTTAGTGATGACTGAGTGAGTGAGTGAGTGAGTGACATGTATATCATCGCCCAGACGAAACCGCTGAAGCTAGAAAGCTGAAATTTTGACTGTGGGTTGCTGTCGGTGTGTAGGGGTGAGATAAGGCTGGGTTTTGGGAAATTCGACCTATAAGGGTACGAAAAGTACTAAAAGGTACTAAATATGGTACCCTTTGTATTAGGCAAACGGGAAGAGCTAGAAATCTGAAATTTGGAATGAGGGTAACTGATGGAGAGTTAGAAAGATGTACCAATGGGTTTTGGGAAATTCGACCTCCAAGTGTACGAAAAGTACTAAATTTAGTACCAATTGTATATTTTGAACGGATTTAGCTAGAAACTTGGAATTTGGTATGGAAATGAAGGTTGGGAAGTGGTGTTTATAAAAAGAAATGGTTTGTGAAATTCAATTCATTGTGTACGAAAAGTACTAAATGGTACTAAATTTAGTACAATTTGGATTTGGGTGAAAGGATGGAGCTGGAAATCTGAAATTTGGAATTAGGATTACTGACGGAGTATAGGATTGAGAAATAGGGGTAGTTTTGGAAATTCGTACTTATGTGTACGAAAAGTACTAAATTTAGTACAACTTGGATTTGGATGAACGGATAGAGCTAGAAACCTGAAATTTGGAATTAAGATTACTGACGGAGTATAGGACTGCGATATGGGGTAGTTTTCGAAATGTGTACTTATGTGTACGGCAAGTTCTAAATGGTACTAAATTTTGTACAACTTGGATTTGGGTGAACGGATAGAGCTGGAAACTTGAAATTTCGAATTAAGATAACTGTTGAAGTGTACGATTGATATATGGGGTAGTTTTAGTACTTTTGTTTACGAAAAGTACTAAATGGTACTAAATTTGGTACAATTTGGATTTGGTTGAACGAATAGAGCTGGAACCCAGCAATTTCGTACTTATTTCGGACAAAATATGGTATCCATGGTATTAGGCAAACGGGAAGAGCTAAAATTCTGAAATTTGGAACGAGGGTCACTGATGGAGAGTTATAGAGAGAACCCTTTGGTATGGATTTTGGAAATACCACCTATAAGTGTACAAAAAGTACTGAAAGTTACTAAATTTGGTACCAATTGTATATTTTGAGCGGATATACAGTCTTCAAATTTGGTATGGCAATCAAGGTTGGGAAGTGGTGTTGATATAAGGAAATGATTTTGGAAGTTCGTACTTACATATGTGTACGAGAAGTAATAAATGGTACTAAATTTGGTACAATCTGTATTTGGGTGAACGGATAGAGCTGAAAACCTGAAATTTGAAATTTAGATTACATTCGAAGTGAAATATGGGGGTAGTTTTGGAAATTCATACTTATGTGTACGAAAAGTACTTAATGGTACGAAATTTTGTAAAATTTGGATTTGGATAGACCTGGAGAACTGAAATTTGGAATTAAGATTACTGATGGAGTGAAGGACTGAGGTAGTTTTGGAAATTCGTACTTATGGGTACGAAAAGTACTAATCCTGAAATTTGGAATTAAAATTACTTTTGGAGTGGTTCTGGAAATTCGTACTTATGGGTACGGAAATTACTAAATGGTACTAAATTTGGTAAAATTTGGATTTGGATAGGCCTGGAAACCTAAAATTTGGAATTAGATTACTGATGGATTGAAGGACTGAGGTAGTTTTGGAAATTCATGCTTATGGGTACGGAAAGTACTACATGGTACAAAATTTGGTACAATTTAGATTTGGGTGAACGAATAGAGAGAATCCTGAAATTTGGAATTAAGATTACTGTTGGACTGTAGGATTGAGTTAGTTTTGGAAATTGTTACTTATGGGTACGGAAAGTACTAAATTTGGTACAATTTAAATTTAGGTGGACCGATAGAGCTGGAATCCTGAAGTTTGGAATTAAGATTACTTATGGAGTGTAGGATTGAGGTAGTTTCGGAAGTTCGTACTTATGGGTACGAAAAGTACTAAATGGTACTAAATTTGGTTCAATTTGGATTTGGGTTAACGGAGAGAGCTGGAATCCTGAAATTTAGATTACTGCTGGAGTGTAGGACTGAGATAGTTTTGAAAGTTCGTACTTATGGTTACGAAAAGTACTAAATGGTACTAAATTTGGTACAATTTAGTTTTGGGTGGACGGATAGGGTGGAATCCTGAAATTTGGAATTACTGTCGGAGATAGTTATTGAAAATCGTATTTTCATACAAAAAGTATTAATGGTATTATGAATAGAGATGGAATTCGGAAATTTGGTATTATTGACCCTCTACCTACACATCAGTAGGGTTGAGATATGGATGTGGTTGTGGATATACCTACAATAAGTGTACGAAAATTACAAAATGGCACAGAATTTGGTTCAAATTGTTATTATGTAAATTAGTAGAGCTGAAATTGTGAAATTCTTTATTATGTATACGATTATGCGATTTTGATTTAGTTTTGGATAAAAGACAGTAGTTTTTTAACTTATACATATTATAAGTACTGAATTTGGTACCATTTTGGCGTTGCTTGAAGGGTTAAAGGTGGAATTTCCAATTGTTGTATGAGGTATGGTGTTGGTGTTTAGATAAGGATTTTTTGAAATGCATACAAATTCTGAAATTAGGCTGAGGGCTGGCTGACTTATTGAGAAATACGAAATGTACTAAATGCAATGCAAAATATTTGGTATTGGTCTAAGGAATAGAAGTGGAATTCTGGTATATTATTTATTTGTCAGGTTCATTGTTAGAAGTGGTAGTACAATAAATGTACTAGAAGTATTAAGTTATACTAAATATTGAAGCACTGGTATTGAGTGAATCGATAAATGAAATTTGTTGTGAGGATCACTGTTGAGATTAGATCAGAATGTATGAAAGGTTTCTACATGTAATACCATTGGCATTGGGTGAACAAGTAGAGCTAAAACTGTAACATATGAGCCAAGGTTCTGGATTCTAAAAATTTTACTGAATAATGTACTATTGTTTCTATATTAACATGAATTCGGTTTCTAAATAATGTAATAATTGTTCCATAGACACTAGGGTTATGACTTTTTTACAACCTCATATCCCTGTATCATAGCGTGATGAGTTTTGCCATAAGATTACATAAAATCTTAATTATAAGGTGATTCGGTTAAAAAACCTCACGCACAAAATGATTTTAAAATTTGAATTTATCAAAATTATGGACAATTTTTTTAAGTCACTGAAAATGGATATATAATTGAAAATAAACTTTAGAGCCACATGAGATAATTAAAATGACATAAAATTTATTTCTCACTATTTTTCTTCAATTCTGAGAATTGTAAAAATGTCATAAACGCTTTTATTCAAAAATATAATTTTTTAACAAAAAACAAAAAATTTAAAATTTTTTCAAAGTGACTTTTTTCGTGCCTTTTTTAATATTTGAATGAAATAAACGTTATTATAGGTATTAGTAGGCTTATATTTATTCATTCGTGCAACAAAAAATAATTTTTTGAGAAAAAAATTTTTTTCATTTCATATACTTTTTCAAAAAATTATTTTTTTAAAATCGATTTGTGCGTGAACTTTTTTTATATTTCAATGGAATAAACGATAGCATAGTGATTAATAGGCAAAAGTTCATTTATCCCTGCTACAGGAAATCATTTTTGAGGAAAAATGTCAAAAAGTCATAACCCTAATAGACACCCCGTTTCATATTAGCTCAATGATATGGGACCTACTTTTTATCGCCGAGTCCGAACGGCGTGCCTTACGACACCACCTGTAGAGAAGATTTACATGGCTGAAATACTCAGGAAATTTCATTATTGAGGGATATTTTGCCACCGTTGAAAATTTGATGTTGCCTGACCGGGGAATCGATCGGTTTTCTACATTTTGATATCACAAATTCCAAAATTCGGTTGGAAAATGTGGATAAAATTTTCAAAATACCCATACCGTTCTTATAAAACATGGACTATAATTTAAAATGTACGCCGCTGTTGAAGTGTGGAGGTCTTTTTTTGAGATTCGAATAAAACGTGTACGAACAGTACTTGAAAGAAATTAAATATCAATTCAAATAGGTATTAGTACATAAAAATGTTCAGTGTTCACCATATTCAATATTTTTTGAATATTATTCCTTTTCCGCATACGAAGTAGCGGGTATTTTGCTAGTTAATTTATAAAATATAGATTTAAAAGCGCCGGGTGACTGAGACCATGTGCGCGCGATAGAAAATAATGGGATATTTATACATGATTACAATAGGTATTTTACAATGATAATAAAAAAATTCAAAGTACATATATATACATGTATTTACTAATTTCAAATGGATTCTGAGCTTAAACATCACGGATATTATGGATGATAAGGGCTGAGCGTATTTTAGATAGAAAAACTTTTGATGAACAATCCAGGATATTTACAATATCGCTATTAATAGCGGAGGCTCGGTTTTTCTGAATATTTTCTTTTGGACAAATATTCCCTGGAATGTAATACACAACTCTTCGGAACATGCCGTTGTTGTAAAATGCCTCTATCCCATTGTTTTAATAAAAATGTCAATAATGTAGTGAAATCCGAAATGCGAGAATAAACTGTTGGTGTGAACTGTGTTTGAAATACGTGTTGTAAGAGATATGATGCAAAATACCGCTGAAACAACATGAAGTAAGCATTTTAGAGTTTCAGAATGTTCTAAAGAATTGTTGAGAACTTTATTTGGAAGATTTTTGCAACAGGTTACTTGGTTCAACTCCCAATATTTTAGCCGATACTGACCAGAATTTCAGCAATTATGTATAATTTTCTATATTTTAGAGATTTGGATGCCCTAGATGGAATTTTTCTTATGTGTTTTTTTTCGAAAGTTCTACTAGTTTAGGGCTACAATATTTCTAAAGACAGCAAGGCCAAATTCCTCTTCGTTTCTGAGATAAAGGCCTGATAAATGCAAAACAGTGTAGATTTAGCCCGGTTTAGATGAGGCCATAAAATCCGAACTGGATCTGACAGGACAAAACCCTACTAGGGTTTTTGTAGTCTTAATATGTACTTTAAAAAATGCATACTAGAAGTTGTTTGCATTTTCAGTGTTGCATAGTGTTATCCAACGTTTCAGACTTGGCCAGAGGGTAGTCTGCTCGATATCCTCAAACAGCGTGGGAGTGGAGTGCTTGACAGTATCAAAGGCTTTTGATAAGTCGAGCGCCACCATCACTGTTCTATCACACGGCTTGCTCTGGTTGAGTCCTCGACTAATATGTGTGGAGATGGCGCGCAGCACTATTGTCTTGTGCTGTTTACGGAGCCTATACTGATGATCGGCAACTGGATAGCTATTTCTGACGTTGGGTAGGATTAAAGCCTCATGGGTCCTTGCTATGCGCCACAGAAGCGGTCTGTACGATTTTTGGCTTCTGATTAAATTGCAACCGAAACATATGACATATGCAAAATGCATAAATTTTACATAGGTGCCACCGTGGTGCAATGGTATGCACTCCCGCCTTGCACGCGGAAGGTCGATTCCTCGGCCAGGCAACATCAAACATTTTTCAGCGGTGGCAAAATACTTCTCAGTAATGTTGGCGACATTTCCTGAGTATTTCAGCCATGTAAAACTTCTTTACAAAGTGGTGTCTTAAGACACGCCGTTCGGACTCGGCGATAAACAGTAGGTCCCATATCATTGAGCTAATATAAATCGGGTTGCACTCATAGATACGAGAGAAGTCTCTCTTGTCCCTTCAGGGATGTTTGTGGAACAATTATATATTATATAAATTTTACATATGCTAAAAATAATATTTGCATATGCAATATTTATGCATTTTACATATTTTCTTATGCAACAAATATTTCAATAAAAAGGACAAAAATATTTGTGTACAATTTTTCTGTTTAAAATTCTCTTCAGACAAGTCAATAAAATAGAGAAATGTATATCCACAGCCATAACCTTCAACATACCGAAAGTCGGGAGGTATCGTTCAGCCATTTCGGAGTTATATTGAGGCCACAATCTTCAAAATACCGGAAATCGGGAGGTACCGTGGGGGCTATATGAAGACGTGGACCTATACCGACAAATTTCAGGTGGATTGTTGTACCAAATTTCAGCCATTTCGGAAGGATATTGAGGCCACAACCATCAAAATACTGGAAATCGGGAGGTAACTTTGTATGGGGGCTATATGAAGACATGGACCTATACCGACAAATTTCAGGTGGATTGTTTTATACCCTGAAGGAAGACTTAATACCAAATTTCAGCCATTTCGAAGTTATATTGAGGCCATAACCTTTACAATACCGAAAATCGGAGGGTACCGTTCTTTGGAGACTATATGAAGACGTGCACAGGTACTCACAAATTTCAAGTGGAATGTTTTATACCCCCACCGAAGACTTAATACCAAATTGCAGACATTTCGATGGGATACTTAGGCCACAACTCCTTGAATATGGTTTCGCAACATCATCCATTGTAAATTGTGGTGGTTCATCCTGGGCAGGAAGAGATCTAATGCAACATAGTTCTCTTCTCTTCGGCCTGTCATTCCCGGGATGCTCGACAGACTGTCGATTGAAATAACTTGCGCACCTCTTCGGATCAGTTACGCTGTCTCCAAACGTGACTGAGGTCCTATCTTTCTTTTTTTCAGGGTTCGAGAGTGACTTAACCGTTGCCCACAATTCACTTATTCCGGCTCCAATGTTGCAACTCTTCAGATGATTTAAGGGTCGATTATGTAACTTAACTGTAGTTGCGTGTACAGAAGAGAAAATAATACAATTAAAATAAGTAAAACGACAGAAATGTTTGTCAAAAATCATTCAACATAAGTGTTTTGAAACTTTAGCTATTAATTTGATTGTAAAAAATATGAATTTCAATGCGAAAATGGAAATTTCTATTAGTAAATTTGCTGCCATTTGTTCTACTTATGCTCAACCAACCTACTTCCGGTGTCAGCTCCCTGACTACGGGGCCACTGGGGTTGACACGGCGAAGCTCATCACGCTCATTTGCTAATCCGGTCGCCTCTGCTCTGCTTGATCTCACTTCGGGTACGAGCCCTAACCACAATTAATTCGTACACAGAGCCTATTTCAACAAAGTGTTATTAAAGTATGTATATTAGAACGGCCCAAAAAAACTATTTTAATTTTATTTTGGAATTCCTACCCTCTAAATTTGTTTCCATTTGATCCAGAAACCTTATATATGAAATGTTATGGCGATCGGTTAACGTTAACCCTGTGCCAACCGAGCGATCTTTGTTTCTATAGTAATTTGTATGGGGCCAAGGTGCACTTTCACGAAAATTCTCTAAAGGCCGCAATTGTGGTCCAATCGCCGGAAAACCCCTACCAGTTCATTGTTGTGGCTAAAACACGATTTCTACAGAAATTTATGATGATCGGTTAACTATAACCCGTGCCCACTGGTCGCTCTTTATTTTTCATAGTATTTCGTATGGAGGCCAAAAACTAATTTTCTGAAAATCGAGCTAGAGGCCACAATTATTTTCCAATCGATGAACAAAATTTACCCGTTCATTAATGTGTCTAAAAAACTAATCCCACAAAAATTTATGAAAATCTATTCTCTTTAGACATACATTTGATGTCAATTAAATTTCATGTTGAATAGTGAAAAAATACCTGGTGTACGAATTATTAGTGGTTAGGGCTCGTATTCGACCAGGAGGTGTACGGCTAGCGTGTACATCAGTGTCTCGGAATGTCCTTTCTGCTACCCGGCCCAGACAAACCTCTAAAAATAAATTAAAAATACATATATACCGCAGAAAATATGAAACCAAATTTATAGAGATTGGGTATATAAATTGCATGTTATAGCAACAGCAAAAGAGAAAAAACTTATTGTTGGAATATTGTTCCAAATATATTTATACCCTCCACATATGGAGGGTATAATTAACTTTTTCATTCCGTTTGTAACACATAAAGTATATGGTAAATAACAAAAATGTTTTGCAATCGATGAATCCGAATTTCACCCTATCAGAATTCGCGAGCTGTTAACATATTCTATAAAGTATGACTACAATTCTTTAAAATGAAGTGTTTTAGGAGGGATCCAATAATGTCGACCATTAAAATTAATTTTCGTGGAAGCTGTGTTGGCATCAATGTAGAAAAATGAGTAAAAATGGGTTGAAGCCAACAAGTTTTTTTATGTTCCCATACGATTTCTGGCTTAACCTTACATTTTATAGACCTATCCCCAAAGAAAGAATCACAGTATACTCCATGGGCAACAAGATTGTAGTATATGATTTTTCGATATATCCACTGCATTCACCTAAAATTGATGCTGACATTTTGAAGCCGGAATTTCGGGGTTTTTTGAATTTTTTTAATAATCCGGACGCGCAAGAAGATAATATTCCAAACTCTTAACACGATTATAGAACTCGTGATTTTACGTCGTTTGATGCATATCTCATGAGTGTGCTCCTTACAGCATCCTAGCAATTGGAGTCGAAAGGCCAAAATTTGATGCGTGAATTTTCTTACAAAACCTATTTTTTTGCGTGTAAAATTTACAACTGTCATTCCATTTCCTTTGAAACCCGCGTGAATTTAGTTTTTTTACGCGACGGTTCTAATGAAGCCTTCCGCGATCGAATCCATCTACTAAAACCGCGGATATAGATACCGTGAAAATCGAAAAATCTGCAAAAATATATTTTGACAAATCCGCGTACAAAACCGCGATTTTCTTTAAAATTTTTTACATAAATGAAATCCTTTACTGGCGATTATAATATTTGCGAAAACGCGTGTCATAAAAGAAAAGAGATACGCGAGTAATATGGGTCTTTCACAAAAAATTGAATGTGGAGGCACATCCGCGGTTCTTGAAGAATCTAATTAAAATTGGTATATTTTGACGTATTTTTGATAGGCGCTGATGAAACCGGATGCGCATCAAAATCGTATGCACATTGCGCGACTTTTACCAACTTTAAGGTTTTTTGCAGTGTATGATGCAAGTGTCGGCACACAATTTCCCCTGATTGAAACATCGAAATATGCATAAATTTTGAAAGAGATTGATTCGCTGTATCCAAAAACGGATGCGCATCAACCGACTTTAACTAATTCGCGAATAACAGGCTTTTTAATTTTAATATTAATTGAATGATTGTAATTTCAATATTACTCTTAATATCCTACCCTTATAAGTTATCACAGTAATCAGTTAAACTCTCGCGATGGTAAACCATATTTTTTGATGAAGTTTTAACAGTATACATTCATTATTCTATGGGATTTTAGCAAAATAGTTGGAGAACTCCCAAATATTTTTTCTAATTTTTAGAATCAAACCAAAAAATATTTGCAACAATATTTTTCAACAATAAGTTTTTCTCTTTTGTTGTTGCTAAATATGCAATTTATGAACCCAATCTCTATAAATTTGGTATCATATTTTTCTACGCATTGTCTAGATTCCGCAAATGTTTTTTAATTAATTCTTTGAGGGCTTGTACGGATTCTGGGACAGGATAATTTGGATTTACTTCAACATTTTTTTATTATTTTTTGATTTTCCGCGAAAATAATAATAAATTTAATAACTATTTAAACATCTACGAATAGATATGGAATGCTGTAAACGATTTATGCTTACATTTTCTCATAACAACAAAAAAGATATTTTTAAATATTTTTTCTTTATAGTATGAGAATAAAAACCGCTATAACTTTTGCGCGCATTGGCCAATTTCGTGAACGCGAGGAGATTTGAAACCGGATTTTTTTCCTTTACCTCTATACCAAAAATCGTAGATGTGCTCGTAAAAAATTTTTTTAATTTTTTTCAAATGGAATTGTAAAGGAATTTTGTTATTCGCCATATATATTATTGATCAGCATAAAATTCTATGTCGCACAGAGGGGAAACGTAGGCCTAAAGTTGCTCAAAACTCAAAATATGAAAATCGTTTTTTTATGAAAAAATTTTGATAAACGGCAACCAGACTCTTTTCTACATTTGCTATAACCATCCTCGACTTTGTAAGATTAACCAATCCAATGCAGCAGTCGATTGAACTCAGCCATACTGAAAACAAAAAGTAAAATTTCGAAAACTAAGAAATTAGGTGAACATTAAAATGACATTATTTTCGCGAAAATTAATATTTTTCAAGATTTATTGTTTTTGTACAGTCTCCGAACAAGATTAACATTTAAAATTTTCAGATTGATTTTACATCTATGCTCTTTAATAGTGGTGATACATATCCCCTTTATACAAATTTTTTATGATAATTTTTAAGATAACTACAATTTCAATAGTGAAAAAGTCTATTTCCCCGTCGTTTCCCGACCATAGTTTCTTCTAATGTTTTATGCGCTTGAGTCTCAAATATCAGATTCAATCATAAAAAATTCCGCATATTTGCGCCGTTCCGAAAAAATCTAATTTTTCTCAACTAAAATATGAAATATTTTTATATGAAATTGCAAGGTTTACTCACACTAAATTTTGTTCCGCCTTATAACCGGGACTCTTATTATCAGACTAAACCAACACCTATCAAATATGTTTGCGTTATTCAGAAACATTCAAGGCTTTTCTCATGTGAATTGAGAAAAATTTAATTTAAGTAAGTTTCAAAAAATAAAATTTGGAATGAAATATATGTATATGGGACTATATATACATCTGTACCGATTTGTTTGAAAATTGGCTCAATGTTTTTTAGGCTAGTTCAGGTTTCATGTGTAAAATTTCAGTGATTTTGGTGCATTTTTATCTCATATCAGATGCGAATATATTTGGATGCTGCATCCAAATCTGAACCAATTTTCATTATTTTCTATAGGATTAATCCTTGTACAGAAGATATGCTTTGTGCAAAATTTTATATCAATCCGACTATAAATGAGCTTTCTAGGGCTTTTGATCAAATTTTAACACAAGTTTCCCCTCTGTGTGTCGATTTAACCATGTCCGTCTGTCTGTCTGTCGCAATTTTAAAGATAGAGAGTCAATATTTGGCACAGAAGTTTCTATTACTTGCAGGATGATTGGTATTGAAAATGGGATATATCGGTTCACGTTTTGATATAGCCCCCATAGAACGGTACCGCCCGACTTTCGGTATTTTTAAGGTTTTAGTTTCATTATCCTACCAAAATGGCTGAAATTTGGTACGTAGTCTTCTGTAGAGGTATAAAACTTTAGTCTAAACTTAGTCTACGTTGGTGGTACAAAACTTTCCCACAGAACTTTGTCGGTATCTGTCCATGCCTTCATATAGCCCCCATGGAAAGGTACCTCCCGATTTTCCGTATTTTGAAGGTTATGTCTTAAATATTCCACCAAAATGGCTTAAATTTGGTATTTAGTCTTCAATGTGATATAAAACTGTTCGCCAGAAATTTGTCTGTACAGGTTCACGCTTTCATAATGCCCCATTTCCGACTAAAATTCGTCGGTATAGGTCCAAGTTTTGATATAACCCCCTTAGAACGGTACCTGCTGATTTTCGTAATACTAAAGATTGTGACGTCAATATCCCACCGAAATGGCTGAAATTCGTTATTTAGTCTTCCAAAAGTTATAAAATATTCCAGAAGAGTATTATCAGTATACATAGGTCTACGTCTTCCTATATCACCATAGAAGCGTACTTCTTGATTTTCGGTATTTTTTAAATCTTAGCCGCATTCTCTTAGCGAAATATAAGAAATTTGGTATTTAGTCTTCTTTGAGTCTAAAACCTTTCCGTCAGAAATTTGTCGGTATAGATCGACGTTTTGAAATAGCCCCCATAGAACGGTGCCTCACATTGTTTTACCGAAATCTCTGAAATTTAGTGTTAAGTCTTCTTCATACACGAAAGGAAACTAATTATTTCATTTTACTTCAATACAACTTGTGGTGGAGGGTATAACAAGTTCGGCCCGGCCGAACTTAACGCCATTCTAACTTGTTTTTGGTTTGATTAGAAAAATTAGAAAGAAATGTTTGTGAGTTTTGCAACTATTTCGCTAAAATCCCATACAATATATATTGTATACAGCTAAAACTTCATCAAGAAATATGGTTAACAATCAGGAAGGCGTAGTCGCTTACTGTGATAACTTATAAGCAGGAACGTACGCAGGGGGGGGGGGGAGGGTCAGCGGGTCTGCCCCCTTTTTTCTTTTGGTCCGATAACATTTGTTAAATTACTTTAACAAATTATTACGTTTTTCTCTAAAATAATTTTTATTTTTGGAAATTTCAAATGAAAACGTATATTGTTCTGAAGGTTCTGTACTGAAATGAACTTTATTTGTTGTAAAATCTGAATTACTTCTTTATACCATGACATTTCATTATCAAATAATAAAGAGTCGCGGAATTCTGTAGCGATTATAAACTAATTATGTATTCAAAAAAATTAGTTCAGTATTGTGCGGATTAGAAGTGCATGAAATGACATGTCTATTGGACAAAATGTACGATATATCAAGGGGTTTCGATGGAATATTTCTCGAAAATCAATTAGAAAATTGTATTTTAGATACATTTGTTGCTAAATAGTAGTAGAAAAGAATAGAGAAACAATTGAGCCAAGGCTATAGTCGGGCCGGGACCGACGATGTGATACCCTACACCACTATCCCTATGCATACGCTTTTGACTGGCAAAATTCAAAATATTAAAATTGGGATAGCTTAGCGCCTTTGCTCTGAATGTCTTCATTAATACAGATCAATTTTGTTGAAACGCATTTAAGTGCATCGTCAGTACAACTCAAATAAAAACATGGAAAAGTGGATTGCACGCCAACCATCAATAGGCTTCTTTCTTTGTGAGACCCCCATCAACCCCCAAAATTTCATGAGCATCCGATCAAAATTCCGACCTGTAGTGTGATTGCACAAAAAATGGAAAATGGGATGCATTACCGACTATTGCGATATCTTTGCTGTTTGACCACCTATGACAACCTACTTCACATCGTTCTAAAGGTGATATTTTCTACTTTCCTTGCCAGGTTTTGCTTTCGATATATCTCTTACAGAAGAAAGATATTCACTTTGAAATAAAACGTTGGCTTTTTCTCCAAATAAGTTTTTTTTTTTCAAATTCCGACCCCTGAATAATATCCGAATTACCAAAATCAATAGATTTTTTTCCTCTGTGGGGCCCTCATTTACACCCAAAATTTCGTGACCATCCAATCAAAATTGCGACGTGTAGCGTGATTACAAAAAAATTAAAAAATGGGATGTATTACCGACTGTTGCGATATCTCCGTTATTTGGCTACCTACGATTTACATCATTGTAATGATGGGATTTTCTACTTTCATAGTCAGACTTTGCTTTTGGAAGGTCCCCAACCAAAGCTGTGATATTCGTCATTATTATTAAAATCGCAGAAATGAAAAGTTGGGTCTAATTTGCGGCTATTGCGATATCTTCGTTGTTTGACCGCCTACGACACCTCCTTTACATTGTTAGAAAGGTGATATTTTCTACTTTTATTAGCTTTGCTTTTGGTATACCCCTTACGGAAGCTGAGATAGTTGCTTTGGAAAAATACGTTGACCCTTTCTCCAAATAAGTGTTTTGCCCATTCCGACTCCTAAATATTATCCGACCATCACCAAAATCAATAGGCTTCTTCCCCTCCGGGGCTCTCATCAACTCCAAATTTTGGTGACGATCCGATCAAAATTGCGACTTGTAGCGTGATTACAAAGTTTAGTTGGACAGACGGACCGACGGACGGGCACACATAGCCAGATCGACTCAGCTCGTCGAGACAATCATTTTGGTAAATATAAGTATGGGTCTACGACCATTATTTCGATGCGTTACAAACTTTTTGGGCAAAACCAAATTATAATACCCTCCCCACATAGTGGTGTAGGGTATAAAAATGTTGTAGCTATGAAAATTTTCTATAAGATTGACCTTTATGATAATTTCGTAGGTTTTACCGTTATTGTGATATAGAAGTTCAAATTGGGACAATGCATTCATTGACTGTATCGCTACCTTGTAAAACAATGTTATACATGGTGCCCTTAACTAACTTTAAGTGAAAACCGCTTACACAGGGGAAGTTTTTGCGGATTTTGAAACAGCAAAGTTCATATCGACACCTCCAAATAATAGTATGCTAAGTCTAAAAAGTGAGTTTTGCAAGAGAAGCTCTCAAAGTGTGGAAATTTTTTTGGACTTCAGTACTATGCTAAGTCAATATTTGTTTATAACTTCTGTTCGGATTGACCGATCATTACCAAAATTTGACAGAATTTAAGTTAAATCACGTTCGACACCTCCAAATAATAGTTTGCTAATTCTGAACAGTGAGTTTTGCAGGACAAGCTCTAAAAGTTTGGAAATTTCTTTGACCTTCAGTACTATGCTAAGTAAATATTTGTTTATAACTTCTGTTCGGATTGTCCGATTATTACCAAAATTTGACAGAATTTAAGTTAAAGGACGCTAAATATAAAAATGTAAAGAACTTGAAAACATGATAAGTCGACTTAGCATACTATTGTTTGGAGGCGTCGATATGTGAGAAAAATCCAAAAAACAAAATCACATTTTTAGGGTTTTTAGGTTTTCTCTATTTTGCTTGGAAACAGCAAGTCCTATCGAAATGGGACTAAAGAACATTTTGTAGTAGTGAAAATTCTGTACAAGATTGATTTGCGTAGTATTTTCGTAGGCTTTACCGTTTTTGAAATATAGAAGTTCAGATCAATTATTCAGATTTTTTCTCAGGTCTTCAGGATTTTGCTTGAAAACTGCAAGTCCTATCGAAATGGGACAAACAAAATGTTGTAGATGTGAAAATTCTTTACAAGATTGGCGTTCGTATCTTTTTGCTAGGTTGTACCATTCTTGAGATCTATAAGTTTAAGTTTGGAAATTGTAGCCATGACACTGCTTTATAAGGAGACGATACAGTCAGTGCATTGTCCCAATTCGAACTTCTACATCTCAATAACGGTAAAACCTAAGAAATTATCATAAATGTCAATCTTGTAGAGAATTTTCATAGCTACAACATTTTCTTTAGTCCCATTTCGATAGGACTTGCGGTTTACAATCAAAATCGTGAAAACCTAAAAAACCCTTAAAAATGCCGACTTGAATCGCGATTTATTTAAAAAGCGTTCCGGCGGTTTTTTTTGTTTTTTGATTTTTCTTATCTATGAACATTGTAGTTTCAGAATCCGCAAAAACTTCCCAGGTGTAAGCACCTTCCATTTAAAGTTGCTTCAAGAGCACCGTGTCGAAGGTCTAAATCGATTTCTTCTAGAAATAGATTAGGTTCGAATATGGATTATATCGGTGGACTCCTTCAGGTACCTTCCACACAAAATTTAAAATATCCAACTTCACCGAAACTTTGAACATCCTAAAATTACTTTCAGACATATGTACATTAGGGATATAACTTTTTGCACTTTTTTGCAAATATCAAAAATACCACCACATAGCCGTGTAGAGCATGAAAAACTATTATGAAAAAAGGTGTAATTTTATCTCTATCGCGAAAAAAGTTTCCGCACCAAATGCATTGAAGTTCAGTAATGCATTTTTTAATTTTAGCTGTTATGAAAACATATTTGCTTTTAATTAAATTTTTTATTTTTTTGTAATCTAATTTAAAATCATTACCAAAGCGTTCTGGACCAATTTGTTCTCAAATCGCGCCATTTCGGAGCATTCTATGAATTTTTGACACTATTGCAATTTTTGTTTTTTCTTTATAAACTCGTGAATTTTATGTTTATATTTATTGTACCTATCGGACAAGAGAATATGGTGTCATTTGCAACAAATTCGCGAAAGTTACAGACAGTTTTTAATGACTTTGCATGTGAGAATTGTTTTTTTTCTATGAATATTTATTCAAACAAAGCAAATTTAAAATTATAAGTAGAAAAAATATCAAAAGGGTTTTAGTAATTACAGTCGGCGCGGAAACTTTTTTCACCGAATCGATCTTAGAAGCGCGTTTTCATTATTAGGACAAAATTACCCACGTGGTACTGGTGTTGTATTTTTGTAAAAAACATATACGATTCTCACAGGCAAAGTCAACAAAAACAGCCTGTAACTTTCGCGACTTCGTTGCAAATGACCCCATATTCTTTTGTCCGGTAGGTACAAAAAATATAAACATAAAATTTACGAGTTTATAAAGAAAAAGCAAAAACTGCAATAGTGTCAAAAATTCATAAAATGCTCCGAAATGGCGCGATTTGAGAACAAATTGGTCCAGAACGCTTTGATAATGATTTTAAATTAGATTACAAAAAAATAAAAAAATTAATTAAAAGCAAATATGTTTTCATAACAGCTAAAATTAAAAAATGCATTACTGAACTTCAATGCATTTGGTGCGGAAACTTTTTTCGCGATAGAGAAAAATTGACGCCGTATTTCATAATAGTTTTCCATGCTCTACACGGCTATGTGGTGGTATTTTTTTGGTTATAGCCCTAATGTACATATATCAAGTTTATATGGGTGACGTAGGGGATGGAAGATACCAAGCAACGGTCCTGACCGGTTTTAACATGGCAAAGCCCAGGATTTATCTTGGTCCCTCTTTCATCTCATGTGGACACTGACCTCCCCGTGGTGTCACCTGGGGAACTGCCTTTAACACCCGTTAAAGGTAGTAAGCTAACATGTGCCGCGCGTTCACCCATAAGAACGTTAAAAACTTGGGTTTGGGCGTCGGGCTAGTAACCCTCCCCTAGAAAAAACAGCCTACTATGAAAAAACGAAAGAAAAGAAAAACAAACCCCTCTAAAGTTGACGAACCCCGCAAACGTTTTAAGGACCATGATCTGCGAATCTGCACCTGGAATGTTCGCACTCTTTATAGAGAAGGTGCAGTCTTTGCATTGGCAGACGTACTTGAAAAGTACAAGGCCGATATTACTGCCATACAGGAAATACGATGGATTGGGAAAGGCGTCACAACAACACCAAAAGGTGACGCACTGTATTATAGCTGCCATGACGTAAAGCATGAGTTTGGTTGCGGATTTGTAGTTAGTCGGAGACTAAAACATCTGGTATCCAGCTTCACTCCAGTGAATGAAAGACTTGCTGCAAATCGAATAAAAGCTAAATTCTTCAACAAATTTGCGCTCATGCTCCCACTGAAGAAAAGGACGAACAGACCAAAGATATATTTTACGAGCGCTTAGAAGAAACATATGACAGTTGCCCTGCCCATGACATTAAAATCATTCTAGGCGATTTTAATGCCAAAATTGGAAAGGAGAATATCTTTGGCCCAACAGTCGGGAAATTCAGCCTCCACAGTGAAACATCTGACAATGGTATGAGGCTGATAGACTTTACAGCTGCAAAAAACGTGGTAGTTAGCAGTACCAGATTTAATCATCTCGATATTCATAAGGGCAACTGGCTGTCTCCAGATCAGAAAACAAGAAATCAAATTGATCATGTTGTGATAGATGGAAGACATTCAACGAGCGTGTTGGATGTACGATCGTTCCGAGGCACAAACATTGATTCGGACCACTACCTTGTTGCAGCAAAGGTACGCACCCGCTTAAACGTAGCAAACAAAGTACGAACAGACACAACACGAAAGTTAGACATCGGTAAGCTGCAATCACAACAGATAGCCACAGCATATTCCACTCAACTAGTCCAATTGCTTAATCAAAGCACTCCTCATCCCGATAACATATCAGCGCAATGGCAAAGCATTGCCCACTCGATGCCAACAGCCGCAAAATCCATACTTGGATACCAGAGACCTCCATTAGGAGTGTCGTGCTGCCACCGAAGAGAAAAATGCGGCATATAGGGCTACTTTACAATCCGTAGCAACGCGTAGCGCACGAGAGAGATACAGGGAGAAAAGGAGAGAGGAGAAACGTCTTTTCCGCAGGAAAAAGAGAGTGATGGAAAAGCGGGAGGGTGAAAAAATCGAGATGTACAGGAGCCAGAATGAAGTCCGATAATTCTACCAAAGAGTCAAGCATCAAACTGATGGCTTTGGTACAGGCACATCCTCCTGTAGAGACCAGCAAGGTAATTTGGTAACTGATACAGATAGTGTACTCAGGATATGGAAAGAACATTTTTCAAAACTGTTGGTATCAAATAGCAGCGAAGACGACGAAGATACCACAGTCCCAATCCCAGAAGATGGTATTGAATGTATACCGCCCAGCCAAGATGAGGTAAAGACAGCAATAAATCGGCTGAAGAATAATAAGGCAGCAGGAGCCGATGGCTTACCTGCCGAGCTATTCAGAACCGGAGGCGACACGCTGATAAGGTGTATTCATCAGCTAGTTAGCACCATCTGGCAGGAAGAACGGGTACCCGACGATTGGAACCTGAGTATACTGTGCCCCGTTCACAAGAAGGGAGATAAGACTGTATGCTCTAACTATAGGGGCATAAGTCTACTCCCTATTGCCTACAAGATCGTGTCAGGGATATTGTGCGAACGACTAAAGCCAATGGTCAACGAGATAATTGGACCATACCAATGCGGCTTTAGACCTGGCAAGTCCACCATTGACCAGATATTTACCCTGCGGCAAATCCTGGAGAAGACCCAAGAGATACAGATCGACACCTACCACCTTTTTGTTGATTATAAAGCAGCCTTCGACAGCCCGCTGCGTTCAAAGGTATTCCAAGCCATGTCTGAATTTGGTATCCCCGCAAAGCTCATCCGTCTTTGCAAAATGACTTTAACTGACACGAGGTCCTCAGTTAAAATAGGAAAGAACCTCTCCGAAGAGTTTGGTACCAAAAGAGGTTTCAGACAAGGAGACAGCCTTTCGTGTGATCTCTTTAACATCCTGCTGGAAAAGGTTATACGAGAGGCAAACGTCAAAAGAAGTGGCACAATCTACACCAATAGTCACATGTTACTGGCTTATGCTGATGATATAGACATCATAGGCCGATCAGTAAAAGAAGTAACTGATACCTTTATGAAGGTCGAAGGAGAATCTGCTAAAGTGGTTCTGGCGGTAAACGGTGAGAAGACCAAGTTGATGGTGTCGACGCGCAATGCGTCCATTGAGCTCGGACCGACTGTGGAAGTTGGTTCCTATAATATTGAGGTAGTAAAAGACTTCGTCTACCTCGGCACCTCCGTAAACACAACAAACGACATCAGTTGTGAAATAACAAGTAAGAAAAGCGTTAAGTTCGGTCGGGCCGAACTTTTTATACCCTCCACCACAAATTTCAGCCGTTTCGGTGGATTAATGTGGCCACTACCTTCAAAATACCGAAATTCGGAAGGTACCGTTCTATGGGGGCTATATGATGGCGTGGACCTATACCTACAAATTTCAGGGGTAAAGTTTTATACGCCTAAAGAAGACTAAATACCAAATTTCAGCCATATCGGTGTGATAATGAGGCTAAAACGTTCAAAATATCGAAAATCAGGAGATTTGTATTATGGGGGCTATATCAACACGTGGACCTATATAAACATTTTATGGTAGAAATGTTTGTTAGCCTCTGGAAACACAAAATACAAAGTTGCAACCGATTGAGCGATGATGACCCCGCTAAAAAGGTGTATAAACACGGACCGCTTGGCGGTGCACGCAGAATTGGCAGGCCAAGGAATAGATGGCGCAAACAAGTGGATGATGAGATGAAAAGGCGCGGTATTCCAGAAAGCGAAGCAACAAATAGAGAGAATTGGAGGTCTTTTCTTAGTTCAGCCTATAGGACAAATGTTCTGTAATGGGCCAGCTAAGTAAGTAATATGGGACAACATCTTCGGATACCTTCCTCACAAAAGATCAACATAAGTGCAGTTTAAGGGCTGTTCGAGGAAACATTGGACATTTTGACCAATGGTACTCCTAGCGGGCTTTATTACATCGACATTCTATTTTTCGTCGGTAAGTCCTTGATTTATTTGCAACGCCAACAAACGTGAAGTTATGTACCCCGAATGTTTCGATATTTTTGTCGGAAAGTTTATACGTCCAAAAAAGGACACGAAATTTTGAAACTCCCTGACAATACAATTTTTTGGAAAAAAATGTTGTCACATAAAAGTCTCAACTCACACAGGCTGAGGCTAAATCTCTGTCGACAAACCTGACCAATATTGTTTTACTTGTTTTCCAAAAAAACAAAAGTTATGAATTTTCATAAGTTTGCCTTCGCTGTGCCTTCGAAATAAGCAGGAACAACATCCATTGGAGTATCAGATGAAGTTTTTTCGGCTTAACCTATTTTGTCAGTACTTGGCTAAAATTTTCCCGAGCTTTTTTCGCAGATATTTTTTCGACCATATTTTTGCAAATCCTAAATATGGGATTCGTAGTCTCAAGCAGTACTGCGAATAGGATTCTATCGCCCAACTCCTGATAAAAATGTTTTCTTTTTTTCTTCATATACAGCCCAATCATGAACATCATCTCACCGTGAGTTTTCTCACTCTCGCCTTGAATGTTTCAACCGAAGTTTTTGTTGTTTCTTAATGAAATCGGCCAGTTATTTTCAAATCCAGTCGCGGTTTTTCTTCATCAGCTCTTGTTCTTGGGATATAGCTCAAGATGGGTTTTACGAGTTTTACAAGTTCATAGCGCCCATGATTCGGCCATAACATAAAAATCATCATGAAGACTGCGAAAGGGAAATCATTTACCAGTGAAATCGTTACCACATAAGCCATTTACTTTTCCTTGGCAGACTTCATGATGATTTTTAGGTTATGGCCGAATCATGGGCGCTATGAACGTTATATTATATATTTGAACACTGGACTATATAGTAGACACCCTAAGTATATCCGGTAAGCCATATGAGGATCCTATGACTACCCCCGATCACAGCTCAAATTACTCAAAATATGCAATTTTTCAAGGTCCGTCGTATCTTTTCTATATTTTTTGATATATGTATATTCACCATAATTATTTCAAAAACTTTTTGTATCGAACGTACAACATCTTCTTAATATATTAGTGTCGAAGAACCCACAAAAATATTAGTTTGTATCCGAAAATAACGAAATTCAAATAACGAAAACAAGAGCTGATGGAGAAAACCCGCGACCGGATTTAAAAATAACTCGCCGATTTCATCTAGAAACAACAAAAACTTCGGTTGAAACAAAAGTCGTGTTGACCAGTGTAATCAATGTTTTACGTTGAAAGTAACAAATAAAAAAACAATTAGAAATTCTTTTGGCAACTATACATGTTCATCCGTGTATCAATGAAACAAGGAAGACCTCAATCGGGTTTGGCGTAATTTGGAGGAGGAATTGAAGTTGGCCTACATTTTTCAGATATGGGAAGCGGTTCAGAATCATAGGATGACAACAGGAATGGAAGAGGACCTAATCAGGAGCAACCCGTTTCTGCAATTATTGTTCTTCGATAGAACAATGTGCATATTACTTAATGTACATACAAGATGATAAGTGACATATTGTAAGTGCCTTTGAATTGTTCTTTGTTCGCTAAGGTTCCCGGCAAATTATTCGATGCCAAAGATGCTATTCAAGCATTAGAGCAAGTGACATGTCAAAATTTTACCACCTTCGCCCATTCTTTTAACAAGACTGTGATCTCCAAAAGATCTAAATCATTTTGGATGGCATCTTCAATAACCCAGTGGAACAACACCTTACAGTTCATAAAGTAAAATATTATAAATAAAAACATAACAAAAAGAAAGATAACATTATATTATTCTTATTGAAATTGTATTTAAAATTCATGAAATTGGTTCAAATGTTGAAGAAAGGAATAGGAATTGGTCCTAATGCTGGAGAAAAGATCGAATGTTTCACGTATTGTATTTATTTACAATTCTTGAAATTCCTTCAAATACTGAAGATGGGATCATTCACAACTTCATTTGAACCAATGCAAAATATCCAGTGAAATATTGGCATCGCATGGAACAACTTCTACAAAATTTTCTTTGTATTCCTCAGCGTTTGTCGTTTCGGCCATCATCTAAAATTCAATATTAAACATTTTCATTTCTTTTTGCCATTTAATGACCTTTGGACGATATTTTTTTACTTTTTTGCGAATTGCAGAAATTAAAACAATTTTCACATATCTGTCAAAACAAAAAACAGTTTTTACAGATGTTGCCACATTTCAAACGATTATTAATTTTTTATCCATTACCAAGTATTTTTAAAGTGGATTGTTGATAACAAATATTTTTCGTTTTAGAAATATTTATTTTATTTAAAATAAAGTAGTGTTTTATAAAAAAAAATATTAATTTAATTATTGCAAAATTATTTGTAAATAAAATAACGGTATGGCAGCACAAATTATATTTTCAAGGGTTCACAAAATGCGGCACTATGTTAAATTTTTCCAACTTCTTCACCTTTTTCGCTCCTCCCTTGTCATTTGTGATAGGTCGAGAAGTGAGCTGCAACTCACTCGTGAGAAGCTCCCTACGTGAGTATTCATGCTCGCTATGATAATTTTCTGAATTTGTTTATCACTCTTGGTAAACTGGTAAAGTTATGGTGTTTTTATGACATAAAATAATATTATTTTCTCATAATAGCTGGATATACAACCAGTTTTGAAAAAATGAGCGGTAGATAATTTTTGTTTAGTAATATTCGATACGAGTCTAATCTACACTTCCAGATTCGAGTTATTCTTCTTTTTGGAGGTATTTATTTCATTACTTCTCTTTCGAGTTGAGCTGTTTAGACCTAAGAGATACATTGAAAAATTAGGAGTCTACCGAAGTCCCACGCATGCAACCATTATGCTACGTTTCACGGTTGGTTAGGCCGATCTTCAGGCATATTAGTATGTTGTTTTTGTGGCAGACGAAGGCACAGCTTGGTAACTAGTATATATACGCAATTCATTAGATTAACGTTCATATATGCAAAATTATGTCAGTTAATTGAAACTCCAAACTTTTCCTACAGTCCTGCTTGGTAAACCCATTTTTCAATGTTCACAAATACTATGGTAAGTTTTATTTCTACGTCATTAGACTTGCTCTTCTATATCAGAAGATTTTGATCATCAATTATTGTCTACTAATGTTTTGACAAGTTGATGATGGCTCAGAACGCTAAGACGCCGGCAACCTTGACACTTAGTTGTCGGGGACCCAGGTTCGAATCCCAGCCAGGCTCATGCTGAAATTATTTTTTATTTTTGCCTTATTAAGGCGAAGGTCATATATAGTGATATTTGTTTATAAGGCAAAAAAAAAGATATTTATTTCAATTTCAATAACTGTTACAAACAACATTAATTTTTTTTGTCAAAAATGTGTTCAATTGAAAACTTAATGAGGCAAAATAATACAAACCTTGTTTAATGGGAAGTTCGTGTGTGATATCTGAATATGTACGTCATGTTCCAGCCGAACTGTTTATATTCTCCACCACATGATCACTGTATATCTCCATTCGACATATTCGCGAATGCAATTCCTGTATTCAAACGTGGATCTATTTTGACCAATTTCGGCGAGGAGGTTCTCCTACCAAAAGTATTTCTAAAATCCATGTTACAGACGATATTTTTTAAAATTAGGCTAATAGCTTCTAAATACTTTCGATAACGAAAACGTGGACCTATATGAGCAATTCTCTGCGGGAATGGAACCCAAAAATGCCAAAATAAGAGCTAATATGGTTAAAATTTCTGGAATACACCAAATAGGTTATAGGTAATATTCATATGAATGATTTTTTAGTTATTGCTTCAATTCTGTTGGAGAAATTGGTTAAAAAATTCATAATCCCGCACGGAATTTTTGTATGGGGACTATACCAAACATGGTCGGACATGGTTAATTTTCAATTCTAAACATCCAAGGACATCCAAGGATTTATATACTTTTTTCAATATTGTATATAAAATCAGCTAAAAAGCCTATAAAATAGCTGTGGAACTGCATGCGGATATTGTTAAAATGTGACAAATAGATGTGAATCTTTGGATTGCATCCAAATGCGGTTAAAATGTGAAGAATGGAGTGGCTTTTTCACGACTCTGTTTGAACTGCATCAAAACATGACGTCAAAGAACTAGTCCACATTGCCCTACTTCCAATTTATTTTGCTGGGTAGTTTCATTGAAATTAGCTCCAAACGCTTTTGATTTTTCAAATAATCCATCAATGCTGTTGATTTTGTAATTTATTCCTACAATTTTGATTAACATGTTTTGCGATATCATTTTCGTATGATGTGTATTGTATTTGTTTTTTTGGTTGGGGCATCTTCATTCCATCTCCTTTTAAATAAATGTGAGCTTTTAATTGTCTTAAAAACTTTTGAATACAATAAATGTAATAAAAATACAATGAAAATCTAATTGATTTTAAACAAAAAATTCTATACAACTTTCAAAAATTGCATATACAATTTTTGCAAAAAAATTGTCCATAAAGAGTGACGAATACTCCAAACGCAAAAGCTCGATAGAAATTTGGGGAAAAGTTGAAACATTTTTTTTTAATTTTTTCTCAGATTTTCGGTGTTTTTTTTTTTAGGTTTTATCCTTTTCTGTCATGAGATAATTCGGAATTGGTACGAATTGTCAAAAACAGTTCAGCGGTTCTTGGGTTATAAGCGTAGTAACTAAAACCCATTTCCTTTTATATATGGAATTTCTGAGTGAAATCGGACACGTTTTCAAAATGAGGTTTTTGATTTCTTTTTTTACTCTGGTGATGCTTCTCATCGATAAAACATTTTAGTATATTTACAGATTTTTTTTTGACTAAAGTTTCCAGATATTTCGCTCCTTGAAAAAGTCGAATTCTGTAAAAATTATATGCAAAGAAATACTCATAACTTCTTTAATATTGGTAAAAAAAAATGTTTTTTGTATTTTTTATTTTTCTATCAGCTATCTAATAAAAAATAAAAAATGCACAGTGGGCTTAGATGCAATTTTGGCTATTTAATATTTAAAATCAATTTTTATCAATGATTGTTTGTACTCTTTGATTTTCTTGAAATTTGTTTGTATTAAACTACGATTAATTACAATAATTGTAAGTCCTATTTGGTAGTGGGATTCGAATAATAAATATTTTTTCTTAATTTTTTAAAATTTGTCAATACAAGTTTTCTTTTATATGTATGTACCAATGTGAAACATTTAATATTTTACCAAAAAAAAAAAAAAAAAAACAAGTAAGAACGGCGTTAAGTTTGGCCTAGCCGAACTTGTTGTACCCTCCACCACAAGTTGTATTGAAGTAAAATGGAATAATTAGTTTTCTTTCGTGTATGAAGAAGACTTAAAACTAAATTTCAGCAATTTCGGTAAAACAATGTGAGGCACCATTCTATGGGGGCTATTTTAAAACGTCGATCTATACCGACAAATTTCTTAGCGTTCTGAGCCACCATCAACTTGTCAAAACTTTAGTAGACAATAATTGATGATCAAAAAATCTTCTGATATAGGAGAACAATTACTAATGACGTAGGAATAAAACTTACCATAGTATTTGTGAACATTGAAAAATGGGGTTACCAAGCAGGACTATAGGAAAAGTTTGGAGTTTCAATTAACTGACATAATTTCGCAAATGCATTTATCTAATGAAGTGCGACATATATACTAGTTCCCAAGCTTTGCCTTCGTCTGCCACAAAAACAATATTCAATACGCCTGAAGATCAGATTAACCACCCGTGAAACGTAGCGTAATGGTTGAATGTGTGGGACTTCGGTAGACCCCTAATTTTTCAATGTATATAATAGGTCTAATAAGCTCAACTCGAAAGAGAATTAATTAAATATCGCTATAAATGACCTTCGCCTTAATAAGGCAAAAATAAAAAAGGAAAGTTTTTAGGCTCAAAGAAGACTAAATATCAAATTTCCTATATTTCGGTAAGAGAATGTGGCTAAAACTTAAAAAAATACCGAAAATCAAGAAGTACGCTTCTATGGGGATATAGGAAGACGTGGACCTATACTGATAATACTCTTCTGGAATATTTTATAACTCTTGGAAGACTAAATAACGAATTTCAGCCATTTCAGTTGGATATTGACGTCACAATCTTCAGTATTACGAAAATCGGGAGGTACCGTTCTATGGGGGCTATATCGAAACGTGGACCTATACCGACGAATTTTAGTCAGAAATGGGGCAATATGAAAGCGTGGACCTGTACAGACATACTCTGGCGAACAGTTTTATATCACACTAGCAAATGCCCGCTACTTCGTATGCGGATAGGGAACAAAATATATATAAACAATATTTAATACGGGAATGGTGAATACTGGAGATTCTGTTGTACTTATACATATTTTTATTACCAATATTTTTTTCGATTGTAGTAAGAATTACAAAAAAAAAAAAAATCTGCCGTATCGCATCCCTACACAACTACCATATTTTTTATTTTTTATTATCAGGGGGTAAATAACTTCTAGTTAACAAAATTGTCGCATTGGACCACGTTTTCAAATTAACATACCAAAGCAGTCAAAACAAAAAACATTTTTTTGAAAAGATACTACACGTTTGACTACTTAATTTCAGTACATTATTTAGAAACGCCTTGGCGTTAACATCAAATCAATGGAACAATATTCAGTAAAATTTTTCAAACTCAGAACTTTGTCTCGAATTTTAGAGTGATCTTCATAACAAATATTTTTCCATTTCGTATTTTTTGTACAAATAGCGTATTTCCAAATTATATAATCCCAGCTTTGTTCCTACACCCAACACCAAATTTAGTAGTACCTTAATTGTTTACACAATACCAAAATGGTTTTGGTACCAACATGTTACCCAACTTGTCGTACACATACATAGGTAAACATTTCAAAAATTACTTCCTTATATTCAGCATATATCCTAACCCCAATTCACTTTTCCAGCTTTATCTGTTCCCCTGAATCCCATTATCTATATATATAAAAGAGCTTAGTGAGTGAGTGAGTCAGTGAGTGACAGACATATCATCACCCAAACGAAATCGCTTAAGGGGTACTTTACACTATATGTAAATGTCATATGACATGAAATTTTCCATCGTTATATATTCGCTAATATGTGTAATATTGGAGATTTTCCTTACGCCATTTACTCTGTGCGTCCACACCAGCAAAAATGCAAAAAACTACGTCTCCACATTGCCTCCGTGAGTAAATATGGAATGTTTTTATTTCGTGTCATATGACATTGATAGATAGTGTAAACGACCTCTAAGCTAGAAAGCTGAAATTTTGACTGTGGGTTGCTGTCGGTGTGTAGGGGTGAGATAAGGCTGGGTTTTTGGGAATTCGAACTGGAAGGGTACGAAAAGTACTAAAAGGTACTAAATATGGTACCCTTTGTATTAGGCAAACGGGAAGAGCTAGAATTCTGAAATTTGGAATGAGGGTCACTGATGGAGAGTTAGAAAGATGTACCAAAGGGTGTACGAAATGTACTAAAAGTTACTAAATTTTGTACCAATTGTATATTTTTAACGCATACAGCTAGAATCTTGAAATTTGGTATTCGAATCAAAGTTGGGAAGTAGTTTCAATGTAAGGAAATTGTTTTGGAAAGTCGTACTTATGCGTACGAAAAGTACTAAATGGTACTAAATTTAGTAAAATTTGGATTTGGGTAAACGGATAGACCTAGAAACATGAAATTTGGAATTAAGATTACAGTTGAAGTGTAGGATTGAAATATAATGGTGGTTTTGGAAATTCGTACTTATGCGTACAAAAAGTACTAAATGGTACTAAATTTGGTACAATTTGGATTTGGATGAACGGATAGAGCTGAAAACCTGAAATTTGGAATAATGATTACTGGTGAAGTTAGGATTGAGATATGGAGGTGGTTTTGGAAATTCCTACGAAAAATACTAAATGGTACTAAATTTGGTACCATTTGGATTTGGATGTACGGATAGAGCTGGAAACCTGAAATTCGGAATTAAGATTATTGTTGGATTGGAGGATAGAGTTATGGAGGTGGCTTTGGATTATGGTACTTATATGTACGAAAAGTACTAAAATTGGTACAATTTGGATTTGAGTGAACGGATAGAGCTGGAAACCTGAAATGTGGATTTAAGATTACTGTTAAAGTGTAGGATTGAGATATGGAGGTGGTTTAAATGGTACTAAATTTGGTACAATTTGGATTTGGGTGAACGGATAGAGCTGAAAACCTGACATTTGGAATAATGATTACTGGTGAAGTTAGGATTGAGATATGGAGGTGGTTGTGGAAATTCCTACGAAAAATACTAAATGGTACTAAATTTGGATTCTGGTGAACAGAAAGGGCTAGAAAAGTGAAATTTGGAATAGTGATAATTGTTGGAGTATGTGAAATTCGAGTATTGGAAATTTGTACCAATGTACACGAAGACTTCTAAATGGTACTAAATTTGGTACAATTTGGATTTTAGAGAACGGATGGTGCTGGCATTTGAAATTCATATTATTGTTGGAGTATAGGATTGAGGTAGTATTGGAAATTTTTACTGAAGTGTACGAAAATGACCAAATAGTACTAAATTTGGTACAAATTGGATTAGGGTGAACGGATAGGGCTAGAATCCTGAAATTTGGAGTATGATTACTGTTGGAATTGAGTTATGGAGACAACTTTGGAAATTCGTACTTATGTGTACGAAAAGTACTAAATTGTACTAAATTTAGTACAATTTGGATTTGGTCGAACGGATAGAGATGGAATTATGAAATTTGGAAATAAGATTACCTTTGGAATATAGGATTGAGGTAGATTTGGAAACACGTACTTATTGCGTACAAAAAGTACTAAATGGTACTAAATTTGGAAAACTTTAAATTAAGATTACTGATTGAGATTAAGATTACGGATTGAGATAGATTTATACGAAAAGTATAAAATGGTACTGAATTTGGTGTTGGGTATAGCAATGAAGCTGGAGTTATATAATTAATGTGCGAAGAGTTCTAGAGTGCAATACATTTGGTATTGGACTATTTGTCAGGTTCACTGCTAGAGGTGGTCGTACAATAAATATTCTAGAAGTATTAAGTAATACTAAATATTGAAGAGTGAACCGACAAATGAAATTTGTTATGAAAATCCGCATTTTCTACTGAATAGTGCACTATTGGTTTGATGTTAATGTGACGGAGGTTTTAAATATTGCTCTGAAATCAAAAAGTCAAACGTATCTCTCCAACAAAATTATTTTTTTATTCTGGACGTTTTAGTAAGTTAATTTGAAAACATAGATCAATGTGACTATTGTTTTACAAGAATATAACAAAAAGGTCTAAATTAAAATGTCTCAAAAATTAACTGTTATTTATATAGGGGCCATGTTAAAGCGCGCGCATTAAGTGACATTTATTGAATAAAGGTTTTCTACATGTTGATATCACAAATTCCGAAATTAGAGCAACTTCGGTTGGAAAATGTGGATAAAAAGTTCAAAAAACCCGTACCATGGACTGAAATTAAGAATGAGGGTCGCTGTTGATGTGATACCATAAGGTTTTTTTGGTACAAAGGTGTACAAACAGTACTTAAATGAATTTATAATATATAATTGTTCCATAAACATCCCAGAAGGACAAGGGAGACTTCTCTCATATCAATGCGTGCACTCCGATTCATATTAGCTCAGTGATATGGGACCTACTGTTTATCGCCGAGTCTGAACGGCGTGTCTTAAGACACCACTTGTAGAGAAGTTTTACATGACTGAAATACTCAGGAAATGTTGCTAACATTACTGAGGGGTATTTCCCACCGTTGAAAATTTATTGTTGCTTGGGCTGGGAATCGAACCGCAAACCTTCTGGGTGCAAGGTGTACATACAATCGATTAAAATAGGTATTATTAGTACATCAAAATGTCCTTTTCCGCATACGAAGTAGCGGGCATTTTGCTAGTAGTACTATAAATAAGTACGAATTTTCAAAACCTCCTCCCTAACTCCACTCTAAACACCAAATACCGAATTTCGAAATTCCAGTTCTACCCTTTACAAAATCACAAATTGTACAAAATTCTATACCATATAGCAAATACCAAAAGGTACCAAATTTTGTACCATTTAGCACTTTTCGTACACAATTTTCCGAAATGTACTTTCATATCTCAGCTCTATTCGTTCACCTAAACCCAATTTATTGATAATGTAGTTCCATTTAGCACTTTTCCATAAGTACGAATTTCCAAAACTACCTCAATCCTACACTCCAACAGTAATCTGTTCACGCAAATACAAATTGTAGCGAATTTCGTACCATTTAGTACTGCTTCGTGCACATTAGTACCTCCATATCTCGATTCTATATTCCAACAGTAATCTTAATTCCAAATTTCAGGATTCCAGCTCTTCAAATCCAAATCATACTAAACTTACTACCATTTAGGACTTTTCGATCTTTGGTACACCTTTCTTACTCTTCATCAGTGACCCCCATTCCAAATTTCAGGATTCCGGCCTTATTCGTTAACCCATATCCAAATTGTACTATTTAGTACTTTTCGTATACTTTTAATTCGAATTTCCAAAAACCTTTCCATTTTACTCTCCATCAGTGACCTTCATTCCAAATTTCAGGATTACAGCTCTATTCGTTCACCCAAACCCAAATTGTACTTAATTTAGTACTATTTATTACTTTTCGCACACTTATAGTTCGAATTCCAAAAACCTTTCATTTTTTCTCTTCATCAATGATTCTCATTTCAAATTTCAGGATTCCAGCTATATCCGTTCACCCAAATCCAAATTGTACTAAATTTAGTACCACTTAGTACTTTTCGTGCACTTATAGTTCGAATTTCTAAAAACCTTTCTTTGTTACTCTCCATCAGTGACCCTCATTACAAATTTCAGGATTCAAGATCAATCCGTTCACCCAAATCCAAATTGTACTAAATTTATTACCATTTAGTACTTTTCGTACCCTTATAGTTCGAATTTAGAAAAACCTTTCATTGTTACTCTTCATCAGTGACCCTCATTCCAAATGTCTGTATTCCAGCTCAATCCGTTCACGCAAATCAAAACTGTACTAAATTTAGTACCATTTAGTACTTTTCGTACCCTTATAGTTCGAATTTCCAAAAACCTTTGATTGTTACTCTTCATCAGTGACCCTCATTTCAAATGTTTGTATTCCAGTTCTATTCGTTCATCCAAATCTAAATTGTACTCTATTTAGTACATTTAGTACTTTTCCTATACTTTTAATTCGAATTTCCAAAAACCTTTCTTTTTTACTCTTCATCAGTGATCCTCATTCCATATTTCATGATTCCAGCTCTATTCGTTCACCCAAACCCAAATTGTACTTAATTTAGAACCATTTATTACTTTTCGCACACTTATAGTTCGAATTCCAAAAACCTTTCATTTTTACTCTTCATAAATGATTCTCATTCCAAATTTCCGGATTCCAGCTCTATCCGTTTACCCAAATCCAAATTGTACTAAATTTAGTACCATTTAGTAATTTTCGTGCACTTATATTTCAAATTTCTAAATACCTTTCTTTGTTACTCTCTATCAGTGACCCTCATTACAAATTTCAGGATTCAAGCTCAATCCGTTCACTCAAATCCAAATTGTACTAAATTTAGTACCATTTAGAACTTTTCGTGCACTTATAGTTCGAATTTCCAAAAACCTTTCTTTGTTACTATCCAGGAGTAACCCTAATTCCAAATTTCAGGATTCCAGCTCTATCCGTTCACCCAAATACAAATTGTACTAAATTTAGTACCATTTAGTACTTTTCGTACCCTTATAGTTCGAATTTAGTTAAACCTTTCATTGTTACTCTTCATCAGTGACCCTCATTCCAAATGTTTGTATTCCAGCTCTATCCGTTCACCCAAATCCAAATTGTACTATATTTAGTACCATTTAGTACTTTTCCTATACTTTTAATTCGAATTTCCAAAAACCTTTCTTTTTTACTCTCCATCAGTGGCCTTAATTCCAAATTTCAGGATTCCAGCTCTATTCGTTCACCCAAACCCAAATTGTACTAAATTTAGTACCATTTATTCCTTTTCGTCCACTTATAGTTCGAATTTAAAAAAAAACCTTTCTTTTTTACTCTCCATCAGTGACCTTAATTTCAAATTTCAGGATTCCAGCCCTATCCGTTCACACAAATCCAAATTGTACTAAATTTAGTACCATTTAGAACTTTTCGTGCACTTATAGTTCGAATTTCCAAAAACCTTTCTTTGTTACTCTCCACCAGTGACCCTAATTTCAAATTTCAGGATTCCAGCTCTATCAGTGCACCCCAATCCAAATTGTACTAAATTTAGTACTTTTCGTACTCTTATAGTTCGAATTTACAAAAACCTTTCAGTGTTACTCTTCATCAGTGACCCTCATTCCAAATGTCTGTATTCCAGCTCAATCCGTTCACCCAAATCCAAATTGTACTAAATTTAGTACCATTTAGTACTTTTCGTACTCTTATAGTTCAAATTTCCAAAAACCTTTCAATGTTACTCTTCATCATTGACCCTCATTCCAAATGTTTGTATTCCAGCTCTATCCGTTCACCCAAATCCAATTTGTACTAAATTTAGTACCATTTAGTACTTTTCGTGCACTTATAGTTCGAATTTCCAAAAACCTTTTTTGTTACTCTCCACAATTGACCCTAATTTCAAATTTCAGGATTCCAGCTCTTTCCGTTCACACAAATCCAAATTGTACTAAATTTAGTGTCATTTAGTACTTTTCGTACCCTTGTAGTTCGAATTTCCAAAAACGCTTTGGTACATCTTTCTAACTCTCCATCAGTGACCTTCATTCCAAATTTCAGAGTTCTAGCTCTACGCGTTCGCGTAATACAAAGGGTACCATATTTAGTACCTTTTAGTACTTTTCGTACCCTTCCAGTTCGAATTTCGAAAAATCCAGCCTTATCTCACCCCTACACACCAACAGCAACCCACACTAAAAATTTCAAGTTTCTTGCTTCAGCCGTTTCGTCTGGGCGTTGATGAATCAGTCAGTCAGTCAGTCAGTCACTCACCTCACTACTCTTTTATATATATAGATTGAAGACTAAATACCAAATTTCAGCCATTTTGGTGGAATATTGAAGACACAACCTTCAAAATACGAAAAATCGGGAGATACCTTTCCATGGGGGCTATATGAAGGTGTGGACCTATACCGACAAATTTAAAGGGGAAGTTTGAATATCCCCAACGAAGTCTAAATACCAAATTTCAGCCATTTCGGTGGATTATTGAGGCCACAATATGAAGGCATGGACCGATACCGACAAAGTTCTGGGGGAAAGTTTTATACCACCAACGTAGGCTAAGTACCAAATTTCAGCCATTTCGGCGTGATAAATAAGCTAAAACCTTCAAAATGCCGAAAATCGGAAGGTACCGTTCTATGGGGGCTATATGAAGGCGTGGACTGACAAAATTCTGGGGGAAAGTTTTATACTCCTAAAGAAGACTACGTTTCAAATTTCAGCCATTTTGGTAGGATAATGAAGCTAAAACCTTAAAAATACCAAAAATCGGGAGGTACCGTTCTATGGGGGCTATATCAAAACGTCGACCGATATATCCCATTTTCAATACCAACAATCATGCAAGTAATAACAACTTCTGTACCAAATGTTGACTCTCTATCTTTAAAATTGCGAGCTGTATCTTGATTTCAACAGACAGACGGACATGGTCAAATCGACATAGAATTTTATGCTGATCAATAATATATATACTTTATAGGGTCTCCGACGAATATTTCGATGTGTTACAAACTGAATGACAAATTTAATTATACTATAATAATTTTCTTAACATTTTTGTTGTTGTTTTATTTAGGAATTAATCTTAAAATCGTAAACGCGGAGTTATTTTTCGATTTTGAAAATTGATTAGCAATTATTGTACCAGCCGGATAATGAACTAACTAAATCTATGATCAAGTAACTACAGCTACGGAATTATACGAATGGACATCCGAGCCGAATAATCTACCAAATATTAAAGTAATATTTTCTCCATAAGATGATTACTTAAATACGAAGAAGGACTTGAATTCGAAATATTAAATGGCTGAACTTATCGCGGTAATACCAACTAATGCTGGTACACTAATTGCTAAACCATTCTTAAAATCGCAAGATGAAGACGTTTTTAAGATGTTTAAGATACATTCCTAAACAAATCAACAAAACAAATATTAATAAATGCAATTTTTTATACTTTTGGTAAAATAACACATTTTGCACTGTGGTATATGGAAATTTTTTTTGGACAAATTTTAAAAATTTAGAAAAAATAGTAAATATTTGAATCCCACCAAATAGGACTTAAAATTTTTGTAATTAATTGTAGTTTAAAATAAAAAAATTTCAAGAAAATCGAAGAGTACAATCATTGATAAAAATTGATTTTAAATATTAAAACGCGAAAATTGCATCTATGCCCACTGTGAAAACTTTTTCTATTATTTTTTAGATAGCTGATAAAAAAAATAAAAAAATACAAAAAAAAAATTTTCTATTTGGACCAATATTAAAGAAGTTATGAGTATTTCTTTGCATAGAGTTTTTACAGAGTTCGACTTTTTCAAGGCGTCATATCTCTAAAATGTTTTGCTGATGAGCAGCATCACCACAGCAAAAAAAAGAAATCAATACATCGTTTTGAAAAAGAGTCCGATTTCACTCAGAAATCCCCATATATATAGATTTAGTCTGAATTTTAGTTATAAGCATAAAAAACCTGAAATCGGGCGGTGCTGTTATATGTGGGCCAATATAGCCAAAATTTCAGCATCCTATCACAATTTTTCGGAGTGTTAGAGTGATTTCCACAGACGGACATGTAATTGTAATGCGTTGCAAACGAAAAAAAAAAAACAAACCTAATATATCCGCCACACTATGGTGTAGGGTATACAAATTGGCTAAGGGTATATCCTTTTATTTGTTTCATGAATGTTTTGGCCACAATCACAACTGTATTTTGTATTTACATCGGCCGAACATGTTAACCGAATATAAGTTCGGTTGTTGGCGCAGAATCAGTGAGAAAAAGGGTTGCTAACTGATTATGATATCAATGAATGAATTCAAAGATTAATTAATTTAAGACAGTTAACAATACAGTTAATTTTACATCTGACGTTTGCCATATAAATGATAACTTCTTTGTTCTCGTACTTATAATTCGTTTCTGCAAAGATTCTTGAAACTGGCGTTTTTTCACTCGTGGAAACTCTGCCACTGGCTTCATCATAAAGACATCAATCAACAACCCTTTACACTCCCATCGTTTACTATTGAATGAAATGTAAACAGAACATGAATGAATTTTAACCATTGACACACTGACTCGCTTTCATTCGGTACACGGATACGGAAGTGTGAAAACGTTTATAGCGGATACTACATGCATATGTATTTTGCGAAAGCTACAAGTGTTTTAAACAAAGTGTTATTGCGACAAAGGAAAAAAATGGCGCGAAATAATTAAAAAAATATTTTTTTTCATTATAAAGTTAATAAAATGTTTATATGAAAGTGATGAGTGAAAACAAAACATAACATTACTATACGGATTTGCTGCATCGGAATTTATGACATTTAGTTGTTTGTTTAATTGTAAATCACGTCGATGTCGCCACCAACACGTGTCCGATAAAGTGTTTCAAATATTACACACCTTCACATACATATGTATGCATGTTAAAGTGTTGCGAATGTTAATGTCATGTCAAAAACAAAAATTTATTATATGATTTATGACATATTTGTTGCAGAATAACAAAACATTGTTCTACAGAAAATATATTTGTTAGAAAATGTGAAAATTACGCCTACGAATTGGATTAAATAAATGCGAGCAAATACTGCCGGGTATGTTTGTTTAAGATTATACCAAACTGGTGTACAAAGTTCTAATCTTTGGAATTAATTTTAATCTTATGGTGGGATAAAATTGTGACTTTTATAAACAGTAAATTAAGGCAAATTTTTGTTGAGTTGTTTAGAAGTTATGATGCACAGAAGCCGATTAAATCGATCGGAAAAAATTTACTGAAAAATTTACTGAGACTGAACAAACAGTTGTATTTTGTTGTAAAATATACATAAAAAGTAAGAAAGAATCAGAAAAAAAGCATTAAAATAGTGGACCTAAATGTATTATGAACAGATCCCTAAATCTAAATTTCATGGTAAATTTGTGGGCGTATGTGGGCTTAATTATTCCATTGACAGACGCAATCAAAACCATTGACACGCCCAAAAAACATAATCCTATACTGCGAGGGTTTTTTTTTTACCATTCTGACCTTTATCAAGAGAAGTATGGAGAATTAATAAACTATAGTTCGAAAGGGTATGAAGTAGTGGCATAAAAAAATTGGGACATTTCGGTCCCCATATCTCAGGATGTATGCTCTTCCACTAGAATTAAAATTTCAACACGTTTCTAGAAAATCTGGATTAAAGCGCAAAAGTGTTAAACGGAGGAGCAACGACATAGTCCATCTTGGAACTAGAAATTGTACCGTTGCAAGGACAACCTTCTGCAAAAAAATTAAAAAGTTCCGAGATGGAGTGGAACGATATAGTCCATATTCGAACATGATCTATGTCTGGAAGAAATATTATGGTGTGCAAAGTTTGGACCAAATCGATTACTCCATACGAAGGGTTACTCGAAGGAGAGGACCGATAATGGACCATTTTCGAAAGTTTGGACCAGACAGATAGACGGACGGTTAAAACGACTCCAAATTGTCTAAAAAATTATCCTAGACTGAAATAATTTTATGTTACTCCCTTCAAGTAACTTGTAGACTATTGGTTATTCATATTATAGTGGAAATTTCATTTTGTTCAAACTGACACTTGAATACTTTCAGAAAAAATTTAATGTACTTTTAAAGCACTTGAATTTCTTACTGCCACGGAAATTTTCTCGGTGGTGGAGTTTAAAGATTTTGTGCAAGTGAACATGTGTGAGTGTATTGGTATTTTTCAAACTGCCATTTGAATGTGTAAACGGGGGGTAAGAGTGTGAGGTGTTGCAAAAAAGTCAAAATTACTTCGATGCATTTTAAGAAAAACAACATTTCATGTTGCGATTCGTTGCGATAAATGAAACACAATTTTTCAGGCTACATCAAATTTAGATATGCATATGGTAAATTTCAAATTTCCTTTTCAATACCATTGACAAAAAAAAAAATTAAAATTTTTTTGCGAGCACATCCGCGATTTTTGGTACTTAAGTTATGAAAAAAATTGTGGTTTCAAATATGTTCGCGTTCACAAAATTGGATGCTGCACCCAAAAGTTATAGGGGTTTTGTTCCCTTATAAAGAAAAAATATTTAAAAATTCCCTTTGGGTTTTAATAAGAAAATATATGTATAAATCGTTAACAGAATGTTATATCTATCCGCTTATGTTAAAACATTTCTAAATTTGTTTTTATTTTCGCGGAAAATCAATAAATAATGAAAAAATCTTAGAGTAAATTTAATTTATTCTAACTCAGAATCCATATAAATCTGAAAAAAATAAATTTAAAATCTCTACAGCATCTAGACAACGCATAGAAATATGTTAGACCAAAATTATAAAGATTGGGTTCATAAGATGAATATTACAGCAACAACAAAAGACAAAAACTTATTGTGGAAATATTATTTCAAAAATATATTTGTTGGTTTAATACGAAAAATTGAAGAGACATTTTTAGGAGTTATTCCACTATTTCGCTAAATTTCCATACAAAACCTGAAGTATCTTGCTAAAACTTCTTCAAGGATAATAGTTTATCATCTGGCAAGTATATTTGCTTAGTGTGATAAGCAAACGAATTAAGAAGTACAGAGTAATATTGAAATCACAACCAAAGAAAAAACACAAAAGTTAAAAAGCGTGTAATTCGCGAATCCGTTTAAATCTGTTGAGGTGCATGTGCTTTTCGGATACAGGGAGTCCATGTCTATCAACGTGCATGGATTTTCCCATGTTTCATTCAGCGGCCAAAGTGTGCCATCAGTTGCATCTTACTATTCAAAAAACATTCAAGTGGGCAAAAATTACGCGATGTGCATATGATTATAAGGTGCATCCGATTTCAATGGCCGCCTATTAAAAATACGTCAATATATGTAAATGATTTTTAATTAATTCTCTTTCGAGTTGAGCTGTAAGGCCTTTAGAGATACATTGAAAAATTAGGAGTCTACCGAAGTCCCACGCATCCAACCATTACACTACGTTTCACGGGTGGTAAAGCCGATCTTCAGGTGTATTAGGATGTTGTTGTTGTGGCAGACGAAGGCAAAACTTGGAAACTAGTATATATATCGCACTTCATTAGATAAATGTATATGCGAAATTATGCCGGTTAATCGAAACTCCAAACTTTTTCCTATAGTCCTGCTTGGTAATCCCATTTTCAATGTTCACAAATACTATGGTAAGTTTTATTCCTACATCATTAGTAATTGCTCTTCTATATCAGAAGATTTTATTTTTGATTTGATCATCAATTATTGTCTACTAAAGTTTTGACAAGTTGATGGTGGCTTAGAACGCTAAGACGCCGGCAACCTTGACACTCAGTTGTCAGAGACCCAGGTTCGAATCCCAGCCTGGCTCATGCTGAAATTATTTTTTATTTTTGCCTTATTAAGGCGAAGGCCATTTATAGTGATATTTAATGGTATGAGACTGATAGACTTTGCAGCTGCAAAAAAACATGGTAGTTAGCAGTACCAGATTTAATCATCTCGATATTCATAAGGGCACCTGGCTGTCTCCAGATCAGAAAACAAGAAACCAAATTGATCATGTTGTGATAGATGGAAGACATTCATCGAGCGTGTTGGATGTACGATCGTTCCGAGGCGCAAATATTGATTCGGACCACTACCTTGTTGCAGCAAAGGTACGCACCCGCTTAAACGTAGCAAACAAAGTACGAACAGACACAACACGAAAGTTAGACATCGGTAAGCTGCAATCACAACAGATAGCCACAGCATATTCCACTCAACTAGCCCAATTGCTTAATCAAAGCCCTCCTCATCCCGATAACATATCAGCGCAATGGCAAAGCATTGCCCACTCCATGCAAACAGCCGCAAAATCCATACTTGGATACCAGAGACCTCCACCAAGGAATCCATGGTATGATGAGGAGTGTCGTGCTGCCACAGAAGAGAAAAATGCGGCATATAAGGCTACTTTACAATCCGTAGCAACGCGTAGCGCACGAGAGAGATACAGGAACCTGAGTATCCTGTGCCCCGTCCACAAGAAGGGAGATAAGACTGTATGCTCTAACTATAGGGGCATAAGTCTACTCCCTATTGCCTACAAGATCGTGTCAGGGATATTGTGCGAACGACTAAAGCCAATGGTCAACGAGATTATTGGACCATACCAATGCGGCTTTAGACCTGGCAAGTCCACCATTGACGAGATATTTACCCTGCGGCAAATCCTGGAGAAGACCCAAGAGATGCAGATCGACACCTACCACCTTTTTGTCGATTATAAAGCAGCCTTCGACAGTCCGCTGCGCTCAAAGGTATTCCAAGCCATGTCTGAATTTGGTATTCCCGCAAAGCTCATCCGGCTTTGTAAAATGACTTTAACTGACACGAGGTCCTCAGTTAAAATAGGAAAGAACCTCTCCGAAGAGTTTGGTACCAAAAGAGGTTTCAGACAAGGAGACAGCCTTTCGTGTGACCTCTTCAACATCCTGCTAGAAAAGGTTATACGAGAGGCAAACGTCAAAAGAAGTGGCACAATATACACCAATAGTCACATGTTACTTGCTTATGCTGATGATATAGACATCATGGGTCGATCAGTAAAAGAAGTAACTGATACCTTTATAAAGGTCAAAGGAGAATCTGCTAAAGTGGGTCTGGCGGTAAACGGTGAGAAGACCAAGTTGATGGTGTCGACGCGCAATGCGTCCATTGAGCTCGGACCGACTGTGGAAGTTGGTTCCTATAATATTGAGGTAGTAAAAGACTTCGTCTACCTCGGCACCTCCGTCAACACAACAAACGACATCAGTTGTGAAATAAAAAGAAGAATTGTATTGGCCAACAGATGCTACTTTGGATTAAGTAAGCAGTTTAAAAACAAAGCCACATCTCGTCAAACAAAAATAACGCTCTACAAAACACTGATACTACCCGTGCTGATGTATGGCTCCGAAGCCTGGGTACTTGCGCAAGCAGACATGGCAGTGCTTGGTGTGTTTGAGAGAAAAATTCTTCGAAAGATCTACGGACCAATCTGCGTTGACGGTGAATATCGACGTCGCATGAACCACGAGCTGTATCTGCTATACAACGACATCAATATTGTTAAACGTATCGAGAAGCAGCGATTGCGTTGGCTAGGCCATATCAAAAGAATGAGCGATGATGAACCCGCTAAAAAGGCGTATGAATACATGCCACATGGCGGTGCACGCAGAATTGGCAGGCCAAGGAATAGATGGCGCAAACAAGTGGATGATGAGATGAAAAGGCGCGGTATTCCAGAGTGCAAAGCAACAAATAGAGAGGAATGGAGATCTCTTCTTAGTTCGGCCTATAGAACAAATGTTCTGTAATGGGCCAGCTAAGTAAGTAAGTAAGTAATTGATGATCAAATCAAAAATAAAATCTTCTGATATAGAAGAGCAATTACTAATGATGTAGGAATAAAACTTACCATAGTATTTGTGAACATTGAAAATGGGATTACCAAGCAGGACTATAGGAAAAAGTTTGGAGTTTCGATTAACTGGCATAATTTCGCATATACATTTATCTAATGAAGTGCGATATATATACTAGTTTCCAAGCTTTGCCTTCGTCTGCCACAACAACAACATCCTAATACACCTGAAGATCGGCTTTACCACCCGTGAAACGTAGTGTAATGGTTGGATGCGTGGGACTTCGGTAGACTCCTAATTTTTCAATGTATCTCTAAAGGCCTTACAGCTCAACTCGAAAGAGAACTAATTAAATATCACTATAAATGATTTTGGACAGATTCGTCAAGAACTGCGGATGTGCCACCACATTCTATTTTGGGATAAATAGGGATATTACTCCCGAATCTTTGTAATTTGTAACACTTCTTGTTGGCAAATATTATAATCGCGTATAAAGGATTACATTTATGTAAAAATAATCAAAGAAAATCGCGGTTCAATTCGCGGAATTGTCAAAATATATTTTTGCAGAATTTCCTACCTTCAAGGTATCTATATCCGGCGTTTTAGTGGATGGATTCGAACGCGAAAGGTCTTATTAGACCCGGCACGTAAAAAAACTAAAATCACGTGGGGTTCAGGGGGACCTGTACGACAGTTGTAAATTTTAAAGTCAAAAAATAGGTTTTTCCAGAAAATTTAGGCACCAAATTTTGGCCTTTGGACTTCTATTACTAGGAAGCTGTACGGAGCACACTCATGAGATATACATCGAACGACGTGGAATTGCGAGTTCTACAATCCTGTAACTAGTTTGAAAATATTATACAGTTGCACCCTCTAATTATAAGAAAATTTCGAAAAACACTGAAATCAAAACTTCAAAATGTCAGCATCGATTTTAGTGGGATGTAGTGTATATATCGAAAAGTCATGCACTAGAACCACGTTTCCCAAGGGGTATTCTTTAGTTCTTTCTTTGAGCACAGGTTTGAATTTTGCGTGGTTTGGCCAGAAATCAAGAAAGAACACAAAAAAACTTGTTTACTTCAACACATTTTTCCCATTTTTTTATATTACCACCAACGCAGCTTCCGCGAAAATTATTTTTTATGGTCCATATTATGAGATCTTGGCTAAAACACTTCAATTAATATAAATATATCCATATTTTATAAAATATGTTAACAGTTCGCGACTTATTAAATGGTGAACCTCAACTTCAACGATTGTAAAACTTTTTTGAATATTACCATATGTATTTGATATTAGACTGGTTCAAACTTAAGTTTAGGAAACACAATTTTGAACCGATTTGCCTGAAAATTTTGAATTTTTATTTTGACTGTCCAGAGAATTTCTTAGCCAAAAATTGTCAACATTGGTTCACGTTCAAATATAGCTCACATATAAGCGTATCCCACAATTTAAGATGATTGAACAATTTTAGCAATTTTTTTAAAACGATTCGGATGTAATTTTACGTTTGTATTTCTTAGAAGTTATGACCCCTTAGTGCCAAAAATGTTCAACATAGGTCAAAGTTATAGTTTGAACTCCATACAATGGGATCACCCTGTTTAACGTATTTTAACGGTTTTGTAGACATTCGGGTTGAAAATAATTCCTTTTTAATATTCGTGACAGTAAGTATTAATAAAACTAAAACAGCAAAATTGGGCCGAAAATGTAGATTAAAACTTCAAAATACCTGAAATCGTTTTTTACCACTGCACTATAGACCCAATGGCAGGTTTCTGAGGCAAAAAGTCTATTTTTGAAGTCATATATTTGTATAAAATAGTAACATGATTAGATTCTTAACACTTTGAGCCACTTAGAAACAAAATCATTTCAACCTGGCAACGCTTCATGACCACATACCGGGCTGTCAAAGATATTGCATCTTACATTGTAAAATTTTATAAAAATTTATCAAACGAAGAACAAATTTGTTTCGCTCGACAATTAAAAAACGCTAATATAATAAACAGTTTTTTAATGGATAACACGTGTAAAGGTATGTAAATTAATATTCTGATTAAGAATTAAAAGAAGTTAGATTTGGTAAGGAATATTTGATGTAGACTTGTGGTGTATTTTGTGTGTAGTTTATATTGTAGTTTATATGGTTTTTGGAATAGAACTCTCGGTATTGCGACGTATTGGCGAAACTATATATATATGTGGTAGAAGGTAATAGTGAGTACTATATGTGTAGAAAATTTTATCCCCGTATGGATCCGTAAATTGATAGAAAAATACTTACAGATAGCGTGACACTTAACAATTTGGATAATTTTAAGTATTGGGCTGGGAGTGGGACTTGTCAATATGACACAAGTCTCTTAATTTAGTAATTTGGGCTACAAACACCTACTAAATTTAAAAATCTTGACATGTAATTATAAAGTATTCAAAAATTGAACGCGATCGCGGTATTCTACTTCCAAATCATCAATTAATGATGGAGGTCCAATTACTGCTGTATTGTATCCCAATACGTCAAATGATCTCTGAGATTTCGCGTTTGGCTAAAACCCGTTTTGGGGGAACCCCACCCCCTCCATTTTTCGGTATAAAAACTACCTTACGATCTATTCTAAGACCTAAAGAATCTACAGTCAAAATTTTATCAAATTCGGTCCAGCCATTTCGGAGGGTTTATATTTCAAACATCATGGCATACCTGAATAATTTTCTATATATATGTAGATATTTATACCTGAAACGATCAGAACCAAATTTTCTGGACGTGATTCTTAATTGATCAGGATGTACCATATCAAATTTTAAAGTCATCGGATGGAAATTGTGACCTTAGCGCGGCTTAAATATAAAATCGGATAAAATCGGTTAAAACATATATACGAAAGCTATATCTATATCTAAACCGATTCCTTCCAAATTTTACAGATATATTTTTATGCTCACTATAAACATCAGTACGAAATTAGAAAGGTCTAGCAGCTTCCAGTGACTTGTTGCCTCAAAAACCTGTCATTGGGACCATAGTGCACTGGAAACCCCAAATACTAAGTAATAGCTAAGTAGGTCGGAAAATTTCACAATTCAAAAGAGAACTTCGAATTTAACAGGCTTATCAGACATGTTTGAGGAATATTCACTGATGCACACAAGAAAGTTAAATATTCACGTTGTCATTGGAGAGGATGAATCTCAGTGGATGGTTGTCCTTGTTGCGGCAGTAGTTCTATAAGCATAGACAAATAAAGGTATAGACAAAGGAAGATTTCATTTTGTTTCCTAACAAGTGTTGCAAAAGAGCTTTTTGCTCGTTCAGATTTTGTGTTTGCGAGGTCAAGTCACTCGATTTTGAAAACAAATAATGTATTTTTCTACCAAATGAATTGGATATTTTATCGCCGAACAAATGTTTGCAATTCTGTTAGTTTTGTTGACATTTTATGTTTGAGTACTGAAGTCACTATCAATTAATTTTTTGCTCCTTAAGGCTTTAAGCTTAAACAGGGTTTTAAATAATGACTGCTCATAAATGTGGTTTCTGTAAAAAATCAGTCCTAACAGGCAGCCAGTGTAAATACAACCCTAAAATTTCATGAAAACGGAGTAGATACCATAAAAGAACCCAAAGAACAATTCAGCAAAAGTGTAGGAGAGTTTATTAATTTACTACCACAAACAGGGTTTCGGAGTCGAGGTATTTTTGGCTCGACTCCGACTCCAGACGATTTTTTTTCACGACTCCGGCTCCTACTCCGACTCCGGGTCGACTCCGAAGGTGAATTCCTATACCAATAAAAATGAATAAAATATGCACAAATGTTTAACTTTTTCCTATATTTTGGCCTATTTAGGCTAATGGGGGTATAAAATCCATATTCATATTCTGGACGGAATTCTTCCGCGTCAGAAAATCTTTAAACTTTCAAAATATGTGAAAATGAAGGGGCAATTTTTTCCGAGAAAACTTTTGGCATATTTTTTTTCATCTGAAAGAGAAAAATGTTACGAAGTTTTGAGGCCGTCTACGAAAACCTGCTTTTATTAAAGTATTTTTAGGTGCCAACTCTAGCTCGAAAACTAATAAACCAATTGTCTTATATTTTTGTGGCCCATTTCGATTTATATGCTGCATACAAAATAAAATTATTTGTTCCCATCCAACGTTAATACTAAGGCAATATTGTTCCGATCGACTTAAAAATTACCACATATACTATGCTATTTATACTTTCTACTTTTTTCGAAATTTATAAGCCCCTTACCCCTTAAACTAAAATTCAGCGCTCACATTTTGAACTTTGGTGTGGAGTGGATAATTTTATTGAAATATTTGAGATATATTGTGTACACCACCCAGCACGTAGGCAGATGCATGATTTCTTGAACTCATTTTTGTGTATGCTATTGTTACGGAATTAGATTTAACTAATCTCCGTGTAGACGTTGTTTTATTCCCCGATACGATTTGTACCAAATAAAACAGGGTTCCAAATTGAATGTTATATTTCTATAACGTGGAAAAAATTTTGCCCGGAGTCGGAGTCGAGTTATTTTTTTCGACTCAGACTCCGACTCCAGCAAAATTGCTCGACTCCGACTCCGAAACCCTGACCACAAATGACATACATATCATTTGTTTCTCACTAATTTTCTTCAATTGTGAGAATCGTAACGAAATACATAAAATTGAGCGAAATACATAAAATTGGGCAAGACCGACAAGACCGGCTAGACCAAAACCTGGATATTCTGGATTTGGATAGTTAATGAACATCGGGAGGACAGTTCTGTGTAGGCTGTATAAAACGTTGACATGTACCGATAAATTTCTGCAGGAAAGTTTTGTAACTTCAGCAAAGACTAAATACGAAATTTCAGTTATTCCGGTTGAATAATGTGGCTAAAACTTTCAAAATACCGAAAACACTGTGCGACAACAAAAAAATGACGAGGAAAATCGAGTAGATTATGAAAGTAGAGCTAAAAATATGAGACACGTGTATCGGCGTTTTAAAAGTTTACGTCGGAAAGTAACCAAAATAGGCGGGGCAAGTTCCGCCCATTTTTAATTTTTTCGAAATATTCGAGTTAAGATATCTTTGAATCCTTGCATTTCAGGTATATAGTGTCTTTGGCAATTTTACAGAAGAGTATGTGGGCAATATTTTTGTTAAAAATTTTAACCCTCATGCGGTTCATCAAAGGGGTCTTTTTTGTCCTTTTTTCAAAAATCTTTCAAAAACTCCTTAAAAATGTGATTGTATCAAATCCAAATATTCTACAAAATTGTTCGCCATAAAATTTTACTATAGGTCTCAGAATACACCAAATCTGTAACTCTTGTCTAATCGCCAGGAATCTCTAAAAATGAAAAACACGTTTTAGGGTTAAAGTCGGACTTCATCTGAGTTTATTTAAAATTGTCCCACAAAACATAATTTTAGAGAGATGATGTCAGAGACAAAAATATTCTTCGTCAAATTTCACTATGGGTCACCAAAGAAATGAAATGTCTATTTACATTTTATAGCATGAAAATATCAGTATCAATTTTGCTGAAAAAACATGAAAATATTTCCCAATTTTTTTGATGAAAAATTTTTCCTTCTTTTTTCGAGTTGATACATGGAAGTAATATAAAACTTGGTTATAGGTTAAAAGTGTCAAAAGATGAAAAATTCTACACAAAATTTCACTATGAGTTTCAAAATAAACCATAAATCTATGTACACTATTTCCTTAAAAAAATTAGATTATACCCCCAAGGAAGTCTAAATACCAAATTTCAGTCATACCGGTGATATATTGAGGCTACAAATTTCAAAATATCGAAACCGATAGGTACGGTTCTATGGGGGCTATATGAAGACGTAGGCCTACACAGATAAATTTCAGGTGAGGATTTTATACCCCCATGGAAGTCTAAATACCAAATTTCAGTCATACCGGTGGTATATTGAGGCCACAAGTTTCAAAATATCGAAAATCGTTTCGGTGGGATATTGAGTACACAACCTTCAGAATAGTATGAAGGCGTTGACCTATACCGACAAATTTCAGGTGGGAAGTTTTATACCTTCAAGGAAGACTAAGTACGAAATTTCAGCCATTTCGGTGGGATATTTACGCCACAACCTTAAAAATACAAAAAATCGGGAGATACTGTACTATCACGGTGTGCCTTAACCAAATTTAAATGGAAAGAGCTTACACCTGGGAAGTTTCTGCGGGTTCTGAAACTGCAATGTTCATAGATGAGAAAAATCAAACAACTAGAAAAGTCGCCGGAGGGGGTTTTAAATAAATCGCGGTCAAAATACACACTTTGAGGGGTTTTTTAGGTTTTCACGATTTTGCTTGAAAACCGTACGTCCTATGGAAATGGGACTAAAAAACGGTATAGCAGTGAAAATTCTCTACAAAATTGACCTTTATGATATTTTCGTAGGTTTTACCGTTTTTGAGATATAGAACTTCAAATTGGGACAATGCACTGACTGTATCGTCTCTTTATAAAACAATATCATACACGTGCGCCATAACAAACTTTAAATGTAAACCGCTTATACCTAGGAATTTTTTGCGGATTCTGAAACAGCTATTTTTGTAGATGACAAAAATCCAAAAACAAGAAAAAATCGCTGCAGAGATTTTTAAATAAGTAGCGGTCAAAGTTTACATTTTTAGGGTTTTCTTGGGTTTTCACGATTTCGCTTGAGAACGGTAAGTCCTATCGAAATGGGGCTAAAGAAAATATTATAGCTGTAAAAATTCTCTAGAGGATTGACCATTATGATTTGTTCGTAGGGTTTACCATTTTTGAGATATTGAAGTTTAGGTTACATTTTTAGGTTTTCTTGTTAGATTTTCACGAGTTTGCTTTGGAAAGGCAAGTCTTATCGAAATAGGACCCGAGAAACTCTTATAGCTGTGAAAATTCTCTACAAGATTGACTTTTGTAATTTTCCTAGGTTGTACCAATCTTGAGATATATAAGTTTATGTTGGGAAATTGTAGTCATGGCATTGTTTTGTAAGGAGGCGATACAGTCAGTGCATGTTCCAGTTTGAACTTCTATATCTCAAAAACGGTAAAACCTACTAAAATATCATGAAGGTCAATTTTGTACAGAATTTTCACTGCCATTTCCATAGAACTTGCGGTTTTCAACCAAAATCGTTAAAACTTAAAAATCTCCTAAAAGTGTGAACTTTGACCGTGATTTATTTAAGAAGCCCTCCGGCAATTTCTTTAGTTTTTTGATTTTTCTCATCTATGAACATTGCAGTTTCAGAATCCGCAAAAACTTCCCAGGTGTAAGCTCCTTCCATTTAAATTTGGTTAAGGCGCACCGTGCTATGGAGGCTATATGAAGACGTGGACCTTTACCGACAAATTTCAGGTTGAAAGGTTTGTACCCCCCACTAAAACTAAATACCAAATTTCAGCTATTTCGGTGGGATATTGAGGACACAACCTTCACAATAATATGAAGACGTTGACCTATACCGACAAATTTCAGGTGGAAAGTTTTATAACTTCAACGAAGACTAAGTACCAAATTTCAGTCATTTGGGTGGGATATTGAGGCCACAACCTTCAAAAAACAAAAAATCGGGAGATACTGTTCTATGGGGGCTATTTGAAGACGTGAGCATATACCGACAAATTTCAGGTGGAAAGTTTTGTACCTCCAACAAAGTTTAAAGATTAAATACCAAATTTCAGCCATTTAGGTTATAATGACGCTAAAACCTTGAAAATATCGAAAATCGGGAGGTATCGTTCTATGGGGGCTATATCAGAGCGTGATACCTATAAATTTCTGGGGGAAAGTTTTGTAACGCAAAAAATGAATAAATACCAAATTTCAGCCTTTTCGGTGTGATACCAAGGCCAAAACCTTCGAAATACCGAAAATGGGGACTTACAGTTCTATGGGGCTATATCAAAACGTGGACCGATACCGACAAATTTCTGGAAGAAAGTTTTGTAGCCCAAAGGAGGACTAAATACCAAATTTCAGCAATTTTGCTAGGATAATATAGTTAAAACCTTCAAAATACGGGAGATACCGTTCTATGGGGACTATACCAAAACGTGGACCTACATAGCCCGTTTTCAATACCAAAAGTCCTACGTACATACAAAAAATTTCATCCACCTACTTCAATCCGTTCGGACTCTAGAGTGATTTGCACAGACGGACAGACGGACGGACATGGCTATATTGATACAGAATTGCACGCTGTTCAAGAATATTTAGTTTGTAGGGTCAAAAATTGTTATTTCGAGTAGTTACAAACGGAATGACAAACTTGATATACCCCCCATAGTATGGTGAGGGTATAAAAAAATTGTCAACGAGTTTTCCAAAGAAATACATTCGATTCAAGATAAGATACTTTCTCGGAACGGACATCTACTGGAATTTTCATATGATTTTTTAACTTTGAGAGAGAGAGAGAGAGAGAGAGAGAGATAGCGGAATTCACCCACCTCTTTATCCTTTCTTTCCCTCGGGCCCATTAGTATAAGTTTTCGGTAGTTAAATGTTGGACGATATCGGGCACATAGCGTTTTTTTATTCTTACAACGTTGCTTTAAGAAAATTGTTAATGAAAATTTTCAACGTCTGGCACAGGAGCATTATTATTGACCGAAGGGGAGGCAAAGCAATTGTGTGAAAAATTGTTTGTTGACAGTGCGATAGATCCGCTCCAGTATAAAATATGAATGAAAAACTGAAAATACACTGGTGTGGAAAATTACGCCAGAATTAAACACTCCATACATACATATGTATGTATGTATGTTTATACATAACTCATAACAGTGAAAAATGAAGTATTCCAGGAACAATACGGCCGATGGACACACTGAATGATAAATGAAATCGGTGTGCGTTTCAAGGGCAGGAAACAGAATAAATAGTTATGTACATTGGGGTTATGACTTTTTTACAACCTCATATTCCTGTATCATATTTTGATGATATTTTACCTTAGATAAGGTGATCCGATAAAAAATCTTCCGCACAAAATCATTTCAAATTTTTTTTTATAAGCATTTTTGCACTTTTTTTGGAGTCATGTAAGCATACACTAGCGGTCATCTGAATAGGTTTGAATTTTTTTCTTTTTATATGCTAAGGTATCTTCTGATGTGTTCGTATTACAGATCCATACTATTTAGTTTTTGAGAGTCCTATCCTATGCCAACATTCCCAAGAAAAAACTTGACGGTGTTACCATATTTTCGGAAAATATCCCAATTATAATAAAACATGTACAAAAAAGTGTCAAATTTTTGCGATCATCAGAATAGGTTTGAATCAAATAAAATTGAAAAATTGTACTACCCATGCAAATATTGCGCAATTTTTGGGTTTAGTTTAGTAAAATGGAACATTCTGATAAATCCTACAACAAATTTGACACCCTTTATTAGGAACGTGGGTTCAATTCTCAACATGGAAAAGTTACCAAGAACTTTCAGATAAAATCAAGAAATATTCCGAAAATATGGCAACACCGTCAAGTTTTTTCTTGGGAATATTGGCATAGGATAGGACTCTCAAAAACTAAATAGTATGGATCTGTAATACGAACACATCAGAAGATACCTTAACATATAAAAAGAAAAAAATCCAAACCTATTCAGATGACCGTTAGTGTATATAAATAATTGAACACAATCTTAAATCTTCTATATGTAACACTAAAAGGATTATCAAACACCAAAGAAAGTTAAATATTCAAGTTGTAATTGGTGAGGATGAATCTCTGTGAGAGGTTGGTTGTGCTCGTTACGGCAGGAGTTGTATAAGTCTTGCATAAGAGAGCTACTTGAAAATTTTCTAGCCTAATAATGAAAATGCGAATATTTATTATCAAAAGTATTCTTCAGCATGATTTATGTACATCTGCATGCGCTCAAACCAATTGTTGAAGCACTTTTTCCACTCCGAATGAGATAACTTCAAAACATGGTTTTTGAAAGTTTCACCAGCATCTTCAGTCGAAGAAAATCGTTGACCACTGTCAAGTCATTGGGTGCCAATTCGGGGCTGTATAGCCATGTCCCAGCAATTGCTGTTTTGTTTCGGGCTCATACGTCATTGTGACCATATTTTTAAACGTCTTTTGAAGCACTGCGATCGCATTTTTATACCCTCCACCATACCATGGGTAATATACCATTCCATTGATAACTACTCGAAATAATAATTTTAGATCCTACAAACTATATATAATCTTGATCAGCGTGGAATTCTATATCGATATAGGCATGTCCGTCCTTCTTTGGAAATCACTCTAGTGTCCGAACGGATTGAAGTAGGTGGATGAAATTTTGGTAAAATCTATTGTATGTATGTAGGACTTATGGTATTGAAAACGGGCTATGTAGGTCCACGTTTTGGTATAGCCCCCATACAAAGTGACGCGTGACGCGTCGTCTTTTGTAAGGAATTTTTAAGATATTTGTCCCATTTTACCACTGTAATGTTTGTAATTTTGTATTTTGTGTCTCCAGATGCTAAAAAACATTTCTTCCAAAAATTGTTTATATAGGTCCACGTATAACGCCCCATATGTAGTACGCGTCACTTTATGATATTTTGAATTTATTAGTCCCATTTGACCACCGAATCGGATGTAATTTTGTTTTTGTGTTTTCAAAGTCTAAAAAACATTTCTACAAAAAAAAATTTTTATATTTGTCCAGGTTTTGATATAGCCACCATAGTATCTCCCGATTTTCGGTATTTTGAAATGTATCGGTATAGGTCCTTCAGAAATGTATCGGTATAGGTCCACGTTTTGATATACCCCCCATAGAACAGTACATCCTAATTTTCGGTATTTTGAAATTTTTAGCATCATTATCAGACCGAAATTTTTGAAATTTGGAATTTACTCTTGTGTGGGACTAGAAAACTTTCTACTAAAAATTTGTCGTTATCTGTTCACGTTTTGATATAGCTCTCATAGAACGGTAACTCCCGATTTTCGGTATTGTGAAGGTTTTAGCCTTATCATAACACGGAAATGATTGAAATTTGGCATAAAGTCTTGGTTAGGGGTACAAAACTTTCCACCTGAAATTTGTCGGTATAGGTCCACGTCTTCATTTAGTCCCCATAGACCGGTACGTCCGGATTTTCGGTATTTTGAAGGTCCTGTACTAAAATGGGTTTAATTTGGTATGTAGTCTTCGTTGGGAGTATGAAGCATTCGACCGGAAATTTGTCGGTATAGGTCCAAGCTTTCATAGAACGGTACCTCCCGATTTTCGGTAATTTGAAGGTTGAGGCCTCAATTCCCCACCGAAATGGCTGATATTTGGTATTATTAAATCGTTGACCACGCATTCATTTTAAGGGGTATATAACATTCCACCTGGAATTTGAACATGACTTCGCCTTCATATAGCCCCCGTAGAACGGTACCTGCCGATTTTCGGTATTTTAAAGGTTGGCTGAAATTTGGTGGACGATTAAAGCTGGAAGTTTAAAACTTTCCACCTGAAATTTTTCGGTATAGGTCGACGTCCTCAGATAGCTCCATAGAACGGTACATCCCGATTTCTGGTTTGTGGCCTCACATAGACGCCGCAGAACCTAATCTATCGGTTTTCGGTATTTTGAAAGTTGTGACCTCAATATACCACCGATATGACTGAAAATTTGTATTTAGACTGCCATTGCAGAAGAGAATGATCAGTATAGGCTCATGTCTTAAAATAGTCCCGATTGATGCGTACTTCCAAAATTTCGGTATTTTAAGGTTGTGCCATCAATATCCCATCGAAATTTAATTTTTAGTCCCCGTTGGTGGTATAAAACTCTCAATCTAAAATGTCCGGTATTGTTCCATGTCTTTATATAGCCCCCATAGAACGGTCCCTCCCAATTTTCGGTATTTTGAAAGTTTTAGCCACATTATTCAACCGGAATAACTGAAATTTGGTATTTCGTCTTTGCTGAAGTTACAAAACTTTCCTCCAGAAATTTATCGCTACAGATCAACGTTTTATACAGCCTCCGTAGAACGGTGCTCCCGATGTTCGCCCAAATCCAAAATATCCAGGTTTAGGTCTAGCCGGTATTATAATGTAATTCTCTCAGTATTTTGCATAAATTGTTCCTTTTCACTTCAATACAATTCGTGGAGGAGGGTATAAAAAGTTCGGCCCGGCCGAACTTAACACCGTTCTTACTTGTTTCAAAATGTCTTTGTACCCATCGATAAGAGCCTTTTTGAGGGACTGTTAAATTGTGGAACAAACGTTTTTACGGACAGGTGTTCATTAAGGTGGATTTAACCCAAAAGAAAAGCGATGTCTGATTTTTCTAGGCGGCACCTAATACCTAATAGTAAATTTTAAGATTGTCAAAGTTTGAGCACAATCGGAATATGTTAACACGTGCCAGTGGGGCCTCGAAGGTGGAAGAAGAAGAAATTTCATGCCGTCTCTCTAGCCGACGGTTTCCTTAATCACAGTTTTATTTGAAAATTTTGCCTATTAGGGCGAAGATCATTTTAATATTAATTTTAATTAATTTCTCGTTGGAGTCGAGCTCAATGATCGAAGATTATTTGCAAGTGAAAAAAGGAAAGCCGAAGATTCGTACCCATACAAGCACGACTATCACGATGCGCCTGAACCAACTTAAAATTAAAAGTGCTTACACCTGAGAAGTTTTTGCGGATTCTGAAACTAAAATGTTCATAAAAAGTTGGTTCACGAGCACCGTGTTATGTGACCTGGTTTCGCTGTTGGTAGCAGCTCATCAGACATATCGACAGTGGAGTGGCTTCTCTGCCATAGAACTTTTAGTTCTGATTCATTTTTGAGGACCACGGCATGATATTCAAAGCTCTCAAGGCCTCAAAGCTCTTTGGGCCTCACTAATGTGATTTAATTGTGAGAACCATAAAAATCATCAACGTTTTTTTCTAAAGAGATACACTCCGGTTCACCGGATTAGAACCAACCTTATTGAATTTACGAATACCGTTATTTATGACGGTAGGAGAGGAATTGTTAGTCATATTTACTTTTACAACAAGTAAGCAAAGACTATAGTCGGACGGGGTCGACCATGTGATACCCTACACCACTACCCCTGGATATTAGCTTTCAGCAAATCAAAATTCATTTATGGAACTATACAAAATTTCTTATTGTAAAAAATAACTTTGTGGATTCTGCCACCTTATCACATCAAGCTTAAATAATAATATAATAATTGTTCAACAAACATCCCATAAGGGACAAAGGAGACTTCACTCATATCAATGAGTACACCCCGATTCATATTTCCTGATATGGGGACCTACAGTTTACCGCCAAGTCCGAACGGCGTGCCCTAAGACACCACTTGTGGAGAAGTTTTACATGACTAAAATACTCAGAAAATGTCGCCAACATTACTGAGGGGTATTTTCCCACCGTTTGAAGTTACTTGGCCGGGGAATCGATCTACGGTGGCAGTGAGTGAGAATGGTAATTAATTTTCTTAATAAAAAGTTAAAATTTTTAGTTACTACCCCTTTGTTGAACAGGTATAAAAAATCCAATTGGACAATTAATACGCCTGGGCTCCATGTAATTCGCAATAATGCACAAACTGGGAATTTCTCTGTCATGATAGAGACAATTATAGCATGGGAGGAAAATGTGGTTCTCTACAGAACCCCAATTTATATTAGGCAGTAGCCCCGTTATCTACCAAAATCATTATTGCAATTTGTATCATTGGAAAGGTCAGTCGTTCTTTTTTCATATGTAGGCTACTTTGGCGGTATATGGCCTCCAGAAATTAAAATATGGACGAAATATAAAATGTTTATATTTTTCATACAAAAGTAATGGTCCATTTCACCCGCTACATAATATCAGATCATAATCCAAAATTGCAGGCATCTTCTTCGAACTAACGTCTTACCTCGTGAAAAATGTCGTGACTATTGAGTTATAATTGCGACCTCTAGCGTGTTTATTATTACACTACAAACAAATAATTGGATATATAAGGCTGTAACTCTGTTATCTGATCATGCACACCAACATAATTGGGATCAATTGAAAGGTCAAGCGTTCCACTTTCAAGTATATCTCACTTGTCCGGAATGTCACTTCCAGGAATTAAGATATAAGTTGTATATTAAAAATTTTCACAATTTTCACACAAAAGTTGTGGTCCATTTAACCCTCTAAATATTATCTGATCATCATCTCAAATTGCAAGCTTCATGTTCGTCTTATACCCCTACCTTGTTTAAAATTTCCCGTTGATCGGACTATTATTGCGACCTACAGAGCCGCTACAAAATTATATAAAAATTATGTTTTTGGCCCATTTCACCCGCTAAATATTTCACCAATAAAAATAGAGATCTATTACGGTCTGAACATGACCTCTATAAAAAATTTCGCGACCACATTGGGGGTCTCCGACGAATATTTCGCGGTGTTACATGATTTTTTACCAAAACAAACTTATAATACCATTTCCAAATAGTGGTGTAGGGTATAAAAACCCGAATACAATTCAAAATGAATGCCGAGAGTGTCCAATGGACACTGTCCATTGCCAACAAATATTGGGGTGAAAAAGCGTATTAGGGTCTTGTAAGATGATGAAAATCGATGTTTAGAGCTTTAATAAACATTCTTATGGAGAAATCGGTAGAAACAATTTATAAGCTTAAAGTTGTGTTCAAAATTTTTAGCGATTTTAAGCAATATTAGCCATGATTTGAAGTACGTACGTTGTGGGGTGCCGACAACTGGGTAATAGATGCCGACTACTGGTACGAACTAATTTATTTAAACAATATGTTTAAATTTCCTTATTTTTATACCCTCAGCCTTTAGGCTAAGGAGGGTATATACACTTTGATACGATGAAAATGTGCCTCACCGAAATAATGGTTTTAGACCCCAAGTATGTTTGGACGAAATGTGTTTCAGACAATTTGGAGTCGATATAGCCATGCCCGTCCGTCTGTCTGTCTGTCCTGCTGGCTGGAGCGCACGATAACTCTCGAACGGATGAACCGATTCGGTTAAAATTTTGGCTTTCGTAATATTTTGCCCAAACTTAGTTTAAGTTCGAAGATGAGCTACATCGGTCCACCCCTTCCGGTACCTCCCCCACAAAAGTTCGAAAATGTTCGGAAAGTTTGTGCGATAACTCTTGAAGGGAGTGACCGATTTGGTCCATACTTTGTATAGTGTAAACTTTCTACCAGAGTAATATGAGATTCCAATATGGTCTCAATAGGTCCACTCCTTCGGGTACCTCCCACACAAAATTTCGGAAAAATTCAGTTTAGGGTCATCTCTCGAATCGCTTTGATTTTTGTTTTAACAACTTGTATTCACTGCCCTCCATACGATGACACAAGTTTCATCAGGGGCAAGTCCATACTTCCTGAGAAAATAGCATGAAAGTTGCAAAAAACCACTATGACACCGTGTAAGGTTGTTGGAGCGCACGGTAACTCTCGAACAGATCTGCCGATTCGGTCCAAAATATGGTCTTAGTAATATTTTGTACAAACATAGTTTAAGTTTGAAGATAAGCCATATCGGTCCACTCCTTCAGGTACCTTCAGGTACAAAAGTTCAAAAATGTTCGGAAAAATTGTTCGTACGGTAACTCTTGAAGGGAGTGGCCGAATTGGTCTATACTTTACACATCCTAATATATCTACCAGATATAGATCAGGTTCAAATATGGACTATATTCGTCCACTCTATCCGGTACCTCCCACACAAAATTTCGGATAAGTTCACTTTAAGACCTGATATCGAAACACTTTGATTTTTGTTGAAGCAACTTGCATTCGCTGCCTCATTTACGATGTTAAAAGTTTTTTTAGGGGCAAGTCCATACTTCTTGAGCAAACAGCCCGAAGAGTGTAAAAACCCCCTGTGGCACCATATGTTGCGGGTGGAGATCCACTTCCATAACGGTCAATGTCGATCCATTCCTTTTAGTATCTCCTCCGCAAAACTTTTGATCATTAATCCTAATCATCATTTTTGTCTGTTCAAACGCCCAAAATTTTTAAAAAAAAAAAAAAAAAAAAAAAAAAATTGTTTCAATATACACATGCTAAGGGTATATCTCTGTCGGCAAAGCCGACTGATACTTTTTTACTTGTTTTTAAGTAAAATCAATAGAAATGTATATAATAAACTAGAAATGTATAAATAACTAATGCTTAAGCTATTGTTCTTTCAAATATTTAAGAAAAAATGTAAAATATGCATTTTTTCTTTATTTAAATATAACATGCCGACTACTGGATCATATCATGCCGACTATTGGGGAATGGTGCCGTTTACTGGTGAAAAAGCAGTATTTCACTAAAATTGTATTTTTTGCATGTTGAACAGAAATAATCAAAAAAATTGTTTATATAGTCTAAAACTACACAAAATAACGAATCATAACAACTTAAATTTAATTTGATTGGATATTTAGAATCGGAATGACATACGGCTGAAGATACGAGAATCCTTAAAGTGCCGACTACTGGTGCACTTACCCTATACGTATTAAATAACTCAGAATCGCAAGTACTCCAATCCTATATATGATTTTTTGAAAACCCTGTTTGCGGAATAAAATTAGAAGAAAATTTCAAAAAACACTGTAAATCTAGCTTCAAAATGTCAGCATCATTTAATGGTAGAAGCAGATCAAATTTGGAAAAGTAATACACTAGTGAGATGATCCTTATTTAGATTGCTTCTACTTTGACAGGAAAATCGTGAGAAGTGTGGTTTACTCACAAATCGACAGAAGACAAAAAAAGACAAGTTGGCTTTAACCCATTTCTACCCATTTTTTAACATAAATATAGCCACAGCTTCCACGCAAATTATCTTTTAAGGCCAATATTTTTTGCCACGTCCAAAAACATTTCATTTTATTCAAAAACATTTAATTTGTATAATATACAATCACAAGTCGCGTGTTCTAAAAGGGTAAACCTTGGCTTCAGCTATGTTAAATGTTCAAAAGTATTGGTGATATACACTTTCATACGGGCAAAATGTGCCTCATCGAAATGATGGTTTTAGACCCCAAGTATGTTTGGACGAAATCCATTTCAGACAATTTGGAGCCGATTTAGCAATGTCCGTCCGTCTGTCTGGCTGGCTGGTGCGCACGATAACTCTCGAACGGATGAACCGATTTGGTCTAAAATTTGGCATTCGTAATATTTTGTCCAAACTTAGTTTAAGTTCGAAGATGGGCCATATAGGTCCACTCCTTCAGGTACCTCCCCCACAAAAGTTCGAAACTGTTGGAAAAATTGTGCGAATGAGATTGCAATATGGACTCAATCGGTCCATTCCTTCTGGTACCTCCCACACAAAATTTCGGAAAAGTGCAGTTTAGGACCTGCTCTCGAATCGCTTTGATTTTTATTGTGACAACTTGTATATGTTGCGCCCATCACGACGGTATATGTTTTTTCAGGCGCAAGTCCATAATTCCTGAGAAAATAGCCCGAAAGCTGTAAAAACCCGCTAAGGCACCATGTTCAGTGGATGCAGCGCACGATAACTCTCCAACGAATAAACCAATTCGATTAAAAATTGTGCAGTGGTAGTATTTTGTGCAGACTTAAATTATGTTCCCTAATAGGCCATATCGGTCCACTCCTTTGGGTACACCCCCCAACACAGTTCAAGATTTTCGCTAAAGTGGTGTGCACGATAATTCTCGAAGGCTGTTTGGTCCATTCTTTGCACACCGTGATATTTCTATGAGACATAGATCAGGTTGTAATATGGACTATATATGTCAACTCGTTCGGGTACCTCCCACACAAAATTTCGGAAAAGTGCAGTTTAGGACCTCCTCTCGAATCGTACTGATTTTTCTTGCAACAGGTTGCACTCAAGGTCCCTATTACGATGGTACAAGTTTTTTGAGTGCAAGTCGACACTTCCTGAGAAAATGACCCGAAAGCTGTAAAAAAACCCTACGGTCAGAAAGTGTAGTGATTGGTCCAAACTTTGGATCTTGAAATATTGTGTCCAAACTTAGTTTATGTTCAAAAGTGGGACCTATCGGTCCACTGCTTGGGTCACCACCCACACAAATGTTCAACATTTTTGTTTAAGGGTTTGTTTGGGGATTCTTTGGAAATTTGTACCGAAGTTACTTCTAGTGCCGCTGTTTACAGCGATAATATGTTTTTCGTTGGTCTAAATTATATGGTGACCAACTGAAATGACTGGTGTGCGCTATATTTATTGAGAGGAATGGCCCCCAAAATAAAATCCATTTCCAAAATGGACTATGTCGGTCCATTCATTTAGGTACCTCACCCACAAAACTTTGAGCTTTAATCCAAATCCAAGGCTTTAATCAAAATTCTGAAAACCCCCTAAATGCATACGTTTTTTTTTGAAAAAGAGGTGTTTCAATTCACACAGGCTGAGGGTATATCTCTGTCGGAAAAGCCGATTGATACTTTTCTACTTGTTTTTTATAAAAAAATATATAAAAAACATTTCAAAGTGATTTTTGAGGAATCTTTTTTAATACTTAAATGGATTAAAAGTTATTTTAGTCATTAGTAGGTAAAAGTTCAGTAGCGGGTATAACTACAGGAAATCGTTGTTGGGGAAAAGCTAAAAAAGTCATATCCCTAATGTACATACATATCGATACATACATACATATGTATCTCACCAAACTCAAATATTTTCAGATAAATCAATTACTCGGAAAATATTGTACAAACCAATAAATTGTGTGTTAGAAAAATATTTTCGCTTGGAATAAATTCTTGTTTGATATCAATATCATCAATCAAGTGTTGAAGTACGTATGCTGCTGTCCAAATATAATAACGTTGTGCAACATAAAAAAATAATTCCAAAAAAACTGTAAAAGGGAAAAGAAGAAGATACTTTCGCCACTATTTTATAAATTTACATTTTTAAAAGGAAATGCGGATATCTTGCTAAAATGTATGGGAATGACTTATGCTTAAAATATACGACTAAAGGAGACAGTACGCTTCCAAAAATAAAATTGTTGAAAGAAAAAACAATCTTCGTTAGGCATTACACTTGATTATTTAAAGAATCCTTGCCAAAGCAGGATATACGGATGTATCCTTAATCAGGAGGGATATACTTTTACTGAATATTACTGAAAGTACTTCGTTTTCAATATAGAGTGGATATGCATCGATATTCTAATACAATCTTTCTGTATTCCCAAGTTTTAAAGGGGGGTTCTATTCAAATGAGCCAAATTTTTTACTTAAATTTTTGACTTTATTTTGTTTTCCTTGTATAATTCTTATACAAATTGGATTTGAATGCACATGAATGATTAAGTTTACCCCAAACACATGAAGCAAAATATAATTAAACTTAAAAACTTCATGTATTGTATAATTCGGAAAAAATGGAGGTTGAAAACAATTTTTCAGGGGGGTTCTATTCAAGTGAGCGGCAGTGTATGTACATTTGCAAACAAAAAAAAAAAAAAACAAACAATACATAACACGTCTAATAATTAATAAATTACTTCTTGTTTCATGAATGAATAAACGTTTATTCCATTCAAATAGTGAAAAAGGTCACGCACAAACCACTTTGAAAAAATGTTGATTTTTTTTTAATTATATCTATGAAAAAAATGCGTTTACTACATTTTTATGATTCTCAGAATTAAAGAAAATTAGTGAGAAACAAATGTTATGTAAGTTTGGTTATCTCATGTGGTTCTAAACTTTATTTTCAATTATATATCTGGTTACAGTGACTCCAAAAAAATTCCCATAATTCTAATAAATTCAAATTTTAAAATCATTTTGTGCGTGAGTGTTTTTCATCGAATCACCTTATAATTAAGTTTTTATGTAATCTTATGTAAAAGCTCATCACTAGGGTTATGACTTTTTTACAACCTCATATCCCTGTATCATAGCGTGATGAGTTTTGCCATAAGATTACATAAAATCTTAATTATAAGGTGATTCGGTGAAAAAACCTCACGCACAAAATGATTTTAAAATTTGAATTTATCAAAATTATGGACAATTTTTTGAAGTCACTGAAAACAGATATATAATTGAAAATAAACTTTAGAGCCACATGAGATAATTAAAATGACATAAAATTTATTTCTCACTATTTTTCCTCAATTCTGAGAATCGTAAAAATGTCGTAAACGCTTTTATTCAAAATTATAATTTTTTAACAAAAAACAAAAAATTTAAAATTTTTTCAAAGTGACTTTTTTCGCGACTTTTTTAATATTTGAATGAAATAAACGTTATTATAGTTATTAGTAGGCTTATATTTATTCATTCGAGCAACAAAAAATAAATTTTTGAAAAAAATTTTTTTTTTCATTTCATATATTTTTTCAAAAAATTATTTTTTTAAAATCGATTTGTGCGTGAACTTTTTTTATATTTCAAGGGAATAAACGATAGCATAGTGATTAATAGGCAAAAGTTCATTCATCTCTGCTACAGGAAATCATTTTTGAGGAAAAATGTCAAAAAGTCATAACCCTACTCATCACGCTATGATACAGGGGTATGAGGTTGTGAAAAAGTCACAAATGTAATATACACTTGCATACGGCAAAAATTTGCCTCATCGAAATAAAGGTTTTAGACCACAAGTATGTTTGGACGAAATCTGTTTCAGACAATTTGGAGTCGATTTAGCAATGTCCGTCCGTCTGTTTGCCTGGCTGGCTGGAGAGCACGATAACTCTCGAACGGATTAACCGATTTGTCAAAAATTTGGCCTTCGTAATATTTTGCCAAATATAGTTTATGTTCCAAGATGAGACATATCGGTCCACTCCTGTTGGTACCTCTCCCACAAAAGTTCGAAAATGTTAGGAAAATTTATGCGCACCATAACTCTTGAAGAGAGTAACCGATATGGTCCACACTTTGCACGTCGTAAAATTTCTACCAGACATAGATGAGGTTCTAATGTGGACTACATCAGTCCACTCCTTTGGGTACTTCCCACCCAAAAATTCGGAAAAGTTCAGTTTAAGACCTGCCCCCGAATCACTTTGACTTTTTTTTGTTACATATTGTCTTCGCTGCCCCATTACAACGGTAAAAGTGTTTTCAGGGGCAAGTCCATATTTTCTGAGAAAATTGCCCGAAAATTGTAAAAAAACTTCTGTGACACCATGTTTAGTGGCTGAAGCGCATTATAAATCTCGAACTGATCGACCGATTTGGTCCAAAATTTGGCCTACGAAATATGTTGGCCAAATTTAGTTTAGGTTCGAAGATGGGCAATATCGGTACCTCCCCCAAAAAATTAATAAAATTTCACTAAAATGTTACGCACGATCGATGAACGGAGCAACCGATTTGGTCCAAACTACGATTCGGAAAGAAAATATGTCTTTCCTTGATGAACGCTTACTATGCACTGACTTATTTAATCCAAAAATATTCTGAAGAACTAAGTATTACAATCAGTGTGGCCATTTTAGCATTTTTGCAGCTAAATTTAGCATTATTCTATCCACGAAATCTGAGATATATTAGTACTTTTTTATTAAAAAATCTGATAAATGTTGGTTGAATTGAATAGAACAGCTGTTTGAACAGCTCAAAACATCGAAGTTTTTCGTCTTTACTCTGATTTAAAGGAATAAAAATGTGAATAAGCAAATTAAATAAAACAAGTAAAAAACTTTAAGTTTGCCCAGGTTGAACTTGTTATACCCTCCACACGAAATATTCAGAACTGATACGGAATAGTTAGTTTTTCTTTTTGTTACGAAAGTGCCAATGCCACTATTACAGGTGGAGAAGTTTTTTGACCACTGGGATCCCGAAATAATTAATAATTCAATCATCTAAAAACATGAAACTGACTGAAATCGGGCTATAGCAAAACTTGAGCCTATGTACTCAATTTTCGATGGAGAAGTTTTTAACTACAGCGAACTTTAAATACCAAATTATATCCAATTTGGGCTTGTGTCCTTGATTTATGGTGAAGAAGTTGTTTAACCACTTTGAACCCAAATAACTTTAATTATACGGTACCTTTTTATGGGACCAAAACGTGGACTTCCACATTTTTTGGTGGAGAAGGTTTTTGGAACATTAAATACCAAATCATAGCTAATAAAATGTAACCGTTTTATAGGGGCTGTATCAAAACATGGACCGATCTAGTCCATCTTCGAACTTGACCCGACTGCAAACAAAAGACGCATTTTTCAAAAATTCAGTGCCCTATATCAATTTTTGTGGATGCTAGAGTGATTACCACAGACGGACAGACATGCGTAGATCGACAAAGAATTTTATCATGATATCTATCGAAAAGAAATGACTCCCAAAATAAGATCCACATCCTAAATTGAATATGCCGATCCATTCCTCCACAACACTTTTGAGCTTTAATCCTAATCCAATTTTTTGTCGGCATGTTCAAATGTCTACAAAAAGGGGACAAAATTCGTTAAACTTCCCAAATACATAATTTTGTGGGGAAACGGATTTTGGTTTTGCAGCCGGCAATCGATCTATCGGTAGATGAAAATTTCAATTCACATAGGCTGAGGGTATATCTCTGTCGGCAAAGCCGACTGATACTTTTTATTACAGTGTTTTATTTAACTTGCTTTGGTGTGTGTTTAGTTCAAATCTGGTAACTCATTTTTAACACGGTTGCAGTTGACCAATTGATCTAAAACTTTGCACAATTTTCAGATTTGGATGACAATACACGAATATGAAATCAAAACCAAAATTGGTCCATTTTTACACTGTTTTACAGTGTTTTATCTAATTTGCTTTTCAAATCTGGTAACTACTTTTTCACACAGTTGCAGTTGACCAATCGAACGTAAAATTTGCACACATTTCAGATTTGGATGACAATACATGAATATGAAATCAAAACCAATATTGGTCCATTCTTACAGTGTTTTACGGTGTCTAACTTAACCCCCTTTTCAAATCTGGTAACTGATTTTTAAAACGGTTGCAGTTGACCAATCGAAGTAAATCTTTGCACACTTTTCAGATTTAGATGACAATACGTGAACATGGAACCAAAATCAATATGGCTCCATTTTTTCCTGTAGCCCCTATATAACGGTACCACCCGATTTCCGGTATTTTGCTTTTCAAATCTGGTAACTCATTTTTCACACAATTGCAGTTGACCAATCGAACTAAAACTTTGCAAACTTTTCAGATTTGGATGACAATACATGAATATGAAATCAAAACCAATATTGGTCCACTTTTACAGTGTTGTACAGTGTTCAATTTTACATGCTTTTCAAATCTGGTAACTCATTTTTAACACAGTAGTAATTGACCACGCGAACTAAAACCTTGCGCACTTTTCAGATATGGATGACAATACATGAATATGAAATCAAAACCAATATTGGTCCATTTGTACACTGTTTTACAGTTTTTTATCTAATTTGCTTTTTAAATCTGGTAACTCATTTTTCACACAGTTGTAGTTGACCAATCGAACTAAAACTTTCCTGTAGCTCCCATCCAGCGGTACCACTCGATTTAAGGTATTTTATCGCCATTTTAAGCCCGTATTGGCTGTTTTTTGACAACTATGGTTTTCAATGGTACAGAAACGTACCCATTAAAAATTATGGACATAGGTCCAGGTTTTGGTATAGCCCCCATATAGCGGTACCGCCCGATTTCAAGTGTTTTAAGGATTTTATCTTCATTTTTATACCGAATTGCGTGTAACTTGGCATTTGGAGATCCCAGTGGTACAGACATGTCTCTACCAAAAATTGTGACATAGGTCCAGGTGTTAGTATATTCCCCATATTACGGCTCCACCCGATTTCAAGTGTTTTTAAGTGTTTTATTTAACTTGCTTTGGTCCGTTTAGTTCAAATCTGATAACTCATTTTTAACACAGTTGCAGTTGACCAATCGAACTGCAATTTTGCACACTTTTCACATTTGGATGACAATACATGAATATGGGTCCAATTTTTCCTACAGCCCATATATAGCGGTACCACCCGATTTCAGGTATTTTTACGATTTTATCTTCATTTTTGCCCGAATTAGCTATCATTTGGCATTTCCAATGATACAAACATTTCCCCACCAAAAATTGTGAACATAGGTCCAGGTTTTGGTATAGCCCCCTTATAGCGGTACCATCCGATTTCAAGTATTATGAGGATTTTATCTTCATTTTGAGGCCGAATTCGCTACAACTTGGTATTTGGAGTCCCCAATGGTGCAGAAACTTCTCCACCAAAAATTGTTGACAGAGGTCCAGGTTTTGATATAGCCCCCATATAGTGGTACCAACCGATTTCAAGTGTTTTAAGGATTTTATCTTCATTTTTAAGCCAGAATTGGCTGTAACTTGGCATTTGGAGTCCCCAATGGTACAGAAACTTCCAAAAATATGAGGTCCAGGTTTTGGTATAGCCTTTATATAACTGTACTACACGATTTCATGCATTTTAAAGTTTTTATCTAAATTTTTGGCCTAAATTGACTATAATTTTGTTCTCAGTGGTCAAAAAAATGTAAAATAAAAAATAATTTAAAAAATAAGTTTCAGTGTTTTATTTAGAAATGCACTTAAAACTAGGAAATAATTTGTCGCTTAGCCTCATTAAATTATAAATGGTGGCAAAATTAAACGGCAAGCGTTTTATTTGAGAGATTCCATCATGAGAAAGAATACATTTATTGAGGTTAAGCGACAAATTATTTTCTAGTTTTAAGTGAATTTCTAAATAAAACACTGAAACTTAATTTTTTTAAATTATCTTTTATTTACTTTTTAATATAGTATTGGTGTTTTTAAGTGGGATTTACTATGTTTTACATTTTTGTAATACAAAAAAAAAATATATATGTATAAGACCAACACAGCATTTTTGTGAGTTACATGAAAACAACATACTTACCAAATGAAATATTAAAGAATTTTTTATTTACATATACATATGTGTATTATTTTGGCAAACTTTTTACTGCGGTAGCCGTAGCATGCATGATTTAATTTATGTGGCCCCCAACATATTTTGCAAAAAAATTAACGCTTAACCATTGGTAAAAGTAAAATAAACAATCGATTTAATTTATTCAATCTGCAGAAAAAACAAAACAGATTGCCAAGACAGAGAAGCTTTGTTTTAGAAAAAGTGCAACATTTTTTGTCTGCTTTGCAGTTTCACCGAATTCACAATAATAAAAACAAGTAAAAAAGCGTTAAGTTCGGCCGGGCCGAACTTTTCATACCCTCCACCATAAAAAAGTCTGAACTAAAATGGAATAATTAGTTTTCATTCCTGTCCCCAACTTAAAGTGGGTACGTTAAAATGTCAGATAATGTACATAAAATGCTTCATTCGGGAGGCCCTTTTTTATGGTGCCTATATCTAACTATGTATGTTGACAATTTTTGATGGAGAGGTGCTGTGACCACTAAGAACTTCAAATGTCAAATGTTTAAAATACAGATAATTCGGTTGAAACTTGTAGGTAAAATTCTCAAAATAGCGAAAATCCGTTATATGGGGATACCGAAATCCCTTATACCGAGGTACCGTTGTATGGGGCTATACCAAAACATGGAGCTACGTTCATAATTATTTCGAATTTAAGTTTGTTGGTCACTAAGAACCCTAAATATCAAATTATAGCTAATTCGGTTTAGAAATGTGACTTAAAACGTCAAAATACCTGAAATCAGGCGGTAACGTTATATTCCATTAAATGTCAATTTATAGCTAAGTCGGTCTGAAAATGTAGCTAAAAACGTCAAAATGCCGTAAATCGGGGGTACCTTTATATGGGGGATATACCAAAACGTGGACCTATGTCCCCAACTTTTGTTATATAAGTTTATTTACACTTAAGAATTATAGCTAAAACGGTCTGAAAATGTAGCTAAAAACGGCAAAATACCGTAAATCGGGGGGTACCGTTATATGGGGCTATACCAAAACGTTGACCTATGTCCATAACTTTTGTCATATAAGTTTATTGACACTTATGAACCCTAAATGTTAAATTATAGCTACATCGGTCTGAAAATGAAGCTAAAAACGTCAAAATACCGTAAATCGGGGTGTACCGTTATATGGCGGCTATACCAAAACGTGGACCTATGTCCACAAGTTTTCTTATATAAGTTTACTGGCACTTAAGAACATTAAATGTTAAATTATAGCTACATCGGTCTGAAAATGTAGCTAAAAACGTCAAAATACCGTAAATCGGGGGGTACCGTTATATGGGGGCTATACCAAAACGTGGACCTATGTCCACCAATTTTGTTATATGAGTTTATGGACAGTTAAGAACCCTAAATGTCAAATTATAACTAAATCGGTCTGAAAATGTAGCTAAAAACGTCAAAATACCGTAAATCGGGGGGTACCGTTATATGGGGGCTTCATCAAAACGTGGACCTATGTCCATAACTTTTGTTATATAAGTTTATTGACAGTTAAGAACCCTAAATGTCAAATTATAGCTAAATCGGTCTGAAAATGTAGCTAAAAACGTCAAAATACCGTAAATCGGGGGGAACCGTTATATGGGGGCTATACCAAAACGTGGACCTATGTCCACCACTTTTGTTATATAAGTTTATTGACAATTAAGAACCCTAAATGTCAAATTACAGCTAAATCGGTCTGAAAATGTAGCTAAAAACGTCAAAATACTGTAAATCGGGGGGTACCGTTATATGGGGGCTATACCAAAACGTGGACCGATATAGCCCATCATCGAACTTGACCTCCCTGCAAAAAAAGACGCACTTTCCCAAAATTTCAGCGTCCTATCTCCATTTTTGTGGATGCTAGAGTGATTACCACAGACGGACGGACGGACGGACGGACGTGCACAGATCGACTCAGAATTTTACCCTGATCAAGAATATATATACTTTATAGGGTCGCAAATGAGTATTTCAATGCGTTACAAACGGAAAAACAAACTTAATATACCCTCCATACTATGGTGGAGGGTATAAAAAAATAAAATATAAATGTAAAAACGACGTATCGGATTTTCCACAGAACCAATTAATATAAATTAAATATAAACATTTTTCACGGCTTGTGGTAATATTTCATAGAAAATTCAAGAACTCCAGCGTAGAATATGAGTAAATTAAAAACAGAGTTAAACAGAGTTGGTACAGGTGCTCAAAAATATCGAACTGTCAATTTATTAAGTAAATGCAACATTTTTATCATGGTAAAGACACGAACGAAAATGTCTGCAACATGTAAAAAAACAAGTAAAAAAAAGATGTAAACACAATATTTCTGGCGTCTATATATAATACGATGTGCAACGTTTGGCCGATATACATAGGGGTCAAATATAGCAACATGTTATTCATAATTATAGCCGAATGCGTAGATCCCTGCCCATATGTTACGTAAACCTTTGGTATTAGCTCCATTCCTCCAGACTAGGGTCTTTAATATCGTGTCAATAGAGGTGGAAAATATTGTTCTCATATCCCGGAACCTATAAAAGTCATTTATCCGCACTCCGTTACTGTCATGGACCCCCTGAAGATACAGGAGACTCCACAATATTTGATTGTGTGTACATAAATCTCACCTTTAAAATCTTTGTTCATATATTTTGAAGAGTTTTGCCATTTTTTGTGAACTCATCTGTGAAAATGGTCGGAATTATTGAAAAACATCGTTTCCTATACAAATTTTGCTATAAAATCTGCAAACATGTCGAGAAATGCATACGAAGCTTTTAATGATGGCTATGTGGTAAATATACTTAAACATTGTGAAGTTTCCTGTATCTTCAGGGGGTCCATGATAGTAACGGAGTGCGGAAAAATGGCTTTTATAGGTTCCGAGAGCAGTAGTGCTATTCTCTAATTAATTTTTTGTGTTACCGACTAACCGATTAGAATCAAATTTTGATCTTCAAAAAATTTAGTCCAAAGTTAATTTAAGTTCGAAGATGGACCGTATTGGTATTCGGGTACCTCCCCCACAAAACTTCGAAAATGTTCGGAAAAATTGTGCGCACGATAACTTTTGAAGGGAGTAACCGATATGGTCCATACTTTGTACATCATGAAGTTTTCTTCCAGACATAGGTGAGGTTCCACTCCTTCGGGTACCTCTCGCACAAAATTTCGGAGAAGTTCAGGTTAGGACCGAATCGCTTTGATTTTTGTTGTAACATCTTGTATTCACTGTCCGCATTACGACGGTATAAGTTTTATCAGGAGCAAGTCCATACATCCTGAGAAAATAGCCCGAAAGGTGCAAAATTCCCTTATGGCACTATGCGCACGATAACTCTCCAACGGATAAAGCTATACGGTCCTAAATTTGGCAATCGTAATATTTTATCCAAACTTAAATCAAGTTCTACAATGGCATTAAAATCGCCTAGAATAATTTTAATGTCATGGGCAGGACAATGGTCATATGTTTTTAAGCGCTCGTATAATATATCTTTGCTCGTCCTTTAAAAAAATTAAGTTTCAGTGTTTTATTTAGAAATTCACATAAAACTAGAAAATAATTTGTCGCTTAACCTCAATAAATGTATTCTTTCTCATGATGGAATCTCTCAAATAAAACGCTTGCCGTTTAATTTTGCCACCATTTATAATTTAATGAGGCTAAGCGACAAATTATTTCCTAGTTTTAAGTGCATTTCTAAATAAAACACTGAAACTTATTTTTTAAATTATTTTTTATTTTACATTTTTTTTGGCCACTGAGAACAAAATTATAGCCAATTTAGGCAAAAAATTTAGATAAAAACTTTAAAATGTTTGAAATCGTGTAGTACCGTTATATAAAGGCTATACCAAAACCTGGAATTTTGTCCATAATTTTTGGTGGGGAAGTTTCTGTACCATTGGGAACTCCAAATGCCAAGTTACAACCAATTCTGGCTAAAAATGAAGATAAAATCCTTAAAACACTTGAAATCGGGTGGTACCACTATATGGGGGCTATACCAAAACCTGGACCTATGTCAACAATTTTTGGTGGAGAAGTTTCTGTACCATTAGGGACTCCAAATGCCAAGTTACAGCCAATTCGGCCTAAAAATGAAGATAAAATCCTTATAACACTTGAAATCGGGCCGTACCGCTATATGGGGGCTATACCAAAACCTGGACCAATGTTCTAAATTTTTGGTGGGAAAATTTCAGTACCATTGGGAACCCCAAATGCCAAATTACAGCATATTCGGGTTAAAAATGAAGATAAAATCCTTAAAATCAGGTGGTACCGCTATGTGGGGGCTATACCAAAACCTGTACCTATGTCCATCATTTTTATTGAGGAAGTTTCTGTACCAACGAGGGGTCCCATTGCCAAGTTACAGCCAATTCGGCCTAAAAATGAAGATAAAATGCTCATAATACTTGAAATCGGGTGGTACCACTATAAGGGGGCTATACCAAAACCTGGATCTATGTTCACAATTTTTGGTGGGGAAATGTCTGTATCATTGGAAGTCCCAAAAGCCAAATGACAGCTAAATCGGGCAAAAATGAAGATCAAATCCTCAAAATACCTGAAATCGGGTGGTACCGCTATATGGGGGCTGTAGGAAAAAATGGCCCCATATTCATGTATTTTCATTCAAATGTGAAAAGTGTGCAAAGTTTCAGTTGGATTGGTCAACTGCAACTGCGTTAAAAATAAGTTACTAGATTTGAACTAAATCGGGTGGTACCGCTATATGGGGGCTATATGAAAAAATTAACCCTTATTGGATTTGGTTTCATATTCATGTATTGTCATCCAAATCTGAAAAGTGTGCAAAGTTTCAGTTCGATTGGTCTACTGTAAATGAGTTACCACCCAGCAAACCAAATGTCGGATGTCAGACATATCGGAACAATTTCGAAAGCAAAATCGTTCAGATTTCGTATAGATTTCTATACGATTTTTCGTAGTGGAATTCGTTCAGATTTCGTTCCGATTTCGGAGAAAATGTCGGAAGTAAATTTCCCTTCGAATATGCTAATGTTTTTCTTCCGATTTCGTTACGAATTCGGATCGATATGTCGGAAACAAATTTCCCTTCGCACTACAACCACCTTTTGTATATATCTAACAAGCAACATTTTAGTTTGTTGTCGAAAAATAAAATGGTTGGTTATAAAATTCGCATATACATTTTTTAAATATTTTAAATATAAATGCAACATATAATAATTCAAGCTAGTGCTGATAGATTCAACATATTCGTACACAAAGTTTACATTGTTCTACTATAACTACAAAATGATAAGAACAGTGAAAATCATTAGATATCTTTGAAATTATAATCTTCCAATAAAAAAAACAAAGAAAATTTATCAATAAAAAAGAGGCATCAGAGAAAAAATTTTTCTTTCGATAATCATACGAAATTATTCCAAAATTGTTCAGAAATCTTTACGAAAATTCTGAAGGTACCTCAGATTTTCATACGACATTATTCCGAAATCGTTCAGAAATCTGTACGAAAATTAGGAGGAAAAAATTCGAATTCCGAATTTCCCAAGGATTTTCTTCCGATTTCGTTGCGAATTCTGACCGGTTTGTTGGGTAGATTTGAAATGCAAGTTAAATGAAACACCGTTAAACACTGTAAAATGGACCAATCTTTGTTTTAATTTCGTATTCATGTATTGTCATCCAAATCTGAAAAGTGTGCAAAGTTTCAGTTGGATTGGTCAACTACAACTGTATGGAAAATGAGTTACAAGATTTGAAAAGCAAGTTAAATAAAACACCTTAAAAACACTGTAAAAATGGTAAAAATGGACCAATATTGGTTTTGATTTCATATTCATGTATTGTCATCCAAATCTGAGTTCGAATATGGACTATATCTGTCCACTGCTTCGGATACCTCCCACACAAAATTTAGGAAAAATGCAACAGCTTGTATTTGCTGCGTCTACTACGACGGCTCAAGTTTTTTAGGAGCCAGTCCATACTTTCTGAGAAAGTGGGCCGAAATCTTAAAAAAGCTCCTACGGCTACTATATGTAGTGGCTGGTGCGCACGACAGCTTTCGAACTGGATACTGGGTTGTTCCAAACTTTGCCTATTGTAATATTTCTGCAAATCTTAGACAAAGTTTGAAGATGTTAATTCTCGGTCACTCTTTCCGGTAAAACATTATTTAATATTAATAGCCTTAATTTTACATGTGAACAACATTTAATAGAATACATTTTAAAGATCTCATCCGCCGTTGTTTACCAAAGGAAAGACTCTCTCAGAGAGGCTAATGCAAAGAACCATAGATGAACAAGATGAGCACTGGCTCTCTTCGTGTTCACCATTGAAAAAACCCACCAAAGTCTCTCTCAATTATTTTGAGAGACAATTATTAAGGCAGGCGTATTAGCAATCTGTTACAACAATGTCAAAAATGGTTTTGTAAACATAAATAATTTTCTTATTTTCTTGGCACAACTTCATTCCGAAATTAGTATTCAATCTACTGTTCAACAAATTCGACAAATATTTACATTTTTTCATTCATAAATTTGGTTTTTACCTTTTGTTGTAATACCCCGGTTACACTATTGTAGGTTAACCTACTGGGTTTAATAGATCCAGTGGGTTAATCTTTGCTGGTTACACTTAGCTTTTCGAGGATATAAACTGTCAGCTGATGTTTATTTACGTATACATACAAAATAACTAATAAAGTCGTGTGTTACACTTTTACAATTTCTCGTATGAGATATCGTCACAGCCTTTGCTCATATTGGTATATTTTACACACAGGGATACATTTTTGTATCATGGTATCAATCGTACTTCTTGTTAAAAAAGTGTCTAATGAAAAAAAAAATAAATAATTTTATGATTTCCAAATAACTTTAGATTTATTAACTCCATAAAATCTCATGCGACCAATCGTAAACGTGTAAAACACGACAAACTCTGTTGCAAAAACAGTTGCAACTTTTGGTACTTTTTGAGTAGAGTTGGATTTTTTTGCACAAAAACCGAATACAACACTGTATTTTTGGTGGATTTGTGCCGGATTTAAAATAAACCCAGCCATGAGAGGATTTAATTTTTGTATGGCAAATCTGGTCAGATTTGACCAGATTAAGCAATAAATCCTCATGAAGTGGGTTAACCCGGCAAAAAGCTGTAGTGTAACCGTGCTATAAAATAAACACATTTTCTTGCGTCTACCTCCATAAAGTACGGTACACATTGTCAGTTTTGAATGAAGATGTTTTGCAATTATCGATAACTGTCCAACCGTCCAGCAACCACAAAATATTTTGTTGTTGCATGATGAATGACAAAAATGAACGGCCACACTAGCAAGCAACAACAAAGCTGTCATTCAAAACTGACAATGTGTACCTAGCTTAATGTTGCTTGGAGAATACACAGGTTTTTATAGTTCGATTACCGGTTACTATCGAAAAAATCGATAACATTGCTTGAACAATTTCAATCACTTTTTATTTCATTTGTTTTTTTGTAACAAATTCTACTCGCTGCCCCCATTACTACGGTAAAAGTGTTTCCAGTAGCAAGTCCATACTTACTGAGAAAATAGCCCGAAAGGTGTAAAAAACCTCTATGGCATCATGTGTAGTGGCTGAAGCGCACGATAATTCTTGAACAGAGTAGCCAAATTTAGTTTAAGTTCGAATAAGAGTCATATTGGTCTACTCCATCTGGTACTTCCGCCTCAGTTCAAAAAATTGCACTAAAACCCAGCAAAAAAAGGCCTCCCAAAATCATGGGTTTCGTAAGGGATTTTGGCAGCCGTAACTACTCTCAAACCCCCTTTCTTCCCCATTATTTTTGCAAGGGCTTGTCGCACTCAGTTTGTAGTTATTTTATGACCACTAGAATAACTAGTTATTCTGTGGACACTAGAAGTTGAAAAGTAAGGTGAAAAAAATTCTATTTTTAGACAGTTGATGTAGAGAATTTGTTTTTAATTTCATCAGACATCTTACTTTTATTTTACTTTATTTTATTTCGCTTTCTGCCCGAATTGAACCCACGAACCCTCTGCTTTCTAGCCAAAGACACTACACACTATGCCACGCTCACGAATATTAAGGGTTGCTTAAGCACTTAAATGTGCAGTGCACATGTGCACGACGAACTGTTATTTTTTAATTAAAAAAAACTCGCGTGCCGACGGTGAGCGTTGAACACACAACCCTAGGATTTATAGTCGGAAACACACTCACTGTGCCACCGTCGTCATTACTTAGTGAGGGGTAAAGTAAGTAGGTTTACCTTGTAAATTTTTTAAGAAGTAACCCATTACTTTTCAGGTTACTTATAATGCGAAAAGAAGCTTGTTTACATTACTTTGTAAATGGTTACGTAATGACTATCGGATCCAAATTTTTGCTGGGAAAGGCAATCGATTGGTCCAAACCATGGTACAATAATACAGGTACAGCGGCAAAAACAGCTGATCTTTACACCAGTTGTCAAAATGCATTATTGTGAATAAAATCACATGCAAAGTGTAAATAAGCAATTCAGAGTAATGCATTATTGTGAGCAAATTTGACGTTTTGTATGATTTGATGTAACACCTTCTTATTCCACCATGGTCCAAACTTTATTATAATTATTCCACAAACATCCCAGACGGGACAAGGGAGACGTCTCTCATATCAATGGGTGCACCCCGATCTATATTAGCTCAATTATATGGAACCTACTGTTTACTACCGAGTCCGAGCGGCGTGTCTTAAGACATCACTTGTAGAGAAGTTTTACATGGCTGAAATACTCAGGAAATGTCGCCTACATTAATGAGGATCATTTTGCCTGACCGGGGAATCGAACCCACCAACAAACTTTGGATATTCTAATATTTTGTCCAAACTACATTTGGACAAAATGGTCCATATCGGTCTTCCCTTTAGGTTACATCCCCCGCAAAAGTTCAATAGTTGTGTTGTTTTTCTCTTTCATTGTTTTTCTTTTTAAGTTCAGTTTAAGTTTTGTTCGAAGGTACTTTGGAAATGTATACCAATGCTACTTCTTGTGGTCCTGTTTACATCGATATTATTGTTACGGAATTAGATTTAACTAATCTCCGTGTAGACGTTGTTTTATTCCCCAGTACGATTTGTACCAAATAAAACAGGGTTCGTTTCAGATTACGTTTCTACAATGCTTTATTTACTTTATTACACTTATTCGGAACCGACTTTAATTACTAAGCACACAGCACAAGAAATACAAGAGTAGCAAACTTAACGATAATTACATGATTATGGCAAAAACAAACAAAAGCACATAATTAAAAGGTAAAGTAAGAACTAGAATAATGAAGAGAATTCTACATGGTAGTTGTTGTTGCTTAAATAAAGGAACTGCCTATTAAAAACTTTACGTTACAATTAAATTTTTTAAATTAACGGAAATTAAACTAAATTAACTTAAACCTATCAGTTACATTCGTAACATTACGTTTTTAGTGGACAAGTCAATGCTTGCTGACATAGAAGTGATTAATTGAAATGACTGGAGGACACGCATTATCTCGAAAAGAAATGATTCCCAAAATAAGATCCACTTCCATAATGTACTATGCCGATCCATTCCGTCCGGTACATCCTCCGCAACACTTTTGAGCTTTAATCCAAATATACATATATTTTTGTCGGCAAGTTCATACGTCCAAAAAGGGCCACAAAATCTGAAAACCTCCAAAATACATAATTATAAAGGAAAAGGATTTTGGTTTCGTAGCTGGTATTCGATTCTATATTGTCCATAAATGAAAGTTTAAGTTCACATAGGCTGAGGGTATATCTCTGTCGGCAAAGCCAACTGATACTTTTTTACTTGTTTTTAAGTGCATTCACTATAATTGGATTTATATCTGTAGTGGGATTCTTTAACTCTTTTTTTGGCTACTGCTTGGTTTACATTTACGAAATACACTCGATATCAACTGTCAATTCCATTGCTTAAACGTCAAATGAAATCGAATGGATTTCAGATGAGTTTTCATTTGACGTATACGCAAAGGAATTGACAGTTGAAATCGAGTGGATTTCGTAAATGTAAACCAAGCATACCGATTGTAAAATTAAAAAGCTAACTTAGCTTTGTACAAATGAGCTTGTAAACCCCTTCCATAAGTGTTAATATTTTATGCTTCAATTGAACTGGATTATTTAAGACATTACATAAGTTTCTGAGCAAATTTGGCTTCTAATTATATATTCACCAACAGATGATGGTATTTGAATGATTTACGCAATTAAAAAGTTGCATAATCGCGTAACAGGCGTTATCTTATTATCCCAAAAAACTGGATTTCAAAATAAATAAGTTATTAAACATTATTACATGTTGGGTTTAAACATGTTTTGAAATTGATCACATCTATTATTTATCTATTGAAATTAGATTTGTGGCACATTGAAATGTCGCGTTTTGCTGTATTTGTTTGCCCAATAAAGTGGCCAATAATAGAATTGTTCTAAAACAATGTCTGGCACATTTCCCACACTTAATGGAACGGATGAAATTCGCAGCCGTTGGCAGTTATTGATAGAATTCAATTTAAGTAGGATTATTTTCTGTTGGCTGGCATAAAGGTCAATGTTTTATTCGGCTGGTGTTGATGATGTTGACATAATTGTCGTTGACATTGGTGGTGACATCGCTAATAAAATTAATAATAATGATAGAAAAATGTAATAAACACGGCCTCATGCCTAAAGGTTACAATGGTATATTCAATCATCGGTGTATCATACGTCATTTAAGACATTGTGAGTTAAAGAGTCATGGTCAAAATGTGCTTACTTAGGTGGCCGAACATGTACTTTTTGTCTCTGATTTTGATTGCTATGCTTTTGAAAGATATCAACTTCAATGGCCAAAGTGGGTAGAAGTAGTTTTCGCTTACCTGCACATTTTACAATTGTAGAAATATCTGTTCACGTCGGCCACAAATGCACTTATCTTATATAAACGTGGCATAAAAATGGAATGCGAAACCTAAAGCCAAAATGCATCTAAAACAAATGCAGCTAACGAATACTATTTCTCCGACAATAATTGGTTTTAATATATACCCACAGTAGTAGATTTAGATCCAACCTTCCCACATCTTAGCATATGTATCTACAAGGCTTACATCAAGTTTGAAAATAGACTATATATGTTATTACCTTCGATTACTTTCTCAACAATCAGTCAAAAAATTTCGGTTATGCGCAGCTTAAGCGCTAAAGCGCTATTTAAGGATCGTTTTGAAATGTTTACCGAAGTTAGTTCTTGTCGGTCTGATTACAACGATATATATTTTTTCCTCAAATAAGAACCCCATGGCCATCAACTAATCTGATACGCAGATAATTCTCCAAAGAAGTAACTGTTACCGTTAAAAAGTTGATTATCGTAGTATTTCTGCTAAAATTAAAACAAATCCCAATACAAAAATTAAATCCAGTTTAATCCCACTTCTCGGATCGGATTGTCTTCGTAATCCATATATGAGACCCGAAATATTCCAAAACTCTGCAGCCACCCATACATGGTCTACTCTTGAACCCTGGAAAGAAGGAAGATAGGACCTCAATCACGGATCGCTGACAGATCCGAAGAGGTGCGCAAGTTATTTTAATCGACAGTTTGTCGAGCACCCCTAATGTGTTAGTATTACGTCGCCTACGATCTCTTCGTGGCGAGGATGAGGCACCACAATTAACAATGGATGATGCTGCGAACGTGCTCAGAGAACGCTAACGCCCTGATGGAATCTTCATGATAATGCTTAAACAGCTGGATGAGCCGGGAGTCGAGGTTCTCATTAAAGATCTCAACCTGTCGCTAACCATCCACATCGTTTTCGAAGTCCGGAAAATGGGCAGGGTAGTCCCGCTAAAGTAACCACGCAAGAATATCATAATGCCAGCATATGGACCGATTTCACTTTAGTCGCCAGAAGCAAAGACCCTTGAGGCATTAAGCCGATCATCAGCATAACAGCGCTGCACGCCATCTCAACAGATATCAGTCAACAATGTTGGTGGCGATGTTGGTGGTATTTAGACTGCCATTGCAGAAGAGAATGATCAGTATAGGCTCATGTCTTAAAATAGTCCCGATTGATGCGTACTTCCAAAATTTCGGTATTTTAAGGTTGTGCCATCAATATCCCATCGAAATTTAATTTTTAGTCCCCGTTGGTGGTATAAAACTCTCAATCTAAAATGTCCGGTATTGTTCCATGTCTTTATATAGCCCCCATAGAACGGTCCCTCCCAATTTTCGGTATTTTGAAAGTTTTAGCCACATTATTCAACCGGAATAACTGAAATTTGGTATTTCGTCTTTGCTGAAGTTACAAAACTTTCCTCCAGAAATTTATCGCTACAGATCAACGTTTTATACAGCCTCCGTAGAACGGTGCTCCCGATGTTCGCCCAAATCCAAAATATCCAGGTTTAGGTCTAGCCGGTATTATAATGTAATTCTCTCAGTATTTTGCATAAATTGTTCCTTTTCACTTCAATACAATTCGTGGAGGAGGGTATAAAAAGTTCGGCCCGGCCGAACTTAACACCGTTCTTACTTGTTTCAAAATGTCTTTGTACCCATCGATAAGAGCCTTTTTGAGGGACTGTTAAATTGTGGAACAAACGTTTTTACGGACAGGTGTTCATTAAGGTGGATTTAACCCAAAAGAAAAGCGATGTCTGATTTTTCTAGGCGGCACCTAATACCTAATAGTAAATTTTAAGATTGTCAAAGTTTGAGCACAATCGGAATATGTTAACACGTGCCAGTGGGGCCTCGAAGGTGGAAGAAGAAGAAATTTCATGCCGTCTCTCTAGCCGACGGTTTCCTTAATCACAGTTTTATTTGAAAATTTTGCCTATTAGGGCGAAGATCATTTTAATATTAATTTTAATTAATTTCTCGTTGGAGTCGAGCTCAATGATCGAAGATTATTTGCAAGTGAAAAAAGGAAAGCCGAAGATTCGTACCCATACAAGCACGACTATCACGATGCGCCTGAACCAACTTAAAATTAAAAGTGCTTACACCTGAGAAGTTTTTGCGGATTCTGAAACTAAAATGTTCATAAAAAGTTGGTTCACGAGCACCGTGTTATGTGACCTGGTTTCGCTGTTGGTAGCAGCTCATCAGACATATCGACAGTGGAGTGGCTTCTCTGCCATAGAACTTTTAGTTCTGATTCATTTTTGAGGACCACGGCATGATATTCAAAGCTCTCAAGGCCTCAAAGCTCTTTGGGCCTCACTAATGTGATTTAATTGTGAGAACCATAAAAATCATCAACGTTTTTTTCTAAAGAGATACACTCCGGTTCACCGGATTAGAACCAACCTTATTGAATTTACGAATACCGTTATTTATGACGGTAGGAGAGGAATTGTTAGTCATATTTACTTTTACAACAAGTAAGCAAAGACTATAGTCGGACGGGGTCGACCATGTGATACCCTACACCACTACCCCTGGATATTAGCTTTCAGCAAATCAAAATTCATTTATGGAACTATACAAAATTTCTTATTGTAAAAAATAACTTTGTGGATTCTGCCACCTTATCACATCAAGCTTAAATAATAATATAATAATTGTTCAACAAACATCCCATAAGGGACAAAGGAGACTTCACTCATATCAATGAGTACACCCCGATTCATATTTCCTGATATGGGGACCTACAGTTTACCGCCAAGTCCGAACGGCGTGCCCTAAGACACCACTTGTGGAGAAGTTTTACATGACTAAAATACTCAGAAAATGTCGCCAACATTACTGAGGGGTATTTTCCCACCGTTTGAAGTTACTTGGCCGGGGAATCGATCTACGGTGGCAGTGAGTGAGAATGGTAATTAATTTTCTTAATAAAAAGTTAAAATTTTTAGTTACTACCCCTTTGTTGAACAGGTATAAAAAATCCAATTGGACAATTAATACGCCTGGGCTCCATGTAATTCGCAATAATGCACAAACTGGGAATTTCTCTGTCATGATAGAGACAATTATAGCATGGGAGGAAAATGTGGTTCTCTACAGAACCCCAATTTATATTAGGCAGTAGCCCCGTTATCTACCAAAATCATTATTGCAATTTGTATCATTGGAAAGGTCAGTCGTTCTTTTTTCATATGTAGGCTACTTTGGCGGTATATGGCCTCCAGAAATTAAAATATGGACGAAATATAAAATGTTTATATTTTTCATACAAAAGTAATGGTCCATTTCACCCGCTACATAATATCAGATCATAATCCAAAATTGCAGGCATCTTCTTCGAACTAACGTCTTACCTCGTGAAAAATGTCGTGACTATTGAGTTATAATTGCGACCTCTAGCGTGTTTATTATTACACTACAAACAAATAATTGGATATATAAGGCTGTAACTCTGTTATCTGATCATGCACACCAACATAATTGGGATCAATTGAAAGGTCAAGCGTTCCACTTTCAAGTATATCTCACTTGTCCGGAATGTCACTTCCAGGAATTAAGATATAAGTTGTATATTAAAAATTTTCACAATTTTCACACAAAAGTTGTGGTCCATTTAACCCTCTAAATATTATCTGATCATCATCTCAAATTGCAAGCTTCATGTTCGTCTTATACCCCTACCTTGTTTAAAATTTCCCGTTGATCGGACTATTATTGCGACCTACAGAGCCGCTACAAAATTATATAAAAATTATGTTTTTGGCCCATTTCACCCGCTAAATATTTCACCAATAAAAATAGAGATCTATTACGGTCTGAACATGACCTCTATAAAAAATTTCGCGACCACATTGGGGGTCTCCGACGAATATTTCGCGGTGTTACATGATTTTTTACCAAAACAAACTTATAATACCATTTCCAAATAGTGGTGTAGGGTATAAAAACCCGAATACAATTCAAAATGAATGCCGAGAGTGTCCAATGGACACTGTCCATTGCCAACAAATATTGGGGTGAAAAAGCGTATTAGGGTCTTGTAAGATGATGAAAATCGATGTTTAGAGCTTTAATAAACATTCTTATGGAGAAATCGGTAGAAACAATTTATAAGCTTAAAGTTGTGTTCAATATTTTTAGCGATTTTAAGCAATATTAGCCATGATTTGAAGTACGTACGTTGTGGGGTGCCGACAACTGGGTAATAGATGCCGACTACTGGTACGAACTAATTTATTTAAACAATATGTTTAAATTTCCTTATTTTTATACCCTCAGCCTTTAGGCTAAGGAGGGTATATACACTTTGATACGATGAAAATGTGCCTCACCGAAATAATGGTTTTAGACCCCAAGTATGTTTGGACGAAATGTGTTTCAGACAATTTGGAGTCGATATAGCCATGCCCGTCCGTCTGTCTGTCTGTCCTGCTGGCTGGAGCGCACGATAACTCTCGAACGGATGAACCGATTCGGTTAAAATTTTGGCTTTCGTAATATTTTGCCCAAACTTAGTTTAAGTTCGAAGATGAGCTACATCGGTCCACCCCTTCCGGTACCTCCCCCACAAAAGTTCGAAAATGTTCGGAAAGTTTGTGCGATAACTCTTGAAGGGAGTGACCGATTTGGTCCATACTTTGTATAGTGTAAACTTTCTACCAGAGTAATATGAGATTCCAATATGGTCTCAATAGGTCCACTCCTTCGGGTACCTCCCACACAAAATTTCGGAAAAATTCAGTTTAGGGTCATCTCTCGAATCGCTTTGATTTTTGTTTTAACAACTTGTATTCACTGCCCTCCATACGATGACACAAGTTTCATCAGGGGCAAGTCCATACTTCCTGAGAAAATAGCATGAAAGTTGCAAAAAACCACTATGACACCGTGTAAGGTTGTTGGAGCGCACGGTAACTCTCGAACAGATCTGCCGATTCGGTCCAAAATATGGTCTTAGTAATATTTTGTACAAACATAGTTTAAGTTTGAAGATAAGCCATATCGGTCCACTCCTTCAGGTACCTTCAGGTACAAAAGTTCAAAAATGTTCGGAAAAATTGTTCGTACGGTAACTCTTGAAGGGAGTGGCCGAATTGGTCTATACTTTACACATCCTAATATATCTACCAGATATAGATCAGGTTCAAATATGGACTATATTCGTCCACTCTATCCGGTACCTCCCACACAAAATTTCGGATAAGTTCACTTTAAGACCTGATATCGAAACACTTTGATTTTTGTTGAAGCAACTTGCATTCGCTGCCTCATTTACGATGTTAAAAGTTTTTTTAGGGGCAAGTCCATACTTCTTGAGCAAACAGCCCGAAGAGTGTAAAAACCCCCTGTGGCACCATATGTTGCGGGTGGAGATCCACTTCCATAACGGTCAATGTCGATCCATTCCTTTTAGTATCTCCTCCGCAAAACTTTTGATCATTAATCCTAATCATCATTTTTGTCTGTTCAAACGCCCAAAATTTTTTAAAAAAAAAAAAAAAAAAAAAAAAATTGTTTCAATATACACATGCTAAGGGTATATCTCTGTCGGCAAAGCCGACTGATACTTTTTTACTTGTTTTTAAGTAAAATCAATAGAAATGTATATAATAAACTAGAAATGTATAAATAACTAATGCTTAAGCTATTGTTCTTTCAAATATTTAAGAAAAAATGTAAAATATGCATTTTTTCTTTATTTAAATATAACATGCCGACTACTGGATCATATCATGCCGACTATTGGGGAATGGTGCCGTTTACTGGTGAAAAAGCAGTATTTCACTAAAATTGTATTTTTTGCATGTTGAACAGAAATAATCAAAAAAATTGTTTATATAGTCTAAAACTACACAAAATAACGAATCATAACAACTTAAATTTAATTTGATTGGATATTTAGAATCGGAATGACATACGGCTGAAGATACGAGAATCCTTAAAGTGCCGACTACTGGTGCACTTACCCTATACGTATTAAATAACTCAGAATCGCAAGTACTCCAATCCTATATATGATTTTTTGAAAACCCTGTTTGCGGAATAAAATTAGAAGAAAATTTCAAAAAACACTGTAAATCTAGCTTCAAAATGTCAGCATCATTTAATGGTAGAAGCAGATCAAATTTGGAAAAGTAATACACTAGTGAGATGATCCTTATTTAGATTGCTTCTACTTTGACAGGAAAATCGTGAGAAGTGTGGTTTACTCACAAATCGACAGAAGACAAAAAAAGACAAGTTGGCTTTAACCCATTTCTACCCATTTTTTAACATAAATATAGCCACAGCTTCCACGCAAATTATCTTTTAAGGCCAATATTTTTTGCCACGTCCAAAAACATTTCATTTTATTCAAAAACATTTAATTTGTATAATATACAATCACAAGTCGCGTGTTCTAAAAGGGTAAACCTTGGCTTCAGCTATGTTAAATGTTCAAAAGTATTGGTGATATACACTTTCATACGGGCAAAATGTGCCTCATCGAAATGATGGTTTTAGACCCCAAGTATGTTTGGACGAAATCCATTTCAGACAATTTGGAGCCGATTTAGCAATGTCCGTCCGTCTGTCTGGCTGGCTGGTGCGCACGATAACTCTCGAACGGATGAACCGATTTGGTCTAAAATTTGGCATTCGTAATATTTTGTCCAAACTTAGTTTAAGTTCGAAGATGGGCCATATAGGTCCACTCCTTCAGGTACCTCCCCCACAAAAGTTCGAAACTGTTGGAAAAATTGTGCGAATGAGATTGCAATATGGACTCAATCGGTCCATTCCTTCTGGTACCTCCCACACAAAATTTCGGAAAAGTGCAGTTTAGGACCTGCTCTCGAATCGCTTTGATTTTTATTGTGACAACTTGTATATGTTGCGCCCATCACGACGGTATATGTTTTTTCAGGCGCAAGTCCATAATTCCTGAGAAAATAGCCCGAAAGCTGTAAAAACCCGCTAAGGCACCATGTTCAGTGGATGCAGCGCACGATAACTCTCCAACGAATAAACCAATTCGATTAAAAATTGTGCAGTGGTAGTATTTTGTGCAGACTTAAATTATGTTCCCTAATAGGCCATATCGGTCCACTCCTTTGGGTACACCCCCCAACACAGTTCAAGATTTTCGCTAAAGTGGTGTGCACGATAATTCTCGAAGGCTGTTTGGTCCATTCTTTGCACACCGTGATATTTCTATGAGACATAGATCAGGTTGTAATATGGACTATATATGTCAACTCGTTCGGGTACCTCCCACACAAAATTTCGGAAAAGTGCAGTTTAGGACCTCCTCTCGAATCGTACTGATTTTTCTTGCAACAGGTTGCACTCAAGGTCCCTATTACGATGGTACAAGTTTTTTGAGTGCAAGTCGACACTTCCTGAGAAAATGACCCGAAAGCTGTAAAAAAACCCTACGGTCAGAAAGTGTAGTGATTGGTCCAAACTTTGGATCTTGAAATATTGTGTCCAAACTTAGTTTATGTTCAAAAGTGGGACCTATCGGTCCACTGCTTGGGTCACCACCCACACAAATGTTCAACATTTTTGTTTAAGGGTTTGTTTGGGGATTCTTTGGAAATTTGTACCGAAGTTACTTCTAGTGCCGCTGTTTACAGCGATAATATGTTTTTCGTTGGTCTAAATTATATGGTGACCAACTGAAATGACTGGTGTGCGCTATATTTATTGAGAGGAATGGCCCCCAAAATAAAATCCATTTCCAAAATGGACTATGTCGGTCCATTCATTTAGGTACCTCACCCACAAAACTTTGAGCTTTAATCCAAATCCAAGGCTTTAATCAAAATTCTGAAAACCCCCTAAATGCATACGTTTTTTTTGAAAAAGAGGTGTTTCAATTCACACAGGCTGAGGGTATATCTCTGTCGGAAAAGCCGATTGATACTTTTCTACTTGTTTTTTATAAAAAAATATATAAAAAACATTTCAAAGTGATTTTTGAGGAATCTTTTTTAATACTTAAATGGATTAAAAGTTATTTTAGTCATTAGTAGGTAAAAGTTCAGTAGCGGGTATAACTACAGGAAATCGTTGTTGGGGAAAAGCTAAAAAAGTCATATCCCTAATGTACATACATATCGATACATACATACATATGTATCTCACCAAACTCAAATATTTTCAGATAAATCAATTACTCGGAAAATATTGTACAAACCAATAAATTGTGTGTTAGAAAAATATTTTCGCTTGGAATAAATTCTTGTTTGATATCAATATCATCAATCAAGTGTTGAAGTACGTATGCTGCTGTCCAAATATAATAACGTTGTGCAACATAAAAAAATAATTCCAAAAAAACTGTAAAAGGGAAAAGAAGAAGATACTTTCGCCACTATTTTATAAATTTACATTTTTAAAAGGAAATGCGGATATCTTGCTAAAATGTATGGGAATGACTTATGCTTAAAATATACGACTAAAGGAGACAGTACGCTTCCAAAAATAAAATTGTTGAAAGAAAAAACAATCTTCGTTAGGCATTACACTTGATTATTTAAAGAATCCTTGCCAAAGCAGGATATACGGATGTATCCTTAATCAGGAGGGATATACTTTTACTGAATATTACTGAAAGTACTTCGTTTTCAATATAGAGTGGATATGCATCGATATTCTAATACAATCTTTCTGTATTCCCAAGTTTTAAAGGGGGGTTCTATTCAAATGAGCCAAATTTTTTACTTAAATTTTTGACTTTATTTTGTTTTCCTTGTATAATTCTTATACAAATTGGATTTGAATGCACATGAATGATTAAGTTTACCCCAAACACATGAAGCAAAATATAATTAAACTTAAAAACTTCATGTATTGTATAATTCGGAAAAAATGGAGGTTGAAAACAATTTTTCAGGGGGGTTCTATTCAAGTGAGCGGCAGTGTATGTACATTTGCAAACAACAAAAAAAAAAAAACAAACAATACATAACACGTCTAATAATTAATAAATTACTTCTTGTTTCATGAATGAATAAACGTTTATTCCATTCAAATAGTGAAAAAGGTCACGCACAAACCACTTTGAAAAAATGTTGATTTTTTTTTAATTATATCTATGAAAAAAATGCGTTTACTACATTTTTATGATTCTCAGAATTAAAGAAAATTAGTGAGAAACAAATGTTATGTAAGTTTGGTTATCTCATGTGGTTCTAAACTTTATTTTCAATTATATATCTGGTTACAGTGACTCCAAAAAAATTCCCATAATTCTAATAAATTCAAATTTTAAAATCATTTTGTGCGTGAGTGTTTTTCATCGAATCACCTTATAATTAAGTTTTTATGTAATCTTATGTAAAAGCTCATCACTAGGGTTATGACTTTTTTACAACCTCATATCCCTGTATCATAGCGTGATGAGTTTTGCCATAAGATTACATAAAATCTTAATTATAAGGTGATTCGGTGAAAAAACCTCACGCACAAAATGATTTTAAAATTTGAATTTATCAAAATTATGGACAATTTTTTGAAGTCACTGAAAACAGATATATAATTGAAAATAAACTTTAGAGCCACATGAGATAATTAAAATGACATAAAATTTATTTCTCACTATTTTTCCTCAATTCTGAGAATCGTAAAAATGTCGTAAACGCTTTTATTCAAAATTATAATTTTTTAACAAAAAACAAAAAATTTAAAATTTTTTCAAAGTGACTTTTTTCGCGACTTTTTTAATATTTGAATGAAATAAACGTTATTATAGTTATTAGTAGGCTTATATTTATTCATTCGAGCAACAAAAAATAAATTTTTGAAAAAAATTTTTTTTTTCATTTCATATATTTTTTCAAAAAATTATTTTTTTAAAATCGATTTGTGCGTGAACTTTTTTTATATTTCAAGGGAATAAACGATAGCATAGTGATTAATAGGCAAAAGTTCATTCATCTCTGCTACAGGAAATCATTTTTGAGGAAAAATGTCAAAAAGTCATAACCCTACTCATCACGCTATGATACAGGGGTATGAGGTTGTGAAAAAGTCACAAATGTAATATACACTTGCATACGGCAAAAATTTGCCTCATCGAAATAAAGGTTTTAGACCACAAGTATGTTTGGACGAAATCTGTTTCAGACAATTTGGAGTCGATTTAGCAATGTCCGTCCGTCTGTTTGCCTGGCTGGCTGGAGAGCACGATAACTCTCGAACGGATTAACCGATTTGTCAAAAATTTGGCCTTCGTAATATTTTGCCAAATATAGTTTATGTTCCAAGATGAGACATATCGGTCCACTCCTGTTGGTACCTCTCCCACAAAAGTTCGAAAATGTTAGGAAAATTTATGCGCACCATAACTCTTGAAGAGAGTAACCGATATGGTCCACACTTTGCACGTCGTAAAATTTCTACCAGACATAGATGAGGTTCTAATGTGGACTACATCAGTCCACTCCTTTGGGTACTTCCCACCCAAAAATTCGGAAAAGTTCAGTTTAAGACCTGCCCCCGAATCACTTTGACTTTTTTTTGTTACATATTGTCTTCGCTGCCCCATTACAACGGTAAAAGTGTTTTCAGGGGCAAGTCCATATTTTCTGAGAAAATTGCCCGAAAATTGTAAAAAAACTTCTGTGACACCATGTTTAGTGGCTGAAGCGCATTATAAATCTCGAACTGATCGACCGATTTGGTCCAAAATTTGGCCTACGAAATATGTTGGCCAAATTTAGTTTAGGTTCGAAGATGGGCAATATCGGTACCTCCCCCAAAAAATTAATAAAATTTCACTAAAATGTTACGCACGATCGATGAACGGAGCAACCGATTTGGTCCAAACTACGATTCGGAAAGAAAATATGTCTTTCCTTGATGAACGCTTACTATGCACTGACTTATTTAATCCAAAAATATTCTGAAGAACTAAGTATTACAATCAGTGTGGCCATTTTAGCATTTTTGCAGCTAAATTTAGCATTATTCTATCCACGAAATCTGAGATATATTAGTACTTTTTTATTAAAAAATCTGATAAATGTTGGTTGAATTGAATAGAACAGCTGTTTGAACAGCTCAAAACATCGAAGTTTTTCGTCTTTACTCTGATTTAAAGGAATAAAAATGTGAATAAGCAAATTAAATAAAACAAGTAAAAAACTTTAAGTTTGCCCAGGTTGAACTTGTTATACCCTCCACACGAAATATTCAGAACTGATACGGAATAGTTAGTTTTTCTTTTTGTTACGAAAGTGCCAATGCCACTATTACAGGTGGAGAAGTTTTTTGACCACTGGGATCCCGAAATAATTAATAATTCAATCATCTAAAAACATGAAACTGACTGAAATCGGGCTATAGCAAAACTTGAGCCTATGTACTCAATTTTCGATGGAGAAGTTTTTAACTACAGCGAACTTTAAATACCAAATTATATCCAATTTGGGCTTGTGTCCTTGATTTATGGTGAAGAAGTTGTTTAACCACTTTGAACCCAAATAACTTTAATTATACGGTACCTTTTTATGGGACCAAAACGTGGACTTCCACATTTTTTGGTGGAGAAGGTTTTTGGAACATTAAATACCAAATCATAGCTAATAAAATGTAACCGTTTTATAGGGGCTGTATCAAAACATGGACCGATCTAGTCCATCTTCGAACTTGACCAGACTGCAAACAAAAGACGCATTTTTCAAAAATTCAGTGCCCTATATCAATTTTTGTGGATGCTAGAGTGATTACCACAGACGGACAGACATGCGTAGATCGACAAAGAATTTTATCATGATATCTATCGAAAAGAAATGACTCCCAAAATAAGATCCACATCCTAAATTGAATATGCCGATCCATTCCTCCACAACACTTTTGAGCTTTAATCCTAATCCAATTTTTTGTCGGCATGTTCAAATGTCTACAAAAAGGGGACAAAATTCGTTAAACTTCCCAAATACATAATTTTGTGGGGAAACGGATTTTGGTTTTGCAGCCGGCAATCGATCTATCGGTAGATGAAAATTTCAATTCACATAGGCTGAGGGTATATCTCTGTCGGCAAAGCCGACTGATACTTTTTATTACAGTGTTTTATTTAACTTGCTTTGGTGTGTGTTTAGTTCAAATCTGGTAACTCATTTTTAACACGGTTGCAGTTGACCAATTGATCTAAAACTTTGCACAATTTTCAGATTTGGATGACAATACACGAATATGAAATCAAAACCAAAATTGGTCCATTTTTACACTGTTTTACAGTGTTTTATCTAATTTGCTTTTCAAATCTGGTAACTACTTTTTCACACAGTTGCAGTTGACCAATCGAACGTAAAATTTGCACACATTTCAGATTTGGATGACAATACATGAATATGAAATCAAAACCAATATTGGTCCATTCTTACAGTGTTTTACGGTGTCTAACTTAACCCCCTTTTCAAATCTGGTAACTGATTTTTAAAACGGTTGCAGTTGACCAATCGAAGTAAATCTTTGCACACTTTTCAGATTTAGATGACAATACGTGAACATGGAACCAAAATCAATATGGCTCCATTTTTTCCTGTAGCCCCTATATAACGGTACCACCCGATTTCCGGTATTTTGCTTTTCAAATCTGGTAACTCATTTTTCACACAATTGCAGTTGACCAATCGAACTAAAACTTTGCAAACTTTTCAGATTTGGATGACAATACATGAATATGAAATCAAAACCAATATTGGTCCACTTTTACAGTGTTGTACAGTGTTCAATTTTACATGCTTTTCAAATCTGGTAACTCATTTTTAACACAGTAGTAATTGACCACGCGAACTAAAACCTTGCGCACTTTTCAGATATGGATGACAATACATGAATATGAAATCAAAACCAATATTGGTCCATTTGTACACTGTTTTACAGTTTTTTATCTAATTTGCTTTTTAAATCTGGTAACTCATTTTTCACACAGTTGTAGTTGACCAATCGAACTAAAACTTTCCTGTAGCTCCCATCCAGCGGTACCACTCGATTTAAGGTATTTTATCGCCATTTTAAGCCCGTATTGGCTGTTTTTTGACAACTATGGTTTTCAATGGTACAGAAACGTACCCATTAAAAATTATGGACATAGGTCCAGGTTTTGGTATAGCCCCCATATAGCGGTACCGCCCGATTTCAAGTGTTTTAAGGATTTTATCTTCATTTTTATACCGAATTGCGTGTAACTTGGCATTTGGAGATCCCAGTGGTACAGACATGTCTCTACCAAAAATTGTGACATAGGTCCAGGTGTTAGTATATTCCCCATATTACGGCTCCACCCGATTTCAAGTGTTTTTAAGTGTTTTATTTAACTTGCTTTGGTCCGTTTAGTTCAAATCTGATAACTCATTTTTAACACAGTTGCAGTTGACCAATCGAACTGCAATTTTGCACACTTTTCACATTTGGATGACAATACATGAATATGGGTCCAATTTTTCCTACAGCCCATATATAGCGGTACCACCCGATTTCAGGTATTTTTACGATTTTATCTTCATTTTTGCCCGAATTAGCTATCATTTGGCATTTCCAATGATACAAACATTTCCCCACCAAAAATTGTGAACATAGGTCCAGGTTTTGGTATAGCCCCCTTATAGCGGTACCATCCGATTTCAAGTATTATGAGGATTTTATCTTCATTTTGAGGCCGAATTCGCTACAACTTGGTATTTGGAGTCCCCAATGGTGCAGAAACTTCTCCACCAAAAATTGTTGACAGAGGTCCAGGTTTTGATATAGCCCCCATATAGTGGTACCAACCGATTTCAAGTGTTTTAAGGATTTTATCTTCATTTTTAAGCCAGAATTGGCTGTAACTTGGCATTTGGAGTCCCCAATGGTACAGAAACTTCCAAAAATATGAGGTCCAGGTTTTGGTATAGCCTTTATATAACTGTACTACACGATTTCATGCATTTTAAAGTTTTTATCTAAATTTTTGGCCTAAATTGACTATAATTTTGTTCTCAGTGGTCAAAAAAATGTAAAATAAAAAATAATTTAAAAAATAAGTTTCAGTGTTTTATTTAGAAATGCACTTAAAACTAGGAAATAATTTGTCGCTTAGCCTCATTAAATTATAAATGGTGGCAAAATTAAACGGCAAGCGTTTTATTTGAGAGATTCCATCATGAGAAAGAATACATTTATTGAGGTTAAGCGACAAATTATTTTCTAGTTTTAAGTGAATTTCTAAATAAAACACTGAAACTTAATTTTTTTAAATTATCTTTTATTTACTTTTTAATATAGTATTGGTGTTTTTAAGTGGGATTTACTATGTTTTACATTTTTGTAATACAAAAAAAAAATATATATGTATAAGACCAACACAGCATTTTTGTGAGTTACATGAAAACAACATACTTACCAAATGAAATATTAAAGAATTTTTTATTTACATATACATATGTGTATTATTTTGGCAAACTTTTTACTGCGGTAGCCGTAGCATGCATGATTTAATTTATGTGGCCCCCAACATATTTTGCAAAAAAATTAACGCTTAACCATTGGTAAAAGTAAAATAAACAATCGATTTAATTTATTCAATCTGCAGAAAAAACAAAACAGATTGCCAAGACAGAGAAGCTTTGTTTTAGAAAAAGTGCAACATTTTTTGTCTGCTTTGCAGTTTCACCGAATTCACAATAATAAAAACAAGTAAAAAAGCGTTAAGTTCGGCCGGGCCGAACTTTTCATACCCTCCACCATAAAAAAGTCTGAACTAAAATGGAATAATTAGTTTTCATTCCTGTCCCCAACTTAAAGTGGGTACGTTAAAATGTCAGATAATGTACATAAAATGCTTCATTCGGGAGGCCCTTTTTTATGGTGCCTATATCTAACTATGTATGTTGACAATTTTTGATGGAGAGGTGCTGTGACCACTAAGAACTTCAAATGTCAAATGTTTAAAATACAGATAATTCGGTTGAAACTTGTAGGTAAAATTCTCAAAATAGCGAAAATCCGTTATATGGGGATACCGAAATCCCTTATACCGAGGTACCGTTGTATGGGGCTATACCAAAACATGGAGCTACGTTCATAATTATTTCGAATTTAAGTTTGTTGGTCACTAAGAACCCTAAATATCAAATTATAGCTAATTCGGTTTAGAAATGTGACTTAAAACGTCAAAATACCTGAAATCAGGCGGTAACGTTATATTCCATTAAATGTCAATTTATAGCTAAGTCGGTCTGAAAATGTAGCTAAAAACGTCAAAATGCCGTAAATCGGGGGTACCTTTATATGGGGGATATACCAAAACGTGGACCTATGTCCCCAACTTTTGTTATATAAGTTTATTTACACTTAAGAATTATAGCTAAAACGGTCTGAAAATGTAGCTAAAAACGGCAAAATACCGTAAATCGGGGGGTACCGTTATATGGGGCTATACCAAAACGTTGACCTATGTCCATAACTTTTGTCATATAAGTTTATTGACACTTATGAACCCTAAATGTTAAATTATAGCTACATCGGTCTGAAAATGAAGCTAAAAACGTCAAAATACCGTAAATCGGGGTGTACCGTTATATGGCGGCTATACCAAAACGTGGACCTATGTCCACAAGTTTTCTTATATAAGTTTACTGGCACTTAAGAACATTAAATGTTAAATTATAGCTACATCGGTCTGAAAATGTAGCTAAAAACGTCAAAATACCGTAAATCGGGGGGTACCGTTATATGGGGGCTATACCAAAACGTGGACCTATGTCCACCAATTTTGTTATATGAGTTTATGGACAGTTAAGAACCCTAAATGTCAAATTATAACTAAATCGGTCTGAAAATGTAGCTAAAAACGTCAAAATACCGTAAATCGGGGGGTACCGTTATATGGGGGCTTCATCAAAACGTGGACCTATGTCCATAACTTTTGTTATATAAGTTTATTGACAGTTAAGAACCCTAAATGTCAAATTATAGCTAAATCGGTCTGAAAATGTAGCTAAAAACGTCAAAATACCGTAAATCGGGGGGAACCGTTATATGGGGGCTATACCAAAACGTGGACCTATGTCCACCACTTTTGTTATATAAGTTTATTGACAATTAAGAACCCTAAATGTCAAATTACAGCTAAATCGGTCTGAAAATGTAGCTAAAAACGTCAAAATACTGTAAATCGGGGGGTACCGTTATATGGGGGCTATACCAAAACGTGGACCGATATAGCCCATCATCGAACTTGACCTCCCTGCAAAAAAAGACGCACTTTCCCAAAATTTCAGCGTCCTATCTCCATTTTTGTGGATGCTAGAGTGATTACCACAGACGGACGGACGGACGGACGGACGTGCACAGATCGACTCAGAATTTTACCCTGATCAAGAATATATATACTTTATAGGGTCGCAAATGAGTATTTCAATGCGTTACAAACGGAAAAACAAACTTAATATACCCTCCATACTATGGTGGAGGGTATAAAAAAATAAAATATAAATGTAAAAACGACGTATCGGATTTTCCACAGAACCAATTAATATAAATTAAATATAAACATTTTTCACGGCTTGTGGTAATATTTCATAGAAAATTCAAGAACTCCAGCGTAGAATATGAGTAAATTAAAAACAGAGTTAAACAGAGTTGGTACAGGTGCTCAAAAATATCGAACTGTCAATTTATTAAGTAAATGCAACATTTTTATCATGGTAAAGACACGAACGAAAATGTCTGCAACATGTAAAAAAACAAGTAAAAAAAAGATGTAAACACAATATTTCTGGCGTCTATATATAATACGATGTGCAACGTTTGGCCGATATACATAGGGGTCAAATATAGCAACATGTTATTCATAATTATAGCCGAATGCGTAGATCCCTGCCCATATGTTACGTAAACCTTTGGTATTAGCTCCATTCCTCCAGACTAGGGTCTTTAATATCGTGTCAATAGAGGTGGAAAATATTGTTCTCATATCCCGGAACCTATAAAAGTCATTTATCCGCACTCCGTTACTGTCATGGACCCCCTGAAGATACAGGAGACTCCACAATATTTGATTGTGTGTACATAAATCTCACCTTTAAAATCTTTGTTCATATATTTTGAAGAGTTTTGCCATTTTTTGTGAACTCATCTGTGAAAATGGTCGGAATTATTGAAAAACATCGTTTCCTATACAAATTTTGCTATAAAATCTGCAAACATGTCGAGAAATGCATACGAAGCTTTTAATGATGGCTATGTGGTAAATATACTTAAACATTGTGAAGTTTCCTGTATCTTCAGGGGGTCCATGATAGTAACGGAGTGCGGAAAAATGGCTTTTATAGGTTCCGAGAGCAGTAGTGCTATTCTCTAATTAATTTTTTGTGTTACCGACTAACCGATTAGAATCAAATTTTGATCTTCAAAAAATTTAGTCCAAAGTTAATTTAAGTTCGAAGATGGACCGTATTGGTATTCGGGTACCTCCCCCACAAAACTTCGAAAATGTTCGGAAAAATTGTGCGCACGATAACTTTTGAAGGGAGTAACCGATATGGTCCATACTTTGTACATCATGAAGTTTTCTTCCAGACATAGGTGAGGTTCCACTCCTTCGGGTACCTCTCGCACAAAATTTCGGAGAAGTTCAGGTTAGGACCGAATCGCTTTGATTTTTGTTGTAACATCTTGTATTCACTGTCCGCATTACGACGGTATAAGTTTTATCAGGAGCAAGTCCATACATCCTGAGAAAATAGCCCGAAAGGTGCAAAATTCCCTTATGGCACTATGCGCACGATAACTCTCCAACGGATAAAGCTATACGGTCCTAAATTTGGCAATCGTAATATTTTATCCAAACTTAAATCAAGTTCTACAATGGCATTAAAATCGCCTAGAATAATTTTAATGTCATGGGCAGGACAATGGTCATATGTTTTTAAGCGCTCGTATAATATATCTTTGCTCGTCCTTTAAAAAAATTAAGTTTCAGTGTTTTATTTAGAAATTCACATAAAACTAGAAAATAATTTGTCGCTTAACCTCAATAAATGTATTCTTTCTCATGATGGAATCTCTCAAATAAAACGCTTGCCGTTTAATTTTGCCACCATTTATAATTTAATGAGGCTAAGCGACAAATTATTTCCTAGTTTTAAGTGCATTTCTAAATAAAACACTGAAACTTATTTTTTAAATTATTTTTTATTTTACATTTTTTTTGGCCACTGAGAACAAAATTATAGCCAATTTAGGCAAAAAATTTAGATAAAAACTTTAAAATGTTTGAAATCGTGTAGTACCGTTATATAAAGGCTATACCAAAACCTGGAATTTTGTCCATAATTTTTGGTGGGGAAGTTTCTGTACCATTGGGAACTCCAAATGCCAAGTTACAACCAATTCTGGCTAAAAATGAAGATAAAATCCTTAAAACACTTGAAATCGGGTGGTACCACTATATGGGGGCTATACCAAAACCTGGACCTATGTCAACAATTTTTGGTGGAGAAGTTTCTGTACCATTAGGGACTCCAAATGCCAAGTTACAGCCAATTCGGCCTAAAAATGAAGATAAAATCCTTATAACACTTGAAATCGGGCCGTACCGCTATATGGGGGCTATACCAAAACCTGGACCAATGTTCTAAATTTTTGGTGGGAAAATTTCAGTACCATTGGGAACCCCAAATGCCAAATTACAGCATATTCGGGTTAAAAATGAAGATAAAATCCTTAAAATCAGGTGGTACCGCTATGTGGGGGCTATACCAAAACCTGTACCTATGTCCATCATTTTTATTGAGGAAGTTTCTGTACCAACGAGGGGTCCCATTGCCAAGTTACAGCCAATTCGGCCTAAAAATGAAGATAAAATGCTCATAATACTTGAAATCGGGTGGTACCACTATAAGGGGGCTATACCAAAACCTGGATCTATGTTCACAATTTTTGGTGGGGAAATGTCTGTATCATTGGAAGTCCCAAAAGCCAAATGACAGCTAAATCGGGCAAAAATGAAGATAAAATCCTCAAAATACCTGAAATCGGGTGGTACCGCTATATAGGGGCTGTAGGAAAAAATGGGCCCATATTCATGTATTTTCATCCAAATCTGAAAAGTGTGCAAAGTTTCAGTTGGATTGGTCAACTGCAACTGCGTTGAAAATAAGTTACTAGATTTGACCTAAATCGGGTGGTACCGCTATATGGGGGCTATATGAAAAAATTAACCCTTATTGGATTTGGTTTCATATTCATGTATTGTCATCCAAATCTGAAAAGTGTGCAAAGTTTCAGTTCGATTGGTCTACTGCAAATGAGTTACCACCCAGCAAACCAAATGTCGGATGTCCGACATATCGGAACAATTTCGAAAGTAAAATCGTTCAGATTTCGTATCGATTTCTATACGATTTTTCGTAGTGGAATTCGTTCAGATTTCGTTCCGATTTCGGAGAAAATGTCGGAAGTAAATTTCCCTTCGAATATGCTAATGTTTTTCTTCCGATTTCGTTACGAATTCGGACCGATATGTCGGAAACAAATTTCCCTTCGCACTACAACCACCTTTTGTATATATCTAACAAGCAACATTTTAGTTTGTTGTCGAAAAATAAAATGGTTGGTTATAAAATTCGCATATACATTTTTTAAATATTTTAAATATAAATGCAACATATAATAATTCAAGCTAGTGCTGATAGACTCAACATATTGGTACACAAAGTTTACATTGTTCTACTATAACTACAAAATGATAAGAACAGTGAAAATCATTAGATATCTTTGAAATTATAATCTTCCAATAAAAAAAAAAAAAAACAAGTAAAAAAGTGTCAGTCGGCTTTGCCGACAGATATATACCCTCAGCCAATGTGAAGCGACACTTTCACCTCCGGACAGATCGAATGTATTTAAGGTCTTTCCAGAATTGCGTGGCCCTTTTGGGCATTTGAACTTGCCGACAAAAATGTGGATTAGTGCAGTTAATCCTTGGTATCTTGGGCGGTACCGTTCCACGGGGGTTATATCAAAACGTGAACCAATACCATCAATTCTCTGTAAAAATATTTCGCAAGACCTGGCGAAGACTAAATACCAAATATCAGCTACATTGGTTGTTTAATGTAGCTAAAACCTTGAAAATACCGAAAATCGCGCGATACCGTTCTATTGGAGCTACATATATCAAAACGTGGACCTATGTACATAACTTTTATCAGAAAAGTTTTTTGGTCCATTGGGAACCCTCAATGCAAAATTTCGGTGTATTTGGGCGTGAAACGTATGTAAAATCTTCAAAATTCCGAAAATTGGGAGGTGCCGTTATATGGGGTCTATATCAAAACGTGGACCTATGTCCATAATTTTTATCGGAAAAGTTTTTTGTAAAGTGAAAATCCCGCATCTCGAAATTCAACCAATTTGGTTGATAAGTTTAGCTAAAATATTCAAAATACCGAAACATTAAGAAGTACCGTTGCAGGAGGACTATCCCAAAACGTGGACCGACCTTCCCAATTTTTTGCTCTCGACATTGTCAGTGAACTATAAGTATTTATACCAAAATTCATCTGCCAACGCCAACTCCTTTTATATTTGGCCACCGTTTATTTGAACTCGCGATATAGTGCAGCGTTTCTTTGAGGTTATGCGCCATTATCTCGGGAACTATGGACTTGCCCTCGAAAAAAAGAACAATGACGTAACGGGGGCCGCACGAACATCCCGTTACAAAAAATTTCATTACGATTCGTGAGGTGCCACTAAACTGCACTTGCTTCAAATTTTGTGTGGGAGGTACCTGAAGGAGTGGACCGATATAATCCATATTCGAACTTGATGTATGCCTAGAGGTAGTATTACCATATGTAAAGTTTGGTTCAATTCGGTTACTCCCTTCGAGAGTTATTGTGCGCAAAAGTTTTGAGACAATTTTTGAACATTTGTGGGGGAGGTACCTGAAGGAGTGGACCTATATGGCCCATCTTCGAACTTAAATCAAATCTGGGCAAAATATTTCGATACCCAAAATTTGAACCGAATCTATTCATCCGTTCGAGAGTTATCGTGCGCACCAGCCAGCCAGACAGACGGACAGACAGACAGACAGTCAGACGGACGGACATTGCTAGATCTACTCAAAATTGTCTGAAACGGATATCGTACAAACATACTTGGGGTCTAAAACGTTATTTCGATGAGGCACATTTTTGGTCGTATGAAAGTGTAAATACCCTCTTTAGCCTAAAGGCTGAGGGTATAAAAACAAAGAAAATTTATCAATAAAAAAGAGGCATCAGAGAAAAAATTTTTCTTTCGATAATCATACGAAATTATTCAAAAATCGTTCAGAAATCTGTACGAAAATTCGGAGGAAAAAATTCGAATTCCAAATTTCCCAAGGATTTTCATCCGATTTCGTTGCGAATTCTGACCGGTTTGTTGGGCAGATTTGAAATGCAAGTTAAATGAAACACCGTTAAACACTGTAAAATGGACCAATCTTTGTTTTAATTTCGTATTCATGTATTGTCATCCAAATCTGAAAAGTGTGCAAAGTTTCAGTTGGATTGGTCAACTACAACTGTATGGAAAATGAGTTATAAGATTTGAAAAGCAAGTTAAATAAAACACCTTAAAAACACTGTAAAAATGGTAAAAATGGACCAATATTGGTTTTGATTTCATATTCATGTATTGTCATCCAAATCTGAGTTCGAATATGGACTATATCTGTCCACTGCTTCGGATACCTCCCACACAAAATTTAGGAAAAATGCAACAGCTTGTATTTGCTGCGTCTATTACGACGGCTCAAGTTTTTTTTAGGAGCCAGTCCATACTTTCTGAGAAAGTGGGCCGAAATCTTAAAAAAGCTCCTACGGCTACTATATGTAGTGGATACTGGGTTGTTTCAAACTTTGCATATTGTAATATTTCTGCAAATCTTAGACAAAGTTTGAAGATGTTATTTATCGGTCACTCTTTCCGGTAAAAAATTATTTAATTTTTATTTAATGAAACATTTATTATAATTACAAATTACAATAATAGCCTAATAATAGCCTTTATTTTACATGTGAACAACATTTCGACGCCTCCAAACAATAGTATGCTAAGTCGACTTAGCATGTTTTCAAGTTTTTTACATTTTTATATTTAACGTCCTTTAACTTAAATTCTGTCAAATTTTGGTAATAATCAGACAATCCGAACAGAAGTTATATACAAATATTTACTTAGCATAGTACTGAAGTTCAAAAAAATTTGCACACTTTGAGAGCTTCTCCTGCAAAACTCACTTTTTAGACTTAGCATACTATTATTTGGAGGTGTCGATTTAATAGAATACATTTTAAAGATCTCATCCGCCGTTGTTTACCAATGGAAAGACTCTCTCAGAGAGGCTAATGCAAAGAACCATAGATGAACAAGATGAGCACTCGCCTTAACGTTTTCGTACGATTCACCATACAAATGCTCTCTTCGTGTTCAACATTGAAAAAACCACCAAAGTGGTTATTGGATTAAGATCTGTAGTGCGATTCTTTAACTCTTTTTTTGGCTACCGATTGTAAAATTAAGAAGCTAACTTAGCTTTGTACTAATGAGCTTGTAAACCCCTTCCATAAGTGTTAATATTTTATGCTTCAATTGAACTGGATTATTTAAGACATTACATAAGTTTCTGAGCAAATTTGGCTTCTAATTATATATTCACCAACAGATGATGGTATTTGAATGATTTACGCAATTTAAAAGTTGCATAATCGCGTAACAGGCGTTATCTTATTATCCCAAAAAACTGAATTTCAAAATAAATAAGTTATTAAACATTATTACATGTTGGGTTTAAACATGTTTTGAAATTGATCACATCTATTATTTATCTATTGAAATTAGATTTGTGGCACATTGAAATGTCGCGTTTTGCTGTGTTTGTTTGCCCAATAAAGTGGCCAATAATAGAATTGTTCTAAAACAATGTCTGGCACATTTCCCACACTTAATGGAACGGATGAAATTCGCAGCCGTTGGCAGTTATTGATAGAATTCAATTTAAGTAGGATTATTTTCTGTTGGCTGGCATAAAGGTCAATGTTTTATTCGGCTGGTGTTGATGATGTTGACATAATTGTCGTTGACATTGGTGGTGACATCGCTAATAAAATTAATAATAATGATAGAAAAATGTAATAAACACGTCCTCATGCCTAAAGGTTACAATGGTATATTCAATCATCGGTGTATCATACGTCATTTAAGACATTGTGAGTTAAAGAGTCATGGTCAAAATGTGCTTACTTAGGTGGCCGAACATTTACTTTTTGTCTCTGATTTTGATTGCTATGCTTTTGAAAGATATCAACTTCAATGGCCAAAGTGGGTAGAAGTAGTTTTCGCGCTTACCTGCGCATTTTACAATTGCAGAAATATCTGTTCACGTCGGCCACAAATGCACTTATCTTATATAAACGTGGCATAAAAATGGAATGCGAAACCTAAAGCCAAAATGCATCTAAAACAAATGCAGATAACGAATACTATTTCTCCGACAATAATTGGTTTTAATAGTAGTAGATTTAGATCCAACCTTCCCACATCTTGGCATATGTATCTACAAGGCTTACATCAAGTTCGAAAATAGACTATATATGTTATTACCTTCGATTACTTTCTCAACAATCATTCAAAAAATTTCGGTTATGCGCAGCTTAAGCGCTAAAGCGCTATTTGAGGATCGTTTTGAAATGTTTACCGAAGTTAGTTCTTGTCGGTCTGATTACAACGATATATATTTTTTCCTCAAATAAGAACCCTATGGCCATCAACTAATCTGATACGCAGATAATTCTCCAAAGAAGTAACTGTTACCGTTTAAAAGTAGTAGTATTTCTGCTAAAATTAAAACAAATCCCAATACAAAAATTAAATCCAGTTTAATCCCACTTCTCGGATCGGATTGTCTTCGAAATCCATATATGAGACCCGAAATATTCCAAAACTCTGCAGCCACCCATACATGGTCTACTCTTGAACCCTGGAAAAAAGGAAGATAGGAGCTCAATCACGGACCGCTGACAGATTCAAAGAGGTGCGCAAGTTATTTTAATCGACAGTTTGTCGAGCACCCCAAATGTGTTAGTATTACGTCGCATATGATCTCTTCGTGGCGAGGATGAGGCACCACAATTAACAATGGATGATGCTGCGAACGTGCTCAGAGAACGCTAACGCCCTGATGGAATCTTCATGATAATGCTTAAACAGCTGGATGAGCCGGCAGTCGAGGTTCTCATTAAAGACCTCAACCTGTCGCTAACCATCCACATCGTTTTCGAAGTCTGGAAAATGGGCAGGGTAGTCCCGCTAAAGTAGCCACGCAAGAATACCATAATGTCAGCATATGGACCGATTTCACTTTTGTCGCCAGTAGCAAAGACCCTTGAGGCATTAAGCCGATCATCAGCATAACAGCGCTGCACGCCATCTCAACAGATATCAGTCAACAATGTTGGTGGCGATCGACCTTAAAAGCATTTGACACTGTCAAGCACATTGTGAAAGGCTTAACTCCTATTTGACAGATCTTACCACATTTTCCATGCGAATAATTTGCAATATCCGCCACTAAATCTACAGTCACTTTGTTCAAGCCAGGGACACAGGTGAGTACTGAGTTGAATGTCATGGTCGATGGCAGCAGAATTCCCATTCGTCGGCATGTTCACGTCGTCCGCGCATGCTAAATCTATCTGCGACAAGCTGAGATGTAGAAACAAGTACCACAAGTCTCTGGCCGGCAACACTTAAGAGTGCAGACAATGAAACCTTGTTGACCATATATAACGCGATGGGTCAGTCTGTGGTAAGGTATGCGGCGCACAGTGGTTCTGGAATCTATTTTCCTGGCCAAACCCCAAATTTTTTGTGGTTCCCGATTGTTTAATTTCTACATGGGATAAGATAGTAAACATATTGAAACTAAGTAAACCAAAAATTTACGTCAACATATTAGAAGGTGTGGGCGTGTCGTGTTCCATTTTTTTTCGCAATTTTTGAAAATACGTAATTTTTGCAAATTTTTGAAGAAAGAAATTGCTGTTGTCTTTACCGACTGTTGTCTTTAAGAACTGTTTCAATAAATAACAGTAGCGTTTACACGAAGTGAGCTATTTCATTTTTCCTCTGGTAATAAATTTTAGTGCAATTCCAACTTATTGGACTAGAACTTTTAAGGAACAGCTTGGAACAGTTCCGTTTTCACAGAATGATGCCCGAGAGTGTCCTCTTTCAGCCCATATATACTTTTGTACATCCGTCCGTTTAACACTTTTTAATTTTTTAAAATTAATATATGAGTTTTTATAAGAGTTATATGAGTTTTATGAAAACCCAAGGAGGATTTTTTAATTTTGAAAAAAAAATTAAATTTTTTGAAAAAATGTTCTAAAAAATGTTAATTTTTTAATTTTTTGTATTTTTATGGTTTGTTTATTGGTGTTTGAAAAAATGTGCCCATTTGATAAAAATAATCAAAAACCTAATTAATTATTAATTGATTGTTGCCGAAAAAAGTAACTAGGAGTTTACACCAGACAATTTGTCTTCAAATACAACTCTGGTTTACTAACACATATGTACATACAATTGTCGGCTGTCTCACAGCTGTCCATAATTTTTTTCACAGATAGTCGGATTAATAAATTTTTGACATTTTTGTAAAAATAATTGAGATAATAATTGAAATGTGTTGAAAACAAAAGAAAATGAATAAAAACAAAATATGTGATTGGAAAACAAAAACAAATCGACGATTTTCATTCATAATTTTACAACTGTTTTGCATTTGTCTGGACGCCTACGTCACACAGGTAAGTTTTGAGTTTTTGACAATTAATACATGTACTCAACTGTCCTGTCAAGTGTAAACGCAGGGTTATATTCATATTGACAATCGATAAAAAATTTTAGTTTTCGTTAGAACTTATTTTGATGAAGCAATTCTCATATTATCTTATCACACTGTGATAAGGGGTATTATATCTTTGTGCATTTGTATGTAACATTTTTTGGGGATATACATATAATCACTTTCTGAGTCGATTTATGCATGGCCGTCTGTCCATGTATTTTTGTTCGCAACGTACAGGTGCATTTTTTGTCCGATTCAGCTGAAAATTTGGTTTGGTGAAAATCGGTTCAGATTTGGATATAGCTCTCATATATATTTTCGGCCGAATTGACGTATTTGCTGCACCAAACACGCTATATACGTCCGATTTTAATGAAATTTGGAATATGTGACTGATTTCGGTCTGAAAAATTACATTGAAATCGGTTCAGATTTGGATAATAAGTGTCGGCCAAAACTAAAGCACTCCCTCAATACATTTTTTAAAGGAAAGGAGAATATCTTTGGACAAACAGTCGGGAAATTCAGTCTACATAGTGAAACATCAGACAATGGAATGAGGCTGATAGACTTCGCAGCGGCAAAAAACCTGGTAGTTAGCAGTACCAGATTTAAGCATCTCGATATTCATAAGGGCACTTGGCTGTCTCCAGACCAAAGAACAATAAATCAAATTGATCACGTTGTGATAGATGGAAGACATTCATCGAGCGTGTTGGATGTACGATCGTTCCGAGGAGCAAACATAGATTCGGACCATTACCTCGTTGCAGCAAAGGTACGTACCCGTCTTAACGTTGCAAATAAAGCACGGACAGACACAACACGAAAGTTGGACATCGCTAAGCTGCAAACACAACAGATAGCCACAGCATATTCCACTCAACTGACCCAATTGCTTAATGAAAGCGCTTCTCGTCCCGATAACATATCAGCACAATGGCAAAATATTGCCCACTCCATGCAAACTGCCGCAAAATCAGTACTTGGATACCAGAGACCTCCACCAAAGAATTCATGGTATGACCAGGAGTGCCGTGCTGCTACCGAAGAAAAAAATGCGGCATATATGGCTACTTTACAATCAGTAGCAACGCGTAGCGCACGAGAGAGGTATCGGGAAAAAAGGAGAGAGGAGAAACGTCTTTTCCGCAGGAAAAAGAGAGAGATGGAAAAGAGGGAGTGTGAACAAATAGAGATGTACAGGAGACAGAACGAAGTCAGAAAATTCTACCAAAGAGTGAAGCATCAAACTGATGGCTTTGGTACAGGCATATCCTCCTGTAGAGACCAACAAGGTAATTTGGTAACTGATACAGATAGTGTGCTCAGGATATGGAAAGAACATTTTTCCAAACTGTTGGTATCCGATAGCAGTGAAGACGGCGAAGATACCACCGATCCAATCACAGAAGATGGTATTGAATATATACCGCCCAGCCAAGATGAGGTAAGGACAGCAATAAACCGGCTAAAGAATAATAAGGCAGCAGGAGCAGATGGCCTACCAGCCGAGCTGTTCAAAACCGGAGGCGACACGCTGATAAGGTGTATGCATCAGCTAGTTAGCACCATCTGGCAGGAAGAACGCGTACCCGGCGATTGGAACGTGAGCATCCTATGTCCAGTCCACAAGAAGGGTGATAAGACTGTGTGCTCCAATTACAGGGGCATAAGTCTGCTCCCTATTGCATATAAGATAGTATCTGGCATATTGTGTGAGAGACTAAAGCCTATGGTCAATGAAATTATTGGACCCTATCAGTGCGGCTTTAGACCTGGCAAATCCACCATTGACCAGATATTTACCTTGAGACAAATCCTGGAAAAGACCCAAGAAATGCAGATCGACACCTTCCATCTTTTCGTCGATTATAAAGCAGCATTCGACAGCCCTATACGTTCAAAGGTGTTCCAAGCCATGTCTGATTTTGGTATTCCTGCAAAGCTCATTCGGCTTTGTAGAATGACATTAACTGAGACGAGATCCTCAGTTAAAATAGGAAAGAACCTCTCCGAAGAGTTTATTACCAAAAGAGGTTTCAGACAAGGATCGTGTGATCTATTCAACATCCTGCTGGAAAAGGTCATACGAGACGCGAAGGTCAAAAGAAATGGAACGATATACACGAACAGCCATATGTTACTGGCTTATGCCGACGACATTGACATCATGGGTCGATCGGTAAAGGAAGTAACTGACACCTTTACAAAAGTCGAAAGAGAATCTGCTAAAGTTGGTCTGGCAGTAAACGGCGAAAAAACCAAGTTGATGGAATCGACGCGTAATATTACCACAAACCCCGCACCATTTGTGAATGTTGGTACCTACAATTTTGAGGTAGTAAAGGACTTTGTCTACCTCGGCACCGCCATAAACACAACAAATAACATCAGTTGTGAAATACGAAGAAGAATAGTGTTGGCTAACAGATGCTACTTTGGGCTGAGTAAGCAGTTTAGGAATAAAGCCACCTCTCGTCAAACAAAAGTAACACTTTACAAAACACTGATACTACCCGTATGGTTCCGAAGCATGTATGGTTCCGAAGCATGGGTACTTGCTCAAGCAGATAAGGCAGTGCTTGGTGTGTTCGAGAGAAAAATTCTTCGAAAGATCTACGGGCCAATCTGTGTTGACGGCGAATATCGGCGTCGTATGAACAACGAGCTGTACCACCTATACAATGACATCAATGTAGTTGAACAAATCGAGATACAACGATTGCGATGGCTAGGCCATGTTATAAGAATGAGTGATGAAGAACCCGCTAAAAAGGCGTATAAATACGGCCCGCATGGAGGTTCTCGCAGATCTGGAAGGCCAAAGCTTCGTTGGAGCGAACAAGTGAAACGAGATATCAGTAAGCTACATATCCCAGATTGGGAAAATACAGCAGCAAACAGAGAGGATTGGAGATTTTTTCATAGTTCGGCTTATGGAACAAATGTTCTGTAAAAGGCCAGCTAAGTAAGTAAGTAAGTATTATTAGAAAATACAAACATAATGAATTCAGAATTTAATAAACCAAAGTTAAAATTCAAAAAACCAATATAAGCGGACAAAACTAAAATATATTGAAATCAATATTTCGTTGCGTATCCTCTATTCTGGATGACACAAGCACATCTTTTAGGCATAGAGGGAGAAATAATTGATTTTCGGAAAATTTAGCTTAAATCATAAAAATACTGAAAATCGGGTGGTACCGGTATACAGGGGTTATACTCAAACGTGGACCCAGGTCCACAATTTTCGGTGGAAATGTTTTGTGACCACTAGGAACCCTAAGTACCAAATTACAGCTAATTTAGTAGGAAAATGTGGCTTAAATACTCAAAATAGCGAAGATCGGAAGGTACCGCTATAAGGGGGCTATACCAAAACATTAGCTGATATTGTTCATATTCATCCAAAAATTATGCTACAGCATCTTCTGGTCAAATACAAAATAGCTTAGATTAAAAAAAATAGCAAAAGAACGATTTACAGAAGAACGGTAGACAACGGCTTATTCAGTCGACGACCAGCAAAAAAAACCTTTCATATCGACAAAAAATGATGGAGCCAGACTGGAAATCGCCAAGACACATCTGAACTGGGGTATCCAAACATGGAGTACTGTGCTGTTTTCTGATGAATCTAAGTTGATGTTCAAGAAATATGCAAAATTATAAACACATTTTAGGGTTAAGGACGTCCTTTATATGGGTTTTGGCAAAATTGTTATACAAAGCATCATTTTAGAAGAATGGCGTCAAAGACAAATATGTTTTCCGCTAAATTTCACTCATTAAATAAATGAGCAAATAGAGATGCATTACATACAAAGCAAATATCGGTATTAATTTTGCCAAAATACCATGAAACTAAAATAGGGTTGCAAGCTTCTACCATTTCTACAGTTTTGGAAATGTTTGAGTTAAGATCACTTGGTATAATGTCTTTGGCAACTTTACTGCGAGGAATATTTTTTTTATAAAATTGACTCGCACGAGTCATAAAAGGTCCCTTTTTCTAAAAATTTTTAAAATCTCCCACAAAATGTGATGGAGTCAGATCAAAATATTCTAGAAATTTGTTCGCCATAAAATTTTACTATAGGTCTCAGAACACATCAAAAATCTAAATTATACCCAAACGCCAGAAAGTGACCCTATACTATATTCTGACATTCTGAATCAAAGAAAATCTGTACATATCTGCAAGACAAAATATCACATTAAAACGAAAAGTGCAAATATGTGCAGGATGTTTCGATGGAAATTGGTTAAAAACTCGTCCCTTTTTATGAAATGATAAGTTACACAGCGCAACTCGATCTTACTATAACTATTTTCATCGCTTTTTGTGAAAATTGATCTTAAAAAATCAACAAACACGAACATCAATTATTAAAAAACGCGGACTTCATTCGCGACACTGAACGTTTTAAATATGTTTCACATAACTTTCATTACAATTACAAAAAAAAAAAAATAAAATAAAACCGATTTGACGCATTTGCTGCACCAAACACGCTATGTATGTTTGATTTCGATGAAATATGGAATGTGTGACTGAATTCGGTATAAAAATAAATGTGCCAAATTATATCGAAATCGGTTCAGATTTGGATAAAGCTCCCATATATATTTTCGGCGGATTTCAGGTATTTGCTGCGCCAAGGATCCTATATCTGTCCAATTTTGATGAAATTTGGAATGTGTGACGGAATTTTGTCTAGTAATAATCAGTCCAAATTGATATATATATCTCCTATATATATTTTACATATTTACAGTGGAGTAGGTTATCATATAGTCGGCCCCGCCCGACTATGATCCTTTCCTTACTGGTTTTCAATCGATAAAATATTTTTCATATTAAAAAATTGTCATACATATGTCGAAAAAAAATGTTTATATTTACAATTATTTGTTATTTTTATACCCTCAGCATTTATGCTAACGAGGGTATATACACTTTCATACGGGCAAAATGTGCCTCATCGAAATAATGGTTTTAGACCCCAAGTATGTTTGGACGAAATGTGTTTCAGACAATTTGGAGTTGATTTAGCAATGTCCGTCCGTCTGTCTGTCTGGCTGGCTGGTGCGCACGATAACTCTCGAACGAAGCAACCGATTCGGTTCAAAATTTGGCTTTCGTAATATTTTGCCCAAACTTAGTTTAAGTTCGAAAATGGGTTATATCGGTCCACTCCTTCCGGTACCTCCCCCACAAAAGTTCGAAAATGTTCGGAAAATTTGTGCGCACGATAACTCTTGAAGGGAGTAACCGATTTGACCCATACTTTGTACGTCGTGAAAGTTCTACCAGACTTAGATGAAGTTTAAATATGGACTCAATCGGTACACTCCTTCGGGTACCTCCCACACAAAATTTCGGAAAAGTTCAGTTTAGGACCTGCTCTCGAATCGATTTGATTTTTGTTGTAACAACTTGTATTCGCTGTCTCCATACGACTGTACAAGTTTCATAAGGGGCAAGTCCACACTTCCTGAGAAAATAGCCTAAAAGTTGCAAAGAGCCCCTATGACACCGTGTGTAGTGGTTGGAGCGCAAGATAAATCTCGAACGGATCTGACAATTCGGTCCAAAATTTAGCCTTCGTAATATTTTGTCCAAACATAGTTTAAGTTCGAAGATAAACCATGTCGGTACCTCCCTCACAAAAATTCAAAAATCTTCGGAAAAAATATGCACACGATAACTCTTGAAGGGAGTGACTGATATAATCCATACTCTGCACATCATAATATATCGACCAGATATAGATCAGGTTCGAATATGGACTATATTTGTCCACTCCTTTGGGTACTTCCCACACAAAATTTCGGATAAGTTCACTTTAAGACCTGCTCTCGAACCACTTTGATTTTTGTTGAAGCGATTTGCATTCGCTACCTCCATTACGACGTTAAATGTTTTTTAAGGGACAGGTCCATATTTCTTGGGAAAACATCCCGAAAGGTGCAAAAAGCCCTATGTCACCATATGTGGCTCATTTGGTCTTCGTCATATTTTATCCAAAGTTACACGCAGAGAAAAAAGTATGTTTGATCCAACAATATTCCAAGAGCAAAATATGTATTGTTAACATATTGTTGGATTCCTTATGTAGTATTGTGAATCCAACAATCGTTTTTGTTAAATCCAAAAATAGTTTGTGTCAACTGAACAATATTTCTCTCTTTTCATCGAAAAAATTTTTCTCGTCTCTCTCGCTATTCGATGCCGTGTTGAAAAAACAATTTTGGTGAGTTGTGGTGTGTTTGTATGACATGCTGCCTTATCTTTGTTTTTATGTGTATGTATACCAACAATGAGACTCCTGTTATACCCTACACCACTATGTGGTAAGGGGTATTATGTGTTAGTGCATTTGTATGTAACATACAAAAGGAAGCGAGATAGACCCATAGTTCCTTCTAGGGATATACATAGAATCACTTTCTGAGTCGATTTATGCATGTCCGTCCGTCCGTCCGTTCGCAACATACAGGTCGCATTTGTTGACCGATTTCGCTGAAAATTGGGGAATACCATTTTTTAGCCGTCGGAAGATCAAGTTCGAAGATGGGATATATCGGTCCACGTTTTGGTATAGCCCCCATATAACGGTACCCCCCGATTTACGGTATTTTGACGTTTTCAGCTACATTTTCAGACCGATTTGGCTATAATTTGACATTTAGGGTTCTTAAGTGTCAATAAACATATATAACAAAACTTGTGGACATAGGTCCACGTTTTGGTATAGCCCCCATATAACGGTACCCCCCGATTTGCTGTATTTTGACGTTTTTAGCTACATTTTCAGACCGATTTAGCTATAACTTGACATTTAGGGTTCTTAAGTAGCAATAAACTTATATAACAAAAGTTGTGGACATAGGTCCACGTTTTGGTATAGCCCCCATATAACGGTACCCCCCAATTTACGGTATTTTGACGTTTTTAGCTACATTTTCAGACCGATGTAGCTATAATTTAACATTTAGGGTTCTTAAGTGTCAATAAACTTATATAACAAAAGTTGTGGACATAGGTCCCCGTTTTGGTATAGCCCCCATATAACGGTGCCCCCCGATTTACGGTGTTTTGATGTTTTTAGCTACATTTTCAGACCGATATAGCTATAATTTGACATTTAGGGTTCTTAAGTGTCAATAAACTTATATAACAAAAGTTGTGGACATAGGTCCACGTTTTGGTATAGCCCCCATATAACGGTACCCTCCGATATGCGGTATTTTGACGTTTTTAGCTACATTTTCAGACCGATGTAGCTATAATTTGACATTTAGGGTTCTTAAATGTCAATAAACTTATATAACAAAAGTTGTGGACATAGGTCCACGTTCCGGTATAGTCCCCATATAACGGTACCCCCCGATTTACGGTATTTTGACAGTTTTAGCTACATTTTCAGACCGATTTAGCTATATATTGACACTTAGGGTTCTTTAGTGTCAATAAACTTATATAACCAAACTTGTGGACATAGGTCCACGTTTTGGTATAGCCCCCATATAACGGTACCCCCGATTTGCGGTGTTTTGACGTTTGTAGCTACATTTTCAGACCGATGTAGCTATTTCGTATAGCCCAGATACCTCCGAACTAGCTGTTAATGACATTTGAAGTTCCCACGTTATGTACCGATTTTCGATATTTTGAATATTCTAGCTAAATTTTTTAACCGAATTAGGAGTTATCTGACATTAAAGGCTCCCATCAAAAACTGTCAACATAGGTCCATGTTTTATTATAACTTCTATATAACAGTACCTCCCAATTTCTAGCCCACCAAAAATTGTCAACATACATAGTTAGATATAGGCACCATAAAAAAGGGCCTACCGAATGAAGCATAAATGTACATAAACATTATCTGACATTTTAACGTACCCACTTAAAGTTGGGGACAGGAATGAAAAGTAATTATTCCATTTTAGTTCAGAATATTTTATGGTGGAGGGTATGAAAAGTTCGGCCCGGCCGAACTTAATGCTTTTTTACTTGTTTTTATTTGTTTCTGTTTTGTTTCATTCTTCTTCTTTATTTCATTCTCCTTTCCTTTTCATGTTTGTTATGGTGTTTAATTATTCCTTATGTTGTGGTGGCTGATTGTGGCTTTTTGTTTGTCTTTGTTGTCAGCTAAAGTATGTAGCAAACCATGTATTGCGTTCATCAATGCTCGTAATATTATACGCGATATTTATATCAAAGTTGTGTGGAAAGTGTATATGAGAAGTATATACACTCAAATCAAAAAATTTAGTATCTGGTTTTCAGGGCTGACAATATGTTTTGTAAAAAATTTAGATTATGATTGTTCCTACAATCGGTATTGTTAACGATTTTGACAATATTGCGGAAATTCGAAAGTTGTTTTTGTTTTCTATGTTCGGAACAAAAGATGGTATTTTTGGATTTGGATTACAATGTTTGTACAGAACAAACACATTTTTGGAACCAAAATAGATATTTTTGTTCCAACAAAACCGAAAAATATTTTTTCTCTGCGTGTAGTTTCATGGGGCAATACCGGTCCCCAATTTCCGGTACTTATCCCCAATATTTAAAAAAATTTCACTAAAATGATAGGACGATATCACTTGAATGGTGCAGTTCAAGTTCAACATGTGTGTTAATTCCTAATCCACATTTTTGTCGGCAAGTTCAAATGTTGAAAAAGGGTCACAAAATTCTGAAGAGAAGCTAAATACATTCTATCTGTCCGTAGATGAAAGTTTCACTTCACATTGGCTGAGGGTATACCTCTGTCGGCAAAGCCGACTGACACTTTTTTACTTGTTTTATTAAATACAAACCCAAAAGCCACAATAAATATATACATACACACGCATTAATAAATGGTGGTGGTTGTTTCTTATATTAAAATGTATAAAAATGCCAAACACAAAAGCAACAACCGACGCATAGGTGTACATACAATTATAAATCGTACAAGAAATAACAAATAAAAGAAAAACGGAATGGAACAATTTATAACAAAATTAATAATTTAGCGTCACACTTGAGTTTAAATAGAAGAAAACAAATAAAACACTTTTAAATAGAAAATACAGGAACATCGTTGAACGCTTCTCGTTAGTTGTGAAATAAAACAAATTCTCCTGTCAAATTAAATATCATCCGCGAAAAGTGGGCATCTGGAATAAAATGTAATAAATAGGTACATCATATTTCAAATATTTAAAATAGTATTACCTTGCGGTTACTTCTTCGTCCAATAAAATATTCCCATTCTCCTTTTTCCTATTTTTGGACTAAATTCCAATCATAAATTTTATAAGAACCATTATTTTACACATAGACACTGATTTATTTTCACACTTTCGATACGCACAGAACAAACGTCTTCAACACACTGCCACTAAACTGTTGGTTGAGAAATAAGTGTTATCGAAACAGAACAAAAAATTTTTTCGTTCCCTCTTCTTTTGTTAAGTTCATAAAAACTTTTAGTATACATACAAGCATTCACCCGAGCACAATTAGATAAATAAAGCAAACACCACACACACGCTCCCTCTATGCCGCAAAAATGTCATACCCGCATTGTTGTAGCGGAAAATCTCTTCAACAAATTTCAATAAATTATTTGATTAAAATCGTTTATCGGTCGCTATCTAGTGACATTTTCATATTTGATAAATATTTCCTAATGTGTTTGTAATATTTTATCGACACGCGACAAAAATATGGCGTTGAAACGTTTAATTAAAATTTTCGGGGTGTCTTTTTTTCTGTGTTGTTTAAATAGTTAGAACAAATGAAAAACTCAAGGACACTAATATTTTGATGCAAAATATGAAAATAAAAATTTTTTTACCTTGGACCTTAAATTCCTCTGCAACTAATAGACCGAATTCGAAGGTTTTTAATACAAAGCTGATTCCAACAAAAAAGAATAATGAAAATATCTTTATCCGTTCAAAAGTTACGGAATTTTGACCAGGAAAAAAACGATTCTGAACCACTGTGCGGCAACAGTATGGTCCGCGAATATAAGTGCAACGCGATGGAAAAATATTCAAACCTATCAGAATGCCGCCCTGAGAACTGTGTTAACGTGAGAGCCATCCTAGATCCCCTATTTCATTTTTCCTCTGGTACTAAATTTTAGTGAAACTCCAACTTAATGGACTAGAACTTTTAGGGAACAGCTTGGAACAAAGTTCCGTTTTCACAGACTGATGTCCTAGAGTGTCATCTTCCAGCCCATATATGTATACTTTTGTACCCGTCAAGTCCGTCCGTTTAACACTCTTTTAATTTTTTAATGAATATATGAGTTTTGTGAAAAGCTAAGGAGGAATTTTTTTAATGTTTCAAAAAATTTAAATTTGTTAATTTTTTTTTTTTTGAAAAATGTTTTAAAAAATTTTTCAAATTGTTTTTTTAATTTTTTGTATTTTTATGGTTTGTTTATTGGTGTTTGACCTTGTTTATATAGTCAGAAGATATGAAAAACTCAAGAACACTTATATTTTGATGCCAAATATGAATATAATAAAATGTTAAACTTTGACCTTAATTTCCTCTGCAACTTATAGACCAAATTCGAGGGTTTGTAATGCAAAACTGATTATGTTATCTATCGAACAAAAAAGAATAATGAAAATATCTCTATCCGTCCAAATGTTACAGAATTTTGACCAGAAAAATCGATTCTGAACCACAGGTTCATATAGATGAAGTCGCAGCATGAAAGCTGCCAGAACTGGATATATATCCGGAGCCAGATTAAAGTGTTAAACACATTTTGTGTAAAATCTTGCAACAACAAAGCTGTTGAGAATTACGCATTTTTATGTCACATCTTGTTGCCTATCATTATCATTGTGAAATTCAACAGAACAAGTTTAGAGTGCTGAGCTGTATTTTTGCCACCGTTTAAAATGTTAGGTTGAGAATCGAATCCGGGTATTCAGTGTGTAAGGCGCGTGTATCCCACAGGGCCATCATACCCGTTCAATTGTCCTACACTCTAAATTATTTGTTGGAAATTGCAACGAAAATCACTGTGATTTTTTGTTGATTTTTAAGAGGTGCGTAATAATTAACAAAATATGGTGTCATTTATAGAAATGCGTAATTTCAGACACAACTTATTGCAAAAACAGTAGTTTCAACAGAATATGCCTGAAATTAAACATAAAATGTTTAATTTTAGACAACAAGTGTTGCAAAAACTGTATTGCAACATAAAGTGCCTAAAATTAAACTTCAAAGAAATTACAACAACGCGGAAAAGCACGTGCTCACGCTTAGGTGCTTGCCGTTCTTTGTTTTGAGCAGACATGGTGGTGGTGTAACACTGTTTTTAATTATTTAAGTAAATTTAAAATTTGTATTAAAATGTATGAAGCCAAATTTGTGACAAAGTGATTGAAAATGTAGATAAACATAATTTGCATCGATACTAGTATACCCATAAAAACAAAAGAAATTGAGTATTTCGGTGCTTGATTGCAAAATGCAAAAAAAGTGTACAACAACATTAATTCTTATAAATCGCATTGTGAGCCCAACAGCGACATACCAATTATTACCAATAACTAAATACAATTACTTTGTTATTTTTTTACATATTCAATATAAAATATCCAAAATATATCTCACAAACTTTTGAATTTTTATGAGATACTTTTTTAAATATTATCATATACAGGTCAGAGGCCAAAAAGAATATAAATTAAAAATTCGATGCGATTCCAAAAACTGTATTTCCTATTTTTGATTAATAAATGATAAAAAATAAAATTAATTTCCCTTCATATTAAAAATGCTGTTTTATTAAACGCATTCATAAATTAAGCATACATTTGCTTAAATTTACACACAAAAGTACGTAAAATTACAATAAGTTGTGTCTAAAATCGCAACCAAAATTGTGTAAAGTTTTAAACGCATTATGCGTAAAATCTTAAGCTGTTGAAAATTACGCATTTTTGTGTCGCATCTTGTTGCCTATTATTATCATTGCGAAATTTAACAGAAAAAGTTTAGAGTGTACATTTTTGACTAATGTTCTATTTAAGACTTGGTTTTTAAATCAGACAGTCACTAGAGTTAGTTGATTAGGATTGGTAGTATAATAAAAAAGGGTGTCGTGTGGGCTGATGTTTTGCACGGTGTTATCAATCCTTGCCTATAGGAATAAGTCAAAACTAATCTGGTTTGTCGTGGCACCTGACATTCTTCAGGTGCGATAGATGTGGGATGTACTCCGACGCTCGCATTCTCATTTATGACTTATGCCTCCAATCCCACCTGCCTGATAGTATTAAGAAAGATTTATCCACGAATTACACCTACAAACAATTTTTTAATAACAACATTGTTGTCAAGGGAAGAAAAATGTCGTTGAAAATATTTTCATAATTCCTTTTAAATAAAGGTCGACAAGAATTTCCTAGAAATAAATAGAACGTTTTAAATGCCATCGATTATAATCCACATTTTATATCTAATATCTTCTTTATGATGTGAAACCTATGACCGCTTACATTTTGCTGTAAATACGAATTAAATAACCAAAATTTAATAAAAAATACGTTAATGCCAAGCCATAGAAGAGCGTTTTATGCCTTCCTTAGTCCAATAGTAAACCGTTCCATCTTACATAAAACAATCAGACGATGATGTTGAAGAACATTAGAAGCCACTCAGACATCAGAAATAAGTAAAATACCAATATTATCGCAGACCCACTTACATTAAAGTTTTAAGTTTACGATGTGAACGATAATGAATTGAAAACTTTATAAAGTTATAGAAAATGCGGAAATGTTCATCTTTGACGTCTTTTTTAGTTGAAGTAGAATTAAAATTTAATAGAATTAAAAATTTAGTAGAATTAAAATTATTAGCGTTACAAAATAACGTTAATGGAAATGTTGGAAAAGCTTAGTTTTAAAGATGTGTGATGTTGTTGTTTAAAATTGTCAGTTTTGGTCTCAGTTTTCAAGCTAAAACTGCAAATCGACTAATAAAAAATGGAATTGGATAAAAATTTTGTTAATAGAGTCATGAAAAGATTCCACAAAGCAATGAGAAGACGAATATACTAAATGTTAGCCAAGAATGTTTTTGCAAAGAAAAAAAGCGATATGCCAAAGAAAAGCGAGTAATTGGAAAAGAATAATAAAACCATTAACCATTATTAAGTAAAACTACTCGTGAAGGTAGTCGTATAATCTATTTAACATAAAAGCTTATTGGAACCAAATGGGTTGGTTGTGGAAGTGAAATAAGCAGGCACCGACAAATTTGCTGATCGAAGGGATATTCTCGCAGTAATTCTCTGAGTGCCTGGATTGACGGAACGAGCCTTTGGATCTCGTTAACCTAGTTTAAAAAAAGCAGTGGTAATTTCTTTGAATCATCGACACAAAAATGGTTGTTATGATATGCTTGAAACAACTCCATTTGATTTTTATGCAAATTTTAAGTTTTACCAGGCGTTATGTGGGTTAAAAACCAATTCCAATAAGAAAACCAATTCCAATTAAAAAAAGTCGGAATTTCCCAAACATTAGATCTATAGGAGTCAGAATAAAGTCCGAATGTCTCCCAATGAGTAAAGATGATCAACGAAATCTGGGCATGGATCCTGATAACGTGTTCATAGATATAAATAGAATTTACGGTTGGTATCTAGCATTGGCGATGATTATGGTGCACGCAGAAAAATATATGTTAGAAATATGTTTGGATCCAAACAAATATTTGTTTGACACTGATTGCAAACAAATATATTTTTGGATCCAAACATAATTTATTTGTGTCCAAACAAATATATGTTTGCAACATTTTGTAACATATCTCAATTTTATTTGTTTGGGTACCAACATATTTTTTATGTTAGAACATATTTTTTATGGGTGGAGAGAGGATTTTTCTGAAAGAGAGTAACAGGGCTCTCGCAGCGTTTAAAATGTACCCCCCCCATGGTTGCGATTTTGAATTAACTGAAACCTGTTAAGGGTAATGTTTCTATACAAAGTTTCGTAAACATTTTTTTGTTGCATGCATTTTGTCTAGTCATATGCCCGTAATTTCTACGCGTAGTTATCTATGAGTTCATAGATATCCCCCGTGTAAGCAAAATTTCATAATTTCAATCCATAGGTAACGTTACCGGGTCGAAAACGGCCGTGTTACTTACACCAAGGATTTTGCCTGGTTGATCGTTGCCAATGTGTTAAAAATTGTAAAACACTTATATGTGACAATGTTTTTACGAAATCATGAATGAAAATCACCAATGTTACCAAATGCTTTCAAAATTTACAGGCCTCGGTAAATGGCACGTAGAAATTACCAAGCGCGTAGGTAAAGATAAGTAATAGGTAGCTACCTACCCATTTACCTAGGGCTAGAAATTACGGCCATTAGTTGTATTTATGTCTTTGTGCTACGGATGTTATATATAGCTCTGTTCCAGAACTAAAAAGTTTTTACAATTTTTACCACTTTTACACATTTTTATATGAAAATCGTTTACGACTTTTACCACTTTTTAAAATACGGGAACATGCCAATTATAGTTACATATATCTTTTGGTTCTTTTTTGGTTGTCCTATGATCGCTTACATTTTGCTGTAAATACGAATTCAATAACAAGAAATTAACAAAAAAATACCTAAATGCCAAGCCATAGAAGAATATTCTATACCTTCTTTAGCACAACCTTTCCACCTTCCCGTAAGAGGAGATTTCTAACTTTAACATAAAACAGTCAGATGATAGAATATAAGTCAGATGCAGAAATAAGTAAAATACCAATATTATCGCAGACCCCCTTACATTTAAGTTTTAATTTTACGATGTGAACGATAATGAATTGAAAACTTTTATAAAGTTATAGAAAATGCGAAAATGTTCATCTTTGACGTTTTTTAGTTGAAAAGAGCAGTTCATGGATTGCTTGAAAATAAATTTGTAGGATTAAAATTACTAGCGTAACAAAATTACGTTAATGGAATTGTTGGGAAAGTTCAGTTTTAAAGATGAGTGATGTTGTTATTTAAAAATTGTCAGTTTTGGTCTCAGTTTTCAAGCTAAAAAGCTAAAACTGCAAAACGACTAATAAATTAAAAAATGGAATTGGATAAACATTTTGTTAATAGAGAAAGGCCTTTGGATCTCGTTAACCCAGTTTAAAAAGCAGTCAATTCTTTGAAACATCGACACAAAAATGGTTGTTGAAACAACTCCATTTGAGTTTTATGCAAATTTTAAGTTTTACCAGGCGCACAGAGGGGAAACATAGACCAAAAGTTGCTCAAAACTCAAAATACGAAAATTGCATTTTTATGAAAAAAGTGTTGATAACCCGTTACCTGACTCTTTTCTCCATTCGCTATTACTATCCGCAACTTTCTGAGGTTAACCAACCCAACGCAGTAGTCGATTGAACTCGGCCATAATGAAAGCAAACAAGTACAAGTTCTAATGCTAAAAAATTAGGTAAACATTAAAATGATATTATTTTCGCGAAAATGTATATTTTTTTAAATTTATTGTTTTTGTCAAGTCTCAGAACAAGATGAGCTTCTAAAATATTCAAATTGTTGTTGCATCTTTACTTTTTAATAGTGGTGGTTCATCTCCTTTTCATACATATTTTTAAGATAACTCAAATTTCAAAATTGAAAAAGTCTATTTCCCCGTCGTTTCCGGACCATATTTCCTTCCGATGTTTTATGCGCTTAAGTCTCGAATATCATATTCGATCATAAAAAATTGCGCATGTTTGCGCCTTTCGGAAAAAATCTATTTTTTCAAATTAGGTGCCAAATATAAAAATTTTAAGGTAAGGTATATTTCAAAAAATAAAAGATTTTTTTCAGTGTTCGCCAAACCTTTTTATTTTATTTTTTTCTCAAGAATAATTTGAATAATGAAAACAGTGGGAATTTCAAAACACATTTTACATAAAAGAGTAAAAGAGTTGTATTATTTAAAATTGTATATTGACTTTTACCCCTGGCATCCGATGTCCCTGACTGTATATAAAATATTGATTCACGCTCCTGCAGTATTATCCAACGCCTGTATGATACTGACGTATCCAGGACCTAGTCAGTCATTGATTATTAAATTTTCTTAATTATATACATAGTTTAAATGTGTATGTATTTATAGAACAATCATAACAAATTTGCCTTATTTTTAATTTTATCCACCAATTATTATCAGCATTATGTTGAGCTAAATATGAAATGGGCTGAAACATATATGTTTGCATATTGGAATATATCTTCACTAAACGGTTTGAACAAACTTTGCCATATTTTTCAATATTTTTTAGTGTTGTTTAAAAAATATATATGTAAGCAAATTTTCATATGATCCGATTTGATCTAAATCATATCGAAATAGACTTTTCAAAAATGTTGGATACATATTATATATTGTGGCTTTTGTGGAACTTTAACAAAATATGGAATTAAAATATGTATATTGGGACTACATATAAATCTGAACTGATTTGACCAAATCATGCATACTTTGACATCGGATAAGTTTTGATGCACTGTCCGCTTCTATAAAATGTATATAGCGTATATGTATGATTTATCTTAACTAGGATGTCAATATATGTGGGCGCAGTATCTAAACCAATTCCACTATATTCTGTATCTAAACCAATTCTCACTATATTCTGTAGAGATAGTCTTTACAATGAAAATATGATTTGTGCCAAATTTTACGTCAATCGGCCTGTGAGGCGTTATGTGGGTTAAAACCCAATTCCAATAAGAAAACCATTCCAATTCAAAAAAAAGTCGGAATTTCCCAAACTATAGATCTAGGGGAGTCAGAATAAAGTCCGAATGTCTCCGAATGTGTAAAGACAATCAACGAAATTTGGTCATAGATCCGATAATATATTCAGAGCATTGGCGATGATGGCAATGATGTCTCTGTCAGTGCGATTCTTGGAAGAAGTAAAGCCACCTTTAATAAAGTAGAATAAGACTGTGCAAAATTTTTAAGGTAATCTTGTGCAAACAATTCGAACTGAGGATTTTTTGAAAGTACAGACCCAAACGACAAGAGACCCTAGTTGGGTTTTGTTGTGTCAGATCCAGCTCGGATTTTATGGCGCCATCTAAACATGGTTAAATATTGAGTTTTTAATAAAATTCGGGGCTATACCTCTGAAACCAACGCGAATCTTCTTCTGATCTCTGTACACGCAAAAAAAAAAACGCCCTCTCTAACATATGTCCCAAACATATTTTGCAGCAAACATATATATGTTTGCAACAGTCCCAAACATAATATATGTTTGGTTCTGCAAACAAATATATGTTTGGGTGGAAACAAATATATGTTTGGGTGCAAACATATATATGTTTGGGTGCAAAGATATTTATGTTTGGTTGCAAAGATATATATGTTTGGGTGAAAGATATATATGTTTGGGTGCAAACAAAGATATGTTTGGGTGCAAACAATTTTATGTTTGGGTGTAAACATTTTATATGTTTGGGTGCAAACATTTTATATGTTTGGGTGCAAAAAAATACAAACCCAAAAGGCACTAAAAAAACAAACACATGCACCAGTGCACAGTGGATCCACTTGTATGGAGAAAGTGGCCAAAAATATTTCCCGTGTAAATATCAAGCTAATGCGCTGTTTATAGCTTTGTGCTGCTGCGAAGAGTGTTTTAAGAATCCACGAGCGTAACATTCTCCCCCCTTTCCCCTCTGGAGGGGGTATACGGTAAGAATTGTTTTATGCTGTTAATACAAAATGACATGAACAAAGGTCCCAATTATCTTATGATGCAAAAATAGGCTTGGGGAAACAAAACAATCTCCAAAACAACATAAAATACAACCAATTTAGCGGATTAAAAAAATCAACATTTTTCTCTGAAAATTGGTAAAATTGTTAATATAGATCTTATAGCATTCTTCCTGGAAGGCACGTATCGCCAACGTAAGACAAATTTGGAAGAAGATGTCTTCATCTTGCCACTGATACCAATTATGTTAATGTACGTGGTCAGATAACAGAGTTATACGCTAATATATCCATAGAAACCCTATTCTAGAGCAGTTTGGTCAGCGGCCCACCATTTATAGTCTGGCACTAGATGGCAGCTGATTTTAATACTGAATAATCTTAAACTCATGAGCTACTTTGGAAAATTATTCCCGAGGTGGGCACTGGTGGGCATCATGACTAAAACCTTAGGTCAAATTTAGGTATTCGATCGAATTTGCATTACAAAATACACTAAGAAAATATGCAGCTAACTAGAATTCCACAACACACTAAAACACTATTTTTAATGAAAATTAAGCTATTACCTCCCCCTTCAAAATCCACTATAATATTTTGCTATACGTATTAGTTTCGCGATATTTTGAATATATTTACTTGCACTTAAAATATAGGTTGTACTCACAACAAAAAATATTAGTCAAATGTTCCGACTTTTGAAGCTATCCTTAAGAAGATCGCGTTCGAATGAAACAAAAATTAATATATTTTTAAAAAGGTCCATGTCATAGCTGTCAGATTTGCCAGATGTTGTACCAAAATTTTGCCATTCATTTTTTTTATTTTTGGCCAATGGGTGGATCCACTGTGCAGTGGGCGCTTACTGAGAGCAAGGGAGCGTAAAATTCAATGTAAACCACTTTGAAATGTGTGCTCACTTGCTCTCAGTAAGAACTCACTGGCTATCTCTATAGTATACACACAAATGTTGTGGTTTTTTATTAAAAGGCAAAAGAACAACAAACACAAAGGTACATACAAAATTCCAAAGAAATACATAACACACTTTAATAAAAGAAAAACTAATTGAAATAATTTGTAAATAGTCACACTTTTAAAAAGGAAAAATATATAGAAACGTAGTTGAACGCTTCTCCTTAGTTGTAAAATAAAACAAATTGTCCTCATAGTTGAAATCATCAGCGGGGAATCGGCATCTAGAATCAAATGATTATGTAATGTAATAAATAAATATGGATATGCCATATTTCAAATATACATAAGTATGTATGTAATTACCAATATTAAATGCGATTTATTCCTTGTTCAATAAAATAATTCCATTCAACCTTCCGATTCAATTATAAAATGTATTGGGCATTTAATTTACTAAAAAGCACAATTTCTTAAAAAGCACAATTTCAATATATGCAAACATATATTTGTTTGCAACCGGTCCCAAACATATATTTCTTTGGATCCAAACATATTTCTAACATAAATTTTTCTGCGTGTAGATAAGCACAAGAATGCAATATTTGGAGTAATAATGAACTCGAAAAACTACATTTATTGCCTCAAATTTCAAAATGTATGCAAAAATACCACAATTTTTATACATTTCGCACCGTATCTCCAAAACCGTGAAATCCGAAATGCGAGAATTAACTGTTGGTGTGAACTGTGTTTGAAATACGTGTAGTAGAAGATATGATGCAAAATACCGCTGAAACAACATGAAGTAAGCATTTTAGAGTTTAAGAATGTTCCAAAGAATTGTTGAGAACTTTATTTGGAAGATTTTTGCAAAAGATTACTTGGTTCAACTCCCAATAATTTAGCCGATACTGACCAGAATTTCAGCAATTATGTAAAATTTTCTATATTTTATAGATTTTGATTACCTAGATGGAGTTTTTCTTATGTGGTTTCTTCAAAAGATAACTTCTACTAGTTTAGGGCTATAATATTGCTAAAGACAGCAAGGCCAAATTCCTATTCGATTCTGATATAAAGGCCTGATAAATGCAAAAAAGTGCAGATTTAGCCCGGGTTAAGATGAGGCCATAAAAAAAGGGTTTTTGTAGTCTAAATATGTACTTTCAAAAAATCCATACTAGAAGTTGTTTGTATTTTCAGTGTTGCATAGTGTAATTAAAAAGTGTTAAGTTTTTATACCCTTTTACCCAATTTTAGGTGGAACCCGAAATTACGATGTGTAAAGTATGGATGAACTTGGTATCTGCTTTCGAAAGTTATCGTGCTCACCATTTTAGCGAAAAGTTTTGAACTTTTGTGGAGGTACCCGAAGGAGTGGACCTATGATCATTTTCGAACTTAAACTAAGTTTGAACAAAAATCTAGATTTATCGTGCGTCCCAGCCAGCCATCCAGACCGACAGACGGACGGACATTGCTAAATCGACTCGTTAAAACATTCTTGGGGTCTAAATCCATTATTTCGATGTGGCACATTTTGTCCGTATGACATTTTATATTGAAATTTTGAAGCCTTATATTACATATTCCGAGCTGTATCTTCTTTTAAACAGACGGACATGGATATATCGCCTTAGAGTTTTATGCTGATTAAAATATGTATACTTTACAGGGTCCCCGACAAATATTTCAATGTTTTATGAAGAAGACCAAATACCAAATTTCGGTAAAACAATGTGGCTAACCTTCAAAATACCGAAATTCGGGAGGTACCGTTCTATGGGGGCTTTATCACAACGTCGATCTATACCGACAAATTTCTGGCGGAAACGAGACTAAATACCAAATTTCCGATATTACCGAAAGATAATGTGCCTAAACCTTCAAAATATCAAAGATCAAGAGGTACGCTTTTATGGGGGATGTAGAAATACGTGCACCTATACTGATAATTCTCTTATGGAATATTTTATAGCCCTATGGAAGACTAATTAAAAAATGTTTGTCATTTCGGTGGGATATTGGCGTCACAACCTTCAGCATACGAAAATCGCGAGGTACCGTTCTATGGGCGCTATATCGAAACGTGTACCAATACCGACGTATTTCAATCGGAAAGGGTTTTACCTCCAACGTAGACTAAACACCGAATTTCAGCCATTTCGGTGGGTTGTTGGGGACAAAAACTTCAAAATATCGTGAGTACCGACAAATTTCTGTGAGAAAGTTGTATACCCCTAATAAACACTAAATACCAATTTTAAGCCATTTCTGTGGAATATTGAGGCCATAACCTTCAAAATACCGAATATTGGGGGGTGCCGTTCTATGGGACCTGTAACGACAAACTTCTGGAGGAAAGTTTTATATCCTTAACGAAGACTAAATACCATATTTGAGCCATTTCGATGGGTTATTGTGGCCACAGCCTTTAAAATACCGAAAATAGGGAGTTACCGTTCTATGGGGGCTATATTAAGGCGTGGACCTTTAGGGGCAAACTTCTGGGGAATATTTGTATACCCACAACGAAAACTAAGTTCCAAATTTCAGCCATTTCGGTGTGATAATGAGGCTAAAACCTTCAAAATACCGAAAATCGGGTGGTACCGTTCTATGGGAGCTACATCAAAACGTGGACTGATATAGCCTATTTGCAATACCAAACATACTAAGAGTAGTAGAAACTTCTGTACCAAATAACAAAGCTCTATCTTCAAAATTGCGAGTTGAATCTTGATTTCAATTTTACTCTGATCAAGAATATATATAATTTATAGGATCTACGATGAATATTTCGATGTGTTACAAATGCAATGACAAATTTAATATACCCTCCATAATATGGTGGAGGGTATAAAAAATAACAAAACAAATTTTTAATTTATTCCCTCATCCCGGCTAAGGTAACGTTAAGTCATTTCTACGTCGTAAAAACGGCAGGTTTCGTTCCATATTTGGTCTAAAACTTATTGTAATTTTAAAATACAGTTCCGAAAATCATGTTATGAAAAGAAATATCGGAAATTAAGAGAAAAAATAGATTACTATGGACGAAATTTTTCCCGGAAATAATGTATTTCTTCAATAGGTTAGCCCACGTTCTTTCCTGACCAAATTACTTAATTCCTTTGACATTTATGTATTCATTTTGGACCGTTTGTTAAAGAAATATTGTATGATTTTCTAGAAGTACAAATCATTGTTTTTGCAATTTTATAAATCATAACCTTCGTTATAGTAAGCGTAAAATTTCAGTCGTAAGCAGACAGTATAAAAACTCATATAGTTTAATTATTCCTCATAATTTCTCACAGTTCTCAACATAAAATAAATTTTCACACCGCATTCTAAAACTTCAATACCTTTTTGTCAAATATAAAACGAAACTTGCGAGTTTTTCCACGTACAGATAAAAAATCAGCTTACGTTACCTTAGCCCGGATTACATTTTGTTGCATTTCCAAACGTTGGCAACATTTATTTTCATATGAGACCTTGAATATTGTTGAAACCCCCTGCAAGATCAGTGGCCAATTGAGAAAAAAACCAACCATGCTGCACTTTGCCTTGCGGCATTTTCCAGCCCAACGTCTCATTGAAACTTATGCTAATGCCATTCCATTTAATTACGGTTTTTATAGTGTCAAAGCAATATACATTGTTTTACCAACATTGTTCCAGGTTGTATTAAATAGAGGTTTATCCACGAACTTATCCACAATTTTATAAAAACAACATAGCAGCCATAGAAAGAAAAATGACGTTAAAATGTTTCCATAATTCCGTTCAAATGAACGTCGACAAGGATTTCCTAGAAATAAATAGAATATTTTAAATTCCATAGATTATAATCAAGCATTGATTCAATACATTTGATACTTCATATCTTTTTTTATGAAAACCTATGACCGCTTTCATTGCTTTGTGAATCCAACTTTAAAAATATGCGAACAAGTAATTAATAAACAAGTAAGAAAAGCGTTAAGTTCGGTCGGGCCGAACTTTTTATACCCTCCACCACAAATTTCAGCCATTTCGGTGGATTAATGTGGCCACAACCTTCAAAATACCGAAATTCGGAAGGTACCGTTCTATGGGGGCTATAGGATGGCGTGGACCTATACCTACAAATTTCTGGGGGAAAGTTTTATACGCCTAAAGAAGACTAAATACCAAATTTCAGCCATCTCGGTGTGATAATGAGGCTAAAACGTTCAAAATATCGAAAATCGGGAGATATTGTATTATGGGGGCTATATCAACACGTGGACCTATATAAACATTTTATGGTAGAAATGTTTCTTAGCCTCTAGAAACACAAAATACAAAGTTACAACCGATTCTTTGGTTAAGTGGGTCTAATACATTCAAAATATATTAAAATGACGCGTCCTTTATAAAGGGCCTTATGTGGGGGCTATACCAAAACGTGGACCTATATAACCCAACTTTGGTAGGAATGTTTTCTGGCCCCTGAAGACACAAAATACCAAATTACAACCAATTCTGTGGTCAAATGGGTCTAATACATTCAAAATATATTAAAATGACGCGTACTTTATATGGGGCCTTATATGGGGGCTATACCAAAACGTGGACCTATATAACCCAACTTTGGTAGGAATATTTTTTGGCCTCTGGAGACACAAAGTACCAAATTACAACCAATTCGGTGGTAAAATGGGCCAAATATCTTAAAAATTCCTTAAAACGACGACGCGTCACGCGTCATTTTGTATGGGGGCTATACGAAAGCGTGGACCTACATAGCCCACTTTCAATACCAAAAGTCCTACGTAAATATAACATATTTTCCCAAAATTTCATCAACCTACGTCAATCCGTTCGGACGCTAGAGTGATTTCCACAGACGGACAGACGGACAGACGGACGGACATGGCTATATCGATGTAGAATTGCACGCTGATCAAGAATATATATACTTTGTGGGGTCTACAATGATTATTTCGAGTAGTTACAAACGTAGTGACAAACTTAATATACCCCCATCCTATGGTGGAGGGTATAAAAATAATACCCAAAAGCAGTAAATATAGTTTGTGTTCGCGTAGGAGAAGATGTCTAACTTTAACATAAAACAATCAGACGGTGATGATGAAGAACATTAGGAGCCACTCAGGCAGCAGAAATAAGTAAAATACTAATATTATCGACAAACCGAGAGACGGACGGACATTGCCCACTTAAACTTAAGTTTTAAGTTGTTGGCGTTTTTTATTGTTGGACTGCAGAATTTTACATCTTTGTGTTTATTTCAGCTTTAGTCTTTAGTCTATGTTCGTATTCTTTGCAATGCAAAGACGACATAAAAACAGTGGTGGATATAAAATTCTTTAGTTCGACTCAAATTGTAGGGTAATCAGTTTTAGGGCCATATAGCAAATTTCTCATTTTGTTTAATTTGCTGGATGGGCTTATTGACCTGTTTATCGATACAGAGTCGGCGGAAAAGGGAACTGATGAAGTTGTTTGGTGACAACTGAAACTATAGTATTCCCGACCCTCCGCCCGCAACTAATCAATTTCATATCCACTGTAAAACATTTTGTTGTTATTCAAATACTTGAATACAACAAAATATGGACTAAAGCTGAAATAAACACAAAGATGTCTTAAGTTTTAAGTTTACGAATAAGCGATGGCAAATATAATGAACTGAAAACTTTTATTAAGTTATAGAAAATGAGGAAATTTTTATACCCTCAGCCTTTAGGCTAAAGAGGGTATTTACACTTTGATACGACCAAAAATGTGCCTCATCGAAATAATGGTTTTAGACCCCAAGTATGTTTGTACGATATCCGTTTCAGACAATTTTGAGTAGATCTAGCAATGTCCTTCCGTCTGTCTGTCTGTCCGTCTGTCTGTCTGTCTGGCTGGCTGGTGCGCACGATAACTCTCGAACGAATCAATCGATTCGGTTCAAATTTTGGGTATCGAAATATTTTGTCCAGATTCGATTTAAGTTCGAAGATGGGCCATATAGGTTCACTCCTTCAGGTACCTCCCCCACAAATGTTCAAAAATTGTCGCAAAAATTGTGCGCACGATAACTCTTGTAGGGAATAACCGATTTGGTCCATACTTTGCACATCGTGTAATTCCTACCAAACATAGATGAGATTCTAATATGGACTCAATCGGTCCACTCCTTCGGGTACCTTCCACACAAAATTTCGGAAAAGTTCAGTTTAGGACCTGGTCTCGAATCACTTTGATTTTTGTTTACGCAAGCTGTATTCGCTGTCCTCTATACGACGCTGTTTCATTAGGGGCAAGTCCATACTTCCTGAGAAAATAGCCTGAAAGTTACGAAAAACCCTATGACACCGTGTGTAGTGGTTGGAGCGTAAGATAGCTCTCGAACGGATCTGCCGATTCGGTCCAAAATTTGGCTTTCGTAATATTTTGTCCATGGGTCCATGGGTGACGTAGGGGATGGAAGATACCAAGGAACGGTCCTGACCGGTTTTAACATGGCAAAGCTCAGGATTTATCTTGGTCCCTCTTTCATCCCAAGTGGACACTGACCTCCCCGTGGTGTCACCTGGGGAACTGCCTTTAACACCCGTTAAAGGTAGTGAGCTAACATGTGCCGCGCGTTCACCCATAAGAACGTTAAAAACTTGGGTTTGGGCGTCGGGTTAGTAACCCTCCCCTAGAAAAAACAGCCTACTATGAAAAAACGAAAAAAAAGAAAAACAAACCCCTCTAAAGTTGACGAACCCCGCAAACGTTTTAAGGACCATGATCTGCGAATCTGCACCTGGAATGTTCGCACTCTTTATAGAGAAGGTGCAGTCTTCGCATTGGCAGACGTACTTGAAAAGTACAAGACCGATATTACTGCCATACAGGAAATACGATGGATTGGGAAAGGCGTCACAACAACACCTAAAGGTGACGCACTGTATTATAGCTGCCATGACGTAAAGCATGAGTTTGGTTATGGATTCGTAGTTAGTCGGAGACTAAAACATCTTGTATCCAGCTTCACTCCAGTGAATGAAAGACTTGCTGCAATTCGAATAAAAGCTAAATTCTTCAACATCAGCTTTATCTGCGCTCATGCTCCCACTGAAGAAAAGGATGAACAGACCAAAGATATATTTTACGAGCGCTTAGAAGAAACATATGACCGTTGCCCTGCCCATGACATTAAAATCATTCTAGGCGATTTTAATGCCAAAATTGGAAAGGAGAATATCTTTGGCCCAACAGTAGGGAAATTCAGTCTCCACAGTGAAACATCTGACAATGGTATGAGGCTGATAGACTTTGCAGCTGCAAAAAACATGGTAGTTAGCAGTACCAGATTTAATCATCTCGATATTCATAAGGGCACCTGGCTGTCTCCAGATCAGAAAACAAGAAACCAAATTGATCATGTTGTGATAGATGGAAGACATTCATCGAGCGTGTTGAATGTACGATCGTTCCGAGGCGCAAACATTGATTCGGACCACTACCTTGTTGCAGCAAAGGTACGCACCCGCTTAAACGTAGCAAACAAAGTACGAACAGACACAACACGAAAGTTAGACATCGGTAAGCTGCAATCACAACAGATAGCCACAGCATATTCCACTCAACTAGCCCAATTGCTTAATCAAAGCCCTCCTCATCCCGATAACATATCAGCGCAATGGCAAAGCATTGCCCACTCCATGCAAACAGCCGCAAAATCCATACTTGGATACCAGAGACCTCCACCAAGGAATCCATGGTATGATGAGGAGTGTCGTGCTGCCACCGAAGAGAAAAATGCGGCATATAAGGCTACTTTACAATCCGTAGCAACGCGTAGCGCACGAGAGAGATACAGGGAGAAAAGGAGAGAGGAGAAACGTCTTTTCCGCAGGAAAAAGAGAGAGATGGAAAAGCGGGAGTGTGAAAAAATCGAGATGTACAGGAGCCAGAATGAAGTCCGAAAATTCTACCAAAGAGTCAAGCATCAAACTGATGGCTTTGGTACAGGCACATCCTCCTGTAGAGACCAGCAAGGTAATTTGGTAACTGATACAGATAGTGTACTCAGGATATGGAAAGAACATTTTTCAAATCTGTTGGTATCCAATAGCAGCGAAGACGACGAAGATACCACAGTCCCAATCCCAGAAGATGGTATTGAATGTATACCGCCCAGCCAAGATGAGGTAAAGACAGCAATAAATCGGCTGAAGAATAATAAGGCAGCAGGGGCCGATGGCTTACCAGCCGAGCTGTTCAAAACCGGAGGCGACACGCTGATAAGGTGTATTCATCAGCTAGTTAGCACCATCTGGCAGGAAGAACGAGTACCCGACGATTGGAACCTGAGTATCCTGTGCCCCGTCCACAAGAAGGGAGATAAGACTGTATGCTCTAACTATAGGGGCATAAGTCTACTCCCTATTGCCTACAAGATCGTGTCAGGGATATTGTGCGAACGACTAAAGCCAATGGTCAACGAGATTATTGGACCATACCAATGCGGCTTTAGACCTGGCAAGTCCACCATTGACCAGATATTTACCCTGCGGCAAATCCTGGAGAAGACCCAAGAGATGCAGATCGACACCTACCACCTTTTTGTCGATTATAAAGCAGCCTTCGACAGTCCGCTGCGCTCAAAGGTATTCCAAGCCATGTCTGAATTTGGTATTCCCGCAAAGCTCATCCGGCTTTGTAAAATGACTTTAACTGACACGAGGTCCTCAGTTAAAATAGGAAAGAACCTCTCCGAAGAGTTTGGTACCAAAAGAGGTTTCAGGCAAGGAGACAGCCTTTCGTGTGACCTCTTCAACATCCTGCTAGAAAAGGTTATACGAGAGGCAAACGTCAAAAGAAGTGGCACAATCTACACCAACAGTCACATGTTACTTGCTTATGCTGATGATATAGACATCATGGGTCGATCAGTAAAAGAAGTAACTGATACCTTTATAAAGGTCGAAACAGAATCTGCTAAAGTGGGTCTGGCGGTAAACGGTGAGAAGACCAAGTTGATGGTGTCGACGCGCAATGCGTCCATTGAGCTCGGACCGACTGTGGAAGTTGGTTCCTATAATATTGAGGTAGTAAAAGACTTCGTCTACCTCGGCACCTCCGTCAACACAACAAACGACATCAGTTGTGAAATAAAAAGAAGAATTGTATTGGCCAACAGATGCTACTTTGGATTAAGTAAGCAGTTTAAAAACAAAGCCACATCTCGTCAAACAAAAATAACGCTCTACAAAACACTGATACTACCCGTGCTGATGTATGGCTCCGAAGCCTGGGTACTTGCGCAAGCAGACATGGCAGTGCTTGGTGTGTTTGAGAGAAAAATTCTTCGAAAGATCTACGGACCAATCTGCGTTGACGGTGAATATCGACGTCGCATGAACCACGAGCTGTATCTGCTATACAACGACATCAATATTGTTAAACGTATCGAGATGCAGCGATTGCGTTGGCTAGGCCATATCATAAGAATGAGCGATGATGAACCCGCTAAAAAGGCGTATGAATACATGCCACATGGCGGTGCACGCAGAATTGGCAGGCCAAGGAATAGATGGCGCAAACAAGTGGATGATGAGATGACAAGGCGCGGTATTCCAGTGTGCAAAGCAACAAATAGAGAGGAATGGAGATCTCTTCTTAGTTCGGCCTATAGAACAAATGTTCTGTAATGGGCCAGCTAAGTAAGTAAGTAAGTAAGTAATATTTTGTCCAAACTTAGTTTAAGTTCGAAGATGGACTATATCGGTCCACTCCGTCCGGTACCTCCCCCACAAAAGTTCCAAAATGTTCGGAAAATTTGTGGGCACGATAACTTTTGAAGGAAGTAACCGATTTGGTCCATACTTTGCACATCGTGATATTTCTATCAGACTTAGATGAGGTTCCAATATGGACTCAATCGGTCCACTCCTTCGGGTACCTCCCACACAAAATTTCGGAAAAGTTCAGTTTAGGACCTGCTCTCGAATCACTTTGATTTTTGTTTACGCAAGCTGTATTCGCTGTCCTCTATACGACGCTGTAAGTTTCATCAGGGGCAAGTCCATACTTCCTGAGAAAATGGCCGGAAAGGTGCCAAAAGCCCCTATGACACCTTGTGTTGTGGTTGGAGCGCAAGATAACTCTCGAAAGGATCTGGCGATTCGGTCCAAAATTTGGCCTCCAAAATATTTTATCAAAACATAGTTTAAATTCGAAGATGGGCTATATTGGTCCACTCCTTCAGGTACCTCCCCCACAAAACTTCCAAAATGTTCGGAAAAATTTTGCGCACGATAACTCTTGAAGGGAGTGACGGATGTAATCTATACTTTGCACATCCTAATATATCTACCAGATATAGATCAAGTTCGAATATGGACTATATTTGTCTACTCCTTCTGGTACCTCTCACACAAAATTTTGGATAAGTTCACTTTAGGACCTGCTCTCGAATCACTTTGGTTTTTGTTGAAGCTATTTGCATTCTCCTCCATTACGACGGTAAAAGTTTTTTTAGGGGCAAGTCCATATTTCTTGGGAAAACAACCCGATAACTCTTGAACTGTTCAACCGATTTGGTCCTATATTTGGTCTTCGTCATATTATATTATGGGCAATACCGGTCCACAACTTTCGGTACTTCTCCCCAATATTTAAAAATATCACTAAAATGCTAGGACGATATCACGATGGGGCAACCAATTTGGTCCAAACTTTGGATCTCCTAATATTTTATCAAAATTTAGTTTTTTTAATGGCCCATATCGGTCCTCCCCAAGGGTACGTGCCCTACAAAAGTTCAACATTTGTGTCTTAGTGCAGTTAATTCTTAATCCATATTTTTGTCGGCAAGTTCAAATGTCCAAAAAGGGCCACAAAATTCTGAAGAGACCTTAAATACATTCGATCTGTCCGGAGGTGAAAGTTTCGCTTCACATTGGCTGAGGGTATATATCTGTCGGCAAAGCCGACTGACACTTTTTTACTTGTTTTACTGTTGAGGTTCCTAGTGATCACAAAACATTTCCACCAAAAATTGTCAACATAGGTCCACACTTTGAACTAACCCCATATAAAGGTGCCGACCGATTGAAGATATTTTTATATTCAATTTTTACCTTATTCGGTCACAAAATATACCCGCCTAAAATTGTGAACAGAAAAGAAAATAATTATTCTGGTTTAGTGCAGAATATTTTATTTTATTAACGCTTTTTTACTTCTTTTACTTCCAGTGGTCATAAAATAACTAGTTATTCTAGTGGTAGTAGAATAACTAGATGATCAGTGCGACATGTCCTTGTTAAAATAATGGGTTACTAGTGGGTTTTGTAAGTAGTTACGACTACCAATAAGTACTTCAAAAAACCCATTATTTAGTAAGGATTTTTTTGCTAGGTATATCAAATCTAGACCGATTTCAATATAATTTGTGGCACTTATTTCTGGACCAAATTCCATAAAAATGGACAAATATAACGTGTTCTGTGTATTAAACACCACCGATCGGCCGAAAATATTTCTGAGAGTTATATTCAAATCTGAACCGATTTCCATATAATTTGGCAAATTCCGTCACACATTCCAAATTTCATCAAATACATGAAATCGGACGATAATATATAAAGGGCATTTTTGAAAAAAAATATTTTAAATCGTCGCACGATGCTGGTGTTGGTGTCATAAAGCCAATATTCTGGCTTTATATAATAATTTTCATTTATTGCATACAAGGATAACAAGGACATCAAAAATATCATTAAAAAAACAAATGCTAAGACATACTGCAATTTAAAAAAAAATACCACCAATTTTCTTCTAATTTCATTCCGCAAACAGGTTTTTCAAAAAATCATATATAGGATTTGATGTGTATGTCGAGAATGTAGTCTACACAGCTTCATAGAAATCTGCATCCAAATGCGGAAATTTTGTGCGAACATTTTTCTAAAAATCATATTTTTCGGGTCTAATATTTGCAATTGTCATTAGAATACCTCGTACTCCATTGCACATTTTGGTTTTTTTTACGTTCCGGATCCAATAAATCATTCCCCGTGAAAATCCATCTACTAAAACGCGAGTTACAAGAAATTCCAAAGTAGAAAAATTACCTAAAATTGTTTTTGAAAATATCGCGTATTTTATCGCGTTTTCTGCGTGTCGTTTCCACTGCATTGAAAAAACTAGTGCAGCATCTTCGTTTTAGCGGAAACAGGGATTAGAAAACTTCACTGATAAGGGAGCTACATTCATTTTATCCCAAAAAATAGTGTGTGATGCTACATCCACGGTTCTTGATTGATCGCCTTGAAGTGGATGTATATCGATATAGATGTTCATGGTGAACACTGAAATCGGATGCGGACAAAAATTGTATGCACTTTGCGCAAATTAGCGATATTTCATAGGTTTTTTTTAAAATATACAACTTAAAAGATATGGTCTTTCTGTACATGAAAATCACATGCGGACAAAATAATTTTGATAATTACGCGATTTACACGTATTTAATAATGCATATAAATTAAAATGGGTTATTTGACCTCTATTTCCATTTCAGAAGCCTTGAGATATATCCTCAGCAACTCAATTATCTTCCTCAATGGGAAAGCTTTAATATGAATGTCTATAAAGCAAAATCTGTCTATTTTGTTGGGAGATTTAATCAAAATGAAGGGAGTATTCCTATAGTTTTTTCCAATATTTTCTACTACATAATGCATGTGAAAAATATTTTTTCAAACAAAAAATTATTTTTTTTACCAAAATATGTGCTTATTTTGGCTGTAACATCGAAACTATAATACCAACAATCTGTATGAAGTTTTGATCCACAACAAATTTTTATGTATACACTCCGGTTCATCTGAACAGAACAGACCAATGTTTGCATACAAATACCGGTCGGTTCTGACGATAGGAGAGGAACTGTAAACTTTATTTTTTTGGACATGTAGAGTATATAGTAGCCGATATTTTCCATACCTAACATGTTTCACATATGCGTTATAACGGTACTTTTTACTCGCTTTATGAAAAAATGTCAAAATATAGCATTTTTTAATGGTTCACCAGGATAGAACCACCCTAAGAATTTACACAAATCCTTTGTCAGATGTGGCAAATTTTTACAAATATCTGTTTATAACTATAACTAAAGGCCGTGAGTGTTGATTGCCAACAAATATCCTGCAGAAATTTGTATTACCCTGCGTTTACAAATGCCAGTATTGGCAAGACAATAGCAAAAATACAAACCTTTTTCACAAATACATTTATACATTTTTAAATATGTGTAGAGAAAAGTATAAAAGTATTGGTGAAAATGGTTTGTAACTTTGCTATTGTCTTGCCAATACTGTCTGTGTGTAAACGCCTAGTAAGGGTCTTGAAATTTGATGAAAATCGATGCTTAGAGCTCCAAAAAATATTCTTATGAAGAAATTGGTAGAAACAATTTATAAAGTCTAAATTTTATACTGAATTAGGTTCAAAATTTTCATGATTACAATAAAATTACAAAGAAGTCATATTTTATAGGTCTATAAGTCCGAAACATAGGAAATATGCTAAAGATAGTTCAAATTTCTATATTTTCAATCCAAAAATTTATATTTTTTGTCAGGAAATTGAATGCAAATCGATGGGTTCGACCCAGTTTCGTTAGCTGTGGACATCTACAGGTCCAAAAAATAAAGTCCTTTCAACTTCAAAAGGTTCTATGACATTTGATTTGAAGAAACAACTTAGTAATAGGGTAAGGCAGACGTTAAGGGTTTAATGCAAACGCAAAGGGTTTAATTTTGATGGTTATGATGGTCGCAAATGTCTAGCTCATGGTATAAGTACCAAAACAATTTTTCTGGTCCGTTATTACACAAAAAAGAGCGCCTATGTGTCTATGCTTATCGTGTCATGCGATATCATCTAAATCAAAGCCCTTGATGTCGACATGAAGCATTTGGCGGTGGGATTTTCTTTATTTTTTGGACCTGTAGATGTCCATACCCAACGAAACTGGGTGGAACCTATCGATTTGCATTCACTTTCCTGAGATAAAATGTCAATTTTTGGATTGGAAAGGTGGAAATTTGAGCTATCTTTAGAATATTTCCTCTGTTTCGGACTTATAAACCTATCAAATATGACTTCTTTGTAATTTTATTGTAGTCATGAAAATTTTGAACATAATTCAGTATAAAATTTAGACTTTATAAATTGTTTCTACCAATTTCTTCATAAGAATATTTCAAATTTCAAGACCCTAATACAAATTTTTGCACAATATTTGTTGGCAATCAACACTCACGGCCTTTAATTTAAATTATAAATAGCTATTTGTAAAAGTTTGACACATCTGACAAAGGATTTGTGTATATTCTTAGGTTGGTTCTATCCTGGTGAACCATTAAAACATGCTAATATTTTGACATTTTTTCATAAAGCGAGTAAAAAGTACCGTTATAACGCATATGTGAAACATGTTAGGTATTGAAAATATCGGCTACTGTATACTCTACATGTCCACAAAAATAAAGTTTACAGTTCCTCTCCTATCGTCAGATATAACGGTATTTGTGTGCAAATATTGGTCGGTTCTATTCAGATGAACCGGAGTGTATGTATATATATTCTTGATCAGGGTAAAATTCTAAGTCGATACAACCATGTCCGCCTGTCCGGACGGACCGTCTGTTGAAATCAAGATACAGCTCGCAATTTTTAAGATAGAGCTTTGTAATTTGGTATAGAAGTTTCCATTACTCCTAAGATGTTTGGTATTGCAAATGGTCCACGATTTGATTGATGATTTTCGGTATATTGAAGGTTTTAGCTTCATTATCACACCGAAATGGCTGAAATTTGGTACTAAGTCTTTTCCACAGAACTTTATCGGCCCACTCCTTCATATAGTCCCCACAGAACAGTACCTCCCGATTGGCGGTATTTTGAAGGTTGTGGCCTCAATATTCCACCGAAATGGCTGAAATTTGGTATTTAGTCTTCGTTGGGGGTATTCAACTTTCCCCTTTAAATATGTCGGTATAGGTCCACGCCTTCACGTAGTCCCCTTAGAACGGTACATCCCAGTGTTCGGTATTTTGAAGGTTGTAGCTTTAATGTTCCACCGAAATGGCTGAAATTTGGTATTTAGTCTTCATTGGGGGTATAAAACTTTCCATATGAAATTTGTCGGTATAGCCCACGCCTTCATATAGCCCCCGTAGAACGGTACATCCCTATTTTCGGTATTTTGAAGGTTGTGACCTCAGTATTCTGCCGAAATGGCTGAAATTTGGTATTTAGTCTTCGTTGGTGGTATAAGACTTTCCTCCCGAAATATTTCAGTACAGGTCCACGGCTTCATATAGAGTCTACAGAATGGTAACTCCCGGTATTTTGAAAGTTATTTATTTTCATGTTTATTTATTTGTTTTTTTTTTTCCACACAACAAGACGTAGGGGATGAATGCTACCAAGCAACGGTCTTGACCGGCTTAACATTCCAATGCGATCTTGGTCCGTCTTTCATCTCAAGTGGACACCGACCGCCCACGCGGTGTCACCTGGGGAGCTGCCTTTAACATTCGTCAAAGGTAGTGAGCTAACATGTGCCGCGCGTTCACCCATAACAACGTTAAAAACTTACGTTGGGCGTTGGCCTAGTAGCTCACCCCGTCAAAACACCGCCTACAATGAAAAGAACAAAGAAAAAGAAGAAAAACAAACCCCTTCTAAAGTTGACGAACCCCGCAAACGTTTTAAGGACCATGATCTGCGAATCTGCACCTGGAATGTCAGAACTCTCTACAGAGCAGGTGCAGTTTGCGCTCTGGCGGATGTACTTGGCAAGTACAAAGCTGATATTATCGCCTTACAGGAAGTGCGATGGAACCGGGCAGACGTAAAAATAACAAACGATTACGCACTGTATTAAGCTGCCATGAAACGAAACATGAGCTAAGTGTTGGATTTATGGTAAATAGGAGGCTTAAAAATCTCGTCTCCAGCTTCACTCCTGTTGATGAGAGAATTGCCACAATCCGTATAGAAGCAAAGTATTTTAACATCAGTCTCATCTGCGCCCATGCCCCGACCGAAGAGAAAGATGAACAGACCAAGGATATATTCTACGAGCGCCTAGAGAGAGCATATGACCGCTGCCCTGGCCATGACATTAAGATTGTTCTTGGAGATTTTAATGCTAAAATTGGGAGAGAAAATATCTTTGGTCTTACGATCGGAAAGTTCAGGTAACATCCGGCAACGGAATGAGGCTGATCGATTTTGCAGCGGCAAAAAACATGGTAGTGAGCAGTACCAGATTCCAACTCCTCGACATACACAAGGCCACGTGGATATCCCCAGATGGGAAAACAAGAAACCAGATTGATCATGTTGTGATAGACAAAAGACGAGTGTCCAGTGTGTTAGATGTCCGATCGATTCGAGGAGCGAACTTCGATTCGGACCATTTCCTTGTAGCAGCAAAGGTACGCACTCGCCTTAATGTTGCGGCAAAAGTTCGATCTAACACAGGACGGAAGCTGGATGTCGAGAAGCTGATAACACAACAGATAACACAAGCCTATTCCGCTCAACTGACTCACATGCTGGAAGATGGCACTGCTTGTCCCGATAATGTGGAAGCGCAGTGGCAAAGAATAGCTCACTCACTTCAAACTGCCGCAAAATCTTTGCTTGGGTACCAAAACCACCACCTAAAAATCTTTGGTACGTAAGGCTACTGAAGAAAAGTACGCGGCAAACAGATCAACCCTGCATTCAGTAGCAACACGAAGCGCGAAAGAACAATATCGGAGAAGAGGAGAAGCGTATTTTCAGAAGAAAGAATGTGGAACGAGCATTTCATGAAGCTATTAGTATCGAATATGGGCGGCGATGAAGATACACCAGAACCAAACGCAAACGACGACGTTGAATGTCTTATACCGATAGAGATAAAAATAGCTATATATACAATAAGGATATAATGTTACTGGCCTACGCAGACGATATTGATATAATAGGTCGATCAACTCGATCCGTAACAGCCACCTTTGCGAAAATTGAAAAAGAGTCTGCCAAAGTGGGTCTGGCAGTCAACGGCGATAACACAAAGTTTATGGTATCAACTCGCAAGACGTCCAGTAGACTTGGAACAACTGTTGATGTTCAGAACTATAATTTTGAGGTAGTAAATGACTTTAATTACCTCGGCACCGTCATAAATAAAACGAACAACATCAGTTTTGAAATCAAAAAAAAGAATAATATTGGCCAACAGATACTACTTTGGTCTAAGTAAACAGTTTAAAAGTAAAACCACCTCTTGTCAAACAAAACTTACACTCTACCACACACTGATACTACCCGTACTTATGTATGGGTGAAGCATGGGTACTTGCGAAAGCAGATGAGGCAGAACTTGGTGTGTTTGAGAGAAAAATTCTTCGAAAGATTTATGGACCAATATGCGTTGAAGGTGAATACCGACGTCGTATGAACCACGAGCTATACCAGCCGACCGACATCGATATAGTAAAAAGCATGCACTCACACAATGACACCCCGTAAAGTATGCAATAGAAAAGTATGGTGCCTGACGCTGCTTTAAAGGAACTGCCAAAATAAACCAAACTGATGGTTAAAAAATGTTATCTGCCTTCTTAAACCACCACCAAGCAGAAAAAAACATGAGAACTCGTACCGTTTTTTCTTTCCCTCTTCGTTTTTTAGGTTCATAAAAATCAGCAACAAAAAACAGTAACAAAGTTACATACAAGCCTTCACCCGTGCACAAATAAATAAACAAGCCAAATGCCAAACAAACGCTCCATCCCTTCATGCCCCAAAAATTCCATGACCATGCTTTGAAATATACATAGCAACGACACTCACATCTCAAGAAAAAAACACAGCACATTTGTTGTAGCGCTCTCTTTATGCCCTAATATTGTTGTTTCTCTCGCTCTTGAGAGCGAGAACATGCGACAAACGTTGAAAACCATTTTAACAACAGAAATTTATTAATAACCATAAACAAATTTCAATAAATTATTTGTTTGAAATCGTTTATTGATCGCTTTTTAGTAACATTTTCATGTTTGATAAACATTTTCCCTATATATTCGTAATATTTTATCGCCATTCGACAAAAATATGGTCATAAAGCTTTTAATCAAAATTTTCTGGGTGGCTTTTTTTCTGTGTATAGGAGGATGTGTCTGTATCAAAGCCATCAGTTTGATGTTTTACTCTTTGGTAGAACTTTCGGACTTCATTCTGGCTACTGTACATCTCGATATTTTCACACTCCCTCTTTACCATTTCCCTGTTTTTCCTGCGGAATAGGCCTAGATCGGACAACACCACCAAAAGTCCAAAATATTGCTTAAGATTTGTTCGAGAATTGTTTTGAAATTTTCATTATTATTTGATATTTTTGTGGGCATTTATTTCCATGCTTCCTGGCGTATTCAGCCAAAAGCTCGAAAATCCGAATCCGACGAATTCAGATTTTACAACTTATTCTGACATGTTCATAATCAGCTGGGCTGAAGCATTTGTCTTGTCAATTGCGCCACGTCTTGCTCTTATGGCAGCCCTGCTGAAAGCAGAAAAATAAAGCAAGGAGCTGCTGTGTTATAGCGATTTTGTGTATCTTAAAACCTTTACTCAGTTTTGCACGTTACTGTATGGTTTTTAGATACATTTTCGGCACATTCGGAAACGACTTTTATTTTTCATCACTCCCAAACATTGTACATACATACATATGTATATCCGAGTATCGGTATGCATGTTCTACTTTGTGCAACATTTTGCTGGATGTTTGTGTTAGAAAACATCAAATAAAACTGTCATGTTTAACAAACAAAAATTAATCTCTATCAACTTGTAATTAAAACAAACAACACCGACAGCAGCAAAATATGCTAACAAATTCCTTTTTCCATAGAAAATCTTTAGCTTTAATATTTTTTATATAATATATTTTTGTTTGCCGAGCACATGTGGAGTTTGTGGTTTTTATATAATGAGGATTATACGGTTTTCATATGTTTTTTATGGGATTTAAATACCGAAATTCCTTAATCTGTTCATCCCACACCATTCCTTTCAATATGCAACATATGGATCTATCAATTTTGTTAAATGAAAGCTTTCTATGTGGGTATCCAAGGAAACATAAAGAAAAATGTTGGGTACAGATTCATGAAAACAACAACAAGAATGTTCAACCTTGTCCAGGTGAGATGAAAAGGCTGTCCTCACACTTCAAGTTATACACGATTTAATCAATAAGGATGTACGAGTATGTAGAATGTATGTTGCATCAACAAGGTAGAAACAAAGGCATAAAATAGTAAAGATTGGACAACATGCATATGGAGTTTAATTTTACTATTAAACCATAAAAAGTTTTTGTATATAACAGGAGCAAAGCAGAACACGGTACCTTCCGATTTTCGGTATTTCAAAGGCTTTAGCTACATTTTCTCATCGAAATGACTTTCCACCAGAACAGAATAGGCCCTGTTTTGATATAGCCCCATAGAAAAATTACTCCAGATTTTCGGTATTTTCAAGGTTTTAGCCTTATTATTAAACTGAAGTTACAAATAATTGGTGTTTTGTCTTCAATTTAGTCCTACTTAGAGCTGCAAAACTTTCTACCCCATATATTTGTCAGTATAGGTCCACGTTTTGATATAGCCCCCATACAACTGTACCTCTAGATTTTCGGTATTTTGAAGGTATTAGTTACATTATCTCACCTTAATGCCTGAAATTTGCCAGACATTTGGTAGTTAGTATTCGATAGGGGTAAAAAACATGCTTACAGGTAATTGTGGGTATATAAGCACGTTTCAATATAACCCCAGTGCGGTTTTTCACATTAGAAGGTACTCCGATAACGCTCGATGTGAAGGCTTTTAAAGAACTGCAACTTAGTACTTCAAATTCTCAATGGGTAGAAAAGATCCACGAAGAAAATTATCAATATAGGTTCATAGTTAGGTATATTCCTATTATGAAGGTATCTCCAGATTTTGCGTATTTTGAAAGTTGTAGACACATCGTAAAAATGAAATGACTATAACATGCTATTTCGGATTGCTCTTCGGATTAAAAGAAAGTGATATTCTTCAGTTTGCGTGGCTGAAGAGCTTAGTACTTTTATAAACAAAAGAAAAGTAATTATTCCATATTAGTCCGGCCGAAATTACGCCGCGCGAGCACATCTACAATTTTTGGTAAAGAGGTTAAGGAAAAAAATCTGGTTTCAAATCTGTTCGCGTTCACAAAATTGGACGATGCGCGCAAAAGTTATAGCGATTTTTATTCTCATATCGACACCTCCAAATAATAGTATGCTAAGTCTAAAAAGTGAGTTTTGCAGGAGAAGCTCTCAAAGTTTGAAAATTGCTTTGACCTTCAGTACTATGCTAAGTAAATATTTGTTTATAACTTCTGTTCGGACTGTCCGATCATTACCAAAATTAGACAGAATTTAAGTTAAAGGACGTTTGACACCTCCAAATAATAGTTTGCTAATTCTGAAAAGCGAGTTTTGCAGGACAAGTTCAAAAAGTTTGGAAATTTCTTTGACCTTGAGTACTATGCTAAGTAAATATTTGTTTATAACTTCTGTTCGGATTGTCCGATCATTACCAAAATTTGACAGAACTTAAGTTGAAGGACGTTTAATATAAAAATGTAAAGAACTTGAAAACATGCTAAGTCGACTTAGCATACTATTGTTTGGAGGCGTCGATATAAAGAAACAATATTTAAAAATATCTTATTTGTTGTTATGAGAAAATTTATGCATAAATCGTTAACAGCATTCCATATATATTCGTAGATGTTTAAATATTTATTAAATTTATTATTATTATTTTTGCGGAAAATCAACAAATAATAAAAAAATTTAAAGTAAATCCAAATTATCCTGTCCCAGAGTCAGTACAAACCCCCAAAAAATAAATTTAAAAATATATGCGGAATCTAGACAATGCGTAGAAAAATACGATACCAAATTTATGGAGATTGGGTACATAAATTCCATATTATAGCAACAACAAAAGTGAAAAACTTATTGTTGGAAAATATTGTTGCAAATACACTGGTGTGCGAAATAATAGAGCCACAGAAGTTATAACATATTAAATGTTTCTAAATCACTTCTGAAAAGTGTTTTATGGCGCAAATTGCATTTTTATAGTGGAACATTATTCCGTAAATAAAATGCAGTCAACATTTGTCCAATTTGGGGGTTGACTTTGTATTAGACAGGTTAGAGCCTGTAAAGAGCTGTGCGAAATAATAGAGCCACTATAATAAATAAGACAATTTCTTAATGACATTTAAATTTGACCGTCAAAATCATAGGGAAAACTTTAGTTTTCCTTCCTAACTTTATTTTCCTGAATGAACCTGCACCAAAAATTTAAATTGTAATTCTCCTTCTAGAGTTAATGGGGCTGAAAACCCATATGGGCCCAGAATCAAAGATAATGCCCCATAAAGACCTCCAATATATTGCAAATATCAATAATATTTGTGATTGTGAAGAAAATGTGCTAAACTACTTTCAAAAATAAGAAAACATCAAAAACCGGTGGAAAAAAAATAATATTTTTATGATTTTAGAGCAAAAAAATGGGAGGTCCTGTAAGGTATATTACGCTCCTCTGCTCCAATAAACGAGTAAATAATGGATTATTATCAACTCTAACAGATTTTAGGTGTTATTTAAGAACAGCCTAAAACAATTTATGGGTACAGAAATCACGAATCTTAAACATAAAGACAGAGTATGTTTACACGTGATCGTAGATGAACGCGTGGGTTGGCCTATGGCTGAACATTTTCCTTGACAGATGGTATAAAATTTATTTAATTTGAACGGACAGCTTCGGATATCATTTTCATTCACCACTGGTAGCCTGGACATTTAATAAAGCTAACCTCGATGTTTTATAAGGCCTGATATACTCAGCAATAAAGGAGGTAGCCAGAGATGGGTATTCTTCGAGAACTGTTATAAACATACTCTGTCTTTATGTTTAAGATTCGTGATTTCTGTACCCATAAATAGTTTTAGGCAGTTCTTAAATAACACCTAAGATCTGTTAGAGTTGATAATAATCCATTATTTACTCGTTTATTGGAGCAGAGGGGCGACAAAGCGTAATATTCCTTACAGGACCTCCCATTTTTTTGCTCTAAAATCATAAAAATATTAAATTTTTTCGACCGGTTTCTTATGTTTTCTTAGAATGTTATCTAGAAGGGGAATTCAAATTTTAATTTTTGGTGCATGTTCATTCAGGAAAATACTGTTAGGAAGGAAAACTAAAGTTTTTCCTTTGATTTTGACGGTCAAATGTAAATTTTCTTAATAAATTGTCTTATTTACTTAAAGTGGCTCTATTATTTCGCACAGCTCTTTACAGGCTCTGCCCTGCCTAATACAAGGTCAACCCCAAAATTGGACAAATGTTGACTGAATTTTATTTATGGGATAATGTTCCACTATAAAAATGCAATTTGCGCCATAAAACACTTTTCAGAAGTGATTTAGAAACGTTTAGTGCGTTGTAACTTCAGTGGCTCTATTATTTCGCACACCAGTGTATATTTTTGGTTTGATTCGAAAAATTAGAAAAAAATATTTGGGAGTTCTCTAACTATTTCGCTAAAATGCCACACAATAATTAATGTGTACTGCTAAAACTTCATCAGAAATATGGTTTACCATCGCGAAAGCTTATTTGCTTACTGTGATAACTTATAAGGATAGGAAATTAAGAGAAATTGTAGAAATTAAAAAGCCTATTATTCGCTAATTAGTTAAAATCAGTTGATGTGCATCCGTTTTTGGATACAGCGAATCAATCGCTTTCAATATTTATGCATATTTCGATGTTTCACTCAGCGGCCAAAGTGTGCCGCCAGTTGCATCACACAATGCAAAAAACCTTAATGTGTCGAAAAGTCGCACAATGTGCATACGATTTTGAGCGCATCCGGTTTCAGTAGCACCCATCAAAAATACGTCAATATACCCATATTTCAATTAGATTCAAGAACCGCGGATGTGCCTCCACATTTTATTTTGCGTAAGATACCCATATTACTCGCGTATCCCTGTAATTTATGACACGCGTTTTCGCAAGTATTATAATCGCGTATAAAGGATTCCATTTACGTAAAATTTTTTTAAAGAAAATCGCGGTTTAGTTCGCGTATTTGTCAAAATATATTTTTGCTGATTTTCCTATTTTCAGGGTATCTATATACGCGGTTTTAGTGGATGGATTCGATCGCGAAAGGGCTCATTAGATCCGTCGCGTAAAAAACTAAATTCACGCGGGGTTCAAAGGAAATTCAATGAAACTTGTAAAATTTACACGCAAAAAATAGGTTTTTTAAGAATATTCACGCATCAAATTTTGGTCTTTAGACTCCAATTACTAGGATGCTGTATGGAGCACACTCATGAGATACACATTAAACGATGTAAAATCACGAGTTCAATAATCCTATTATGAGTTTTGAATATTATCTTGTTGCGCGTCCGGATTATTAAAAAATTCAAAAAACACCGAAATTCCGGCTTCAAAATGTCAGCATCAATTTTAGGTGGATGCAGTAGATATATCGAAAAATCTTACACTAGTATCATGTTGCCCATGGAGTATTCTTTGCGTCTTTCTTTGGGCCTATGTCTATGAAATGTAAGGTTAAGCCATAAATCGGCAATACATTGATGCCAACACAGCTTCCACGAAAATGAATTTTAATGGTCGACATTATGGGATCCCTCATAAAACACTTTATTTTAAAGAACTACAGTCATACTATATAGAGTTAATGGGGCTGAAAACCCATATGGGCCCAGAATCAAAGATAATGCCCCATAAAGACCTCCAATATATTGCAAATATCAATAATATTTGTGATTGTGAAGAAAATGTGCTAAACTACTTTCAAAAATAAGAAAACATCAAAAACCGGTGGAAAAAAAATAATATTTTTATGATTTTAGAGCAAAAAAATGGGAGGTCCTGTAAGGTATATTACGCTCCTCTGCTCCAATAAACGAGTAAATAATGGATTATTATCAACTCTAACAGATTTTAGGTGTTATTTAAGAACAGCCTAAAACAATTTATGGGTACAGAAATCACGAATCTTAAACATAAAGACAGAGTATGTTTACACGTGATCGTAGATGAACGCGTGGGTTGGCCTATGGCTGAACATTTTCCTTGACAGATGGTATAAAATTTATTTAATTTGAACGGACAGCTTCGGATATCATTTTCATTCACCACTGGTAGCCTGGACATTTAATAAAGCTAACCTCGATGTTTTATAAGGCCTGATATACTCAGCAATAAAGGAGGTAGCCAGAGATGGGTATTCTTCGAGAACTGTTATAAACATACTCTGTCTTTATGTTTAAGATTCGTGATTTCTGTACCCATAAATAGTTTTAGGCAGTTCTTAAATAACACCTAAGATCTGTTAGAGTTGATAATAATCCATTATTTACTCGTTTATTGGAGCAGAGGGGCGACAAAGCGTAATATTCCTTACAGGACCTCCCATTTTTTTGCTCTAAAATCATAAAAATATTAAATTTTTTCGACCGGTTTCTTATGTTTTCTTAGAATGTTATCTAGAAGGGGAATTCAAATTTTAATTTTTGGTGCATGTTCATTCAGGAAAATACTGTTAGGAAGGAAAACTAAAGTTTTTCCTTTGATTTTGACGGTCAAATGTAAATTTTCTTAATAAATTGTCTTATTTACTTAAAGTGGCTCTATTATTTCGCACAGCTCTTTACAGGCTCTGCCCTGCCTAATACAAGGTCAACCCCAAAATTGGACAAATGTTGACTGAATTTTATTTATGGGATAATGTTCCACTATAAAAATGCAATTTGCGCCATAAAACACTTTTCAGAAGTGATTTAGAAACGTTTAGTGCGTTGTAACTTCAGTGGCTCTATTATTTCGCACACCAGTGTATATTTTTGGTTTGATTCGAAAAATTAGAAAAAAATATTTGGGAGTTCTCTAACTATTTCGCTAAAATGCCACACAATAATTAATGTGTACTGCTAAAACTTCATCAGAAATATGGTTTACCATCGCGAAAGCTTATTTGCTTACTGTGATAACTTATAAGGATAGGAAATTAAGAGAAATTGTAGAAATTAAAAAGCCTATTATTCGCTAATTAGTTAAAATCAGTTGATGTGCATCCGTTTTTGGATACAGCGAATCAATCGCTTTCAATATTTATGCATATTTCGATGTTTCACTCAGCGGCCAAAGTGTGCCGCCAGTTGCATCACACAATGCAAAAAACCTTAATGTGTCGAAAAGTCGCACAATGTGCATACGATTTTGAGCGCATCCGGTTTCAGTAGCACCCATCAAAAATACGTCAATATACCCATATTTCAATTAGATTCAAGAACCGCGGATGTGCCTCCACATTTTATTTTGCGTAAGATACCCATATTACTCGCGTATCCCTGTAATTTATGACACGCGTTTTCGCAAGTATTATAATCGCGTATAAAGGATTCCATTTACGTAAAATTTTTTTAAAGAAAATCGCGGTTTAGTTCGCGTATTTGTCAAAATATATTTTTGCTGATTTTCCTATTTTCAGGGTATCTATATACGCGGTTTTAGTGGATGGATTCGATCGCGAAAGGGCTCATTAGATCCGTCGCGTAAAAAACTAAATTCACGCGGGGTTCAAAGGAAATTCAATGAAACTTGTAAAATTTACACGCAAAAAATAGGTTTTTTAAGAATATTCACGCATCAAATTTTGGTCTTTAGACTCCAATTACTAGGATGCTGTATGGAGCACACTCATGAGATACACATTAAACGATGTAAAATCACGAGTTCAATAATCCTATTATGAGTTTTGAATATTATCTTGTTGCGCGTCCGGATTATTAAAAAATTCAAAAAACACCGAAATTCCGGCTTCAAAATGTCAGCATCAATTTTAGGTGGATGCAGTAGATATATCGAAAAATCTTACACTAGTATCATGTTGCCCATGGAGTATTCTTTGCGTCTTTCTTTGGGCCTATGTCTATGAAATGTAAGGTTAAGCCATAAATCGGCAATACATTGATGCCAACACAGCTTCCACGAAAATGAATTTTAATGGTCGACATTATGGGATCCCTCATAAAACACTTTATTTTAAAGAACTACAGTCATACTATATAGAATATGTTAATAGTTCGCGAATTCTGTAAGGGTGAAACTCGGATTCATCGATTGTAAAACATTTTTGGTTTTTACCATATATGTATGTATATTTTCTAGTGTTTCTCGTTCATTTAGCGGATCGATTTTTTTTTCATTCCGTTCACCTAAAAGATCCGGGTCTTTCACTTTGTTCGTTAGCACCCTTTCAAAATGTTGTATATCCAAAACGAAGACAACATACCAAAATACCTAAAATCTGGAGCAACCGTTCTGTGGGTGTTATAGTACAAACCCACTGGGTTTCAAATGTCAATTCCTTTACGTATACGTCAAGTAAATCCTAATTAAGGAGGTTAACCCTGAAAAAGGCTATAATATAAACATGGCCTTATATCAAAACGTGGATCTATACGGACAAATTTCCGGGGCAACGTTTTTCCCCTAAAAAGACTAAATATCAAATTTCAGTCATTTTGATGTGGGCTATATAAAAACGTGGGCCTATATTGATAAATTTCCTAGGGATGAGAAAATGTGATTACATCCAACAAAATACTGAAAATCTGAAGGTATGGGGCTATATAAAAACGTGGACATGTACTGACAAATTTCTGGGCGAAAGTTTTTTGGTCCCAAAGAGGACTTAGTACAAAATTTCAGCAATTTCGGTGTGATATTGTTGCCAAAACTTCAAAATACCGAAAATCGGGAGGTACGCTTCTGTGGGTCTATATGAAGACGTGGACTATACTTCTCTTCTGGAATATTGTATACTTCCATGGAAAACAAAATACCAAATTATACCCATTTCGGTGTGATTTCGAAAATTGGGAGGTACCGTTCTATGGGGACTATATGCAGATATGGCCAATACCAACAAATTTTAAGTAAACGGTAAAATATTATTCCAAATTTCAGCCATTTCGGTGGAATAATGAGTCCACAACTTTTTAAAGTACCAAAAACAGAGAGGTACCGTTCTATGTGGGCTATATGAAAACGTGGGCCTATATCGAAAAATTTCTGGCGGATAGCTTTATACGCCCAACAAACACTTAATACCAAATTTCAGCCATTTTGGTGGGATATTAAGGCCACCGAAAATCGGAAGATACCGTTATATGGGACTATATCAGAACTTAGACCGATATAGCCTATTTTCAATACCAAACATCCTAGGAGTTATTGAAATTTCTGTATCAAATTATAAAGCTCTGTCTTTAAAATTGCGAGCTGTATCTTGACAGACAGACATGGAAGGAAGGACATGGTTATATCGAAATAGAAGTTTGTGCTGAATATATGTACTTTATAGGGTATGCGACGAATATTTCGATGTGTTACAACCGAAAGAATATATATATATATATATATATATATATATATATATTATTACTTTTTAAAGAAAAGTAATACAAGAATAACATGAACATCTTAGAGGTAGTTTACACTATCTATCAATGTCATATAGCACGAAAAAAAAGCCATTCCATATCTACCGACGGAGGCAATGTGGAGACGTAGTTTTTTTACATTTTTGCTGGTGTGGGCCCACAGAGTAAATGGCGTAAGGAAAATCTCCAATATTGCAAATATTAGCGAATATATAACGATGGAAAATTTCATGTCGTATGACATTTACATATAGTGTAAACTACCCCTTAACAAACAAAAATGTAGAACATAAACGGTAAACTATTTTCTCCATCTTCTTCTTTCGTTATTATTATTTTCATGAATATTATTTTCATGAAAAAAATTTTATTTTCCTTGCAAAAAATTCTATTCGCTAAGGATACACTAGAGTAATTTTAATGAAATTTTGACATGAAACTTTGCAGTTTTTGGGAAAAATGCATAATTTCAAGAAACTAGTGTACACGGTTTCATGTGTTCTGCAATTTTGCTTTGTTGCAATATTCGTATGAAACAAACAGACCGTTTTATTTTACATTTTCTTTTACTTTCATGTCAAAATTTCAGTGAAATTACTCTTAGTGTGGCCCGGGACTAAGTGGATTAACAAAAACTCGCCGATGCTTCTATGTATTGTATTTATGTTTTCATTGATGCTTTGATTTCACTCAAATCAATATAGGTATGGGACGATTTAACTTTTGTATGCCAAATCATTGGAAATGTTGTTAGACAGTAAAGAAATTAATAGTACGTTTGGATTTACGAAATTCTCTGGACTTAAAATGGCAATTCCATTGAGTAACCGTCAAATAAATCCTCGTCTTACAGAAGTCCAATGGATATCTGATGTAGGTATACTCGTATGAAATTGACATTTGAAATCCAGTGGATTTCGTAAATCTAAACGTACTAGAATACTCTATGTACATACATATGTATGTCATATACCACGTTTGATAAACATTAGGTATAAATGTAAGTTAGGTAGTAAGGTGTATGAAAAAATTACAAAAATTAACAATTTTACTATAACAACATTGTACTTACTTACTTAGCTGGTCTATTACAGAACATTTGTTCCATAAGCCGAACTAAGAAAAGATCTCCAATTCTCTCTGTTTAGTGCTTTGCTTTCTGGAATACCGCGCCTTGTCATCTTCATCCTCTTGTTTGCGGCCCGAATTTATACGCCTTTTTAGCGGGTTCATCATCGCTCATTCTTATGATATGGCCTAGCCAACGCAATCGTTGCATGTCGATACGTTTTCGTTGTATAGCAGATACAGCTCGTGGTTCATACGACGCACAATGGTTCAGGAATCGATTTTCCTGGCCAAAAATCAAAATTTTGTTTTGTCAAAGATATTTAATTTATATCGTCTGCTCCGTCGGAAAATGTCGTAAGTCCACTTTTTTTGGAAATCGCGTTTTTGTTACAGGATGATAGTACAAGTCAAAACACGTCGTATGATACAAAGAAAATGGTAGTATGTCGCGTTTTTCTATATGTTTTGCCCTTGTCGGAAAAGGTCGTAAGTCCACAAAACGTACAAATTTGAGTACGAAAAGGTCGTAAGTCCACAGCAAAATGTATACTTTAAAAGAATACTACAGCTAATGTAGTTCAGATATAATGTTTAACGTCATCCATGGTTGGGTTACAATGTAAAGAACTAGCCTATACTTTTGGATGATAATCGGATGATATTTGGCGGAGCCTGTGGACCAAACTTTTGAACAAAAATGTGATAATTTCTATACTGCAACGAAAATTTACATTTGAAATCTATTTTCCCCTATAAGCGAACTGATTATGCAAGATGGACCTCTGGCCTTTTCATTGATACAAAATGGGATGCTGTATATGTTCAAAAACCTCATATATTAAAAAATTTGTAAAAAAAAATCAAAATGTTTACTGTTTTTACTGTCGTATATCTTACTTAACTTTATCAGCTGGTAATTTGTGGTTTCTCTAGGGACATTCATAGGACATATGACATTCACATAACGAGATTAATTTGTATTCTGAATTCAATAAAGTAATACCTTCTAACGGACGGGTAAGTGCAATGTTTATGTTATTAAATGATTCTAAAATAATAATTGATTGAAATGTTATTAAACTATGAAGTCATCATGGTTTTTGCTAACAAAGAGAAGTATGAATTTGGATTGGAATTAGACTATGGTGTCATGGGTCTAGTTCCCTATGGTTTTCACGGTGATTCTGAAAGCTCTGATGACGTCAATACCAAACATCCTAGAAGTAATAGAAACTTCTATACCAAATCACGAAGATCTATGTTAAAAATTGCGAGCTGTATCTTAATTTTAAAAGACGGACAGACGGTCATGGTTATACCGACTTAGAATTTTAATCTGGTCGAGTCTAATTGCTAAAACGGAAAACGGAATCGTTCGTAAGTTTTATATATAGCGCATTTAAAAAATAGGGCACAGTTTTAACCCGCTCCTCCGAAATTCAACAAAATATATAGCCTACTTCCACCAAGGGACATTCCTGTGCATAGTCTGAAAATTACATGGAAGTACTTAGGGTCGGTGATTCAGCAACTGTTGCCTCGCAAATTAATTTTCTGACCGATACTTTCAGCGTTTTTTAAAAAATAGGGCCTGCCCCGCCCCCTCCGATATTCAAAAACTATAAAGCCTATTTTCACCTCGGTTGTTCCTTGTATATTCTCTGAAATTTTCAAAAAAAAAAATAGGTTCAGCCGTTTTTGAGTCTATGCGGAACATACAAACATACACACATTGTCTTTTATATATACGATTCAGAGTTCGGTTTGAATGGCGATTTCATTGCCTTTGAATGCATTCACAGAAACCATTGCCTATTGTCGACAGTTCACATCACTTCAAAACAACAGCACATCACACCATTCATCACAAGAGTGTAAGACGAAAACAGTGCATAGCATTGCTTGCCTTCTCTCAATCACACCTAACACACCTCAAAGGCAGCGAATGATGTGAATGGTCAACATTTTTGATTGGAAAGAAACGTAGGAGACTTTATTATCGATTATTTTATTACATGTAACATGTTTTTCTTGTATTTCATAATATGGGGAATAATATGTAATTCAAGATTATTTAAGAAAAAATAGTATTAATACATATAATAAAAACTTTAAACCATTTACTCAAAGAGTGACATAACTAAAAAATGCGTTTTCTGAGTTAGCAATTTATATTTTTACTAAGACTTTTACTTTATCTTGTGTCAAATTTTCAAGCCTATATCTCTAAAACTCAACGAAATACAGCTCATTTACTACAAGTTTATCGTAATTCAACAACATAGTTTTTTGAGTTTATGAAGCACTAATAGACTTCAAATCATGCTCTATCTTGCACTGATATTTAGCTCTGATACGTAGTTATTTATATATTGATAAGTGGTTATTTTATTTTTTGTGTAATAGTCTTTTTAAGTTGGGAAGCCAAATTTCAATCGCTAACTTAAAACGAGTTTTTCTCGAAACTCCATGTTTTGAGATGTGTCACTCTTTGAGTAAATGAGCGATATAAATAGAAAGTATTTACTTAACATTTTACAAAAAATAAAAATAACCAGGATAGACCTTCTTTAGATATACCTACGTAAAATAATTATATGTGCAAACTAATATTGTGATATTTATCGTCGAAAACAAAATACATTTCCAATATTATTTTTACATGGTAGTTAGTGCTTACGATTGCTTTTAAAATATAAAAGAAAATTGCGTTCTTATTAATTTCATATTAGAGAAAAATAATTTATAAAAAATTTGTCATAGAAAATAATTATATGTGCAATAACGAAAATTTGTAAAAAAATCATAATAATGAACAAAATTGTTGTACATTTAACATGATATTGTATTGTCCTTGTGGATTAGGACTTGTTGTGGCCTTCGTCCCATAGAACCGACTAGGTTTCTTAAGGTGTTAGTGGCGATATACTCCCATTCCGCCAATAATGCACATTTAAATTTTTTCAGCGTCGTGCACTCCTTTGACTTCGCGAAAACTTTAGCGGATAGTATGCCCCGAAGGGCTTCAATGGGTATGTGGACATGTGTTATAGCTGGCCACTCCAATAACCGTACATTTCGTGCATTTAAAAACTCCTTTGTAGGTCCAACAGAGTGATTCGGGGCAATATCCTGCTGGAAAGTCCAATTTTATCCGTAGAGTTCTCCAGCAAAATCTATTAAGTTGTTCTCTAACAACTAAATTTATGTTTCGGCACTCATTTTTGTCGGAATAATCCTAATCCACAAGGACAATACAATATCATGTTAAATGTACAACAATTTTGTTCATTATTATGAATTTTTTAAAAATTTTCGTTATTGCACATATAATTATTTTCTATGACAAATTCTTTATAAATTATTTTTCTCTAATATGAAATTAATAAGAACGCAATTTTCTTTTATATTTTAAAAGCAATCGTAAGCACTAACTACAATGTAAAAATAATATTGGAAATATATTTTGTTTTCGATAATAAATATCACAATATTAGTTTGCACATATAATTATTTTACATGGGTAGTATAAGACAAAAATTTATGATTTAATGGCCAGTTTATCTAAGACATTGTTGCTCGCGCATTTACGATTATTTTAATTGTTGTTAATACAGCTACATATCGAAGTTTGTTGTAATCTTTGAATTAGTTTATCTAAGAAAATGTTTAGAATTACAATTATTTAAAAAAATTAAAATATCTAACGAAAACTCATGAAAGACGAAAATATAGATTTCTCTTAAATACAGTTGTGAGCAAGGAGATTTCAATTTTTTCCTTTTGATGAAATGATTCAAATATTTTTCAAAAAACAGAAATTTGGTAGTATTTCGAACAAATTTAAATTCGAATAGCCTCAGTGAAACATGCAACTAGAAATATGCTTGTATTCAAAACCAATACTGATGGATAAAAACTATTGTCAAATTTAACAAGTGAAAATGCCGTCAAGTTTGGCCAACACCGAACTTTGTATACCCTCCACCATAAATTATGTTGAAAACAGATTTCCGCCGAAAATATTGTTATTTGAGAGATCCCATCATGAAGAAGAGTATAGTAATTGAGTCTAAGAGAAAAATTATTTTCAAGTTTTTAGTGCATTTATTAATAACTTAATTATTTTAATAATTTTTTTATTTATAATTGTTTAGTAAATAGAGTTTACTATTCCGAACAAACTCCTCCGAACTTCCGAACAACCTTCACCGAACCTCCGAACAACATCTTCCGAATTTCCTAAAATCCTCTTCCGAACTTCCCCATATAATCATGCCCCTTCCACCTTCAACGGAACCCCATAACTAAATTACAGTCAATTTAGACTGAAAATGTAGATAAAAACTTTAAAATACATGAAATCTGGTGGTACTGTTATATAGGGGCTATACACAAATGTGGACCCATATACACCGATTTTTTTATGAAAATGTTTTCTTACCTCTTAAAAACACACAAATTTCAACCAATTTGGGGGCAAATGGGGGTAATACCTTAAAATTTCCTTAAATTGTATCCATCTAGAGTGATTTCCACAGACGGGCGGACGTAGAATTGTACGCTTATCAAATATGTACGCTTATCAAATATATGTACTTTGTGGGATCCAAAATGATTATTTAGAGGATTTACAAACGGATATAGGACATAGTATAGATGAGGGTATAAAATAACTCGCCAATATGTGTTAGAAACATTATAAAATCACATGAAAGACAATTTGTGTTGACCAGTCTATTAATTATTTACTCACACTGCACTGTAATGCACTAAAAAGGCAACGAAAGCATAGCAAATACAGTGAATGCTTTGTTATGTTTACTGCAATTTTGTTGCTTGACATGTAACGGCACTAGAAAAATAGTGTTGAAAGAAGGCAATCATCAAAAATAATGAATGCACGTTAAGCAATAACATCAGTTGATATTTGCGAATGCATGCATGTCAATAGCAACGAACGAATGAATGCATACAAAACACGAATCATCTCAATCTGATCTCTGATACGATTTCACACAAAAGTTTTGGTCCATTAAACCCGCTAATAATTATCTCATCACCATGTTAAATTGCAAGCTTAAACTCAAATCATTCTTAAAATTTCGCTCCGATCGGAATATTACTGCTATCTACAGTACAGCTACAAAGTCGGGTAAAAATTGTGGATTTGGTCTATTTCACACCTTTCGATCATAACCAACATCTAATGGGGTCACTTGTAGTCGGAACCCGACCTCTCCACAAAATTTCGTGACGATCGGTCCAAAATTGAGGCCTGGAGTTTTATTACAATTGTTAATGGATAGACGGATACACATAGCTAGATCGCTTTATCTCATCAAGATATGAAAAAATGGCAAGGGGAGGGGGTCTACGACGAATATTTCGCGATGTTACACGAATATTGGACAAAACAAACTTATAATACCCTTTCCACATTGTTTTGTAAATTATAAATATTTTATTTTAAAAACGTCCGTAAATTGTAGGAAAAGGTCGTAAGTCCCTACAAAAATACAAAACTGTACAAGAAAAAGGTCGTAAGTCCAAAGACATCCAATTATCTCCCAAACGCGATGGAATTTTATCAAACAAAGTACAGGTATTGAAGCGGAATAAATAAACGAAAAATACTGCCTTTACCACCACAATAAAATCTTTAATACAGAAAGCGCTGGAATGTTTTTTCTTCCTCCTGAAAAATTTATTGAGAGGGACTTACGACCTTTTCCGACGGAGCAGACGATATATGGGATTCGATAGTAAACATATTGAAACTAAGGAAACCAAAAAATTAGGCCCAAATATTGGAAGGTGTGGGCGTGGCGTGCCCCTAAAGACGAGCATTTTCCCCATTTTTGGGAAATACGTCATTTTTGCAAATTTCTGGAGAAAGACGAAGCTATTTCTCTGAAACTATAACAGATATTGTGTTCATTGTTTTTTGTAAGGTAGGTAGGACTGTGGCCTTTACCGTAGCGTTTACACAACATGATCTATTTTATTTTTCCTCGGGTACTAAATTTTATGAAATTCCAAATTTAGTGGACTAGAACTTTTGTGGAACAACATGGAACAAAGTTCTGTTTTCACAGAAAGATGCCCGAAAGTCTCCTCTTCCAGCCCATATATACTTTTGTTCCCGTCCCGTTCCGTCCGTTTAACACTTTTTTCAATTTATTGAAATTACATGGGTAAAAATGTGTGTTTTTCTATACTGTTTCCATATGAATTACAGTTTTTTGACACAAATTACAACTTAGTTGAGTATATGAGTTTTTGTACGAGTTATATAAGTTTTATTAAAACCCAAGGAGAATTTTTTTAACTTTTGAAAAAATTAAATTTTTTTTTTGTAAATTTTTTTTTTTACAAATTTTTGAAAAAAATTTTTTCGACATTTTTTCGATTTTTTTTTTAGTTTTTTTTGGTAATTATTTTGTTTATTTGTTGGTGTTTGACCATCTTTAATACATAGGAAGATATAAAAACCACAAGAACACTCATATTTTGATGAAAAATAGTTAAAAAACTCAAAAGTTTAACTTTGACCTTTAATTTCTCTGCAACTACTAGACCGAACTTGACCGCTTATAATTCGTCTGAAAGCTGATTGTGTTATCTGTCTAACAAAGAAAGAATTATGAATATATCTCTATCCGTTCAAAAGTTACAGAATTTTGACCAGGAAAAAACGATTCTGAACCACTGTGCGACGTCGATATTCACCGTCAACGCAGATTGGTCCATAGATCTTTCGAAGAATTTTTCTATCAAACACACCAAGTACTGCCTTGTCTGCTTGCGCAAGTACCCAGGCTTCTGAACCATACATCAGCACGGGTAGTATCAGTGTTTTGTAAAGCGTTGTTTTTGTTTGACGAGATGTGGCTTTATTCCTAAACTGCACTATTCTTCTTCGTATTTCACTACTGATGTTGTTGGTTGTGTTTACGGCGGTACCGAGGTAGACGAAGTCCCTTACTACCTCAAACTTATTGGAACCAACGTAAACAGTTTTCCCGATCTCTATGGACGCATTGCGCGACGACACCATTAACTTCGTCTTCTCGCCGTTTACCGTCAAACCCATTTTTGACGTTTTCAAAGGTATCAGTTACTTCCTTTACCGATCGAGCTATGATATCAATGTCATCGGCATAAGCAAGTAACATATGGCTGTTTGTATATATTGTGCCACTTCTTTTCAGCTTCGCATCTCGTATAACCTTTTCCAATAGAATGTTGAAAAGATCACACGAGAGGTCATCACCTTGTCTGAAACCTCTTTTGGTATAAAACTTCTCGGAGAGGTTCTTTCCTATTTTAACTGACAATCGAGTGTCAGTTAATGTCATTCTACAAATCCGGATGAGCTTTGCAGGGATACCAAATTCAGACATGGCTTGGAATACCTTTGAACGTAGGGGGCTGTCGAAGGCTGCTTTGTAATCAACAAAAAGGTGGTAAGTGTCGATCTTCATCTCTTGCGTATTCTCCAGGATTTGCCGCAGGGTAAATATCTGGTCGATGGTGGATTTGCCAGGTCTAAAGCCGCATTGGTATGACCCAATTATTTCTTTCAACATAGGCTTTAGTTGTCCCTGACACTATCTTGCAGGCAATAGGGAGAAGACTTATGCCCCTATAGTTAGGGCATACAGTCTTATCTCCTTTCTTGTGGACACTGCACACGATGCTCAGTTTCCAATCGTCGGGTACTCGTTCTTCCTGCCAGATGGTGCTAACTGGCTGATGAATACACCTTATCAGCGTGTCGCCTCCTGTTTTGAACAGCTCGGCTGGTAAGCCATCGGCTCCTGCTGCCTTATTATTCTTCAGCCGACTTATTGCTGTCTTTACATCGTCTTGGCTGGGCGGTATACATTCAATACCATCTTCTGGGATTGGATCTGTGGTATCTTCGCCGTCTTCGCTACTATCGGATATCAACAGTTTGGAGAAATGTTCTTTCCATATCCTGAGCACACTATCTGTATCAGTTACCAAATTACCTTGCTGATCTCTACAGGAGGATGTCCCTGTACCAAAGCCATCAGCTTGATGTTTCACTCTTTGGTAGAATTTTCGGACTTTTCTGGCTCCTGTACATCTCGATATTTTCACACTCCCGTCTTTCTATTTCTCTCTTTTTCCTGCGGAAAAGGCGTTTCGCCTCTCCTTTTCTCCCGATTTTTCTCTTCGGTAGCAGCACGACACTCCTGGTCATACCATGGATTCCTTGGTAGAGGTCTCTGGTATTCAAGTATGGATTTTGCGGCCGTTTGCATGGAGTGGACAATATTTTGCCATTGTGCTGATATGTTATCGGGACGAGGAGCGCTTTCATTAAGCAATTGGGCTAATTGAGTGGAATATGCTGTGGCTATCTGTTGTGTTTGCAGCTTACCGATGTCCAACTTCCGCGTTGTATCTGTTCGTGCTTTATTTGCTTTATTTACGTGCCTTTGCTGCAACAAGGTAGTGGTCCGAATCTATGTTTGCTCCTCGGAACGATCGTACATCCAATACGCTCGATGAATGTCTTCCATCTATCACAACATGATCAATTTGATTATTTGTTCTTTGATCTGGCGACAGCCAGGTGCCCTTATGAATATCGAGATGCTTAAATCTGGTACTGCTAACTACCATGTTTTTTCCAGCTGCAAAGTCTATCAGCCTCATACTATTGTCAGATGTTTCACTGTGGAGACTGAATTTCCCGACTGTTGGGCCAAAGATATTCTCCTTTCCAATTTTGGCATTAAAATTGCCTAGAATAACTTTAATGTCACGGACAGGGCAACGGTCATAAGTTTCTTCCAAGCGCTCGTAAAATATATCTTTGATCTGAAATTTGACAATGAACTTCTCTGCTAAAAATTGCCGAGATAGGTCCACGTTTGGGTATAGCCCCCAATTGACTTTTAGTTCCGAAACTTCTACACCAAAAATCGTCAATATAGGTCCATGCTTTGGAATAGCCCCCATATAACGGTAGCCTTGATTTGCGTTATTTAGAGCATTTTAGCAAAAAATTTTAACCGAACTAGCCGTAATTTGACACTTGTGGTTTTCCGCGGACACGAAACTTCTCCACCAAAATCGTTAACATAGGTCCATGTTTTGGTCAGCCCCCTTATAAGGGTACCCACAGATTTTTGGTATTTTTAGCTATTAGCTACAATTTTTAACTTTTAACCGAACTATCTGTAATTTGACACTTGAGGTTTTCTGCGGACACGAAAATTTTCCATCAAAAATCGTCCACATAAAGGTACCATAAGATTAAAGAAATTTTTAGATACATTTCTTGGCCAAATTTAGGCATTTGGGGTATCAATGGTCGAACAATTTTTGCACCTAACAGGAAACTAATTATTGTTGTTGGCGTTTTTTATTGTTGGACTGCAGAATTTTACATCTTTGTGTTTATTTCAGCTTGAGTCCATATTTTGTTGTAATTCAATTGTTTGAATAACAACAAAATATTTTAAAGTGGATATGAAATTATTAGTTGCGGGCGAAGGGTAGGGAATACTATAGTTTCAGTTGTCACCAAACAACTTCATCAGTTCCCTTTTTCGCCGACTCTGTATCGATAAACAGGTCAATAAAGCCATCATTAAATAAAATGAGAAATTTGCTGTATGGCCCTAAAGCTGTTTACTCTACAATTTGAGTCGAACTAAAGAATTTCATATCCACCACTGTTCGCAAAGAATTCGAACATAGGAATGTTGCTTCAATAAGCGGGGGTAAAAACAACAAGAAAGTTGTTTTTGCATTACGCATTGGTCAACAAGGCCGTGCTGATGCCTATTATTGTTGTTGGCGTTTTTTATTGTTGGACTGCAGAATTTTACATCTTTGTGTTTATTTCAGCTTGAGTCCATATTTTGTTGTAATTCAATTGTTTGAATAACAACAAAATATTTTAAAGTGGATATGAAATTGATTAGTTGCGGGCGAATGGTAGGGAATACTATAGTTTCAGTTGTCACCAAACAACTTCATCAGTTCCCTTTTTCGCCGACTCTGTATCGATAAACAGGTCAATGAAGCCATCTAGCAAATTAAATAAAATGAGAAATTTGCTGTATGGCCCTAAAGCTGTTTACTCTACAATTTGAGTCGAACTAAAGAATTTCATATCCACCACTGTTCGCAAAGAATTCGAACATAGGAATGTTGCTTCAATAAGCGGGGGTAAAAACAACAAGAAAGTTGTTTTTGCATTACGCATTGGTCAACAAGGCCGTGCTGATGCCTATTATTGTTGTTGGCGTTTTTTATTGTTGGACTGCAGAATTTTACATCTTTGTGTTTATTTCAGCTTGAGTCCATATTTTGTTGTAATTCAATTGTTTGAATACCAACAAAATATTTTAAAGTGGATATGAAATTGTTTAGTTGCGAGCGAAGGGTAGGGAATACTATAGTTTCAGTTGTCACCAAACAACTTCATCAGTTCCCTTTTTCGCCGACTCTGTATCGATAAACAGGTCAATAAAGCCATCTAGCAAATTAAATAAAGTGAGAAATTTGCTTTAGGGCTATACAGCAACTAATCAATTTCATATCCACTTTAAAATCTTTTGTTGTTATTCAAACAATTGAATTACAACAAAATATGGACTCAAGCTGAAATAAACACAAAGATGTAAAATTCTGCAGTCCAACAATAAAAAACGCCAACAACAATAATAGGCATCAGCACGGCCTTGTTGACCAATGCGTAATGCAAAAACAACTTTCTTGTGTTTTTACCCCCGCTTATTGAAGCAACATTCCTATGTTCGAATTCTTTGCGAAGCAAAGACGACATAAAAACAGTGGTGGATATGAAATTCTTTAGTTCGACTCAAATTGTAGGGTAAACAGCTTTAGGGCCATACAGCAAATGTCTCATTTTATTTAATTTGCTAGATGGCTTTATTGACCTGTTTATCGATACAGAGTCGGCGAAAAAGGGAACTGATGAAGTTGTTTGGTGACAACTGAAACTATAGTATTCCCTACCCTTCGCCCGCAACTAATCAATTTCATATCCACTTTAAAATATTTTGTTGTTATTCAAACAATTGAATTACAACAAAATATGGACTCAAGCTGAAATAAACACAAAGATGGAAACTAATTATTTTATGGTGGAGGGTATGAAATGTTTGGTCCGGCCCAACTTAATTTTTTTTACTTGTTATAATTGGAATAAACCAAATGTATCATATTGTTACGGAATTAGATTTAACTAATGTCCGTGTAGACGTTGTTTTATTCCCCGATACGATTTGTACCAAATAAAACAGGGTTCGTTTTAGATTACGTTTCTACAATGCTTTATTTACTTTATTACACTTATTCAGAACCGACTGTTATAGCTAAGCACACAGCAAGTCTCTAGTTAGCACGCAGCTATTCTTTAACCGATCTGTTCAGTTCAACGCTTAAAACACAACTCACTCGTCATTGCCAGTTCCCCTGTATTTATATCCCAAAGTCTCCCTGTTCGAGAGTCCTCTAGAAAATGTCTGGCAACTCCTCGAATATGTACAACGAACACACAGACGCACATTCGCACTAAGCGAACAACCAGACTCACATACATGGGGTATGATCAATGACGTAATTACAACAACAAATAAATGCAAGAAAAGAAGTAACAAACTAAACGATAATTACATGATTTTGGCAAAACAAACAAAAGAACATTAACAAAAGGTAATGTAACGACTAGAATGATGAAGAGAGTTCTACATGGTAGTTGTTGTTGCTTAAATAAAATAACTGCGTAATAAAACGTTACGTTACAATTCAAATTTTTAAATTAACGGAAATTAAACTAAATTAACTTAAACCTATCAGTTACATTCGTAACATTGCCTCCCGCTTAAGCCTGTTCGTCCCGAATAGGCACAGTTCCCTCTCTGTGGTATGGGCATTGGTAACACTGCCTCCCGCTTAAGCCTGTTCCTCTTGACTAGACGCAGTTCTCGTTCCGTAGTGGTGGCAACCGATTTAGATGTACCCTCTACTGCGTCAGCTTTGGACTTCTGCTCTTCTGGACGTTGCTTTCTCTCCAGGAATCTTGACGTTATACCTTCTTTCTTTGTGGTCACCTTCCTAAGTGCCACCTGGTCTTCATCGGACTTGTTCTTCCTTGTTGTACGGCCGCTTTTCGATGGACGTTTCCTCGACGTACATCTTCGCTTTTTCCTCCTCGTTGCGAGATTTTTCCGCTTTCGTACTGGCCATTTTTCGGCGGCTTCCACCTTCAGCGTACGGACATCTACAGCGATTTCGTCAGATTCTGCGCTAGGTCGACACATGCTTTTCTTCTCTTTGTAGCCCACATTAATCGGTATTTCCACATTGGACCAAGTCATCACACGGTGCTTTATGTCCAGGTTTATATCGAAGGCAATCATGAAGTCTACACCAAGTATAACTTCGTCCATAATATCGGCCACTACAAAATCGAAATTTACAGATTTTCTACCCATGCTCAGCCTTTGGTAGGCCTTTCCATGCACCGTTGTAGTCTCGCCTGTGGCCGTCCGCAATTTGACTCCATTTAACGGCAATACCTTCCCTTTTACCAAATCCGGTCTAATAATGGACTTTGTTGCACCGGTGTCCAATGTCAAGGTACGCAATACACCATTGACGAAGCCTTTCACCGTTAAGTTGTGGTTCTTCTGCTGGACTATGGCTATAGAAATTGTGGGACCATCGTTTTCATCCTCTGCCAGCGGCGCCTCGTGATCGACGGAATTCATTTTATTTGATTCACCTGATATCTCTCTTTCCAGATTCTTGGCCACCGGTTGGTCGTCGCTTGGATCTGGGCCTTGGTCGTTCCAATATGCATTCTCGTGCAATGTGTCCAGCTTTACGACAGTTATAACAAGTCTTTTTCGTTCTAGCAGCCCCTCGTTTCACACGCATCAGTGCATCTTTCAGCAGGTCGACAACGGTCTGGGAATTGTTGTCCTCAACTTGCAGCCTCCGCACGTTGTAAGCTTTAGGTTTCACCAGCATCTTCGCGGTTTCTTGGGCCAGGGCAAATGACACGGTTTCTGCGAATGTTCCTATCGGTGCCGCATACGTCGCAAATTTTACCTCTGGATCACGAATACCACTAGCAAATGTCTCAATCTTTATGCGGTCCACCAATGGATGTGTCTCTCCTGGATATGCCAACTGCGCCAACCGCTCTATATCAGCCGCAAAGTCTTGTAAAGTCTCATTTGGCTTCTGGACTCTTCCCCTCAGTTCCATTCGGTAGATCTCTTGCTTGTGTTCACTACCGTACCTACGTTCAAGAGCAGCCATTATATCTCCATAGTTGTTCCTAGAAGCGGCGGGAATACTCTGTAATACGTCAGCAGCATCACCCTTCAATGCCATAAGGAGTGATACCGCCTTTTCGTTGTCGTACCAAGAATCTCTAGCAGCCACTGTCTCGAACTGTAATTTAAACACATTGAAAGAGGTTGAGCCGTCGAACACAGGAGTCTTGATTTTTAAGGTGTTATGAGTAGCTCTCACTGGGCCACCTTTGATTTCCAGCTCCGACATTTTCTTCTCCAGGTTCACAAATTTCTCGTCATGGGCCAGAAATTTCTCGTCAACAGACAGAATCTTTTTATCCAACTCTTTAATTTGCACCTCCATGTTTTCTACTCTCTTTTCAATCACTATCGTGATGTTCTCTAGTTTCTCGTTAATTTTTCTAGAATTCTCTTCCAACTCCTCTTTTAAGTTTCTTGAATTTTCTTCAAACATCCTAGAATTTTCTGCCATTAAGTTTTCGGTGATTTTTCTAGAGTTCTCCTCCAACTTTTCCTCTAATTTTCTGGAATTTTCTTCGCTCTTTCTAGACATCTCTTCTAACATCTTACAGTTGTCAGATTTCATTTCCGCCATAAGTCTGGAAGTTTCTTCATTTTTCTTATTCATTTCCATGGAGCTACCTTCTATTTTCTTAATTTCCAGCATCATCATAGCCAGCATTGATTTCAAATCGTCTCCACTGGCAGCTACCGATGAAACTTCCTCAACGGAGGATTCGCCCTTTGCCGATAACTCGACTTCCTCCTTACTGTCGAACTCATATGCGTCGATGTTCATTCCACGGCGCTCGAACTCTTCCAACAAGCGTTTTTGTAGTTCGGCCTTGTTGCCAGTAGAACACAACTCCAACTTACTTAGCTCCTTCTTCAAGTCTTCCACTCGTAGATCCTTAAACTTCATTGTAGGATGATCGTAATCTCACTGCTGACACCAATTGTTACGGAATTAGACTTAACTAATGTCCGTGTAGACGTTGTTTTATTCCCCGATACGATTTGTACCAAATAAAACAGGGTTCGTTTTAGATTACGTTTCTACAATGCTATATTTACTTTATTACACTTATTCAGAACCGACTGTTATAGCTAAGCACACAGCAAGTCTCTAGTTAGCACGCAGCTATTCTTTAACCGATCTGTTCAGTTCAACGCTTAAAACACAACTCACTCGTCATTGCCAGTTCCCCTGTATTTATATCCCAAAGTCTCCCTGTTCGAGAGTCCTCTAGAAAATGTCTGGCAACTCCTCGAATATGTACAACGAACACACAGACGCACATTCGCGCTAAGCGAACAACCAGACTCACATACATGGGGGATGATCAATGACGTAACTACAACAACAAATAAATGCAAGAAAAGAAGTAACAAACTAAACGATAATTACATGATTTTGGCAAAACAAACAAAAGAACATTAACAAAAGGTAATGTAACGACTAGAATGATGAAGAGAGTTCTACATGGTAGTTGTTGTTGCTTAAATAAAATAACTGCGTAATAAAACGTTACGTTACAATTCAAATTTTTAAATTAACGGAAATTAAACTAAATTAACTTAAACCTATCAGTTACATTCGTAACAATATGTTCCGAAGCGTGTTTACCCCCATTATCTTTTTCTGAATATTACATCTCTGTTATCACGAAATCAATGAATGACAAGTTAAGACGCGTCAAAAGATTACCTAAAAGTAAAAAATCCTTTAATGCAAAAAATCGCGGAAAATTACGCGATTTTATTGCTCGTTCATTGATTTTGCATTTGTTATTTGCGACAGATTTCTGTATTTATTGCCTTGATGTTGTTATAAACAGGTAAATCAACTCATACATATGTATGTACAAAAAACCCAAAATTATTGAAAGAATTTCTTGTTGTAATTCCTAATTGAAAATCTAAATTGTTAAAAATTTATCGTTTGCAATAATTTAGTTGACTAACTGTATGTGGTTTTAAAGAAGTCGTAGATTTTTCAAAGAATTTTTAGAAAAAACGAAGGCCACAATATTCGTTCTTTTCTTAAAGGATGTGGAGCAACAACCAAAACTCATAATAAATGTGTCTCAAATAAAATTGTTGGGACACTGTTCCTGATTTTGGACTTGCCAAATGAAGTGTTCCTGAACTTATTATTTTTTACTTTCCTCCGAAATTTAATAGCACTGCAATCAGTTTTCAGTTCTTCAAATATATATTTTAAACAACTGTTCTTGTAAAAAGTTCTTGGAAGTTCCGGCCCTCCACGTGAAAAACTTTTAACTGATTGACGCCAACTAGAATAAAATAAAAAAATCAGTCTTTTTATCGTTCCTCTTACCAATGCAAAACTGAATCTATTACAAGATAATCGATATTGCGATTTTCCCTGCTACGCGTACGAACATTGTGCACCACCAACTGTTTTTTATATTTTTAACAAAAAAAAAAAAAAAAAAAAAATACACAACCCTAGGATTTGTAGTCGGACACGCACGCTCTGTGCCACCGTACTCATTACTAAGTAAGTAGTGAAGTACGTAGTTTTACCTTGATAATTACATTGTAATGGTTTGCATCAAGCTGTATTCTTAGAGCGTTTTCAGACGATAGGGTTTGACTGCTCAAAAAGGTGGTTTCCGTTTTGACTCTCATTCGTAATTTTCACATCTAGTGTTGCGTTTTTGAAGTCATTTTATACAAGCGTACTTTTTGAACAAAAAGAAGTACGGTTTTACATAAATGTACCAAAAAAGTCTATGTGTGTATTGTCACTTCTTACGGGATTTAACACAAAAATAATTATTCGTTTACATTTTTATTCTTACACATTTCGCACACACACATTCTTAATTTTATAAAAATATGTGAGGAAACAGTTATTACTTTTACCATGATCAGATTTACATTAGGCAATTTTCCTTGACGGATTTTTTCGTCCCCTTTTATACAAACAATTCTGTTCGAACATTTTTTTATTTCAAAACATTTAAAATAATCTCAATTACGAAAACTATAAAAGAAATTAATTAAAAAATCATAACATGTTCTTGAAGTAATGTTTGTACCTATAATACAAAAGAAATAAAAAATATTTCATGAACGAATTTATCAAAAAAGTACTTTATGTACGTTCACTTACTTCCACATTTTGTTTCAACACTGGCACAGTTTGCGAATGAGAACCAAAACGGACAACGCGTTTTTGAGCAGTCAAACCCTATCGTCTGAAAACGCTCTTACTTTTTTTTGTAAATTTAGTTTTCAAAATGTAATAGGGTCTACTCATAAAATTAGAAAGTTCGAAATTTGCTACCATAAAATACTGTTTTTCATCCTAAACGTGTAATAAAAATTACCTACGAGAGTTCTGAATGCTTTACATTTATACCCCGTTTATATATAACCGGATTTAACAAACCGACTGGGTTTTAAATGTCAATTCCATTCCTCATATTTCAAACAAATCCTTATAAAGAAGGTTAACCCTGCAAAAAGCTCTAATATAAACAGCATATTACATTTTGATTGAAATTTGTTCTATTTTAGAGGATTTTCAAAATATATTTATGTTTTTCCTAAAACAATTTTTGCAACGACCCTATTATTCAATATTTTCTTTGACAATTAATTTTCAATAAAAGCAATGTTGTTTTGTAAATTTGTTAGTTGTTGTAATTCATGCATTTACCTTATATAATTTGCCTTGGCTTGCACATTTGTTCAAAACATGTTGTCATATTTTTCAAAACAGTAAGTAGTTGCATTTTTTAAACTGTTTAAATATTTCAACAACACCAATTTTTATTTTTTCCTTAGCGAATTCACTCTAGCATGTATGTACATATGTATTTTTCACTCACACATACATCGCATATACAAATAGTTGAATATTACATATTCACATAGTATACATACGTGCCAATGTATTCTGTGCAGATGATACTATTATCATTAATAATATTCTGTTGGCGGAATAATATAAAGCGTATGTACCACCACAACTCATTTACCTTGCGTGCGTGCATAATCCAGCATCTGCGAATGTACAAACACATACACACGGACATTAAAAAAATAATTCATACTTTGCATTACGGATATGAAGAGAATTTTTCAACTGAATATTATATTTTTTAGAGCTCCCTCTGTAAAATGGAATGGATTTTTAAGTTTGGCTTTTTATTTGTAACTCGTCGAAATGAGAAACTGTCAAAAATTGCTTTCACATGCAAATTTGTTCGAAAGTACGGGGACAGACAAGAAACAAGGTACATATCTCGAAAAGTCAAAACTGGCGTATGGAACACTTAAGTATGACACCGACGATGTATGGGCGAAACTTTCAATTTGAAATACATGTATTTTGTTATTGTATTTTTGAACGCACACGCAACACGCAAAGTTATAGGTTTCGCCCTATAACATAACGGTATTTAATTCTAGATTTTGTTTACATAATAGGTCTGTACGATAACTTTCCCAGCAATAATTACTCAGCAAGTTCCAGCAACCTCTCTCAATGAATTTTACTCTCTCAAGCAAGAAAAATTGCAGAAAGTTATCGAAAAACATTTTGTAAGAACTTGCAAGAAAGTCAACTGTTTTCCGAAAAGGTATGACAATTATTTTGGTTTCTTTTGATATTTTAAAACAAATGAAACAAAAACATACATACATTTTAAAATTGCATTTTACTTATTTAAAGCAGAAATACTGTCCACAAGGCTTAAGAATATAAAAAAATTGAAATTGTGAAATTTTTTTGGTCAAAAATCTTGACATTTCAAGTTTTTTACATTGAACAGCTGATTAAAAGTCAGCTGGCCAAACTTAAAAATTTTTACGGGACAAAAGCTTCGTTCCAGAACTAAAAAGTTTTTACACATTTAACACATTTTTCCCCAAAATGCGTTCCCGTACACGAAAAAAGTTGCAAAATGTTCACTTCTCTTTGAACAAAAATGGCGCCAAATAGCTTTCTCTTTAGAAACTTTTTACACGACAAATTTGGGCGAGCAAAATGTGCAACATGTTTGCCGGCTTCTGATTGGTTGATTCGCCGACTTTGACATTTGTTCCAGTTTTTTTGACGTTTCTGACATTTTTCCGTTTCCGTACATTTTGGAAAAATGTGTATGTGGAACTCATTTTCGACAGTTTGCTCCTTTGACACTTTTATCATTAAAAAGTACTGGAACGAAGCTAAATTTTGCCAGCAAAAATTTGCAAGTTCTCAGTCACAGAACTTTCAAAAAAATTCTCTCACCACGCTCTCTTTTACTGAACAATTTCGTTATCTAAGAGCATTCAGTAAAAATTTGTACGAATTTGTACAAATTTTTGGGTTATCGTACAGACCTAATAACAAACCTTAAACTACAGCGGTTAATCAGCTGATCTACTTAAACTACTGATAGCATGTTCCCACCAGCGTTTGTATTACGTTGTTCGCCTGTCGATATACGTACACGAATTAAGCCGTTCCCACGACACCAATCGTCATTCACAGTAACATACATACTTAATTTTTTCTCATTTTTTGTTTCTTGTTCTTAAGGAAAATTGAAGAAAAACACACATAATACACATTAAATGAACAGGAAAAACGATAGCCTTTCCTTTGAATGTATGTTATATATTTAATTACACACTTTTCATTCATATATTCCATTAATTCTGAAAACGCGATTTTGAACTATGGACAAGAAGTGTGAGTGGAATTAGAAAGGAAATATAACTTTCTTCCACCTGCACCTATAAAAAACGTTTTGTTCATTACTTTTCATTCATCACCTTCTTCTTTTCTGAATTTTTTTGTGATTTCAATAATTTGTCGTTCAGAGAGTATTTGTACTCGAACAACATTGAAAAATCGTCGTTCGCTTACCAAATTTTGTATGGGGAAATAATTAATATATTTGTAGTTAGTCGAAGGTCAGACTAGAGAGGTTTCGTTAAAAAATTGCGTTGAATTAGCAGTTCCACAATCGACCTCTCCAATACTGCAATTTTATGATTTTTACTCTAGTGTGGAAGTCGATTGTAGAACGCCTAATTAAACGCAACTTTTGCACGAAACCTCTCTAGTCTGACAATCGACTTATAGCTGGTTTATACTTATGCTCCGAAATCCACTGGATTTCACAAAATCCTGAAATACACCCCGTTGTTTATACTTAATTTTGTTGATTTCAAACATATCCAATGATCAAGGTAAATGCATAGGTGCAGCTGATGAAACATGCATTTTCAAAAAAAGTTTTTGCAAATTTAATTTGTAGTTAAAAATAGCCAACAATATACAAATTTACCGCTTTATTTCGAAAATATTGGTAAAATTGTGTATATCAACATATGTCATAATTACTGTGTATAATACTAACAAATGTACAAATAAAAAATTGGTTCATAATTAGAAATTTTGATTGATAAAGTTGTATTCCACAACTTGCAAAATAGTACGACTTGCACAATTTTCCTGTTTTGTGCGTTTTTGTATTAAACTCGCACTTCTCTTTAAACAAAAAAGGAGCAGAATAACATTTTCTGCTATACAAATTTGGCCGAGTTGAAACTAGCAGTTTGTTTGCTGGCATCTGTTTGCCAGATACGTTGATTTTACATTTTTGATAAAGTTTTTGCAATTTCTGCCATTTTTCCGTTTCTACGCTGTTTGAACAAATTTGTATAGGAAAGTCTTTTTTGACATTTCGCTTTTTAGCTAATTTTACCATGAACAAAGTACAGGAACACAATGAAATATTAATATTGCAACAAACTATGTAATTAAATATTTTCCCCTTGTTTACAAAATTTTGATATTAAAATTTTTGTCGCAGCAATTCGCACATCTACCTTGTTTATTGTTATACGTGAAACGTGTTGCAACTTTTTGTACTTTTTTAGGCAAAAACAGGCTTGTGTGAAACATTAATATTGCAACAAACCATAGGTCTGTTCGATAACCCAAAAGTTTGTACAAAATTTTACTTTGCTGTTCGATAACAAACTTGTTCAATAAAAGAGAAATGAGAAGTAGTTGCAAGAACTTGCAAATACTTTTTACTTGCGAAGTTATCGAACAGACCTTATGTAATTAATTTGTTTCACCTTGTTTACTAAATTTTTTTGTTGCAGCAATTCGCACATCTACCTTGTTTATTGTGATATGTGAAAAGTGTTGCAACTTTTTGTAATTTTTTAGGCAAAACAGGGTTGTATATCATGAGTACTGTGATGTGATGTTGATTTCGCTGAAATCACGAAATGTGATGATTTCGTTGTAGTATGCGAAATCATGGTAAATTGTCCTTGATTTCTCGCGAAATCACGAAACGATGCCGAATGTAAACCAAACATTATGGCTAGAACAACGAATAGAGAACGAACGGCGTACCGTGGAAACGGCACATAACAGGTTAGTTCACATTGAAAGATTTATCGTTAAATAACATATACTACATTTTTTGTAGTACCTCTCGGTTTTTCGTATTTTGAAAATATTAGCTGTAGTTTTGACCGAACTACCTGTAATTTGACACTTGTTCGTAGTGATAAAAAAACTTCTCCACTAAAGCAAAGGTGTTCGGTGCAATGAAATCACATTGGATATCTTCAGCATCTGGATCTTTCTGCCCTCATCCTAACAGCCTTTCAGCTTGGTTTTAGACCCCACATATGTATGTTAAAACCTCATCCGTCTTAGACAATTTCTTGTCGATCTTGCTATGGATATTTTAAATGTTTAACTGACCGAATTAGCTGAAAATTAGGTATTTAGGGTTGTCAGCTGTCAAAAAATGTATCTACCTAAAATTGTGGACATGGGTACTTTCGTAACAGAAAGAAAACTATGTCCTGGTCCACACTAAAGCGATTTCAATGAAATAATTTCATGAAATTAGGCGTTCTTAGATCGAGTTCCATAATAAAGTAATTTTATAGAATTGCTCCAGTGGGGAAATCGATCTAGGAACGCATAATTTCATGAAATTATTTCATTGAAATCGCTCTAGTGTGGACCGGGACTAATTATTCCACATTAGATCAGAATATTTCATGGTGGAGGGTATAAAAAGTTCGACCAGACCAAACATAACGTTTTTTACTTATTTAATATTTTAGCCATGGTTTAATAAGAATGATTAGCTAAAGCTTTCTGTCTATTCAATTTTTTTCTTTCGACCGATGCCAAACAATTTTAAAAACAATCAAATTCAATGATTTTTAATATTCTTTTTAGAACATTTATATGGAAGAAATTCGTCAGCTTTGCATTGAAACACACATGTTATTATATCCACAACTCGATTATGTGGAGAAAGCTTGACACTTCATTCATTTTTCGAGTTTTTTTAAATGCTCAAAAATGGTAATGTAAACAAACCCACTTGTTGCTTTTGTGTTTACTAATTTTGACGTTTTAGGAATTCAGGAAAAACAAGGGTTTTATAGATTGTTTTCATTTAAATCTACCTCTTTACTTATACCATGATTTTAGGGTTTTTTTGTTGTTAAATGGTAAAAGATCATTCATTCTTACAAAAAACAAAAAACTTCGAAAATCATCACCCTAAGCTGCATATCTTTGCGTAGGATATCTTATGTTCTGCATCGTCCGACTATAGCCTCTTCTTGTTTGTTACTTTTACATTTGTGCTGTGTAGTTTTCGATATAATGAAAACAGTACACGCATAAATTAAATCATAGCCGGCTAGGATAACTGATTTATCGTACGCATATGTGTAAACAATATTTTCATATACATATTTATGTGCATATTATATATATGTGCGTATATATGTGCATATTATATTATATACATATGTGCATATTATCTAAGCAAATAAGTATAGCTACACATGTCATAATTCAGGCGCTTAGCGCCAAAATGTCCTAACCCACGTGTTCAAAAAAATCACACAGGCTAAAAAGATCTATCTGGAATTTTTTGAAGTTAATACTAAAAAACTCCATATTGCATTATTTTAGAAGGATGTACAACCGAGTGTTATACAATGCAATAGGGGGTTATATTAGTATTTATTTCAAGAGGTTCCGGATATATCTCTATAGCCGGTTTGATTTTTTGAACATTTGGGTTAGGCTGTTTTGATTCTGAGCGCCTCAATTACACATTCTAACATTGTGTTGATGCGATTTCAATTCGTGTAAATCGTATTAGTACAAGTTAGTTAAATTATAATTTAATCTACCTGCATGTGTATAGTTAATTTTAATCTCGATAAACAATTAAATATTAATTGTAGCAGATGTTTAATCGCCTGTGTTATTACAAGCAATTAGTTAACGGATGAGAGAGTTGAGTTTGTAGTATAATGTATACCAGTGAGTGATTGTTTATCTTTCCGATCTGTGTTCAGTGATTAGTATACGTCAATGGCACTTTAAATTTCGTTTAATATTTGTTTAAATTGTAAGAATATTTTACACAAAACATTGTGCGACAGAGATATACCCTCATCCTGTGTAAAGTGAAACTTTCATCAATTGACAATATCGAATTTAACACCGGCTACGCAGATTTTGTGACACTTTTTTGTAGTAGTATGAACTGTCGAAAAAAAATATATATTTGGTTTGAAGCTCAAAATTGTTGCGGTGGGTGTACTTGAAGGAATGGACCGACATAGTTCATTTTGAAAGTGGATCTTTAATGGGAGATTTCCTTTCGATAGATATTGTGCCCACCAGTCATTTCAGTTGGTCGACGTACAACTTAGAGCTTTTAGACCACTATGTCAGCTTTTGGGCTATTTTATCAAAAAGTATGGACTTGTCACTGAAAAAAAAAACCTTGTACCATCGTAATGGGGACAGCGAATAGAAGTTGTTACAACAAAGATTCATAGTCCGGTCAAAATAGACATGCGTATAAGGGGGAAATAGCAAAAATTCCCACAAAGCTGAATTTTGGTGGAGAGCTAGGGTTGGCCATTAGAAGCAACGTCCTAAAAGTCCCCATCGATCCCATGTGTGCAAAAAAAGTTATTCGGGGTCAAAGGTCATTTTTGGAGGCATTATTCAGTTTTTTTTTAATTTTTCTCAAAAACGGTAAGACTTAGCAAAAGCCGGCTAAATTGAAAGTTGTACATTTAATAATTGTCTACAAGAGCGGTCTTTATGACTTTTAAAAAAGACTTACCATTTTCGAGATATCGCGATCTAAAGGTCAAATATAAAATTAGCCGCGTAAGTACATTATGAGGCGAACCGGTTAAAGTAATGACACTATGTGTTAGATACTTTCATAAGCTTTCAACCGCTATCCACTTTGCAGTAATCGGTTTAGTAGAACCGGGTCTAACCCGGTTTTTAAATTTGGCCTTTCGGGTCGAACCGGATCCGCAACCGTCGAAAATTATATATTTCCGTAATCAGCGCAACAAACCCTACCTTCTGAAAAAACTTGAAAAAAATCGGAGAGTTTTCGTTGGGGTCGTTCCCGTTGGGCTTACAATTACACATGTGGGTTAAATGGGCTATTTTTGCATAACATGACTCTAACATTGAATCACTACACTAAACACGCTCCGATTTTGTTGGAATTTTTTTAAAATATAGCTATAATTTCGCTCTTCAAGAAAATATATATTTTTTGGGGGACAGACCCGGTTACTTCGCTTATTTTAGTTATTTTAGCCGGTGCGTATGAATATGTGCATATTTCCCCTATAAGTGCATAAAGATCATGTGTTTTTTAGAACAGCTATATCTCAAGAATGGTTCCTCCTAGGAAAAAAATTATTAAGATCAAACTTGTAGATAATTTTTCTGTCTACAATATTTACTTTAGTCACTTTTTGATTAGATCAACCGTTTTCAAAAAATAAATCCGAAAATCTAAAAACCATTAAAATTTGACCTTTGACCCCGAATAACTTTTTTTGCACACATGGAGACTTTTAAGACGTTGCTTCTAACGGCAAACCCTAGCTCTCCACCAAAATTCAGCCGTGTGGGAATTTTTGCTATTTCAATGTCTATTTTGACCGGACTATCAAGAGATCTTAAAATGCGAAGGAGTTGACATATATACAGTGTGTAAACAAATATATTTTTGAGTGCAAACAGATATTTGTTCAGATGAAATATAAATACAAAACCAAAATCCACAAAAACATAAACATACACGCATTTATAAATGGTGGTGATTTTTCTTATATTGAAATGCATAGAAATACCAAACACAAAAGCAATAACAGACGCCTAATGTCATGTTCACACGAGCGTTTCAAATACGTTGTTCGCCTGTCGAACGACGTACACGAATTAACCCGTTTTCACGACACCATTCGTAATTAACAGAAACATAAACAAAATTTCCTTCATTTTTGTTTCCTTGTTTTCACGAAAATTTGAACCGAAAACACATAAACTATACATTAAATGAATAGGAAAAGCAATAGACTTTCCTTCAATGTACCTTCTATATTTAACTATACACATTTCAATCATTTTTCCATAAATTCTGAATAATTTTGTATTTTCAATATATTTTTATATGTTTCTATTTTCAAAATTAAAGAGGGAGAGAGACATGTCAAAACAATGTTTGTGTATACAGACTTTCAGTTATTTGTTTCCTTTTTGTTTCTGATTTTTTTACGCGATTTTGAACTATTGGACAAGAAATGTGTGTGGAATTAAGAAGGAAACACAACCATCTTCCTTCTGCATCTATACAAAATGTTTAGTTCATTAATTTTCATTCATCTTTTTCCTTTTTTCTAAAATTTTTTAAGTTTTCAATTTTGAATTTAGACATGTCATAATGAATTTTTTCGATAAATTCTCTCATTTGTTAAGCTGGGTACACATTGTCAGTTCTGAATGACAGCTTTGTCGTTGCTTGCTAGTGTGGCCGTTCATTTTTATCATTCATCACGCAATCACAAAATATTTTGTGGTTGCTGGACGGTTGGACAGTTATCGATAATTGCAAAAAATCGTCATTCAAAACTGACAATGTGTACTGTACTTTAGGGTTGGGACATACTTATTCGTCATACAGAGAGTATTTCTAATCGAACAACGTAGAAAAATCGTCGTTCGTTCATAGAATTTTGTGTGGGGAAATATGTAAGTAATTTATTCGTAGTTATGGGTCGAACAACGAATAGAGAACGTAGAAACGGGCTATAAATGCATACAAAAATTCAAATACATACAAAAAATAGTGTTACACTTTTATAAAGAAAAACAAATAACAACAATTAGCCATAAAATATAGAAACATCGTTGAACGCTTCTCGTTAGTTATAAAATAGAACACATTCTCCTCAAAATTTAAATCAACGGGAAATCGGCATCTGCAATCAAATGTGTATATAATATTTCAAATATATTTATGTATATGTAAAATGTATTCATGTCATAATATAATAATTGTTGCACAAACATTCCAGGCGGGACAAGGGAGACTTCTCTCATATCAATGAGTGCACCCCGATTCATATTAACTCAATGATATGGGACCTACTGTTTATCGCCGAGTCCAAACCGCGTGCCTAAGACACCACTTGGCTGAAATACTCAGGAAATGTCGCCAACATTACTGAGGGGTATTTTGCCACCGTTGAAAATTTGATGTTGCCTGGCCTGGGAATCGAACCCGCGTCTTTCTACGTGCAAGGCGGGCGTGCATACCATTGCACCACCGTGGCACCCAATGTATTAATGTTATTACCAATATTAAATGCGATTTCTTCCTTGTCCAATATAATATTTCCATTCACCTTTTTGATTCAATTGCAAAATTTCCAATTATAAAATGTATTGGGCATTTAATTTACTAAAAAGCCCCGTTTCTTTAAGAAAGCACAAAACACTGATTTATTCACTCACTTTACCGTCGTTGAGTAACGACTGCCTTTGGGAAACTAAAGAAAAATGCTCTCTGTCTTGCTCGCAAAAAGAACAAAATGATTCATACCATTTTTTATCTCTTCGCTTGCTAGGTGTGGATGAGTAAATCGCAACAACAACAAAGAACGGAACACACGTGTTTGACCGCATATTGCATGTACACTACCAGCAAAAACAAACTTTTTCACCCTCCCGTCGTCGCTTCTACGTTTTATATTGCACCACACACACAACTCTTTATTATGAAATAAGCGAGAGCCCTGTTGTTAAGTTGTTTGACAAAAATCCTCTCTCCACCCATAAAAATATGTTCTAACATTGTTAAACCGGGATCTAGAACCTTAGAAACTACACGAAGTGTTTCCTGTTTACATTTATTGACTGATAATGCACTGATTTATTTAATCTAAAAATATTCTTAAGAACTAAATCGTAAAATATGACATAACCTAAATTAGATTAGTGTGTAGAAGAAAGAGAGGTAGAGTGCACATATGTGTGCGAACGCATCTGCCATACAATCTTATGGAGAGGTCGTAAACAAATGTGGCAAGCAAACATGCAGCACATGGTTATCAGTAGACATCGGATTTTGCATATTTGCATATTTTTTAATATTACAGATACGAAGATTCTGATTGGACCAAAATTCGTTTCAAAGAAATCTAAATTCAATGGCAGGGTCATATTTTGTATTTATTTTGCATATTTGCATATTTTGCATATGCACAAAATATGCAAAAAATATGCAAAATATGCAAAAAATATGCAAAATATGCAAAAAATATGCAGAATATGCAAAAAATATGCAAAATATGCAAACAGTTTTTGGCCGAAAATCGACATAAAAGTCGTAAAATTGACAATTAAAGTTGGGAAAAATCATCAAAGTGCCCTAAATTAAAATTGTTGGCCGTTTAACGCCGCTTTTTTAGCAGATTATTATGCTATTGAGACCCCTTACCACAGTGTGTATATAAAAATATGGTTATATGTATAATATAATACCATTTTTTATTATTAACCTATTAAAAAATATAAAATTTGTTAAATTGTCAAATATTTTATTTAAAATTCAATGTTTTCTTTGTCTTAATTTGTTGCATTAATCTGGTTTTAACTCAAAGGGAGAACGTCAATGTCGGATTTTTTATGCGGCACTCCACTAAAGTGTTTAGTTTAGTTAGATTTTAAGATTGTTAAAGTTTGAGCACAATTGGAATATGTTAACACATGACACTGGGTCCTCGTAGTTATGAAAATCTCGACTTTTTGGCTATTTGACGACTTCAGTTACCCATATCTATGAAACGGTTAAAACTATTTTTCCGTGTTATGCATTAAATTAAATGCCATACTATTCTTAATATTTCTTGCCGAACAACAAAATACGTAAGTAATACTGAATTCAAGATAATAAAGCCAATGTCCCGAAAACGCCTTAGGGTGAAAATAGAGTCCATTGTGAAAAAAACCTTTTTACAGTGTTTAATTTAACTTGCTTTTGTGTCTGTTTAGTTCAAATCTAGTAACTTATTTTCCACACAGTTGTAGTTGACCAATCGAACTAAAACTTTCCACACTTTTCAGACTTGGATGACAATACATGAATATGAAACCAAAACCAATATGGGTCCTTTTTTTAGAGCTCCCATATAGCAGTACCACTCGATTTAAAGTATTTTAAGGATTCTGGTTAAATTTTTAGGCCGAATTGGCTATAACTTGGCATTTGGGGTTCCCAATGGTACAGAAAATTCCTCACTAAAAATGTTGGACTCAGGTCAAGGTTTTGGTATAGTCCCTATATAACGGTACAACACGATTTCAGATATTTTAAAGTTTTTATCTAAATTTTCGGCGTAAATTGGCTATAATTTTGTTATGAGGTTCCCAGTGGTCAACAAAATTAAATGCTGTAAAGTTAAAAATAAAAAGTAGTTAAAAAATAAGTTACAGTGTTTTATTTACAAATGCACTTAAAGCTAGAAAATATTTTTTAATGATTAAATCTCTCAAATAAAACGCTTGCATTTGTATTAAAAATTGTGGCAATATTAAACGGCCACCAGCGTTTTATTTGAGAGAATCCATCATTAAAAATTATGTTCTAGTTTTAAGTGCTTTTATAAATAAAACATTGTAAATTTTTTAAATTATTTTTTATTTCTTCCCATGTTATCAATTTTTGGGAATGAAAACAAATGTCTTTTACATTTTGATCATATTTAAATTAATTTAAGGGGCTGACATAATGTGATTTTGGAGACATCTGGGTAAAGGTGACTTCTTGGTGATGAACTCGACTCCTTGCTCTGCTATGTCGTTCACAACTCTCAAGTTGTTTAACATCCTTTACCCTTCCTGGTAATTGATGTTCTGCGGTCAAGTTACAGGATCTTTTGCAAGAAATTCTGAGTTAATGCTTAATCTCTTGAACAACAAGTAAGTAAGTAAGTGGAAATTTCGGCAGTTGCTCTTTTGTTATACCCCGGTTACACTTAGCCGGATTAACCCAGTGGGTTTGGATTTCAAATGTCAATTCCATAGCCCAAACGTCAAATAAATCCTCCCGAAGTGGGTTAACCCGGCAAAAAACTCTAGTGTAACCGTACTATTAGTTTGGTTTTTTCCATCTTCTTCTGCTTGCTTTGTTAAGATTTTTGTCACATTTGGCTCTTTACGGTGGTTTGAATTATCAGATCAGGCCAACAAGTTCAGGACTAAGATACCACAGATTGTATATCATTTAGTTATTTCCTTTATTTGTTTCGTATTTCAATAAATCTTCAATGCGGTTTAGGTTTTATTTTGGACCAAAAAATATTTCTGAATTTCGTTTTCACTATTTTTTGTATAAACTCAATCTATTGTCTCTAATCCTTTTCAACCTATTGATTATGTTTACCCAATCCATCCTATATTATATCTACATAACCATTATCTTGTTCATTATAGGTTTTGTAAAATCAATAACCCACACTCTCATTTATAACACTCAGTTCTTGTCCTTTGATACAAAATAAATAAACAAAATTAGAAACGTTCTGGGCGCGTTAAACCGGACTCGAAAGATGAAAACACAAAGTGCTTCTACGACCTCTTGTTCTTGGGAAGCCAGCTGGGAAGTAGTTTTAAAACATTCGCGCCTACATCGAACTTGGATTTGTCAATCGCAGACTATTCTTATAGAAATCGCGTGAATATGTTTGTTTGATGTCCGGATGTGCTTCCAAACTTGCAGTCAAAATATCCCTCTCAATACTTCTTATAAATCTGTACGCAGGTACAGAAGCTCTCGACTTAACATCTGCTCAATCTGGTAAGACGCCATTATTCTAGGCATTCGTCTAGTTTCTCCCCTGAGCTACTGTCAGTTTCAGAAACGCCCAGGAGTTGTTCTTTACCCCCATACCAGATGATACCAGAACAGCAACCCGTTCTTTCTGCACTGTTTTGGGAATACCTGGTAATAGTTTTCCATGCCAGTGTACGCAAATAGCCTCGTTTTGGGGTATCTTCCTTGAAGTTGTTGCTAGTATTTTTCACTGTTTATTCTCCAGAATAAACCGATAAAGCCTCTAAAGATCATATATTTGTTGGGGTCCTCTCCGAGAGCTTCTACTGTAGAAAAAATGATACCACTAACGTTCCTATAGGACACTTTACAGGGATCCAGCAGCAATGACAATTTCATGGTTTTGGGACAGATGGTTCTTCAGATTCTACGAAGCGTTTAGCATCAAAAGAAGACCTATACCTCATTGAAAATCTATTGAAATACGAAAACATAGACAGAAAAAGGAAATAAAAAAATGATAAATCACCTGTGGTATCTTAGTCCTGAACTTGTTGGCTTGGCATTGTTTGATCCGACAGTGCAAAACACCGTAAAGAGTCAAATGGCGACAAAAATCTTAACAAAGCGAAGATGGAAACTTCTACGGAAATATTCGACCCAAACTTACAAAGGAACAACTATTCGAAATTCATAAAAAAGTCACATTAACTCCGAGTCGAGCTACCACAGATTACAACCAATTAATTACAAAGGACGAACAACTAAAACAATGTGTTCACCAAGTAGTCGGCTATACCCAGATAGGCTCCATTTTCGCCCTAAGGCGTACGTAGTCACGTTAATCGGGACACTGGCTTTCTATCTCGAATTCAGTAATACTTACGCATTTTGTTTTTGAATATAAAATAAACAGAATGGCCTTTAATTTAATGCATAATACGGGCAAATAGCTTTAACCGTTCCACAGATATGGGTCGCCGAGAGAGAGACGAGATTTTCATAACTTCGAGGCTCCAGTAGCACGTGTTAACTTATTGCAATGGTGCTCAATTGGCAATCTTATTCTTAAATCTATCTAAAATCTAATGTAAGTAAACAGTTTAGACGGCACCCCCGCCAAAAAAACTTCGGCATCGATTTCTTCCCTTTGAGTTAAAACCAGCCTAAAGCTACAAATTAAGACAAAGAAAATATTAAATTTACATAAAATGATTCATATTTTATCAAATTTTATATTTTTGCATAGTTTAACAATAAAAATAGTATTACAATACCATATACCCTACACCACGCCGTCGTAAGAGGTATCAATAACACAATAATCTGCTAAAAAATCGACGTTAAATGGCCAACAGTCTTAATTTAGGACACTTTAAAGTTTTTTTGATGATTTTTTCCAACTTTAATTGTAAATTTTACGACTTTTTTGACCATTTTCGACCAAAAACTGTTTGCATATTTTGCATATTTTTTGCATATTCTGCATATTTTTTGCATATTTTGCATATTTTTTGCATATTTTTTTGCATATTTTTTTGCATATTTTGCATATTTTTTGGCATATTTTTTGCATATATTTTGCATATTTTTTGCATATTTTTGATATGACCCCAAATATCGAAAAATTGACCCTCAAAACGCCTCGATCCAAAATTTGAGTCCAATCGGATGAGAAATAAAAAACATGCAAAAATCCGATGTCTAGTTATCAGTCTACACATAGATTACCTTACTCAATCAGAGTTCACATACAAACATACTCGTTTAATACCTGACTTGTGTTAATAAAACGTTATGGAATTTAAGTGTAATTTTCGAAATCAGTAGGTATGTTCTGGAACATGGATCATCCATCCTGTCATCTGATTTCCTGATACCTTGAATTTGGCAGTTTTTCTAGACTATCTGCTAACTAGCACTGCACCCAGCAAAAATTCCGTTAGTCAATATGTAACCCATTACAAAGTAATTTATACAAAAACATCTAAGTGCAAATTAACATTACGTTAAAAAATAAACAATTTCATGAAATCAGAAAATTAAAAGAGTATACCTTAAGTATGGCTCCCACCATACAATAATAAATCAATATTTACTGACAATAATTGTGCTAGATACCAGTAACACCAATGTACACTGTGTGCCTTAACCAAATTTAAATGGAAGGTGCTTACACCTGGGAAGTTTTTACAGATTCTGAAACTACAATGCTCATATATGAGAAATATCAAGAAATAAAAAAAAAATCGCCGCAGGGATTTTCAAATAAATCGCATTTTTAGGGGTTTGTTAGGTTTTCACTATTTTGCTTGGAAACCGCGAGTCCTATGAAAATGGGCCTAAAGAAAATGTTGTAGCTGTGAAGATTCTCCAGAAGATTGACCTTTATATTTTCGTAGGTTTTACCGTTTTTGAGATATAGAAGTTCAAATTGAGACAATGCACTGACTGTATCGACTCCTTATAAAACAATATCATGCTCAGTGCGCCTTAACTAACTTTTGATGAAAACCGTTTACGCATTGGAAGATTTCGCGGATTCTGAAACAGAAATGTTCATAGATAAGAGAAATAAAAAACAGTAAAAATCGCCTGAGATATTTTTAAATAAATCGCGATCAAAATTCACAATTTTAGTTTTTTTTAGGTTTGCTTGGAATCCACAAGTCGTATCGAAATGAGTCGAAAGAAAATGTTGTAGCTGTGAAAATTCTCTACAAGACTGACCTTTAGGTTTTTTTGTAGGTTTTACCATTTTTGAGATATGGAGGTTCAATTCAAATTTTTAGGTTTTTAACTTAAGTCTTCAAGATTTTGCTTGGAAACCGCAAGTCATATCAAAATGGGACTAAAGAAAATGTTGAAGCTGCGAAAATTCTCTACAAGATTGTTTTTACCTAGGTTGATTTATTTTTCCTAGGTTGTACCATTTTCAAGATATATAAGTTTAATTTGGGAAATTGCAGTAATGACATTGTTTTATAAGGAGGCGATACAGTCAGCGCATTGTCTCAATTTGAACTTCTATATTCCAAAAACGGTAAAATCTATGAAAATATCATAAAGGTCAATCTTGTGGACAATTTTCACAGCTACAAAATTTTCTTTAGGCCTATTTACATAGGACTCGCGGTTTCCAAGTAAAATCGTGAAAACCTAAAGAACCCCTAAAAATTTGAACTTAAATCGCGATTTATTTGAAAATCCCTCCGGCGATTTTTTTGTTTCTTAATATTTCTCATCTATGTGCATTGTAGTTTCAGAATCTGCAAAAACTTCCTAGGTGTAAGCACCTTCCATTTAAAATTAGTTAAGGCGAACCATGTGTACGAATAAATAAATCAGTTCAAGGTATTATAAAATTCAAGAAGTTTCAACCTAAAAACGTTATTTTGGTGTGAAAATAAACGTAGTTACAAAGGTAAAACGTTCCAGCTACGCGCATTATGAACACGAAATGATCGGCCAAAAATATTCTTCCAAATTCTAGGAATAAATATTTGAGGATTCCTTGAAGAGTGGGTAAAGTCAAATGCTCTACATAATGTAGAAGCCTTCCTATTTCTAATTATCTTATAAAATAGAGATAAATTGCGAACGTCAACATAAGAATCAAAAGAACATCTATGAACATTTTCAACAAAATGAGATAAATGGTCCCTTCTAGGAATGTTATAAACAAAACGAACAATAATTGCTCTGTTCCTTTACGTACCTGAGGTTACCATTTGAGCTGTTCACCACTTTTACCATTTTTTGCCACTGTTACCATTTTTAAAAGTAAAGGAACAGACCAAATGTTGGCAAGTCTCTTAAGTCTTTTACCATACCAAATGTACCCGAAACAACCTCCAAGCAATAATTAATATGAGATATTAATAGCGCATGCCCAATTCTATGTTTAATATGAACTGGCAGATACAAGGCACATGCATAAATTTTCTGCAAAGATACTAACACTTTTCCGTATAGTGAATCAATATTGTATCTGAAAGAAAGTTCACTATCTAAAATCACTCCTAGGTATTTATGCCTGTCCACAAATTGTACTCTATCATTCTGAATAAATACATATGAATATGAAACTCAGGACAAAAATGATAAGAAGGTCAAAATAATACAGCTTTGCTCTTAGCAGGGCTTATAGACAATGAGTTATTATTAGTCCAGCTCACTACGTTCTGGGGAAGATGGTTGACCACTAAATAACAAGAAAATGTCGTCAGCAAACATAAATGTTCTGCAATTAGGAAAATCTGTGTAGACGGGTAAGTCATTCACATAGATTATAAAGAGGAGGGGTCCCAAAAGGCAACCCTGAGGAACTCCAGAGTAAAGCGGTAAGCAATCTGTTTGGTTGTCATTATAAGTTACATATTGGGTTCTATTGGTCAGATATGACAGAACAAGTCTACATGAGGTATCAGAGAATCTATATTCATGTAATAGTCTGAAGATCAGCCTGTAGTAGTTTATGGAATTAAATCAAGAGAAACTAGAACACTAAGTTTTCCAACATTAATATTCTCTCGGATGCTATCAGTCAGGCTAAGAAGCAAATGCGTTGAACTATGTCCTTGTCGAAACGCATACTGAGAGTGACAAATTTTGCTGGAACATTGCTGAATTAATTGGCCTTTAAGAACATGCTCAACAATTTTGGAAATGGCAGGAAGGCCGAAAATCTTCGGGTCCCCTGACGTACCTAGTTTTCGGTATCGGCACAACACGGGGTTTTTTCCAACTTTGAGGATATGACGATGTCATTATCACATTTCTAAGAATTCTAATTCACAAGACTGAAATTATTTTTGTATTGGAGTTGGAGTCCATGTCGTAATCTGAACTGTTGATGGGAACACAATATAAAAATCATTTTGGATAATGAAACAATATCAGCTGCGCTTGTATAAAATGGAGAATGGAGGAAGAAAACTCAAGTTCGTTTGCATTTAATGAAAACTTTTTATAATTAGTGTTTATATAATAAATTGTTTATACGAGGGCTGAACGATAACTATCTGGCCTAACAATGAAAACCCGAATATTTACCATAAAAAACGGTTTTATTGTTTTCCTAAGTAGTCTCCAGCATGATTTATACACTTTTTCGTGCGCTCAAACCTATTGGCGAGGCACTTTTCCACTCCCATTGAGACACCTCCAAAACATGTTTATTGAACGCTTTTACAGCATCTTCAGGCAACAAAAATCGTTGACCACGCCTTTTTTCTTGATGTGCTGGAATCAAATGAAGTCATTGGATCCGTAGTCAGGGCTGTACGGCGGATGACCCATCAATTCCACGTTTTGTCCGGTCAAACAGGCGCTGGTTTAAATCGATGTGTGAGAGCCCACATTATCGTGATGCAGAATGATTTGTCTTCTCTGGTTGGTTTTTCGACTTTCTCAGGAGACTTCAGGCAAACTAAATTATAGTGCACCACTCAGAATTAACCGTCCTATATTTCTCAAGTCATATAGCCGCCACACGGTCAGTTTTTCTGAAGAAACAGGCAACCTTTTGCTTCGTAGTGCTTCTTACATGAACAACATTCGTTTGATTTGGCTCGCTTTCGAAGACCCAAACGGCCGATTCCTGCTTTGTTTCAGGCTCCTAAGCATAGATCCTAGATTCGTTGTCTGCGACGATCTTAAAAACGTCGTTTGAAGCACCGCGATCGATTTTATGCAGCCTTTTTTTGAGCGATTGACCAATTTTGCTGGATCTAACGAGAAAAATAATTTTTTGCGGCCAGATGTTTATGCAATATCAAATGTTAGTTGGTAGAAGAATTGCCCGAGGATGCCTCTATCTCATGGTATTTGACATGGCGATCTAGCATTATCCGTTCATGCACGGCATATTTTTTTCTCTATCACAACGACCGATTTTCGGCGACCCTCACGACCATCGTGTTTTGGCGAGTGCCGACCACGGTTGAATCCATTAAACCAGTTTTTCATAGTCCTATAGGATAGTCCTTTATCGACATACAAATATTTAATTTGATCGATATACTCTTGCGGTGATTATCCACATCGAAACTTGTGGAAAATTCTTGGACGAAAATGTTCACAAGTAAATTCCATTTTTTGCAAAGTGATTTTTTCTGTTCACTGTAAACAACGCATAACATGGTCGTTCGACAAACTGTTCTGAGTAAGACTAGGCTAAAAACGGTCAAACCTTCCAAAAAAATTTCAAATGATGAATGCCAATACGCGGTGCTTTCTAGGTCAGGTAGTTTTCGTGCAGCCCTCGTATTATTGTTTTACACAAATAAAAAATGATTTTTTTTATTCTGGAATATTTCGCTGTGGCTTGCATTTTTGTTGCATCTTTAGATTGATTAAAAATATAATCCGAAGAATGCCTATAAATTCAATCGAAAGCACTGCATCAAAAACCGTGATTTGGATCGAAAATGGTGTACATCCCGCGCTCTCTTGTGAAATTCATTATTTAGTTCATAGAAAAAGATGTACGCCAAAGGCCCTTGTTAAAATAATGGGTTAGTAGGGGGTTTTGTAAGTAGTTACGACTACCAAAAAGTACTACAAAAACCCATTATTTTGGAAGATTTTTTTCGCTGGGCAATTGTTACATTTGTATCTAGAAAATGGTCACCTTGTTGTGTTGTGTTCCTTTACTTGCCTGAAGTTACTTTTTCTTCTTTAAGTGGTAAAACTGGTAGCAATTTTTAAGAGAGAACAAAAATGGCGTTGTCTTCAACCACAGGCTACCAGACAAATTTCATCTGGTAAAAAATGGTAGAACTGATTTTTCGACATATGTATGTTTGACGATTATTTGGCAATGATGAAAAACAATTATCAAAAACAAAAGAAACAAGTAAAAAAGTATCAGTCGGTTTTGCCGACAGAGATATACCCTCAGCCTGTGTATATTGAAACAATTTTTTCCCAAAATACGTATGTATTTAGGGGGTTTTAACAATTTTGGGCGTTTGAACCGACAAAAATGTTGATTAGGATTAAATATCAAAAGTTTTGCGGAAGAGATACTAAAAGGAATGGATCGACATTGACCGTAATGGAAGTGGATCTCCAGCCACAACATATGGTGCCATAGGGGGTTTTTACACTCTTCGGGCTGTTTGCTCAAGAAGTATGGACTCGCCCCTAAAAAAACTTTTACCATCGTAATTGAGGCATCGAATGAAAGTTGCTAAAAGTCTTAAAGTGAACTTATCCGAAATTTTGTGTGGGGGGTACCGGATGGAGTGGACAAATATAGTCCATATTTTAACCTGATCTGTATCTGGTAGATATATTAGGATGTGTAAAGTATAGACCAATTCGGCCACTCCCTTCACGAGTTACCATACGTACAATTTTTCCGAACATTTTTTAACTTTTGTGGGGGAGGTACCCGAAGGAGTGGACCGATATGGCTTATCTTCAAACAGAAACTTTGTTTGGACAAAATATTACTAAGGCCATATTTTGGACCGAATCGGCAGATCCGTACGAGAGTTATTTTGCGCTCCAACCACCTCACTCGGTGTCATAGGGGTTTTTTGCAACTTTCATGCTATTTTCTCAGGAAGTATGGACTTGCCCCTGATGAAACTTGTACTGTCGTATGGAGGGCAGTGAATACAAGCTGTTAAAACGAAAATCAAAGCGATTCGAGAGATGACCCTAAACTGAACTTTTCCGAAATTTTGTGTGGGAGGTACCCGAAGGAGTGGACCTATTGAAACCATATTGAAACTTCATATTAATCTGGTAGAAAGTTTACGCTATACAACGTATGGACCAAATCGGTCACTCCCTTCAAGAGTTATCGTGCGCACAAATTTTCCGAACATTTTCGAATTTTTGTGGGGGATGTACCGGAAGGAGTGGACCGATGTAGCTCATCTTCGAACTTAAACTAAGTTTGGACAAAATATTACGAAAGCCAAAATTTGAACCGAATCGGTTCATCCGTTCGAGAGTTATCGTGCGCTCCAGCCAGCAGGACAGACAGACAGACAGACGGACGGACATGGCTAGATCGACTCCAAATTGTCTGAAACACATTTGGTCCAAACATACTTGGGGTCTAAAACCATTATTTCGATGAGGCAAATTTTCATCGTATCAAAGTGTATATACCCTCCTTAGCCTAAAGGCTGAGGGTATAAAAAGCGAACGCTGACAAAACAAAATTAATTTTAATTAATTTTTCGTTCTTTTACCTTTGTGGTAAAACTGGTCATGAGAGAGCAATTTTGACAGATTTCTCTTTTACCACTTTTACCATTAAAAAAGAGCTTAAAATTGGTAGATCGGCATTTCGTCTAAAATATTTGCCCTTGCGCAATACGATTTATTGGGATTCTACTGTAGTAAAGTCATATACAGGATTAAATTAAACTGTTGGAAATGATTGCCGCCTAGTGAAATGTGACTTTATGAGTGGGCTGCTTGCTTCTAAGTATTTATTTCATTGGAACTTTTAGTTTGAACCATTGTTCGACTGATTGACATGTTCGTAAGTATGCAGACTTTTGGGATTTCTGTTAGTACATACATAGCAGTACATACATAAGAGTTCATACATACATATCGCTCATTTACTCAGAGAGTGACATATCTCAAATAATCAAGTTTCGAAAAAAACGCGTTTTATGTTGGCGATTGAAAGTTGACTTCTCACCTTAAAAAGATTATTACACAAGAAGTAAAACACCTACTTGCAAAGAGCTAGCCAGATATCAGTACAAATTTCTGGGTAGGATCAAGCACGATTTGAAGTGTTTTGGTGCTTCATAAACTCGAAAAACTTTCATGTTGATTTATGCGAATCTCTTAGTAAATGAACTGTAACTCATAGAGTTTTAGAGATATCAGCATGAAAATTTTACACAAGATAAAGTAGAAGTCGTAAAAAAATATATAAATTGCTAACTCAGAAAACGCATTTTTTGAGTTGTGTCCCTCTTTGAGTAAATGAGTGATATGTCTGTGTGTTAAAATGGATGTCAAGTTGCACTCATGAATGCAACTAAATTTTGGGCACAATGTAAATATTAGTTTCGATATCCTCATGGTATTTGCCGCTTAAAACCGGGATATCCACGTTTACTAAGAAATGTAATATTCTTGAAAGCGTGAACTATTTAACGAGATCCTTAAGGCCGAAACTCCATCAGTTCTTTGTTTGCTTTATTCGCTTTCCAAAATTAAAATTTTAAAGGAATATCAGAGCCTGTTTGCAAATCTGCCACCGTTCTCCTCTATAATTGGGCGTAAAAAAGTGATCAAAGCAAGCTCACAAAGCTGACCTTTTTTAAATTGTGCGTAAGTCTACGGCCTTAAAAAAGACAAATATACAAAATGGCGATTTGTTAAATAGTCGTTTAACAAACACGTGTTTAACCAATGATATGTTCCAGAAATTGAAAAACTGAATGGCTTTGTGGCTTCAGAAAATTTTGCTCAAATTTATTATTTAACCAACGCAAAGTCGTAAGAAAGTGAAGTCCAATCAGATTATTCAATGATTGCAGAGACTGTGTGTCTCACGTGTTTAACCAGGATACGTCCCAGAAATTGCTACGTTTTCTTCGCAGAGGAAGAACTCGTAGAAACTGAATGGATGTGTGCCTTAGAAAATTTTGCTGAAATTTATTATTTAACCAACGCAAAGTCGAAGTCCAAAGTGAAGTCCAATCTGATTAATTCAATGATTACAGAGACTGTGTCTCACATTTATGTATGGCACTGAACATTCTATTTAATATAGAACGTGAGCCAAAAGGATGGAAGAAGGAGAGCAGCGCTTAAAGCGAAAAAAAGCATAGAATGATTGAGTTTCGGCAATTATAAAGAAAATATTTTTCATTTCAAATTTTCATAGAACAAGAATCCAGCCCCAGCAGTGAGTGGAATTCTCTAACGCATTTTTTGCTTACCGGCAAAATTTGAGAACATTAAAACGCAAAATTATGAATGAAAAGTATAACTAAAAGATGACAACACTGTTGCTATCGGTAGAACTTAGCGGCAACTTAATTTTGGTTGCTAACTTATAGACAAATTTCGTTAATTACCGAAATTATAAGCATTTTAATTTTACCAATTTTTGTCGGTAACCAAAAAAACCGTAGAAAATCAACCATTTACTTATGCCCGCTTCCTTTCAAAATTGTCTATGGTGACAAACGTCAAGTTTTGTTTTTGTTTATATTTGTTTCATATAATATTCAATTTTCAAAACTATTAAATTTAAAAAAATGTGTATATTGTCAGTTTGTGGGTGGGAGAGGGTGTTGAAAGGCAAATGGTTACCATATGCCTCACCTCTCTCCCCCTCAAACTGACAATTGCCGCAAGGAAAATTGCCTATTGTAAATATGGACAACGTATCAGGAGACCTGTGAGAGGGGTTAGCTAGGCAGCTAAACAAATGCTGCGTGTCGTGTGGTCCGTCGCATCTATTCGGCCAGATACGAATTGAGATGGCTGCATTGTCTTAACTGGACTAAAACCACACGTGTTGGCAGCTGGCCTTTTCTGCTGCGATGGATAGGGAGTGACGGACTTCCTAAGCCAGAGAATGTGGAAAAGTAGCATTCTTTGTACTGGATATTAAGATACCACATAGTGATGAATGCATGAAAATTCAGGAGAACATTACATTGGGAATATAAACTGAAACTTCGGCATTTATTGATTATTTTTTGAGATGATACATTGTTAAATAGCCAAAACTTGAGAGGCAAGGGGAGACTTGTTTCATGTCAAGTGGGGAAAGCATGAAAATTCCATGAAATGTGTGATTTTTACAAAACTTATACTTCTTTTTTATTCCTTGTTCTTTATTCTTTTTGTTTTATGAAAATTAAATTTGTCATAATTTGGACATTAAAAGAAAACATATCAAAATGGGTTTGACACAAGTCGGTTACCAATGGAAAAAAATTGTAATCAGCTGTGAGCTCTGCAATACCTTCCTTATTATACCATGGGTGCAATATCAGGGCAAAACGTAAAAATTTGCGTGTTGCGTGTGCGTTAAAAATAACAAAAACAAAATACGTGTGCGTTAAAAATAACAAAAACAAAATACATGTATTTCAAATTGAAATACATGTATTTTGTTTTTGTTTTTTTTATATGCACGCGCAACACGCAAAGTTGTAGGTTTTGCCCTTAAAATTATGAAATATGTACATTAGGGTGACACAAAAAAGGAAAATGTTGGAAAATGATCTAAAAACCTTAAATATGGAATCTTATGACGATCGATACTGAGTTCTTCCCTTATGCTAATTGAAGAATATAGCTTTATTAAAAAAAGGTTTGAAACCAATGAGACATCGATGTTTTCTACCCATTCCGAATCTGAAATACTATTGGGGCTATTCTGTCAGTTATTTCACTTCCTCCCTGAAGTTTAAAGGGCGGTAAGTGAAAAATCGCGGGGAATTTTCGTTCAGAATAACCCCCTATATTAGAGTCATACCATATTAGAGTCATACGATGCACGTTCCAAATACGTAACCTTCAAAATACGTAAAATCTACCTCCAGATTCATATTGGGAATATACCAAAATATCAACTTATATTGATCGTTTTCGTCCTGGAGCTCATTGGATGGAACCCATTGAGAATCCGAAATACCAAGTTATAGTCACTACATAGTCACTACTATAGTCACAATCCTTTTAAAGACTTCACATCGAGCGGTATCGTTATACTTTCCAATCTGGGAACCTACAATACCTCTTCTATGGGGCTATATTAAAACGTGCATATATACCCACAATTCTCTGTATGCATGACATGTGGCTAAAGCCTTCAAAATACCGAAAACGGGAGGGACCTACTATTGGTGGCAATATCGAACCGTCTTCCTATACTGACAAAATTGTGGGGGAAGTTTTGTAGCCACAAAGAAGATATTTGCGTAAAATAATGTGGCAGAAATCTTCAAAATATCGAAAATCGGGAAGTACTTGAAAGAATCACTTTGGAAAAAATGGAATTTACTTGCGAACAATTTCGTCAGATAATTTTTTATAACTTTTGTCTTGGATAATCACGGCAAGAGTGCATCGATCAAATTAAATCTTTGTATTTCACTACTGGTTTAATGAATTCAATCGTGGTCGACACTCACAAAAAAAAACTGAGGTCGTGAGGATTGCCCAAAATCGGCCGTTATGCCAAAAAAAAAAAAAATAAGCCGCTCAAAGAAGGCTCTTGTGGATTGGTGCAAAAAAATTGTGAATAAAAACAATCGCGGTGCTTCAAACGACATTTAAAAGATTGTCACAGACGACGAATCTTGGATCTATGCTTAGGAGCTCGAAACAAGACAGGAATCGACCGTTTGGGTCTTCGAAAGCGAGCCAAATCCAACGAAAGCTGTTCATGGAAGAAAACCTTTGAAGCAAATGGTCGCCTGTTTCTTCGGCAAAACTTTCCGTGTGGTGTGAAAAGAAGAAATAATACAAAACTTTTTTTTTGCTAACCACAATGCAATTTAACTTTCACGGATAACCTCACTGTATTCGTTGAACTTTGATTGCGAATGAATACGTTCGTTCTATGTTATTTGGGAGATTCAATTGTAACTTTTTTGTGGAATAACGTTTAGTAAAATTTCACGAGTTTTGTTTTTGTTGCATTTTTATGTAAAGAATTGGTTTTGTATAGAGATGAACAGTGGGTAAATATAGATTTTTGGTCAACAAATTCATTTTGCAAGTTGTTTTTGATACACTTTTAATAGTTGTGTTACAGAATCTGCAAAAATAGTACTATTTAGTACTATTTTTCCAATTTTTAACCAGAAAACCGTTCCCTTATTCCAAAAAGTCGCAAAATTTAAACTTCTCTTTAAACAAAAAATGGCGATAAATTGGCTGATAAGATGATTTCGACATTTGGGCCAGATTGTTTGCAAGTTTTGTCATTTTTCCGGGAACGGATATTTTGAATAAATTTCTATGGTAAAAAAAACCTATAACTTTGCGTGTTGGGTGTGCGTATAAAAAAAAAACAAAAACAAAATACATGTATATCAAATTAAACAATATTTGAAATATTTCAAATATTTGAGCCTAAGGGCCAAGCCTATAACTCAGCAACACGCAGAGTTATAGGTTTGGCCTTAAAACCAAATACTGGCTATAAACCAATTATTTAGCTTCAAAACTATGCAATTCCAACAGACGCACAGTGTTTCAGAAATGGGTTTTGCTGGCCAAGAGCCCAATTTTTTGTCTTCACCGATTGTTAATTTCTATATGCGATTCGATAGTAAACATACTGGCTCTGTTCCTTTACGTTCAAGAATCTTCAAGTTTTCCCATTTTTATTCGAAAAGCGTTCCTTTACTTCAAACACCATACAACTCATATGGGAGCAGTTTGAAACTTTTTCTACTTTTGCCCGTTTTATCATTTTCAGAAGTAAAGGAACAGACCAATTGAAACTAAGCAAACCAAGAAACAAGTGAGCCAAGGCTATAGTCGGGTCGGGGCCGACTACCCCTGTACATAAGCTATTAACTGGTAAAATTCAAAATATTAAAATTGGGATAGCTTAGCGCCTTTGCTCTGAATCTCTTAATTAAAACAGGTCAATTTTGTTAAAACGCATTTAAGCGCAACGTCAGTATAACTCAAATAAAACAAGTGAGCAAAGGCTATAGTCGGGACGGGGCCGACCATGTGATACCCTACACCACTACCACTGTGCATAATCTTTTCACTGGTAAACATTTCTTTTAGGGAATATAATTCGACTACCCCAAACATAATATGCCACTTTCTCTCTGGCACCCCCATAAGCAACCAAAATCCGATCAAAATTGCGACCTGTATCGTGATTGCAAAAAATGGAATTGGGTGCATTGCCGACTATTGTGGTATCTCCCTTGTTTGACCACCTTCGCCAACCTACTTTATACCAATGTAAAGGTAATATTTTATTCTTCCATTGACAGGCTTTGTCGTTGGAATACCCCTACTAGAAGCCGATATATTCACAAAGATTAAAACTTTGTATTTGTCTCCACACGAGTTTTTCCCCATTCCGACCCTTAAATATTATCCGACTACCACCAAAATCAAAATTCTCAGTGGGGCCCCCATAAACCCCCAACATTTTTTGACTATCCGATCAAAATTCCAACTTGTAGCGTGATTACAAAAAATGGAAAATTTGTATATATTACTGACTATTGCGATATCTCTGTTGTTTGCCCACTTACGCACACTTACTTTGCATCAATATAAAGGAGATTTTTCCTTTTTCCATTGATTTTGGAATACTCCTACCAGAAGCGGAAATATTCGCATAAGAAAAACACATTGACTTTTCTCCACATAAGCTTTTTGCTTATTCCGACTCCTAAATATTATCCGACCATCACCAAACTTAATAGGCTTCTTCCTCTGCATCAACTCCCAACAAATTCGTCACGATCCGATCAAAATTGCGACCTGTATCGTGATTACAAAAAAATCGGAAAATGGGATGCATTACCGACTATTGCGATAGCTTTGTTGTTTGACCACCTACGCCAACCTACTTTGCATTATTGTAAAGGTGTGATGTTCTACTTTCATAGTCGGGCTTTGCTTTTGGAAGCTCCCCAACCAAAGCTGTGATTTTTTATTTTTTTTTTTATTTTTGCCTTATTAAGGCGTAGGCCATTTATAGTGATATTTAATTAATTCTCTTTCGAGTTGAGCTGTTAGGCCTTTAGAGATACATTGAAAAATTAGGAGTCTACCGAAGTCCCACGCATCCAACCATTACACTACGTTTCACGGGTGGTAAATCCGATCTTCAGGTGTATTAGGATGTTGTTTTTGTGGCAGACGATATTTGTCATTATAATTAAAATCGCAAACATGAAAATTTGGGTTGTATTAGCGACTATTGCGATATCTTCGTTGTTTGACCACCTACGACAAAATACTGTACATCGTTGTAAAGGTGATATTTTCTACTTTCGTTAGCATTAGGTTTTGCTTTTGATATACCCCTTGTAGATGCGGAGATATTCGCTTTGAAATAAAACGTTGGTTTTTTTCCAAATAAGTTTTTTTGCCCATTCCGCCCCCTAAATATTATCCGACCATCACCAAAATCAATAGGCTCCTTCCCCATCGGGTGCCTCATCAACACCCAAAATTGCGACCTGTAGCGGGATTACAAGGTTTAGTTGGACAGACGGACGGACACACATAACCAGATCGACTCAGCTCGTCGAGACATTAATTTTGGTATATATGTATATGTATGGGTCTACGACCATTATTTCGATGCGTTACAAACTTTTTGGCCAAAACCAACTTATATATAAATCTAATCTAATCGGTTCAGCGGTTTTTAAGTCCATAAAGTTCAAACAAACAAAAAAACGTACAAACATTTTTCTACTTTATATATGTATTTATACGGAGTATTTCTTAATTTTTGAACAATTTTAGGGCCTATTTCACTATGCCGAAAGAAAACCAGTAAGGAAAGGATCAAAGTGAATATGTAAAATATAAATTGGAGCTATATCCAGATCTTAACCGATTTTGATATAATTTGGCACATTTATTTCTAGACTGAATTCAGTCACACATTCCAAATTTCATCGAAATCGGAAATATATAGCGTGTGTGGTACAGGAAATACGTGAAATCGGCCGAAAATATATATGGGAGCTATATCCAAATCCAAACCAATTTCAATATAATTTTGAACACTTATTTGTAGACAAAATTCAGTCACACATTTAAAATTTCATCAAAATTGGACGTATATAGCGTGTTTGGTGCAGCAAATACGTGAAATCGGGCGAAAATATATATGGGAGCTATATCCAAATCTGAACCGATTTTCACCAAAAGCAATAGCGTTCTTCCTATGGCTAAAAAAGTTGTAGTCCCCAATTTTCAGCTGAATCGGACAAAAAATGCGACCAGTATGTTGCGAACAAAAATACATGGACAGACGGACAAACGGACAGACAGACAGACGGACGGACACGCATAAATCGACTCAGAAAGTGATGATATGTATATCCCCAAAAGGAACTGTGGGTCTATTTCGTTTCCTTTTGTATGTTACATACAAATGCACAAAGACATAATACCCCTTACCACTGTGTGGTGTGGGGTATAATGATTGCCAACGAAAAACACCTAAACTTTGGTTTTCATGGCAATATTGACTTTGGGTTTGCTTTAAAACAACTACAAAATTTAAATATCATACACGGGTTTAGTTGTTTTTCTTTCGTTTTCATTTTCGTTCGACATAGTGAAACAGGCCCTTAAATTTTTTTGAAAAATAAAATTGTTTAAAAAAAATTTTTAATTTTTTTTTGTATTTACAGTATAGTCTCGATAACCCGGACACTCGTTAATCCGGACAACCGGTAATCCGGACAATAGAATTTTTTACACTGCAGACTCTGTAATCCGGACATCACATAATACCCCTTACCACTGTGTGGTGTGGGGTATAATGATTGCCAACGAAAAACACCTAAACTTTGGTTTTCATGGCAATATTGACTTTGGGTTTGCTTTAAAACAACTACAAAATTTAAATATCATACACGGGTTTAGTTGTTTTTCTTTCGTTTTCATTTTCGTTCGACATAGTGAAACAGGCCCTTAATTTTTTTTGAAAAATAAAATTGTTTAAAAAAAATTTTTAATTTTTTTTGTATTTACAGTATAGTCTCGATAACCCGGACACTCGTTAATCCGGACAACCGGTAATCCGGACAATAGAATTTTTTACACTGCAGACTCTGTAATCCGGACATCACATATTTTTCTTACCTCGATAATCCGGACACCAATATTTATTCCTATCTCGAGCATTATATGCTGTTTATATTAGAGCTTTTTGCAGGGTTAACCTTCTTTATGGGGATTTATTTGAAATATAAGCAATGGAATTGACATTTGAAACCCAGTTCGTTTGTTAAATCCGGTTATATATAAACGGGGTATTAGATTCTTATTTATTTCATTGACGTTTTCGTTCTTAGGAATAGTAATTGGTGTATAAATAAGAAAAATTAAGTTTTTCAAAGTTTTCGGTTCAAAACTTGACTTGACTGTTAACTCAGTTATACAATCAATATCATAGATGGTCTGTCGGGAATTATGCCGTATCTAACACACATTTCAGTAGTGGTAGTGTTCAGAGTACCAAGTTTATAGTTCAATTATTTCAGTTATTTTTAAAATTAAAATATTAATAAAAATATGTTTGCTTTCAAAAAAGGTACGGAGGCTTTTCGATATCAAGGACTGGCTTGTAGAAATAGTGAAAAATATGGTGGTAACATAGATTTTTTGAGGTTTTTGACGTTTGCTACCTTTTATACGTTTTCAACGGGTATATGACGTTTTCGACGTTTACAACTTTCTGACAGTCGAAAAGCTAAAAAATCGAATGGCCCATTTTATTTTCTTTCTTTGGCATTCAAAATCACGCGTAACTAAGTATTATTATATTCCCAGCAAATGTTCGATGCCAAAGATGCCATTCAATCATGGGTGCAAGTGATATAGCATGTCATATTTTTAGCATCTTTATCTATGAATTTTCTATGAGCGTGGACCCCAAAAGATGCTATTCATTTTTGGATCCAAAGCATGTCATATACCCTAATGCTTTGACATGTCATTTTCTCCAATGCTTTGGGATATCATTTCCACCAATGCATTTGCATGTCATTTTCACCAACCAATTTCGAGTCTCCGACAACATCAAGCCTATTGTAAATAATTAATCTTATATATTTAGAAAATGAAAAACACAAAATGCATCTCTATTGTATCGATGGAATGGGTTCAAATGCTGATGAAAGATTGGGATCTTTCACGACTTCCCTTGCATGGATTCAAATGCTGATGAAAAGATCGGATCTTTCAATACTTCCTTTGCATTGGTTTATATGCTAATGAAAAGATCAGATATTTCACGACTTCGTTTGAACCAATGCAAAAGATACCATGAAATCACGTCATCGCATGGAACCACTTCCTTCAAATTTTGCTGGGTTGCATTCTCGTAATTATGCACCCAATATATTTAAACTTAATTTTGTCTTTTTCGTATACATTTTGTAAATCAATATCTCTTTTTGGTTTCGTCAACGAGATAAAATCATTTGTCCATGTTAATGAAATGGCTAAATATTCACCGTAATGAGATAAGTGCAACTGAATTCTGAAGTTCTCTCGCGAGTCATAAGAGGCTCATGTCCCATGGACAAGGGAAATAAATATATTTACATGAGCTAGCTACGAAGTTTATGTCCTTAAAAAAAACTATGAATACATATACACCAGTTGTAGAGAAGTTTTGCATGACAATAATACTCAGGAAATGTCACCTAAATTACGCTGGAGGAATATAAGAGTAAATTTGGTAGCCAGGGAAGCTGCACCCGGTCTTAAAGTGGTCGCAATCCGGTATTAATTGCGTAATATGAATTCGTTTACTTAGTGATTTAAACGTACAAAATTATATGTTTTTGTTACTACTCGGTAATCCGGACACCGCCGAAACATGTGTTGTCCGGATTATCGAGATTATACTGTATATAGCTTTTTTATTGGAATTTAACAGCTTTTATACCCTCCACCATAATATGGAGGGTATAATTAAATTTGTCATTCCCTTTGTAAAACATCGACATATTCATCGGAGACCGTATAAATATATATATTCTTGATCAGGGTACAATACGAAGTCAATATAACCATGTCCTTCCGTCCGTCTGTTTAAATCAAGATACAGCTTCGATTTTTAAGATAAAGCTTTGTAATTTGTCATAGAAGTTTCTATTACTCCTAGGATGTTTGGTATTGCAAATGGGCTATATCGGTTCACGTTTTGATATAGCCCCCATAGGACGGTGCCTCCCGATTTTCGGTATTTTGAAGGTTTTAGCATTATTATCACACCGAAATGGCTAAAATTTGGTACTTAGTTTTCGTACGCCTTAATATAGTCCCCATAGAACGGTACCTCCCGATTTTCGGTATTTTAAAGGTTGTGGCCACAATAACCCACCAAAATGGCTGAAATTCGTCAGTATAGGTCCACGTTTCCGTATAGCCCCTATAGAGCGGTACCTCCCGAATTTCGTAATTCTAAAGGTTGTGACTTCAATATCCCACCGAATGACTGAAATTTGTTATTTAGTCTTCAATGGGTTTATAAAATAATCCAGAAGAGAATTATCAGTATAGTTCCACGTGTTTCTGTATCCCCCTTAGAAGCGAACGTCTTGATTGAAGGTTTTAGCCATATTATCTTGCAGAAATATCGGAAATTTGGTATTTAATCTTCTATGAGTCTAAAAACTTCCCGACAGAAATTTGTAGGTATAGATTGACGTTTTGATATAGCTCCCATAGGACGGTACCTCCCGAATTTCGATATTTTGAAGATTAGCCACAATGTTTTACCGAAATTGCTGATATTTGGTATTTAGTTTTCCTTATAAACGAAAGGAAACTAATTGTTCCATTTTACTGCCATACAACACGTGGTGCAGTGTATTACAAGTTCGGCCCGGCCGAACTTAACTCGTTTCTTACTTGGAAGGTATAAAAAAGACAAATGATGGAAAATAGTAAAAAAACTCAAAACTTTGACCTTGAATTCCTCTGCACCTATTACACCAAATTTGACCGTTCTTTATTCACCGAAAAGCGGATTGTGTTATCTGTCGAACAAAAAAAATTATGAAAATATCTCTCCCCGTTCAAAAGCTTCAGAATTTTGACCAGGAAAAAACGATTATGATCACTGTGAGGCTGTCAAAATTTTGTTGAAATGTGTTTTATGTCTGCAGCGTGCAGGTGGTCCATATCGTCGGCTGATGCATGGACTCAGTTGGGATTCATGTTAAACAAATTTGAAATTAACAGATCCATTAAACTTTTGCGGGTGTCATCAACTTAAGGGGAGGTTTATTCGTTTGTTCAATCGGTTTTTTGGTTTTTCGTAATTCGGGAAGTTAATTAATGGAGAACCCTGTACTTACTTTAATTGTTGTTTGTTTCATTGCAGATTGGAACCACTGTACTAGAAAATTTAACCAAGGCAATGATATACATATATGTACAAACATACATAGCTAACATACACATCTCATGCATATGTAACAAATTCAAAAGAGAAAACGCTACAAAAACAAGAAAAACAGACAAAAGAACAACATGAACCCGAGAAAGAAACCATGGATTCCAATTGGTATTCTTTTAGTTCGCACATTCCGTCGACGACGACCAAGTGTTAAACAATTGCAAAAGTAAACCAAACATCAAATCGTTAAGAACGGTTCGAGTTGTTGTTGCTGCTGCTGTTGAAGTGAAATGTTAAGAAAAAGTTCTTGAGTTAATCCATCATCAACGTAAATCGTGATAAATCCTAGTCCACCAATTAATGGTTTATTCCTGACAGCAGCAACAGAAGTGCAGTATAAACGATATCTAAAGAAAATATAAATAACAATTTCGGGAAAACACCAAGAAAAAGCAGTGGTAAAAGAAAACAAATAAGAAAACATCAAAGGAGGTATAAAAGTAAATCTTCATTGTGAAGGCAATATGAGTGACAACATCTAATCTGTAAATGATTGCAATTAAAAAAGTGAGTGACAAAATATATTTATATGTTGTTGTTATTGTTTCAACAACAATTAATTAAAAATTAATTATTTAAATACAAAATTCAATTCAAAGGTCGTTGCCTCAAACACAAACGCGCAATCAAAAAAGCCTACAATGGTGTGTTGTTGTTTAAAATGCAAAAATTGCTCAAAACAGACAACAGCAATAAATTAAAGAATAGTCAAACTAAAGGAAACGAAAACAAAGTGAATTAAAACAAACGATAATTCAATTCTAAAAAAATGTTTTAAAATAACAAAATTCAAAACTAATAAGGAAAACCGCAAAAGTCAAAAGGTTTCTAATCATTAAAAATTATACCAAATTGTCATTGGTAAACCGCATCAAATTGTTCTGAAAAGCGTCTATTTGGATAATCGCCATAACCAACAATGCTGCTGCTCTACTACGCAAATGCCGTTGTGTTTTGGGTTGGGTTACAAAATTCAAATCTTTCCCAGGGTTTGGCTAAAGAATTACACAAGGAAGATTTTGACTATTTGCCACAAGAAGTTTGCATTGCCCAATGCTTGAATCAGAAAAAACACTCAACAATTACCAGCACAACGTTACCACCATCACTTTTAAAAATTGAAAGAGGGAACATCACAAAAACGGTAAGTTCACAATAGAATAACATGTGTTTTTTTAGTAATTCATTCAAAACTATAAGGGATATCCACTTAATTCAATTGGAAGATATTTACCTTGAACGGTTGATAATATCTAAGGGCAACTAATTTTGTTATTTAATATGCAGCACCTCGAAATATTATTCCCTGATAAAATGTATTTTTGCTCGATCAGTTCCAAGTTTACAACCTCGTATTTTGATGAGTTTTTTCCTAAAATTATCTAAAATCTTAATTACTAGGCGATTCGTTAAAAAATCTCACGCACTAAGTCACTTGAAAATTTTCTATATGAGCTTTTTTGACAACATTTTGAAGACACTATAAGCAGATATACATATATGTATACCTGAAAATAAGCTTTGGAGTCACACGACATAACCAGAATGACATATCCTTTTGTTTCTCACTAAATTTAACATCATATCATTACATATACATATATCATTTTATATCATATATAATTTTATTTCATATATCATATCAACTAAAAGTGGTTTGTGCGTGAGCTTTTTCAATATTTAAATGGAATAAAAGTTATTCTAGTTATTAATAGGCAAAAGGTCAGTCATTCGTGCAATCGATTTTTGTACCATCCACCATAGTATGGAGGGTATATTAAGTTTGTTTTTCCGTTTGTAACGCATTGGAATAATCATTTGCGAACCTATAAAGTATATATTCTTGATCAGGGTAAAATTCTGAGTCGATCTACATATGTCAGTCCATCGTCTGCGGTAATCACTCTAGCATCCATAACCAGTAAGGAAAGGCTCAAAGTCGGGCGGGGCCGACTATATGATACCCTACACCACTGTGAATATGTAAAATATAAATCGGAGCTATATCCAGATCTTAACCGATTTCGATATAATTTGGCACATTTATTTCTAGACCGAATTCAGTCACACATTCCAAATTTCGTTGAAATGGGACATATGTAGCGTGTTTGGTACAGAAAATACGTGAAATCGGCCGAAAATATATATGGGAGCTATATCCAAATCTGAACCGATTTTCACCAAAAGCAATAGCGTTCTTCCTAGGTCTAAAAAAATTGTAGTCCCCAATTTTCAGCTGAATCGGACAAAAAATGCGACCTGTACGTTGCGAACAAAAATACATGGACAGACGGACGGACATGCATAAATCGACTCAGAAAGTGATTATACGTATATCCCCAAAAGGAATTATGGGTCTATTTCGTTTCCTTTTGCATGTTACATACAAATGCACAAAGACATAATACCCCTTACCACAGTGTGGTGTAGGGTATAAAAATGGAGATAGGACGCTGAAATGTTGGGAAGATCCGTCGTTTGGATGGACTATATCGGTACACGTTTTTGTATAGCCCCCATATAACAGTACCACCCGATTTCAGGTATTTTGACGTTTTTAGTCACATTTTCAAACCGAATTAGCTTTAATTAGACATTTAGGGTTCGTAATGAGCAACAAACTCATATTCCAAAAATTATGAGCATAGGTCTTTTTTTTTTGGTATAGCACCCATATAACGGAACCTCCCGATTTTCGGTATTTTGACAACTTTAGCTAAATTTTTTTTACCGAACTATCTGTAACTTGACATTTAAGTTTCTCAGTGGCCACGAAACAGTACAGAAACTTCAGAACAATATAAGATTATAATGTAATGTAAACAACAATAACTACTTATATTACTCCTTACTAAGTTATGAGTACGGTGGCACAGAGCGTGTGCTTCCGACTACAAATTCTAGGGTTGTGTGTTCTGCTACAAAGCAAAAGTTCGTGTGTTCAAGTCCAGCAAAAAGCGTAATAAAATAAAAATATGAAGTGTGTTGAAATTGAAAACAAATTCCATGTCAACTGCAACTAAACATAGAAAATATTTTTTAGCTTATAGGTTATTTTTCAACTTCCAGTGGCCATAGCATAACTAGTTTTTCTAGTGGTCATAAAATAACTAGCAATTTTGTCGACATGCCCTTGTTAAAATAATGGGTTAGTAGGAGGTTTTGTAAGTTGTTACGACGACCAAAAAGTACTATAAAAACCCATTATTTAGTAAGGATTTTTTTTGCTGGGTTACGACAGCAAATGTGTGGCGGGCAAAAACTCGCAAACTCCACTCGAAAGTATATGCGATAACGGATAGCGTAATCCAAATAACTCGATCACGTATGCGAGAATTAGATCCCACGTAGCCGCATCAAGTCAGCTGATGGCAATTTTTACAGTGTTTTATTTAACTTGCTTTGGTGAACGTTTAGTTCAAATATAGTTACTCATTTTTAATAAAGTTGAAGTTGACCAAACGAACTGAAACTTTGAACACTTTTTAGTTTTGGATGACAATACATGAATATGAAACCAAAACCAATATGGGTCCATTTTTTCCTATAACCTCCATATAGCGGTACCACCAGATTTCAGGTGTTTTGAGGATTTTGTCTTCATTTTTAGTCCGAATTGGCGTAACTTGGAATTTGGAGTTACCAAATTGTGGACGTGGGCGAGATTTTGGTGTAGCCCCCATATAACGGTACTACTCGATTTCAGGCAATTTAAATTGACTGTAATTTGGCTATGGATTTCTCAGTGGTCAAAAATTGTATTTACTAAAAAGTTAAAAATAAAAAATATTTAAGAAAATTAAGTTTCAGTGTTTTGTTTATAAATGCACTTAAACCTAGAAAATAATTTGTCTCTTAGTCTCAATAAGTATATTCCTCCTCATGATGGAATCTCTCAAATAAAACGCTTGCATTTAAATTAAAAATGGTGGAAAAATTAAACGACTAGAAGTTTTATTTGAGAAATTCCATCATGAGGAAGAATTGAGGCTAAGCGACAAATTACTTTCTAGTTTTAAGTGCATTTATAAATAAAACACTGAAACTTAATTTTTTTAATTATTTTTTATTTTTTGTGAAAATATATTGTTGTAATTAGAATTCGCCACACCATTGCTAAACATCCCACATTTTTTGGAAAAAATCTCTTTTAATGTGCCAAGTAGGCATCTGAGAAATGTTAAACCGTTTCATCACGATTTTTATAGGAATAATTATTTAAATAATGGCCTATTAATAGAGCCCTAATGAATTTTAATATGTTAAATGAAGCTTCACTGGTTGAATTCAGTGCAACAAGACAGTCTCTAATAGAATGTATAAGGAGATATATCAAATAATATATTTAGAATAAATGTAATGTAAAAATGAAATTAAATGAAAAAAAATCCCTGTCGAATGTTTCTCGATAGTTTTGCTGATATTTTGTTCAAGAATAACAAGTAGTAAGTAGTTTTGGCTTGTAAAAGATTTAACAAATAAGCCATTATTTTTCAGCCTACATGTAATGCAGTAGCTTCTTTACATAACTTTGTAATGTGTTTTTCGTCTCATGTAGAGCTGGCAAAATATCGATAGCACTATCGATACTATCGATATTTTATTTTTTGGGCTAATATCGATTGTTACTTTTTCTATCGATATTATCAACAGTATTCCGCAATTTTTTTTCAATTCAATAAACTTTATTTTCAAAAACGTTATAATACATAATAATTCTTATTAAGTTTATAAGTAGATTTAATATATAAAGTTTTACAGCCATGATACAATGATACAAGGTAACCTCACGTTCACAGCTCACAGAGTTGTATTCGCTTTGCAGTCCCTTCATTGACAAAATGATTTTGACAAACTTTGTATGTATGTATATGTTAAAATATACATGTCAGGTTTATTTACATTTTAAATTCCAAATCAGTTTAATTAATTTTTTTTTTTAATTTAAATTTTCAGACAGATTGGAGTCAATTTACCCCTGTACGTCTAGCTAGCTGGAGAAAATCTCTCAAACGGATCAGCCGATGTGGTCCAAATGTTGGTCCGCGTAATATTTTTTCCAATCATTGATCAATTTCACATTAGCTGCCGTGACATAAAGCATGCATTTTGTTGCGGATTTATAATTTTACAGAGGTTAAAACATCTGGTTCCAGGTTCACATAAAGGCTAAATGTGTATACCCTTAGCCTTTAGGCTGAGGAACAAGCGTTTTTGGACAAAATACTTTTCAGACGATTTGAAGTTGATTTGTCCATGTCCGTCCGTCTGTCTGGCTGGTCCGCACGATAACTCTTGAACGGATTGGTTAAAATTTTGGGAATCGTAATATTTTGTCGTCGTTAAGGTTCGAAGATGAATCATATCGGCCCACTTATTCCGGTACCACTACAACAAAATATCAGACATTTTAGTCCAAAAATAGCATTTCTTTCGGGCCTAGATCAGGTATGACTATATCGTTTCAGTTCTTCGAATACCTCCACACAACATTTTTCCTTAAATGCAGTTTATTTGGTATTGCACATCGTAATATTTCCTTCAAACATGAACATGTTCTTGTTTTCTGACATAATGACCACAAGGTACAAAAAATCCTACAAGGAAATGACTCCAAGATGGAATAGGGCGTGTCGAGAATTTAATAGCACCTAGTCACTTTAATCATGACTACAACATTATATTATTTTCCCCGAGGAAAACAACACTTCCCAGTTTCTTTTTGCGACCAGTACTTTAAGTTGGTAAACGTATAAATTAGAGCTTTTGGACCACTACGTCAGAAAGCATGGAATTACACACGAAAAACTGCACTTAAACACAAATGGTGAAATTTTGTGAGGGAGGTACAATAAGAAGAGGGTCCATATGGGTCATTTTAGAAGTTAAACTCAATTTGGACAAAATATTATCCATAGTTTGGATCAATTTGTTTGCTTTATTCGTTCAAGAGATATACCGTGTACCATTTAAGTGACATTTTTAACTTTTGGGTGAGGTACCGGAAGGTGTGGACTAATATTGTCCATCATCGAACTTGTACTAAGTATAGACTCCAAATTGTCTGAAACGGATTTCGTTCAAACATACCTGGGGTCTAAAAGATTTGTTTCGATGGGCACATATTGCCCATAAAGACTGAGGGTATAAAAAGCGGAAGACTATGGCTGACATCCGAAATATCAGTTGCTTTGTTGCAGTTGTGCATTTGAAACGCAGATTAGATTTTGCAACGATGTGCATTTTAAAATACTTTTACAATGCACGAGCAATAACTGAAACAATGCAGTTTTATGACGTTTCGGAAGTTGAATTGAATTTTAATAAGGATAATGACTTATGAGATAAATCTGTGGCTGTCCTTGCCCCAATAAAACGATCTTTTTATTTTTTCCACCTCTTCAACAGATTCGGTACAAAATTCGGCCTTTGTTCAAACTTAGTTTAAGTTAGAAGATGGACAATACCGATTCTTAACTTCCGGTACTTGCCCCCAATATTTAAAAAATGTCACTAAAATGGTTTGCACCTTATCTCTTGAACGGGGCAAATAATTTGGTCCAAACTTTGGATCTCCTAATATTTTGGTCACATTTACTTTAACTTCTAAAATGGTCGAAATGGGTCCTCTTCTTAGTATAGCTCCCCCACAAAAGTTCACCATTTATGTTTTAGTGCAGTTTAGGGTCTGTTCGAAAATCCTTTGGAAATGTATACCGATGCTGTTCGTAGTTTTCCGTCGACATGTCTAAGACGGCAAGTTCAAATGTCCAAAAAGGGCCACAAAATTCTGAAAAGACCCTAAATACATTCGATCTGTGCCTAGATGACAGTATCAATTCACATAGGCTGTTGGTATATGTTGTTGGCAAAGCCGACTGATACGGATAGACCCAGAGCCAGATTGAGCAGAAGAACAAACATACAATAATAAACACTGTTACAACAACAACTGACACTTTTTTACTCGATTTTATACATTTTATTCATAAAAAATACGGATACCGAAGAAAACCTTCATCCTTGTAGTATACGACGACGGGACCAGAACGTAAATCGGCGACGGTCGCTGGCCCAGATCTTCATGGGCCTGTGGAAGGCAATAGCTTGGTAGGTCTTTGTACTTTATCAGAATTGACCAAAGGGAATTCAGAGAGCCAATGATGTGGCCCGTAGAGACCTAGGCTTTGGTTTGCATTGATCTCCAGGTGTCTAGGGCAAAAAACCTTGGTAGGAACGAACATGAGACCACCACGGCACATGTTATGAAAATCATTCTGTCCAGAGCTATGAGTACCACCCCACGGACAAAGGAATACGCGAAATAGCGCGACCAGTAGGCCAAAATTCCTGTAACAAGGAACACACATTCAATATATGAATATAAACCCATTTATCATCGCTCCAACCCAATTACTTACCGGCGTGTTTGCTATAAGCGTTATGTAAACACGCATCAATTGGTTGTTGGTGCATAGATTAGATGCTGGGTTGACGACATCACTGCTGCCAAATAAATGATCGTTTCCTCGATTTGTGCATTGTTCACTGGACCAGTGGCCCTACGTTGTCTAAGTTCTGCAATAACACGAAAAACATTCAAGTCAAAACATTTTCACGTTGTATTTCACAAATCAATTTCGAGAAATAGAAAATCAAAATATTTATCTGCTTTTTACTGAACTTTAACATAATTTTGGTATATCCACATTGACCGCGATGTCCGTTTGTTTTGTGGGCAGTTATTTTCTTGATGATTTTTGATAAAATTACGAAAATATTTTTTTCTGTTCTATAAAATTATGTACACAAATATTAAAAGAACGTAAACAAACCATATGTTGTTATTGTTGTACACAACAACAACAACTTTCATATTGTTTCGAACGCATGGTTGTATTTGACAGCTCAAGGACGGTTTTTTTGAAATGAGATTACCTTCTTATTCTGCCATGTTTTACAGCATGGTTTATATACAAACCGTCTGCCGGAATATTGAGTTTTACAACCCAGTCAGCATTTTTTGAAAATTTTAATCAAATTCGAGTCTTTTTTGATCCGACTGCACGATTAAAAAGCTAGAATATGAGCTCATTTTCTGATCATAAATGACTCCTTTGTCGGTAGGAAAACATAACCTCAGGCGACTCTTCTAAACAAATCACAAATGAGTCTTTTTCGAGTCGTATTTCAATCATTTATTGGTGTTTTGTTGATTAATTTCGGACCCTTTTTCGAGTCTTTTTAGAGTCATGTTTATAATCATTTATGAGTCTTTAGGGAGTCATTTATGAGTCTTTTTGTTAGACGAAATAAATTAAAAAAATTTTCTTTTTATTCTTCTTTGTTTCTTTCCTTTGTTTTATAGTCTTTTCTGCTTTGTTATGTCTTTTAATTATCCTTTATGTTGCTTGGTGGTTAGTATACTGCTTCTTCATTTCACTTGGCAAAACCTGTTGTGTTGTGTTTGTCTGTACCTTTAATATTATACGTTACATTTATATCAAAATTTTGTAGAAAGTGTATATGAGAATTTTATTTTTTTATTTACAACCAAATAAAAATAAAACAAAACAATCAGTTTTTAATCACCTAACTGTTCAAAATATGATCAGAGTATACATAATTATAATCACTTTTCAAACACCTGTATGACCATTTTTTGATTAAGCATTTTTCAATCTTCCAGATGATCAAAATGTGACAATAAATAACAAAAAATTGTCACATTTTAAACACCTCAATGATTTATTTGTGATTGCTACACATTTTTTGTTGTATTTTAAATTGAACTCTTTTTAATCATTACAGGGAGTCACTTTCGAGTCCCTTTCTGATCACACAAGCGACTTAATCAATTTTTGATCACCAAAAGGACTCTAAAAAGACTCCTCAATGTGATTTTTGAAAAAACAGTCTTCTAAATGCTATCTGGGAATGTAGTTAATAATTGAATTCTTGTATTAGTATTTGCCTGTATTTAAGCGCCTCTTTCACATAATTATAAAGGCCTAGTCAACCATTATTTCCACCACCATTTAGTACATTTATTACGTCACTATCAGACAATATATTTGTGTTGAAATGGTGATATCGGATGTTGTTATAAATAGGACACCTTCCTATAAAATGCTGTTTTCTAAGTCTCAAAGATTGCATATGGAACAGAGACCAAGTTGTTCCGATCTATAGCTGTTAGAATATAACCCAAGCAGCCCAGATCTCGTCTTCATTATACTCGTTATTTGTGATTGGTTATATTGGTTGTTGCAATGTGTTGCTCCCATCCCTGGATTGAGGTATTTGTAAATTCGATGTCACTTTCTTGTGCCATTTGCAATTAGTAAAATTGAAAAATAAGCAATAGAATAATGCCAAAATCAACATAAATGGTTTGGATCAATCAGAATTGAAAAGTCTTCAGTTATTTTTATGCTTACGAGCATGGTAGAACAAACAAGGTAAAGTAAATACTACAATAAATACAACTCAACAGCAACCACATAGAAAATTGTTTTTGTTTGTAATGTTAGGGTCACGTCAACAAAAGAATGAAATGTCTATAAATTATTGGAATTTAAAAAAAAACTAATATTTGTTGTTGTTTTTATTGTTGACCTGTTGTTGTTATTCAATGTTGAGGATTAGTTTGGCTTTAGGTCATTCGAATAAAACAATGTTTATTTTATTGTTTGTTCTTTAATTTTTATTGTTTCCAATATTTCGACTGTCATCGACAGTCATCTTCAGGGATATTATGTTTGTGAGAGAAGCTACAGGTTTGTTGCACTGTCTACGCTAAACTAGTTTAGCTAAGATTTAGCTAAACTAGTTTAGCGTAGACAGTGCAACAAACCTGTAGCTTCTCTCACAAACATAATATCCCTGAAGATGACTGTCGATGACAGTCGACGCTAAACTAGTTTAGCTAAGATTTAGCTAAACTAGTTTAGCGTAGACAGTGCAACAAACCTGTAGCTTCTCTCACAAACATAATATCCCTGAAGATGACTGTCGATGACAGTCGAAATATTGGAAACAATAAAAATTAAAGAACAAACAATAAAATAAACATTGTTTTATTCGAATGACCTAAAGCCAAACTAATCCTCAACATTGAAAACTAATATTTTTCACATTTCATTAAATATTTTGAAAAACATCAATGAAAATTCGTTTCATTTTCAATTTGAATGTTTTCATATCATTCCACTAAATGGATAATTCATCGCAGAAGGTAGAATTCTTGCAAAAATCTTTGGGATCGCTGGAAATTCATTGAAAAAGGTGAAGCTGTTTCAGTCTTTTGTTTTTGAAATCAAAAGGCACATGTTTATTAGGGCTTTATTTTGTAAAATTTAACAAAATACCATATATATTAACAAATGTTCTACCCCCTCTGTAAGTGGTGTTTTAGTGTGCGGCACGTCAGTACCTCCCACATAAAATTCGGAAAAAGTGAAGTTTAGGAGCCACTTCTCGGATCGTTGTGAAATTTTCTTCAGCAGGTTGTTCTTGCGACGGTACAATTTTTTTCCCCAGATAATGGCCCAAAATCTAAAAAAAACCCTGCCGGCACCATCTAAACTGGGTAGTACGTAAGATAACCCTCTAATGGAGAAACTGGTTTGCTCAAAACGTTTAACATCGTATTATTTCTTACAGCCTCGAATTATGTCCGAAAATTAACTACATCGGACCACTCATTCGGGTACATCCCACACAAAGTTTGGAAAGAGTAGAGTTTAAGGACTCGCTAGGGATCGTTTTCTAATTTTTGTCAACATGTTGGGTATGTTAGTTAAAGCGGTTCAATTTTTTCGGGGCCAAATCCATATTTTATTTTGTTCATTAATCATACAGGTGATGGAAAACTAACTATAGTATCGATACTATCGATATTTTTATAAGAAATATCGAAACTATCGAATGGTGCGACTATCGATAGTTTGCCAGCTCTAGTCTCATGTGGCTCCCAAGTTTTGGTTGGGAAATGGTTTTAAATGGTGGCCGCTCTCGAAAACATTAAATGTGCATTCCCATTGTAAGCCTTTCCTTTTACTTATAGAATAAGTTTATACACATTGTTTTTACAATTTTCAATTATTTAAAATGAACACAATAACAAAAAATGTATGTATTATTGTACCACATGTAGACACAACAGCAAAAGTAAAACAAATGCATTTTAATTTATTATTTCCATGACAAACGTGGGTTACATTTGGGTGCGCTCCGATTTTTTCCATAACAATTTGTGGCTTCTTGAAAAAAAAGGAAAATTACTACTACTCGCAGGTAGGATGGATATGGTGTATTGTATTAATCTAACAGTCGATGGATAAGCATGCATAGCACCGGTGAATCCTCAATCTTTTTTATATTTCTTTCTCACACATAACACTTTGAGGTACTAGAAGCACGTACGACCAAATTTCCCGGACGGAATTTTACCACAATTCTTTCATTAAAAAAACTGTTAAAATTTCCATGAAATATTAAAAAGAAATGTAGTGTTTGTGTATATAAAAAAATCAAAATGAACGAGTCTTTAAAAAAATACAAAGTGAATATATATATATATTTTTTTTGTATCAACAACCAACATATGTATGACAATGTGCATGCAGAATATGCTCGGATGCAGAATATACCCGAATTCTAAAGCGCTTGTATGTGGCAAAATGTGTGCCGTAAACAGTGCTGGTACACATTGTGCTTATGTCGCTTTTGTTCCACATTACAATTTGCCTGAGATTTTTATACCCTCTACCATACTAGGGGAACTAGAAGAGTCTCCGGTCTAATAATGAAAACGCGAATATTTACCATCAAAAAAGTTTTATTGTTTTCTTACGTAGTCTCCAGCATGATTTGTACACTTTTTCATGCGCTAAAATCAATTGTAGAAACACTTTTTCCACTTCGATTGAGACATCTCCAAAACATGGTTTTTAACGCTTCAACAGCATCTTCCGTTGGTAGCAGGTCATCAGACATATCGGCTGTGGAGAGCTTTCTCCTTCATCGAACTTTTTCATTTCTCAAATGCAATGTAATGAGCTTTCTTTTCTCATTCAAACTGTATGGTTTCCACGACAAACGCTTTTTAGTGCAGCCTCCGGAAGTTATGATTACACTTTTTCATATGTTTTTCAAGGACGTGGGTTCAAACCCCAGCCTGCCTTAAGCTGATTTTTTATTTTTTATTCAAAGATAAGAGCTGAGAAACATTTGTAGTCTATACATTCATTACATCATTAGTCTATGCCACGACTCCAACGAGAAATTAATTAAAATTAATAATAAAATAATAAAATTATATATAAATAGGCAAAATTTTCAAATAAATAAAAATCAGCTTGATATTGCTATAATTCAAGTCTCCCCATTGGGTCAGCTGGGAAACTGCCTTTAATAACCGTTAAAGGTAGTGAGCTAAGGTGTGCGGTGCGTTCGCCCATAACAATGATGAAGACTTGGATTAGACGTCGGGTTAGTAATCCAATTCCAAAATCCATTAAAGTGATACCCTACACCAACACGATTTCAATATAATTTGGCAAATTTTTTCTAGTCGAACGGTGCGTTGACGGTGGACGGTGCGTCAAATACATGAACTAGGCCGAAAATATATGTGGAAACAAAAAAATTAACTGAATACCTCAAATATCCAAATCTGAACCGATTTCAGTATAATTTGGCGCACTTATTATATCCTCAGCCTTTAGGCTAGAAATGGTATATGGTAAAAACCAAATTTCCTTTACAATTCCATTTGAAAACAAGTTAAAAAGTATCAGTCGGCTTTGCCGACAGAGATATACCCTCAGCCTGTACAAATTGAAACACTTTTTTCACAAAAAAAAACTTATGTATGTATTTAGGTGGTTTCAAAATTTTGGTCGTATGAACCGACAAAAATGTTGATTAGGACTAAAGTTCAAAAATTTTGCGGAAAAGGTACTTAAAGGAATGGACCTACATAGACCATGGGGGTGCCATAGGGGGTTTTTACACCCTTCGGACTGTTTTCTCAAGAAGTATGGACTTGCCCCTGAAACAACTTTTACCATCGTAATTGAGGCAGCGAATGTAAGTTGCTTTAACAAAAATCAAAGTGATTTAATAGAATGTGTAAAGTATAGACCAAATCGGTCACTCCCACCAAGAGTTATCGTGCGCACAATTTTTCCGAATATTTTTGAACTTTTGTGGGGTAGGTACCTGAAGGAGTGGACCGATATGGCTTATCTACGAACTTAAACTAAGTTTGGAAACAATATTACGAAGGCCAAATTTTGGCCGGAATCGGCATTTCCGTTCGAGAATTATCTTGCGCTTCCACCCATAAACATGGTGTCATAGGGTTTGTTTTTCAACTTTCAGGCTATTTTTTCAGGAAGTATGGACTTGCCCCTGAGGAAACTTGTACCTTCGTATAGGGGACAGTGAATACAAAATGTTGCAACAAAAACCAAGGCGATTCGAGAGCAGGTCCTAAACTGAACTTTTCCGAAATTTTGTGTGGGAGGTACCCGAAGGAGTGGACCGATTGAGTCCATATTGGAACCTCATCTAAGTCTGGTAGAAATTTCATAATGTGCAAAGTATGGACCAAATCGGTTGCTCCCTTCAAGAGTTATCGTACGCACAAATTTTCCGAACATTTTCGAACTTTTGTGGGGGAGGTACCGGAACGAGTGGACCGATATAATCCATCTTTGAACTTGAACTAAGTTTGGACAAAATATTACGAAAGCCAAATTTTGGACGAAATCGGAAGATCCGTTCGAGGTTTATCTTGCGCTCCATCCACTACACACGGTGTCAGAGGGTTTTTTGTAACTTTCAGGCTATTTTCTCAAGAAGTATGGACTTGCCCCTAATGAAACTTACAGCGTCGTATAGAGGACAGCGAATTCAACTTGCGTAAACAAAAATCAAAGCGATTCGGGAGCAGGTCCTAAACTGAACTTATCCGAAATTTTGTGTGGGAGGTACCCGAAGGAGTGGACCGATTGAGCCCATATTGGAACCTCATCTAAGTTTGGTAGAAATTACACGATGTGCAAAGTATGGACCAAATCGGTTATTTCCTACAAGAGTTATCGTGCGCACAAGTTTTGCGACAATTTTTGAACATTTGTGGGGGAGGTACCTGAAGGAGTGGACCTATATGGCCCATCTTCGAACTTAAATCGAATCTGGACAAAATATTTCGATACCCAAAATTTGAACCGAATCTATTGATCCGTTCGAGAGTTATCGTGCGCACCAGCCAGCCAGACAGACAGACGGACAGACAGACAGACAGACAGACGGACGGACATTGCTAGATCTACTCAAAATTGTCTGAAACGGATATCGTACAAACATACTTGGGGTCTAAAATCATTATTTCGATGAGGCACATTTTTGGCCAAAACCAACTTATAATACCCTCCCCACATAGTGGTGTAGGGTATAAAAACGCGTTTTTATACCCTCAGCCTTTAGGCTAAAGAGGGTATTTACACTTTGATACGACCAAAAATGTGCCTCATCGAAATAATGGTTTTAGACCCCAAGTATGTTTGTACCGTCCGTCTGTCTGTCTGTCTGGCTGGCTGGTGCGCACGATAACTCTCGAACGGATCAATAGATTCGGTTCAAATTTTGGGTATCGAAATATTTTGTCTAGATTCGATTTAAGTTCGAAGATGGGCCACATAGGTCCACTCCTTCAGGTACCTCCCCCACAAATGTTCAAAAATTGTCGCAAAACTTGTGCGCACGATAACTCTTGTAGGGAATAACCGATTTGATCCATACTTTGCACATCGTGTAATTTCTAGTAAACTTAGATGAGGTTCCAATATGGACTCAATCGGTCCACTCCTTCGGGTACCTCCCACACAAAATTTCGGAAAAGTTCAGTTAAGGACCTTGTCGCGAATCGCTTTGATTTTTGTTTACGCAAGTTGTATTCGCTGTCCTCTATACGACGCTGTAAGTTTCATTAGGGGCAAGTCCATACTTCCTGAGAAAATAGCCTGAAAGTTACAAAAAACCCTCTGACACCGCGTGTAGTGGTTGGAGCGCAAGATAACTCTTGAACGGATCTGCCGATTTGGTCCAAAATTTGGCTTTCGTAATATTTTGTCCAAACTTAGTTCAAGTTCAAAGATGGATTATATCGGTCCACTCCTTCCAGTTCGAAAATGTTCGGAAAATTTGTGCGTACGATAACTCTTGAAGGGAGTAACCTATTTGGTCCATACTTTGCACATTATGAAATTTGTATCAGACTTAGATGAGGTTCCAATATGGACTCAATCGGTAATTTCCTTCGTGTACCTCCCACACATAATTTCGGAAAAGTTCAGTTTAGGACCTGCTCTCGAATCGCCTTGGTTTTTGTTGTAACATCTTGTATTCACTGTCCCCTATACCAAGGTACAAGTTTTTTTAGGGGCAAGTCAATACTTCCTGAAAAAATAGACTGAAAGTTGAAAAACAAACCCTATGACACCATGTTTATGGGTGGAAGCGCAAGATAATTCTCGAACGGAAATGCCGATTCCGACCAAAATTTGGCCTTCGTAATATTGTTTCCAAACTTACTTTAAGTTCGTAGATAAGCCACATCGGTCCACTCCTTCAGGTACCTACCCCACAAAAGTTCAAAAATATTCGGAAAATTTGTGCGCACGATAACTCTTGATGGGAGTGACCGATTTGGTCCATACTTTACACATTCTCATAATAACTACCAGATATAGATCAGGTTCGAATATGGACTATATTTGTCCACTCCATCCCGTACCTCCCACACAAAATTTTAGATAAGTTCACTTTAAGACCTGCTATTGCATCACTTTGATTTTTGTTGAAGCAACTTACATTCGCTGCCTCAATTATGATGGTAAAAGTTGTTTCAGGGGCAAGTCCATACTTCTTGAGAAAACAGCCCGAAGGGTGTAAAAACCCCCTGTGGCACCACCATGGTCTATGTCGGTCCATTCCTTTAATTACCTTTTCCGCAAAATTTTTGAACTTTAATCCTAATCATCATTTTTGTCGGTTCATACGACCAAAATTTTGAAACCCCCTAAATACATAAGTTTTTTTGTGAAAAAAGTGTTTCAATTTGCACAGGCTGAGGGTATATCTCTGTCGGCAAAGCCGACTGATACTTTTTTACTTGTTGAGACAAAAATTAATAACAGCGGAATTAAAGGATTTTTTAACTTTTTAAATTATTTATGTGTAAAAGTGAGATAAAACAAAGATTTTTACAAATAAATTCGGATAGAAGGAACAACGGTTATAAGCAACTACGTATATAATGAACAAAGCTATTTTTTCCAATGCCATTTTCATTAGTTTTCTTATACACAACAAACTGATGAAAACGATCACGGTAGTAAGTAACACAAATTTTGTCCCCGCGAGAAGATTTTCCAACGAATTGTTATTATAATTTTGTATATTTTTTGAACATATGTTAATAAAGACGAGTTTAGTACTCCTTTAAACCGTATCAATGATTAAAATGTTAAAGAGAGATAAAATAAACCTTACTACTGCCGCACCGTTCATAGAAAACCACGGATTTAACGAACAATTTGTCGCTATTACTTATTTTACTTGCAATGAAATTGTAGACAACAATATTTTTTATATTCATTATTTATTTCCTCAAACCAAAAAAAAAAAAAAATAAAAAAATCTGGGAACAAATCTAAATTATACTACCGTCCGTATAAACCTCTAAAAAATAAACAAAAATAGGTTGAAGCGGATCAACTTTTATTATTAGAATTTATCTTATGTACATATTTTATTTTACTACTTTACGTATACGTTTTCACTAATTCAATGAATATTACGAAACATATGCTTAAATATTTGAATTTAACAGCTAAAAATGCAACCATGTACATATTTTGTAAATAGTACAATTAATTACATCTTTGATATTAATACCATTTTGTACAACTAATACTATTCGCGTCTCATCCTAAGTACTTAAGTAAATCAAAATTGCAATAAAATCGCTCTCATTCTTTAGCTAGAGTTGAAGGCTTAACATCAATACCACGCTTGCCCAAGTTGATGGACCTAGATGTTTTGCTGGAAATAATAGATAAATGGAGAGTCAAGTTTAATTTTAAATTAAATTTGTTGTTTTGTTCTTCTTTATTGGCGCCCAACGTGGGGCCATGTAACACGACCACTCTATCATCAACAGCCGAGGACAACAACAACATTGAATGCGAAGCGTACGTATCTGGTGAAGATCAGTTGGCACAGTTTACAAAACTTATCCAGGCAATGCGTTATGATGGCAATCCCATGCGTTTTGTACTAGGCGATCCCAGAAACATAGAGATGTCTCTGTTGTGTATCAGTTTTGAACAACATCCATCGACAATCATCCGGATTACGCAGCAAATTTGTGGATTGGCGTAAACAGGAACGTCAACTCCTTCGATCAAGCAAAGGCATTGATCAAAAACACATTTACGTACAAGTATGAATGGAAGCAGCAAAGACGACGCAGGCACATTCATCTGTATAAAAATGAGGGTTGAAAAACAACATTTTGATGATGTACTACAACAACCACACACAAAACAGCAAGAAAACGCACAAGCAAGAACAACAACAACGTTCGCACCCGTCAGCTCAAAATGTGCGTAATCTGCTGATAAAATCAACGCTTGCTTAGCAGCCAGAAGATTCGCAGTTGTTATTCAAGATTCTGTTGACTGCCAACCGATGACCTTAACCTATCATAGCTTTTTCCGACGAGTTTTACCAGGTTGTTTGGAGAACCAACAATTCGTGGAGCAAAATAACTCTAGAAGGAGAATGTGAGGAGTTTACCAGCTTGTTTGGAGAACCAACAAGACTTGCGCAGCTTTACTCCAGGGGGAGATTTCGATGACAGTCCGTTGCATAGTTTGGAAATGCAACAACAACTTCCTCTACACATCATTATTGCAGTGCTATTGAGGACATACCCGATTCAACAACCCATAAAAATCATGTAGTTTACCGCAGCAGATTCAACAACTCATTGTTTCTGATGCTTAATCGGGACGATTGGAGCATCAGAAGGGGGAGACTGAAGCGGATCAACTTTTATTATTAGAATTTATCTTATGTACATATTTTATTTTACTACTTTACGTATACGTTTTCACTAATTCAATGAATATTACGAAACATATGCTTAAATATTTGAATTTAACAGCTAAAAATGCAACCATGTACATATTTTGTAAATAGTACAATTAATTACATCTTTGATATTAATACCATTTTGTACAACTAATACTATTCGCGTCTCATCCTAAGTACTTAAGTAAATCAAAATTGCAATAAAATCGCTCTCATTCTGTAGCTAGAGTTGAAGGCTTAACATCAATACCACGCTTGCCCAAGTTGATGGACTAAGATGTTTTGCTGGAAATAATAGCTAAATGGGGAGTCAAATATCATTTTAAATAAATTTTGTTGTTTTGTCCTTCTTTAAGGTACAGAATCTAGACAACGCGTAAAAATATGAAACCAAAATTATTTGTGAACATTGAAAAATGGGATTACCAAGCAGGGCTATAGGAAAAGTTTGGAGTTTCAATTAACTGACATAATTTCGCATATGCATTTATCTAATGAAGTGCGATATATATACTAGTTCCTAAGCTTTGCCTTCGTCTGCTACAAAAACAACATTCAATACGCCTTAAGATCGGCTTAACCACCCGTGAAACGTAGCGTAATGGTTGAATGCGTGGGACTTCGGTAGACTCCTAATTTTTCAATGTATATAATAGGTCTAATAAGCTCAACTCGAAAGAGAATTAATCAAAATTATAAACATTGGCTTTATAAGATGCATATTATAGCAACAATAAAAGAGAACAAACGTATTGTTCAAATATAATTCTAAATATATTTTTGGTTCGATTTAAACACCTGCATGGATACAATTGAATATATCAGTTCCGACATTTTTCGACATTGAGTGAGTATGGATATGTAGAATGTAGTTTCAGTTACAAGTTGATACTGATACTTTTTCAAACAGGTATGAAATGAGTTGGTATAGACAGAAAAAAAGGAACTTATTTGTTTATATCTGGTTTGTACAAACTGATATAAATGGATATTGGTGTGATACAATAAGTATTTATTTTATGTAGCCCAAACAAAATAGGAATTGACATAGAAAAATTCCCACAGAGCTGAATTTTGGTGGAAATGTAGGATTTGTCATTACAAATGAGGTCCTAAAAAATCTCTGTTGATCTCTGCGTGCAAAGAAACTTATTCATGGCCATAGGTCATATTTTTGGGTTTTTTTATATATGTCAAAAACTGTGAGCCTTACCAAAAAGTGACTAAAGCAAAAGACAACGACCGTAAAATTCTCTATAAGATATCGCGTTCCTAAAAGTCACATAATAATGATATGCACATATAAAGCACCTATAACTTATTTGACCCGAAAGTCAGGATACAAAATCTGGTTAGACATGGTGCTACTGGACCGAGTACTACAAACCAAATCAAAAATGTGAATTTCGAATTTCTTCAGAATCATTCCATGGACCAATAACAAATTCTGCATTATGAAAACCATTAGGAATAACAAAATCGTTTAATTTGTTATGGAGGGTATATTATGTTTGTCATTCTGTTTGTAACTTCTCGAAATAATAATTTAAGATCATATAAAGTGTATATGTTCTTTATCAGCCTGCTTCTACATCGATATAGCCCCATGACTGTACTTCTGTGAAAATGACTTTAATGTCCGAAGTATGTAGGTGGATAATATTTCGGTAAATGTATTGTAGGTCCATTCAGCTTGGGACAACCCCTACCTTACAATGTGACGCGTCGTTTTAAGGGCTTTTGAAGGTATTATTCTCTTAAGGTCAATCCCCGACCAGAACAACAACATTTTCGGCGGTGGTGGCCTGAGTATTTCAGCCATGAAAACTTATTTCCAAGTTGTGTCGTAAGATACTCCGTTTGGGCTCGGACTTGATATGGAAGAAGTATCCCTTTTCCCTTCCATGAAAACTTATTTACAAGTTGTGTCGTAAGATACTCCGTTCGGACTCGGCGATAAAAGTAGGTCCCATATCATTGTGCCAATATGAATCGCTGTGCACTCATTGATATGGAAGAAGTATGCCTTCTACCTTCCGGGATGTTGTAGGCACATATAATATGTATTTGTTTAAACTAACCATAGGAAAACAAATATGTTACTCTCTCTATCTCCCTCTCTTTTTAATCAGTACCACACCAATTTAACACGTTCGCGGACGTGAATGCTATAGCATTCATTTTCATGGTGACGTGGGATGACGTGAATGCTATAGCATTCACTTCCAAAGTCAATTTTTAGTCATTTACTTGTATACAATCGAATGTTTTTGTGATTAATGTACATAATACGACAAATTTCATAAATACGAGGGCAGTTCGGAAACTTCTTAGCCTAGCACATAAAGCGCGGTATAAACAGAAAAAAGTTAAATGTTTAGGAAACTTCCATCTCTGTTATGAACACATGTTAAATTTTGTTTCGATCTGGCAACTCCTTCATATAGAAACAGGTGTTCGAAAAAGACGCATCCGCAATTTTTTTACAATGGAAAAATTAGAAATGCGTGCTGTCGTTAAATATTTACATAAAAAAGGTTTATCGGGACAAGAAATTCATAATGATATGGTGAATGTGTTAGGTGAAAGTGCTCCTTCATAAGCAACAGTAAAAAATTGGGTTGCTGAATTTAAACGTGGTCGTACAAGCATTGAAGATGAACCACGTAGTGGACGTCCAAAAACAGCAACAACAACAGAAATTGTAGCCAAAGTGCATGATATGGTATTAAATGATCGACGAATAAAAGTGCGTGAAATTGCTAATATCATGGGCATCTCAAATGATCGAGTCCATTTAATTTTTCATGAAGAACTACGGATGAAAAAGCTTTCTGCAAGATGGGTGCCGCATTTGTTAACAGTCGATCAAAAACGCATAAGAATGAACATTTCTCAAGCTTGTTTGGATCGTTTTAAGCGAAATAAAATGGATTTTAAGCGTCGTTTCATAACTGTTGATGAGACATGGATCCACCACTATACTCCAGAGACAAAAGAACAATCCAAACAATGGACTGAAGCTGGAGGAAGTGCCCCAAAGAAGGCAAAAACAATGCAATCGGCTGGTAAAGTTATGGCAACGGTTTTTTGGGACTTCAAAGGTATTTTATTGATTGACTATCTGCAAAAGGTTAAAACAATAAATTCAGAGTACTATTGCAACCTTTTGGATCAATTAAATGTACAAATTTGAGAAAAACGTCCTGGCTTACAACACAAACAAATAATTTTTCATCAAGACAACGCACCAGCGCTCAATAGTGTTTTAACAATGGCTAAAATCAACGAATTAAAGTACGAGTTGCTTGACCACCCACCTAAATCTAAAAAAATTCCTTGCTGGCAAGCGTTTTACCTCAAATGAAGATGCAATTACAGTTGTAAACCACTATTTTGAAGACCTTGAGGAAAACTATTTTAATCAAGGGATAGAATTGCTAGAAAAGCGTTGGACTAAGTGTATTGAAGTTTCAGGAGATTATATTGAAAAATAAAAATATTTTTGAAAAACTAACTATTCTCTTTCATTGATAGGCTAAGAAGTTTCCGAACCGCCCTCGTATCCATAGTACAATAAATAAAAAATTATAATAATATTAATAGTTAAGTAATAAATACAAAAAAAAAACTAATTCCGAAAAAATTGGGTGTCATTTTTTGCACCTCTCTGAGTTTTTTTGCGCCCGCGAACGTGTTAAAAATGTAACAAGCTAACACTTCCCTGCGGGAAATAAATTGGTTTAAAGGTATTTTAAACCTAGTTTGAAATAACCACAAAAAACGCTTCAATATAACAAAACTATTTGCAATAAATATTTGGAATATAATAAAACTATTTTTGATAAATATTCGCGTTTTCATTATTAGGTCGGAAACTTTTCTAGTAGCCCTCGTACATTCCACTCACTGCACCCAGAAAAACATTCGAATTGATGCGTTCAGTTACAACAGTTCATGTCTTTAATATTTATTTATCCCCTAAATAATAAAAATGTTTAAAAATGTTATTTTTTATGAAATTTTCCTAAGAAGTTATTCACACAAGCCTGTTACACCTGTAGTATCTGTTGGTATCTGTAGTATTTGAAAAATATCTGTTGTACAACAGATACTTGAGAACGAAAAAACAAATAAAGTTCTCACTCGAACTTCGATTAGAAAAATTAGAAAAAAATATTTGGGAGTTCTACAACTATTTCGCTAAAATCCCATACAATGATTAATGTATACTGCTAAAACTTCATCAAGAAATATGGTTTACCATCGCGAAAGCTTAACTGCTTACTGTGATAACTTAGAAGGATAGGAAATTAAGACCCAGCAAAATAAATTGGAAGTAGTGCAATGTGGACTAGTTCTGTCACGGCATGTTTTGATGCAGTTCAACCGGAGTCGTGAAAAAGGCACTCCAGTCCTCACATTTTAGCCGCATTTGGGTGCAATCCAAAGAATCACATCCACTTGTCACATTTTAACAACATCCGGATGCAGTTCAACGGAGTCGTGAAAAAGGCACTCCAATTCCTCACAATTTAACAGCATCCGGATGCAGTCCAAACGGAGTCGTGAAAAAGGCACTCCGTTCGCTACATTTTATTATCAGTTGTTAGAGATCCCTACATGTACATAAATCAGATTGTACATCTCTACAGGCAGCGGCTTACATTTTCCGAAAAGAGATAAGCGTGTTAACATATCCAAACATTTGTTAATACAAACTAAATAATATTTAATTTGTGAACATTTTTCCGGCAATTCACGAGAAGAAAATTTCCGAGTGGAGTGCTGTTGGAGTACGTGTCGAAATCTTAACTGGTGATGGGAAGACAACCCATTTAGCAAATGAAGCAAAAACAGTTCAGCTTGGAACAAATGCAAGCGGAAGAAACACGCATGCTTGCGATTGAATTCAATGGAGAATTTTCATAATTTGTGTGTAATAAAGTTGTTAATATTTTTGTTTTACACAAATAATAAATGCATTTTATTTGTTCTGGCATATTTTGTAATGGCTTGTACAATTTCCGCAGAATGCCTGTATCAAAACACGTGCTTTGGACTGCCTCCTATTCTACCCCAAAGGGTTAGTTAAAATGCAATGCCAAAGGGTCAGTTAAAATGCAGTGCCAGAGCGTCAGTTAAAATGCAGTGCCAAAGGGTCAGTTAAAATGCAGTGCAATGGAGTGCCTCTTTCCGTAGTCACGCTCTTGTAAAAATCATGAGTGTAAATGCATAATTTGATGCACTTCCAGATCACTTGTACATATCATTTAACTGCCTCTTTGGAGGCAAACTTTTTGCTGGGGAGTAATATTGAAATTACAATCATTCAAAAATTATGAAAATTAAAAAGCCTGTTATTCGCGAACTAGTTAAAGTCGGTTGATGCGCATCCGATTTTGGATACAACGAACCAATCTCTTTCAACAGCTATGCAAATTTCAATGTTTCACTCAGCGGCCATTGTGTGTGGGTAAAAGTCGCGCAATGTGCATACGATTTTGATGCGCATCCGGTTTCATTAGCGCCCATCAAAAATATGTCAATATACACCTCAAATTGATTCTTTATGAATCGCGGATTTTACGTAATAAACTCTTATTACTTGCACATCCCTGTAATTTATGACACGCGTTTTCGCAAATATTACAATCGCGTATAAAGGATTCGATTTATGTAATTTTTTTTAAAGAAAATCGCGGTTTAGTGCGCGAATTTGTCAAAATATATTTTTGGTGATTTTCCTATTTCCAAGGTATCTATATCCGCGGTTTTCGTGGATGGATTCGATCGCGGAAGGGCTCATTAGATCCGTTACGTAAATTTAGTTTTTATTCACGCGGGGTTCAAAGGAAATTGAATGACACTTGTAAATTTTAAACGCAAAAAATAGGTTTTTTAAGAAAATTCAAGCATAAAATTTTGGCTTTTAGACTCCAATTACTAGGATACTGTATGGAGCACACTCATGAGATATACATAAAACTACGTAAAATCCGGTTGCGCGTCCGGATTATTAAAAAAAATCAAAAACCCCGAAATTTCGGCTTCAAAATGTCAGCATCAATTTTAAGTGGATGGAGTGGATATATCGAAAAATCATACACTAGTATCATATTTCCCATGGAGTATTCTGTGATTCTTTCTTTGGGCATATGTCTATAAAATGTAAGGTTAAGCCAGAAATCTGAAAGGAACATAAAACAACTTTTTGGCTTCAACTAATTTTTACCAATTTTTCTACATTGATGCCAACACAGCTTCCACGTAAATTAATTTTAATGGTCGACATTATGGGATCCCTCCTAAAACACTTCATTTTAAAGAATTTCAATCATACTATATAGAATATGTTAACATTTCGCGAATGCTAAATGGGTGAAACTCGGATTCATCGATTGTAAAACATTTTTAGTTTTTTACCATATACACTTTGATACGACCAAAATGTGCCTCATCGAAATAACGGTTTTAGACTCCAAGTATGTTCGGATGAAATTCATTTCAGACAATTTGGAGTCGATTTAGCCATGTCCGTCCGCCTGTCTGTCTGGCTGGTGCGCACGATAACTCTCGAACGGAACCAAATTTTGGGCATCGTAATATTTTGTCCAAACTTAGTCTACCCCTGCAGGTACCTTCCCCACAAAAGTTCAAAAATTTTCTGTAAAATTATGTGAACGAAAACTCTGGAAGGGAGCAATCGATTTGGTCAAAACTTTGCACGTCGTATTATCCCTTCTGAATATAGATCGGGTTCGAATATGGAGTATATTAGTCCACTTCTTCGGGTATCTCCCACACAAAATTCGGTTAAAGTGAAATTTAAGAGCTCCTCTCGGATAGTTTTGAAATTTGTTTCAGTAAGTTGTCCTTGCGGCTCCTTTTAAGACGGTACAATTTTTTTTTGCGCAAGTCCATGCATCCTGAGATATTGGCTTAAAAGTTCCAAGAAACCCTGACGGAACCAACCAAAATGGAAAATCCCAAAAATAATTCTCGCAGGTAGTTACTGATTGGTGCAGACTTTGCACATCATATTATTTCATCCAGTCATTTATCAGGTTGGAATATGGACTATATCGGTCCACTTCTTCGGGTACCTCCCACACAAAATTCGGATAAAGTGAAGCTTAAGGGCTCCTCTCGGATCGTCTTGATTTTTTTTGCAGAAGGTTGTCTTAGCGACTCCCTTTATGACGGTACAATTTTTTTCTTGCGCAAGTCCATTCTTCCTGAGATATTGGCCTTGATGTTCCATGAAACCCTCACGGCACCAACCAAAATGGCAAATTCGCAAGAAAATGCTCGCAGGAGTTTCGGATTGGTGCTGACTTTGCACATCATATTATTTTATCCAGTCTTGTATCAGGTTGGAATATGGGCTATATCGGTTTACTCCTTTGGGTACCTCCTACACAAAATTCGAATAAAGTGAAGTTTAAGAACTCCTCTCGCATCGTTTTGATTCTTTTTTCAGTAGGTTGTTGTAGCGGCCTCATTTTCAATGGTACAATCTTTTTCCGGAGTAAGTCAATACTTCCTGAGATAATAGTCCAAGCACCAAAATCCTCCCGGCACATACTAAAATGGCTATTGTGCAAGATAACTCTAAAACTTTTTCAAAATTTTCATTCAAACTTAGTTTAACCTAATTTAATATTTCGAGTCCTTTATGAAAAAGTTTGGTTACTAAAAATGTTTGGTATATGTCAATGATTTTAAAGCAAACTCGTGATACAAAATCAATATATTTTATATACGGCATAATTATTGTGTTTGGTTTTGTTTTTTTTTTGTCAGTGGCTGAGGGTATTTCTTCGTCAGCCCAGCTGACTGATACATTCTTACTTGTTTTTAAGTTGAATTCGGCGACATTTTTCAAATTTCATCAAAAATGGGCTGAATTTGCGTGTTTGGTGCCCCGAATATATGAAATCGGGCAAACATATATATCGGAGCTATATCCAAATTGCCACACTTAAGTCTAATCTAAGCGAAATTTTTTTAAATTTCATTGAACTTGACAGAATTTGGGTGTTTGGTGCACCATATATATACAAATCTGAACCGATTTCAGTACAGGGAGTGCCGTCTTCTAGCATTTGATTAAGTTGAGCAGAGTAGTGTTTTAGCTCGCATTTCCTCGGAAATAACTGGCGACATGCCCCTGTTAAAGTAATGAGCTAGTAAGGGGATATGTAATGAGTATTTCTTATGGGTCTTTATTAAATATGAAATATTCTGGACAGATCCTAAAAAATTCTGATACCGTGATTTTAAAACAAATAAGAATGGCGTTAGTTCGAACCGAACTTCTTATACCATTTACCACGAACTTTATTGAAATAAATACGAACAAAATATCAAAAAATCCTACGTGGTACCAAAAGGTGGACATATATTATCTGATTATTTGCTAGGGATGTTTTGTATCTGTTAGAGCATGTTGTAGCTAAGATTAAATACGAAATTCCAGTTATATCGATTGAATAATGTGGCTAAAAATTAAAAAAAAATAGAAACTCGGAAGTACCGTTTTATGGGGGCAGTATCAAAACGTCGACCTCTACCGAGAAATTTCCGGCAGTAACGTTTTGTAACTTCAACGAAGGCTAAATACCAAATTTCACTCATGTCGGTTTAATAATACCGAAAATCCGGAGATACCGTTCCATTGGAGGCTATATATTTCTGGTGCAAAGTTATGTACCCACAACGAAGACTTAATACAAAATTTGAGCCCGTTTGGTGGGATATTGCGGGGACAACATTCGAAATACCGAAAATCGGGAAGCACCGTTTATTGGGGCTATATGAAAACATGGGCCTATACCGACAAATTTCAGATAGGAAGTTTTATACCCCAAAGAAAACTGAAAGCCAAACTTCAGCAATTTCGGTTGATTATTGAGTTCACAACCTTCAAATTACTGAAAATCGGGAGGTACTCTTCTATGGGGGCTATGTGAAAACGTGGAGCTACACCAAGAAATTTCTGGTGAAATGTTTTATACCACAAACGAAAAATAAATACCAAATTTCAGCCTTTTCGGTGGCATATTGAGTCCACAACCTTGAAAATACCGAAAATCGCGAGGTACCGTTCCATAGGGGCTATATAAAGACGTGGACCTATACCGAAAAATATTAGATGAAAAGGTTTATATCCCCTACAAATACAAAATGCCAAATTTTAGCCTATTCAGTTGTATATTGAGGCCACAAGTTTCAAAATACCTAAAATCAGGAGGTGCTGTCCTATGGGGTGTATACGAAAAGGTGGTCCTATACCGAAAAATTTCTGGTGGAATGTTTTATACCACCAACGAAGACTGAATACCAAATATTAGGCTTTCGGTCGGATATTGAGGTCACAACCTTCAAAATATCAAAATCGGGAGGTACGATTCTATGGGGGCAATATCAAAACGTGGACCGTTATAGTCCATTTTCAGTTCAAAACATCCTAGGAGTAATTATAAAGCTCTCTCTTAAATATTGCGAGCTGTATCTTGATTTCTACAGACAGACTAACGGACAGACAGACGGACATGGTTATGTCGACTTAGGATTTTATGCCGATCAAATTCATATCGCTCATACTCAAAGAGTGGCATAACTCAAAAAATACGTTTGCTGAGGTAGCAATTTCCATTTTTTCTACGACTTGTCTTTTACCTTGTGTCAAATTTTCGTGCTGATCTCTCTAAAAATCAACGAGCTTCAGCTCATTTACTATGAGGTTGGCAAAATTCAACAAAAATGTTTTTTGGGTTTATGAATCACTAAACCACTTCAAATCATGCTTGATTATGCACAGAAATTTAGCAGTTATATCTGGCTAGCTGTTTACAAAATATGGTACAAGTAGTTATTTTAGTTTTTTTTTTTCGATTGTTTGAGTGGAGTATTCCCCCATTGGCTCAACTTCATTTTATTACCCTCTATTACAGAGAGTAATGTTTTTCAAAACGAACTGACAGTGTTGCAAAATTTTACTGATCGCTACCAATATCATGATTTCATCCCGGCGAAGGGAATTATCAATTGGCTTCTCAGTTTTTGAAATGATGCCTTTTTAGCGAAAAACCGAACTCTTTAAGTGTCTAGTATTCTCATATGAATGAGAATCACACTCACTTTTCGGCTTTTCCAAAGAAACACCAAAATCAAAACATTTTGCAACATGTCAGCACGTATCAACTAAGAATTCTTCGAATTCTGTGAGTTGAAAGTTTTTGTGTAATTTTTTTAAGTTGGGAATTTCAACCATCGGCTTAAAACGCGTTTTGTCAAAACTAGATTTTTCGAGATGCGTCACTCTTTTAGTAAATCAGCCAAAAGGAATGGCAAATTTAATTATACAGTCCGTATTATGGTGAGTAAAAAAAAATTAAAATAAAACACAATCTGAATGTCACCTTAATTATTACACCATACCGAATACCACGATAACTTGCAAAAGACTATAAATTATTGACGTATTTGTTCAAATTTCTACTTTTCATTTCTGTTATGTAAAATATCAGTAGTATTTGCTTTCAATTCAATTTGCCATGCTTTTTAACTCATATTTTATTTAAACATTTTTAAATATTATTGTTTCAGCCTCTCGAAATGTGTTTCAACGGCTGTTTGAAATCCCATCCGAAATCCCAGCAGGATAACAAACCAACGGTAAAAAGTGTTTACGAAAATTACACATTGGATTTAATCTGTCGCGATGACAGCAGTTTAAATTTTAAAATAAATTTACATTCCATGATGACATCCAGGTCGTCAGTGCGCCACACCAAAACAAAATCGGAGTTGACATCAAAGGAAACGGATGTGACGACAGCAGCCACCACTTTAAATGCCACCAACGCTAAAACGGACAATGATGATGTCGATGATGAAAGCAACGATGAGACAGTTCTATTTGTTATTAAAATACATATGGCAAATGAAACTGAGGAGTTTTTGGTGTATCTGGTAAGTAAATACATACATACATACATATGTATGCCAATGTGCATATAAATACAGTCTAACTTTTGTATAATGAAGTAGTTGAAGACCGCTACTTACTTAGCTGACCCATTACAGAACATTTGTTCCATAAGCTGAGCTAAGAAAAGATCTCCAATTCTCTCTGTTTGTTGCTTCGCTTCTTCAAATACCGGGCTTTTCTATCTCTTTTCTACTTATTCGCTCCATCGAAGCCTTGGCCTGCCAGTTCTGCGTGTACCGCCATGTGACCCGTATTTAGACGCCTTTCATCATCGCGGGTTAGACGCGGTTTCATCATCGCTCATTCTTATGATATGGCCTACGTGCTTGAAGACCGCTAAGTAAGAAAAAGAAACTAAAATAATGTTCACCTATGATGATGTGTGTGATGTTTTTTAATAAGTTCGCTATAGAGAAGTTCGACTGTCGTACGTATGTTAGAAATTGTATCGCTAAAAAAGAAAACCAATTTAAAATATGCAAATTTGCCAGAAGTGAATATCAAATTTCAACATATGCAGTAAACATGTGCTCAAATTGACCGAACTCGAAGAAAAAATTGACTGATATTTAATGAATAAAATTTCCATAAGATTTTACATCTATAAATATTGCTAAGAATGTAGGTCAGTGCGCTAAACAGGCGATCTATAATAGCTTTCAAAGTTAAAAATCCAAATACAGTATAGTCTCGATAATTCGGACACAAACAATATTTACACTGTAGACTCTGTAATCCGCACACACGGCAATTGTTTACCTCTATGATCCGGACACCTTTCGATTTATTTCATTATACCCTCAATAATAATACGGAGGATATTATTAAATTTTTTAATTTCGTTGGTAACATATCGATATATTCATCAGAGACTCTATAAAGAAGAGAAAATATATGATTTATGCCACCATATTTGAAAGAACAGTTCTTACCTGTTACCTGGCGTTAAGTTCGGCCAGGCCGAACATGTTATACATTCCACCACGAGTTGTATTGAAGTAAAATGGAACAATTTGTTTCCTTTCGTTTATGAAGAATACTAAATACCCAATATCAGCAAGTTCGGTAAAACAATGTGGCTAAACTTCAAAATACCGAAAATCGCGTGGTACCGTTCCATGGGGGCTATATTAAAACGTCGATCTATACCTACAAATTTTTGTCGGTAAGTTTTATACTCAAAGAAGACTAAATACCTAATTTCCGATATTTTGGTAAAACTTTCAAAATACCGAAAATCAAGAGGTACGCTTATATGGGGGATGTAGGACCCGGGGACCTATACTAATAATTCTCTTCTGGAATAGTTTATAACCCCATGGAAGACTAAATAAAAAATTTCAGTCTTTCCGTCGGATGTTGACGTCACAACCTTCAGAATTACGAAAATCGGGAGGTACCTTTTTATGGGGGCTATATCGAAACGTGGACCTATACCGACGAATTTCAGTCAGAAAGGCCGAAAAGACCTCCAACAAAAGACTAAACATCACATTTCAGCCACTTCGGTGGGTTGCTCTGGCCACAACCTTCTGTGGGGCTATCTAAGGCGTGGACCTATACCGACAAATTTCATATGAAGACCAATACCAAATTTCAGCCATTTTGATGGAATATTCTATGGGGGCTATACTAGGGCGTAGACCTGTACCGACAAGTTTCTAGTGGAAAGTTGTATACCCCCAACGAAGACTAAATACAAAATTTCAGCCATTTCTGAGGAATATTGAGGCCTCAACCTTCAAAATACCGGAAATAGGGAGGTACCGTTCTATGGGGGCTATACTAAGGCGTGGGCCTATACCGACAAATTTCACGTGGAACGTTTAATGCCCCAAACAAACACAACAAAACATTTTTCCATATCAATGAGTGCACCCCAATTCATATTTAGCTCAATGATATGGGACCTACTGTTTATCGCCGAGTCTGAACGGCGTGTCTTAAGACACCACTTGTGGAGAAGTTTTTCAAGGCTGAAATACTCAGGAAATGTCGCCAACATTACTGAGGGGTATTTTGCCACTGTTGAAAATTGTTGATGTTGCCTGGCCGGGGAATCGTACCCACGACCTTCTGCGTGCAAGGCGGGCGTGCATACCATTGCACCATGGTGGCACCCGCCCCAAATGAAGAACAAATACCAAATTTCAGCCAGTTCGGTGATTTGTTGTGGCCACAACCTTCAAAATACCGAAAATCGAGAAGTATCGTCCTATGGGGGCTACATGAAGGTGCGGACCTATACTGACAAATTTCTGGGGGAAAGTTGTATACTACCAACGAAGACAAAGTACCAAATTTCAGCCATTTCGGTGTAATAATTAGGCTAAAACCTTCAAAATACCGAAAATCGGGTGGTACCGTTCTATGTGGGCTATATCAAAACGTGGACCGGTATAGCCCATTTGCTATACCATACATCCTAGGAAAAATAGAAACTTATATACTAAATTACAAAGCTCTATTTAAAAAATTGCGAGCTGTGTCTTGATTTCAACAGACGGACATGGTTATATCGACTTAGAATTTTACCCTGATCAAGAATATATATCGTCTGCTCCGTCGGAAAAGGTCGTAAGTCCCACTCAATAAATTTTTCAGGAGGAAGAAAAAACATTCCAGCGCTTTTTGTATTAAAGTTTTTATTATGGTGGTGAAGGCAGTATTCTTCGTTTATTTATTCCGCTTCAATACCTGTACTTTGTTTGATAAAGTTCCGTCGCGTTTGGGAGATAATTGGATGTCTTTGGACTTACGACCTTTTCCTTGTACAGTTTTGTATTTTTGTAGGGACTTACGACCTTTTCCTACAATTTACGGACGTTTTTAGAAAAAAATATTTATACTTTACAAAACAATGTGGAAAGGGTATTATAAGTTTGTTTTGTCCAATATTCGTGTAACATCGCGAAGTATTCTTCGTAGACCCCCTCCCCTTGCCATTTTTTCATATCTTGACGAGATAAAGCGATCTAGATATGTGTGTCCGTCCATCCATTAACAATTGTAATTAAACTCCAGGCCTCATTTTTGGACCGATCGTCACGAAATTTTGTGGAGAGGTCGGGTTCCGACCAGAAGTGACCCCATTAGATGTTGGTTATGATCGAAAGGAGTGAAATGGACCAAACACACAATTTTTACCCGACTTTGTAGCTGTCCTGTAGATCGCAGTAATATTCCGATCCGAGCGAAATTTTAAAAATGATTTGAGTTTAAGACAAAGAATAAGCTTGCAATTTAACATGGTGATGAGATAATTATTAGCGGGTTTAATGGACCAAAACTATTGGGTGAAATTTTATATATAAAAGACAATATGTGTATGTTTGTATGTTCCGCATAGACTCAAAAACGGCTGAACCGATTTTTTTGAAAATTTCAGAACAACCAGAGTGAAAATAGGCTCTATATTTTTTTGAATTTGGATTTTTTTTTAAAAACGCTTTTGTGCAAAAGTTATGAAAATATCGGTCAGAAAATTAATTTGCGAGGCAACTGTTGTTGAATCTCCGACCCTAAGTACTTATTCCATGTTATTTTCAGATTATGTACAGGGATGTCCCTTGATGGAAGTAGGCTATATATATTGTTGAATTTCGGAGGAGCGGGTTACACCTGTGCCCTATTTTTTAAATGTGCTATATACATATATAAAACTTACGAACGATTCCGTTTCCCCAATCCTGGCTACATATTTTAGCAATAAGACCCGACCACCCCCACTTTCTAAAATATGCTACAAATCAATGGAAATACCAGATGTTATGCCTAACGAAGCTTTGGTCTTATTGGAAAGCAAGTGTTTAGATTAGAAGGCAAAATATTGATAGCTATAGTTTCATCAGGTATATAAGATACATTTTAAGAAGGTGGACACAGTCGGCATGATTCAAGTCATCAGTTATTTGGCGGTATGTTAAAATAGCATATCGACACCAACATTTCTGATAATATGGAGGGTATAATTACATTTTTCATTCAGTTTGTAACGTATCGATTTATTCGTGATATGGTATAGAAGTTTCTATTACTTCTAGTATGTTTGGTATTGACGCCTTCATATAGCCCCTATAGAACAGTACCTCCCGATTTCCGATATTTTGAAGGTGTGGCCTCAATATTGCCCAGAATTGGCTGAAATTTGGTATTTATTCTTCGTTTGGGGTTTTTTGTTTTTGTCTGCAAACCATGTAGAATCTTCAGCATGTAATGTCTTCCTGGGCTTAGGAAGTTTATAATCAGAGCTTTCAGAATGACCGTGAAAACCATAGGAAACTAGACCCATGACACCATCGAATAATTCCATTCCAAATTCATACTGCTCTTTGTTAGCAAAAACCATTATGTCTTCTAAGTTTAATAACATCTCAATCAATTATTATTTTAGAATCATTTAATAATATAAACATTACACTTACCCGTCCGTTAGAAGGTATTACTTTATTCAATTCAGAATACAAACTAATCTCGTTATGTGAATAAATGTCCCTAGAGAAACCACAAATTACCAGTTAATAAAATTAAGTAAGATATACGACAGTAAAACAGTAAATTATCGATTATCATCCAAAGGTGTAGGCTAGTTCTTTACATTGTACCCCAACCATGGATGTCGTTAAACATTATATCTGAACTACATTAGCTGTAGTATTCTCTTAAAGTATACATTTTCCTGTGGATTTACGACCTTATCGTGCTCAAATTTGTACGTTTTGTGGACTTACGACCTTTTCCGACAAGGGCAAAACATATAGAAAAACGCGACATACTACCATTTTCTTTGTATCATACGACGTGTTTTGACGTGTACTATCATCCTGTAACAAAAACGCGATTTCCAAAAAAAGTGGACTTACGACCTTTTCCGACGGAGCAGACGATATACTTTATATGGTCTCCGATGAATATTTCGATGTGTTACAAACGGAATGACAAATTTGATTATACCCTCCATATATATTGTAGACATATGGTAACCTTCTATAATACAAGTTTTAAAATGTCGTGGTAGCAGCAGAAATTGAAATTATACTGTAACTTTGTCATTGATTGTCCTTTAAAAAATTTTCAATAAACATATCTACATATATCTTCTTCTATCTTCTATATACATATATAAAAAAGGATGATGTTAGTTACTACGCTTATAACTCAAGAACGGCTGAACAGATTTTGACAATTCGCACCAATTCGGAATGGTCTCATGGCAGAAAAGGATAAAACTTAAAAAAATCGCGAAAATTTGCGAAAAAATTGCAAAAATATTTTTTCAAGAAAGTAAATTTTTCCACAATTTTCTATAGAGCTTCACGCTTGGAGTATACCTTGACACTTATTGGGACAGTTTTTGGCGAATATTGTATATGCACCAACTGTAAGGGTCCATTGTACGCCTCTGTTTTGTAAATTTTTGAAAGTTGTATAGAATTTTTTATTCACAATCAAATCGATTTTCATTTTTTTCAAGCGTCTTTTTAGGAAATTAAAAGCGAAAAATGGTTAAAAGGATAGGGCTTAGTTTAAAGTTTGTAAAGATTAGTGGTGATTTCGACCAGATTCCGATTGAAAAGATGAAGATGATAACGCAGAAAGTGGTTTCCACGGTTTTGAGGAAAAAGGTACAAATTCACAAAATTGGTGGGTTATTTAAAACATCAAGAGCTCCGAGGTAATTTCATTGGAAGTGAGGTTGCGGCATATACGTATACGTTTAAACTGTAAGTAAAAGCATCTCGAAAGATCAACTTTCGTCTTATGCGGTAGAAAATTTAAGCTGTACCAGATATGTATTGGTGCTGTTCAGATCCTGTCATGATACTAAGAAATGATATCCCCACTGAAAAGGAGTATGAATTCAATCGGTTTAGTTCCCGCAGAGTTGGAAGGCTATTAAAATGGCCAAATACATACATATGTACACTGGTACTGTTGGTACACTATATGTGTGTACATCGAAAATGATGATATTCAAAATTGGAAAGAAAAAAAAAAAACAAATAAATCGGAGGTACTGGAGGTTTTTTGGTCGAATTATCTGACAAATATTCTTTATCGGCCAACACAAGTAGGTAAATACTTACTAAACGTTAATTAGTTTGTGATATTAATTTGACTATGTTATTTACATCGAAATTAAACATACCTCCATTATTATAAGTCTTCTTTTGTTATAGTTTGGATTTACCGAACAGATTTATAGCGTTCCGGTAAACTTTAAGTTAAAAGTGATGATTGAATTTCAAGGAGGAGCTTCTTGTCATTAACTTTCAATGTGGAAATTATATTTTTAATGCCTCCAAATTAGTTTATTTTGCATTTTCAAATCCATCAGATAGTAAAAGAACACAAGTAATAATGGCCGGGTGACGTAGGGGATGAATGATACCAAGCAACGGTCTTGACCAGCTTTAACATGGCAAAGCCCAGGATTTATCTTGGTCCCTCTTTCATCTCAAGTGGACACTGACCTCCCCGTGGTGTCACCTGGGGAACTGCCTTTAACACCCGTTAAAGGTAGTGAGCTAACATGTGCCGCGCGTTCACCCATAAGAACGTTAAAAACTTGGGTTTGGGCGTCGGGTTAGTAACCCTCGCCTAGAAAAAACATCCTACTATGAAAAAACGAAAGAAAAGAAAAAGAAACCCCTCTAAAGTTGACGAACCCCGCAACCGTTTTAAGGACCATGATCTGCGAATCTGCACCTGGAATGTTCGCACTCTTTATAGAGAAGGTGCAGTCTTCGCATTGGCAGACGTACTTGAAAAGTACAAGGCCGATATTACTGCCATACAGGAAATACGATGGATTGGGAAAGGCGTCACAACAACACCTAAAGGTGACGCACTGTATTATAGCTGCCATGACGTAAAGCATGAGTTTGTTTGCGGATTCGTTGTTAGTCGGAGACTAAAACATCTGGTATCCAGCTTCACCCCAGTGAATGAAAGACTTGCTGCAATTCGAATAAAAGCTAAATTCTTCAACATCAGCTTTATTTGCGCTCATGCTCCCACTGAAGAAAAGGACGAACAGACCAAAGATATATTTTACGAGCGCTTAGAAGAAACATATGACCGTTGCCCTGCCCATGACATTAAAATCATTCTAGGCGATTTTAATGCCAAAATTGGAAAGGAGAATATCTTTGGCCCAACAGTCGGGAAATTCAGTCTCCACAGTGAAACATCTGACAATGGTATGAGGCTGATAGACTTTGCAGCTGCAAAAAACATGGTAGTTAGCAGTACCAGATTTAATCATCTCGATATTCATAAGGGCACCTGGCTGTCTCCAGATCAAAGAACAAGTAATCAAATTGATCATGTTGTAATAGATGGAAGACATTCATCCAGCGTGTTGGATGTACGATCGTTCCGAGGCGCAAACATTGATTCGGACCACTACCTTGTTGCAGCAAAGGTACGTACCCGTCTAAACGTTGCAAATAAAGCACGAACAGACACAACGCGGAAGTTGGACATCGATAGGCTGCAAACACAACAGATAGCCACAGCATATTCCACTCAACTAGCCCAATTGCTTAACGCGAGCACTCCTTGTCCCGATAACATAACAACACAATGGCAACATATTGCCCACGCCATGCAAACAGCCGCAAAATCTATACTTGGATTCCAGAGACCTCCACAAAGGAATTCATGGTATGACCAGGAGTGTCGTGCTGCTACAGAAGAGAAAAATGAGGCATATAGAGCTACTTTACAATCAGTAGCAACGCGTAGCGCACGAGAGAGATATCGGGAGAAAAGGGGAGAAGAGAAACGTCTTTTCCGCAAGAAAAAGAGAGAAATGGAAAAGCGGGAGTGTGAAAAAATCGAGATGTACAGGAGCCAGAATGAAGTCCGAAAATTCTACCAAAGAGTGAAACATCAAACAGATGGCTTTGGTACAGGCACATCCTCCTGTAGAGACCAGCAAGGTAATCTGGTAACAGATACAGATAGCGTGCTCTGGATATGGAAGGAACATTTCTCCAATCTGCTGGTATCCAATAGTAGCGAAGACGATGATACCACAGATCCAATCCCAGAAGATGGTATAGAATGTATACCGCCCGGCCAAGATGAGGTAAAAACAGCAATCAACCGGCTGAAGAATAATAAAGCAGCAGGATCCGATGGCTTACCAGCCGAGCTGTTTAAAACCGGAGGCGACGCGCTGATAAGGTGTATGCATCAGCTAGTTAGCACCATCTGGCAGGAAGAACGCGTACCCGACGATTGGAACCTGAGCATCCTATGTCCCGTCCACAAGAAAGGAGATAAGACTGTATGCTCCAACTATAGGGGCATAAGTCTTCTCCCTATTGCCTATAAGATAGTGTCAGGGATATTGTGCGAACGACTAAAGCCAATGGTCAACGAAATAATTGGACCATACCAATGTGGCTTTAGACCTGGCAAGTCCACCATTGACCAGATATTTACCCTGCGACAAATCCTAGAGAAGACCCAAGAGATGCAGATCGACACATTTCACCTTTTTGTCGATTATAAAGCAGCATTCGACAGTCCCCTCCGATCAAAGGTATTCCACGCAATGTCTGAATTTGGTATCCCCGCAAAGCTCATCCGGCTTTGTAAGATGACTTTAACTGATACTAGGTCTTCAGTTAAAATTGGAAAGAACCTCTCCGAAGAATTTTGTACCAAAAGAGGTTTCAGACAAGGAGACAGCCTTTCGTGTGACCTATTCAACATTTTGCTGGAAAAGGTAATACGAGATGCAAATGTGAAAAGAAATGGCACAATTTACACCAATAGCCACATGTTACTCGCCTATGCTGATGACATAGACATCATGGGACGATCAGTAAAGGAAGTAACTGATACCTTTAGGAAGGTCGAAGCAGAATCTGCGAAAGTGGGTCTGGCGGTAAACGGGTCTGGCGGTAAACGAAAAGACCAAATTGATGGTGTCGACGCGCAAAGCGTCCATAGAGCTCGGACCAACTGTGGAAGTTGGTACCTACAATTTGAGGTAGTTAAAGACTTCGTCTACCTCGGCACTGCCATAAACACAACAAACAACATCAGTTGTGAAATAAGAAGAAGAATTGTATTGGCCAACAGATGCTACTATGGTCTAAGTAAGCAATTTAAAAACAAAGCCACATCTCGTCAAACAAAAATAACACTATACAAAATAAACACGTGCAATGGTATAACTGTTTGTATCAACAAAACAGATATATCATATACATAACAGATATAATATGATATAAATGTGGGAATGAGTGTAACAGTTATGATTAGACATCGGATTTTGCATATTTGCATATTTTTTAATATTAAAGATACGAAGATTCTGATTGGACCAAAATTCGTTTCAAAGAAATCTAAATTCAATGGCAGGGTCATATTTCGTATTTATTTTGCATATTTGCATATTTTGCATATGCACAAAATATGCAAAAAATATGCAAAATATGCAAAAAATATGCAAAATATGCAAAAAATATGCAAAATATGCAAAAAATATGCAAAAAATATGCAGAATATGCAAAAAATATGCAAAATATGCAAACAGATTTTGGCCGAAAATCGTCATAAAAGTAGTAAAATTGTCATTTAAAGTTGGAAAAACCATCAAAAACTACATAACAGTGTCAAAACTAAGACTGTTGACCGTATAACGTCGAGACCGTTTACGACAGTGTGGTGTAGGGTATAAAAATTTGTTATCTTAATACCATTTTTATTAATTATTAAACTCTGTAGAAATATAAAATTTGATAAAATTTCAAACGTTTTATGTAAAATTCAATATTTTCTTTTTTGTAGCATCTTAATTTAATTTGTAGCATAGGGCTGGTTTTAACTCAAAGGACCAAATCGATCTCGGATTTTTTAGACGGGGAGCCGCCTATACCTTTTAGTAGTGTTAGATTTTAAAATTGCCAAAGTTTGAGCACATTTCGAATATGTTAAAACGTGGTACTGGGGCCTCGAAGTTATGAAAATCTATTTTTTTTGCTATTTGGCGACTTCGACGGACCATATATGTGGAACGGTTAAAGATACTTGCCCGTATTATGAATTTAATTAAACGCTATTCTGTTCTTAACATTTCTTGCTGAACAACAAAGTACGTAAGTGTTACTGAATTCGAGATAATAAACCCAATGTCCCGAAAAAGGCCTTAGGGCAAAAATGGTGTCTATTAAAAAAACAACTTTTTTCTTCGTATATTATCAAATTTTTGCGAATGAAAACGAATATATTTTACTTTATTTGAAAATACTGCCTATTCGGGCGAAGATCTATTTTAATTCATTTCTCGTTGGAGTCGAGCTTATTGACCGATGATGTTTGCAAGTGAAAAAGGAAAGCCGAAGATTCGAACCCCCACAACCACCATTATGTGACATGTTTCGCCTTTTGTAGAGACTCATCAGACATATCGGGCGTGGAATGGCATCGCTATCCATCAAACATTTCCTTTTTCAAATTTACATTCATTGTATGGCTTCAATGACAAATGCTTACATTTTGTTCATACATATTTTAATTTACTTATGCCCGTAATTTCAACGCCTGGGTAAACGGGTAGGTAGCTACCTATTACTTATCTTTACCTACGCGTTTGGTAATTTCTACATGCCATTTACCGAGGTGTCTAAATTTTGAAATCATGTGGTAATATTGGTGATTTTCATTAATGATTTCGCAAAATCATTGCCACATAGAAGTATTTACAACTTTTAACACATTGGCAACGACTAACCAGGTAAAATCCTTGGTGTAAGTAACACGGCCGTTTTTGACTCGGTAACGTTACCTATGCGTTGAAATTATAAAATGTTGCTTACACGGGAGATATCTGTGAACTTATATATAGCTACGTGTTGAAATTACGGGCATTATGGGACTGACATAATGTGGTTTTGGAGCCATCTGGGTACAGATGATGATGAACTCGACTCCTTGCTATGTCGCTCACAATTGTCAAGTTATTTATCATCCTTTACCCCTCCTGGTTGTTGATGTTCTGTGGTCAAGTTGCATTATCTTATTCAAGAAATTCGGAGTTAAAGTTTAATCTCTTGAACAACAATATGGTCTCACTTGTAATTATGCCTGGTAAACCTTTTTCTAGGAATTTCGGCAGCTGATTTTTGTAAATTTAGATCGATTATTTCTGGAGAATTTTCTATATTTGCTTTGTTAAGATTTTTGTCGTCTTTTCGATCTTTACGGTGTTTTGCACTATGAGATCAAACAATAAGAGCAATAAGTTCAGGACTAAGGTATCATATATGATTTATCATTTTGTTATTTTCTTTATCTGATATTTGTTTGTGAATGCCTTTCGTATTAAGTAAATCTTCAATGCGGTTTAGGTCTTATTTTGGACCTAAACATATTTCTGAATATCGTTTTCACTATTTTTTGTATTAAACTCAATCTATTGTCTCTATTTCTATTGATAACGTTTACCCAATATATCCTATATTATATCTATATAAACATTATCTTGTTCATTATACGTTTTGTAAAATCAATAACCCAAACTCTCACTTATAACACTCAGTTGTTGCCGTGTGGGATACCAAATAAATAAATAAAATAGAAAAAACATTCTGGGGGCGTCCAGTCTCGAACGATTTAAACGCAAGGTGCTTCTACGGCCTCTTGTTCTTGGGAAGTGGGCTGGGCAGTAGTTTTAAAACACTCTCGCCTACTTCGACCTTGGATTTGTCAATCGCAGACTATTCTTATAGAAATTGCTTGAATATGTTTGGTTGATGTCCGGATGTGCTTCCAAACTTGCAGTCAAAAATCCCTCTCAACAATTTTCTAACAAGTTTGTACGGTGGTACAGAAGCTCTCGACCTAATATCTGCTCGAGCTGGTGAGACCCCATTTTTCTAGGCATTTGTACACTGCTAGTTCTTGTTTCTCCCATGAGCTACTATCAGTTTCAGGAACACCTAGGAGTTGTTCTTTACCCCCATGTGATACCAGGACAGCAACCCGTTTTTTCTTCCCTGTTTTGAGAATATCTGGTAATAGTTTTCCATGCCAGTGCACACAAATAGCCTCGTTCCTTAAAGCTGTTGCGTTTATTTTTCACGGTTTATTCTCCGCTGTCCACGGATAAAGCTTCTAGAGATCTTATATTTCTAGGGATCCTCTCCGATAGCTTCTACTGAAGCCATAATGATACTAGTAACGTTCCTACTCACCTTACAGGGGTCCAGCACCAATGACAATTGCATAGTTACGATTTTCGTGAAGCCACGCTTGATTGTTTTCGGGACAGATGGTTCTTCAGATTCTACGATACGTTTAGCATCAAAACAAATGTATTGAAATAAGAAAACATTGACACACAAATTTCAGAAAAAGGAAATAACAACAAAATTAATAATCTGTGGTATCTTAGTCCTGAACTTGCTGACCTGGCATTGTTTGATCCAACGGTGCAAAACGCCGTAAAGAGCCAGAATAAATTTAATTTAGAACAAAATGTAAAAGATATTTGTTTTCATTCCAAAAATTGATAAAAATGAAGAAAATGTTTTTTAATAGTCTCCATTTTTGCACAAAGGCGTACCTATTCACGTTTTTCGGGACATTGAACATTCTGTAATACCTATTTAGTATTAGATTTATTATATATACTTATATTTTGTTGTTCAGCAAGAAATATTAAGAACAGAATGGCCTTTAATTTAATGCTTAATATGGACAAAAAGCTTTAATCATTCCAGAGAAATAGGTCGCCGAAATCGCTAAATAGCCAAAAATCGAGATTTTCATAATGTCGAGGCCCCAGTGGCACATGTTAACATATTCCAGTAGTGCTCAAACTTTGACAGTCTGACCAAACTAAAAACTTTATGCGGTTGCCGCCTTAAAAAATCCGACATCGATTTGTTCCCTTTGAACAATAACCAGCCCAACGCAACAAATTATAACAAAGAAAATATTAAATTTTACATAGAACGTTTGATATTTTATCAAATTTTATATTTTTGCATAGTTTAATAATAAAAAAATTGTATTACAATACCATACTTTTATACCCAAAACCACACTGTCGTAAGAGGTCTCGATAACACAATAATCTGCTAAAAAATCAACGTTAAACGGCCAACTATCTTAATTTAGAACATTTTGAAGATTTTTGATGATTTTTCTAACATTAATTGATAATTTTACGACTTTTATGACGATTTTCGGCCAAAAACTGTTTGCATATTTTGCATATTTTTTGCATATTCTGCATATTTTTTGCATATTTTGCATATTTTTTGCATATTTTGCATATTTTTTGCATATTTTTGGCATATTTTGCATATTTTTGGCATATTTTGCATATTTTTTGCATATTTTGCATATTTTTTGGCATATTTTTTGCATATTTTTTGCATATATTTTGCATATTTTTTGCATATTTTTTGCATGTTTTTGATATGACCCCAAATATCGAAAAATTTACCCTTAAAACGCCTAGATCCAAAATTTGAGTCCAATCGGATGAGAAATAAAAAAACATGCAAAAATCCGATGTCTAGTTATGATATTGTTTGGGTTGTGTATACTCACAATAACATAACTGTTAGAAACAGTTCTGTGTTGTATATGAACGAGTGAGAACTTTATTTGTTTTTTCGTTCTCAAGTATCTGTTGTACAACAGATATTTTTCAAATACTACAGACACCAACAGTATAGGTGTAACAGGCTTGTGTGAATAACTTCTAAGGAAAATTTCATAAAAAATAACATTTTTCAACATTTTTATTATTTAGGGGATAAATAAATATTAAAGAACTGTTACAACTGAACGCACCAATTTCAATGTTTTTCTGGTTTCAGTGAGTGGAGTGGACGAGGGCTACTAGAAAAATGTCTGACCTAATAATGAAAACGCGAATATTTATCAAAAATAGTTTTATTATATTCCAAATATTTATCACAAATAGTTTTGTTATATTCCAAAGTTTTCTCCAGCTCGATTTATACACTTTTTCACGCGCATAAACCAATTGTTGAAGCGTTTTTTTTGTGTTTATTTCAGAACTAGATTTAAAATACCTTTAAACCAATTTATTTCCCGCAGGGAAGTGTTAGCTTGTTACATTTTTAAATTTGTGTGGTGGTGATTAAAGAGAGAGAGGGAGATAGAGAGAGTAACATATTTACTTTCCTATGGTTCGTTTAAACATATTATATGTGCCTACAACATCCCGGAAGGGAGAAGGGATACTTTTTCCATATCAATGAGTGCACAGCGATTCATATTGGCAAAATGATATGGGACCTACTTTAATCGCCGAGTCCGAACGGAGTGTCATACGACACAACTTGTAAATAAGTTTTCATGGCTGAAATAGTCAGGCCGCCGAAAATGTTGGTGTTCTAGTCGGGGATTGACCTTAGGAGAATAATACCTTCAAAAGCCCTTAAAAGGACGCGTCACTTTGTAGGTAGGGGTTGGTTAAGCTGAATGGACCTACAATACATTTACCAAAGTATTATTTATCTACATACTTCGGACATTAAAGTGATTTCCACAGAAGGATAGACATGGCTATATCGATGTAGAAGCACGCTGATCAAAAATATATACACTTTATATGATCTTAAATTATTATTTCGAGAAGTACCAGGTCTAACCAGATTTTGTATCCTGACTTTCGGGTTAAATAAGTTATAGGTATTTTATATGTGCATATCATTATTATGTGACTTTTATGAAAGCGATATCTTATAGAAAATTGTACGCTCGTTGTCTTTTGCTTTAGTCATTTTTTGGTAAGGCTCACAGTTTTTGAGATATATATAAAAAAAAAAAAACAAAAATATGACCTATGACCATGAATAAGTTTCTTTGCACGCATTTGATCGACAGAGATTTTTAGGACCTCATTTGTAATGACAATTCCTACATCTCCACCAAAATTCAGCTCTGTGGGAACTTTTCTATTTCAATTCCTATTTTGTTTGGGCTACATACAATAAGTACTTATTGTATCACACCAATATCCATTTATATCAGTTTGTACAAACCAGATATAAACAAATATGTTCCTTTTTTCTGTCTATACCAACTCATATCATACCTGTTTGAAAAAGTATCAGTATCAACTTGTAATTGAAACTACATTCTACATATCCATACTCACTCAATGTTGAAAAATGTCGGAACTGATATATTCAGTTGTATCCATGCAGGTGTTTAATACAAAACGCTGATACTACCCGTGCTAATGTATGGCTCCGAAGCATGGGTACTTGCGCAAGCAGATAAGGCAGTGCTTGGTGTGTTTGAGAGGAAAATTCTTCGAAAGATCTACGGGCCGATTTGCGTTGACGGTGAATATCGACGTCGGATGAACCACGAGCTATATAAGCTATACAAAGACATGCATATAGTTAAACGTATCGAGATGCAACGATTGCGTTGGCTAGGCCATATCATGAGAATGAGCGATGATGAACCCGCTAAAAAGGCGTTTGAATACATGCCACATGGCGGTGCACGCAGAATCGGCAGGCCTAAGCTTCGATGGAGCATACAAGTGCATGAAGAAATGAAAAGGCGCGGTATTCCAAAAAGTCAAGCGAAAAACAGAGAGGAATGGATATCTTTTCTTAGTTCGGTCTATGGAACAGATGTTCTGTAATGGGCCAACTAAGTAAGTAAGTAATAATGGCCCATAGGGTGACAAAGTAATCGACAACAGTCAAGTGTTAGTGTGACAAGACTTCAAGCATCCGAAACACACAAAGAACGGCAACTAATAGAATAGCTCTGCTAACAAGGATCAATGTACCAAGAACTGGATTGTACAGTCTCAGTCAAAATTTAATTACCGCATTTGTCCGAGTTATCAGAGCCATTGAATCTAATTCCGAACTTGCAATGCAAGTAGAATTCGGGAGATCACGTTAAACAGAGAAGTCAGAAAAAAGCAAACGAAGCAAAATAGGTTAATTGATTAAAACGCAAATTTAAATAAGCACTATATTCAGCAGTAAATTCAAATTCCTACGATCGCATTTCTTCCTTCGTATTCAATTGCTTGAGTGAAATATCGTGTTCAGTGATGAAAACTAGAATTGCAGAAAACCATCGATTGTGAAACGAATAGGGGCGTTATGATATTATTTTGCTTCAACTGTGCTACCAAATATTTTTATTTACATCGCAAAACGTATTATTTGCTTACAAATATATCTTATTCCCGATTTACAGTTGCCTCATCTTTTTGCGGCTATTGTCACTTTATAGGAGAGAGAGAGTCGAGGAAAATAGAAACACTTTGCCTCTCATTACCTTCTCTCTTCGTCAAATTGACAATTATCAAAACTACAATTATTTAATGTACATCTGTTTCAAAGACTGTCCTAAACAGTTCAAAACAAAGAAATATTTGCCATTTAACATGGTGATAGCAATAATAGTATTATAGGTTTGAACCAAATCCATCAAGTTCTGTACCTAACAGACGAGACGAAGTTCGCCGGGTCCCCTTGTTTTAAATAAAAGTTTTACTTTTTTAAAAATGTGGATATAATGGAATAAATAAGTGTAATATTGAATACACTTAGGGCCATTATTATATCTTTCCTTTTGTTAAAGGTTTTAAAAACCAAAATAGAGAATTTTGGAGGCTTTAAAATAAAAATTTCACATAAGACATTCATGATACAAATGTCCCCCCATCATATTTAATGTTCACTTTAAACTTTAGGATAACCAGTAAGCCATAACTCTGTTCGTTAAATCCAAAAATAAGAAAAAGAATGTTGTAATAATGGGGGTTATACTTTATAACAACAATTTACAATAACAAATACTACACCTTTTCAGATGTAATTTGAATCATTTTAGTTGCAATTGGAGAATTCCATTTGTAATTCGTAACATTTTATTTGTAATTCGAAACATTTCTATTGTAATTCGAATTATTATATTTGTAATTCGAATTATTCGTTTTGTTATTGGAATTATTCCATTTGAAATTCGAATTATTCCATTTGAAATTCGAATTATTCTATTTGTAATTTTAACTATTCTATTTGTAATTCGTATTATTTTATTTGTAATTCGAATTATTCCATTTGTAATTCAAATTATTCCATTTGTAATTAGAATTATTCTATTTGTAGTTTCAAATGGAATAATTCGAATTACAGATAAAATAATTAAAATTACAAATAAAATAATTCGAATTACAAATAGAATAATTCGAATTTCAAATGAAATAATTCGAATTACAAATGGAATAATTCGAATTTCAATTGGAATAATTGGAAATACAAATGTAACAATTGAAATTACAAATAGAACAATTCGAATTACAAATAGAATACTCGAATTACAACTAAAATTTTACGAATTACAAATGAAGTGTTTCGAATTACAACTGGAATGTTTCGAATTACATGTGAAAAAGGTGTATGCAGTTACCTCTGTTGTCTCTCCGTGTGTTCAATATGTAAAATCGAACATATGTTTATGTTGGAGAACATTCTGTTATGTTATTTTTTCTCTACATATATATTCTAGATCAGTATAAAATTCTAAGTCGATATAACCACGACCGTCTACCTGTCCGTCCGTCTGTCTGTTGAAATCAAGATACAGCTCGCAATATTTAAGATAGTGTTTTATTATTTGGTATAGAAGTTTCCATTACTCCCAGGATGTTTAGTAATATTGAAAATGGGCTTTATTGGTCCACGTTTTCAAATATAGCCCTCCCGTTTAGGTATTCTTAAGGTTGTGGCCTTAATAATCCACCGAAATAACTGAAATTTTATATTAAGTCTTCGTTGCGGGTATAAAACTTTTAACCAGAAATTTGTCGGTATGGGGTTTCGGTATTTTGAAAGTGTTAACATTATTCAACCGGAATAACTGAAAGTTGGTATTTAGTCTTCGTTAGGGGTACAAAACATTATAAAAGGTACAAAACATCCCTTTCAAAAAATCAGATAGTATAAATCCACGTCCCAATTTAAGATTTTTTGTAGATTTTAATCAAATGGTTTACCGAATTGGTTGTTGATTGGAATTTTGTGTTCCCAGAAGAGAGAAAATTTACTCGCAAAAAAGTATTCATATTTATCCAGATATTAGTTTAGCCCCCATTAACGCCATATTTATTTCTAACGGCGTTAAGTTTAATCAGTTCTTAATGTCAGCCATTTCATTGGGGTATTGAGGCCAGAATCCTCAAATAGCGAAAATCGAGAGATACCATTCTGTAGGGGTTATATGAAGACGTAGACTTATAACGACAAATTTAAGGTGGAAAGTCGATTACCCCCAAAGAAGAATAAATATCAAAGTTAGGCCACTTCGGTGGGAGGACAGTTTAATACCACCAACGAAAAATAAATACCAAATTCCAGCCGTTTTGGAGGGATATTGAGGCCACAACCTTCAAAATACCAAAAATCAGGAGGTAACGTTCTATGGCGGCTATATCAAAACGTGGGCCGTGGACCATTTCAATACCAAACAACATAGGAGTAATAAAAACTTCTATACCAAATTATAAAGCTCTATCTTAAATGTTGCGAGCTGTATCTTGATTTCAACAGACTGACATACGGACATAGTTTTATCGACTTAGAGTTTTATGCTGATCAAGAATATATATAATTTATAGGGTCTACGTCGAAAATTTCGATGTCTTACAAATAGAATGAAAAATTAAATAATACCTTCAACATTATGGTGGATACCCTCCATTTTTTGCATCTGAACGCTTGAACATTTTTCTCGTCACCTTTGGTAGTACAGTGTCATTTATCGATATTTTCCGAAAATTTGCACTATCTCAGGGCCAAAACTGCCTGGAGAAGCGTTCCAAGAGAGTTATAACTATCACATGCAAAAATATCCAAAAAACGTGGATAAAAAACTTCAAGTCAAAATCGGCAGACTCGATATTCTCCAGTAGACTTTTTTGCTCAGTACAATCCCAGGAATCAGAAACTCTACGTCTCCATTAAGGTTTTTTCTTCCAAACAAATCGCCCGCCCTAGTATATACTTAAATACTTAAATAAATAAAAAAAATCTGGGTAATGGTGTAATAATATAAGGTGTAAGTGACAATCATACGGGTTTGAACTTTTTTATAAACTGAATTGTCAGAATATATTAGGTTCTACCCCGAATATTCCAAAATTTAATAAATAGATTTCCAATCTGTTCTATTCAGTGCCGCATAATAAATATATGAAGTGTAGAATGTATCACATTATGTATAGACTAATTTCGATGCAAATTAAAATTAAACTTTTGTTTTTTCAAAATAGTCTGGCTTAATCCCATTGTTGTTGTTTTAATATTTTAAAACAACTATTTTATTAGTGGAAAAGATTTGGCATTGTTCGCCAAGGGGTAAGGCAGGGAATACTATAGTTTCGATCCACGCCACTGGATCTCATCAGTTCCCTTGTTTCTTGTTTGTGGATATTCTCCACCGAAGTTATTTTTCAATAACTTCTTCAACAAGAAACTTTTTATACCCAAACATCAATCGTCAGCTCGAAGTATAAAGGTAAGCAAAGAAAAAAGTTCAATGAGAAGTTTTTCCTTGGCAACCTCATACAACTCCGACGAAAGTGCGAAAACAATTCAAACCTCTTCCACTTGTGTGTGTCGTCGAATTTCGACAAATGCACACACCAAAATTTGGTTGGTCTGCTTTACAGCAAAAACAACACACGTCGTGCCAGTGTCTTCAATTTGAAGCATTGTGGCGTTTTTTTATTGGGATAGCGTTTGCAATTTTGTTTTTTCAAAATAGTCTGGCTTAATCCCATTGTTGTTGTTTTAATATTTTAAAACAACTATTTTATTAGTGGAAAAGATTTGGCATTGTTCGCCAAGGGGTAAGGCAGGGAATACTATAGTTTCGATCCACGCCACTGGATCTCATCAGTTCCCTTGTTTCTTGTTTGTGGATATTCTCCACCGAAGTTATTTTTCAATAACTTCTTCAACAAGAAACTTTTTATACCCAAACATCAATCGTCAGCTCGAAGTATAAAGGTAAGCAAAGAAAAAAAGTTCAATGAGAAGTTTTTCCTTGGCAACCTCATACAACTCCGACTCTTTTCCACTAATAAAATAGTTGTTTTAAAATATTAAAACAACAACAATGGGATTAAGCCAGACTATTTTGAAAAAACAAAATTGCAAACGCTATCCCAATAAAAAAACGCCACAATGCTTCAAATTAAAATTAAACTTTAAATCTTTTTCATTTATTTCCTGTACATTTTTCTTAACTATTTTGGAAAGACCCTAGTATTCAAATGTTGCCATTAACATTTAATTCCCATAAAATCATGTTGTTATTGTAAAATTGTTAGTTGTTGTAAATAATGCAAACACCTTACTTCTTACACCATGGCCCATACTACCGGGTGCCACTAACTGATACTATTCGAAATTATTTCTCTTGATTTTGTTGCATAATATTAACGCAAATCGTCAGCTTTAACAATCTTTAAAAAGTATGCAAAGATTTTAACAGTTTCCTTTTTTACTACAATTTGAATATGCCTTTAACAAACAAAATGTCTTCTCTTTTTTTCTGCTACAATTTCTTCTTCGATTTAATGTTTCGAAGGCGTTGCATGAAATGACATATAAGAGGATTAAAAGTGTGCCGCAAAGTTGTAAATAAAATGCATGTTGATGGTGAAGCCATGCTTTGCCTACAGTTTTCAATAGATTGTCAATCACAATCTATAATTTTGTCACATCGAAAACAACAAAGGTTTTATTTTTTCACATACCATCCCAGTAGAAAGTGTCTTTAAGACAACATTGATGAATCGTGAACGACATTTCCAATTCGTTCTCGACTCTTTGCAGACTGTCTTGCTACTAGTCATCGATGACCTAATTAAAGACAATTTCGTTTATATTGTCGTGTGTCAAATTTTTATTTAATTATAAAATATATAATTTTTACAAAATAAATTAGTTAAACAGTTAATAATACTTAGCTCCCGTATGTTCTGCAATCCACCATTTTCTTCCAGCTTTACCACGCCTTACACTTCTTACCCCAGCCGACCGAAAGGCGACCTCCTTTTATTTTTGGATTCTGCAAAAAGAAATTATTTTAAATGAATATTGAGAATATTTCTTTAATATTCTAAAATCTTACCATATACCACAGGAGTTGTATTTTACAATCGCTGGAATTTTCAGTCTTCTTCAACCTAAATGCACCTATTCAAAAAATAACTTCAATTAATTTTAAAGTATTTAATTCTATTTATTCTATCTTACCGTTTTCTACATAATTCAGGTCGTATAAATAAAAATTGTTTAATCAGTAACGCGGTTTACGAATTTTGTGACTTTATAATTTAACATTTATTACAAATCAAAAATTGTATATCTGAATAAATATCTATACAATTGTTTCAAAGCACACTTTTGAGAATTTTTCGGTTTGTTGCCAAGACACAATACAAGACATGGTCATGCAAGTTGTCGTACATGACAATTTCGGAACATTCGTTAACGAATCGTCGACGTAAATGTCATCGAAGACTCGATTTTCTATTGGGATATTATCCCAGCAAAATGTTCGATGCCAAAGATGACATTCAATCATGGGTGCAAGTTATCTAGCATGTCATCTTTTTAGCATCTTAATCGATGAATTTTATATGAGCGTGGACCCCAAAAGATGACGTTCTTTTCTGGATCCTAAGCATGTCATTTTAACCAATGCGTTGACATGTCATTTCCACCAATGCTTTGGCATGTCATTTCCACCAATGATTTGACATGTCATTTTCACCAATGCTTTGACACGTCATTTTCACTCATGCTTTGACATGTCATTTTAACCAATGCTTTGGCATGTCATTTTCACCATCCCCTTGGCATGAAATTTTCATGTCTTGTTTGGAAAATGGAAATGCTGTATTGAAATATGGTTTTCATGAAAAACAAAACTCTTTATTAATTCAAACGAATTCATGAAATAGCTACAATTAATTTATCAGTTTAGTTTTTCAAAAGTTTACATCCAAAATTGCAATGTAATCACTAGGGTTATGACTTTTTTACAACCTCATATCCCTGTATCATAGCGTGATGAGTTTTGCCATAAGATTACATAAAATCTTAATTATAAGGTGATTCGGTGAAAAAACCTCACGCACAAAATGATTTTAAAATTTGAATTTATCAAAATTATGGACAATTTTTTGAAGTCACTGAAAACAGATATATAATTGAAAATAAACTTTAGAGCCACATGAGATAATTAAAATGACATAAAATTTATTTCTCACTATTTTTCCTCAATTCTGAGAATCGTAAAAATGTCGTAAACGCTTTTATTCAAAATATAATATTTTAACAAAAAACCAAAAATTTAAAATTTTTTCAAAGTGACTTTTTTCGCGACTTTTTTAATATTTGAATGAAATAAACGTTATTATAGTTATAAGTAGGCTTATATTTATTCATTCGAGCAACAAAAAATAAATTTAAAAAAATTTTTTTTTTTTTCATTTCATATATTTTTTCAAAAAATTATTTTTTTAAAATCGATTTGTGCGTGAACTTTTTTTATATTTCAAGGGAATAAACGATAGCATAGTGATTAATAGGCAAAAGTTCATTCATCTCTGCTACAGGAAATCATTTTTGAGGAAAAATGTCAAAAAGTCATAACCCTAGTAATCACCACCGCTGCAACGCAAAAGATTACTTCCTCCGTTCTCCGCAACTGATATTCTTTCATCTTACAAAAGGTTTTTTCAATTATCTTCCCATCACCAGTTCAGATTTCAACATGGACTCCAAATGCACTCCTTTAAGTATTTTTATTTCGTAAATTATATATTTATTCCTTTAAACTCCTATAAGGAGCATAGGGCCAGATTTCGTAAATTACTTTTATTTTATAATTTTGTTATTTTATAACAACATTTTGGTAATTTATACTCTTTTGTTTAGTGACGGAAATATGTAGGGATCTACAACCCGGCTTGCTTTAGGGATCTCTAAGAACAAAATGTAACGAACGGGGAGGAGAGACTTTTTATGGAAAATACCATTTATGCTTAATTAATTTATTTTTAATTGTTTCTTTCCAAAAGTAGTTTCTTCTTATTTTCAGATTCTTGTTCCTTTTCGTTTCGGACTTTTTTTTTCAAATTCCAAGAAGCGAGATTTGATTGATTTCATTCTATGTCAGATTTAGAACAGACAAGGAAATTTTTAAATAGCAATGTGTGCAGTCCGATTCTATTTTTAGCTCGATGGTTGGGACTTCATATAATACCAATTGTTTAGAAGTTTTAGTTGTTTGATATGCAGGAAATGTAAGACAACATCACGACGACAGTTCTAACAACTTTGGTCTGTTCCAGAAACTGCAAGAATCTACTTATTTTTTACTACGATAACAATTTTTCCTTTATGTTATCGGAAAAAATAGTAAAAATTAGTAGATTTTTGCAGTACTGGAACATACCAAAATGAAAATAAACAGGTGTGTAAATAAAAACACAATCATCATCTCTATTGGATCGATGGAATGGGTACAAATGCTGATGAAAAGATCGGATCTTTCACGACTTCCTTTGCATTGGTTCAAATCCTAATGAAAAGATCGGATCTTTCACGACTTCCTTTGAACCAATGCAAAAGATGACGTGCACAGAATATGCAACATTTTACAATAGCGTGACAAAAAAGGATGTACTCGTTGCTTTACTTTAAAGCGGCTTGTCCAGTCGATGAACTCCTTGATAAACATTCAATCAACCTTCAAAACTATTTTGATTTTCCTCAATCCATAACATTCACACACACATTCTCATATTTTAAAAAATTTACACATATTACTGCAAATATTGACATCAAAATTCAATCAATTCAATCAATCTTTGACAAGATATTTTCTTCTTTGTTATTAAATTTTCCTTAATACTTTGACAAAGAATTTTCACTTTATTCATCACATTTTTGGTTTTCAAAATATAAAGGGATCTACTCATAAAATTTGAAATTTCGAAATTTGCTACCATAAATACATGGTAGAACAATAGAAGGTAACAGCAATACCCAGCTGACTGAACATTTTATATTTTTATTTCTATGTTCGATGTATATTAGGGATATATATTTTTTGAAGAAAGAATTTATTCATCAGAAAAGAAAACTATTCCCATAAAGACTTCTTCATATCATTGACATGTAACCTCCTCCAAGTCCGAACGACGAACCGCTAACAGAGGCGGTACAATATTTTTTAATGTGTGTGGTATTTTGTTAAACTTAAAAAAATAAGCCGTAATAAACGTGTGCTATTTTGATTTCGAAAACAAAAGATTGAAGCAGCTTCTCCTTTTTCGATGATTTACCAGCGATCCCAAAGATTTTTGCCAGAATTCTACCTTCTGCGAGAAATTATTCATTTAGTGGAATGATATGGATACATTCAAATTGAAACTTTAGCGAGTTTTCATTCATGTTTTTCAAAATATTCAATCAAATGTGAAAAATATTAGTTTTTTAAATTCCAATAATTTATAGACATTTCCTTGTTTTGTTTACGTTTACGGATGACACTAACATTGCAAACAAAAACAAATGTCTATGTGGTTGTTGTTGAGTTGTATTTGTTGTTGTATTTACTTTACCCTGTTGGTTCTACCATGCCATAAATACTTCTTTTCATCCTAAGCGTGTAATAAAAATGGCATACAACAGTTCTGAATGCTTTATATTTACATTTTGATTCAAATTTTGTCTATTTTAGAAGATTTTCAAAATGTATTTATGTTTTTCATGAGAAAACTTTTACTATGACCCATTATTCAATATTTTTTGACATTTAATTTTCAATAACAACAATGTTGTTTTTTAAAAAAATATTAGTTGTTGCAATTCATGCGTCTACCTTATATAAATGTGCCTTGGCAAGTATATAAGATAATACTGTTATTATCCTTACAAGGGGGGCGAATGAAAGCATGAACACTTTCGAAAACAGACGAAGCAGTACTGGTAACGTTTGATGGACAATTTCTTAACGAAATCTATTAACCAATCTGAGTAGACAATGAATATTGTGTCGCAATGCATATTTTGGTAGTTTTCGATTTGATGCTAAAGGATTTGATGTTGTAGTTGTAACAGTGTTTTTATTTTGTGTTTGTAAGTTAATTTTTCAGCTTAATCTGGTTATGGGTCTATCTGCAGTTCTACTGATGTTAGTTGAGAAGTTTTGGCAGGACAGTTGAAAAGGCGCAGTGTGTCATGCGGGCCTGTTCCGCATGGTGGGCAGATGTTTTGCACGGTGTCATCGATCCTTGCCCTATAGGAATTCGGACGGCTGCACCAACTCGAGCGAAGTTGAGCCCAAACAAATGTACTCCGAAGACAGCATTCATACAATAGTTGTTTATAGCATCTGCGACTACATCCATGTGAATGTTATTTAAACCAGCTTGATAGGCTTGTTGATCTAGGGGTACTCTATGTAGCGTTGGACCTCTCTTTCTAGATCATGAAAATCCCTCTTTACATGCTTGGTGGGGAGGGGGTCCTAGGAGGTTAGGATGGCTCTCACCGGACAAGTACTGCAAGGAAAGCATGCCATTGTGTTCAGTGTTCGGAAACAAACAGTACCTTATCATAAGGTACCGTACATGTACACAAACACTAAAAAAAATTATAAAGTTTATGTACAGGTACACAAACATTAAAAATCCATTTTAGTGTTTATGTAAGTACGAGATTCGAAAAGTTCGTCAAACACACATGTTTGGTACGCAACCTCCATCGTAATGTAACAACCACGTACCCAACCGAAAAGGTTGCGTACATCAGCGCGTACATTAAAAAACCACGTAGAGTACATCATAATGTACCTTTAGAAAGAATGTGTTGCTAGGGTACACTTACATTTGTTTGGTTAATAAGGTATTAAAAATATTAAGTTTAATTTTTGTGGAATATATACAAATGAAATACAAGTAAATATAAATGAATATGTATCTTCAATTAATTAGGACTATAAATATCATTATTTAAATGCCATAAATACATATGCAAGAAGTTAGTAATGCCTAAACAAAACGTTATCATCGAATATCTAAAATCTTGACAATTTGCAAAAGGGTCGCTATAGGGCTGTAGGTTATGGAGGTGTTTTTTTATTATTAAAAATTGTATCATTTGTATTGTGAAAACAGGTGGTTCATTTTCAATATTTTAGCAATGTCAAGAAAGCATCGAAGACCAGATTCAAATAAGTTGTTTTCAGTATCAACATCATCTTACAAAAAGAAATGCTACACCACCATAATAAGAATTACTTTTTGCTTTTTTGTGTTTTTCCAAATTATGAATTGCCGTTGAGGTACCCAAGGACTGGTACCTAGCTGTGAAGGCAACATCCGGTCTTTGGGTCTGCTATATTTTTATAGTTTGTTCACAGGTAGAATTATCGGAGTTTTTGGATTTGATAAGTTAGAAATTTGATAAGTTAGATTTGGATTTGATAGAAGAAAGAACTAGGTGGAAATATTATTCCTCGCACACCAAAACCATAAAGTACCTGTCCTTTTTTTTACATCATAAAAATTATGAGTTAAAAAATTGTAAACCACAATATTGGTTTTTACCTTTCTTGTGTATTGTAATAAATTATAACCATTCAGGTACCACATGAATGATCTAGTTTTTGAGTTTGTTACACTCGTAGTCTTATTGTATAATTTACGGAAAATTTCGCGAAAACCCTTTGGAATAGTTTGAAAAGAACCCCCGCAAATGCTATTTAGTTCATTTTTAAACGTTGAGTGAAAATAATTATAAAAATGCCAAGACCAAAAAATATTGTTCTTCGTGATATGTTCAGTACAAACGAATCAAATCAAACAGTGTGTAATTTACAAAATTGTGTCAACAAAAACGTAAAAGAAAAAAGAGTCATCAAAGTATTATTAAAAAAAAGTGTGAATCCAAAAACATTGAAACAGCATTGGTGGAACTTTTTACAAAAAATGGACGTCCTTTACATATGCCCGAAGATAAAGCCTTCAAAGTTCTTATAGAACCTGTTTTTAGTGTACTCGGGATAACTGTAAATGAACATAACGTAATGGAACGAATTATCGCTTTCTCAAAAAATATTAAAACGGAAATCTCAAACGATCTTAAGATGGATGTCGCAACAAGGCTGGACTTAAGTATGCTGGGTATTAATGTACAGTACATTCAACATGGTAAAATCGTTGTTAAAACGTTGGCTATAAAGGAGCTTAGATCAAGTCACATTTCTGAATATTTAAAAACAGTTATACTGGATGTTCTAAAGGAATATGATGTTGATATACGTAATATTTTAACTATTACAACCGACAACGGATCAAATATGCTCAAAACTGTACGAATCCTGAACTCTGAAATGCAATTGTCGATAAATAATGATGCCGTGGATTTCGAAGAAGATGAAGATGATATCGATTGCCGAATAGCTATTGACACAATTGAATCAATTGATTTTAACATCTCATCGAAGACAATTACTAGCATTCGTTGTGGTGCTCACACTCTCCAACTGTGTGTAAACGATGTTCTGAAACAGTCGGCAATAAAAGACAATGTCGATAAGATACGATTCGTGGTAAAAAAAAGACTTAGAAGTAAAATGATTTTAAACTTTCTAAGAAGTGAACTCTACAAAAAACCTATCATTGATTGTGCAACACGTTGGAAGTTTCAACATATAAAATGATTGAAAGAATCCTGAAAATGAAGGAAATTATAAATACACTAAGCAAGGATTATCCTGATTTATTTCTTGAATCTGAAGAATGGTCTTTCGCAACTGAATTCTTGGGACTATTTAAACCTATTTACAATGCTACCGCTAAGTTACAAAGCGAACAGTTGTGCTATAGTGAACTAACATTATTGTTATGGATATAACATTTCAAATTGACGCTTTACCGGATAGCAATATGAAAACCCTTCTCAAGGAGTCCTTGAAGTTAAGAAAGGATAAACTTTTAGAAAATTAGCTGTTTAACGCCGCTGTGTTCTTGGATCCACGAATCAATGTATGCTTAACCTGCGAACAAAACCAAAGGGCGAAGAACTACATACTATCGTTATATATACGCATGAACTCAACAGTACACAATACAAGCCACACAATATTAGAGGAAACTCCATCACCGAGCAGACCACATGCAGCCAAATCTTTTTCCGATTATCTGCAAATGATAGATCCTACCACAGAAATTCCGAGTTCATCTAATTTACACAATTTAGAAGCTGATTTTGCCAATTATGAGCGGCAATCAAGATTGCCACTAAATGAAAATATAATAGCGTTTTGGAACGCTCAGAAAACCATCATCAGTGAGATTGCTAATATTGTACAGGCAATACCGTCAACCCAAGTAAGCGTGGAACGCCTATTTTCTGCTATGAAGTACATATTATCTGATCAGCGCAACCGCATGTCAGCAACAAATCTTGAACATATATTAATGGTAAAAGTTAATGGGGATTTCAATTATGAAAGTTGAGCTTTCTCCTGTTAAATTCTATTTTCTTTAGTATGTTAATCTTTTTTATATTCGTTAATTTTTTATAAAATAAATAAATATTTTCATATTTACTGGTTAAATATAAATATAATTACTTTTGTATTTTATTTATACGATATTCACTCTTATTTTTATGGTTGCATTTTTCCTCATGCCATTCATATTTTATATTTCTTTATAAACATCACTCAGGTGTACGCAACCTCCATTTGTTTTTTAGGGTACATAATGATGTACGCTACGTGGTTTTTTAATGTACACTAGGGTTATGACTTTTTGACATTTTTCCTCAAAAATGATTTCCTGTAGCAGAGATGAATGAACTTTTGCCTATTAATCACTATGCTATCGTTTATTCCCTTGAAATATAAAAAAAGTTCACGCACAAATCGATTTTAAAAAAATAATTTTTTGAAAAAATATATGAAATGAAAAAAAAAAATTTTTTAAATTTATTTTTTGTTGCTCGAATGAATAAATATAAGCCTACTTATAACTATAATAACGTTTATTTCATTCAAATATTAAAAAAGTCGCGAAAAAAGTCACTTTGAAAAAATTTTAAATTTTTGGTTTTTTGTTAAAATATTATATTTTGAATAAAAGCGTTTACGACATTTTTACGATTCTCAGAATTGAGGAAAAATAGTGAGAAATAAATTTTATGTCATTTTAATTATCTCATGTGGCTCTAAAGTTTATTTTCAATTATATATCTGTTTTCAGTGACTTCAAAAAATTGTCCATAATTTTGATAAATTCAAATTTTAAAATCATTTTGTGCGTGAGGTTTTTTCACCGAATCACCTTATAATTAAGATTTTATGTAATCTTATGGCAAAACTCATCACGCTATGATACAGGGATATGAGGTTGTAAAAAAGTCATAACCCTAATGTACACGCAACATTTATAACGTACGTACCCAACCAATTCGGTTGGGTATGTGGTTGTTACTTTACAATGGTGGTTGCGTACCAAACATGTACGCTACGATTATCGTTGGGTACATGTACACAAACGCTAAATTTTTTTTTAAAGTTTGTGTACATGTGCGGTACCTTATCGTAGTGTAACTTTTCATGCTAGGTACGGTACAAAACGTTATTGTACGGTACCTTAATGTAAGTTTTCGAACGCTGATTGTGTTGCTGTACTGGAAGAATCTTTGTCTCCTCATATAGATGGTCCACTGAAGACATGATTTCTCAGAACGCCTTTCTGACAGGTTTAAATAATTTTCCTTTGCGTTATATTCGCGGACCAAACTTGCGCCGAATAGCTTACCACAGACCGATCTATCGCGTATATATCTGCTGTCGAACGTGTCCCCTAGAATTTTGGAGTTGTTTGTGGTCGAAATTCTGCTACGATCGACAATGAAATTCAACTCTTTTCTCACCTCTACCGTGGTGAACATTTGCATATTTCTTCTGTGAAAAAGGTGGTAAGATCGGTCATATAGGCGTTCGGCCTTTCACAAATGACATCATACGTTACGACCTCAATGCCATCTGGGAGTGGACGGAATACTTTTAATGAAGTACTTTTCCAGATGTAGATATTGTTGTGCTGATCACTGGAATGTATAATTTTCTTGGGGGAAGGACTCGGTGACCCGGGTCTTTTACTGAACGTCCGGGTACAATACCCGGGTTAGAACTGCTCTACTGAACCGCTACATTGCCACAAAATAATTATCGTTGGATAGCTTATGGAAATACCTATTCAACAAGTGGTAGTAATCTGTTTATTAAAGCCGGTTCTAAACCGATTTTTATACACGGACTTTCGGGTCAAATAAACGGGTAACCGGATCCGTTCCCAAGAAAATTATACATTCTCGGGATCAGCGCAACAATATCTACCTCTGAAAATTTTTCAAAAAATTCCGAGATTTTTTACTGAACTAGAGTTTAGACATACTCTATCTACTCTTCGCCCTTTCACTCCCGGTGTGCTCGGCAAACTGCCGATTGAAATAACTTGCGCAACTCTTCGTATCAGTCAGCGTAACATCACCAAACGTGACTAAGGTCCTATCTTCCTTCTTTTCAGTGTTCGAGTGTGACTTAACCGTTGCCCACAATTAACTTATTGGGACTCCTATGTTGCAACTCTTGAGATGATTTAACCACTTGTTCCGCTTATGCTCACCGACCAATCTGTTAAATTCCAATGTCAGCTCCCTGGCACTGGGGTTGGCACAACGAAGCTTATCACGCTCATTTGCTAATCCTGTTGCCTCTGCAGGGAGGTTTGGTCTCACTGTATACGACCAGCAGGTATATAGGTATATGGCGGCTGCAACAGTGATGATGTCTCGGAACGTCCTTTCTACTACCCTAGCATCAGAAGGGTTGGACAGATCGCTAAGGCGGCGATAACTCTCTGAAAATCGGTCAATTAACTTCCCATGATTGATGAAAGTGTGAAGTTCAGAGGTGATGAAATCGGGCGATCTGTTGATGGTGACAATTATGGGGAGATGGTCAAATCTAAGAGAAACGACAGGTTGTCAGGATATGTCATTTGTCAGAGCAGGTGACACGATGTTTATGTCTGGCGAACTGTGTCACTCTCCGCTAATTCTGGTAGGGGCGTCCTCATTGATCGTATAAAACGTAGAGCTCAAAATTAAGGAAACGAATGGTGTAAACGATTCCTGGCTTTAAAAGCAGCCTGATTATCCACGTAGATAGTCATCGGCTCAAAGATCTCGGCATCCAGACTTTTTTTTATCAATTATGCACCTTTCCTGACGCCAAGATTTCGGCTTGGAATACACAACAGTCGTTGTCCAACTTGTATGAGTATTCAAGAACTAGCCTTTCACAGTAGACGCCAGTTCCGGTACCTTCTTCTTTATAAAAGGCCAGACCGTCCCCCTCTGGACCTCTTACTTCGGTTACAGTCAAATTTACTTGGGATAACGACATCTACATCTTGCAATCTCAAGACTGTGATAATAGTCGTTAAATTACCCACTTTAAGGTCTGCCCCCTATTCCTTTAGTACACATCTATTCACATAGATAATGTTGCGACAATGATTCTGTTCATGCAGCTGCGTGCTGCCTGTCATTTAGTGTTGAGTCATAAAGGCCAGAGGTTCAGAATTGCATTCACAGCTGCTAGTGGAGTACTTTTAAATGCTTCCTTTACCACAATATTATACATTAAGTATAAAATCGAAGGGTTCAGTTCCTCGCTTTTCCCGATTGAATTCTTGCACGAAAAGAATGCGATTAATCCTCTCTTCGTCCGCTCCTCAACGTTCCTTTTCCATCGCAGCTAACAGTCGAGAATTGTACCTATGTATGTATGTAGCTTCGGGGATGAGATGTAGTGATATTCAATTCATTGCTGGTAGCATAAAATCTACAAACTTACGTTTTACTCCAAGCCCGTTTGCTTTGGCCCATCGTGACAGCAAAAGTTCCGAAATTGTAGACAGGAATTTTCCAAAAATCGGTAGTACTACTTATGTCATCCGCATAAAAAGTGGTCATTGAAATGAAAGGAGGCCCTACTCAGCAATAAATTTTGTGTCAGATATTTATTATTAAATTTGTTTATTTCGCATTTTAAAATCCATACAATAGCAAAAAGTAACATGTGAAAATGGCCCGAAGATGTATTCCGAGTAAATTGTACATTGTGAAGTTATAATAATAACTCCTCGTCCTCATATATCCAAGAATCGAAATCATTCACTCAAGTAATTGTAGCTTTTGTGACTAGCAACTGTGAGTTGTTACTTTTTTGTTGAGATAAAATTATACAAAATTTTTGGAGAGGAAATTTTACATTTGGCGTGATAGTGGTGTTGGTCATAAGGGTACCTGTCTGTCACCAGATAAAAAAAACAAGAAATCAAATTGATAAGGTTGCGATAGATTCATTCATCGTTTTGAGGTGCAAACATAGAATCGGACCATCACCTTGTTGCGGCGATTAAACGTAGCAATTCAGAATCTCCAAAATCACATAAAAACTAACCAATTTAGCGGGTTAAATATAATAAAATTTTTTTTGTCTGAGAATTGGTAAAATTTTTGAATATAAATCTTATAGCGTTCTTCCTGGAAGACATTGATGCCAATTATGTTAATGGACATGGTCAGATAACAGAGTTATACCCTTATATATCCGTAAAAACCATGTTCTACGGCAGCTTTAGTCTGCGGTCTGGCACTAGATGGCAGCTCATATTAATAATCTTAAACCTGTCACCTACATTGAAAAATTATTCCCAAGGTGGGCACTGGTGGAGACCATGTTTAGAACCTTAGGTCAAATTTAAGTATTTGATCAAATTGGCATTACAAAATGCACTAAGAAAACATACAGCTATCTGGAACTCCACAACAAGTTAAAGCATTATTTATTTAAAAAAAATAATCTATTACCTACTCCTTCAAAATCCAACATAATATTTTGCAATAGGTATAAGTTTTGCGATATTTTGAATATATTTACTTACACGTAAATTGTAAGTTGTATTCTCTACAAAAAATAGTAATCAAATGTTCCGGCTTTTGGAGCAATTCCTAAGAACAACGCGTTCGAATGAAACAAAAACGAATATATTTTGGAATTGGTCCATGTCATAGCTATCGGAGTTGCCAGATGTTGTACCAAAAATTTTACATTCAGTTTTTTATTTTTGGTCAATGGCTGGAACCACTGTGCACTGGGGTGTTAATGTTTCTATGGGCCCTATATATAGCTTATATTAAAATCAGAGCCGATGTTCACAATTTTTTGTAGGATTAGTCGCAACAAAGAACTGATAAAATTTGTTCATCGATTGGACAATAAATGTGGTCTTTAGAGCGATTTCTTGAAAATTCGCCTTTGGCCCCATACAAATTACTGTGGAAACTTCGAGGCCTCAGTGGCACGTGTTAATATATCGTCGGTGTCATGCTTAAGTGTTTCATACGCCATTGTTGACTTTTTGAGATATATGTGGTTTATTGGGTTTTCGCGTAATCTCTTTCTGAATTTTTGGTCGGCTTTTTCCTATCTGCTCTAGTTTCCGAAATATTAATATTTTAATAACTTACGAATTTAAGAATACATTCGAAAAATCAGAATTTTGATTTTCGATTTAGAAGGTTTGAATTTATTGAGACAAAGATAAGAATATTTATTTGTCACTTTGTTCCATATGATTTACAATATTTTACATTTTTGTCATAAGTGTGGATATGGAACAATTCGACAAAAAATTTTTAATTCTCTATAACTATTTTATTCCAACAGATATTTCTCTAACTTTTGGCAAATATTTTCTATTTACTATTACTAATAAATCTTGTCAAAATATAAATATTTTTCTTCAGTCAGCTCCAAGCAGTTGTGATGCGAACATTAAAATGCGATTATCTCAAAACGGGAAAATGGCGTATGGAACACTTAAGCATGGCACCGACGATATTGTGCTCAAACTTTGGCAATCTTAAAATCTAACAAAACTAAACACATCAGGGGGTGCGCCTAAAAAAATCTGACTTCGATTTTTTTAACTTTGAGTTAAAACCACCTTAGTTCTTAGACTTAAGGGGAGACCTAAGCTATATTTTTAGAGAAAACTACTAAACTTTACTGGTATATTTTCTGTTTTTATTTTTATTCATCTGAAAGAGAACTAATAAACCGATTGTCATATATTTTTATGGCCGATTTCTTTTCGAGAACAAGTAAAAAAGTATCAGTCGGCTTTGCCGACAGAGATATACCCTCAGCCTGTGCAAATTGAAACACTTTTTTCACAAAAAAAGCTTATGTATTTAGGGGCTTTAAAATGTTGGTCGTATGAACCGACAAAAATGTTAATTAGGATTAAAGTTCAAAAATTTTGCGGAAAAGGTATTTAAAGAAATGGACCGACCATAGACCATGGGGGTGCCATAGGGGGTTTTTACACCCTTCGGGCTGTTTTCTCAAGAAGTATGGACTTGCCCCTGAAACAACTTTTACCATCGTAATTGAGGTAGGGAATGTAAGTTGCTTCAACAAAAATCAAAGTGATTCAGTAGCAGGTCTTAAAGAGAACTTATCCAAAATTTTGTGTGGGAGGTACTGGATGGAGTGGACAAATATAGTCCTTATTCGAACCTGATCTATATCTGGTAGATTTTATGAGAATGTGTAAAGTATGGACAAAATCGGTCACTCCCATCAAGAGTTATCGTGCGCACAATTTTTCCGAACATTTTTGAACTTTTGTGGGGTATGTACCTGAAGGAGTGGACCGATATGGCTTATCTACGAACTTAAACTAAGTTTGGAAACATTATTACGAAGGCCAAATTTTGGCCGGAATCGGCATTTCCGTTCGAGAATTATCTTGCGCTTCCACCCATAAACATGGTGTCATAGGGTTTGTTTTTCAACTTTCAGTCTATTTTTTCAGGAAGTATTGACTTGCCCCTAAAAAAACTTGTACCTTGGTATAGGGGACAGTGAATACAAGATGTTACAACAAAAACCAAGGCGATTCGAGAGCAGGTCCTAAACTGAACTTTTCCGAAATTATGTGTGGGAGGTACACGAAGGAAATTACCGATTGAGTCCATATTGGAACCTCATCTAAGTCTGATACAAATTTCATAATGTGCAAAGTATGGACCAAATAGGTTACTCCCTTCAAGAGTTATCGTACGCACAAATTTTCCGAACATTTTCGAACTGGAAGGAGTGGACCGATATAATCCATCTTTGAACTTGAACTAAGTTTGGACAAAATATTACGAAAGCCAAATTTTGGACCAAATCGGCAGATCCGTTCAAGAGTTATCTTGCGCTCCAACCACTACACGCGGTGTCAGAGGGTTTTTTGTAACTTTCAGGCTATTTTCTCAGGAAGTATGGACTTGCCCCTAATGAAACTTACAGCGTCGTATAGAGGACAGCGAATACAACTTGCGTAAACAAAAATCAAAGCGATTCGCGACAAGGTCCTTAACTGAACTTTTCCGAAATTTTGTGTGGGTGGTACCCGAAGGAGTCGACCGATTGAGTCCATATTGGAACCTCATCTAAGTTTGGTGAAAATTACACGATGTGCAAAGTATGGACCAAATCGGCTATTCCCTACAAGAGTTATCGTGCGCTCAAGTTTTGCAACAATTTTTGAAAATTTGTGGGGGAGGTACCTGAAGGAGTGGACCTATATGGCCCATCTTCGAACTTAAATCGAATCTGGACAAAATATTTCGATACCCAAAATTTGAACCGAATCGATTGATCCGTTCGAGAGTTATCGTGCGCACCAGCCAGCCAGACAGACAGACAGACGGACGGTACAAACATACTTGGGGTCTAAAACCATTATTTCGATGAGGCACATTTTTGGTCGTATCAAAGTGTAAATACCCTCTTTAGCCTAAAGGCTGAGGGTATAAAAACGCGTTTTTATACCCTACACCACTATGTGGGGAGGGTATTATAAGTTGGTTTTGGCCAAAAAGTTTTACATATATGTATATATCAAAATGAATGTCTCGACGAGCTGAGTCGATCTGGCTATGTGTGTCCGTCCGTCCGTCAGTCCGTCCGTCCGCCTGTCCGTCTGTCCATATAAACCTTGTAATCACGCTACAGGTCGCAATTTTGATCGGACCGTCACGAAATTTTGGATGTTGATGGGGGTCCCGAAGGGGAAGAAGCCTATTGATTTTGGTGATGGTCGGATAATATTTAGGGGTCGGAATGGGCAAAAAACTTATGTGGATAAAAAGACAACGTTTTTTTCCAAAGCGAATATCTCAGCTTCTGTACGGGGTATACCAACTTAAAATAAAAGTAGAAAATATGACCTTTCTAATGATGTAAAGTAGGTGATCAAACAACGAATATATCGCAATAGCCGCTAATAGAACCTAACTTTTTATTTTTGCGATTTAATAATGACGAATATCACAGCTTCGGTTGGGGATCTTCCAAAAACAAAGTCTGACTATGAAAGTAGAAAATCCCATCTTTACAGTGATGCAAAGTAGGTTGGCGTAGGTGGCACATAACGGAGATATCACAATAGTCGGCAATACATCCCATTTTTCATTTTTTTGTAATCACGCTACATGTCGCAATTTTGATCGGATCGTCACGAAATTTTGGGGTCTAATGGGGATCCTACAGAGAAAGAAGCCTATTGATTTTGGTGATGGTCGGATAATATTCAGGGGTCGGAATGGGCAAAAAACTTATTTGGAGAAAAAGTCAACGTTTTATTTCAAAGCGAATATCTCCGCTTCTAAAAGGGGTATATCAAAAGCAAAACCTGATAATGAAAGTAGAAAATATCACCTTTGCAACGATGTTACGTAGGTTGTCGTAGGTGGTCAAACAACGAAGATATCGCAAAAGCCGCTAATAGAACACAACTTTTCATTTTTGCGATTTTAATAATAATGACGAATATCACAGCTTCGGTTGGGGATCTTCCAAAAACAAAGTCCGACTATGAAAGTAGAAAATCCCATCTTTACAGTGATGCAAAGTAGGTTGGCGTAGGTGGCACATAACGGAGATATCACAATAGTCGGCAATACATCCCATTTTTTCATTTTTTTGTAATCACGCTACAGGTCGCAATTTAATTTGGATCGTCACAAATTTTGGGTGTTATTGGGGGTCCCACAGAGGAAAAACCTTTTAGATTTTTGATAATGGTCAGATATTATTCAGGGGTCGGAATGTGACAAAAAAAATATTTGGAAAAAAGACCAACGTTTTATTTCAAAGTTAATATCTCCCTTCTGTAGGAGGTATATCGAAAGCAAAACCTGGCAAGGAAAGTAGAAAATATCACCTTTACAACGATGTGAAGTAGGTTGTCATAGGTGGTCAAACAACAGAGATGTCGCAATAGTCGGTAATGCATCCCTTTTTCCATTTTTGTGCAATCACACTACGAAATTTTGATCGGATCCTCACGAAATTTTGGGGGTTGATGATGGGGGTTAACAGAGAAAGAAGCCTATTGATGGTTGGCATACATCCCACTTTTCCATTTTTTATTTGGGTTGTACTGTCGATGCACTTAAATGCGTTTCAAAAAAATTGACCTGTGTTAATGAAGACATTCAGAGCAAAGGCGCTAAGCTATCCCAATTTTAATATTTTGAATTTTATTAGTCAAAAGCTTATGAACAGGGGTAGTGGTGTAGGGTATCACATAGTCGGCCCCGACCAGACTATAGCCTTGGCTCACTTCTTAGTTTATATGCTGCATGCAAAATACAATAAATTGTTCCCTTCCAACGCTCATATCAAAGGCAATATTATTCCTGAAATTTGCAAGTGGGGGTCAACTATTAAACTGAGATTCAGATCACACAAGGAACGGATAAAACTAATAAAGGACAATAAAAACGTTACATTATCGATTTCTTGGATATAGGGAACCTAGCTAAAATTTTCGGTGAAACATTTTTGTAGAATAGTTCATCTTGTGTTACTTTTTTCAGTTCAAGAACAAACAGGACACGGAAGGAACTGAGCTAGAAGGACGAAAAAAATAGCTCGACTCCGAAACCCTAAACACAAGCAGCGGGAAAACCACCAACTTCGCATCCCTGGTTGTGAGTTGTTCAAAGAGGCGGTTTCCACATTACTCCTTACCACCAGGTCGATTCATCTTTCGAGTGTCTTGAGAAGAAAGGAGGACAGGCTAAGAAATGTAGCAATTGTCACACTCAGTGTGAACTTTTTGACCTCTTTTCTCAAAAATTATTTTCTGTAGCAGGAATGAATGAAATTTTGCCTATTAATGACTAAAATAACGTTTATTTTATGTAAGTATTAAAAAAGGTCACACACAAACCACTTTGAAAATATTTCCTCTTGCACGAATGAATGACCTCTGGCCTATTATTGACTATAACAATTTTTATTCCATTTAAATATTGAAAAAGGTCCCGCACAAACCATTTTTAATTGATATGATACATATACATACATATGTAATGATTTGATGATACATTTAGTGAGAAAAAAATTTATGACATTTTGGTTATGTCGTGTGGCTCCAAAGCTTATTTTCAGTTATATATGAGCTTATAGTGATTTTAAACGTTTGTCAAAAAGCTCATGCAGGAAAATTTTCAAATGACTGTGTGCGTGAGCTTTTATCTAATCTTAGGTAAAAACTAATCAAAACATTATACAGGGATGCGAGGTTGTAAAAAAGTCACAACCCTAATGTCCACGTAGCATCTGGTTTATTGATGCTCCTAGTGGATTTAGGGTCCTTGGAGAGTATTCTTCGAAACCTAGCTGCGTCGTGACACTCCATCTATTGACTCGGAATAATAGATCCAAGACTTTTTCTTGGCGCGTTTAGTGTGGCTTTTACATTTACTGAAACTGTATGAATGAGTCCCAATCAATGTCGAGCGAAGTCACATGCGCCATATTATATAATCTTCTGGTGATTTTTCTCAGTCCGACAAGATTAGTGTTCCACCACAACGGTTAAGATTTCTTACCAGAGTAAGTTAGTGGACAGGCATCCTTATGACGGGGAATGACGTAAGTCAGATTTTACACAGTTCTAGTAAGATGTTTCTATATTTCCAATAGACGTCAGCTGCGAGTTTGTTAGTTTTCAAAAAAGTATATAAAAAATCGTTTTGCATTCCATAGAAGTTATCTTGTAAAGGTTAAAGTAAGGTTAGCTGGCCCATTACAGAACATTTGTTCTATAAGCCGAACTAAGAAAAGATCTCAACTTCTCTCTATTTGTTGCTTCGCTCCCTGGAATACCGCGCTTTTTCATCTATTCTTCCACTTGTTTGCTCCATCGATTCCTTGGCCTGCCAGTTCTGCGTGTACCGCCATGTGACCTGTATTTTTACGCCTTTTAGCGGGATCATCATCACTAATTTTTATAATATGGCCTAGCCAACACAATCGTTGTATCTCGATACGTTTATTTATACTGATGTGGTTGCATAGCAGATACAGCTCGTGGTTCATACGACGTCGATATTCACCATCAACGCAGATTGGTCCGTAGATCTTTCGAAGAATTTTTCTCTCAAACACACCAAGCACTGTCTTGTCCGCTTGTACCCATGCATCGGAGCCATACATCAGCATAGGTAGTATCTGTGTTTTGTAAAGTGTTACTTTTGTTTGACGAGAATGCTTTTTGTTTTTAACTGCTTACTTAAGCCAAAGTAGCATCTTCTTTTTATTTCACAACTGATGTTTGTTGTGTTTACGGCGTTGACGAGGTAGACGAAGTCTTTTACTACCTCAAAATTTTTTGCGGGGATACCAAATTCAGACATGGCATGGTAGGTGTCGATCTGCATCTCTTGGGTCTTCTCTAGGATTTGTCACAGGGTAAATATCTGGTCAATGATGGACTTGCCAGGTCTAAGCAGTATTGGTATGGTCCAATTATTTCGTTGACTATAGGCTTTATTCGTTCGCACAATATCCCTGACACTATTTTGTAGGCAATATGGAGAAGACTCATGACCTTGTAGTTAGAACATACAGTTTTATCTCCTTTCTTGTGGACGGAACACAGAATGCTCAGATTTCAATCGTCGGGTATGCGTTCTTCCTTCCAGATGGTGCTAACTAGCTGCGTGTCGCCTCCGGTTTTGAACAGCTCGGCTGGTAGGCCATCGACTCCTGCTGCCTTATTATTCTTCAGCAGGTTTATTGCTGTCTTTACCTCATCTTGGCCGGGTAGTACACGCAGAGAAAAAAATATGATTGATCCAACAATATTCGAAGAGCAAAATATGTATTGTAAAGATATTGTTAAATTCCAAATGTAGTATTGTGATTCCAACAATTGGGTTTTGTTAAATTCAAAAATAGTTTTTGTCAACTGGACAATATTTCTCTCTTTTCTTCGACAATTTTTTCTCTTCTCTCGCTATTCGATGCCGTGTTGAAAAAAACAATTATGGTGAGTTTTGTTTGTATGACATGATGCCTTTATCTTTGGTTTTGTGTGTATGTATACCAACAATGAGACTCTTGTTTTTATTTGTTTCTGTTTTGTTTCATTCTTCGATCTTCATTGTGCTTTGAGGTTTGGTGTTATACCGGAGTTTGTTGTGGTGTTTAATTATTCCTTATGTTGTGGTGGGTGCTTGTGGCTTTTTGTTTGTCTTTGTTGTCAGCCAATGCAGCAAACCATGTATTGTGTTCATCAATGATTGCAATATTATACTCGACATTTATATCCAAGTTATGTGAAAAGTGTATATGAGAAGTATATACACTCAAATCAAAAATTTCTGGGCTGGTTTTCTGGGTTGACAATACTTTTTGTAAACAAAATTAGATTATGATGGTTCCTACAATCGGTATTGTTAACGATTTTTACAATATTGCGGAAATTCGAAAGTTGTTTTTGTTTTCTATGTTTGGAACAAAAGATGGTATTTTTGGATTTGTATTACAATGTTTGAACAAAACAAATACATTTTTGGAACCAAAACAGATATTTTTGTTCCAACAAAAGCGAAAAATATTTTTTCTCTGCGTGTATACATTCAATACCATCTTCTGGGATCGGATCTGTGGTATCTTCGTCGTCTTCGGTACCAACAGTTTGGAAATGTGTTCTATCCATAACCTTAGCACACTATCTGTATCAGTTACCATATTACCTTGCTGGTCCGTATAGGAGGTTGTGTCATTTCGGCTCCTGTACATCTCTATTTTTTCACACTTCCGCTTTTCCATCTCTGTTTTTTCCTACGGAAAAGACGTTTCTCCTCTCTCCTTTTCTTGCGGTATCTCCCTCGTGCGCTACGCATTGCAGCTGATTGTAGAGTAGCCCCATATGCCGAATTTTTCTCTTCAGTATGGGTTCCTTGGTGGAGGTCTCAGAAATCCAAGTATGGATTTTGCGGCTGTTTGCATGGAGTGGGTAATAATTTGCCATTGTGCTGATATGTTTTCGGGGAGTGCTTTGATTAAGCAATTGGGCCAGTTGTGTGGAATATGCTGTGGCTATCTGTTGTGTTTGCAGCTTACCGATGTCTAACTTCGGCGTTGTATCTGTTCGTGCTTTATTTGCAACGTTCAGGCGGGTACGTACCTTTACTGCAACAAGATGGTGGTCTAAGCCTATGTTGGCTCCTCGGAAGGATCGCACATCCAACACTCTCTATGAATGTCTTCTATCAATCACAACGTGATCAATTTGATTTCTTGTTCTTTGATCTGGTACTGCTAACTACCATGTTTTTGTCGCTGCGAAGTCTATCCGCCTCATTCCATTGTTCGATGGAGACTGAATTTCCCGGCTGTTGGGCCAAAGATATTCTCCTTTCCAATTTTGACATAAAAATCGCCTAGAATAATTTTAACGTCATTCTTCTAAGCGCTCGTAGAATATATCATTGGTCTGTTCGTCCTTGTCTTTGGTTGGAGGATGAGCGCAGATAAAGCTAATGTTGAAGAATTTTGCTTTTAATGTAGCAAGTCTTTCATACACTGGTGTGAAGCTGGAGACCAGATGTTTTAACCTCCGACCAACTACAAATCCGCAATCAAACTCATGTTTTGTGTCATGGCAGCTATAATATAGTGCGTCACATTTAGGTGTTGTTGTAACGCCTTTCCCAATCCATTGTATTTCCTGTATGGCAGTAATGTCGGCCTGGTACTTTTCAAGGACATCTGCCAATGCATAAATAGAGATGGACAGTGGGTAAATACCCAATGGGTAAATACCCGGTAAATTGGGTAAATACCCATTTGTGGGTATTTACTATATTGAATCGCCAATACAACATCTTACACCCTATTTCTGGGTTTAGGTTGTGAAATCGTTTCAAAATGGATAGTTTTATAATACTTTAAACAAGTGGGTAAATACTTGGGCAAATACCCGAGTATTTACCCATATGTTGGGTAAAAACTCTTTAACTGCCGAACCAAATCTTATTTATATCAAGAGAACATCTGGTATTGAAAATGGAGTCTCTGGGTCCATGTTTTGATATAGCCCCCATATAACCGTCCCGATTTAAGGTATTTTTCACCTATTAGCCACATTTTACAACCAAATTGGCTGTAATTTAGCACAGTGAGTCCTCAAGGAGTATAATATATCCTTACACAAATTTGTCAACGTAGGTCCACGTTTTCTTATAGCCCCCATATAAGGGTACCCCGATTTCGAGTATTTACCCAAATATTGGGTAAAAACTCTTTATCTGCCGAACCACTTGAAGTAGGCTGACAAAATTTGGCTCTAAACTGTCTTCGGCAGATAAAGAGTTTTTACCCAATATTTGGGTAAATACTCGAAATCGGAGTACCCTTATATGGGGGCTATAAGAAAACGTGGACCTACGCTGGCAAAATTTTGCAAAGATATATTATACTCATTGAGGACTCACTGTGCCAAATTACAGCCAATTTAGTTGTAACATGTGGCTAAATTTTGTCAGCCTACGTCAAGTGGTTCGGCAGTTAAAGAGTTTTTACCCTATATTTGGGTAAATACTCGAAATCGGGGTACCCTTATATTGGGGCTTTAAGAAATCGAGGACCTAGGGTGACAAATGTTTGCATGGATATTTTATTCTCATTGAGGTCTCACTGTACCAAATTACAGCCAATTTGGTTGTATAATGTGGCTAATAGGTGTAAAAATACCTTAAATCGGGTGGTACGACTATATGGGGGCTATATCAAAACATGGACCCAGGGACTCCATTTTCAATACTTTTAATACTATTGATATAAGAAAGTTTTGAGCCAAATTTCGTCAGCCTACGTCAAGTGGTTCGGTAGATAAAGAGTTTTTACCCTATATTTGGGTAAATAGTGGGGTATTTACCCGAGTATTTACTAGAGTTTCTGGTCGGGAATTCCCGACCCGGGATTTCCCGGGAATTCTCGATTTTTTTCGGACGGGATTTCCCGGGAAATTTTTTTGAAATTCCCGGGAATACGGGTATTTGTATAAGTCTTATATTATTTCTCTTATAGTTATTTAATGTTGAAAATATAGTGGAATAGCGATTATTCATGTCCCGATAATTCGTAATTCCCGATCATTTGTACCAAACTTAGGGTAAAAATCGCGATAATTCGTGTAAAGTACATACATTTTGGTCCTCTCAATAATTATTGTTTTTTCTGGAATTCGAGGTCTGTATAACCTCAATAATTCTGAACTTTTTGGAGCCATTTCCTTGTTGTTCTAGTCCACATTTTTATTAATGACATTCTGGAAGTATATTAATTTGCTAAGATATAAACTCTGTGATCGATCCGAATTGTTGTTTTCTCCAAAATTATTGTATGTAATACTAACAAGTAAAAAAGTATCAGTCGGCTTGGCCGACAGAGATATACCCTCAGCCTGTTTATATTGAAACAATTTTTTCCAAAATAAGTATGTATTTAGGGGGTTTTAAAAATTTTGGGCGTTTGAACCGACAAAAATGTTGATTAGGATTAAAGATCAAAAGTTTTGCGGAGGAGATACTAAAAGGAATGGATCGACATTGACCGTTATAGAAGTGGATCTCCAGCCACAACATATGGTGCCATAGGAGGTTTTTACACTCTTCGGGCTGTTTGCTCAAGAAGTATGGACTTGCCCCTAAAAAAACTTTTACCATCGTAATTGAGGCAACGAATGCAAGTTGCTTCAACAAAAATCAAAGTGATTCGATTGCAGGCCTTAAAGTGAACTTATCCTTAATTTTGTGTGGGAGGTACCGGATGGAGTGGACAAATATAGTCCATATTTGAACGTGATCTATATCTGGTAGATATATTAGGATGTGTATAGTATGGACCAATTCGGTCACTCCCTTCAAGAGTTACCGTACGAACAATTTTTCCGAACATTTTTGAACTTTTGTGGGGGAGGTACCTGAAGGAGTGGACCGATATGGCTTATCTTCAAACTTAAACTATGTTTGGACAAAATATTACTAAGGCCATATTTTGGACCGAACCGGGAGATCCGTTCGAGAGCTATCTTGCGCTTCAATCACCTCACACGGTGTCATAGGGTTTTTTTTTGCCACTTTCATGCTATTTTCCCAGGAAGTATGGACTTGCCCCTGATGAAACTTGTACCGTCGTATGGAGGGCAGTGAATACAAGTTGCTAAAACAAAAATCAAAGCGATTCGAGAGATGGCCCTAAACTGAACTTTTCCGAAATTTTGTGTAGGAGGTACCCGAAGGAGTGGAACGATTGAGTCCATATTGGAACCTTATCTAAGTCTGGTAGACGTTTCACGATGTGCAAAGTATGGACCAAATCGGTCACTCCCTTCAAGAGTTATCGTGCGCACAAACTTTCCGAACATTTTCGAACTTTTGTGGGGGAGGTACCGGAAGGAATGGACCGATGTAGCTCATCTTCGAACTTAAACTAAGTTTGGGCAAAATATTACGAAAGACAAATTTTGAACCGAATCGTTTCATCCGTTCGAGTGTTATCGTGCGCTCCAGCCAGCAGGACAGACAGACAGACAGACGGACGGACATGGCTAGATCGACTCCAAATGGTCTGAAACACATTTCGTCCAAACATACTTGGGGTCTAAAACCATTATTTCGATGAGGCACATTTTCATCGTATCAAAGTGTATATACTAGGGTTATGACTTTTTGACATTTTTCCTCAAAAATGATTTCCTGTAGCAGAGATGAATGAACTTTTGCCTATTAATCACTATGCTATCGTTTATTCCCTTGAAATATAAAAAAAGTTCACGCACAAATCGATTTTAAAAAAATAATTTTTTGAAAAAATATATGAAATGAAAAAAAAAATTTTTTTCAAAAATTTATTTTTTGTTGCTCGAATGAATAAATATAAGCCTACTAATAACTATAATAACGTTTATTTCATTCAAATATTAAAAAAGTCGCGAAAAAAGTCACTTTGAAAAAATTTTAAATTTTTTGTTTTTTGTTAAAAAATTATAATTTTGAATAAAAGCGTTTACGACATTTTTACGATTCTCAGAATTGAGGAAAAATAGTGAGAAATAAATTTTATGTCATTTTAATTATCTCATGTGGCTCTAAAGTTTATTTTCAATTATATATCTGTTTTCAGTGACTTCAAAAAATTGTCCATAATTTTGATAAATTCAAATTTTAAAATCATTTTGTGCGTGAGGTTTTTTCACCGAATCACCTTATAATTAAGATTTTATGTAATCTTATGGCAAAACTCATCACGCTATGATACAGGGATATGAGGTTGTAAAAAAGTCATAACCCTAGTATATACCCTCCTTAGCCTAAAGGCTGAGGGTATAAAAACTGTATAATGTGCAAGTGGCAAATCGTGTATATTAGTAATGGAAGCCAGTAATAACTATAGTATGTATGTTCATATAAATACGCCATTATATCTTTGGTGCCACCGTGGTGCAATTGTAAAGCTTTGTACACAAAAGGTCAACCTTGTAAAAATCTATTATCAACGGATTTATTCTATGATCGACACGCCCTTCGAACCATAAAAAGAACTCCCCATATCAATGACCTAAAAAATAGAGTCGTACAGCACTCGTTGATAAGAAGGAAGCCTTTGCGACGATGGTCGTGGGAAACATCAATTTATATAAGCTTTGTTCCTTTACGTTAAAGTTTCTTCATGTTTTACCATTTTTAACTAGGAAAGCGTTCCATAACCCCAAAAAGTAGTAACACTGGAAGCAATTTTTAAGAGAGAAAGAGAGAGCCGAAATGGCTTTCTCTTTTACTACTTTCTGCTCGACAAATTTCGTTGTGTAAAAAGTGGAAAATCTGTCAAACTGCTGATTTGACATTTATTTGACAATTAAGGCAAAAGGAAAAAGAAAACTACGCCCTTTGTCAAAGCAAAATAAAATAAAATAAAAAAAAAAATTAAACCAGTGAAATAAAAAACGGTGAAATTTATTTTGTTTGTTATTTTTTTTAAGCAGCCATGTTTGCTTTTTGACATTGCTGCCAGATCTACTATTTTTCCGTTTCTTTACTTTTGTGCAAAACTTGTTACGTGAGAGAAATTTTTACAGTTCTCTGATAGAAGAGAGAACTTCTCTCTTTTACTACTTTTATTATTAAAAAAGTAAAGGAACAAAGCTATAATCTCCGCAAATTAGTCAGGAAGAATTGGTTGAACAGCTGCCATATATGATGTATTGGTACTTTCAAGATTTTGGCGTATCGTTTTAAAATTGTTCCATATTGTTCCAAAAAGATAACTAATGATACAATTATACATATAAGGAGTATTTATTTCCTTTATGTTTGCTCTCTGTTACGTCTATGCCCCACAAACTCGATTTCTCATAGTCCCGGGTATTCCCGGGTTCCCGGGAATCAGAAATTTGTATTCCCGATTTCCCGGGAATGGAGAAAAGTCGGGAATTCCCAAACTCTAGTATTTACCCACTTGTTTAAAGTATTGTTAAACTATCCATTTTGAAACGATTTCACAACCTAAACCCAGAAATAGGGTGTAAGATGTTGTAATGGCGATTCAATATAGTAAATACCCAAATAAATACCCACAAATGGATATTTACCCGGTATTTACCCGCCGTGTGGGTATTTACCGGGTAAATACCCGGTAAATACCATCTCTATGCATAAACTGCACCTTCTCTATAAAGGGTGCGAACATTCCAGGTACACATTCACAGATCATGGCCCCTTCCTTGGTATCTTTCATCCCCACCGTCACCCAGTAAGGATAAGTGGGGAAGTAAAAAATAACACTGTTTAACACTAAAAATGCATTTTTTGAAAGTAAATATTGAGACTACAAAAAGCAAAGTTGAATTTTATCTTGCCAGATCCAGTTCGTATTTTATGACCACATCTAAGTCGGGCTAAAACTAATTTTTTTTTGTATTTATCGCAAGATTACCTTAAAAATGTTGCACAGTGTAATCAAAAATCCAAATAGCTGGTATTAGAATTAACAAAGTCAAGCTATTTTTTCATTAATGTATGCAAATATGAATAGCTTGACACCTTTTATATATATATATATATTTTATATTTAATCACAGTCTATGTCCTATGATTGGCATCAAAAAAGTTTGTTTTTTTTTTCACTGTTCAATCATGCCATTAAATCGACATTTATTTGCTTATAAATATTGTTTTGCTAAGTAATTTAATCAATAATCAATTAATACTTTTATATTTGTGTGTGTGTATTTTTTAGTCGGATGAAAACTTTTTCACCATCAACAAGTTAGCAGCCAACACTACCTATAACATATCCGCTCTGGCTGTCCATTCAACGAACAAATACTCGGTCATAGCTTTGGACGAACAATTCCAAACACTGCGGCGCTCTTATACGCCCGGAAACATAACGGACATTAAAGTGTCTGATTTCGTTGAAGACAAAGAGAATAGAATGCATTTATCGGCTGTACTAACGTGGAAACCACCACCAGGTAAGTTCAATTGAATTTACAAAAGTTGTTTTCATTTAAATGATACGAATCTAGGTTTTGTAAGTAACTTAGGAACTTTAAAAACATTTTTTAGATCGGTGTTCATTGTACTCTTGGTTTTTATTCTAAACAGAACAGTTTGTTCCATAAGCCTAATAGATTTTCAAACGCACCGTTTTTTTACTTGACTTCTCCCATGTTAGATGCTATATTTTGTGATTTCATCTTCAACATGGTCTTACCATCGAAGTTTTGGCTTCCCTTGGTGCGTATACCGTCGAATGGCTCGTATTTCTAGCGGGGGCATATTTATCCATCCTGTTGGCGTGGCCCAGCCAAAACAATCTTTATAGCTTGGTACATTTTGCTAAATCGATGGTGGTCGCCTGGTGCAGCTCTTGGTACATATCGCTCATTTACTCAAAGAGTGACACATCTCAAAAAATCAAGTTTCGAGAAAAATGCGTTTTAAGTAGCCGATTGGCATTTGACTTCCCAACTTAAAAAGGTTATACGACAACAAATAAAATAAATACTTGTACCATCTTTTATAAAGAGCTAGCCAGATATAAGTGCTAAATATCCGTGCAAGATCAAGCTTGATTTGAAGTGTTTTAATGCTCCATAAACTCAGAAAACTTTTTTGATGATTTATGCTAAACTCGTAGAAAATAAACTGAAACTCATTGAACGTGAAAATTTGGCATAAGAAAAGTAGAATTCGTAGAAAAAATAGAAATTGTTAACTCCAAAAACCCATTTTTGGAGTTATGTCACTCTTTGAGTAAATGAGCGTTATGACGCCGACATTCCCCGTTAACGCATATTGATCCATAAATCTCTTGGGAGTAGGTCGATACATAAGTACGTATTGTATCAGTGTCAGGTAGAGTGTGATTTCTGTTTGGTGAGAGGTGGCTTTTCTTTTAAACAGTTTACTTGGACCTAAGCAGCATCTTTTGGCCAATGTCATTCTTCTCCTTATTTCAAAACTTATGGTGTTTATAACCTCAACATTTATGCTTACGAGGGTATATACATTTCATACGGACAAAATGTGTCTCATCGAAATAATGGTTTTAGACCCCAGGTTTGTTTGGACGAAATCTGTTTCCATTTAGCAATATCCGTCCGTCTATCTGGCTCGAGCGCACGATAACTCTCGAACGGAATGACCGATGTGGTAATATTTTGTCCAAACTTAGTTTATGTTCGAAGATGGGCCATATCGCTCCACTCCTTCCGCAAAAATTATGCGCACGATAACTCTAGAAGGGACTAACCGATTTGGTCCATACTGTGCACATTAGGGTTAGTCATTTTTTTAGATTCAAAATCTGTGGAAATAGCATATAGGGCCGGCAAAAACAAGCAGAATTGCGTTTTTACTTTTTCGAAATTGTGAAAAAACGTTCCGCACAAAATGCAATTACTTTAGCTAAAAACAAACTTTTTTAGTTTACTTTTTTTTTAATTTTTAAATTTGAGAAATTTTTTTCTGCAATAGTTGATCTTGGAAATATTTTTTTTTTAGTTGGTTTTAGTGCATCGATTTCAAATATGCAATTTGATCAAAAATCTGTCATATAGTTTTTAAGCTACATCGATTTTAAAATTTGCAACTCGGTTTCATTTCCCAGTTTTAAAAATTTTAAACGAGTTGCTCTAATAAAAGTTTGTAGCTTAAAAACTAAATGACAGATTTTTGATCAAATTGCATATTTGAAATCGATGCACTAAAACCAACTAAAAAAAATTATTTCCAAGAACAACTATTGCATAAAAAAATTGCTCAAATTTAAAAATTTAAAAAAAAAAGTAAACTATAAAAGTTTGTTTTTAGCTAAAGTAATTGCATTTTGTGCGGAAGGTTTTTTTACAATTTCGAAAAAGTAAAAACGCAATTCTTATTATTTTTGCCTGCCCTACATGCCATTTCCACAGATTTTTGATATTCGCAAAAAAATGAAAAAATGACTAACCCTAGTGCACATCGTAATATCTACCAGACATAGATATAGATAGATATAGTTCAAGGTAAATAGCTCAAATATGGGCAAATCGGTCCACCCCTTCGGGTACCTCCAACACACAGCGTTGTCAGTATTGGGGATTTTTCTCCAAATTGGGGAATTTTTATTTGAAATGGGGAAAAAAATTCGACTTGGGGAATGGGGAAAATTTTGAGGAAATCTGAAAAATATTTGGGGATTTTTGGGGAATTTCTTTTTTGACTAATTACTTCAGATTATCTGTTGTGGAATTCTGTAACTCATATTTTGAGTTACCGACAAAAATTAGTAAAATTAACATCGACACCCTTGCTATCGGTAGAATTCTACGACTACTATTTATTGGTCGTTAACTTACCGACAAATATCGGTTATTGCCGAAGTTATAAGCATTTTAAAGTTACAGATTTTTGTCGGTAACCCGAAAAATGTGTTACAGAATTCCACTACTGGGACTCAATTCTTTGAAATGAAAACTTTTTGTAAAGGAAATAAATGCCAATTGAAAAATTTTATAAAGGAAATAATTTTCATTTCAAATTTTCATAGAACAAGAATCCAGCCCATGAACTTCTTTAATTTCTGTAAGTGAATAGTAGTAGATCACGCGTGGCGCACAAATAACACGCGTCATATACTAAAGCGCTCGGCACATACGGTCCGTTTAGTGACACGTTGGGACATGCGTTGTCCCAAAAAAGTTAAATTATGTTTAACTTTAATGAGTCAGCCATGTTGTTGTTTTTCAAAAAACTTGGCATCACTTACACATTTTTCATGTGGTTGTTGTAGCGCGACGCACAACGCACCGTATGTGCCGAGCGCTTAACTGGTCACAGTTGTAATAGCCAGCAAAAGTTTGCATTCGCTGATGCAGTTGAATCACTACAAGTGTACAGTATAAGTGCCGTTGGAGTACATATTTTTCTATGAATTTCACTTATGAATTTTACAAGGGAGCGCGCAGCTAGGATGCACTCCATTTTGCTTCCACAGCACACAGTTAGGATGCACTCCATTTTCGATCCAAATCACAGCTTTTGATGTAGTGTTTTGGATTGAATTTAAAGGGACTGTACGTATTGCGTTTTTATTCAGTCTAAAGATGCAATAAAAATGCAAGCCATTGCGAAATATCCCAGAATAAATAAAATGCAATTATTATTGCTGCATAAAACAATAATACAAAGAACTTTATTATATAAACACAAATTAAAAAGAAGTATCCATTATCAATTACATTTGAGTTTACTTTCTCCGTTCTCCAAATAACCCAAGCGCATCTAATTTTTCTTCATCATCCTAAAGCCCTCGGCACATACGGTCCGTTTAGTGTCACGTTGGGACACGCGTTGTCCCAAAACAGTTAAATTATGTTTAACTTTAATGCGTCAGCCATGTTGTTGTTTTTCAAAAAACTTGGCTTCACTTACACATTTTTCATGTGGTTGTTGTAACGCAACGCAGAACGCACCGTATGTGCCGAGCGCTTAAAGGTTTTTTATGTTGCCTTCCCATCACTAGTTCAGCTTTCGAAATGTACTCCAACTGCACTCCACTCCATTAAAAATTTCCGTCTCGTGAATTACCGCAAAAATTTTCGAAACTTAAGTTTTTATTTCTTTATTTTATAACAAATTCTTATGGCCCCGGCACACACGGTACGTTGTGCGTCGCGTTACAACAACCACATGAAAACTTCAAGAACAAACTTGGCATCACTTACATTTTTTCATGTGGTTGTTGTTTTTAACGCGTGACGCAACGCACAACGTTTTGTGACACGTTGCGCGTTGAAAACAACAATCACATGAAAAATGTGTAAGTGATGCCAAGTTTGTTATCTAATTTTTCATGTGGTTGTTGTAGCGCGACGCTCAACGCACCGTATGTGCCGAGCGCTTTAGAAATGTATACACTCTAGTCGTGTTCCTTTACGTTCCTGAGGTTACCAGGTTTTACCACTTTTTACCCGCAAAGTGTTCCCTTACTTTTAAAAGCATACAATTTGTATGAGAGCAGTTCACCACTTTTACCATTTTTTGCCACTGTTACCATTTTTAAAAGTAAAGGAACAGACCATCTCTCTTATTTTTAGAATAAATGTAGGGATCTCTAAAGCAACTGCTTATAAATTGTATCCAACGGAGTGCATTTTTCATAACTCCGTGTGGACTGCATCGAAGGATGTTGTTAAATCATAACTCCACATGCACAACTTCCAAAATTTTTTGCTGGGTACAAATATGCATTTGTTTAAAACTTACAAGCAATTTTACGCTGATATTTGCAGCAATTTTGAACCATATTTATTGATATGAATTTCAATAGTAAAATAAAACTACTTTTGATTTTTTATTTTTGTAGTTATTTGTTGAAAAATGTTTGGGGATTTTTTTTAGGAAATTCAATAAAATCTGGGGAATTTTGGGGAAAAGTTTTGGACAAATTGGGGAAAAGAGGCCAAAAAATACTGACAACGCTGCCAACACAAAATTTCGTGCAGATTAAAACCTCCTCTAGAATCGTTTCGATTTTTGTTGTAAAGACTTGTATTCGCTGTCCGCATTACGACGGTATAAGTTTTTTTCAGGGGCAAGTCCATACTTCCTGAGAAGGGGGTAACCGATTGGGTCCAAACTTTGCATATATTCTCACGGTATAGATCACCGTCGGTCCATTCCTTCGAGTACTTCTCACACAAATTTTCAACATTTTTGACACAGGTGGAGTTTAGGGGCTTTTGTCGGATAGATTGTTTGCAGCAGTTGTGCTTGCGGCCCCTTTCTCGTTGGTACATTTTTTTCGGGGCTAGTCCATACTTCCTGAGATAATGTCATAAAACCATTTAACAAACCTGCCACCATCAACTCAAATTACTGATGTACACTAAAACTTATGAATTGAATATCAGATTTGGATGAAATTTTTGACATCGTAAAATTTTTCCCAAACGTACATCAAGTTCCAGGAAGGTCTATGTAAAGTGGAAACCATTTTAAGGTACTTCCCTTACAAAAGTAAAACACTTTAGGGACTGTTCGAGGATCCTTAGCAATGGGTAAGTCCATACTGACTAAAATAATTACCTAATGCTGTAAAAACTTTACGCCTACCAAGTAAAGTTTTTAAGATGAGTCCCCGATTTTGTACATATTTGCACATCGTAATCGTTCTTACGAAACTTACGTCAAATTAGAAGATGCACTTCCGGTACTTTTCCACAAAAGTTCCTCTCTCCCCATTTCCGATATATTTCCTTGGCGCTTGGTGTTGCTGCTGATTGTAGGGTTGTTCTGTATGCTCGTTCTTCTCTTCAGTAATCGTTTATTATCTTTACTAGAGTTAGGCAATCTCGTTCAATTGAAAGATCCGGATCACTATCTAGTTCAATGGACACCGGTAATTTCTTTGATAAAAACTGCGTATACTTAATTTCACACGTTGGTTTTTATGATGTTACTCATTCGTCTTTGAACGAGAACAGTGAACCGGATCGTTCAATTGAACGAGATTGCCCAACTCTTATCTTTACATTTGCCATCGCACTTCCTGTATGGCGATAATATCAGGTTTGTACTTACCAAGTGCATCTACCAGTGCGCAAATTGCACCTGCTATGTAAATAGCCCAGATATTCCAGGTGCAGATTCGCAACTTTAGAGAGGTTTGTTTTTATTTTTTTGCATATTTATTGGGGCTGCAGGCCAACCCCAACCCAAGTTTTTATCGCTCTTATGTGGAAGGCGGTTCACTAGATGACACTACTGGGAGGTCAGTTTCCACTTGAGATGAAGGAGGGACCAAGATAACTGCTGAGCTTTGCCACGTTAAAGCCAGTTAGGGCCGCTGTTTGGTATCTTTTATCCCCAATGTCACCAACTTGTTCAATGCAGAAACAGTAACTGGTGCAGTGCAGTGCATGTGAATTCAATGTGCGCATTCAGTATCAAAAGGATAAACCAGTAAGGAAAGAATCAAAGCCGGGCGTGGCCGACTATACATGGGGACTATATTCAAATCTAGACCAATTTCAATATAATTTGGCACATTTATTTCTAGAAAAAGTACAGTCACACATTCAAAATTTCATCAAAATTTGACTTATATAGCTTGTTGGGTGCATCAAATACCTCAAATCGCCCGAAAATATATGGGAGTTATATCCAAATCTGGACCGATTTCGATATAATTTGACACATTTATCTATAGACCTAATTCCGTCATATATTCCAAATTTCATCAAAAATTGGACAGATATAGCGTGTTTGATGGATCAAATACCTCAAATCGGCCGAAAATATATGTGGGAGCTATATCCAAATCTGAACCGATTGTCACCAAAAGCAATAGCGTTCTTCCGACGGCTAAAAAAATTATCTTCCCCAGTTTTCAGCAAAAATGCGACCTGTACGTTGCGAACGGACGGACGGACATGCATAAATCGACTCAGAAAGTGATTCTATGCATATCCCTAGAAGGAACTATGGGTCTATCTCGTTTACTTATGCATGTTACATACAAATGTACTAACACATAATACACCTTACCAAAGTGTGGTGTAGGATATAAAAATGAATGAAAACAAGTAAAAAAGTATCAGTCGGCCTTGCCGACAGAGATATACCCTCAGCATATGTGAATTGAAACTTTCATCAACGGTCAGATCGAATGTATTTAGGGTCTTTTCAGAATTTTTGGCCCTTTTTGGACATTTGAACTTGCCGACAAAAATGTGGATTAGGATTAAAGTTCAAAAATGTTGCGGAGGAGGTGCTTAAAGGAATGGATCGACATAGCCCATTATGGAAGTGGATCTTATTTTGGAAGTCATTTAAGTGGGTCACCGTATAACTTTTGGACCAGTATTTCAGGAAGCATTGGCTTGTCCACGGATAACATAATATCTCTGTAAACAGGACAACAACGAACAGCATCTGTATACATCTGTATATATTAAGAGATCCAAAGATTGGACCAAATTGGTTGCCCCGTTCAAGAGATATCGTGCATACCATTTTAGGGGAAGTACATATTGGGGGGAAGTACAGGAAGTTGTGGACCGGTCAGGGTTTCGGAGTCGGAGTCGGAGTCTACGAGTCGGAGTCGAGCAATTTTGCTGGAGTCGGAGTCGGAGTCTGAGTCGGAAAAAATAACTCGACTCCGACTCCGGGCAAAATTTTTTCCACTTTATAGAAACATAAGATTAAATTTGGAACAAGAACATTTTTCAAATCATTATATATTTTAAAAGAAAATTATAAGAAAACATACATGCAAACGGTATTTTATACTAATTTAAAGGACAAATCACAGGATATTTACTATCCTCTGGAGTGTAGTCTATTCATCCCTATTTTGTTGATCCAAATGATCCTTTACATTTTTGCAAACAAAAGTAAAATTCTATGGCAATAAAATTATGATTGGACCTTTAACCTCTTTCGTGAGAAGTCTTACTGGTCTACTCACAAAGGTCTATTGTATTCTCATCCTGTTTTTTATGAGAAATCATCCTTGTCCTCTATTAAAGACATTGTGTTCTCTATGTATTTCGGTAAATTTCGCATAATCTATTAACTATATATGAAATTTAGATTAAATTAGTTGTTTGTCAACGACAGATTCATCCCGCCATAACTCAGAAATCTGACAAACGGCGAATCTTTCTTCTAGGATTCTTTATGTACTCAATGAGGGCATTAGATGTAGACATTCAAATAACCGGATCTGTCCGCCAGGAACAGACGTAGTTCATGTGTATCCGAGTTTTCTACACAATCAATAGCATATACGAAATTCAATGAAATACATTATCATAGAGTTTTCATGAGAAAGGATCGGGTAAAAGTGATAAAGGACAATGGAAACATGACAATATCGCTTTGTTGTCTTAGTGGACCGACCCTACATACAATTTTCCTAGCAACATTTTTGTAGAATATTTTCATGCTAATTTTTTCGTGTGCTAATTTTTCAGTTCCAGAAAACATCTGTCTGCCTACGTGATGGGTTGTTTACACAATATATCTCAAATATTTCAATAAAATTATCCACTCCACGCCAAAGTTCAAAATGTGAGCGCTGAATTTTAGTATAAATAGCATAGCATAGAATATGTGATCAAATTTTTAAGTCGATCGGAACAATATTGCCATAGTATAAGGGTTGGATGGGAACAATTTATTTTATTTTGTATGCAGCAAATAAACTGTGTTTTTTTTTCTCGAAATCGGTCACCAAAATATATGACATTTGGTTTATCAGTTTTCGAGGTAGAGTTGGTTGGCACCGCAAAATGCTTTAATAAAAACAGGGTTTCGTAGACGATCTCAAAACTTCGTAATATTTTTCGCTTTCAGATGAAGTAAAAAATCTCGCAAAAAGTTACGTATTTTTCTCTGAAAAAATCATGAAAAATGGTTTTTATTGAGCTTTACAACTGGGGGTCTCCTTTTAAGGCTAAGTGACTAAAATGTAGGGTTACATCCACTTTGAATTGATTATAATTTTTATTGCATGTAGTCCTTATGATGTGTATTGCCCCTTCATTTTCACATATTTTGAAAGCTTAAAAATTTTCTCACGCGGAGGAATTCCGTCCAGAATATACTCGTGCAAAAAAGAAAAACCGACCAAAACTTTCGAGTCGTCGGCTTTCCTTTTTCAGATGCATTATTGATTATTAAGCTCGATTTCGAACGAGAAATTAATTAAAAATTAATACTAGAATGATCTTCGCCTGAAATGGCAAAATTTTCAACAAAAAAACTTTCCAAATTTCCTATTTTCAATGTAAGATTCGGCAAACAATATTGATATGTTCGAATGTATTCGAACGAATGCCCTTTCTAATGAATATGTAAGGAAAAACTAACACATTAGCCTATATTGGCGAAAATATAGGAAAAAGTTAAAAATGTGTGTACATTTTATTCATTTTTAGTGGTATAGGAATTCACTCTCGGAGTCGACCCGGAGTCGGAGTCGGAGTCGTGAAAAAAAACTCGCCTGGAGTCGGAGTCGGAGTCGAGCCAAAAGTACCTCGACTCCGAAACCCTGGGACCGGTATTGCCCATCTTCTAACTGAAACTAAGTTTGGACAAAATATGACGAAGGTCAAATTTTGCACCAAATCGGTTGGTCAGTTCGAGAGCTATCGTGTTCTCCAGCCACAAGATATGGTGTCATAGGGGTGTTTTACACCTTTCGTGCTGTTTTCTCAAGAAGTGTGGACTTCCCCCTGAATAAACTTTTACCGTCGTATGGGGGACAGTGAATACAAGTTGTTACAACAAAAATCAAAGCGATTCGAGGGCAGGTCTTAAACTGAACTTTTCGGAAATGTTGTGTGGGAGGTACCCGAAGTAGTAGACCGATTAAGTCCATATTGGAATCTCATCTAAGTCTAGTAGAAATTTCACGATGTGCAAAGTATGGACTACATCGGTTACTCCCTTCAAGAGTTATCGTGCGCATACATTTTCCGAACATTTTCGAACTTTTGTGGGGGAGCTACCGAAAGGAGTGGGCCGATATAACCCATCTTCGAACTTAAACTAAGTTTGGACAAAATATTACGAAAGCCAAATTTTGGACCGAATCGGTTGATCCGTTCGAGAGTTATCGTGCGGTCCAGCCAGCCAGACAGACGGACATGGCTAAATCAACTCCAAATTGTCTGAAACGGATTTCGTACAAACATACTTGGGGTCTAAAATCATTATTTCGATGAGGCACATTTTGCCCGTATGAAAGTGTAAATACCCTCTTTAGCCTAAAGGCTGAGGGTATAATTACAGATGAAATTAAAACAAGTAAAAAAGTATCAGTCGGCTTTGCCGACAGAGATATACCCTCAGCCTGTGCAAATTGAAACACTTTTTTCACAAAAAACTTATGTATTTAGGTTAGGGTGTTAGCATAAATGCTGAGGGCGAGTAGAAAAACGATAAATGCTACTACAAATAAATATGTCACTTTTTATGAATTTATTAAAAAGCATACTTCGATAAATATAAAGTATTAAATATCAAATACTTGTTAAGTTCGTTTGATGTTCAACAATATTCCTTAACATCTATGAGAAATATATGCACGTGTATACATATGTATCTACCACAATATTCAGAATATATCACTCATATTAATATAGTAAACTATATATAGTTCATAACCCTTAACTAAATGAAATGTTTATTGAGGGCTTTTAAACTACAGAACTTTTTAAAGTATGTCATAACAATGTTTACTAAATGTTAATGTCATGTTCATACCATAGCACTGTGGTCCCAGCCCGCGACAAAAATACAAAAATCGATGTCTACAAATTATGACTTTAACTATTCAAATCTATCCTAGACACATCAAATTTTAATATTCCGGTTTTCTTTTTACAACTTCTAACGGTACTTGCTAAAGCAGAGCCACAGAAGTGAGCATTTCCATTTGAAGAAATTGTATTTTTGTGAGAGTTTTTATTTAATATTGTGAAAAGAAATAGACTTTTAGTGCCTTGGATCCTCACGTTATTTTTATTTAAATGTTCGTGGAAGAGTCCAGAATTAAAAAAAAAATATCTCGTCTGTCGAAAGTTGCCGAGCGGTATTCAGTTTTCATTATACTGAGTATACTCGGAGTTTAGTGAATGTTTAGTATAGGGTTTTTGGGTGTTTTCAAGCAATCGGTGTTATTTTTTTGCATTTTGTTTCGATCTTATTTTATAAAAAATTATGATTTTAAGATTACAGTATGAATGTGTGTTTTTACTTTTGTATGTTTTTGAAATATGATGTTCAAAAACTTTGTAAATACCAGCATGGGACGGACGGTATTCGAAGAAATTATAGCAAACTTATAGCAAAATTATTGCGGGATTAGATTTCTCTAAGTTGTCAGATCGTATACACTATCTCTGCAAAGGAATTTCAAAAATCTGGATACAGAACAAGAGAACAAAAAAAAAAATGATAAAAATTATGCAAATTGGCTTGCTATAAAAGACACCATTATTTTTGAAACATACATGCCACTTTAAGAAATATCTGTCTTTGAAAGTAGAAACGCGGAAGGCCACACAGAAAACTAAACAACGTAAAATAATTAAATTGGCAAGTAGGACCACCTGTGTGGTCTTGTTTACTGTTTATATATCCTGGTACATTTTTAGTCGATTTGGGAACTCTCCTAATCGAGATAACCTGTAGCTAGTATTTATTGTAATAGATCCCAGCAAAATTTGGATCCGGTAGTCATTACGTAACCCATTACAAAGTAATGTAAACAAGCTTCTTTTCGCATTACAGGTAATCTGAAAAGTAATGGGTTACTTCTTAAAAAATTACTAGGTAAACCTACTTACTTTACTCCTCCCTAAGTAATGACGACGGTGGCACAGTGAGTGTGTGTCCGACTATCAATCCTAGGGTTGTGTGTTCAACGCTCACCGTCGGCACGCGAGTTTTTTTAATTAAAAAATAACAGTTCGTGGTGCACATGTGCACTGCACATTTAAGTTCTTAAGCAACCCTTAATATTCGTGTGCGTGGCATAGTATGTAGTGTCTTTGGCTAGAAATCAGAGGGTTCGTGGGTTCAATTCGGGCAGACAGCGAAATAAAATAAAGTAAAATAAAAGTAAGATGTGTGATGAAATCAACTAATCAATCTACATCAACTGTCTAAAAATAAAATTTTTTTCATCTTACTTTTCTACTTCTATTGGCCACAGAATAACTAGTTATTCTAGTGGTCGTAAAATATCTACAAACTGAGTGCGACATGCCCTTGTAAAAACAAGTAAGAACGGCGTTAACCCAGATATGCCCAACGTCCTATATATAGGACACACAAAATTCTTGCTAATTTGATATGTTATGTTTATCAAAGTACCGTTTATTTTGGTGATATACTCAGTACACATCTGTAGCTCTAGGGATATTATGTGATTCCATTATTTTGAGCTACTATTTTTGAGTTTTGAGGTCTAGTTCATCGAAGTTGCCACCTATCGCTTAGTTTTTACAATGATTTGCGTTATGACCGATTAATTATTGGGTAGTTTTATAAAGAAAACATACACGATGTGGAGCCTACTACGAAAAAACGTTATCTAGATGCCGAAAAGGTGTCTTTGGACTATATGTCAAATGTTTTGTGTCACATAACTCCCAGTTATATGATAAAACCCTGTGTCCAAAAGTGGCCTCAAAAACCACTTTTTTCAAAAAATTTTTAAAAAACGTATAAACATACTGTTATTATTTCACATTTGCTTCTAAAATAATATAAAAATACTTTTAAAATGATCACGATCAAGCAATGGGCATATCTGGGTTAAGTTCGGCGGGGCCGAACTTGTTATACCCTCCACCACAAGTTGTATTGAAATAAAATGGAATAATTAGTTTTCTTTCGTGTATGAAGAAGACTTAATACTAAATTTCAGCAATTTCGGTAAAACAATGTGAGGCACCATTCTATGGGGGCTATTTCAAAACGTCGATCAATACCGACAAATTTCTGACGGAAAGTTTTTAGGCTCAAAGAAGACTAAGTACCAAATTTCCTATATTACGGTAAGAGAATGTGGCTAAAACTTAAAAAATACCGAAAATCAAGAAGTTAGCTTCTATGCGGATATAGGAAGACGTGGACCTATACTGATAATACTCTTCTGGAATATTTTATAACTCTTGGAAGACGAAATAACGAATTTCAGCCATTTCGGTTGGATATTGACGTCACAATCTTCAGTATTACGAAAATCTGGAGGTACCGTTCTATGGGGGCTATATCGAAACGTGGACCTATACCGACGAATTTTAGTCAGAAATGGGGCAATATGAAAGCGTGGACCTGTACAGACATATTTCTGGCGAACAGTTTTATATCACATTGAAGACTAAATACCAAATTTCAGCCATTTTGGTGGAATATTGAAGACACAACCTTCAAAATACGAAAAATTGGGAGGTACCTTTCCATGGGGGCTATATGAAGGCGTGGACCTATACCGACAAATTTAAAGGGGAAGCTTGAGTACCCCCAACGAAGTCTAAATACCAAATTTCAGCCATTTCAGTGGAATATTGAGGCCACAACGTTCAAAATACCGAAAATCGGGAGGTACCGTTCTATGGGGGCTATATGAAGGCATGGACCGATACCGACAAAGTTCTGGGAGAAAGTTTTATACCACCAACGTTGACTAAGTACCAAATTTCAGCCATTTCGGTGTGATAATGAAGCTAAAACCTTCAAAATACCGAAAATCGGGAGGTACCGTTCTATGGGGGCTATATGAAGGTGTGGACCGATACCGACAAAATTCTGGGGGAAAGTTTTATACCCCCAAAGAAGACTACGTACCAAATTTCAGCCATTTTGGTAGGATAATGAAGCTAAAACCTTCAAAATACCAAAAATCGGGAGGTACCGTTCTATGGGGGCTATATAAAGGTGTAGACCGATAACGACGAAATTCGAGGGAAAAGTTTTATACCCCTAAAGAAGACTACGTACCGAATTGCAGCCATTTTGGTAGGATAATGAAGCTAAAACCTTAAAAATACCGAAAATCGGGAGGTACCGTTCTATGGGGGCTATATGAAGGTGTGGACCGATACCGACAAAATTCTGGGGGAAAGTTTTATACCCCTAAAGAAGACTACGTACCAAATTTCAGCCATTTTGGTGGGATAATGAAGCTAAAACCTTAAAAATACCGAAAATCGGGAGGTACCGTTCTATGGGGGCTATATCAAAACGTGGACCGATATATCCCATTTTCAATACCAACCATCCTGCAATTAATAAAAACTTCTGTACCAAATTTGGACTTTCTATCTTTAAAAATGCGAGCTGTATCTTGATTTCAACAGACAGACAGACGGACGGACGGACAGACGGACATGGTCAAATCGACATAGAATTTTATGCTGATCAATAATATATATACTTTATAGGGTCTCCGACGAATATTTCGATGTGTTACAAACGGAATGACAAATTTAATTATACCCTCCATATGGTGGAGGGTATAATAATGGGGAAGAAAGGGGGTTTGAGAGTAGTTACGGCTGCCAAAAATCCCTTACGAAACCCATGATTTTGGGAGGACTTTTTTTGCTGGGATGCCAACCCATCCTCGCGACAAAAAATATCTCATAAAACATCGTAGTTTCCAGATGTTCCCTGTTTGAGACCTATAGGACATTATTTACATCTAATATAATCTCATATTGTTACCAGTTAATCCTTGACAAGAATAAAATTCAAAAAAGACATGATTCTTACAAACTTTTTTTTGTAGAAAATGTAGGCCAAATACTTAAATATGCCAAATATCGGGAGTTAACATGATAAAGGACTATACCAAAATGTGGACATATATTAATGAATTCCGGCAAGAATGTTTGATACACATTATAAACTCGAAATATCAAAATTGTAGCTCATTCAGTTGAAAATATGGCCAAAATCGTGAAATTATAAAAAAACGGGAGGTACGTCTATATGGTGGATATACCAAAACATGGACCTCTATCGACTATGGACCTACACAAGATATTTAATACCACCCGAGAACACAAACTGTCAAATTACAGCGAATTCACTTTGAAAATATAGACCAAATCTTGAAATTAATAAAAAAACTGGAAGTACCGTTATGGAGGGTCTATACCTAAAAGTGGACCAATCCTGACGATTTTTGGGGAAAATGATCTTCTAGTCACTACGAGTTTATGGTAAAATTTTCAGTTCGATATCTTGATTAAAAATATTTTTGTCGCTCTCTCCCATACAAGCTAAACCACAGTGCATAGCTTCAATTACGTTGTTCGCTCCCACAATTACGTACACGAATTAATTCGTACTAACATAGTTAATATTTTCATAGGTTTTGTTTGTTAATTTTAAAGGAATTTTAAACCAAAGGACATGTAAAATTAGTTGATATTAACTGGAAATATAATATAATTCCTTCAAATATTTATTTGATATTATATTATATTCTTTTTATTCATGTTTTCCATTTTTTCTCAAAGTTTTGGTGTTTTTAATATATTTTTCAAATGTTATAGTTTCACAATTAACGAGAGAGAGGCCTGCCAAAATAACTTTTAGTTTCATGATTTGTTCGTAAATTTGAAAAAAATGGACAAGAAATGTAACAGCAGTGAAAGAGAAGACAAAATTTTCTATACTAATCGTAGAACCATGTTTGTGATTTTCATAAATTTTTAAATTTTGTATTTTGCCTGTCATACTTAATTTATTTCGATAAATAGTCTAATTTGTGAGAGATGGGACATATTTTAGCATCGTTCGAAGAGTGATTTAAATTGAACAATGAACAAAAATCGTTGTTCGATCTCAACACTTTGTATGGAAAATTAAGTAATTATTTCGTAATTTGGGGTCGAACAACGAATAGAGAGTGAACTACCGTCAGTATGAACAAGGCATAACAATTAGGAATTTATTGTAGTTTTATTGAGATTGAGTCTATGAATGAAAGATCAATTTATTTTGTTCAAAGTTAATGACCTTCAACTTGATTGGTTTAAAAAGACATAAATCGAGTTCGACCAACAAAATGAGAAAAAAATATTTTTGCCAAGTCGAATTTAGGAAGGTTGTACAAAATGCGAATTCAGGCCTTCTTACTCTTCATTTGCTGTCAAAAGTATTCTTGCGAGGAATCCATCAAGAACAAATCTATATTAAGAAAAGGGTAAAGTGATTGACTGACTGATACTGATTGATTCATCACTGTCCAGACGAAACGGCTAAACTAGAATCTTGACATTTTGGGTGAGGGTCACTCTTGGTCCGAAGGATTCAGATAAGGATGGGTTTTTGGAAATTCCTGTTAGAACGGTACAAAATGTACTAAATACAATAACATTTGAATTTGCCGAACCGGTATAGCAGGAATTTTGAAATTTAGGATGACGGTCACTGATGGAGTGTAGGATAGATGTAAGAAATTTTTAGAAATTCGAACAATAAGTGTACGAAAAGCACTAAAATGTACTTAATTTGGCATTATGTGGTATTATGTGAACGGTTAGAGTTAAAAGCTTGACATTTGGTATGAGATTCAAGGTTGAGAAGTAGGGTTGATGTATGGAGGTGGCTTTGGAAATGTGTAATCATGTGTACGAAATGGTACTAAATTTGGTACAATTTTGATTTTGGTGAACTGGTAGTGCTGGAATCCTGAAATTTGGAATTCATATTACTGTTGGAGTGTAGGATTGAGATATGGAGGTAGTTTTGAAAATTCGCAATCATGTGTACGTATAGTACTAAGTCGTACTAAATTTAGTACTATTTAAATTTGGGTGAACCGATAGAGCTGGGATCCTGAAATTTGGAATTAATATCACCGTTAGAGTGAAGGATTGGCATATGGAGTTAGTTTTGGAAAATCGTATTTATGTGTACGAAAAGTACTGAATGTTACTTCGTATAGTTTGGACTTGGGTGAATGGATAGAGCTAAAATCCATGAAATTTGGAATTAATGTTAGAGTGTATGATTGGAATATGGGGATAGTTTTGGAAATACATACTTATTTGTACTAAGTGGTACTTAATTTAGTAGAATTTGCATTCAGGCGAAAGGATAGAACTGGAATCCTGAAATTTGGAATTAAGATTTCCATTGGAGTGTAGGATTGTGTTATGGAGGCCGTTTTGGAAATTCATACTTATGTGTACTAAACGGTACTACATTTTGTAAAATTTGAATTTGGGATAGAAATGGAATCCTCTAATTTGGAATTAAGATTTTACGAAAAGTACTAAATGGTAAAAAGTTGGTATTGGATATACGATTTTGCATAGGGTTGAGATTTGGTGTAGGTTGGAAATACGTAAGTATACGAAAACAACTAACTGGTACTAAATTTCGTATAGGTTGTAGGAATACATTTGTAATTCTGAAATTAGGAATGAAGGTCGCGCTTGTTGTTTAGAGTTGATTTATGGGGGTGGTGGTACGAAAATTACTAAACGGTTCCACAATAGGGATTAAGTTTGGGAATAGAAGTGAAATTCTTAAATTTGACATTAGGGTCACTGTTGGTGTGTAGCGTGGTGACATTGAGTCAGTTTTGTAAATACATTCTATAAGAGTACGAAAGAAGGTACTAAATTGTACTAAATTTTGTGTTGGGCGTATGGATAAAGTTCGAGTTCTAAAATTAGAATAAGGTTGAGATGTGGAGGTGGTTTTGGAAATACATTAAATACTACAAAATTCCGTATTCAGTGATGGGGTAGAACGGTTATTATGAAATTTGACATTAGGGTCACTGTTGATGAACACAATATCTGTTATAGTTTTCTACAGAAATTTGCAAAAATGACGTGTTTTCCAAAATTGCGAAAAAAATATCGTCTTTAGGAGCACGTCAAGCCCACAACTTCCAATATTTTGACCTAATTTTTTGGTTTCCTTAGTTGTTTACTATAGAATCCCATATAGAAATTTACAATCGGTGACGGCTAAAAATTGGGGTTTTGGCCAGGAAAATCGATTCCGTACTTCCAGCAATAATGGACTGAAAGAGTTTTTACGGCATACCCTGAACTGCAAATGACAAAAATCTTAAATCTTATAAAAGAGCTTAGTGATGACTGAGTTACTGAGTGAGTGACTGACAGATCATCGCTCAGACGAAACGGCTGAAGCTAGAAGCTTGAAATTTTGAGTGTGGGTTGTTCTTGGGGTGTAGGGGTGAGACAAGGCTGGGTTTTTGAAAATTCGAAATAGAAGGGTATGAAAACTAGTAAAATTTGCTATAAGAGCACCTAAAGTTACTAAATATAGTGCCAATTGTATATATCTTCTGAACGGATATAGCTAGAAGCTTCAAATTTGTTATGGAATCAAGGTTGTGGACTGTTGCTGATATAAGGAAATGGTTTTGGAAATTCGTACTTATGTATACGAAAAGTACTAAATGGTACTAAATTCAGTACAATTTGCATTTGGATGATCCGACCTGAAATTTGGAATTATATATACAAAAATACTAAATGGTACTAAATTTGGTACTATCTGGATTTGGTTGAACGGATTGAGAAAGAAACCTGAAATTTCGAATTAATATTACTGTTGAAGTGTTGGATTGCTTATGTACTCAGTCCTTAATTGTTTATTTGTTTTTATTCCTTTCCGCATACGAAGTAGCGGGCACTTTGCTAGTATATTATATATCTCATGTAAATTCAAAACTAATAAACAATATCTCTCGAAATCAGTTTAATATCAATAATCCTTTCAATGAATGGCATTTTGCTATCATAAGTTATGGGTATATTATTCTCGGCAAAACCTATTACGACTGTTTTCTTCTTTCTGTATGAGACACAACGGTGAAATATAATCAAAATGTCAAAATTTAAATAAAAAATTTTATCATCATGATATTGGTAGCGATCAGTAAAATTTTGCAACACTGTCAGTTCGTTTTGAAAAACATTACTCTCTGTAATAGAGGGTAATAAATGAAGTTGAGCCAATGGGGGAATACTCCACTCAAGCAATCAAATGAGATTGAATCTTCAACAATAAACAAAACAAACAAAAAACAGCGGAGGCACGCGCAAAGGGAAATTTGTTATAAATAAAATTCCAAAAACAACCTCACAGGCAACTGTGGTGATGTTATTTTCAACTCACAGAATTCGACGAATTCTTAGTTGATACGTGCTGACATGTTGCAGAATATTTTGATTTTGGTGTTTCTTTGGAAAAGCCGAAAAGTGAGTGTGATTCTCATTCATATGGGATTACTAGACACTTAAAGAGTTCGGTTTTTCGCTAAAAAGGCATCATTTGAAAAACTGAGAAGCCAATTGATAATTCCCTTCGCCGGGACGAAATCATGATATTGGTAGCGATCAGTAAAATTTTGCAACACTGTCAAATCGTTTTGAAAAACATTACTCTCTGTAATAGAGGGTAATAAATGAAGTTGAGCCAATGGGGGAATACTCCACTCAAGCAATCATAAAAAATTTTATTTAAAATATTTTTTTTAATGTAAAATTAAGTACTTTTTTTTGCAGTTCTATTCGAATTCGAAAGAAATGTTGTGAACATTTTTGAGGGAAATTTTGATTTTCGTAACAATCTCGGACGACACTCTGAAGAAATATTTGAAAACCTGCAAAATAAAAGTAAACTGCAAAGGGTAATGGAAGAACAAGATTTCAATATGTTTATAGAAAGCGAACAAATTTGATTTTCGTAACAATCTCGGACGACACTCTGAAGAAATATTTGAAAACCTGCAAAATAAAAGTAAACTGCAAAGGGTAATGGAAGAACAAGATTTCAATATGTTTATAGAAAGCGAACAAATACTCTGTAAGAATTATGACAACAATAATAAAACAAGACACATAAAGAAATATCAAACACTAAAGCTAAACCACCAAAAAGAACTCAACATACAAAAGAACGACGATTGGTTTATCAACAACACAAATGAAACAATACCCACTGACGTACAGTGGCTACTTTCGATGGGACCCAAATATGCGCTACCAACAACTAACACAACATTCCCCCTACTTAACGTAATAGCGGAGAGCGAGGAGTGTATACAAACTCTAGAGTCTAGACTCTAGAGTAGGGGTGAGCACGCCTGTATGCTAGCACACAGGCAAATTGTGAAAACGTACTCTTAGTTTTTTGTGAACCATAAACAATTAAAAGTTTATGCAATTTTTTATTTATATTTTTTAATAATTTGCATTGTGGACGATTTTAGACAACATTAATGTTTAAAAAATGTTAAAATGAGTAATGAAACATCAAGAAAAATTAAATATTAATTCTCTCTTAAATTTGCCTCTCTCTCGATTTTGTTCAGCATTGGTCTAGAGCAAATGTGTTCTTCTTTGACACGGCGGTGCCGATGATTTTCGGCAATTTACACACACACGACCCGAATGCACAGAAAGGGCGTACAAAAGAGAACAAATGTTTTGATTTGTTATTGTTTTATAGCTTGCGTGAATACAAACTTACTAACACACTGTTATAAGTTGCCAATATTTTGAATACATTCACATTTTCTCCGTTCTCTTTTTGGTCATGCCTGGTCTAGAGAATAAGGAAGATCAAGAAAATGCTAGAATAAAACTAGTCTCTCTTATTGACAACCACCTAGAATAGAGATGCACAAAACAGTACTCTAGCGTAAATTTCATTTCGTTTCATATATTGTCACGTACATTGTTTTGTGCATCTCTAACCTAGGACGAACCAAATTGAGTTTAAGAGACAAAATAATAATGGACACAGTGGGCCAAACAAAACCATTTCTTTAAACAAAATAAAGACATATTGATATTGAATGCTGACAAAGGAGGAAAAACGGTAAGAAGAACTATGAAACCAGAATGAAAAACATACTAAGGGACATATGCACATACAAAAGGCTAAAACGAGATCCAACTTCTACTTTACAAACCAAAAACAATAAATTGACGGAGAAATTATACAACATGAATATTATAAATATAAGTGAGAAAACTAAGCTTATGTCAAACACAGCAGTGGCACCTAGAATTTATGGTCTCCCCAAAATTCATAAAGAGGGGACACCGCTGAGACCAATCTGTTCTTCAATTAATTCGCCGGCACATGGACTTTCTAAATATATTGTAGACATCCTGAAATATTTAACCAAAAATTCGAAATATAATATTAAAGACGCCTTGGACCTGAAAAATAGAATTAAAGATACTAATATAGACGAAATACTAATATCATTCGACGTGATATCGCTGTTTCCAAGTGTACCGATTAATTTAGCATTGAGGACAATCAACGAAAAATGGAACATAATACAGGACCACACTAAAATATCAAAAGGCCTGTTTACGGAAATACTGACTCTTTGCATTAAAGACTCAAGATATTTCTTGTATGAGGACAAGGTGTACGAACAACGAAAGGGACTACCAATGGGATCGCCAGCGTCACCGATTATTGCGGATATTGTAATGGAGGAGTTATTGGACGCTACAAAGGAAACATTGACGATCAAACTGAGATTACTTACTAAATACGTTGACGACATTTTCTGCATAGCGAAGAAAGCGGAGGTGGACAACATATTAAACATTCTTAACTCTTTTAACAAAAATATACAGTTTACACACGAAGAAGAAGAAAATCAAAGATTACCATATTTGGATGCAGTAATACGACGAGGCAACAATATTACTTTAGATTGGTATCAAAAACATACGGCATCTGGACGATTAATTAACTTCTATACTAAACATCCACGACGAATTAAAATAAATACAGCTTTAAATTTTATCAGTAGGGTATTTAGTATAAGCAACCAAAGTTTTCATAAACATAACGAGGAGAAAATATTCAAGATTTTAAAAAAGAACGACTTCCCGCACAAACCAATTATAGATTTAATAAAACATGCAAAAGCTAGTCAAACAAAACAGCAAAAAACAGAAAACGAAAAATTATATAAGCGCATAACTTACGTTCCTGGACTAACCGACAGATTTAGCAAGTCAAATATTTATAATAAGGACAAATACCAATTAGCTCAGAAATCGAATAATACGGTCAATAATCTATTTAGTAAAACTAAGTCAAAGCTTAAAAAGAAGACAAGTGCAATGTAGTTTATAAGATAAAATGTAATGGAAACGAAGCCATCGTATGCCAGAAGGTATATGTTGGTACGACGAAAACTAAGTTAAAAACTAGACTTTCCGGACATAAGTCGGATCAAAAAACTGGCAAACCTTTAGAACAAAAGACGGCGGCAGCACATTGCAAATTGACAGGGCATAAACCGAACTTTAAAGACGTAGATATATTGACACAAGAAAATAGTTATAAACGACGCTACTTTAGAAATGTTACATATAATTAATGTACCAAATGACCGAAGAATGAATTACAAAACTGACACAGACCACTGTGCACATATTTACAGGAATTTAGTGTGTAAGCATAGACGCAAAAAACTTTAGTTCAGCATAGACGGAATAACAACACTGTTACACTGTTGCTTTTCTCATAAAAATGTAATTTTCTGTGTTATAATTGTCGTTATCTTTTAATAATGGTTTATATTTTTGTAGAATATCCCTGAAGATGACTGTCGATGACAGCCGAAATATCGGATAAATAAAAAAGAAACAAAACACGAACATCTTTGTTTTCATTTGACCAAAAGCCAAAATAAAACCACCAAAAATAAGAACATCAACAGGTCAACAATAATCACAACAACAAACCTGCAGAAAATTTAATTTAATAAAAAAATTTGTGATGTTATATCCGAAAATCCGATACTATGTATTTTGATGTTTGATTAGATATTCTGAATATTTTCTCCCAAAATTCTCAATGTTTATTCGGATATGATTTCAATTTCTCACTAATTAAATCGGAACCTTATTTAAAATATTTGTTGAACTTTGCATTATAATACAATTAATAATTATTACAATATGAATTAAATAGCATTCGCCGCTGCTGCTAGCTAAATTTAATATTTTTAAAACTATAAAGCGCAGTCATTCCTAAAAAAATATGTTGTTATGTTATTTGAAAATGTGCATACATACCCAGCAAACCAATCGTACCGAGATCGTAACGAAATCGGAACAAGATTCGGACGCTACGTCCGATGTCGGATCTGAAATCGTAACGATATCTTAACGAAAGTTGTATGAAGTGGTTGACATAATTTCGGAACGAAATGTCGGAGCGAAATGGGATAGATTTCGGTCAGAATTCGGAACAAAATCCTTGGGAAATTCGGAAGGTGAATTTTTTTCCGAATTTTCGTACAGATTTCTGATTGATTGCGGAATAATGTCGTATGAAAATCGGAGGTACCTTTCGAATCTTCGTAAAGACTTCTGAACCATTTTGGAATAATGTAGTATGAATATCGAAGGAAAAAAATTTCACTACACCTCTTTTTTATTAATTGATCATTGTTATGTTTTTTATTGGAAGATTGTAATTTCAAACGTTTCTCTAATGATTTTCACTGTTGTTATCATTTTGTAGTTATAGTAGAACAATGTAAACTAATGTGTACGAATATGTTGGGTCTATCAGCACTATCTTGATTTATTATATGTTGCATTCATATTCAAAATATTTTAAAATTGTATATGCGAATTTTATAACCAACCATTTTGTTTTTCGACAACAAACTAAAATGAAACCAACCACCTTTTGTATATATTTAACAGCAAGGAGTTAGATATATACAAAAGGTGGTTGTTGTGCGAAGGGAAATTTATTTCCAACATATCGATCCGAATTCGTAACGAAATCGGAAGAAAAACACTAGTGTATTCGAAGGGAAATTTATTTCCGACATTCTCTCCGAAATCTGAACGAATACCCTTACGAAAAATCGTATAGAAATCGGAACGAAATCTGAACGATGTTGCTTCCGAAATTCTTCAGATGTGTCGGACATCCGACATTTGGTTTGCTGGGTACTTTCACTTTCATTTATTGTAAAACATGCGCGAGTTTTATCACAAAATAACTTGTTCCATTATATCTTTGTCACTTAACAGCTGCCAAATAACTAAAACAAACAACAGCGTGAAGACACAACAAAAAATCTCTCTTGCCTTCAAATCCCAATCGTACCGACATCGTAACGAAATCGGAACAAAATTCGGGCGCTACGTCCGATGTCGGATCTGAAATCGTAACGATATCTTAAGGAAAGTTGTATGACGTGGTTGACATAAGTACGGAACGAAATCGGATCGATTTCGGACAGAATTCGGAAGAAAATCCTTGGGCGAAGGCGAAATTTTTTCTTCTGAATCTTCATAAAGATTTCTAAACGATTTCGGAATAATGTCATATGAAAATCGGAGGTAACTTCCGTATCTTCGTAAAGATTTCTAAACGATTTCGGAATAATGTGGTATGACTATCGAAGGAATTTTTTTTCTCTGACGCCTTTTTTACTGACCAATTACTCTTTGCTATGTTTTAATTGGAAGATTGTAAATTTCAAACGTTTTTAATGATTTTTTATCATTTTGTAGTTATAGTAGAACAATTGAACTTTGTGTACGAATGTGTTGAGTCTATCAGCACTAGCTTGAATTATTATATGTTGAATTTATATTTAAAAATTTTATATGCGAATTTTTTAACCAACCACTTTGTTTTTAGACAACAAACTAAAATGAAACCAACCTCTTGCTCTTAGATACATACAAAAGGTGGTAGTTGTGCGACGGGAAATTTGTTTCCGACATTTCGCTCCGAATTCGTATCGAAATCGGAAGAAAAACATTGGTATATTCGAAGGGAAATTTACTTTCGACATTTTCCTTGCGGCATTTGTCAGTTTGTGGGTGAGAGAGGGTGTTCTCTCTCCATCAAACTGACAATTGCCGCAAGGAAAATTGCCTAATGTAAATATGGAGTTGGTTTGCTGGTTACATACAATATGGTTAAGAAATTATAATTTCTTCGAATTTCTTTTTTGAAATAACACACACACACACATTTTCTCTATTGTATTATCACTTATTCCATTTATTTTTTTTTTTCATTCCAGATATGACCTGTCATTACGATATCATTTGTTTTTCGCCCGAAAGTGAAGATTACGATTTACCGCCTCTGGAAATACGTGACGTGAGTACATTGAAAAGACAGTTGTTGTTATGTAATTGAATGTTGATTCTATCATGGCTGATTATTTAATGTGAAAAGTAGTATATGTATACCATTCATTATAAGACTTCCTTTCTTGAAATTTAAAGATAAACGTGTTTTACTAATCAACATATTCAATCAGAAACAAAAATAAGATAAGTTAGTCGAATGGGCGGATAATTTTTCTTTGAAGTTACCTTTTATTTAATTGAACTATTGCTGTATAAGTGAGAAGTAAAATAAAATAAAAGCGATACGTTTCGCTGTAAATTCATTTCGGATTTAATTGATATTAAATGAATCTTAAGCTAACAGCTAAGTTACAATATAATTCTTATCCTTCTTCTATTATTCTATGCATTATCAATTGGACAGTGGCTTCATTAGCAATGCACATTCAGTTGCCCAAAATTATTTTCTTTAGCCTAAAATATTAAAATAACTAATGAACCTATTTGATATACATATTAATAGATCTGAAGATAAGTAATTTTGGAGCATCCTAGCATATTAATAGTGGCGACCACTTCTTCCAGAACTAATTCTCCGCAGTGGAATCATACTAAGATGGGCCAATACACGTACACAACTTTTGTGAAATTTATAATTACCCAGCAAACCAATCGTACAGAAATCGTAACGAAATCGGAACAAGATTCGGACGCTACGTCCGATTTCGAATCCGAAATCGTAACGATATCTTAGCGAAAGTTGTATGAAGTGGTTGACATAATTTCGGGACGAAATGTCGGAGCGAAGTCGGATCGATTCGGTCCGATTTCGGAACGAAATCTGAAGAAAATTCTTGGGAAATTTATTTCCAACATCCGCTCCGAAATCGGAACTATATCGGTACAAAATCTAAAATGTTTCCCCTTCGAAAAATCGTTTAGAAATCGGAACGATTTTCCTTCCGAAATTGTTCAGACGTGTCGGACATCCGACATTTGGTTTGCTGGGTATTTTCCATTGATTTGGCGAATTAATATAAATTTTGGAGAAGAAGTTAGAATTTAAGCGGAATTGTACATTTGACAAGGCTTAAGTGCCCAACAATACCTAAGTATCCACAAAATCCTCCGGATTTCATCAAATTATTTAAAAACGAAATTATGTCAGTAGCAGTTCGGAGAAGTTTTACTCAGGGTTTAAAATGCTAATGCCATATTAGCAAAAGCACAGAATATTTGCAGCTTTGCCTGCTAAAATTTCTTCGAAATATGTTTAGCAACAATGAACAACGGCAACATGTAGCAACAAATTTCACAAAAATATTGCTAGCGATGCTGATGCTATTTGATATTGTCGCTATAATAAAATAGCATCGGACACGCATACTCATATTTTGCAGCACACATATCAGAAAAGAGAATAAGCAACAAAGTTTCAAGTTTTAAACAATAATAATTAGTATTCTTTAGGTTCTACCATATGATGGAGACATTTTGACATTAAATGACACCTTTTTTATAACTGCGTTGGCAACTCTAATCAAAAAACCACACTCGGATGCTAATTCGTTCTTATGAATGGTCAGCCAGCCGACTGCTAAATATGTAGCGTGGTTGTCGATTATGCCTAACGCAAAAAAGGTTAGGCGTAAAAAACGAAATAAGCAAAAATGTACAAAAATAAATATGCGTTCGGTTGCTTATTTAGCCGTGTGTGTCAATATTGTGTAGCAGTTGAAGTGTACAGCAAATGCTAATGTTTTTAGATGCTGGCTTTTAAAACCTAGTTTTACTAGACTACGGTATTCGACGAAGACATTTCGTATACATATTAATTATTTTAAGTTCTCAATATGGACATGGAAATACCCTCCACCATAATATGGAGATATTTATCGGAGACCCTATAAAGTATATATATTCTTTTTCAGGGTAAAATTCAAAGTCGATATAACCATGTCCATGTCCGTCCGCACGCAATTTTTAAGACGAAGCTTTGTAATTTGAATGAACTGAATGTTTTAGTATCATTTTCATACTGAAATGGCTAAAATTTGGTACTAAGTCTTCGATGGGGGTTACAAATATTTCCCCCGGTATATGTCCACGCCTTCATATAGCCCCCATAGAAGGGTACCTGCCGATTTGCGGTATTTTAAAGGTTGTGGCCTCAATATTCCACCGAAATGGCTGAAATTTGGTATTTAGTCTTCAATTGGAGTATAAAAATTTCCTCCAAAAATTTGCCGGTATAGGTGCGCGCCTTAATATAGTCCCCATAGAGCGGTACCTCCCGATTCTCGGTATTTTGAAGGTTGTGGCATCAATATTCCCCCGAAATGGCTGAAATTTGGTATTTTGTCTTCGTTGGGGATATAGCCCCTATAGAACGGTACCTCCCGAGTTTCGAAATTCGGAAAGCTGTGACGTCATCATGTGGTACTTTTATAGCGGCTCTTAAAATAAAGGACAAAAAGGACATTAAAGGATGCGAGTTAGAAGGTCGAAATGCTCTACGAAAATAATCCTAATTCGATTTGACTGCACACATGTCATCTCATAAATAAGCTAAAACAACAGTTAACAAAGATATAACGCTATTTTCAGATGCCTTATAGGGTCTTCAGCGGAAACTTAATCACACCAGAATTCGGAAGTTCGACTCACGGCGGATCTGTCATTCGGGATTCTTAATATACTCACCAAGGGCTTTCATCCCCAAAAGAAATTATCTCTGCCCCAGATTTTCACCTCCATTTTGTGTCACAGTGTAATTAGACATCGGATTTTGCATATTTTTCAAAATTTCAAATAGAAAAATTCTGATATTTTTAAGTGATGTTACATAAATTTTTGTTATATTTGCATATAATAGAATAAAATATGTGCAAATATGGCAAAATATATTCAAAATTACGTAAGAATATCAAAATTTTCATATTTGAAAATTTAGAAAATATGCAAAATCCAATGTCTTATGATAATCGATGAAAAATAAACAAATATTGCGAATATTCCATTCCCGTATAATGGAGGTATCCGGATAACCGAGGTTTTACTGTACATCGATGTAAAATTAAAACCAATAACAACAATTCTCATACAAATGTATCATAGACTTAATTAATAATTAAGATAAATTATTTTAAACATATTAAATAGATAAAATGAAATATTCACTTTGCATTATTTGTAATAATATGGAAATAATGTACTTTTTTTTGGTTTTTCTTCATCAAGACAATCTACTTACAATGTTCAGATATTCCAATTTCTGTAGTATATTTTTTTTTTAGAGAACATGAATTGATTTTTGTTTTGTTTTGGATGTGATTTGTTTGAAAAAGAAGTTTGATTTTTGGAATATTGCATTTAACAGATGATTGATAGTGAATGATTGGTTGATTGATGGGATATTTTTTTGTAATAATATTTTCATTGTTTCGTTGTGAAAAGAGTAGGGGAAAGCAGTGTTCGAAAATAAACACAATGGTATCGTACCGTACCGTTCTGTACCGTACCAAGGTGGATAGGTACACTACGATAGTGTACCGCTCCGGAACACAAACACTAAAAAATATTTTAGTGATACTGTACCGGAACACAACTATAATCGTAGTGTACCGCATGCCGGAGCACTAAAAATCGTAGTGCTCCGACTGCGGAACATTAAAAATTTTAGTGCTCCAACTTCCTGATCTCTAAAAATCGTAGTGCACCACGTGTTGGAACACTAAGAAATAACAAAGGTATTATGTTTTCTTAGGAAAATGAAATACTTGGTTAAATTTGATTAAATAAAAATTAAGACAAACTGTTACATCCATCTATTTTTAAATTAGTTAAACAAGTGCGAAATTTGGTCAAAAATATGAAGAAACAAGTAAAAAAGTATCAGTCGGCTTTGCCGACAGAGATATACCCTCAGCCTGTGTATATTGAAACAATTTTTTCCCAAAAAACGCATGTATTTAGGGAGTTTTAAAAATTTTGGGCGTTTGAACTGACAAAAATGTTGATTAGGATTAAAGATCAAAAGTTTTGCGGAGGAGACTAAAAAGAATGGATCTCCAGCCACTACATATGGTACCATAGGGGTTTTTTACAACTTCAGGGATGTTTGCTCAAGAAGTATGGACTTGCCCCTGAAACAACTTTAACCATCGCAGCGAATGCAAGTTGTTTCAACAAAAATCAAAGTGATTCGAAAGCAGGTCTTAACGTGAACATGTATCCGAAATTTTGTGTGGGAGCTACCGGATGGAGTGGACAAATATAGTCCATATTTGAACCTGATCTATATCTGGTAGATATATTAGGATGTGTAAAGTATGGTCCAATTCGGCCACTCTCTTCAAGAGTTATTGTACGCACAATTTTTCCGAACATTTTTGAACTTTTGTGGGGGAGGTACCTGAAGGAGTGGACCGATATGGCTTATCTTCGAATTTAAACTATGTTTAGACAAAATATTACTAAGGCCAAACTTTGGACCGAATCGGCAGACCTGTTCGAGAGTTATTTTGCCCTCCAACCTCCTCACACGGTGTCATAGGGGTTTTTTGCAACTTTCAGGCTATTTTCTCAGGAAGTATGGACTTACCCCTGATGAAACTTATACCGTCGTATGGAGGGCAGTGAATACAAGTTCCTAAAGCAAAAATCAAAGCGATTCACGAGATGGTTCTAAACTGAACTTTTCCAAATTTGTGTGTGGGAGGTACCCGACGGAGTGGACCGATTGAGTCCATATTAAAACCTGATCTAAGTCTGGTACACGCTCCACGATGGGCAAAGTATGGACCAAATCGGTTACTCCCTTCAAGAGTTATCGCGCGCACAAATTTTCCGAACATTTTCGAACTTTTGTGGGGGAGGTACCGGAAGGAGTGGACCGATATAGCTCATCTTCGAACTTAAACTAAGTTTGGGCAAAATATTACGAAAGCCAAAATTTGAACCGAATCGGTTCATCCGTTCGAGAGTTATCGTGCGCTCCAGCCAGCCAGCCAGACAGACGGACGGACATTGCTCAATCGACTCCAAATTGTCTGTAACACATTTCGTCCAAACATACTTGGGGTCTAAAACCATTATTTCGATGAGGCACATTTTGCCCGTATGAAAGTGTATGTATGTATATACCCTCGTTAGCATAAATGCTGAGGGTATAAAAAACAATATTTAGTTTTTTTGGAATGAAGCACAAAAATCGTCGTGTTCCGACTGCCGGAGCACTAGAAATCGTTTTGTACCACGTTTTGAAACTATAAGGTAATGAAACATATATGAATTTATTATGATTTCTGAGGAAATTAAATATTTTGTATATTTTTTTAATAAATTAAAATTAAAAGAAAATGTGAAAATGTCGGCAAAGGAGCACTAAAAATCGTAGTGTTCGTCTGCGGAACACTAAAAATCATAGCGTACCACGAGCCGAAACGATAAAAATAATGTTAAGATAATCGTCTGTTTATTATGATTTGTGAGGAAAATTAAATATTTTATGTTTTTAGGGTGCCACCGTGGTGCAATGGTATGCACACCCGCCTTGCACACATAAGGTCGTGGGTTCGATTCCCCGTCCAGGCAACATCAAAACACTTTTCAACGGTGGCAAAATACCCCTCAGTAATGTTGGCGACATTTCCTGAGTATTTTCAGCCATGTAAAACTTCTCTACAAAAGTGGTGTCTTAGACACGCCGTTCGGACTCGGCAATAAACTGTAGGTCCCATATCATTGAGCTAAGATGAATCGGGGTGCACTCATTGATATGAGAGAAGTCTCCATTGTCCCTTATGGGATGTTTGTGGAACAATTATTATTATTATTATATTATGTTTTTAGGATAAATTAATATGTATTTATTTATTATTTAATAAATTATTCATTAAATTATTATTTAATTTTGATATTTCAAAATAGTCTGGCTTAATCCCTTTTGTTGTTTTAATATTTAAAACAACAAGTTTATTAGTGGAGAAAGTTTGGCATTGTTCGCCAAGGGGTAAGGCAAGGAAGACTAGTTTCGATCCACGCCACTGGATCTCATCAGTTCCCTTTGTTTCTTGTTTGTGGATATTCTCCACCGAAGTTATTTTTCAATAACTTCTTCAACAAGGAACTTTTTATACCCAAACATCAATCGTCAGCTCGAAGTATAAACGTAAACAAAGAAAACCCTTCAATGAGAAGTTTTTCTTTGGTAACCTAACACAACTCCGACGAAAGTGTTTACGAAACAAAGCAAACCTTCTTCCACTCGTATGTGTCGTTGATTTTTCAACAAATGCACATACCCAAATGCTGTTTGGTAGCTTATATACCAACAACACACAAAACCGTGCCAGTGTTTCTCAAATAGAACATTGGTGGCGTTTATTTAATTGGGATAGCTGTTACAATTTTGATATTTCAAAATAGTCTGGCTTAATCCCTTTTGTTGTTTTAATAGACTAATAATACACTAATAAACTTGTTGTTTTAAATATTAAAACAACAAAAGGGATTAAGCCAGACTATTTTGAAATATCAAAATTGTAACAGCTATCCCAATTAAATAAACGCCACCAATGTTCTATTATTATTTAATAAATTATTTATTAAATTATTATTTAATAAATAAAAATTAAAAGAAAGCGTGTAAAACATCTGATTTGATTTTTGGACAATGGAGCACTAAAAATGTTCAACTGAGGAGCACTAAAAATCGTAGTGTTCCGAATGCCGGATAACTAAAAATCGTAGTGTACCACGTGCAAAACACCAAGCTAATGTACCACACATGAGTTTATTATGATTTGTGAGTAAAATTAACTATGTTATGTTTTTTAATAAATACAAATTAAAAGAAAATGTGCAAAACACCTGATTTAGTTGTTGGACAATGGAGCACTAAAAATCGTAGTGTTCCGACTGCCAGAGCACTAAAAATCGTAGTGTACCGACTTCCGGGTAACTAAAAATCGTAGTGTACCACGTGCAAAACAATAAGGCATGTACCACACGTGAGTTTGTAACTAATTTAAAACACTTGCATTTTATTTATTAATTTTTACTTGTCCCACAAACCATAAAATATATAATTTTCCTCAGAAATCATAATAAACAGCGTTTCGACTCATAGTACGCTTCAATTTTTAGAGATCCGGCAGCCGAAACACTAAAATTTTTAGTGCTCCGTATTAGAACACTACGATTTTTAGTGCTCTACAGTAGCGCGGTGCAATTTTAAGTGCTCCGTTTATGGTTGTGCTCCGGAACAGTATCACTAAAGTATTTTTTAGTGTTTGTGGTCCGGAACGCTAACGCTAAAAATATTTTAGTGATACTGTACTCGGAGCGGTGCACTATGTTAGTGTACTGTTTATTTTCGAACTCTGGGGGAAAGACATATAAATAAATGGATAAATGGTAATGTAAAATGAAATATCTGTTTTGGTGTAAATAAAATAAAATGTAAAACATTTTGTTTCTTCAAATTTTGAAGGAACAAAAAAAAAATGGACTTTCGCTGAAATAAATACACAACAAGTATTATTTTGCAGTCCAACAATTCAAAGCCAACAACAATAACAGGCAATCAGCACGGCCTTACTTGTTGACTACGCATAAAGCAAAAACAACATTTTGTTGTGATCTCTGCTTACTGCAAACAACACTACTAATGCTTGTCTTCTTTGCGATGCAAAGACAGCATTAAAAAACAGTAGTGGGTATATGATTTTGATTATTCTGACTCAATTGTGCGGTCAACAGATTTAGGAGGATACAGAAAATTTCTCGTTCTGTTTAATTTTCTGGTCACTCTTATTGACCTGTTTATCGATACAGAGTCAGCGGTTAAGAGAACTGATGAGGAAGTTTGGCTGCTTCCGAAAATATAGTATTCTCTGCCTCCACTCGTAGTAATCAATTTCATTACCCACTGTAAAACATTTTGTTTCTTCAAATTTTGAAGGAACAAAAAAAAATGGACTTTAGCTGAAATAAATACACAACAAGTATTATTTTGCAGTCCAACAATTCAAAGCCAACAACAATAACAGGCAATCAGCACGGCCTTACTTGTTGACTACGCATAAAGCAAAAACAACATTTTGTTGTGATCTCTGCTTACTGCAAACAACACTACTTATGCTTGTCTTCTTTGCGATGCAAAGACAGCATTAAAAAACAGTAGTGGGTATATGATTTTGATTATTCTGACTCAATTGTGCGGTCAACAGATTTAGGAGGATACAGAAAATTTCTCGTTCTGTTTAATTTTCTGGTCACTCTTATTGACCTGTTTATCGATACAGAGTCAGCGGTTAAGAGAACTGATGAGGAAGTTTGGCTGCTTCCGAAACTATAGTATTCTCTGCCTCCGCTCGTAGTAATCAATTTCATTACCCACTGTAAAACATTTTGTTTCTTCAAATTTTGAAGGAACAAAAAAAAAAAATGGACTTTAGCTGAAATAAATACACAACAAGTATTATTTTGCAGTCCAACAATTCAAAGCCAACAACAATAACAGGCAATCAGCACGGCCTTACTTGTTGACTACGCATAAAGCAAAAACAACATTTTGTTGTGATCTCTGCTTACTGCAAACAACACTACTTATGCTTGTCTTCTTTGCGATGCAAAGACAGCATTAAAAAACAGTAGTGGGTATATGATTTTGATTATTCTGACTCAATTGTGCGGTCAACAGATTTAGGAGGATACAGAAAATTTCTCGTTCTGTTTAATTTTCTGGTCACTCTTATTGACCTGTTTATCGATACAGAGTCAGCGGTTAAGAGAACTGATGAGGAAGTTTGGCTGCTTCCGAAACTATAGTATTCTCTGCCTCCGCTCGTAGTAATCAATTTCATTACCCACTGTAAAACATTTTGTTTCTTCAAATTTTGAAGGAACAAAAAAAAAAAATGGACTTTAGCTGAAATAAATACACAACAAGTAAATAAAATCTTAAAAGTGTAATGACAAAAAAAAAAAACAAAAACAGAACATTGGTGGCGTTTATTTAATTGGGATAGCTGTTACAATTTTGATTTTTCAAAATAGTCTGGCTTAATCCCTTTTGTTGTTTTAATATTTAAAACAACAAGTTTATTAGTGGAGAAGGTTTGGCATTGTTCGCCAAGGGGTAAGGCAAGGAAGACTAGTTTCGATCCACGCCACTGGATCTCATCAGTTCCCTTTGTTTCTTGTTTGTGGATATTCTCCACCGAAGTTATTTTTCAATAACTTCTTCAACAAGGAACTTTTTATACCCAAACATCAATCGTCAGCTCGAAGTATAAACGTAAACAAAGAAAACCCTTCAATGAGAAGTTTTTCTTTGGTAACCTAACACAACTCCGACGAAAGTGTTTACGAAACAAAGCAAACCTTCTTCCACTCGTATGTGTCGTTGATTTTTCAACAAATGCACATACCCAAATGCTGTTTGGTAGCTTATATACCAACAACACACAAAACCGTGCCAGTGTTTCTCAAATAGAACATTGGTGGCGTTTATTTAATTGGGATAGCTGTTACAATTTTGATTTTTCAAAATAGTCTGGCTTAATCCCTTTTGTTGTTTTAATATTTAAAACAACAAGTTTATTAGTGGAGAAGGTTTGGCATTGTTCGCCAAGGGGTAAGGCAAGGAAGACTAGTTTCGATCCACGCCACTGGATCTCATCAGTTCCCTTTGTTTCTTGTTTGTGGATATTCTCCACCGAAGTTATTTTTCAATAACTTCTTCAACAAGGAACTTTTTATACCCAAACATCAATCGTCAGCTCGAAGTATAAACGTAAACAAAGAAAACCCTTCAATGAGAAGTTTTTCTTTGGTAACCTAACACAACTCCGACGAAAGTGTTTACGAAACAAAGCAAACCTTCTTCCACTCGTATGTGTCGTTGATTTTTCAACAAATGCACATACCCAAATGCTGTTTGGTAGCTTATATACCAACAACACACAAAACCGTGCCAGTGTTTCTCAAATAGAACATTGGTGGCGTTTATTTAATTGGGATAGCTGTTACAATTTTGATTTTTCAAAATAGTCTGGCTTAATCCCTTTTGTTGTTTTAATATTTAAAACAACAAGTTTATTAGTGGAGAAGGTTTGGCATTGTTCGCCAAGGGGTAAGGCAAGGAAGACTAGTTTCGATCCACGCCACTGGATCTCATCAGTTCCCTTTGTTTCTTGTTTGTGGATATTCTCCACCGAAGTTATTTTTCAATAACTTCTTCAACAAGGAACTTTTTATACCCAAACATCAATCGTCAGCTCGAAGTATAAACGTAAACAAAGAAAACCCTTCAATGAGAAGTTTTTCTTTGGTAACCTAACACAACTCCGACGAAAGTGTTTACGAAACAAAGCAAACCTTCTTCCACTCGTATGTGTCGTTGATTTTTCAACAAATGCACATACCCAAATGCTGTTTGGTAGCTTATATACCAACAACACACAAAACCGTGCCAGTGTTTCTCAAATAGAACATTGGTGGCGTTTATTTAATTGGGATAGCTGTTACAATTTTGATTTTTCAAAATAGTCTGGCTTAATCCCTTTTGTTGTTTTAATATTTAAAACAACAAGTTTATTAGTGGAGAAGGTTTGGCATTGTTCGCCAAGGGGTAAGGCAAGGAAGACTAGTTTCGATCCACGCCACTGGATCTCATCAGTTCCCTTTGTTTCTTGTTTGTGGATATTCTCCACCGAAGTTATTTTTCAATAACTTCTTCAACAAGGAACTTTTTATACCCAAACATCAATCGTCAGCTCGAAGTATAAACGTAAACAAAGAAAACCCTTCAATGAGATGTTTTTCTTTGGTAACCTAACACAACTCCGACGAAAGTGTTTACGAAACAAAGCAAACCTTCTTCCACTCGTATGTGTCGTTGATTTTTCAACAAATGCACATACCCAAATGCTGTTTGGTAGCTTATATACCAACAACACACAAAACCGTGCCAGTGTTTCTCAAATAGAACATTGGTGGCGTTTATTTAATTGGGATAGCTGTTACAATTTTGATTTTTCAAAATAGTCTGGCTTAATCCCTTTTGTTGTTTTAATATTTAAAACAACAAGTTTATTAGTGGAGAAGGTTTGGCATTGTTCGCCAAGGGGTAAGGCAAGGAAGACTAGTTTCGATCCACGCCACTGGATCTCATCAGTTCCCTTTGTTTCTTGTTTGTGGATATTCTCCACCGAAGTTATTTTTCAATAACTTCTTCAACAAGGAACTTTTTATACCCAAACATCAATCGTCAGCTCGAAGTATAAACGTAAACAAAGAAAACCCTTCAATGAGAAGTTTTTCTTTGGTAACCTAACACAACTCCGACGAAAGTGTTTACGAAACAAAGCAAACCTTCTTCCACTCGTATGTGTCGTTGATTTTTCAACAAATGCACATACCCAAATGCTGTTTGGTAGCTTATATACCAACAACACACAAAACCGTGCCAGTGTTTCTCAAATAGAACATTGGTGGCGTTTATTTAATTGGGATAGCTGTTACAATTTTGATTTTTCAAAATAGTCTGGCTTAATCCCTTTTGTTGTTTTAATATTTAAAACAACAAGTTTATTAGTGGAGAAGGTTTGGCATTGTTCGCCAAGGGGTAAGGCAAGGAAGACTAGTTTCGATCCACGCCACTGGATCTCATCAGTTCCCTTTGTTTCTTGTTTGTGGATATTCTCCACCGAAGTTATTTTTCAATAACTTCTTCAACAAGGAACTTTTTATACCCAAACATCAATCGTCAGCTCGAAGTATAAACGTAAACAAAGAAAACCCTTCAATGAGAAGTTTTTCTTTGGTAACCTAACACAACTCCGACGAAAGTGTTTACGAAACAAAGCAAACCTTCTTCCACTCGTATGTGTCGTTGATTTTTCAACAAATGCACATACCCAAATGCTGTTTGGTAGCTTATATACCAACAACACACAAAACCGTGCCAGTGTTTCTCAAATAGAACATTGGTGGCGTTTATTTAATTGGGATAGCTGTTACAATTTTGATTTTTCAAAATAGTCTGGCTTAATCCCTTTTGTTGTTTTAATATTTAAAACAACAAGTTTATTAGTGGAGAAGGTTTGGCATTGTTCGCCAAGGGGTAAGGCAAGGAAGACTAGTTTCGATCCACGCCACTGGATCTCATCAGTTCCCTTTGTTTCTTGTTTGTGGATATTCTCCACCGAAGTTATTTTTCAATAACTTCTTCAACAAGGAACTTTTTATACCCAAACATCAATCGTCAGCTCGAAGTATAAACGTAAACAAAGAAAACCCTTCAATGAGAAGTTTTTCTTTGGTAACCTAACACAACTCCGACGAAAGTGTTTACGAAACAAAGCAAACCTTCTTCCACTCGTATGTGTCGTTGATTTTTCAACAAATGCACATACCCAAATGCTGTTTGGTAGCTTATATACCAACAACACACAAAACCGTGCCAGTGTTTCTCAAATAGAACATTGGTGGCGTTTATTTAATTGGGATAGCTGTTACAATTTTGATTTTTCAAAATAGTCTGGCTTAATCCCTTTTGTTGTTTTAATATTTAAAACAACAAGTTTATTAGTGGAGAAGGTTTGGCATTGTTCGCCAAGGGGTAAGGCAAGGAAGACTAGTTTCGATCCACGCCACTGGATCTCATCAGTTCCCTTTGTTTCTTGTTTGTGGATATTCTCCACCGAAGTTATTTTTCAATAACTTCTTCAACAAGGAACTTTTTATACCCAAACATCAATCGTCAGCTCGAAGTATAAACGTAAACAAAGAAAACCCTTCAATGAGAAGTTTTTCTTTGGTAACCTAACACAACTCCGACGAAAGTGTTTACGTTTATACTTCGAGCTGACGATTGATGTTTGGGTATAAAAAGTTCCTTGTTGAAGAAGTTATTGAAAAATAACTTCGGTGGAGAATATCCACAAACAAGAAACAAAGGGAACTGATGAGATCCAGTGGCGTGGATCGAAACTAGTCTTCCTTGCCTTACCCCTTGGCGAACAATGCCAAACCTTCTCCACTAATAAACTTGTTGTTTTAAATATTAAAACAACAAAAGGGATTAAGCCAGACTATTTTGAAAAATCAAAATTGTAACAGCTATCCCAATTAAATAAACGCCACCAATGTTCTATTTGAGAAACACTGGCACGGTTTTGTGTGTTGTTGGTATATAAGCTACCAAACAGCATTTGGGTATGTGCATTTGTTGAAAAATCAACGACACATACGAGTGGAAGAAGGTTTGCTTTGTTTCGTAAACACTTTCGTCGGAGTTGTGTTAGGTTACCAAAGAAAAACTTCTCATTGAAGGGTTTTCTTTGTTTACGTTTATACTTCGAGCTGACGATTGATGTTTGGGTATAAAAAGTTCCTTGTTGAAGAAGTTATTGAAAAATAACTTCGGTGGAGAATATCCACAAACAAGAAACAAAGGGAACTGATGAGATCCAGTGGCGTGGATCGAAACTAGTCTTCCTTGCCTTACCCCTTGGCGAACAATGCCAAACCTTCTCCACTAATAAACTTGTTGTTTTAAATATTAAAACAACAAAAGGGATTAAGCCAGACTATTTTGAAAAATCAAAATTGTAACAGCTATCCCAATTAAATAAACGCCACCAATGTTCTATTTGAGAAACACTGGCACGGTTTTGTGTGTTGTTGGTATATAAGCTACCAAACAGCATTTGGGTATGTGCATTTGTTGAAAAATCAACGACACATACGAGTGGAAGAAGGTTTGCTTTGTTTCGTAAACACTTTCGTCGGAGTTGTGTTAGGTTACCAAAGAAAAACTTCTCATTGAAGGGTTTTCTTTGTTTACGTTTATACTTCGAGCTGACGATTGATGTTTGGGTATAAAAAGTTCCTTGTTGAAGAAGTTATTGAAAAATAACTTCGGTGGAGAATATCCACAAACAAGAAACAAAGGGAACTGATGAGATCCAGTGGCGTGGATCGAAACTAGTCTTCCTTGCCTTACCCCTTGGCGAACAATGCCAAACCTTCGCCACTAATAAACTTGTTGTTTTAAATATTAAAACAACAAAAGGGATTAAGCCAGACTATTTTGAAAAATCAAAAAAAAAAAAACAAAAACAATTAAATTAGACTATAAATATTGTAACAACAACACTCAGACACATGACTAAAGTGCATTCTGATTTAATGATGTTCGTTTTTGTTTCTTATCTTGCGTTTAAGATTTTGTTTTAGTTTAGTTGAAACACAATTTACAATGTCTAATTTTTGGTGATTGATGGTTTTTTGTTTTCTCTAAGTGTAACTAAGGTTGTTTTGTGTTGTTTTTTTTTTTGTTATGATGAAAGTTTAGCTCTCTGTAATGTGTGTTTCTGTTTTTAATTAATTCAAGACTAAATGATAAAATTTTAAATTTTTCTAAAATAATTTGAGATAAATAATACTAATATGTATGTAATATATATTGCTATGTTATGATGGATGTGTGTGTTCTGTGTTTTTGTATACTCTGTATATTCGAACAACCAATAAATAAATAGTCTTTTTCTGAACAAAAACCGGGTAAATGCACAAAAGTACTATATAAACGCGACAATATCGATAAGTTGTCAATGAGAACCGTACCTTAAATTTTCTGAGCGACATTTTTGCAAAACATTTCGAAGGTGAAAATGTCATAATTTGGTACTTTTATAGCGTTTCTTAAAATAAAGGACGAAAAGGACATTGAAGGAAGCGAATTAGAAGGTCGAAATGTTGGCTGACTTCCAAAAAGGGCCACAAAATTCAGAATACCCCCTAAACACATAATTTTTGGGGAAATGGATTTTGTGTATCCGGTATTCGTACATCTTTGTCATCAATGACGGCTGAGGGTATAACTCTGTATGCAATGCCGACTTTTACTTTTTTACTCGTTTTTTATATATAACCAAAGGCTATTGTAGTACCATTCGCATCGTCGAGAGGTTGTCTAATATTTTTTGATAATTAAAATTTCTATAATATGTTATTGTAAATCGTTTCAACTGAAATTATGGCCCCATATCTCGGCTAAATCCAGTAATGGATTTTCACAATTTACAGCTTATTCCTTGGTTATTGATTCAATTGGAGAGCTAGATTAAAATTCTATTTTCATGCGGTAGCAAATAAGAAAATTGAGTATGTGTGTTGTAAAAAAATAAGTAACCGGTTTTTATTTCATATTAAGTAATCACAGTATTTAATGCAGTTGTCATTGAACGAGTTGAAAAAATTAGTAGCCATGCTTTTTGTAGCCACCACCTCCGTAACCGCCACCACCAAGACCGGAACCAGACCCTTTTCCAATCCATCGTATTTCCTGTATGGCAGTAATATCGGTTTGTACTTTTTAAGTACGTCTGCCAATGCGCTTAAGTACAGTCAACACTCTAGTCCAATACTGTACTAACGTTTCATAGTTTCCTTCATGTCAATTTTTTGATTTTCTGCACGCTGGATCGATCTTTTTCCCACTGTGTGACGTTTTCTCCTTTCGATTTTAGTTTGTGGATAAAGGAGTTTTGATTTTTTGGACCATTATCTACGAATGTAAGGACTTGCTCATAATTTTTTTTATTATTTTATTCGGAACCAAAAGGACTACCTTCGGCAAAAATTTCGTGGCAATCCTCGAACAGACCTTAAATTGCTTTTTTAGCCACCATAGTGCCTATCTGTCTTTATATGTCTATAAATTTTTCTAACAAAATGTTTCTCCACGTGCATTCTACAAACAACACATACACAAGCTCTAATGGTGTTGGTGATGATGATTACGACAATGTTTATTATGATGATGCCTTTGCTAATAATAATGAAATAATGAAAACACTATAAAAAAAGTTCAAGCTTTAAACAACGACAATGTCAGTCAATGTTAAACATATAGATTGCAACATAGACTAATGAAGGTGTAGACAAAGAATTGTTCTCAGCATGTTACTTAGTATGTTCTGTAATAGTTAGATGGCGTTAGTGGTATTTTTTTTTAACATTGAGCTACTACACGACATATTTGAGCGAAAACCATAGCATATCGAGAACATATTGAGTGGATGGACAACATCTATAAAAAATAAACACATTAAAATTCTCTATCTATAGATTATTTTGTCTATGGAGCTACTACACGACATATTTCAGTGACAACTTCAGGATATCGAGAGCATATTGAATGGATGGGCGCCATCTACAACAAACAAGCACACTACAATTTTCTCTGTCTATACGATTCATTAGTCTATGGATTGCAACAAAAAGGGGTGAGCAAAAGTTCACACATATGGTGAAGCAATGGCGACATGTCGTAAAAGTTAAATAAGTTATTAACAGTTTTAAACATGCTCCAAAGCAATTTAAGTCATATTAAGTTGTCCTTTTCTAAGTTCTATGAAGTTAAGACAAATCATAAATTTAAGTGATATTATTTGAAGCTGTTTTTGGTTTAAAGAAAATTTTGCATTTATTTACATTTAGTTTCTAAGTAAAGGTTATTTTACGAATCATTGTCCGAAAATGTATTTAAACATTGTTTTCATTTTCAGGGCCGAGTGCCGCTAAAAGCTACTCAATTTTAGTGGGAAAGTTTCCAATTATAATCTAGTACTGCATAGATAAGTCCTGGGTTCACTAGAGGTGTTAGATCGAGTTCCATACTAGAGTAATATCATGATATTCAATGAAACCACTCTTGCGTGACCTACGACTAAGCAAATTGATTTCAGTCGTGTTGAGGTTAGGGTTCCAAATATTGCAACTGTTTGTTCCAAATGTTTCCATACCACATAAAAACACCAGCAACTCTTTAAAATTTGTTTTATATAAAAAATAATATATTTTCATAAATATTTACAATAGAATAAACATAAAAATAAATGATGAAATAATAAAATAATATATAAATTAAGAATGAAGTTTTGTTTTGTTTTTGAAATGCAATGCATGCCTCAACATAATTGGGCTTGATGTGTGACGAAACATGAACATAAATGCATAGTGTATGTGTGGTTGTGTGTTCGATGCGTTTTTTGTTGTAGAAGAAAATGGACTAGACTAAAATTAGATGGCGGCTGATAAATTAATAACCACCTGAGGCAGACCAACCTCCAGATGAGTAGGATGAGCTACCACCACCTGATTGCCAGCCACCGGCAGATGGACCAGATGGATAAGGATAGGCGAGCTGGAACCATGGGAACTACCTCCAGCTGTGGCAGAGAAAATCGCAAATTTTCTGTATTGGTTTACTTATAAAAAAAGACAGGAGATCCTACAGTCACTGCGAGCGTTGGCTTTTGATCCTAGCAGTATAATCTTTTTTAAAACTGATATCAAAGACGACTGCCAGATTCTACCATAGAGAAGATCCGGAAATTTGAGGCAGTGGATCCTCCTCAGGCTAAAAGTTTCAAAAAAGAAATTTCAACACTTGCAAGACTTAAAATGCTTAATTCCAAGTGATTGTCATACTTTTATGACAACATTCCTTATGACAATTAAAAGTTACATTTAAACTGTTGCAGATCACTTAATTTATATGAACTATATTTTGTCCATAAATTGACTTAAATACAACAATTAATATAATATTCCAGATTTAATATCGTCTAATACAATTGAAATTATAATTATAGTGATGGTTGGAAAAGACAGTTCACCTAATTGTGGTCCATTGAAATATTAACGTCAAGACTGGGAATTGAACCCAACACCTTCAAATTGCTAGTTTAAAGTTAGTTTAACCGCGTAGGACAATAAGTCAGTTCTAATTTGTAAATTCTAACATACCAAATTTCATTGAATTCGGTCCATAAACCGAAACATTGCACTATGACGTCATCAAAGAGAACTGATAGATTCGATAGATTCCTTTTCTTTAATAGCGATAACCTGCCGTCATTATCACCATGCATGTTCTTTAAAAGACCTCAAACGTATTTTTTTAGAGCCTTCTATTGGCATTAAATGGCCTCGAGATGTCTTCTATCTATACAAAATCTCAAAAAAACCTCTATCCTCTATCCATTCTATTTTCATATTACTATTTCTTGTGTCAGACACTGAAAATAACACATGAAAATATTTTAGCTTTTAGGAGAGGGCGGAGGTGAAGGAGCTGAAGCTGAAGGAGCTCCCTTTCTCCCTTCTTACCCATAAGCTCAAAACATTTTCATGAAAATTTTCATAGTCTGGCACAAGACTATGAAATACCAAATTTAAATTTTATAAGTAAATACAAGAAACGCAGAAGGCTATGAAGTGTCAGTCATTTTGAATCACAAAATAAAATTTTTAACTGCCATTGTTTGTTGTGAATCGTATTGTGAAAATTGTGAAAATTAAGTTCTCTCGTGTGTGAAAAGTATTTGATTTTTTGGTGGAACAAATAAAATTTTTAACTGCCATTGTTTGTTGTGAATCGTATTGTGAAAATTGTGAAAATTAAGTTCTCTCGTGTGTGAAAAGTATTTGATTTTTTTGTGGAACACTTCAATATTCCTTAAAGACTTATTTCGATATGAATGTAAAGTATGTGTGATAAACAATTATTAATAAATAAATATTTTTTTGTTCCATACAGCCTTCATACTAAAAACTCAAATTGGCTAAAATTGTAATTGTTATCTATATTATCTATATTATCTATATTTTTTTTCTTTGAAATATTTGTGACGGCAATTTTTGGAAATATTTTGTGACGGCAATTTTTGAACACATGTGACGGCAATTTTTGGAAACATTTTGTGACGGCAATTTTTGGAAATAAGTGAAGGCAATTTTTGAACACATGTGACGGCAATTTTTGGAAACATTTTGTGACGGCAATTTTTGGAAACATTTTGTGACGGCAATTTTTGGAAATAAGTGAAGGCAATTTTTGGAACATGAGACGGCAATTTTTTTTAGATATTTTGTGACGGCAATTTTTTTAGATTTTGTGACGGCAATTTTTTTAGATTTTGTGACGGCAATTTTTTTAGATATTTTGTGACGGTAATTTACAACTATCTACATGTATTTATCTTATTTATCTATCTAAGTCTTACATTGGGCGAGTTTACTTGCGGCAATTGTCAGTTTGATGGAGAGAGAGGTGAGGCATGGTAACCCTTTGCCTCTCAGCACCCTCTCTCACCTACAAACTGACAATTGCCGCAAGTAAACTCGCTTAATGTAAATTGGGACTTTACTTCCGTTTTCCGTTACACATGCCAGTGAATTGGTGCCAATTGAGTACATGTATTATACTCGAAAATGCCGAAAAAGTGTTCGACTGGCATGCAGTTTTCTTGTGTGTTTACACATGCCAGTGCAAGTTCAATTTCAAAATTATTTAAGCCGCATTAACACACAAAAGTGCATTATACTTCAGGTTTAAAACACAATTCACAACATATTTTATTACTTTTTAAAAAGATTGTTTTCAATCATAAACATAATGAATCTGGCTGGTATTGCCGCCTTTTCAATATTGTATAATCCCAGAGGGGAAAATATATATCAACCTATATTTGCATGAAAAACATCAAAATTATGTATTTACAAACCACTAATATATTGCAGCTACCAAGACGTATTATTTGGGTTTCCTAAACTTTTTGAAAATATGCATTAAATCTTTGCATTCTTAAAAGAAACAAAAATGTACATGGATTAAAAAATAGTCTCGGCAACTCTTTTTTCATTTTCGACATATCACTGGCAGCCAGCTCAAAATTTGCTGGCATGAAGAAAAATCTAGTGCCAGTGAGTCGACAATTCAAAAAATGTAATTGTGGTAGTAAAAATTGTGTATGTATTGAATTTTTCGAACTGTCACTGGCATGTGTGAAGGTTGGGTTATATTTCTTTATTTACAATTAAATTTGTGATTCCTTTTGAGTCCATATAAAGTGTATATTCTGATCACCGAGTTTCTTAATTTTCTAGGTTCGGTTCTAGTGGCTTCTTTCGTTGCTCTTATTTCATGACAATTGCCATTCTTGAACAGCCTTATTCTATTCGGGCTTCCTTATGTACGTGCATGTTTGTCCGTTTGGACGTTATAAATTATATAAACTCCTTTCGCGTAAGGTTAGGAGAATCTATGGAATTTCTATATGGAAGTTGTTCTATATGTAGATATGACTCTTATCGTACATTTACTTTACATCCTGCAATATTCTCCACATTTCCACCCAAACCGAGGTTACATTCATAGCCCTCATAGAACGACACCTCTGGATTTTTGGAACACGTGGTCGTGATTGAGTTATTTAACGGGTTTTTAGTCCCACGTACTAAATTAGTAATCTTTTCTGATATAATAAACTTTAAAAAATCGGAGAGGAGAAGTTTATAAATATTTATTTATTCATTTTATTTTTGAATAATTATTATATATGTATATATATTAAAAAAAACATGAAGGTCAATGCATGTTAAGACAAGAAAAAGAAACTAAATTAAAAACAGATTTTTTTTACATACGTAACTAAAATAAATGCGTACAGTGTGGATAAATTGATTGTGATAATTGATTGATTAACAATATGAAATAAATGAATTGTAATATGAATTGCAAGTAAGAAAGAAGGATTAAATTTCAAAATATTACATATACCTATTAAATGTGTGAACTAAATTTTGGATTAAATCAGTTGATCCGACTCCAAATTGTTCAAACATACTTGCATCCAGGCTTACTGGACCTGCTGGAACGTGCAAATCTGAGGTATTATTATGAATCTTACAAAATAGAGTATTAAAAAAACAGTTATTTAATAGTAATGTTTGAAAACATTGCACAGAAAAACGAGGTGCAGCAAATTTTATTGTGTTTGTTTTATATGGGCAATCTAATCGATTTAATTGAAGAAAGCGAAAATTATGTGTTAATTGTCGAGCTTAGATTTGATGAGTTTTACAACACATATCACCATTGAGGCATTTTTTACAAAATATGAACATTGTATACAACATATATTCATTTTGGGAACCTAGTCTCTGTCCAAAATAATTTTTGATTTAATTGATTTGTACTTTCAACAACCGCATCCGCTCTTGACTTAACATATTTCATCGTTTGGGTTGTTGGTGTACCTTTGCACCGTTTCCTTATTTTGTAAAAAAAATTCTCAATTGTGCTATGTGTTGTAAGGCTCATCAATTTTATGTTACCATATGTACTGAGTAATAATATCCATGCAGTTATTGTTGAAATAAACTGCTGGATATTTACCCATCCTACCCCCAATAAAAATCGTCGAAAATCGACCAATCCTCTAATTTTTTCCTCGACAGACAATTCATTTTCGCCTTCGTAAATTAGATCGATTAGGTTGGCCATATTAGAAACAAATACAACTGTCGGCAGCACGTCGTCTTCCTGTGGTCTGCGATCCAACAGATGTTCCACAACATCGCTATTGAATAATTCTTTATAATATTCTATTATAAACGATTCATAACAATACGATTTTGAAAGCTGGCATTTATGTTTGGTGAAATGTGAAATGTAACTAAAATTCGCCTTAATCCCACCGACTTTGACATGGTTTCTTATAAATGATCCGACAATATTGCAGATCAAATGCATCATGTCTATCGCCCACAGCATCCTGCGTCCTCTGACAGGCTCACAAAATGGAATGCGCACCCTTAGTGGTGACAACAACGTCAAATGCGTCCAATCGGCATCGCATATATTTACTTCTATTCTTACGTTTATGCTATCAGCTGCATTATATATTACAGCTAGCATCTCCTTTATGTCATCAGGCGTGTACATATCTCTCTTCTCAGTGCCTATCAAAATTTCCCACTGCGTGAGTAGTCCTCTTAACAGGAATGCATACTGCATGTATTTTATGTTGTTGTTGTTTACACTCAATGCATCAAAAGTAAGGATGCACAGGCGTTCCTCTTCGGGTTTATTATTAAAAATGTCGCGCAGCTTCTGGGTTGTGGAGTCTGTAAACCCCATACGACACATCGGATACCAATATCGCTCCACAAAATTTAGTGTCGGTATTGGCAAATTATTGTACATATCTTTCATAGCGATGTACCCTCTTCTCGATCTCAACGTTTCTACAATGATGAAATTCCTCTCCTCGTCGCTATAAAGGGGACGGCCGTTTCCCGGTGTAAGAGACCGATAGAATTCGCAGGGATTCATCTAAAAAAATGAAAAAATAAATATAAATCAGAATTTATCTTTCTGAATTTTTAAAAAATCTCCAAAATACGAGGTTAACGATTAAGAAAAAATAAAACTAGGACCTGTTAACAGCGATATTATGTTTTTCGTAGACCAGCTGAGGACACTTTTTTACTGTAATATTACAAGTGACAGGGTACATTATGCATTATGTATATCACGTTGGAATATGGACTATATTTGTCCATTAATTTCACTTTAATCACATAGGCTGAGGCCGACTGATACTTTTTTACATTTTTCACTACACTTTCATTCCATTTGCGTTGCATTTTTCTGGGATAATAATGTTTGTCGCATTTTTTCAATTGCATATTTTGGATTATTTTACACAGCACATATGTATTTATATAACAAACATACCTTTATTTTAATTTGAATGATTTTTTTGAGATTTATTGATTGATATTGATTTTATTGTCTTGAAATAAATATTTTATTGTTATACTTTTATTTTATTTGTATGTGATTAAGAGCTAAACCTATAACTCTGCGTGTTGCGTGTGCGTTCGAAAAAACAAAAACAAAATACATGTATTTCAAGTTGAAAACAAAAACAAACACATGTATTTTGTTTTTCTTTTTTCGAACGCACACGCAACACGCAATAATTAGGTAAAGCCTTTACAACAAATTAAAACTGAAAATTCAGGCATTGCTTGCTTTGTTGTCACAAACAAATTATTATTTATATTTTACTTGTTTTTAGAATAAAAAATGAATATCACTGTGCTGTTATTCAAAAATGCATAAACTGTTGGCGCAAGGAAGACTCCAGCATGAATAAAATATGTGTAATTGCTGGTGGATGTGCGGTGGAAATACATGAACTACTGTTGACTGTTCATTGTCGTAACAGGGATTTACCTAAATTTATGAAGGATTGTATCATCCTTGACGCACCAAATGCAATTCTAAAGCCGTTAATGCAATTTTTATATGAGGGTGAATGCAGTATCGGTATAGATCAATATATCGATTTTGCTAAAGCATTGCATATATTACAAGTCACAGCGCACGTGACCAGCGAATATTTCACCCATCCTTCTGTGGTGTCAAGTCAGCATCCGCTTTCAATGGAAAATAATGATGAGGATGATGACAGCCTTAAAAATTTACTTTTGGCTGCATTGAATGAAGATTGTGGTGAAAATGCTGGTAGTATGGATAAAGATTGTGGTGAAAATGCTGGTAGTATGGATGAAGATTGTGGTGAAAATGCTGGTAGTATGGATAAAGATTGTGGTGAAAATGCTGGTAGTATGGATGAAGATTGTGGTGAAAATGCTGGTAGTATGGATGAAGATTGTGGTGAAAATGCTGGTAGTATGGATGAAGATTGTGGTGAAAATGCTGGTAGTATGGATGATATGGATAATGACAGCCTTAAAAATTTACTTTTGGCTGCATTGAATGACGATTGTGGTGAAAATGCTGGTAGTATGGATGAAGATTGTGGTGAAAATGCTGGTAGTATGGATGAAGATTGTGGTGAAAATGCTGGTAGTATGGATGAAGATTGTGGTGAAAATGCTGGTAGTATGGATGAAGATTGTGGTGAAAATGCTGGTAGTATGGATGAAGATTGTGGTGAAAATGCTGGTAGTATGGATGAAGATTGTGGTGTAAATGCTGGTAGTATGGATGAAGATTGTGGTGAAAATGCTGGTAGTATGAATGAAGATTGTGGTGAAGATGACCATGGTCAAGATGATGAGCGCGGAGATGATGATGGTGGTGTTCAAGGTCAAGGTGGTGAGCGCGAACTAAATATGAATGATTACGACTATTATGATGAGGAACATAAGGACGAAAGATTGCAAGAAGCTATGGACAAAGTTTTGTTTGAAAATTGGAATGTATCGTTTGCAGCTAGGTATTTTAAAGTGTCAAGCTCCACACTTGGACGCAGGATCAAAGCTACCCGTGAAAGTCAGATCAGAGAATATGGGGAAAATGCTTCTGATGAAGAAATGGCTGCAACAAGCAAGCGTAGTAAAAGAATAAAAATGCAAAATTTAATTAAAAGAAAAGAACGTGCTTTTACACCAGAAGAGCTAGAAAAGGCAATAGATTTTTGTACTAATCCAGATCTGGAGATGAGCATACCATACGCGGCAGCCATGTACAACATCCCAGAACGTAGTTTACGAGGGAAGCTTTATAAAACTCCCGGCAAATATTTTAAACCGGTGGAAAAAACAAATAAAAAAAAATAAAATATGTAATTTTTTTAACTAATCCGCTCAGCAATATCCACATCCACATTCCATGTACCATCATCATACAGCTCATACAACGACACGACAATCATATAATTACACACAATCATCATGGTCATTCACATGGTGCCCATGGTCTGCCTACACTAACATTCCCACCGAAATTGAAAATTATGTGAGGTAAGTAACAACAAGTAAGAAAAGCGTTAAGTTCGGTCGGGCCGAACTTTTTATACCCTTCACCACAAATTTCAGCCATTTCGGTGGATTAATGTGGCCACAACCTTCAAAATACCGAAATTCGGAAGGTACCGTTCTATGGGGGCTATATGATGGCGTGGACCTATACCTACAAATTTCTGGGGGAAAGTTTTATACGCCTAAAGAAGACTAAATACCAAATTTCAGCCATCTCTGTGTGATAATGAGGCTAAAACATCCAAAATATCGAAAATCGGGAGATATTGTATTATGGGGGCTATATCAACACGTGGACCTATATAAACATTTTATGGAAGAAATGTTTCTTAGCCTCTGGAAACACAAAATACAAAGTTACAACCGATTCTTTGGTCAAATGGGTCTAATACATTCGAAATATGTTAAAATGACGCCTACTTTATAAGGGGCCTTATATGGGGGCTATACCAAAACGTGGATCTATATAACCCAACATTGGTAGGAATGTTTTCTGACCTCTGAAGACACAAAATACCAAATTACAACCAATTCTGTGGTCAAATGGGTCAAATACATTCAAAATATATTAAAATGACGCGTACTTTATATGGGGCCTTATATGGGGGCTATACCAAAACGTGGACCTATATAACCCAACTTTGGTAGGAATAAATGGTGGTAAAATGGGCCAAATATCTTAAAAATTCCTTAAAACGACGACGCGTCACGCGTCATTTTGTATGGGGGCTATACGAAAGCGTGGACCTACATAGCCCGTTTTCAATACCAAAAGTCCTACGTAAATATAACATATTTTCCCAAAATTTCATCAACCTACGTCAATCCGTTCGGACGCTAGAGTGATTTCCACAGACGGACAGACGGACGGACATGGCTATATCGATGTAGAATTGCACGCTGATCAAGAATATATATACTTTGTGGGGTCTACAATGATTATTTCGAGTAGTTACAAACGTAGTGACAAACTTAATATTTAATATACCCCCATCCTATGGTGGAGGGTATAAAAACAACCCTTTTGTCAGAAAGACAGCAAATGTAAAATTTCCTTCTATTCTATTTGCAGACCACCACCACCCACCCTATTTGGTACATCCCACTTCGATTGATTTGTCTTCGAATCGTTTCCAGCAAATGTCAAATGTGTGCATGGTCCAAGGAGGAAATTTTATTGTTAGAAAGAAGCTTACTCAGCGTAATTTTCATCAATAGCAACTCTTGGACTCTAAATATGAGTAAAGAAATAAACCTGTAAGCTCTTTTGGAAACCTTTGAAAACAAGTTAACAGACATTGAAACTTTTACCGCGCCTATCCTGATTAACATAACATAACTTTTTGCCAGATTTGGGATCTTCCGCAAACCCTTTAAATATGATGTTACACACCTCCGGGTATATTACCGCCACCAGGATTCCCTGCATGGGGGGCTGGAGCTCACGGGGCGTTGAAAAAAAAAATTAATTCGTCAATTGTCCAGCAACTTTAAAAGTGCTGCAATCAAACATATAACTACACTTAACAATTTTTGTTGTTGTCAGTAAAGTTTATTAATATTTTATCCTTTCTTTCTTTAGAATCTATAGAAAGAATTACAATTTCTATAAAACTTAATTTTCATTTAAATTATGCAATTTTAATTTAGTTATTCATTCTAATACAGATTAGAGTAAGCGTGACCCAACCAACAGCATGATTACACTTTGCCATTTAACAAAACAATCACAACAAATACTCAAGTGTTTGTTAAACAACTGGAATTTAAATTTGAAATGAATTCTCTCTTTTACTGACTTTGATATCTCAATTGCAATCTTACATTATTATCTACATACATATACATAACATTAATTTCAAATAAAACATACTATAGTCACGTTAAAACATATTGTTTTGTTATTTATTTAGATTCATGGGTAAATATATTGGATGTTTGAAAACTGCTGTAAATTTAGAAACTCTACTATAAAAATGAAGGAGAAAAAGGACCAACGCGAAACTATTTTTTGCGACAACAACCGATGGCACTTGGAAGAAATTCTTTCAATATCAAACAGTGCTGGAAAATTCCATTTTTAGTACAATTATATGGAACCTCCTGTCATACAGAAAACGATAACAAGAGAAATTTTGCAAGGGTTGAAAATGTGATAATAAAATACTAACAAATCAACTAGTCTTATTTTGAACCCACAAAGGTTCGAAAATGTTCGGAAAATTGGTGTGCAAGATAACTCTTGAAGGGAGAAACCGATTTGGTCCATACTTTGCACATCGTGAAACTCCTACCAGACTTAGATGAGGTTCCAACATGGACTCAATCGGTCCAATCCTTCAGGTACCACCCACACAAAATTTCGGACAAGTTCAGTTTAGGACCTGCTCTCGAATCGCTTTGATTTTCACTGCCCCCCATACGACGGTACAAGTTTCATTAGGGGCAAGTCCATACTTCCTGAGAAAATAGCCTGAAAGGTGCAAAAAAAACCTCTATGGTGCGAACTTAGTCCACTCCTTCAGGTACCTCCCCCACAAAACTTCAAAAATTTTCGGAAAATTTGTAAGCACGATAACTCTTGTTGGGAATGGCCGATTTGGTCCATGGTTTGTTTACACATCCTAATATATCTTCCAGGCCCAAAGCCACCGCCACCGCCACTGCCTCCTCCACCACCTCCACCTCCTCCTCCGCCGCCACCAGCACCATAACCACCATATTTGTTGCTTCCTCCACCATATGGCAAACCATTGACAGCACAATTGATGACTGCCATGGCAATAAATGTCGCCTAAAATGAAAAAGCAAAAAATTTAAACATTTTACTTTACTTCCTTTTTTTTCTTCTTCTGTCTGTCTGTCAATCCATATTCATGAATCCTGCAAAAGAGCAAACATCGCTCCCAGGAAATCAGTGTTACACACAGAGACTCACCAAAATCTTATTCATGTTGGCAATACAGCTCGCTATGGAACCAAGGAATAAAATAGTCCAAAATAAGAACAAAACTCTTCCAATTACACTTGACCGGTTTCTGTCAATTACTGTTGTTTAAACTAAAAACGTTCTAAGCTTTTATACATTTTCTTCTTTCTGAACGATGTTGTGCTGGTGCTCTGCTTAGCTTGCCGTTAATAGCTAAAGGCAATTCGTAGAAATTTCAATATTTTCACAATGCATTGCCAGTCTAAGCAGAAATTGCTACTGCTGGCGATAATGATGAAAATGGAGATAATCATCTTCCAGCTTTACATTGATAAGCTATTGCTGACGTTGACCTTGTCGTAATAATGGCAAAACTGCTGATTAAAATGTATTTTTGTTTTGCTCTATTACTGCGCAACCTTTTCTTTATTTACCCAATGTTGTGTTTACATTTTGAAGTGAAATTTCCACGTTTATATATAATTGATTACCGAAACATTTGTCTATTTTCAATAAAACAAGTAAAAAAGAGTCAGTCGGCTTTGCCGACAGATATATACCCTCAGCCAATGTGAAGTGAAACTTTCACCTACGGACAGATCGAATGTATTTAAGGTCTCTTCAGAATTTTGTGGCCTTTTTGCGACATTTGAACTTGCCGACAAAAATGTGGATTAGTAGTTAACTGCACTAAGACACAAATGTTGAACCTTTGTGGGGGAGGTACCTTTATGGAGGACCGATATGGGCCATTTTAGAAGTTAAATTAAATTTTGCCAAAATATTAGGAGATCCAAATTTTAGACCAAATTGCCCCATTCAAGTGATATCGTCCTAGAAGTTGTGGACCCCATGAAACTAAGTTTGGATATAATATGACGAAGACCAAATGTTGGACCAAATGGGTTGAACAGTTCGAGAGTTATAGGGATTTTTGTAACCTTTCGGGCTGTTTTCCTAAGAAATATGGACATGCCCCTGAAATACTTTTACCGTCGTAATGGAGGAAGCGAATGCAAATCGCTTCAACAAAAATGAAAGTGAACTTATCCGAAATTGTGTGTGAGGGGTACCAGAAGGAGTAGACAAATATGGTCCATATTCGAACCTGATCTATATCTGGTAGATATATTAGGATGTGCAAAGTATGGATCACATCGGTCACTCCCTTTAAGAGTTATCGTGCGCACAATTTTTCCGAACATTTTTGAACTTTTGTGGGGGAGGTACCTGAAGGAGTGGACCGATATGGCTTATATTCGAACTTAAACTATGTTTGGACACAATATTACGGGGGCCAAAATTTGGACCGAATTGGCACATCCGTTCGAGAGTTATCTTGCGCTCCATCCACTACACACGGTGTTATAGGGGCTTTTTGCATCTTTCAGGCTATTTTCTCAGGAAGAATGGACTTGCCCCTGATGAAACTTGTACCACCGTATGGTGGGCAACGAATACAAGTTGTTGCAACAAAAATCAAAGCGATTCGAGAGCAGGTCCTAATCTGAACTTATCTGACATTTTGTGTGGGAGGTACCCGAAGGAGTGGACCGATTGAGTCCATTTTGGAATTTCATCTAAGTTTAGTAGAAATTTCACGATGTGCAAAGTATGGATCACATCGGTCACTCCCTTTAAGAGTTATCGTGCGCACAATTTTTCCGAACATTTTCGAACTTTTGTGGGGGAGGTACCGGAAGGAGTGGACCGATATAGCCCATAGTCGAACTTAAACTAAGTTTGGACAAAATATTACGAAAGCCAAATTTTGGACCGAATCGGCAGATCCGTTCGAGAGTTATCTTGCGCTCCAACCACTAAAACGGTGTCATAGGGTTTTTTGTAACTTTCAGGCCCAATTTCTCAGGAAGTATGGACTTGCCCCTAATGAAACTTACAGCGTCGTATAGAGGACAGCGAATCCAACTTGCGTAAACAAAAATCAAAGCGATTCGAGACCAGGTCCTAAACTGAACTTTTCCGAAATTTTGTGTGGGAGGTATCCGAAGGAGTGGACCGATTGAGTCCATATTGGAACCTCATCTAAGTTTGGTAGAAATTACACGATGTGCAAAGTATGGACCAAATCGGTTATTCCCTACAAGAGTTATCGTGCGCACAAGTTTTGCGACAATTTTTGAACATTTGTGTGGGAGGTACCTGAAGGAGTGGACCTATATGGCCCATCTTCGAACTTAAATCGAATCTGGACAAAATATTTCGATACCCAAAATTTGAACCGAATCGATTGATCCTTTCGAGAGTTATCGTGCGCACCAGCCAGCCAGACAGACAGACAGACAGACGGACAGACAGACAGACGGACGGACATTGCTAGATCTACTCAAAATTGTCTGAAACGGATATCGTACAAACATACTTGGGGTCTAAAACCATTATTTCGATGAGGCACATTTTTGGTCGTATCAAAGTGTAAATACCCTCTTTAGCCTAAAGGCTGAGGGTATAAAAAGCAAAATGCAAACACGGATGTTGTGGGAGTAACAGAATGGAATTGTCTTAAAAGCGGGTGTCAGAGATATTCAGTTACAGATTGACCTTAAATGTTCCTATAAGTCAACTTTACACTTGACATGTTCATTATACCCCCCACCATAATATGGAGAGTATAATTAAATTTGTCATTCCGTTTGTAACACATCGAAGACCCTATAAAGTATATACATATATTCTTTATCAGGTAAAATTCTAAGTCTATATCACCATGTCCGTCTGTTGAAATCAAGAAACAGTTCGCAGTTTTTCCGATAGAGCTTTGTAATTTAGTATAGAAGTTTCTATTACTCCTAGGATGTTCTGAATTGCAAATACGATATATCGGTCCACGTTTTGATATAGCCTCCATAGAACTGTACCACCCGTTTTTCGATACTTTGACGGATTTAGCTTCATTATCACTCCGAAATGGGTAAAATTGGGTACTTAATCTTCGTTGGAGATATAAAACTTTCCCCCAGAATGTTGTTGGTATAGGTTCACGCCTTCTTATAGCCGACATAGAACGTTACCTCCCGATTCTCGATATTTTGAAGGTTGTGGCCATAATAATCCACTGAAATGGTTGAAATTTGGTATTTAGTCTTCATTTGGGTATAAAAATTTCCATATGAAATTTGTCGGTATAAGTTCACGCCTTCATATAGCCCCCATAGAATGGTACCTCCGGATTTCCGGTATTTTAATGTTTGTGGCATCAAAATTCCACTGAAAGTGTTGAAATTTGGAATTTAGTCTTCATTTAGGGTATAAAACTTTCCATATGAAATTTGTCGGTATAGGTCCAATCTTCGTTGAGGGTATAAAACTTTATCCCAGAAATTTGTCGGTATAGGCCCACGCTTTCATATAGCCCCATAGAACGGTACCTCCCCATTTTCGTAATTCTGAAGGTTGTGACGCCAATATCCAATCGAAAGAATGAAATTTGTTATTTTGTCTTCCATGGGGTTATAAAGTATCCCAGAAGAGAATTATCAGTATAGGTCCACGGATTCCTATATCCCCACAGAAGCGTACCTCTTGATTTTTGGTATTTTGAAGGTTTTGCCGAAATATCGGAAATTTTGTATTTAGTCTTCTTTGAGTCTAAAATCTTTCCGCCAGAAATTTGTAGGTATAGATCGACGTTTTAATATAACATTTCGGTATTTTTCAGGTTAGCCACATTGTTTTACCGAACTTGCTGAAATTTTGTATTTAGTATTCTTCATAAACGAAAGGAAACTAATTGTTCTATTTTCCTTCAATATAACTCGTGCAGGAGGGTATAACAAGGTCGGACTGGCCAAACTTAACGTCTTTCTTACTTGTTAATCAGTAATTTAAATTCGGGGGGAATATTCGGACAACTTACGAAAACTAAACTTGAAAACCAGCTCTTGACCTCTCACTTGATGCAAATTATACCTATGTAGCAGTTAGATAAAGGAACCACTGTCTAACAGCACGGTGGGCCCGAACCGACTTTAAATGAAAGTTGCTTACACCTAGGAAGTTTTTGTGGATTCTGAAATTACAATGTTCATAGATGAGAAAAATAAAAAAATCGCCGGAGCGCTTTTTAAATTAATTGCCATCAAAGTTCAAATTTGTAGGTTTTTATGATTTTGCTTGGAAACCGCAAGTCCTATTGAAATGGGATAAGATCTAATGTTATAGCTGTGACAATTTTCTACAAGATTGACCTCTATGATATTATTTTCGAAGGTTTTACCATTTTTGAGATATAGAAGTTAAAATTGGGACAATGCACTGACTGTATCACCTCCTTATAAAACAATACCACGCCCTAACTAACTTAAAGTGAATATCGCTTACACCGGGGAAGTTTTTGCAGATTCTGAAACAATAGTGTTCATAGATGAGAAAAATCCAAAAACAATAAGAAATCGCTGGAGGGATTTTTAAATAAATCGCGGTCAATGTTCACATTTTAAGGTTTTTTAGGTTTTCAGGATTTTGCATTGAAACCGCAAGCTCTATCAGACTATCGGGCCAAAGAAAGTATTGTAGAGAATTATCACTGTTGCAACAATTTTTATACCCTCAGCCTTTAGGCTAAAGAGGGTATTTACACTTTGATACGACCAAAAATTTGCCTCATCGAAATAATGGTTTTAGACCCCAAGTATGTTTGTACGATATCCGTTTCAGACAATTTTGAGTAGATCTAGCAATGTCCGTCCGTCTGTCTGTCTGTCTGGCTGGTGCGCACGATAACTCTCGAACGGATCAATCGATTCGGTTCAAATTTTGGGTATCGAAATATTTTGTCCAGATTCGATTTAAGTTCGAAGATGGGCCATATAGGTCCACTCCTTCAGGTACCTCCCCCACAAATGTTCAAAAATTGTCGCAAAACTTGTGCGCACGATAACTCTTGTAGGGAATAACCGATTTGGTCTATACTTTGCACATCGTGTAATTTCTACCAAACTTATATGAGGTTCCAATATGGACTCAATCGGTCCACTCCTTCGGGTACCTCCCACACAAAATTTCAGAAAAGTTCAGTTCAGATCGCTTTGATTTTTGTTTACGCAAGTTGTATTCGCTGTCCTCTATACGACGCTGTAAGTTTTATTAGGGGCAAGTCCATACTTCCTGAGAAAATAGCCTGAAAGTTACAAAAAACCCTATGACATCGTGTGTAGTGGTTGGAGCGCAAGATAACTCTCGAACGGATCTGCCGATTCGGTCCAAAATTTGGCTTTCGTAATATTTTGTCCAAACTTAGTTCAAGTTCAAAGATGGATTATATCGGTCCACTCCTTCCGGTACCTCCCCCCCCAAAAGTTCGAAAATGTTCGGAAATTTTGTGTGCACGGTAACTCTTGAAGGGAGTGACCGATTTGGTCCATACTTTGCACATTATGAAATTTCTACCAGACTTATATGAGGTTCCAATATGGACTCAATCGGTAAACTCCTTCGAGTACCTCCCACACAAAATTTCGGAAAAGTTCAGTTTAGGACCTGCTCTCGAATCGCCTTGGTTTTTGTTGTAACATCTTGTATTCAGTGTCCCCTATACGAAGGTACAAGTTTCCTCAGGGGCAAGTCCATGCTGAAAAAATAGCCTGAAAGTTGAAAAACAAACCCTATGACACCATGTTTATGGGTGGAAACGCAAGATAATTCTCGAACGGATATGCCGATTCCGGCCAAAATTTGGCCTTCGTAATATTGTTTCCAAACTTAGTTTATGTTCGTAGATAAGCCATATCGGTCCACTCCTTCAGGTACCTACCCCACAAAAGTTCAAAAATATTCGGAAAAATTGTGTCGGCGATAACTCTTGATGGGATTGACTAATTTGGTCCATACTTTACACATTCTCATAATATCTACCAGATATAGATCAGGTTCGAATATGGAGTATATTTGTCCACTCCATCCCGTACCTCCCACACAAAATTTTGGATAAGTTCACTTTAAGACCTGCTATTGAATCACTTTGATTTTTGTTGAAGCAACTTACATTCGCTGCGTCAATTACGATGGTAAAAGTTATTTCAGGGACAAGTCCATACTTCTTGAGAAAACAGCCCGAAGGGTGTAAAAACACCCTATGACACCCCCATGGTCTATGTCGGTCCATTCCGTTAAGTACATTTTCCGGAAAATTTTTGAACTTTAATCCTAATCAACATTTTTGTCGGTTCATACGACCAAAATTTTGAAACCCCCTAAATACATAAGTTTTTTTGTGAAAAAAGTGTTTCAATTTGCACAGGCTGAGGGTATATCTCTGTCGGCAAAGCCGACTGATACTTTTTTACTTGTTTAGTCCAATTTCGATACGTTCCTGAAAACTTAAAAAACCCCTAAAATTATTTTTCTCATCTGTGAACATTCTAGATTCGGAATTTGCTAAAACTTCCCTGGTGTAAGCACCTTCCATCTAAAGTTTGTTAAGGCGCACCATGCATGAAATAATTTCATTGAAATTGTTTTGTAAGGAGGCGATACAAGAACTTGTTTCAAAAATGGTAAAACCTAGGATAAAGTCATTAAGGTCAATCTTGTAGAGAGTTTTCACATCTACAACATTTGCTCTAATTAATAAACTAATTCTAATCTAAAAATGTGAACATTGATCGCGATTAATTTAAAAAGCACTCCGCCGATTTCTTTGTTTTTTTTCTCATCTATGAATATTGTAGTTTCAGAATCCTCAAAAACTTCCTAGGTGTAAGCACCTTCCATTTAAAGTTGGTTCAGGCGCACCGTGACCTATAAGTGTGTTTTCCTTTATTGTTTTGGAGAACAAAGAACAAAGTTTACCTTCTATGCTAAAAAATTTCGCAACCATGATATAAAAGTATTTAAATCATGAGTTACGATGCTGTTCGGGGTTTTGAAGTTTTTATGCTACCTTGGATTAGAAGTAATGTAATACCTCGAAATATTGATCTCTTTCATTCATCTTTTATCCGATTCGATGAATGAAAGATATCAATATTTCGCTATTTCTAAGTACATTTGGTATTTTTTCTTTTCTAATACAAATTTTTAATTTTTTGAAAAAATATGTATGTATGTACATGTCCATCTGTCCATACGGAAAACTAGTGCCCAGGAGAAGTGGTGTAGAGTATCACATGGTCGGCCCAGTCCGTCTATAGGTCTCTTTTACTTGTTTTGTACTAAATTAATCAGAGAAAAATTAACATGTCCTACATATGTATGCGATCCGATATAGAACGTCGAACTGTGAACATCGCTGTACTATTTCTTTGTCTTTTCCATAGACAAAATTGTCTTTTCCAAATTGCAAAATTGCCCCAAAGCAAAAGTGCAAACTTATCCCAAAAACACGCCAATTTTTCAAAAAATTTTGGGACATTTTTGCTCCAAAAAATTGGGTTGTAATTGCATATAAATAAATAAAAATGCAAAAAGCCCCAAACTAAATTGCTACTTAAGTTTTAGATTTTTTGAGTTTCAATTTTTTTTACTTAAATTTTTTTCAAACGTAAAAATATAAATTTTTAATAAAATTTACTTTTTATACCCTCAGCATTTATGCTAACGAGGGTACATTAACTTTCATAGGGGCAGGTACCTCCCCCACAAAAGTCCAAACATGTTCGGAAAAATAGTGCTCTAGATAACTCTGGAAGGGAGGGACCGATTTTGTCCATACTATACACATCCTAATATATCTATCAGATATAGATCAGATTCGAAAAATGGGATTACCAAGCAGGACTATAGGAAATGTTTGGAGTTTCAATTAACTGACATAATTTCGAATATACATTTATCTAATGAAGTGCGATAATTTCGCATTTGCGTTTATTAAAATGAATTGCATATATATACTAGTTACCAAGCTTTGCCTTTGTCTGCCACAAAAACAACATCCTAATATGCCTGAAGATCGGCCTAACCACCCGTGAAACGTAGCATAATGGTTGGATGCGTGGGACTTCGGTAGGCTCCTAATTTTTCAATGTATCTCTTAGGTCTAAACATCTCAACTCGAAAGAGAATTAATTATCGAATATGGACTATATTTGTCCACTCCTTCCTCCCACACAAAATTTCGGATAAGTTCACTTTAATACCTGATCTCGATCACTTTGATTTTTGTTGAAGCAACTTGAATTCGCTGCCTTCATTACAACGGTAAAAGGTTTTTTCAGGGGCAAGTCTATAATTCTTGAGAAAACAGCCCGAAAGGTGTAAAAAACCCCTATAAAACCATATGTAGTGGCTGGAGAACTGCTCAACCGATTAGTTTCAGTTCGATGATGGGCAATACCGGTCTACAGCTTCCGGTACTTCCCCCCTATATTAAAAAATGCCACTAAAATGGTATGCACGGGCCAACCAATTTGGTCCAAATTTTGGATCGCCTAATATTTTGTCCAAATTTAGTTTAACTTCTAAAATGGCCGATATCGATCTTCTCCTTATTGTACCTTCCCCACAAAACTTCAATATTTGTGTCTAAGTGCAGTTTAGGGTCTGTTCGAAGATCCTTTGGAAATGTATACCGATGCTGTTGTGGTCCTGTTTACAGCGATATTATGTTTTCCGTGGACAAGTCTCTTCTTCTTGGCATACTGATCCAAAAGTATCCCCTCCACAACACTTTTAAACTTTAATCCTAATCCACATTTTTGTCGGCGAGTTCAAATGTCCAAAAAGGGCCCCAAAATTCTTAAAAGACCCTAAATACATGCGATCTGGCCGTAGATGAAAGTTTCAATTCACATAGGCAGAAGGTATATCTCGGTCGGCAAAGCCGACTGATACTTTCTTACTTGTTCTAGTGGTACAATAATTATTCTTAGAAGATCTGCGGAAGTCGTGTTAAATATTTAAGCGGAGTGTTAAATATTTAAGCGGAGTGTTAAATATTTAAGCGGGGAAACAATTTTTATGAATAATAAATTGAAAAGGCCATTAGAGAAAATTAAAATATCGAGTTAGATCTAGTTTGTTTTGTAATATTCAAATTATTTATGTATTTTCTAATTAATTTGAAATATCTAGATTTCGTTTCCATCAGGCATTGAGAAGAAATGCTGTAAATGTGTACTATGAAAAGACAATTTCGGTATTGCAGTGACGCTTCTTTGTTAACACTTAAAGTGTTGTTCTTTATGCAGATCCAATTCGTCGAAATCCGATCATTTTCTTTGACCTAACTGCAGAGAAAATGTAAAAGATACTATGATTGATTTTATCTAACCAATAAAAATTAAAAAATTCTTGGAAATTGATTTTTTTTATATTGGGTTAGTATTTCATGAGACAAAATTACCCCAAATTTGCTGAAAATTTTCATTTTCTTGTTGGGGCAATATTGCATTATTTTGGAATAAAATTGTTTGATTTATATTGTGGTCAAAATTCATTATGCAGTTCTTCTCCAAATTTTGGGCCATTTTTCAGAATGACTTTTGGGGTCACATTTCCTGGGGTAATTTTTCGCGGAGTCGATACTTTATCTGCAATCTCTTTTGGTATTGAAAGTCTTCTTGAAGTTACACTTTAACAGTTTATCGTATATAAGCTAATGTCTTTCTTCATAATCGTATTAATTTCAAAAGAATGCGAAACTTAATCACTTGTGAGTCCCTTTAATCTTATCAGGCAATGAAAGTCGACGAATAGGTGACATTTTGGTTTTTCAGAGTAAAGACCCTGTCTATGCATACTGTTATCGTGCATATCAGTTATTTTATGATTATTTCTAATGAACAGACATACTAGATCGATTGAACTTAATTCAAAATCAAACTCAACTAATCTGTTAATGTTGCGGTGTATGCAAAAACATTTGTTTTGGCTTTTTAATACAAATTTATTCATAATTGTAAACCGCGTTTCTTCGAAATCGAATATAGGAATGAAAAAAGCCACATTAAGTGTACATATACCGTAATCAAAATCAGATTACATTACATTAGACACTTTTCAAAGTAATATTAAAAGTACAAATAAAACTGCGTTTTAAAAAAATATTTTTTTTCAGAGTAGACTAGTGGTAATAGAACATCATTTCAAACAACACACGACTAGGTGACTAGGGCATACGAGTAGATAGTAAAATCAAAACCTGTTGTAATGTCAATTGATAATAACAATAACGATGATCCGCTTATGTTCTCATACCCTTCACTATGTTATGAAGGACATATTAAGTTCATCATTTCGTTTGTAACTCATCGAAATCATTTGAGAACAAACACAGAACCGAATTAGCTGCAAACTGGAATTTTTGTCTATCAGAAATTGTCAATACATTGTCAATACATGCCTACGTTTTGGTACAATCCCCATATAACCCAATTTAAGATATTTCGAAGCCTTGAAGCAGATTTACCAATCGATGTGATTGAAAATTGTCGTTTTGTTTTCACAGATGGTAGAAAACATCCATGCGAAAATTTTTCATTGCAGATTTACGTTTAATTATAGCTCCATTGTCACACAAAACAAAAGCCCAATTGCGGCCAATTAACCAACCTTAAATCGGAGATATCGTTAGTCCGATGTCACATGTACGAATTTTTCGTTAAAGTGAATTGAGCTTTTTGGATAATAGGGATAGGAAAGAGTATAGGGGAGCACATACCTCCCCACTCTCTCCCAAAAATTCAATTTACTTTGCCGAAAAGTGTGTACGTGTTGTATCGGATTTGTACGTGTGACTCCGGTTTAAGGTGATTTAATTGGCCGCAATTGGCATTTTATTTTCCCATTAGGTAGTAAACCTAAAAAAAATCATCTTAAATGTTGCCCCAAATAAAAGTTACAGATCTACGGGTTGGTATAGTCTGATTTTAGATATTTTAAAGGATTTAACTATTTTTTGTTTAATTTTCCGGCTGCATGCAATTGCTACCGTTGGAGGATATAAAAAGTTCGGCTCGGCCAAACTTTTTGCATTTTTGCTTGTTTACTTGGCATTGGCTTATTGGCTTAAAGTAGGGTGATTCCTGCAAAATACACTTTGCGACACCGCAGCGTGATAGATAACCAAAAGTAAAAAGACAAATGTCCCGGTGGCCCCAAGATTTGAGGACTTAATGCCAGAATTTTGACTTATTGGAGGCTCGATGTTGGTCTATAGGTATCAAACCGTAGAAGTGGTAAAAAAAACAAAAATGAACAAGTAAAAAACACTCCACCATGAAATATTCTGATACTAAATATGGAATATTATTTTCTTTCCTGTCCACAATCTTAGGTGGAAATACCTTAGGTAGAAAAACTTTATATATCAAAGTGTGGACCTATGTTGAAAATTTTTGGTGGAGATGTTCTGTGACCATTGGGAAACTCAATCGTCAAATTACAGATAATTCGGTGAAAACATATAGTTGAAATTGTCAATATACCAAAAATCGGAAGATGCCGTTATATAGAGCTAAACAAAAGCATGGATCTATGTTGAAAAATTTTGGTCATATGTCAAACTACAGGTAGATCGGTGGATAGAATCCCCAAAACACCTAATATCGGGAGGTACCGATATCAAAAACATGGGCCTGTATTGACAATTTTCAGTGGACAGGTGTTATGATCGCCAGGAATCCCAAACGGCAAATTTCCGCTAGTTCGTTTAAAAATTTAATCTAACATCCCCAAAATGCCAAAAATTGGGATGGGCCGTTATATGGGGGCTATAACAAAACAGGGACCTATCGTGACCACTTTTGGTGGGGACGTCTTGTCACCACTGGGAACCTCAAATGTCAAATTATAGATAGGGCTTGTATCAAAAACATGGACCTGTATTGACAATTTTCAGTGGACAGGTGTTATGATCGCCAGGAATCCCAAACGGCAAATTTCCGCTAGTTCGTTTAAAAATTTAATCTAACATCCCCAAAATGCCAAAAATTGGGATGGGCCGTTATATGGGGGCTATAACAAAACAGGGACCTATCGTGACCACTTTTGGTGGGGACGTCTTGTCACCACTGGGAACCTCAAATGTCAAATTATAGATAGTTCGGTCAAAAAATGTAGCTAAAATCCTCAAAATACCAAAAATCGGGAGGTACCGTCATATGGGGGCTATACCTAAACCTGGACCTATGTTCACATTTTTTGGTGGAGATGTTTTGTAGCCATTGAGAACATCAAATGTTAAATAACAGGTAATTCGGTGAAAAGTGTAGCTAACATTTTCAAAATACCGAAAATCGGGAGGTACCGTTATATGAGCGCTATGCCAAAATTTGGACCTACGTTGACAATTATTGTTGGAGAGGTTTTGTGGTCATTGGGAACATCAAATGTTAAATTACAGGTAATTGGTAAAAAAATAGCTAAAATCATGGACCTATGTTGACAGTTTTTGGTGGATATATTTTATGATTACTAGGAAACTCAACTGTCAAATTACAGGTAGTTTGGTAAAAAATGGTAGCTAAAAACCTCCAAATACCGAAAATCGGAAGGTACCGTTATATGGGGGCTATTCCTAACCGTTGGCCGATATAGCCCATCTTCGAACTTGACCTGCCTATGGAAAAAAGATACTCGGATGCAAAAATATAGCGCTCTAGCTCAATTATTACGGACGCTAGAGTGATTACGACAGACAGACGAACATGGCTACATCGTCTTAGAATTTTATCCTGATCAAGAATATAAATACTTTATAGAGTCGCAAATGATTAGTTCGATGTGTAACAAACAGAAAAACAAACTTAATATACCTTCCATACAATGGAGGTGTTTCCACCGTGTCATCGATTCTTCCCCTATAGGAGTTCAAACTGTGCACCATCTCGAGCGTACTTGAGCCCAAAACTATTCTGGTTTGTTGTTATAGCAGCATAGAAACCTACGTAAAAGCATAGGTTTGATGCTGGATTGGCACTATGGTTTTGGGTCGATCCGATTCGAAAGAACTCGCTGCCGTGGGATTCTGGGTTGTCGTGGCAGCTGACGCTCCTCAGGTGCGATAGATGGGGGCTGTCCTCCGATGACCGCATTCACACAATAGTTTTTTAAGGCATATGCGACTGCTTGATAAGCTTGTTGATTGAAGGGTTCTCTCTTGTAACGTTGGACCTCTCTTTCTAGATGATGAAAATCCACCATATCGTGATTAGGATGGCTCTCACGGTAACACCCGAGCAACTACTACAACTAAAGCATGTCATTGTGTTTCTGTACCGGAAGAATCTTTGTCTCCTCATGTATATAATCCACTGAAGATGGTCTCTGTTGTAGTTCTCAAATTAAAATATTTTTCCACCGCGTTGCACTTACATTCGCTGACTAAAATGGCGCCGCATAGCTTATCACAGACCGACCTATCGAGTTATATGTGGTCAACAAGGTTTCTTTATTTCCAGCCCAAGTTGCTGCCGGCTAGAGGCTTGAGGACCTTGTTCCTACATCTCAGATTGTTGCAGATAGCAGTAGCATGCGCGGACGACATGAACATGCTGTCGAATGTAAACCCTAGAATTTTTGGGTTGTTTATGGTCGGAATTCTGACCTTCAACTCTGTTCTTACCTCTGCCGTCCAGCCATAGGTTTATTGCCGGATATTTGCATATTCCACGCGTGGAAAAAGTTGGTAAAATCAGTTAAATATGAATTCAGCCTTTCACAAATGACATCAGGGAAGGATTGTACGATATTGGTGTCAGGTCAATATCGTGCAATCATCCGTATACGTAACGATATCAATGCCTTCTGGAGGGGGCGGAATACAGGAGGGTTATAGGTTAAACAGTTCCGGAGATATTACCTCACCTTGTTCACCGTTTCACTCTACGGAGCTAGGACTTCTTGTTACTGAATTCTACGTATGACTGTCCACACATATAATTGATTATCCAACTCCGGAGGGTTGTATGCTAGATGTGGTGGCGTACATAGCTGTTGTCGTGCTGTGCTGCTTGCGGAACCTATGCTGATGATCGGCAACTGGATAGCTATTTCTAACGATGGGGAGGACTAAAGCTTTCCGGATGACTTTCGCAACATCATCGATTGTAAATTGTGGTGGTATATCCTCGCCTGGAAGAGATTACTTGTACTCTTCTTTTTGCCCTGTCACTCCTGGGATGCTTTTCAAACTGTCGATTGAAATAACTTCCACACCTCTTCGGATCTGTCAGCATAACGTCACCAAACGTATCTGAGATACTATCATCCTTATTTCCAGGGTTCTACACTTTTTTTCAGATGTAATTCGAGTTATTTTAATTGTAATTCGAGAATTTTATTTGTAATTCGTAACATTTCATTTAAAATTCGAATTATTCCACTTGTAATTCGAATTATTCCATTTGTAATTTTAATTATATCATTTGTAATTCGAATTATTCCATTTATAATTCGATTTATTCCACTTGTAATTCGAATTATTTTATTTGAATTTCGAATTATTCCATTTGTAATTCGAATCATTTTATTTGTAATTACAAATAAAATAATTCGAATTACAAATGGAATAATTCGAATTACAAATGCAAAAATTCGATTTTCAAATGGAATAATTCGAATTTTAAATGGAATAATTCGAATTTCAAATGGAATAATTCGAATTTAAAATGGAATAATTCGAATTACAAATGGAATAATTTTAATTACAAATAGAATAATTTGAATTAAAAATGGAATAATTCGAATTACAAATGGAATAATTCGAATTACAAATGGAATTGTCGAATTACAAATGAAATGTTACGAATTTAAACTAAAACGTTTCGAATTCCATATGAAAAAGGTGTATAGTGACTTAACCGTTGCCCACAATTCACTTATTTCGGCTCTTGAGATGATTTAACCACTTGTTCCACTGTTAACTTCCAGTATCAGCTCCCTGACTCTGACGTCACTGGGGTTGGCACGACGAAGCTCATCACGCTCATTTGCTAATCCCGTCGCCTCTGCTGGGAAGTTTGGTTTCACATCGAAACATTCCATTTGAATTGCAAATTGAATAATTCGAATTCCAAATGGAATAATTCGAATTACAAATAGAATAATTTGAATTTCAAATTGAATAATTCGAATTACAAATGGAATAATTCGAATTCCAAACTAAATAATTCGAATTACAAATAAAATAATTCGAGTTACAATAGAAATGTTTCGAATTACAAATTGAATTCTCGGAACACAAATAAAATGTTACGAATTACAAATGGAATTCTCGAATTACAACTAAAATGATTCGAATTACATCTGAAAATGTGTATAGAAACAGGCATATATGAGTGATGATGTCTCGGTACGCCCTTTCTGCTACCCGAACATCAGAAGGGTTGGGCAGATTTCTGAAGCGGTGATTAGTGAGCTCTCTGAAACTGGGCCAATTAGCTTTCCCATGATTGATGAAAGTGCTTCAGAGGTGGTAAAACCGGGCGACCTGCTGATGGACACAACTGTTGGGAGATGGTTTTATCCAGAAGAAACGATGTCGAACAGTGACGCACTCCGCTAACTCTGGCAGGGGCGGCTTCACTGACCTTGCAAAACGTTTGGTCGTTTCCGAGAACCGAATGCCACAACTCATGATGAGCATTAAAGTCACCAGACGGTTACGACCTTCCAAACGCGGGATAATGTTGTGTCTATAATCTGGAGTACAGTTATTTATCGGCGTTCAGCATCTCTACCTCGGCATTTGCGCACCTGACTGCTACCCCCACACATTCCATGTACGGGTCATTAGAGCCAGGCTCAAGCGAGATAGGTCATTATTGAATAGACTGGTACAATAGGAAAGGTAATTCCCCACCTCCACTTTCGGTGCGGCCTTCCTCGGTAGGTTGTAATTAGTCACACATGTTTGTATTTGTTAGTCACTTTTCGATTAGCCTTTCCTTTTTGGAGAAGAAACAAAAAACTCACAATTTGTATTTGAACCCGAACAATTTGTTTGCTCCATTGGGACTTGTAGAACATTGCTTCTAATGGCTGGCCCTAGCTCTCCATTAAAACTTAGCTTTGTGAGAATCTTTGCTATTCGTCTCTTTAATACCCCTAATGTTTAATACTACATTGCACGTTTTAGGTATTGAACTTCACAATTTAATACCGTTATTCTATAGATTAAAATAATTTTATTAGTTTGTTTTTAAAATAAATTGTTGGAGCAAACAATTCTCGGTAATGATACGGTGTTTTCTGCTGCTCATCAATATTTGTACAACCATGCATACATATGTGGATAGCTGTATATGCATGTACATACATATGTATGTATGAATGCATGAATGTATGTATGCAACACATTGAATGCCAATTTTTATTCATCTGTTGGAATAGCCACCAGCCTCTTGTGCAATATGATTTAATTAGCGGTCAGATTCCAAGTAATTACTTTCATTGATATCTTTAGTTTGAACATTGTTCGATTGATTGATTGATGTGCATGTTAGTTTGTTAACTTGATAGACGACTGGCTGGCTGGTAGGTTGGCCCAAGATGTGACATGAACATCGAAGTGCATATGCTTTAATCACCATTGACCGCGCTGTGGTGAAACGTTGCGCTTTTATAAACTAAGTAAATATTGACTTTAATTGTCCCATTGTAATTGCCACATCCGGTTTAAAATGAACAGCAGGCCAATTTAAATGAAGTGGTTATTCCAAGTAAATCCCCGCAATGAGGGAAAGGAAAATGTTTACTAAGAAAGTAAACTAACTGTTAAACTAACAAATAATTAATTCAAATAACCTATAATAGTTTGCTTTGTAAAACTTTAGTTTAGAGTGCTTTCTCTCTTAATGGAAAGATGTAATGATTGTTAATTAATTTTTGATTTTTTTGCTTTCTCTGTTAAAAACAGATGTTCATTATACATATAAACTTTATTTTAATTAAATTAATTGAGCTATCATGACCTAAGGAGTTTGTATTTGTCAGAGCAAAACGGAGAAGAAACACCACAATTTATATTACAAATTCAATTAATGATTATTTCACAAAAGTTAACAAGAGAATGAGAAAAATATTTAATGTTGGCAAAATAGAAATGTAGTATACATACATTATTTCAAATCAAAGCTTACTATGTTATAGAAAAATAATATTGGTAAACAAACAGTTCAAATTCAAATTAAGATAACAAGTAGTTTTCATTACATATTTTCAACACCTTCCCTTACTGGAAACTCCTCAATACCAAGCATGTTTGTTAATTTCTTATGTGAAAATGGCTTTAAACATTTGGTTAATATATCAGCCACATTTTCGGTAGACTGAGTGAAAGCCAATTTTACTAGACCCTTTTCATATAGTTCACGAACATAATGAACACGTGTATCGATGTGTTTACTTCTTGCGTGGTACACTGGATTTCGTACCAACTGCTGAGCACTCAGATTGTCTCCATACATTTCCGTTCCATTGCGAATTATATAATCAAATCCAAGTTCTGTGAGTAAGTTTCTCAAATATATTGCTTCCTTTGAAGCAGCAGATATAGCCACGTATTCTGCTTCCGTGCTACTTAATGCCACTGTCTGTTGTTTCTTCGACTCGTACGAAATTGCCGCACCAGCTAGAATAAATGTGTATCCCGTATACGATCTTCTGTCATCAGATCTACTTGCCTAATCAGCATCTGCAAATCCATATAATAATTTTCCATTCGATTTATAACAAATTTCGTAGTCAATAGTGTTTGCTAAGTAACGAAGTATACGTTTTGCGCCTTTAAGATTTTCGAAATGTGGGTTTTTATTAAACTGTGATACCTTATTGACTGCATGAACAATGTCAGGACGCGAGCAAATTCCAATATACATCAAGGAACCTATAAGCGATTGATACTTTGTCACGTCTACTTTGCAACAATTGGAACAATCTTGACAATTTTTATATGTTGATCCAAGATCTAAAGGTGTGCTATTTTCTATCTTCTGTTCTTCCAGTAACTCTCTTATTATTTTCTTCTGGGATAAGCTTATGCTGTCAGTTGATTCTTTTCTTTCAATCTCCATCCCCAAGAAAAAATTAACTGGACCTTTGTCAATAATTTTAAACACTGCTTTAAGAGCTGGCTTAATAGAATTCATTGTTCTCATATTGGAACATGCCAACATTATATCGTCTACATATACGACAATTATATTATATTGGCCTTCTTTATTCATCACGTATGCACATCTCTCAACGGTACAGCGAATAAAAACAATCATTTTCAATACTGCATGAAGTTTTTCGTTCCACATACGACCGGACTGCTTTAAACCATATATAGATTTCTTAAGTTTGCAAACTATATCAGGATTATCGGAATCTTCAAATCCTTTTGGTTGTTCCATAAAAATATCTTCATCTATTGTGTCATTTAGATATGCTGTAGTGACATCCAGTTGATGAACAAATAGTTTGTATTCCACTGCCAAAGCCAAAACAGTCCTTAACGTAGCATATCTCGTTACTGGGGAAAACGTTTCAGTATAGTTTATTTGGCCACATCCTTTTGCTACGAGCCTTGCCTCATATCTATCAAAATTCCCCTCCTTATCTTGCCTTACTGTGTATACCCACTTATTTTTCAGAACTCGTTCATTTTCTGGTTTTCGGACTAACTCCCATGTATCTTTTGACATTAATGCTTGAAATTCATTTTCCATTGCTTTAATCCATTTGTCACTTTCAGAAACTGACATATAACATTATTCTCCTTGTATAGTGCATTATTTAAACGTATTCTCTTTCCAGTTCTTAGCACTCTGTAATTGACATCGTCCTCTGGTTCTTTTTCGCCTTCCGCTTCATTTATTTCTCGTGGATCTAAATCAATATTATTTTCAGAACTTTCACTAATAGGTAAGACAATGTGTTGATGGTTAGGTTCTTCTTGTATTTCTCTTGTTGACAATTCTGAAAAACTATCTTCATTCAACCAGACTTTAGGGAAAATATCATATTCGGAGCTGTTTTCAACAGAATCTTCCAAAAACTTGTCATCTCTGCTTTTATACAGCTTTCCTGTTTTAATATCCTTGTTGCTTTTGATTCTGCAGAATAACCTGTAATAATACACTCAATATCTTTGAATACAAACTTTGATTTTCCTAGTCTTTTATTAAGCATAATTGCTCGGCGTCCGAATATTTTTAAATGCGATACGGTAGGCTTAATTCCGCTCCACATTTCAACTGGAGTTTTTTCACATAGAGATTTGTTAGGACATCTATTTCTTATACATACAGCTGTATCTACAGCCTCGACCCATAAGTTTTCTTTCAAATTTGAATTAAATAAGCATACATCGTGCCATCTCCACTATGGTGCGATTGGCCCTTTCGGCGACTCCATTCTGCTGTGGAAAATATTCAACTTTAAATTGCCATTTGATACCAAGGTTCTCAAGATTAAATTAAAATTCTGAACTAAGATACTCCTTGCCATTGTCGCTACGTAAAGCTTTTAATTTCTTTGAAGTCTGTCTTTCAGCCATTGAAATAAAATTGGTGAAAGCTCTGTAAACATCACTTTTTTTCTTTAGAAAATAGACAAACATCATGCAGGAATAATCGTCAATTAAGAGGACAAAATATCTGAATCCTCCAGCCGAAGTAACTCTCATTGGACCACAAACGTCCGTATGAACTAATACTAGTGTTTCTTTAGCTCTAAATGTTGCCTCTTTTGGGAATGGTATAACACAAATTTTCGCTTTTAAGCATGATTTACATTCAAAATTCTTTGGCATTTGCACCGCATTCATTGCTTGAACCATCCCCTTTTTTTGATAAATCAGTTATATCTCTAACATTTAAGTGCCCAAACCGTTTGTGCCATTTTATGAAATTTGATTCTGAATACATACCATGTGCCATATTTGCTTTTGTTTCACAAACATACAGATTACCATTTCTATGGCCATTCGAAACGACACGTTCTTGAATATCTCTGAATTTAATATATTTGTCATCAAAAATTGCAAATTTTTTGTTCTCGGCCAACTTTGCAATGCTTATGAAATTCAATTTTAAATCCGGTACAAAAGCACATCCTTAAGATAAATTTTCTCCATTATTTGTCTCCAATTTTATATGGTTATTCTCTGAAAATATATGATAAACTCCGGCCAATTCAATCCGCTTCTTGTGATTTCGAAATATAACTTAATTTTTTTGTGTACAACACATGTGTCACGTTGCTCCGCTGAGTTTGATCCATGTAACATTGCATTTGATTTACAAATTTTACTAAAGCAATCCCTTGCTATATGCCCGGCTTTTCCGCATTTGAAACATTTGATTCTCTTTAATGTCTTACCATCTTCGTTTATTTTCGAACTTATTTACACGTTTCTTGTCTATCTTCCAATCTGATTCTTGATGTTCTTCTTTCAAATTCTTCAACTAACTTATTATTGAGTACTGCTAAAGATGGTTAGGAGTCTCTGGATTCCATCGCAACCACGAAACTTTCATAGTCTTCAGGTAAACTGCTCAACAATATTATAACTAAAATTTCATCGGGAATGTTTGGATCAATTTCATGTAGTTTATTTGTTGTTTCATTTAAAATGTTCATTCATTGTTTGGCCTACATTCATTTTTGTTGATAAGATCCTTCTAAACAGCAAAATCTTTGTTGATGGTCCTCGAGGTTGGAATTTTTCTTCAAGTTTTACCCATGCTTCTCGAGATGTCACACAATTTTTTTACTAAACTAAGTTGGTCACTTTTCATGCACAGGAATATCGATCCCATGGTACAATCATTACAAGGTAGGGCACAGCAAACATCTGATTACAATTTTTTCCTGAGGTCCTCCTATTGTGTCAAAACAGTTTTGACAGAGTTGACAAACGACAAAATAAATTTATTCAAAATCAAATTGGATACAAACAAAAATAAATATAGAAAATGTACAATTTTTAAAACAGATACTTTCATTAAACAATTGGGCCGGATGAGTGGAATATGCTGTGGCTCTGTGTTGTGAGTGCAGCTTCTGTTGTGTCTGTTCGTATTTTATTTGCAACCTTTAATCGGATACGTAGCACGTACCATTGCTGCAACAATATGGTGATCCGAGTCCATGTTAGCTCCTCGTCTACCAACCTGATTCCTTTGTCAGAAGTTTCACTGGGGAAACTGAATTTTCAGACTGCTGGGCCAAAGTTATTCTCCTTTGCAATTTCGGCGATAAAATCGCATAAAATAAATGTAATGTCGTGGGCAGGACAACAGTCATACGTTTCTTCTTAGCGCTCATAAAATATATACACATAGCCCAGAAAGTCTGCGTTCACCTTACTACTTTTCAAAAACGATGCTAAAACTTTAATAAATAGGTAAAAGAGATCAGTTTTTCTTTCATAAATATGTTAGTGGCACTCTTTACTACCAGAATAAAAAGAAAAATTCCTGAAAATATATTATGATTACGAAGATAACGGTAAAAAAGTGTTACAACAGCTAAATTAGAGCCCCAAAAAGTCAGCGTTCACTTTGTATGTTGCAATAATACCGTTAATTTTTTTGATTTTTTTTTGCAGTTTTCTCCCATTTTTAGTCAATAATGTCACAACTGGTCATTCTATGAGGCCGTTTACACACTTAACATAAAAAAGTAAAATATTTCAAGAATGGAAAACAAGGACAAAGAAATTGGCATCGATAAAAGGAAAATTCTAGGTAAAGAATGGAAAAAGCTATCGAAATATTGGAGAAACTGTAGGTAGAACATATTAGTCTATACATAGAGTGATAATTAACTATAAAAAAATCGGAATTTTGAAGTCAATGCCCAGATCTGGACGGTCAAAGCTCACTTTTGGACGGTCAAAAATATTATCAGAACGGGAGGAGCGTAACATAACTAATGTAGTTAAAACAAACAGTCTGATAATTACATCAAAAATTGTTGAAAATGTGAAAATGGCATCCAAAAAAAGTATTTGAGCACAATCCGCCAGAAAAATACTGCATAAAGCTGGATATCATGGTATAGTCGCACGGCGAAAGCCGTACATATCACTAGTGAACAGGCAGAAGCATATTGAATTTGCTAATAAATACATAAACAAGCCTCCAAGTATTCCGGAATCAAGTCATATTTTCGGCCGAAAGCATGTTCTATATGTTTGCAATGAAAGGACTTCAAACTGTTTGGAGAAAGCTCGAACAGCGCTTGAAAAAACAAAATCTTGTTTTACACTGTAAAAACTGGCGAGGGTGCTGTTTTGGTTTGGGGTGTGTAGCAGCTTCTGGAGTGGGCCAACTTGTATTTATTGAATCTACAATGAACAAGTATGGTTACCTAAACATCATGAAGCGCAATTTGAACCAAAATGCAGAAGAACTACGAAATTTTGGTTGCAACAACATAACGTTTCAAAGCATACTGCTGAGACTGTAAGGTTTTGGCTCCTATATAATGCCCAGATCTGGGTTTTGACGTAAAAATGCTGGTTTGTTTATAGTTAATTATCACTCTATGTATGGACTAATATGTTCTACCTACAGTTTCGCCAATATTTCGATAGCTTTTTCCAAAATTTATCTAGAATTTTCCTTTTATCGATGCCAATTTCTTTGCCCTTGTTTTCCATTCTTGAAATAACTTACTTTTTTAAGTTAAGTATGCAAGCGACCTCACAGAATGACCAGTTGTGACAATATTGATTAAAAATGGGAGAAAACTTCAAAAAAATTCAAAAAAACTAACGGTATTATTGCAACATACAAAGTGAACGCAGACTTTTTGGGGCTTTAATTTAGCAGTTGTAACACTTTTCTACCGTTATCTTCGCAATAATAATATATTTTCTGGAATTTTTCTTTTTATTCTGGTACTAAAGAGTGCCAATAACATATTTATGAAAGAAAAACAGATCTCATTTACCTATTTATTAAAGTTTTAGCATCATTTTTGAAAAGTAGTAAGGTGAACGCAGACTTTCTGGGCTATGTGTATTTGTTCTGTTCGTACTTGTCCTCTGTGGCTGCATGAGCACAAATAAAACTGATGCTGAAAAATGTTGCTTCTATGCGAATTGTAGCAAGTCTTTCAATCACTGGTGTAAAGTTGGATATCAGAGCCCTTTAGGTGTTGTTGTGACACTTTCCCAATCCATCGTATTTCCTGTATGGCAGTAATATCGATCTTGTATTTTTCAAGACCTGCCAAAGAGTAAACTGCACTTTCTATAAAAAGTCCGAACATTACAGGTGCAGATTCGCTGTTTATGATCCATAAAACATTTCCGAGGTCGTCAAGGGGGTTGTTTTCCGTTTCCTTGTTTTTCTAGTATGATCTTTTGGAGGGATGGGTGTTGGACGTTGGGCTAATACAATGCCCAACACAAATTTTTAACGTTCTTATGAGTAAACTTGTTAGCTCACTCCCGTTAACGGATGTTAAAGGTAGCTCCCAAGGTGGCACCACGGTGAGCTCAGTATCCACTACGCCGGGCCAAACGTTTACATCCTCCACCGTCAAGTTTTCTGAACTAAAATTTGCAGGTACCATTATATGAGGGCTATACTATAAGGTGGACTTTATAAACAACTTTTGGTAGAAATGTGGTTTAACCTCTGCAAATACAAAATCCCAAATTACAACGCCAAATTGGCTAAAAGCGACAATTCGTGTTATATGGGACTGTACCTAAACGTGGACATACATACATACATAAAATATTTCAATATAAATATTTGACAATAGTTCAAATAAACAAAACCTGTTGCATTTGTTTTTAGTCATTTGAAGTTATAAGCAAACCGGCATCAGAGTTGTTTTTTTATAATTTCATGAACCTGCCCAACCTTCTAATAATTGAACCATGATCGATCCTTCCGATTCCACTCAGTTTGCCCCACACCATCTTCAGGTTTCACAATTTCTCCGCAAACATAACCCCAAAAATCTGAATGTATCAGGAGACTTTTCATATGAATCCGCCATCCATCATAATTACTTTTTTCCAATTTCTCGATATTGAATGTTGACGGCAAATTCTGATGTATTCCTTAGTTCTTTGTGTGCAACGGCCCATAACCCTTGTCAGGGCAAAACGCAGAAAAAACACCACATTTTATATTACAAATTCAATTAATGTTTATTTCACAAAAGTTAACAAGAGAATGAGAAAAATATTTAATGTTGACAAAATAGAAATGTAGTATACATACATTATTTCAAATCAAAGCTTACTATGTTATAGAAAAATAATATTGGTAAACAAATTCAAATTAAGATAAACAAGTAGTTTTCATTACATATTTCCAACAGTATTAAAAAGTGATATCAAGCGAATCACGAAATCACAAAATACTGTATGTATTTTTTGAGCAATATAATTTAACCATATTCTGACACGAAAAAAAGAAGACACTTGTCTCGGCATTTCCTCCCATCAATTCCACTTTCGCGATTATGCCCCAAAGGCTTAGATGTGGAATCCGATGGAAATACAATTTTGTAATTTCGAAAAAAGCTGAGTTGTGCTAGGTTTGTGCCCATTTGTGCCGAAAAAATTGTTTCGTAATTCGAAAAAATGGCTTAGATGTTCGACAAAAATTTTTTTTCGAAAAAATTTTGCCAGAATTGCAATTTTCGAATTTCGAAAAAATTGAAGTTGTGCTGAATTGTGCTCATTTGTGCCGCAAAATTTTTTTCGATTTTGTACCATTTTCGAAAAAACCGATATTTTCGAATACATGACAGAATTGCAATTTTCGAATTTCGAAAAAGCAAAAGTTGTGCTGAATTGTGGTCAGTTTGTGCTCATTTGTGCCGCAACAATTTTTTCGATATCTCCTACCATTTTCAAAATAACTGATATTTTCGAAAATACTATAGGATTGCAATTTTCGAATTTCGAAAAAACAAAAGTTGTACTCAATTTGTGTCAACTTGTGGCGTTTAAATTTTTTCAATATTTCTAACCGTTTTCAAGATATGGTAATTTAAAGAAAACAGTATTTTGTATGAAAAATCACTGTAATTTCTGTAGTAATGCAAATATCGAGATGATCTTTATTGTGCTGAGTTAGATTCGCTGAGCACAATTTTTCGTCCATACATTTTAATTTCCAACTTTACTCGTTACTCGCTCAAAATGAAAAAATCCTATCACTTCCGTTTAAATAGGAATTTTTTAATTCTGTAAATTTTGCTCGCCTAGCACACATTTTTCGCCTTACATTGCAAATTTCCATCTCTACTCTTTACTCGTTAAAATCGCAAATAATGTTTTTCAACCCAAAATCAATTTTAGAGTAGAACCGCACTGTGTGATGCATTGTGTTTTTCATTTATGATATACGCGTTTAATTTTAATTTTTTAGTAATTAATAGTACTTTATTTTAAGTTTTTTTTTCTTCATTACGTTACTATTGTATTTATTGTGGACGTTTGTCCTTTTGTTGGAGTAGTGAGTCACTGGTTTAAGCATTTTGTATTTCATTAATTGGCCTGTTGGCTTTGTTATACATGTTAAATTAAATAAATTGAAATGAATGAAATGAAATGTTTGCAAAAATGCAAATATCGAGATGATCTTTTTTGTGCTGAGTTGGATTCACCGAGCACAATTTTTTGTCCATACATCTCTACTCGTTACTCGTTAAAGTAGCAAATAATGTTTTTCAATGAAAAATCATTTTAATATTTGCAAACGGGCAAATATCGATTGTGCTGAGTTGAATTCATCGAGCACACTTTTCGTCCATACATTAGAAATTTCCAACTTTACTCGTTACTCGCTGAAACTGAAAAAATCCTATCACTTCCGTTTAAAGAGAAATTTTTTAATTCTGTAAATTGCTCTGAATTTTCCTCGCTTAGCACACATTTTTCGCCTTACATTGCAAATTTCCATCTCTACTCGTTATGCAAATATCGAGATGATCTTTTTTGTGCTGAGTTGGATTCACAATTTTTCGTCCATAAATTGGAAATTTCCAACTTTGAAAATTTTCCAACAGTGATTTTTCGTCGAAAAACATGCGATTTTAACGAGTAACGAGTAGGCGAGCACAATTTACAGAATTAAAAACTTCCTACTTTTACGGAAGTGATAGGATATTTTCATTTTCAGTGAGTAACGAGTAAAGTTGGAAATTTCCAATGTATGTACGAAAAACTGTGCTCGGCGAATCCAACTCAGCACAAAAAAGATCATCTCGATATTTACATTATTACAAAATACTGGTTTTTCGAAATTGCCATATCTTAAAAACGGTTAGAGATATTGAAAAAATTTAAACGGCACAAGTTGGCACAAATTGAGTAGAATTCAGCACAACTTTTATTTTTTCGAAATTCGAATATTGCAATTCTATCATATTTTCGAAAATATCGTTTAAAATTGCAATTCTTTCATGTATTCGAAAATGGTACGAGATATCGAAAAAATGTTTGCGGCACAAATGAGCACAACTTCAATTTTTTCGAAATTCGAAAATTGCAATTCTTTGAAAAAAATCTTTTGTCGAATATCTCAGAAATTTTTTAGAATTTCGAAAAAAAAAATCGGCACAAACCTAGCACAATTCAGCACAACTCAGCTTTTTTCGAAATTCGAAAATTGCAATTCCATCGGATACCACATGAAGTTATCGAACAGTCCTAATATTTCTTGTGAAGAAAAAACATTTGCCAAATGTTCGAAAGAGATATCGATTTCATTGTGGGGAACATTCGATAAAATATCAGCAACTGGTACGAAGGGATGTCTTTCTCCAAATTTATTTGACAATGTCAATCCAATATCAATAATTTTATTTAAGTTAGTCTTATGCCAGACTATGAACATTCTCATTAACATGAAAATGAGCTTATAGGTAAGAGGCGTGAAGGGGTTGAAACTCTGTACACAAGGTTCTGTAATCTGAAATTATTCTTTGTGTTTAAATTCGTAACTCTCAAAGCTATTAAAATATCTAAATGTTCATATGATGTCATATATGTGTGTGGACGTCAATGAAAATGTAAAAGAGAATAACATAGAAGTTTCTAGTGAAAATTTTCATAGTCTGGCATAAGACTTACTTTTACATGTCCCACATACAAACATACATGCTCGTACATAGATGTTTCATAGTCCCGTGCCACACTAAGAGTAATTTCACTGAAATTTTGACATGAAAGTAAAAGAAAATGTAAAATAAAACGTTCTGTTTGTTTCATACGAATATTGCAACAAAGCAAAAGCTGTGTTCCTTTACTTACCTGAGGTTACCATTTTTGCCATTTGTTACCATTTTTAACCTGCAAAGCGTTCCTTAACCCCGAAAAGTGGCAAAACTGGAAGCAATTTTTAAGAGAGTGAGAGTGGAGAGAAGGCGAAAATGTCTTTCTCTTCTACCACAGGCTACCAGCAAAATTTCTGCAGGTAAAAAATGGCAGAACTGATTTTTCGACTTTTGAGTCGAACGCTGACAAAACTAAATGAAAAACTGTGAAATAAAAGACGAAAATTGATTTTTTTATGTTTCTTTTTGACATTGCTGCCACATCTACCATTTTTCCGTTCCTTTACTTTTCTGGTAAAAATGTTCATGAGAGAGCAATTTTGAGCAATTTTGACATTTTTCTCTTTTACCATCCTTACCATTAAAAAAGTAAAGGAACAAAGCTAAAATTGCAGAACACATGAAACCGTGTACACTAATTTCTTTAAATTATGCATTTTTCCCAAAAAATGTAAAGTTTCATGTCAAAATTTCATTGAAATTACTCTAGTGTGGCCCGGGACATAGAATTTGGCCTTGTTTCAACAATTAATAAATTTCCAATATCGAAGCAGCAGTTGAGTTAAACTGCTCCTGCATTCATTCATGTATGTAAATTGTTAGCATTTATCAGAATTTGATTCATAAAAAGTCACCAATCAAGCGAACAATAAAAGTGTTAACATGTTTTAAAGTGTCTTTGTTTGCGATAAGTCATTTGTTAAATAGTTGATGTCATTTTAAATGTGCAACTAAAACAGTGATGTACTAATTAAGCTATAATTCATATATGTTAGGGTTATGACTTTTTGACATTTTTCATCAAAAATGATTCCTTGTAGCGAGAATGAATGAACTTTAGCCTATTACTTACTTATTTAGCTGGCCCATTACAGAACATTTGTTCCATAGACCGAACTAAGAAAAGATCTCCAATTCTCTCTGTTTAGTGCTTCGCTTTTTGGAATACCGCGCCTTGTCATCTCTTCATCCACTTGTTTGCGCCATCTATTCTTTGGCCTGCCAATTCTGCGTGCACCGCCATGTGGCTCGAATTTATACGCCTTTTTAGCGGGTTCATCATCGCTCATTCTTATTATATGACCTAGCCAACGCAATCGCTGCATCTCGATACGTTTAAATATTGATGTCGTTGTATAGCAGATACAGCTCGTGGTTCATACGACGTCGATATTCACCGTCAACGCAGATCGGTCCATAGATCGAAGAATTTTTCTCTCAAACACGCCAAGCACTGCCTTATCTGCTTGCGCAAGTACCCAGGCTTCGGAGCCATATATCAGCACGGGTAGTATCAGTGTTTTGTAAAGCGTTATTTTTGTTTGACGAGTTGTGGTTTATTTTTTAAAGTGCTTACTTAAGCCAAAGTAGCATCTGTTGGCCAATACAATTGTTCTTTTTATTTCAAAACTGATGTCATTTGTTGTGTTTACGGCGGTGCCGAGGTATATGAAGTCTTTTACTACCTCAAAATTATAGGAACCAACTTCAACAGTTGGTCCGATCTCAATGGACGCATTGCGCGTCGACACCATCAGCTTGGTCCAAATTCAGACATGGCTTGGAATACCTTTGAACGTAGCGGGCTGTCGAAGGCTGCTTTATAATCGACAAAAAAGTGGTAGGTGTCGATATGCATCTCTTGGGTCTTCTCCAGGATTTGCCATAGGGTAAATATCTGGTCAATGGTGGACTTGCCAGGTCTAAAGCCACATTGGTATGGTCCAATTATTTCGTTGACCATGGGCTTTAGTCGTTCGCACAAAATCGCTGACACTATCTTGTAGGCGATAGGGAGAAGACTTATGCCCCTATAGTTGGAACATAAAGTCTTATCTCCCTTCTTGTGGACGGGGCATAGGATACTCAGGTGCCAATCGTCGGGTACGCGTTCTTCCTGCCAGATGGAGTTAACTAGCTGATGCATACACCTTATCAGCGTGTCGCCTCCGGTTTTGAACAGCTCGGCTGGCAAGCCATCGGCTCCTGCTGCCTTATTATTCTTCAGACGGTTTATTGCTGTCTTTACCTCATCCTGGCTGGGCGGTATACATTCAATACCATCTTCTGGAATTGGATCTGTGGCATCTTCGCCGTCATCGCTACTATCGGATACCAACAGTTTGGGAAAATGTTCTTTCCATAACCTGAGCACACTATCTGTATCAGTTACCAAATTACCTTGCTGGTCTCTACAGGAGGATGCGCCTGTACCAAAGCCATCAGTTTGATGTTTTACTCTTTGGTAGAACTTTTGGACTTCATTCTCGCTCCTGTATATCTCGATTTTTTCACACTCACGCTTTTCCATTTCTCTCTTTTTCCTGTGAAAAAGACGTTTCTCCTCCCTCTCCTTTTCTCCCGATACCTATCTTGTGCGCTACGCGTTGCTTCTGATTGTAGAGTAGTCCTATATGCCCCATTTTCGATTCCTTGGTGGAGGTCTCTGGTATCCAAGTATGGATTTTGCGGCTGTTTGCATGGAGTGGGCAATATTTTGCCATTGTGCTGATATGTTATCGGGACGAGGAGTGCTTTCATTAAGCAATTGGGCTAGTTGAGTGGAATATGCTGTGGCTATCTGTTGTGATTGCAGCTTACCGATGTCCAACTTCCGTGTTGTATCTGTTCGTGCTTTATTTGCAACGTTTAGACGGGTACGTACCTTTGCTGCAACAAGGTAGTGGTCCGAATCTATGTTTGCTCCTCGGAACGATCGTACATCCAACACGCTCGATGAATGTCTTCCATCTATCACAACATGATCAATTTGATTATTTGTTCCTTGATCTGGAGACAGCCTTTAATCTGGAGACAGGTGCCCTTATGAATATCGATATGCTTAAATCTGGTACTGCTAACTACGATGTTTTTTGCAGCTGCAAAGTCTATCAGCCTCATACCATTGTCAGATGTTTCACTGTGGAGACTGTATTTCCCGAATGTTGGGCCAAAGATATTCTCCTTTCCATTAAAATCGCATTAAAATCGCCTAGAATAATTTTAATGTCATGGTAAGGGCAACGGTTATAAGTTTCTTCGTAAAATTTATCTTTGGTCTGTTCGTGCTTGTCTTCAGTGGGAGCATGAGCGCAAATAAAGCTGATGTTGAAGAATTTTGCTTTTAATCGAATTGCAGCGAGTCTTTCATTCACTGGGGTGAAGCTGGAGACCAGATGTTTTAACCTCCGACCAACTACAAATCCGCAACCAAACTCATGCTTTGTGTCATGGCAGCTATAATGCAGTGCGTCACCTTTAGGCGGTGTTGTGATGTCTTTCCGGTTCCATCGTATTTCCTGTATGACAGTAATGTCGGCCTTGTACTTTTCAAGTACATCTGCCAATGCGTAAACTGCACCTTCCCTATAAAGAGTGCCAACATTCCAGGTGCAGAATCGCAGATCATGGTCCTTAAAACGTTTGCGGGGTTCGTCAACTTTAGAGGGTTTGTTTTTCTTTTCTTTCGTTTTTTCATAGTAGGCTGTTTTTTCTAGGGGAGGGTTACTAACCCGACGCCCAAATCCAAGTTTTTAACGTTCTTAAGGGTGAACGCGCGGCACATGTTTGCTCACTACCTTGAACGGGTGTTAAGGCAGTTCCCCTGGTGACACCACGGGGAGGTCAGTGTCCACTTGAGATGAAAGAGGGACCAAGATAAATCCTGGGCTTTGCCATGTTAAAGCCGGTCAGGACCGTTCCTTGGTATCTTCCATCCCCTACGTCACCCGAACTTTAGATTATTAATGCCAAAAATAACATTCATTCCATTTAATTATTAAAAAAGGTCACGCACAAACCACTTCGAACACTTTTTTTGGAAAAACTATTTTCAATTGCTATGATATATGGAATAATGTTATATATATGATATAAAATGATATGTATGTAATGATAAAATTGGTGAGAAACAAAAGCTTATGTTGGTTATGACTTGTGGCTTTAAAGCTTGTTTAAGTCATATATGCGCTTAAAGTGACTCCAAATTTTTTTCAAAAAAAGCTCGTATATAACAACTTTAAAAGCTTTTTGTGTCTGAGCTTTTTTATCGAATCACCTTTCAATTAAGATTTTATATAATCTTATGTAAAAACTCATCACTCTATGATACAGGGATATGAGGTTGTAAAAAAGTCATACCCCTAATACATGTACAATAGAGTGGTTTTAAAAAATAGATGTCGGATTTTTTATGCGGAAACCCCATAAGTGTTTAGTGTTGTTAGATTTTATTATTTTATTTTTTAGACAATCGGAACAATACGGAATATGTGGCCTTTATGGCAATTTCGTGAAAATTCACCCTTGGCCCCATACAAATTATTATAGAAACATTGAGGCCCCAGTGGCACGTGTTAACATATTCCGATTGTGCTCAAACTTTGGCAATCTTAATATCTAACAAAACTTTAACTTAACTACTTTAGGGGCGTGCCGGATAAAAAATTAGACATCGATTTTTTAAAACCACTCTATTGTACATGTATGCCTTATGTAGTTCTTCCTACAAATTTTAGGCGATTCCCAACAACAATTTAGCAGATGTGCCGGTGGAGCGCAGCTGAAACCAACAACAGCACGTAATGCAGGCAAATATGGTATTAGTCGCAATTGAAAACTCTCTTTTGTTGCTTCACTGTCCGATTCCTGAATAAAGGATCTTCCTTTTTAATAGTATTACGGTACGAATAAATCACAAGATTGGGTTTTCAGATTCAGTATGCTTTGGCAAATTCTGGTTGCTTTATTTCTGTGGACGTCTTTCTATTTTAATGGCTGACAACGAATGATAAATTCAATAGTTCATAATGCATTCATTTCACTCTCTTCAACGAGTAGACCGTCTTACAAAATATCCCATGATCGAGCACAGTGTGGCCACCTTCAAATACCCATCCGGAGTTGCCATCAACACCATAGCAGACCAATTCACGGCACGTCACGAAAGTGTACATCCCGGCCACCTTTCAGGACTAGGAAGTTCTGAAATTAGCTCTACAAGCATGAAAAACACAGATAAAAGAGAAACACAAAAAATTAGTATGAAATGTAAGTTGGTGCAAAATTAATATGCACGTAAATTAGAACTTTAATTCAATATCGAAATCTTCAAAATTCAACAAAAAAATGAACGATATTTCCAACTAATTAAAATCCAATACAAAAAAATAGCTGTCATTTCAAAAAATGCAATATGAAATATGCTGTAAAAGAGTAAAAAACAAAAATAAATTTTCTCATGGTTAAAGCAATAATACGTGATGCCTTACAAAGAACTAGGGGGAGTAAATCCCAGATATGACATATCCAAAAATAGTGAACTGCGCTAGGGGTTTTCCAAAGGTGCCTCCATTTACTCCATTTCGAATAATTTTTGAGTACAAATCACCTCCTAAAGTTAAATGAACTGGCCCCGCTGTGTGAAAGTGTTCGTCAGCTAACTGCAAACCAGGAAACTCATCCACAATCCGGACATCAACTGACCTTTTCGGAGTCACAATGGTGTGATTACGACGCATCTCAGCATATGTCTCGACCGTGGTTGACATGCCATGATTACCTCGTAATTGAAGAAGATACCTGGTTTTATTACCGACCCGTATCACCCTTTGGCCCATTCTTTTAAACAATGACTCGTCTATTATAGAATTCTCAACGCTAGGGTCAATTAAAGCACGTTCATGTATGTAACGATCGTTGAAAACAATTTTGACGATTGCCGTCGCCCTCAATAACACAGTTTCCCGTAGGCTATATGTTGGGATTACATCTTTTGACGTCGTATTCCTTCTCGAATCTTGTTTTCCCTTGCGACCTTTGTACGGAACCATTTCGCTCGAAGGCGTCTTAGGGGATATATCATGAGACGAACTGGGTCCCTTTGTAATTGCATGTTTGGACGAACTAGGTCCCTTATGCGATGGCTGCCTGGACGAACTAGGTCTTGGCTCAGAAGAAGAGTCGGACGTACGAGGTCCTGCCTCTGGCTGGGACTTGGACGATCTTGATCCTTTGCCAGCATCTTTCACTAATACCCCAGACGAACGAGGTCCGGGTTTGTGAAGCAGAGTATGGTGCAAATCCGCGCATTTTCTGCACTTTCCAATACTTTTACACGTGCGCCAGGTGTGATCATGTGCCAGACAACTAGCACAATGTTTATAAATGGAAACGGTCTTCATCCTTTCACTATAGTCCATATCCAAAAACTTGCGACAAAATCTCAAAGGGTGATCCTCAAGGCAAACACGGCAAACGATACGTTTTTTGCTCAAGCGATTCTCGGCATTGTATTTCTTAGCTTTAACCATGATGCTAGAATAAATAAAATGATATTCAGTTAGTTGGTAATACAACGAGCTTGACTATAGGTCGAACTATCAACCCACGCTCAGTCTTAACCTCGGCAACACGCACTAGCTGATCGACGCCTGGCAATACTATAGTAATACGACCTAATCTCCATTCATTAGGTGCGACATTATCCTCTTTAACAACTACCATGTCGTTCACCTTCACATTTTCTTCCGGGATCTTCCACTTGTTCCTTCTCGTTAACTCCTTCAAGTATTCGGTTTTCCAACGGAGGCACAGCCGTTGGTTCAATGCTTTGACCCTCTGCCATCGATTTACGATCGACTCTGGTGCTTCGTATACGTTTGGCTCGGGGGGAGACAACAAGGGTCCCCCTATTAAAAAGTGTCCTGGTGTCAGAACGTCCAATGACGATATATCATCGGATAAGGGGCATAATGGCCTCGAATTGAGACAGGCTTCTACGCGAGCCAAGAGAGTAGCAAATTCTTCAAAAGTGTATTTGAGATTACTTGCTATTCTTCTAAAATGATGTTTAAAGGACTTTACACCAGCCTCCCATAAGCCACCCATATGGGGTGCGCTTGCTGGGTTAAAGTGCCAACTGATGCCATGTGTCGCGTACGTCTGTGTGAGTTCTGGCCGAACCATTTTAAGAAACTCGCGAAATTTTGCTTTTAAAGTTTTAGAAGCCCCAACAAAATTAGTGCCATTGTCCGAATACATTTCCTTGGGACAACCGCGACGGGAAACAAAACGAGAGAATGCCGCCAAAAAAGTAGCGGACGACAAGTCACTCACTGCCTCCAAATGAATGGCGCGTGTAGCAAAACACACAAAAAGGCAAACGTACCCTTTGGTTATCAAACATGCCCGACCAGTATAATTCTTTATATCATATGGTCCTGCGAAATCTACACCGGTTCGTGTAAAAGCTCTATCCAGTATTGTTCTCGAGACAGGCAGAGAAGCCATTAATTGACATCGAGCTTTTTTCGCCATTATTGTGCAAACTCTACAACGATTTAAAGACCATCGAATCAAGTTTTTGGCCCTTCGAATCCAAAATTCTGTTCTCAACACCCGCAGCATCAATTGATTACCCCCATGCAACGTGGTTTGATGTATAAAATTTATCAAAAGTCGCGATAGTCTACAAACATAAGGTAAAATCAAAGGATGCTTTTCACAATTCGATAATAATGTGGCATTACCTAACCGGCCACCAACACGCATTAAACCCTTTGTGTCAACAAATGGATTTAAAGACAATAATGGACTTTTTGGGGAAATAGGCTGACCAATCGACAACCGGTAATACTCGTCATTAAAATACGCCTTCTGAGCGACAACCACTAGACGTTCCTTTACAATTTGAAGCTCTTCGGAGCATAAAGATTCATTGGAGAAACATTTTTTTCTCTTAAGACTGTCTATAAAACGAAATACATAAGCCATCCGACGTAGTGCCTTCGGATAGGAAGAAAAACAATCAAGGACATCCTCATAGTTCTTAAAAAATGTCGAAAAAGATTTTACTTTCCTCTCTTCTTCCTCCGTACGAAATTCAACATCCATGGACTCCCATTGTACTTCTGAAGATTTCAACCAAGTGGGTCCATGCCACCAAAGCGATTCATCTACCAGATCCTGGGGTCGAATACCTCTACTTATCAGATCTGCTGGATTAAATTCAGACTTAACATGTCTCCAGTTATCTTTGCCAACATTTTCAACAATTCTGGACACCCTATTTGCAACAAAAGTAGTCCATACACTAGGTGGCTTCTGAAGCCAGGCCAGAACGACCATGGAGTCCGACCAACAATAATATTTAGTATTCTTTTCATCCAAACATAAGTCGGATCTAACGGAACCCATTAACTCCGACAACAAAACAGCTCCACATAGTTCTAGCCTAGGCAGCGAGACAACTTTTAAGGGGGCAACTCTTGATTTTGCTAATAGTAAGTGAGACTGTATCATCCCATCATCATAGACAACCCGAACATACACACAAGCTCCATAAGCTTTTTCAGAAGCATCTGAAAAACCATGAACTTCTACTCGGGAGCTGGGCTTAAATCCTATCCACCTAGGAATCTTGATACGATTTAATGATAAATAGTCCGATATGAATTGATTCCACTTCCGGCTACTTCCCTCATTCAATCCCTGGTCCCATCCCGTTCCATCTTTCCATATCTGTTGCATTAGCATCTTATATATAACAGGACCTAGCCAACCTGCGGGATCAAATAGGCTAGCAATTGTCGACAAAACTTCTCTTTTCGTAAAAGTCTCCTTTATTTGTATGGGCTTGACACAAAAATAGAAAAAATCGTCTCTAGCATTCCATCTAATGCCGAGAGTTTTTGCGCTACAGTCATCATCGAAATCTAAAAAGTGTTCATTGAGAAGATGGTCGGAAGGTAACCCATGCAAAATCTTCTCTTCATTTGAAGTCCATTTTCTCATAGAAAACCCAGCGGAAGACAAAGCTCGAATCAACTGATCTCTAGCTTCTATTGCTAATTTTACATCATGAGCTCCAGCCAGAGCGTCGTCCACATACATCATGTGACGTAAAATTTTCGCAGCTAAAGGCATGTCCTTTTCAACATCGGCTGCCAACTGAAGCAAAGTTCGGATGGCCAAAAAAGGTGCACAATTAACACCAAACGTCACTGTTTTCAGCTCGAACTCCTTTAAAACATCTTTAGGGTCCTTTCGAAAAAATATCCTTTGGAATTTAGTATGATCCTGATATAACCAAATTTGGCGATACACCTTTTCTATATCACCATTAAACACATATCGGTAGAAACGCCACCGAATAATCAGCAACATTAGGTCGTTTTGTAAAATGGGACCCGGATATAGAGTATCATTTAAACTCAGGCCCGTAGTAGTCTTACTAGAGGCATTAAAAACCACTCTGACTTTGGTTGTAGAACTTCCCGGCTTGATTACAGCATGATGAGGTAGATAAAACGAACTTGGATCTTTCTCGGGATCGGTAATCTCTCTCATATGACCTAATGTCTCATACTCCTCAAGTACCCCATCGTATATGCGCTTGAATTCTGGTTTTTTAGATAGTGAAGTCTCATTTCTTAAAAATTTTCTAGATGCCCTTATTTTAGATGAACCAAGACCCTTTCCATTTTCAAATTGAGGTTTAAATGGCAAATAAACGACATATCGACCATCTGGTAACCTTTCAGTGGTCTTTTTTAGACTTCCTCACAATATTCTTCATCGGGGCTGTATTCCGAAACTCTAGGTGGCTCTTCTAACGTCCAAAATTTCTCCAAAAGTTTGTCTACCTCTACAGCAGTACAAAAAGAAACGAAGGTTGTAAAAGCCCCAGCTTTTGGGCTTGAAATGGGTCCCGTAAGTACCCAACCGAAAATAGTTTCTTGAGCAACAAGGGATCCTAATACGTTTCGTTGAACGCCACTCAAAATGATCTGCGGATAAATATCTCCGCCAATTAAAATATCAACTTGCTCGCTCCTAGCGAATTTTGGGTCTGCCAGAGGTAGGTTTCCCAGTGAGAAGGTATCGGGAAGGTCTAGAGTGTGACTCGGTAGTCTCCCCGTCAACCGTGGCAGAACTAACCCAGATACTTGTACCACAAAGTTATCGTTATGGGGAGACTTAAGAAAACGTACATTGTTTCTCACTTGCCCCGCTAATGCATCATTTAAACCAGAAATGCTCGCATGTATCTTCTTAACAGGAAGATTCAGACGCCTTTGTAATTTCTCGGAAATAAATGTAGCCTGAGAGCCCGAATCAATCAGCGCTCTCGCCGTGAAAACTACCCCGTCTACTTCAATAAGCACAATGGCTGTCCCTAATAGAACTTGCCTTTGAGTAGTAACGAAACAATTTTGTACTCGAGATTCACTATTAGACGAACTCATTATTGTCTGCCGACTTGTACCTGGTTGAGCATCCAAATTTGCAATCGTTTCTCTTGTTGGCTGTTTGGATTCTCTATGCAACAGAGTGTTATGTTTTAGGTGACACTTAGAGCAGCTCATTTTATTCGTGCATTGAATAAGTTTGTGATTGCAACTAAAGCAGTTAATGCAGAGATTGTTTCTCTTAACAACAATAAATCTCTGCTCTTGGTTCATCCCTAAAAACTTGGGACAACATTTCAACAGGTGATCTTGCGAACAAACAAAGCAATGCTTTTTATTTATGTACGCTTGGTAGGACTTTACCTTTTTGGGTAATCGAGAAGCATTATGAAAATCTTTCCCTGTTGATGTTTTTGCATCTAAAGAGTGTGTTAGGTCATAAACCGTTTCTAAAGACTGGAAACGGGCTGTTAAAAACTCGTCCAGATCAGACCATTTGCATATCTCGGTTTTATTCTTTACGGTCTGTTCCCATAGCGATAGTGTGGTTTTTGGCAATTTAGTTGAACATTGAAACACAAAAATTGGGTCCCAACTTTCTATATCAATTTTGTGTAACTTCAGTGCCGCGATGCAGTTATTAATATCCCTCTGAAGTCGATTAATTTCCCAAGCAGACTCATTCTTAACAGATTCCAAGCTAAAAAGGATCTTCAACTGACTATTTACTAAGATCCGTTTATTTTCATATCTTTCCTTTAGGTTAGTCCAGGCATTTTCAAAACCGTGATTCGTCAAACGAGATTTCTTAACAATTTCTAATGCTTCCCCTTGCGTACTTTGACGCAAATAGAATAATTTTTCCACTGGAGTGATGGATGTGCAATCAATATATACAGCCTTAAACATATCCCGAAACGAGGGCCACGACAAGTAGTCGCCGTGGAAAATTTCAGTAGTGCAAGGGGGCAGACGTAAACGGTGGTCAGCCAAAGTATTTCCCGAGCGTTCTCTTTGCTGGTTTTGATTAGGACTACTCATTGTAGATGAAAGACTAATTTGATGTGCAAAAGACTGAGATAATTCGCCCATTTGCGCTGCGCAACTCATGTAGGCCTCCCTACATTGCCGATAAATACCTGAGATTTCCTCTTTATCGTCACTGCACTCCATACAAACATTTTCGTAGGCTGTATTAATTCTCGCCCACAATCGGTTGAGCTCAACCTTTCGAGGTTCAACAATAAACATAGTTACGTCCCCCCTTGGCATGGAATTGAATTCGGTTTCAAATTCTAGTAATAATGTGGAAAGGGTTTTGAATTTTAGGATAAACTTTGATTCTGCCATTTTTGTTACTTCAAGTAGGCTTCAACCGTCAGACAAATTATCAAAGAATAAATTTTAAGCAGCCAAACTATCAATCAATTTATTGACTTATCACAAACAAATCCAATATCCGTTTCCTTTATGTATTAAAAAATAAATTTGCCCCCAAAATAGGATTTATTTTTTTTCGTATACTCGATATTCTGTAATAAGTATTACAAAATACTACTGAGTGTTGTTCTTTTGCACAAATTTATATATGCAAGTGTATAATTTATATATGCAAGTGTATAATTAAAAGTCGCAGACTAAGTTTATTCAGTAATATGTAGCAAGTAAAAGACAAAACTACTGCTTTCAAATAATTATTAAGGGGAAAAAATAGACGAGTAAAAGTATAATAAAAACTGTGAGGGACAACCCACCTTTTCATTACAGGTCTCCTAAGATCCAATGTAAATGCCGCTTCCAATATCAATTGTAAATAATAATAACAAACACCGAAAAATTTTCACAGGTGACCATAAATCTGATTGATGAGGATACAACAAATATATTTCGGAATATATAAATAAGCAGGGAAGAAACTCGCACTATTTAAATAAATGTAAACTCTCAATCAGCGCAAAAAATTATACCGCCAATTAATCCGTCCGTCCACTTCACGGTTTGACAAACGGAAGTTATTCTATTAATTTTCCACACTATTAGCACAACACCGACGCGAAATAATTTACTTTTTTCCTTGTGTTTATCTATTCTAGATTTCACTGTATTATTTCTTATATTTTTCAACTTCTTGATAAAATAAGTTCTAGCGAGGCGAAAATCAAAACAAAACTGAATAAGAAGAAGAGAAATGAGTTAACTAAACTAATAGCAGCCAGGTTATACTAGTCAAATGTCAACTAACTGTGACGACGTTGCCAGATCAAAACCTTTAGATTACAAACCGTTATACTCCCAACAGTGTGGTGGAAAAAGTGATAGAAAATATTGATGACAAAACATTAATTTTCTTTATAAAAAAATAAGAAAAAAAAAATGTTTTAAATTTCACGATAGTGTTACCTGATTACTGCCACAATCCAATGATAGATGAAAAGTGTTTCTCGTGCTCCAATATCCGGCTCGAAGGACGTTGTAGTTCTTCCTACAAATTTTAGGCGATTCCCAACAACAATTTAGCAGATGTGCCGGTGGAGCGCAGCTGAAACCAACAACAGCACGTAATGCAGGCAAATATGGTATTAGTCGCAATTGAAAACTCTCTTTTGTTGCTTCACTGTCCGATTCCTGAATAAAGGATCTTCCTTTTTAATAGTATTACGGTACGAATAAATCACAAGATTGGGTTTTCAGATTCAGTATGCTTTGGCAAATTCTGGTTGCTTTATTTCTGTGGACGTCTTTCTATTTTAATGGCTGACAACGAATGATAAATTCAATAGTTCATAATGCATTCATTTCACTCAATCTCTTCAACGAGTAGACCGTCTTACAAAATATCCCATGATCGAGCACAGTGTGGCCACCTTCAAATACCCATCCGGAGTTGCCATCAACACCATAGCAGACCAATTCACGGCACGTCACGAAAGTGTACACCTTATATGGTAAAAACCAAAAATGTTTTACAATCGATGAATACGCGTGAATTTAGGCGGATCTAATGAGCCCTTCTGCGATCGAATCCATCCACTAAAACCACGCATATAGATACCTTGGAAATAGGAAAATCAGCAAAAATATATTTTGAGAAATCCGCGAACTAAACCGCGATTTTCTTTAAAAATTTTTATAAAAATGGAATCCTTTATAAGCGATTATAATATTTGCGAAAACGCGTGTCATAAATTACAAAGATACGCGAGTAATATGGGTCTTTTACTTAAAATAGAATGTGGAGGCACATCCGCGGTTCTTGAAGAATCTATTTGAAATAGGTGTATATTGACGGATGCGCATCAAAATCGTATGCACATTGCGCGACTTTTATCCACTTTAAGGTTTTTGGCATGGCATGGCGAGATGCAACTGACGGCATACAATGGCCACTGAGTTAAACATCGAAATATGCATAGATATTGAAAGAGATTGATTCGCTGTATCCAAAATCGGATGCGCATCAACCGACTTTAACTAATTCGCGAATAACAAGCTTTTTAATTTTCATATTTTTTGAATGATTGTAACTTCAATATTACTCTTAATTTCCTATCCTTATAAATTATCACATTAAGCAGTTAAGCTCTCGTGAAGGCAAACTATATTTCTTGATGAAGTTTTAGCAGTATACATTAATTATTCTATAGGATTTTAGCGAAATAGTTGTAGAACTTCCGAATATTTATACCCTACACCACTATGTGGAAATGGTATTATAAGTTTGTTTTGTTAAAAATTCATGTAACACCGCGAAATAATCGTCGGAGACCCCCAATGTGGTATACCAATCTTCATATCTCGACGAGATAAAGCGATTTTGAGATGTGTGTCCGTCCGTCTGTCCATTATAAATTGTAATCAAACTACAGGCCGCAATTATGGACCGATCGCCACGAAATTTTGTGTGGAGGTCCGGTTCAGACCAGAATAGATCCCTATTTTTGAAATGGACCAAAAACGTAATATTTATACCATTTTGTAACGGCTCTGTAGGTCGCAATAATAGTCCGATCAACGCGAAATTTTAAATAAGGTAAGAGTACATGACAAAGATGAAGCTTGCAGTTTGAGATGGCGATCAGGTAATATTTAGAGGGTTAAATGGGAAAAGTGCAGTTTGAGGACCAGTCTCGGATCTATTTGAATTTTTTTGAAGAAGGTTCTTTTCACTGTCCCTATTGAAACTGTACAAATTTTCCAGAGTAAATCCATACTTCCTGAGATAATGGTCCAAATGTCCAAAAAATAATTCTTAAACTTTTTCAAAAATCAGAAGTTAGCTTACTAAAATTGATTTTTTATAGCCATACATTACGATACTTACAGATTCCACGTATTTTGAAGCAAACTCGTTATACAAAATCAATATATTTTTTATACGGCATAATTTTTGTGTTTGTTCCTTTTTTTGGTCAGATGCTGAGGGTATATCACCGTTAGCGCAGCTGACTTATACTATCTCCCTAGGTGTGTAATTGAATATGAATAATTTTGGGATTTATAAATTTGTTTGCATGCAAATTATTGGAATTTCTATTCATTATTAGTTATTTCTACCGGTATAAAATATATGTTTGATATCACAATATATAACCACAATGACCTATTTTCGAAATGTTCTGAAAATCACTGCGTGCATTATCAAGCATATGTGAGGTACAAGTGCACAATTTTTGGACGATAGATCTTCAATAAACTCACAATTTTCACAAATATCAAATATCAGAGATATGGCAAATTGCATTGTATATATATTTATATTAGGTGTATTCCAAAAAGGAACCTGATATTTAAAGACAATTTAAAGATGTAGCAGTAGATGCTAATCAATGTGAATTTTCCAATTTTGGCATATGTACATATGTTTTAGAAATGTATAATGTATATAATTGTTCCACAAACATCCAAGTAGGGACAAGGGAGGCTTCTCCCATATCAATAGATTCATAAAAGGTCATTGATATGTGACCTAGTTTTTATCGCCGAATCCGAAAGGCGTGTCCTAAATTGCCACTTCTAGAGAAGTTTTTCATGGCTGAAATACTCAGGAAATATCGCCAACATTACCAAGGGGTACTTTGCCACCGTTAAAAATTGGATGTTGCCAGGCCTGGGAATCGAAACCGGACATTCAGCGTGCAAGGCAGTTTCACATAGCTAATTCCTAGAGGTTATGGTGTAGGGTATCACATGGTCGGCCCCGTCCGACTATAGCCTTTGCTTACTTGTTTTTTCTATTTTGTCTAACCGAACCAAAAAAATATATTTCTTTTGTTGTTGCTATAACATGCAATTTATAAAGCCAATGTTCATAATTTTGGTTTCATATTTTTTTCGCTTTGTGTAGATTTTTAATTTATTTGTTAGAGGTTTATACGGACTCTGAGGTAGTAAATTTAGATTTGCTCTCAGATTTTTTTAATAAAAACTAAAAACAAATTTTAGAACTTATGGTGCATCTACGGATGGATATCAAATGCTATTACAGATATATGCATACACTTTCTCAATACAACAAATAAGAAATGTTAAAATATTTTTTCTTTATAAGAGATTAAAAACCGCTATAACTTTTGCGCGCATCGGCCAATTCTGTGAACGCGAACAGATTTGAAACCAGAATTTTTTTCCTTAACCTCTCTCTATACCTTAAATTGTAGATGTGCTCGCAAAATTTTTTTTTAATTTTTTTCAAATTGAATTGTAAAGGAAATTTGTTTTTTACCATACATACTAAACTTATTGCAAATTTGCAGTTGTGAGGTATTTTTGAAGCAACACGCAGCGTCGCCAGACGTCATTTGACATTATTTTTGGAAAGTTTGACAGTTTTTACCCTAAGCGTTGAGTTGTTTATAGTTGTGACTTGAAAAAATCACTTAGCAAAAAATGGAATTTACTTGTAAACATTTCCTCCGATAATTTTTCACAACTTCCGACTCAGAGTGCATCGATAAAATTAAATCTTTGTATGGCGATAAAGGACTATCCCATAATTAATTGTTCCACAAACATCCCAGACGGGACAGGGGAGACTTCTCTCATATCAATGAGTGCACCCCGATTCATATTAACTCAATGATATGGGACCTACTGTTTATCGCCGAGTCCGAACGGCGTATCTTCCGACACCACTTTATAGAGAAGTTTTACATGGCTGAAATACTCAGGAAATGTCGCCAACATTACTGAGGGGTATTTTGCCACCGTTGAAAATTTTGATGTTGCCTGTCCGGGGAGTCGAACCCACGACCTTCTGCGTGCAAGGCGGGTGTGCATACCATTGCACCACGGTGGCACCCAATCCTATAGCACAATGAAAAACTGGTTTAATTAATTTAATCGTGGCCGACACTCGCCAAAAAAACGAAGTTCCTGAGGGTCGTCCAAAAACGGCCGTTGTGCCAGAAAAAAATTTAGCCGTGTGTGAATGGATAATGCAAGAAAGCAGTGCTATATACCGTGAGATAGAGGCAACCAACTAACATTTGATATTACATGAACACTTGGCGGCAAAAGTCAAAAAATGTCATATGACGCCTGGCGACATTGCGTGTTGCCTAGGCCAGAAGGTTTTTTAGTGACCCTCGTATGTGTGTCTGGTTACTTGAAAGTTCTTGCTAGCAGATATGTCTCCAGCAAAAACTTGCAAGTTTTCAATGAAAAACAGAGCGTTGACAGAGAACGAATGAGTTAACAGGCAAACTTCTGTAACAATTTGTACAAATTGTTGCAAGCTTTTGAGTAACCAGACAGACCTAATATCAGCAACTGGTATGGTGGGATGCAAGGCACATTTATAGAAGGTGGAAGTGACAATCAGCTGTATTTTTACTTTTTTTTTTGTAAATTTGGTAATAGGGTCTACTCATGAAATTTGAAACTTCGAAGTTTGCTACCATGAAATACTTCTTTTCATCCTAAACGTGTAATAAAAATGATCTACGACAGTTCTGAATGCTTTATATTAACATTTAGATTCAAATTTGTTATATTTTAGAGGATTTTCAAATTGTATTTATGATTTTCCTGAGAACATTTTTAGAACGACCCTCTATTATTCAATATTTTCTTTGACATTAAGTTTTCTATAACAACAATGATGTTTTTGTAAATTTGTTAGTTTTTGTAATATTCATGCATCAGCCTTAAATGTGCCTCGGTGGGATGTCTTTGTTCAAATTTATTTAACAATGTAAACCCAATTTCACAAACTGTATTTTAATTACTTTTGCATGTCCCCCAAACACATATAGATACTCGTACATAGATGTTTCAACATTTAATATATTTTAAATATCGATGCAGCAGTTGATTTAAACTGCTCTTTCATTCATTCATGTACGTAAATTGCTAGCATTTATCAGAACTTGATGAATAAAAAGTCACCAATCAAGCGAACAATAAAAATGTTAACATGTTTTAAAGTGGCTTTTGTTGGCGATAAGTCATTTGTTAAATATTTTATGTCATTTTAGATGTACAACTAAAACTGTGATGTACTACTGTACATGTAAAATGTACATTGTACATATGTATACTAGAAAGACTGGCGGGAAGCAGGGTAAGTCCACATATGAGTAAACTAGCAAAGTGCCCGCTACATCGTATGAGGAAAGGATATAGAAAAACAAATAAACAATATTCAATATTGAAATGTTGAACGCTGAAAATGTTGTTGAACTAATACCTATTTGATTTGATATTTAATTTTATTTAAGTACTGTTTGTTCCACATCAGTTCTATATTCAAAAAAATCAGCCGCATCTCACCCTCACACATCAACGGCAACCAGATTGTGAGATATTTTAATTAAGGGCTGGCTTTCTGTCCTCAGGAGGTAAAAACGTTCTTGTAAAAAATTACCATCTAGGTCTACAATTCCAAATAAATTTACTAAAACGTTCAGAATAAACAACGAATTTTGTTGAAGATATAGAAACCGTCTTTGCGTTCAAATACAACCAATGGTACAATACCAGATCAAAACCCAGGACCTTGTCTCAAATCTTATAGCTTTAGTCCTATTTATTCGCCCAATACCTATGGTATCACATGTATAAACATGTCATACATTTTAAGTGGGAATTTACATAACCATTCTGATTTAATCCCAACAGTTCCTTCAATATCAGTGCTTCAATGTTAAGTACTATTTAGTACATCTAACAAGTTTATTGTATATTACTCTTTGGAACTTTACGTACATTAGTAGTATTATTTCAAATTATATAATTCTAAATTTATAGTACTTTTCGTAGCCTTATAGCAGGTATTTCATTTATAATTTCAGAATTTGTACGCATTAACTCGATTATGCAATACCAAAATGGTACAAAATTTAGTACTATTCGAATACCTGGGTATACGCTTCAAAAAATACCTCCTTACTTCAACCCAATATGCCAACCGCGATTCTCATTTCCAGCTCTATCTGTTCCTACAAAACCAATTATAGTACTGTCTAGTAGTTTACATATGGGGATTTCTGAGTGAAATCGGACACTTTGTCAATATGAGGTTTTTGACTTCCTTTATTTTTTGCTGTGGCGATGCTGCTGATTAACAAAACTTTTTAGTATATTTTCAGATTTTTTTTGACTAACGGTTCCAGAGATATTGCGCCTTGAAAAAGCCAAATTCTGTAAAAACTGCATGCAAAGAAATACTCATAACTTCTTTAATATTGGTCCAAATGGGACCATCTTTTTTTTGATTTGTTTGTTTTTTTATCAGCTATCGAAAGAAATATTTAAAAGAAAAATGCACAGTGGGCTTCAATGCAAATTTCGGGATTTAATATTTAAAATCAATTTTTAAAAATGATTGCACCCTTCGATTTTTTCAAAAAAATTTTATGTTAAACTACGTTCAATTGCAAAAATTTTAAGCCCTATGTGGCAATGGGATTCGGACGATTACTATTTTTTCTGAATTTTTTAAAATTTGTCAATACAATTTTTCCTTAATACCCTTGTCCAAAATTTGTATTTCCTGTATTTTTAAAGCTAAGAGTACATATTTATCATTATATATTATATATTTATCATAAAAAATAGAAAAAAATCCACAGTGGACTTTAATGGAATTTTCGCTGATGAATTTTCAAAATCGAAAAATGACGCAAATTTTAAGATGTTTGAGATAAATTCATAAATATAAAATCAAAACAAATATTTATAAATGAAACTTTTAATTTTTTTAATAAAATAATAAATTTTGGACAAAGGTATAAAGGAAAAATTGTATTGACAAATTTTAAAAAATTCAGAAAAAATAGTAATCAACCGAATCCCATTACCACATAGGGCTTAAAATTTTTGCAATTGAACGTAGTTTAACATATAATTTTTTTGAAAAAATCGAAGGGTGCAATCATTTTTAAAAATTGATTTTAAATATTAAATCCCGAAATTTGCATTGAAGCCCACTGTGCATTTTTCTTTTAAATATTTCTTTCGATAGCTGATAAAAAAACAAACAAATAAAAAAAAAGATGGTCCCATTTGGACCAATATTAAAGAAGTTATGAGTATTTATTTGAACATAGTTCTTTAAAAATGCGATAATTTCAATAGGCGATATCTCTGTACCGTTGGTCAAAAAATAATTTTAAAATATGCTAAAATGTTCTGTTGACTAGGGGCATAAATTGAATCAAAAACAATTGAAATCAAAAATTACTTTTCTCCGAACTGTCCGATTTCACTTGGAATTCCCCATATACAGTATAGTCTCGATAATCCGGACAACGCGGTAATCCGGACTCCACATTTTTTTACATTGTAGACTCTGTAATCCGGACATCACATATTTTTCTTACCTCGATAATCCGGACATCAATATTTTTTTCTTATATAGCACATTAGATTCTTATTTATTTCATTGGCATTTTCGTTCTTAACAATAACAATTGGTGTACAAATAAGAAAAAATAAGTTTTTCAAGGTTTTTGGTCCAAATCTCGACTTACTAGATAGTCACTGTTAACTCAGTTATAGAGTCAATATGGAATTAACTATTTGAATCTGTCAAATGATTTTCCTACCGTTCAAGCATTGATGAATAGCTATAATAAACAACAATATTTAATTTTTTTTTTTTAAATTTTCTTTGAACGAAATTTCCACACATCTTCAAAGAAATAATGGAATATTAAAACTTTATTTTAAACCACTGTGGCTACAATATTAAAAATATTAAAAAAGGACTAATTGTAATCTATTTCGAAAAATATATATATATTTGAAATTAGTTTTCTGTTTGGGCTTTTCATTAAAACTTATTTTAATTAAATGCATATTTTAATTGAATGAAGGTAGTTTAGATATTTTATTGAATTTATTTTCATTTGAATTTTTGTGTACGTAGATACATATGTACGCGTCCATATGTATTTTTTGCAAACGTCATAAAAACCACCGCACAGCACACAGGTCATAAACAAATGTTCATTTATTATATATGGAAAAGTTTTCTAACCTAATGCATTTTACATTCGCTGTGCACCCGAAAAAAATGGGAAATGGAAAATGGAAGATAATCATATTTGAAAAATGTAGCCATGGTAACCTGGTACAGACCAAATGATGATTTTTTAAAATAGCTTGTATTATCGATAGTAATTTGTATGGACCCATTAGAGTTTGTTTTAATCAAACTACAGGTTGCATTTGCTGAAAGATGAAATGAGACTTATGTAAATCGATAAAGCTTATATATGTACATACATATATTGTCAGCCCATCTTATGTCCCAAATCAAAACAAGAATTTGTACATAATTATGTTTGGACGACAAGTTTTGATTGAAATCGGTTTTGATGCAAATAGGACCCCATATATGTATGTATGTTCCCTCTGATATTATGCTTAAACTTTGGGCAAAAATCGTACTTGTTATGACCAATTTGAACGCATTGTCGGCTCATAGCTCTAGCTCAACGATACCAAGCAACGGCCCTGACCGGCTTTAACATGGCAAAGTCCATGCTTTATCTTGGTCCTTCTCTCATCTCAAGTGGACAATGACCTCCCCCAAGGTATCACCTGGGGAGCTGCCTTTAACTAACATGTGCCTCGCGTTCACCCATAAAAACTATAAAAACTTGGGTTGGGGCGTTGAGTTAGCAACACTCCCCCAGCAAAAAGCATCCTGCTATGAAACAAGTAAGACCGGCGTTAAGTTCGGCCGGGCCGAACTTGTTATACCCTCCACCACGAGTTGTATGGAAGTAAAGTGGAACAATTATACCAAAATTTCAGCAATTTCGGTAAAACAATGTGGCTAACCTTCAAAATACCGAAATTCAGGAAGTACCGTTCTATGGGAGTTATATCAACACGTCGATCTATACCTAAAATTTTTGGCGGGAAGTTTTTTAGATTCAAAGAAGATTAAATACCAAATTTCCAGTATTTCTGAAAGATAATGTGGCTAAAACATTCAAAATACCGAAAATCAAGACGTACGCTTCTATGAAGGATATAGGAAGACGTGGAACTATACTGATAAATCTCTTCCGGAATATTTTATAACCCCATGGAAGACTAAATGACAAATTTCAGTCTTTCAGTGGGATTCAGTCACAAACCTCAGAATTACGAAAATCGGGATTTCAGACCTGTACCGAGAAATTTCATATGTAAATGTTTTTACCTCCAATGTAGACTAAATACCAAATTTCAACCATTTCGATGGATTATTGAGGCCACAACCCTCAAAATATCGAAAATCGGGAGGTACCATTCTATTGGAGCTAAATGAAGACGTGGACCTGGGGGAAAGTCTTATAACACCAACGTGGACCAGGCGTGGACCTGTATCGACAAAGCTGGGGGAAAGTTTTATACCACCAACGAAGTCTAAATATCAAATTTCAGCCATTTCGGTGGGTTATTGTGGCCACAACCTTCAAAATACCGAAAATCGGGATGTACCGTTCTATGGGGGCTAAGTGAAGGCGTGGACCTGTACCGACAAATTTCTGGGGGAATGTTTTATACCACCAACGAAGTCTAAATACCAAATTTCAGTACCGAGAGAAAAGGAGAGAGAAGAAACGTCTTTTCCGCAGGAAAAAGAGAGAAATGGAAAAGCGGAGTGTGAAAAAATCCAGAGCCAGAATGAAGTCCGGAAATCTTACCAAAGAATAAAACATCAAACTGATTGGTGACTGATACAGATAGTGTGCTAGGCGTATGGTAAGAGCAAACTGTTGATATTCAATACTATCGAAGACGATGAAAACACCACAGATCCAATCCGAGAAGAAAGTACTGAATTTATACCGCCCGGCCAAGGTGAGGTAAAGAGCCAATGGCTTATCAGCCTAGCTGTTCAGAACCGGAGGCGACACGCTGATAAGGTGTATTCTTCAGCTAGTTAGCACCATCTGGCATCCTGTGTCCCATCCGCAAGAAAGGAGATAAGACTGCATGCTCTAACTACATGGGCATAAGTCTTCTCCCTATTGCCTAAAAGATAGTGTCAGGGATGCTGTGCGAACGATTAAAGCCTATGATCAACGAAATAATTGGACCAAACTAATGCGGCTTTAAACCTGGCAAGTCCACTATGACCAGATATTTACCCTGCGGCAAATCCTAGAGAAGACCCAAGAGATACAAATCGACATCTACCATCTGTTTGTCGATTATAAAGCAGCCTTCGACATCCCCCTTCGTTCAAAGGTATTTCAAGACATGTCTAAATTTGGTATCCCCGCAAAGCTCATACGGCTTTGAAAGATGACATTAACTAATACTCGGTCCTCATTTAAAACAGGAAAGAACCTCTCCGAAGAGTTTATTACGAAAAGAGGTTTCAGACAAGGAGACGGCCTCTCGTGTGACTTATTCAACATTCTGTTGGAAAAGGTTATACTAGATGCGAAGGTCAAAAAAGTGGCACAATATATATAAACAGCCATATGTTACTTGCTTATGCCGATGACATTGACATCATGGGTAGATCGGAAAAGGAAGTAACTGATACCTTTGCAAAAGTCGAAAGGGAATCTGCTAAAGTGGATCTGGCGGTAAACGGCGAGAAAACCAAGTTGATGGTGTCGACGCGCAATGCGCCCATAGAGCTCGGACCAACTGTTGAAGTTGGTTCCTATAATTTTGAGGTAGTAAAAGGCTTCGTCTACATCGGCACCGCCGTAAACACAACAAGCAACATCAGTTGTGAAATAAAATGAAGAATTGCATTAGCCAACAGATGCTACTTTGGCTTAAGTAAGCAGTGTAAAAACAAAGCCACATATCGTCAAACAAAAATAATGGTTTACAAAACACTGATACTACCCGTGCTGATGTATGGTTCCGATGCCTGGGTACTTGCGCAAGCAGACATGGCAGTGCTTGGTGTGTTTGAGAGAAAAAAATTCTTCGAAAGATCTAAGGGCCAATCTGCGTTGACGGTGAATATCGACGTCGTATGAACCACGAGCTGTTTCTGCTATACAACGACACCAGTATAGATAAACGTATCGAGATGCAACGATTGCGTTGGCTATGCCATATCATAGGAATGAGCGATGATGAAGCCGCTAAAAAGGCGTATAAATACGTGCTACATGGCGGTACACGCAGAACTGGCAGCCCAAGGCTTCGATGGAGCAAACATGTGGAGGAGGTTCGAGTTTTCTATAGGACAGATAAAGCCTTGTAATATTCGATGTACATTTATGAACTTATTTAGCATCTCCCTAAAAAATGTTGATCCTTGAAAAGCTTGTTGTTGTAGTAGTAACGAATATATATCCGTTCGTATATTTTATTCAGTTATCTGGTTCATCAGTATCCAGATCAAAAATGCTATAACTTGGACTGGAGGCATCCATAAAGAATCAGGATACAGGTATGCAGCTAAAAAACGCAGCGTTGGATATCGAGCCATCAATTCGGGCCCAGTATGAATTGAGACAGATGCTTCGTCCGCTAGCTAGCAAATTATCGATAGATAGTCCGACTATCGTTTTGATCGCTGTCGTAAAGTTTTTTCTTTAATCGGACTCCGAAGCAATTATTTTTATAATTATTCGCCACGGATAACCCAATAAACATGTTTTGGTGGCAGACGTAACACTTGCTTTACGACAACAAACAAAACGATAGTCAGACTATCGATAGTTTGCCAGCTATATCTTAGGCTCGTTGATTTAGAACTTCTCGTTTATACCTTTAGACCTCTCACTCTCCAGATCATGAAGATCGCAAAAGCGCATCTTCTTCAGTTACTGTCACGCCGTTGAATGCAACAGCCGCCCTGTCATCCTTTTTTCCCAGATTGAAGAGTGATTTAACCGTTGCTCACAATTTACTTAATCCTGTACCAATGTTTCATTGCTTCAGGTGATCTACAAGCTTGTTGACTTCAAGAGTAAGTTCTTTAAATCTTGGGTCTTCAGGGTTCGTACGACGAAGCTTATCACGCTCTTGCGTTAACCCCGTCGCCCCTGCTGGGAAATTTAGTATTCGACCAGCAGGTATGTAGCAAGCGGCTTCAGCAGTGATGCTGTCCGGAAAATTCTCTCAGGTATCCGAGGACTTGAGGAAATGGACAGCTCTTTGAAGTCAGAAGTTATGAAGTTGGTGGTCTGTTTACGAATACTACGGTCGAAAGACGTCTGACCCAAGGAAAATTATGGGTTGCCAGGACACAGACAGGGTGCCTCAATGATGGTGTCTCCATTCACCGTTCAAAATGTGGATCTATCAATTTGCTCGGCCGGCGCTGTACCCCAAAGCTCATGAAGCCCTTAGCATCAGAAGGTTATTGCCCTACAACAGCGAACATAAAATCTGCAACTCTACCTCGGCAGTCCCATACTTTACCGCAACCTCCATATTGGTCACTAGAGTCAAGCTCAAGGGAGATAGGTCTGTACTGGACACATTGATGTATATGGAAAGCCAGTGCTCCCCCACCGCTGCTTGTGTGATCCTTCCGCAAAACATTTTAACCATTACAACGTTGCAAGCTACAGGTGGCGGTGAGCCAGAGCTGCCTCGAAATGCACACATTTCATACGTCCAGTACATCAAACCGAAGTCGACATATGATGTGTGGATCTGGCAAATGGAATAGATTCTTGGCTCGAGCTTCTTCTCTACACACAGAAAAATATATGTTAGAAATATGTTCCAAACAAATATTTGTTTGGGACTGATTGCAAACAAATATATGTTTGGATCCAAACATAATTTGTTTGTGTCCAAACACATATATGTTTGCAACATTTTGTAACATATCTCAATTTTATTTGTTTGGGTCCCAACATATTTTTTATGTTAAAACATATTTTTTATGAGTGGAGAGAGGATTTTTGTCAAAGAGAGTAACAACAGGGCTCTCGCGGCTTCAGAATGCTGTTTTATAATAAAGAGCTGTGTGTATGGGAGAGATGCAGAAGCTTTGGTGTGTGTATGCCGTAAAACACGTGTGTTTCGAGCTTTGTTGTTGTTAACAAACGTAGCAAGCGGAGAGGAAATGAAACAAATAGTATTAATTATGTTGTTCTTTTTTCTTCAGTTTTCTAAAAACAATCGGTAAAGTGAGCGAATAAATCAGTGTTTTGTCTCTTCTTAAAGAAGTGGTGCTTTTTAGCAAATTAAATGTCCAATACATTTTATAATTGAATCAAAAAGGTGAATCGAAATATTTTATTGGACGAGGAAGAAATCGCATTTAATATTGGTAATTACATCAATATATTTGAAATATGGATGTATACCTATTTATTACATTATATAATCATTTGATTCCAGATGCCGATTTCCCGCTGATGATTTCAACTTTGAGGAAAATGTGTTTTATTTCACAACTAAGAAGAAGCGTTCAACGATGTTTTCTTTTTAAAAGTGCGACTTTTTATAAATTATTTCATCTGTTTTTCTTTTATTAAAGTCTGTTATGTTTTTCTCTGGAATTTTTTATATACCTATGTGTCTGATGTTGCTTTAGCGTTTTTCTATGTCTTTCAATAAACCACCACCATTTATAAATGTGTGTATATGTTTGAGATATCCAGTAAGCGCTTACTGAGAGCAAGTGAGCAAATTTTAATGAGCTCCCTTGCTCTCAGAAAGCGCTCACTGGTGCATGTGTTTGTGTTTTTGTGGCGTTTGGGTTTGTATTTGTGTGCACCCAAACAAATATTTGTTTGCACCCAAACAAATAATTTGTTTGCACCCAAATATATATTTGTTTGCAGGACCTAAACAAATATATGTTTAGGACATATATTAGATAGGCGTTTTTTTCCTCCGTGTAAACTGACGCAAACCAACAAAAACTCGGAGCGGGCATTCTGGGCTATATTGTCGTTCCCTTGGTAAAAAAGTATGCTAACGCAAACACATAATTGCTGGGGTGACGGCGTCTGGTCGAAGATTCCTTCCTTCTTATAAAATTCACAGGTGATTCACCTAAAAAGATGTCACTTTCCAGATAATTTTCACCCGTGATTGAATAGTGTATTTGACATCGAACATTTTGGTAAATATTCCATTTTACTTCAATACAATTCGTGGTAGAAGGTATAAAAAGTTCGGCCTATCCGAAATTATCGCCATTTTTACTTCTTTTAGGTATGATTTTAGCGTCTGTTTGTAATCATTTTTAAAACTCCGAGCCTTTCTTTGTTTACATATGTATGTAAATATGTCGCTTCATAATTAAAACTGTCCTTAATTGAAAACGTAATATCTCTTGTATTTTTATTGCAGCCACGTCAACTGTATAAATATCAGCTGGATAACTTAACTTTTTCATCTGTTTACAAAGTGGGAGTACGAGCCAAGAACACAAAATATATGAAGGAGAGTGGTCTTGTCTGGAAGACATTTCGTGCGCCATCCTGCGTTCAGTGGCATAACTACAATTTTAATATTTGTGGTAAGTTTTGATAGTTTTTTAATAAGACAAGTAAATCGTTTCGAATGAGACTAATTTCAAAAATATTATTAATTTAAAAATCGTAAATAGTGTCTCGTTTTCTGCACCAACAAATTGATCTACCTTACATCGCAATATACATACGAATCGACATCAATTTCACATTAAAACATATACGTACTATGGACTTATATCACACTATTCAAAAATTTGTCCTGTTTTTATTACTCCTTTTTTTACACAAACATGCAAACTATTCTTCAGATCTAAAATATTTACAGCATGTCGATAAGAAAATGAAAACAAAAGACGAAGTACCAATCCTATTTGTGTTTTTAAATTTTTTATTGAATTTGTAATTTTGTTTTTTTTATTTTCAGCTCCTGAAACTCCTGACAATTTAAAAATTGAACAAACATTTTTGGAGAATAGTGTCTATTCTCTCAACATTAGCTGGAATCCACCCTCGCATCTACCCGATAATTACACGTTGTTTGTTACAGATCTCTCGCCACACGGACAGAGGCAGTCCTATAATGTATCTAAGGTAATTTTGAATACATGTAAGCATGTATATGAGTGTATATGGGTTTATATTTTGAAATTTTGAAACAATTATGAGGTGCGCTTATTTAGAAGTGTGGAAAATAACAACAAACCATGTTTTTCCGTTTGTAACGCATTGAAATGATCACTTTCGACCCCATAAAAAATACAGATTCTTGATCTGGTTAAAATTCTAAGTTGATCCGTCCATCCGTTCGTATGTGGTAATCACTTTAGCATTCACAAAAAATGATAGACGACCATGAAGTTTTGGAAAGATGCGTATTTTGTCTGCAGGCAGATACAAGTTCGAAGATGGGCCATATCAGTCCACGTTTTGGTATAGTCGTTATATAACGATACCAACCGATTTTAAGTATTTTGACGTTTTGAACAATATTTTCAGATTACATTAGCTATAATTTGGCTTTTAGGATTCCTACGATGCCTTACTTTCTCAACCTCGTATCTTAAAAAATACAACTTTACAGGAGAGACAAAAAACGATTTATCTCTTGATACATCGCTGTTTGGGTAAAAGTGTAAAAGGCAATAATGAGGGAATTGAGTTCATCTATGCATATTAGTTGTAAAAATATAAAAATCTTTTCTAGTTTAGGCAAGAATCGCATTTATTTAGATACGAGTTTGCTGCATTTACAATCATTTTAAAACTTGATACTTTTTGAATAAGTTACGTGTTTGTTGCATTAACAGCAATTTAAACAAATTACCTCGTTTTGCCAAAATTATAACATGAAAATCATATTTGGCGAAGGTTTTATTTTCAAAAAAGTATAAGAAGAAAAAAGAATAAATACTTCAAGTATTTTTGAACAAGCTCGTTGGAAACCACTTTACAGTAATACAAATAAATATGGACATAATATCCATAAGAAACGAATATTAAAGAATATTAAATTAATAATATCATTGGTGTGGCAAATTATCATAAAATGAGTGATAGTCGACTGGAATCATTCGTTTCAGATCTTGCAAGTCGTCATATTTTCTTTTTGAAATAGGTAGTTGCTGCTTGTAGAGACTCGGTAGTAAATCATTATGATTGTGGTGCACTTGGACTCGCAATTTACGATGAGGAAGATCTTGCCACTCGTCATCAAAACATAGTTTGTATTGAACTCCGCAATTAAATGTATATTTCAGAGCTCTTAAATTTATAACGCATGGGTCCCCTATTTTTGTGCCTGGTCGAATTGATTTTAAGTAATTGAGTGAAGAGAAATCTCGAAAAAATTTATGATTTAAATAATGTACGTTGTACGGTTTCACCAATCTGGATTGTTTTATTACAGTTTTGAAATCATCTGGCACATATAGTTCTCTACCTTTCTTCGCAAAATGTAATCTATATAAATATTTTATTTAACATAAACGAAGTCGTATATAAATACAAATTTGAAAAAATAAACTGTATGTTAAGATTTTGATTATTTTTAGTCTTAGAACAGACTTCAATGCACCTTTCCCCAATGACATCATTGGATTCAATTATTTCTATTATCAATAAGGTGTAAGTAAAATTTTAACACCGTGTAACCGTGGTATAATGGTAAGTTCTACCTCCTTGCACACTTTATACCCGGGTTCGATTTCCAGGTGAGAAAACATCACATTTTCAAAAATACCGTTCAACGTGATTTTGGCGAAATATGCTGAGTAATTCAGCAATTGTAGATAACAAGTGGTGTCGTGGGACTCGCTGTTCGGAAAATGTCTTTGGAGCTTTTTTGAAATTATGTCATTTTTAGCGAAACCCCGAACTCTTTTAGTATTCTCATACAAATTAGACACACACTCACTTTTCGTCTTTCCCAAACAACATCAGAACAAAAATATTTGTAAAGAACTATCAGCAAACATCAGAACATCAGCACAGATGAATGTACATGAGTTGTTGGAATTTATTTAAAAAATTTTTATCAATAAAAAACCAAATTACCATTACCAGAAATAACTCAATATACAAGAAAATGAATGAGTGTCCGGATTATTGAGGTAAAAAAATTGCCGTGTGTCCGGATTACCAAGTCTACAGTGTAAATATTTTTAGTGTCCGGATTACCGCGTTGTCCGGATTATCGAGACTATACTGTACTAAGATTGGCCTTGTGTACTGCGTCTAAGAAGCATTTGTATGTTGTCTTTTCAGTCTTATCAATGTTGCGGTCCATCAAATATGTTTCGAAATCTGAGTACACTTCTGTCCAAGACTTGTACTGAACATATATATATTCTTTACTGGTACCCTGTCGGCAATAATGTGATGGCATCTTAAGCAAATTTTGTAAAAAACAAGTTAACGTGAGTTATTTTGGCGATTTTAGTTTTGCTTTGACGATTGACTGCGCCAGTTTTCTTTACCATGCCAACGTCGTTTCTCTGTAGATTGCCACTAACCCACTTAGACACGCTCCATTCACCCAGACAGAGTGTAGACAAAAACATTTTTTTACAAACAACCTTGATCTGCCCAGAAACTTTCAAAGTTTAGATTAATGTATTTTCTCGCCGAGAAAAAGTATCAGTTGTTCTCAAGGTGACCGGTTTACGAGACACCATAGCAACGACATACTTTTTTTTCTCTTCCCAAGACAATGACCAAAATAGTTTAAAAATATTCTTTCTATCTTCTTCTGTAATATCGTAGCACTGTTTACCGAATTTTTGTTTACATACTTCCGAATTGCAACGAACCTTTAACTTTCTTTCTCTTCCGATTTCCATTATTCTATTCCATTGCCTGCTCCGATTTAACGATACATACTCCTGGCCACGCATTCGCTTGTTTGCCTGACCTTTTGTTGCTTATTTGCCTGACCTTTACGTGCTCTTTTATTTGTTATTACGCCAGAGGATTCATCCAGAAATACAAACGAAGTTGAATTTTCAGATAAATCGGAATCAATGCTGGGATTGAACTCGCTTTCACTTGCTGAAAAATCGGATTCCGAGGAAAGACTAGACTGATCAGAATCCATTGAGACAAAATGTCCAGTTTCTTCATCCAAAATTGTGTTTCCAGTTTGTTGTGTTTTTTGCTCTTGACAAAGATTCGTAAAAGCAAAACATCCTGTTCCAGCATCAAGAAGAGCGATTGTATCACTCATTTTCAATAAAAATCAAAAATTCCTCAGGAGCAGATATTCACAAAGTAAAACGAAATTCAGAACTAAATAGAAATTATGCTTTTTATTCCCGAAGTACTAAAAATACTAAAAAAACTGTAAATGGCGGAACTCCCATGACATTATATGCAGATACGATTTTTTTAACTTTGTTACGATTTTTCTTTAAAAATTGACATTGTGCTCACACCAGGCCAATTCAGTTTCGCCAATTCTTGTTTTCATTATACTACAAATAAGTATGGTAATATACATTGCGACTAGCTGTGTATTTCTGCAACAGAAATTACTTAGTTTCAATGCGGTCTAACAGTTTAAAAACTACAGGTATTAAGATACGAGTTTGATGCAGTTATGAAAATATAAGTGAATGAGATACGAGAATATATTTTATTAATATTTCAGAACCGCGGCAATATATTGAGAAAATAATTTTTTGCATGATGTAAATCAAAAATAGCTATCGCTTGATATGAAAAACTCAAAAGTCGAATATTTCTAAGATACGAGGTTGAGAAAGTAAAGCGACGATATGTACATACATAACATCCCCGAAGGGAAAAGGGGAGAATTCTCTCATATAAATGAGTGCATGCCAGTTCATATTGGCTGAATGATATGGGTCCTCTATTCATTGCCGAATCCGAACGGCGTGTATTACGACACGTGAAATACTCAAGAAATGTAAGCTATCAATACACTGAGGGATTTGCCACCGCCGCACAGTAGTTCATGAATCGATTTTCCTGGCCAAAACCCCAATTTTTTTTCGTCACCGATTGTTAATTTTTATATGGTATTCGATAGTAAACACATTGAAAGTAAGGAAACCAAAAAATTAGGTCAAAATATTTGAAGGTGTCGGTGTGTTGTGCTCCTAAAGACGACCATTTTTTCGCTATTTTGGAAAATACGTAAGTTTTGTACATTTCTGGAGAAAGAAACAGCTTTTTCTCGGAAACTCTAACAGATATTGTGTTCATAGTTTTGTTGTTAGGTATGAAGGATTGTTGTCTTTAAGAACCGTTTAAACTAATTACCGTAGCGTATACACAAAGTGAGCTATTTTACTTTTCCTCAGGTACTAGATTTTAATGAAATTCCAAATTTAGTGGTCTAGAACTTTTAGAGAACAGCTTGGAACAAAGTTCTGTTTTCACGGAATGATGCCCGAGAGTGTCCTAGTTCAGCCCATATATACTTTTGTATCCGTCCTGTTCCGTCCATAAGCTGGTTTTGGCCAAAAGTAGGTTGGCGTAGGTGGCCAAATAACGGAGATATATCAATAGTCGGTAATACATCCTATTTTTAATTTTTTTCGAAATCGTGCTACAGATCGCAATTTTGATCGGATCGTCACGAAACTTTGGGGTTAATGGGGCCCCCATAGAGGAAGAAGCCTATTGATTTTGATGATATTCAGGGGTTGGAATGGGCAAAAACTTATTTGGGGAAAAGGCCAACGTTTTATTTCAAAGCCAATATCTCTGTTTCTTTAAGAGGTGTATCAAAAGCAAATCCTGGCAAGGAAAGTAGAAAATATCACCTTTACAACGATGTAAAGTAGGTCGTCGTAGGTGGTCAAACAACGGACATATCGCAATAGTCGGTAATGTATCCCATTTTCCGATTTTTTTGTAATCACGCTACAGGCCGCAATTTTGATCGGATCGTCACGAATGTTTTGGGAGTTGATGTGGCTCCCACAGAGGAAGAAGCCTATTAAGTTTAGTGGTGGTCGGATAATATTCAGGAGTCGGAATAAGCAAAAAGCTTATGTGGAGAAAATTCAACGTTTTTTTTTAGGCGAATATCTCCGCTTCTGGTAGGAGTATTCCAAAAGGAACGCCCGTCAATGTATGAAGAAAATATCTCCTTTATATTGATGTAAAGTATGTTAAGTGGGCAAACAGCCGAGATATCGCAAAATTCAGTAATATATCCAATTTTCCATTTTTTGTAATTACGCTACAGGTTGGAATTTTGATCGGATCGTCACGAAATTTTGGGGGTTGATGGGGGCCCCACACAGGAAGAAGCCTATTGATTTTGGTGATAGTCGGATAATATTTTGGGGTCGGAATGTGGAAAACCTCATTTGAAGACAAATTCAAAGTTTTACTCTTTGTCAATATATCGGCTTCTAGTAGGGGTATTCCAAAGGCAAAGCCGGTCATTGGAAGAAGAAAATATTACCTTTACATTGGTGTAAAGTAGGTTGGCGATGGTGGTCAAACAAGGGAGATGCCACAATAGTTGGTAATGCATCCAATTCTTTAATTTTTTGCAATCACGCTACAGATCGCAATTTTGATCGGATGGTCGCGAAATTTTGGTTGATTATGAGGGTCCCAGTGAGAAAGAAGCATATTATGCTTGGTGGTAGTCGGATTATATTCTCTAAATGAAATGTTTACCAGTGAAAAGCTTAAGCACAGGACAGGGGTAGTGGTGTAGGGTATCACATGGTCGGCCCCGTCCCGACTATAGCCTTTGCTCACTTCTTTTTTTCTACATTTGCAGGCAAGATTGGATGTCCCTTGACATTTATGGTTCCCAGCGGTTAAAAACTTCTCTATCAAAAATTGTTGACATTGGCCCTTTGTGTGGTATAGCTCCCCTATAACGGTTCTGCCGGTTTTTAGCTGATCGAATTAGCTAAAATTGGTTATTTGGGTTTCCCAGTGCTAAAAAAATCTCCACATACCATTTCACAATATTTCAAATAATTTCAAAATATTTTATAGTGGAGGGTATAAAAAGTTCGGCACGGCCTGTTTATATTATAACTTTTTGCCGGGTTAATCTCCTTTATGAGGATTTATTTAACATACATATGGTAATATTCAAAAATGTTTTACAATCGTTGAAGTTGAGGTTCACCATTTAATAAGTCGCGAACTGTGAATATATTTTATACAATATGAATATATTTATATTAATTGAAGTGTTTTAGCCGGGGTCGCATAAAATGAAACATAACAAATTATTTATGTGGAATCCAAAGTCGAATTTTTGGTGCGTAAATTTTCTTTAAAAACCTATTCTTTGCCTTCAAGATTTACAACTGTGACTCAGGTACCCCTGAACCCCGCGTGATTTTAGTTTTTTTACGCGCCGGATCTAATGAACCCATCCGCTTTCAAATCCATCCACTAAAACGGCGGATATAGATACCTTGAAAGTAGAAAATTCTGCAAAATTATATTTTGATGATTCCGCGCATTGAACCCCGACTTTCTTTGGTTATTTTTACATAAATGGAATTCTTTATACGCGATTGTATTATTTTCCAAAACCGTGTGGCATAAATTACCGAGATTCTGGAGTAATATTCGTATTTCGTACAAAATAGAATTTAGTAGCACATCCGCGGTTCTTGACGAATTTTTTTAAAATTTGTTATGATGACGTATTTTTTATAGGCGGTCACTGAAATCGGATGCGCCTTATAATCTTATGTACATCGCGCAATTTTTACCCACATAAAGGTTTTTTGAACAGTAAGATGTAGCTGATGGCACACTTTGGCCGCTGAATGAAAAGTGGAAAAATCGCTACATATTGATAGAGATGCACTCGCTGTATCTGAAAAGCGCATGCGCCTTAACTGATTTTAACGAATTCGCGACTTAAACGTTTTTTAACTTTTATGTTTATTCTTTGGTTATAATTTCAATATTACTTTCTATTTCATAATCCTATTGTTTATCAAAGTAAGCAAATACACTTTCGGGTTTGTCATCGCATTTTCCCTGTAGAAGTTTCAGCGAAGTCCTTGCATCGAAATTTAGCGAAATAGTAGAATAACTCCCAAAAATGTTTATCTATTTTTCGTATTAAACAAAAAAATATATTTTTGAAATAATATTCCAACAATAAGTTTTCGTCTTTTGTTGTTGCTGTAATATGGCAATTATAAATCCTATCGTTAAAGTGTTGGTCTCATATTTTTCTACGCGTTGTTTAGAATCTGTACGTATTTTTAATTTATTTTTATCGAGTTTTTTTGGACTCTAAATTAGAATAAATTAAATTTACTCCAAGATTTTTTCAGTATTTCTTGATTTTCCGCGAAAATAGAAATACATTTAGTAAATATTTAGGCATCTACGGATAGATATTAAATGCTGTTAACGCTTTATATATCACCAATATTTTTGAAAATTTAACATAGCTGAAGCCAAGGTTTACCCTTTTAGAACACGCGACTTGTGATTATATATTATACAAATTAAATATTTTTGGATAAAATGAAATGTTTTTGGACGTGGCAAAACAGATTGGCCTTAAAAGATAATTTGCGTGGAAGCTGTGGCTATATTTGTGTTAAAAAATGGCTAAAAATGGGTTGAAGCCAACATGTCTTTTTTTGTTTTCTCTCGATTTGCGAGTAAACCACACTTCTATCGATTTTCCTGTTAAAGTAAAAGTAGAAGCAAACTAAATAAGGATCATCTCACTAATGTATTACTTTTCAAAATTTGAACTGCTTCTACCATTAAATGATGCTGACATTTTGAAGCCAGATTTACAGTGTTTTTTGAAATTGTCTTATAATTTCATTCCGCAAACAGGTTTTTGAAAAAATCATATACAGGATTGTAGTAGTTGTGATTCTGAGTTATTTGATACGTATATTGTGAATGTAGTCTGCACATCTTCATAGAAATCTGCATCCAAATACGGAAATTTTGTGGGAACATTTTTCTAAAAATCATATTTTTCGGGCCTAATTTTTACAATTGTCATTCGAATTCCTCGTACTTGATTGCACATTTTAGTTTTTTACGTTCCGGACCCAATAAACCATTCCCCGTGAGAATCTATCTACTAAAACGCGAGTTACGAGAAATTCCAAAGTAGAAAAATCACCTAAAAATGTTTTTGAAAATATCGCGTATTTTATCGCGTTTTCTGCGGTTCGTTTCCACTGCAATGAAACAACTAGTACAGCATCTTCGTTTCAGCGGAAACAGAGATTTGAAAACTTCAATGATAAGGGAGCTACATTCATTTTATCCCAAAAAATAGTGTGGGATGCTACACCCACGGTTCTTGATTGATCGCCTTGAAATAGATATATATCGATGTAGATTTTCATGGTGGACATTGAAATCGGATGCGGACAAAAATTGTATTCACTTTGCGCAAATTAGCGATATTTTATAGGTTTTTTAGTGCTAAGATGCAGCCGATGCTACATCTTAGCCTCCAAATTAAATTTCGAAAAATATATACAAATTAAAAGATATGGTCTTGCTGTACATGAAAATCACATGCGGACAAAATGATTTTGATAATTACGCGATTTAGACGTATTTTAAAATGCATATAAATTAAAATGGGTTATGTGACCTCTATTTCCATTTCAGAAGCCTTGAGATATATCCTCAGCAACCCAATTATCTTCCTCAATAGGAAAGCTTTTATATGAATGTCTATAAAGCAAAATCCGTATATTTTAATGGGAGATTTAACCAAAATGAAGGAAGTATTCCTATAGATTTTTCCAAAATTTTATACTACATAATGAATGTGAAAAAATATTTTATCAAACAAAAAATTATTTTTTTAACCAAAATATGTGTTTATTTTGGCTGTGACATCGAAACTATAATACCAATCCGTATGATTTTAGTCTTATTTGATTCGCCGTGAAGTTTTGCTTCCATACGAATTTTTTCGTAATTTTTAGCGGGTAAATGGACCTTTATTTTAAAAAAAGTTGACTTACATTCAATAATTTATCAATTAATTATACATTTCGCGAATACTGAGTAACATTTAACAAATATTATGCAATCTACTAACTCAAGCCACTTCCAGATAACTTTGTAGTAGCAATTGCTCGCGGTAAAATAATTAGCGTTTTTATAATAATTTTTTCTTTAAAACGAAAATAAAACCGCCATAACTTTTGTCTGCATCAACAAAAAACTGGCTCGCGAGCGAATTCGTACTGGGAATTTGTTTCTTAACCTATGTACCAAAAATCTTTGATGTAGCGCGAAAAAAATTTAAATTTTTTTTTTTTGAAATGGAATATGAAATATTTGACAACATTTGTGATATACATTTTCTTATTACAGCAAAAATGGAATTTTTAAATATTTGTCCTTTATAATACGGCGTTTATATTATAGTTTTTTGCAGGGTTAACCTTCTTTATGAGGATTTATTTGAAGTATACACAATGGAAATGGCATTTGAAACCCAGACCCACTGGGTTAACCCGGTTATATGTAAACGGCCTATTAGAGAATAAAACCCCCCATAACTTTGGAGCGCAGCATCCAATTTTGTGAACGAGAACAGATTTGAAACCACGACTTCTTTCCTTAATCTGTGCTCAAAAAATTGCGGATGTGCTCGTAAAATTTTTTTTAACATTTCTTCCAATGGAATTGCAAAAGAAATTTGAAATTTACCATATACATACGCAATGGAAATGACATTTCAAACCCAGTGGGTTAAAATTAATTATTAAATCCGGTTATATGTAAACTTTTCAACGTGTGGGACTGGAGCATGTGAAATGGTGCTAAATTGGTCGCGGTGGTACTTCGGTACTTTTTATAGTCAAATGGTATTGAAAAAAGTACTGTTGTACTGAATTTTCCATCCCTGCTTCACGCTGTTGCTTATTTTTTAGCTATTTTGCAGCTGTTAAGTGCGAAAGACGTGTCGGAACAAGTTATTTAGTGATAAAATTCGCACAAGTTGTACAATAAATGAAAGTGTACGTTGGTATTGTTATTTCTATTTTAGATAAATCAAATAATATCATGTGGAAAATTTATTAGGAAGGGCTGTGCTTTATAATATTCTAAATATACAATTCAGCGGGCCGCAGTTCAACAAATATTTTAAATACAGTTCCGATTTAATTATTGAGAAATTCGAATCATATCCGAATAAACATTTAGAATTTTTGGCGAAAATATTAAGAACATCTAATCAAACATCAGAATCGTTTCCGGTTTTCAGATAAAACATCTCGAATTTTTTAGAATTTGTTCCGAAATTTTTCTCGAAACAAATCTCCGAAAAGAATTATATTTCCTATAGGTTTTCAATTATTTCTTCATAGTGCACGGTGCGCCTTAACTAATTTTAAATGGTAGGTGCTTACACCTGGGAAGTTTTTGCAGATTCTGAAACTACAACGTTTATAGACTAGATATATCAAGAAACAAAAAAATCGCCGGAGGGATTTTCAAATAAATCGCGATTTAAGTTCACATTTTTAGGGGTTCTTTAGGTTTTCACGATTTTGCTTGGAAACCGCAAGTCCTATGTAAATGGTCCAAACAAGCGTTTGGTTATTAAAATAAATAGAAATAAAAAAGGGAAAAATTATTAAATAAATTATGGAAAACGATAATGTAAATAAAATATCTTATTTTGTAGTTTGTGGTGACTACTTTTTATTTTATTATTTATTTATTTAATCTTTTCCGCCAACTTATTCTTCTTCTTCAAATCACCTGACTTCTTGCAAGTTTTTGCAAATTGCTGTTCCATAACAATCTGCAAATTTTTAGCTTCGAGAGAGTAAAATTGGTGGAGAGACGTTACTGAGAACTTGATGAGTACTAGCAAGTACTTTTCACTTGCGAAGTTATCGTACAGACCTATTGTCTCAATTTGAACTTCTACGAGGGCAGTTCGGAAACTTCTTAGCCTAGCACAAAAAGCACGGTATAAACAGAAAAAAGTTAAGTGTTTTGGAAACTTCCATATCTGTTATGAACACATGTTAAATTTTGTTTCGATCTGGCAACTTCTTCATATAGAAACAGGTGTTCAAAAAAGACGCATCCGTAATTTTTTTACAATGGAAAAATTAGAAATGCGTGCTGTCATTAAATATTTACATAGAAAAGGTTTATCGGGACAAGAAATTCATAATGATATGGTGAATGTGTTAGGTGAAAGTGTTCCTTCATATGCAACAGAAAAAAATTGGGTTACTGAATTTAAACGTGGTCGTACAAGCATTGAAGATGAACCACGTAGTGGACGTCCAAAAACAGCAACAACAACAGAAATTGTAGCCAAAGTTCATGATATGGTATTAAATGATCGACGAATAAAAGTGCGTGAAATTGCTAATATCATGGGCATCTCAAATGATCGAGTCCATTTAATTTTTCATGAAGAACTACGGATGAAAAAGCTTTCTGCAAGATGGGTGCCGCATTTGTTAACAGTCGATCAAAAACGCATAAGAATGAACATTTCTCAAGCTTGTTTGGATCGTTTTAAGCGAAATCAAATGGATTTTAAGCGTCGTTTCATAACTGTTGATGAGACATGGATCCACCACTATACTCCAGAGACAAAAGAACAATCCAAACAATGGACTGAAGCTGGAGGAAGTGGCCAAAAGAAGGCAAAAACAATTCAATCGGCTGGTAAGGTTATGGCAACAGCTTTTTGGGACTTTAAAGGTATTTTATTGATTAACTATCTGCAAAAGGGTAAAACAATAAATTCAGAGTACTATTGCAACCTTTTGGATCAATTAAATGTACAAATTCAAGAAAAACGTCCTGGCTTACAACACAAAAAAATAATTTTTCATCAAGACAACGCACCAGCGCACAAGAGTGTTTCTACAATGGCTAAAATCAACGAATTAAAGTACGAGTTGCTTGACCACCCGCCTTATTCTCCTGATTTAGCTCCCAGTAAATTTTACTTGTTCCCAAATCTAAAAAAATTTACCTCAAATGAAGATGCAATTACAGTTGTAAACCACTATTTTGAAGACCTTGAGGAAAACTATTTTAATCAAGGGATAGAATTGCTAGAAAAGCGTTGGACTAAGTGTATTGAAGTTTCAGGAGATTATATGGAAAAATAAAATTATTTTTGAAAAACTAACTATTCTCTTTTATTGATAGGCTAAGAAGTTTCCGAACCGCCCTCGTATATCTATATATCAATCTTGTGGAGAATTTTCACAGCTACAACATTTTCTTTGGGCCCATTTACATTGGACTCGCGTTTTCCAAGCAAAATCGTGAAAACCTAAAGAACCCCTAAAAATGTGAACTTAAATCGCGATTTATTTGAAAATCCCTCCGGCGATTTTTTTTTGTTCCTTGATATTTCTCATCTATGAACATTGTAGTTTCAGAATCTGAAAAAACTTCCCAGGAGTAAGCACCTTCCATTTAAATGTGGTTAAGGGACACCGTGAGTGTTGACCGAGATTGTTACGAAAATCAAAATTTCCCTCAGAATTTTCAACAACATTTTTTCGATTTCTAAACGAATTAGTTTGGGTACTCGAATGTTCTTTTCGAATTTCCCTCGACAAAACATTCCGAATTCTGTGACCCGCTTCACACAAAAGAGTACATGTTTCGCATGCGAATACGGAATCAGAAATAGAAACTTGTGCAGAGATTTCGTCCGAATTCGGTACGATCTCGCAAAAATTGTTTAGTGGGTTCTGTAATTTTCGTCAGATCCCTCCAAGCATTTGGGAGTGAGTTTCTCACTTCCTCTACCTAAAGTAATCGCATTCTGAACTTCTCTTCTATAAAATAACGATCGTTTATCATTTTACAATAAGAAATGCATTGCTGTCCCATTTTGATTCTTGAATAAATACCAAGCTTCAGAAACGAAGATAGAAATGCGATTATTGCTTGTTTACACTAATAATGCTACTACTTACGACTATAGCGTTGGCAAACACTTTCTATGGCCTATGCAGACACTTCGATTGTTTAGGTTCATTTAAGGCGTGTACAATATGCCGGGGCGATTTGAAAATCTTAATGGGCCCTTTGCATTTCCGATTCCTGGGATTGAACTGATAGACCATATCGTCGGTGTCATGCTTAAGTGCTCCATACGCCATTTGCCTGATTCGAGAAAAAACTCAAGTTAATGTTTTAGTCCATACATGCTAGATGTGGTGCAAAAACCCAATACTTTAAGAGCTCAGTTCTACTTAACTAAACTCAAAAAATATATTAGGAGTTTATGTTAGTCAGATATCTGTTATAGTCTAGAAGTTATGCTCAATTTTTATAAATCCAAAAGGTTCTCGATTTGTTCCATAGGATCTTTTTTTCATGTTTTTGGCAATTTGTGTCAAGTGGAACACTTTATGTCACATTTTAAAAAACAAACTTTTGATCAATTGTGTTCCACCTCCGCTATGTGAAGTGCTGCTATAAAGCTGAAAATTCGGGGGCTTCAATAAAACAGTTGCAGTAGAAAATATATGCTTTAGGGACCATTGTTATATGTTTCCTTTACATTTATTTAAGGAGTGGACTCCTCCACTTTCGAAAAATATAATTTTTATTAACTTATTTTTATTGTCTTATTTCATCGTTTAATTCATTCGAAACAAGTAAGAAAAGGCTATAATCGGACGGGGCCGACCATGTGATACCCTACACCTTTACCCCTGGGAATTAGCTTTCCACATATCAAAATTTCTTTATGGAACAAATAAATTTATTGTAAGAAGTAACTTTGTGGATTCTGGTAGATTCTGCATCAGGGGGAAGATCAGTAGATCTATTTCCATATGTAGTCCACTCTGCCGGTATATGTCCTCCAGGAAATAAAATATAGACCAAAATTTTTTTTGTATTTTTCATACAAAAGTAATGGTCCATTTTACCCGCTAAATATTATCAGATCATCATCCAAAATTGTAAGCATCTACTTCGACCTTAAGTCTTACCTCGTGCAAAATTTCGTGATTATTGAGCTATACTTGCGAAATCTAGCGTGTTTATGATTACACTACCAAGAAATAACAGGGTATATTAGGCTATAACTCTGTTATCTTATCATGTACACCAACACAATTAACATCAATAGAAAGGTCAAGCGTTCCTCTTCTAAGTATAGTTAACTTGCCCGGAATGGCTCTTCCAGGAATAAAGATAAAAGCTGCATATTAAAAGTTTTCACAATTTTCACACAAAAGCTGTGGTCCATTTAACCCTCTAAATATTATCTGATCGCCATTTCAAATTGCAAGCTTCTTCTTTATTATATTCTCTAACCTTATTTAAAATTTCAAGGCGATCGAATTATTATTGTGACCTACAGAGCAACTACAAATCGGATAAAAATTATGTTTTTGGGCCATTTCACTCGCTAAATATTTCACGATCATCACCAATTCAAATAGCGATCTATTCTGAAGTGAAACCGACCTCCATAACAAATTTCGTGACGATCGGTCAATAATTGATTACAATTTATAATGGACAGACGGACACACATCTCAAAATCGCTTTATCTCGCCGAGATATGAAGATTGGTATACCACATTGGGGGTCTCCGACGAGTATTTCGCGGTGTTACATGAATTTTTACCAAAACAAACTTATAATACCCTTTCCACATAGTGGTGTAGGGTATAAAAATCAATAATCGCTCTTTGAACTATTGGTAGTGGCAATAGAATTCTATTTTAATTCGTTTTCTGGCATTTTAATTATCTTACATGTCTTTTATTAAGCGGGAGGCGTTAAATTTAAGCAAAAATTAATTTTAGTTTCATATAATTATACAACATTTTAAAATATTTTGATTTAAAAACTGTTCTTGTTTAGTTTTTAAACCTAGTCCTTTAAAAGAATTTGTTCCATACGCCACATTGTTCGTAACTTGAAAAACTTTGGCAACATTTTGTTCCAAACACCATCATTTTTTGTGAGGAACAACTCGTTTTAGTCTTTTTTGTCCCATACGCCAAACTGTATGGATATGGAACAAAAAAGTTCAAAGTTATTTTTTTCCATACGCCAGACTTTATGGATATGGAACAAAAAACGGTTTTTTGCGTCCAAAGTGGATATGGAACATATTGACATTTCTATATCTCGAAAACTATAAGAGATAGAGGAAAACCGACTAGAAATTCAGAAAGAGAGAGGATTTTGGAAGCTACCTGTAACTTAAATTTCAAAATTGCAAAGATGGCGTATGGAACACTTAAGCATGACACCGACGATATGTCTACGGTGAAAATCGAGCCTCCCGATTTTGACTTGAAGTTTTTTATTGACGTTTTTTGGATATTTTGGCATATAACAGCCAAACCATTCGGATTTGCGATCCAACACAAAGACCAACATTGCGGCCAGCACAATAATTAAAGCATTAGAACGCTCCTTCAGGCAGTTCTGGCCTTGGGAAGGTGCACATTTTTCGGAAAATATCGATAAATGACACTGTGCTACAAAGGTTGACCAGAAAAATATTCAAGCGTTCAGTTACAAAATTCTTTCGTGTTGGGGTCCATGGACAACGAAAATACTTTTGGTTTGTTTGGGTCACTTCGCTTCATTGTTTTATTTTATATACACACAGAAAAAATGGCCTTTCTAACATACATATGTCCCAAACATATACTTGTTTGCAAGCAGACCCAAACATAACAACGCCTTTCATAAAGCAAAAAAAAACTGGTTTTTCTGAGAGATTTATTTTTTATTTTTTAATTATTTTTTATTTATTTATTAATTCTTTTATTTTGTAGTATTGTAACTTACCGTTTCTTCTAAAGATTTTCACTGTATTTGTATCGTCTTGTAAGCATAGCAGAACAATATGAACCTTATGTACATACATGTTGAGTCTATCAGCGCTAGGTTGAGATATTAGATGTTGCCTTTATAATATAGAAATTACAAATTTGTAGTTGCGAAGTATTTGACTATAAGAACTTTGTTTTTTCGACACCAAACGCATTGTAGTTGTTTGGTTTGTCAGTTAACTAACAACAATTGTTGCGACAGCGGTAGTTGTTGTGTGTGTGTGGTTTGTTAATAAGGCATTCCACAGCTGCGAGAGCCCTGTTGTTACTAGGGATACGTAAAATCGATTTCGGTTAATCGATTAATCGATTATTAGCAGCCAAATTTCTAAAAGTCGAAGACGGAGTCAACTATTATTCTTATGCTTGGTTTACATTTACGAAATCCACTCGATTTCAACTGTCAATTCCTTTGCGTATACGTCAAATGAAAACTCATCCGAAATCCATTGGATTTCATTTGACGTTTAAGCAATGGAATTGACAGTTGAAATCGAGTGGATTTCGTAAACCAAGCGTTAGTCAACCATTAGTCGTAGTCTATTATTATTCGTAGTCGGCTATTAATTGTGGTCGACTATTAGTCGTAGTTGACTATTGGGTGTGCTAAAACCGCATAATCGACGGTACTTTTTAATACATATAACCATCACCGATCGCATCAACGTAAATGGTCGATTATATTCGATTATAATCGGTTTTCGGCAGTTAACGAATAATCGAAAGTCGACTATTAGTACACTCGCAAATATTCGACTAACCGAAAATCGAGTTTTAAGTTTTTCACGAAAACCGTATAATCGAGAAACCGATTACTGCATTTCACTGCGTATCCCTAGTTGTTACTCTCTTTGACCAAAATCCTCTCCACCCATAAAAAATTTGTTCTAACATAAAAAATATGTTGGTACCCAAACATATTAAATTGAGATATGTTACAAAATTTTGCAAACATATATTTGTGTGGACGCAAACAAATATTTGTTTGGATCCAAACATATTTGTAACATATATTTTTCTGCGTGTACCTATTGTGGTTGTAAATTTTACATGTTGTATACGTGAATTAATGTACGCTCCCAAAGAGCGTGCGTGCACCCTTTGCCTGATGATGTTGTAAAATTTAATCAGTTCTATGTATTAGTATGTGTGTATTGTTTTTTTGCTTCTCGTTTCTACTCATTTTTACTTTCTTATTTCTTTGATAATTACAGGATGTTCACAATTTTTTCATCGACCACATTACAATTACAGGAGTATTTTATGAAGTGAGTTTGACAGCAACCTCAGTGGGTGGCAGTTCAACCGCATCGTTGACGGATATTACAAAGACAATTGTCCATATTCCAGGTAAGTTTCCATTCATAATCAATCAATCTCATAATTGAGAGGCAACACATACATACATATGTATGTTTGTATCGTATGCACATGAAAATAAGTCAGCCTTGAAGTGACCGCAACATCCAATAAACTACCAATTGTACAAGGTGGCGCAGAAGTAAACTTCCGATGTTTTTTGGCTGTAATTAAAAAAAATGAAAAACTTTGATTCTTCTTGTGGATTATTTTTATTTGGTCTTTTAATTTTTTTACATCAAGTCGAGAATATGATGTCAGATAAATGGCCGCCGCCACAGTTTATTGTCATTTGAGCCCTTTTTATGGCATTTTCCATCACTTTGGCCAAAACTTCCGGCTATAGGTCCTCACATTCTTGACGGATATTGTCTTTAAGAGCTAAATGAGTCTGAGGCTTGTTGACATAAACCCGCGACTTCAAAAAGCCCCAAAAAAGAAGTCTGAAGCGGTCAAATCAGGCGATCTTGCTGGCCAGTGCAAATCGCCAAAACGAGAGATTAGGCGCCCGGGAAATGCATCCTTCAGCATATTGGTTGTTGCACCGTCCTGTTGGAACCAGATGTTTTCCAATCCCAATTCATCAAGTTGCGGCAAAAAGAACTCGTTGATCATTGCTCTCTAGCGCTCACCATTCACAGTAACCGTTTGGCCCGCGACGTCTTCGAAGAAAAAAAGTCCAGCGAAAACAGCACACCATACAGTGACTTTGAGCGGGAGTAATGGCTCTTCATGGGTTACACTCTAACTTTCAGTGCCCCCGAAGCGTACATTTTGCTTATTTACGTACCCGCTAAGATGGAAATGCGTCTCATCACTCATGATTATTTGTGATGAAGTCACCGACCGATTATTGGACAAATAAATAGTCACCAATATTCCGCGATCTGGAGCAGTGTATCGTAACATTGTTTATTAACGTGTATTTCACGTGTGTTTACTACACAAATGTCAAAACAGAACTGACATTAGGGGCCAATCGCAAAATTTATAGCATTTTCTGATAGGAGAATTACTTTTGCGCCACCTTGTATTTCAAATTATACAATAGATTCCCAATAATTGGAAAATTTGTAAAAATTTGTTTGTAACAAAATGTCGGTAACTTGAGGGATTTCATTTTTTGATTTTGTAAAATTGAAAACTTTGTTCATTAATAAAATTGCCGGTACGATATCTGTATTATTTATTGGAATTCTACTGTATATATGTAGATTTCTTAAATGAAATGAATAAAAAGAATGCAGAATATTTGTTTCTTACAACACAACAATTTCTTTTACATAACTGATTTTAATTGCCGGCATTTTTCCGGTAAACTTATTTTTGGCAATAAACAATGTCATCCCTCAATCATGAAAAACAAAGTCACAATATCACAGATTTGATTTGAAATTTAATTGGATTACTTTACATATGCATAACTGCATTGTGTGGAATCAATTGCATGATGCATAACAACAAATAAATTTTTGTGTAAAATAACCTAAAGAAGCTACTGGAGTAGTTGAGTAGGTTTGGCAGGGCTGTTGAAAAGGTGCAGTGTGTCGTGCGGGCCTATGCCGCGTGCTGGACACATGTTTTGCATGGTTCATCGATTCTGCACCATGCCGAGCGTAGTAGTACGAAAACTACTCTGGTTTGTCGTGGCAGCTGACGCTCCTTAGCTGCGATAGATGGGGGATGTTCTCCGAGGACCGCATTCATACGATAGCGACTGCATATACATATGTACATGCTATTTAAACCTGATTGATAGGCTTCTTGATTTAGGGGTTCTCTCTTGTAACGTTGGAAATCTCTTTCTAGATCATGAAGATCCCTCTTGACATGCGTGGGTTGGGGAGTCCTCTCCGAATATGTACTGTAACGAAAGCATATCATTATGTTCCTGGACTGTAAGAATCTTTGACTTCTCATGTAGATGGTCCACTGAAGACATGAGTAGGTACCGTGTTGCAGTTCTCAGGTCGTCACTCTGAGAGGTTTGAATATAGCTTACCACAGCCAGCCTATAGCGTAATGTGTAGTCAACAAGGTTTCTTTATCTGAACCCCAAGTGCTGCCGGCTAGTGACTTGAGGACCATGTTCCTACATCTCACCTTGTTGTTAAAATCTGTGACATGCAAGGATTACGTGAGCATGCTGTCGAATGTGATCTCTAGATTCTTGGGGTAGTTAGCGGTCGGAATTCTGCTAACATTGACCATGACATTCAACTCAGTGTCCACCTCTGTAGTCCATGTGGTGAACAAAGTGGCCTCAGATTTAGAGGCCGACATTTGCATATTCCTCTCGTGGAAGAAGCTAACCACCTTTTTCCATATACAGTCAGATAGGAGTTCAGCCTTTCACAAATGAAATCAGGAAAGGTACCTGACGCCAAGATCGCACAATCATTCGCATACATTATGATCTCAACGCCTTCTCGAGGGGGCTAAATACGGAGGAGGTAGAGGTTAAACAGTTCCGGAAATATCACCCCACCTTGGAGAACTGTCCGTTGAAAGCATCAAAGGCTTTTGACACCATCACCACCATAACTGTTCTATCACACGGCTTGCTCGGGTTGAGTCCTCGACTAATATGTGTGAAGATGACGTGCACCGATGTTGTCATGATGTGCTTCTTACGGAACCCATGTTGATTATCGGCAACTGAATAGCTATTTCTAACACTGTGGAGGATTAAAGCCGCAATGATCTTTGCTGCGGACGACAAAACCGAAATCGGACTGTACGAAACGAGAGAAACGACGGTTTGCCAGGTGACGTCATTTATCATACCAGGCGACACGATTATTATGTCTGGCGAACTCTGACCCCTGGGGGGAGGCTGAAAACGCTAGAGAGCGCGTCGCAGGTTGCGCATGACGAATGCTTCCCATATATGGGTAGTGGTGAGTTACCAATGCTTCCCATATATGGTTGGAAGGAGGGAAATCAAATACCTCCCGCGGACCAAACAGCACGGAGAGAAAACTTCGAAACAAATCATTGGGCAGCGTCTGTTCCCACATTGGGCGGCTACAAACAGCATCGATCTCCAGAGGAGCGGCTTGTAACATAGAATGACAACTTTAAACCCTTCAGAAGGCAACGGAAAACTGGAATCAGAAAGCCCGGATAGAAGTAAATGGCGAACTAACTGATGAAATACGAGTATCAATATCTAAGGGGGTCAGACAAGGATGAATCTTATCACCACTACTGTTCAACATATACTCACAAAAGATATTTCATAAATCGATTGAAACTGAACTCATGGGTATAAAAGTGCATGGAAAATTACTAAATAATATATGTTATGCTGATGACACCACACTAATAGCTGGAAGCCTGTCAGGATTGCAAAAACTATTAGATAGACTTACATACGTAAGCGAGCTATATGGACAAAATATATGGTAATCAGCAGAAAGGATCAAAATAACAATACAACACTCAAAATAAAAGATGATATAATCGAACGCGTTAAAAACTTTACATTAGACTGGAATATGGTAACACGTGCCTCAAAGTTTCCATGGGCCTTTTATATACATAGCTAATATGTAGCTAGGACATCTGATTAGGAATGATAAGTACAAATTTCTCCAGACCATTATTAAAGGCGATGTTGAAGGAAAACGAGGACAAGGTAGAAAAGAGTTATCTTGGATGAAAAACATCCAGTATTGGACTGGATACTGTAATGAAAGAACTCTAATACACGCTGCAAGAAATAGGGAACTAATACCACTAACATAACATAAATTAAAATATATAAAACAAAATTTACAAAGAATATATCTAATTATTGTATGATCGCTATATATCCAAATACCGGATGTGCAAAAAAAAGGAGGAAGAACTGTGACACTATCCACTAATTCTGGTCTGGCCAGCACTCTGCCGCAACTCATGATGATAAATTAAGTCCCCCATCACCAGACGGTTATGACTATCCAAAATCAGGCTAATGTTGGGCCTATAACCTGGAGTACATTTATTTATCGGCGAGATGTATACGTCCCGCAACTCTACCTCGGCAGTTTCACACTTGACTGCTACCCCCCTACATTCCATATACAGGTCATTTGAGGCTGGCTCAAGCGAGATAGGTCTGTAATGAACAGACTAGTGCAATAGGAAAGCTAGACCACCTCCACTTCTGCTGCTATCCTACCTTAGTACGCTGTAGCCATCACAACGCTGTAAGCTGCAGTTGTTGTTGAGCTTGGTTTCCTAAAGAATGTTGATAATTGTGGACAGAAGGAATAAATGACAGAGAATTTATAATGTGGGACCTGCGTGTTGAGAGTTCTCTGCTTAGAAGACACAAATATTTTCGTTCAGCCTGTGTGAGAGCCGTAAGTTGAGGGTATCGCTTAAGACGCCTGATCTTGTTCACTGGATGAAGATTAAATAGCAGGTTGAGGGCCGCTTGCGGAGTGCTTTTCATGAGACCGGTGATTAGTAAAGCTGCAGCTCTTTGGACATTGTTTAGTTTATGAAGATTCGATGCTTCGAGAATTCCACCAGTTCGGATAGTGTTTGTGGGAGTTCCGATAGTGTTTGTGGGATCTTCCCGCTTATCAATGTGACCATGTCGCCTGAGGTTTTCAATAGAAAAGAAAGACATACTGATCGGTGTATAGTCTTTGGGAATTGTATTTCTTGACTTTCCCGCTTCGTGGATGTATGTCACTATGACTTTCCTCCATATAGCCGGAATGAACGATAAACACAGACAAGCTCTGAAATTGTGTTTCGGATGTGGGATAATTTCCTCTGATGCGTTTTGCATTACATTTACATTTTTAAAATTACAAGAAAGCCCGCACAGATTATGAAAGTGGACCGAAAAAAAGAAGACAAGTGTATCGGCGTTTTGAAAGTTTACGTCGGGAAGTAACCTAAATAGGCGTGGCAAGTTCCGCCCATTTCTACAGGTTTTGAAATATTCGACATCATATTCCTTGCAATTCTTGCATTTTAGGTATAAAGTGTCTATAGCAATATTACTGACAACAATGCGGGGTATCTTTTTATGAAAAATTTAACCATCATGCGAGTCACTAAAGGGGTCTTTTCGCTCCCTTTTTTCAAAAACGTTTAAAAACTCCTTAAAAATGTGTTCGTATCAGATCAAAATATTCTACAAAATTATTTGTCATACAATTTTACTATAGGTCCCCGAATACACCAAAACTCTAAATCGTACCTAAACGCCAGGAATCTGCCAAAAGCAAAATCACGTCTTAGGGTTAATGTGGTACTTTATCCGAGTTTATTAAGTTTTGTCCCACAAAACTTCTTTCTAGATAGAAGGCGTCAAAGACAAACATATTCTCCATCAAATTTCAATATAAGTCGCCAAATAAATGAAATATGTATTTGCGATATATATCAAGAAAATATATACATCAAGTTTGCCAACAAAACATCCAAATATTTTTTGAATAAATTTGTTTTGTTCTTTTTTCGAGTTGATGCATGAAGGTAACATGAAATTTAGTTTTAGACGAAAGGTGTTAAAAGAAGAAATATTCTACACAAAACTTCACTGTAAGTCCCAAAACAAACTAGATATCTATGTAAAATACTTTGTTAAGAAAATGACGTTACAAAATTAGATATTATAGGTTATTTGTTAAACTTTTAGACTCTTAATTAAAATTTATTCCATACTGAGTCAAAATCTCCTAAAATACCTCACTTTTTGGGGATTGTGTCAAAAGAAGAAATGTTCCAAATCAAATTTCATTATGAGTCTCTGAACAAAAAAAAATTATAGCTATGATATTTAACATCTCCAGCAGCTTTCGCTTTTTATATCTGATTTAGGACCATAAAATGTTGCGGCGGAATAAATAAAACGCTGGTTCAGATGTATTCTATACGTTTATTAAATTGTTTCATTTAATAATTTGTAATAATTAATTCTAGCGGAATGAAAACGTGGTTTCGCTTAGAGATGAAGAAGAAGAAAAAAAAATCTTTGTGTTACAACTGACATTGTAAAAATGTCAAAAGAAAAAAGAATGCAATTATAAAGGAAAAGGAGTAAACAAAGAATAAACCAAAATACTGTTTCCATATGGCGGGAACACCGATTTTATTCACATTTTCGTTATCTGCGGCCACAAAATATATTTTATTTATGTTTTTTCATAATAAATTGTTTCAGAAGATTATGTGTGCTCGATCCAAACTGTTTTTGAAATATCTATGGTGAATATATATAGGGAAAATATTGATAACCCAGATCGGACTTTGTAAAATTATGTATATCAGGATAAGTCATAGGTTCCTGATATTGTATGTGAAAATTCGGGGATAGTGTACGGCTATTATCCAGTGAATATATCTGACATATGAGTCCTAACATCCATGAATTTGACATGATCCTAAATACTACATATAATGATTGCAGCTACTCCTGCTCTGATAAAATTGACTAAATTAATAAACTCAGATAAAGTACAACATTAACCCTAAAACGTAATTTTACTTTTGGCAGATTTGGGAGTCAATTTCTTTCACCCTAAATGCGCACGACAAATTACAAAGGAGTTCTAAAACATGCATTTCCAGTAGTAAGAAGCATTTTCGGATATCCGAAGGGGTAATTTCATCACGATTTTATAAACTTTTGTACACTTCGAGTCATCAAAACTTAAATTTTTGAAAACAAATGCGGATATCCTGGAGCGGCCGTCATATTCTACAGTGGTAAATATTCTCTAAAATGTATGGGAATGACTTATTCGTAAAATATACGACTAAAGGAGACAGTACGCTTCCAAAAATAAACTTGTTGAAAGAAAAACTCAAGCTTTGTTAGGCATTACACCTGATTATTTAAAGAATCCTTGCCAAGGCAGGATATACGGGTGTATCCTTTATGAGGTGGGATATACTTTTACTGAATATTACTGAAAGTACTTCGTTTTCAATATAGAGCGAGTATGCATCGACATTCTAATACAATCTTTCTGTATTCCCAAGTTTTAAGTTCAAATGAGCCAAATTTTTTACTTCAATTTTTGACTTTATTTGGGTTTCCTTGTAAAATTCTTATACAAATTGGACTTGAATGCAAATGAATTACTAAGTTTACTCCAAACACATGAAGCAAAATATAATAAAACTTAAAAACGTCATATCTTGTATAAATCGGAAAAATGGAGGTTGAAAAAAATTTTGCCGGGGGGTTCTATTCAAGTGAGCGACAGTATAATTATTTCTAGGGCTGTATGTCACATAACATACCCGATTAATTATTTTGGTTCAGTTCGCCTTAAGCCATTTGGTATAAAAGCCAGATAGGTGAAAACTTTAGTAGGTATTTCCCTAAACGAAATGTTTACGAGTGAAAAGCTTATGCACAGGGGTAATGGTGTAGGGTATCAGATAGTCGGCACCGTCCCGACTATAGCCTTTGCTCACTTGTTATTTTATGTACATATGTAAATACCCCAGAATGAATGTTCGTTTATAAATATATTTTTTGTGTATTTTCAGAGAAAAATCATTTTGTCAAAGTGATTGCAGTAATTCTAGCGCCAATTTTTTGTGTTGCAATTCTATCCATGACGATATTCATCATTTATCATCGACGAGCAAAATTAAAACGTTACCAGGAACGTTGTAAATATTTTGAGGTAAGTTCAATGTTTTGGGTGGGTGAAAGCCAAACATACATACATATGTTTGCCATTCAGTGGACACGATTCCTATGATAAAAACAACATTCAAATATAAACCTACACAAATCCTAAAATATCCTCTGCTTGTTCTAGTTCTACATACATACATATAAAGATGTGTAGATTAGAATGTACTTGTTCAGGCATATTATTAAAAATAAATTGCTAAAAATGACACCACTTCAAGTGGTAATATAATATTCTTATGAATTTAGGAAATAAAAAGAACTATAAAAGCTGACATCCTTAATTAGGTGTTCTAATTATATTTAATCTATACCAGTGATGGCCAAAAACACACATTTGCAGATTATAACTTGCGCTAGTGTGAGTGGAAACGTAAACAATGCATTAACCGAACGAATGTGTTTACAGTGTACATGTGTGTCGTATGCCCGCGGGCATAGGAAAGTTGTTGTTGGTGGACATCACTGATCTATACATATAAATTAGAAAAATGTTTATACGTTTGTTTGTTTGTTTGTTTGAAGTTTATGGACTCAAAAACCGCTGAACCGATCTTCCTGAAAATTTCAGAGTATATCTGTTTAAGTTAGAATTGATCGTATCATTTAAATTGACCCTATGAATTGCATAGGTGTACTCGTTGAAATCTCCTCATACCCATTTATTACACCCCTGTAATAGTATGAGAGATTTCAACGAATATTGACTTGACAACCGCCCTCATGAAGCATCCATGCAGATGTCAACACAAACATAAATAAAAAGAAGATCGATCGACCGCTTGAATCGCAAGCAACAAAACCCGCGCTTTATTGTAAGCATTGTACATATCGTTGTACATTAATTCGAAAAGGTAATATTGTTTACCATCAATAAACACCCGGCAATCGAGCCAAACCTTTTTACTAATAAAACTATTGTGTTTTATTTTATTTTATTCTATTTCTTTTCTTTTTATATCGACGGCCACTCGTACGCATTGGGGGTACTGGCTCCATTGGGGAGCCTCGATAACACTTGTTCCCCCCAGTCCCTATAGTGCGGACTAAACATTCGGTCGCTTCAGGCCGAATAAACATTTGGTCCAATCGAACCGGATCCTCCAGTGAATTGGTTTACTTCTGGAATCCCACTAAAATACAGTCCACAATCATATTGCTGCTTACTATTATCGGTACGTATAGTGCATAGTGAGCATCAAAATAAATAAAAATACAAGTGTTCGTTTGTTTGTGCGGTCGTTTTACAACGTCATAGATTCCCTTTCTCCCTTTTTGTTAATCGGTCAAAGTCCAAATCGTGGACAGACATACGGGAATAATAAAATCAAAACAAAAATAATAAATATTTTCTTCTAAATATTTCGTATTATTTTTCGTTTATCTTCTTCTACATTGTCGTTTACCTGTTTCTTATTGTTGTTCCAAAAAGTGTTGAAATATTCCCTTAAACTGCATACAATAATTTGCATTGATTTGTTTTCGCTAGCATTAGCAGTGTAAATATACAAACGTATATTCATCAATACATCGATTACATATTTACACTGCACGGCCTATTCGTGGTCCCTTCTGTGTTGATACACACACGCTTGTATAGCTACATACTCCAGCATCGTCGCTCTGTCGTACCGTCTAGTCGGTCAGTAAGTGGCTTGCATGCAAATATATACACACACGCATGTACGCATAAATATTGCATTTTGGTAATTCCTCTTTCTGTCGTGTCCGTTTTTATTGCACAGTCTCCCGCCGGTGTATTATTACACAGTACCCGGTCAGTAAATTAGTACTGTGACACATATTATTATATTTTATGGTAAATATAATAAATCGGTGTCAGGGAACTTTTTAATAATATTTTTGGACATTTTGGAATTGCGAGAACCCTACAATCGGTCGATTGGACCTTTTCTTGTGTAGGGAGTTATTTAAACATATTTATTGCGATTTATATATTTTTGGAATTTCAATATAGTTTGAAGTTTTTGTTGCATTATTGGACACAAATATACTACATTCGGTGGTTATTTGTATAAATTTAGTATTGCATGCACCCTACAACCGGTCAATTGGACTTTTCTTGTGTAGAGTGTATTTTAGCCATTATTTGTGGTAATTTTGTAATTATTTTTCTGGAATTTTGATATTGTTCGAATTTCCGCTTGCATTTTTAAACAAATATAGACTACCGTCGGTATTTATTTCGTGTAATTTTGGTCGATAGTAGGATATTATTTGTTGGTTTTTACACATATTTTAGCGAATTCTATATTTTTATTGAAATTTTGATATAGTTTGATTTTCCAGTTGCATTTTTTTTAGAAACAAATACGCTACATTCGGTAGTTATTTGTATAATTTTGGTGTGCTAAATATTTTTGGACAATCTATATCGCATATCGCCTTTTTTGGTTTTTTTTTTTGTAAATTTATTTTACAAATTTTGATATTAAACTATTGGTTTAAAATTATTATTGTAAATAGGTTGTTCCTAGACACTTAGAGTTGTCAATTGCCTTTTTTGGTTGATTTTCGTTACAAATTTGGTTAAGTTTTGAGATTTTGAATATTGTTTCAATTTTGGATTCCGATTTTAAATCAGCACGCAACAATTGGTAGTTTGAGAATTTATCCTTTTGTGGAAAGTAAATTAATTTATTGGCATTATTCTTTGTGGCTACAAATTTGCTAGCTTTATTTTATCCTTTGGTACCCATATTGTTGGTTTGATTTCTCTTTGTTTTTCGTTAATATGGCTTTCACCCCTAAAGAAAAGATCCTCAGAGCTTCCAACTCTATAGTGAGATTCACTGCACATTTCGGTGCTATGAAGGAAGACGAACTTGACATTTATGCTCTCGAAGTTAGGAGTGAGGAAATTGAGAAATTGTGGAAAAGCTTTCAGGAAACTTTTAGTAAATGCCTCTCTTCAGTAGAAAATCCTGAAAATCTTAATTCCATATATGAGGAGTCGCATAAGAAATATACAAGTTGTTCTTCAAAGATAAATAGTTTGTTGTCCAGATTTAGTAGTTCATCTAAAATATCACCGAACACATTGGATAGTTCGGAAGACTTCTTAACAAAACATCCAGGCGACATTTCTGTGGAAAAACAGTCCTGTGATGTGAATGTTAAAAACGTGAGTTTGTCGTCCCATTTCTCTCGTGATGTGGGAACACAGGCGTCTAGCTCTTCAATATTGAGTATTGGGAATCCTAGAATAGGCACAAACTTCGTTGATGATCTCCCAGAATTTGATAGCATTCACAATCTTGCGTTACCTCCATGTGATATTGAGGTTTTCGATGGAAACATTTTAAACTGGCCCACTTTTAGAGATTTGTTCAGTGCGGTCTACCTCGATAACTCGCGGTTGACAGATATTGAGCGTTTGTGTCATCTGGTGAGTAAAACTAGTGGTGAGGCTCGAGAAATTGTCTCGAAGTTTCCGTTGACTCATCGGAGTTTCAACCTTGCGTGGAATGAATTGAACTTCACATACGACAATCCACGTTTGCTTGTCCACAGCCAATTGAAATCGTTGTTTTCGCTTCCTGTGTTGGATCAGGAAACTAGTTTGGGACTTAAGTCAATACAACGTGGGATCAATAGTTGCCTTTCGGCAATGTCAATTTATGAAATACCTACGGATAATTGGGATCCGATCGTGGTTTTCATTTGTTTACAAAAATTGCCTAAGATCACACACGCTTTATGGGAGCAAAGTGTGACAAATAAGTCTCGTCTTTCAACTTGGAAAGAATTAGATGCATTCTTGACAGAGAGAATTCGAACTCTTCTGTGTTTGCATGAAATGAGAAGTGTTGGCACTTTGTATAATTCCACTTATAAAGTGTCTCCTAAATCTTGTACTTCTCCTCACTCTTCTCCCAGTCCCAAACACTTTTCGACACCTCTTCGTTCGTCTCCTAATACTTGTTGCGTTCTTTGCACAGAGCAACAACACAAATTAAATGTTTGCCAGCGGTTCGTAAATTGTACGCCGTTGGAAAGATTTAAATTGGCCAAAAAGCATCGTTTGTGTGTGAATTGCCTACGGAAGGGACACGAAGTCAAAAATTGTGCTAGTCGTTGTTGTCGAAAGTGCAATCAGAGACATCATTCTCTATTGCACAGATTGCTCTATTGTGAGCAGTCCGAGTCAAATTGTGACTCCCAGAAGTTCGAAGTTGTCTGCTTCAGCTTCCACTTTTCGGCCTGGAACTTTAAATAGTAGCAGCAATTCTTCGTCTACATCTAGCGTTCCATCGGTAGTTCGGAAAACATTCCACGTTACGCAGGAAAGAAAAGTTCTATTGGGAACAGCACTGGTGAATATCGTTCATCAGGGAGCTTCTTTTCCTGCTAGGGCGCTGATCGACCCGGCTTCTGAGTCGTCTTTAATTTCGGAAAGACTTCAGAAGGATCTGAAACTCCAGGTTCAGTCCACGAAATCGTCAATCATTGGAGTTAATAGTACTGTCGCAGCTACATGTCGTAAAAGTTGTTCATTGAAACTTTGTAGTCGTGTGGACAGGTCGTCTACTTTTGAGACTTCGGCGTTGGTAGTAGATTCCATATCGAGAAATCTTCCAACCTTTTCGGTCACTTCGGACCTTAAGTCGGATTTGTCGAATATAGTTTTGGCAGATCCTCAATTCGGCGAATCGCGCCCGATAGATATTTTGATAGGAGCAGATTTGTACCCGAAGATAATTAAAAATCATACTCTTCGACTTTCGTCCGGTTCGCTGCTCGCTCAAAATACAACATTTGGATGGATTGTTACGGGTCCTGTCACTTAAACTTGGTTTTTCGTAACTCGTACGGAAAAATAGTTGTAAAGCGGCCCCAAACAAACATAACGAACGTTAGCTCACGTTGCACTATCGTTCGCAGGGTCCCTAATGGCCCTTTCGTTAGCCAGGTCTATAGTGATCTGCACAACAGCTGGGTCCCTAATGGCCCAGTCACTTGAATGGTCCCTCATGACCATATTTACCGCGGGGTCCCTAATGGCCCGGGGTCCCTAATGGCCCGATCGTTTAGTTTGTAAGTTTATCGCATGGTCCCTAATGGCCATTTTATCGCGGGGTCCCTAATGGCCCGGGTCCCTCATGGCCCATCGTTTAGCATGTAAGAATGTTTTTGAAAAAATGAAATGCTAAAAACAAAAAAAAAAAAAAAAAAAAATCAAAACCGTTTGAAAGAAAAAATGTAAAAGGTTATGCTCACGCCTGCACTATACATACTACTGCTTAATACTTGTATATATATCATTTATATGGAATCTGTTAAAACATTTGGATGTTTCAAGGGAGGCGGCAAATGTTTAAGTTAGAATTGATCGTATCATTTAAATTGACCCTATGAATTGCATAGGTGTACTCGTTGAAATCTCCTCATACCCATTTATTACACCCCTGTAATAGTATGAGAGATTTCAACGAATATTGACTTGACAACCGCCCTCATGAAGCATCCATGCAGATGTCAACACAAACATAAATAAAAAGAAGATCGATCGACCGCTTGAATCGCAAGCAACAAAACCCGCGCTTTATTGTAAGCATTGTACATATCGTTGTACATTAATTCGAAAAGGTAATATTGTTTACCATCAATAAACACCCGGCAATCGAGCCAAACCTTTTTACTAATAAAACTATTGTGTTTTATTTTATTCTATTTCTTTTCTTTTTATATCGACGGCCACTCGTACGCATTGGGCGTACTGGCTCCATTGGGGAGCCTCGATAACACTTGTTCCCCCCAGTCCCTATAGTGCGGACTAAACATTCGGTCGCTTCAGGCCGAATAAACAATATCACTACATAGATAACGACTCCAAATTTTGGATGTGTGAAGGAATTTGGTCTATAAATAAATTTGCCAAATTATATTGAAATCGGTTCAGATTTGGATGTAGCTCCTATACATATTTTCGTTCGATTTCATGTATTTGATGCACCAAACAAGCTATATATGAGGGAAAGTCAGAATTTTTTAATATTCCATTTGAAAAAAAATTAATTTTTTTTTGACGCTACATGAACGGTTTTTGGTACATAAATAGAGAAAAAATTCCCATTCTCAAATCTGTTCGAGATACTAATTTTGGATATTGTGCGCAAAAGTTATGGCGTTTTCAATTCTGATTATTAGAGAAAAATGTTATAAAAACGCTATTCATTATATCGAGGAACATTGTTAATTTATGGCTTCCTACATATTATATGTTAATTGAGGTGCCATAACTTTAGTGAAAAAGTTGTAAATTTTCGCGGAAAATAGGAAAGCATTCAAAACTATTGGTAGTTTGCAACTTGCTTTAATAAAATTCAACCTGTTTATGCATTCGAAAAATATATAAAAAATATGTACGTAATCTAAACATCGCGAAAATTCAAATGAAACTAAAACTATACAAATCCGTTTAGTTGTTTGCATATTATAGCGAAAACAAAAATATATATTGAGAAAATTTATAAAATTTTTGTAAGAGAAAATATTTTTTAAAATTTATTTTGTGAGTTTGTTGAAAAATATGTAGGAAAAATAGGTCGGAGTTATTCTTCTATTTTAGTTAAATTTCACGCAAAAAATCAAATTTTTTATTCTAATCACTTCTCGAATACACGCTAACATCTAGCGGAAGATATGGGTATCGTTCAAATAAATGTTGAGTTCCTTTAAATGGGGTATGCTCTTGAAATAAAACTGTATCGGGTAATGTTCATTTTGAAATGCGTGTAAATCGCGAAATCCTCAAAATCACTTGATGCGCATGCGGTTTACCAACACAGCGAATTCTTCTCTTTTAATTTGTACACATTTGCTAGGATTTACTTTGGCCGCTAAGATGTAGCATCGTCTGCAGTTTAGTGTGCAACAAACTGTATATCGCTTATAATTTGTACAAAGTGCATACACTTTTTATGCGCATCTGATTTCACTATCATCCATGCAAAAATACATCGATCTAAACTTATTTCGATAAAATCCATCAAGAACCGTGGATGTAGCATCATACACTATTTTTGGGATAAATCGGATAAAGCTCCCATGCCACTAAATTTTTTAAACCACTGTTTTCACAAAAACGCGAGTTATGTGTTAGTTTCTTCATTGAAAAGGAAACGATCCACAGAAAACGCGATTTAATCCGCGATATTTTCAAAAACATTTTACGCACATTTTTCGGTTTTTGCAGTTGCTGTTTTCGCCGTCCTAGTGGATGGATTTTCACGATCTATGTTTTATATGATCTTGACCGTCAAAAAAAGAAAATATCTTGGGGTCCCAGCACAATCAAAAGGATATTGTAAATACTGTACCCAAAAAATAGGGTTTTTTCGAAAAAATATCGCACTAAATTTTGGCCCTTGGCAGTGGATTACTGTGATGTTGTCTGGGCTACATAGTCAATATACATATCAAATTATGCGTAATCGCGAGTACTTTAACAATATTATATATTTTCTGAAATACCCGAAGGCGCGTTGCAGTTAGATCAAAAATACAAAAAAAACACCTAAAATCTGGCTTCAAAATGTCAGCATCCATAAAAGGTGGATGCAGTGGAGATTTTGAAATGTTATACATTAAAAGTGTAATCTTCATTTTGTATTCTTCTACTTTTACTTTGGACAGATATCCGTAATTTAAACGGTTAAACCGCCAATAGGATATCAATGTAAAAAAACTCGTTTTCTTCAATGTGTTTTTACCTATTTTTATTAATTTACGCGGTCATAGCTTCCGCGCAAATTAACTTTTTTAGCCACATTTTTGAGCTTTGATTAAAAACACTTCGTTTGATCAAACTATGGTCATATTTCGTGGTACACTGCAATATTTCGCGAATTATAACAGTGCAAACCTTGGCTTCATCAATGTTAAATTTTTTTGACTTTTCGTCATATACCCGATTTTAATGAAAGTTGGAATGTGTGACGAAAATTGGCCTACAAATAAATGTATCAAAATATATTTTACCTTATTCGGGGTAGCATAGCGCACCGGTTTCAGCTAGTATTGAAATAAATTTGCTATTAATATATGTACATACATATGTATGTACGACAAAATTAGGAGAAATATGGAAATATGGACTTTGAAAGTAGCACCGCGTAATTTTAAACTAATATCACATTATACTGGATTTATGTATGACATCATATACAAATCTAATTACTCCTCGTTATCAATCAATCTGGGATGGCATTTTCGAAATGGTATATGGGAAATGTTGCCAATTCTTTCATATTATATTTCCAAAAAAACTTAAGTTTTTCTGTTTGGTACATAGTTTAAGAGAAATCCCCAGTACAAATCCACTCACAAGCAAATTTCTGGTTGCTGCGGAATCTATTTTTTATTTATTTTTTATACTGGTCAGTGGAGTGACCAGGGTACCTGCCCCACAACAAATTTTATGAAAACACGAAATCCAAGATATTTTTGAAGGTATTATTTAAAAATTGCTTGCGATACTATCGTAATAACTGTCTTGATCTTGAGTGGCCATCTCGAAAAAGCAAAGTTAAATAAAGTGCCAGAAGAAGATCGTATTCCATACAAATTTTACAAGTATGCAACTGATGACTTGTTACAACAAACGACATGGATCTGTAACGATCTTTTGCAAAGAGGAGAAATAGAAACTGCGTTTCTTAAGTGTGTTATACATCCAATTTTCAATAAAAGAGACAAAAACAACCTCAAAATTACCGTGGTATTTCTTTTATGAATTGTCTACCGAAGACAATGATGTCTATTATTAACTCCAGATTGACAAATTGGTCCGAAAAGCATAAAAAGATAAACGAATATCAAGCCGGTTTTAGGAGAAACTACTCTACAGCTGATAACACATTCAACTTATCACCAATAATTCATTTGAACTGGTACCAAGACAAGAAAACATACGCATAAAGCTGCATTTGACCGAGTTGCGCGAAAATCTATGATATACAAATTGCATAACATTGGTGTCTCAACGTAAAATTCATAGAAAAATAAGTAAAAAAGTATCAGTCGGCATTGCCGACAGAAATATACCCTCAGCCTTTGTGAATTGATACACTAATTTTTGTACAATAAAGAATCGAATACCGGCTACGCAAGCAAAATCCTTTTCCCAAATAACTATGTATTTAGGAGGTTTTCAGATTTTGTGGTCCTTTTTGGACGTATAAACTTGCTGACAAAAAATATATTTGGATTGAAACTCAAAAGTGTTGCGTAGTGGGTTTTATATTGCCGTACTCATGGTGCCGTAGGAGTTTTACAGCTTTCGGGTAATTTTCTCAGGAATTATGGATTTGCCCCTGATAAAACTTGTATTGTCGTAATGGGGACCGCGAATACAAACTGCTACAACAAAAATCAAAGGGATTCGGGAGCAGCTCTTGAACTGCACTTTTCGGAAAATTTGGGTTGGAGGTACCCGAAGGAGTTTAAACATATAGTCCATATTCGAACCTAATCTATGTCTCGTAGATATATTACGATGTGCCCAGTATGGACCAACTCGTTTACTGCCTTCGAGAGTTATAGTGCACACCATTTTAGTGAAAAGTTTGGAACTTTTGTGAGAGAGGTAACAGAAGGAGTGTATCGATATAGCTCATCTTCGAACTTAAACTAAGTATGGACAAAATATTACAAAGGATAAATTTTGGACCGAATCGGTTGATCCGTTCGAGAGTTATCGTGCGCTCCAGCCACTACACATGCTGTGTTTTTACAGCTTTCGGGCCATTTTCTGAGGAAGTATGGACTTTCCCCTGAAAAAAACTAGTACCATCCTAATATGGGAAGAGCATACAAGTTGTTGCAAAAACAAATCTAAACGATTCACGAGGAAATTTTGTGTGGGAGTTACTCGAAGGAATGGACCGAAATTGATCGATGCCTAGTAAAAATATTACGATGTGCAAAGTATAGGTCAAATCGGTTACTGCCTTCGAGAGTTATCGTTCACACAATTTTACAGAAAAAAATTGAACTTCTGTGGGGAAGGTACCCAAAGGAGTCGACCAATATGGCCCATCTTCGAACTTAAAATAAGTTTGGGCAAAATATTACGAAGTGCAACATTTGGTTCGAATCGGTCTATTCGTTTGGAGTTATCGTGGGCACCATCTACCCAGACAGACGGACCGACATGGCTAAATCGACTCCAAATTGTCTGAAACGAATATCATTCAAACATACTTGGGGTCCAAGACCATAGTTCGATGAGGCACATTTTTGGTCGTATCAAAGTGTATGTACCCACTAGGGCAATGAATTTTTTACAACCTCATATTCCTGTATGAGTTTCTACATAAGATTACATAAAAACTTAATTATAAGTTGATTCGGTGAAAAAAACTCACGCACAAAATGATTTTAAAATTTGAATTTATCAGAATTATTGGCAATTTTTTGGAGTCAGTGTAAGCAGATAGAGCCACATGAGATAACCAAACTGACATAACATTTGTTTCTCACTAATTTTCTTTAATTCTGAGAAATCATAAAAATGTCTCAAACGCATTTTCAAAGACATAATTTTTTAAGAAAAAAAATTTAAATTTTATCAAAGTGGTTTGTGCGTGACCTTTTTCAATATCTGAATGGAATAAAGGTTATTTTAGTTATCAGTAGGCTTAAGTTTATTCATTCGTGTAACAGGAAATAATTTTTGAGATTTTCTTTTCATTTTATACATTTTTTCAAAAAAAAAAATACCAATTGTGTTCGCAGTTAGTTTAATACTGACAAATTTTTGCACGAGATAAATGACAATAATTTTGGATAATGATCGGATAGTATTAAGCGGATGATAGTATTTGTAATTCTTTTGAACTGGTACCAAGACAAGAAAACGTACGCATAAAGCTGCATTTGACCGCGTTGCGCGAAAATCTATGATATACAAATTGCATAACATTGGTGTCTCAACGTAAAATTCATAGAAAAATAAGTAAAAAAGTATCAGTCGGCTTTGCCGACAGAGATATACAGAAATACAGAGATATAACAGGAAATAATTTTTGAGATTTTTTTTTTTCATTTTATACATTTTTTCAAAAAAATACCAATTGTGTTCGCAGTTATAGTTTAATACTGACAAAATTTTACACGAGAAAAATGACAATAATTTTGGATAATGATCGGATAGTATTAAGCGGATGATAGTATTTGTGAACTCTCAATGTAGCGGTGAGAAAACTGTACTCCTGTGTACCATATACATAAGTGAGTACCTTTATTGTTTTGATTTGTTCTATACAAAACTACATTTACCTTCCATGTTACAAAATGTCGCAATCATGATGGTATGCCAAATTAGGAAACTCCCAGCGAGGTATGGAGTCTTGAAGTTTTTCTGCTACCTTTTTCTCAAAAGTAATGTAACATCTCGAAATATTGGTCGTTTTTCATTGGTCGATTCGGTAAAAATCAGCGAAAGCTATTTCTAAAAGTCTTTTAATATTGTTTTTTTTTATAAAATGTTCAGATTGCCCATTATAAAAAATGAAACTAACAACATATGTTTCCAATAATGACGGCGTATGTATGTGCTATATCTGTGGTATGTTATCATGTATATACACATAGCCCAGAAAGTCTGCGTTCACCATACTACTTTTAAACAAGTGAGCCAAGGCTATAGTCGGGTCGGGACCGACTATGTGATACCCTACACCACTACCCCTGTTCATAAGCTTTTGACTAATAAAATTCAAAATATTAAAATTGGTATAGCTTGAATGTCTTCATTAACACAGGTCAATTTTTTTGAAACGCATTTAAGTGCATCGACGGTACAACCCAAATAAAAAATGGAAAAGTGGGATGTATGCCAACCATCAATAGGCTTCTTTCTCTGTTAGACCCCCATCAACCCCCAAAATTTCGTGAGGATCCGATCAACATTTCGTAGTGTGATTGCACAAAAATGGAAAAAGGGATGCATTACCGACTATTGCGATATCTCTGTTGTTTGACCACCTATGACAACCTACTTCACATCGTTGTAAAAGTGATATTTTCTACTTTCCTTGCCAGATTTTGCTTTCGATATACCTCCTACAGAAGGGAGATATTAACTTTGAAATAAAACGTTGGTCTTTTTTTCAAATATTTTTTTTGTCACATTCCGACCCCTGAATAACATCCGACCATTATCAAAAATCAAAAGGTTTTTTTCCTATGTGGGACCCCCAATAACACCCAAAATTTCGTGACGATCCAATTAAAATTGCGACCTGTAGCGTGATTTCCAAAAAAGTGGAAAAATGGGATGTATTACCGACTATTGCGATATCTCCGTTATTTGGATACCTACGCCAACCTGCTTTACATCATTGTAATGATGGGATTTTTTACTTTCATTGTCAGACTTTGCTTTTGGAAGGTCCCGAACCAAAGCTGTGATAATCGTCATTATTATTAAAATCGCAAAAATGAAAAGTTGTGTTCTATTAGCGGCTTTTGCGATATCTTCGTTATTTGACAACCTACGTAACATCGTTACGACAACCTACGTAACATCGTTGCAAAGGTGATATTTTCTACTTTCATTAGCAGGTTTTGCTTTTGACAGACCCCTTTTAGAAGCGGACATACTCGCTTTGAAATAAAACGTTGACTTTTTCTCCAAATAAGTTTTTTGCCCATTCCGACCCCTGAATATTATCCGACCATCACCAAAATTCTTCTTTCTCTGTAGGATCCCCATTAGCCCCCAAAATTTCGTGACGATCCGATCAAAATTGCGACTTGTAGCGTGAATACAAAAAAATGAAAAAATGGGCAGTATTGCCGACTATTGTGAAATCTCCGTTATGTGGCCACCTACGCCAACCTACTTTGCATCACTGTAAAGATGGGATTTTCTACTTTCATAGTCAGACTTTGTTTTTGGAAGATCCCCAACCGAAGCTGTGATATTCGTCATTATTATTAAAATCGCAAAAATAAAAAGTTGGGTTCTATTAGCGACTATTGCGATATATTCGTCGTTTGATCACCTACGAGAACCTACTTTACATCATTAGAAAGGCGATATTTTCTACTTTCATGGCCAGGTTCTGCTTTTGGTATACCCCATATTGAAGCTGAGATATTCGCTTAGGAAAAAAACGTTGTCTTTTTCTCAAAATAAGTTTTTTGCCCATTACGACCCCTAAATATTATCCGACCATCACCAAAATCAATAGGCTTCTTCATCTATGTGACCCCCATTAACCCTCAAAATTTCGTGACGATCCGATCAAAATTGAGACCTGTAGCGTGATTTACAAAAAAGTTGAAAAATTGGATGTATTACCGACTATCGCAATATCTCCGTTATGTGGCCACCTACGCCAACCTACTTTGCATCACTGTAAAGATGGGATTTTCTACTTTCATAGTCAGACTTTGTTTTTGGAAGATCCCCAACCGAAGCTGTGATATTCGTCATTATTATTAAAATCGCAAAAATAAAAAGTTGGGTTCTATTAGCGGCTATTGCGATATATTCGTCGTTTGATCACCTACGAGAACCTACTTTACATCATTAGAAAGGCGATATTTTCTACTTTCATGGCCAGGTTTTGCTTTTGGTATACCCCGTATAGAAGCTGAGATATTCGCTTTGGAAGAAAACGTTGTCTTTTTATCCACATAAGTTTTTTGCCCATTCCGACCCCTAAATATTATCCGACCATCACCAAAATCAATAGGCTTCTTCCCATCCGGGACCCCCATCAACATCCAAAATTTCGTGACGATCCGATCAAAATTGCGACCTGTAACGTGATTACAAGGTTTAGATGGACAGACGGACGGACGGACGGACTGACGGACGGACACACACATTCATTTTGGTATATATAAGTATGGGTCTACGACCATTATTTCGATGCGTTACAAACTTTTTGGCCAAAACCAACTTATAATACACTCCCCACATAGTGGTGTAGGGTATAAAAACGATGCTAACACTTTAATAAATAGGTAAATGAGATCAGTTTTTCTTTCATAAATATGTTATTGGCACTCTTTACTACCAGATTAAAAAGAAAAATTTCAGAAAATATATTATTATTACGAAGATAACGGTAAAAAAGTGCTACAACTGCTAAATTAGAGCCCCAAAAAGTCTGCGTTCACTTTGTATGTTGCAATAATACCGTAAGTTTTTTTGAAGTTTTCTCCCATTTTTAATCAATATTGTCACAACTGGTCATTCTGTGATGTCGTTTGCACACTTAACTTAAAAAAGTAAAGTATTTCAAGAATGGAAAACAAGGGCAAAGAAATTGGCATCGATAAAAGGAAAATTCTGGGTAAATAATGGAAAAAGCTATCGCAATATTGGCGAAACTGTAGGTAGAACATATTAGACTATACATAGAGTGATAATTAACTATAAACAAATCGGAATATTGAAGTCAAAGCCCAGATCTGGACGGTCAAAGCTCAGTTTTGGACGGTCAAAAATATTATCAGAACGGGAGGAGCGTAACATAACTAATATAGTAAAAGCAAACAGTCCGATAATTACTTCGAAAATTGTTGAAAATGTGAAAATGGCATGCAAAAAAAAGTATTTGTGCACAAACCGCCAGAAAAATACTGCATAAAACTGGATATCACGGTATAGTCGCACAGCGAAAGCCGTACATATCGCTAGTGAACAGGCAGAAGCATATTGAATTTGCTAATGAAGACTTAAACAAGCCTCCAGTATTCCGGAATCAAGTCATATTTTCGGACGAAAGCATGTGCTATATGTTTGCAATGAAAGGACTTCAAACTGTTTGGAGAAAACTCGAACAGCGCTTGAAAAACAGAATCTTGTTTTACACTGTAAGAAATGGCGAGGGTGCTGTTTTGGTTTGGGGGTGTGTAGCAGCTCCTGGAGTGGGCCAACTTGTATTTATTGAATCGACAATGGACAGGTATGGTTACCTAAACATCATGAAGCGCAATTTGAACCAAAATGCAGAAGAACTTGGCTTAGCTACGAAATTTTGGTTGCAACAACATAACGTTTCAAAGCATACTGCTGAGATTGTAACGTTTTGGCTCCTATATAATGCCCAGATCTGGGTTTTGACGTAAAAATTCCAGTTTGTTTATAGTTAATTATCACTCTATGTATAGACTAATATGTTCTACCTACAGTTTCGCCAATATTTCGATAGCTTTTTCCATAATTTACCTAGAATTTTCCTTGTATCGATGTCAATCCCTATGCCCTTCTTTTCCATTCTTGAAATGACTTACTTTTTTAAGTTAAGTGTGCAAGCGACCTCACAGAATGACCAGTTGTGACAATATTGATTAAAAATGGGAGAAAACTTCAAAAAAAAATTCAAAAAAACTAACGGTATTATTGCAACATACAAAGTGAACGCAGACTTTTTGGGGCTCTAATTTAGAAGTTGTAGCACTTTTTTACCGTTATCTTCGTAATAATAATATATTTTCTGAAATTTTTCTTTTTAATCTGGTAATAAAGAGTGCCAATAACATATTTATGAAAGAAAAACTGATCTCTTTTTGTATTTATTAAAGTTTTAGCATCATTTTTGAAAAGTAGTAAGGTGAACGCAGACTTTCTGGGCTATGTGTATATGTATATGGCTGGACGACTAAAATACGTCGCAATGATACCAAAGAAATTCCGTGGAAAACTAGTCCCAAAGGTAGTGGAGTGGGGTATCACATGGTCGACCCTGTCCTACTATAACGATCTCTTACTTGTTTTAAAATCAATTTGTGCGTGAACTTTTTTTAAATTTCAATGGAATAAACGTTATTTCATCCGTGCAACAGGAAATCATTTTTGAGACAAAAAAATCGAAATGTCATTGAAATTTCGTTTCTGTTATAGAACCATTTTTCTTCTTGTATACCTTTTCTCTTTTTCTAAATACAATAATTTTTGATTTTTCCACATTAAGTTCCATATTCCATAATGTACAATACTTCTCTAGTTTATTTATCATTCTTTGTAACACACCTATTTCGTCTGCTAATATGACGATGTTCTGGTCATCTATAAATGTGCATCCGCCAATGAATTCGTGTAAATCATTGAGGTATAAAGCAAACAAAAGAGGAGATAATAGGCAGCCTTGTTTTACAGCTCCTGAAAGCTCCTTTCCTGTCCACATTATGCTAACGTGGGTAGGAAACGAGCTTTCAGAAGATTTTGACACAAACACAGCTGTAAAACAAGGTGGACCGGTATTGACTATTTTCGAGCTGAAACTAAGTTGGGACATAATATGACGAAGGCCAAATTTTGGACCAAACCGGTTGATCAGTTCGAGAGTTATCGTGGGGTTTTACACCTTTCTGGAGTTTCTGGACCCGTATTGACTATTTTCGAACTGAAACTAAGTTTGGACATAATATGACGAAGGACAAATTTTGGACCAAACCGGTTGATCAGTTCGAGAGTTATCGTGGGGTTTTACACCTTTCTGGCTGCTTTATCAAGACGTATGGTGTTGCCCCTTGAAAAATTTTTACCGTCGTTAATGAGGCAGCGAATGCAAGTTGCTTCAACAAAAGTCAAAGTGATTCTAGAGCTGGTCTTAAAGTGAACTTATCCCAAATTTTGTGTGATAGGTACCCGAAGCAGTGGACATATATAATCTATATTCGAACCTGATCTATATCTGGTAGATATATTAGGATGTATAAAGTATGGTCCAAATCGGTTACTCACTTCAACAGTTATCGTGCTCACAAATTTTCCGAACATTTTCGAACTTTTGTGGGGGAGGTACCAGAAGGAGTTGACCGATATAACCCATCTTCGAACTTAAACTAAGTTTGGACAAAATATTACGAAAGCCAAATTTTGGACCGAATCAGTTGATCCGTTCGAGAGTTATCGTGCGCCCCAGCCAGACAGACAGACGAACGGACATGGCTAAATCAACATCAAATTGTCTGAAACACATTTCGTCCAAGCATACTTGGGGTCTAAAACCATTATTTCGATTATGCACATTTTGCCCATATGAAAGTGTATATACCCTCGTTGGCATAAATGCTGAGGGTATATAAATGCCAAGTTTTACCCACACGTACATTCTCCTGTTAGAAACTGGTATCGAAAGTGGTCATCTTTTTACTTTCAACCACAATACGAATTATATAACACGTATTTTGTACGAGTATAACGATTATAGGCTTCCAAAAATATTGGTACTAACGAAAGTAAATAACTCACAACGATTATACAGTAAATTAGAATCTTCTCTTGGTGAATCGTTCTTCATGGACCATGTAACACAGGACGGTATTATGTGCATACTTAAAGCTACAAGTTGTATGATACCACATAATTCAAATAGATGTCAAACAGATTCAAACCCAAGATGTTCAATGTGCAATACACAGGAAAATGAAGACATACACATTTTCTAGGTCGTTGCCCAGCACTAAAAGAATTTCGTCAAATGTTTTTTTTTTTCAAAAATCAGTAATTTATGAATTTGAGTTAATAGATATCCTTAATGAATATGTAATCAATTGGAAATGCTTAGCCAATTATTTGAGAACTTGTTTACAATACAGAAACCAATTACTTTTAGAATTGAACTTGTAATTACATACTTACATTCAACACTGAAATCACTATTAATTATTAAAAAAAAATGGCAGACGACTCTAAGTCAATGTCCCTAACCAATAACTATATATTTATATATTCTTAAAAAAAAAAAAAAAAAAAACAATTTTATCTATATTGCACTGTAAAATTTCAAAATTAAACAATAAAAAATATTACTACTACTAGTCACCATATTTAATACAGAGCTTCACAATTTGGTTCATATAGGATGTTTGGGATTAAAAATATGTTATACCGGTCCACATTTTGATATACAGTACCTCCCGATTTTGGGATGTTTTAAGATTTTAGCCACATTATCCACCTCAAATAGTTGAAATTTGGTATTTAGCTGAATCGCCGAAAACTGGTTTCAATATAATTTTTCGCGGAGGGTATAAAAAGTTCTGCCGAATTTAACCCCGTTTTCACTTGTTATACCTTCAGCCTTTAGGCTAACCAAAATGGGCCTGATCGAAATAATGGTTTTAGATCCCAAGTATGTTTGAACGAAATCCCTTTCATATATTTTGGAGTGAATTTAGCAATATCCGTCCGTCTGGCTGGAGCGCACGATAACTCTTGAACGCATCAGCCGATTCAATCCAAAAGTTGGTCTTCGTAATAGTTTGTCAAAACTTAGTTTAAAATCGAAGTTGAAAAGTTCAAAACTTTTCACTAAAATGGTATACACCATAACTCTCAAAGGCAGTAACCGACTAACTACTTTGCAGATCGTAAAACTTCTACAAGATATAGATTAGGTTCCAATATTTCGGAAATTTCGGAAAAGTAATGTTTAATAGCTGCTCTCGAATTGCTTTGATGTTGGTTGCAACAACCTGTATTCGCTGCCCCCATTACAACAGTTCAAGTTTTTTTTCAGGGACAAGTCTATACTTCCTGGGAAAATGGCCCGAAAGCTGTAAAACCCCTACGGTAAGCAACTGAAATTAGTGGAGGAAGCGTTATCCAGGTACATCCTCTGCAACACTTCTGAGCCTAGATTCTCTTATATATTTTTGTTGGTGAATTTACATCTGCAAAAGGGCAAAAAAAATCTGAAAACTTCCTATATACATGATTACTGGGAGAAATATTGTCCATTGATGAATGTTTCACAAAGGCTGAGGGTATATCTCTGTCGGCAAAGCAGACTGATACTTATTCAGTTGTTTTTATACCCTCCACCATAATATGGAGTGTATACATATTTATATTTGTCATTCTGTTTCTAACACATCGAAATATTCTTCGGAGACCCCATAAAGTATATATATTCTTGATCAGCATAAAATTTTAAGTCGATATTACCATGTCTGTCTGTTGAAATCAAGATACAGCTCGCAATTTTTAAGATAGAGCATTATAATTTGGTATAGAAGTTTCTTTCAATCCTAGGATGCTTGGTATTGAAAATAGGCTATATCGGTCCACGCCTTCATATAGTCTTCGTTGGGAGTCATGGTAGAATGAAAAAACGTAACCTTGTGCAATCATATGTTTACAAGTTTTTCAAAAATATATATTTGACAACATCTCATTGTCAAAAATGATTGGATATGTATGTATGTGTACTAGCCCGGGGCGATTTGTATGGAAGGAAAAAAAGTGTAGTGGGCGCCTGGAGTTTCTGATTCTTGAGATTGTACTGAGCAAAAAAGTCCACTAGACCATATGTCTACGGTGAAAATCGAGCCCCCGGATTTTGACTTGAAATTTTTTTCAAGGATATTTTGGCCAAACCGTATCTCAGAAACTTGACCTATCCTGAAAATTTCCTTTTGCGTTCTTAGTACACTCACCAAGGGCTTTCATCTCCAAAAGGAAATTTCCACCCACTGACTTTGAGTCAAATTTTGTAGCACAGTGTAATTTATCGATATTTTCCGAAAAATGTGCACTTTCTCGGGCCATAACTGTCTGAAGGAGCGTTCCAATGCTGCGAAAATCTCAGTGGTTTGGCTGTTACATACATGCCAAAATATACAAAAAACCTTGAAAAGAAACTTCAAGTCAAAATCCGGGGGCTCGACTTTCACCGTAGACATATGGTCTAGTGGACTTTTTTTTTCTCAGTACAATCCCAATAATCAGAAAATCCAGGCGCCCGTGGTTGTGTTTAAATCGCCCCACCCTAATGTGTACCTAATTGTAAATAAATACATGCATGTGGCTATGTCGGTTACCTTTAGAATTTAAATTAACTTAAAACTTAAACTTGAGACCGAAAATTCTGTACACACATAATGGTTTTGAAGGAGAAACGTCTGTTCACAAGTTAGCAAGTTTGCAGTCTTCTTCCGAATTGTCTTATATTTCCAAAACATTAATTTCCAGAACAATTATAAAGGTATTAAATACTTACAAATGTTAATAAACAAATGTTGTTTTTGTTTTCATGTCATACTCTTGACATGGGTGTTGAATTTGAAGCGTTAACTTACAGAAAATACCAGAGATTGGAGAAATTACAAATGATGTTACCTTTATTGTTGTACCATGTTTGGGAGTATAAAACTCCCCACCTGAAATTTATCGGTATAGGCCTACGTCTTTATATAGCCACCATAGAGCGGTACCACCCGCTTTCCGGTATTTTTAAAAATCACTAACTTATTGAAAAAATAAATAAATTTAAAGTTTCAATATGGTGTGATCTTGATAGAGTTTCAACTTGTCCTGTTTCAAAAATCTCGAATTTCTTGAAGGAAACCCATACTTTTGGAGCCATTGTCCTTATGTAACGTTTAATAATCCTTAATCCTTACACATAAGGACTTTCCTTTTGAGTTAATTTTCTCACAATTCCACCAAACTTCAAAAATCGTGCGCTTAAGTTCAGGTTAAGGTTCTCGGGGTATTTTAAAATGTTGACTATCTAGAATTAGAAAATGTAACGCCTTTAGTCCTTATGATAAATTTACAAGTATTTCGATATGTTCATTAAACAGTCCTGTAATGACATTCCGAGAAAATATTGTTTTAGCATTGCTCATATTCTCGAACGAAAACGTGTCCACTTAAACAATAGTTCAAATTTCGATGATATGTAATGGGCGTCATGGTGATGGTAATCGAAAGGAAAAATTATTAACGAAGCGTTAAATTGTCGGCATTGCTTTTTTTCACCGTCCATTATAATTAATTTCTTTTTTGTCGATTTTGCCATGTCGATCTGTCTGTTGAACTCAATATTGAGTTTTAAGCTACATATCATATACATATGTACATATGTGCACATGAAATAAGTGGTAATTAAAACAATCAAATATATGAAATAAAAATATTAATGGAAATTGTAACAAAATATCTCCCGCCAGTCAATAATATCAAACGAAAGAGATTTTTTAATTAATTTGTGGATAACAATGGAAACTGTTTTCTATCACACCACCTACCTTATGCCGCAGTGTTCTTTCTATTTTTAGAACAGTTGCTTTTTGGAAAATGTTTCTTCTCATTGCTTTGCGGAATTTTTGAACACTCATTTTCATTACCCTATCAACAATATTTTAAACAAATTATATTTTTGAATTTATTAATGGTTGAGTAGGAGCAAAAGTGAAATTTTTAAATCACAACTTCACTCATCTTTTTAAAAAAAAGCTTTTCCGACAATTCCATTAACGTTGTTTTGTAGCGCTTATAATTTTAATTCTGCAAATTTATTTTCAAGCAATCCTTCAAGTAAAAAAATTTCAAAGTTGAACATTTCCGCATTTTCTATAACTTAAATAAAAGTTTTCTTTCACATCGCATATTCGTAAACTAAAAAGTTTAAGTGGGTTTATGATAATGTTGCTGTCTGAATGTGTACCTAATGCTCTTCATCATCACCGTCCACCATAACATAGAGGGTATAATTAAATTTGTCATTCCGTTTGTAACACATCGCGATATCCGTCGGAAACCCTAAAAGTATTATATATAATATATTATATATTATATTTTATATATTATATATTATATATTATATATTATATATTATATATTATATATTATATATTATATATTTATTATATATTATATACCGTCACCTGAAATGCCTAAAGACGTAACCCTCAACGTAACCCTTTCAGGGTTACATCTTTGGGCATTTCAGGTGACGATATTCTATACATAATATTCTAAGTCGATTTAACAATGTGCTTACTTCAGTGTTGCCGAATTTGACGATTTATCATCATTTTGACGATTTTTTTGGCCCAAAATTGGAAAATGACGATTTGACTTTATGCCCTGAAATGCCGATTTTCACGTTAGCCGAAATTGCTTGAAATAAAACAGAATAACTATATTTTAACCAAAATTTAACGAAAGGATTTAAAGAAAACAATGTTGCAAACTCGATTTTATAAACTTTTTAATATTCTTAGCAATTTCCAGCCAGATTGGCTATATTTAGGTACATATCTGAAATACAGGTAGTTTGAGCTTTTTTTGCCTCACATTCAAATTATATCAGTTAAAAAATTTCGTTTAGGATTGTTAATGGATGAAATTCGTTTATCTCGTTGTGAAAAATGTAGGAGTTCAGCTTTCTGCGCTCTTTAAGAGGTCAGTCATGACCGAAAGACATGGACGGCCACACAGTCAATCAGGCGATATTAAAGCAAAGCTGCTATTCAAAACTGGCAGTGTATTTACCTTGCTGCATTGTTGCAAACTCGATAGCCATAGGGTGAAAACTTTTTTATGGTGAAAACTTTTTATGGCGGTATTTAAGTGAGAATAAGTTAGCTTTACTGCTGTGGGTTGTATATCTTATGTAGTCAGTCTCATTGTCATAACTATAAGCGAAAAATTCACATTAAGCGGTAATCAAACCTAGTTTTGGACTAAGTTTACGATTTTTAAGGATTTTCCAAATTTTATTAACGATTTTTTTGACGATTTCCAATCCAAAACTGTCGCAATGCTGCCGTACATACATCCGTTCGTTTGTACAGCTCACATTTTTTTAAGATAGAGCTCTATAATTTGCTATAGAAGTTTCTATTACTCCTAGAATGTTTGGTATTGCAAATGGGCTATATCGGTCCACGTTTTGATATAGCCCCCATAGAACGGTACCTCCTCATTATCACACCGAAATGGTTGAAATTTGGTATTTAGTCTTCTTTGGGAATATAAAACTTTCCTCCTGAAATTTGTCGGTATAGGTTCACACCTTCATATAGCCCCATAGAACGGTACCTCTCCATTTTCGGTATTTTGAAGGTTGTGGTCTCAATGCCCCAACGACATGGCTAAAATTTGGTAGTTGGTGTTCGTTGAGGGTATAAAACACTCCAACTGAAATTGGTCGGTATAGGTCCACACCTCCATATAGCCCCCATAGAACGGTACCTCCCGATTTCCGGTTTTTTGTGGCCCAATCCCACAGAAATGGCTGAATATGGTATTTAGTCTTCGTTGGGGGAACAAACCTTTCCACTTTAAATTTGTAGGTGTAAGTCCACGTCTGCACATAGTCCCCATAGAACGGTACCTCCCTACTTTCAGTATTTTCAAGGTTATAGTTCCAATATCCCAACGAAATAGCTGAAATTTTGTATTTGGTTTTCATTTGGGGGAATAAACCATTCCTTATGAAATTTGTCATTATAAGTCCACCTCTTCAAATTGCACCATTTGTGGCTTCAATATTTCAAACGAAACGGCTGATATTGTGTGTTTAGTCTTTATTGGTGGTATAAAACTTTCCACTAGAAATTTGTGGGTATAGGTCTTCTTATAGCCCCCTGATAACCGCACTCACGGTGGGTAGAAAACCTCCACACAAACCTCATATTTACTTCAATACAGTTCGTGGTCATAGCGGTCAGAAGTGTTAATAAAAGAAGATATGAGGTATAAAATGTATTGAATTAATGCATTCATTATAATCTATGAAATTTAAAATGGTCTATTTTTTCTTGAAAATTCTTGTCAACCTTCATTTGAACGGAATTATTGAAATATGTTCAACGACATTTTTCTGACAACATGACAACAGTGTTATTATAAAACAGTTTGTTGTTGTTGTTGTAGCAGCATATAATGCTGGATTGGCAGCCGCCAACCCACCCGCCGTGGATAAACCTCTTTTAAACACTACAAAAAACCTCCGATTCAATGGAATGGCTTTGGTATAATTTTCAATGTGAATTACACCATTGAACAGTTCTAATCTTTCGCCACAATTAGGTACTGACTTTATCGGGGGCTTCACCGAGGGAGATGGTCGTATTTAGTGTACCTTTGTTGACAATTTGGCTAGATTTTTTTAGTTTTTGAGCTTATTTTCCAAAAAATGGCTATGAAAAATCATTAAGGGGTATATCCAGAGTACGTATAAACTATCTAATGATATATGGAAAGTCCTGTATTAGCTCGACTTGCCCTATATTATACTAGTCTTTAACAGCGTTGTCCTGTTAGAGGTAAAAATCAGGATATAGAACTTTTTTTGAAAATAAATTTCAGAAATATTGTTAACAATGATTTGACCATGTTTGCATTTATAAAAACAAAAATGTCAACACGCTTTGTTGCCATTCAGGCCCAAACAATAATACTTCTTACGAAGCGTTTGATAGCGACAGTTTATTTATTTAAATTCAGGTGTGGACTGGCTTCTTCCACAATTAAACAGGCATGTCACAGATTCCGATCGGAATGGTTGCAATTCCGAAATTTCATTTCGATCGTTTTTGTCTTAGCTTCTTTAGATTCCGATCGATTTTGTGAAGTCAAAAAACTTAATTATTTATTTTAAATGCGAAATTAAATGTAAATTTGTTAATAAAACAACATTTTAATTATTTCTAAGTGTTTTTAGAGTGTTTTAAAGTGGCAGATTTAAACAAAATAAAAATACAATTCCGTTTGCAAAATCAAAAGTGGTTTCACTCCGAAAAATTCTTCGTTTTTCGTTTTCTGAAGAAGCTAAATACGGAATCAATTCCACTTTCGATCGGAATTCGTTTCTGTGACATGCCTGAAAATATCAATTTTACGCCAGATATTCTGATTTTAATTTTTTGAAATTTTGCCTGTTAGGGCGAAGATCATTTTTTTAATGATTTTTTATTAATTTTCTCGTTTAGAGTTAAGCTTAATGATCTGAAATTATTTGCAAGTGAAAAAGGAAAGCCAAGGACTCGAACCCACATAGTCACCAAATTACGTTACCTGGTTTCATTGGTGGTAAAGCAAATCTTCGGACGTATCGACTATGTAATGGCTTCTCTGTCCTAGAACTTATCGTTTTTCAAATGCAAATGTGTTTTTTTGTACATTAACGCGGATACCTGGCCACAGAAATGTATTTTCTTCACGACAAACGCTTTTTGCGCTGCCTTTGAAGTATTGAGTTTGGATTTTCATCCTAACTGTGAATTTTATACCGCACAATGCCCGCAAAAATACAATAAAGCCGGAAAAAAACCCGCACCAAAAAAAAAAAGAATTGAGTGATACTGTGAAACTCGTCGAAGGGGGGAGTAGTATTGTTTGGCTTGAATGGCAACAAAGTGTGTTAAAATTTTTGTTTTTATAAAAGCAAACATGGTCAAAACATTGTTAACAATATTTTTGAAAACTATTTTCAATAGTGCAAAAAATTATTCTGTACCCTGATTTTCACCTCTATCAGGGCAACACTGCTACAGACTAGTATAATATAGGGTAAGCCGGGCTAATACAGGACTTTCCATATATCATAAGATTGATTGTACGTACTCTGTACGACATACCCCTTAATGATTATTCATAATAATTTTTTGGAAAATAACTTCAAAAACTAGAAATTTCTAGCCAAATTGCCTACAAAGGGACACTAATTACGACCATGCCAAAATTTAGTCAGGAACATCATTATTTCTGTCGGAATCAACGAAAAAACTACTGAAAACGATGGGGAACTAATTATTCCACCATTATGATTACTATAATGGCAGAAAAAGCGAAAAATTTTGAAATTTTTAATCGATTATTGTGGTGCATCATTTTTAATGCTCACTTTAAAATGCCCATTTTTTGTTTTCTCGTAAAATTTTAGTATAACGGTACTGTAAACGGAATATTTTTGTATGCCATCTTAAAGACATCTTTTAAGCCTACAAAAAATCTCAACTCGTTTCCAAGTTATCAACGTTTATATTTTTTATTTCAGGTTGCATAATTTTTAGTGACAATCACTGTATATGGATAGCTTGTTGGGAGTATGTTTTCTATTTTTATACCCTCAGCCTTTAGGCTAAAGAGGGTATTTACACTTTGATACGGCCAAAAATGTGCCTCATCGAAACAATGGTTTTAGACCCCAAGTATGTTTGAACGATATCCGTTTCAGACAATTTTGAGTCGATCTAGCAATGTCCGTCCGTCTGTCTGTCTGTCTGGCTGGTGCGCACGATAACTCTCGAACGGATCAATCGATTCGGTTCAAATTTTGGATATCGAAATATTTTGTCCAGATTTGATTTAAGTTCGAAGATGGGCCATATCGGTCCACTCTTTCAGGTACCTCCCCCACAAAAGTTAAAAAATGTTCGGAAAAATTGTCCGCACGATAACTCTTGAAGGGAGTAACCGAATTAGTCCATACTTTGCACATCGTGACATTTCTACCAGACATAGATGAGGTTCCAATATGGACCCTATTGGTTCACTCTTTCGGGTACCTCCCACACAAAATTTTGCTTAAGTGCAGTTTAAGGCCTGCTCTCGAATCGCTTTGATTTTTGTTGCAGCCACTTGTATTCACTACCCCCATTACGACGATATAATTTTTTCAGGAGCAAGTCCATATATCCTCAGAAATCAGCACGAAAACTGCAAACAACCCATATAATACCATGTGTCGTAGTTGGAGTGCACGATAACTCTCGAACGGATCAACATATTTGGTTAAAATTTTGGGTCTTTCAACATTTTGTCCAAACTTAGTTTAAATTCGAAGATAGACCATATCGGTCCACTCCTTCCGGTACCTCCCCCACAAAGGTTCAAAAATTTTCGCAAAGATTGTGAGCATGATAACTCTAGGAGGGAATAACCGAATTGAGCCAAACTTTGCTATTGGTAATATTACTTTCAGGCATAGATCGAGTTCTAATATGGACTATATCGGTCGACTCATTTGAGTACCTCCCACACAAAATTTGGAAAAAGTATAGTTTAACAACTCCTCTCTGATCTTATTAATTTGTGACGCAGCAGGTGGCACTTGCGGCCCCTGTTACGACGTTGTAATTTTTTTTCGTGGGAAAGTCCATACTTCCTGAGATAATGACCCAAAAAGGTCCAGAAAATTCTACCGGCACCACCTAAACTGGGTAGTGTGTAAAATAACCCTTTAAGAGAGAAATCGATTTAGCTCAAACTTTGTAAATTGAAAAGTAAAGAAAATTAAGTACAACATATCTCATTATATAGTCTGTAAGGAAAATATCCATAGACTAATAAAGAAAAAAAAATATTTCCTACAGATTTGTATTAGGTCCGAATATGTACTACATCGGATCACTCCTATGGGTACACCCTACCCAAAGTTTGGAAAAAATGCACTCGTCTTGGATCATTCTGAATTTTGTTGCAAGATGTAGTTTTTTGCGGCCCTTTCCATCCTGGAAAAGTTTCCCAACAGCTAAAAAACCTACAGAAGTATTGTGTTAACTTTTTTTCTTCGGGTACGTGGCTGAGGGTATATCTCTGTCGGCTCAGCTGACTGATACTTTCTTACTTGTTGTGGAAACAATTTCAATTAACAGCCAATTCGATAGAAAAATGTGACTAAAATCTTCAAAAAATTCTTAAATGGGAGCTAACCTTTAACGAAGACTAAATACAAAATTTCTGTTATTCCGGTTGAATAATGTGGCTAAAACTGTCAATATAACGATAATCGGGAGAACCGTTCTATGGCGAATGTATAAAACGTTGATCTGTACCCAGAAATGTCTGGAGGAAAGTTTTGCAACTCCAACGAAGAAAGTTTTATACCCCCAGCGTAGATATTGGAACCAAACCTATAAAAATACTGAAAATCGGAGGGACCGTTCTATGGGGCTATATGAAGAGGTGGCAAGTTTTATATCCCTAACGAAGACTACATACAAAATTTCAGCCATTTCGATATGACAATGAGCTTAAAACCTTTAACATACCGGAAATCGGGAGGTACCGTTTTATGGGGGTTATATCAAAACGTGGACCGGTATAGCCCATTTTCAATACCAAACATCCTACAAGTAATAGAAACGTCTTTACCAAATTACAAATCTCTGTCTTAAAATTGGGGACACAACCTTCAAAATACCGAAAATCGGGAGGTTCGCTTCTATGGAGAATATCTGAAAACAAGTCTTCTTATTAGTTTTTTAGTTATCGAAGATGGACTACCATCAAATATAATAAATATTAGCAATAGAATAACTCTATACGGAGGGTTGCCATATTGACTAAAACAAGTACCATATTAACGATAATCAAGGCCACCTAGGTGATTTTCTCTAAGTTTGTGACTAACATGGCAATACAGAGGGAATATTTTCCCGACGCTTTGCAAAATATGTCACAGTGTAGCTTCGTAGTACACGAAAAATGTTCGTTTTCTTAGTGTGAAAACAATTCCTTGACAAACTGTATTTTGAATGATAGTTGTCATATAAACAGGCTATTATATTTCGCGAATCGCTTTGAGTTTTGTTGTAACAAGTTGTATTTGCTGCCCCTCATACGACGGTACTAGCTTGATCAGGGGCAAGTCCATACATTCTGAGAAAATAGCCTGAAAGGTGCAAAAAAAACCTATAACACCCCAGCAAAAATAAACCTCCCAAAATAATGGGTTTTATAAGGGATTTTTGGCAGCCGTAATTACTTACAAATCCCCCTACTAACCCACTATTTTAACAAGGGCATGTCGAACTGAATTACTAGTTATTCTATGACCACTAGAATAACTAGTTATTCCATGGCCACTGGAAGTTGAAAAATAAGCTATAAGCAAAAAAATCTATTTTTAGAACAGTTGAGGTGGAATTGTTTTCAATTTCATGTATGTGCACCACCAACTGTTCTTTGTTTTTTGAACAAAAAGTACTCGGCCGGTGGTGAGCGTTAAACACACAATCCTCTGATTTGTAGTCGGACACACACGCTCTGTGCCATCGTACTAATAACTTAGTAAGGGTAATATAAGTAGTTATTTTTGTTTACATCACTTTGTAATGGGTTACATAATAACTAACGTATCCGAATTTTTGCTGGGACCGTGTGTAGTGGTTGGAGCGGAAGATAACTCTCGAACGAATCTGCGAACGGTCCAAAATTTGGCTATCGTAATATTTTGTTCAAACAAAAGTTCAAAAATGTTCGGAAAAATTTTGCGCACGATAAGTCTTGTAGGGAGTGACCGATTTGGTCCATACTTTACACATCCTAACATATCTACCAGATATAGATCAGGTTCGAATATGGACTATATTTGTCCTCCCACACAAAATTTCGGATATGTTCACTTTAAGACCTGTTCTCGAATCACTTGGATATTTATTGAGGGAACTTGCATTCGCTGCCTCCATTTGACGGTAAAAGTTATTTCAAGGTCAAAGCCGTACTTGTTGAGAAAACAACCCGAAAGATGTAAAAAACTCTTATGGCACCTTATGTAGTGCCAATATTTAAAAAATGTCACTAAAATGGTATACACGGGGCAACCAATTTGGTCCAAACTTTGGATCTCCTAATATGTTGTCCAAATTTAGTTTAACTTCAAAAATGGCCCATATCGGTCCTCTTCTTAGGATACATCCCTAACAAAATTTCAACATTTGTATCTAAGTGCAGTTTAGGGGCTCTTCGAATTTCGAAGATCCATTGCAAATGTATACCGATGGTGTTCGTTGTGGTCCTGTTTACAGCGATATGTTTTCTGTGGACAAGTCCATGATTTCCTGGCATATTGGTCCAAAAGTTATATGATGACCCACTGAAATGACTAGTGGGTGCGATATCTATCAGAAAGATATGACTCCCAATATAAGACCCGATTCCATAATGGACTATGTCGGCCCATTCCTTTCAGTACTTCCTCCTCAACACTTTTGAACTTTAATCCTAATCCACGTTTTTGTCGGCAAGTTCAAGTGTCCAAAAAGTGATTTTCAATGGATTATTTTTTCATGGATTTACCCTCAGCCAATTTGCATACATAGATACATGATCTTAGAAACAAATGAAATGTTAGTTTTAATTTAACTATAAAAATAAAAAGTTTTTTTTTAATATTACATTACGGATATATTTCGTGTTTGTAGTACCCTTTCATATTGTAACGTAATGCTTTACATAACCTCTATTTTAAACTTTATCATCCAATTACGGGCCATCGTTTCCTTAATTAACGGCGTTCAAACAAACGGAGGAATATGGTGTACTTAGACTTTCCGTTACGTACACATTCGGGTTGAATGCTGTATCCGTTGGTTGTCTTTATTATTGAAATTTGAAATACCGTCATCACTATCACAGATTGCTTATTTCTGCTATGTAGATTAGGGTTATGACTTTTTGATATTTTTCCTCAAAAATGATTTCCTGTAGCAGAGATGAATGAACTTTTGCCTATTAATCACTATGTTATCATTTATTCCCTTGAAATATAAAAAAAGTTCACGCACAAATCGATTTTAAAAAAATAATTTTTTGAAAAAATATATGAAACGAAAAAAAATTTTATTTTCAAAAATTGATTTTTTTTGCTCGAATGAATAAATATAAGCCTACTAATAACAATAATAACGTTTATTTCATTCAAATATTAAAAAAGTCGCGAAAAAAGTCACTTTAAAAAATTTTTAAATTTTTTGTTTTTTGTTAAAAAATTATATTTTTGAATAAAAGCGTTTACGACATTTTTACGATTCTCAGAATTGAAGAAAAATAGTGAGAAATAAATTTTATGTAATTTTAATTATCTCATGTGGCTCTAAAGTTTATTTTCAATTATATATCTGTTTTCAGTGACTTCAAAAAATTGTCCATAATTTTGATAAATTCAAATTTTAAAATCATTTTGTGCGTGAGGTTTTTTCACCGAATCACCTTATAATTAAGATTTTATGTAATCTTATGGCAAAACTCATCACGCTATGATACAGGGATATGAGGTTGTAAAAAAGTCATAACCCTAATGTAGATATGTATGTATGTGTGTATGTTATTATGTCCCAATTATATTACACACATAAAGTGGATATTGTTTGTTGCTCACGATGGAACATTATTGAGAAAATCACAATGGCACATGGACGTTTCTATGATTTAACATAAAATTTCAATGTCGTTAAGACGAACCAGTATTTTGCGCAGCCCATTATAAGATCTGATATAACCAACAAGAAATTTGCATGGAAAGGAACAAAGATGGGTCGGGTCAATAATATTATAACTTACCCTGGTGACCTGATTTTAATCCCTCTAATTCTTTACTTTGATATCATCGGTCATTTGTATTCCATACAGGAGCATCCTCATTTATTTTCATGACGACCTAGCTAGGGTATACAACTACAATAATAACCTGAATGACATAAATTCTATTAACAATTTTTGAACAAATTCCGCATTTGTATACCCTTAGCCTGAAGGCTAACAAGTAAAAGATTATTAGACCGCTTTGCCGACAGATATATACCCTCAGCATGTGAAAGGACCCTGGTGACCTGATTTTAATCCCTCTAATTCTTTACTTTGATATCATCGGTCATTTGTATTCCATACAGGAGCATCCTCATTTATTTTCATGACGACCTAGCTAGGGTATACAACAACAATAATAACCTGAATGACATAAATTCTATTAACAATTTTTGAACAAATTCCGCATTTGTATACCCTTAGCCTGAAGGCTAACAAGTAAAAGATTATTAGACCGCTTTGCCGACAGATATATACCCTCAGCATGTGAAAGGAAGCAATCTAAACAAGTAAAACCCATTAAGTTCGGCCGAGCCGAACTTTTTATATCCTCCACCATAAAATATTCTGAACTAAAATGGAATAATTAGTTTCTTGTTAGGAGCAAAAATTGTTCGACCACTGATACTTCAAATCACTAAATTAGGCCAAAAATTTATATACAAAAATATGGTCCTATGTGGACCTCCGAGAACTTCAAATTACAGCTATTTCGGTTAAAAATTGTATATAAAATCCTAAAACTACCGACAATTTCTTGGTACCGCTTTATATGGGCTATACCAAAAATAGACCTATGTGGATGATTTTTGCTGGAAAAGTTTCGAAACTACTGGGAAGCTCAAATGTCAAATTTCAGCTACCGAAAATCGGGGGTACCGTTATATGAAGCTATTCCAAAACATGAACCCATATTGATGATTTTTTGGTGGAGAAGTTTCGGAACCACTGAGAACCTCAAATGTCAAATTACAGCTAGTTCGGTCAAAAAATTTATCTAAAATCCTAAAAATACCTTAAAATGGGAGGTACCGTAATATGGGGGCTATACCAAAACATTGACCTATCTTGGTAATTTTTAGTGGAAAAGTTTCAGCTATTTCAGTCAAAAAATATGGCTAAAAGTCCCAAAGCACTTTAAATCGGAAGGTACCGTTATATGGAGCCTATACCAAAACGTGGACCTATCTTCGCATTTTTTAGTGGAGAAATTTTTTGGTCATTGAGAACTTCAACTGTCAAATTTCAGCTAATTTATTTGAATCGGAAGGTACCGTTATAAGGAGCCTATACCAAAACGGGGACCTATAAAGCCCATCTTCGAACTTGACCTCCCTATTGTGCAAAATTTTAGCGTTATATTTGAATTATTGCAGACGCTAGAGTGATTACAATGATTAGTTCGAAAACAAACAAAAAAACAAGTAAGAACGGCTTAAGTTGTTATACACTCCACCAGGAGCAGTGTTAAAGTAAAATGGAACAATTAGTTTCCTTTCGTTTATGAAAAAGACTTAATACCAATTTTCAGCAATTTCGGTAAAACAATATCGCTAACCTTCAAAACACGGAAATTCGGGAGGAAATATGGGGGCTATATCAAAACATCGATCTATACCGACAAATTTCTGGCGTAAGGTTTTTAGACTCAAGGAAGACTAAATACCAAATTTACGATATTTCAGTAGGATAATGTGGTTAAAACCTAAAAAATATAGCAAATCACGAGGTACGCTTCTATGGGGGATATAGGAAGACGTGGACCTATACTGAGAATTCTTTCTAGAACATTTTATAACCCCATGAAAGACTAAATAACAAATTTCAGTCATTTCGGCGGGACATTAACGTCACATTCTTCACGATTATGAAAATAAGGAGGTACCGTTCTATAGAGGATATATCGAAACCGACTATATCGATACCGACGAAATTCAGTCGGAAAGGGTTTTACTTCCAACGTAGAGTAAATACCAAATCTCAGCCATTTATGTTTATTGTTGTGGCCCCAACGCTCAAAAAAAGGAAAATCGGGATGTACCGTTCTATTGGGGCTATATGAAGGCGTGGACCAATACTGACAAATTTCATATGGAAAGTTTTATAACTCAAATGACTAGATACTAAATTTCAGAAATATTGGAGAAATATTGAGGCCACAAACTTCAAAATACCGGAAATCGGTATGTACCGTACTTTGGGGCTATATGATAGCGTGGACCCATACCAACAAAATTCTGGCGGAAAATGTTATATTCCCAACGAAGGCTAAGTACAAAATTTCAGCCTTTTCGGTGTGAAAACGAAGCTAAAACCTTCAAAATACCGAAAATCGGGTGGTACCGTTCTATGGGGGCTGTATTAAGACGCGGGCCTGTACCAACAAATTACTGTGGGAAAGTTTTATTACCCGAACGAGACTAAGTACCAAATTTCAGCCATTTTGGATGAATATTGAGGTCACAACCTACAAAATACCGAAAATCAGGAGGTACCGTTCTAAGGGGGTCATATGGAGGCGTGGACCTATACCGACAAATTTCTGGGGGAAAGTTTCATACCCCCAACGAAGACTAAATACCAAATTTCAGCCCTTTCGGAGTAATATTAAGACCACAACCTTCAAAATACCGAAAATCGGGAGGTACCGAAAATCGGATGTATTTCGATGTGTTACAAACGGAACGACAAATTTAATTATACCTTCCATACTATGGTGGAGGGTATAAAAAATGAGCAAACCCAATATGCACTGTTGTTCGAACAACACAAATCGTTCACTAGTCATCTCCATAAAATATATTGATTTTAAAGCAAAGCAACATCTGATTGGATAAGTCAATTTAAAGCTAATTCTGAAATCTGGAAGCTATTTCAAAACGTGGATTGATATGGTCCATTTTTGAACTTAAACTTAGTTTGGAAGAACTATTAGTAGTAATAGGAGCCGCAAGGACAACAGGCTGCAAAAATTTTAAATCGATCCAACAAAAAATGTTCTTCTTTGAACTGTACTTTTTCCAAAAATTTTGAAATTTTGTGAGGAAGGTACGCGAATGAATGGACGATATAGAGAACATTGAAACCCGATCTATGTCTTGTAAAAATATTACGATATGCAATGTATGGGTGCCACCGTGGTGCAATGGTATGCACACCCGCCTTGCACACTAAAGGTCGTGGGTTCGATTCCCCGGCCAGGCAACATCACAAATTTCAACGATGGCAAAATACCCCTCAGTAATGTAGGCGACATTTCCTGAGTATTTCAGCTATGTAAAACTTCTCTACAAGTGGTGTCTTAGGACACGCCGTTCGGACTCGGCAATAAACAGTAGGTCCCATATCATTGAATATGAATCGGGGTGCACTCATTGGTATGAGAGAAGTCTCCCTTGTCCCGTATGGGATGTTTGTGGAACAATTATAATGTATGGATCGAATCGGTTATTCCCCCAGAGTAATCGTGTGCGACATTTTAAAGAATAATTTTTAACTTTTATGTCGGAGGTACATGGAGGTGTGCTAAGTATGGTGAAAATATTAGGATTAAAATTTGAGCAATGGATCAATCAATGTACACCACTCCTTTCCATTGTTGTCAAGCATTTTAGGTGGTGCCGGCAGGGTTATTTAGGGTTATTGGAACATCGTCTCAGGAAGCATGAACTTGCCCCGAAAAAATGTGGACCGTCGAGAAAAGGGCCGTAAACATAACCTACTGCAAAAAAACTAAATGGCGATACGCCAAAAATCTTTACAATTTATGCGACAGGTACTCGAAGAAGTAGACCAATATAGTCCATATTCGAACCCGTGGACAAAATGTTATGAGAACAGTATTTTGGAACAAATCGGAGCGATATCTCGAGAACGGATCAAACGATTCGATCCAACATTCGGCCTTCGAAATATTTTGTCAGGTTCAAATATGGACTCTACCGGCCCATCAAAATAATGGGTATAGATCCCAAATATATTTAGACGGAATCCTTACTTACTTAGCTGGCTCATTACAGAACATTTGTTCCATAAGCCGAAATGAGAAAAGATCTCTAAATCTCTCTGTTTGCTGCTTCGTTTTCTGGAATACCGCGCCTTTTCATCTCTTCATCCACTTGTATGCTCCATCGAAGCTTAGGCCTCCCGATTCTGCGTGCACCGCCATGTGACATGTATTCATACGCCTTTTTAGCGGTTCATTATCGTTCATTCTTATGATATGGCCTAGCCAACGCAATCGTTGCATCTCGATACGTTTCTCTATACTGATGTCGTTGTATAGCAGATACAGCTCATGGTTCATACGACGTCGATATTCACCGTCAACGCAGATTGGTCCATAGATCTTTTTGCCTTGCCTGCTTGCGCAAATACCCAGGCTTCGGAACCATACATCAGCACGGGTAGTATCAGTTCTTTGTAAAACGTTGTTTTTGTTTGTTCTTAAACTGCTTACTTAAGCCAAAGTAGCATCTGTTGGCCAATATAATTCTTATTTTTATTTCACAACTGATGTTGTTTGTTGTGTTTACGGAGGTGCCGAGGTAGACGAAGTATTTTACTACCTCAAAATTATAGGAACCAACGTCAACAGTTGGTCCGATTTCTATGGACGCATTGCGCATCGACACCGTCAACTTGGTCTTCTCGGAGGACCCACTTTAGCAGATTCCCCCTCGACTTTTGCAAAGTTATCAGTAGACATCGGATTTTGCATATTTGCATATTTTTTATTAATAAAGATACGAAAATTCTGATTCGACCAAAATTCGTTTTGAAGAAAACTGAATGCAATGACAGGCTCATATTTTTTATTTTTTTGCATATTTGCATATTTTGCATATGCACAAAATATGCAAAATATATGCAAAATATGCAAAAAATATGCAAAATATGCAAAAAATATGCAAAATATGCAAAAAATATGCAAAATATGCAAGTAATTTTTTTGACAAAAATCATCAAATTAAATTTGGAAAGTCATCAGAAAGTGTTCTATATTAAGTTTATTGCCGTTAAACGTCGATTTCTTAGCAGATTATCATGTTATTAGTTGTTATTCCGCCACAGCAATAAATCTGGACTAAAAGACTTAGAAAATTTCCTATAACACAGCCTTCTTTTTACAACATAAGTTGCTTTCTAATACAAATTTGTTCAAAAACTCAATCAGAAATGTCAAAATGTATGTATCCAAATATGTTGATAGGTTCTGCTCGGCCAAAATTGTCTGACAGAATAACAAATGAGCCAGAAATTAAGACTAAGGAAATATTGAATATTACATAAAATCTTTCATATTTAATTAAAAACATATAACAAATATATACGGTGCCATCATGAATATTTCCCTCTGAATTTTCCACACGGAAAATAATTTTTAAAAGTGAAATTCTTTTAAAATCAATGTTTGTTAAAAGTTGAAAAGTACTGGATTCGCTTCATTATGGCGCATACTAGTCGAATCGACAAAAATATTCCCTTTTTGAGCATAAATACGGAAATAAAAAATTGTGAAATTGGGGAAAGGAAACAAATTCTGCACGGAATTTTTATTCATGATTGCACTGATAACTATATTTTAATACCCTAAGGGTATTATGTCTTAGTGAATGAGTTTGCAACATGCAAAATAAAACGAAATAGACCCACAGTTCCTTTTGATGATCTGCATAGATTCGCACTTATCCATCTCGCCATGTCTTTTTGAAAATAAAGCACAGGTCACATTTATAGACCACATTGCATAAAAATTGGGGATTTTTTGGCCCTAGGGCGATCCCTATTTTGGTAAGAATTGATTCAGATTTGGATATTGCTCCCATATATACAGTTGATTCGCGATAATCCCTACACCACAGGTTTCGGCGGTGTCCGAATTATCAAAATGTTCGGATTAACGAATTGTAAGGAAAATAAATTATTTTATATGATTAAATCACTCGTGGAAGTTATATAATAATACTTTTTTAAATTGTAACTGCTAATTACGAACACTTAAATGAAAGTGCTCTACGTGTAAAAACTAGTGAGATTTTTCTACTCGAAAATCCGGAAAAAGAAAAAGCCAATCAGATTGTGAAAGTAGTGCTAGAAATATGGCGTTTTTAAAGTTTACATCAGGATGTAAGCAAACCTAGAGACAGATGCATAATTTCATCGTTTTGTAAATTAATATTCCATAAAATCTTTTAGGTGTATAGTGCATTTGGCAACTTTAATGACAATATTGCGGGAATATTTTTCTTAATATATTTATTATACAACAAGACTAATGTGTCATGAAAGGTTTGTCCTTGTACTCGATAATTTTTACTAAATGTTGCTGAAACAATTTTTTTACCAACTTCTCCATTAAACAACTGTCAAAATTCAAAGCATTGGTAATAATTAGTACAAATTATCGAGTACACGGACAGGTATAAATTAAACAATTGTGTATACAAAAGGGTTATGACTTTTCGACTGTGTTATCAAAATTGTTTTCCTGTAGCAGGAATGAATGAACTATATTTTTTAGCATTCCAAATACTTTTCTAGCAGAAATATGTGAGTGGTTTTGCCATTTTAAAGACAATTCCAAGGTTTTTGACTTATTTTACCACTACCACTCTATTGTGTGGTTTTTCTAAGTGATGTCATATTGCACTAATCATTGGACGTTCTTCATTTTTCTTATTATTCATCGTGGATGGGTATAACAATAATGCATTACTTTTCGCCGAGGAGTGAACATTTTCCAATTCTGCATTATGCGTACAATATAGGCCGAAATTATAAAATTATGTATTTTTAGTGCATTAAACTAAAACCATGTCATCAATATTAAAGCGGCAGTTAGAGCATTTTTCCAAAGAAGCTTTTTGACCATAAAGAACAAAAATTGCCAATTTATGTCTGTATAAACTGAATAAAGGACTAAACACTATAAATATATTAAAATCTAATATGTGGATATTCAAAACGTATACTTCTAATTATAGTTATATTCCAGAACCTGGACTTTAGTACTTTTCCCATTTTTCGCTAAAAAAAGAACCCTTTTTCCAAAAACTAGAAAAAATTGCGCTTTTATCTAAACAAAAATAGCGATGACTAACTCTAGCTCCTTTGTTTTTCTGCTAGACAATTTTGGCCGATTAGAAACTATCACCATATTTGGACACGTTGATTTTGACATTTCTGATTGAGTTTTTGAAAATTTTCCATTATCTGTATACATTTGTAAAGGAAATTACAAATTATGTTGTAATAGGAATGCTGGGTTGTTTGACATTTTCTCACCTTGTGAAAACTGATTTAAGTCTTGTTAGTCTAGATTTATTGCTGTGGCGGAATATCTCAATAACATAATAATCTGCAAAAAACTATGTTAAACGTCAAAAAACTTAATTTAGAATGCTTTTTTGATGATTTTCCAAATTTAATTGACGATTTTTGTCAAAAAAACACTTGCATATTTAGCATATTTTTTGCATATTTTGCATATTTTTTGCATATATTTTGCATATTTTTTGCATATATTTTGCATATTTTTTGCATATTTTTTGCATATTTTTGATATGACCCCAAATATCGAAAAATTGACCCTCAAAACGCCTAGATCCAAAATTTGAGTCCAATCGGATAAGAAATAAAAAACATGCTAAAATCCGATGTCTAGTTATCAGTTACTTCCTTCATTTAGACGGAATCCTTTTCACACAATTTTGGAGTCGATGTAGTCCGTCTGGCTATAGTGAACGATAACTCTCGAAAAGATCAACCATTTTCCAAGACAGCCTATATCGGACAACATCGTTGAGTACTTCTCTCACCAAAGTTCAACCTTTTTTCCTTAGAAAAATTGAAAATATTTTCTTGAGTCCTTTGCCAATATTTTACCTTGTGGACTTGCATTCGGGTAACTGTTCAGCTTATTTTTATTAACAAAACGAATGCATTTATTCGGAACGCGCTCTATCGTTAAGATAAAAGTCCTGAAGTGGCACAAAATCCTGAAAACCCGTTAAATACTTTGTTTTTGGGGGAAAGGATTTCGATTGCGTTAGCCGAAATATATGTCTCAATTCATACATGCTGAGGGTACATCGCTGACTGACACTTTTTTACCTGTTGTACAATAAATTCTGCTTCAGGCAAAAATTATTGACTGACAAACTGGTCCAAAAGCTCTATAAAAATCCACAGTGCCCAACTAATACGCTTGATGGGCCCTATAACTTTCGAAAGGAGTGATTGATATTTGTCCAACCTTTGCGTCGTAATATTACTTACATAGCTGGCCTTTTATAGAACATTTGTTACATAAGCCGAACTAACAAAACATCTCCAATCCTCTCTGTTTGTTGCTGTATTTTTCCAATCTGTCGTATTTCACTTGTTGGATCCATCGAAGCCTTGGCCTTCCAGTTCTGTGTGAGCCGCCAAACGGCCCGTATTTATACGCCTTGCTAGCGGATTTATAAACACTCATTATTATGGCATGGCCTTGCCAACGCAATCGCTGTATCTCGATTCGTTTATCTATACTGATGGCATGCGACGTCGATATTCACTATCAAAGGAGATTGACCAGTAGATCTTTCGAAGAATTTTTCTCTCGAACACATCAAGCACTGTCTTATCTGTACCCATGCTTCGGAACCATACATTAGTATGGGTAGTATCAGTGTTTTGTAAAGAGTTACTTTTGCTTGACGAGATGAGGCTTTATTCTTAAACATCCTACATAGCTCAAAGTAGCATCTGTTGGCAAACACTATTTCACAACTGATGTTGTTTGTTGGGCTTATGACAGTGCCGAGGTAGACGAAGTCTTTTAATACCTCAAAATAATAGGTACCAACATTCACAGTTGGTGCGAGATCTGTGGACGTATTACGCGTCGATACAATCAACTTGGTTTTATCGCCGTTTACTGCCAGATCGACTTTAGCAGATTGAATAAATCTACTACCATGTTTTTGCCGCTAAGACGATTTATGTCCGTTTGTTGTAATCACTCTAGCGTCCGCAATAATTGCGATAGAACGCTAAAATTTTGCAGCCCAGTGTCTCTTTTCCATAGGCGGCTCAAGTTCGAAGATGGGCTATATATGTAGATCCAGGTTTTGGTATAGCCCCCATATAACGGTACAACCTGATTTTAGGTATTTTGGCGATTTTATCTTCATTTTTGACCAAACTGACTGAAATTTGACATTGAGGTTCCCAATGATCAAAAAGCTTCTCTACTAAAAATTGCCAAGAAAGGTCCAGGCTTTGGTATAGCCCCCATATAACGGTACCTCCCGATTTAAGGTATCTTGAGGCTTTTAGCTTCATTTTTTTTACAGAATTAGCGGAAATTTGGCATTTGAGATTCCCAATGGCCAAAAAGCTTCTCGGCTAAAAATTGCTAAGATAAGTCCACGTTTTGGTAATGCTCCCATATAATGGTACCTCCCGATTTAAAGTATTTTGAGGCTACATTTTCTGACCGAACATTTGATGTTCCCAATGACCAAAAAACTTTTCCACTAAAAATTGCCAATCTAGGTCCACGTTTTGGTATAACTCCCACATAACGGTACCACCCGATTTAAGGTATTTTGAGGATTTTGTCTACTATTTTTGACCAGACTAGCTGAAATTTTACATTTGTGGTTCCCAACGACCAAAAAGCTTCTCTTCTAAAAATTCTAAGATAGGTCCACGTTTTGGTATAGCCCCCATATAACGGTACCTCCCAATTTAAAGTATTTTGAGGCTTTTAGCTACATTTTCTGACTGACTTAGCTGAAATTTAACATTTGAGGTTAATGACCAAAAAGCTTCCCTACTAAAAATTGCCAATATAGGTCCAAGTTTTGGTATTGGTCCCATATAACGGTACCTCCCGATTTAAGGTATTTTGAGGCTTTTTGCTCCTTTTTTGACCGAATTAACTGAAATTTGACATTTGAGGTTCCCAATGACCAAAAAGCTTCTCTACTAAAAATTGTCAACATAGGTCCACGTTTTGGTATAGGTCCCATATAACGGTACCTCCCGATTTAAGGTATTTTGAGGCTTTTTGCTCCTTTTTTGACCGAATTAACTGAAATTTGACATTTGAGGTTCACAATGACCAAAAACTTCTCTACTGAAAATTACGTTTTGGTATAGCCCCCATACGGTACAATCCGATTTAAAGTTTTTTGAGGCTACCGTTTCTGAACGAATTAGCTGAAATTTGACATTTAAGGTTCCCAATGACCACTTGAGATGAGAAAGGGACCAAGATAAATCCTGGGCTTTGCTATTTTAAAGCTGGTCAAGACCGTTGCTTGGTATCTTTCATCCCCTACGTCACCCAATATTTCTTTCACAATTAAATAATGTTCTAACTGTATATCCACTCCTCCAACCCATCCACAGAAAATGTCAAAATTGTTCGCAAAAATGCAGTTTAAACACGTGTCTAGAATAGTTTTGAAATATTTGCAACAAGTAGTCCTAGCGCCTCATATTACGACACTACGGCCACCTACTATAACCCCTGAAGTGAGTCCTCGATTTTGTCAAATTTTTGCACATCGTTATCGTTCCTCCAAACGTCGTACGTCAATACGTAGGAGGCAGACAATCCGTCCACATCTATCTAACAGGCCAACTAACATATCGCTCATTTACTCAAATAGTGACATAACTCAAAAAATGCGTTTTCTGAGTTAGCAATTTCTATTTTTTCTACTACTTCTACTTTATCTTGTGTCAAATTTTCATGTTGATATTACTAAAACTCGACGAGATACAGCTCAATTACTACGAGTTTCGCATAATTCAATACAAACGTTTTTTGAGTTTATGAAGAACTAAAACACTTCAAATCATGCTTGATCATGCACAGAAATTTAGGACTGATATCTGGCTATCTGGTTGCAAAATATGGTCCAAGTGGTTATTTTAGTTTTAGTGCAATGATATTTTTAAGTTGGAAAGTCAAAATTCAATCGCCAACTTAAAACGCGTTTTCTCGAAACTTGATTATTCGAGATGTGTCACTCTTTGAGTAAATGAGCGATATATTCATTTTAGTTTGTGTCGCTAACGCCAAAAAGAGTTATAACGAGAATACGACTACTGATTTCCAATTTTGTCATAAAATTTGTTCTTTAATAATATTAAGAAGAAAATTTGTTGAAATTACTATGTTTCCAATAGTTTGGTGGCCTGTATCTGGCAAACTACTTATCGTCGCTTCAGTATCTCTTAGTAGTTACATCGTAATATTATACCGTTTGGCTAATTTGACCTCACTGTCCACTCTTCCACGATGGTCCACGAGGATTCAATATTACGCCCTCACAGTCTCTCAAAAGGGTTTTGATGTTTACCTGTTTTTGTACAGGACGTTTTTAACGTTCCTGAAACTAGAAATTCTAATAGATGGCCATTAAAACCATCTCTGCAAACAAGTGTCATGCAATGTACTTGACTTCATTGGCAAAACGATATTACACGTCAACATATTCAATACCGAGTAAACCAAATTCTGCTGAAGAAATGCTTAAATAGGACATAATACCAGGAAGTTTTATAAAACTGCAAAGCATGTTGACAAAATGCTTTAACATTTGACGTTACTGAATGCAAAATTAAATTTGCTAGAACCAGAACATTGTAGCATTTTTTCGAATTTTATTTGGGGTAAACAGAGTGTGTCGTCCAGCACCAGATTTAACAAATATGTAAAATGTACTCTGTTAAAGTTTATCGCATAGTGTATCTGTAGTTTTTAAAAGGAATTGCAATGCAAAAATTTTTTTGGCCAACATTTGTGTTGGAAACGAAAGAGCTACAGAACAAGAGTTCCATCCGAAATGCTAAATCTACTAACCTTGTTATTTAAATCATACAATGAAATACAAAAAGTTTGTAGCACATGACAAGTATGAACGGCGTTAAGTTCGGCCAGGACGAACTTGTTATACCCTCCACCACGAGTTGTATTGAAGTAAAATGGAACAATTTGTTTCCTTTCGTTTATGAAGAAGACTAAATACCAAATTTCAGTAAGTTCGGTAAAACAATGCGGCTAACCTTCAAAATACCGGAATTCAGGAGGTACCGTTCCATGGGGGCTATATCAAAATGTCGATCAATACAGATTTCTGGCGAAAAATTTTTAGACTCATAGAAGACTAAATACCAAATTTCCGATATTTCGGTAAAACCTTCAAAATACCGAAAATCAAGATGTACGCTTCTATGGGGGATATAGGAACCCACGGACTTATACTGATAATTCTATTCTGGAATATTTTATAACCCCATGGAAGACTAAACAACAATTTTCAGTCTTTCGGTCGGATGTTGACGTCACAACCTTCAGGATTACAAAAATCGGGAGATACCGTCCTAAGGGGGCTATATCGAAACATGGACTTATACCGACGAATTTCAGTCAGAAAGGCTTTTACCTCCAACAAACACCAAATACCAAATTTCAGCCATATCGGTGGGTTGCTGCGACCCCAAACTTCAAAATATTGAAATCCGGGAGATACCGTTCTGTGAGGCGTGGGCCTATACCGAAAATTTTCTGGGAGAAAGTTTTATACCCCCAACGAAGACTAAGTACCAAATTTCAGCCATTTCTGAGGAATATTGATATGTAATATGGAACGTTTAATACCCCTAACGAAGACTAAATATCAAATTTCAGCAATTTCTGAGTAATATTGAAGCCACAACCTTCAAAACACCGAAAATCGGCATGTACGTTTTATGGGGGCTATATGAAGACGTGGACCTATACCGATAAATTTCATACGGAACGTTTAATAACCCAAATGAAGACCAAATACAAAATTTCAGCCATTTCGGTGGAACCTTCAAAATACCGAAAATCGGGAGCTACCGTTCTTTGGGGCTATATGAAGGCGTGGACCTTTACCGACAAATTTCTGGGGGAGAGTTGTATACCACCAATGAAGACTAAATATCAAATTTCTGCCATTTCGATGGATTATTGTGCCCATAACCTTCAAAATAAGGAAAATCAGGTGGTACCGTTCTATGGGTGCTATATCGAAACGTGGACCGATATAGCCCATTTGCAATACCAAACATTCTAGGAGTAATATAAACTTCTATACCAAATTGCAAAGCTATATCTTAAAAATTGCGAGCTGTATCTTGATTTCAACAGACGGACGAACGGACAGACGGACATGGTTATATCGACATAGAATTTTACCCTGATCAAGAATGCATATACTTTATAGGGTCTCACATGAAAATTTCGATGTGTTACAAACAAAGTGACAAATTTAATTATTCCCTGCATATTACGGTGGAGGGTATAAAAATAATGGTTGTAGAACATACATAATTTATCTTAATGTGTAAAAGAGATTGGGAAAAGATTCAAACCTGTCAGAATGCAGCCCTGAGAACAGCAACAAGGTCATGTCTTCAGTGGACCATCTGCATAAGTAGAAAAGATTCTTTCAGCACAGCAACTCAATGAGATGCCTTCGTTGCAGTACTTATTCGGGTGTTACCGTGAGAGCCATCCAAATAACCATCTTGTGGATAGGCCCGACACACCCAGGTTCATCAGGAAGGATATCCACGATCAAGAAGATAAGGTCGAACGATACAGGAGAGAACCCCTAGATCAACAGGCATATCAAGCAGGTTTAAATAGCATTAACGGGCGCAGTTGCTAAGGCCATAAGCAATTATAGCATGAAAAAAGTCCTCGGAGTACATCCCCCATCTATCGCAGCTGAGGAGCGCCAGCTGCCACGACAAACCAGAGTAGTTTTGGCTCAACTACACTCCAGATATTGCAGTCGCTTAAATTCTTATACGGCAAAGATCGATTGCACCGTGCAAAATATCTGCCCAGCATGCGCCCGCACGACACACTGCACCTATTCAACTGCCCTGCCAAATATACTCATCTAACTCCAGTGGATCTGTGGCTACATCCCATCGAAACAGCTACTTTCCTGCACTGGAGATATACCCAGAGCCAGATTGAGCAGAAGAACGTACACACAAACCATAATAAACAATGTTACAAGAACAACAATTCGACCCTAAAAGGCGATACAGCCGTTTTAATTTTAATAATTAGAAAAAAATTCTAAAAAAAATAACGGCTTAATATAATAAGCTGTTACCTATTACCGTTTACAAAATGTCTACTCTTTGCGATGATGGTAAAATAACACTGTGCGACAACAAAAAAAAATGACAAGGAAAATCGAGTAGATTATGAAAGTAGAGCTAAAAATATGAGACACGTGTATCGGCGTTTTTAAAGTTTACGTCGGAAAGTAACCAAAATAGGCGGGGCAAGTTCCGCCCATTTTTAATTTCTTCGAAATATTCGAATTAAGATATCTTGGAATCCTTGCATTTCAGGTATATAGTGTCTTTGGCAACTTTATTCAGGAGGGTATGGGGAATATTTTTGATAAAAATTTTAACCCTCATGCGGTTCATCAAAGGGGTCTTTTTTGTCCTTTTTTTGAAAATCTTTCAATAACTCCTTAAAAATGTGATCGTATCAAATCCAAATATTCTACAAAATTTTTCGCCATAAAATTTTACTATAGGTCTCAGAATACACCAAATCTGTAACTCTTGTCTAATCGCCAGAAATCTCTAAAAATGAAAAACAAGTTTTAGGGTTAAAGTCGGACTTCATATGAATTTATTCAAAATTGTCCCACAAAACATAATTTTAGAGAAATGGTGTCAGAGACAAAAATATTCTTCATCAAATTTCACTATGGGTCACCAAAGAAACGAAATGTCTATTTACATTTTATAGCATAAAATATCAGTATCAATTTTACTGAAAAAACATGAAAATATTTCCCAATTTTTGTGATGAAAAATGTTTCCTTCTTTTTTCGAATTGATACATGGAAGTAATATAAAACTTGGTTATAGGTGAAAAGTGTCAAAGGATGAACAATTCTACACAAAATTTCACTATGAGTTTCGAAATAAACCATGTATTTATGTATACTATTTCCTTAAAAAATTAGATTACAAATTTATATATATTAGGATGAAATTATATGTATCATGAATGACCATAACGAACCCAGTTAGGATATATTCATTTATGTCAATTGCTATAGTTAATTACGTAAATGCCACCAAAGTAGGAGTGAGTCCCATCATTGTAGTTTTTTGGACCACACCAAATTGTATATGTGAGAGCCCATATGACACCTATATTTTCACTGGACGATAGCCGTAGACCTCTAATGTATTTTGACATACAATATAAGCAACCAATGGCTTATCCTAAATACGTAATTTAAGTTAAAAGTATTAAAAATACCAATTTTGGCAGGTCCGATCTGGGTTTTCTATATTTTTCAAATATATGTTCACCCCAAATGTTTCAAAGCTATTTAAATTGAACACACAGCATCTTCTGTATGAGTTTATAACGAAAAACCATCAATAAGATATTTATATTTTTTAATCACAACGACGATCTGGTTAAAAATTGTAAAATACGGCCCTAAACCCTACACCAAAAACAAGGGCGGCTAAGAATGTTATACGTTATGGTTATTCAGAGACTCACAATGAAATTTCTTTTGGAACATTTCTTTCTTTAACAATATTCCCAAAAAGTAAAGGATTTTGCCAGATTTTTATCCAGTATGGAATTATGTAAAATTAACAGTCCAAAATTAAAACATATAATTTCATCCTAATATATATAAATTTGTAATCTAATTTTTTAAGGAAATAGTATACATAAATACATGGTTTATTTCGAAACTCATAGTGAAATTTTGTGTAGAATTGTTCATCCTTTGACACTTTTCACCTATAACCAAGTTTTATATTACTTCCATGTATCAATTCGAAAAAAGAAGGAAACATTTTTCATCACAAAAATTGGGAAATATTTTCATGTTTTTTCAGTAAAATTGATACTGATATTTTATGCTATAAAATGTAAATAGACATTTCGTTTCTTTGGTGACCCATAGTGAAATTTGATGAAGAATATTTTTGTCTCTGACACCATTTCTCTAAAATTATGTTTTGTGGGACAATTTTGAATAAACTCATATGAAGTCCGACTTTAACCCTAAAACTTGTTTTTCATTTTTAGAGATTTCTGGCGATTAGACAAGAGTTACAGATTTGGTGTATTCTGAGACCTATAGTAAAATTTTATGGCGAAAAATTTTGTAGAATATTTGGATTTGATACGATCACATTTTTAAGGAGTTATTGAAAGATTTTCAAAAAAAGGACAAAAAAGACCCCTTTGATGAACCGCATGAGGGTTAAAATTTTTATCAAAAATATTCCCCATACCCTCCTGAATAAAGTTGCCAAAGACACTATATACCTGAAATGCAAGGATTCCAAGATATCTTAATTCGAATATTTCGAAGAAATTAAAAATGGGCGGAACTTGCCCCGCCTATTTTGGTTACTTTCCGACGTAAACTTTAAAAACGCCGATACACGTGTCTCATATTTTTAGCTCTACTTTTATAATCTACTCGATTTTTCCCATCATTTTGAAAAAAATTGAATTTTGTTGCACAGTGTAATTATAAAAGGTCTCAACGGATTCGCCAAAATTGAATTTCTTTCTTATATATTAAAAAAAATTACAACAGCATCCATACACTGTGAGAAATAAAATGATGCCTAAGTCTGAAGGTTGCAGCTATAATATTCATGTTATTTGCAAAAATACCAAGTAAATAAAAATCAATCATTTTATTTTGGTTTTATAGGACAAAAGTTTGAGTTCTTCGTCTTTTTAGTCAAAGTATCGCTCAAGATATTCCGTTGCAGACAAGCGTTTGCTTATAGTTTTCCTATTGGCGAAAATTTTTAGATCATTATATTAAAACAGAAGTATTTCCAATTGGGAGATAACATTAAAATAAAGTTATGTTGAATATAACAACTTTTGAAACTCATATAAACCGCGTAATAGTGGAAATGACATGGTGCGCATCCGATTTTTCAAACATCAAATCATTCCCTTTTATTTGATATACATATTTTGAAATTCCATTTGGCGACTACCATATACCATCAGTTGGATATTAAGGTGCAAAAAGACAGTAAAATTCCCATAATGCCCATAAAAAATACATCATTCTATGACTTTATCTCGTCTTAGAAACCAAAAATGGTAAGAATAAGACAATATGGAATTTAAATCTATTAGTTGCATAATTACGAGATTAAAATACAACAATCTTTAGTAGCCGGTGATTTTGTATATCAAAGACTGAAAATAACTGGATTCATACGATTTCTTTTAATAATTTTATTGAAATTTCTATACAAGTAATGTAATTCTCTAACTAATTTTTTGCGATACCGACAAAAATCGGTAAAATTAAAATGCTTATATGAAAGTTTTGCCTTTTTTAGGCGAAGATCATTCGATTCGAATCATCGGCTTTTCTTTTTCCTTAAGCTCGATTCCAACGAGATATTAATTAAAAAAATTAATACTAAAAATGATCATCGCCTACAAAGGCAAAACTTTCAAATAAATAAAATCAGCTAAGCTAGGCTGGAGTTTGAACCCACGTCCTTGAAAAACACAAGGAAAAAATGTGTTGTCACGGCGTGTTAGTGTTCAGAGCAAACTCATAACTTTCAAAGACTACGCTAAGCGTTTGTCATGAAAGCCATACAATGATTGAACAAATATTCAGCGTTGTAAAAAACGAATTGCATTTGAAAGAGGAAAAGTTAGATGATAGCGAAGCAGTCCCACATCCGATATGTCTGAGGAGCCTTTACCAAAAGCGAAACATGTCATGTCACACAGTGGTGGGTGTGTGGGTTCGAATCGTCGGCTTTCCTTTTTCACTTGCATTATTGATCATTAAGCTCGATTTCAACGAGAAATTAATTAAAACAAGTAAAAAAGTGTCAGTCGGCTTTGCCGACAGATATATACCCTCAGCCAATGTGAAGCGAAATTTTACCTCCGGACAGATCGAATGTATTTCAGGTCTCTTCAGAATGTGGCCCTTTTTGGACATTTGAACTTGCCGACAACAATGTGGAATAGGAATTAACTGCACTTAGACACAAATGATGAACTTTTGTAGTGCAGGTACCCTTAGGGAGGACCGATATGGACCATTTTAGAAGTTAAACTAAATTTTGACTTGCCCCTGAAAAAACGTTTACCGTCGTAAAGGAGGTAGCGAATGCAAATCGCTTCAACAAAAATCAAAGTGATTCGAGAGCAGGTCTTAAAGTGAACTTATCCGAAATTTTGTGTGAGAGGTACCAGAAGGAGTAGACAAATTTAGTCCATATTCGAACCTGATCTATATCTGGTAGATATATTAGGATGTGCAAACTATTGATTACATCGGTCACTCCCTTCAAGAGTTATTGTGCACACAATTTTTCCGATCATTTCTGAAGTTTTGTGAGGGAGGTACCTGAAGGAGTGGACCGATATAGCCCATCTTCGAATTTAAACTATGTTTTGATAAAATATTACGAAGGCCACATTTTGGACCGAATCGACAGATCCGTTATCATGCGCTCCTACCAGTACACAAGGTGTCATAGGGGCTTTTTGCACCTTTCCGGCAATTTTCTCGGGAAGTATGGACTTGCCCCTGATGAAACTTGTGCCGTCGTATAGGGGGAAATGAATACAAGTTGTTGCAACAAAAATCAAAGCGATTCGAGAGCAGGTCCTAAACTGAACTTGTCCGAAATTTTGTGTGGGAGGTACCCGAAGGAGTAGTCCGATTTAGTCCATATTGAATTCTCATCTAAGTCTGGTAGAAATTTCACGATGTGCAAAGTATGGACCAAATCGGTTACTCCCTTCAAGAGTTATCGTGCGCACAAGTTTTCCGAACATTTTGGAACTTTTGTGGGGGAGGAACCGGAAGGAGTGGACCGATATAGCTCATCTTCGAACTTAAACTAAGTTTGGACTAAATATTACGAAAGCCAAAATTTGAACCGAATCGGTTCATCCGTTCGAGAGTTATCGTGCGCACCAGCCAGACAGACAGACGGACAGACAGACAGACGGAAGGACATTGCTCAATCGACTCCAAATTGTCTAAAACACATTTCGTCCAAACATACTTGGGGTCTAAAACCGTTATTTCGATGAGGCACATTTTGCCCGTATGAAAGTGTATATACCCTTTCTAGCCTAAAGGCTGAGGGCATAAAAAGGTTATAATTTCGGTAATTATCGATATTTTTCAGTAAGTTAGCGATCGAAAAAAGTAGCAGTTAAGTTGTTCCTATAGCAAGAGTGCTGTCAACTTTTATTTAAACTTTTCATTCATTATATTGCGCTTCAATTTTATCGATTTATGTCGAGTTAGAGAATCTACAAAATCTAAATCTAAAAACTAATCTATTAACCCCAAACGCCTTCAATATTTTAAACATTTCTTGGTAAATATTCTAATAAGAAGGCTAGTGAAATTTTTCATTTAAAGGAAAGGAACAGGCAACATCGATTTTTAATTGAACTGGGGTACCGAACGCTATGTTTAAATACTGTTACTTATAATAGTCAGCCATCAATGGTTGAACGATCGAAAATCATTCGACAGATTCAGATAGTTAATTCCATATTAACTGTATAACTGAGTCAACACTGGCTGGGCAGAAAGACGAGATGTGGACAGAAAACTTTGAAAAACGTTGAAGAGCCGAATAATATCTTTCGCTTTAATTCTTAAATCCGTTTACAAATGGCTAAGTTTTAGTGGTTGTAGTGTAAAAGAACTCATCAAATGACATTATTTTGGTCTAGCCCCATAGAAAATTCCTACTTGATTTTACATATTTTTGGGTATTTTAGCTAAATTTGCAACTGAATCAGGTTTAGCTCTTCTTAAGCGGGTTTAGGCTTGTTTTCCAACTAAATGAGCTGCAATTTCACTTCTCTTTAGGCCTTAAAGGTCCAAAAAGCCCTTTTCTTTAAAAGAGACGACAGGAGTAAAATATTTTTTATTTTTTTTTTATTTTTGCCTTATTAAGGCGAAGGTCATTTATAGTGATATTTCAATACGCCTGAAGATCGGCTTAACCACCCGTGAAACGTAGCGTAATGGTTGAATGCTTGGAACTTCGGTAGACTCCTAATTTTTCAATGTATATACTAGGTCTAATAAGCTCAACTCGAAAGAGAATTAATTAAATATCACTATAAATGACCTTCGCCTTAATAAGGCAAAAATAAAAATAATTTCAGCATGAGCCAGACTCGGATTCGAACCTGGATCCCCGACAAGTGAGTGTCAAGGTTGCCGGCGACTTAGCGTTCTGAGCCACCATCAACTTGTCAAACCTTTAGTAGATATTTAATGATCAAAAATCTTCTGATATAGGAGAGCAATTACTAATGACGTAGGAATAAAACTTACCATAGTATTTGTGAACATTGAAAAATGGGATTACCAAGCAGGACTATAGGAAAAGTTTGGAGTTTCAACTAACTGACATAATTTCGCATATGCATTTATCTAATGAAGTGCGATATATACACTAGTTCCCAAGCTTTGCCTTCGTCTGCCCAAGGTTTCGGAGTCGGAGCCGGAGTCGGAGTCTACGAGTCGGAGTCGAGCAAATTTGCTGGAGTCGGAGTCGGAGTCTGAGTCGAAAAAAATAACTCGACTCCGACTTCGGACAAAAAATTTTCCTACATTTATTAACACGCGGTTTATTTTATTCTTATATGAAAATTATTCGAACAAAAAATGTTGTTCGCCCGTTTATTCATATTATAAGAAAACTATGAAAACATGTAGACAAAAGCTATACTATACTCAGAGATAGATTATGACCATAATCAATTTCTATATCTAATTTGTCATGCCAGTATGTCTGTTTAATTTAGTACAGAGTTTTAAGTTATATGTTTTAAATTCGTCACAGAATTCTTATTGTTTTATTTTCTCATATTGATTCTTATGTAGGTCAGCGTTCTTAAATCCCCTGCAATTTCACAATTTTCAAAGCTTAAAGATTTTCTCATGGGGAAGGGTGCCAATCGAACTTAACTTCGGTTTTATTGAGTTTTATTTTTAATGGAATAGGTTCAGGATTTATGTATATGCAAGTATTATATTAGATCGAATGTTCTCTCAAGGGATATCTTATAAAAAAGCCAACATATAGGAAAGAATTGAAAACATGAACATTACCCAGCAAAAATAGTCCTCCCAAAATCATGGGTTTTGTAAGGGATTTTTGACAGCCGTAACTACTCGCAAACCCCCTTTCTTCCCCATTATTTTTACAAGGGCATGTCGCACTCAATTTGTAGTTATTTTATGACCACTAGAATAACTAGTTATTCTGTGGCCACTAGAAGTTGAAAAGTAAGTTGAAAGAAATTCTATTTTTAGAACAGTTAATGTAGATATTTTTTTAATTTCATCACACTTCTTACTTTTATTTTACTTTATTTTATTTCGCTCGATGTGCGAGTTGAACACACGAACCCTCTGATTTCTAGCCAAAGACACTACACACTATGCCACGCACACGAACATTAAGGGTTGCTTAAGAACTTAAATGTGCAGTGCACATGTGCACCACGAACTGTTATTTTTTAATTAAAAAAAAATTGCGTGCCGACAGTGAGCGTTGAACACACAACCCTAGGATTTATAGGCGGACACACACTCACTGTGCCACCGTCCTCATTACTTAGTGAGGAGCAAAGTAAGTAGGTTTGCCTTGTAATTTTTTTAAGAAGTATCCCATTACTTTTCAGATTACTTGTAATGGGAAAAGAAGCTTGTTTACATTACTTTGTAATGGGTTACGTAATGATTAATGGATCCGAATTTTTGCTCGGTAGGGTAATCACTTTTTTACAACCGTCTATCATAGCGTGATGAGTTTCCAAATAATATTACATAAAATCTTAATTAAAAGGTGATTCAGTTAAAAAAACTGAGAATTATAAAAATTTCGTAAAAGCTTTTTCAAAGATATAAGTTAAAAATATATATATACACTTCACCCCGGTTAACTACCTTTCATAAAATTCCAAAAAATTGAGGCAGTTATGCGGGAAAGGCAGTTACGAAAATCCTGCATAACTACCTCATGTGGGTAGTTACAAAAATCTCATCTCAGCCTTACAAAAAATGACAACAATTAGAACATAATCACCAAAAAACAAAACGGTCTATAGTAAATAAGTCTAAAAATATATAAGTTATATTATTGAATCAATAAGAAATTTAGTCATCGGTGAGCATAACACCATAACATAACACTGGACATCTTCATCATAATTCACGTATTCGTCGAAATTAATTTTCTCACAAATACACCAGTGGGGGTAATAAACCGAGAAAAACATTGTTAAATGTTCTTTTTGGGGAAATATTTGACGGGCAAATATCCGAATTGGGTACTTATAGAAAAGTAGTTAAGCGGGAGAGTTTGAACTCATTTATATGAAAAAACTTTGGGGATTCAGATTGTGAGGCAATTAAACGGGAAAGGCAGTTAAGCAGAGAGGTAAATAACCGGGGTGCTGTGTATATTTTTTTTTAAGTGGTTGGTGGTTATTAGTAGGATTAAGTTTATTCATTTTTTTTTTAGATTTTTTTCATTTCAAACTTAAAAAAATAAGTTTTTTAAATCGATTTGTGCGTGAAGTTTTTTACATTTCAATGCAATAAAAGTTAGTTTAGTTATTAATAAACAAAAGTTCATTCATCCGTGCTACAGGAAATCATTTTTGAGAAAAAATGTCGAAAACTCATAACCCAATTGTACATATAACATTATTTTTGAGTGGTATGGAAAATTTCCCTCGGAGTCGACTCCGGAGTCTGGAGTCGTGAACAAAATCGACTCCAGATTCGGAGTCGGAGTCGAACCAAAAATTGCTCGACTCCGAAACCCTGCGTCTGCCACAAAAACAACATTCAATACGCCTGAAGATCGGCTTAATAACCACCTGTGAAACGTAGCGTAATGGTTGAATGCGTGGGACTTCGGTAGACTCCTAATTTTTCAATGTATATACTAGGTCTAATAAGCTCAATTCGAAAGAGAATTAATTAAAGTAAAATATTTTTGTTGGGAAAACTGCCGATATTGGCACAGGATGAGGGTATCTGTCTGTCGGCCAAGTTGGATAATCCCTTTTACTTGTTTTATAATTTCGTGTGTATTTACCCTTAGATGTTACAAGTGGTGGCACGAGAGACTGTTGCCTTGTATGTATCCTCGTTTGGTATTGACAGGTTCTTTCATATTGCTGATCGCTTAAATTTAGCCTTCATAATCGTATCAATTTCACAAGGATGACAAACTCAGACATGACTTGGAACATTTTTAATTTTAATTGGATGTCACAAGCGGTCTCATTATCCGCGAATGGGTGAAATATATCGACCTATTTTTCTGGAATGTCTCTAGAACTTAGAGTAGAGTGAGGATATATCCTAACGCTAGTATAAACGTACACTTAAACTACAACCATTAACTTTTATGTTTGGCAAACGTATGCACCCACAAATTTGACCAATTTGAAGTGTTCTTATCTAGACACGGCCTTACGAGGGTCATTAAAAACCCTTCCGGCCTAGGCGTCATTTGACATTTTTTTGGAAAGTTTGACAGTTTTTAGCCTAAGCGTACTCAGGACAGTTTCGCATACGACCATGTGTTGAGTTGTTTACAGTGACTTGAAAAAGTCACTTTGCAAAAAAATGAAATTTACTTGTGAACATTTTCGTGCGATAATTTTTCACAACTTCCGACGTGAATAATCACGGCAAGAGTGCATCGATCAAATGAAATCTTTGTATGTCAATAAAGTACCATCCTATAGCACTATGAAAAAACTTCTTTAATGAATTCAATCGTGGCCGACATTTGCCAAAAAAAAACGATGTTCGTGAGGGTCGTCCAAAAACGACCGCTATGCCAGAAAAAAATTAAGCCGTGTGTGAACGGATAATGCAAGAACGCAGTGCTATATATCGTGATATAGAGGCATCCTTGGGCATTTATTCCACCAACTAACATTTGATATTGCATAAACACTTGGCGGCAAAAATGGTTTTTTTTCTTTTTGGATCCCCTGTCGATCGATGCATAAAATTTCGAAAAACTACGATCGCGGTGCTTCAAAAGACGAATCATGGAACTATGCGTATGAACAAAAAACGTTCAAACCCCATGTATTGGAGGTGTCTCAATCAAGCCACTGTAAATAATACAACACATGGTCGTATGTCAAAATGTCCTGAGTACTCTTAGGCTAAAAACTGTCAAACTTTCCAAAAAATGTCAAATGACGCCTGGCAACGCTGTGTGTTGCCTAGACCAGAAGGTTTTTTAGTGACCCTCGTATACATCAACTTACTTCGTTTGTCCAAAAATTTTAGAAGAAGTTAAGGTTTTGATATAGTTCAAATATAACAGGGCCTTCGAAATTTTAGTTTTTTAGAGCTTATAATTACACTCAATCTAATCGAATCCTTCATTGTTTTAGCCTTCCCTGAGTCGCATTTCCCGATTTTAAAACATTTTATTAAATTTAATAAAAATTCAGCTCGTCCGAACTTAACCACGTTTTGTTTGTTTGAGTTAATTTCATGTCCAGTATGTTTGCTTGTACTTGCCCCCAGAATATATTTCAATTTCAGCAATAACATTAAAATTAAATACATACATTGGTCATACACCTGCACATCTCGTATTCTGCTTTAATCCTGTATATGTACAGAATATGTACAAATGAAGTTTCAACAAATACCGGAATTTGCGTGTTTACATTTCCATAACGTGCATAGTACGTATTTCTTTGGGTCAAATAAAATATTCATACATGTGTATGTATGCACATAAGGGTTATGACTTCTTTATAACCTCGTATCCCTGTATCATATTTTGATGAGTTTTTACCTAAGATCAGATAAAATCTTAATTATTAGGTGATTCAATAAAAAAGCTAACGCACAAAGTCATTTGCAAAATGTTATATATGAGCTTTTTAGAAGTTACTAGAAGCATGTACATAACTGAATATAAGCTTTGGAGCCACACTACATTACCGAACTGACATAACCTTTTGTTTCTCACTGAATTTATCATAATATCAATACATATGCATATATAATTTTATTTCATATATAATATCAAATAAATGTGGTTTGTGTGTGACCTTCTTCAATATTTATATGGAATAAAAGTTATTTTAGTCAATAATAGGCAGAATGTCATTCATTGGTTCAGTAGGAAATAATTTTTTGAGACATTTTTTCAAAATTTATTAACGTAATTTTTGAGAAAAAGAGGTAAAAAAAGTCATAACTCTAATGTACATATGTATGTATTTGGAAGGATATCTGTTCTAGAATATACAGTGCTCGACAAACCAATGGAAACTTCCATGGTATAAGTAAAGAGGTAGATTTAAATGAAAAAAATCTATAGAACCCTTGTTTTTCCTGAATTCCTAAAAATTCAAAATTAAGCAACAAGTGGGTTTGTTTACAACACCAATTTTGAGCATTTTATAAAAATCGCGAAAAATGAATGAAGGACCAATGTTTCTCCGCATAATCAAGTTGTAGATATGATAAAATGTTTGTTTCAATGATAACCTGACGAATTATTTCCATACAAATGTTCCAAAAATAATTTTAAAAATCATTGAATTCGATTGTTTTTAAAATTGTTTGACATATTATTCAAACACCACACACACATACAAAGTTTGTGTATATTGTTTTGAAGTTTTAGGAATACTCGAATGAAAAAATTTAAATTAACATAAAGCTTTGGCTAACCTTTCTTATTAAACCATGGAAACTTCTTCAGAAAACTAAATATAATAATTTCTGATTAATTTTATTTATTCCTTGGACAAATATAACTGCATATTTTCGTATAAAATAAAAGTTCAATGCGATATAATAATTTAAACAAATACGTATGCTTTATTCAGCAAAACATACCTAAAGCGGCTTCTGCAAAATATCCATTACTTCAAAAGCCTTGGCAAAACAATGGAAACTTCCATAAGTCTTCTCAAGAATTTATCGTTAAGGCTTATTTTCCCAACTTTCTTTGCATTATTAACGCACCAATGGTCCATTCTCTCTCCTATATGTGATCCTTTCATGACAAAGAATGTCATATGACTTTTGTTTTTCAAGAAACATTTGTCTAGTGTCCTTTAAGATGATATTAGAAAAGTTATAAAAATTGTTAATACTTAATATTAAAGATTGGCCTATATAAACCAGACATAATTTCTAAAAAAAATTAAAAACAACTAAAAAAATTATCAGCCGGCTTTGCCGACAGAGATATTCCCTCAGCCTGTGTGAATTGCAGGTGTGCACCGGTAGTGTCCATCTTCGAACTTAAACTAAGTTTCGACATAATATTACGAAGGCCAAATTTTGAACCGAATCGGCTGATCCGTTCGATGGTTATCGTGCGCTCCAGCCACTACACATGGTGCCACAGGGGTTTTTTCAGCTTTCGGGATATTTTCTCAGGAAACTTGTACCGGCCCTGAGCAAAGATCAAAAGCAAGCCTTAAACAGCATTTTTCCGAGATTTTGAATGGGAGGTACCCGAAAGATATTTGCGATGTACAAAGTATTGAACTCTTGTGGAGGAGGTATCTGAAAGCTCATTTTCGAACTTAAAATAAGTTCGGGCAAAATATTACTATGGCCAAATTTTGGACCGAATCAACAGATCCGTATCGTTTGCTCCAACCACTACACATGGTGTCATAGGGATATTTTACACCTTTCGGGCTATTTTCTCAAGAAGCATGGACTTGCCCCTGATAAAACTTATACCATCGTAATGCGGACAGTGAATACAAGTTGTTGCAACAACTAACTTCACTTTTCGGAAATGTTGTGTGGGAGCTTTTCGAAGGATTGGACCGATAGAGTTCATATTAGAACCTCACCTATGTCTGGAAGAGATCTTAGAATATTGATTTATACGGCTAGTAAATAAACTGTCAAACGTTTTTTTTGAAGCTTAAGATAAGACAAAATCTTTCACGGGGAAGAAATGGAACTGGCCTTTTAAAGCTTCTTTAAACTACAATTGATCCGACTGAAACTTATCATGATCCGACTGAAAAGACAACTGTGCAATTTTAAGGATGACTGCAATTTTGAGAATAGCTTCTTTGTCGGAAATTACTTTTAAAGACGACCAGGTCAAAGTCTTCGACCTGTAAAATTTTTACACTATTTTCAGCTTCCAAAAATGACAAAAGGTTTATTTATTAATAGCGTAAATAAAAATTTGACGTTTTGAATGAATTTTGAGCTCAAATAATTCTTGCCCAAAGCTGCCTCATGGGTCGCCCATTCTTATTTGAGGTGGATTTATTCTCTGTACACCAAACATCGCAAGAATTTATGAAATTATTTATTATTTTTTTTAAATTATTTCTAACAAATAATTTCCCGCATTGGCCAATCTTTTACATTATTAAAAATTTTTGTGTAAAACTTATGTTTTCAATATCATCTAGAAAATGAGGGTGTCTCGAAAAACACTCTTTATATGCCGTCCCTTGCCATGAAAGAATCACATATAGGAGAGAGAATGGACCACTGATTCAAGTCTGACTCTATCCTGTATTAATAATGCAAAGAAAGGTGGGAAAATAACCCTTAACCATAAATTCTTGAGAAGACTTATGGAAATGTCCTGTATTTTGCCAAGGCTTTTGAAGTAATGGATATTTGGCAGATGCCCTTTTAGGTTTTTTTGGGGAATAAAGCATAAATATTTGTTGAAATTATTATTATTATTATTATTATTATTATTATTATTATTATTATTATTATTATTATTATTATTATTATTATTAATATTATTATTAATATTATTATTATTATAATTATTATTATTATTATTATTATTATTATTATTATTATTATTATTATTATTATTATTATTATTATTATTATTATTATTATTATTATTATTATTGTTGTTATTATTATTATTGTTATTATTATTATTATTATTATTATTATTATTATTATTATTATTATTATTATTATTATTATTATTATTATTATTATTATTATTATTACTATTATTATTTCGTATTGATCTTTTATTTTATGCAAACATACGCAGGTATATTTGACTAAGGAATAAATGTATTTAGTCCAAAATTATTATATTTAGTTTTCTGAAAAAGTTTCCATTGATGATATGTCGAACACTGTATGTATGTATGTACATACAAATATACAATATACATTCCCATATCCTTGTTTGCTATTTTAATGGTTTCATTCTGTTTTTTCTTTATAAATCTAAATGTGAAACAAAGCAAAAGTTTGGTCAAATCTATTCAAAAGCCAAACCAGATAACTATTTTCAGAAAAAGAAGAAGAAGAAAATAAGGAACATTTATTTGTTTGCTTCAGGGAAAAATAATTTCAAGAAATTTATGAAAAGTCTAAAAAAAGATTAATGTAACAATGTAAACAACCACAGACAAAACCGAGCATAAGCTTGATGAAGTTTTCTCCCTTTTGTAAATAAAATTCACTGGATTTCAAATGTAGATTCCATAGTGCCTAAGTCAAATAAAATATAATGAATTGATGCCGAGGATATATTTGACCTATACACAATGGAATTGAATTCTAGTGAATTTTGTAAATCTCAATGAGCTATTTATTACATGGGCGTGATTCATCGCTAATAAAAGTTTAAAGAAATTCCAATTTAAAATGCGCTTCGTTCGTGTGCTGTATCCTAGACTGTGGAATTGATAGTGCTTCGAAAGAATGAGTAATGAAAGTGTTTTAAAAAATAGAAGATAATAATTTTTATTGTTTTAATATTTGTTCGTATTTATTTGTATTTATCAATGTGTCACAATTTTTTCTGCATAGATACTTTGCGTTCTTGGTGAATAATGACAAGCATCTTTACATACATTTTTCAGTTCAGATCTACGTCTTAGTACAGTTCCCCATATAAACATACCACCGAATTTTACGACCTTTTCAAATTTAGCAACATGTTTCGTTTAACCCCTACCAAACGTCGACAATTTTTAGATGGGGACTTATTATATACTAGGGTTATGATTTTTTGACATTTTTTCTCAAAAATTATTTCCTGTAGTGAGAATAAATAAAATTTTGCCTATTAATGACTAAAATAACTTTTATTCTATTTAAATATTCGAAAAGGTCACGCACAACACCACATTCAATCTTATATATAAGAGACAATGTGTGTATGTTAGAGTGTTTATATGTTCCGTATAGACTCAGAAATAGCTGAACCGTCTGGCTGGTGCGCACGATAACTCTCGAACGGATGAACCGATTTTGTCCAATATTTGGCTTTCGTAATATTTTGTCCAAACTTAGTTTAAATTCGAAGATGAGTTATATCGGTCCACTCCTTCCGGTACATCCCCCACATATGTTCGGAAAATTTGTGCGCACGATAACTCTTGAAAGAAGTAACCGATGTGGTCCATACTTCGCACATCGTGAAATCTCTACCAGACTTAGATGAGGTTCTAGTATGGACTCAATCAGTCCACTCCTTCGGGTACTTCCCACACAAAATTTCGGAAAATTTTAGTTTAGGACCTGCTCTCTAATCGCTTTGATTTTTGTTGTAACAACTTGTATTCACTGTCCCCCATACGACGGTACAAGTTTCATCAGGGGCAAGTCCATACTTCCCGAGAATATAGCCTGAAAGGTGAAAAAACCCCTATGGCACCGTATGTAGTGGTTGGAGTGCAAGATAACTATCAAACGGATCAAGCTATTTGGTCCAAAATTTGGCATTCGTAATATTTTGTATATACATAGTTTAAGTTCGATGATAAGCCATATCGGTCCACTCCCCCACAAAAGCTCAAACTTGTTCGCATGATTTGGTCCATGCTTTACACATCCGAACATATCTTCCAGATATACATAGATCAGGTTCGAATATGGACTATATTTTTCCACTACTTCGTGTACCTATTACACAAAATTAAGACCTGTGGGCCTATTCTCTAACTTTTTAACGACAGTCGATATTGTTAATTTTTCGAGAAACTCATTTTAACAACATAATAAACAACCTTGGTATTCTGTACACAAATTTTAACAACTTTTGTTAAAAATGTCGTTATAGAAACAACATCAAAGTTGTTGTAGTTTAAAAATCGAAAATGTTCAATATTGGATTTGCCTTTGGCTTGTGTATGTTTTTTTTTGGAATACAAATTCAAAGCTTTTGAAAGTTTATCGTCAATTTGTCTACATTTTTACAGAATGGCACAATCGTTACTGAAAATAATTTTTAGTGTCGACAACGTTGTCGATTGTCGGATTGTTAAAAAGTTGCGGAATAGGCCTACTGTAGGCAAATCCAATGTTGAACATTTTTGTCGATTTTTAAACAACTACTATTTTTGTGTTGTTTTTATAACGACATTTTTAACAATAGTTGTTAAAATTTGTTTACAGAATACAATTATGTTGTTAAAATCAGCTTCTCGAAAAAATGACAATAAAAAGTTACAGAATAGGCCCACAGCTCTCGAATCACTTTGATTTTTGTTGAAGCAACTTGCAATTACGACGGTAAACGTTTTTTTAGGAGCAAGTCCATACTTCTTGAGAAAGACGTAAAACCCCCTATGGTGACCATATGCAGTGGCTGGAAAGCACGGTAACTCTCGAACTGATCAACCGATTTGGTCCAAGATTTGGCCTTCGTCATATTTTGTCATAGTTTTAGTTCGAAGATGGGCAATACCGGTCCACAACTTCCGATACTACCCCCGAATATGTAAAAAATGTCACTTAAATGGTATGCACGACATATCTCTTGAACAAATTTGGTCCAAACTTTGGATCTCCTAATATTTTTCCAAATTTAGTTTAATTTAAAAAATGGAGGTATCTTAGGGTACCTCCCCCACAAAATTTCAACATTTGTGTCAAGTGCAGTTTAAGGCCTGTCGATCTTTAATTCTAATACGCATTTTCATCGGCAAGTTCAAATATCCAAAAAAGGCCACAAAATACTGAAAAGACCCTAAATACATTCCATCTGACCGTAAATGAAAGCTTCACTTCACATAGGCTGAGGGTATATTTTTGTCGGCATAGTCGACTGATACTTTTTTACTTGTTCTTAATTTATGAAATTGCAGGAGCAGGTTGAATTTTTGGACTGGATTCTGATCGAACTGAAGTTTTTACCACAGATAGGTCTTGCAGTGCTGATCACGCCAATATATATAATGGGCAGGAAGTCCATACTTCCCGAGATATAGGCTCCGAAAGTTAAAAAAACCCTTGGTTTTGACGATATGTTTAGTGTAAATAGAAAATTTTTCATATATAGCCGGCCTTCGGCCGGGGATTTAAGACTTTCTCCTATGGACAGGAACAAATCTCGGCTAACGCGAACCAAATTTTCCTTAAAACCGAAATTTTTTATCATCGATCCGAATCCAGTCCAGCCTTAAACACTAAATTACATTTAGGCCCCAAACATGTGCAAAGAAGCCACAATTAAAAATGCAATTAAACCCCAATATTATTTAGACCCCAATTTGATTTTCAAATTTTCCTGTGAAGAACAGCTGAATGAAGAATTGTCCCAAAAAGACGGAAATAGGACCCAAAAGTATTGTTGTGGTATTCCATATACCTGTTTGAAGCCTATTTTAATTTCCAATTTTGGGTGTTATTTCATGGGGTTTATTTTTGTACGCCAGAAATTAAACATAAACTGTTGATATCCCGTTTTATGAATACTTTACGACAAATGTAGATTTTGTCAAAATAATTATGCGTATGTATTTACATTGATTGAATAAATGAATGTAAAACTATGCCTATTTTATTTTTTAAGGAATTTTCGTAGGTGAGTGTGCGTGTTCGTGCCTCCTCGAAAAACGCCGTGTTTGTGCAGGAATGTGCATAAAAATGTTGGTACGTGTGTGTGCATGTTCGTGCCTAATTTTTTAGGAACGCGCCCATCTCGATCGGGACCGTTGCTTGCTATCTTTCATCCCCTACGGGGGTTTCCTTAACCTTAATAAAATTGTGTGAAAATTCGATTCGATTTAATTTCCCTGAAGTATTGTTTAATTTAAAAATTTAATTTATTATAACAACACCTCAAATGATTTAAATCTCAGTCATATGATATGTAAATGACTATGGTAGGGTTAACCTTGTGTTTGAATCAAATTTAGTTACTTTTTACAAAGGATGTCTGTCTTCCTTTGAATAAATGAATTCCCTGCAATTTGCTATGAAATATAGTCAATGGTACATCATTTACTTTGGAAAATTTCATGTTGTCTATTTTTATTAACAATCCATGTATGTGTCACTTGACAGATGCATCCTTAAACGGTATTACATCCTTGTGAACATTTCTAGAAATTCCATAGAATTTATTTATGCATATTTTCTTAAATATTTATTTTGAGAATTTCTAGCGAAACAGATGCGCCAATGCATGACAAGGGAAAGAAAGATGTAATTATGTATATCAACTTACGTAATTGTATGGCTGTGTTAAGTTAGGATGAAAATTTGTAGGTGATATTTAAAAAATTTTGGATCAAATTTTACTGAGAGCAAAATCCAATTCGGAAGGAAAATGTAGCAAAACTACTTGAACGAGCTCACATGGGGCGTCATCGTTGTTCATTCCAAAACATGGACAAATATTAAACATTTTCCAAATCGAGCTTTTTTATTCTATGACAACACACAATGCCAAATTACAGCAATCTCGAAACGAAACTTTCACAAACAAGTAAATTAGTATCAGTCGACAGAGATATATGTATCTCAGCCTGTGGGAACTGAAACTTTCATATACTTCATAACCAAAATCCTTTTTCCGAAAAATTATATATTTAGGAGAACACATGAACTTGCCGTGAAAAAAATATAAATTTGGATTAAAGCTCAAAAGTGGTGCGGCGAAGGTAACTGAATAAATGAACCGTGTTGTGGAACCGTAAGTCGATCTTATTATTACTGACTCCCAAGTCAGTCATCATCATTTCTTTCGACAGATAAAAAACAAACACATGCACCAGTTGGCGCTTTCTGAGAGCAAGGGAGCGTAAATGCAATGTGAAACACATTGAAATGTATGGTCACTTGCTCTCAGCACATTTATAAATGATGGTGTTTTATTGAAAGGCATAGAAAAAAGCAAAAGCACAGCAGACACATAGGTACATAAAAAATGCCAGGAAAGACAAAACAGACTTTAATAAAAGAAAAAACTGAATGAAAGAACTTACAAAAAGTCGCACTTTTAAAAAGAAAAAATTATATGGAAACATCGTTGAACGCTTCTTCTTAGTTGTGATATAAAACACATTTTCTTCAAAGTTCAAATCATCAGCGGGAAATCGGCATATGGAATCAAATGATTATATAATATAATAATAGGTACATCCATATTTCAAAAAATTTCATAAAAAATATGTTGGTACCCAAACATATAAAATTGAGATATGTTACAAAATGTTGCAAATATATATTTGTTTGGATCCAAACATATTTCTAACATATAATTTTGTGCATGTAGTACCTTTGTTAAAAATGCCCAAAGGATTCTCGAACAGGCGCACCACTTAAACAAAAATGTTGAATTTTTGTGAGGGATGTAACCCAAGGAGTGAAACGATATGGTCCATATTCGAACTTAAACTAAGTTTAGACAAAATATTACGAGATCCTAAATTTCGACCCAATATGTGGTTCCGCTTAAGAGATATCGCGCGTACAATTTTAGCCAATATTTTTTAACTTTTGTAAGGGATGAACGGAAGGAGTGGACCGAACTTAAACTAAGATTGAACAAAATATTACGAAGGCCAAACTTTGACCAACCAGTTGATCAGTTCGAGAGTTATCGTGCGCTGCAGCCATTACACATGATGCCATAGGTGTTTTTTACGCCTTTCGAGCTACTTTCTCAGGAAGTATAGACTAGGGATAGGTAAGTCGAATTTCGATTAATCGATAAGTCGACTTTTTGTAGTCAAAAGTCTAAAAATCGAATTCGAGTTTTTACTGAAGGGAAACTCACATAATCGATTATTTTGTGATCGATTTTCAACATTGTCCATAGATTTTAGTAGACTTTGGCGGTTCTGCAATTTTCTGAAATCATCTAAGCAAAGGATCAAAGAAAACTTGAAAGTCGACGAATAGTCGATTATATCCAATTTTCTGAGGTTATCAAAAAGTCGAAAGTCGAGTTTTAGGTCAATTGAAATAATCGCCAGACCGAACAATCGCATTTTTACTTTAAGACCAAAATCCAAAAGTCGAAAAATCGATTATTGATTTTCATTACCTATCCCTAGTATGGACTTACCCTTGAAAAAAATTGTACCGTCCTATTGGGGACAGCGAATACAAGTTTTTACAATAAAAAAAATAAAAGTGCGATAAACTCAACTGTTCCGAAATTTTGTGTGGGATGTACCAGAAAGAGTGGATCCATATTGGAACCTCATCTATGTCTGATGGATATTTCACGATGTGCAAAGTATGGACCAAATTGGTCACTCCCATAAAGAGTTATCGTGCCCAAATTTTTTCCGACAATTTTTTAACTTTTGTGGGGGAGGTACCTGAAGGAGTGGAACTAAGTTTAGACAAAATATTACGAAGACCACATTTTGGACCAAATCGGTTTATCCGTTCGCCAGTTATCGTTCTCACAAACAAACAGATTACAAATTGACTGAATCGGATTTCGTCCAAACATACCATTATTTCGATGATGCATAGTTTGAACATATGAAAGTGTATATACCCTCGTTGTTCTAAAGACTGAGGGTATACAAATCGTCGAAATATAAAAAATTGGCAAACACCGCTAGACTAAGACCTGGATATATTTGGATAGTTTCTTGCAAATAAGTTTTCTAACTTCTGGGAAAAAATTCCAATTCGGTAGAAAAATGTGACTAAAATCTTCAAAATAATCTAAAATCAGGTGCTACCCTCATATATTTTGTACCTGTTATAATGTTTTGTATCCCTAGCGAAGCCTAAATACCAAGTTTCAGGTATTCCGATTGAAAAATTTTGCTAAAACGTTCAAAATACCGAGAATCGGGTGTACCGTTCTATGGGGGCTATATGAAAACGTGGACTTATACAGACAAATTTCTGGTGAAAAGTTTAATACCCTCAAAGAAGACTAAATGCCAAATTTCAGCCATTTCGGTTGACTATTGAGGTCGCAACCTTCAAAATACCGAAAATCGTGAGGAACCGTTCTATGAAAATTTTAATTTTAAACCCCTAAACGGATTTGGTCCAAACCCAATTATGTCTAAATCATTATTTCATTGAGGCACATTTTAAAAATATTAAAGGGGGACTATTCAAATGAGCTGCAGTGTATGTTCTTTCAATTGGAATTTCGCATAAAAGCTTACGCTTCTTGTAAGCAATCGGGTCAGCGTACCTCCCGATTTTCGGTATTTTGAAGGCTGTGGCCACAATAATCCATAAAAATGGCTGAAATTTGGTATTTGTTCTTCATTTGTCGTATTAAACGTTCCATAAGAAATTTGTCGGTATATGTCCACCACGCCTTCATATAGCCCCCATAGAACGTGAAGGTTGAAGCCTCAATATTCCTCAGAAATGGCTGATGTTTGGTATTTAGTCTTTGTTGGGGGTATAACACTTTCCCCCAGAAACTTGTCGATACAGGTCCACGTCTTAGTATAGCCACAATAGAACGGTACCTCCCTATTTCCGGCATTTTGAAGGTTGTGGCCTCAATATTTCACCGAAATGGCTCAAATTTGATGTTTGGTCTTTGATGTTAAGTCCACGTCTTCATATGCTTCTATAGAACGGTACCACCCGATTTTCGATATTTTGAAGGTTTTAGCCTCATTATCACACCGAAATGGCTTAAATTTGGTACTTAGTCTTCGTTGGGGGTATACAACTTTCTCCCAGAAATTTATTAATATAGGTCCACGCCTTCACATAGCCCCCATAGAACGGTACCTTCTGATTTTCGGTATTTTAAATGGAATGGCTGAATATTTTTTTGTCTTTGTTGGAGGTAAAAGCCTTTCTGATTGAAATTCATCGATGTATGTCCACGTTTCGATATAGCCCACATAAAACGGTACCTCCCGATTTTTGTAATTCTGAAGGTTGTGACGTTAATATCCCACCGAAAGACCGAATTATCAGTACAGGTCAGTACCTCTTGATTTTCGGTATTTTGAAGGTTATACCGAAATATCGGAAATTTGGTATTTAGTCTTCTTTGAGCGTAAAAACTTTCCGCAGGAACGGTACTTCCCGGATTTCGGAAGGTTAGCCACATTGTTTTACCGAACTTGCTTAAATTTGGTATTTCGTCTTCTTCATAAACGAAAGGAAACTAATTGTTCCATTTTACTTCAATACAATTCGTGGTGGAGGCCGTTCTTACTTGTTGTATTAACCGCATTCAAGTTATTATGTTATTATATAATGGTTGTCAGCTCCCTATTTTTTGCTGCATTGTCCCAGTCATCACAAGCGTGTTTTATGAAAGAAATGTGATGAAATTGAGCGTTCTAAGATTGAAATGTTTTCAGATTTTCCCAAAAATTCCCCAAGTCGATTTATTTGTCCCCATTTCCAAAAATAAATCAATCCTCAATTTGCGAAAAAAAATCCCCATTACTGTCAGCGCTGACACGGGCTGTAGTTGATGAAAGGAAGATACGACATGCATACAACATGGATGCATGTCGTATTTTCCTTTCATGACACACAGATGTCAAATAGGTAAATTCCAACTAACAACTACAATGTGCGTATGTATATACATGCGTATTTCTGCGAAAATCTGGAGATTTGGATATCACAATAAAATTCTGGGAATTGTCAAACATGAAAAACTACAAGAAGATAATAAAGAATTACAAAAATGGACAATGTGATTTCAACAGTTAATAGCAGACTGATAAAATCAGAATAATAATATAATTTAAAGTAATGTTATGCTGTCAGATATTGGACTGTAATTCACCCTCAAGTTCGTGAATTCCATAATTTGACAAGAAAAACAATGGTAGCCACTAGGGTTATGACTTTTTTACCCTTTTTTCTCAAAAATGATTTCCTGCTGCGAGAATACATGAACTTTTGCCTATTAATGACTAAAATAACTTTTATTCAATTTAAATATTGAAACAGCTTACGCACAAATCACTTTTTATTGCTATGATATATGAAATAAAATTATCCCAGATAGCATTTAGAAGACTGTTTTTTCAAAAATCACATTGAGGAGTCTTTTTAGAGTCCTTTTGGTGATCAAAAATTGATTAAGTCGCTTGTGTGATCAGAAAGGGACTCGAAACTGACTCCCTGTAATGATTAAAAAGAGTTCAATTTAAAATACAACAACAAATGTGTAGCAATCACAAATAAATCATTGAGGTGTTTAAAATGTGACAATTTTTTGTTATTTATTGTCACATTTTGATCATCTGGAAGATTGAAAAATGCTTAATCAAAAAAGGGTCATACAGGTGTTTGAAAAGTGATTATAATTATGTATACTCTGATCATATTTTGAACAGTTAGGTGATTAAAAACTGATTGTTTTGTTTTATTTTTATTTGGTTATAAATAAAAAAATAAAATTCTCATATACACTTTCTACAAAATTTTGATATAAATGTAACGTATAATATTAAAGGTACAGACAAACACAACACAACAGGTTTTGCCAAGTGAAATGAAGAAGCAGTATACGAACCACCAAGCAACATAAAGGATAATTAAAAGACATAACAAAGCAGAAAAGACTATAAAACAAAGGAAAGAAACAAAGAAGAATAAAAAGAAAATTTTTTTAATTTATTTCGTCTAACAAGAAAATGATTATAAACATGACTCTAAAAAGACTCGAAAAAGGGTCCGAAATTAATCAACAAAACACCAATAAATGATTGAAATACGACTCGAAAAAGACTCATTTGTGATTTGTTTAGAAGAGTCGCCTGAGGTTATGTTTTCCTACCGACAAAGGAGTCATTTATGATCAGAAAATGAGCTCATATTCTAGCTTTTTAATCGTGCAGTCGGATCAAAAAAGACTCGAATTTGATTAAAATTTTCAAAAAATGCTGACTGGGATATATGATATAAGATGATATATGTATATGTAATGGTATGACGATTTGGGTAACGTAGGAGATGAAAGATACCAAGTAACGGTCCTGACCGGCTTTAACATGGCAAAGCCTAGGATTTATCTTAAATATTTATTACAATTAAAAATTATAATAAACTTATAGCTAAAAGCACTAGTTACTACGGCTATCGGCTATCAAAACACCTTAAATGGGGCTGAACAGTTCTATGGGGGTTATTAAAAATAAGACCTATGTCCACAGTTTTTGGAATACAAGTAGACCACTGGGATGCCTAAATGTCAAATTATAGCTAATTCGCTAATTTAAATCAGAAAATGGGGTCTATACCAAAACATGGACCTATGTCCACAATATTTGGTACATAAGTTTTGTGACTTCTAGGAACCCTAAATGCCAAATTATACACACAGAATAATATATTTTAGAAATAGTTGGTGTTTAGTTTAGTCTACAATAATATTTTTAATATTTTAGAAATATGTTTGGATCCAAACAAATATATGTTTAAGACTTGTTGCAAACAAAAATATGTTTGCATCCAAACATATTATGTTTGGGTCCAAACAAATATATGTTTGCAACGTTTTGTAACATACAGTCTGTCGCAAAAGTTAGTATGCAGGAAAAGGACACAATCTGTGAAAAAATTAACTCAAACGTAAAGACCATTAGTGTAAGGTTTAGAAACTATTACATGTTTCAAAAAGCCAATGGTCCCAAAAATAAGGGATTCCATCAAGAAATTTCCGTTTTATCAAACAGGGAAACTCGATCAAGATCAAAAAGAAAAATTTTATGGATTATTTGTGTTCTTTATGCGAGAAAGGCAGAGAGAATTTTTTTCTACAGTTTCCTCAAGACAATCGTTGAGTAAAGACGGTAAATTGAGTGAATAAATCAGCGGTTTGTGTTTTCTTAAAGTAATGGCGCTTTTTAGTATATTAAATGCCCAATACATTTTATAATTGAATCAAAAAGGTGAATGGAAATATTCTATTACACAAAGAAGAAATCACATTTAATATTGGTAATAACATTAATACAATTTCCATAAACATGCATATATTGAAATATGTATGTACCCATTTATCTATATGTATAAAAGAGCAGTGAAGTGAGTGACTGACTGATTCATCAACGCCCAGGCGAAACGGCTGAAGCTAGAAACTTGAAATTTTGAGTGTGGGTGGTTGTTGGTGTGTAGGAGTGAGATAAGGCTGTGTTTTTGGAAATTCGAACTAGAATTGTTCTAAAAGGTATTAAACAAACTAACCTTTGTATTGGGCCAACGGGAAAAACTAGAATTCTAACATTAGACATGCAGGTCACCGATGAAGAGTTAGAGGGATGTACCAAAGGGTTCTTGGAAATTCGAACTACAAGTGTACGAAAAGTTTTAAATGGTACTAAATTTAGTACAATTTGGATTCGGATGAACGGATAGAGCTGGAATCCTGAAATTTGGAATGAGGGTCACTGATTGAGAGTAACAAAGAAAGGTTTTTTGGAAATTCGAACTATAAGTACACGAAAAGTACTTAATGGTACTAAATTTAGTACTGGGATTATATAATTTGGAAATACGATATTTGTACAAAAAATACGAAATGGAAAAATATTTGTTATGATCACTCTAAAATTTGAGATAAATTTCTGAATTTGAAAAACTGTACTGAATAGTGTTCCATTGACTTTATGTTAACGCAAAGACGTTTCTAAATAATGTACTGAAATTAAGCAGTCAAACGTGAAGTATATTTTCAAAAAATGTTTCTTGTTCTGACCGCTTTAGTATGTTAATTGGAAAACGTGGTGTTTACCCCCTAATAATAAAAAGGCCTAAATTGAAAGCCCTCAAAAAATTTTACCGTTATATACGGTTGAAATATCCGTGCACATTAAGTGATTTTTTTTTGTAAAAAAGTTTTTCTAACCTTTCATGCCACAAATTCCGAATTTCGGTTGAAAAATGTGCATAAGATCTTCAAAATACTCAAAATCTTCAACATATCTCTTCTAATAAACGTGGAATGAAGTGGACATTTTCTGAAATTTGCAATATGAGTCGCTGTTAGTGTATGTCTGTGATATGAGGTCGTAGTTTTGGAAATTCGAAATAAGAAATATGGTAGCTGTGTAGGGGTGCGATACGACAAATTTTTTTTATAAACTCCACCATAATATTCTTTATCAGCGTAAAATTCTAAGCCGATTTAGCGATAACCGTCCGTCCGTCTGTTGTAATCACGCTATCTTCCGAACCAGTCGAGCTACAAGGCTGAAATTTTATACACATGTGTTTTTTGCCTGAACTTAGATCAATTTCAAAGATGGGCTATATCGGTCCACGTTTTGGTATAGCCCCCATATAACGGTACCACCCGATTTCAGATATTTTGACGTTTTTAGCCATATTTTCAGACCAAATTAGCTATAATTTGACGATTAGGGTTCCCAGTGACCAATAAAAAAAATTATGGACATAGGTGCACGTTTTCTTATAGCCCTCATATAACGGTACCGGCCGATTTCCAGTATTTTGACGTTTTTAGCTACATGTTCTGGCCGAATTAGAAACAATTTGTCATTTAGGGTTCTTAGTGATCAAGAAACTTCTCCACAAAAAATGATGGTCATATGTCTACGGTTTGATACAGGCTCCATATACCGGTACCGCCCGCTATTTTGACGTTTTTACTTAAATTTTCAGACCGAATTATCTATAATTTGACATTAAGAGTTCCCAGTGACCAAGAAACTTGTCCACCAGAAATTATGGACATAGGTCCACCATTTCTTATAGCCCCCATATAACGGTACCTCCCGATTTCAGGTATTTTGACGGTTTTACCTATATTTTCTGGCCGATTTAGCTATAATTTGGCATTTAGGGTGTCTAGTGGTAAAATTGTGGGCATAGGTACTTTCGCAACAGAAAGAAAACTAATAATTCGATATTAGCTCAGAGTATTTCATGGTGGAGGGCATAAAAAGTTCGGCCCGGCCGAACTTAACGCTTTTTAACTGTATTTTTATACCCTCAGCATTTATGCTAACGAGGGTATATACACTTTCATACGGGCAAAATGTGCCTCATCGAAATAATGGTTTTAGACCCAAGTATGTTTGGACGAAATGTGTTTCGGACAATTTGGAGTCGATTGAGAAATGTCCGTCCGTCTGTCTGTCTGTCTGCCTGTCTGGCTAGCTGGAGCGCACGATAACTCTCAAACGGATGAACCGATTCGGTTCAAATGTTGGCTTTCGTAATATTTTGCTCCAACTTAGTTTAAGTTCGAAGATGGGCTATATCGGTCCACTCCTTTCGGTACCTCCCACACAAAAGTTCGAAAATGTTCGGAAAACTTAAGCGCACGATAACTCTTGAAGGCCGTAACCGATTTAGTCCATACCTTGCACATCCTGAAATGTGTACCAGACTTAGATAAAGTTTCAATATGAACTCAATCGGTCCACTCCTTCGGGTACCTCCCACACAAAATTTCAGAAAAGTTCAGTTTAGGACCATCTCTCGAATCGCTTTGATTTTTGTTTAAGCAACTTGTATTCACTGCCCTCTATGCGACGGTACAAGTTTTCTCAGGGGCAAGTCCATACTTCCTGAGAAAATAGCCTGAAAAAACCCCTATGACACCGTATGAGGTGGTTGGAGCGCAAGATAACTCTCGAACGAATCTGCCGATTCGGTCCAAAAATTGGCCTTCGTAAAATTTTGTCCAAACATAGTTTAAGTTTGAAGATAAGCCATATCGGTCCACTCCTTCAGGTACCTCCCCCACAAAAGTTCAAAAATGTTCGGAAAAATTGTTCGTACGGTAACTCTTGAAGGGAGTGTCCGAATTGGTCTATACTTTACACATCCTTATATATCTACCAGATATAGATCAGGTTCAAATATGGACTATATTTGTCCATTCCATCCGGTACCTCCCACACAAAATTTCGGATGAGTTCACTTTAAGACCTGATATCGAATCACTTTGATTTTTGTTGAAGCAAATTGCATTCGTTGCCTCAATTACGATGGTGAAAGTATTTTAGGGGCAAGTCCATACTTCTTGAGCAAACAGCCCGAAGAGTGTAAAAACCCCCATATATGACACCATATGTTGTGGCTGGAGATCCACTTGCATTCCATTCCTTTAAGTATCTCCTCCGCAAAACTTTTGATCTTTAATACTAATCAACATTTTTGTCGGTTCAAACGCCCAAAATTTGTAAAACGCCCTAACTACATACGTATTTTGGGATAATTGTTTCAATATACACAGGCTGAGGGTATATCTCTGTCGGCAAAGCCGACTGATACTTTTTTACTTGTTTTTTTTTAATTCTATCTACAGTGTACAGTACTAAAAGGAATTAAATCGATTAAACACTGGTAATAAAAATAGGTTTTAGTACAACATATTAAATATAGTAAATATTGTATATTTTATTCCCTTTCCGCATACGAAGTAACGCTCATTTGCTAGTTACATTATATAATCATATTATTCCAGATGCCGATTTCCCGTTGATGATTTCAATTTTGAGGAAAATGTGCTTTATTTCACAACTAATCGAGAAGCGTTCCACGAAGTTTCTATATTTTATAATTAATAGTTTTTATTTGTTTTTCCTTCTAAGAGTGTGGCACTATTTCTTGTATTTGAAATTTTGTATGTACCTGTGTGTCTATTGCTGCTTTTGTGTTTGGTATTTCTATGCAATTCAATAAAAGAAACCCCACCATAAATGTGTGTGTATGTTTTTGTGGTTTTTGGGTTTGTATTTATATTTCATCCAAACATAAATTTGTTTGCAGGACCCAAACATATGTTATGTTTGGGACTGTTGCAAACATACATATATATGTTAACTGCAAAATATGTTTGGGGCATATTCGGTCTGAAAATGTGGCTAAAAACGCCAAAATATGTCAAATCGGAAGGTATCGTTATATTGGGTCTATACCAAAGCTCCGATCTATGTCCAAATTTTATTGTTCATATTTATCGTTAAAATTGTGGGCACGATAAGAAAATGTAATCGATTTGGTCCAGACTTTACACATAGATCGGGTTCGAATATGCACTATATCGGTCGACACTTTTGAGTACCACACAAAAAATTAAAGTTTTTCACAAAAGTACAGTTAAAGGCCATGTCCTCTATTTTTCTGTAGGCCTCTAACTTTTTCGGGGACAAGTCCGAACTTTTTGAAATAATTAGCCTAAAGTGTATTCAAGTGTATTTGGAGTTTGGAGTTACTCGTAACTGTAGGAATTTTATCGAAAGCCAGCACATTATTTGTTATGTTTCCAGACTCAAACCTGAAAGAGTAGGTAAAAGGGACAACAACTAGAGCTGGCAAAAAATCGATGGCACTATCGATAAAATCGATTATTTTTTTAAAAATTAAATATCTATCTATCGATATTTAATTTGCCAATCGATATTATCGGAACAAAAACCCCCACCTAAAATTCATTGAAATAAATATAAATTTCGCTGCTTTTCGGTTTTGTGTGTGTGAGAAAGTAAGTCCGTAGTCACATGTACAAAATTTTTGGAAAAATAGAATCTATTTTTTCTAATATTTTTATAAAGTGAAAGCAATTGTTTATTCTCCTTTACATTTCTGTGAACTACTTGTACAAAATTCCAAGAAAAGCATTGACATTTCCGCCATTTTCATCTCCAAATTAATGGTGTTCACACCTTAACGATAATATCGATAGTAATCGATATTTTAAAATATTATATCGAAAATATCTAATGTTAGGAATATCGATGGTTTGCCAGCCCTACTGGTGATGTGTTCCAGAACCTACAAGAATCTACTATTATTTATTACGATAACATTTTTTCCTTTACAGTTTGACATTTATCGATATTTCCGAAAAATCGACAGACAAAACTGATCGTGTGTACTAGAGCTGGCAAAAAAATCGATGGCACTATCGATTATTATTTAAAAAATCAATATCGATAGATAGTTTTTCCTATCGATATTATCGGAATAAAAACCCCTAACCTGAAATCCATTGAAATAAATAGAAATTTCGCTGCTTTTCGGTTATGTGTGTAAGAAAGTAAGTCCGTAGTCACATGTACACATTTTTCGGTAAAATAAAATGTAATTTTTACATTTTTTATAAAATGATAGCAGTTGTTTACTCTCCTTTACAATTCTGTGAACTACTTTTGCATAATTTCAAGAAAATCATTGACATTTCCAAATTAGTGGCGATGACAACTTAACGATAATATCGATAGCAATCGATATTTTAAAACATTATATCGAAAATATCTAATGTTGGGAATATCGATGGTTTGCTAGCTCTAACAACAACCAATGCGCATGAATATCGGATCAATTGACTCAGATAAGAAATTCTATGTTAGTGACGCGATTCTAACTTTCCCTCGTTAGACAATTCATTCCAATTTTCATAGAATGAATAAAATCATCTGTATTAAAAATTTTACTTTAAAATGAAAATAGCTCACAAAAGCAATCTTTATCCATGAGATATAATGTGTTTCCTCATTGATAAACATATTCAAACATTTTTGTTTTTTTTTTTTTCAATATATGCAATGCAACATAATACTATACACATTGTATATGTATGTAGAACATCAGCACAACAACCGAGAATAATATGTTTGAATGCAAATTCACATTCACACCAACTCATATTGAAATTCGCAGTAAATCCAACTCACGTATCTATTTAATTTAATATTTGCTCTCTCTTCATCTTCCGCAGGAGTTGGAAAAGAAAGCACCCACTGATACCAAGGAGGCATTTGGTTTTATGCACACTTTAAACGGAAACTCAAATGCATGTACAAACATCAAACAAAAGTCCGATGAAATAGCCTTTCAATTAAAACAGGAAGAGAATGCTGCGTTATTTAATGATGACATGGAAATTAACCGCAATTATTTGACACTTCATGAAGTATTGGGTGAAGGAGCGTTTGGCCTGGTGAAACGTGGTATCTACAAAGATATCAAAACGGATGCCACATATGAAGTGGCCGTAAAAATGTTAAAAGGTAAATAGAAATTTGTTGTTCGGCACACATACATATAAAGAAGTGTTTCCAAAAGAAAAGAGCGACTGGCCAGCTCTGCTAATTAAAATATCCTCGATGAAATATGGCGTAGTAATTGTATTATTTATTTTGATGTAATGTTTATACTTTAATTTTCATTACAGATCAGCCCAATGCCGAGGAGATTCGGGCATTTCGTCGTGAAATTGAGGTTATGAAGTCTGTCGAAAAACATCCAAATATTGTTGGTATTATTGGTCATTGCACACGTTTCGGCGAGGATATGATGCTACTGACTGAATACTGCAGTTTTGGTAATTTACTGGATTTTCTAAGGTAGGTTGCAGGGTTCCCAAAAGATTTTATATTTTTACCCATTAAATGTTTTTGAGCCACTTGAGCTGAATAACCCATTACAAAGTCATGTAAACAAGCTACCTTCTGCATTACCAGTAAGTTGAAAAATAATGGGCTACTTTTAAAAAACTTTACAAGGCAAAACTACCTACTTCACTCATTACTAAGTAACGAATACCACTTTGCGTTCATCTTGCCGGATGGTGTTAAATAGCTGATTCATACGCCTTATCAGCGTGTCGCCTCCGGTTTTGATTATCTTGATTTGTAAGTTATCGCGCCCATCAATCAGTTTAGTTGGTATATCAAAACTTTGATCTATACCGACACATTTCTGGCGGAGAGTTTTTAGACTCAAGAAGTCTAAACACCAAACGTTAGATATTTCGGTAACCTTCAAAATGCCGAAAATCAAGAGGTACGCTTCTTTGTGGGATATAGGAAGACGTAAACCTATACTGATATTTCTCTTCTGGAATATTTTATAACCCCATGGAAGACTAAATAACAAATTTCAGCCATTTCGGTGGGATATTGACGTCACAACCCTCAGAATTAGAAAAAATCTGAAGGTACCGTTCTAGGCTATATCGAAACGTGGACCTATACCGACGAATTTCAGTCGGAAAGATTTTTACCTCCAAAGTAGACTAAATACCAAATTTCAGCCATTACCGAAAATCGGGATTTACCGTCCTTAAGGGCAATATGAAGCGTTGGACCTATACCTAAAATTTCAGAAGGAAAGTTTTGTACCCCTAACGAAGACAAAATACCAAATTTCAGCCGTTTGGGATGTACCGTCCTATGGGGCTATATGAAGGCGTGGACCTATACCGACAACTTTAGAGGGGAATGTTGAATGCCCTAACGAAGACCAAATACCAAATTTCAGCCATTTCGTCGGATTATTGTGGTCAAAACCATCAAAATACCGAAAATCGGGAGTTACTATTCTATGGGGGCTATAAGGTGTAAACCGGTACCGAAAAATGTCTGGGGGAAGTTTTATAGTTGTATATCCCCAACGAAGACTAAATACCAAATTTCAGCCCTTTCAGAGGAATATTGAGGCCACTACCTCCAAAATACAGATATTCGTGAGGTATTGTACTATGGGGCTATATGAAGACGTGGACCTATACCGACACGTTTCATATGGAAAGTTTTGTACCCCAAATGAAGACTTAATACCAAATATCAACAATTTAGGTGGAATATTGAAGCCACACACTTCAAAATACCGCAAATCCGGAGGTACCGTTCTATGGGAGCTGTATGAAGGCATGGACCTATACAGACAAATTTCATATAGAATGTTTTTTTACTCCCAACGAAGACTAAATACTAAATTTTAGCCATTTCGGTGGATATTGTGGCCACAACCTTCAAAATACCGAAAATCGGGAGGTACCGTTCTATGGGGGCTATATAAACAACGAAGACAAAGTACCAAATTTCAGCCATTTCAGAGGAATATTGAGGCCACAATCTTCAAAATACCGAGAATCGGGAGGTATAGTTTTATTGGGGCTATATGAAGGCGTGAACCTATGCCGACAAATTTCATATGGAAAGTTTTATATCCCAAATGAAGACCAAATACCAAATTTCAACAATTTCGAAATACCGAAAATCGGGAAGTACCGTTCTATGGGGGCTATATGAAGGCGTGAACCTGTACCGCAAAAATTCTAGGAGAAAGTTTTATACCACCAACGAAGACTAAGTACCAAATTTCAGCCATGTCGGTGTGATAATGAAGCTAAAACCTTCAAAATACCGAAAATCAGGAGGTCCCGTTTGCAATACCAAACATCCTAGGAGTAATAGAAACATCTATACCAAATTACAAAGCTCTATCTTATTTCAACAGATGGACGGAAGGGCGGACATACGGACATGGTTATATCGACTTTTATACTGATCAAGAATATACATACTTTATAGGGTCTCCGATGAATATTTCGATGAGTTACAAACGAAATGACAAATTTAATTATACCCTCCATATTATGGTGGAGGGTATAAAAATTGTGAAGCGTCAAAAATCAAAATTTCGATTCTAACCAAAAATTGGATAGTTTTTCGGCCATAAATCCGTCAAAAAATGTTTAAAATTCTCTCGCTTAAGGACAAGATAATATTACCACAAAAACATATGAAGATCGGATCATCCGTTTTCGAGCTATAGTGGGCGCCGAATTCAAAAATGTCATTTCGAAAAAAACACGCTTCTAGTTTCTATGCTCCATACAAAACACAATAAATATCATATCTCAGCCAATTTTTGTCCGATCGATTTGTTGCAACATATTCTATTATACCTGTACTTTAAAATAAATTAATAAAATAAATTTCGATTTCATTTTAAATTTGCAAGTGACCATGACCCTTTAAAAGCAAATTTAATTTCAATCTCATTTCCTGCAATGGCGCATGGTATAAAAAGGAAACACGAAAATCTACATTTCCTCCTAACTGCAGCATTTAGTGGTCACGGCATATTTGAAATTTATCTTCCAAAGATTCCAAATAAAAGGAAATGGAATGTGTAAAATCTGTTGTGAGGATGAAGACAATGTCGAACCCAAGCTTTTCCACGGCAAATATTAGAAAAATGAAAGACAAAAACATGTATTGATGCAACGGACTAATGAACATAAAAGTCTTAATAAACCAAATTATGCGAACAACACATGAAAAGTAAGTGAGAGTTCATCCATGAACAGATTTGCAGAGTTCCGGTTAACTTAATTTTAAAATTTATCATTCAATTTTAAAGTTAATGTTATGGAAATTGTTATAATTTAGGATTTCAATTCCTCCAATTTATTATTGAAGAAATCATATCGCTTATTTACTCAATGAGTGTCACATCTCAAAAAATTCAATTTCGAGAAAAAATAGTTTTAAGTTTTAAATTTGGCTTTCCAACATAAAAAAATTGTTACACAAAAAATAAAATAACTACTTGAACCAAATTTTATAAATAGATAGCCAGATATCAGTGCTAAATTTCTGTGCAAGATCAAGCACGATTTGAAGTGTGTTAGTGCTTCTTAATTTATAGTGATTTTATTCAACTAATTCTCTTTCGAGTTGAGCTGTTATGACCTAAGAGGTACATTGAAAAATTAGGAGTCTACAGAAGTCCCACACATCATCCAACCATTATGCTTCGTTTCACGGGTGGTTAAATCCGATCATCAGGCGTATTTGGATTTTGTTTTTGTGGTAGAAGAAAGCTAAGCTTGGTAACTAGTATTTATATGCAATTCATTATACCCTACACCACTATGTGGTAAGGGGTATTATGTGTTAGTGCATTTGTACGTAACATACAAAAGGAAGCGAGATAGACCCATAGTTCCTTCTAGGGATATACATAGAATCACTTTCTGAGTCGATTTATGCATGTCCGTCCGTCCGTCCGTTCGCAACATACAGGTCGCATTTGTTGACCGATTTCGCTGAAAATTGGGGAATACCATTTTTTTAGCCGTCGGAAGATCAAGTTCAAAGATGGGATATATCGGTCCACGTTTTAGTATAGCCCCCATATAACGGTACCCCCCGATTTGCGGTATTCTGACGTTTTTAGCTACATTTTCAGACCGATTTAGCTATAATTTGACATTTAGGGCTCTTAAGTGTCAATAAACTTATATAACAAAAGTTGTGGACATAGGTCCCCGTTTTGGTATAGCCCCCATATAACGGTGCCCCCTGATTTACGGTGTTTTGATGTTTTTAGCTACATTTTCAGACCGATATAGCTATAATTTGACATTTAGGGGTTTTAAGTGTCAATAAACTTATATAACAAAAGTTGTGGACATAGGTCCACGTTTCGGTATAGCCCCCATATAACGGTGCCCCTGATTTACGGTGTTTTGATGTTTTTAGCTACATTTTCAGACCGATATAGCTATAATTTGACATTTAGGGTTTTTAAGTGTCAATAAACTTATATAACAAAAGTTGTGGACATAGGTCCACGTTTTGGTATAGCCCCCATATAACGGTGCCCCCCGATTTACGGTGTTTTGATGTTTTTAGCTACATTTTAAGACCGATATAGCTATAATTCGACATTTAGGGTTCTTAAGTGTCAATAAACTTATATAACAAAAGTTGTGGACATAGGTCCACGTTTTGGTATAGCCCCCATATAACGGTACCCTCCGATTTGCGGTATTTTGACAGTTTTAGCTACATTTTCAGACCGATTTAGCTATATTTTGACTCTTACAGCGTGTTTTTGTAAAAATGCTTGCCTGTCACACGAACCGTTCGTACTAAAACGTATACGTTCAAAATTTGGTTCTTGTAAAATTTTACGAACCATTCGTTTTTATCTGAAAGCTTTCGTCTATTTCATAAAAGCTTTTATATTTCAGGGTTTCCATGATACTTATTTTGTGAATTTTGCATAGGCATCTGCACGTAAAATGTGTTACTTGATGGCAACCCCGATAAACAGATGACAAACAAAAAATAAGAAAAAAATGTAATCAAATTTGTCCAAAAATAATTGTGATAATATGAAGAAAGGGATGTACATATACGCGTGTGCTTCTATGGAAATAAATAAAATTGCATTCCCTTCCAGTTTTCGTGTGTTTTGTGCCATTTTTTACTCAAATTATTTAATTTTTATTCAAAACGATGGGTCTTTTCCATTCGTTTATTTTTGACGTATTCGTTCGTCTGATTTTGTTACGAAAACCAAAAAAATTACGAAAATAAAAAGCTTTCATTTATTTGTCACACGAATACAAACGTCAACCGCTATGAAAACCAAATTGTGTCTTCGTTCATGAAATCGACGAACGAATGGGCAAAAACTTTTTACAAAAACACGCTGTTAGGGTTCTTAAGTGTCAATAAACTTATATATAGCCCCCATATAACGGTACCCCCGATTTGCGGCGTTTTGACGTTTTTAGCTACATTTTCAGACCGATGTAGCTATAATTTGACATTTAAAGTTCTTAAATGTCAATAAACTTATATGACAAAACTTGTGGACATAGGTCCACGTTTTGGTATAGCCCCCATATAACGGTACCCTCCGATTTGCGGTATTTTGACGTTTTTAGCTACATTTTCAGACCGATGTAGCTATAATTTGACATTTAAAGTTCTTAAATGTCAATAAACTTATATGACAAAACTTGTGGACATACGTCCACGTTTTGGTATAGCCCCCATATAACGGTTCATTTAAGTTCATATTTTCGTATAGCCCAGATACCTCCGAACTAGCTGTTAATGACATTTGAAGTTCCCACGTTATGTACCGATTTTCGATATTTTGAAGATTCTAGCTAAATTTTTTAACCGAATTAGGAGTTATTTGACATTAAAGGCTCCCATCAAAAACTGTCAACATAGGCCCATGTTTTATTATAACCCCTATATAACAGTACCTCCCAATTTCTGGCCCACCAAAAATTGTCAACATACATAGTTAGATATAGGCACCATAAAAAAGGGCCTCCCGAATGAAGCATAAATGTACATAAACATTATCTGACATTTTAACGTACCCACTTAAAGTTGGGGACTGGAATGAAAAGTAATTATTCCATTTTAGTTCAGAATATTTTATGGTGGAGGGTATGAAAAGTTCGGCCCGGCCGAACTTAATGCTTTTTTACTTGTTTTAATAAATGCAAATGCGAAATTATTTTAGTTAAAGGAAAATCCAAACTTTTCTAAAATTGGTAATCCTATTTTTCAATGTTCACAAATACTATGGTAAGTCATGGTAGAACAAACCAGGTGAAGTAAATACTACAACAAATACAACTTAACAACAACCACATAGAATTTTGTTGTTGTTTGTAAACGTTAGTGTCAATGTACATGTAAACCAAATAAGGAAATGTCTATAAATTATTGGAATTTAAAAAAACTAATAATTTTTCACATTTGATTGAATACTTTGGAAAACATGAATGAAAACTCGTTAGATTTTCCATTTGAATGTTTCCATTTCATTCCACTAAATGCACAATAGTGAAAATAGTTTTTTTTTCTGATGAATAAATTTGTTCTTCAAAAAATATATATCCCTAATATACATCGAACATAGAAATAAATATATTAAATGTCGTATGGAATTTGACACTAACATTACAGCCCAGTTCAGTCAGCTGGGTATTGCTGCTACCTTTTCTTGTTCTACCATGATGGTAAGTATTATTTCCTACTTCATTTGCATTTGCTCTTCTATATCAGAAGATTTTTGATCATCAATTATTATATCCATCTGTCTGGCTGGCTTATCGAACGGATAAGCCTATTTGGTCCAAAATTTGGCCACATTTTGGTCCACTCCTTCAGGTACATCCCCCATAAAAGTTCGAAAATTTTCTGAAAAATTGAGTGCACGATAAATCTTTTGAAGGGAGCAACCGAGTTGGTCCATACTTTGCACATTGTGAAATTTCTACCAGGCATAGATAAGGCTCCAATATGAACTCTAACGGTCCAGTCCTTCGGGTACCTCCCACACAAAATTTCGCAAAAGTTCAGACTAGGACCTGCTCTCGGATCGTTTTGATTTTTGTTACAGCAACTTGTGTTCGCTGCCTCCATTACGATGGTACACGTTTTATCAGGGGCAAGTCCATACTTAATGAGAAAATAGCCAGAACTTTGTAAAAATCCCCTATGACACAATGCGTAGTGGTTGGTTGCCGATTTGGTTCAAAATTTAGCTTTCTTAATATTTTGTCCTAAGTTAGTTTAAGTTCGAAGATGGGCCATATCGGTCCGATCGGGCTTAAATATGGACTATATATGTCAACTCTTTCAGGTACATCCTACACAAATTACAAAGCTTTATCTTAAAAATTGCGAGCTGTATCTTGATTTCAACAGTCGGATCGACGGACGGACAGACGGACATGGTTATATCGACATAGAATTTTGCCTTGTAGTGCGATTCTCTAACACATTTTTGGAGTTACGGACAAAAATCGGTCAAATTAAAATGCTTATAATTTCGGTAATTAACGATATTATTCTGTAAGTTAGCGACCAATAAAAAGAAGTCGTAGTAAAGTTCTACCGATTGCAACAGTGTTGTCAAATTTTATTTGAACTTTTCATCATACCGATTTTTGTCGGTAACTCAAAAAATGAGTTAGAGAATCGCACTACTGGTTAAGTATATACATACTTTATAGGGTCTCCACCGAATATTTCGATGGTGGCGGGTATAACAATTTCAGCCCGTCCGAACTTTACTCTTTGGTATTTTTTTTTTTTGACTGTATTGATTGAATATGTTGGTGGAATAATCAGGCGCAATGCTTCTGATACCTCCCTCGCAAACGCCCAGAACTTCTTTTGCCGCCAGTGAACATGAAATATCCATTTGAAAATTAGAGCTCTGTTCGCATGACATTTACAAGGATTAAACCACAGACTATTTGCATGCAATTCGCTACAGATAGAAAAAATGATTAACCGGGTCGGTATAAGCCTAGATATAGTCATACTATTAGTTAGTTTGCCAGCTGTAACCTTTACCTTAATTTTACATTTAAAAACTTTCGCCTAACCTTTGCACCAAATATGACCTTCATGCAACATGTCAAGATTCTAGCTTCACGTGTACTCAGGTGCAAAAAACAGTGGTAGAATTTCTCTCAGAGTTTTAGGAATTTTTAGATTGCCGAACGTGGTAGTATTTCATGGTAAATAGACTTTTCTTTTTAAATACATGTGCTGCCAATAACCTGTTAATGCAAATCCTCTTTCATCGTCCTAACGACTTCAACCTCAATTCCTATTAAGATGTTAATGTCAAGCACGAGTTTAGTTTTAGTATAATTTACACAGACATTATTACTTCTAAAGATCCTAAAAATAATATTTCCAACATAAAAAATTGCTGATTTTTCTTTTCTCTCATCTTCTTCCTTTTCATTTAGAAACGAATGGCGCTTTCAGCACGAAATTCAGAGGAAAATTCACTTCAACGCATCAAAAAATATCACCGTCGAACTACCACACATCGGTAAACTACAAAATAAATTAAATGTATTCCCCGAAGAAGAAAAACCTGGCACACCGCCACCACCACCTCAAGGTATGCAAGCTTTGGTTGCAACTGCAATGACAGTTTCAAATGGTAAACATTGTCGATTGGCTGAAGCTGTGGAAGTTATTACAAACACCAGCAAGGATTGTTATAGCAATAACAACAATGTTGACCATAAAAATGAACATTTCCAGCACAGTGCCTGTGAAAGTGTAATTGAAAAATTCAAAAGAAAATATAATGAACTGTGTGACCAGGATGGTCACAATATTAGCCGTGATGGCGAGAAGCATGAAGGGGATAACGTTGTCATTGAAAACATAGGAACGATGGGCATGTCATTGACAGTTGAAAATGACAAATCAAAAGAGCAGTCGTCGCCCATAACACAATTGAATAAATTATTGTCATCTTCAGACTCCTCTTCTAAGTCGATGCCTTCCATCTCCTCCACCTCTTCTTCATCCTCACGTTTCAATTCTGCCACCTCAACATTCGCCAGTTCACCAGCGACAGAAAACAAATCCTATGGTTATGAAATTTGTTGCACAAATTCATGCAAATGTAATGTCGATGTATTCATCCGGAATATCGATGCCACAGATTCAAGTCGAGAACACGAGGAGTTGGATAGGTTACTCCTGAAGCAAAGTAGGGATCAACAGCCTCAGCCCAAAGCAGAGCTACAACAATCCATCAACACAATAATTTCTATTAACAATTGTGAGTGCCATCATCAACATTCGCAGCGGAATCATCAATTCAACGAAGGTCATAGTCAGTCGCATGTCGCTCAACAGATTATTACCTCTAATGAAGCCGCAAATAAACAGCACAACCATCAAAAGGCGATTGAAAACAAAGCCTACTTCAAATTGTACAATGGGAAAACAAAACAAAGCGAGGATGGAAGCCACCAAACACAAAGAGCACCCAACACGACGCCACCCAACCTCAACACGAATGCAAATGAATTTTCAGTCCCAACCAAAATTAGAGAGGGCAAAAGTGATGATGATAAAAATGACATATGGCACACAACTAGAATTCCATTGTCCGGTGGAGATTTAATCGACATTGCTCGTCAAGTAGCCGTCGGCATGGTAAGTCACTGTATCCTGGAAATCTTTGTTATTCGTTTATGCTATGATATGGTATGGTATGAAGGATATACCTGCATTTCATCTTGTCATTGCAAAGACCAACTTGTCATGTTGGCACAGAGACCAAGCTGAAATCTGACAGCAATATAAGCCACGTTAAGAGCTAAAAAATAATGAGAGCAATCTATTTTTAGCACAACTCATCAGACAAAGTACAACGATACATACAGAAGTAAAGATGATTAAGGAAAATATTGATAGTTACAAAGAAGAATTTGCTCGATTCAGGTTAATATGTATGTATCTTGCAATTCAATTGAATTTCAGGCATACAAATGGTTGCTCAAGGGTAAAGTAGGAAAGGGAGTAAGACACAGTATCTTCTTATATAAAAGAGTAATAACCCAGCAAACCAATCGTACCGACATCGTAACGAAATCGGAACAAAATTCGAACGATACGTCCGATATGTGTTCCGAAATCTTAACGAAAGTTGTATGAAGTGGTTGATAAAATTTCGGAACGAAATGTCGGAGCGACATCGGATCGATTTCGGTCCGATTTCGAAACGAAATATGAAGAAAATCCTTGGGAAATTCGGAAAGGAAATTTCTTTCAAAAATATAAACTATTTCCTCTCCGAAAAATCGTTTAGAAATCGGAACGAAATCTTTGCTTCCGAAATTGTTCAGAGGTGTCGGACATCAGACATTTGGTTTGCTGGGAAGTGAGTGAATGAGTGAGTAAGTGACAGATCATCCATCTCCATCTCCCAGACGAAACGGCTAAAGCTAGAAGCTTGAAATTTTGAGTGTGGGTTGCTGTTGGTGTGTAGGGGTGATATAAGGCTGGGTTTTTCCTCTCCGAAAAATCGTTTAGAAATCGGAACGAAATCTTTGCTTCCGAAATTGTTCAGAGGTGTCAAACATCAGACATTTAGTTTGCTGGGAAGTGAGTGAATGAGTGAGTAAGTGACAGATCATCACCCAGACGAAACGGCTAAAGCTAGAAGCTTGAAATTTTGAGTGTGGGTTGCTGTTGGTGTGTAGGGGTGATATAAGGCTGGGTTTTTGGAAATTCGAACTGGAAGGGCTCGAAAAGTACTAAAAGGTACTAAATATAGTACCCTTTGTATTAGACTAACGGGAAGAGCTAGAATTTTAAAATTTGGAATAAGGGTCACTGATGGAGAGTTAGAAAGATGTACCAAAGAAGTTAGAAAGATGTACGAAAAGTACTAAATGGTACTAAATTTAGTACAATCCAGTTTTGGGTGAAGGAATAGAGGTGAAATTTGGAATTAAGATTACTGTTGAAGTGCACGATTGAGATAAGGAAGTAGTTTTAGGAAATTCGTACTTATGTGTACTAAATTTTGTACAATTTGGATTTGTGTGAACGGATAGGGTTGGGTTCTTGAAATTTGGAATTAAAATTACTGTTGGAGTAAATAATTGAGGTAGATTTTGAAATTCGTACTTATGTGATTGCTTGCGTGGAGTATTCCCCCATTGGCTCAACTTCATTTATTACCCTCTATTACAGAGAGTAATGTTTTTCAAAACGAAACGAAATTCGTACTTATGGGTACGAATATGGTACAATTTGGATTTGTGTGAACGAATAGGGCTGGGATCCTGATATTTATGATTAAAATTACTATTTGAGTGTAGAATTAATGTAGAGCTGGAATCCTGAAATTCGGAATTAAGATTACTCTAGCAGTGTGGGATTGAGGTAGTTTTGGAAATTCGTACTTATTGGTATGAAAAGTACTACGTTTGGTAAAAATTGAATTTGGGTGAACGTAAATAAAAAATAATAAACAATTAATAATAAATAATAAACAATAAATCTATATAAATAAAAATCAAATGTCGTTCGTTGGTTATGGCATCAGTTGAGAACGGCTGGATCGATTTGGATAATACTTTCTGTGAAATGTTCGCCATGACCCGACTTAGGTTTTTATGCAAAAAATAGACCACACACACTTTTACGCCCACTTTTTTTAATTTTTAATTTTAACCTTTTCTACAAAAACTACTGTACCGATTGCAACGGAATGTACAGGGATGGCCCCCGGTTAAATTAGGCTACAAATTCAGTTGAACTTCGGAAGGAACGAGGTACTTCCCTATATCCTATTTCTTTAAAAATGCTATATCTATATAAACAAAAAATCAAATTTCGTTCGTTTGTTATGGCATCAGTTGAGAACAGCTGGACCGATTTGGATAATTCTTTCTGTGAAATGTTCGCCGTAACCCAACTGAGGGTTTTATGCAAAGAAAATTTGGCCAAACTACTGAACCGATTTTCCTGAAAATTTCAGGAAATGTACAGGGATGGTCCCCGAAAACAGGCTACATATTTTATTGAATTCCAGAGGAGGAGGGGTACCTCCCCTATGCGATATTTTTAAATAACGTTATATTTGCAAACAATATGCATGTATCGGTTTAAAAATTTACGGATTAATTTACAATCTAGGTACTTCTTTAGGGTCTTTTTTATACCCTCAGCATTTATGCTAACGAGCATTAATGTTATATCGGTCCACTCCTTCCGGTACTTCCCCCACAAAGGTTAGGAAAATTTGTGCGCACGATAACTGTTGAAGGGAGTAACCGATTTGGTCCATACTTTGCACATCGTGAAATTTCTACCAGACTAAAATAAAGTTCCAATATGGGATCAATCGGTCCACTCCTTCGGATACCTCCCACACAAAACTTCGGAAAAGTTCAGTTTAGGACCTGTTCTCGTATTGCTCTGATTTTTGTTGTAGCAACTTGTATTCGCTGTCCCCCATACGACGGTACAAGTTTCATTAGTGGCAAGTCCATACTTCCTGAGAAAGTAGCCTGAAAGGCGCAAAAAAACCCCTATGACACCGTGTGTAGTGGTTGGAGCGCAAGATAAATCTCGAACGGATCTGCCAATTCAGTCCAAAATTTGGCCTTCGTAATATTTTGTCCGAACATAGTTTAGGTTCGTAGATAAACCATGTCGGTCCACTCCTTCAGGTACCTCCCTCACAAAAATTCAAAAATCTTCGGAAAAAATATGCGCACGATAACTCTTGAAGGGAGTGACTGATGTAATCCATACTCTGCACATCCTAATATATCTACCAGATATAGATCAGGTTAGAATATGGACTATGTTTGTGCACTCCTTTGGGTACCTCCCAAACAAAATTTCGGATAAGTTCACTTTAAGACCTGCTCTCGAATCACTTTGATTTTTGTTGAAGCGATGAAAGTTGATCCGTAGATGAAAGTTGCAATTCACATTGGCTGAGGGTATACCTCTGTCGGCAAAGCCGACTGACACTTTTTTACTTGTTAATATTAATTTTAATTATTTACTCCTTGGAATCGAGCCTAATGACCACAGGCGATATGTCTGAAGAGCCCCTACCAAAAGCGAAACATCCATGTAACATAGTGGTTGTTGTGTGGGTTCGAATCGTCGGCTTTCCTTTTTCACTTGCAAAAATAAACGGTTATTAAGCTCGATTCCAATGAGAAAATAATTTAAAAAAAAATTCCTTTCGTTTATGGAGAAGTCTAAAACAATGTTGCTATCTTTCAAAATACCGAAAACTGGGAGTTACCTTCTATGGGGGCTACATGGAGGCGTGGGCCTGTACGGACAAATTTCGGGTGGAAAGTTTTATACCGCTAACGAAGATTAAATACCAATTTTCAGGCATTTCGGTGGAATATTGAAGCCAAAACCTTCAAAATCTCGTAAATAGGGAGGTACAGTTCTATGTGGGCAATATGAAGGCGCAAACCTACACAAATTTCAGGCGGAAAGTTTTGCATCCCCAATGAAGACTGAATACCAAATTTCATTCATTTCGGTGGAATATTGAGGCCAGAGCCTTCAAAATACAGAAAACTGGGATGTACCGTTCTATGGGAGCTATATGAAGGCGGGGACATATGCCTACATATTTAGAGGGGAAAGTTAAATATCCCCAACGAAGACTAAATACCAAATTTCAGTTATATCAATGGATTATTGTGGACATAACCTTCAAAATACCGAAAATCAGGAGGTACCGTTCTATGGGGCCTATATTAAGGCGTGAACCTGTACCGAGACATTTCTGGGAGAAAGTTTTATACCACCAACGAAGACTAAATATCAAATTTCAGCCATTTCGGAGGAATATTGAGGCCACAACCTTCAAAATACCGAAAATCGGGATGTACCGTCGTCTGGGGGCTATATGAAGGTGTGGACCTATACCGAAAAATTTCATATGGAAAGTTGAATACGCTTAACGAATACCAAATATCAAATTGCAGCCATTTCGGTGGAATATTGAGGCCACAACATTCAAAATACAGAAAATGGGGAGGTACCGTTCTCGGGGGACTATATGAAGGCGTGGGCTTATACCGACAAAATTCTGGGGAAAAGTTTTATACCCCCTACGAAGACTAAGTACCAAATTTCAGCCATTTCGGTGTGATAGAAGCTAAAACCTTCAAAATACCGAAAATCTGGTGGAACCGTTCTATGGTGGCTATTTGCAATACCAATCATTCTAGGAATAAAATAAACTTCTATACCAAATTAAAAGGCCTATCTTAAAAATTGCGAGCTGTATCTTGAATTCAACTGACGGACGGACATGGTTATATCGACTTAGAATATACATACATATGTTATATACATATATAGTGTGTCCGATGACTAATTCGATGTGTTACAAACGCAATAACAAATTTAATTATAACCTCGGTATTTTATTACCCCTTGGTATTTTTCGTACATTTAAAGTATAATTCCAGTTTTTCTCAGAATTTGTACACATTTCAAGATAAACATCTTATCTAAACACCAACACTGACCCTATTACAAATATTCGAAATTCCAGCACTATCAATTTATTCAATACCAAATTTAGTACCTTTCAAAATTTACATTTAGCCTGGGCGTTGATTATCAAGCAGTCAGTCAGTCATCAATACTCAACTCTTTTAAAGGTATAGGTAACGGACAAAATTTGATGTTTTGATGTTTTGTGGGGGGCAGGCCTCCACACTGGCTTCGTTGGTGCATCACATTGTGGTAAGGGATATTATGTCCTTGCGAATTTGTATGTAACATGGAAAAGGAAGAGAGATAGACCTATTGTTCCTTTTAGGGTTATATATAGAATCACTTTCTAATTCGATTTTTTTAGCCAAAAGAAGAACGCTATTAGTAATCGGTTCAGATTTGGATATAGCTCCCATATATATTTTCACCTGATTTGAGGTATTTAGTGCACCATAAAAACTAAAGCACTCCCACAGTACATGTTTTTAAATGAACATGGAACAGGCATTATCCAGAACCTGCAAGAACCTACACATTTTTACTACGATAACATTTTTTTTTAATTTTTTTCGAAATGTACTTCCTACGGACCCTGTTATGACGGGCCAATTTTTTTCTGGGGCAAGTCCATATTTCCTTAAATAATGGCCCAAAATTAAAAAAAACCTGCGGGCACCATCTAAACTGGGTAGTTCGTAAGATAACCCTCTAAGGGAGAAACCGATTTGGTCCAAACTTTTTATGTCGTATTATTTCTTACAGCCTCGAATTATGTCAGAATATTAACTAGATCGGACCACACTTTCGGGTACCTCCCACACAAAGTTTAGAAAGAGTGTAGGGACTCGTCTGGGATCGTTTTTAAATGTTTGTCAATATGTTGGGTATGAGACCCCAGTTAAGGCGGTTATATTTTTCGGGGGCAAATCCATAATTCCTGTGAAATTGGCCTATAGACGTCAGAAGTATTGGGTTGGCTTCTTTTCTTTAGATCCGAGGCTGAGGGTATATCTCTGTCGGCACAGCTGACTGATACTTTCTTACTTGTTAATAATTTAATATGCCTAAAGATGTGCTTGTGTCCTCCAGAATAAAGGATAGGCAACGAAATATTGATTTCAATAGTTTTTGTTGTACATGGCCATGTAGTGGTTATAACCCTACTGTGTACAGGTGTTTGCAAACAAATTCATTACAATCTGAGAATCCATTACAAGAGATCGGATCAAAATTGCCTTGCGAAATCGCTAAAATATATATGACGAAAAGTCAAAATTTTTTAATATTCCATTTTAAAAAAATTAAAATTTGAAGGATGTTCAAATTCGTGTAAATGACGAAATCGTCAAAATTACATGATGCGCATGCAGTTTCTCAATACATCTAATTCTTTTCTTTTCATTTGAATACATATACTAAAATTTACTCTGGCGGCTAAGTTGAAGCATGGTCTACAGATTAGTGTTAAAAAACTGTATTAGGATTATAATTTGCACAAAATGCATACACTTTTTATGCGCATCCGACTTCACTATCAACCATGAAAAATAACACCTATTAAAAAAAAAAAAAACAACTAATAACGGCATTAAGTTCGGCCGTGCCGAACTTCTTATACCCTGCTCTACCAGCACCAGCTGTAATCAAGTGAATAGGAACAATTAGTTTCCTTTCGTTCATGAAAGTACTAAGCTCTTTCTCTTATTGCAGGAGTAGTATATCCCACCACATATGGGGCGTCATCGTAGTTCTTTCCAACACATGGACGAATATTTACAAATTTCCGAATTGAGCTTTTACACTTCTCGGTTCGAAAATTTGACAAAAAAAAGTACATAAAATTAGGCAATATCGGAGAGACATAAACCTGTGACTAAAATCTTCAAAAAATCTTAAATGAAATGTGTTGTACCTTTAGCGAAGACTAAATACCAAATTTCATTTATTCCAGTTAACTAAAACTTTCAAAATACCGAAAATCTGGAGATACTGTTCTATGGGGCTACATAAAGGCTTCGACCTATTGAGGTCACAACCTTCAAAATACCGAAAATCGGGAGTTATCGTTCTATGGGGGCTATATAAAGGCTTCGATCTATATCGACAAATTTCAGGTGGAAAGTTTCATACCCTTAGGGAAGACTAAATACGAAATTTCAGGTATTTCGGTGGGATATTGAGGCCACTACCTTCAAAATACCGATGGGGGCTATATAAAGGCTTTGATCTATATCGACAAATTTCAGGTGGAAAGTTCCATACCCCAAACGAAGACTAAATACCAAATTTAAGCCATTTCGGTGAAAACTTTCAAAATGCCAACAATCAGAAAGTACCGTTTATGGGGACTATCTGAGGACGTGGACCTATTCCGACAAATTTCAGGTGGAAAGTTTTACACACCCATGGAAAACTAAATACCAAATTTCAGCCATTTCGGTGAGACATTGAGCCCACAACCTTCAAAATACCGAAAATCGGTAGGTATCGTTCTATTGGGGCTATCTGAGGACGTGTACTTATACCGACAATTTTCAGGTGGAAAGTTTAATACCCCCAACGAAGACTAAAACCAAATTCAAGCCATTTTCGTGGGAAATTGAGGCCACAACTTTCAAAATACCGAAAATCGGGAGGTACCGTTTATGGGGACTATCTGTCATTTTGGTGGAATATTATGGCCACAACAATCAAAATTCAGGAAATCGAGTACCGTTCTATGGGGGCTATCTGAGAACGTGGATCTATAAAGGCGTAGACTTATACCGAAAAATTTCAGATGGTAAGTTTATAATTCCCAACAAAGATTAAATACCAAATTTCAGCCATTTTGGTTGGATATTGAGCCACAACCTTCAAAATACCGCAAATAGGGAGGTACCATTCTATGGGGGCTATATCAAAACGTGGACCGATAAAACCCATTTTCAATACCAAACATCCTAAGAGTAATGGAAACTTCTGTACTAAATTATAAACTGGTGGTAGGCATACAATATAAAAAACGTTTTGTGACGATGAAGCTAAATTTGTTGCGCTTGTGTAAAATGGGGGGCTGAAAAAATTAAACTCAGTTGTGATTGAATTTATTTGAGACTTGTGTTAATTTGGGTTATGTTCTATAAAGTTTTTAATATTCTTGTTTTAAACAAATAATAAGTTAATTTTATTATCGGACAATTACTTGTATTTTTATTGCATCTTCAGACTGATTGAAAACAAATTCAGAAGATTGCCTTTAAATTCAATCCAAAGCACTACATCAAAATACGTGCTGTGGATGCAAAATGGACCGCTTTTTAGCCGTGCGCTCCTTTGTAAAATTCATTAGTGAATTCATAGAAAAAGATGTAGTGCAGCGGCACTGGTTATAGTAATTAAACGGCGTCCATGGATGCAAAATATTTGCTGGGCACCGTCGGTCAAATATTCATCTTATGGCAAATACTAAAGAATCACAATTCTACATTATAATCTATGGAGTACAATCAATATTGTACTCAACTTCTACGAATTGTACTCGACATAGTTGGAAGTGCAGTTCCACTTGGTTAAATATTTCAAATGCAACTTTTATATAATTGTCCTTAATTCTATTTCAGGACTTTTTGGCGAAGAATAAGGTTGTGCATCGTGATCTAGCCGCACGCAATGTTTTGGTTGCGCCGGATAGAACAGTGAAAATTGCTGACTTTGGGTAAGTAATTTTTTTTTTACTTTAATTTTATTAAAAACATTTTTCATATTGGATGACGATATGAGACCCGTAAACATACATATACATACATACAGAATGACAAGCGTAAATATTGCACCAAAATTACGAGTAATCTTCTTAAATGCATAATTCACCAGAAAAAAACTGAGACTTATACTATGTTTACATTTACGAAATCCACTTGATTTCAACTGTCAATTCCATTGCTCAAACGTCAAATGAAATCCAAGCGATTTCAGATGAATTTTCATTTGACGTATACACAATGGAATTGACAGATGAAATCGAGTGGATTTCGTAAATGTAAACATAGTATAATTTCAAGTTCTGTGCAACTGTGTGCCTTCGTTTTAAATATTTGTCGGTTTTTAATAATTTTTATGAATTTTACAACAGCATGATACGAGAAATAAGCCCTTAGATAAAATTTACTGTCACATCGTATGTACGTAAATATGTTTGCATGTTGTAACAACGCAATAATAATTGTACCTTCTTCCTCTTTACAGGTTAAGTCGCGATGTTTATCAAGAAAATATTTACAAGAAAACCGGAAATGGCAAACTACCCATTAAATGGCTGGCCCTGGAATCATTAACCCATCAAGTTTATACAACGCAGAGCGATGTGTAAGTAAATATTTTAAATAACATGTAAGAAAGTATCAGTCAGCTGTGCTTACAGAGATATATCCTCAGCCTCTGAACAAAAAAAGAAACAAAACAATAATTATGTCGTATATCTTCTTATTATATAAAAGAGTTTAGTGATAAGTCAGTGATTGACTGACACATCATCGCCCAGACGAAACGGCTGAAGCTAGAAGCTTGAAATTTTGAGTGTGGGTTTCTGTTGCTGTATAGGGGTCAGATAAGGCTGGGTTTTTGGAAATTCGAACTGCAAGGGTACGAAAAGTACTAAAAGGTACTGAACATGGTACCCTTGGTATTAGGCAAACGGGAAGAGCTAGTATTCTTAAATTTGGAACGAGGGTCATTAACGGATGTACCAAAGTGTTTTTGGAAATTCGAATTGCAAATGTACGAAAGTACTCATGGTAGAACAATAAAAGGTAACAGCAATACCCATCTGACTGAACTGGGCTGTAATGTTAGTGTCAAATTTCATACGACATTTTATATATTTATTTCTATGTTCGATGTGTATATCGATTAGTTGTCAATGAGAGCCGTACATAAAATTTTCTAGGCGACCTTTTTGCAGAACATTTCGAAGCTGAAAAACGTCATACTTTTATAGCGGCTCTTAAAATAAAGAACGAAAAGGACATTGAAGGAAGCGAGTTAGAAGGTTTAAGTGCTCTACGAAAATAATCCTCATTCGATTTGACTGAAGACATGTCATCTCAAAAGTAAGCTAAATCAACAGTGAACAAAGATATAACGCTAATTCCTGATGGTTTACAGGGTCTCTAGCAAAATTCCAAGGAATTTTCCGTGCCCCAGACTTTCACCTCCATTTTGTTGCACAGTGTATTTTATAGACATTTTGGAAGTGCATACTATAAAAATTACTAAATGGTACAGAATTTGATATAATTTGTTATTGTGTAAAGGGGTTAGCAGGAATATTTGAAATAGTATTGGAAATAGTATTGGAAATACCTACTATAAGGCTACAAAAAGTACTAAATGGTACTAAAATTGGTCTTTGGTCTTTGGTTGAAGAATGTTTTACCTTCTGATAACAGAAAGCCCTTAATAAAAATACCTCAAAAAATGTGGCTCGCTGTTGATGTGTAAGTCCATACTAACATTAGGCAATGTTCCTTGCGGCAATTGCCAGTTTGATGGATAGAGAGAGGTGAGGCATATAGTAACCCTTTGCCTCTCAACACCCTCTCTCAACGAAAAGGAAATTGCCGCAAGGAAAATTGCCGAATGTAAATATGGACTTAGGGTGAGATAAGAGTGATTTTATTAAATCGATTTAAAGTGGTACGAACAGTACCTAAATAAAATTTAATATTGAATTGGTTTTAGAGCAACAAAAATTTCAGTGTTCGCCATTTCCATATTAAATATTGTTAATTTTTTATATTATTTATAAGAAGTAGTGGGCACTTTGCTAGTTAATAAATAAATAGCTTAAGAATACTCTCTAATTCTTACACCCTTGCTTCCGACAATAGCGGCCATTCCAGAAAAAATGTATGGCTATTTAAATTCCATAATTCTTTTTGCCGTATGTTGAAAGATTTTTTTATATTTTTCGTGGACCGATCGCAATCGTCACATTCTCTTATTAAGGAAACTTTTAATGAATTGTCAACTGATTCATCAACTTCGGGAAACTCTTGACTGAAAAAATTAGGTGGAGTGTGACATGCTTCGGTGCTTTTAGGTCGGAGATTAAATTAAAAACTCTATTTACGACGTATTTTATAATTACCATTTTACATCTGAAAGAATTCCTCCGACTTTTGATAAGTTGGAACCAGGAGTGTTGAGAGTACTGGTAGCTGTCTCATTTAGTTTCCAGCATTCGTCTGTTTTGGATAAAACTGACATAGTTTCATCATCGATTCCGATCTATCAAGATAGTAATATAAACACTGAGATAAATACAGCAATATCAATAATTCATACCTCTTTTTTTGTCCAAACAAAGAGCATTTATCTGAACTCCACACGCAGCCCTAGTGGTGACAGTGCTTCCTTTACTTCTTCTTTTTAAGTACGGCAAACTTCGAAATTTTACTTGTGACGCTAAAAGATTGAAAACAATTTATAAACAATTTATATTTATTATTTATTTTTTATTTATATTTATATTTATTCACTTACCTTTTAAGTATTCATAAAGCAACTCCATATGAATGCCTTTTAAGAATTCCTTAAGCTTATTATCATCTTGCTTGCTTGGAAGAAGGCGTGTATTGTTGACCATCATAATATTACCATTGACATCCACTAACTCAGAAATAATATTTTGCTGCTCTTCTGTGTAATTTTCTTGAATATGTTCCATTTTTAATCAATTTTATTTTACAACGCGTCCTTTCTCTTTCAGCAACAGGAAAATAATAATATAAATTCGAATTGACCCGGCCAGTGGTCGATTGGAGCAGATCGGTGCTCTCAAGTTGGGCACAGTCTTTGTCAGATACTAAAATCGTTGTCAACTTGTACACATTTGCGCTTAATTTGGAACCGCCGTGGTAAAAAATTGACCACGCATGTTACAAAATTTACAAATTACGTGGTCGATTTCGCAATGTGTTTTTCCTTCAGTGTAGTTATAAATCGACAGCGGAATTTTATGCAACTCCTATTTTTGGTCGGATTTATGTCAAATTTTGGGACTGGGCATATTTTTAGCTTCTGATTACATTGCAATCGAAACATATGACATATGCAAAATTTATGCATTTTACATATTTTCTTATGCAACAAATATTTCAATAATAGGAACAAAAATGTTTGTGTGTACAATTTTTCTGTTTAAAATTCTCTTCAAACAAGTCAATAAAATAGAGAAATGTATAATCACAGCCACAACCTTCAAAATACCGAAAATCGGGAGGTATCGTTACTTGGGGGCTATATGAAGGCCTGAACCTAAACCGACAAATTTTAGGTGGAAAGGTTTTTACCCCCATGGAAGACTTAATACCAAGTTTCAGACATTTCGGAGGGATATTGAGGGCACAACCTTCAAAATGCCAGAAATCCGGAGGTACCGTTCTATGGGGGCTATATGAAGACGTGTACCTATACCGACAAATTTCAGGTGGAAAGTTTTATACCCCAACGAAGACAAAATTCCAAATTTCAGTCACTTCGGTGGGATATTGAGGGCACAACCTTCAAAATGCCAGAAATCCGGAGGTACCGTTCTATGGGGGCTATATGAAGTCGTGGACTTATGCCAAATTTCAGGTGGAATGTTTTATACGCCCAACGAAGACTAAATACCAATTTTCAGTCATATCGGTGACATATTGAGGCTACCGAATATCGGTATTTTGAAAGTTGTGGACCTATGCAGACAGATTTCAGTTGTAAAGTTGTATACCCCTAACGAAGACTTAATACCAAATTTACGCCATTTCGGTGGGATATTTAGACCACAAATCCTTAAATATATTTTTCATATGGTTATGCATATGCTCATTTTATGCAGATATGTAAAAATATGTCAAAATATGCACGATATGCAAAATAGCAAAAATTTCTGGACCTAATTCGTTTTTTTTTTGCGATAAAACGAGTTTCTGTCTAATCAGATTTTCTCTACGACCATATATGCATTTGCATAGGATTCCGCTGTCTAGTTATAAATGAATAATAAATACATTTTGAAAAAAATTAAAATTCTTGATCAGACATCGAAAAATTTTCAAACGATCTTGTGCGAGATGTTTTTATATAATAATATAATTGTTCCACAAACATCCCATAAGGGACAAGGGGGACTTTTTATATAATAACAAGTAAAAAAGTGTTAAATTCGGCCGGGCCGAACTTTTCATACTCTCCACCATAAAATATTCTTAACTAAAATTGAATGAATTGAGTGGGTACCTACAAATGTCAGATAATATACCTAAAATATCTTCATTCGAGCGGCACTTTTCTATGGTACCTATATCTATCAATGTCCATATGCTAGCAATTTTTAGTGAAGAAGTTTTGCGAAAACTGGAAACCTTAAATGTCAAATAACTCCTAGTTCGGTTAAAAATTGTAGATAAAATCCCCAAAATACCGAAAATAGGTACGTAACGTTATATGGAGGCTATACCAAAACTTAGACCTATGTTGAATATTGCTAGTGGATTGTGATCAATGGGAACTTCAAATGTCAAATAACAGCTTGTTCGGTTAAAAATTGTGGCTAGAATCCTCGCAATACCGAACATCGGGAGGTGCCGCTAAACATGGACCTTTGTTTAACAATTTTTGGTGGAGAAGTTTCGTGGCTGAAGGGAACCTCAAATATCAAATTACGGGTAGTTCAGACATAAAAATTTAGCATAAATCTTAGAGAGGAAATATCCAAACATATACCTATATTGACAATTTTTGGTGGAGAGGTGTGGTGACCACTAAGAACTTCAAATGTCAAATTACACCTAGTTCGGTTAAAAATTGTAGGCAAAATTCTCAAAATACCAAAAATCGGGAGGTACCGTTATATAGCGCCTATACCACAACATAGACCTATGTCCATTAGGGTTATAACTTTATTGCAATTTTTGCAAATATCAAAAATACCACCGAATAGCCGTGTAGAGCATGAAAAACTACTATGAAATACGGTGTCATTTTCCGCACCAAATGCATTTAAGTTCAGTAATGCATTATTTAATTTTATTTATCATAATTTTATATATCATAATATCATATACGCTTTTTGTAATAACTTATTTATAGTCTTAATCTAATTTAAAATCAATATCAAACCATTCTGGGCCAATTTGTTATGAAATCGCGACATTTTATAGCATTTAATGCACATTTGACAATATTGAAATTTTTTGTTTTTCTTTATAAACTCGCGAATTTTATGTTTGTATTTATGTGCGGTCCGTGCGGAGTTTTTTTTTTTTTTTCTTTTTTCTCCCATCGGACGCCTCCCCAGGTGGTGGATAGGGGAAAGCTCATCAGATACCGCAAAAAAAAATATGTGGGGCGAACCAAAAATAAAAGGAAAAAGGCAGCGTCTGATCGAGATTCGGCGGCAGCAAACAGCGTCTGTACTCCATTGGAGCGGCTGAATATGTAGACGGATAACTATGAACCCTTCAGAAGGCAACGGGAAACCACTGAAGTAACATCCCTTGAAAATCGTACAACATGAACAATACAACGCAAAATACACGGCCCTCAGTCTCCGGCCAAGAGAGGGTGCTAAGAATCCCCGGAGGTAAAACCAAACAAAAATTAACAATTGGGACATGGAATGTCCGAAGTCTTTATGAAACTGGAAAACTGAACAACACCATCAGTGAAATGAATCGTCTTAAAATAGACATATTAGGTGTTAGCGAAACATGGTGGAAGGACAGTTGTGATTTTAGATCAGAAAATGTCACTGTTTACCACTCAGGAAATCAGCGCGGCCTTCATAGAAATGGAGTATGTATCATTGTAAAAAACCACATAGCCTCATGCGTAACTGGGTATGTTCCACTATCAGATAGAGTCATCCTACTCAAAATAATGGCAAAACCAATAAACATCAACATAATCCAAATTTATGCTCCCACATGCGATGCAAATGCCAATGACATCGAGGAATTCTATAACAACATTTCGCAACTATTAAGAATGACAAAAAGTCATGAAATAAATATTATACTAGGTGATTTTAATGCGAAGGTTGGTAACGATGAAGTTAAAGACATCACTGGGAAATATGTTCTTGGAGACCGAAACGAAAGAGGTGACCGACTTATCCAATTCTGCCAAGAAAACAATATGAAGATCATGAACACATTTTATCGTCTACACCCCAGGAGATTATACACATGGAAATCACCGCAAGACAACCATGGACATATAGTAAGAAATCAAATAGACTATATATTGATAAACAAAAGATATAACTCCTGTGTTTCCAAGTGTACAACATGTCCAGGTGCAGATGTTCCAACAGACCACAATCTATTGGTCTCAAAACTGCGCCTCAAACTCGCGCTTATACGGAAAAAGAAAACCCAGCCAAAAATCGATATCGGAAAACTTAGCGATCCTACCATAAAAAACCAACTGCAACATCAAATCAATGGAGAATTAGAAAACATCAAGGAAGACAATCCGGATCTACTGTGGAACAACCTAAAAACTACTATAAACACAGTAACTAAAAGCATCCTGGGAAACCGATCAATGGCAAGAACTGAAGACTGGATAACAGACGAAATTCGAAAACTTCGGGAAGAAAGAAGTAGACATAAAAATAAAAATTATGAAAGGTACTGGGAAATAAACAAAGAAATAAGATCGGCAATCCGCGCAGCAAAAAATGACCAACTAAAGAGAAAATGTCAAGAAATTGAATTTCTACAGTCCATACATGACGACTTTAACCTGCATAAAAAGATAAAGGAATCTGCGGGGACGTATGGAAGAAAGACAAGTGCAATTATATTTAATGATAATAATGAAGCAGTGTTTGATATGGAGGGAAGAAAGACTATATGGAAAGATTATATAGAAAAACTTTTCACGGATGAGCAGCGAGCACCTCTTGAGAATAATTTAAGCAATTATCTAGTTGGATCATCAATAACAAGATTAGAAGTAGAACGCGCCGTACAAACTCTAAAAGATAAAAAAGCCACAGGACCTGATGAAATACCCTCTGAAGTCTTAAAGCTAATAGATTCCAGCAATAAAGAACTCCTCATCACCCTTTTCAACCATGTATACGACACTGGACAATATCCAGAAGATTGGCTCAAATCTACTTTCATAGCCATTCCCAAGAAAAACAATGCAAAACGCTGTTGTGAATTCAGATTAATAAGTTTAATGAGTCACGTACTGAAAGTATTCCTAAAAATAACACTATGCAACACTGAAAATGCAAACAACTTCTAGCATGGATTTTTTGAAAGTACATATTTAGACTACAAAAACCCTAGTTGGGTTTTGTCCTGTCAGATCCAGTTCGGATTTTATGGCCTCATCTAAACCGGGCTAAATCTTCACTTTTTTGCATTTATCAGGCCTTTATCTCAGAAACGAATAGGAATTTGGCCTTGCTGTCTTTAGCAATATTGTAGCCCTAAACTAGTAGAACTTATCTCTTGAAGAAACCACATAAGAAAAACTCCATCTAGGGCATCAAAATCTATAAAATATAGAAAATTTTACATAATTGCTGAAATTCTGGTCAGTATCGGCTAAACTATTTGGAGTTGAACCAAGTAACCTTTTGCAAAAACCATCCAAATAAAGTTTTCAACAATTCTTTAGAACATTCTGAAACTCTAAAATGCATCATATCTTTTACAACGCGTATTTCAAACACAGTTCACACCAACAGTTTATCCTCGCATTTCGGATTTCACCACATTATTGACATTTTTATTAAATCGTCGTTGAAAAATGTACTGAAAACAACGGCGTAGAGGCATTTTACAACAATGACATGTTCTGAAGAGTTGTGTATTACATTCCAGGGAATATTTTTCCAAAAGAAAATATTCAGAAAAAATTAACGGTTTTGGAGATACGGTGCGAAATGTATAAAAATTGTGGACTTTTTGCATATATTTTGAAATTTGAGGCAATAAATGTAGTTTTTCGAGTTCATTATTTCTCCAAATATTTTATTCTTGTCCTTATCTACAAATTTGCTTCAGAGGTCAGAAGAAGATTCACATTGGTTTCAGAGATATAGCCCCGAATTTCTTTAAAAACTCAATATTTAGCCATGTTTAGATGGGGCTATAAAATCCGAGCTGGATCTGACACAACAAAACCTAACTAGGGTTTCTTGTCGTTTGGGTCTGTGCTTTCAAAAAATCCTCAGTTCGAAGTGTTTGCACAAGATCACCTTAAAAATGTTGCACAGTGTAATACATCAACGAATATATAGCAAGTGCGAACATGCTATGGGAAAAACGCAGTTTGGGTTTAAGGAAGGGATGGGTACCCGAGAAGCTCTATTCTGTTTACAAGTCTTAGAAATGCAGAGAAGCCCAAAAAGATGTTTTCATCTGCTTCATCGATTATGAGAAAGCCTTCGATACGGTTAACCATGATAAATTAATGAACATTTTGACATCTATCGGAGTACAAGGAAAAGAATTACCATGTATTAAAAATTTGTATTGGAACCAAAAAGCACGAATCGACGTCAATGGTGAACAAAGTGATGAAATTATTATCTCAAAAGGAGTTAGACAGGGATGCATACTGTCCCCATTACTATTCAACGTGTACTCGGAAAAAATATTTCAAGAAACGCTAGATGGAGGAAATATTGGAATAAAAATAAATGGACATATTGTGAATAATATAAGATATGCAGACGACACCACACTACTGGCTGAGAGCATATCAGGTCTACAGAAACTTATAGAAAAATTGGCACTCACAAGTGAAAAGTATGGGTTAAAAATTAATATGAAAAAAACTAAATACATGATAGTAAGCAGAAAAAACGACCATCGCAACGTGAAGCTTACTATAAAGGAAACGGAAATCGAGAGGGTACACACATTTAAATATCTGGGAGTACTAATAAATGACCGTTGGGACTACTCAAAAGAAATTAACAGCCGAATAGAAATAGCGAGAGATGCCTTTTTTAAACACAAAAAAGGTATTAACAAGTCACGACATAAATGTGACAACAAAAATAAGATTTATCAAGTGCTATGTTTGGTCAGTCCTCTTATATGCTTCCGAAGTCTGGACACTTAAAATGTCCGATGAAAGAAAATTGGCAGCTTTTGAAATGTGGACATTCCGACGAGTACTGAAAATACCCTGGACTTCAAAAATATCAAATGACGAAGTACTTAGAAGGATGAATGTGAACCGACAGCTAATCTCAACAATAAAAAAAGCGTAAAGTCTCATACCTTGGACACATACTTAGAAATAATAAATACAAGATTCTACAAACAATCCTTAAGGCAAAAATCGACGGAAAGCGCGGAAGAGGTAGAAAAGAAACAACCTGGCTCAAAAATATCCAGACATGGACCGGCTATAATGATGAATACACACTTTTACAAGCCGCTAAGAACAGGGAGCTGAACATCATTGTGTAACAACAAATAATTATAAATATATACTTGGTATCATATATGTATCATTGAAATATTATTGTACGATCACCAATATCCGAATAACGGATGAGTAAATACAGAAGAATTTATGTGCGGAAACTTTTTCACCGAATCGAACTTTTCGTTATCAGAACAATATTCAGCACATGGTACTGTCGTGGTATTTTTTGGTTATAACCCTAATGTCCATATTTTTTCAATATAAGTTTTGTGGGGAACTAGGAATCCTAAATGTCAAATTACAGCTAATTCGGTCTAAAAATGGGTGCCGTGACATAACTCCCAAAGGACATAACTGCCCAAACGATTTTGGGAGTTATGTCCGCCTTGGTTTGCGGACATAACGCCCATTTTTTGGGAGCCAATAGGAGTTATGTCCGTTTTTAACATTTAGGTGATTTTTATTCAAATACAATTTTTTATTTTTTTTATTTTTTTAATGTATAAGAAAATTAAAAATTTACTTTAATAATGATTTAAATAATTGATTTAAAAATTTTAAGAAAATTAAGCACAAAATAAGTAGTAGCCAATACAAATCGAACTATATTCAAAATTTGCCATCAAAACTATTTTAAACGCAAAATTCTACCTGCAGGAAAACAAAAAGTAAGAAAATAAAAAGTTTTTGTTAAAATTTGAAAATACTTTCAGCGCAGATTTTTTCAAATTATTCTCACTATTTAAGAAATTAAAAAGTTTTTGTTAAAATTTCCAATAAGCACCGCAGGCGAAAATGTTTTTGAAAAATCGATCGGGATTTTTTACAAAAATATTTTCCCAATTTAACAAGATAAAAAGTTTTTATAAAAATATTTAAATATTTTCTGAAAACCAAAAAGCGCCGCAGGCGAAAATATTTTTGAAAAAAAAAGTCGCGCGATTTGATACAAAAATATTTTCACAGTTTAAGGAGATAAAATGTTTTTGTAAAAATATTAATACACTTTCTGTAATTTCTGAAAAAATTCGCTATTATTTAAAAAAATATTTTGACAATTTAAGAAGGTAAAAAGTGTTTGTAAAAATATTTAAATATTTTCTGAAAACATAAAAGAGATTTTTACAAATATATTTTCACAATTTAAGAATATAAAAAGTTATTGTATAAATATTCATATACTTTCTGAAAAACGAAAAGCGCCGCAGGCGAAAATAGGAAAATAAGAAATAGGACATACAATTTTTCAAGAAAATCGAAAAGTACAATCATTGATAAAAATTAATTTCAAATATTAATTTGCGAAAATTGCATCCAAGCCAACTGTGCAATTTTTTTCCTATTTGTCTTTACATAGCCGATAAAAAAAATAAAAAATACAAAAAAAGATTTTTTCTATTACGAGTTATGAGTATTTCTTTGCCTATAGTTTTTACAGAATTCGACTTTTTCAAGACGCGATATCTTTGGAACGGTTAGTCAACATAAACAAAATCTGAATATATACTGAAATGTTTTGCTGATGAGCAGCATCAACACAGCAAAAAATAAAGGAAATAAAAAACCACTACTTGAAAAAGTGTCCGATTTCAGCCAGAAATACCAATATTTATTTTTTTGCTCTTTACCTTTGACATAATATGTATATTAGGGTTACGACTTTTCGAGATTTTTTTTTTCAAAAATGATTTCCTGTAGCAGAGATGGATGAACTTTTACCTATTAGTCAATAAAATAACGTTTATTCCAGATTTCAAAAAATATTTTTTTGAAAAAATTTATGAAATGAATTTTTTCTTCGAAAATTATTTCCTGTTTTTCAAATGAATAAACTTAAGCCTACTAATAACTAAAATAATATTTATCCCATTAAAATATTGAAAAAGGTCACGCACAAACCACATCGTGAAAATTTTGATTTTTGTTTTTGTTAAAAAATTATATTTTTGAAAAAAAAAGCATTTACATTTTTATGATTCTCAGAATTAAAGAAGAAACAAAATGTCATCTCATGTGGCTCTAAAGTTTATTTTCAAATATATATTTGCTTTGAGACTTCAAAAAATTTCCCATAATTTTGATAAATTCAAATTTTAAAATCATTTTATGCGTGAGGTTTGTTCACCAAATTACCTTATAATTAAGATTTTATGTAATCTTTTGTAGAAACTCATCACACCATGATACAGGGATATGAGGTTGTAAGAAAGCCATAACCCTAATGTATGTACATATGTGCGTACTCGTACATACATATGTACGCATATGCAAATGTATATTTTAGTTGTAATATAAAATCTCTCTCATTTGTAAACATGCATATGAACAAATTACTTCACATGAATTTTTGTTGAATATTTCCACATTTTACATTTTTTCATCAACATTTCCAGCAATAGAAGCAACGCAATTTTCTTGAAAAGGAAATAGTCAATTTTCGGAATGCATTGTTTGTACTGCCTTTTTTTGTACCCTCAGCCGTATGGTTACATAGAATATATGTACATATACTAGGATGATGACTTTTTTACAACCCCATATGGCTGTGTCATGTTTTTATTTAAAATTAGATGAAATCTTATATATAAGGTGATTTGATAAAGAATACGTATGCACAAAATGATTTTAAAATTTAGATTTATATTTTTTGAAGTCACTGCACCACACCAAATCACACAAATATGTATGTATGTATATTAGGCCGGCCCAAAAAAACGACAAAGTTTTTTTAATTAATTTCTCGTTGGAGTCGAGCTTAATGACCAATGAGTTTTGCAAGTAAAAAAGGAAAGCCGAAGACTCGAACCCACACAACCACCACTATGTGACATGTTTCGCCTTTGGTAGAGGCTCATCAGACATATCGGCTGTGGAGCGGCTTCGCTGTCATCTAACTTTTTTTCTTTCAAATGCAATTTGTTTTTTACAAAGATGAATATTTTTCCATTCAATTGTATGGCTTTCATGAAAAACGCTTAGGGTAGCCTTTGGAAGTTGAGTTTTGGCTCTGAACGCTAACACGCAGTGACAACACTTTATTCAAGTGTTTTTTTTTTCAAGGACGTGGGTTCAAACCCCAGCCTGGCTAAAGCCGATTTTTATTTATTTGCAAATTTTGCCTACATTGGGCACTAAAAACCTTTTGGCCTAGGCAACACGCAGTGTCGCCAGGTGTAATTTGACATTTTTTGTTTTGAAGGTTTGACAGTTTTTAGCCTAAGCCTACTCAGAACAGTTTGACATACGATCATGTCGCTCATTTACTCAAAGAGTGGCATAACTCAAAAAATACGTTTTCTGAATTAGCAATTTCTATATTTTCTACGACTTCTACTTTATCTCGTGTCAAATTTTCATGCTGATATCTCTAAACCTCGTCTCATTTACTACGAGTTTCGCATAATTCAACATAAACGTTTTTTTGAGTTTATGAAGCACTAAAACACTTCAATTCATACTTGATCTTGCACAGAAATTTAGCACTGATATCTGGCTAGCTTTTTGCAAAATATGGTCCAAGTAGTTTAGTTTTTGTGCAACAATATTTTTAAGAGGGAAAGTCAAATTCCATTCGCCAACTTACAAAGGGTTTTTCTCGAAAGTGGATTTTTTGAAATGTTTCACTCTTTGAGTAAATGAGCGATGTGTTGTTTACAGTAACTTGAAAAAATCACTATGCAAAAAAATGGAATTTACTTGTAAACATTTTCGTGAGATAATTTTTCACAACTTTCGACATGGATAATCACGGCAAGAGTGCATCGATCATATTAAATCTTTGTATGTTGATAAAGGACATCCTACATCACTAAGAAAAACTGGTTTAATAAATTCAATCGTGGCCGACACTCGCAAAAAACTTTGGTCGTGAGGGCAGCCCAAATTGGCCGTTGTCCCAGAAAAAAATTTAGCCTTGCGTGAACGGATAATGCAAGATCGCCATGTTATATACCGTGAGATAGAGGCATCCTTGGGTATTTCTTCAACCAACTAAGATTTGATATTGCATGAACACCTGGTCGCAAAAATGTATTTTTCTCGCTGGATTCAGCAAAATTTTTCAATTGATCAAAAAAGGCTCTTGTGGATTTGTGCAAAGAAATTGTAAACAAAAACAATCGCGGTGCTTCAAACGACATTTATAAGATCGTCACAGACGAATCTTGGATCTATGCTTAAGAGCCCGAGACAAAGCAGGAATCGACCATTTGGGTCTTTGAAAGCGAGCCAAATCCAACGAAAGTTGTTCATGGAAGAAGACCTTCGAAGCAAATGGTCGCCTGTTTCTTCGGCGAAACTGATCGTATTACTCTACAATTTGTTTGCCTGAAGTCTCCTGAGGATTTGGAAAAACGAACAAGAGAAGACGAATCGTTCTGCATCATGACAATCCCAGCTCTCACATATCGATTCAAACCAGCGCCTGTTTGACCGCACAAAACGTGGCATTGGTGGGTCATGCGCCGTACAGCCCTGACTGGCGATCCCATGGCTTTGTTTGCAGCACACCAAGAAAAAAAGGAGTGGTCAACGATTTTCGTCGATAGAAGATGCTATAAAATCGTTCAAAAACAATGTTTTGGAGGTGTCTCAACCAAGCAATTGAAAACAAGCAAACACATGGTCGCATGTCAAACTTTCCTGAGTACGCTTATGATAAAAACTGTCAAACTTCAAAAAAAAAAAAAAAACAAATGTCAAATGACGCCTGGCGACACTGCGTGTTGCCAATACCAGAAGGGTTTTTAGTGCCCCTCGTATTAGGGCGAAGATCATTTGGCGTTCAGAGCCAAAACTCATAACTTCCAAAGGCTACGCTAAGCGGTTGCCATGAAAGCCATACAAATGAAATCCATCCATGAATATCCATCTTTGCAAAATAAAAAAATCTAAATAAAATATTTTTGCACAGTGGGCTTGGATGCAATTTTGGCGATTTAAAATTTTATATTTTTATATAATTGTACTATTCGGCTATTTGAATTTTTGTATTAAAGTACGATTAATTACAAAAATTTTAAGTCGTATTTGGTAGTGGGATTCGAATAATTACTATTTTTTCATAATTTTTCAAAATTTGTCAATAAAGTTTTTCGAATATAACACTATGCAAAAATTTGCATTTATTTACATTTATTGTGGAATTATTTAGGAATTTAAGTTTTTTTAGTTTTCGGACAAGATTTGGGTTGTCCATTATGGAGGGTATAATGATTTTTCACTTGTTTAGCATTTAAATAGAATAGGCATTATTTTAGTCGTTAATATACAAAAGTTCATTAATTTGTGTTACGGGAAATAATTTTTGAGAAGAAAGTCGACAAGTCATCAACCTAGTCCGTGTTTTGTAATTGCAGAATTCCCAATCATCATTAAGCTCACCTTTGACATAATATGCATGTATTTGCGTATCGTGCTGTTTACAAATAAACTCGTATGTAACATATGCATATTTTAGCTGTAATATAAAATGTCCTTAATTTATAAACAAATGAACAAAATACTTCATATGAATTGTTAGTGAATTGTTTCAACATTTCATAATTTTTCTCCAAAATATCTTAACCCTTACAGCATGACCTTACATTCAACGTATTCGGTCGATGCTACCGAAATTCTTTGAACTTTGAATTGAAAGGTGATATAAAAAAGAAATATATATTTTTATACCCTCCACCATTGTAGGATGGTAAACTAATTTTGTTTTTGCGTTTGTAACGCATTGAAATAATCATTTGCGATCATACTGACGACCATTTTGATCAGGATAAAATTCTTACTCTATATAGCAATGTCAGTCTGTTTTAATCACTCTTATTAAGCTAGAACGATATATTTTTGCATCCAAGTATCCTTTTTTCATAGGCAGGTCAAGTTCTAAACTGGGCTGTATCGGCCCACGTTTTGGTTTAGCCCCCATATAACGGTACCTCCCGATTTTCAGTATTTTGATGATATTAGCTACACTGTTCCACCGAACTTCCTGTAATTTAACATTTGAGGTTCCCAGTGGTCAGAAAACATCTTCACAAAAAATTGTCTACATGTTTTGGTATAGCCCCATATAACGGTGCGTCCCGGTTTTCGTTGTTTTGGGGATTTTTGCTAAAAAAAAATTTAACCGAAATAGCTGTAATTAGCCATTTGAGGTTTCCAGTGGCCACAAAACTTATCCACCAAAAATTGTCCAAGTTTTGGTATAGCCTCCATATAAAGTTTCCCCTGGGTTTCGTTATTTTTCGCTTGAGGCTCCCAGTGGTCACAAAACTATTCAACATAGGTCCATATTTAGGTACAGCCCCCATACAACGGTACCTCCCGATTTTCGGTATTTTGAGTATTTTAGCTACATTTTTTCACCTAACTACCTGTAATTTAACATTTGAGGTTCCCAGAGTTTACAAAATACACTCAACGTCAGTAGAATAGAACATCTAAATTTCTGTTAATGTTAGCTTATTTATCCCGAAGCGAATGAATCTACGATTTTAATCTTGTAGGGATTTAAAACCTATGATGTTCCTTATCATCACAGAAAGAATTATGTTTCTAGCGTTTCGCGAAATGATTTTCTGATCATTTTTCCGATAGTACTATGAAAATAGGGGGGCCACCGTGGTGCAATGGTTAGCACGTCCGCCTTGCACTCAGAAGGTCTGCGGTTCGAATCCCAGGCCAAGCAACATCAAATTTTCAACGGTGGCAAAATTCCCCCTCAGTAATGCTGGCGACATTTCCTGAGTATTTAAGCCATGAAAAACTTCTCTACAAGTGGTGTCGTAAGACACGCCGTTCGGACTCGGCAATAAAAAGTAGGTCCCATATCATTGAGCCAATATGAATCGGCGTGCACTCATTGATATGAGAGAAGTCTCCCTTGTCCCTTCAGGGATGTTGTGGGAACATATGTATGTATGTACTATGAAAAATAGGCATTTCTTTTCGGCCATCAGGATAGAACAGTCATTTTATTTTCGTGAATTGTGGAGATATTAAAGCCGAATTTTCTTTCAGTCGATAATCCGATATGAAAACAACCGCTATTTTAATACACTGAGCTAATTTTTAGTACTTTTTAAAAGCAACTTACGCAACCTAAAACCTCAATTTCCATGACTGTGCTTTCCCGCGAAAACGAGGCTTTTACATATGCGAGTTCAGTTAAAAAACTACTAAATCGTAAAATGCGGTATGTAGAACATAACCTGATCCATTTATATTGTAACATAATACGGTTGAGAACAGTCGCGGATACCGAAATAAGAACACATATAAAATTCAAAGTCTAAAAGGGTGTTCAATTTGAAAAATAAGCTAAAATTTCCCTCAAAGTATTAAAATAGCGGCTGTTTTCATGTCTGATTATCTTCCTCTAAATGTGGAGCATATTTCCAAACCTTCAAACAGCAGACTTGTTCTCGAAAAAATCATTTTATTGAAGAAAATATCTAGATTTTTATAAGAAATTTTGACGTTTTTCATAACTATTTCGAAAATATTCCATATTATCGGCATCCGCAGTACTCGATTGTATCCGTCCAGGTTGTCTGTGCCATATTCTATCTTATTGTGAAGAAATATGACATTACTGCACGACTCCTATTGATATTCCGAGATGATTCGATTGTCTCTCATGTTAAACCCTTTTACGCTGTTATTTCGGTGTTCGCGGAATTATTTATAGGGTTTCTTTGGTGAAAAATGAGTAGAAAGCCTTGCTTTATCGACTGAAAGAAAATTCGGCTTTAATATCTCCACAATTCACGAAAATAAAATGACAGTTCTATCCTGATGACCGAAAATAAATGCCTATTTTTCATAGTACTATCGGAAAATGGATCAGAACATCATTTCGCGAAGAGCTAGCCACATAATTTTTTCTGTGTTTGATACGGAACATCATAGACTTTAAATCCATACAAGATTAAAAACTTAGATTCATTCGTTTTGGGATAAATAAGCCAACATTAACAAAAATGTAGGTGTTCAATTCTACTGACGTGGAGTGTATATCAACCAACAAGTTAAAAATTATCAGTCGGCTTTGTCGACAGACGTATACCCTCAGCCTGTGCGTATAAAAACACCCTTTTCCCAAAAAAAAAACTATGTATTTAGGAGGTCTTCAGAATTTTGGGAGCATGAACTTGCCGACAAAAATATAAAATCTCAAAAGTTTTGCCGGGGAGGTACCTCAAGGAATGAACCGACATACTCCATTTTAGAAGGACTACCTTAGATAAAAACTTTTAAAGGACCCTTAACCGCACTTAAACAAAAATGTTGATCATTTGTGTGTGGTACCCTAAGGAATGGACCGATAGTGCCCATTTTGAACATAAACAAACAATTTCGAGATCCAAAATTTGGACCAAATCGGTTGCCCCGTTTATAACATATTGCTCTTACCATTTTAGCGAATATTTTCGAACTTTTATGGGATAGGTACCGAAAGGAGTGGACCTATAAGCACCACCTTCGAATTTCATCTAATATTCGAAGAAATATTACGATAAAGTGTGGACCAACGCAGTATTCGGGTACCCCATAACCCCATGCGGGTTTTTTTACATTTTTCTGGTTATTTTCTCAAAAAGTATGCACTTGCCACTGAAAAAACTTGTACCATCATAATAGGGACCTTGAGTGCAACCTGTTCCAAGAAAAATCAAAGCGATTCGAGAGGAGATCCTAACATGCACTTTTCCGAAATTTGGTGTGAGATTTGACATGTGTAGTCCATATTCTAACCTGAACTAAATTTGAACTAAACGGATACCAAAGCAAGTTAAATAAAACACTGTAAAAATACAATTTACTTTTCCGAAAAATGTACACGTACGACTACGGACTTACCTTTCTGACATCCACAACACTGAAAATCCGCTTAATTTATATTCATTTCTATAGATTTTAGGTCAGGAGTTTTAATCCGATAATATCGATAGACAAAACTGTCTATCGATATTGAATTTTTAAAAAATAATCGATATTATCGATTGCTCCATCGATTTTTTGCCAGCTCCCGATTTTCGGTGTTTTGAAGGTTGTGGCCTCATTATTCCTCAGAAATGGCTGGAACTTGGAATTTAGTCTTCATTGGGGGTATAAAACTTTCACCCAGAAACTTGTCGGTACAGGTCCACGCCTTTATATAGCCCCCATAGAACGATACCACCCGATTTTCGGTATGTTGAAGGTTTTAGCCTCATTATCACACCGAAATGGCGGAAATTTGGTATTTAGTCTTCGTTAGGGGCTATAAAACTTTTTCCCAGAAATTTGTCGGTAGACCTTTACCTTAGTGTAGCCCCCATAGAACGGTACCTCCCTATTTCCGGTATTTTTAAGGTTGTGGCCCCAATATTCCACGGAAGTGACTTAAATTTGGTATTAAGTCTTCACCGGGGGTATTAAACGTTCCACATAAAATTTGTCGGTATAGGTCCACGCCTTAGTATAGCCCCCATAGAATGGTACCTCCCTATTTCCGGCATTTTGAAAGTTGTGGTTTCAATATTACACCGAAATCGCTGAAATTTGTACTTAGTCTTCGTTGAGGGTACAAAACTTTTCCCAGAAATTTGTCGGTATAGGTCCACGTTTCGATATAGCCTTCATAGAACGGTACCTCCCAATTTTCTTAGTTCTGAAGGTTGTGACGTCAATATCCCACCGAAAGACTGAAATTTGTCTTTCAGTCTTCTATGGGGTTATAAAATATTCCAGAATAAAATTATCAGTATAAGTCCGCAAGTTCCTATATCCCTCATAGAATCGTACCTCTTGATTTACGGTATTTTGAAGGTTTTACCGAAATATCGGAAATTTGGTATGTAGTCTTCTTTGAATCTAAATACTTTCCGTTGGAAATTTGTAGATATAGATCGACGTTTTGATATAGCCCCTATGGAACGGTGCGTCCCGCATTTCGGTATTTTTCAGGTTAGCCACATTGTGTTACCGAACTTGCTGAAATTTGCTATTAAGTCTTCTTCATAAACGAAAGGAAACTAATTGTTACATTTTGCTTCAATACAACTCATGGCGGAGGGTATAACAAGTTCGGCCTGGCCGAACTTAAGGCCATTCTTACTTGTGTAACATAATTATAGCCACAGCTTCCACGCAATTTAACTTTTAAGGCAAAGTCTAAAAACATTTCATTTTATCCAAGAGCATATAATTTGTATAATATACAACCACAATTCGCGATTTATAAAAAAGTAATGCCCTCGTTAGCATAAATGCTGAGGCATCAACGTACACAGAAATTCATTTCGTGGGGACCAACTAGACAAAATATGAGTTTTTGGAAGCAAAATGTTCAAAAAGTGTATGAAAAATTTTCATTTCGCTCCTCCTACTCAGGTTCAGGTTCCCAGAGGTCACAACACATATCCACCAGAAATTGTCAACTTGTTTTCTTATAGCATCCATATAAACGTTAATCCGGAGTTTCGTTATTTTGAAGATTTTAGCTACAATTTTTAACCGAACTAGTTATCATTTTCTATTTGAGGTTCACAGTGATCACAAAACTAACTTATCCAACAAAAATTGTCCACATGGGTCCATATTTGGTTATAGCCCCCCATATAACGGTACCTCCCAATTTTAGGTATTTTGAGAATTTTAACTACTTGTTGGCCGAACTACCTGTTATATAACATTTGAGGTTCCCACTACTCACAAATCTTTTCCCCCAAAAATTGTCAACATAGGACCATGTTTTGGTATAACGGGTGCCTCCCAATATTCGTTATTTGCTACAATTTTTAACCAAACTTCCAGTAATTTGCCATTTAAGGTTCCTAACGGTCACAACTCCTCTCCACTGAAATTTGTCAATATATAGTAGGTGCATGTTTTTTTATAGCCCCCATATAATGGTACTTCCCGATTTTGTCACAGTGGGGAAGTCTGACGGTACGACGGTGGAATTAGAAGGTGTTCCATCAATTAAAGCAAACGCCAAATTTGTTCATGCATAATGCATAACTGCAAATATTTTGTTTACCTTTTGTATGTATAATTATATAATTAGCGGGACCACCCTGTCAGGCTTCGGGTATAATACATCCGGATAAATGCATTCAAAGTTTTTAGGATTATTTTATTTAGCAACCATTTTGAGACCTCGTGAAAATAAATAAAATCAAATCAAATCAACACATGTGTATGTATGCATGTAATTGGTGCCAATAATAATAAACAGCATTAAATATTGAACAAACAAAAACATTGTTCAATATTAAATTAATTGGTGAGAAAAATTGCACATTTACTCGTATATGGAATTTTAATCAAAAATAAATACCATGTTAAATAAATAGCTACATACATAATTCGTATGCAGTGTGATGGACAGAAAAAAAACATACATATGTACATATGTATACAAATGTGCACATAAATCAATGACTTTAAAAACGAAAATAAAAAATATTAAAGCATATAGCTCATACGAGTATGGAAAATATTAAATTTTTGACCTTTCAACTAAACGAGCTGACACAATACGAAAGTTGTACATCGGAAAGGTGCAATAACAACATACAACCGCAGCATAATCCACTCAACTCACCATATTGCTTGATGAAAACACTTTTCGTCCCGGCAGCATTTCAGCGTTATTGCATAGCAATGTCCATTCCATGTAAACCCTACCTTGGGCATTAGAGATCTTCAGAGCATCTTATTAATCGATTCTACTAGAATATAATAAATAATCAGGTTTATAGTGTATTTTGTGTGGTTTCTAATTTGACATTATTAGCTTTGTCTGTTTACTCGAAGTTCAATAACAATAGTACCAAAATGTTCGACTTATGTTCAACTTTTTGTTCAGAATTTGTAAAATTTTACTTGGCATTTGCAGTAAGAACAGCATTTAGTTCGGCCGCGCCAAACTTTTTATACCCTCCCTCCACCACGAGTTGTAATATAACACCGTCCGCAAATTTTCAAAAAATTTTGTTACACTTGAACAGGACTATATACGTTTGAAACTATAGACAAAATGGAGTAAAATGACATTTTTAATTTTTCGTTTTCTCATCTTTTTGGCCTTTTGGAGGACAATCAATTTTCAAAGGTCAATATTTTTCAAAAAAATATTTTAAATACTTGTACTCATCGTACGATGCTGGTGTTGGTGTCATATTAAAGAGGAGAGTAGAGGCTTTGTATTATAATTATAAATTATTGCATTCCAGGATAACAAGGACATCACAAATGTCCTTGAAAAATTAAATCATAAAAAATCCTTTGAAAACATCCTTCCATTTTTTTTTCAAAAAAATATACATATGTTAATGTCCTTCATCCTAATGTAGGGTGCCACCGTGGTGCAATGGTATGCACACCCGCCTTGCACACATAAGGTCGTGGGTTCGATTCCCCGGCCAGGCAACATCAAAACACTTTTCAACGGTGGCAAAATACCCCTCAGTAATGTTGGCGACATTTCCTGAGTATTTCAGCCATGTAAAACTTCTCTACAAAAGTGGTGTGTGTCTTAGACACGCCGTTCGGACTCGGCGATAAACTGTAGGTCCCATATCATTGAGCTAATATGAATCGGGGTGCACTCATTGATATGAGAGAAGTCTCCCTTGTCCCTATGGGATGTTGTGGAACAATTATATATATATATATATATATATATATATATATATATATATATATATATATATATATAATGTCCTTCATGTAGTGCAACACTTAGTTATTTTTGAATAAATATTTATATGAATTTCTTCGAAGAAACCAAAACATTTTATTCTATATCATTATGCGACACGAATAAAATTACAAAAAAACAAGTAAAAAATCGTTAAGTTCGGCCGGGCCGAACTTTTTATACCCTCCACCTTAAAATATTCTTAACTAAAATGGAGTAATTTGCTTCTTTCCCTATCCACAGTTTAGAGCCCAAAAGTTTGCGACCATTTTTGGGTTGGGAAGTTTCGTGACTACAGATAACCTCAAACTTCAGGCAGTTCCGTCAAAAAATGTTGTCAAAACACTGAAAACACAGAAAATCGGGTGATACAGTTAAATGGGGCCTATACCAAAACATTGACCTATATTGACAAATTTTGCTGGAGAAGTGTTGTGCACAATATATTTTTAAAATGTCAAAATAAAGCAAGTTCGGTGAAGAAATCAAGCTAAAATTCTTAAAATACCGCAAATCGGGAGATGCTTAACTTGCCTATACCAAAAAGTGAAAATTTGTATAGAGAACGTTTTGTGACTATGGTGAATGTCAAATTACGGGTAGTTCCGTCAAACAATGTAGCTAAAACCCTCAAAATACCGAAAATCGGGAGGGGGCTTAGCACAACATGAGCCAATGTTCACATTTTTTGATAGAGAAGTTTTTAAGCACTTTTAATCATATATACACGACGACATCCAAAAAAACTTGAAATTGGTGCTACCGTTTTATAGAGCTCCATAACAAACCGTTGAATAATGTTGAAAATTTTTGTTGGAGACGTTTTGGGGCAGCTGGGAAACTCAAATGTCACATAACAGGTAGTTCGGTCAACAAATGTAGCTAAAATACTGAAATTCCTTAAAACAGGGAGGTACTGTTATATGGTGCTATACCAAAACATGGACCTACGTCGACAATTTTTGCTGGAGAAGTTCCATGATTGCAGGAAACATCAAATGTCACATTACGCGTAGATCAGCCAACAATGTGGTTGAAACCATCAAAATACCTCAAAACCTATGACGAGAATTTTTGGCGGAGAAGTGTCGTGACTGCAGGGAATCTCAAATGTCAAGTTACCGATAGTACAGTAAATATGTAGATAAAACCCTCAAAATAAAGAAAATCGTGAGGTAATGTAATACGGGGTCTTTACGTAAAATACCGGAAATCGGTAGGTACCGTTATATGAGTACTACACCTAAACATGGACCTATATTGACAATTTTTGGTGAAAAAGTTCGGTGAAGTGAAGATTCCCTGCAGGCACGAAACTTCTCCACCAAAAAATGTCAACATAGGCCAATGTTTTGGAATATAACCCATATAACGGTACCTCCCGACTTTCGGTTAATTGGATGTTCACTGCAGTCACGAAACTTCTCCATAGACAATTATCAACATAGGTCCGTGTTTAGGTATAGCCACCATATAACAGTACTTCCAGATTTTCGGTATTTTGAGCATTTTTGGTACAATTTTTAAACTAACTAGCTGTAATGTAATATTTAAGGTTCATGTCAAGTTACGGATAATTCAATCAACACTTACTTACTTAGCTGGCCCATTACAGAACATTTGTTCTATAGGGCGAACTAAGAAGAGATCTCCATTCCTCTCTATTTGTTGCTTTGCACACTGGAATACCGCGCCTTGTCATCTCATCATCCACTTGTTTGCGCCATCTATTCCTTGGCCTGCCAATTCTGCGTGCACCGCCATGTGGCATGTATTCATACGCCTTTTTAGCGGGTTCATCATCGCTCATTCTTATGATATGGCCTAGCCAACGCAATCGCTGCATCTCGATACGTTTAACAATATTCATGTCGTTGTATAGCAGATACAGCTCGTGGTTCATGCGACGTCGATATTCACCGTCAACGCAGATTGGTCCGTAGATCTTTCGAAGAATTTTTCTCTCAAACACACCAAGCCATGTCTGCTTGCGCAAGTACCCAGGCTTCGGAGCCATACATCAGCACGGGTAGTATCAGTGTTTTGTAGAGCGTTATTTTTGTTTGACGAGATGTGGCTTTGTTTTTAAACTGCTTACTTAATCCAAAGTAGCATCTGTTGGCCAATACAATTCTTCTTTTTATTTCACAACTGATGTCGTTTGTTGTGTTGACGGAGGTGCCGAGGTAGACGAAGTCTTTTACTACCTCAATATTATAGGAACCAACTTCCACAGTCGGTCCGAGCTCAATGGACGCATTGTGCGTCGACACCATCAACTTGGTCTTCTCACCGTTTACCGCCAGACCCACTTTAGCAGATTCTCCTTCGACCTTTATAAAGGTATCAGTTACTTCTTTTACTGATCGACCCATGATGTCTATATCATCAGCATAAGCAAGTAACATGTGACTGTTGGTGTAGATTGTGCCACTTCTTTTGACGTTTGCCTCTCGTATAACCTTTTCTAGCAGGATGTTGAAGAGGTCACACGAAAGGCTGTCTCCTTGTCTGAAACCTCTTTTGGTACCAAACTCTTCGGAGAGGTTCTTTCCTATTTTAACTGAGGACCTCGTGTCAGTTAAAGTCATTTTACAAAGCCGGATGAGCTTTGCGGGAATACCAAATTCAGACATGGCTTGGAATACCTTTGAGCGCAGCGGACTGTCGAAGGCTGCTTTATAATCGACAAAAAGGTGGTAGGTGTCGATCTGCATCTCTTGGGTCTTCTCCAGGATTTGCCGCAGGGTAAATATCTGGTCAATGGTGGACTTGCCAGGTCTAAAGCCGCATTGGTATGGTCCAATAATCTCGTTGACCATTGGCTTTAGTCGTTCGCACAATATCCCTGACACGATCTTGTAGGCAATAGGGAGTAGACTTATGCCCCTATAGTTAGAGCATACAGTCTTATCTCCCTTCTTGTGGACGGGGCACAGGATACTCAGGTTCCAATCGTCGGGTACTCGTTCTTCCTGCCAGATGGTGCTAACTAGCTGATGAATACACCTTATCAGCGTGTCGCCTCCGGTTTTGAACAGCTCGGCTGGTAAGCCATCGGCCCCTGCTGCCTTATTATTCTTCAGCCGATTTATTGCTGTCTTTACCTCATCTTGGCTGGGCGGTATACATTCAATACCATCTTCTGGGATTGGGACTGTGGTATCTTCGTCGTCTTCGCTGCTATTGGATACCAACAGATTTGAAAAATGTTCTTTCCATATCCTGAGTACACTATCTGTATCAGTTACCAAATTACCTTGCTGGTCTCTACAGGAGGATGTGCCTGTACCAAAGCCATCAGTTTGATGCTTGACTCTTTGGTAGAATTTTCGGACTTCATTCTGGCTCCTGTACATCTCGATTTTTTCACACTCCCGCTTTTCCATCTCTCTCTTTTTCCTGCGGAAAAGACGTTTCTCCTCTCTCCTTTTCTCCCTGTATCTCTCTCGTGCGCTACGCGTTGCTACGGATTGTAAAGTAGCCTTATATGCCGCATTTTTCTCTTCGGTGGCAGCACGACACTCCTCATCATACCATGGATTCCTTGGTGGAGGTCTCTGGTATCCAAGTATGGATTTTGCGGCTGTTTGCATGGAGTGGGCAATGCTATGCCATTGCGCTGATATGTTATCGGGATGAGGAGGGCTTTGATTAAGCAATTGGGCTAGTTGAGTGGAATATGTTGTGGCTATCTGTTGTGATTGCAGCTTACCGATGTCTAACTTTCGTGTTGTGTCTGTTCGTACTTTGTTTGCTACGTTTAAGCGGGTGCGTACCTTTGCTGCAACAAGGTAGTGGTCCGAATCAATGTTTGCGCCTCGGAACGATCGTACATCCAACACGCTCGATGAATGTCTTCCATCTATCACAACATGATCAATTTGGTTTCTTGTTTTCTGATCTGGAGACAGCCAGGTGCCCTTATGAATATCGAGATGATTAAATCTGGTACTGCTAACTACCATGTTTTTTGCAGCTGCAAAGTCTATCAGTCTCATACCATTGTCAGATGTTTCACTGTGGAGACTGAATTTCCCGTCTGTTGGGCCAAAGATATTCTCCTTTCCAATTTTGGCATTAAAATCGCCTAGAATGATTTTAATGTCATGGGCAGGGCAACGGTCATATGTTTCTTCTAAGCGCTCGTAAAATATATCTTTGGTCTGTTCATCCTTTTCTTCAGTGGGAGCATGAGCGCAGATAAAGCTGATGTTGAAGAATTTAGCTTTTATTCGAATTGCAGCAAGTCTTTCATTCACTGGAGTGAAGCTGGATACAAGATGTTTTAGTCTCCGACTAACTACGAATCCACAACCAAACTCATGCTTTACGTCATGGCAGCTATAATACAGTGCGTCACCTTTAGGTGTTGTTGTGACGCCTTTCCCAATCCATCGTATTTCCTGTATGGCAGTAATATCGGTCTTGTACTTTTCAAGTACGTCTGCCAATGCGAAGACTGCACCTTCTCTATAAAGAGTGCGAACATTCCAGGTGCAGATTCGCAGATCATGGTCCTTAAAACGTTTGCGGGGTTCGTCAACTTTAGAGGGGTTTGTTTTTCTTTTCTTTCGTTTTTTCATAGTAGGCTGTTTTTTCTAGGGGAGGGTTACTAACCCGACGCCCAAACCCAAGTTTTTAACGTTCTTATGGGTGAACGCGCGGCACATGTTAGCTCACTACCTTTAACGGGTGTTAAAGGCAGTTCCCCAGGTGACACCACGGGGAGGTCAGTGTCCACTTGGGATGAAAGAGGGACCAAGATAAATCCTGGGCTTTGCCATGTTAAAACCGGTCAGGACCGTTCCTTGGTATCTTCCATCCCCTACGTCACCCAATTCAATCAACAAATGTAGCTAAAACCCTCAAAATACCGAAAATCGGGAGATCCCATTATATGGGGGCTATACCTTAACATGGACAGTTTTTGTTTTTAGTAGTGAACAGTTTTTAGTGGAGTAGTGTTATGACCTTTAAGAACCTTATATGCGATATTACAGCTGTTCGATTAAAAATTGTAGCTAAAACCCTCAAAATACCGAAAATCGAGAGGTATCGTTACATGGGGGCTATACCTAAAAATGGGCCTATGTATATTGATAGTTATTGGCGGAGTAGTTTTATGACCCCTAAGAACCTTAAATGTCAAATTACAGCTAGTTCCGATAAAAATTGTAGCTAAAACCCTCAAAATACTGAAAATAGGGAGGCACCGTTATATGGGGGCTATTCCTAAACATTGAACCATCTTCGAACTTGACCTGCATATGGCAAAAAGATGCCCGGGTGCAAATTCTAGCTCTCTAGCTCAATTTTTGCGGATGCTAGAGTGATTACAACAGACGGACATGTCTAGATCGACTCAGAATTTTATCCTGACCAAGAATGTATATACTTTATAGGGTCGCAAGTTATTATTTCAATGCGTTATAAACGAAAAAACAAACTTAATATACCCTCCATTCTATGGTGGAGGGTATAAAAAAATACGAACAAACCCTATTCTGACACCGCAGCATCATAGAAGACCAAAAATAAAAAGACACGTGTCCCGGCGTTCATTATAATTTTTTCTAGGGTTTTGGTTTACAGATAAGGACCGTTCATATACAGTTTGTATATTACAGAAAATTGCTGACTGATATCCTTGTACGTTATTGTTGTTAATTGCTTTCTTGAATTTTGAGCGGTTTAGTATCTATGGACCAGAACCAGAGAAAAAAGGATGAAAATCGAATTTGTTTTGATATTTTGACCTGTAAGAACCGTTTCTACAGAGTTCGTATGTTCCATTTATGCTATGTTGCTATTAAGATCTTAGGAACATTTTTGTAGCTAGTTGTTTGCTTCAATGTTGATTAGTTTGATATCTGTTGACCGACCCCTAGAACAAATTATAAAGAAAATTTTGATTTGATTTTGACTTTTGAAATGAAAGGTCGAACAAAATCCAAATACATTTGATTTTGACCTTGAAGATGTGGTTTGGTGTATTATATGTGTTCAGAATTAGTTCTTTAAGACAAGAGCTACAACTTTGCCTCCGAGAGCAAATTAAAATGTTTAGCGGTTTAGAAATATATAAGCCTGCCAAAATGATCCCTATTGACAACAATGCCTCAAACCTTTGGGGCCCATAACCGCCAAAGTGGAAGTGATGGGCAAAAACGCCGGGACACGTGTCTTTTTATTTTTGGTCTTCTATGATGCTGCGGAGTCAGAATTTTGTAATTTTATTCGTGTCGCATAATGATATAGAATAAAATGTTTTGTTTTCTTCGAAGAAATTTATGTAAATATTTATTAAAAAATAACTAAGAAAGCTAGAATATTGAAACTTCCGGAAGTGTTGCACTACATGAAGGACATTAACATATATTTTTTGAAAAAATTGCAGGATGTTTTTAAAGGATTTTTTATGATTTAATTTTTAAGGACATTTTTGGTGTCCTTGTTATCCTGGAATGCAATAATTTATAATTATTAGATAAAGCCTATACTTTCCCATTTAATATGACACCAACACCAGCATCGTACGACGAGTACAAGTATTTAAAATATTTTTTTGAAAAATGTTGACCTTTGAAATTTGATTGCCCTCTAAAAGGTCAAAACCATGAGAAAACGAAAAATGTCATTTTACTCCATTTTGCCTATAGTTTCAAACGTATATGGTCAGGTTCAAGTGTAATTTTGGCTGTCGGAAGGTGTAATATGAACCTATATTGAAGCGGTTTTTTACTCATTTAGAATCCAAAATAAGTTACAGTCACTTCAGTAGAAAAATCCCGAACCCGCTGTACAAAATTACAGCAACATCGCTCGGCAGGAACCGTTTTATGCGGACCTTAGGGTTATGATTTCCTTACCTTTTTTCTCAAAAATGACTTCCTGTAACAATAATGAATGAACTTTTGCCTATTAATGACTAAAATAAGTTTTTTTCTATATAGGTATTAAAAAAGGTCATACACAAAACACTTTGATTCTGAGGAATATTGAGGCCACAACCTTCAAAATGCCGAAAATAGGGAGGTATGTCCAATGGGGGCTATATGAAGGGGTGGAGCTATACCGACAAATTTCATATAGAACGTTTAATACCCAAATGAAGACCAAATACCAAATTTCAGCCATTTCGGTGGATTATTGTGGCCACAACCTTCAAAATACCGAAAATCGGGAGGTACTGTTCTATGGGAGCTATATGAAGGCGTGGATCTATACCGACAAATTATTGGGGGAAAGTTTTATACCCAGGACGAAGACTAAGTACCAAATTTCAGCCATTTCGGTATGACAGTGTGGCTAAAACCTTCAAAATACCGAAAATCGGGTGGTACTGTTCTATGGGGCCTATATCAAAACGTGAACCGATATAGCCCATTTGCAATACTAAACATCCTAGGAGTAATAGAAACTTCGAGCTGCGAGCTGTATCTTGATTTCAACAGACGGACGGCCGGACAGGCGGACATGGTTGTATCGACTTAGAATTTTACCCTGATCAAGAATATATAAACTTTATAGGGTCTACTGTGAATATTTCGATGTGTTACAAACGGAATGAAAAATTTAGTTATACCGTCCGTATTATGGTGGAGGGTATAAAAATGAGAAGGCGAACAAATCTGCCAGTAGAGAATGAAGTTGCCTTTTGCAAGTTATGGTTAAGTGATGGAATATGGCGATAAAAATCTTCATGCAATACGTTACAAATGCAACTTAATAAGATGAAGAGCATTAATATCGACACTGATTTCACCGGGAGTAAATCAAAGAGGCACCTACTATTTGTAATAAAACTAACAAAAAACCGAAAAACTATGATATTCATGAAAGTTGATCGACTTAATTAATAAATGTTGACTCTAGAACTTTCAGCTAACAATATGGGCAATGGTTTTTTCATGTCGCTAGCAAGAAGTAATTGGCATAACAATAAAAATAAAAAAATGCAATAAAACGTCAATTGACTGATACATAGTACCATAGCCATACAAAAATGTGGGAGACAGAGGTCGCTTGAATGATGACTGTTACTTACTTACTTAGTTGGCCCATTACAGAACATTTGTTCCATAGACCGAACAAAGAAAAGATCTCCAGTCCTCTCTGTTTTTCGCTTGACTTTTTGGAATACTGCGCCTTTCCATTTCTTCATCCACTTGTTTGCTCCATCGAAGCTTAGGCCTGCCGATTCTGCGTGCACCGCCATGTGGCATGTATTCATACGCCTTTTTAGCGGGTTCATCATCGCTCATTCTCATGATATGGCCTAGCCAACGCAATCGTTGCATCTCGACACGTTTAACTATATTCATGTCTTTGTATAGCTTATATAGCTCGTGGTTCATACGACGTCGATATTCACCGTCAACGCAAATCGGCCCGTAGATCTTTCGAAGAATTTTCCTCTCAAACACACCAAGCACTGCCTTATCTGCTTGCGCAAGTACCCATGCTTCGGAGCCATACATTAGCACGGGTAGTATCAGCGTTTTGTATAGTGTTATTTTTGTTTGACGAGATGTAGCTTTGTTTTTAAATTGCTTACTTAGACCATAGTAGCATCTGTTGGCCAATACAATTCTTCGTCTTATTTCACAACTGATGTTGTTTGTTGTGTTTATGGCAGTGCCGAGGTAGACGAAGTCTTTAACTGCCTCAAAATTGTAGGTACCAACTTCCACAGTTGGTCCGAGCTCTATGGACGCTTTGCGCGTCGACACCATCAATTTGGTGTTTTCGCCGTTTACCGCCAGACCCACTTTCGCAGATTCTGCTTCGACCTTCCTAAAGGTATCAGTTACTTCCTTTACTGATCGTCCCATGATGTCTATGTCATCAGCATAGGCAAGTAACATGTGGCTATTGGTGTAAATTGTGCCATTTCTTTTGACATTTGCATCTCGTATTACCTTTTCCAGCAAAATGTTGAATAGGTCACACGAAAGGCTGTCTCCTTGTCTAAAACCTCTTTTGGTACAAAATTCTTCGGAGATGTTCTTTCCAATCTTAACTGAGGACCTAGTATCAGTTAAAGTCATCTTACAAAGCCGGATGAGCTTTGCGGGGATACCAAATTCAGACATTGCGTGGAATACCTTTGATCGGAGGGGACTGTCGAATGCTGCTTTATAATCGACAAAAAGGTGAAATATGTCGATCTGCATCTCTTGGGTCTTCTCTAGGATTTGCCGCAGGGTAAATATCTGGTCAAGGGTGGACTTGCCAGGTCTAAAGCCACATTGGTATGGTCCAATTATTTCGTTGACCATTGGCTTTAGTCGTTCGCACAATATCCCTGACACTATCTTATAGGCAATAGGGAGAAGACTTATGCCCCTATAGTTTGAGCATACAGTCTTATCTCTTTTCTTGTGGACGGGACATAGGATGCTCAGGTTCCAATCGTCGGGTACGCGTTCTTCCTGCCAGATGGTGCTAACTAGCTGATGCATACACCTTATCAGCGCGTCGCCTCCGGTTTTAAACAGCTCGGCTGGTAAGCCATCGGCTCCTGCTGCTTTATTATTCTTCAGCCGGTTGATTGCTGTTTTTACCTCATCTTGGCCGGGCGGTATACATTCTATACCATCTTCTGGGATTGGATCTGTGGTATCATCGTCTTCGCTACTATTGGATACCAGCAGATTGGAGAAATGTTCCTTCCATATCCTGAGCACGCTATCTGTATCTGTTACCAGATTACCTTGATGGTCTCTACAGGAGGATGTGCCTGTACCAAAGCCATCTGTTTGATGTTTTACTCTTTGGTAGAATTTTCGGACTTCATTCTGGCTCCTGTACATCTCGATTTTTTCACACTCCCGCTTTTCCATTTCTCTCTTTTTCTTGCGGAAAAGACGTTTCTCTTCTCTCCTTTTCTCCCGATATCTCTCTCGCGCGCTACGCGTTGCTACTGATTGCAAAGTAGCTCTATATGCCGCATTTTTCTCTTCGGTAGCAGCACGACACTCCTGGTCATACTATGAATTCCTTTGTGGAGGTCTCTGGAATCCAAGTATGGATTTTGCGGCTGTTTGCATGGAGTGGGCAATATGTTGCCATTGTGTTGTTATGTTATCGGGACAAGGAGTGCTCGCGTTAAGCAATTAGGCTAGTTGAGTGGAATATGCTGTGGCTATCTGTTGTGTTTGCAGCCTATCGATGTCCAACTTCCGCGTTGAGTCTGTTCGTGCTTTATTTGCAACGTTTAGACGGGTACGTACCTTTGCTGCAACAAGGTAGTGGTCCGAATCAATGTTTGCGCCTCGGAACGATCGTACATCCAACACGCTGGATGAATGTCTTCCATCTATTACAACATGATCAATTTGATTACTTGTTCTTTGATCTGGAGACAGCCAGGTGCCCTTATGAATATCGAGATGATTAAATCTGGTACTGCTAACTACCATGTTTTTTCCAGCTGCAAAGTCTATCAGCCTCATACCATTGTCAGATGTTTCACTGTGGAGACTGAATTTCCCGACTGTTGGGCCAAAGATATTCTCCTTTCCAATTTTGGCATTAAAATCGCCTAGAATGATTTTAATGTCATGGGCAGGGCAACGGTCATATGTTTCTTCTAAGCGCTCGTAAAATATATCTTTGGTCTGTTCGTCCTTTTCTTCAGTGGGAGCATGAGCACAAATAAAGCTGATGTTGAAGAATTTAGCTTTTATTCGAATTGCAGCAAGTCTTTCATTCACTGGAGTGAAGCTGGATACCAGATGTTTTAGTCTCCGACTAACTAAGAATCCGCAACCAAACTCATGCTTTACGTCATGGCAGCTATAATACAGTGCGTCACACCTTTAGGTGTTGTAGTGACGCCTTTCCCAATCCATCGTATTTCCTGTATGCCAGTAATATCGGCCTTGTACTTTTCAATTACGTATGCCAATGCGAAGACTGCACCTTCTCTATAAAGAGTGCGAACATTCCAGGTGCAGATTCGCAGATCATGGCCCTTAAAACGTTTGCGGGGTTCGTCAACTTTAGAGGGGTTTGTTTTTCTTTTCTTTCGTTTTTTCATAGTAGGATGTTTTTTCTAGGGGAGGGTTACTAACCCGACGCCCAAACCCAAGTTTTTAACGTTCTTATGGGTGAACGCGCGGCACATGTTAGCTCACTACCTTTAACGGGTGTTAAAGGCAGTTCCCCAGGTGACACCACGGGGAGGTCAGTGTCCACTTGAGATGAAAGAGGGACCAAGATAAATCCTGGGCTTTGCCATGTTAAAGCCGGTCAAGACCGTTGCTTGGTATCATTCATCCCCTATGTCACCCGAATGATGACTGTTACAAAACTGAATTTTGAATTTACTACCAAAAATTTGAACATGTGTGGTATGTTCCTGTACTTTAAAAAAGAGTATAAGTGGCAAAAGTAGTAAATGTTATGAAATGCTCTCATACAAATTGTATGCTTCTTAAAGTAAGGGAACGCTTTTCGAGTAAAAAGTGAAAAAACTTCAAGATTCTTGCAGGTAAAGGGCAGGCCTATAGTTAGACAAAAAAAAGCGTCATTCCAACTACGAATAATAATAGACTACGACTAATGATCGACTACGGCTAGTAGTTGACTCCGTCTTTCGAAAGTCGATTAAGAATAATCGATTATCTGGTTTTCGCACAGTCAATAGTAGACTACGACTTTTAGAAAATTTACGGCTACTAATCGATTAACCGAAATTGATTTAACGTATCCCTAGTCCGTGCGGACCAATCACCTCATATAAGGGCAAAGGGTTAATTGAGCACACATCCAACCAATATGCTACGATAGTTTCGCAGGTGGTTATTCAGCTCTTCAGGCTTATCAGATATGGTGCTAGACAAAGGTTGAGTTTCATAATTTCTCTTTATAATGAATGAAATAATAACTTTTGCCTTGCAAAAAATGTATTCCATTATTTCCCAACTACTGGTAATACAGACTTGTTAACATTATTTAGTAATGGGTTTACAATGGCCTTGTACGTCTTTTGCGGGAATATAACAGCATTTATGGAAAATTTCTTTTACAGTGAACCAATTTGAATACTTTTTTGGGAAAAGCACAACATGCAAATACATCAATTAAGAAATAAATATGAAATCAATGAAACGTTGAAAATGTAATGTCACGATTAATCGCAGCAATTTTCAACGTTTCAATGATTTCATGGTTATTTCATAATTGATGTATTTCCATAGAGTTTTCCGGCGAAGGAAACTCCGTACCCTGCATTATTTTTAACCACTGCTGTCTTCTGAGAACCCACAGTACAAGATTGTATACCAAATTGTGTACTAAAACACATTTTTAAAATGACTGATGCACATACATGTGTACATACACATACATACCCAATAGAAAATTAAGTCTTCGATGACATTTTCGTCAACGATTCGTTAATGAAATTTCCGAAATTGTCATGCACGACACGATGCATGACAATTTCTTGCAATGTGTCACCAGAAAAAACCAAAAAATACTCAAACGAAATATGCTATGAAAAAATTGTACATATCTAGAAATTGTTAATATTTTAATACGACTGAAATCGTTCAAACATTTCGTTTTGAATTAAAAATTCGCGACATGTTTCTAAATAGCGGGAGGTAAGTGATAAATAGTATGGCTGACATACGTATTAACTTTAAAACAATGATTTTTGTTTGTTTCTTTAACACAGGATGAAACAATCAACATAGAATTGGACATTTTTATTTGGAGTCTATTACATTGGAACGCGATCCTGGAAACAATTAAAGGGAAGTATATAAATGACATATATACATATATTTATACATCACAAGATTGTGCATAATGTTTTATTCTTTGCAGAATTCGCCAAATTATCTTGCCGTCCTAGGAGTTGTTGTTCAAGAGAGTCTTGGGCCATTCTGGATTATAGACCACACTGCCGCGGAAATGCTTTTATATTATGTAGTTTATTTTTATATGTACATAAATTTTATATTTTTTATGTTAATAAAATTTTAAAAACATACATATGTATGTAAATAAATTTATCTTTTGGGGATCGTTGGTGACAAATTGCAAGACACTGTCGTCAAAAGGGTCGTTAACGAAATGTAGGGTTTTTGTCTTCAAAGTCGTCGTCGACGACAGCTTCGCTTACCTTGTCGCCCATGTTGTCGTGCATGAATACTGGGACACTTGTGTGAAAATGTCGTCAATGATCCCAAAGGGCTGTCTGCAAAGAGTCGTGAACGAATTGGAAATGTCGTGCACGAGTCATCAATGTTGTCTTGAAGACACTTTCTATTGGGTATGTATGTATATGTACCCAATAGAAAGTGTCTTCAAGACAATATTGATGACTCGTGCACGACATTTCCATTTCGTTCACGACTCTTTGCAGACAGCCCTTTGGAATCGTTGACGACTTTTTCACACAAGTGTCCCAGTATTCATGCACGACAACATGGGCGACATGGTAAGCGAAGCTGTCGTCGATGACGACTTGGAAGACAAAAGACCCGTTATTTCGTTGACGACTGCTTTAAAGACATTGTCTTGCTATTTGTCATTAACGACCATACTGAAGACAGTTTCATTTTGTTGTCGTGTGTCAATTTTTATCTTTATTAAATTATAAAATACTAGCGGACCCGGCGAACTTCGTCTCGCTATTAAGGAATAAAATTTCATACAAAAACTCAATTTTCGATTTTTCCAATTTTCCGACTTTTCCAGAGAGATTTTCCAAAATTTTCTTCCGTAAAGACCTTCTCCTCGAAAATACGAATAACTGACAAAAAATTTTACAGAAATCGGCCTAGCCGTTCTCATTTAGATGTATGTACATATATTATGTCTAACATTTTATCTTAAATTAATTATACTTAATTTCCGCATATTCGCATGTTATGCATGTCATCACTTTCTTCCAGCTTTACCGCGCCTAACTTCGAAAATCTTACCATATACCATGCGCTTCATACTGCGATTTTCAAAGTTCGCCATGCCTCCAACCTAAATACACGAATTTAAAGAATAACTACAATTATTTTTAATGTACATATGGAATTATTTATTCTTACTTACCGTTTTTATTCAATGCAATTTCTATAAATAATAATTGTTTACATCGTGTCGCGGTTTCCAAATTTTATGATTTTATAATATTAAATTTATTACAAATAGAAAAAATGGAATATTTTCATAAATATATGTACAATTATTTCAAAGCTCGCTTTCTTGAGCATTTTTTGAGTTTGTTGCCAAGACACAATGCAAGACATGGTCATGCAAGTTGTCGTACATGACAACTTCGTAGATTTCCTCAACGAATCGTCGACGAAAATGTCATCAACGATTCGATTTTCTATTGGGTATATGACTAAAGCAACTTTATGAGAATATTCACAAATTTTAGGTAAACAATGAATCTGATGTTCTTGTAAGCGAGGTCTAAGTATTGCACGTACTTTTATTTTATTTTGCGACTATTTTGGAAAATGTACGAACCTAATTTTCTTAAAATATTCAATTATACAATTTAAAAACTAACAATTTAAACTGTCAATTGCATTGAATATACATAAAATAAACACATATGTAAATATGAGTGCCTATTTTAACAGAACATAGCTTATATCAAACCATAACCATTGACCAATTGCTTTCCTTACAGATGGTCCTACGGCATTTTACTTTATGAGATTGTGACACTCGGTGCAACACCATATCCCTCAATACCGACAAACCGTTTGCTGCATTTGCTGAAGACGGGCTATCGAATGGAGAAGCCCAAGAATTGTGGACAAAATTTGTAAGTATGAATTTACAATAATTCATGCGTGGTTTTAATTAGACAACCTCCATCATCCTGGTTAATAATTACGAGACTTAGATGTGAGATATTTGACATAGCGTTGCGTAATCTATAATTTCGTTTTAAGTAGGCAGGGGAATCCTAAGAATACTAGGCAATATCGATTGGACACAAATTCATTTTATTACAAATTAACAACAAAGTTTTGCATATTGGCTGGATTTTGGTTTTATGAAAATTTGAAATGAAAAATATTTCCTTTATAATTTTTTTTCATTTGACACTTATTTGTTTTATAAAATTTTTCATTTCCCATTTTCATAGAAACAGAATTTAGCCCCTGTAGTGGGATTCTCTAACGTTACCGACAAAAATTGGTAAAATTAAAACGCTAAATTATGAATGAAAAGTATGAAAAAATTGACATCAATGTCAACATTGGTAGGACTTTTCGAAAACTTTATTTTGCTTACTAACTTACCGAAAAATTTCGTTAATTACCGAAATTATAAGCATTTTAATTTTACCGATTTTTGTCGGTAACTCAAAAAATGAGTTAGAGAATCGCACTACTGGTCTTTTTATTGTGGAGGGTATACAAATATAACATCAAATTACATATTTAAATAAAACAAATGAAATATTCTGAAATGATATGGAATAAGTAGTTTTCTTTCTGTTATGAAAGTACCAGTACCCACAACTTTAGTTGGAGAAGTTTTTTTGACCACTAGAAACCCCAAATATCAAATTTTATTTATCCGGTCCGTTATATACCACAGGCTATACCACAATGTGGGCCAAATGATATACAATTTGAATAATAAAATCACATACAAAATGTAAACAAGCAATTCACAGTAATTCATTGTGAGCAAATTTGACGTTTGACATGATTTGATGTAACACCTTCTTATCCCACCATGGTATAGCCCCAAAGTTTGTAACGCATCGAAATAATGGTCGTAGACAGGGACGTACGCAGGATTTCATTTGGGGGGGTCAACTTGACCAAAAAATCATGAAATTTTAAAATATCGTGTAGGGTTTTTCCCTTTTATTATTCCACTTGGGAACATAGGGCTTCTATAATACATTACCATGTTAATCTATCTTGACATATTAATTTTATTTCATCGAAAGATTTATTTTTTTTTTAAATCATTTTTAATGGTTCTCCTCCAAGTATTTTTTGGACGTCAGGGTCGACGGCTACCATGTGGGTTCCATTCCAGGGCTATTCTGGTGACACTGTTAGACGGTTTGCGCAGTGTATGGCCAATCCATTTCCATAGTCGTCTGGTAATTTTTTGAAGTTTTGGATCTTCCTTTGTCTTTGTTAAGAGATCGTCGTTTGATACAGTGTTTGGCCAGAACACTTTCAGTATAATACGGAGACACTTGTTTACAAATGTTTGCAATTTGTGCGCCAAGCTTTTGGTCATTAGCCAAGTCTCGCTGCCATACAGCAATATTGATTTGACACAGCTATTAATAAATCGAAGTTTCGTATTTTTTGAGATGTGGGCTGATTTCCACGTTCTTCTCAAGCGACCGAATGCTGATCTGGCTTTGTTTATCCGACTGTTAACATCGTCGCTTACTCCACCATCTGCTGACATGATGCTACCGAGGTAGCAGAAGGTTTTGACATATTTTATGGGATTATTGTCAATCATAAAGCTGTTTGTGCTAATATTATTTATTCGCATCGAATATGTTTTTTCAATGTTTATTTCTAAGCCGACAGTCCTTGCAATTTTAATGAGGTTGTCTAATTTGCTTTGCATTTGATTGAAATTGTGTGACAATAAGCATATCGTCTGCTCCGTCGGAAAAGGTCGTAAGTCCACTTTTTTTGGAAATCGCGTTTTTGTTACAGGATGATAGTACAAGTGAAAACACGTCGTATGATATAAAGAAAATGGTAGTATGTCGCGTTTTTCTATATGTTTTGCCCTTGTCGGAAAAGGTCGTAAGTCCACAAAACGTACAAATTTGAGTACGAAAAGGTCGTAAGTCCACAGGAAAATTTATACTTGAAAAGAATACAGATATAATGTAGTTCAGATATAATGTTTAACGTCATCCATGGTTGGGGAACAATGTAAAGAACTAGCCTACACCTTTGGAAGATAATCGGATGATATTTGGCGGAGCCTGTGGACCAAACTTTTGAACAAAAATGTGATAATTTCTATATTGCAACGAAAATTTACATTTGAAATCTATTTTCCCCTATAAGCGAACTGATTATGAAAGATGGACTTCTGGCCTTTTCTTTGATACAAATTGGGATGCTGTATGTGTTTAAATACCTCATATATTGAAAAATTTGTTAAAAAAAATCAAAATTTTTACTGTCGTATATCTTACTTAACTTTATCAACTGGTAATTTGTGGTTTCTCTAGGGACATTTATTCACATAACGAGATTAGTTTGTATTCTGAATTTAATAAAGTAATACCTTCTAACGGACGGGTAAGTGCCATGTTTATATTATTAAATGATTCTAAAATAATAATTGATTGAAATGATATTAAACTAAGAAGGCATCATGATTTTTGCTAACAAAGAGCAGTATAAATTTGGAATGGAATTAGACTATGGTGTCATGGGTCTAGTTCCCTATGGTTTTCACGGTGATTCTGAAAGCTCTGATGATAAACTTCCTAAACGCAGGAAGACGTTACATGCTGAAGATTCTACATGGTTTGCAGACAAAAACAAAAGATGCAGTGAGTTGGGGCAGAAATACTTGGGAAGTCAACAAAAGAAAATTTTGGAACTACAATGTAGCTAAGAAACCACGTACATTAACGGAATTAATCATGAAATTTAATTGAAGGAGAAGGTCGTAAGGCAAAATTATAAGGTCGTAAGTACAACGTGTCATGTTTTATATTAAATATTAGCCGAACCGGTCCACGTTGCTGGTCCTTGAAACAGTTTATTTTACCTTTTCTTATGTCAATTAAATTTTTTTGCATCGCAAATTAGTTGGGATATTCAAGTGAATATCAATAACAAGTAAGAACGTCGTTAAATTCGGCCAGGCGGAACTTGTTATACCCTCCACCATGACTTGTATTGAATTTTACTTCAATTAGTTTCCTTTCGTTTATGAAGTAGACTAAATGCCAAATATCAGCAATTGCGGTAAACATGTGGCTAACCTTCAAAATACCGAAATTTGGGAGGCACCGTTCTATGGGGCTTTATGAAGGCGTGGACCTATATAGACAAATTTATGGAGAAAATTTTATACCCGAAACGAAGAATAAATACCAAATTTCAGCCATTTCGCAGGAATATTGAGGCCACACCTTCAAAACACCGGAAATAGGGAGGTACCGTTCTATGGGGGCTATATGAAGGCGTCAATACCAAACATCCTAGAAGTAATAGAAACTTCTATACCAAATCACGAAGATCTATCTTAAAAATTGCGAGTTGTATCTTAATTTCAAAAGACGGACAGACGGTCATGGTTATACCGACTTAGAATATTACTCTGGTCGGGTCTTATTGCTAAAATATGTACCCAGGATTGGGGAAACGGAATCGTTGTAAGTTTTATATATATAGCGCATTTAAAAAATAGGGCACGGGTGTAACCCGCTCCTTCGAAATTCAACAAAATATATAGCCTACTTCCACCAAGGGACATCCCTGTGCATAATCTGAAAATTACATGGAATAAGTTCTTAGGGTCAGAGATTCAACAACCGTTGCCTAGCAAATTAATTTTCTGACCGATACTTCATAACTTTTGCAAAAAAGCGATTTTTAAAAAAATAGGGCCTGACCCCGCCCCCTCCGAGCTTCAAGCCTATTTTCACCTCGGTTGTTCCTTGTATATTCCCTGAAATTTTCAAAAAATAGGTTCAACTGTTTTTGAGTCTATGCGGAACATACACACATTGTCTTTTATATATAAGATTTCACACAAAAGTTTTGGTTCATTAAACCCGCTAATAATTATCTCATCACCATGTTAAATTGCAAGCTAATTATTTGTCTTAAACTCAAATCATTCTTAAAATTTCGCTCCGATCGAAATATTACTGCAATTTGTGGGTTTGGTCCATTTCACATCTTTCGATCATAACCAACATCTAATGGGGTCACTTCTTGTCGGAACCCGACCTCTCCACAAAATTTCGTGACGATCGGTCCAAAATTGAGGCCTGGAGTTTTATTACAATTGTTAATGGATTGCCGGACCCACATAGCTAGATCGCTTTATCTCGTCAAGATATGAACAAATGGCAAGGGGAGGGGGTCTACGACGAATACTTCGCGATGTTACACGAATATTGGACAAAACAAACTTATAATACCCTTTCCACATTGTTTTGTAAAGTATAAATATTTTATTTTAAAAACGTCCGTAAATTGTAGGAAAAGGTCGTAAGTCCCAACAAAAATACAAAACTGTACAAGGAAAAGGTCGTAAGTCCAAAGACATCCAATTATCTCCCAAACGCGACGGAACTTTATCAAACAAAGTACAGGTATTGAAGCGGAATAAATAAACGAAGCATACTGCCTTTACCACCATAATAAAATCTTTAATACAGAAAGCGCTAGAATGTTTTTTCTTCCTCCTGAAAAATTTATTGAGAGGGACTTACGACCTTTTCCGACGGAGCAGACGATATGTGTGTATCGGCATAATCAAGATCCTCCCATTGTCGGTCAAAGGTCCAATTAATACCTCTTTTTTGGAACATAAATATAACATAATCTCATCCAAAGCTGCTGCAAATAAAAGGGGGAGAGGGGGCAACCTTGCTTAACTCCAGCTTTCGTATGGAAGGATTCGCTTGTGAGGCCGTACATTGATTTGATATTATTTATTATTTTCTGCGGCACCCCTTTTGCTGCTAGTGTTGCCCATGTAGCATCGCGGTTGATAGAGTCGAAAGCCTTTTTTGAAATCTACAAATATGAGATACAGTGGAGTTTTTAATTCTATGGATTGCTCTATTATTATGCGCAGTGTATTAATTTGATCTAAGCAGCTTCGGTTTGGTCGAAACCCTGCTTGTTCGTCACGCAGAGACTTCTCTATGCTCTGCAATCTATCATTTAGAAGGATGGACATTAATTTGTAAACTGTGTTTAAATGGTTATGCCTCTCCAGTTATCGCAGACAGTTAAATCATTTTTCTTTGGCAGTTTTATGATGGCTCCTTTCGACCATGTAGTTGGAAATTGCTCATTTGCCCAAATGTCTTTTACATAAGGTTCTAATATTTTTGCTGATGCGGTGGAATTTGTTTGGAGTAGTTCGGGGGGTATGCCGTCTTCTCCTGGTGATTTATTGCGCTTTAGTTTTAATATGGCGTCTCTTATCTCTTCTACGGTGGGCGTATTGTACATCTATCGAAACGTAAATGGGGTACTCACATTCAGATGAATAGGGAAATTTTCATTGTTGTCATGATCAATATTACTTATACGTTCGAAGTGTTGTTTCCATAGATGGATTTGATCCTCAGGATTAGTGAATATCTGTCCGTTGGAATCTTTTAGTCCTCAACTAGCTCGTACACTGTTGTTGCATAATCGGCCTACTAACTGGTGGACTTTCCTGGCATCGTTCGCTCCTGCTGCAGCCTCAGCTTCGATGGCTATGTTTTCGATATATTTTCTTTTATCGGTTCTGGCTGCTTTTTTAACCGCTTTTGCTATTATTTTGCATTACTGGTTGGTATTGACGTTTCCGAGTAGTTTTTCCTTTAGGATATTCCTTTCGTGTATTAATTTCCAGGTGTTGTCAGATATCCAGATTTTTCTTGCGTCTTTCTTCCTGTATCCTATTTCCTTTTCCGCGATTGTTTTCAACGCGTTCATTGTTTCCTCCCATGGTTTGTTGTTAGTGGGTATACATGTTTCTAGAAGTTCACTGACCATCTCTTTCTTCTGATTATTGTTATTAAGTATCTTCACATCGAGTTGCCTACCTATCTTCTTCGATTTTCGTTTATAGTTATGACGGAGCTTTATTTTAATCGTGTCAATTAAAAGTTCGTGGTCAGTGTCCATATCTGCTCCTCGTTTTGTGCGCACGTCCTGTAAGGAGCCTCTCCATTTGCGACTGATGCAAAGATGATCAATTTGGTTATGGGTTTGACTATTTGGGTATGTCCAAGTGTATTTGTGAATGTGTTTGTGAGGAAATATGGAACCACCAATTATGAGGTCGAATGTTTGGCAGAGTTCTATAAGACGATCACCGTTGTTGTTCTTTATGCCTAGGCTATGTTTTCCCATTACGTGCGTAATACCCTTATTTTCGGTTCCGATTTTAGCATTAAAATCTCCAATGAGCACAATTATGTCGCGATTAGGGATGTTTCGTAGTGTTGCGTTCAGTTGGTTGTAAAACTCGTCTTTTATTAAGGGGTCGGCATCCTCTATCGGAGCATAGCATTGTATAATGGAGACACATTTTTTGGCGTTGCTTCGGAATCTTGCAGTGATTCTGCGATCCGATATGGCAAGTCAGGAAATGAGAGATGTTCGATTTTGTTTTGAGATTACTAATCCGACCCCACTTTCGCCTCTAGTCTCCTTACCGCAGTACATGACAAGGTTCCCTTCTTCAGTTTTTAGTTCGTTACTTCCGTTCTATCGCATTTCACTGATACCTGTGATATCCAGTTTGAATTTAGCAATTTGAGCTTCTAATTGTGCTAGTATTGATGGTTCCCGGAGCGTCCTTACATTCCATTGAGCGATTCTTGTCCGTTTCCGTGTGCTTAAGGTCGTCATCATTATTTTGGTGTTGTTTTCTGTATTATTTGAAGTTTCAGTAATCGATTGAGTTTCGAGTAAGAGAGTGATTGGCCCTCTCTTCCCTATGAAGATGTTGGGGCTGCCAACTTGCAGGTGCCGTCCCACCTGTTCTAGTGTAAACATTTGTATAGCGAATCGTTTGATCCGCTGTACAGAAGCCGTAGATGTGGATCCCACAACGCCAACTGTTTTTCAAACGCAACCATACCAGCTTACTAAGCCTCTGCTTGACATTTGTACTAAGGGACCAGCTGCCGTCCCTTAGGCTATGTTTTGGTCACCCTCGGGTATTTTATTTCCCCGATGTCCGCCATAGATATCTATGATGAACGTTCCCCAATTCGCCAATGGGAGTGTGTGTAGGGTTATGTAACGTAACGCTATTTTAAAGGTTGTTAGTTGATTTTTATGAATAATTGAGACAAAGTATGTATTTACAATCAATAGAGATAGAGTTCACAAAATTTAAGATACAATTTTAAAATTTGGTACAGAGTAATATGTATTATGCATTAGTTCTTGGATATTTTGAATTGAAAATTAACCATATCAGACCACGTTCGGGTATTTTGTTATACATTTCCAACCAAATTCGCTCATAATTGCCATCTTGGTTTGTAATTTACGCAGAGAACTGCTGTTGTTTTCGCTGTTAGTATTCGAAGATCTTACCTTAATTTCTAAGAATATCAGCTGTAATACGGATTTTGGGATTCCTTTTGGTTGAAGTGGTTAAAATAGATCCACGTGTTAATGCATATCGAGATATCGCCCTCTAATTTCAATCCCATTTTTAAAAAGTTTTTAGTTGGACACACACAAATCACATAAATCTCTTAATGATATTTGGTATATTGTAATACGTGCATGCGCTAGTGCACATTGGACTTGGAATAAATATATCAGAAACCAATCGTCAAACTTATAGCCAAATCCTGACAAAATACTATAAGTCGAAAAAATCTGGAAGGTTCTCGTTTCGATATGTCGTTGATATAATGTCACAGAATAAGTGGTATTTATTTATTAGCTGTACGAGAAGAAGTTTTTGAACTCGATGACATTAACAACTTTTCTGCAGTAGGATTCCCTAACTCATTTATTGGTTACCAACAAAATTTGCTAAAATTAAAATGCTTATATTTTTGGTAGTTTATGAAATTCGTCGTTAGAACCCAAAATAAAGTTGTCACTATGTCCTACTGATAGCAGCAGTGTTGTCAACTTTTATTTGTTCATTCATAATTTTGGGTTTTAATTTTACCGATTTTTGTCGGTAACCAAAAAATGTGTTAGAGAATCTAACTACATGATACCGTTTTTGCTATTTATTGGAACTAGAATTCAAATATTTTGTAGAAAATATCTAATCAACAAGTACTCTGCCCACACCGACTAATCACTTGAGCCCAAAGTCAAGCAAGTATAAACGTATCAGTCGGCTTTGCCGCCTGTGCTAATTGAGACTTCTATCTGTAAACGGATTGAAAATCGACTTCAAACACAAAATATTTTTTCCCCAAAATTTGTTTTCTGGGAGTTTTCATAATTTTGTGGCCTTTTTGGACATATGAAATTAATGACAAACATATCGATTAACGATTGCAGAAGTATAATAAGAATAAAAGCTTATCTTTTTTCAATAAATTTGATTTGGAATAAAGCGCAAAAGGGTTTAACTTTTGTGGAGAATGTTTCTGAAGGAATGTGCCGACTTAGTACATTATGCAAGTGGATCTTATTATGAGAGACATTTCTTTCGATAGTAATCGCGCCCGCCCGTTTATTTTATTTGGTCACCGTAGGATTTATAGCTTCTATACCATATAAATTAGATATTAGCGCACAATTTCAGCGATAACTTTCAACTTTTGTGGTGGGTATACACTAGAGGTGGGCGCGTGTCGTGCCGTGAGTAGTGCGTGTTCGTGCCTTCCCGAAAATCGCCGTGTTTGTGCGTGTCGTGCCGGAATAAATTTTTGGCCGTGCGTGATCGTGTTTTTTTGTTCGACACGATTTTGCACGACACGAATAAATACGACCTGCACTATGTGTCACGATCGTGCTAAATTTTTGGGCTCCCTTAAGAAGTCGTGCAAGAGACCATACTAAACAAGAAAATCGAACAAGTATATAAAACCGACCAAAAAATTTGAAGTCTGGTACTTTTTGCCGTTTTGTTATGAAGAGGCCAGAGTATGAGTGAAAAAAAAACAAAAATATGATGTTTGTTTGCCATTTGCTTTGTTCATGAGAGAGAAGTAAATACAAAAACAACTCAGCGGGTTAACGCAATATATTGTCTTTGATATCAGTTGTTTATCTTGCTAAATTTGATATTGACGACAAGTTGAGGAATTCTGTATTTGTAACCGACAATGGTTTCAACGTTATTTTCGATTTAAACGTATATCTTGCGCTTGCCACAATTTGAACTTAGTTATGGATGATGTTATTGTAAAACACCCTCTTCCCGAATTGGGAAAACTGATTGACTGCTCAAAAAAGCTTGTACAATATTTTAAACAATCGGAGCTAAACAACAAATTGTCGAAAACATTAAAACAAGATATAAGAACACGTTGGAATTCACATATATTATGCTTGACAGCATATACCAAGTCCAGAATAAGATTAAGAGTATTTTGCTAGAAAAGAATGAGTTGAATCGTATATCTGACTTAAAGTTTTCAATGTTAGAACCTCTTTTGGCTTTTCTCAAAATTTTCAAAGAGTGTTCCGAAAAATTAAGCTCGGAAAAATACCCTACTATGCATATTTTTACCCTTTGGTCTGAAAAACTTTTTTTGCTCAATTGATACCAATTCATGAAAGATTAAAAAGCAAAAATTAAAGATTTGAAAGCAATGATTGTTTACATTGCTTAAACGCTTTGTACCAGCAATGGCACATCTTATAGGGACGTTTTTATTTCCGCCGTTTAAGGAGATGAATTTCTTATTAGAAGATAAAAGAAATGACGTAATAGCTAATGTAAAAGCAATGTTACTTGATATACATGGTGAGAACATAGAGTGTTCTAATGATGAGGAGGAAATTACAATGCCACATTAACACGAATTTTCAGAGTTTTTGGATCAAAATTTGGCAAAAAGACGAAAAGTTTCTCCAATTGATACAGAAATTGATACATATTTAGCGAGTGCCGTATCTAGCCAGACTGATGTTTTCAACTTTTGGAAACAGTCAAACCTAAAATATTTAAAACAATTAGCCAGGAAAATTTTGGCTATACCCGCAGTCTCAGCAACGAGCGAGAGATTTTTTTCCACATCTGGAAATATTCTCAACGAAAGACGAACTAGACTTTTGAGCTCTAACTTGGACAAAATAATGTTATTAAATAAGAACATGTAAATGTTTGTTTATAAGAAATTTTGCAATATGTATATTTTAGAACATATGAATTTTTTGAACAAATAAATGTACAACTATATCGATATATCTTTTCTTTAATTTCGTGCGTGAGTGTGCGTGTTCGTGCCTTCTCGAAAAACGCCGTGTTTGTGCGTGAAAGTGCATAAAATTTTTGGTCCGTGTTCGTGCATGTTCTTGCCTAATTTTTTAGGCACGCGCCCATCTCTAGTATACACGAAGGGGTGGGCCAATATAACTTAAGCTAAGTTTAAAAAACAACAGTTAATCCGTTTGAGAGATGTCATGTGATCCAGCCAGAAAGGCAGACTGGGCTTAATGACTGCAGATTGTCTGATCAGGATTCAAACAAATGTGGAGTCTAAAACCATAATTTCGATTAGGGACAGTTGTATCGTATGAAAGTGTATATAACCTGATTAGCCTAATGACTAAGGGCAAAATTACACCTATACAATACGAAAAATAGTTATGCTACATACAATAGGTATGCTACATATAGCAGATTTTAGAAGTATTTGACGCACAACAATAAGTTTTTCTTCATTATTATCTCCTACTTTTCATGTATGTATTCTAAAACTGAGCCTATGTAGGCTATATGTCTCTAGATCTATATTAATAAAAGAGTAAAGTGATTGACTGACTGACTGATTGATTCATCAACGCCCAGACGAAACGGCTGAAGGTAGAATCCTGAAATTTTGGATGTGGATCACTCTTGGGCCGAAGGGGTCTGATAAGGCTGGGTTTTTGGAAATTCGAACTGGAAGGGTACGAAAAGTACTAAAAGGTACTAAATATGGTACCGTTTGTATTTGGCGAACCGGTAGAGCTAGAACTTTGAAAATTGGAACGAAGGTCACTGATGGAGTGTAGTAAAGATGCTAAAGGGTTTTTAGAAATTCGAACTATAAGTGTACGAAAAGTACTAAAGTGTACTAAATTTGGTACCAATTTTGTAAACGGATAAAGGTTAAAGGTTGAAATTTGGTATGAGAATCAAGGTTAAAATGTACGGTTGACATAAGGAGGTGGTTTAGGAAAAGTGTACACATGTGTACGAAAAGTACTAAATGGTACTAAATTTGGTACAATTATGATTTGGGCGAACGGATAAAGCTGGTATCCTGAAATTTTGAATTAAGGCCACTGTTGGAGAATAGAATGGACGAAGTTTTGAAAATTCGTACTTATGGGTACGAAAAGTACTAAATGACACTAAATTTGGTACAATTATGATTTGGGCGAACTGGAGAGCTGGAATCCTGAAATTTTGAACCAAGGTTACTGTTGGAGAGTAAAATGGATGTAGGTTTAAAAATGCGTACTTATGGGTACGAAAAGTACTAAATGGTACTAAATTTTGTACAATTTGGATTGAACGGATAGACCTGGAATCCTGAAATTTTGAATTAATGCTACAGTTGGAGGGTAGAAAGGAAGTAGTTTTGAAAATTCGTACTTATGGGTACGAAAAGTACTAAATGGTACTAAATTTGGTACAATTACGATTTGGCGAACGAATAGAGCTTGAATCCTGAAATTTGAATTAGAGAGTAGAATGGAAGCAGTTTTGAAAATTCGTACTTATGGGTACGACAAGTACTAAATTTGGTACAATTACGATTTGGGAGAACGGATGGAGCTGGAATCCAGAAATTTTGAACTAAGGCTACTGTTGGAGAGTAGAACGTTGGGTATTTGGGGGAACGGAATTTGGTAAGACTACGGTTGGAGTGTAGGATTGAGACATGGAGGTAGTTTTTGAAATTCGTACTTATGGGCACGAAATATACCAAATGGTAGAATTTAAATGGCGTTGGAATCCTGTTTTTTTTGGAATTAAGGTTACTGGTGAAGTGAAGGATTGAGGTAGTTTTGGAAAATCGTACTTATGGGTACGAAGAGTACTTAATGGCACTCAATTTGTTGTTGGGCGTGGGGACAGTGCTGGAATCTGTATTTTTGGATTTAGTGTGAGTATTGGTGTGCAATGTTGGTCTTGCTGTTAACATGTATGTGTGTGATACGGCTGATCTTTCTGAAAATCGAACTAAAGCGGTACGAACAGTTCTAAAATAACAATAAATCTATATTAATAAAAGAGTAGAGTGACTGATTCACTGACTGACTGACTGACTGACTGACTGATTGATTCATCAACGCCCAGACGAAACGGCTGAAGCTAGAATCATGAAATTTTGGGTGAGGGTCACTCTTGGTCCGAAGGTGACAGATAAGGCTTGGTTTTTGGAAATTCGTACTAGAACGGTACGAAAAGTACCAAAAGGTACTAAATATGGTACCATTAGTATTAGCCAAACGCGAAGAGCTAGAATTCTGAAATTTGGAATGAGGGTCGCTGATGAAAAGATAGAAAGGTATACCAAAGGGTTTTTGGAAATTCGGACTATAAGTGTACGAAAAGTGCTAAAAGTTACCAAATTTAGTACCATTTGGTATTATGTGAACGGATAGAGCTATAATCTTGAAATTTGGAATAAAAATCAAGGTTTAGAAGATGTGTTGATACAAGGCGGTGGTTTTGGAAATGTGTACTCTTGTGTGCGAAAAGTACTAAATGGTACTAAATTTGGTACAATTTGCATTTGGGCGAACCGGTAGAGCTAGAACTCTGAAATTTGGAATGAGGGTCACTGATGGAAAGATAAAAAGGTGTACCAAAGGGTTTTTGGAAATTCGGACTACAAGTCTACGAAAAGTACTAAAACGTACTAAATTTAGTACTATTTCGTATTATGGGAAAGAATAGAGGTAAAATCTTCAAATTTGGAATGTAAATCAAGGTCTGGAAGATGTGTTGATATATGGTTTTGGGAATGTGCATTCATGTGTACGAATAGTACTAAATGGTACTAAATTTGGTACACTTTGAATTTGGCGAACCGATACGGTTAGAATTCTAAAATTTGGAATTTCTATTACTGTTGGAGTGTAGGTGTGAGATATGGAAGTAGTTTTCGAAATTCGTACATATGAGTACGAAAAGTACTAAATAGTACCAACTAAGGTACATTTTGAACAGATGGAGCTGGAATCCTGCAATTTAGAATTAGGATTACTGTAGAAGTGTAGTATAAAGGTATTTTGGAACTTCGTACTTTTGGGTACGAAAAGTACTAAATGGTACCAAATTTGGTACAATTTGGAATAGAGTGATCGGATAAAGGTGGAATCTTGAGATTTGGAATTAAGATTACTATTGGAGTGAATGATTGAGGTAGTTTTGAAAATTTATGGTTATGGGTACGAAAAGTACTAAATGGTATCAAACCTGGTACAATTTGGATATGAGTGATCGGATAGAGTTGGAATAGTGAAATTTTGAACTAAGATTATTGTTGGACTGTAGCATTGTGAAAGTTTAAGAAATTCGTACTTTTGGGTACGAAAAGTACTAAATGGTACTAACCTTGGTACAACTTGGATTTGGCGTAACGGATACAGCTGGAATCCTAAGATTTGGAATTAAGAGTACTGTTGAGTTGTAGGATTGAGGTAGTTTTGAAAATTTTTGGTTATGGGTACGAAAAGTACTGGACGGTACTAAATCTGGTACAATTTGGACTTGGGTGAACAGATAAAGCAGGATATCTTAGATATAAAATAAAAATACTGTTGGAATGTAGGATTACAGATGTTTTAAAAATTTGTACTTAGGGGTACAAAATGTACTAAATTGGAGGATCGGGTAGAGATGGAATTCTGAAATTTGGCTTTGAGATTATTATTGGAGTGTAGGATTGAAGAAGTTTTCGAAATTCATACTTAGGGGTACGAAGAGTATTTTATGGTACTAAATTTGGTACAACTTTGGGTTGGGATTGTTGGAGTGTATGATTGAGGAAATATTGGAAATTCGTATTTATGGATACGAAGTATAGTACTCTGCGGCACTAAATTTTGCACATTTTGGGTTTGGGTGAACAGATAGAGCATGAATCCTGAGATATGGGTTCAAGATTACTGTTGGAGTGTAGAAGTAAAATAGTATTTGAAATTCGTACTTATGGATACGTAAAGAAATAAATGATACTACATTTGATACAATTTTAATTTGGGTAGGAAACCTGAGATACTGAATTAAGATGACTGTTGGAGTGTAAAATTGAAGAAGTTTTCGAACTGTGGTAAAAAATATGGTACAATTTGAATATGGGTGGTCTTGGATTTGGTACATCTTGGATTTGGAGATACGGAGTGCGCTGGATTCCAGAAGTACAAAATTTATATTATTGTTGGAGTGAAGTATTAAGATATAGAGGTAATTTTGGGTATTTGCTTTTGTTATTTGGTAAATATAGACCTTTATTCCGGATTTTGGTATTAAGATCACTGTTAGTGTGAAAAATAAAAAAACACAGACTTTCGAATAATGTGCTGGTGTGATGGTTGAGATATAGGGATTGGTTTAGAAACATGTACACTATGCACCTAAGTATTCAAAAAGTACTAAATCGTACTAAATTTAATATTGTGTGTATACACATGTTTGAAACATCTGATTCACAGGTTTTGGGGAACTGTACAGAATTAGCAACAATTTGTTACTGAGCAGAGATGTTCACTTGGACTTCTGATATTAAGTACATATTAATAAGAGTTACTGTTTGGTGCGGACAAAGGTATGAGGTTTTTAAAAATGTATTTACGTATGCAAAAAACTTAATATAATTATTTTTTAATATCAATTATTAGATTTCGGTTAACTGAAAGGGCTGGAAATAAAAATTGTTGATTGGTTGTACGATTAATATGGAGAGGTATTTTTTCAAACTTGGGCCTGTGTGAATGCAAATATTACATTTTGTACCATTCCGATTTTGAGCTAGAATGTTTAATTTTTGTATTGAGGCCTGTGCTACTGTGGTTTTACAAACATACGAAAGTAATAAAGTGTACAAAATATGCTGGAATTCTAAAATTAGATGTTAGGCTTGAGATATGAAGGTGGATGGAGCCATAAGCACACCTCACACACCTGCTAAAAGTGTACGATATGTACTAAATTATTTACCCATGTACTAAATTCATGGGTAAAGCTCTAATACCAAGAATAATATAGGTATAATAATATTTGTTCCACTAACATCCCTGGCGGGACAAGGGAGTATACATTTTATTTGAACGAAGTATTGGACACATGATTTGTATACATATTCTTACCGGGGTCGAAAACACTTATAGCGAGTACTTGCAAACTGATTAACAAACTTAACATATTCTCTGTTATACGGTGGGGTTATAAGAATAGTAAATAGAAACAATACCATGAGAATTAACGATTCGTGAAAAAAAAAACAAATGTCTACACCTTGATAACAAAAATCTACAGACATATAATACGAACTTTTCAAATTCGTTTTTTTGCCCCAAAACGTCATATATGTGAACGTTTACATATGCGACGTTTTAATACCAAAGAAAGATTATAATAGAATCAAATCTAAATGTAAGTGTGTAAAATTTGGTGTTATAAAAAGTGTTATACTTTATACCGACATCTATCTATATATATAAAAGAGCAGTGAGGTGAGGTATTCACTGACTGACTGATTGACTGACTGACTGATTCATCAGCGCCCAGACGAAACCGCTGAAGCTAGAAAGTTGAAATTTTGGGTGTAGGTTGCTGTTGGTGTGTAGGGGTGAGATAAGGCTGGGTTTTTGGAAATTCGACCTAGAAGTGTACGAAAAGTAGTAAAAGGTACTAAATATGGTACCCTTTGTATTAGGCAAACGGTAAGAGCTAGAATTCTTAAATTTGGAATGAGGGTCACTGATGGAGAGTTAGAAAGATGTACCAAAGGGTTATTGGAAATTCGAACTATAAGTGTACGAAAAGTACTAAAATTTAAAAAATTTAGTACCAATTGTATATTTTGAACGGATATAGCTAGAACCATGGAATTTGGTATGGAAATCAAGGTTGGGAAGTGGCGTTGATGTAATTAAATGGTTTTGGAAATCGTACTAATGTGTACGAAAAGTACTAAATGGTACTAAATTAAGTACAACTTGGATTTGGGTGAACGGATAGAGCTGGAATCCTGAAATTTAGAATGAGGGCCACTGATGAAGAGTAACAATGAAAGGTTTTTGGAAATTCGAATTATTAGGGTACGAAATGGTACTAAATTTAGTACAATTAGAAATTGGGCGAACGGATTGAGTTGGAATCCTGAAATTTGCAATGAGGGTCACTAATGGTCGAACTATATGTGCACGAAAAGTACTAAATGGTACCAAATTTAGTACAATTTGGATTTGGGTGAACGGATAGAGCTGGAATCCTGAAATTTGGAATGAGGGTTACTGATGAAAAGTAACAATGAAAGGTTTTTGGAAATTCGAACTATAAGTGCACGAAAAGTAGTAAATGATACTAATTGTAGTACAATTTGGATTTGGGTGAACGGATAGAGCTGGAATCCTGAAATTTTGAATGAGGGCCACTGATGAAGAGTAACAATGAAAGCTTTTTGGAAATTCGAACTATAAGGGTACGAAAAGTACGAAATGGTACTAAATTCAGTACAATTTTAATTTTGGTGAATGGATTGAGTTGGAATCCTAAAATTTGGAATGAGGGTCACAAATGGAAAGTAACAAAGTAACTATAAGAAAGTAACTATAAGTATACGAAACGGATTTGGGTGAACGGATAGAGGTGGAATCCTGAAATTTGGAATTAAGATTACTGTTGGAATCTAGAATTGAGATATGGAGGTAGCTTTGGAAAATCGTACTAATGTGAACGAAGCAGTGCTAAATGGTACTAAATTCGATACAATTTGTATTTGCGTGAAAAGATTACTGTTGGAGTGTAGGATTGAGTTAGTTTTGGAAATGCGTACTTATGGAAAAGTGCTAAATTGATCTGCAATCTAGATATATGAAAGTAGTTATTGGAAAGTCGTGTACGAAAAGTGCTAAGTGGTACAACATTTAGTACATTTTTGTATTTACTATATGGTATAGAATTTTGTTCAATTTGTGATCTTGTAAAGGGGTAGAACTGGAATTTTGAAATTCGGTATTAGATTAGAAATTGGTGTTTAGAGAGGAGGTTGAAAGGAGGTTTTGAAAGTGCTTACTTATTTATACAAAAAGTACTAAATAGTATTATAATTGGTTTCAGAGGAACAGATAAAGCTGGAAAAGTGAATTGCGGTTGGTATTTATGTTGAATATTAGAAGTAATTTTTGTACGAAAAGTTTGGTAACATGTTGGTACCAAAACCATTTTGGTTTTGTGTAAACGGCTAAAGTGAAAAATACATACATAATATAGGGGAACAAAAAGTACTAAATGGTACTAAATTTGGGTTGGGTGTAGGAACAAAGCTTGGATTATATAAATTGGACAAAAAACTACGAAATGGAAAAATATTTGTTAAGAAGATCATTCTGATATTTGAGATAAAGTTCGGAGTTTGAAAAATTGTACTGAATATTGTTCTATTGATTTTATGCTAACGCGAAGGTGTTTCTAAATAATGTATGTTTTTTTTTTTTGCTTTTTTAAGTTGTTTTGAAAACGTGGTTCAATGCGATAATTTTGTTAACTAGAAGGTTATTAATCCCTGATAATAAAAAGGCTTAAATTGAAATGCATCAAAAAATGTACCGTTATATACGGTTAACATACCCGTGCACATTAAGTAAAATTTTTTGTAAAATAGTTTTTTTCTAACATTTCTTGCCACAAATTCCGAATTTCGGCCGGAAAATGTGCATAAAATCTTCAAAATACCCTAAGTCTTCAAAAGATCTCTTCTAATAAAAGTGGATTGAAGTAGATATTTTTTAAATGAAACTTTTGTATCCTCTTAGTATACAAGGTCCAAATTTAAAGAAAATTTGGCAATATAGATTTGTTCTATTTTTAAAATACACTAAGTCGAGGGGTACCGTTATATGGTGATATACGAATTTTTGTGGCCATTTTGAATTCCGAAAATTAGGTTCGTAGAATTTTCGGTATTCGTAGAATTTTTGGGTTCTTGGTGAAACCGCTGAAGCTAGAAGCTTGAATTGAGATAAAGTTTAGTGTTTGGAAACTCGTACTGGGAGGGAATGCTGTGTTAGTGAAGGGGTAAAACCAGAAGTCAAGTCTGAAATAAGTAATATGAGTAGCTGTTGGTGTATATCTGTGATATGAGGTCGTAGTTTTGGTAATTCGAAATAAAAAATATTGTAGGTGTGCGATACGGCAGATATTTTTTTTTTTTGGAAATTCCAACTACAGTATATAGTATTAAAAGGAATTAAATCAATTAAATGATGATATTAAAAATAGGTTTTAGTACAACAGAATCGCCAGTGTTCACCTCTTCCATATTAAATATTGTTCATATATATATTTTTCCCTTTCCGCATACGAAGTAGCGGGCATTTGCTAGTATTGATTAAAATTGGTATAAGTACAATAAAATATTCAGTGTATATTGTTTATTTGTTTTGAATATCCTTTCCGCATACGAAGTAGCGGGCAGTTTGCTAGTATACAATAAAAGTGATTAAAATAACGTCTAAAAATAATTAAAACCCTAACGCATTTTTTTTGGCGAAAAGCGAAAAATATGAAGCAATTAATGGTCTGGTTTTCTAAGACGATTCTAATACAAAATGGTTCGAACTACTACCAAACTTCAGTTGAACAATATTTTGGTAGTAACTCGAACGAATTTGAATTCGAATCGTCTTAGAGAAACAGGCCATAAAGGGGAGTACACACTATCATTCAAAACTGACAGTCAACGTACTTTTAGGACAATTTTCCGGCAAATAAGAAATTTTATTTAGCTAAAAATTTTTGAAATACATTATATATGGCATTATTTAGAGATTACAAAAGAAAAATTTCAGTTAGGCTTTGATATTAACGAAATAGACCTCGATGACTGTCAGTTTTGCTTGTCAATGTGTACTATACTTAAGTCAAACAGAGACGACAGAATTAGAAAAGATAAGTATTTTTTAAAAAGTTCATTGGAATAATTCATTAATCTGCTGAGAAACTGAAATAGTTTGCCTCAAATAGAGGCATCGGATTTCAAGAAACCGATAAAATGAAGATCCTAAAAACCGAAGGGAAACTGTGAATAGTTATTTTTGCAACGTCTACCATACACAAATTGTACTATTTTTCTAAAGATGGACATAAGTTGGTTTATATTATTCCCGATGGTACCCAATACTACTTCAATACCATAATCTGAACAACAAATTTGTCAAAAGTAATTTCTAAAAACCCTTGATATATGGTAAATTTTTCAATTTTCAGTTCACGCAGTTCCATTCTCACAGTATTGAACCCGTAATATTTTTTTGGATACAGGATACCATAAACCTCAAAAATGACATAGCAAATATAGATTATATTCATTACGGAACTTCGAATTCGTTTATTTGTTGATACTGAACGATATGACATAAAGAAGTAAATCAAAATAAGTTGAAAATTTCAAACAATTTGAAAATATTTCTTACAAAACTTGTAAATGAAGTACATTTTCAGTACACTACACACAAGTACACTTCAAAACCATATTTCATTAAAGATCTCCAAAATAAAAAAAAAAAAATATTTATGAGAAACAAAAAGGTAATTACTTGTTAAAGTATCTCAAAAAATTTTGTTCGACCAAACCTTTTCGAGGGGGCCCCCTGGGCTTACTTACTTACCACTTTTTCATTTTTTTATTTGAGTTGTATTGGCGATGCACTTAAATGCGTTTCAACAAAATTGGCCTGTATTATTAGACGTAACATAGCCATAACGCCATAACGCCATAACCATAGAAAACCAAACCCCAATTGGTTTCTTATGGTCATGGCTATGGCATTATAATATGTTACTACTAATCGAATACATTGATTTCCATAGGATTGGTTGAATCTGCTTATTGATATGGAAAACATGAAAACATTCAGAGCAAAGGCGCTAAGCTATCCCAATTTTACTATTTTGAATTTTACCAGTCAAAAGCTAATGCACAGGGGTAGTGGAGTAGGGTATCACTTAGTCGGTCCCGACCCGACTATAGCCTTGGCTCACTTGTTTAAATTAGATTACATAATTTAGCGATTTGGATTATCCGTGGTCGAACAATTTTTGCACCTAAAATTGTGGACAGACTAGGAAACTACTTATTCCATTTTGGTTAAGAATATTTTTTGGTGGAGGGTATAAAAAGTTCGACCGAACCAAAAGACTTTTTACATGCTTTTTTATTGTTTCTTTATATATTTTCTTTGCAGTTATGACTTAATGTACTCCTGTTGGAATAGTACGCCAAATGAAAGACCAACTTTCAGTGAAATCATAAAAAAATTGAATGCAATGCTGAATGAACAGCAGCAAACTGCTGAACCACAACCATCGACCACCTATCCTACAAAGTTTTCAGTTAATGAAAACCTCGTCTTTATGGATGATAGCGACAAAAGAGATAATAATGATGACAACTCCTCCAGACAGAAGCATGAGGATAATGCAGATGAAACACATAGAAGGGAGAGGTAAGTAAAGAGAGTATAAGAGGACTACGACATTAACTAATAAAAACCCAGAAAAAAGTGGGGTATCGATGTTGAAAATTCGAGGGCAATCAAATGGTGCAGCACAGAAGTACTCAGAAGTATTTTTGAATTTGAATTGAATTTAAAACATTTTGCAAGGGAGTTAGACGCGAAAAAACATAGAGACACGAAAAGTCCTATATATAACCCTATTATAGATATTGCAATGGAATATAGGGTTATAGCCCAGCCAAAATGACATAAGCTGAAACAAACTGAATTGTGCTGCAGAGGTTGAGTTTGTCGTTAGAAAAGGGACCATCGATCCCATTTGTGCAAAACAATTCTTGTCGTTCAACACCAATCCAGTTTAAGGCCACTTCTCGGATTATGTTGAAATTTTAATAGCGTAGGTAGTCGATCTTAACTACAACATCATATTTTTTGCCCCAGCAAGCCAATACTTCTTAAGATATGGGTCCCGAAATGTCCTAATATTAAGGGTCGCTCCTACATACACCTCTAGCACTAAAGTAATATCCGTTACAAAGCTATAATTTAATTCTTCGTACTTCTATCGAAAATGACCCGAATATTCCAAAAAACGCCCATCCTCATCCTGGCAATATTAGAAGGATTATGGTTTTTACCCTGTAAGCTTTCAAAACTTATTTTGTTACCTACGAAAATACTATTTATGTTTATTATATCCTCCACCGTAGTACGGAGGTATATTAAGTTTGTTTTCCGTTTGTAACGCATTGAAATAATCATTTGCGACCCTATTAAGTTTAAATATTCCTTGGTATAGCCCTTTTGCTACATTTTTTCCCAGCAGTCACGAAACTTCTCCGCCAAAAATTGTCAATACAGGTTTTGGTGTAGACCCCATATAACGGCATCTCCCGCTTTTAGCTATATTGAGGGTTTGAGCTAAATTTTTTGACCGAACTACCTCTTATTTGACATTTGATGTTTCCAGTGGTCAAAAAACTTCTCTATCAAAAATTGTGAACACAGGTCTTTGTTTTGGAATAGCCCCCATATAAAGGTTCCTCCGGATTTTCGTTATTTTTAAGTTTTTTTTTTTTAACCGAACTAGCGGTAATTTGACGTTTGAGGCTCCCAGTGGCCACAAAACTATTCAACATAGGTCCATATTTCGGTATAGCCATGTTTAGGTACAGTCCCCATACAACGGTACCACCCAATTGTCGGTATTTTGAGAGTTTTAGCTACAATTTTTAACCGAACTAGCTGTAATTTGACATTTGAGGTTTTCAGTGGCCACGAAATTGCTCTACCTAAAATCGGCAATATAGGTCCATGTTTTGGTATAGCCACCATATAACGGTACTCCCGATTTTTGCTATTTTGAGGATTTTAACTGAACTAGCTGTAATTTGACATTTAAATTTCTCAGTGGCCACGAAGCTTCTCCACCAAAAATCGTCAACATAGGTACATGTTTTTGTATAGCCCCCAAATAACGGTACCTCCCGATTTTCGGTATTTTGAGGATTTTAGCTACAATTTTTAACCGAACTAGCTGTAATTTGACATTTGAGGTTTTCAGTGGCCACGAAACTTCTCTACGAAAAATCAGCAGTATAGGTTTATGTTTTGGTATAGCCCCCATATAACGGTACCACCCGATTTTCGCTATTTTTAAAATTTTAGCTACAATTATTGACCGAACTACCTGTAATTTGACTTTTAAGATTTTTAGAGGTCACAAAATATCTCAACCAAAAACCGTTAACATAGGTCCATGTTTTGGTATAGCGCCCATATAACGGAACCTCCCGATTTTCGGTATTTGGAGGATCTTAGCTAAATTTTTTGACCTAACCACCTGTAATTTGACATTTGAGGTTCTCAGAGGCCACAAAATATGTCAACCAACAATCGTCTATATAGGTCCATATTTTGGTATAGCCCCCATATAACGGTACCTTCCGATTTTCGGTATTTTGTGGGTTTTAGCAACATTTTTTGACTGAACTAACTGTTAATTGACGTTTTAAATTCCCAGAGGTCACAAATTATCTTCACCAAAAATTGTCAAATTGAGTCCATGTTTTGGTATAGCACCCATATAACGCTACCTCCCGATTTTCGGTATTTTGGGGGTTTTAGCTACAATTTTTAACCGAACTAACCACCTGTAATTTGACATTTGAGGTTTTCAGTAGTCACGAAACTTTTCTACCAAAAATCGGCAATATAGGTCTATGTTTAGATACAGCCCCCATATAACGGTATCCCCCGATTTTCGGTATTTTAAGATTTTTTCTACAATTATCCGAACGAGCTATAGTTTTACATTTAACTGTTACCAGTGGTTACGAAACTTCTCTATCAAAAATCGTCCACATAGTGGTCACAAAACTTCTCTACCAAAAATCGTCAACATGGGTCCATGTTTTGGTACAGCCACCATATAACGGTAACTCCCGCTTTTAGATATATTGAGGGTTTGAGATACATTTTTGACTGCAGTCACGAAACTTATCCACCAAAAATTGTTAATATAGGTCTATGTTTTGGTTAAAATCGTCATATAGCAATACCTCCCGATTTTAGGAAATTGTAGATTTGAGGTCCAATATAGGTCCATTGATTCAGCCCCATATAGTGGTACCTCCCCATTTTAGGTATTTGGAGAATTTAACTACAGTTATTTGATAATTGAGATTCCCAGTGGTCACAAAACTTCTCCACCAACAATTTTACGATGTGTAAATTTTCGCCCAATTCGGATGCTCAATTCGCAAGTTATTGCGCTCATCAGAAAAAAATGTTCGTGCGCATATTTTAGTCCTTTATCTGGTTCCGGTTCCTCTGTGCTCAGATTCAAAGCTTATGCAGCATGGACTGGCTGCGCCCATAAAAAAATCAGGAAACAGCTGAGAGGGATTAGCTGGACAGCAAAACAAAAGTAGCGTGTCGTGATATCCTAATCCGTATGCAGGGTAGCATTGGATGCCATCAATTCAGGCCCGATTCGACTTCTTATTTCTGAATTCTACAACCGACTGGCATACGTGGTGTCGAAGGCCTTCGATATGTTAAGATATGTGTGGATATGGCGTGTAATGCTGTTGTGGTGCTGTACATTTTCGGGAATCTATGCCGATGTGCCTCTAGAATCATCGCTACTGGTGACAAAAGGTCTGTACGATTCACCTCTGCTGGCATCCTTGTCTGGCTTCAGTAGCGGGACCATCCTTTCCAGGCTTCTGATACAACATGGATGGCTAACGATAGATTGAGGACACTTGTTAAATACTCAACCCCAGGTTCATCCAGTTGCTTAAGCATTACCATTGATATTCCGCGTGGGCGGAATGCTTTGGACACTCCTATCACTCTCTGGGTGCTCTATAAACTGTTGGTTAAAATAATAGGCGCTCCTCCTTGGGTCAGTTACTGTCAAGCCGTTCTGTCACACTTCATTCCCGGATTCGAGAGTGATTTAACCGTTGCCCACAATTTACTTAATCCTGAACCAATGTTGCATTGATTTAGGTGGTGTGGCCACGTTTTCCACTTTTATTCTCCTAGTAGGCAACTGTTGACTTCAAGAGTAAGTTTCCTAACTCTCGTTTTTTCAGGGTTCGTAACGAACCTCATCACATTCCGTCGCTAGTCCCGTCGACGCTACTGGGAAATTATAAATCGGGTATTCGACCAGCAGGTATGTAACGAATGGCTGCAGCTGTAATGATGTCCCGGAAAATTCTTTCAGCTACCCGAGGATCTGAGGAAATGTGCAGCTCTCTGAAGCGGTGATTGGTTCCATGGTTCTGAAAAGTACGGCGGTCAGAGGTTATGAAGTCGGGCTATCAGAGGTTATGAAATCGGAAACGATGTTCGTAGGAGGTCTCAACCAAAGGATATAACGGGTTACCAGAACACGTAATTTATCACACGGGGTGCCACAATGGTTATGTCTGGCGAGCTGTGGCAATCTCCTCTTATCATCGTAACAGTGTCTTCGTTCACCGTGTAAAATGTGGAAAACGATGTACTGCTCTGGTAATTGCTAAAGCTCACTATTAGCATTGAAGTCCCCTAGCACCAAACGGTTATCGCCTAAAAGCAAACTAATATAATGCAGCTCTACTTCGGCAATTCCACACTTTACTGACTGGTTTATGAGGAAGGCAAATACTCCTCCTTCGCTTCTTGTATGGTTAGCTTTGTTTCCTGAATAGCTGCGACCATGATGTTTTCGCTGCACAGCACTGACCGCCGTGGGATTGTGTTCAACAGTTATTTTAGTTGGTGCCGGCAGGGATGTTTAGAGCCCTTGGTCCATTATCACAGAAAGTATGGACTTACCTCTGAAAAAATTGTATCGTCGTAATAGAGGCCGCGAGGACATCGTGTTGCAAAAAATTTCAAACCGATCCGAGATTGAAGTTACCCGAAGGAGTGGACCAATATACTTTTATTTCGAATCGGATCTATGTCTGAAATGAATATTACTACGATCAAAAAGTTTGGACCAAATTGGTTGGTCTTTTCGAGAGTTATCGTCCAAACATAGTAATTTCGACAAGTAAAAAAGTATCAGTCGGCTTTGCCGGCAGAGATGTACCCTCAGCCTCGGGGAAAGTTTTTGCAGTTTCTGAAACTACAATGTTCACAAATGAGAAAAAAACAAGAAAACAAAAAAATCGCCGGAGGAATTTTCAAATAAATCGCGGTCAAAGTTCACATTTTTAGGGTTTTTTTGAGATTTTAAGATTTTGCTTGGAAACCACGGGCTCTAATTGGGACAATGTACTAACTGTATGGCCGCCTATAAAACAATGTCATGCAGGGTGTATCTTAACTAACTTTGAACGAAAAAAGCTTACACCTGGGAAGTTTTCGCGGATTCTGAAACAGCAATGTTCATAGATGAGAAAAATCCAAAAACAAGAAAAAATTGCTGGAGGAAATTTTAAATAAATCGACGTCAAAGTTCACATTTTTAGGTTTATTTTAGGTCTTCGCGATTTTGCTTGGAAACCCGAAATCCTATCGAAATGGGGCTAACGAAAATTTTGTAGCTGTGAAAATTCTCCAGGGGTTTGACCGTTATGATTCGTTCCTAGGTTTTACCATTTTTGAGATATAGAAGTTCAGGTCACATTTTTAAGGTTTTTGTTATGTTTTCACGATTTGCTTGAAAACGGTAAGTCTTATCGAAATGCGACTAGAGAAAATCTTATAGCAGTGAAAATTCTCTATAAGATTGGTTTTCGTAATTTTTTCCTAGGTTGTACCATTTTTGAGATATATAAGTTTAAGTTGGGAAATTGCAGTCATGACCTTGTTTTATAAGGAGACGATACAGTCAGTAAATTATCAAAATTTGAACTTCAATATCTCAAAAATGGTAGTACTTACGAAAACATCATAAAGGACAATATTGTAGACAATTTTCACTACTAAAAAATTTTCTATAATCCCATTTCGATGGGGCTTACGATTTCCAAGCAAAATCGTGAAAACCTAAGAAAACCCAAAAATGTAAACTTTGACAGCGAGTTATATGAAAATCCCTCCGGCGATTTTTTGTTTTTTTTTTTTGATTTTTTCTCTTCTATGAACACTGTAGTTTCAGAAACCGCAAAAACTTCCCAGGTGTAAGCACCTTTCATTTAAATTTAGTTAAGGCGCACCGTGAATATCTCTGGAAATATGTTTCCGAAAAAGTGGTAGAAATATTACGATGTGCAAACTATGGACCAACTCGGTTACTACCTTCGAGAGTTATCGTGGGCACAATTTTAGCGAACAATTTTGAACGTTTGTGGGGAGGTACCCGAAGGAAGGGGCCGATATGACCTATCTTCGAACTTAAACAAAGTTTGGAAAAATATTACGAAAGCCATATTTTGGACCCAAATGGGTGATGCATTCGAGAGTTATCGTGCGCTTCAGCCAGACAGACGGACGGACATGGCTAAATCGACTCCAAGTCGTCTGAAACGGATTTCGTCCAAACATACTTGGGGTCTAAAAACATTATTTCGTTGTGGCACTTGTATGTAGGTGGGTGCCACCGTGGTGCAATGGTATGCACACCCGCCTTGCACGCAGAAGGTCAGTGGTTCGATTCCCCGGCCAGGCAACATCAAAAATTTTTCAACGGTGGCAAAATACCCCTCAGTAATGTTGGCGACATTTCCTGAGTATATCAGCCTTGAAAAACTTCTCTACAAGTGGTGTCTTAAGGCACGCCGTTCGGACTCGGCGATAAACAGTAGGTCCCATATCATTGAGCTAATATGAATCGGGGTGCACTCATTGATATGAGAGAAGTCTCCCTTGTCCCGTATGGGATGTTGTGGAACAAAAAAAAAAAAAAAAAAAAAAAAAAAACTTGTATGTAGGTCACATTGTCGACATGCATTTTTGTTGTTTTTTTTTACGTTTTCCTTTTTATAAAAACGTTTTATGAGACGAGCAAATTTGATCCATGTTAATGTAATCATTTATACAATTTTTGTGCCGACTTTGTTGGGATTTTCAATTAACTCTTGTTTGCCATTTCTCTATTTGCAAAAAAATCTTTCACAATTGAGTGTATTGTATATTTTTCATTGTTTATTTTTCTTATTTTTTCAGCCCCATACAACAATTATGCAATGATGATTCCTATTTGAATCCTCTGTAAATTGGCAGAATAAAGAGAGAGAAAACATAAAGGAACGACATAACAACTTCTGATACCAAATGGCATTTAAAAGAATTATGATGATTATGAAGACTTGTATAAAAAAGTTGCAATAAATCTTCCTGTTTATTTCCTTCGTTTTTGCATGTTCATATCTTACGGAATACATAGACGCCGGACGTTGTGCCTCTGACAACTCTAAAGAGACATCTTTTTACTATTCGAATCGAATTGCCTGGATGTGCGGGTGTAAATAAGTAAATATTATTAGTGTATATGTATACGTGCTTACTATTCTATATATATGTACATCTTTATATTACAAAGTGGTTTTTATGTATATTTAACTATTAAGTGTATGTATTTTAATCCGTATTTGTATGTATGTATGTATGTACAATGTACTTTGAAAGATTCAAATCAAACAAAAACGTTGAATAATTTACATATCCAATGTTTGTTTTTAGTCAATAAGTAATTATTTTAAAATCACCTGTAAATAATTTATAATTAAATAGCATTTTAATTGTTGTAAGTAGTTAAGTATATATGATGTATGTATCGTTTTGTGTACTTGTTCTAGGAAACTCATGGCAAAGCCAAGAAATATAAAAAGACTTTAAACAATTTTAACCATGGCATATTCTTACTAATGTAAAAAGGGTAAGTACGTAAAGTTTTCTTGGAAACATATTCGAAAATATGAAACTGAAATTAAAAAAAAAAAAACAATAATTAAACAAATTAAGTTAAGTTTTATTTATAAATGCACTTAAAACTAGAAAATAGTTTTTCGCTTAGCCTCATTAAGTATATTCTTCTTTATGATGGAATATCTCAAATGAAAAGCTTGTCGTTTCATTTTGTCATTTCATTTATTTGTGAGATTCCATCATAAAGATGTCCTCAAACAGCGTGGGTTAGTGCTTTTGTAGGCTTTTGATAAATCAAGCGCCACCATCATCCACATGTGTGGAGAGGTTCCATCATAAAGAATATACTTTTTGAGGCTAAGCAAAAAATTATTTTCCAGTTTTCAGTGCATTTATAAATAAAACACTGTTACTTAATTTTTATACCCTCAGCATTTATGCTAACGAGGGTATATACACTTTCATACTGGCAAATTGTGCTTCATCGAAAAGTCTATTTAGACGAACCCCGTTTCAGGCAATTTTGAGTCGATTTAACAATGTCCGTCCGTCTGTCTGTCTGGAGCGCACGATAACTCTCGACTGAATCAACCGATTCGGTCCAAAATTTGGCTTTCGTAATATTTTGTCCAAACTTAGTATAAGTTCGAAGATAAGCCATATCGGTCCACACCTTCATGTACCTCCCACACAAAAGTTCAAAAATGTTCGGAAAAATTGTGCGCACGATAACTTCTTGAAGGGAGCGACCGATTTGGTCCATACTTTACACATCCTAATACATCTGCCATATGTATATCAGGTTTGAATATGGACTATATTTATCCACTCATTCGGGTACCTCCCACACAAAATTTTGGATGAATTCACTTTAAGACCTGCTCTCGAATCACTCCTCCCCCACAAAAGTTCAACAATTGTGTCGATCTGTGCTTAGATGACAGTTTTAATTCACATAAGCTGAGGGTATATCTCTGTCGGCAACGACTGATACTTTTTTACTTGTTTATTATTAACTTTTTGTAAATAATTTTTTTACCAATGAGAACCCCATGACTAGTTTACATCAAATTTTGGCCGAAAATTTAGATGAAAACTTTAAAGTGTATATAATCGGTTGGTACAGTTTAATGGGGGGAGGTTATATATTTTGTTGAATTTTGGAGGGGGCGGGGAACCTTCCCTATGCCCTATTTTTTTAACGCTATTTTAGCAAAACTGACGAACGTATCGGTGAGAAAATTAATTTGCGAGGCAATGCAGGTTCTGTCTCCGACCCTAGGTACTCATTTGGGGCCTAAAGACCCGACTACTTTTATAAATGTTTTGAATAATCTCTTCACAAAATTCATAGCCACAAATATTAGTTTTTAATAAAGCAAATCGATTCAGCAGCGCAAATAAAAAATCTTTTAATGCTTAAAAAATTGAAACAACGCAAATCGAGCCAACGCAAATCGAGGTATCAGTGTATCCAAAACTACATAACCGATTTTCTTGAAAATTTCAGAGAATGTATAGGAATGACCAGTGGCGAAAACAGGTTAAATATTTGGTTTAATTTCGTAGGGGACGAGGTACTTCCCCTAGGCCCTATTTTTTAAAAACGCTATTTTTGCAAAACTTACGAACTTATCGTGAATCTCCGACCCCAAGTACCTATTTGGGGCCTAAAGACCTGACCATGCCCACTTTTTTAAATATGTTATATCTCTGAAACTACTGAATTGATTTTCACAGAATGTACAAAGATTACTCCTGGTAAAAATAGGATATATATTTTATTGAATTTCGAAGGGTCTCCGCACCTCCCCCACGCTCTATTTTTTAAAAACTCCTTTATATATGTCTCCAAAACTTCTGGACCGACTTTCATGTATTTTTTTAGATTATTTACAGAGATGTCCCCTGGTGAAAATGAGCTATAAATTTTGTTGAATTTTGGCGGAGCGGGCTTTGAAGACAATAGTGGTTGTGTCCCCGACCCGAGGCATTTATTTTTGGCCTTAAGGCCCGACCACGCCCACTTTTTTAAATATTTTTTATTTTCATGTTTTCATTTTCAGATGATGTACAGGGAAGGCCCTTGGTGGAAATATGCTATATATTTTGTTGAATTTCGGAGGAGCGAGTTATACCCTGTGACCTAATTTTTTAATGCGCTAATATGTAAAACTCCCCAACCCTGGGTACATATTTTAGATATAAGACCCGACCACTCCCACTTTCTTAAATATGTTACAAATCAATAGAAATACCAGATGTTATGCATAACGAAGCGTTGATCTTATTGGAAAGAAAGTGTTTAGATTAGAAGGCAATATATCGATAGCTATAGCTTTATCAGGTATATAACATACATTATAAGAAAGTGGAAGGACGACACAGTCGGCCCTTGAGTTGCCACTGGACATTCATTTGAATGAAGGGCACACATGCAATAGAAGTTATCATCTGGAACGAATGTACGATGACACATAAAAAATCCCTAGAAGGTGTTGATATTCAATATTAATATACCGCCAAAGAACTGATGATATGAGAATCGATCTTGAAGGATTTAAAAAGCAATTCACGTTTATGTTTCACACAAATACTTCCAGTTATACTATTTTATCAGATGAAATAAATGCATGCCTCTAGTCATCAGTTCTTTGGCGGTATGTTAAAATTGCATATCGACACCAACATTTCTGAACATTTTTTTATTTGTAGTCACTTGCAGATCCCGACTAATTAGCGATGCAAGAAAAATATAATTGACTTAAGAAATGGTAACATAAAACTGTTTCAAGGGCCAGCAACGCAGACCGGGTCGGCTAGTCTCAGTATATTTTAGAAGAAAAAAAAACAAGTAAGAAAGTATCACTCAGCTGTGCTGGCGGAGATATACCCTCAGCCTCTGACCAAACAATATATTGATTTTGTATCACTAATTTGCTTCAAAATACGTAAAATTTGTAGGTACCGTAATCTGGGGCTATACCAAATCATTGACATATACCAAAAATTTTTGTTGGGCAAACTTCTGATTGATAGATAACTCGAAATATTTAACTACGCACTTACGGGAAACATAGACCAAATGTTGCATAAAACCCAAAATATAATAAGAAATAATTTAAAAAATTATGTTTCAGTGTTTTATTTAGAAATGCACTTAAAACTAGAAAATAATTTGTCGCTTAGCCTCGATAAATATATTTTTTCTCATGATGGAATCTATCAAATAAAACGCTTGCCGTTGTATTTTGCCACCATTTATAATTTAAATGCAAGCGTTTTATTTGAGAGATTCCATCATGAGAAAGAATATATTTATTGAGGCTAAGCGACAAATTATTTTCTAGTTTTAAGTGCATTTCTAAATAAAACACTGAAACATAATTTTTTATACCCTCCACCATAGTATGGAGGGTATATTAAGTTTGTTTTTCCGTTTGTAACGCATTGAAATACTCATTTGCGACCCTATAAAGTATATATATTCTTGATCAGGGTAAAATTCTAAGTCGATCTGAGCACGTCCGTCCGTCCGTCCGTCTGTGGTAATCACTCTAGCATCCACAAAAATAGAGATAGAACGCTGAAATTTTGAGAAAATGCCTCTTTTGTTTGCAGGCAGGTCAAGTTCGATGATGGGCTATATCGGTCTACGTTTTGGTATAGCCCCCATATAACGGTATCCCCCGATTTACGGTATTTTGACGTTTTTAGCTACATTTTCAGACCGATTTGGCTATAATTTGACATTTAGGGTTCTTACGTGTCAACAAATATATATAACAAAACTTGTGGACATAGGTCCACGTTTTGGTATAGCCCCCATATAACGGTACCCCCCGATTTGCGGTATTTTGACGTTTTTAGCTACATTTTTAGACCGATTTAGCTATAATTTGAAATTTAGGGTTCCTAAGTATCAATAAACTTATATAACAAAAGTTGTGGACATAGGTCCACGTTTTGGTATAGCCCCCATATAACGGTACCCCCCGATATACGGTATTTTGACGTTTTTAGCTACATTATCAGACCGATGTAGCTATAATTTGACATTTAGGGTTCTTAAGTGTTAATAAACTTATAAATTAGAAGTTGTGGACATAGGTCCACGTTTTGGTATAGCCCCCATATAACGGTACCCCCCGATTTGCGGTATTTTGACGTGTTTAGCTACATTTTCAGACCGATGTAGCTATAATTTGACATTTGGGGTTCTTAAAAGTCAATAAACTTATATAACAAAAGTTGTGGACATAGGTCCACGTATTGGTATAGCCCCCATATAACGGTACCCCCCGATTTACGGTATTTTGACGGGTTTAGCTACATTTTCAGACCGATTTAGCTATAATTTGACATTTAGGGTTCTTAAAAGTCAATAAACTTATATAACAAAATTTGTGGACATAGGTCTACGTATTGGTATAGCCCCCATATAACGGTACCCCCGATTTACGGTATTTTGACGGGTTTAGCTACATTTTCAGACCGATTTAGCTATAACTTGACATTTGAAGTTCTTAAATGTCAATAAACTTATGTGACAAAACTTGTGGACATAGGTCCACGTTTTGGTATAGCCCCCATATAACGGTACCCCCGATTTACGGTATTTTGACGTTTTTGGCTACATTTTCAGACCGATATAGCTATAATTTGACATTTAGGGTTTTTAAGTGTAACTAAACTTATATAACAAAAGTTGTGGACCTAGGTCCAAGTTTTGGTATAGCCCCCATATAACGGTAACCCCGATTTACGGCATTTTGACTTTTTTATCTACATTTTCAGACCGATTTAGCTATCAATTGACATTTAGGGTTCTTAAATATCAATAAACTTATATAACTAGTGGACATAGGTTCATGTTTTGGAATAGCCCCCATATAACGTTACCGCCCAATTTCAGGTATTTTGATAATTTTACCAACAAGTTTTAACCGAATTATCTGTAATTTGAACATTTGACATTTGAAATTCTTAGTGGTCACCACACCTCTCCACCAAAAATTGTCATGAAAGCCCCCATATAACGGTACCTCCCGATTTTCAGTAATTTGATGATTTTAGCTACAATATTAAACCGAACAAGCAGTAATTTGACATTTGAAGTTCTTAGTGGTCACAACACCTCTCCATCAAAAATTGTCAACATAGGTCCATGTTCGGATATAGCTCCCATGTAAGGGTACCTCCGAATTTTCAGTAATTTGGCAATTTTAGCTACAATTTTTAACAGAACTAACTGTAATTTGACATTTGAAGGTTGTAGTGGTCACCACACATCTGTATCAACAATTTTCAACATAGCTCCAATATAACGATACTTCCCCATTTTCGGTACTTTCAGGATTTTACTTAAAATGTTTAACCGAACGTAGGTCCATGTTTTTGTATAGCCCCAAAACAAACCTCCCGAATTTCCGTACCTTAGCTTTATTTTTTGGACGAACTTTCTGTAATTTGAAACTTAAAAGTCAACAAAAATTCTGCAACAAAAATTGTTCATTTATGTTCATATTTTCGTATAGCCCAGATACCTCCGAACTAGCTGTTAATGACATTTGAAGTTCCCACGTTATGTACCGATTTTCGATATTTTGAGGATTCTAGCTAAATTTTTTAACCGAATTAGGAGTTATTTGACATTAAAGGCTCCCATCAAAAACTGTCAAAATAGACCCATGTTTTATTATAACCCCTATATAACAGTACCTCCCAATTTCTAGCCCACCAAAAATTGTCAACAGTTAGATATAGGCACCATTAAAAAGGGCCTCCCGAATGAAGCATTTTATGTACATTATCTGACATTTTAACGTACTCACTTAAAGTTGGGGCAGGAATGAATATTTTATGGTGGAGGGTATGAAAAGTTCGGCCCGGCCGAATTTAATGCTTCTTTACTTGTTTTAAATTATTTTTATTTTTAACTTTTTAGTAAATACATTTTTCTGACCACTGTGAACAAAATTATAGTCAATTTGAGCCGAAAATTTAGATAAAAACTTTAAAATGCCTGAAATCGTGTAGTACCGTAATATAAAGGCTATACCAAAACCTGGACTTATGTCCATAATTTTTGGTGGGGAAATTTCTGTACCATAGCGAACTCCAAATGCCAAGTTACAGCCAATGCTGGCTAAAAATGAACATAAAATCATTAAAACACTTGAAATCGGGTGGTATCACTATATGGGGGCTACACCAAAACCTGGACCTATGTCAACAATTTTTAGTGGGGAAGTTTCAGTATCATTGGGAACCCCAAATTACAGCCTATTCGGGTTAAAAATGAAGCTAAAATCCTTCTTCTTTATTTGCACATCCGGTATTCGGATATAAAGCGATCATACAATATAATAGATATGTTATTTATACATTTTATTTTATATACTTCATTTCATGTTATGTTAGTGATATTAGCTCTCTATTTCTTGCAGTGTGTATTAGATTTCTTTCATTACTGTATCCAGTCCAATCCTGGATGTTTTTAATCCAAGATAACTCTTTTCTGCCTCGAACTCGATTTCCTTCAACATTGCCTTTAATAATGGTCTGGAGAAATTTGTACTTATCGTTCCTCATGAGATGTCCTAGGTATGCAATTTTACGGCTTTTGACAGATTTCAGCAATTGTCGATCCAAATTCATTTTTCTTAAGACTTCTTCATTTGTGACCCGCGCAGTCCAAGGTATTTTCAAAATGCGACGGTATACCCATATTTCGAAGGCTTCAAGTTTTTTATTTATTTATTTTATTCATACACAACAAGACAAATGTCTTATAAATTACAGTGTAGAATTATATTTGTAATCACAAATCCGACATAAATTATAAAATAGGACAAATTATTAAAAAAAAAGAAAAAAAACAATAAGGAAAAATTAAAAATTGAGAATAAAATAACATATTGTAAATTGATACATTTCGATAAGATACAAAATATTATATAAAAATTATTTTTAATAAATTAAATTTGAATAAAGTTAATGATAGGAGGAAGAGAATGTTTTGAAGAAAATGATATGATCACATTATACTAAGGGAAAGCATTATGAGATAATACTTGTAAGCCTTTTTTTGAACGTTACTATATTGCTGGTACGTTGCAGATTATGTGGCAAATTATTCCAGAGACGTATAGATCCTGTAAAAAATTGCCATTCGGAGACCAGGCTCCTTCGCCTAAGAGGTTTAATCTTTCTGCCTCTGTTGGATCTAGCAAATTGTATTTTCCGAAATAGATATGTGGGTTTCTGTTTCACTATGATTTTATGTAAAAATTGTAGAACTTTCAAATTAAGCAACGAATTTAAACTGAGACCAAAAAAGCTATTTGAAAATTGAGATACATGTTCATTTCTTCTAAGGCCATATACATAGCGCGTTATGCTGTTAAACGCTACATTTAGTTTACGCCGACTCGCTGAATCACAGTGGGCAAAAAGTTCACACCCGTACAATAAACCAGGAATGAGAAATGTTTTGGCTAGTAGGTAGCGTATGTTCTGCGGTGTGTAAGAGTGAGTTAGCCATAGTGTCCGTAGTTTGGCGTATGTTTGTCCTACAACATACATAATTGACATGGCTAGACCAAGTTAACGAGTTGTTAAATATGACACCGAGATTTTTTGCAGTTGTTACAATATCCACTTTCTCTTGATTTACCAGTATGTCAATGTTCTGCAGCGAAAATTTTCTATTTTTATGTATTATTAAGCACTTTGATTTAGAAGGATTGAGGCATAAACCGTTAGCTTTGGCCCATTTACAGACGCGCGAAAGGTCTTCATTAAGTTTGTTTATGACCTGGGATATATCACTAAGCGGACTACTCAAGTATATTTGTACGTCATCTGCGTACATATGTATACGGCTGTAGGATAATTGAAGAGGCAGATCATTTGCGTACATAGAGAAAAGTAGTGGACCTATAATAGACCCTTGAGGTACTCCTTTATCTACTGGCAACGGTCGGGATTTAATATTTCCCAAGTACACAGATTGCGTTCTATGAGTAAGATATGACATTATAAGATTACTGGCCGAATTGGTAAAATGAAAGAATCTTCTAAGTTTAAAAACCATGTTCCGATGATCAACTGTATCGAAGGCTTTAGAGTGATCGAGAAGCACAAGGAAACAAGCCTGGTTGTGATCAATGTCATTCCTGATTGACTCTGAGACGTCAACTAATGCTGTGATACAGCTATGCCCAGCTCTGAAGCCTGATTGCATATCGCTCAGCAACGATTCACGTTGAAGAAACTCAGACATCTGTTTATATATAATTTTTTCAAATACTTTAGACATATAACACAGTATGGCTATAGGTCGATACTCCATATTGGTTTTTGGAACTGGTATAATTTTGACATGTTTCCAAAGATTAGGATATGTGCTGGTAGTCAGAATAGTATTAAAGAAGTATGAGATATAGGGCAATAGTCGCGGGAGAATAATTCGTATAAACTTCGGATCGACGCCGTCTGGACCAATGGCATTGGATTTAACCTCTTTGAAGCTACTTAGGACTTCTTCATATGCAACACAACGGAATTCAAAATTTCCGACACCAAAAACAGCATCGGAAGTTTCATAGGTATCTGAATAAAAGGTTGGATCAGCCTTTGTAGCTGGAATGTTGATGAACATTTTATTTAGTTCATCTGCATCACCAGAAGAGGGGCCAATATCCTTATGTTTGCCAATACCAAGATCACTAATGGTCTTCCACTTGCTTTTGGAATCAACTGCGGAACTAAAGCGTGTAGCATAAAAATCAGTTTTAGCAGACTTTATGCATTTATTAGCTCTTTTTCTTGCAGAGGAGAATTCTTCATATAGATCAGGTGTTTTATATCTCTTCCATCTGGAATAGGCTATGTCCCTGGCCATTATACATTCTTTAACATGGTAATTAAACCAGGGTTTATTTTTCGATGTACACTTTTTAGTTGTAACAGGAACAGACGAATTATACAGAGAGAGAATATTTTTTTGCAGAAATTCGAGTTGTTCATCTACGGAACTTATACCATACAATTTATTCCAATCCATTTCCATAAATTTGTCCTCTAAGTCTATGTAGTTTAGACTTCTATAATCGCGAAAAGAGTATGTTTGTTCTTCTTCCTGCATGTTAAATCTATATGTGAGAAACAATAAATCATGTTTGGAAAAACATGGAGCAGAGATTTGGTCATAAAGAAGCACATTATCAAGGCTATTAACAAAAAATAAGTCGAGAAGTGTGTTAGCAGTAGCGGAGAAATGAGTGGGATTGCAGTCGTTAGTAGCATAAAGACCAAGCGAACCCATCAGCTTTTTTTATTGTTCACGCCTCTACTGCATATAATAATGTGGACCAAATATAACATTTTACGAATCTGGTCTTTGTCGAGAGACTCAAGTCATGGTTAGTAAGAACTTTCTTATATTTGTAGAAAGCACCTCTGGCTAACTCCACACGCCGTTTTATTTCTTTTGACATGTTCCATTGTTCATTCAACAGTGTTCCCAAGTATGTAAAGTTTTTAACGCGTTCGATTGTATCATCTTTTATTTTGAGTATTGTATTGTAATTTTGATCCTTTCTGCTGATTACCATATATTTTGTCTTCTTTATATTAATTTTAAGGCCATATAGCTCGCTTACGCATGTAAGTCTATCTAATAGTTTTTGCAATCCTGATAGGATTCCACCTATTAGTGTGGTGTCATCAGCATAACGAATATTATTTATTAATGTTCCATGCACTTTTATACCTATGCGTTCAGTTTCAATCGATTCATGAAATATCTTTTGTGAGTATATGTTGAACAGCAGAGGTGATAAGATGCATCCTTGTCTGACCCCCTTAGATATTGATATTTCATCAGTTAGTTCGCCATTTACTTCTATCCGGGCTTTCTGATTCCAGTACAGGTTTTGTATGCATCTTATTTCTTTTTCTTCAATACCAATGTCTCTCAGAATAGTCATTAATTTATCGTGCTGGACGTTGTCAAAAGCCTTTTCATAGTCAATGAAACATATAAAAACGTCCTTCTGCACATCTCTACATTTCTGAACAAGTACTTGTATGCAGAGAAGGGCTTCTCGGGTACCCATAGCCTCTTTGAACCCAAATTGAGAGTTTCCCATAGCAGCTTCACATTTGGCATATATCTGTTTATAGATAATTTTAAGAAACAATTTTAGAATGTGGCACATCAAGCTAATAAGTCTGTAGTCGCAACACTTTTTTGCATTTGATTTTTTCGGTATTGCAATAAAGGTTGAGATTAGCCAATCATTTGGATATTGTCCGGTATTATATATGTGATTAAGTAATTCCACTATAAATTGTATATTATTTCCATCTATTAATTTCAGTAATTCTGAGGGGATTTCGTCGGGCCCTGTTGCTTTCTTGTCTTTTAGAGACGTTAGAGCTTGTTCCACCTCAGATCTCGTAATAGGGGTTCCAGTGACGTCAGCATTCAAGTCGGTTATATTTTCTGATCGATTTTCATCTGTGAACATTTGTTTAATATATCTTTTCCATAAATTCTTTTTTTCAGTTGCTTCGAAGATCGGCTGGTTATTTTCATCTACGAGAATTGCTGGAGATATTTTTCTGTAAATTCCTGCCGTTTCTTTCAACTTTTTATGTAGGTTGAAGTCGTCATGCATGTATTAAGGTGTTCAATTTCTCGGCATTTTTGATTCAGTAATACATTTTTTGCAGCCCGTGTCGCACCGCGGATTTCCTTATTAATTTCCCAATATTTTTCGTAATCTACGTTTTTATACTTGCTTCGTTCTTCTCGAAGTTTTATGATTTCATCTGTCATCCATTCCTCTTGATTTTTTCTTGTATTGTTTCCTATGGAGTTGTTTGCTACATTGCAAATTGTCTCTTTGACGTTATGCCATACATTATCCATATCGTTCACATCAATATCTTCAAGTTTATGGTTTAGGAGGTGCTTGATTTCATTTTTTGTTGTTGGATTTTTGAGTTTCTCTGTGTTCAATTTACGGGATGTTTTCTTTTTTCGGATTACTGTCAATTTTATTCGCATATTCATCATCAGTAGGTTGTGATCTGTGGGTACGTCCGCTCCTGGATAGGTTGAGCATTTTGTCACAGAGGATCTAAAACGTCTATTGATGATTATAAAATCGATTTGGTTCCGTACTATGTTTCCTCTATTATCTTGTGGCGATTTCCATGTGTAGAGCCTTCGGGGATGTAATCGAAAAAGTGTGTTGGTAATAGTCAGATTGTTTTCTTGACAGAACTCTATTAGCCTATCTCCTCTATCATTCCTTTCTCCCAAGCCATATTTTCCTGATATACCATATACCTTCTCGCTTCCAATTTTGGCATTAAAGTCACCTTGAATAATCGTTATTTCATGTGATTTCGTCATTTTTATCAGTTCGTTGATGTCATTGTAGAAGTTTTCAACTTCATCAGTATTTCCATCACATGTGGGGGCATAAACTTGAATTATGTTTAAATTTAATGGTTTTCCTGTGATTTTTATCATCATTACTCTATCTGACATCGCTATCGAGCCAGCTAAACTATTAGCTATGTCTTTTCTGACTATAATAGCTACACCTTTCCTGTGTATTCCATCCATATTTCCTGAGTGATACACCATAGCATTTTGGGATTTAAACTCTCCTCTATCTGTCCACCATGTTTCACTGACACCAAGTATATCAATTTGGAGCTTATTCATTTCATTAATGGTATTGTTCAATTTTCCAACTTCGTACAAACTTCTGACATTCCAGGTTCCAATTTTCAGCTTCTTGTTGTTTTTACCTCCGGGGATTCTTAGCACCCTCGTTTGGCCGGAGACTGAGGGCCGTGTATTTTGGTTTTCGTTTTGCATATTTTATTGTTTTTATAGGGAAATAATTACTTCAGTGGTTTCCCGTTGCCTTCTGAAGGGTTTAAAGTTGTCCTTCTATATTATAAGCCGCTCCTCTGGAGTTCAGACGCTGTTTGCAGCCGCCCAATGTGAGAACAGACGCTGCTCCATGATTTGTTACGAAGTTTTCTCTCCGTGCTGTTTGGTCCGCGGGAGGTATTTGATTTCCCTCCTACCACCCATGTGCGAGAAGTATTGGTAAATCCGCCACCCTCCGCATATGGGAAGCATTCGCCATCCGCCACCTGCGACGCTCTCTCTAGGGGTTTCAGCCTCCCCCGAGGGCTAAAATCCTTAAGACGCTTGAAATCAGGTGGTACCGCTATATGGGGGCTATACCAAATACTGTTCCAATGTCCATCATTTTTAGTGAGGAAGTTTCTGTACCAATGGGGGTCCCAATGCCAAGTTACAACCAATTCGGCCTGAAGATGAAGATAAAATCCTCATAATACTTAAAATCGGGTGGTACCGCTATAAGGGGGCTATTCCAAAACCTGGACCTAAGTTCACAATTTTTGGTGGGGAAATGTCTGTATCATTGGAAATCCCAAATACGGAATGAACGCTAATTCGGGCAAAAACGAAGAAAAAAATCCTCAACACACCTGAAATCGGGTGGTACCGCTATATGGGGTCTGTAGGAAAAAATGGGCTCATATTCATGTATTGTCATCCAAATCTGAAAAGTGTGCAAAGTTTTAGTCCGATTGGTCAACTGCAACTGTGTCAAAATTGAGTTACCAGATTTGAAATGCAATTTAAATAAAACACAGTTCAAACACTATAAAAATGGACCAATATCGGTTTTGATTCCATAGTCATGTAAATCTAAATCTGTGTTAAAAATGAGTTACCAGATTTGAACTAAACGGACACCAAAGCAAGTTAAATAAAACACTGTAAAAATCGCGTTTTTAAAAACAAACTTTTGGTAAACAGTAACCTTACCCTTACGAAAAAATAAATTTGTAAGACATTTTTGAAAAAGTTTGAGGGTTATCTTGCACACTAGCCACTTTAGTATGTGCCGGCAGGGTTTTTGCAGCTTTTGGGCCATTATATCAGGAAATATGGACTTACTCTGGAAAAAATGTTAACTTTGTAAAGGGGGCCGCTATTACAACCTACTGAAAAAATGTCAAAACAATCCGAGAGGAGCTCTTAAACTTTCCTCTTCCCGAATTTTGTGTGGGAAGTACTCGAAGTAGTGGACCGATATATATCATATTTCAACCTGATACACGACTGGGTGAAATTATACAATGTGCAAAGTTTAAACTAATCAGAAAACCCCTGCGAGAGTTATCTTGCGGATTTTTCATTTTATTTCGTGCGGTCAGAGTTTCTTGGAGAGTTTAGGCCATTATATTCGGAAGTATGGACTTGCGCCCGAAAAAAATTTTACCGTCGTAAAGGAACAACCATTTTGAAAAAAATTTCAAAACGATCCGAGAGTAGCTCTTAAACTTCACTTCTTCCGAATTTCGTGTGGGAAGTACCCGAAGGAGTGGGCCGATATAGTCCATATTCGAACCCGATTTAATCTGCATATCACATCATTTTACACAAAAATTTAGAACTTTTGTGCGGGAGGTACCTGAAGGAGTAGACCGATATGGCCCATCCTAGAATTTAAGCTATGTTTTGGCAAAATATTCGAATCGGATGTAAATTGCAATAAAGTGTTTGCTAGATAACGGGCCTACTGCCTAATATATAATGGGTTCTGTGTAGAGAACCACATTTTTATCCCATGCTACTTATTGTCTCTCCAAAAGTTTATGTAACACCACGAAATATTCGTCCTAGACCCCTTATTTGGTATGCCGAAATTCATATCTCGACGAGATAAAGCGATTTAGCGATGTGTGTCCGTCCATTAAAAATTGTAAACAAGCTTAAGGCCGCAATTTGGACCGATTGTAACGAATTTTTTAAAGAGGTTGGGTTTGGGCCAGAATAGAAATGATTAGTTTTTGGTGATGATCGTGAAATGTTCAGGGGATGAAATGGACCAAAAACAAAATTTTAACCAATTTTGTAGCGGCTCTGTAGGTCAAAATAACCGGCAAAATTTTAAACAAAGTTTGAGTTTATGATGAAGAAGAAGCGTACAAACCAACGTGAAGATCAGATAATACTTAGCGGGTTAAATGGACTGAAACTTTTGTGTGAAATTGGTAAAAATTTCAATAACGTAGCGGTTAAACAACGGAAGTAGTAGTACTACATAAGTGGGTTTCATTACATTTTACGTGAACTAAGTTTTCCTTTCCTGCTACAAAAATGTCTTTGTCATGCTAGATAACTTTTTGGTTTTGGTCATAAGTATTATACATTACATCTCTGATATTTGATAATTAAATTTTCACAATCATTGAAAAGAAGTTCCGTGGAGAGCGATTGTCCAGGGATAGTGGTATAGGGTAGAGTTGTGTAGTTCCGGAACGAACTAGTTCCAAGGAACTATTCCGAATGAGGAACTATTAGAACTATATCCAGCTCTTTCTTTTATATAGTTCCTTTAGTTTATATAGTTCCTTTTGTTCACCCCGTTCCTTTAATGTATCATCTCACCTACGTCGATCTTTTTTCGTTGCGTTAATTTTTCTTATTTTAAATTGGCAAATAAACATACATAAATGTCATGCACCTAACATCGCTGCAATTCATTTATTATTATTATGTCAATTCCAACAAAAGGAACGATATATTTCGCTCTCGGAACTATTTTTAAACGAAGGACACAGAAAGAACGGTGAAAGAGAAAGATTCATGGAACTATATCGCTCTCGAAACTATTTGGAACGAAGGAAACAAAAAGAACGATGAAAGAGAAAGATTCATTGAACTATATCGCTCTCGGAACTATTTGGAACTATGGAACTATATTAAGGAACTAGTTCCTTTTGGGAAAAGGAACTAGAAAGATCGATCCGCTCCGGGAACAAGATTGGCCAACTCTAGTATAGGGTATCCCATGGTCGGCTCCGTCCGACTATAGACTTTTCTTAATTGTTTTATATTATATATAACTTTATTTCATATGTCATTAAAATTAAAAGTGGTCTGTGCGGGACTTTTTTTAAATTTAAATTAAATAAACGTTATTTTAGTCATAAATAGGCAAAAGGCCATTCATTCGTGCAACAGGAAATAATTTTTTGAGAATTTTTTTTTTCATTTCATAGAATTTTTTCATCAAATTTTCTTTTTCAAAGTGGTTTGTGCGGAACCTTTTTTCATAATAAATGAAATGAATGTTATTTTTGACATTAATAGGCAAAAATTCATTCATTCTAACTACAGGAAATCATTTTTGAAAAAAATGTCAAAAAGTCATAACCCTATTGTGGCCTCAATATCCCACCGAAATGGCTGAAATTTGGTATTTAGTCTTTGTTTGGGGTATACAACTTTTCACCCGAATTTATCTTCATATAACCCCCATCAACTCCATTTGATTCCTCCCCATTTTCGGTATTTTAAAGGTTTCAGCATCAATTCCAAAGAAGAATTATCAGTATGGGTCCACGTTTTTATATAGCCACCATAGAACGGTACTTCCCAATTTTCGGTATCGCACCGAAATGCCTGAAATGTGGTATTAAGTCTTCGGTGGGGGTCATGGTAGAATAAGGTAGCAGCAATACACGCTGACTGAACTGGGTTCTAACGTTAGTGTCAAATTTCATTTGACATTTTATACATTTATTTCTATTTCGATGTACATTAGGGACATATATTTTTTGAGAAAAAAAATATATCATTCGGAAAAAACCATTTCCCAGAAAGATTTTTTCATGTCAATGATATGTAACCTCCTCCAAGTTTGAACGATAAGCCGCGCAGTAAATCACCGCTTGTAGAGGCGATACAACGTTTGTTAATATGTGAGGTATTTTGTTAAAATTTAAAAAATAAAGCCCTAATAAACATGTGCTTCTTTGATTTCTAAAACAAAACATTGAAACAGCTTCTCCTTTTTCTATGAATTTCCCTAGGCGAATTTAATTTAATTTAATTTTCTTACACCAAGGAATTTCCAGCGACCCCAAACTTTTCTGCAAGAATTCTACTTTCTGCGAAAATTTATGCATTTAGTGGAATGATGTGGAAACATAAAAATTGAAAATGTAACGAATTTTCATTCATATTTTCCAAAATATTCAACCAAATGTGAAAAATTATTAGTTTTTTAAATTCCAACAATTTATAGACATTTCCTTGTTTTGTTTACAAATACAACTGGCAGTAAGTCCCAATTTACATTAGGCGAGTTTACTTGCGGCAATTGTCAGTTTGTGGGTGAGAGAGGGTGTTGAGAGGCAAAGGGTTACCATATACCTCACCTCTCTCTCCATCAAACTGACAATTGCCGCAAGTAAACTCGCCTAATGTAAATTGGGACTAACGTTACAAACAAAAACAAATTCCTTTGTGGTTGTTGTTCGAGTTGTATTTGTTGTAGTATTAACTTTACCTTATATTTGTTCTACCATGGGTGGGGGTATAAGACTTTCCACCAGAAATTTGTTGGTAAAGGTTCACGTCTTCATATAGCCCCCATAGAATGGTCCCTCCCCATTTTCGGGGTTTGAAGTTTTCAGCGTCGTTATCAAACCGAAATGAATGAACATTCCAAAAGAGAATTATCAGTATAGGTCCACATTTTCATTTAGCCCCCATAGAAGGGTGCCTCCGGTTTTTTGGTATTTTGAAGATTTGGCCTCAATAGCCAACCAAAATATCTGAAATTTCGAATTTAGTCTTCGGTGTGGGTATAAAACGTTCCACCAGAAATTTGTCCTCCATATACCGGTCCTTTCCGATTTTCAATATTTGGAAAGTTTCAGCGTCATTATCAACCCGAAGGATAAAATTTGGCATTTAGTCTTGGATTGGGGTATAAAATACTACAGAAGAGAATTATCAGTACCACGTCTTCACATAGCTCCAATAGAAGCGTACCTGCCGATTTTCGATATTTTGAAGGTTGTGCTATCAATATCCAAACGAAATGACTGAAATTTTACATTTAGTCTTCGTTGGGTATAAAAAACTGCCTACTCGAAATTTGTCAGTACTTGGTCTTCGATGCGGGTATAAAGCATTCTGGAGAAAACTATCAGTATATGTCCTTGTTTTCATATAGGCCCCGTAAATGGGTGCATCCCGATTTTCGGTATTTTGAAGGTTGTGGTCTCAAAACAAACCGAAACTTATTTTAGATTTCAAAGAGCGTCGCTCTTCTGCGCTATCTAATGACACCATGTTTAGAGTAGACCTCCTTTGTTGGAGCTTACCAACGAAATGTTGACCTTGCCCTTATGTTGGATTCTTTTTCTCAAACACTCCTAGCTAGAATATGGGCTATATTGGTACACGTTTTGTTATATCCCCTATATATTGGTACCACCCGATATCAGTTATTTTGAGGTTTGTAGCTACATTTTCATAGAAAATAATAATAATAATTTGGCATTTAGGGTTTTTAGTATTCATTTTCCAGACCTCATTAGATGTAAATTGGTATTTTAGCGTTGAAAAAGCTTGTTTGGTTTCGGGTGCTTGGACGTTTTTAGTTACTTTTTTATTTAGCTATAATTTGGTATTCTGAATTCAAAGAAGTCAAACTTCTCCACCAAAAATTATAGACATAGGTCCACGTTATAACGGTATCGCCCGATTTCAGGTATTTGGAAGTTATTTTTTACGTCTTTGGCCTAAATTGGTTGTAATTTTGCATTTAGGGTTCCCAGTGGTGAAAAACTTTTCCGCCAAAAATTGTGAACATAGGTCCCCATTTTGATATAGCCCCCATGCCCCATGGAATGGTACTCTCTGATCTTGGGAAGAGCCGACGATTGATGTTTGGGTGTAAAATATTGTTTGTTGAAGAAGTTGTTGAAAAATAACTACGGCGGAGCATATCCGCAAACAAAACAATAAGGGAACTAATGAGATGGTGAATTGCTCGTGGTGATAGTATCCATTCAGGTGATAGTATCTTTTGGTGTTAGTATAAAATGAAGATAATTTCTCAAAAATACAACCATTTAATTCAAAATATTTCATTTATTTACATTTTTTCAAATCAACATCATTCGTTTCAATTGTATTCAAGACAAGAAGGGGGTCTTACCGTTAATAATTAAGCAATAAAATTTTAATAATAATAATAAAAAACCAACAAAATAACAAACTTTGGACATAACTAGAAAGTAGGAATTGCAGGTGCTAGCAACCATATATTATGGTTACTCCAGTGGGATTGTGTGTCCATTTGCATTGAGTGTAAGTAATGTTTGTATAAAAACATATTTATGATTTATGGTAGTTTAAGCCCAATATACTGCGAGCCTGAAACGAAATAATAAAAGACATGAGAAGTTAATTAAATTGCTTCATGAATTCAAAGCATACTTTTAGGCATAATGGAAACATAGTTTCTATGTTTTTTTCATCGATTTTGTGATCCATGATGATTCGTTTACTCAATAATTTGTACAAGTCCAGTAACTTCTTGCAAACGACTAAGGTCTTTTGTATTGTACTGAAGAGTAAACGAACAGCATCCAGTAACAATTTGTACAAATTTTGAGTAAACGAAGACACATAATTCATCGAAGTCTTCTAACATTGCAACCTGTTCTAGTATACTATTTAAAACTGTTAAACCTTTCTCGTGTTCTGGGAAAAAGGAGGATAGGATTTAAGTCACGTTTATCTACGTTACCTTGACAAATTCAAGGAGGTGTATACGTTAATTTTGCCGTCAATTTGTCGAGCATCCCGAGAGTGACATGGCTATATATCGTCACCTGAAATGCCCAAAGACATAACCCTCAAAGGGTTACGTTGAGGGTTACGTCTTTGAGCATTTCAGGTGACGATATATAACATAAGATCCCTTCCGGCCGAAGAGGTACCACCACACTTCATTATTAATTATGTTGCAAATGCCATCCGAAATACTAACACGTCCAAAGTGTTGAGCACTGACGGAGTCTTGAAAATCCTCAACCTTTCGATAGCCACCCCTCATCGTTCTCGAAGTTTGTTAAAGGGGCATGGTGGTCTGAACAATTTTACTTTTGTCGCCAGTAGCAAAGGCTTCAGTCCAGCTGCGGACTATCATCATCGTGGATTTCACAAAAAACAATTAAAGCCATCTCCACACATATTAGTCGAGAATTCATGAACAATAATTCAAAGCTCCGTTGAGTGAAACGGGGAGTTCCTGTATTCCCACGAATGTTACGTAATTGGATATTAATCGATCTTGGCGTCTGGTACCATAATATAAATTTGTGAACTTTTAAACTCCTATCTTATAAATCTAACCGAGAAAAATACAAATGTTTACCACTAAATCTATAGCCATAGTATAAACCATGGACTGAAGAGATGACAATGCCTCGGAAGGTCCAGGTCGACGATAGAACAATTCCCACTACCAACTACACTATGGACCACTGGCCATAGAGTGAAGGAGCTGCCTATAACAAAACAGCTGCGCACTCAAAAACAACAAAACTACCAACTACCTAGCCACCCACATAGTTCCCGCTTTTGCGTTAGAAATAGTAGTTGCCGATTACAAGCACAGCAGGACAACAGCCCTGCACATCACTTCCACACTTATTAGTCAAAGACTCAATCAGATCAAGCCGTGTGAGAGATGGTAGCACTTGACATATCAAAAAACTTTGATACTGTCAAGCACTCCACCCTGTTTGAAGACATCGATCAGAAAACCCTCCGGCCAATATTGAAACGTTGGATAATCAATTATACGTGTGGGTGCCATCGAACGTGGAATTCAGGAATAAGAAGTCAAAGCCCGGTGATATCTCCGGAACTGTTTAACGTCTCCTGTATTCCGCCCCCTCCAGACGGCATTAAGCTCGTAACGTATGCGGATAATTGTACGATCTTAACGTGAGGTACCTTCCCTGATGTCATTTGTGAATGTTTTTCCACGCGAAAAAACACAATGGCATGCTTTTCTTGCAGTAATTGCTCGGGTGTTATCTTGAGAGCCACTCTAATCACCGTATGGTGTATAGGACCAACCCAGACATGTCTAGAGGGATCTTCATGATCTAGAAAGAGAGGTCCAATGTTACAAGATAAAACACCTGGATCAACATACCGATCAGGTATAAATAGCCCCCACACGGATGCAGTCACAGTTGCAATAAACATCTATCGTGTGAATGCGTTCCTCGGAGATCATCTCGCATCTATTGCAGCTGAGGAGAGTCAGTTGCCATGACAAATTAGAGTAGTTATGGCTCAACAAGGCTCGGGATGGTACAACCGTCTAAATTCATATAGGTCAAGATCAAGATGACACCGTGGAAAATATCTGCCCATCGTCAGCACAGGCATTGTGGCTACAGCATTGTGGCATTGTGGCTACAGGCATTGTGGCTACAGCCCATCGAAGCGGCCAAAATCCTACAGCTGGAGATTGACCCAGAGCCAGAGTAAGCAGAAAAATGAACTCCCAAACATAAAGTAAAAACACTATTACAACACCCAACCTAACCTTCGATAGCATGTTTAAGTCGTCCGCTTATCAGCAGCTATCTGCGGAAATCTGAAAAGTAGGAACAAGATCTTCAAGTCACTATCCAGCAGCACTTGCGTTGCATAAAAATGTTGACCTCATATAACACAATAGGTTGTCTGCTGTAAGCTTTATGGAAGGACATATAATCGTGGACCATCGCTATAGAAGTAGTTAGGCTGTTCTGGGTTTCCAATCCCGGCTTCAATACACAGGAGAATGGCGAGCTTTACATATTCGACATAGGATACCAAATCGAAACATTACTTACTGAACCCCTATCTCACTTCTTTCAATCTTGCCCGCTAAACTTCTAAACTTCTCAAATAACCAGAAATCAATACGTAATGGAACAACAGAGGCCTGCCACTTTCCTTTACCTACTTGATATTCATTCAAATCCTGCATCTTTAAGGTATTTTTCTTCGTAATGTGTAAGACTTATAAGGAGCCGGACTAACGAAAACCATAAACTTACTGTTGTAAAAGCCGATTTTAAAGATCTCTGAACACCGGATGTTGTACCGCCAAGTTTCATTAGTGTCATTTGTAGTTGTACAGCATCGTCCATACGATTTTCCAAGAATTCCCATGTCTTGTGATGATCTGGTGAGTGATCTTGTAGCATATACAGCTCTGTCATTTTCATTATGCTAGCCAGACCAATGCGGCGTGTGTACCAACCAATCTATGAAGAAGAGGAAACAAAATATTACCAAACATTGGGCATACATCGATTAACCTTCTACTTACATCCACTGAACGATCTCCAGAATAATAACAAATATCATCGACTAAAGTTAAAACCTGAGCCAAAGCTGTGGAGGCATTTTGTGGTAAAGCAATTAAGGCCAAAGCTTGAGGCCATTGACCCTTATACGGTGCCATCATCTCAAGTCGTAATCGTACAAAACGCACCAAAAACTCCAAAGGGTTACCGATTTCCTTTTTACCATCATCCGTTTCTTTTTTGAGGATTTTCAACAATTCTTCATTGCACTTGCCATTGAAATACGAGACCAAATCGAAACCACCCTGAGGAAACATACCATGCACCACACTGGGATAACCCACATCTTCGGCACCCTGTACAATGGCATTACGTGTCCAGCCCAAAGTGGGAACATGTTGTAAGGCAGCCTCTAAGATTTTAATACGCACCGCTTCAGCTTTGGCATCTCTTTCGTTGTCCTCTTCTTGACTTTTCGTTTTTTCTTGTTGTTCAAATTCAGCTTCACGTTTTTCTTCACGGGCTCTAAAGTCATCGATGCTTTCTGTGGTTTTTGTACAAAATGTTCGACATTGGGTGGTGGTGGTTTTGTGGTGAGGTTGTATGTTGGCGGAAAGTCTTAGCGAGCAACGACCAACTGGCGAATTCTTCGACGTATAGCCAGCATTTAAAGAGTTCCATTGTTGCTGAGATTGCTGCAAGTCATGGCTGTAGACTTCCTGATCGGGCTTTTGATAACAACTGGCCAATGCTGGTGAGGTGATAAAGCTACGACAGGCAATATGGCTTAGATTTACATCTAAAATAAAAGAAAAAATTATAATTGTTAAAAGAACATTTTATGTTAACATAAATGATGTATTAGACAATAATTAAAAGAGGTTGAAGCGGGTTCGCCCTTGAAACGTTGGGCCTCCCTCTCTACAGCACGAATATCCTTCCTAATATGCCAAGGTGTGTCGGGCATAGTCAGCAGATGGTGATTAGAGTGGCTCTCACGGTACCATCATAGCAAATACTGCAACGAAAGCATGCCATTGTGTTGCTGTACTGGAAGAATCATTGTCTCCTCATGTAGATTATCCACTGAAGACATGAGTAGGCACCCTGTTGCAGTTCTCAGGGAAGCAATCTGACAGGTTTGAATATTTTTCCATAAATTGCAATTATATTCGCGAACAATACAGTCGCCGCATAAATTAACCCATACCAACCTCTCGCGTTATATATTGTCAACAATTTTTCTTTATCTGCGCCTCAAATTCTGCCGGCTAGGGACTTGAGGACCTTGTTCTCATGCGCAGACGTTCATGTCGTGATGTCGAATTTGGCCCCTAGAATTTCGGAGTAGTTTGTGGTAGGAATTCCGCTACCATTGACCATGCCATTCAACTCTGTTCTCTCTCTGTACTCTGTAAAGCTACGGGCGACAAAAGCGAAATCGACCTGTACGATTCACTTTTGTTGGTATCATTGGCTTCCTATTTTCCAGACTTCGGGAACAATGAGAGTGGCTAACGTCAACTTGAGAACTTTAGTGAGATACTCCACTCCCGGCTCATCCAGCTCTTTCAGCATTACCATGGAGATTCCACCAGGACCCAAGGCTTTGGATGATTTTGTGTTTCTGAGGACATTTGCAACATCATTCATTGTGAGTTGTTGTGGTTTCTCCACGGCAGGAAGAGATCTAATTGTTCCAGGGTTCGAGAGCGACATAACCGTTGCCCACAATTCACTTGTTACAAATCTTCAGATGATTAAGCCTCTTGTTCTACTTATATTCACCTACCAACCTGTTAACTTCCAGTGTCAACTCCCTCTGGGGTTGGCTCGACGAAAGGTATATGGCGAGCAGCTGCAGCAGTCGGAACATCATCAGTGATGATGTCTCGGAACGTACGTACATTCCAAGCGATGTGTGGATATAGCGTGCAGCGCTGTTCTGCTCTGTGGAAACCATGCTGCTGATCGGCAACTCAAGAGATTTTGCTACGGACGATAAATTGAAATCGATTCACCTTTGCTAGCACCCTTGTCTGACATCAATCTGTGTTGGAATTTTTTTTAAGAAGTTTCATCGCTCAAATAAAAAAACAAAAATTAAAAAATAGAGGAACATAATTTAATAATTGCGCAAAAAACCAGTAAGGAAAGGATCAAAGTCGGGCGGCCCGACTATATGATACCCCACACCACCACAATTTCAATATAACTTGGAGAAACTTTTTCTAGACAACATTGCGTCATATTTTCCAAATTTCTTCAACATTTCTGTCCAATTTTGTGTTTGGTCAAATATGTATATGAAATCGGGAGAAAATATATGTGGGAGCTAATCCAAATCTGAACCGATTTCAATACAATTTGGCCAACATTTTTTACAGCAAATTCCGTCACACATTTCAAATTTCATCAAAATTGGACCTACATAGGCGAGGTTGGTGCACTAAATACCTCAAATCGGGCGAAATTATATATGGGAGCTATATCTAAATCTGAACCAAAATTAATAGCATTCGTCCTTTGGCCAAAACAATTATATCACCCAATTTTTATTTGAATCGGACAATAAATGCGACCAGTACTTTGATTACAAAAACACATGGACAGACGGACGGACATGCATAAATCGACTCAGAAAGTGATCTCGTTTCCTTTTCCGTGTTACATACAAATGCACAACGACATAATAACCCTTACCACAATGTGGTGTAGAGTATAATAATGCATTTGGAAATCATTATTTCACCCAACAATAATTGTTAAAAAAAAAACTACCGCTTCTCTATGCTTTAGAAAAATAGTAACATTTATTCATGTATTTCTTTAGGCTACGTTTTTTTACGTATTTAAAACATTAGATTTCATAGTTTCCTCTTTTGGAGCATTATCAAAACACTCACAAACACGTCCCAACAGACTACGTATCAAATCGAATGTACAAAGATTCTGATTTAATAACTCTAGTTTTTTATCACGACTCAGCTGGAAATCCAGACCAGCGCCGGTGGTGTCATTTTGCACAGCAATATCCAGCATTTTTAATTGTTCCATATCGATGGGCGTGTCGCGACCCTCTTGTACCTTTTTCAGCTCCCCCTTATAGTGGGCTTCCGATAAATCTAAACCCTTACGCAAAGGTGTTAGATACCGTTTTTCAATGTCCTTGGTAAATGACCAAAATCCAGTTCGATTTTCAGCATCTTTCAGTGCAAAGAAACGTAAGGCATTTAGGGTGGAAATGATTTTATCCGAATTCTCAATAAGATCCGTTTCAACACCTTGTGGCAGTTTACAAATATTCTGTAGAAATATTGTACGAAAATCTTGACCAGTAAATGAGGTGGGCAGTGGGGCAGATGATGATTGCAAAGCTTCTGCCACCAAATCCTTGTAAATGGTACCCAAATAGCCGCATAAACCTTGATGATTCACGGTGGCCATTAGATTTTTCAAAATCAAATACTTTCCCTCATCATCGAACGACAAAATGTATTTGCGCAGCACCTTTATGCCATGTTGTCGTATATGAGTCTGGGAGGAAAATCCTACCAAGTGGCAGAGAGATTTACAAAATGCTTTGTGAATTTCCAGATCCAAATCGGCTGAAGGTATCTTTCTATTTCCCAAATTGTCGAGGGATTTGTCGACCAGTTTCAAGGCTTTGTCATGTAAGGCAGGAAATTTTTCTCCGAGTAATTGTTGTGCCAAATAAATAGTCATTTCACAAACGTACATGGGGTTGTAGACACGTGGAACGTGAGAGGCACCAATGCCCTCAGCAATGACCAAATAATAGAAAATTGCCAAATTCTCCAGGGGCAAATCATCTTCATTTAGAAATATATTGCCATCCCTTTGTTCAGTTAGTCCATCGTTTTTCTTAGCTTTTGACTTCCATTTTGACTTTGTCTCCACGAACGAAAGGAAGAAATAGGGATCTGGTACACATTTAATGACCCCATGTACCAGAGAACGGGCACATTGTAGTGAATAGGTGTTGGTTTTACTCTCCACTTTGTTGCTCAAATCTAGTAGTGAGAAAGGATTGCCCATAACATCAACCAGAAAGCAGCACATTATGTTACGTCTTTTGCCGTATTTACAATTACGAAATATTTCCTTTTCACTTCGAGGTTTGGCACAGATATCGGCTATAAGTGGTTGATAAAATAGATCCAGGGTAATGTAGTGCATCAGAATATTTTGCACATCTTCGTCTTGTTCCAACAACTGCTTCTCCTTTTCATCATACCCCACATATAAATACTCAGGTTCTGGTAACATGGCTAGGCGTGTCCATATCGAATTGAGGGTAAATTCCAAAGACATTGCTTTACGATCCCCAAGTCTTAACAGAATCACCTGCATAGCTCTCAAGGCCGAGTTGAAGACCCTTTCAAACATATTCTCCTCCACCAGTTCCAGTAATTCCATTAACAAGGATTCTGGTGGAGCATGGACAGCCATCGTTTTTAGCAATTCCTCAGCACATATGTAAAGTTCTGGATCTTGCTCGTACACTTCTTCGGTGAGATAATCTTTACACACATCATTGTACAAATCAATGGAAATTTCTCGTAGCAAAGCCACATTCCGCGGTGCCTCATTTGCGCTGGTAAATAACAGAGCTACACCTTCATATTCGCGTTCCTTGACCAACTGTTTAACCAAAGCCTTGAGATTTTCTCCGTGTTCAGTTGAATCTGCCGGTTTGTCAAAGCTGACATCTTCATTTTCATCTGACATGGAATTGTCATGTTCCTGGACTTCGTTCATTTTTCAGTGACCTTGTGGTGGTTGTATCCAATATCTTATTGTTTAACGATTTTCAATTGATTTTATTCAGAAAATGCAATAATTAATGCAAATTAATTTTGCAAACTTTACTAACAAAATAATCTCAAACTGACAGCGAATGGGCCAATACGTGAAAACACGCTCTCTGCTCTCTTTATTTGTCACGCAAAAGAAACAACAAGAAAGAATCTTAAGAATCTTACGAAAGAACCAACCACCATGAATTCGACATTGTGAAATACTTCCATAACGTACGTTTATCTTTGGCATGTTTTCATTATTATTTTTTTTAACTTATTAATTAAATATTTATTGACAAACTTACTTCTGTTATTCAATAATATTTGTAATTTAATAAATTTGTTTAAAGCGCTAAAATTTGCCATTTTTAACTGCAGCACAACACAAACGTCTTTTCGAATGGTAAATAAGAACTAAATACGGCGGAAAGAGAAGCCACAGCAGAAAAAGAGAGTGTTTTGTTTATAAAAATCTTATTAGAATGCCAAATTTAAGAGAGAAAACTAAACGTCAAAATAGACCTCAGTGATGCTATTTTGTGCACTATTAGCATATTCCAATTTGAAATGAATGCCAAATGAGTAGTGTTATAGGGGTGGTTCACAGTAGACGTTTGACAAACGTTAATAACCCAGCAAAAAGTTTGCATCCGCGGATACAGTTGAATCACTACAAGTGTACAGTACATTTGCCGTTGGAGTACATCTTTTCCTATGAATTCACTTATGGGTACTTTACACTGTATGTTTTTTACATATGAGTTGTCACTTCTCCAATACAAAATGTATATGCAAAGTGACAACTCATAGCTTTCTTCCCGTACTTTTTAATAGTAAAACTCGTAAAAGAGAGAAAGACAGAAAAATTGATGTCACACAAAAGTTTTTTCAAAAAGTTCTGGAACGCAAAAATGGAAAAAACGTCAAAAAAGCTGGAACAAATGTCAAAGTCGGCATACCAGCCAATCAGACGCCGGCATCCATGTTACTATTTTTTTACTCGCCCAAATTTGTCGTGTAAAAAGTTTTTAAAGAGAGCGTCATTCAGCGCCATTTTTTTTAAAGAGAAGTGAACATTTTACAACTTTTTTGTGTACGGGAACGCTTTTTCGAGTAAAATGTGTAAAAGTCGTAAAACTTGTAAAAACTTTTTAGTTCTGGAACACAGCTATATGTAAAAAACATATCGTGTAAAGTACCCATTATTAATTTTACAAGAGAGCGCGCAGCTAGGATGCATTCCATTTTGCTTCCACAGCACACAGCTAGGATGCACTCCATTTTCGATCCAAATCACAGCTTTTTATGTAGTGTTTTGAATTGAATTTAAAGGCACTCTTCGGATTGCATTTTTATTCAGTCCAAAGATGCAATTAAAATGCAAGCCATTGCGAAATATCCCAAAATAAATAAAATGCATTTATTATTTGTGTAAAACAAGAACACAAATTTATTATATAAACACAAATTAAAAAAAGTTTCCATTAAATTCAATCACATTTGAGCTTACTTCCATCGTTCTCGATTTAATCCAAGCGCATCTGATTTTCTTTCATCATCCTAAAGCTGTTTTATGTTGCCTTCCCATCACTAGTTCAGCTTTCGACATGGACTCCAACTCCACTCCATTAAACATTTTCGTCTCGTGAATTACCACCAAAATGTTCCCAACTTTAGTTAGTATTTTTTATTTTTGCTCTGTTCCAGAACCTGCAAGAAGCTACTATTTTTTACTACGTTAACATTTTTTCCTTATTATCGAAAAATATAGCAAAAATTAGTAGATTCTTGCAGTACTGGAACATACCATTAAAAAAATTCTTCGAAATAAATTCACACTTGTTTCTCTTTTAAAGAAATGTGTAGGGATCAACCAACTGTTTTTTTCTGTAGAGATCTCTACAGCAACTGCTTAAAAAATGTATCGAACGGGGTGCATTTTTCATAACCAGTGTGGCCATTTTAGCATTTTGACAGCTAAATTTAGCATTATTTTTTGTATTTAGCCGCAAAATTTCCATTTAGCATATTTTTTAGCATTTTTCAATTATTAATTTTGCATTATTCTATCCACAAAATCTCAAGTATGTCAATACTTTTTTTATAACAAATCTGATAATTTTTAATTGACAAAAGAAAAGAAAATATTTACAAAAACAGGGGGTTAAAGGAATGAAATTGTGAAAAACAAAGTGAAATAAAACAATGAAAAACGTAAAGTTTGGACGGGCCGAGCATTTTATATCCTCAGCCATGATATATTCTGAACTAATAGGGATTAGTTAGATTTTTTATTTTTGTTCCAAAAGTATCAAAGTTTTTTTAGGTGGACCTGTTTTTTGACCACTGGAAACGCCAAATGTCAAAAAATTCAGTCACATAAAAACTTATAACTACCTGAAATCGGGCGGTACCGTTATATGGGGGTATGCGCACTACTTGGGTTATATACACAATTTTTGATGGAAAGTTTTTAACTGTTGGAAACTATAAATACCAAATGACATGCAATTTTGCCCGAAAATGTGGATAAAAACAAGCAAAGACAGGAATTTGGTGATGTCATTCTGTGGGGCCATACCGAAATGATTATCGTGGACAGTTTAACAACTTTTAATGCAGAAGTTTGTTGACAATTCTAATACCCCGTTTATATATAACCGGATTTAACAAACCGACTGGGTTTTAAATGTCAATTCCATTGCTTATATTTCAAACAAATCCTTATAAAGAAGGTTAACCCTGCAAAAAGCTGTAATATAAACAGCATATTAAGGTTAAATTATAATTTTTTGGAGGTGAAGCTTTTGGAACCTTGAATCCCAAATCATAGCTAATTCGGCCTGAACATGAAGCCAAAAATAGCAATCGGCCGGGGCCTTATGTGGGGGCTATACCAAAACATGGACCGATATAGTACACCTTCGAACTTAATCTGCCTGCAAACAAAAGACGCATCGTTCTATAATGTCAGTGTCCTCTCTCAATTTTTTGGATGCTAGAGTGATTACCACAGGCGGACGTACATGCTGACTAAGAATTTTATCTTGATCAAGAATATATATAAATTTAGCATTATTTTCCGGCATTTTAATATTTATTTTAGCATTATTTTAAAGCTGATTCAGCTGCAAAACTTTTTTAGATCTGGTCACACTGTTCACAACTCTGTTTGACTGCATCTAAACATATTGTGAAATCATAACTACAATTGCAGAACTTCCAATTTTTTTTTTTTTGCTGGGTTGTTTTAACCAAATAAATGCATTTTATTTATTCGGAAATATTTTGCAGTGGCTTGCATTTTTATAGCATCTTTAGACTGCATTTAAATGCCATCCAAAACACTGCATCAAATGCAGTGATTTGGATCGAAAATGGACTGCATCCCAGCTATGTGCTATGGTAGCAAAATGGAGTGTATCCTAGCTGCGCTCTCTCTTGTAAAATTCATAAGTGAATTCCATGGTAGAATAAGAAAAGGTAGCAGCAATACACAGCTGACTGAACTGGGTTGTAACGTTAATGTCAAATTTCATATGACATTTTATACATTTATTTCTATTTCGAAGTACATTAGGGACATATATTTTTTGAGAAAAAAATATATCATTCGGAAAAAAACATTTCCCAGAAAGACTTCTTCATATCAATGATATGTAACCTCCTCCAAGTTCGAACGATAAGCCGCGCAGTAAATCCCCGCTTGTAGAGGCGATACAACGTTTGTTAATATGTGAGGTATTTTGTTAAAATTTAAAAAATAAAGCCCTAATAAACATGTGCTTCTTTGATTTCTAAAACAAAACATTGAAACAGCTTCTCCTTTTTCTATGAATTTCCAGCGACCCCAAACTTTTCTGCAAGAATTCTACTTTCTGCGAGAATTTATGCATTTAGTGGAATGATGTGGAAACATAAAAATTGAAAATGTATAGAATTTTCATTCATGTTTTCCAAAATATTCAACCAAATGTGAAAAATTATTAGTTTTTTAAATTCCACTAATTTATAGACATTTCCTTGTTTTGTTTACAAATACAACTGGCAGTAACGTTACAAACAAAAACAAATTCCTTTGTGGTTGTTGTTCGAGTTGTATTGATTGTAGTATTTACTTTACCTTATATTTGTTCTACCATGAGTGAATTCATAGGAAAGGATGTACTCCAACGGCAAATGTACTGTACACTTGTACTGATTAAACTGCATCCACGGATGCAAACTTTTTGCTGGGAAATCACTGCACTTAATGCAGTGTGTTGAAAAATGTTTGGTGTTTGGGGATTATTTTGGAGAACTTCAATAAAATATGTTTTTTTTTTGAGAAATTGGGTACAAGGGACTGAAGAATACTGGCAACGCTGCTTTAAATATATTCGTCAATTTCCATCTGGCAACTACGAGTTCATTAATCGATTTTCGATTAAGATTAGATTTTGCGATTATTATCTATCGAAATTCGATAAATATCGACTTCATATTCATTTTCGATTTGTGTATTCCTAGTTTCTTGCAATCTTGCGGAACAACAACACAACGGATCGGAACAATATTATCTGGTCAAAAACAAAAATTGTTTTGTTAATAGAGAAGTGGGGATAACTTCTAATGACCTTATTTTGCTCTGTCAGTTGACAGGTGTTAACTTGTAAAAAAATTAAAAGAATTGCAAATAAAGCCAATAAAACAAATGAAACCATCGAATTAATTTTCGGAAGTTTTGTTTACGTTTGTCGCTCGGTGTGAAAGAGAAAAGAAGTCAGTGAGAGTTGTAATTTTGCATTATTTGAATGTGCAAATTATTTTCTTACCAAACCAAAAGTTCTTAACTGAAACATAAAACATAGTTTTAAAATTATATCTGGCCAAATATAAATTTTGAATTTTTGTGTGAAGAAAATTTCATTGTGTTATTTACTTTTCCCCCCTTGTTTGGTGTATTCTTAATGCTCTCTCCGCGGTGTGTTGTGAATGAGAGAAAAGTTGAAAAGTGTGTGCTGTTGGTTTTTTTTGTTTTGCGAGAGGGTGGAATAGGATATGCGGGGGAAATTACTTGGCGGCGGAGAAGTACACACAACAAAATCGTGAAGAAGAAGAAAATGGTCAATTAGTGAAGTGAAGTTGCGAAAAAAGTATACAAAATTCAATTGCATTTTTATTTCTTTAATGCTTAGTTTTGAAGTTCAGTAGACATCTTTAAAATAAATTAAATTGAAATAAAAAGTAAACCAAACCCTTAAATTGGATACAAACAAAAAAGAAACGAAGTTTTGTTGAAAGAAAGCAATATTATATTTAGTTGTGCTCAGCTCGAAACAATATTGTGTCTTTTTGTTATTGTGGTTGTTGTTATTTTTTATCAAGTTAACTCGCAACCCAAGTAGAGCCTAACTAAAATCCTGTGTCGGTCACTGTGTTTTGTTGTTGGTAACAACAACAAAAGAAAGAAAGAAAAAAACCGGCCAACTTATCCAACCGCACCAGCAGCCATTGATTCATCATCTTTAGAGGCCAAAAGAAAAAATCACAAAATCCTGTTTTGTAACCTTAAGAAATTAAGAAAAAAGAAGAAGCAAAATACTCTTCAGCCAAACACACACGCCCAAATAAACTTCATTATTGTGTTCAAATGAACAACAACAACAACAACGAATTAAACAACATTATGGAACTATGGATGACAACTAACTAAAATTAAAATACAAACAACGACATAAACTAACTTAAACTAAAACACAACAATTCCCAATCCAAGTGCAAAAAAGAAAAACAAGTAAATGAACGAACATCATCATCATCATTATAAAGAGCATCATTTTATTCAACATCATTATTAGATTTGGTTAAGAGCAGCAGGCAGCAAGGCAGCATCATCATCGTCGTCAACTACTTTCCCCTTTTGAAAAGTTTTCGCAAAGAAACGGCTCCAACATGTCGACACGTTCTCAGCTAACAAAGGATTTAAATGGTGAGTTTCGTTTAGTTGTTGCAATTAAAACCAAATTTCTCCAACAACAACAGCCACGAAGAGGAAATATTTTTCTTTGTGTTTTGTTTATGTCATTAAATTACAATTCTGTGTTTTATGACACCATTCATTGCCAAAATGTGATGTTTAGAAGAAATGGGGGGATACATTAACTGAGTTTTTGAACACCTCATTCGTCGTTATATTTTTTTTTGGGCATGGTTGTATGCATTTTCATAAAGTATGGTGGCAATTGCAGAGATGGATGTTTTCAAATGAGTTTAGTAAGAAAACTAACACTTTTGGTATTTTGTAGAGCAAATTTCCACAGATTAGGGCTTCGTTTCACAATTTTTTTTAATAATAAAACAAATTATCAGCATATATAGCAATCGAAAACTGCTTCAACATACCAAAAATGTCCACAAAGTACGGGAACAGCTCACACATAAAAAATCATTGGCTGAAACATCAAAATCATCGTATCAGCCAATCAGAAGTCACCAAACCAGTTGCTAGTTTACCGAGATTCTCGAGATATGGACATTCCAAGTTGCGAAATAGATACAACCAAGGCAATAGGGATACCAGTGTAAATCTAGGGAAGTTCGATATCCGCAACAACAAGTGTACGTTGCGGTAATCAGAGACCCAGTAATACTTGTAGCAAACCATATGAGAAATAAGTCCAAATCTACACTAGGCAAGTTTACCTGCGGAAAGTCTCTGAAATTTTCAGCCGATTTCTTTTATATTGTTATATTCTCAGGCTTTAGGCTAGAAAAGGTATATACACTTTGAAACGACCAAAAATGTGCCTCAACGAAATAACGGTTTTAGACCCCAAGTATGTTTGGACGAATTTCGATTCTAACAATTTGGAGTCGATTTAGCCATAATCTGTCTGTCTGGCTGGTGCGCACGATAACTCTCGAACGGTTCAACCGATTCGAACAAAATTTTGGGTATCGTAATATTGCGTCCAAACTCAGTGCAAATTCGAAGATGGGCCATATCGGTCCACTCCTTCGGGTACATCCCCCACAGAAGATCAACATTTTTCTGTAAAATGGTGTGAACGATAACTGTCGAAGGCGCAATAGATTTGGTCCAAACATTCCACATCGTATTATTCCTTAAGATTGGTGCAGACTTTGCACATCGTATTATTTCATCCAGTCATGTATCAGGTTAAAATATAGACTATATCGGTACACTCCTTCGGGAACCTCCCACACAAAATTCGTATTAAGTAAAGTTTAAGAACTCCTCTCGTATCGTTTTCATTGTTTTTTCAGTAGGCCTCATTTACAACGGTACATTTTTTCCGGAGTAAGTCAATACTTCTTGAGATGATGGCCCAAAAGCTCCAACACCCTGCGACACATACTAAAATGGCTATTGTTCAAGATAACTCGTAAAACTTTTTCAAAAATTCCTTTCAAACTTAGTTTAACGTAATTTAATTTTTCGAGTCCATTATGAAAAAGTTTGGTTACTAAAAATGGTATAGCCCCACATATTCCATGCCATGATACATATTCATCACAGCTGACTGATACTTTCTTACTTGTTCGTATTTGACATAATTTTCAGTGTGTTGAAAACAAAACTCTCCGGAAAAGGGAACGAGAAAAATTGCCGTAAGAAAAATCGCCTAACGTAAATCGGGACTAACAGCTTGGGAAATTTAAATAGACCTGTTGCGCTTCTGGAACATAGATAGCTAACATGTATATAGAATACCTATATGAGTAATGGATATACGAAACAAGTACGAAAGTATCAATCGGTTTTGTCGACAGGGATATATCCGCAGCCTATGTGAATTGAAACTTTCATCTGCAGACAGATCGATTTGAGGATTTCAGAATTGTGTGGACCTTTTGAGACATTCAGGGATATATCCTCAGCCTATGTGAATTGAAACTTTCATCTGCAGACAGATTGATTTGAGGATTTCAGAATTGTGTGGACCTTTTGAGACATTTGAACTTACGATCTTGCCCACGAAAAATATAATATCGCAGTAAACAGGACTATAAATATTGGGTGATCCAAATTTGAAACAAATCGGTTGCTCCGTTCAATATATAGCGTGTACCACTTAGTCCGCATAGTGTCATTTCTTAATTCTTTTCGGAAGTTGTGGGCCGATATTGCCCATCTTCGAACTTTACTTCGAGCTGACGATTGAAGTTTGGGTATAACAAGTTTATTGTTGAAGAAGTTATTGAAAAATAACTTCGGTGGAGAATATCCACAAACAAAAAACAAGGGAACTGATGAGATTCTGTGGCGAGAATCGAAACTATAGTATACCCTGCCTTACCACTTGGCGAACAATGCCAAATCTTTTTAACTAATAAACTAGTTGTTTTAAAATATTAAAACAACAACTATGGGATTAAGCCAGACTATTTTGAAAAAACAAAATTTACTTTTTCTATAGAAAAATATCCACCAATTGACTTTTGTGCAACAGTTAATTTTTTCTATACACATTTTTCTATCAAAAAATGTTCACCAATTAACCTTTTCTATAGAAAAATGTTCACCAATCAACTTTTTCTATTGAAAATGTTCACCAATGAACTTTTTCTTTAGAAAAATGTTCATCAATTAACTTTTTCTATAGAAATATGTTCAATTAACTTTTTCTATAGAAAAATGTTGCAAGTGAACTGTTTCTATAGAAAAATGCTGCCAATGAACTTTTTCTATATAAAAATGTCCACCAATGAACTTTTTCTATAGAAAAATGTTCACCAATGAACTATTTCTATAGAAAAATGTTCACCAATGAACTTTTTCTATAGAAAAATGTTCACCAATGAACTTTTTCTATAGAAAAATGTTCACCAATGAACTTTTTCTATAGAAAAATGTTCACCAATGAACTTTTTCTATAGAAAAATGTTCACCAATGAACTTTTTCTATAGAAAAATGTTCACCAATGATCTTTTTCTATAGAAAAATGTTCACCAATGAACTTTTTCTATAGAAAAATGTTCACCAATGAACTTTTTCTATAGAAAAATGTTCACCAATGAACTTTTTCTATAGAAAAATGTTCACCAATGAACTTTTTCTATAGAAAAATGTTCACCAATGAACTTTATCTATGGAAAAATGTTCACCAATGATCTTTTTTCATAGAAAATGTTCACCAATGAACTTTTTCTGTAGAAAAATGTTCACCAATGAACTTTTTCTGTAGAAAAATGTTCACCAATGAACTTTTTCTGTAGAAAAATGTTCACCAATGAACTTTTTCTGTAGAAAAATGTTCACCAATGAACTTTTTCTATAGAAAAATGTTCACCAATGAACTTTTTCTATAGAAAAATGTTCACCAATGAACTTTTTGCATAGAAAAATGTTCACCAATGAACTTTTTCCATAGAAAAATGTTAACCAATGAACTTTTTCTATAGAAAAATGTTAACCAATGAACTTTTTCTATAGAAAAATGTTCACCAATGAACTTTTTCCATAGAAAAATGTTTACCAATGATCTTTATCTATGGAAAAATGTTCACCAATGATCTTTATCCATGGAAAAATGTTCACCAATGATCTTTTTCTATAGAAAATGTTCACCAATAAACTTTTTCTATAGAAAAATTTTCACCAATAAACTTTTCTATAGAAAAATGTTCCCCAATGAACTTTTTCTGTAGAAAAATGTTCACCAATGAACTTTTTCTATAGAAAAAATATTCACCAATAAACTTTTTCTGTAGAAAAATGTTCACCAATAAACTTTTTCTGTAGAAAAATGTTCACCAATGAACTTTTTCTATAGAAAAATGTTCACCAATGAACTTTTTCTATAGAAAAATGTTCACCAATGGACTTTTTCTATAGAAAAATGTACACCAATGAACATTTTCTATAGAAAAATGTTAACCAATTAACTTTTTCTATGCTTCCTAATATAGTGGCTCAAAACCTCTAAATGACTAAAGCGCGCGTTATCTGTCGAAAAGAAAGTACTTCCAAAATAAGATAGATTTCCAAAATGGACTATGCCGATGTATTGCATTTAGAGCTTCAATCCAAATATATATTTTTTTTTTGTCGGCAAGTTCGTCCGTCCGGTCATAAAATTATTGGGGAAAATGATGTTGGTTCCGTAGCCGGTATTCAATTCAATATTGTCAATAGATGAATTTTTCAATTAACAGGGCGACCGTATGTATATATCTGTCGACAAAGCTTTACTTGTTGCTTGTTTGTATAAATTTTAATTGAAATTCCCTAATACGGGCAACGCCTATCCTGCTTTCGTATTATTTATTTACTAGGGAAATCCTTGCTGCAACAATGTAGAGATTCGAGTCATTGTTTGCTTATCGATTCAGTCTTGCGTCCAACACAGTCTATAGTACCCACCATCTGCAAAAAATAAAAATACGTATTTCAACAGTGACTTTCCATCCCTGGATGCTAGAAGTATTGTAGTATGTATGCTGTGAGAAGTCGTTTTTGTTGTGTGTTCTGCTACTGCTGCATACTCTGTGTTTCCTGTTTCACTTTATGGGTACTTTCGGATATTTAGATTCGTTTGTTGCCTTCCACCAACCAGCCCTGCTTTACTTCTTCGCAGCTTTTTCCGTTTTTATGTTGTTTAGGTTTCTTGTTTGTTTGCTTCGCACTATGTTTTGTTGCTGTCATCATGTCATCGTCGTTCGTAATCCTTGTGTATCCATTTGCACCACCTACCTCATTCACAATTCATTGTAGTTGTTTTTGAAGTTGCATTTTATGACTCGTTCGCCTGTTTTATCTTGATTCTTAATGGTCATGTGTCACCACCAAATAAATTGTTTACCTCTTCCTCCCACACACCACAACAGAATGCACTTTCAACATGCTCTCGTGTGCTCTCTTTGTTGATTATGCGGCGTTTGTTTATTGAGCATTAATTTTATGACTTCGTATCCTTTTGCGAGAATAGCTAGTGAACAAACGAAGGCGAGAGGGTATCATTACTTTTTTCCTTGGCCAAGTACCAAAAATATAGGTCTCTCCCTCCCTCTCTTGTTTAGCAAATTGGAGGAGGGAGGACATTATTGTAAATAGGTGTACTTGTGGTTCCACTGATTGCTGAATCAGTATTGTTGGTCGGTGGGTGGGTGAGCTTTATTTTCCATTTCCATAACGCAACTACAATTTGTCAACCCTACATCTGCAATTAATCATCTTGGGGTAAAAATGGAGCCAAAAACGATTTAATTTTGTTTTTGCAGATTACCAAAAAAATTTGATTTGTGGGCCAATGAACTTTGTGGTGGAAATGGTCATTTAGGTGACTCATTTCTTATTTTGGGGAAACAACGTTTAGATGTGGAATTTAAAAAAAAAATGAAAGGCCATGATTCTATGATTAGGACGGTAATAATTGCTGTAATGACCTTTTTGGGGCACGGTAAATGGAATAATGCATTTTCCATAATCGCTTATAACTCACTTTAACCATATAGCGCTGAAGTATACATCATGTAGAGGTGTACCCCCAATTTTTTTAAAAGTTCGCACAATAATCCATACGCTTTTGCAAGCTTATTGTTTCTTCGCTGTCCGTCTGTCTTATGCACATCAAGATACAGCTCGCAATATTTATGATGGAGCTTTATAAATTCGTATAGAAGTACATATTACTTCTAGGATGTTTGGTTCTGAAAATGGGTTATATTGGTCCACGTTTTGATATAGCCACCATATAAAGCTACGTACCTTTTTCGGTATTTTCAAGGTTTTAGCCTCATTATTATACAGAAATAGCTGAAAATTGGTATTAAGTCTTCTTGGGGGCTACAGGTCTACGTTTGGAATACAGCCCCCATTGAACGATACCGAACGGCTTTATGTATTTCGAAGGTGATTTGGTCACATTTTCGGGCCGAAATTGTGGTAATTTGGTACTGTGGCTACAGAAGTTCAGACAATTTTGTAAATATAATTCTATCTTATGCTAGGGGCACCATATAGAGACTCCCTCCGATGTTGGTGGTTATTTTTAAGGGCTTTTCCTACTGAAGTGGGTGATACTTGGAATTTCCGATTTGCAATTGATGAAAAACTTCCACGGAGGAAATGATCAATACAGGTATATGTTTTGGTATATACCGCACACGACGGTATCTACACTGCAGTGACTATAATTTGATATTTCGGATTCTCATTACGGAAACACATCGAAACTAAACAACAACAAAAACTAACTATTCCATCAATCTATCCCACGATGGCCGGTGTGTACACACAAACCACATGGACTGCAGAGGTTAGTACTGTGTTGAATGTTATGGTCAGTGGTAGCAAAATTCCGATCCCCAACTACCCCAAGATTCTAGGGGTCCCATTAGAAAGTGTGTTCACGTCGTCCGCACATGCTACAGGTATCTGCGACAAACTGAGATGTAGGAACCAAGGTCCTCAAGTCCCCACCCGGCAGCTCTTGATGTGCAGAGAAATAAGCTTGTTGACCTCATATTACGAAATAGGTCGGTCTGTGGTAAGATATGCGGCGCCAGTATGGTCCGGGAATGCAAGTGCAACGTAATAGAAAAATATTCAAACCTGTTAGAATGCTTCCCGGAGAACTGCAAAGGGTGCCTCCTCATGTCTTGAGAATACCATCTATATGAGGAGACAGAGTTTCTTTCAGTACAGCTACACAATGGCATGCTCTCGTTGCAGCACTCGTTAGGGTGTTACCGTGAGAGCCATCATAACCAAGGCATGTCAGGAGGGATCTTCATGATCTATAAATAGGGGTCCAATATTACAAGAGAGAACCAACCCCTAGATTAGTCAACCCCAACGGACAAAATTTGATGTTTTGTGAGTAAAGTATACAAAAAATTTCTAAAAAATTACCATTTCGGGAGTGGCCCGGACACTCCGGGCTTCCCCCTGGCTACGTCGGTGGTCAAACCTACTTAACTAACTCCAGTAGCTTTGTGGTTACTGTCCATCGAAGCAGCCACATTCCTAGAACTAGAGCCAAATTAAGCAGAAAAGCGAACTTAAAAAACATACCACACTACATCTGCGTTCCGGGCAGCGGCTCCCGTCTTAATGTACACATGTTTGTATTTGTATCATTTTTCAGTGCTGGAACAGAGGAAAACCCAGGACCACTATGGATACGCTAACTTTGTCACATTCGCGTCCACCATACTCAAACTTCGTTGAGATGCAGTAGATAACGGGATTGAGGGCATCTCAGGGGTTGATCTGAACTCGTCCACGTGTGTGACTATGACAAGGTCTATGTTGCTGCATGCTGGGTGTACACAGCCCCAGTGAGTCGTCGTCATCAAAATACGGGACACCTCCGCAGTGTCCCCCCCCCCAACAGTAGCCGCACACCCAGCACTTAACGCCAGCCATTCGAGGAAGAATGTTATGTCGGAAGAATGTCATGGTCGCGACGGCCAGGAAACCAAACTCAACCACAACTGCAGCTACTGAGGAAGGATCGCACTAGAAGTGAAAGAAGTAGACCTACCTCGCTTAAATCTGGCTCTATTGACACGTACATGGAATGTATGGGTGTAGGCGTGAGGTGTGGAACTGCCGAGGTTGAGTTGCTTAATGTATACATACCACCGATACTCCAGATTGTAGGTCCAACATTAGGAAGGTCATAACCGTCTGGTTTTGGGGGAGTTTAATGTTTTCATGAGTTTCGGGTATAGTGCTGGCTCTGCGTTTCGCACGCTCGGTTAATTAGTGGATATTGCCACTGTTCGCCAGATAAAAATGTTTTGTCACTAGGTCTATCAAATGACGTCACCTGACAAACCGCCCTTTCTCTTTATTTAGGCCATCTCTCCATAATGGTCCCACCAGCAGGCCACACGATTTCATCACCTCTGAACGCCGCACTTCCCACAATCATGAGAGAGCTAATTGGCCTAGTTTCAGAGAGTTCACTAATCACGTGTCAGAGATTTGCCCAACCCTTCTGATGTTTGGGTAGTAGAAAGGACGTTCCGAGACTTCATCACTGCTGCAGCCACTAGCCGTATATCTGCTGGTCGAATACCCGAAGGGAGGATTAGTAAATGAGCAACTTCAATGACCCCAGAGTCTGGGAGTCGACATTGGAAGTGCACAGGTTGGTCGATGGGCATAAAAGAAACAAGTGGCTAAATCATCTGAAGAATTGCAACATTGGAGCCGTAAAACTGAATTGTGGGCAACGTTTAAAACACTCTCGTACACTGGAAAGAAGGAAGAAAGGACCTCAGTCACGTTTGAGGACGTTTCGCTGACTGATCCGAAGAGGTGAGAAAGTTATTTTAATCTACAGTTTGTCGTGCACAGCGGGTGTTACAGCGCGAAGAGGAACGACCAGAATGTACAATGAATAATGTTGCAATTTTCACCAGGAACACTAAATCATCCAAAGAGTTGGAGCCTGATGGAAACTCCATGCTAATGCTGAAACAACTGGATGAGACGGGAGTCGAGTATCTTAACCAAAGTTCTTAACCTGTCGCTAGTCACCCACATCGTTCCCGAAGTCGGGAAAATGAGCAAGGTGGACCTGCTATTAAAGCCAGGAATGGATGCCAGCAATGTTGAATCGTACAGACCGGATTTGGTTTTTTGCCCTTAGCAAAGACCCTTAAGAATTTAGTCCTTCCCAGCGTCAGAAATAGCTATCCAGTTGCCGATCATCAGCATGGGTTTCGTAAGAAGCACAGCACGACAACAGCGCTGCACGTCGTCTCCACACATATTATTCGAGTACCCCAACAGAGCAAGCCGTGCGACAGAACAGTGATTATGGCGCTCGACGACTTTGAGCAGACTACCCTCTAGCCGACACGTTGGATAATCAATTATATGTGTGGACGCCAGATGTTTGTGGAATTCAGAAATAAGCAGTCTAAGACCCGTAGAGTGAAACGGCGAGTTCTCCAAGGCGGGGTGATATCTTCGGAATGGTTTAATCTTTACTGTTCTGAAATTTTCCACACCCTCTAGTACACATTGGCTCGATGACATGGGACCTACTTTTTTAGCTTCAGCTGTTTAGTCTGGCTGTTGCCGGCCTGTCAGTCATCATCACTCATATATAGATTTTTTGGGAAACTCATAATTCCCCAAATAAGGACTCGAAAATTCCCACGAACCAAAGTGACGTTATTTTCCACAAATGTTCAAAAGTTTACTCTTTGGTGTGGTTATTGAATGCCAATTAAAACTGTATCATTTTTTGGGGAGGGGTTATGTGATTTGCGGTTCATACTTACCGATTTAAGAGACCCAAAAGTACAAAAAAAACACTGCAAAGCAATATTTGATCTTAAATAAAGAACTTAAAAAAAAGAAATTGAAATCCTTAACATTTCCCTTAATTTTCTGAGTGGCATAATGCAACCGAACCTATTCTATATGCACCCATGACATTCAGAGTCCCATCTATGTTCCCATATTGGCCACCATTTAACAGAATCCAATTACTAAAATTAACACATGTTTCATGCAGCTAATTTATATCAAAGATTTTCAAAATATCCACAAAATTATGACATAATTGAATATCATAATTTTAAATAATTTAATACACAAAATCCACACACACATCCAAAACTGAAAAACTTATTTTAGAATATTAATCAAATGAAAGTTCGTTCGAAAAATTAAGGGGAGGGAATTCCCAATTTTCTTTGTTTCTGAAAAAATGGATGAGACAGCATTTTACCAAACATCAAATAATGCCACAATTTGTGCTGGTATCAACAGCATGTTTACGCCTCACAAAAATAAACAGCTTCGCTGATCTACTTTGGTGTTCACTTTTGCGGTCGATACTCAGCTTCTGCTGTTGGCTGGTGGCGGCTGTCATCACAGCAACATTGACTTCTTCTTTTGTTATTACTAAATATGTAACAATATAATGCAGGCTAGAAATCTTCAAGTGGCCATTTACACAGTTCATTAATAGGCCGGCAAAACGGGGAAAGGGAAAAGTAATATTTTGGTTTACTTAACTATGCCGCCTCTGCCATTACTTTCAAGAGCTTTAAATTGTTATTAGTTTCTTTTAAAGACAGAAGGCAACAAATTCAAGGGGTTTTTCTTAATTTATTCCTTAAAAATTTAAAGAAGGTGTGTCACTACAATTGGTATACTTCAAGAGTTAACAGTATATATCGATAAAAAGAATAATTTACAATAATTTCATAAAGTAACAAAATTGTATGTAATCTTCTTAAGATACTTTATAATTCTGTACGGCCTATTTTACTTTTGATGTATGGACCATTTTTTGGTTTCTTCCACTATTTCCTCACTGGCCCTCGTACATGTTCCGTATGTGTTTTTGTGCAGTAGTCTTATTTATTTTTTTATTGCAGTCGATGAATCGCTTTTTAGAGACTTCTCTCGATGCGCTCTATTGACCTCATTTATGCCGTGTCGAAAAATTTTGTAGACATATTCTCAACATCACAACAACTGCACCAGCACCACAAAGAACAACGCCATGTATTACCAAAATAACAACAACAACAAACAAGTATTTGAAAACAAACATTAGACAAAAATAGTTTCGGAACAAACAGCCAGCCAGCCATTCCAAGAAGATTTATTTATTAAAATCGATGTTATTTTCCACAAAAAAAAAACAAAAATTTAAAAATTCTGGAGAAAAACTTTTAATTTGCTTTTGAATTCTTTCAATTTAACGATAATTATAAAGAAAGAATAGGCAGATAGAAGGAAAAAAACAAGGGGAAATATACTTAATGTGCCAATGGATTAGTAAAGAAATTTTGGGATATTGTTTTTCTCGCTTAATTTATGAATTTTATATTATGTGGAAAATTGTTGATTTTTCTATCAAGTTAATTGGATCGGAGGAGATAAAATAGACATGCATTTAAATATGAAATGTGTCACTCAAATGTAACAAATACACGATTTTATAGGGCGATTGAAGGCAAAAACTAGTCCAATTCAACACATAATGTGAAAAAGGCTGTTCTAATAAATTGATTTATATAAATATATTAGGGTGACCCAAAAACATATTTTTAAGGGCTCCTCACCCTTCGCCATCAAGGGACTTGAAGACCTTGTTCCTACATCTCAGCTTGTCGGGAATAGCTATGGCATGTGCGAACGACGTGAACATGCTGTCGAATTTGACCCCTAGAATCTTGAGGTAGTTAGAGGTTGAAATTCTCCTACCATAGACCATGACATTCAACTCAGTGCTCGCCTCTGCAGTCATGGCCAAGATCGTAAATCAATCCACCTACGTTACGATCCCAATGCCGTCTGCAGGGGGTGAAACACAGGAGAAGTAGAGGTAAAACAGTTCCGGAGATATCACCTCTTGAGGAACTCGCTGTTTCACTCTACGGGGCTTTGGACCTTTTGTTCCTGAATTCCACGTACGACTGATTATCCAACGTTTCAAACGTGGACGGATGTTGGTCTGCTCAATGTACTCAAACAGCCTGATCTGCTTGACTGTTTTAAAGGCTTTTGATAAGTCGAACTCTGTCATCACTGTTCTATCGCACGGCTCGCTCTGGTTGAATCCTGCAGAGCTGTTGTCGTGCTGCGCTGCTTACGGAACCATTAGCATGAATAGATTTTTCTCACGCTAGGAGAGGAGTAAAGCCTCAAGAGTCTTTGCCCCGGGCTACAAAAGCGAAATCTGTCGTTGTTGTTGTAGCAGCATACAAACCTACATACATAGAAGCATAGATTTGATGTTGGGTTGGCAGCCGCTGGCCGAAACACAAGGGTTTCGGGTCAATCCGGTACGTTAGAACCCGCTGCCGTGGGAAATCTGTTGTACGATTCACCTTTACGTGGCATAGTTGCTCGGTTTCAGTAGCGGGACCACCACTGCCCAATTTCCAAACTCTTCTCTTCGCCCTGTCACACCCGAGGTGCTCGACAAACTGTCGATTCAAATAACTTGCGCACATCTTTGGGTCAGTCAGCGTAACATCGCCAAACGTGACTGAGGTTATATATTCCTTCTTTCCAGGGTTCGAGAGTGACTTAACCGTTGCCCGCAATTCACTTCTTCCTGCTCCAATGTTTCAACTCTTCAGGTGATTTAGCCACATGTTTCGCTATGCTCACCTACCGAACTGTTAACCTCCATTGTCAGTTTCCTGACTCTGGGGCAGGGTCGTCCATCTGTTTACTGCGGGCGCCCACTGAGTTGTTTTGCATTTGCTTTTCTCTCTCATTCACTGCCTACGTGAGCACCAGGAGTACCAGGTTGGTGGTTTTCCAGCTACTTGTGGTGATTTTTGACGTACAAAAACCACTGTTTAAGCAGGAATGTCCACTTTTTTTTTAAGGTAAAAATCTCTACAGACCTATGGTGCGTATGTGGCTGTAGCGATTTTTACCTCGGAATAGTTGGCATCCCTGGTGAGCACAAGCGAATGATAAACATCATTTGGTTGTTGTTTTTTCACCTATACATAAATACTTGTTTTAGTTTGATGGAATTCTCTTGGGCGACTCTGCTCTGGGATCACAGGGTTTAGCACGACAAAGCTTATAACGCTCTTCTGCCAATCCCGTCGACCCTGCTGAAAAATATGTTTTCACTTCGAATATTATGTATTCGTATATGGCGAGCGAGGTGCCACCGTGGTGCAATGATATGCAGACCCACCTTGCACGCAGAAGGTCGTGGCTTCGACTCCCCGGCCAGGCAACATCAACGTTGGCAAAACACCCCTCAGTAATGTTGGCGACTTTTTCTGAGTATTTCAGCCATGTAAAAACTTCCCTACAGGAGGTGTCCTAGGACATGCCGTTCGGACTCGGCGATAAACTGTAGGTCCCATATCATTCAGCTAATATGAATCGGGGTGCCATAATTGATATGTCCCTTCTGGGATGTTTGTGGAACAATTATATATATGGCGAGCGGGTTCAGCAGTGACGATGTCTCGGAACATCCTTTTCGCTACCCGAACATCAGATGGATGGAGCAGACCTCTAAAGCGGTAATTAGTGTACTCTCTGAATCAGCTTTCCCTTTGATTAACGAAAGTGCGGCGATCAGAGGTGATGAAATCGGGCGGTCTGCTAATGAAGACAATTATGGGGAGATGGTCTGATCCAAGAGAAATGACAGGTTATCAGGTGACGTCATTTCTCAGACCAGGTGATAGAATGGTTCTGTTTGGTGAACTGAGACACTCTCCTCTATTTCTGGTAGGGGTGTCCACGTGTAGCGTGCAAAACGTAGAGTTATCAATCCGCTCATCCAGCGCTGTAACACTCTGGTCGTTTCCGAGGACCGAATGCCACAAATCATGATGCCTATTAAAGTCCCCCAGGGTCAGACGTTTATGACCTACAAAAAGCGAGCTAATGTAAGGCTTGTAACCTGAAATACAGCTATTTACCGGGCTGCATATATACATAGGTAAAGCAACACTACCTCGGTAGTTCCATACCTTACTACAACCCCCATAAATACCATGTGGGGTCATTAGGGTCAGGCTCAAGCGAGATAAGTCTATATTGAATAGATTGGTGCAATAGGAAAGCTAATCGCCCACCTCCACTTCTGGTACGATCCTTCATCAGTACGTTGTAAACATCACAACGCTGTAAGCTGCAGTTGTTGATGAGCTTGGTTTCCTGCACCGCCGCGACCTTGATATTCTTCCTACTCACAAACTCCTCTTTTCCTCGATGCTGCGTTTGCGGTTGCTTTTGCTCGCCGGGGGCTGTTCACGCAGCCTGCAGCAAAATAGTCCATGTCGTAGTCCCTCACATGGACAAGTCCAGACCAACCCCTTAGATGCACTCACTCCTGGCGTCTTTTGCATCTCACGGTAGGTTGGTTATGGGTGAAGTTGCGGATGAGACAAACCGAGCACAAATATATTTAGGGGTAGTTAATGACTTCGTCCACCTCGGCACTGCCATAAACGTAACAAAACAACATCAGTTGTGAAACAAAAAGTATAGTATTGTCCAATAGATGCAACTTTGGTCTAAGTAAGGAGTTTTTCTCTTAAAATATTGTTGTTATTGATGTTTAGTATAACCTCCTATATAACAATTACTTGTAATTTGGCTATGAACAGGAAATAACCCTATTAAATCTATTGACAGAGGCCCATATTTATTCAGAACATCACCAATTGTCAAGAATAAATTCCCAAAAGTTTCACAAATTCGTGTAATTTTTGGGCAAAAAGATTTCGGACGAAAGTCTCAATATCTAGCCGAAGGTCAAGAATATCCGTTTACCGATAATGTCTATAAATCCTCGCTTTAAAATCAATCTATTTTATAGTCGTCAGGACTAAAAGATTTAGGTTTGCTTTTATTATGCCACAGGCTGAGGGTATTTAAATTGGTTGTAAACTTCCTTTTCAAAAAATGCCAACCTAAAGATGTCTCATTTGCTATTTTTGTTTTGAATAAATGTTTACTGTCTTATAATCATTGTCATGAGGACGTGACATTACGTTGATAAATTCAAAGCAGAATGATTAATTTTTGTTAAATTTATGATAAGTTATCTATAAGTTTTTTGGTTTTATTTTGAATGTAGCTGACAACAACCACAAGGCAAGGCATTGATTAATATTTATATTCTCATGCGGCAGAAAATAAATTATATTTTTCTAATTAAAATTAAATGTTACATCAAGAACTTTCAACAAAGGAGTCAAAGTAGATTACAAAAGTCAAATATAATTAAAGAAGATACAATGATATCGAGATGATATTTTCGGAATCTGCGACTGTTACTCTATTTTTTCTGCTATCTATTTTTATTTTCATTGTGCCTATGCTTTTATAGCAGCAATGCTCTGTCTTTGCAAAAACACTATCTCCAGGGCAATAGACAACACAATAAGAAACAAGTGAGCAAAGGCTATAGTCTGGACGGGGCCGACCATGTGATACCCTACACCACTACCCCTGTGCATAAGCTTTTCACTGGTAAACATTTCTTTTAGGAAATATAAACCGACTACCACCAAAAATAATATGCCTCTTTGTCTCTGGGACCCCCATAAGCAACCAAAATTTCGTGACCATCCGATCAAAATTACGACCTGTAGCTTGATTGCAAAAAAATGGAAGAATAGGATGCATTACCGACTTTTGTGGTATCTCCCTTGTTTGACCACCTTCGCCAACTGCTTTACACCAATGTAAAGGTAATATTTTCTTCTTCCATTGACAGGCTTTGTCGTTGGAATACCCCTACTAGAAGCCAATATATTCACAAAGAATAACACTTTGAATTTGTCTCCAAATGAGTTTTTCCCCATTCCGACCCCTAAATATTATCCAGCTATCACCAAAATCAATAGGCTTCTTCCAATGTGGGACCCGCATCAACTCCCAAAAAATTCGTGACGATCCGATTAAAATTGGGACCTGTAGCGTGATTACAAACAAATCGGAAAATGGGATGCATTACCGACTATTGTGATATCTCTGTTGTTTGAGTAGCTACGACAACCTACTTTACATCGTTGTAAAGGTGATATTTTCTACTTTCCTTGCCAGGTTTTGCTTTTGATATACCTCTTAAAGAAACAGAGATTTTGGCTTTGAAATAAAACGTAGACCTTTTCTCCAAATAAGTTTTTGCCCATTCCGACCCTTGAATATTATCCGACCATCATTAAAATCAGTAGGCTTCTTCCTCTGTGGGACCCCCATTAACCCCCAAAATTTCGTGACCATCCGATCAAAATTGCGACCTGTAGCGTGATTACAAAAAAATCGGACAATGGGATGCATTATCGGCTATTGCCATATCTTTGATATTTGACCACCTACGACAATTTGCTTTACACCGTTGTAAAGTGATATTTTCTACTTTCCTTATCAGGTTTTGCTTTTGATATACCTCTTAAAGAAACAGAGATATTGGCTTTGAAATAAAATGTTGACTTTTCTCCAAATAAGTGTTTGCCCATTCCGACCCCTAAATATTATCCGACCATCACCAAAAACAATATGCTTCTTCATCTGTGAGACCCCCATTAACCCTGAAATTTTCTTGACGATCCGATCAATATTGTGACCTGTAGCGTGATTTCTAAAAAAATAGAAAAATGGGATGTATTACCGACTATTGCGATATCTCCGTTATTTGGTTACCTACGCCGACCTAGTTTGCATCATTGTAAAGACGGGATCTTCTACTTTCATAGTCAGGCTTTGCTTTTGGAAAATTTTCAACCAAAGCTGTGATATTTGTCAATATAATTAAAATCGCAAAAATGAAAATTGGGGTTTTAATTGCTACTATTGCGATATCTTCGTTGTTTGATCACCTACGAGCACCTACTTTACATCATTAGAAAGGTGATATTTTCTGCTTTTATTGTCACGTTTTGCTTTTGGTATACCCCATATAGAAGCTGAGATATTGGCTTTGGAAAAAAACGTTGTCTTTTTATCCACTTAAGTTTTTTGCCCTTTCCGACCCCTAAAAATTATCCGACCATCACCAAAATCAATAGGCTTCTTCCCCTCCGGGACCCTCATCAACATCCAAAATTTCGTGACGATCCGATCAAAATTGCGGTCTGTAGCGTGATTACAAGGTTTAGATGGACAGACGGACAGACGGACGGACGGACGGACTGACGGACGGACACACATAGCCAGATCGACTCAGCTCGTCGAGACATTCATTTTGATATATATAAGTATGGGTCTACGACCATTATTTCGATGCGTTACAAACTTTTTGGCCAAAACCAACTTATAATACCCTCCCCACATAGTGGTGTAGGGTATAAAAATATCGTCATTTTTCAATCCCGAATTACCACAACTGTTTTCAATACCCACTAGAACAACTTGATTAATTTCTTATTGTCTTATGAAGAAGGTCTTCCACTACTTTAAAATATTATAAATAATACTTCCACTCTGTGACACTTATTATTGTTTAAATATAATCTCTTTTTATTAAGTGAATCATCCATCCATTCATTCACTTACGCATTTTTTGCCATACTCATCAACACTCGAACAAATTAGATAAGAATGTTATGGATCTGTAGTCTATCGAGTAATAAGTACGTACATACGTACATTTGTACGTACGTAGAAGCAATCAATAACGTTTATATTCATGTAAATTATTCATGAACTAACAGTGACATAAACAAAAAAAGAAACAGAAAATCTCACAAAAAACAAAAGCGCCAAGGGGTTATTGCACTTGCCATGACAAGGAACTTGGCAATAAACCCTCCAATGTTTGTTTGCATGCACTCACAATGTTACACAATTAGTTTAGGGGGAGGGTGGCAGGTTATGTGAGGTGACATGTAGTCATATATTCATCATGTAGCATTAGCAGACTCAACGAGGTTATGTTAGTAATTTTGGGTCAAAGATTGTATCCCAGCAAAAAATAAATAAAAACTTCTTTTGATGTGAGAAAAATTCTTCTATAGATCGATTCACGGTATAATCGTCGATAGTAAATGTAAGCGTCGTATAATGCATGAATTAACTGTGTCATTGCATGCAGATAGGGAATATGATCAGAGAAAACATAATTTAAAACCAAAATTGGATGTTGTTACTATGCAGACCAAGGATATGTATGTTCTACGAGCGCCTAGGAGAGCATGTGCCCGCTGCCCTGGCCATGATATTAGGATTGTTGTAGGAGATTTGGACGAAAATTGAGAAGGAAAATATTATTGACAGCACGGGTTTCGGCACGTTCTGCCTTCATGGTGTAACATTTCAGCGGCAAAAATATGGTAGTGAACAGCACCGGCACCGAGTTTCATCACCTCGACATATACCTTTCACCCTTTCTTTCAGAAAGGATATATAGAAGCACCATTTCTTTCAGAAAGGGTCTATAGAATAAGCCTATCTTTCAGATAGGCTTTCTTTCAAAAGGAGTCTATAGAAGCACCATTTCGCTCAAAAAGGGTCTTTCAGGAAGGGTTTATAGAAGCAACCTTATAATCAAAAAGGGTCTACAGAAGCACCCTTTGTTTCAGAAAGGGTTTACAGAAGCACTCTTTGTTTCGGAAAGGATCTATAGAGGCACCCTTTCTTTCAGAAAAAGTCTATATAAGCACACTTTGTTCCAGAAAGGGTATATAGAGGCACCCTTTCTTTCAGAAAAGCTCTATAGAAGCACACTTTCTTTCAGAAACGGTCTATAGAAGCACCTTTCTTTCAGAAAAGGTCTATAGATACACCCTTTCTTTCAGAAAGGGTCTATAGAAGCACCATTTCTCTCAAAAAGGGTCTTTAGATACAGTCTTTCTTTCAAAAAGGGTCTATAGAAGCACCCTTTCTTTCAAAAAGGGTCCATAGAAGCACCCTTTCTTTCAGAAAGGGTCTAAAGAAGCATCCCTTCTTTCAGAAAGGGTCTATAGAAGCACCATTTCCTTCAGAAAGGGTCTAAAGAAGCATCCCTTCTTTCAGAAAGGGTCTATAGAAGCACCATTTCCTTCAGAAAGGGTCTATTGAAGCACCATTTCCTTCAGAAAGTGTCTATGGAAGCGCCTTTTTTCAGAAAGGGTCTATAGAAGCACCCTTTTTCAGAAAGGGTCTACATAAGCATCCCTTCTTTCAGAAAGGGTCTATAGAAGCACCCTTTCTTTCACAAAGGATCTATTGAAGCACCATTTCTTTCAGAAACGGTATATAGAAGCATAAGTTCTCTCAAAAAGGGTCTATAGAAGCACAATTTCTCTGAAAAAGGGTCTATAGAAGCACCCTTTCTTCCACAAAGGATCTATTGAAGCAACATTTCTTTCAGAAACGGTCTATAGAAGCATAATTTCTCTCAAAAAGGGTCTATAGATGCATCCTTTCTTTCAGAAACGGTCTATATATGCATCCTTTCATTCAGAAACGGTCTATTGAAGCACCATTTCTTTTAGAAAGGGTCTATAGAAGCACCCTTTATTTCAGAAAGGGTCTAAAGAAGCATCCCTTCTTTCAGAAAGGGTCTATAGAAGCACCATTTCCTTCAGAAAGTGTCTATAGAAGCGCCTTTTCTTTCAGAAAGGGTCTATAGAAACACACTTTTTTCAGAAAGGGTCTACATAAGCATCCCTTCTTTCAGAAAGGGTCTATAGAAGCACCCTTTCTTTCACAAATGATCTATTGAAGCACCATTTCTTTCAGAAACGGTCTATAGAAGCACAATTTCTCTCAAAAAGGGTATATAGATGCATCCTTTCTTTCAGAAACGGTCTATAAATGCATCCTTTCTTTCAGAAACGGTCTATTGAAGCACCATTTCTTTTAGAAAGGGTCTATAGAAGCACCCTTTATTTCAGAAAGGGTCTAAAGAAGCAACCCTTCTTTCAGAAAGGGTCTGTAGAAGCACCCTTTCTCTCAGAAAGGTTGTATAGAAACACCCTTTCATTCAGAAAGGGTCTATAGAAGCGCCTTTTCTTTCAGAAAGGGTCTATAGAAGCACCCTTTTTCAGAAAGGGTCTACATAAGCATCCCTTCTTTCAGAAAGGGTCTATAGAAGCACCTTTTTCTCTCAGAAAGGTTGTATAGAAACACCCTTTCATTCAGAAAGGGTTTATAGAAACAACCTTTCTTTTAGAAAGGGTCTATAGAAGCACCCTTTCTTTCGGAAAGGGTCCATAGAAACACTCTTTCTTTAAGAAAGGGTCTTTAGAAACACCATTTCTTTCTGAAAGCGCCTATAGAAGCACCCCTTCTTTCAGAAAGGGTCTATAGAAGCACCCTTTCATTCGCGTTGCGTGGAGGAGAATATTCACTTGAGGTTAAAGAGGAACCAAGATATATTCTAGACTTTGCCATGTAAAAGCCAATCAAGTCTGTTGCTCCATACCCGACTTTTCACCCATTACCCTACTACTAATTATTAGAGTTGGGCAATCTCGTTCAATTGAACGACCTGGATCACTATCTCGTTCAATGGACACCGGTAATTTCTTTGACAAAACTGCGTATACTTAATTTCACACGTTGGTTTCTATGATGTTACTCATTCGTCTTTGAACGAGGACAGTGATCCGGATCGTTCAATTGAACGAGATTGCCCAAATGGGTGTGAAGATAAAAACGATTTTAACTAGCGGAGACAAAAACCACAATGGTGGTGGTATAACAATATAACAGTTGTATAACAGATTCGTATAACAGTTGTAAAAACGATTTTGAAAAACGATTTTCATGGATATACGTATGTTTTAGAAGATTAGTCAGAATACGAAAAAAAAATAAGCACATGCATAGCACTAAGTATTTTATTGTGGAAATTTTGAGAAAATTGGAAATTTTTGAAAAAAAATATATTATTACACGAGAAGGTTAAACAAAATGGACCGATGATGAAATGCCTTCATGTATGGGATGGACCTATTGAGGGGCCCTCTAGGAAAAATTTATGAACCCTGCGGATATATGGAGGGCACCGTTAAATAGGGTATTGAGAGCACTTTAAGACTATATTTATTTCAATACATGATGATTGTAGAAATTTTGAAATATTGACCGTTTATGAAAACACTCTATATGGGGGTGGACCTATTGAGGGGCCCTCTAGGAAAAATTTATGAACCCTGCGGATATATGGAGGGCACCGTTAAATAGGGTATTGAGAGCACTATAAGACTATATTCATTTCAATACATGATGATTGTAGAAATTTTGAAATATTGACCGTTTATGAAAACACTCTATATTCGGGGGTTCACCTATTGAGGGGCCCTCTAGGAAAAATTTATGAACCCTGCGGATATATGGAGGGCACCGTTAAATAGGGTATTGAGAGCACTTTAAGACTATATTTATTTCAATACATGATGATTGTAGAAATTTTGAAATATTGACAGGGTTCATAAATTTTTCCTAGAGGGCCCCTCAATAGGTCCACCCACAAATATAGAGTGTTTTCATAAACGGTCAATATTTCAAAATTTCTACAATCATCATGTATTGAAATAAATATAGTCTTAAAGTGCTCTCAATACCCTATTTAACGGTGCCCTCCATATATCCGCAGTGTTCATAAATTTTTCCTAGAGGGCCCCTCAATAGGTGAACCCCCAAATATAGAGTGTTTTCATAAACGGTCAATATTTCAAAAATTTCTACAATCATCATGTATTGAAATAAATATAGTCTTAAAGTGCTCTCAATACCCTATTTAATGGTGCCCTCTATATATCCGCAGGGTTCATACATTTTTCCTAGAGGGCCCCTCAATAGGTCCACCCCCAAATATGGAGTGTTTTCATAAACGGTCAATATTTCAAAATTTCTACAATCATCATGTATTGAAATAAATATAGTCTTATATTGCTCTCAATACCCTATTTAACGGTGCCCTCCATATATCCGCAGGGTTCATAAATTTTTCCTAGAGGGCCCCTCAATAGGTCCACCCACAAATATAGAGTGTTTTCATAAACGGTCAATATTTCAAAATTTCTACAATCATCATGTATTGAAATAAATATAGTCTTATAGTGCTCTCAATACTCTATTTAACGGTGCCCTCCATATATCCGCAGGGTTCACAAATTTTTCCTAGAGGGCCCCTCAATAGGTCGACCCAAAAAATATAGAGTGTTTTCATAAACGGTCAATATTTCAAAATTTCTACAATCATCATGTATTGAAATAAAAATAGTCTTAAAGTGCTCTCAATACCCTATTTAACGGTGCCCTCCATATATCCGCAGTGTTCATAAATTTTTCCTAGAGGGCCCCTCAATAGGTGAACCCCCGAATATAGAGTGTTTTCATAAACGGTCAATATTTCAAAATTTCTACAATCATCATGTATTGAAATGAATATAGTCTTATAGTGCTCTCAATACCCTATTTAACGGTGCCCTCCATATATCCGCAGGGTTCATAAATTTTTCCTAGAGGGCCCCTCAATAGGTCCACCCCCAAATATAGAGTGTTTTCATAAACGGTCAATATTTCAAAATTTCTACAATCATCATGTATTGAAATAAATATAGTCTTAAAGTGCTCTCAATACCCTATTTAACGGTGCCCTCCATATATCCGCAGGGTTCATAAATTTTTCCTAGAGGGCCCCTCAATAGGTGAACCCCCGAATATAGAGTGTTTTCATAAACGGTCAATATTTCAAAATTTCTACAATCATCATGTATTGAAATGAATATAGTCTTATAGTGCTCTCAATACCCTATTTAACGGTGCCCTCCATATATCCGCAGGGTTCATAAATTTTTCCTAGAGGGCCCCTCAATAGGTCCACCCCCAAATATAGAGTGTTTTCATAAACGGTCAATATTTCAAAATTTCTACAATCATCATGTATTGAAATAAATATAGTCTTAAAGTGCTCTCAATACCCTATTTAACGGTGCCCTCCATATATCCGCAGGGTTCATAAATTTTTCCTAGAGGGCCCCTCAATAGGTCCACCCACAAATATAGAGTGTTTTCATAAACGGTCAAGATTTCAAAATTTCTACAATCATCATGTATTGAAATAAATATAGTCTTAAAGTGCTCTCAATACTCTATTTAACGGTGCCCTCCATTTATCCGCAGGGTTCATAAATTTTTCCTAGAGGGCCCCTCAATAGGTCCACCCCCAAATATAGAGTGTTTTCATAAACGGTCAATATTTCAAAATTTCTACAATCATCATGTATTGAAATAAATATAGTCTTATAGTGCTCTCAATACCCTATTTAACGGTGCCCTCCATATATCCGCAGGGTTCATAAATTTTTCCTAGAGGGCCCCTCAATAGGTCCACCCACAAATATAGAGTGTTTTCATAAACGGTCAATATTTCAAAATTTCTACAATCATCATGTATTGAAATAAATATAGTCTTAAAGTGCTCTCAATACCCTATTTAACGGTGCCCTCCATATATCCGCAGTGTTCATAAATTTTTCCTAGAGGGCCCCTCAATAGGTGAACCCCCAAATATAGAGTGTTTTCATAAACGGTCAATATTTCAAAATTTCTACAATCATCATGTATTGAAATGAATATAGTTTTATAGTCCTCTCAATACCCTATTTAACGGTGCCCTCCATATATCCGCAGGGTTCATAAATTTTTCCTAGAGGGCCCCTCAATAGGTCCACCCACAAATATAGAGTGTTTTCATAAACGGTCAATATTTCAAAATTTCTACAATCATCATGTATTGAAATAAATATAGTCTTATAGTGCTCTCAATACCCTATTTAACGGTGCCCTCCATATATCCGCAGGGTTCATAAATTTTTCCTAGAGGGCCCCTCAATAGGTCCACCCACAAATATAGAGTGTTTTCATAAACGGTCAATATTTCAAAATTTCTACAATCATCATGTATTGAAATAAATATAGTCTTATAGTGCTCTCAATACCCTATTTAACGGTGCCCTCCATATATCCGCAGGGTTCATAAATTTTTCCTAGAGGGCCCCTCAATAGGTCCACCCACAAATATAGAGTGTTTTCATAAACGGTCAATATTTCAAAATTTCTACAATCATCATGTATTGAAATAAATATAGTCTTAAAGTGCTCTCAATACCCTATTTAACGGTGCCCTCCATATATCCGCAGTGTTCATAAATTTTTCCTAGAGGGCCCCTCAATAGGTGAACCCCCAAATATAGAGTGTTTTCATAAATGGTCAATATTTCAAAATTTCTACAATCATCATGTATTGAAATAAATATAGTCTTATAGTGCTCTCAATACCCTATTTAACGGTGCCCTCCATATATCCGCAGGGTTCATAAATTTTTCCTAGAGGGCCCCTCAATAGGTCCATCCCATACATGAAGGCATTTCATCATCGGTCCATTTTGTTTAACCTTCTCGTGTAATAATATATTTTTTTTCAAAAATTTCCAATTTTCTCAAAATTTCCACAATAAAATACTTAGTGCTATGCATGTGCTTATTTTTTTTTTTTCGTATTCTGACTAATCTTCTAAAACATACGTATATCCATGAAAATCGTTTTTCAAAATCGTTTTTACAACTGTTATACGAATCTGTTATACAACTGTTATATTGTTATACCACCACCATTGTGGTTTTTGTCTCCGCTAGTTAAAATCGTTTTTATCTTCACACCCATATTGCCCAACTCTACTAATTATCATACTACCCAGTATAATATTTCCTTTCCCACACCAAAATTCCAATGTTGTACAATGTACATCATCATCAACAACATCGCCATCGTCATCATCCAAATATGAAGGAGATACAATTATTATCATTTGAACAGGCCCTAAGTGTTTGTTACTCAAACCCTTTTGTTCTACAGTTTGTCATGACACACCGTGCCATGTGTCATGAGACATTTGTTTGATTACTGTCTTTGTTCTTGTTGTTGTCGTTGGTGCTGTTTCTTCTGTTGCACAAAGCAAAAGAAGTAGGCGTTCAATTACAAAAACAAATACAAACATTTACAGAAGCATCAGAGTGTAAATTCAACATCATCGCCAGCAACAGCGGCAGCAGCAGCAGCAGCAGCATGACACCCATCATGAGGCATGCGGAACCCGTCTGTCGCTGCTAATGTTGATGCAACTGTTATCATTCAAAAGCGACGTAATCGCCGTACATTGTCTCATGGTGATGGAGCAAAGTTTATCACAACCATGCAACATATCTATCTATGACTTGTGCCTAGTCATCTTGTTCTCAAATCTAGTCAAGATTTGGTGACCATAAAAACGGAAGACAAAAGGGCAAGAGCACACCAAGTAAACAGACAAAAGCGCCTATGGCAACTAAGCCACACCACACCAAAGAATGTAGGTGTCCTCTCCTTCCCCCTCTCTCTCTCTGCGTAAAACAAAAGCTACACATAAACTGGTGGTTTACGGATGCCGGAGCTTACTTCTTCTTCAACATTGAATACAATAAATAGTTACTTTGGAGGCGACACAAAAAAACCGAATGAATATGACGTTGAATATTTGAGGTGATGTGTAGTGGGCTTGCTGCCGCCTCGCTCGACTCGTTGAACTTAATTTAAATAATAATTTCCGTTCTAAAGGATAATTAAATGATGGCGTTGTTGAACGACAGCGAACGACTATTGCGATAGTCTTATGCTGACGATAATAACTTCCAACAACCATGAAAAGTAGGCTGAAAATTACTTTTGTTTGGATGATGGCCGATGACGTAGAAGAAGTATGGGAGGAAAGAGAGGAGCAGACATGCAACTTGGTGTCATTGACGTTGTAAAACATGCATTTTCTAACAACGTTTTTTATTCATGCGTTTCGGAAATTATTGTCACAATTCGACCATCTAAAAAGAACTGGCGTTTAAATTAGAATTTTCTTTAATACTCTGCAGGTCCATGTGTAGTGTGGAATTTGATTTTGGCAGTTTTGCCCGCATTAGACGTCGGACATAACGTCCATGTTTTTGAGACAGGTGTACGAGTATATAAAAGAATGATGTCGTTCTTACAACCTCCACTCCCTGTATCATATTTAGATGAATTTTTATTAAAAACTAGCAGACCCCGGTCCGCGTTGCTGGCCCGTCGTAATGAGTTTTAATGACAACTTTTTATGGACTTTATGCTTGACAATTAAAAAATAGGTATTTTCTTCCTCACTTCTTCGGTCCATTGTCAAACCGAGGAGGATTTTAAACTTATCAACAGATTTTGTCTATAACCTTTCTTTTCTCTTACGGACTTTGTCGGATTTTTTCGCCCGAATTCTTCCGCTTATTGAGATTTATATGTTCTAGTTTTTCATGGCTGATGGACTGTTGAACATCACCATTTAAGGAAATTTGTAAATATATCGTTTTTCTTGGTCGGAGGCGCAACAACCGAAAATTAATTTGCAAGCCGATGCACTCATAAGTATAGCGAATATAGCGATTATAAAATAATAGGCTCACGAAATTCGTCTACAGGTATATAGCATTTTAGACCACGGAACATTCCTGAACATTTTCTGAAACTAGGTGCAGTAGTTTTCAAAGAATAATGTATTGAAAAGAGTGAACGTGGTCATCAGTTTTCATGATATAACATATCTAAAAAAGTGGGTGTGGTCCGGTATTTTGGCTCCAAATATGTACCTAGGGTACACACAACCCCATTGCCTCTCAAAATTTATGCTGAACCCGATATAATCATAAGTTTGACCTATACATGGAAATCCCTTCAGTAGTATTGGAGTTATGACATATTTAAAAAAGGAGTGGTCGGGACTTTAGGCCCCAATGATATACCTAGATTGTAAATTAATCCGTATATTTTTTAACCGGTACATGCGCAATTTTTGCAAATATAGCCTTTTTTAAATGTCGCATAGGGGAGGTACCCCACCCCCTCTGGAATTCAATAAAATATGTAGCCTCTTTTCAAGGGCCATCCCTGCACATTCTCTGACAATTTCTGGAAAATCGGTTCAGTAGTTTTTGCAGAAAAAAATTAAATTGAAAATGGAAAAAAGTAGGCGCGGTAAAATTTTCTTTCACAAAAACTTAAGCTGGGTTATGACGGCATTTGATTTTTTTTCATAATGATATGGCGTTTTTTAAATATGGCAATGGGAAGTACCCCGACCCCTTCCAAATTCAAGAAAATATGCAGATGTCATCCCTGCATATTCCCCGAAAATTTCAGGAAAAAGTGGTGTAGTATATGTAACATATTTTAAAAAGTGGGCGTGGTCAAGTCTTTGGGTCCTAAAAAAGTAGGTAAGGTCAGACACACAAGCACAATTGTCTCGCAAATTAATTTCCAAACTGATACATTCGTAATTATTGTAAATATAGCATTTAAAAAAATATATATGGTATAGGGGTTGTACCCCGCCACCTCCGAAACTACATTTGTAGCCTATTTTCACCGGAGATCATCCCTGTACATTCCCTGACAATTGCAGGAAATTTGGTTCAATAGTTTTTGTTGAAAATATTAAAATTGAAAAAGTGGGCGTAAAATTGGGCTTGGTCAAATTTCCTTTGTATAAAACCCTAAGTTGGGTTATGACGAACATTTCAAAAAAATAATTATCCAAATCGGTCCAGCCGTTCTCAATTATTGCAATTACCAACGAACGACATTTGATTTTTATTTATATAGATTAGATAAAATCTTACATATAAAGTGATTCGATAAAAAAAACCTCACCTGTTTCACCTGCGATGTAACCAAAGATCTACTGGAGTTAATTGAGTAGGTTTGGCAGGGCAAGTTGAACAGGTGCAGTGTGTCGTGCCCAGACCCGCATGCTGGGCAGATATTTTGCACGGTATCATTAATCCTTTCCCTATAGGAATTCAAACGGCTCACAGTGGTTCAGAATAGTTTTTTCCTGGTCAAAACTCTGTAACTTTGGAACTGATAGAGATATTTTCATATTTTTTTGTTCGACAGATAACATAATCAGCCTTCCAATGCATTAAAAACATACGAATTCGGTCTAGTAGTTGTACAGAAATTCAAGGTGAAAGTTAAAACTGCTATTTCTTTCTCCAGAAATTTGCAAAAATGACGCCACGCCCACACCTTCCAATATTTTGGCCTAACTTTTTGGTTTCCATAGTTTCAATATGTTTACTATCGAATCCCATAAAGAAATCAACAATCGGTGACGACAAAATATTGGTGTTTTGGCCAGGAAAATCGATTCCTGAACTAATGTGCGGCTGCACGATCCCGAACTTAGTTGAACCAAAATTGAAAGATGAGGGATGTTTTCCGAGTTGCGGGTTCACATGATAGTTTTTTATGGAATCTGCGACTGCATCCATTTGAATGCTATTTAAACCTGTTTGATATGCTTCTTGATGTAGGGGTTCTCTCTTGTAACGCTGGACCTCTCTTTCGAGATTTTGAAGATTCCTTCTGGCATGCCTGGGTAGGAGGTCCTATCCACCATATGGTGATTAGGATGACTCTTACGGTAACACCCGGGCAAGTACCGCAACGAGAGCATACCATTCTGTTGCTGTATTGGAATAATCTTTTTCTCCTCATCTAGATGGTCAGGTTTGAATATCTTTCCAGCTAGTTTCACTTATATTCGCGGACAATACTGCCGCCGCATATCTTACCACAGACCGAATTGTAGCGTTATATTTGGTCAACAAGGTTTCTTTATCTGAACCCCAAATGCTGCGGGCTAGGGACTTGAGGACCTTGTTGCTACATCTCAGCTTGTCGCAAATAGCTGTGGCATGCTGTCGAATGGGACCCCTAGAATTTTGGGGTATTCTACAACCATCGACCATGACATTCAACTCTGCCATCCAAGTGGTGAACAGATTAGCCGTAGATTTATTGGCGGATATTTGCACATTCCGGGTGACGTAGGGGATGGAAGATACCAAGGAACGGTCCTGACCGGTTTTAACATGGCAAAGCCCAGGATTTATCTTGGTCCCTCTTTCATCTCAAGTGGACACTGACCTCCCCGTGGTGTCACCTGGGGAACTGCCTTTAACACCCGTTAAAGGTAGTGAGCTAACATGTGCCGCGCGTTCACCCATAAGAACGTTAAAAACTTGGGTTTGGGCGTCGGGTTAGTAACCCTCCCCTAGAAAAAAACAACCTACTATGAAAAAACGAAAGAAAAGGAAAACAAACCCCTCTAAAGTTGACGAACCCCGCAAACGTTTTAAGGACCATGATCTGCGAATCTGCACCTGGAATGTTCGCACTCTTTATAGAGAAGGTGCAGTCTTCGCATTGGCAGACGTACTTGAAAAGTACAAGACCGATATTACTGCCATACAGGAAATACGTTGGATTGGGAAAGGCGTCGCAACAACACCTAAAGGTGACGCACTGTATTATAGCTGCCATGACACAAAGCATGAGTTTGGTTGCGGTTTTGTAGTTTGTCGGAGGTTAAAACATCTGGTCTCCAGCTTCACCCCAGTGAATGAAAGACTTGCTACAATTCGATTTAAAGCAAAATTCTTCAACATCAGCTTTATCTGCGCCCATGCCCCAACCGAAGACAAGGACGAACAGACCAAAGATATATTCTACGAGAGCTTAGAAGAAACATATGACCGTTGTCCTGCCCATGACATTAAAATTGTTCTAGGCGATTTTAATGCCAAAATTGGAAAGGAGAATATCTTTGGACAAACAGTTGGGAAATTCAGTCTACATAGTGAAACATCAGACAATGGAATGAGGCTGATAGACTTCGCAGCGGCAAAAAACATGGTAGTTAGCAGTACCAGATTTAAGCATCTCGATATTCATAAGGGCACAGACCAAAGAACAATAAATCAAATTGATCACGTTGTGATAGATGGAAGACATTCATCGAGCGTGTTGGATGTACGATCGTTCCGAGGAGCAAACATAGATTCGTACCCGTCTAAACGTTGCAAATAAAGCACGGACAGACACAACACGAAAGTTGGACATCGCCAAGCTGCAAACACAACAGATAGCCACAGCATATTCCACTCAACTGACCCAATTGCTTTATGATAGCGCTTCTTGTCCCGATAACATATCAGCACAATGGCAAAATATTGCCTACTCCATGCAAACAGCCGCAAAATCAGTACTTGGATACCAGAGACCTCCACCAAAGAATCCGTGGTATGACCAGGAGTGCCGTACTGCTACCGAAGAAAAAAATGCGGCATATAGGGCTACTTAATCAGTAGCAACGCGTAGCGCACGATAGTGGTATCGGGAGAAAAGGAGAGAGGAGAAACGTCTTTTCCGCAGGAAAAAGAGAGAAATGGAAAAGAGGGAGTGTGAACAAATGGAGATGTACAGGAGACAGAACGAAGTCCGAAAATTCTACCAAAGAGTGAAGCATCAAACTGATGGCTTTGGTACAGGAATATCCTCCTGTAGAGATCAACAAGGTAATTTGGTAACTGATACAGATAGTGTGCTCAGGATATGGAAAGAACATTTTTCCAAACTGTTGGTATCCGATAGCAGTGAAGACGGCGAAGATACCAGAGATCCAATCCCAGATGATGGTATTGAATGTATACCGCCCAGCCAAGATGAGGTAAGGACAGCAATAAACCGGCTGAAGAATAATAAGGCGGCAGGAGCAGATGGCCTACCAGCCGAGCTGTTCAAAACCGGAGGCGACACGCTGATAAGGTGTATTCATCAGCTAGTTAGCACCATCTGGCAGGAAGAACGCGTACCCGACGATTGGAACGTGAGCATCCTATGTCCAGCCCACAAGAAGGGTGATAAGACTGTGTGCTCCAATTATAGGGGCATAAGTCTGCTCCCTATTGCATATAAAATAGTATCTGGCATATTGTGTGAGAGACTAAAGCCTATGGTCAATGAAATTATTGGACCCTATCAGTGCGGCTTTAGACCTGGCAAATCCACCATTGACCAGATATTTACCTTGAGACAAATCCTGGAAAAGACCCAAGAAATGCAGATCGACACCTTCCATCTTTTCGTCGATTATAAAGCAGCATTCGACAGCCCTATACGTTCAAAGGTGTTCCAAGCCATGTCTGATTTTGGTATTCCTGCAAAGCTCATTCGACTTTGTAGAATGACATTAACTGAGACGAGATCCCCAGTTAAAATTGGAAAGAACCTCTCCGAAGAGTTTACTACCAAAAGAGGTTTCAGACAAGGAGACGGCCTGTCGTGTGATCTATTCAACATCATGCTGGAAAAGGTCATACGAGACGCGAAGGTCAAAAGAAATGGAACGATATACACGAACAGCCACATGTTACTGGCTTATGCCGACGACATTGACATCATGGGTCGATCGGTAAAGGAAGTAACTAACACCTTTGCAAAAGTCGAAAGAGAATCTGCTAAAGTTGGTCTGGCAGTAAACGGCGTAAAAACCAAGTTGATGGTATCGACGCGTAATATGTCCATAAACACCGCACCATCTGTGAATGTTGGTACCTATAATTTTGAGGTAGTAAAGGACTTCGTCTACCTCGGCACCGCCATAAACACAACAAATAACATCAGTTGTGAAATACGAAGAAGGATAGTGTTGGCTAACAGATGCTACTTTGGGCTGAGTAAGCAGTTTAGGAATAAAGCCACCTCTCGTCAAACAAAAATAACACTGTTCAAAACACTGATACTACCCGTGCTAATGTATGGTTCCGAAGCATGGGTACTTGCTCAAGCAGATAAGGCAGTGCTTTGTGTGTTTGAGAGAAAAATTCTTCGAAAGATCTACGGGCCAATCTGTGTTGACGGCGAATATCGGCGTCGTATGAACATCGAGCTGTATCAACTATACAATGACATCAATATAGTTGAACGAATCGAGATACAACGATTGCGATGGCTAGGCCATGTTATAAGAATGAGTGATGATGAACCCGCTAAAAAGGCGTATAAATACGGGCCGCATGGAGGTTCTCGCAGATCTGGAAGGCCAAAGCTTCGTTGGAGCGAACAAGTAAAACGAGATATCACAAAGCTACATATCCCAGATTGGGAAAATACAGCAGCAAACAGAGAGGATTGGAGATTTTTTCTTAGTTCGGCTTATGGAACAAATGTTCTGTAAAAGGCCAGCTAAGTAAGTAAAGTAAGTAAGTATTTGCACATTCCTCGCGTGATAAATGGTGGTAAGATCAGTCAAATAACATCTTGGAAGGTACTTGACACCAATATCGCACAATTACCCGCATACGTTACGATATCAATCTGGAGGGGCGGAATACAGTAGAGGTAGAGGTTAAACTATTTGAAGGTGCTAAGATCAGTCAAATAGGATTTCAGGGAAGGTACCTGACACCAAGATTGTACAATCATCTGCATACGTCACGATATCAATCTGGAGAGGACGGAATACAGGAGAGGTAGTGTTTAAACAGTTCCGGAGATATTACTCCACCTTGGGTAACTCCCTGTTTCACTCTACGGGACTTGGTCTTCTTGTTCCCGAATTCCATGCACGACTGGCGTCCACACATATAGTTGATTATCCAACGTTTCAAACTTGGCCGGAGGGTTGTTTGTTCCAAATTTTTAAACAGTGTGGAGTACCTGACGGTATCGAAGGCTTCTGATAAGTCAAGTGCCAGTATCACTGTTCTATCACACCGCTAGTTCTGGTTGAGTCCTCGAGAAATATGTATGGAGATGACTTGCAGCGCTATTGTCGTTCTGTGCTGCTTACGAAACCCATGCTGAGGAGTCTTTGCTATGGGCTACAAAAGTGAGATCGATCTTTACGAATTTTTACTGGCATCCTTGTCTGGCTTCAGTAGAGGGACCACCCTACCCATTTTACAGACTTTGGGAACGATGTGGGTGGCTAGCGACAGGTAGAAAATTTTAGTGAGATGCTTGACTCCTGACACATACAGCTGTTTCAGCGTTACCACGGAGATTCAATCATGGCCTAACGTTTCGGATGACTTAGCGTTCCTGATGAAATCTCAGCATTATCTATTGTAAATTGTGGTAGTTTATCCTTGCAGGGAGTTATCTTGTGCGATGTAGAACTCTTCTCTTTGCCCTGCCACTTCCGTGGTGATCGACAAACTGTCGATTAAAATAACTTGCGCACCTCTTCTGATCAGTCGACGTAACCTAGGAAACAAGAACGAGGTCCTATCTTCCTTCCAGGGTTCGTGAGTGAATTAACCGTAGCCCTCAATTCACTTATTCCGGCTCCAGTGTAGCAACTCTTTATCCACTTGTTCCGCTTATGCCCACCGATCATCCTGTTAATTTCCAGTGTCAGTTCCTTGACTCTGGGGTCGCTGCAGCAGTGATGATGTCTCGGAACGTCCGTTCTGCTAGCCGAACATCAGACCAGGTGACAGGATGGTTATGTCGGGTGAACTGTGGCACTCTCCGCTAATTCTGGTAGGGGCGTCCTCATTAACAAACGTCGTTTCCGAGGACCGAATGCCACGATTTATGATGCGCATTAAAGTGCCCCAAGACAACCTAAAAATACAGATATTTATCCGCGGGATGTTGACGTTCAGCAACTCTACCTCGGCAGTTCCACAACTGACTGCTACCCACATACATTCAATGTACGGGTCATTAGAGCAAAGCTCAAACGAGATAGGTCTGTATTGAGCAGACTGCTGGAATAGTAAAGCTAAACCCACACCTCTGGTGCGATCCTTTCTCAGTACGTTATAAGCATCACAACGCTGTAAACTGCAGTTGTTGTTGAGCTTGGTTTCCTACGCCGCCGCGACCCTGATATTCTTCCGACTCATGAAGTCCATTATTTCCTCGATCTTACCGCGGAGTCCATTCCAATTAAATTGTAAAAAGGATGCATTTTCAGGGATTAGAACAACAACGGCCGGTGTTAAGTGCAGCGTGGTTCTTGTTAGGGAACTGAGGGCTGTGTGCACGCGGCATGCATCAACGTAGTCCCGCTATATATCTATTGCATATCACCGAATTTGAGTGTGGTTGAAATGGATGTGATGAATTAATGGTTTTCCTCCTCCCGCATGGATTAATGGTTTTCCTCCTCCCGCACGGACCGAAATAATCCTGAGTCTGGATATGTCGCTCCCAACACAGAAAAACGGTACAAATACAAACATATGCACACTGTGGTCGCGGCCGCTGGTCGAAATACTGGTGATGTGTGGTTCCGGGTCAATCCGGTACCGAAGAACCCGCAATGAACAATTTTTTCTGGTAAATGCCCTTTTAATAATTTCAGCCCACGGTGATAACCTTCATTTGACCACTTTCTGCGTTATGATAACGTATAACAGTCAGTTGACGGCAATTTGAAAAGAGTATAACAGTTACCTTGCCATAACCGATATTAAAACTTCCCTAAGGAATTCCCCCATTCATATTTCATTCCATTTGTTCTTATCATTTGTTTTTTGTTTTTTTTACATTTGCCCACATACAAACAATGACAACAAATAAAAAATTCACCTATATAAGAGGCTAATATGTAATCTTACCTAACTAATGGATATTTTTTATAACCAAAATTTATATTATAATTTTCATTTAATAACTTTACAATTTTATTAATATTTATATATTAATATAAAGATTTTTTAATTTATTCCATATTGACTTTAAAATTTATTGTTTAATACCATCTGTTTGTTAACATCTTTTGCGCTTAACCACTTAAGAAAACAAAATATTCTGAGTCAAACTGTTGTTATCAGAAGAAAAAAAAACGTAATAACAATAAAAACACGTTAAAAATTTTGTTTTCCAATTTTCTCTGTTTTGTATTTATTTGTTTTTCATTAGCTCGCCGCTCTCTTTCTCTTTACTGATAAAGGTTGATTGAAAGAAGCAGTAAAAACAAGCGGAATAAACAAATATAAGATACGAATTTACTTTTAGGTGGTCGGTCATAACGACTTTTGTGCGGTGCTCTAAATTTTTAATGGTTCGGTCGCATATGTGGGATTCGAAGCAAAAGATAGCGCAGAAACCTGCACATTTAATCATTCCCAAATGTTTGAAATAAAGCGCTTTTTGTAGCGATAATGGAGAAATGCAACTTCTATAAATCTAAATTGATGGTGTTAATGATGAAGATTGAAACAAATACGGGAGATCAAAATATATTCTACATACACAAATTTTGATCCTAACTTATGTTGATGTGATCATACATATTGTTAATGGGACCAATGACATGATTGGACCAACGTTTCGAATGTTCACATTGATAAAATATATTCATATTTAGATAATATTAATATAAACTAGAAAACGTAATAAATACTGAATTTGACAATCACGGTGCTCTTGAACCAAATTTAAATTGAAGGTGCTTACAGATGGGACGTTTTTGCGGATTCTGAAACTACAATGTTCATAGATGAGAAAAATCAACAAACCAAAAAAATCGCCGGAGCGCTTTTTAAATAAATCACGATTCAATTTGAAATTTTTGGGGTTTTTTAGGTTTTCACGATTTTGCTTGGAAACTGCAAGTCCTATCGAAATGGGATTGGAGAAAATATTGTAGCTGTGAAAATTCTCTACAAGAATTCTCTAATGTCATGTACGGTGCGCCTTAACTAGCTTTAAAAAACCGCTTACACCTGGAAAGTTTCTGTGGATTCTGAAACAGCAATGTTCATAGATGAAAAAATCCAAAAACAAGAAAAAAATCGCTGGAGTGTCTTTTAAATAAATCGCGGTCAAAGTTCACACTTTTAGGTTTATTTTAAGTTTTTTGCTTCCTATCGAAATGGGGAAAATTTTCGACGTGGATTATCACGAAAAGAGTGCATCGATAAACTTAAATCTTTGTATGGCGCACCATCCAATTGGGGCCGCCGCACAGTGGTTCGGAATCGTTCTTTTCTGGTCAAAAGTCTGTAACTTTTGAACGTATAGACATACATATTTTCATAATTTTTTTTCGACAGATAACATGATTCGAATTCGAAGGTCAAAGTTGAAAAAGGGTCCAACACGAATAAAACAACCATAAAAATACAAAAATTTATTTTTTTCCAATATTAAAAAAATTCTATTTGGCTTTTCATAAAACTCATATAACTCTTATAAAAACTCATGTATTAAAAAAAATGCCCATTTCTGTAAAAAAGCTGTAATTCATATGGGAAACGGTGGGAAAACCATACATTTTTAATCTATAATTTCAAAAAGTTTAAAAAAGTGTTAAACGGGCCTAACGGGACTGGTGCAAAATTATATGTGGGCTGAAAGAGGACACTCTCGGGCATCAATTTGCGAAAATTGCATTTCGTTCCAAGCTGTTCCCTAAAAGTTCTAGTCTGCTAAAGTTGGAATTTCACTAAAAATTAGCACACTTCGTGTAAACGCTGCGGTAATTTATCGCAACAGTTCTTAAAGACAAAAATCCTACCTAAAAAACAATGAACTCAATATCTGTTACAGTTTCCGAGAAATAACTATTTCTTTCTCCACAAAATTTGCAAAAATTACATATTTTCCAAAATTGCGAGCACGCCGCGCCCACACCTTTCAATATTTTGACCTAATTTTACCATCGAATACCGTATAGCTTATTTTCACTACAGGGCATCACTAAACATTTTCTGAAAATTTCAGAAGACGGTTCAGTAGTTTTGGAGATATAAAATATTTAAAAAAGTTGGCGGTATTTTGCCCTTAAATATGTACCTAGGGTCGGAGGCACAACCACCATTGTCTTCCAAAAAGAATGCTCAAACCAACATGGTCATCAATTTTGCATATAAAACGTTTAAAAAAGGATCTGGAGAAGGTACCCACCTCCTCAGAAAAATAGGGCACTAGGAATGAGTACATCCGTCCATTAGAAATTCATCAAAATATGGGACAACTTTGAACATTGCCAAGTATTTTTGAAGATATAATATATTTAAAAAAAGTGGTCGCGGCCTGGTTTTTTAGACCCTAAATAAGTACGCAAGGTCTGAGACACAACCACCATTGTCTCGCAAATTAATATTCAACCCGATACATTCGTAAATTTTGCAAATATTGTGTTTTTTAAAAATAGATTATATGAGTGTTGCTCCGCCCCTCCGAAATAACAAAATATGTAGCCTATCTTCATAAAATTGTATGAACCTCCTCCGAAATTCATAAAAATATGCATTACTACGAGCAAACCTTGAACAGGTTCTGCAAAATGTTTGAGTAGTTTTGGATATGTAACATATTTTAAAAAGTGGGCGTGCTTAGGTCTTTATGCTCCAAAGAAGTACATAGATTCGGGGATGCAACCACCATTTTATTTTTGGCAAAATAATATTCAAGCCGATAGGTCCAAAGTTTTTTAAAAATATCGAGTTTTAAAAAATAGAGACAGGGAAGGTAAAATATAGATTATATTTTCCCCATGGCACAACTTTGAACATCGTCTGAAAATTGCATGAAAATCCGTTCAGTAGTTTTGTTGATATTACATATTTAAAAAAGTGGGCGTGGTAGGGCTTTAGACTCTAAATAAGTACGTAAGGTCGGAGACAGAGCCACCATTGTCTCGCGAATTAACTTTAAACCGATACATTAGTAATTTTTTCATAGGGGGGTTCCCGCCCCCTCCCAAATTCAACAAATAGGTAGCCTATTTTCACTGGGAGCGTAGTCGGTCTTTTGGCTACAAAGATGCCCTTAGGTGTATCTCAGAACCGTCACTTTTAGAAAATTAATTTTTAAGCCGATACGTCCATAATTTTTCAAAAAATATAGCGTTTTAAAAAATACACAGCGGAGTTACCCCGCCCTCCACGGAAATTCATCAAAATATTTTATCTATTTTCACCATGGGAAAACTTTGAAAATTGTCTGCAAATTTCATGACAATCCCTCGGTAGTTTTATTGATATAATATATTTAAAACAGTGAGCGTGGTCGGTCCTTTAGGGCCCAAATAAGTAAGGTCGGAGATATCACCATCACAACTGTTTCGCAAATCAATTTCAAACCTATACAATAGTTATTTCGGCAAATACTGCATTTTTAAAAATAAAAAATGTGTCATTGGGGAGATTCCCCCGCCACCTCTGAAATTCAACAACATATGAAGCCTGTTTTCACTGGGGACCGGCCATCCATGAAAATATCAAAAAATCGGTTTAGCGTTTTAAAGTCTATACCGAACAAACAAACATGTACTTTTATATACTCCGGCCCAGGCGTTCTGCGGTTTTAGGTATATGTATACAAAACAAGAAAGAAAGTATCAGTCAGCTGCGCCGGCAGAGATATACCCTCAGCCTCGAACCTAAAGAAATGAAGCAAACACAATACATTTGACGTCTATAGGGTTTTTTTTTTGAGTTTTTGGGTCAATTCCTTAGGAAGTATGGAATCGCCAACATGTGCCAAAAAATTAAAAGACAGTCCCTGTAATGTACAACTTCGGTTAACTAGGTAACACCTAATTACCTCATTGTATGAGAAGTAGGGAAGTAGCTAGAAATCAAAACAGTTCTCTAGACGCCAAAAGGACTGGGAGCCATAATAAGCTAGCTTCAGTCAGTTGGGGGGTTCGTGTCCCCTTGACGTTCTAGCACCTACCCTCAACATAAACAAAGTATTTGTATATAGACTCCCATAAACTGAAACTATATTATGACAAAAAAACAACAACAACTCATAATGAGGTTGAACAGAAATAATAACCCCAACTATTGGAAACAGATTGCATTATTTACCGTTTTCTACTACAAAACAATGAAAGATTCCTGGTGTTTTGGAATCTGTGGCCTCTTGACCCTTCCCATCCTTGGTCTTCTTGGCACGTATGTTTTAGCAAAGACCCCCTTATCCGCAATGGTACTTCGTTCTACTCCTACATCATAGCCATAAAATCAAAACTTTACAGATTCATTTTAAGATCAGATCTGACAACAGAATTCATTTATTTAATATAATAAAACCTACTGTAAATTTCATTTACAAAGCTACTTTAAATTTATTTGGGTATAATCAAACTAGTTTGATAGAACATGTTTGATATCTGTATAATTATGCTCTAATAGAAAAGTGAATCAGAATGCAACGTATGTACTGAAACTTAGTGGTACACTCAATGGATGTTAATGATAATTAACAAGTCTTATTTTACTCCAATTTGCAGATAATGATGTGCATTTAAATGAGTGTAGAATTGACTACAGGTTACAAAATGGAGGTTTCAGGAAAAAACACCCCTATGAGCAGAAAAACTGACGGTTTATATTTTTAAGAAAATGTTTGAGAAGATATGATTAGAATTCATGCATTTGTTATTATGATAAAAAATCTCGGAGTAAAATATGACTTCAATATATCTTTGATGATCTATTCATATGTAACAGTGCAAATACAAAAATATAAAAATAATGTGAAAGCTATATAAAGTGGAAACTAAATACCAATTTATAAGCTGATTTACACCAAGATTATGATTAATTGTTTGGGGATTTCAAATTATGTAATTAACATAGGTAAGCATAATAATTTCTCCCAAAATTGGAGCATACAATACTTTCTATGACTTACCACTATCTTCAGTCCTTTTTTTTGACGAACGCCGAGGCCTCGATGATCTCCTTATGGACGGAATGTGGATACCTGGACAAAATGATTAAATTATGCTTCATGTATGTTACGTAATTCGAAATCCTTGTTGTGTGTTTTATGGTGTTTTTGTGATTTGATATTCCTTATTCTAGTTAAACTGATTAATGTAGAAGATAATCTAGACAGGAACTTCTTTTCCGAGGTATGATTTCGATGAGTAGAGTATTTTCACACAATGCCGGTATAGAGGATTAATAAAGATGTATTTGGGCGAAGTTGGTTATGGCTGATTATTTCTGTCACTTTCTCTAAATTCACAACCAGCTCTGGATATTTGGCCTTTCCACTGAAAGTCGTATGTACATATGTCGATTGGGTTTTATTCCTTCACAAGCACAAGAATTTGCTTTGGAATCAAGAAGATTGGTAAAGTTGATCTTACAATAGCGCAGCCCTCCTCCTGCACCATAAGCGTTCACAAAAATGGCAGAAAGATAGCCAACAAAGACTACAAGAGGGCTATGGATGGAAGAAATAACCAAATTCACTTTCCGAATAAAAAGAATTCTGCCAAATTTTATTTTACCTGTGCTTATTTTTATGCTGATTGCTTTTTAAACAAATTTTTGGTGTGGTATATGTCAAACACTTGTGTTTGCGTTCGACAAGCGGGGTTATATTTGTGGCAATTTCGATTTTACAAAATCATCGTCAAAATCACTTTTATTTGATTTGTGAAAATTTCGACCGATTTGACGAGAAGGACTTTAGTTACTTTTCAATTTGTGGTTTGATTTATATTTTGTTGTCTGATTAATCAGATAATTAATGATTAAATCAAGGTGTTTTATAATAATATATAATCAAACTTGAACTATTATTCGAATGTTCACAAAAATCTCATGATCTGTATCGTTACAAAGCCACAAAGAAAAAGATCATTTGCATTTTGCTTTGTATACCTTTAGCCCTCTCATGTACCTGGAGAGCAGGCACAATAGAATCTCACCTCTTCCTACATTCTCAAATTGATTAACTATAAACGGAACACTCGAAATTGAAACATGTACTGTTAGTGATCTGGAGTATATTCTATGATCGTATTTCTACCCCACATACTCGGATTTACCAAAGCAAAAAGAACAAAAGAGGAAAAAAAATAAAAAAAAATCAAATCGGACAAAAAACTTTGCGCGGACCTGGGTGCGAACCTGAGTCTCTGGCATCGGAGATCGGCTTCTTATCCACTAGGCTATGACAAGCCTGACTTACCATGCAGTCGAGAGTGTACGTAAGCTTGCCGTGTTGTGTGCACCCACACATGTGAAAGTTTGAGGGTGTCACATACGTGTGATAAGAGAAGAATGAGTTAATAATAGATAATATCGAAAAGAGGGTAGAGCAAAGCATAACTCAGAATAAGGTGGGAGGTGGTATCGATGAATTGCTGGGGTGATGAAGATCATGATGATGAAAAATGTAGATACTAAGATTACCCAGCAAACAATTATGAATGAGTATAGTTAAAGAAATATATAAAGACAATTCATAGTCAAGAAATGTATGCTACGGCTTTGGTTGCAATCACTCATTACAAACCGGGTAATATTAATTCCTTGGATGATAATATTAACCGGCGTATACAATTAACGATCTATAATTTAGGACGAATGTCTTTTGCATGATACGTGCCAGAAGAGTTTCCATCCACATCTTTCAGAATATAATAATGGTTGCCGATTTTTGACTGAACAGTGGCCTTAACAAACAGTGGGGAGAGCTTGGCATTATAATTTTTTGATGCATTGCTCTGAGAAAAATTTCTACGATATACAATTTGACCGACGGTATATGAATTGGGCCTCGTACGCAAATTATAATGTTGCCTGTTTGTGTTGTAAGCTTCGGATATGTTTTTCCGCAGATCTCTCCTGATCAGTGAAAGCTGATCTTCTCGATTTAACCGAACTGTGGGCTCATCCAAAAGGCTAACATTTCGCAGTAATTTATAGGAATCTCCATGCGTTATCATATTTAAGCCGAAAGTTGCGAAATAAGGAGAGTATTTTATGGTTTGATGAACTGAGTTCCTGAGGGCACAGCTTATTTCAGAAATGTGTTCATCCCACATTTTGTGGTCTTGTTTTAAATACGAACGAATACCAGAGATAATAGAACGGTTGACCCTCTCCGAGGCGTTGGATTGGGGACTGTACAACGCCGTATAAATATGTTTTATTCCAAGTTTGGTCAGAAAAACATTAAATGCATGGGCTTTAAATTGTGAGCCGTTATCACTTACTAAATACTCTGGTACACCGTAAACGTGAAAAATTTGTTCCAAAAGGAATTTTTGAACACATGTAGAATTGAAATTTCGCAGTGGGCACAACCAATGATACTTTGTTAGGTGATCTAACACAATAAAAAGGCCAATGTGACCATTCTTGGACCTAGGGTATGGTCCCAGGAAATCGACATATAGTCGTTGGAAGGGTCTTGTGGTATGAATTTGATTACCCATCTCTGGTTTCAATATCATATTAGGAGGTTTTGTAACCTTACAAACCTCACAGTCTCTTACAAAATTTCGCACATCGGTCAGTAGACCTGGCCAATAAAAGTTTCGACGAATCAGTTCGACGGTTTTATACATGCCCCCGTGGGCTGCTGTTGGCGAGCTATGGAAACGAGATATAATGGTTAGGCGAAGATTTTTTGGTATCCATAGTTTCCAAGCACTCTCTTCTTGGTGAATATCGCCAGAGTAGTGCTCGGTGCGTATGTAAATGAATTTGTCGACTATTTTAAGGTCCGGATACTTCGAGCTATTCTCCAAAATTTTGGATTTTAGGGCTGTATAATCCGATTCTTCAAAACATGGGGAATTGAGATCTATTTCCGGCTCTGTGAGCTCCAAGACAGATACTTCCTCGGAGGGAATGCGGGACAAGGCATCGGGCACTACGTGATCCTTCCCCTTACGGTGACTTATGGTAAACCGATATGGCTGGAGCTTAAAAACCCATCTGGCCAGCCTGCCAGTCAGGTCTGGTTGACTCATAAGCCACCTTAAGGAGGAATGATCCGTAATGACCTCGAAGTCCTGAAGCTCCAGGTAACATCGGAATCTCTTAATAGCCTCGATGGCAGCCAGACATTCCCTTTCCGTTACGCTGTAGTTGCGTTGGGAGGTATTTAGCTTCTTTGACATGAAGGCTATCGGTCGTTCTTCCCCCTTATCATCAAGTTGCACAAGGACTGCACCAATACCAAAATCCGATGCATCGCAGTGCAGGTAGAACTTTTTCCTAAAGTCGGGATTGGCAAGAACGGGAGCGGTGGTCAGACGCTTCTTCACTTCTTCGAAAGCGGCATTTGCTTCCGGAGTCCAGATAAACTTTTTCCTTGTGGACAATGTTTCCGTAATTGGAAATGTAAGTGAAGAGAAGTTTTCAATGAAGCGTCTGTACCAACCAGCTAGTCCCAAGAATCCACGAACTTGCTTGATGGTTTTTGGTACAGGCCATCGTGCAACCGATTCGACCTTATCGGGATCTGTCTGTATGCCACCATGGCCGATGACATAGCCTAAATATTTCACCTGTGTTACACAGAACTGACACTTCTCTATGTTTAGAGTCAGGTTGGCGTTTCTGAATTCTTGTGCTATTCTGGCAAGGATGGATATATGAGAGGAAAAATCTTCGGTTATGATGACCAGGTCGTCGAGGTACCCGAACACGCAATGCTTAAGGTCTGGCGGTATTATTTGGTCCATTAAACGGCACATGGTCTGCGGTGCAGTGCACAGACCAAAAGGCATTACCGTGAACTGGTACAACGGCCGACCTGGTATAGTAAACGCCGTTAAAGGTTTTGACTTCTCACATAATCCAATTTGCCAATAGGCATCTTTCAAGTCAAGTTTGGTAATTACGTGGGCTTTGGGCAAACGAGCGAATATACCCTCGATGCTGGGAAGTGGGTAAGCATCTTTTGCTGTGACTTGATTAAGCCGACGAGCATCAAGACAAAGTCTGACCTTGTTTGGCTTTAAAACCAAACGCATTGGGGAACTCCATGGAGATGACGATGGTTCAATAACCCCTAACGCAAGCATTCTATCAATTTCTTGGAACATTAAGTTCTCAACAGCGGGAGAAACTGGATAGAATCGCTGCTTAATGGGTTTTGCGTCCCCAACGTCTATCTCATGTTCAATTAGTTTAGTTCGCCCTAAGCCCTGTTTTGAAAAGTTTGGAAAAAGCTCAACTATACAGTTGAGTTGGTTCTGCTGATGGACAGTCAGAGGAAATTTTTGGGTCTTGGTTGAAATTTCTGATTTAGAAATATTACATAGTTCTGAATTTGGAAATTGTAAGTAGTCAGTTTGTGGATTCTGAAAGGCTGATGGATCGGAAACAATTGCTGGTTCAAACAGATCAGGAGCGAGATTGAATGCTCTCCAAAAGTCTAAACCCAATATGACCCTCTGGGTTATGGAAGGAACGATGAGCATTTTTAACCGCCGAGTCTCATTACGAAAAGTAACCTCAACATCTAAAAATCCTAGTGTTTTTTGTATAGTACCATCAGCTGTCTTAACACCTGACTTGCTAGGCACATATTGTTCAAGGTCCGAGAAATCTTCTAGTGCTAAATTAGACCCTATACAGGAGACATTTGCCCCAGTATCCAGGAGACCACACTCACTGTATTTTAGGAATTTAATTCGGGCGTAATACCTTTTGTCGTTGGTATTATTTACAATGGATGAGATAATAAGTTTGCTGGTTAGTTTTCGTCTCTTGAAGTACGATCTTAACCGAAGCGTCGAACGTTTTGGTCTTTGCCTAGGGATATTTTGAATACTGTTTATTTGAAAAATTTTGTCACGTTTATTTAAATATTCCTTATATCGCTCATGATAAGGACGAATGGGCCATAATATTTTGGCTGAGTCATTAACAATTGGTTCAGGTCGTTTTAAAATAGTTATGAGGGGTGGTGAATCGCCATGTAAATTTGTATTAGTGGATTCAGTACGAGTTATGGTTGTTTCTGGGGTTGATTGGGGCGTGAGAAGTTTTTTGCAAGTCCTAACTTTTTTTCGGCACAGCGCACACATTGTGGTTTATATACCTTTTTTGTGCCGCAACCATAACAAAAAACTGTGCGAGGTTGCACACAATCGTCCCAGAAATGTCCAGACTGGTCGCAGTTCCAACATTTAGGTGGATTTGAATTGTGGTTGACTGCGTCAACGAAAACTTGGCCATTGGAATCAGTATTTAATTCTTCAGAACTATCGATTTCAGCTATGTTTCGCCTAAAAGCTGCATTTGGGTTCGATTGTGATTTTATTGCGACATTTTTTCTATAAGACTCCTCTGCAAACAACTTTTCTCGTCGTTGAACCAGATTCCGTAAATGAGCAATGGTAAAGACTGGGACATACAACAGCTCATGGCGGATTTCTGGTCTTAGATTTCTGACCAAAATCTCTACGAGTTCTTCCTCAGGCAAAGGATGTTCTAACCTGTCCACAATAGAGCAGACGGAATCATAAAAGGATTCAAAATTTTCTCCTGATCTCATCTTGCGATTTCTTATTTCCTCCTTAATTTCGAAACTTGATCGCATGTCTTTGAATTGGCATTTCAAAGCAGCGCAAAAAGAGGACCATTCTATGGAGTCTGTCTGTTTGTGGTACCTCCAATACCACTCTCTAGCTTTTCCTGTTAACAGGACGGGGAGGTTTTTGCATATAATAGAGAAATTATTCTCAAAATGTTCTTGAGTCAATGATTTTATGCGATAGAGAAATTCTTCGACTGTAAGTCCAGTACTGGAGCCGTCAAACTTGACGTTCCAATTTTGGATGATTGCAGTCAACTTCTCTGGCCTTGAAGAGATCATTTGGTCAATTTGGCTACAACTCTGTCTACGACTGTTAAACTGTTGATTATTGTGATTATTGTTTATAAGAAATTGTGGATCTTGAACTCCTGGTTGTGGACCATTTGTTTCAGTATAAGATTGTAGATTTAAATTTTCAAAAAATTTTGCAATATTTTTTTCAATCATGTCATTGATTTTGGCATAGTCAATTTTGGTTGAATTTTTAGATGAAGATTTGGGATTATTATTCCCTGGATTGTTTTGAGGCGGATTATTGTTATTCCCCACCGGAGAATAAGGTTCAATTATGTCCATCAAGCTATCTGGGTTTGTTTGAGAAGTAGTATTGAAGTCAAAAATTTCTGTAGAAAGTGCTTTACTGAAATTTCGTGTTATAGGTCGACTTGCCTGCGCTCCTCTACCCTTGCCTCTATTTGCTATTGCCTTAAGCTTTTGAAAGTTGGTTGTTTGGGTGGCGGTCTCCACCAAAGTATTTTCGTTTATGTCCGTAGCACTATGGTGTTTTCGCAAGTCTGCTAGCTGACATGGTAATTTACAGTGTGGGCATTCAGCCGATGTAGACAACGCCTGCTCAACACAAGTGCGATGAAACTTATGACCACACGTTTTAATAGAATAACATTCTTGAGAATCAAACTGTATAACTTCTTCGCAAACACTACATTTATCCTCAGCAGAAGCAATGGAATGTGCTCCTAAAGAAAAACCTAGCAAAGAAGGAGGGGGACTACGTTGAGTCATTTTTAAACCTTAGTTTAATTTCCACAAAATTAAAAAAAAAAAAATTATGAGTAGACGCAAAAGAAAATTTGTATTTCCTTTGTAAAATTTTTCAATACCGTTCCAAAAAACGTTGAAATAATCAAAAGATAAGTATTAACATATATTTTCCATATGGCTATGTGATGATGTATTAATGGAGTAGAACGATAATATAGAGAAAACGACAAACAATTTAATAACTATAATTGGGCTATGGTGTGAATATTTCTGGTAAGCATTGATGATACTTTGACAAACAAGCCTGCCGATTATCTTCTTTAATCTGAACTATTATCTAGGGACTTTATGACGCAACTTGCTGAGATAAAGTGAATCCACTATTAAATAGGAGGCTCGTAGCTTAGTCAAAGAATGAGCAACCCATACTGAAATAATCACGAACGAATAATAAAACGCCCTTCGGTCGATTTGATCTCGTATTGAAAAGGTTATTGGATAGTTTCCAGGTCTACTATCCGACACAATCAGATAATAGCATATCCGTAGAAGTCCAATAACTATTCAAATACGTAGTTCAAACCGAACAAATGACACCTTACCACCGTTTCTAAAAAAGAACTCTATTTATATCACCGGTCTATTGTCTATTAGGGCTCTACAAGAAATCTGAAAATCAGGTAATCTTGGGATAAAATTTGGTTAAACGATTACTGAACCAAAAAAAAAAAAAACTCAAGCTCATATTTGTCTTCAGATAAAAAATATCGAAAACAATATGTATACCAAATTTTTAAAGTCACTTAAGCCCCACGCCAGGCGCCATTTATTTATGTAATGTACAACTTCGGTTAACTAGGTAACACCTAATTACCTCATTGTATGAGAAGTAGGGAAGTAGCTAGAAATCAAAACAGTTCTCTAGACGCCAAAAGGACTGGGAGCCATAATAAGCTAGCTTCAGTCAGTTGGGGGGTTCGTGTCCCCTTGACGTTCTAGCACCTACCCTCAACATAAACAAAGTATTTGTATATAGACTCCCATAAACTGAAACTATATTATGACAAAAAAACAACAACAACTCATAATGAGGTTGAACAGAAATAATAACCCCAACTATTGGAAACAGATTGCATTATTTACCGTTTTCTACTACAAAACAATGAAAGATTCCTGGTGTTTTGGAATCTGTGGCCTCTTGACCCTTCCCATCCTTGGTCTTCTTGGCACGTATGTTTTAGCAAAGACCCCCTTATCCGCAATGGTACTTCGTTCTACTCCTACATCATAGCCATAAAATCAAAACTTTACAGATTCATTTTAAGATCAGATCTGACAACAGAATTCATTTATTTAATATAATAAAACCTACTGTAAATTTCATTTACAAAGCTACTTTAAATTTATTTGGGTATAATCAAACTAGTTTGATAGAACATGTTTGATATCTGTATAATTATGCTCTAATAGAAAAGTGAATCAGAATGCAACGTATGTACTGAAACTTAGTGGTACACTCAATGGATGTTAATGATAATTAACAAGTCTTATTTTACTCCAATTTGCAGATAATGATGTGCATTTAAATGAGTGTAGAATTGACTACAGGTTACAAAATGGAGGTTTCAGGAAAAAACACCCCTATGAGCAGAAAAACTGACGGTTTATATTTTTAAGAAAATGTTTGAGAAGATATGATTAGAATTCATGCATTTGTTATTATGATAAAAAATCTCGGAGTAAAATATGACTTCAATATATCTTTGATGATCTATTCATATGTAACAGTGCAAATACAAAAATATAAAAATAATGTGAAAGCTATATAAAGTGGAAACTAAATACCAATTTATAAGCTGATTTACACCAAGATTATGATTAATTGTTTGGGGATTTCAAATTATGTAATTAACATAGGTAAGCATAATAATTTCTCCCAAAATTGGAGCATACAATACTTTCTATGACTTACCACTATCTTCAGTCCTTTTTTTTGACGAACGCCGAGGCCTCGATGATCTCCTTATGGACGGAATGTGGATACCTGGACAAAATGATTAAATTATGCTTCATGTATGTTACGTAATTCGAAATCCTTGTTGTGTGTTTTATGGTGTTTTTGTGATTTGATATTCCTTATTCTAGTTAAACTGATTAATGTAGAAGATAATCTAGACAGGAACTTCTTTTCCGAGGTATGATTTCGATGAGTAGAGTATTTTCACACAATGCCGGTATAGAGGATTAATAAAGATGTATTTGGGCGAAGTTGGTTATGGCTGATTATTTCTGTCACTTTCTCTAAATTCACAACCAGCTCTGGATATTTGGCCTTTCCACTGAAAGTCGTATGTACATATGTCGATTGGGTTTTATTCCTTCACAAGCACAAGAATTTGCTTTGGAATCAAGAAGATTGGTAAAGTTGATCTTACAATAGCGCAGCCCTCCTCCTGCACCATAAGCGTTCACAAAAATGGCAGAAAGATAGCCAACAAAGACTACAAGAGGGCTATGGATGGAAGAAATAACCAAATTCACTTTCCGAATAAAAAGAATTCTGCCAAATTTTATTTTACCTGTGCTTATTTTTATGCTGATTGCTTTTTAAACAAATTTTTGGTGTGGTATATGTCAAACACTTGTGTTTGCGTTCGACAAGCGGGGTTATATTTGTGGCAATTTCGATTTTACAAAATCATCGTCAAAATCACTTTTATTTGATTTGTGAAAATTTCGACCGATTTGACGAGAAGGACTTTAGTTACTTTTCAATTTGTGGTTTGATTTATATTTTGTTGTCTGATTAATCAGATAATTAATGATTAAATCAAGGTGTTTTATAATAATATATAATCAAACTTGAACTATTATTCGAATGTTCACAAAAATCTCATGATCTGTATCGTTACAAAGCCACAAAGAAAAAGATCATTTGCATTTTGCTTTGTATACCTTTAGCCCTCTCATGTACCTGGAGAGCAGGCACAATAGAATCTCACCTCTTCCTACATTCTCAAATTGATTAACTATAAACGGAACACTCGAAATTGAAACATGTACTGTTAGTGATCTGGAGTATATTCTATGATCGTATTTCTACCCCACATACTCGGATTTACCAAAGCAAAAAGAACAAAAGAGGAAAAAAAATAAAAAAAAATCAAATCGGACAAAAAACTTTGCGCGGACCTGGGTGCGAACCTGAGTCTCTGGCATCGGAGATCGGCTTCTTATCCACTAGGCTATGACAAGCCTGACTTACCATGCAGTCGAGAGTGTACGTAAGCTTGCCGTGTTGTGTGCACCCACACATGTGAAAGTTTGAGGGTGTCACATACGTGTGATAAGAGAAGAATGAGTTAATAATAGATAATATCGAAAAGAGGGTAGAGCAAAGCATAACTCAGAATAAGGTGGGAGGTGGTATCGATGAATTGCTGGGGTGATGAAGATCATGATGATGAAAAATGTAGATACTAAGATTACCCAGCAAACAATTATGAATGAGTATAGTTAAAGAAATATATAAAGACAATTCATAGTCAAGAAATGTATGCTACGGCTTTGGTTGCAATCACTCATTACATCCCAGACGAGTCCTTAAACCCGAAAGAGTGGTCCGATATAGTCGATATTCGGACATAATTCTAGGATGTAAGGAACGAAACGGTGTCTACGTATGGAGCAAATCGGTTTCTACTTTCGAGGGTTACTTAAGGTACTACCCAGTTAAGTTGGCGCAGACAGGTTTTTTTTTTAGATTTGAGAGATCTCAAGAAGTATGGATGTGCCACCGAAAAACTTTTTGGAAAAAATTCAAAACGATCCAAAATGAGCTGTTCGACTGTTCTTTTTCCAATGTTGTGTGGGTGGTACCCGAAGGACGGGATCGATATATATGGTCCATATTCCAACCTAATACATGTCTAGATGAAATAATACGATGTGCAAAGTTTGGACCTACCAGAACCCCGCTGCGAGAGTTATTTTGCGGATTTGCCAGTTTAGTTGGTTTCGTCAAGGGGGCTGCAAGGACAATATGCTGAAAAAATTCAAAACGATCCGAGAGGAGGTCTTAAACTTCACTTTTTCCGAAACCAAAAGTGAACCAAATCGGTTAGTCCCATCGATAGTTATCGTGGGCACCATTTTAGCGAAAAAATTTGAACTTCTATGGGGGAGGTACCGGAAGTATTGGACCGATATGACCCATCTTCTAATTTAAACTAAGTTTAGACAAAATATTACGAATGCCGGATTTTGAACCCGATCGGTTACTTCGTTCGGGAGCTATCGAGCGCACCAGCCAGACAGAAGGACAGTCGGATGGAAATTGCAAAATCGACTGCAAATTGTCTGAAATAGATTTCGACCATACCTACTTGGGGTCTAAATGCTTTCTTGGTCGTATCAAAGTACCTTCTTTAGCCTAAAGCAGAGATGCTCTTCTTTGCAAAGACAGTTACTCAACGATCCCACTGAGTTGTCTTTGCATTTGCTTTTCTCCCTTACGTACACTGTGCGTGAACAAAAACAAACAAAAAACATCACTTGGTTGTTGCTCGTTTCGTTTTGGTTGTATTTCTATAGTTGTCGCTGGCCTAAAGGTTGAGGGTATAAACAGTGGGCGCAAGGGCGGTGTCAATTTTTCTTTCAGTAATGGTTAGCACGTCCGCCTTGCACTCAGAAGGTCTGCGGTTCGAATCCCAGGTCAAGCAACATCAAATTTTCAACGGTGGCAAAACTCCCCCTCAGTAATGCTGGCGACATTTCCTGAGTATTTAAGCCTTGAAAAACTTCTCTACAAGTGGTGTCGTTAGACACGCCGTTCGGACTCGGCAATAAAAAGTAGGTCCCATATCATTGAGCTAATATGAATCGGCGTGAACTCATTGATATGAGAGAAGTCTCCCTTGTCCCATCTGGGATGTTTGTGGAACAATTAAATTAAAACTTAAATTGGATTACTATGAAGATCTAAAAAAGGAATTAGCCAATCGGTGTAGCCGTTTTCTGATTTTAGATAAATCGAAAAAAGGGGGCCTGGTCAATTTTTCTTACCGTAAAGAAATAAGTAGGACCATGACCAACATTTACAAAAAAATTGTCCAATTGTCAACTGATGCAATTACCATCGAACGACATTCGATTTTTATTTATACAGATGTATACGTCTTTCGGTCGTTGACCCACCCTAGTGTCTCTTATTAGCAGTCATAGCGGCATATTTAAGTTTTGTTGAATTTATTATTATTCCTCAATTTAGTTTTAATTAAATTTACATTTTAATTAATAAATGAAAGCAAACCTTATAATTTGTCTAATATTACCCGCATACATTGTAGGGTACCCCTCAGCAGTACACACAACTTATTCATTCATATTCTCCATTACTACCACCACTAAAACCATTTTGAGAATGGGGTGTTATGGTGGCCGCAATTAGTCACTGATTGTAACGCAGCGCGCAAACACTTGTGGCTTGAAGGCATCTGCTGTCGGGCACGCTCAACCACAAACCTTCTACGAAAACAGACAATGTGAAAAAATTGAATTCGAAAATTTGATTGTAAAAATAATACGAAAAAAGAGCCCCATTAACAAATAAAGCTATCATTTCTAAAACTTAAAGTGGCGTGTGTTCGTTCGTTTTTTTGCTAAACTCTTAAGACGGACTTACAACATAAGCTCACATACACATGACTGTTGTGAGTGCGCGTGGGTGTGTGAAACAGAATATTCAAATCAAAACAAAAATTTAAATAAACATTAGCAGTTGAACAGAAGCTGAAACCAAACAAAACAACAAAAAAACTTGAAAATGTATACAAACGAATTGATGAATCACATCAGTGATTATTTGCAACGCATTATTGAGTTTCAAGTCTTGGATACAACCAAGAACAAAGATCGAGGTAACGAATTGCAGTTTTTTATTTCTGATGTAACGAGAAATATAATGCCTAAAATATGCTCTGTTAGGTGTCAAATTTTCATTTCTATTGCTTTTGTAATTACGAATATTTTGCAATACATACAGTGGCGGCCATATAATTAAGAACGACATCGTATTAAAAAGTATTTGACTTGCTACGTTCCAAATATTTGAATATTTATATGGAACAAAATTTGTGAATAAAGTACACGGTAAGCACTTTCAAATAAAGCCAAAACATGTTTTAATTCTCCCTCGTTTATACGAAAGAAACCGTGATTTATTAAAATAGTCATAAATCGACCTGGCCACATAATTAAGAACGATATAAGTTAAGGTTACTTTAAGGTAATTTTCGTACACAATATGTGAATATATCGTTATGTATTTTAGAAATCGGTTACTTTGTTTAATTTTTAGTATCAAATGTCCTTCATTGGTACATATTATTGAGTCTAAGTTTGATAATTAGGGCATACCTAAGGTTTTCCAAAATTTGCCCATAATTTGACGAATTTATTTTATTTTTGGGATCTAAAGCCACAGTTTTGGCTTCCTCTCATCCCCTCTACGACGCTCTGAAGGATACCCTGTGATTGTCGTTCCATAGTCGGCGCTTATTTACCCTTAAATTGGGTTTTATCCCACTTCTTTGTGTCCTTTACGAGGGAATTGTCTGGGAAATAGTTTCGTATTAGCCATTTCCACCTTATAAATCGGTAGGATTGTTGTCTACAGGTAGTAGACAGGAAATAAAACAATAATTTCGTTTTGTACAAAAAATTGGCCTAACGGTACACCGAACAAAAATGAAAGGTTTAATATTTTGAAAGCCTTCATTGCACAATGTCTTTGTGGGTGTGGTAGGCATAGTTATGTAAGACTTTTTAATCAATGAAGCTCATATTAATATCAAAACCAGTCAAATCAATAATTTTTATGGATGAAAATACAATTTTTGTATAAACTAATGTCTGATGTACATACACAAAATTGTTGTGGAATTCGAGCATTCAAAACATTAGTTAATAAATGTTATATTCGGTGTGGAATTCTTCCAATTCGTGTATATACCTTATATTATTGTTTCATTTCCTGTCTATTACCTGCAGACAAAAATCCTACCGCTTTATAAGGTGGAAATGGCTCTTACGAAACTATTTCCCAGGCAATTCCCTCGTAAAGGACTCAAACAAGTGGGATAAAAGCCAATTTAAGGGTAAATAAGCACCGATTATGGAACGATAATCACAGGGTATCCTTCAGAGCGTCGTAGCGGGGATGAGAGGAAGCCAAAACTGTGGCTTTAGATCCCAAAAACAAAATAAATTCGTCAAATTATGGGCAAATTTTGGAAAACCTTAGGTATGCCCTAATTATCAAACCTAGACTCAATAATATGTACCATTGAAGGACATTTGATACTAAAAATTAATCAAAGTAACCGATTTCTAAAATACATAACGATATATTCACATATTGTGTATGAAAATTACCTTAAAATAACCTTTACTTATATCGTTCTTAATTATGTGGCCAGGTCGATTTATGACTATTTTAATAAATCGTGGTTTCTTTCGTATAAACGAGGGGGAATTATAACATGTTTTGGCTTTATTTGAAAGTGCTTACCGTGTACTTTATTTACAAATTTTGTTCCATATAAATATTCAAATATTTGGAACGTAGCAAGTCAAATACTTTTTAATACGATGTCGTTCTTAATTATATGGCCGCCACTGTATCTTGTGCCTCAAATAATTGAAAAAATAAAAGTTTTGAATTAAATCCCCCAGTTATCTATTTCATTTTTATCAGTTATTGTGATATAGACAATTTGCCCTCCCAATGAATTATCAATTGCTTGTTTATTTCTGGTTTTTCTTTTCCTTGGAAATGTGAACAAACATACATGCATACCTATTTACACAATATTCCAAAGGGGTCCCTCTCCCTCACTTAGTCAAATGCATTGTATGCATTCATTTTTATCGTCGGCTTTTGCTTTAGTGAATTTTATTTCTGGCGCAACCGATGAACCCAGGTTTTTGGCATGATAAGCAGGTGAATTTCTTATAGCACACTAAAAATATATTTATTTTGTTTTTACAGTTGTGTACCCATAATCAATTTATTAATTGACCCTTCTAGCTAGAGCAAACCGCCTCTTATCGTGAACGTTGTTTTCGTTAAACAATGCGCTACATTTTGACAATGCAAAGATTGAAATGGATCTTCAAAATGTAACTCAGAATCACTTCACTGAAATATAAAAAACAATGTCATAGATTGAGTGGACTCACAATTAGCACACCTTAAAAAAATCCCTAATTTTGTGAATAATTTCAATATTTTCGTCCATATTCAGTTTTAAATCCCTTTCGTTTGGAAATAAGTTCCAGTCTGCTTGTTATACTCTCCACCAGTCACCGAAATTTCAGAGTGGAAAGAGAATGATATGGGGTACATATTGGGCCCCAAGTACTGATAGAAATTTTAAGTGTTTTATTGTTTTTATCGATCTTTCCATATACAAACAAATTGATTGAGGCAAGCAGTTCATAGAAACAACATGTAAAACCTAATAATCTCGTTCATCTTCGTAGATTTACGAAAAGTGAGGTGTGCTCACCAGCAGTGTGCATCTCTAAAGTCCGTTTTACCCAAAATTTGTCATTAGAAAAACTTTAGTATGATGCTTTAAACGATTGATTTTATAAATTCTGATTCACCTGGACTGAATTTTACCGATATGTCGTGTTGTATACCACGATAAGTCTATGTTCATCTCTGTGGGACCTACGTAGATTTCAATAATTTTCTAAACATAAGAAGAATGAGAGATAGTTTAATGAGACCGCAAGACAAAAATTTTCCCCGGTGCTCCAAACGATTATATTTAAAATCATTACTTCAAAAAACATTTATCTTGACTAATATATACCTATTTTCACACATTCTTGCCATATTCAGAAAACCTCAATATCCTCTATGGATAGAATGAATTGCTACGGTTCTACGCTATCATGCCTCAACCACCGAATTCACAGGACATGGCCCCGCCATGTTATGCTACGGTTGAGGAGATTAAAGAAAAATCGTAATAGGAGGTGTTGCCTATACCAAAAAAGCGCGTTTCAGAAGTGCTTCGAAGATTTCAAAAAAAAAAACACAAGTGAGCCCAGGCTATAGTCAGGTCGGGGCCGACTATGTGATACCCTACACTACTACCCCTGTGCATAAGCTTTTGACTGGTAAAATTCAAAATATTAAAATTGGGATAGCTTAGCGCCTTTGATGAATTAATTGGATTAATCGAGCTAACATGGCCTAAGGAGTTTTGTAGTGAAAAATGAATTCTAGCGAAATACGACACACTCAACCATTTCGCCTGGTGGTTTAAGCCAGGCTCATCAGGCGTATTTGAATGCTAATGACTAGAAGACAAAGGCTGATTTTGATAACTTCTATTTATACAAACATTTTTACAAATTTGTAATTATGAAGTATTTATTGCAGTCTTTTTCTTTATCAAGTCACCCTAGTGTCTTGTCTAGGAATCATTTTCTCAATACATACACATATACAATCGAAGGGGGGTTTCCTTCACGAATTGTAATGCTTTCAGTTTTTGAAATTTTGGATATCATGTCGACTAGTTTGTTGATATGATGCATTGGCAGTGGCTTAGAACGCTGAAATCTCGACAACATTGTCTGTTTGTTGGAGAGGACCCAGGTTCAAACCTCAGCCGGGGCAGCCGGGCTCTGCTGTGGGGCAGCCGGGCTTTGCCTTTGCTCTGAATGTCTTCATTAATACAGGTCAATTTTGTTCGAACGCATTTAAGTGCATCGTCAGTACAAATCAAATAAAAAAATGGAAAAGTGGGATGTACGCCAACCATCAATAGGCTTCTTTCTCTGAGACCCCATCAACCCCCAAAATTTCGTGAGGATCCGATCAAAATTCCGACCTGCAGTGTGATTGCACAAAAAAATGGAGAAAGGGATGCATTCCCGACTATTGCGATATCTCTGTTGTTTGACCACCTATGACAACCTACTTTACATTGTTGTAAAGGTGATATTTTGTACTTTCTTTGTCAGGGTTTGCTTTCGATATACCTCGCTTTGAAATAAAACGTTGACTTTTTCTCCAAATAAGTTTTTTTTCACATTCCGACCCCTGAATATTATCCGACCACTACCAAAATCGATAGGCTTTTTCCTCTGTAGGACCCCCATTAACCCCCAAAATTTCGTGACGATCCGATCAAAATTGCGACCTGTAGCGTGATTACAAAAAAAAATGGAAAAATAGGATGTATTATTGCGATATCTCCGTTATTTGGCCACCTACGCCAAGCTACTTTGCATCATTGTAAAGATGGGATTTTCTACTTTCATAGTCAGACTTTATTTTTGGAAGGTCTCCAACCAAAGCTGAGATATTCGTCATTATTATTAAAATCGCGAAAATGAAAAGTTGGGTTCTATTAGCGGCTACGAGGGCGGTTCGGAAACTTCTTAGCCTATCAATGAAAGAGAATAGTTAGTTTTTCAAAAATATTTTTATCATTCAATATAATCTCCTGAAACTTCAATACACTTAGTCCAACGCTTTTCTAGCAATTCTATCCCTTGATTAAAATAGTTTTCCTCAAGGTCTTCAAAATAGTGGTTTACAACTGTAATTGCATCTTCATTTGAGGTAAAACGCTTGCCAGCAAGGAATTTTTTTAGATTTGGGAACAAGTAAAAGTCACTGGAAGCTAAATCAGGAGAATAAGGTGGGTGGTCAAGCAACTCGTAATTTAATTCGTTGATTTTAGCCATTGTTAAAACACTCTTGTGCGCTGGTGCGTTGTCTTGATGAAAAATTATTTTTTTGTGTTGTAAGCCAGGACGTTTTTCTCGAATTTGTACATTTAGTTGATCCAAAAGGTTGCAATAGTACTTTGAATTTATTGTTTTACCCTTTTTCAGATAGTCAATCAATAAAATACCTTTGAAGTCCCAAAAAACCGTTGCCATAACCTTACCAGCCGATTGAATTGTTTTTGCCTTCTTTGGGGCAATTCCTCCAGCTTCAGTCCATTGTTTGGATTGTTCTTTTGTATCTGGAGTATAGTGGTGGATCCATGTCTTATCAACAGTTATGAAACGACGCTTAAAATCCATTTTATTTCGCTTAAAACGATACAAACAAACTTGAGAAATGTTCATTCTTATGCTTTTTTGATCGACTGTTAACAAATGCGGCACCCATCTTGCAGAAAGCTTTTTCATCTGTAGTTCTTCATGCAAAATTAAATGGACTCGATCATTTGAGATGCCCATGATATTAGCAATTTCACGCACTTTTATTCGTCGATCATTTAATACCATATCATGCACTTTGGCTACAACATTTGTTGTTTGCTGTTTTTTAAATTCAGCAACCCAATTTTTTACTGTTGCATATGAAGGAGCACTTTCACCTAACACATTCACCATATCATTATGAATTTCTTGTCCCGATAAACCTTTTTTTATGTAAATATTTAATGACAGCACCCATTTCTAATTTTTCCATTGTAAAAAAATTGCGGATGCGTCTTTTTTGAACACATGTTTCTATATGAAGGAGTTGCCAGACCGAAACAAAATTTAACATGTGTTCATAACAGAGATGGAAGTTGTTGTTTGACCTCCTACGACAACCTACGTTACATCGTTGCAAAGGTGATATTTTATACTTTCATTAACAGGTTATGCTTTTGATATACCACATATAGAAGCGGAGATATTCGCGTTGAAATAAAATGTTGACTTTTTCACCAAATCAGTTTTTTGCCCATTCCGACCCCTGAACATTATCCGACCATCACCACAATCAATAGGCTTTTTCCCCTCCCCTCCGTGATTACAAGGTTTAGATGGACAGACGAACGGACGGACTCACATCGCCAGATCGACTCAGCTCGTCGAGACATTCATTTTGATATATATTTGTATGGGTCTTCGACCATTATTTCGATGCGTTACAAACTTTTTGGCCAAAACCAACTTATAATAGCCTCCCTACATAGTGGTGTAGGGTATAAAAAAAAAACGCTGACATAAGTGTATTATGCCTGAGGGGGATTACTTTGAAGGAGACAAGAGATAAATAAATATTTTGTGAGCAGACCTCGTATAAGAAGACTATTCAAAATGTCATGTGATGAATTCGTTACAACCGTTTTTTGTTATATCCGAATTTAACTCCAGTAATCTATGTTTTATCCCATTTTCGCGTATCAATCGTTTAAAAATATATAAAAGTCTCAAAGAGTACAATTACGTGATAGCAATTACTCAAAATTTACATAAGTCGACTTATGTACTTTTTTAGAATACCACAGATATGTTATGATTTTCACATCTTCTAAAAATATTTAAAAAAGGGATTTTGAGGTATTTGGTTTAATAAATAAACGCCAAATTTGAAGATTTTTTAGATATTTAAACTAAAACTTATAATATCAATATCAATTATTATTAAAACTTTCACTAATTTAATTGTTTTCTCTTAATTCCAGGTAAGAATCGTATTTGATTGAAGTATTAAAATCAAGTGACATCGACCTTTGTGAGTATAACAGATATTTAAATGATAAGAATTCAAAAAATCACAAAGTCTGTATAACTTCTCTGGTTTTCAAGAGAAGAAATCAGTAAAATGGGAAACAGATTGATGATAATAGAACTAATAATGTGTGATGCATACTTTTAGGATTATTATAGGCACCATACTTTTCTATTGCATACTTTACGGGGTGTAATTGTGTGAGTGCATACTTTTTCAATGGGTTGAATTGTGTGTGTGGAGAGGGCAACGTTAAATGAGCGCACGTGGGCACTCTCTCGCTGGTTTAAGGGAGTTACCCCCTTGTCACTTTCGAAAAATAAAAATGACTTATTTTGAGGTATGTGTAGCATTTTGTAAATAAATATTTCAAATCGATCGGAACAAAATTTAATGAGATGCGAGCGTTGGAAGCAATAAAGTCTTCTTTAACGCATTTTACACTTGCATTTAAAACATAATTTACATAAGATATTTATTTGACAGATATTCTATGGATTTGACAACTTATATGACGCATGTTTTGTAAAACATGTAAGATGTAAAACCCGTTTTTGTGTTGTATATAACATAGTAACTTTTAACGCGTTTTCTCGAGGTAGCATGTTTGAAGTCGGTTCTCCCATCTTGCTCGAAAGGGAATGAACCGATCTTCACATATTTTAGTGGGCTTATTTAGTACATAAAAGTCCGGTTATTAAACGAGATTTTTTTAATTTCTTTGGTCACTTAAGGGGTTACCCCTAGTTGTGCAGGCCAAAAAAGTCATTTTTCATGAATTTTTCAAAGAAACTATTAATATTTTTAAATAGATATTTTTCCTACCTGAAAGAGCACATCTTAAGCTACTTCTGGATTTTTTGTCGTTGAGAAATATTGCATAGTCTTGTAGTAAATGGCTACCTGCGAAACCCTTTTTTGTAAAAGCATTTTGCGGTGCTAACGATAGCTTCGTTTATTTTTGTTGGCGTTTTAAGAACCTTATAATCTTGTCTTTAAGCGAAAAAGAATTAAGAAAAAATCGATTTAAAAAATTTGTGAGCTGTCAAAGTCAAATATCGTTGGCACCGACTTCAAAAATGCCATTTCGAGAAACACGCGTTTAAAGTTTCCACGAAATCACAATAAATTGTTCCCATCCAATGCTCATATCTCAGGCAATTTTGCTCCGATCGAGTTGAAATATTTTGCGGCATACTCTATACTATAATATTTTTTTCGATTTTTTTTAAATGACAGCTTCTTCTTCGTTAAAATTAGAATCGAATTTTGACTTTGACAATCCACAATTTTTTTAAGGGTATATTTCAAATTTCTTACGTGTGAAGACAATCAAACAATTGGGATTTTATTTTAGATTGCACGGAAATCAAAAAATTCTTTTCTTAAATATATCCTCTTTTGAAATACATTTTCATTTTTTGCCTCGTTTTTCGATTTTATTTTTAGTTTGCTCAATTGCCACAATTAGCATTATACGCCCAAGTACATTTTGATGTAGGGATATCAAATTTCAAACCAGGTGGGCAATCGTGTTCAAAACGGATACCACCCGCACACTGATAGAAACGGCTACAATCCGATTCATTGGCAAAGATGCCATCACTGTTACATTCACCGGAAACATTCTGACTTGGTTTATTTGTTTTATCGTGATGCTCGTCGTCTAATGTATTGTTGATAGCCTTCAAGAGTACATATTCCTCACCACATGTACCACGGAAATCATCTGATTCCAAAGACCTTACCATAACACCACCCAAATTTAAAGAGTTGGCCAATTGAACTTTCATTGCAATACTTTTGGCATCATCAAAACCAATCCATTGATTGTCGTTATAGGCATATGGAACACCATGGGCATCATCAAATTTAAAGTTATAACCTGATTTGGACAATTGGCAAATTTCATTGTAGCCCATAAAGCCAGGTTGTTTACTATATGGGCCAGGAGAACCGGCACCCAGCTGTGCTTCACCTGCCATCGGTTGGGATGAGTAACCAAAGTGGCGACCATAAAATGCCAAGCCCATAATCAATTTAGAAGCAGGAGCGCCTAAGTTGAATTAAAGTAATTTTAAAATATTTTTAGCTGAGTTTTGTTGAGTCTCTATTACCTGCATTCAACCAATATTTAACAGCAGATTCAACATTGTTTTCACCTTGACCCTTCAAAGGGGAATTGTAGGATAATGTTGCGCTATCATGGAAGTCATAGGTAATAATGTTAATAAAGTCAACATATTTTGAAATGTTGGGAATATCATAAGATATGGCAGCCGTGGTTGAGGCTCCCACAGCAATACCCAGTTCCAAATTTAGGGGGCTTAAACTGCATAAAGAATGACAAATATATAAGTATTTCGGGGCTTAGAAGGGAAACATGTGTTGATTTTTACTTACGCTTCTTTCAATTCCTTCAAAAAAGTCACAAAGTTTTGTTTATCCTCAGGTGATGAACCCTCGCGTTGCACCGGATATTCCCTATCGATATCAAGGCCATCAAAGCCATGTTGCTTAATAAAAGCCACAGCTGAATCAATAAAAGTCCGTCTTTTATTTGGATCCGCAGCCATGGCAGAAAATTTACCGGAACCTTCATTCCAACCGCCAACAACGGCCAAAACTTTAAGATCAGGATTAAGTGTTTTCAGTTCCATGGTCTTTTTAATCATACCTATTGATGAGAGAAATGCGAATATAAAGGTCTTTCATGATATTCTATATTAAAAGACTACGAGTATTCCATTTAAATCAGATCTAGACCCTTTATATGTAAAGATCAGACCGGTGCCAGACAATTCAAAGTCGATCTAGCCATACCCGCCTGACTACAGTGTCTGTCCGTCCGACTGGTTACCACGATAACTCTCAAAAAGAGCAACCGATTTGATCCGAGCATTGTAATATATTTTTTAATTTAGATGAAGTTCGGAGAAGGACTTTATCGGACCATTTCTTCGGTTACCTTCCCCACATGGATCTGTACCGTTTACCATATGTCAATATCGGTGTAGGAAAGCTACCGCCTCCAGGACTATTGCGACAGGAGTTATCATGCTGCTTGCTAATCCAGAACATCTCCCAGCGTCTCTACAACTTTTCGTCGTCAAAATACGAGATACCCCCGCAGTCTCCCCAACAACAACAAACACAGCATCTTACATCACATGTTGTTGTTCAGGGCCCCGAGAATACATCGTTCATACTACTAAATTGCAATGGCCTCCGCACAAAGTCAGCGAAATTTTAGGCTTTATGGGTCGGAGAAACATCATGGTCGCAGCGATCTAGGAAACAAAGCACGCGGTATCCTGTAGCGAAAGGATCGCATATAAGCGGAGGAGGAGGACTTGCCTTTCTGTCTGTACAGTACAGACCTATCTTCCTTGAGCTTGACTGTAGTGACCGATACATGTATGAATTTGTGTAGAAGTAAAGTGTGGAACTGCCGAGGAGAAGGCGCTTAATGTGTATAAACCGCCGACGAATAATTGCGCCCTTTGTTATATGCCTGATAATAGTTCGCTTTTGGAGGATAATAGCCGTCTGGTGCTCATCATGAGCTTTGTCATTCCGCTTTAGGCGCTTAAAAATTTTCACGGTGAACGAAGACGCTCTTACGACGATAAGAGGAAATTGCATCAGCTCTCCAGCCATCATCATTGTCGCACATGGTCCGATAAATAATGTGTCTTGACAACCCATAATTTCTCTTGGTTCAGGCCATCTCTCTATCATTGTCTCCGTTTGCAGAATTTACCAATCACCGCTTCAGATTCTCGAGTAGCTGAAAGAATTTTCCGTGACATCATTGCAGTTGCAGGCCCGCACTAAAGACCTGCTCGTCCAATAACTGAAATCATACCAAATTTCCCTGCAGAGGAGAAGGATGAGAATCTTGAAGACCCAAGAGTTAGGCGATTGCCGATCAAATTGGCAGCTTGAAAATTTTCACGGTGAACGAAGACGCTCTTACGACGATAAGAGGAAATTGCCTCAGCTCTCCAGCCATCATCATTGTGGCACTTGGTCCGATAAATAATGTGTCTTGACAACCCATAATTTCTCTTGGTTCAGGCCATCTCTCTATCATTGTCTCCGTTTGCAGAAATTACCAATCACCGCTTCAGATCCTCGAGTAGCTGAAAGGATTTTCCGGGACATCATTGCAGTTGCAGGCCCGCACTAAAGACCTGATCGTCAAATAACTGAAATCATACCAAATTTCCCTGCAGGGTCTTGAAGACCCAAGAGTTAGGGAACATACTCTTGAAGTCAACAGGACTGTATGCGAAAATAAGAGGAACAAGTCGAAAGAAAGGCCCATAGAACGGCTGTGACTTTCAACGGCGAGACATCCGATGAGGTGTGGGCGATATTATAACCGGCAACTTATAGAGCACCTCGAGAGCAATAGGGCCAAGAGGAGCGTGCTATACCATATAAGTGCCCTCTCAGTCGAGGCACACAATTTACGATGAGCAGATGTCATCCGCAACGCGAAATCATCTAAAACGTTGGGCCCACAGAATCTCACTGGTAATGCTTAAGCAATTGGAAGAACCCGAAGTTGAGTACTTGACAAGTCCAAGTAAAGTCCGATCTCCCTTTTGTCGCCAGTATCCAAGGATGAGAAGCAGTTTCTCAGTTGCCCAACACCAGCGTTGATTCCGGAAAATTCACAGCACCACAACAGTATTACAAGTCATATCCAGATATATCCGTTGAGGACTGAAGCAGAAAACTAGCCATTATGGCTCTGGAACTATTGAAGATATACATACATTTGTGATAGGTTAATGTCAACATAGCTGACTTAGTGCTGTTTTTCCATATGAGGAATATGAAAATATCCGCCTGCTAAATCACCTGCTACACTGTTCACCACCTGACTAGGCTGAAATGATGCTCCCCCTAAATATATTGATCGATTTTGGGTCTAGCATCATTAAATGATTCCCGAAAGCCACTGCAGTTTGCAGCAAGATCCAGAAATAGGAACAAGGTCCTCGAGTCTCTGGCCGGCAACACTTGAGGTGCGACAAAGCACCCGATCGGTCTGTGGTAAGCTATTTGGCACAAGTGTGGTGTGCAAATGTTAGCACTACTCAGGGGAAGAATATTCAAACCTGCCAGAATGCCTCCTCATGTCACCATCTTCGTGAGAAGGCGAATAAAATTCTAACCGTGCATAGGGACTATAAAATGTTGTCGATGCATTACTTTGCTTGGGTGCGATCGAGTGGAGGCAAAAGGTACAAACGGGGGCCTCTAAATAAACTCATTTAGAAGCAGACTTGGATAGCATTCATAGACTACCACCCTCCATAGTAGGCAAACTTGAGTGGTTTTACTTCAATTGAGATTCAGACGGCCTCCATTCATATTGGGCCTGAATTGACAGCAACGGTACCCAACACATGCCCTGCATGTAGACTGGAACCTCACGATACAATGTATTTGTTGAACTGGTCAGCTAAACACACTCACCTGTCTTCCGATTTTTTATGGACAGTCTCAGACTTTTTGAATCTTCAGAAGAGCGAAAACCATATCACTAAAAACGATACACTTATGAACAGATTTGCGTTGCTACAGCAACAGGTTTGTGCGTCAATTCTGTATAAGACTACTTCTCAGATTGTGTTGAAATTCTCAGATCGTGATGATATGTCATGACTACAAGAGTATATTTTTATACCCTCCACTGTATGGAGGGTATAATTAAATTTGTCATTCCGTTTGTAACACATCGAAATATTCGTCGGAGACCCTATAAAGTATATATATTATTGATCAGCATAATTCTATGTCGATTTAACCATGCCCATCCGTCTGTCTATCTGTTGAAATCAAGATACAGCTCGCAATTTTAAAGTTAGAGAGTCAATATTTGTTTTTTTTTAGTTTTTATTACTTGCAGGATGATTGGTATTGAAAATGGAATATATCGGTCCACGTTTTGATATAGCCCCCATAGAACGGTACCTCTCGATTTTCGGTATTTTTAAGGTTTTATCTTCATTATCCTACCAAAATGGGATATAAAACTTTCTCCCAGAATTTTGTCGGTATCGGCCCACGCCTTCATATAGCCCCCATAGAACGGTACCTCCCGATTTTCGGTATTTTTAAGGTTTTAGCTTCATTATCACATCGAAATGGCTGAAATTTGGTACTTAGTCTACGTTGGTGGTATAAAACTTTCACCCAGAACTTTGTCGGTATCGGTCCATGCCTTCATATAGCCCCCATAGAACGGTACCTCCCGATTTTCGGTATTTTGAACGTTGTGGCCTCAATATTCTACCGAAATTACTGAAATTTTTGTATTTAGACTTCATATAGCTCCCATGGAAAGGTACCTCCCGATTTTCCGTATTTTGAAGGTTGTGGCTTCAATATTCCAACAAAATGGAAGAAATTTGGTATTTAGTCTTCAGTGTGATATAAAATTGTTCGCCAGAAATTTGTCCGTACGGGTCCAAGCTTTCATATTGGCCCATTTCTGACTAAAATTCATCGGTATAGGTCCACGTTTCGATATAGCCTCCTTAGAACGGTATCCCCGGTTTTCGTAATACTGAAGATTGTGACGTCAATATCCCACCGAAATGGCTGAAATTCATTATTTAGTCTTCCAAGAGGTATAAAATATTCCAGAAGAGTATTATCACGTCTTCCTATATCCCCATAGAAGCGTACTTCTTGATTTTCGGTATTTTTTATGTTAATTTCCGAAATATAGGAAATTTGGTATTTAGTCTTCCTTGAGTCTAAAAACTTTCCGCCAGAAATTTGTCAGTATAAATCGACGTTTTGAAGTAGCCCCCATAGAACGGTGCCTCACATTGTTTTACCGAAATTTCTGAAATTTAGTATTAAGTCCTCTTCAGAAAACTAATTATTCCATTTTACTTCAATACAACTTGTGGTGGAGGGTATAACAAGTTCGGCCCGGCCGAACATAACGCCGTTCTTACTTGTTTCCTATGGAAAGCTAATATTCCCAAAATATGGGTCACGAAATCTCCCGCACAAAAGTGTGTTTTGTCCATGTTTTTTACTGAAGGCAGTCTTTTTGGTCTTTCTATTCAAACGCTATAATTTTATTCCCCTTACAAATGGCCCAAAGTACCAAAAAACCACCCAATTGATGTTCTTCCAATATATGAGGGATCGTTCGTAAACTGCCGATTGCATCTGTCAATGGAGTAATTAGACTCACTGTTCATGATTCCTAAACGACTAAAATTTAACGTTGGAAGCTTCACTTTCCCTTTTAAATTAGGGGGATATTTTAGGTCCGCCACTTCTGTTATAGTTTTTTTACAGTCATAACCTATCCCCACTATTACATATAAGTCTTCTTTTGTTATAGTTTGGATTTTCCGAACAGATTTATAGCGACCCGGTTAACTTAAAGTTAAAAGTGGTCATTAAATGTCAAGGAGGTCATTCTTGGCATTAACTTGTAATGTGAAAATTATGGTTTTAATGCCGACAAATTGGTTTGTTTTGCATTTTCAAATCCATCCAATAGTAAAAGAAAACATAAAATAATGACCCATAGACTGATTAACTGACTCCAATTCTACGGATCCAATTTTACTTGCTTTAAATGTAATTTATGCAATTTTCTTGGTCCATTAGGACTATGCACTCGAACGACAGAAGGCTAAATATTTTACCATTACCTCTTATCATCTTGCATCTTAAACTTTACTTTAAATTTCTCTATTAGAACATTACTTACCCAACCCATTACCCATGTCGAGCCATTTATCCAAGGATTTAAATTGACCACTTATGGGATCAATTCCAAAGAAGCTATAACTTATGTGGGTACACAACATGGGATCAATATTTGAGGCTACAAATTTGCCATCTCCTGGGCGATAGTTGGCCGAGGTGCCATAATAACAATTGACCATTTTCTTGGCTAAATTTGAAAGGAAAATAATTAAAAATTAAGAAAAATAAAAAAGTAAAAATAGTTGTTTTACACACCATTTACCACAGTGGCTCCCAGCAAGGCCACAATTAGCAGCGAAATCAATTTTACGTTTAACATTGTTATTTTCTAATCTCCTTTCTTTTCTAAACAGCTGTGAAGTATTAATGTCATATCTTGACATTAGGTGAGCTTTTATAAGTAGCATAGCCTCCGACATAACTTCTAAAATTAATATTTTTATGATTATTTACAAAAGTGCTTTGTATTGTTAAAAATATTTATAGAACTCTTTTATATATAAACTTTAGTTCATCTAAGCAAATAACTATTATATCGTTGGGTATTTCCCCACTTTCTTTAGCGTCATCAACACAAAACCTATTTTTTCTAATGAAATTGACAAACATAATATGTTCTAATATTATTTTCAATTTGAAACATGATTATGTATAAGTTGCATTATTGTTCGATTGGTTTCAATCAAATATCAGCTTATGTTATTGCAAAATATATTTTGTGTATCACTAACAATTGATAAAAAACGAAGTTTCAAAAAGTTTCTTATTTAAAAATAATTTGATACAAAGTTTGCATAAAGATTGATATTTCCTCCGGTGGTTCCATGGCCCAATGCCAGATCACTATGAAAACCCAACTGACAACAAATTTAGATTTTAAAATGCATTATTTTGATTTGATTAGAAATTGAAAACTACAAACACGATTTTCGCATATTAGGAAGCGGTTACTCCATGAAAGGAAGTGAATATTGGAGAACGTAGATAGCTCGCACGTAATATGGCTCGAAAATCGAAGAGAAATAAATTATCTATTAGATCTAATAGTTTGATATTAGCTCTGTTTCTTTACCCGATATTAAGGGGTTATGGTCACTTATTGACAACCAAAAAAATCATTTTTCGTGAAGTAAGAAATCTACCAACCTTTTTTAGAAGTTTTTTTTCATCTGAAAGGTCACACATTGAACTATCTTCGGAATGGTTTCCGTCGAAAAATCTTGCATAGTTTTCTGGGAAATGCCCACCTACGAAATCCTGTTTTAACTAAAGCAGTTCGCGGTGCCTACTGTATGTACCTCGAAAACGAATGAACCGATCATCATATATTTTTGTAGGATCATTAAGAACCTAATAATCTTGTCCTTAAGCGGAAAGGTATTAAAATATCAAATTAAAAAAAAATTGTGAATTGTTAAAGTCAAGATTTCAATGTTAACGAAAATTTTTTTTTTATCGGCCACAAATCCGTCAAAAATCCTACCTACTCTTTATCCCTTTCGAACAATATTAAGGGAAGATAGCAATAGAAAACATATATATGTATGCTATCACAAACCAATTCTTCCTGAATAATTTGCTGAACTTATATAAAATATCTGTTTCACACGACCATCCCACCAAAGACTTCCTTCATATCAAAGAGTGCTTTCCGATTCTATTTTTAGGTTAACGATATGGTACGTTCTTCTTATGGTTCGAAGGGTGTGTCGGGTATTGAACAAATCCGTTTTTAAAGGATTTTCCTCCAACACTCATATCTGTTTCAATTTTTGTCCGATCGACCCAAAAAAATTCGCAAGTGTTCATAACCCCTTAAAATGCTTACTTAGCCCAAAGTATTATCTGTTGGTCAACACTATTTTTTTGGTTTTTATTCAAACTGATGTTTTTTGTTGTGTTTATGGCGTTGTCGAGGTAGATGAAGCCTTTTACTACCTCAAAATTGTATGTACCAAGGTTAACAGTTGGTGCGAGATCTGTGGAAGAATTACGCTTCGATACCATCTACTTGGTTTTATCGCCGTTCACTAGAGCTGGCAAACTATCGATATTCGCAACATTAGATATTTTCGATTTTAATTTCAAAAAATCTATAGCTATCGATATTATCGTTAATTTGTCATTATTATTATTTTTTAAATAAAAATGGCGCAAATGTCTATGTTTTTTTGACATTTTGCACAAGTACTTCACAGAAATATAAAGGAGAAAAAACATTTGCTTTTATTTAACACAAAAATACACTTACTTTTCCCAAAAATGTGTACGTGTGACTACGGACTTACATTCTAACATCCACAAAATCAAAAAGCCGTGTAATTTCTATTTATTTCAGTAGATTTTAGGTTCGGGGGGGGGGGGGGGCTTTAATTCGATAGTATCGATAGACAAAACTATCTGTCGATATTGTATTTTTAAAAAATAATTGATACTATCGATAGTGCCATCGATTGTTTGCCAGTTCACTGCCTGACCGACTTTAGCAGATTTTCTTTCGACTTTTTCAAAGGTATCAGTTACTTCCTTTACCGATCGACCCATGATGTCAATGTCGTCGGCATAGGCAACTAACATATGGCTGTTTTTATCTATTATTCCACTTATTTTGACCTTCGCATTTCGGATAACCTTTTCTAACAGGATGTTGGAGAGATTACACGACAGGCCGTATCTTTGTCTGAGAGAGGTTCTTTCCTATTTTAACTAAGGACCGAGTATCAGTTAATGTCGTCTTACAAAGCCGAATCAGCTTTGTGGGGATACCAAAATCAGACATGGCTTGGAATACCTTTGAACCAGGGACGTAGCCAGGATTTCATTTCGGGGGGGGCCCACCTGACCAAAATTTTTAAAGTTAATGTTAGCGAAAATTTATTATTTAGCAATGATTTAAACTTTATTTTAGGCTTATTTTACTGATGAAATAATTTTCATTACTATTTTTTAATGAAAATGGCGTAAGATTTCTTGGCCAATTTCCCCTTGCTTCAGGCTTAAATTTTCCACTCCAGAATATGGTCAATTTTTCAATTTCGGAAGTTCAGGTGTCCAATCGTTTTTATTGTCATAAAGAAACCAACTATCGTTATTTCTCTAAAGATATTTTGGTGTCCAATCGTAGATCTTATCACAAAGAATTTCTGAAGGCCGATAGTGGTTTTCTTGATAAAAAATATTCTGAGCAATAGTGAGTCTATCAATCATGAAATTCTAGCACCTAATCGCGGGTATATAAATGACGAATTCTATTGCCCAATCGTGCATGTAAATAGACTATTTTGGCGTCCAATCGTCGGACTTCTTTTATAGAAATTCTGGTTTCCGATCGTGGATCTTCTCATAAATTGACCAGGAACTAGGAAAACTCTGGCAACCAGTCTTGAATTCTTTTAAAATGAAATTCTGGCGTCCAATCCAAGATCAATACATGTATACATTCTTTTAGCAAAAATCCATGAACAAAATGTTTCCCAATCTACATTTTTTATACTCTCAGCCTTTAGTCAAAATAAACCTCATCGAAATAATGGTTTTAGGGCCAAAGTGTGTTTGGAAGAAATCTGTTTCAGAAAACTTGAAGTCGACTTAGCTATGTTCGTCCGTCTTGGTGGAGGACACGATGATTCTCGAACAGATCGGTCCAAAATTTGGCCTTCGTTTTATTTTGTCCAAATTTTGATCAACTTCGAAGATGGACCATATCAATCCATTCTTTCGGGAACCTTCCACAGAGTATTTCAAAAATGTTCTGAGATGTGCAGTGTAAGACCTCTCTCGACAATAAATAAGTGGATAAGTGTAAGCTGAAGCACTAAGTAGTCATGGCTTCGCTTCCTTTTTGCTAATAATTTAGTTATAAGTAATATGATGTAAATAAATTAATAAATAACACTTGCAACAAGTGTTCTCGGGGCCACTATTACTACAGTACAAGTTTTTCAGGGGCAAGTCCATACTTTCAGAGATAATGGCCCAAAAGCTGTAAAGAAAACATACGGCCGTCATGTGTAGTGACTGGTGCGCACGACAACTTTCGAACCTTATACTGCGATACATCCTTCAAAAACCATCAAAATAGTTGTTAAATGCTGTTTAAGGTCTGTTCGAGGGTCCTTAGAAATGTTTACTGAAGGTATTCCTTGTGTTTAGAACGGTATTGTGTTTTTCGTGGGTAAGCCCATATTTCCTGAAAAAAACTGAAAAATATTCTGTGACGAACTGGAATGACTGGTGGGAGCAAAATCTTTTAAAAGGAATGACTTCCAAAATAAAATCTACTTCCAAAATTAACTATGTCGGTCCGGTCCATTTCTTCAGGTAACTTCTCCGCAACACTTGTGATCAATGATATAATCCACATTTTGTCGCCGAGTTCATACGTTCGAAAATGGTTACACAATTCTGAAAATCTCCTAATACATAGCTTTGGGTAAAGGATTTTGGTAGTGTGGCCCCTATTCGATCTGTCCATAGATGAAAATTTCAGTTCACACAGACTCAGGGTATATTCCTGGCCGCAAAGCCGACTGATTCTTGTTGAGATTTTGACGAAGAAGAGAATCTGTTTCCGATCAGTTTTTCTTTTTTTGATTTCGTTTGTCGTCACAAAGTCCTTTGTCGAAGCAGGAGAAAGAAACATTTCTACAAATGTGCATCCATAATTCCCAAAAACAGTTTTTGCATTTATCAGGCCTTTATCTCAGAAACGAATTGGAATTTGGCCTTGCTGTCTTTAGCAATATTGCCCTGTACTAGTAGAACTTATCTTCTGAAAAACCCACATAAGAAAAACTCCATCTAAGGCATCAAAATCTATAAAATATAGAAAATTTTACATAACTGCTGAAATTCTGGTCAGTATGGGCTAAACTGTTGGGAGTTGAACCAAGTAACCTTTTGCAAAAATCTTTCAAATAAAGTTGTCAACAACTCTTTAGAACATTCTGAAACTCTAAAATGCTTACTTAATGTTGTTTCAGCAGTATTTTGCATCATATCTTTTACAACACGTATTTCAAACACAGTTCACACCAACAGTTTATTCTCGCATTTCGGATTTCACTACATTATTGATATTTTTATTAAATCGTCGTTGAAAATGTACTGAAAACAACAGCATAGAGGTATTTTACAACAATGACATGTTCTGAAGAGTTGTGTATTATATTCCAGGGAATATTTTTCTAAAAGAAAATATTCAGAAAAAATTAACGGTTGTGGAGATACGGTGCGAAATGTATAAAAATCGTGGAATTTTTGCATATATTTTGAAATTTGAGGCAATAAATGCAGTTTTTCGAGTTCATTATATCTCCAAATATTTTATTCTTGTCCTTATCTAAAAATTTGCTTCAGAGGTCAGAAGAAGATTCGCATTGGTTTCAGAGATATAGCGCCGAGCTCATTAATCTTGGTTATATTAACATTCGAAAGGTAGAACAAAACATAAAAGTACGACAGAAAAATCCTTTTTTGTACAATAGACATTTACTAATTTGTAACAAGAGACCAGTTTCTAATAATCTCAACGAACGAGACTGCGGTGGAACAGAAGTTTTATCATAAAAAATGGTTGGTATAGTTCTTTTTTTTGCAAATTTTAAACATAATTAAGAGTAAGGACCACAAGAATGTTTTTTTCTAGATACTGTTTACAAGCCAGTAAACATCTTGTTCTGAACTCAACAACACTTAGAGTCAGCCTAAAATTACTATTAAACGCTTAAACAACACCTTAAAACTTACCAACAACTATGCAGAAAATTGCTCAAAAAACCTAACTTCTTCATTATTTCATACTTTCAATATGTAAACCAATGTAGTTGACCCAAATACTTTACATATTTCTTTAAAAATCTAAAACATTTTAAAATTTTACTCAAAAATTAAAAAAAATGTGTAACATAAGCTAATATCCTGTGGGAACGAAAATCATTTCGGGGGGGGGGGGGGGGGGGGGGGGGGGCCGGGCAACCCGGCCCCCCCCTGGCTACGTCGGTGCTTTGAACCTATAGGGCTGTCGAAGGCTGCTTTATTATCGACAAAAAGATGGGAGGTGTTGATCTGAATTTCTTGGGTCTTTTCCAAGATTTGTCTAAAGGTAAATATCTGGTCAATGATGGATTTACCCGGTCTAAAGCCGCACTGATATGGTCCAGTTATTTCAATGACCATTGGCTTTAGTCGTTCACACAATATCCCAGATACTATCTTATGTGCAATAGGGAGCAGACTTATGACCTTGTAATTGACGCACACAGTCTTAAACAGCCAGGTAAGACATCGGCTCCTGCAGAATTATTATTCCTCAAAATGTTTACAGCTGTATGTACCTCATCTTGGCTGGGCGGGGTATACACTCAATACCATCTTCTGGGAGTGGATCTGTGGTATCTTGATCTTCGCTAGTGTTGGATACCAACAGTGTGGAAAAATTGTCTTCCATAACCGAAGCACACTATCTGGATGTGCCTGTACCAAAACCAAACAAACTAATGATGTTTTAGTCTTTGGTAGAATTTTCAGACTTCATTGTGGCTCCTGTACATCTGCATTTTTTCACACTCCCGCTTTTACATTTCTCTCTTTTTCCTGCTGGAAAGACGTTTTTCTTCTCTCCGATATCTCTTTCGTGTGCTACGAGTTGCTACTGATTGTAGGTAGAGTAGCCTTATATGCCGCATTCTTCTCATCGGTAGCAGCACTGCACTCCTGGTCAAGGTATGAAGGCCTCTGGTATTCAAGAATGGATTTTGCGGCTGTTTGCATGGAGTGGGTAATACTTTGCCACTGTGTTGGGCTAGTTGAGTGGAATATGCAGTGGCTATCTGTTGTGTTCAAACTTTATTTGCTACGTTTAGGTAGTTATCCCAGTCGATGTTTGCACATCGGAACGATCGTACATCCAAACGCATACGATGAATGCCATTCATCTATCACAATTTGGTTTCTTGTTTTCTGATCTGGCGAATATCGAGATGTTAAAATCTGTTGCTGCTAGCTACCATATTTTATGCTGCTGTGAAGTCTATCTATGGTATCTATCATCCCCTAGTGTTCCCTAAAAGTTCTAGTACACTAAAGATGGAATTTCGTGCAAACGCTAGGTCATTTATAAAAACGTTAAGAATACTACTTACTAAAAAAAGAATGAAAACAATACATGTTACCGTTTCCGAGAAATAGCTATTTCTTTCTCCAGAAATGTGAAAAATTAAATATTTCCAAAATTGGAAACAAATTGTGGTCTCTAGGAGCACGCCACGCCCATACCTTCCCATATTATGATCTAAGGTTTTGATTTCCTTAGTTTGAATATGATTACTGACGACAAAAAATGGGGTGACGACATAAAATGGGGTTTTTGTTTCTGAACCATTGTGCGATGCTCGCTCAAAAACGAAGGTCGTGAGGGTCGTTCAAAAACAACGGACGTTGTGCCAGAAGAAATATAAACCGTGCGTGAACGGATAACGCAACATCGCCATCTTATATACCATGAGATAAGGCATCCTTGGGCTTTTCTTCCACCAGCTAACATTCGATATTGCATGAACACCTGGCCGCTAAAATGGGTCTTTCTCATTAGATTCAGCACAATTTGATAGATAAATACTCAAAAAACCTTCTTGTCGATTTGTGGAAAGATACGAATCTTATGAGTCGGGAACAATACAGCAATCGACCGTCGGGGTCTTCGAAGGCGAGCCAAATCCAACGGAAGTTGCTCCTGGAAGAATCACTTCGAACAAAATGGTCGTCTGTTTCTTCGGCTAAACTGACCATGTGGATACTATACGGCTTGAGAAACGTAGGGCGGTTAATTCTGAGTGGTACACTACAATTCGTTTGCTTGAAGACTCCTGAGAAATTCTAAAAACGATCAAGAGAAGGCAAATCATTGTGCACCAGGACAATGCGAGCTCTCATACATCGATTCAAACTATCGCCTTTTTGATCGGACAAAACGAGGATTCTACTGTAAAGCCCTGTCTTGGCAGCCCTGCCAATGACATAATTTGATTCTCGCACATAAAAAAAAAAAAAGCGTGTTCAACGATTTTCGTCGCCAGAAGATGCTGTTAAAGCGTTCAAAAACGATGTTTTGGAGGTGTCTAAATCCTAGTGGAAAAAGTGCTTGAACAATTGGTTTGAGCGCATGTATATAAATCAAGCTTGAGACTACTTAAGAAAACAATAAAACTATTTTCGATGGTAAATATTCGCGTTTTGATTGTTAGGCCAGAAAGTTATCGAGAAGCCCCCGTACCCTCCCCACATAGTGGTGTTGGTTATAAAAACGGCGTTAAGATGGCCCGGACTAACTTTTTATACTCTCCAAAAATTTAAAATTACCAAAATTCTGTCGGAATCTTTCTGTGAGATATATACAAAAATGTGGACCTGCAGTGACAAATTTTTGCGGGAAAGTTTGGTAGCCCCAACAAAGACTAAATACCAAATTTTCATAACAACGAAAATCGGGGGTACCGTTCCATGGGGATCATATTAAAACATGGATGGATATATACCATTTTGAATACCAAACATTCTAGGAGTAATAGAAACTTCTGTACCAAATTACAAAGTTCTATCTTAAATATTGCAAGCTGTATCTTAATTTCAACAGAGGGACCGATGGACGGACAGCGTTATGTCGACTTAGAATCTTTTACTGATCGATCTCCTGGCATTGTTTGTTAAGATTGTCATTTTTCGCTGCTCTGATTGCAGATTGTACTTCTTTATTTAATTCATGATATAATTCGTAGTTGGAATTCTTATATTTTCGACGTTCTTCCATTAGGCCCAGTATTTCTGCAGTCATCCATTCATTCTTCCGTTTTCTTGTATTGCTTCCTAAATTATTATCTGCTACTGATTTTAGCGATTGCTTTACCGACTTCCATATGCTTTCACTGTCCATTCCTTCAATTTTACTAAATTCTTGCCCTATGAGGGCTTTTATTTCTGTTTTTATTGATGGCTCATCAAGTTTCTCAACGTTAATTCTCTTGCGTATTTTTTTCTGCAGTTTGGTAGCCCCAACAAAGACTAAATACCAAATTTTCATAACAACGAAAATCGGGGGTACCGTTCCATGGGGATCATATTAAAACATGGATGGATATATACCATTTTTAATACCAAACATTCTAGGAGTAATAGAAACTTCTGTACCAAATTACAAAGTTATATCTTAAATATTGCGAGCTGTGTCTTAATTTCAACAGAGGGACCGATGGACGGACAGCGTTATGTCGACTTAGAATCTTTTACTGATCCGACGAATATTTCGATGTGTTCCAAACGGAATGACACAGTGAATTATAACCTCCATCTTGTTTTCAGGTAAAAGCTTATAGTTTCAATAAAAAATCTGTTAAAAAAATGTTAACATCAATATCACTAATAACAAATCACTAATTTAATTTTTTCTTTCTAATTCCAGGTAAGAATTATATTTGATTAAAATTTTAAAATTAAATGCCGACCACTGTGAGTATATTAGATTTTTAAATAATAGGGAATAAAATTAAACGTAATGTCTGGCTTCTTCCATGGCATTTCAAAAATGTAATTGCGTGTTTCGAACCTTTTGGTATTAGTTAATTACTTCAAAATAAGAATTTGTAATTCGAATTTGTCCATAGTTCAACTTGTAAATGAAACGCTTCGGATTATTATAATAAAAAGTCATATAGCTATTAGGATTATTACAATAAAAGTTCGAATTTCAATGAAATGCTGCAATTACAATTAATTGGTCCGCTTCAGAACTGCAAGAATCTACTAATTTTTACTATTTTTTCGATATCATAAAGGAAAAATTGTTACCGTAGTAGAAATTTGCAGGTTCTGGAACAGATATAATATTCTTTAAATTTTTCAATTGAAAATTTGAAATGAAAAAAAATTTTCTGTATAATATTTTCCATTTAACTGCTAAACCTAAATAACGACGGGACACAAATATTTCACCAACCTACCAAAACAACGCTCTCTGAGCGTACGTATTACCCAAATACGTTGAGTCCCAAATCACATTTAAAACACAAAATCCGCGACCGAAACTTACTTAAATGTTTTCATTCGTAAAACATATAATTTTCCTTTGCAATGATTTGTATTTCATGTTTTGTTGGGCTTTTGTTGTTAAAAAACAAAACAAAACACACACACACATTCAAACAACATCGTTCTGTCAAAGTTAAACTTTTTCAACTTACAAAAAGTATACGCTCGACGTATTTCGGTAGTTCTCATAAGAGTACATGTGTTCTACTTTTTTCACCACACGCGCCCTGGGTATACGTCCGTATATAGGTATGGGCCTAACATTTTCATAGAACAAGAATTGAGGCTCAGTAATATGAGAAACAAATATATCGTCACCATAAATGCCCGAAGACGTAACCGACATGAAAATCGAAATTTGTTTTTTGACGAAATCTGATACAGAAAGCTAAAATACATGATCTGGCAAAATTTCAAGCTTCTGCGTTCAAAAACAACGATGCTATTCAAGAAATGGCATTTCGGAAAATGGGATAATATTGCAGATTTTGTTGTAATGGAGGATCTCAAAACTAAGCACTTCAGCGGTTTTGGTTTCACTACTAATTCCCCTTCGTATATGATCGATAATATCCCATATACTCGCCTTCATAAGATTAATATTCCATAAAACAGTTTTTAATTTTATAACGTTTTTTTGCTTCTCCCGTAAAGTTTTGGTTTTGTGGGTTACGTCTTCCGGCATTTATGGTGACGATATGTATATGTGTGATGCATACTTTTAGGCATTATTATATACACCTTCTAGGAAGTTTAACTAAAACTAGATAAATGTATGTATCCTGTTTTATTTAAAATTGTTTTTCAAGAAATGGACGCCAAATTATCCTATTCAATAACCACAATTAGCACTATCGGGCCAAGTACATGTCGATGTAGGGCTATCAAATTTCAAACCAGGTGGACAATCGTAATCAAAACGCATACCGCTTGCACACTGATAGAAGCGGCCACAATCCGATTCATTGACAAAGGTACCATCACTGCTACATCCACTCGATGAGACATTTTCACTTGGTTTATTTGTATTAGGAGGAGCAGTTACCACAACTTCAGGTTTCTTCGTTGGAATCGTTTGTTGGGGTTTTGTATTTGTTTCACCGTTACTCTCTCCTCCCAAGGCATTGTTGATAGCCTTCAAGAGCGCATATTTCTCACCACATGTACCAAGGAAATCATCTGATTCCAATGACCATACCATAACACCACCCAAATTTAAAGAGTTGGCCAATTGAACTTTCATTGCAATACTTTTGGCATCATCAAAACCAATCCATTGATTGCCATTGAAGGCATATGGAACACCATGGGTATCATCGAATTTAAAGTTATAACCTGATTTGGACAATTGGCAAATTTCATTGTAGCCCATAAAGCCGGGTTGTTGGGTGTAGGGACCAGGGGTGCCGGCACCCAGCTGTGGTGCACCTGCCATCGGTTGGGATGAGTAACCAAAGTGGCGACCATAAAATGCCAAACCCATAATCAATTTTGATGCAGGAGCACCTACAAAGAATTGAAGGAGTTTCAAAATATTTTCAGTTGAGTTTTTGTGATTGTCGTCTATTACCTGAATTCAACCAATATTTAACGGCAGATTCCACATTGTTTTCACCTTGACCCTTCAAAGGTGAGTTGTAGGATAATGTTGCGGTACTGTGAAAATCATAGGTCATAATGTTAATAAAGTCAACATATTTGGAAATGTTGGGAATATCATAAGAAATGGCAGCCGTTGATGCTGAGGCTCCCACAGCAATACCCAGTTCCAAATGTAGGGGGCTTAAACTGTATAAATATTGGAAAATATAAAAATAAATAAGTTGGGGCTTTGAATGAAAGAATGTTTTGCTTTTTTACTTACGCTTCTTTCAATTCCTTCAATAAAGTCACAAAGTTTTGTTTATCCTGAGGTGATGAACCCTCACGCTGTGCCGGATATTCCCAATCGATATCAAGACCATCAAAGCCATATTGCTTAATAAAAGCCACAGCTGAATCAATAAAAGCCCGTCTTCTACTTGGATCCCTGGCCATGGCAGAAAACTTGTCTGAACCTTCATTCCAACCGCCAACAACGGCCAAAACTTTAAGATCAGGATTTAATTTTTTCAGTTCCATGGTCTTCTTAATCATACCTGTTGATTAGAGAAATGCGAATATGATGGTTATTAATGGAATTTTATGTTAAAAGGGTATTCCAATGAGAATGGTTTAGACCCCTTACAAAGAGGGAAAAATCGATGCAAAATCAACACCGTATGGTGTCAACATGAACACAGGCTGTTCAATTCAAAACAATGACAACAGCCGTGGTCAAATGTATTAATTTTTTTGAATCTGATCACTTATGATGTCAATATGAGCACATGCTTTCGACCACAAACGTGTTCCCTTTGTCCAATGTACATTGCCAATTCTCAAAACTGTTGACAATATCTCGTTGTCAAATTGATAACGGCGCGCTCACTTCGACCACAAACGAAGTTGTTGATACACCATCGACAACGGATGTGGTCAGTTTGATCATGTATGGTGTCATTTTTTGTCTGCACAATTCAAAGTCGATTTAGTCATGGCCGTCTGTCGTATCTGTCCAGCAGCTAAAGGGTTATCCCTAGTTGTGCAGACCAAAAAAAATATTTTTTCATGAATTTTTTCAAACCAATTTTTTTAAAAAGTTCTTTCTTTCATCTGAAGGAGCACATCTTATACTACTCTTGGAATTTTTGTTGTTGAAAAATATTTCATAGTCTTTTGGTAAATGGCTATCTGCGAAACCCTTTTTTTGGAAAAGCGATTTTAATCTTGTCTTCAAGCGAAACAGAGTTTTAAAAAATATATTAAAATAATGAACTGTCAATATCCAAATTTCGATTTTAAAGAAAAAAAAATTGGGCAAAACAAATTTAAAACAAGTAAAAAAGTGTCAGTCGGCTTTGCCGACAGTGATATACCCTCAGCCTATGTGAATTGAATATTTTATCTACGGACAGATCAAATGTATTTGTATTCAACGTATGTATTTGTATTTAACGTGAAGACAAAAATGTGGATTAGGATTAGAGTTCAAAAGTGTTGCGGAATAAGTACTTAAGTTTTCTCAAGAAGTATGGACTTGTCCCTGAGAAAACTTTTAGCGTCGTAATTTAAGCAGCGAATGCAAGTTGCTTCAACAAATATCAAAGTGATTCGAGAGCAGATCTTAAAGTGATCTCATCGTAATTTTGTGGGAGGTACCCGAAGGAGTGGACAAATATAGTTCATATTCGAACCTGATCTATATGTGGTAGATATGTTAGGTTGTGTAAAGGTAAATCGTTTCAAGAGTTATCGTGCGCACACTTTTTGAAGGAGTGGACCGACATGGGTTACCTTTCAACTTAAACTAAATTTGGACAAAATATTACGAAGGCCAAATTTTGGACCGAATCGACAGATCCATTCGGGAGATATCTTGCGCTCCAACCACTACACACGGTGTCATAGGGACTTGCCCCTGACGAAATTTATACCGTCGTATGGGGTGCAACGAGTACAATTTGTTACAACAAAAATCAAAGCGATTCGAGATCTGATCCTAAACTGAACTTCTCCGAAATTTTGTGCCGGGGATACCTGAAGGAGTGGATCGATTGAGTCCGTATTAAAACCTCATCTAAGTCTGGTCAGTTACTCCCTTCAAGAGTTATCGTGCGCACAAATTTTCCGAACATTTCTGGGGAAGGTACCGGAAGGTGTGGACCGATATAACAAATCTTCGGTGAGCAAAATATTTCAAAGGGCAAAATTTAGTTCGAATCGGTTGATCCGTTCGGGAGTTATCGTGCGCACCAGCCACCCAGACGGACGGACATTGCAAAATCGACGACAAATTGTCTGAAGCGGATTTCGTCCAAACATACTTGGGGTCGAAATTTCGATGAGGCACATTTTGCTCGTATGAAAGTATATTTACCCTCGTTAGCATAAATGCAAAGGATATAAAAAATCTGCCAATTTGTTTTCGAGCTATCGTTGGCACCGACAAAAATACAATTTTGCTCTGGTCGACGGCATACTCTATACTACCTGCACTTCAAAATAAGTCATTTTTTGTTTTGATTTTTTGAAAGTGACCCCTTAACACTATGCCTTTCAAAGGGAGTTCGGTCCGAACATTGCATATTGTAATATTACTTTCAAACCTAAATAAAAGGTCGAAGGTTCCAAAAACCCAGCCCTAGTGTGGATTTTGTCTGTTTAAACTGTCGTTTCCTTTGGATCTGTCAATGAAGTAATCAAATCCACTGTGTATGAAACCTACCCCCACAAACGGGTAAAATGTGGCCTAGAAGCTTCCAAACCTCAACAACGTGGTTTCCAAAACTATCAGGCCGAGGGTAATTAGCGTCGGACAAACATACTACTTCGATTCTATTTCCTTAAAAGTAATTTTATGTTATTTCTTTTGGTACATTGGTACTATTAGTGACGTTACAGTCTACAGCATGGAGTGATTTTGCACTCAAACGAATTTTTTCATTTTGGAACGTTAACTTCACTTCGAAACGCTCCATAAGTACATTACTTACCCAGCCCATTATCAAGCCAGTCATCCAAGGATTTAAATTTGCTACTTATGGGATCAATTCCAAAGAAGCTGTAACTTATGTGGGTACACAGCATGGGATCAATATTTGCGGCTTCGAAATGGCCATCTCCTGAGCGATAGTTAGCCCAGGTGCCATAATAACAATTGACCATTTTCTTGGCTAATATTAAAAGAAAAATACAAATTAAAAAATAAAAATATTAAAAAATAGTTGTTTTACTCACCATTTACCACTGTGGCTCCCAACGAAGCCACAACTAGCAACGAAATTAATTTTAGGTTTAACATTATTTTTTAATCTCCTTCCTTGGCTAGATAGCTGTGAAGAATTAATGCCATACCTTGACATTGGTTGGGCTTTTATAAGTAGCATAGACCCTGACATAACTTCTAAAATTATTATTTTTATGATTATTTGCAAAAGTGCTTTGTATTGTTAAAAATATTTATAGAACTGTTTTATATGTTCACTAAGCAAATAACTATTGTATTGTTGGTAAAAATTCCCACTTTCATCTGCGTCATTATCACGGAACATATTTTTTCTAATTAAATTTGTTAATATACTACAAATATTATTTTCATTTTGAAACGTATTTATGTACAAATAGCATTATGTTCGATTAGTTTCTATCAATTAGGTATTTAGGGAAGCCGAAGCTATGGAGAAATATCAGTTTATGTTTTGCGAGATATGTTTTTGTATCACCAACAATTGATAAGAAATAACATTTCCAGAAGATTCCTTTATTCGGCCTTTAGGCTAACGAGGAAAATGTGTTTCATCGAAATAACGGTTTTAGACCCCAAGTATGTTGGATGCCTTAACCGATTTGGTCCACTACTTCGGGTACCTCACGCAGAAAAGTTCAACAAAATTCGCTAACATTGCACGATAAATCTCGAAGGGCATAACCAATTTGAACCATACTTTTGTAATATTTTTCGGAGACATAAATAAGGTTAGAATATGGACTATATCGGTCCACTTCTTGGGTACTTCCGGTACAAAAATTTTAAAATCTTTGGCACAAGTGCAGCTTAGGGGCTCTTCTCAGATCGTCATAAACATTTTTGCAGCAGCTGACTGATACTTTTTTTACTTGTTTTACAGTAGTTTGATACATATGTTACATTCTACATACCTACTTAGGTGATTATAGATAGGATCCAATAAGAGGTCCAGGGAGGCTCTTCATTATTTTAACTAAGGATCAAATGTCAGTTAATGCCACATTACAAAACCGTGGATTCCAAATTGAACGCAAAGGGCTATGGAAAGTAGTCTTATATTCGCTTTAGTCGTATATCTTTTCAGTTATCTGGTCCCTGGAATGGCTGCGCCCATAAAGAATCAGGAGCCAGGTGAGTGGGTTAAAAAGATGCAACGTTCTGTGCGGTTCCAATCCACATGCAGCACATGTGTTGGGTATCATGTATCAATTCGGGCCCATTACGAATTGAGGCGATTGCATCTTCAGGATCTTAATCGGGCTAAAGCCACTCGTGTTTGTCTTAACAGCTGGTCTTCTTCTGCTGCCATGGATGGGAGTGGTATACAAGAACGGAATTTAGCCTTAACATCCGCTTACTTAAAATCATCCGATTACATTGCGATCTCTATGCCTTCTGGAGAATGTGGGATTTTAGAAATGTAGAGGTTTAACAGTTCCGGAGATATCACTCCGTCTTGGAGAACTTCCTATTTCACTCTTAGGTTCTTAGACTTCTTATTTCTGAATTCCACAAACGATTGGCGTTCACACATATATCCAACGTTTCAAACAAGGTATCGTAGGCCTTTGATATGTGAAGAGCCACCATGAATTTTCGTTCTGTCAGTTCTTGTTTAGTCCTCGACTGATATGAGATGTATTGATGTTGATATGATGTGTATTGCTGTTGTGATATTGTGCATTTTCCGGAATCCATGTTTATGATGGGCAACTGAGAAACACCCTCTCATCATGCGGAGGAGAGTACCTCTAGAATCTTCGCAAGTGGCGACAGGAGGTAAAATCGGCTTGTACGATTCGCCTTTGTTGGCATCCTTGCCTTGCTTCAGTAGCGGAACTTTTACGGCTTCTGGATGGCTAACGATAAAATACTCAACTCCGGATTCTTCCAGTTTCTTAAGCATTACGAGCGAGCATTATTTCGTGTGCCTCGGACCGCTTTGGATAATTTCGCGTTTCGGATGGCGTCTGCATCTTTGCTCATTGCAAACTGTGGTGGTACCTTCTCGCCTGAGAAGGCTCTTATACGGCATCACACACTCCTCTTCGCCATATAAAGCTCAGGTTGCCCTATAAGCTGCCGGTAATTTAACACCCGCAACTCTTCGAATCGGTAACTGTCATGAAGTACAAGCCGTTCTATAATCCTTCTTTCCCAGATTCGAGAGTGACTTATGACAGATGCCCTCAGTTGACTTAATCCTGTACCAATGTTGCAACTCTCAGGTTGCCCTATAAGCTGCCGAAAAGCTGATTTGCAACTTTCCACGGTTCAGATAAGTACGGCGTCAGAGGTTATGAAGTCGGGCGGTCTATTAACGGAGACGATTAAAAGGTGATCTGAGCAAAGATAAATGACGTGACCTGTCAACCCGTCATTTCCCATGGCACATACCACTGTTGTTGTCACGTGACATGTGACAATATACTATTAACCTCGTACACTTCTGCGTCTTCGTTCAACATGCAAAATGAGGAGCTATAAATTTGCTCGGCTAACGCTGTACGCATCTGCTCATTGCCTAAGATGGAATACCAAAGCTCTTCATGATCATTAGACATCGGATTTTAGCATGTTTTTTATTTTTTATCCGATTGGACTCAAATTTTGGATCTAGGCGTTTCGAGGGTCAATTTTTCGATATTTGGGGTCATATCAAAAATATGCAAAAAATATGCAAAATATATGCAAAAAATATGCAAAAAATATGCAAAATATATGCAAAAAATATGCAAAATATGCAAAAAATATGCTAAATATGCAAGTGTTTTTTTTGACAAAAATCGTCAGTTAAACTTGGAAAATCATCAAAAAAGCATTCTAAATTAAGTTTTTTGACGTTTAACATAGTTTTTTTGCAGATTATTATGTTATTGAGACTCTCCAAAACTCTCGGCCAAAATCGTCTAGCAGAGAAACAAAGGAGCTGGAGTTAGTCATCGCTATTTTTGTTTAGATAAAAGTGCAATTTTTTCTAGTTTTTGGAAAAAGGGTTCGTTTTTTAGCGCAAAATGGGAAAAAGTACTAAAGTACCATTTACGATTCCAGGTTCTGGAATATAGATATAATTAGAAGTATACGTTTTGAATATCCACATAATAGATTTTAATATATTTTATAGTGTTTAGTCCTTTATTCAGTTTATACAGACATAAATTGGCAATTTTTGTTCTTTATGGTCAAAAAGCTTCTTTGGAAAAATGCTCTAACTGTCGCTTTAATATTAGTCCTGTTCCTTTACGTTCAAGAATCTTCAAGTTTTACAACTTTTTACTCGAAAAGCGTTCCTTTACTTCAGACACAATACAATTCATACGGGAGCTGTTTACAACTTTTACTACTTTTGCCGGTTTTACCATTTTCAGAAGTAAAGGAACAGAGCAATTGATGACATGCTTTTAGTTTAATGCACTAAAAATACATAATTTTATAATATCGATCTATGTTGTACACATACAACCACTTAATGCAGAATTGGAAAATGTTCACTCCTCGGCGAAAAGTAATGCATTATTGTTATACCTATCCACGATGAATAATAAGAAAAATGAAGAACGTCCAATGATTAGTGCAAAATGACATCACTTAGAAAAACCACACAATAGAGTGGTAGTGGTAAAATAAGTCAAAAACCTTGGAATTGTCTTTAAAATGGCAAAACCACTCACATATTTCTGCTAGAAAAGTATTTGGAATGCTATAAAATATAGTTCATTCATTCCTGCTACAGGAAAACAATTTTGATAACACAGTCAAAAAGTCATAACCCTTTTGTATACACAATTGTTTAATTTATACCTGTCCGTGTACTCGATAATTTGTACCAATTATTACCAATGCTTCGAATTTTGACAGTTGTTTAATGGTAAAAAAATTGTTTCAGCAGCATTTAGTAAAAATTATCGAGTACAAGGACAAACCTTTCATGACACATTAGTCTTGTTGTATAGGATATAAATATATTAAGAAAAATATTCGCGCAATATTGTCATTAAAGTTGCCAAATGCACTATACACCTAAAAGGCAAAGATTTTTAAGGAATATTAATTTACAAAACCATGAAATTATGCATCTGTCTCTAGGTTTGCTTACATCCTAATGTAAACTTTGAAAACGCCATATTTCTAGCACTACATTTACAATCTGATTGGCTTTTTCTTTTTCCGGATTTTCGAGTAGAAAAATCTCACTAGTTTTTACACGTAGAGCACTTTCATTTAAGTGTTCGTAATTAGCAGTTACAATTTAAAAAAGTATTATAATGTAACTTCCATGAGTGATTTAATCATATAAAATAATTTATTTTCCTTACAATTCGGTAATCCGAACAATTTGGTAGGGATTATCGCGAATCAACTGTATATATGGGAGCAATATCCAAATCTTAATCGATTCTTACCAAAATAGGGATCGCCCTAGGGCCAAAAAATCCCCAATTTATATGCGAAGTGGTCTATAAATGTGACCTGTGCTTTATTTTCAAAAAGACATGGCGAGGTGGATAAGTGCGAATCTATGCAGATCATCAAAAGGAACTGTGGGTCTATTTCGTTTCCTTTTGCATGTTGCAAACTCATTCACTAAGACATAATACCCTTAGGTTATTAAAATATAGTTATCAGTGCAATCATGAATAAAAATTCCGTGCAGAATTTGTTTCCTTTCCCCAATTTCACAATTTTTTATTTCCGTGTTTATGCTCAAAAAGGGAATATTTTTGTCGATTCGACTAGAATACGCCATAATGAAGCGAATCTAGTACTTTTCAACTTTTAATAAATATTGGTTTTAAAAGAATTTCACTTTTAAAAATTATTTTCCGTGTGGAAAATTCAGAGGGAAATATTCATGATGGCACCGTATATATTTGTTATATGTTTTTAATAAAATTTGAAAGATTTTATGTAATATTCAATATTTCCTTAGTCTTATTTTCTAGCTCATTTGTTATTCTGTCAGACACTTTTGGCCGAGCAGAACCTATCAACATATTTGGATACATACATTTTGACATTTCTGATTGAGTTTTTGAACAAATTTGTATTAGAAAGCAACTTATGTTGTAATAAGAAGGCTGGGTTATAGGAAATTTTCTATGTCTTTTAGTCCAGATTTATTGCTGTGGCGGAATAATAACTAATAACATGATAATCTGCTAAGAAATCGACGTTTAACGGCAATAAGCTTAATATAGAACACTTTTTGATGACTTTCCAAATTTAATTTGATGATTTTTGTCAAAAAAATTACTTGCATATTTTGCATATTTTGCATATTTTTTGCATATTTTTTGCATATTTTGTGCATATGCAAAATATGCAAATATGCAAAAAAATAAAAAATATGAGCCTGTCATTGCATTCAGTTTTCTTCAAAACGAATTTTGGTCCAATCAGAATTTTCGTATCTTTATTAATAAAAAAATATGCAAATATGCAAAATCCGATGTCTAATGATCATTAAATTGCGCTTTTCAAATGCCCTGCCAAACCTACTCAACTAACTCTAGTAGCCTAAGCAGAAAAATTAACTTACAAACATATCATATACTGTCACAACAACAACAAGTACCAGACGGTTATTGCTCTTCAAAAGCGAACTAATGTCGGGCATATAACTCAGGCCACAAATATTAAAAATTAAGATACTCTTCCAGTCCCACACTTTACTGCTACCCCCATACATAAGATGTATGGGTCACTAGAGTCAAGCTCAAGCGAGATAGGTCTGTATTGGAAAGACTGGTGTATAAGTCTACTTCGACGATCCTTCCGCAAAACATTGTAACCATCGTAACGTTGCATGTTAAAGGTGACAGCGAGCTTTGTTTCCTGCATGGCCACGGCCTATATGTTTTTCAAATCTACAATTTCGCTGACTTTGTTGCGGAATGGTCTCCGCAATTAAATTGCATGAACGATGAATTACCGAGGCGCTGAACAACAACATTTGGTGTAAGATACTGCATTTTTTTGTTATTCTTGGAGAGACTGAGGGGTGTCCGTCGACGACGATGAATCCACCGTCGAAGTTGAAAACACAATGGTGAGTTTCTGGGCCTGCAAGCAACAACATGATTCCTTCACAGTAGTACGGGATGTGGCTTAGACCAGATCAGCCTCGGAAGTGCACCCATTCTGACATCCATTATATCTCACCGATTTTGACATGTGGAGGATGCTCATCTGGTAAAAGAAACGGTTCTTTGGACCGGGGGTTTTCCCTATCCCAGCACGGATCAAAAGAGCTCAGAGCAGGCACTCGGACATATATTACCGTTCTATGATAAAAAAATATACGAACACAAGTTCTGTAATTGGAACATACAGACTTATATCAATATTTATGGAGGGGGCAGAGGATGATGAGGGCAAAACATGTCTAATCGAAATAATGGTTTTAGACCCCAAGAATGATTGGACGAAATCCGTTTCAGACAATTTGGAGTTGATATAGCCATGTCCGTCCATCTGTCTGGCTGGCTGGAACGTACGATACCCTCGGAACGGATCAACCGATTCGGACCAAAATTTTGCCTACGTAATATTTTGTCCAAACTTAGTTTAAGTCCACTCCTTCGGGTACCCCCCACACAAAATTTCGGTTAAGTTCATTTTAAGACCTGCTTTAGAATCACTTTGATTTCTGTTGTAGCAGCTTGCATTTGCTGCTTCAATTGAGACTGTAAAAGCTTTTTCAGGGGGCAAGATCATACTTCTTGATAAAACAGCCCAAAAGGTGTAAAAACACTTATGGCACCATATGTAGTGGTGGAGAGCACTACAACTCTTGAACTGATCAACGGATTTGGTCCAAAATTTGGCCTTCGTCATATTTTGTCCAAAGTTAGTTTCAGTTCGAAGATGGGCAACAACTACCGGTACTTCACTCCAATATTTAAAAAATTTCACTAAAATGGTATGTACGATATCTCTTGAACTGGGCAATCAATTTCGTCCAAACTTTGGATCTCCTAATATTTTGTCCAAATTTAGTTTAACTTCTAAAATGGTCGATATCGATCTTCTCCTTATAGTACCTCCCCAACAAAAGTTAACAATTGTGTCGATCTCTCCGTAGATGAAAGTTTCAATTCACATATCTCTGTCGGCAAAGCCGACTTATACTTTTTTACTTGTTTCTTAGCCGATTTACTGATGTCTAGATTTTTCCGGGATTCATTTTATACAAAGACTAGCTTCGTTTATCGTAGTTATACCAGGTTCTTGCATATTTAATCCGAGACTCTCTTCCCGGTATTGTCTGGGGTGCATATTTGTTTCGCAGGCAAGTAGTATATCTAGAAGTCATTTCGCTATAAGTCTTAGGGGCTAAATAGTTAAAACCTGGAATTCTATCTTCTAAAGAATGAATAAAAAACATCATTTACAATACTAATTGCAATCAATGCAATTGTTGTACAGTTTAAAAAGATAAACTTTTACAATTCCACGTTGATTGATGATTGTAGTATCTTTGTACGTATCTACACATATTGTACATTGATATAACTGCAATCGACCACACCTTGTCTGCCGTATATATTTGCGGCCATATCAATACAACATGCCAGCCACCACTAAACAAAGAAAAACACATTCGCGCATACCTCGTTCGAAGATTAACATTTTTATCAGTTTGCAAAATACATACCAACAAAATGCATTCATTCGATGGATGTGAAATTGTAAAAATTCTATACGTTACAATGAATGTATTGTGAAGAAGAACAACAATAATTTATAACATTTTTTTGAAAAGAAAGTCGAAAGACTTTTTAAAAGAAAATTTTTGTTTATGTAATTAATGATAATAACATTCCAATCAACGAATAAAATTGTTTCACAGTTTTTGACGCTTTATCAATAAACTAAAATTTATATGTAAATAATAAAAAAACTGAGTAAAAATGAGAACACATAGACACATGAATGAAAGCGGAGTAATCTCTGTGAAAAACTCTATTCTAAATAAGTAAAATGTTCCGTTTTTTTTTTTTCAATGAAAAAAAAACTTAAAATAAAAACATAATTAAATAAATATAAAAATTAAATAAATATATAAAAATATCTTATGAAGTTAAAATTGGTTTCCTCTGAATGAAATAGAGTTTTTTAATACTTTTTTTAATTTTTTTTACTGCAGTAGTTAAAACGCAATTCTCGTTTTTATTTTTTATGTTAATTTTTAAAATTAAAAGGCCATTGGGGATTCAAAATGAATGAAATAAAAGAACAAAGCCACCGCGTTTGTCGTTTTTTAAAGCCTTTTCGTTTTATAGAGCTTTTTAGAGGGTTTTTAGAGCTTTTGAACAGGAGCTCATGGTGATTAGGATGGCTCTCACAGTAACACCCGAGCAAGTACTGCAACGAAAGCATGCCATTGGGTTGCTGTACTGGAAGAATCTTTGTTTCCTCATGTAGATGGTCCACTGAAGACATGAGGAGGCACACAGTTGCAGTTCCTAAGAAGGCATTCTGACAGGTTTGAATATTTTTTAATCGCGTTGCAATTATATGTGGTCAACAAGTGCTGCCGGCTAGGTACTTGAGGACCTTGTTCTTACATCTTAGCATTTTCCAGATAGCTAGGGCATGCGCGAATGACATGAACATGCTGTCGAATGTGACCCGTAGAATAGTTTGTTGTCGGAATTTTGCTATCATCGACCATGTCATTGAACTCTACTCTCACATCTCAGATCACAAAAGAGGAGTTCAGCTTTTCACAAATGACGTAAGAGAAGGCACCTGACGCTAAGATCGTACAATCGTCCGTATATGTTACGACCTCAATACTTTCTAGAGGGGGAGGAATAAGGTTAAACAGTTCCAGAGATACCACCCCACCTCGGAAACTGCCTGTTTCACTCAAGGGGCTTGGATTTACTCTTCCTGAAATCCACGTACGACTGCCGACCACACATATAATTGGTTATCCAACGTTTCAAACTTGGCCGGAGGGCTGTATGCACGTCCTCAAACAACGTGAAGTGCTTGACAGTATCAAAGACTTTTGATAAGTCAAGTACCACCATCACTGTTCTATCACATGGCTTGCTCTAGTTGAGTCCTCGACTAATATGTGTGTAGCTTACAGCGCTGCTGTCGTGTTGTGCTGCTTACGGAGCCCATGCTGATGATCGGCAACTGAATAGCTACTTCTGACGCTGGGGAAGATTAAAGCCTCAATGGTCTTTGCTACGGTCGACAAAAGCGAATCCTTGTCTGGCTTCAGTAGCGGGACCACCCTCCTTACTTTGCAGACTTCGGGAACGATGTGGTGGTTCCTCCACGGCAGGAAGAGATCTAATGCGACGTAGTACTCTTCTCTTGACTTGTCCCTCCCGTAGTGATAGACAAACTGTCGATTGAAATTACTTGTGCACCTTTTCGGATCAGTCGGCGTAACGTCGCCAAACGTGACTGGGGTTTATCTTCCTTCTTTCCAGGGTTCGAGAGTGACTTAACCGTTGCCCACAATTCACTTATTCCGGCTTCAATGTTGCAACTCTTTAGATGATTTAACCAGCTTCCTGACTCTGGGGTCACTGGGGTTGGTACGACGAAGCTCATCACGCTCATAATCCCGTCGCCACTGCTGGGAACTTTGGTCTCACTTCGGGTATTCTACCAGCAGGTATACATCAAATGGCTGCAGCCGTGATGATGTCTCGGAGCATCATTTTTACTACCCGAACATCAGAAGGGTTGGGCAGATCTCTGAAGCGGTGATTAGTGAATTCTCTAAAACTCGACCAGTTAGCCTTCCCATGATTTATGAAAGTTCGCATTCAGATGGAGACAATTATGGGGCGATGGTCTGATCCAAAGTGAAATGATGGTTATATTTGGCGAACGGTGACACTCTCCGTTAATTCTGGTATGGGCGTGCGTAAAGTTATCAATCTGCTCAGCCAGCAATATATATCTCTCGGGTTGTTTTCAATGACCGAATGCCACAACTCAAGATGAGCATTAAAGTCGGGCTAATGTTAGGCCTATAACCTGGAGTAAAGTTATTTATCGGTGGGATATATAGGTTCAGTAATTCTACCTCGGCAACTCCACATCTGACCGCCACCCCCATACATTCCATGTACCGGTCATTAGAGCCAGGATCAAGCGAGATAAGTCTGTATAGAACATACTGGTGCAATAGGAAAGCTAGCTCAACTTTTGGTGCGATCCTTCCTCAGTCCGTTGTAAGGCTGTTAGCTGCAGAACTCTTATGAATCATTAAAACTCCTGAGCTAATCTAAGTAAAGTTTTGATAGGTGTATTTTTGTGTTTTAAATTCATATTTATTTATTTTTTGTGCGTTTATCTTTTTGTCCAATTCGAACATTATGATGATTTACAAATACAAATTCTGAAATCACATTTTTTAATTCGAACTCCTCCGGGTCCTGGGGATCACTATAAACCCGTTCCGTTCGGCATCCCTACATAGCAGTTCTGGTTTATTCATTTTTTTAAGCAATTCATTTAATTTATATTTGTAACTGCAAAATTTCGCAATCAAACTTTATAAGTCCAAATGCCGGTATTTCTATTTATTAAAAATACGAAATGAACGAGTTTGAAATATTCTCGTACTTCCAAAAAAAAACTTTATGGTCGAACACACAGTGTCGCAGTAAGAGTTAAAGTCGTAAACGCACAACTGTCTGACAAACTCTCCAGACAACAACAAAAATGACTATAGCAACAGCAAAATCAACAAAAACGAGAAGCCAAACACAATACCAAAGAAAGCCAAAAGAAGTGTGCCAACAATTTGGAAACAGAACATCGAAAATAGAACTGGGTTAAATTCAAATCAATTCAAATTTTTAATGTCCAGAAACAAAAACTGAAGAAGAAGAAAAACTATGTGAAAGAAAGACAAACAAAACAGCCAATAAATAAAAGCAGAAATGAAACGAAAGAGGTCTGGCTAGTTGGTTGGTTGCCGCTTTATTGGAGGAAACAGTCAATAAATTCCGATTACTTTGTTTAGAATTAAAAGAACAAAGAAAAATAAAACTGATGACCATAATAAGCTTGATGTTGAGGTCGACAATGAAAAAGAATGTTAAGCTCATCTTACGGTATCTTATAATAATTATGTATCTTTTTATACCCTCCACCATAGGATGGGGGTATATTAAGTTTGTCACTACGTTTGTAACTACTCGAAATAATTATTGTAGACCCCACAAAGTATATATATTCTTGATCAGCGTGCAATTCTACATCGATATAGCCATGTCCGTCCGTCTGTCCGTCTGTCTGTCTGTCCGTCTGTCCGTCTGTGGAAATCACTCTAGCGTCCAAACGGATTGACGTAGGTTGATGAAATTTTGGGAAAATATGTTATATTTACGTAGGACTTTTGGTATTGAAAGCGGGCTATGTAGGTCCACGCTTTCGTATAGCCCCCATACAAAATGACGCGTGACGCGTCGTCGTTTTAAGGAATTTTTAAGATATTTGGCCCATTTTACCACCGAATTGGTTGTAATTTGGTACTTTGTGTCTCCAGAGGCCAAAAAATATTTCTACCAAAGTTGGGTTATATAGGTCCACGTTTTGGTATAGCCCCCATATAAGACCCCTTATAAAGTACGCGTCATTTTAATAGATTTTGAATGTATTAGACTCATTTGACAACAGAATTGGTTGTAATTTGATATTTTGTGTCTCCAGAGGCCAGAAAACATTCCTACCAAAGTTGCGTTATATAGGTCCACGTTTTGGTATAGCCCCCATATAAGACCCCTTATAAAGTACGCGTCATTTTAATAGATTTTGAATGTATTAGACCCATTTGACCAAAGAATCGGTTGTAACTTTGTATTTTGTGTTTCCAGAGGCTAAGAAACATTTCTACCATAAAATGTTTATATAGGTCCACGTGTTGATATAGCCCCCATAATACAATATCTCCCGATTTTCGATATTTTGAACGTTTTAGCCTCATTATCACACCGATATGGCTGAAATTTGGTATTTAGTCTTCTTTAGGCGTATAAAACTTTCCCCCAGAAATTTGTAGGTATAGGTCCACGCCATCATATAGCCCCCATAGAACGGTACCTTCCGAATTTCGGTATTTTGAAGGTTGTGGCCACATTAATCCACCGAAATGGCTGAAATTTGTGGTGGAGGGTATAAAAAGTTCGGCCCGACCGAACTTAACGCTTTTCTTACTTGTTTTACTTTAAGTTTAAACGTTAAGATAAGGCTTTGTAAAATGATTTTAATTTGATTCAAAAAATGAAAAAAATTGTTTAAATTTTATATGCAGAACTGGGAATTTGCCAATATACTTTTACCAAAAATGGTTCTTGACATGTTTGTTTGTCATAGAATGCTATGATGATATAGACAATGTTAGCTGTCTTGTTTAATATTAGCGATGGCCTATCTGAGGCCATTTCGCACAAGACTCTAGTTAAAATTTAGATGCGGTGTACATGCTGAAAAACACAGCGCAACACGAACAAAAAATAATTTCGATTGGAACAACATTGACACAGATATGAGCCCTGGGAGAGAAAAAATTATTGTGTTTTGTATGTAACTTTGAAACTTGGATTGGATTTAAGTACGCGATACTGTAATTAATTCAGCCGCTTTACTCGGAGATCAAAGGTCAAGTATGGTCATTCTGTAAGTAGAAGACAAAAGATTGGCAGTAAGAAGGAAAGTAGATATCAAATAGTTAGGAAACAGATAGAACTTCCAAGAGGAAGTAGTCAGTTGATTGTAAATAGTTTAAAGCTCGAAGGCGCTCAGGGTACATTCGCCACAACCTTTTAAGGCTTGAGGGTCCAAACTTGAAGATTCTGTTCCGAGTGTTATTTAACACTGGACAGTGTCGTAGTAGGTGCTCGTCGATGGTCTCTGTCTTCATTTCATCCGCCTGTAGCAATTGACATTGTTTTCACCACACCAACAAGTTCTGGACCCTACATAGCAGTGTTCCGTGATGATCCTTACAAACCTGATATCTTACATGTGTTGGGTATCGTACCACCAATTCGGGCCGAACATAAATTCAGGCGACTGCATCGTCCGGATTTTAACTGGGCTAAAACCACTCGTGTTTGATTTGATAGCTGGCATTTTTCTGCTGCGATTGATGGGCGTTGTCTCCGAGTATGGCATTCACACTGTACCTTTGAACTGCCTGCACAACTGCATCAGTGTGAATCTTATTCAAGCCTGCCTGATAGGCTCTTTGGTCTAGAGGTTCTCGCTTATACCTTTAAACCACTCTCCAGATCATGAAAACCTCTCCTGATATGCTTGAGTGGGGGAAGCCTTTCCACTAGATCGTGACAGGGATGTTCACGGTATCGGTAAAATCTTCGTCTCCTCTGAAAGATGGTCCACTAGTGTCAAGCGAAGGCTCTCTGTTGCAGCGGTATTTTGGGATGTTTGAATATTTTCCACTGCGTAGCGCTAACATTTGCATATCACACCGGCTCCGTATAGCTTTCCGCAGACTGGGCTATTGCTTTATAAGAGGTCAACAAGGTTTCTTTGTCAGCACCCAAAGTGCTGCCGGCCAGCGACTTGGGGACAGTTTTGCCGAATTTGACGATTTTTTGGCACAAAATTGAAAAATTAAAAAAAAAATAAAAGACAATAACTATACTTTTACCAAAAATGCACGAAAAGCTTTAACCCACTTAGCGCCGAGAATTTTAATTTTTGCGAGAAAACTTTAAAATTAAATAAATTTTTTTTTGAGACTTTTAAAGAGTTTTTTAAAAAATAACTTTTTTTCTAAAACGTATAGTTTTCTTGTAATCGAAACTTCTTTTAAAAATGCCGAAAACTTGAAAGGGTAATATAGGAGTATTCTTACATTACAATCCCTTGGGTTTTGATTGAGAAAATACTCTTACTATATTCCTAACAAATCCCTGAATTTATTTAAATTTTTCACCAAAAGTCGAAAATTACAAAAAAGTCGATTTTTTTAATTGCTTGTGTGGGCCAAATCAAACTTTATAAGCGTGGAATGATAGACAACAGACAATACTACAACAAAATGCAAAAAACCCACCAAAATGTGCTAAAATGCCTGAGTTTTACGGCAATTTTTGGCAACCATTTTTTGTGCCGTTTAAACGACCAGTGGCTTTAATTGGGTTAACTCGATTCAATGAGCTTTTTTAATGTTTTATAGCAATTTCCGGACGGATTGGCGATATTTAGGCACATATCAAGAATACATGTTTTCATATTTTTTGATCCGCCTTCGAATTACATCAGCTGAAAATTTTCGTTTAGGATTATTAATGGACCAACCTACTAATGGCCTCTTAAGGCGGTCAGTTTTTCTATCGATTTCCGAATGTCCAACAACAAGCAAGCGATATTTGAGCTAAGCTGTCATTCAAAACTGGCAATGTGTACCCAGCTTGCTTACTGCATTACTGCAAACTCGATAACCATAGAGAAAACTATCATCTTTTGAAAGCTGTCTTTATAGCGGTATTTAAGTGAGATTGGGTTAGATTTATTGCTGTGGATTGTATATCTTATGTTGTCAGGCCCATGGGCAAAACTATCAGCGAAAAACGGTAACCAAACATAGTTTGGACCATGTTGACGATTTTCCAAATGTTGTTGACGATTTGACTTTTTGATTTTTTTGACGATTTCCGATTAAAAAATTGAGCATCTTCTTCCTACTTCTGATCTTGTCGCAAATAACTGTGGCTTGAAGACTTAAACTGGGGGTAGTTAATGGTCGGAATCAGGACACCATAGACCAATATGTTCAGGAGGAGCCTTATACGGCACTACGTCAGCTATGTAAACATTTAACCTACACATACATATGTCATCGACGATAGGACCAAACGCCAAGATCGTACGGAGGCTAACGATAGATTGAGAACACTTGTCAAATACTCAACTCGGGGTTCATCCAGTTTCTTAAGTATGTATTACCATTGAAATTTCTTGTGGGCCTACGCCTTGGATGATTACACATTTCGGATGACGTCTGCAACATCGCTCATCGTAAATTGTGGTAGTACCTACTCGGCTGGGAGGGCTGTTATACGATGTAGTACACTCCTCATCGCGCTGTCACAAAATGTTGTTTGTATGTTGCATTCGTTGTAACTCAACGAAACATAGCAGTGGAGAAGGTTTGTCTTGGTTTTGCAAACACTTTCGGCGGGATTGTGTGAGGTAGCCAAAGAAAAACTTCTCATTGAAGTTTTTTTGTTCACCTTTATACTTCAAGCTGACGATTGATGTTTGGATATAAAAATTTGTTGTTGAAGAAGTTATTATTATAAAAATAACTTCGGTAGAGAATATCCACAAACAAGGGAACTGATGAGATGCTATGGCGAGGATCGAAACTAGTCTTCCCTGCCTTACACCTTGGCGAACAAACTTTCTCCACTAATAAATTAGTTGTTTTAAAATATTAAAACAACAACAATGGGATTAAGCCTGACTATTTTGCAAAAAAAAAAATTAAAACAGCTATCCTAATAAAAAAAAAATGCCACCATTATTAGTTATTTTTCTACATTACGAAGCCATTCAATATTGTCCCTTCTACTATCTCGTATTTATTACTTTTCCTCCATTTGTTGTTTATGCGTGTGTTTGCATTTTCCATTGGATCTGGTTGCATTTCGTTTGAACATTGTAGAACATCCTAGATTCAGGATTTTAGAACAGTCTATGCTGAAGCGAGCCAGTATAAATACGGGTGAATAGCAGGTGGCTGAGGGCGTTGTAAATCAAATCGCGAATTAAAAGTGAAGTTGTGAACAGAGAAGTAAAGTAAATATGTATGTGTACTCATTAGATACAAGCCGTAAAATCAACGGGTTTCTGTTAAACCCAATTCCGTAACAACATTTTATGAACATTGGTATTCTATATACTTACATATGTAGCAATACGTAATATTGCCACAACCACAAATGATTGTAGCAACAATAAATGTTTTTAAATATTTACAATATCTTATTTTGTTTGGGTCGCCACTTAATGCTAAACCCTGATAACATTATCATTCATCAGATTTTTTTTTAATGTGTTCTGCCATTCTTCTCAAATAATTCATTTTTTAGTAAATTATAAAAAGCACAAAAATTGACAAAATGTATTACAAATAAGTAGGTTTTGTAAATAATGCGTTACAAATTCTCCAACGACCCAATTTGAACAATGTTTATTTGTTTTTTGTTTCACATTTATATTATATCTTCACTTTGTCATTGACATGTGCGAAAATCCACCTAATATGGATGGAAGCATATTAAGAAAAAAATCAAAGAAAGTAAACAAAGTAGGCGCTATTTCTTGCCATCTTTCTCACAACGCACAGAGTCTCACATGTGTTTCGTAGCTCATTACTTGCGCGTACATACTCGCTCGCACTTACATGCTTAGTTGACTCACTGGCTCGCTAACTAACCAACCGACCACAAAACAACAATTAAATTGGCTTATACACAGAAGAGAGTTTCATCAAGAATTTCCGCCCAAGTTTTATGGCGTGGAGGAATAGTTTTCGCAACATAGCTTAAAATGGCAAAGACAACAAAAACCACTTCAATTGACACAATAATAAATCACTTTAGTGTTTATTAGAGTGTGCCGACGTATGGTAGAAAAATGAATCAATTAAGAGCACAGCAGCAGCTTTAAATTAATTTGAAGCTATTCACGTTGTGAAAACAAGATTTAGGTCGAATAAAATAATTATAAAATAAAATTATTTCTATGTTTTATATATCATTGTTACTTATAAATTTTTCTTATTTCTATTTTCAGGTAAGACAATGCTATTCTGTAATACAAGGTAAATTGGTTTGATTTTTATCCTGTGGAATGAATAAAAAAAGAAACATTACCTCAATACATGCAGAAAAATGCCTCTCTAACATATGTCCCAGAAATATTTGGCAGCAAACAAATTTGTTTGCAACCACTCCCAAACATAACATATGCTTGGGTCCTGCAAACAAATTTATGTTTGGGTGCAAACAAATTTATGTTTGGGTGCAAACAGATATTTGTTTAGATAAAATATATAAACATAAACCCAAAAGCCACAAAAAAAAACAAACACATGCACCAGTGGGCGCTTACTGAGAGCAAGGGAACGTAAATTTCAATGTACAACACATTGAAATGCAAGCTCTCTTGCTCGCCAAAGAAATAGATAACAGACTTTAATAAAAGAAAAACGGAATGAAATAATTTAGAAAAGGTCACACTTTTAAAAAGAAAAAAATATATATATAGAAACATCGTTGTACACTTCTCGTTGGTTGTGAAATAAAACACATTCTCCCCAAAGTTGAAATCATCAGCGGGAAAGTGGTATCTGGAATCAAATGATTATATAATGTAATAAATAGGTACATCCATATTTCAAATATACATATGTACATATGTATGTATGCATGTATATGAAAAATGTATTGATGTAATTACCAATAATAAATGCGTTTTCTTTTTTGTGCAATAGAATATTTCCATTCAACTTTTTGATTCAATTATAAAACAATTATAAAATGTATTGGGCATTTAATATTCAAAAAACCAACAAACCAACAAAAAACACCAAAAACTGATTTATTCACTCTCTTTACCGTCTTTACTCAACGATTGTATTTAGAAAACTAAAGAAAAAAATAAGAAGTAAAAAAGTATCAGTCGGCTTTGCCGACAGAGATATACCCTCAGCCTGTGCAAATTGAAACACTTTTTTCACAAACAACTTATGTAAATTTTGGTCGTATGAACCGACAAAAATGTTGATTAGGATTAAAGTTCAAAAATTTTGCGGAAAACGTACTTAAAGGAATGGACCGACATAAACCATGGGGCTGATCTATATCTGGTAGATATTATGAGAATGTGCAAAGTATGGACCAAATCGGTCACTCCCAATTTTCCGAACATTTTCGAACTTTTGTGGGGGAGGTACCGGAAGGAGTGGACCGATATAATCCATCTTTGAACTTGAAGTAAGTTTGGACAAAATATTACGAAAGCCAAATTTTGGACCGAATTGGCAGATCCGTTCGAGAGTTATCTTGCGCTCCAACCACTACACACGGTGTCATAGGGTTTTTTGTAATTTTCAGGCTATTTTCTCAGGAAGTATGGACTTGCCCCTAATGAAACTTACAGCGTCGTATAGAGGACAGCGAATACAACTTGCGAAACAAAAATCAAAGCGATTCGAGACCAGGTCCTAAACTGAACTTTTCCGAAATTTTGTGTGCGAGGTACCCGAAGGAGTGGACCGATTGAGTCCATATTGGAACCTCATCTAAGTTTGGTAGAAATTACACGATGTGCAAAGTATGGACCAAATCGGTTATTCCATTCGAGAGTTATCGTGCGCACAAGTTTTGCGACAATTTTTGAACATTTGTGGGGGAGGTACCTGAAGGAGTGGACCTATATGGCCCATCTTCGAACTTAAATCGAATCTGGAAAAAAATATTTCGATACCCAAAATTTGAACCGAATCGATTGATCCGTTCGAGAGTTATCGTGCGCACCAGCCTGCCAGACAGACAGACGGACGGACATTGCTAGATCTACTCAAAATTGTCTGAAACGGATATCGTACAAACATACTTGGGGTCTAAAACCATTATTTCGAAGAGGCACATTTTTGGTCGTATCAAAGTGTAAATACCCTCTTTAGCCTAAAGGCTGAGGGTATAAAATAAGGTTGGTTAACTGAAAGAAACAGAAAAAATTACTGCTTCTGGAAAAAATCGCAACAACAACAAAGCACGAAACACACGCGATTGCTATACACACCACCAAAGCAAAAACAACCTTTTTTAACCTCCCGTCTTCGCTTCTGCGTCTTCTATTACACCATACACACAGCACTTTATTAAAAAACAGCATTCCGCAGCCGCGAGAGCCCTTTTGTTACTCCCTTCAACAAAAATCCTCTCTCCACACATAACAAATATGTTCTAACATAAAAAATATGTTGGTACTTACTTACTTAGCTGGCCCATTACAGAACATTTGTTCTATAGGCCGAACTAAGAAGAGATCTCCATTCCTCTCTATTTGTTGCTTTGCACTCTGGAATACCGCGCCTTGTCATCTCATCATCCACTTGTTTGCGCCATCTATTCCTTGGCCTGCCAATTCTGCGTGCACCGCCATGTGGCATGTATTCATACGCCTTTTTAGCGGGTTCATCATCGCTCATTCTTATGATATGGCCTAGCCAACGCAATCGCTGCATCTCGATACGTTTAACAATATTGATGTCGTTGTATAGCAGATACAGCTCGTGGTTCATGCGACGTCGATATTCACCGTCAACGCAGATTGGTCCGTAGATATATGTTGGTACCCAAACAAATAAGTTGAGATCTGTAACAAAATGTTGCAAACATATTTGTTTGGACCCCAACCATATTATGTTTGGATCTAAACATATATTTGTTTGCAACCAGTCTCAAACATACATTGGTTTGGATCCAAACATATTTCTAATATATATTTTTTGCGTGTAGAGAAGATCCTAGAGGCACAACTCCTCCCCATGATAAGAAGGAGATTCCCAGTTGCCTAACATGAGTATGGATTCCGGAAAATGCACACTACTTCAACAGCCGAACAGTAATTGTAGCTATTGACCAAGATGTTCAAGAACATAGAGAAAACTTCCCTCCAACGGTCCCAGGTTCAAACCTAAGCCGGGGCAGCCGGGCTCATGTTATGAATTTTTATTTAATTGTTGTCTTATTAGGACGAAGGTCATTTATTTGTGAGAGTTTTATTTAATTGAATTAATTGAGCTATCATGACCTAAGGAGTCTGTATTGAAAAAGTGATATCTAAGCCACTGCCAATCTATTGAACATCCGAATTGGATGACATTACAATTCATGAAGGAAAAGCACCTTCGATTGTATATATGTGTGTATTGAAGAATGACTCTAGGAAGACCAGAGACACTAGGTTGACTTGGTAGCAAAAAGGCTTCAAAAATACTTCACAACTGCAAATTTGCAATAAGTTTAGTATATATACCCAGCAAAATTTGAAGGAAGGGGTTCTTTGCGATGACGTGATTTCATGTCATCTTTTGCATTGGTTCAAAGGAAGTCGTGAAAGATCCGATCTTTTCATTAGGATTTGAACCAATGCAAAGGAAGTCGTGAAAGATCCGATCTTTTCATCAGCATTTATACCCATTCCATCGATCCAATAGAGATGATGTTTGTGTTTTTATTTACACACCTGTTTATTTTCATTTTGGTATGTTCCAGTACTGCAAAAATCTACTAATTTTTACTATTTTTTCCGATAACATAAAGGAAAAATTGTTATCGTAGTAAAAATTAGTAGATTCTTGCTGGTTCTGGAACAGACCAAAGACAACTAAAACTTCTAAACAATTGGTATTGTATGAAGCTCGAAATGTCTGCAATAAAAATGAAGTCCCAATCATCGAGCTAAAAATAGAATCGGACTGCACACATTGCTATTTTAAAAGTTCCCTTGTCTGTTATAAATCTGACATACATAGAACGAAATCAATCAAATCTCGCTTCTAGGAATTTGAAAAAAAGTCCGCAACGAAAAGGAACAAGAATCTGAAAATAAAGAAGAAACGACTTTTTGGAAAGAAACAATTAAAAATAAATTAATTAAGCATAAATGGTATATTCCAGAAAAAGTCTCTCCTCCCCATTCGTTACATTTTGTTCTTAGAGATCCCTAGAGCAAGCCGGGTTGTAGATCCCTACATATTTTCGTCACTAAAGCCTTTACCTAATTAACTGCGAGTTGCGTATGCGTTCAAAAAAACAAAATACATGTATTTGTTTTTGTTTTCAATTTGAAATACATGTATTTTGTTTTTGTATTTTTGAACGCACACGCAACACGCAGTTAATTAGGTAAAGGCTTAAACAAAAGAGTATAATACTATGTTTACATTTACGAAATCAACTCGATTTCAACTGTCAATTCCATTGCTCAAACGTCAAATGAAATCCAATCGATTTCAGATGAGTTTTCATTTGACGTATACACAAAGGAATTGACAGATGAAATCGAGTGGATTTCGTAAATGTAAACATAGTATAAATTTCCAAAATGTTGTTATAAAATAATAAAATTATAAAATAAAAGTAATTTACGAAATAAAAATACTTAAAGGAGTGCATTTGGAGTCCATGTCGAAATCTGAACTGGTGATGGGAAGATAATAGAAAAACCTTTTGTAAGATGAAAGAATATCAGTTGCGGAGAACGGAGGAAGTAATCTTATGCGTTGCAGCGGTGGTGATTACATTGCAATTTTGGATGTAAACTTTTTTGCTGATCAATTAATTGTAGTTATTTCGTGAATTCGTTTGAATTAATAAAGAGTTTTGTTTGTCCATATTTCAATAGAGCATTTCCATTTTCCAAACAAGACATGAAAATGTCATGCCAAGGGGTTGGTGAAAATGACATGTTAATGCATTGGTTAAAATGACATGCCAAAGCATTGGTGAAAATGACATGTTAATGTATTGGTTAAAATGAAATGCTTAGGATCCAAAAAAGAACGTCATCTTTTGGGGGTCACGCTCATATAAAATTCATGAGTGAAAATGACAAAAAGATGACATGCCAGATCACTTGCACCCATGATTCAACTCATGATTTTTCATCGAAGATTTTACTGGGTACAAGTTTTCAAACTCAGCATTTGTCTAGCACCACATCTGATATGCCTGATGAGCTGAATAACCACCAGTGAGACGATCGTAGCATATTGGTTGGATGTATGTGGACTTCGCTAGATATCCCTTTTTCAATACAAAACTCCTTAGGTCATGATAGCTCAATTATTTCAATTAAAAAAATATGTATATGGTTGCTTAAAATGTTATTATAGTCTCCAACACACAATATATGGTTGCAGCAACAATGTGTATTATATCACAATTACAATACCTATTATGTTCTCAAAACCTGTTTCCTGTGAAATTCATACGTTTGACTTCCTTTAGCCAAATTCAGAACTTCTTTATGGAAACCGATTAGCAAACATATTTACAAAAAAATACCTCAACAATATAATTGTTACAACGCTAAGGCGGGCTACTCGTTCACATTACCTAGAAGAAACTCCCTCGAAGTAAACTGTTTTGAGTGGTGGTGGTATTATTTTCGCACAAATATGCAATTTATTCACCCAAACAAATAGTTATGTTTATCCAACCAAACATCTACAACTACGTGCAGCACGTTTAAACATTTGTTTGTCTGTCTGTCTTATCGTTATACTTGTTGCCAATATTTTTTTGTATGTCACAAAATGCTATATGTATGTTTGTCTTTTAAATTGAGTGTAGGCTGTTGTTGTTGTTGCTGTTTCTTATGGGTCTATATTTTGCTTGCAAATGTGCGCTCCCCAACTAACTGCCCTGGCATGGAAAAACAAGTTGTACAACGATTTTCCTTTTTGGCGACAACTACACTCCATATGTGACATCAAAAGCAACAAACAAAGAAAAAAAGCAGCAACAGCAATGTGTGATGGTGAAATTGTGTCACCAAGCTTAAATTAAAGCGAATCTTGTGTGTATGTGTGTGTGCCCGACTAACTTACATTAACTACCAACAGCTAAACTAATAGTGGCAGTACAGAGCTGTGACAGCCAACCAGCCAGCCACTTAGCTTTACCGCATAACTAGTGCCAAAACCAACACTAAACTAGTCGAAGACCGACCACCTGAATTAGACTCCAAAATCAGAACCAGAACCTGAACGACAGAATAAAAAATTGTAACAAAACATAGAAAAACAGGTTGGTCGTTAAATGATCCGATGATACATTAACGCGCTTAAATTCTTTCTCTGTTCACATTGTTTGGGTCTCTTCTTGTTCATTGGTTGGCAATTAAGGAAAGTTGTTTTTGGTTTGGTGATTATTGATGGTGTTGGCGGTAACGACGCCAGTGACTAAAAAACACATTCCACTGTTACATGATTACATTTTAAGTAACTTGCGACTCATCAGCCAGTGTTGCAGGGGTCGATATAACCCAGTTCTTACTTTCCTCTCCCATCACATCAGCTGTGTATCTGTGGTCTTTTCATTTTTGCTAAGCTATGTTTAATTCACGCATTACATTCCGGGTTTAGACTCACTTGACCGTATCGCCATATGTGATACCACCACAGGAACAGAGTAATAATGCTAGAAGACCCTTATTATATTAATTGGTATACATTGATATCAAATGAAAACTTCATGCTCCATAATTTATTTCTGAGCTAAACAAACAGTCGATCATAATTTGATTATGTTTTTCAAGGCCGAACTAATGATCGTTCTCTGTGAACGCGGACACATACTATCCATAGAAACGGATTACATGGAACAAACAGTAAGAACGTGAATACGCATTCATCTGGAATAAAATGTTGAAAACTTTACTTCTCAGAATCTTCAAATTTTGTCCAACAAAATCTCAAATATGGATCCTGAAACTAGTTTTCTGTTCTAGTTCTGCTTAATCTGGCTCTGCATCTATCTCTTGTTCTAGGAATTTGGCTGCTTTGATGGGATGTAACCACAAAGCTACTGGAGATAGTTGAATAGGTTTGGCAGGGCAGTTGAAAAGGCGAAGTGTGTCGTGCGGTCCTGCGCCCCATGCTGGGCAGATGTTTTGCACGATGTCAGACGGTAGTTGTTTATGGCATATGCGACTGCATCTGTTTCAGTGCTATTCAAACCTGATAGGCTTTGATAGGCTTGCTGATATAGGGGGTTTCCCTTGAAACGTTGGACCTCTCTTTCTCGATTATGAATATCCCTCCTGCCATGATCCCTGACATTCTTCAGTCAGCTCCAAGCAGTTGTGCAGCAAACATTAAAATGCGATTAAGCATGACACCGACGAATTGCACAATCATCCTTATACGTTACGATCTCAAAGCCGTCTGGACGGGATGAAATGCAGGAGAGGTACAAGTTAAACAGTTGCGGATATATCACCCACCTTGGGGAACTCCCTCCCACACTATGGGGCTTGAACTTCTTGTTCCTGAATTTCACGTATGACTAGCTTTCACACATTCAATTGGTTATCCAACGTTTCAAACCGAAGGATAGAATGTTCAATGTCTTCAAACAGCATGTAGAGTTTGACAATATCGAGGTGCACAGTTTGCTCTGTTTGAGTCGTCGACTAATTTGTCTGGAGATGGCATGTAGCGCTGTTGTCGTGGTGTTCTGCTTACGGAACACATGGTGATTATCCGCAACTGTATAGCTATTTCTGACGCTGTGGAGGAGTAAGACCTCATGAGTCTCTACTATGGTCAATCAAAAGGAAATCGGCCTGTACCATTCACCTTTGCTGGCATCCTTGCGTAGCTTCAGCAGCGAAACCAACCTGCCCACTTTCCAGACTTCCGGAACAATGTGGATGGCTAGTAATAGGTTAAGAACTTTGGTGAGATGCTCGACTCCTGGCTACCCAATGTCAACTCTCTGACTCTGGGGTCATTGGGGTTGGCTCGACGAAACTCATCACGCTCATTTGCTAATCCCGTCGCCTCTGCTGGAAAGTTTGGTCTCACTTCGGGTATTCGACCAGCAGGTATATGGCGAGCGGCTGCAGCAGTGATGATGTCTCGGAACGTCCTTTCCGCTACCCGAACATCAGAAGGATTGGGCCGTTCTCTGAAGGGGTGATTGGTGAACTCTCTGAAACTCCGCCAATCAGCTTTCCCATGATTGACGAATGTGCGTCGTTCAGAGGTGATGAAATCGATTGGTCTGCTAATGGAGACAATTATGGGGAAATGGTCTGATCCTAGGGAAATGACGAGTTTCCAGATAACGTCATTTGTCAGACCAGGTGACCCGAGGGTTATGTCTGGCGAATTGTGATACTCTCCTCGAGTTTTGGTAGGGGCGCCTTATTGATGGAGCAAAACGTAGAACTATCAATCTGCTCAGCCAGCGCTGTACCCCTCTGGTCGCTTCCAATGGCCGAATGCCACATCTCATGATGTCCATTAAAGTCCCCCATGACCAGACGATTATGACCTTCCAAAAGCCGGCTAATGTCAGGCTCGTAATCTGAGATACAGCTATTTCTCGGCGGGATGTAAATGTTCAGCAACTCTATATCGACAGTTCCACACCTGACTGCTACCCCAATACATTCCATGTACGGGTCATTATAGACAGGCTCAATCGAGATAGGTCTGTATGGGACAAACTGGTGCAATAGGAAAACCTCCACTTCTGGTGCGAACCGTCCCTAATACGTTGTAGCCATCACAACGCTGTAAGCTACAGTTGTCGTTGAGCTTGGTTTCTTGCACCGCCGCGACCTTGATATTCTTCCGACTCATGAAGCCCACTTTATCGTCGATTTTACCTCGGAGTCCATTGCAATTAAATTGCAAAAAAGGATGAATTTTCTGAGATTGGGACAACAACGGCTGGTGTTAAATGATGCGTGTGCGGATGCTGTCGAGGGGACTACGGGGGAGTTTCGTAATCTGACTCACTGGGGACTGTGGTCACGCAGCATCATAGTCCCTCACGTGGACAAGTCCAGAGCAACCTTAGATGATCCCACTCCCGACATCTAATGCATCTCACCGAAGGCTCGACTTTGGTGAAGATGCGGATGTGACAAACCGACCACAAATTTATTGGTCCTGGGTTTCCTCCGTCCCGGTACGGATCAAAAGAATCCGGAGCAGGCATTCCGGGGTATGTTCCTCCCAACACAGAAAAACTAAACAAATACAGGCATATGTACACTGAGGTGGCAGCCGCTGGTCGGAACACTGATGTTGTGTGGTTCCGGGTCAATCCGGTACGAGAGAACCTGCTGCCGTGGGATTGTGTAGTGCTTTGTCGTGCTTTCTTGACAAACGCCGTGTTTCGTCGTGTCGTGCCGAAAAATTTTAGGGCTACATACGACAAAATTTAGCAGGATCATGCCCCAGGATATTACCATATCTTCGGGTTAAAATTCGAAGCATTGCCAGAGAAACCGACCTCATAATTTGGTGGTTGTGTGTGAATGGCTTCGGCTTTCCTATTTCATTTGCAAAACATTTCGATCGTTCAGCTCAACTTTAATGACAAATTAATAAATTTGGGTATTGTTGATCTAACAAAAGAGGATTTAAATATTTGTTTTCTGCATGTATCCAATACATGAAGAGAGCGTTCAACTTCCCGCACTTATATTTCCCCGAAATTTCAACTGTCTTCGTGCCAATGACTTCAGGTAACGTAAAAGAGCGTGTCGGGCATTTCCATATACACGTTACGTAAAATTTGAGGTACGCTGATTCGAAGCCAGACGTTGAAAATGGCATATGACATTTTTTAGGTTTTGTTATAGAGCGAAGGTGAAGTGGTTTTCTTTGTCGCCTTTTACAAAGAAATTTAAAAATTGTCAAGAAAAATTTCAACGTCTGGCAATAAAGTTTTTTCCCACATTGTTGAAGTAATGTCATATCATATGCTTGTTTTGAATCTATGACGTACCTCTGGCACAACCCAAAATGTTGGGTCACTATGAGAAGTCGCTTGGGCTAGGTCTGGTGCAAATAGTTTGCCATTGACAAAAATGTAACAAGTTAACATGTGTTTTGTGACTCTTTAAGTTTCCATAATCACATTTGTTTTTTTAGTCGACATTGTATTAAGTGCATCAAATTTCCCTGTAATGCATAATTTTACAGAAAAATACTCTTTCTGTTTATTCATTTGATATTCTCGCTTGTTTTTCCCATGTGTAATGACAATGCAATATGAATATGAACCTCTAGCACACTCCCTTTTTTCTCTTCCCCCCATAAGACCATATGACTTTGTCTGGTTGGTTTGGACATTGAATATATTCAATGCTTGTTTATTCAATTTTCATTTTCTTTGTGCTTGACTCGTCACACTGGGCCATGGGCCACTGCCACGCCAATCTTATGAGTCACTTGGGTGATTTTGCGTTTGTTTTTTGTTCTACGCTTTAATTTTTCTCTTCCTTTGATAGTCATTTGTAGTCATCCAAAATTAAAACTTATGTTGTTGATGGTGCATCATCAGTATATTATTGCTGTTGTTGTTGTAGTTGGGCTTTGTTATTCCAGTGATTGCTTGTTTGCGGGATAGGACAGTAAATAATAGTGACCACCGACCGGGCAGGGCAATTCATTCATTTATTTGTATGTATATTGTATAAATGTATAATTGCTATCAAAGTACCAAATTGTGGAGCCCCTCAAATAAATGACAATAACTACTTTTTTGTTAACTAATTTATTTATTATTCAATTCTAGTCTTTCTTATTAAATTAAAAAAAAAAACAAGTACAAGAAACTTTTTTCAAATTTCATACCATAACTTCTGACTTTTGATTTTATTGACCAGAAGACATTAATATCTTCCTTCAATAATTCCAACATTAGTCATCTTTATATTTGATTGCTATAAAGCAGACATATCCACAAACAAAATGTTACAGATAGAGTTTCATGGGGAATTATAAAAAGTGAAATGCACGCAGAGAAAAAATATTTGTCGCTTTTGTTGGAACAAAAATACCTGTTTTGGTTCCAAAAATGTATTTGTTTTGTTCAAACATTGTAATGCAAATCCAAAAATACCATCCTTTGTTCCAAACATAGAAAACAAAAACAACTTTCGAATTTCCGCAATATTGTAAAAATCGTTAACAATACCGATTGTAAAAACTATCATAATCTAATTTTGTTTACAAAAAGTATTGTCAACACAGAAAACCAGCCCAGAAATTTTTGATTTGAGTGTATATACTTCTCACATACACTTTTCACATAACTTGGATATAAATGTCGCGTATAATATTGCAATCATTGATTAACACAATACATGGTTTGCTGCATTGGCTGACAACAAAGACAAACAAAAAGCCACAAGCACCCACCACAACATAAGGAATAATTAAACACCATAACAAACTCCGGTATAACACCAAACCTCAAAGCGCAATGAAGATAGAAGAATGAAATAAAACAGAAACAAATAAAAACCAGAGTCTCATTGTTGGTATACATACACACAAAAACAAAGATATAAAGGCATAATGTCATACAAACAAAACTCACCATAATTGGTGAGTCTTCTGTCGAATAGCGACAGAAGAGAAAAAATTTTTCGAAGAAAAGAGAGAACTATTGTCCAGTTGACAAAAACAATTTTTGGATTTAACAAAACCCAATTGTTGGAATCACAATACTACATTTGGAATTTAACAATATCTTTACAATACATATTTTGCTCTTCGAATATTGTTGGATCAATCATATTTTTTTCTCTGCGTGTGGAAACCCCCTATGCTGTGGAGATTATCAGCCTTATTCTGAACGTAAATTGAATTTCAAACGTTGTTATGTGAATAAAAAGTTTTTTGTATTCATTTATGCGCACAACGTTGACCTCAAATTACCATAAACATCTCCATGGGATCTATGCAAAACAGATTATCTCAATTGCTTTAGAAGATGACAACAATGTATTGGCTTTAATATGGAAATTCTAAACACACAATTGGATGAATGCCAACTCAATTATACAATTTTGACGAAAATAAAGAAAATTGTAGTTTTTTTATGTTCTTTTAACTTGTCGGGGCACATGATAGTAATCTTTTACAAGATCTTGATGTTCAAAGGAGATTATGGTAAGTTAGCGGGAAAGGTATAAAAGGGAAAAATTCATCAAAGTAGTCATAACTAATGAATGACTCGATGGCAGAGAAGGGTGTCTTCTTGGTAAAAAGCCTTTGTGATGTTTTTGTAGCAACGCAAATATGTTCGTTCCTATATCTTTCAGTTATCAGACTGCGTCCGTAAAGAATTAGGAGACAGGAGAGTGCGTTCAGCTGGCAGTTAAACAAATGTAGCGTGTGAGGTCCAAATTCACATACAGGTCATTTGTTGGGTACAAGCTATCGATCGATTCGGGCTCAATACGAATTGAGGGAGCTACATTGTCCGGATCTTAATTGGGATACAACTACTCGTGTTTGACTTGGAATCTGGCATTGAAATCTTTTGCTGCAATTAATGGGGGTGCTCTCCGAGTACGACATTCACACTGTACCGTTGTACTGCATGCGCAACTGCATCAGTGTGAATGATATCCAAGCCTGCCTAATGGACTCGTTGATTTAGAGGTTCTCGTCTGGTCTACACGCAGAGAAAAAATATTTTTCGCTTTTGTTGGAACAAAAATATTTGTTTTGGTTCCAAAAATGTATTTGTTTTGTTCAAACATTGTAATCCAAATCCAAAAATACCATCTTTTGTTCTAAACATAGAAAACAAAAACAACTTTCTAATTTCCGCAATATTGTAAAAATCGTTAACAATACCGATTGTAGGAACTATCATAATCTAATTTTGTTTACAAAATGTATTGTCAACCCAGAAAACCAGCCAGAAATTTTTGATTTGAGTGTATATACTTCTCATATACACTTTTCACATAACTTGGATATAAATGTCGCGTATAATATTGCAATCATTGATGAACACAATACATGGTTTGCTGCATTGGCTGACAACAAAGACAAACAAAAAGCCACAAGCACCCACCACAGCATAACACCAAACCTCAAAGAACAATGAAGATAGAAGAATGAAACAAAACAGAAACAAATAAAAACAAGAGTCTCATTGTTGGTATACATACATACAAAAACAAAGATAAAGCCATCATGTCATACAAACAAAACTCAACATAATTGTTTTTTTCAACACGGCATCGAATAGCGAGAGAAGAGAAAAAATTATCGAAGAAAAGAGAGAACTATTGTCCAGTTGACAAAAACAATTTTTGGATTTAACAAAACCCAATTGTTGGAATCACAATACTACATTTGGAATTTAACAATATCTTTACAATACATATTTTGCTCTTCGAATATTGTTGGATCAATCATATTTTTTTCTCTGTGTGTACTCTCTGTAGATAAGGAAGATCTTTTCTGACTTGCCTGGAATTTAAGAGGTTGGTCGGTGAGCAATTGGTTAAATCATCTGAAGAGTTGCAACATTGGAGACGGAATAAGTGAATTGTGTGCACATTCGGTGACGAAACGCTGACCGATCCGAAGAGATGCGCACGTTATTTCGGATGACAGGGCGAAGAGAAGGGTATTACGTCGTATTAGATATCTTCCTTCCGAGTATGAACCACCGCAATTTACAATCGATGATGTTGGAAATGTCGTCCGGAACGCTAAATCATCCATAGAGTAGGGCTCTGATGCAATCTCAATGGTAATACTAAAACAGCTGAATGTGCCGGGAGTCGAGTATCTCACTAAAAAAGCTTTCGCTACTGAAGCCAGGCTAAAGATGCCAGCAAATGTGAATCGTATAGACCGATTTCGCTTTTGTCGCCCGTAGCAAAGACCTTTGAAGCTTTAGTACTCCCCAGTATCAGAAATAGCTATCCAGGTGCCGATAATAAGCATCAGTTCAGTAAGCAGCGCAGCACGACAACAGCGCTGCACGACATCTCCATACATATTAGTCGAGGAATCAACCAGAGCCAGCCGTGTGATAGAACAGTGATGGCGGCGCTTTACTTATCAAAAGCCTTTGATACTTTCAAACACTCCACGCTGTTTGATTAGAGTTGGGCAATTGAACGGCGTAGTTCACTGTCCTAGTTCAGAACGTATGAGTAACATCGTACAAACTAACTTCAGATATTAAATATACGCATTTTGTTCATACAAACGACCGGTGTCCATTGAACTAGGTTGTGAACTAGGTCGTTCAATTGTCCAACTCTACTGTTTGATGACATCGAGCAGACAACCACCGGCCAAGTTTGAAACGTTGGATAATTAATTATATGTGTGGTCGGCAGTTGTACGTTGAATTCAGATTTTTTTGAGAACTAGCAGTATTCCAGCCACAAACTACCTAAAATTCATGAAATTCATTCGCATGCCACTGCTATTGTCGACCAGCTGAGGTGTAGGAACAAGGTCCTCAAGTAATTAGCCTGCAGCACTTGGGTGTAGATAAAGAAACCTTGTGATAAGCTATGTGGCGCCAGTATGGTTCACGAATGTAATTGCAACGCGATGGAAACCTGTCAGAATGTCGCCCTGAGAACTGCAACAGGGTACCGAACCACATACGTGGCCCAGGGTTTTGATAATTATCGTGCCATTTTCCGTTGAAAAAAGTCAGACAGCAGAGGGGTCGTCGCCTAGACCACCAAGTTACCTGAATATTTAAAAAGTAGCAAACCCTTGCTTTACTTTACATCTGACATCTACCCACATACTCATCCATTTTCCAGTTTTTATGAAATACTCTAAAAAACAATTTCCAAATGTAATTTAATAACTTCTTCTTCTTCTTCATATGTTTGCATTGTGTAATCTGCTACTTTACCGTCAAATACAACTGTTCCTTCTGGTACAATGAACTGTAACCACATTTCATATCCTGTCATATCACCAAAAATCAAACAAAAGACAGAAAAATTTTCCCCCCAAAAAAAAACAAAGTTAGAACACAATTTTGCAAAAACTGTTGGAAACAAAAAACGAGAAAGGGATTCTAATTGAATTGTCACAAACTTACAATGGCAACATTTTGTAATCTTCAAACATATGTTTACATACATACAAATGTATGTATTTACCCAGCAAAGCAAATGTCTGATGTCCGACACGTCTGAACAATTTCGGAAGCAAAGTCGTTCAGATTTCGTTCCGATTTCTAAACGAATTTTCGGATATGAAATAGTTCAGATTTTGTACCGATTTCGTTCCGATTTCGGAACGAATGTCGGAAAGAAATTTCCTTTCCGAATTTTCCAAGTATTTTCTTTAGATTTCGTTACGAAATCGGACCGAAATCGATCCGATGTCGCTAAGACATTTCGTTCCGAAATTATGTCAACCACTTCATACAACTTTCGTTAAGATATCGTTACGATTTCGGATCAGATATCGGACGTATCGTCCGAATTTTGTTCCGATTTCGTTACGATGTCGGTACGATTGGTTTGCTGGGTACATACATATAACGCATCAACAAATTGCAAAGGAATTGAAATTAACATGATTTTGATATAATATTCATACATACATATCTACTTTTATATAAATATAGATGAAAAGCAATGGTTGATGGTTGGCTCCTACATACATTTGGTTGTGTATTCTGCGAATTGAATTGAATCGAATCAGAACTGTTCTAGTAAAAATCGAATGCCATTATCAAAAGCTTGGAGTGAATGAACCGACCGGCATTGTGCAACAACAACGAATACACACATTTACATTTTTTGATGAGGATGCTGCTACGGCTGACCCAATTCTGTGCAGACATTTGCTAAGCAAACATCAGAGCAACTATTGCTGACAGCCACCCAGCACCCACCCAATAGTCATAGCAACCGTACAACACACAGCCTAACCTGCATGTTAAAACCCCCCAACAAAGATAGAAATCCTGTATCCGGCCAATACAATACAATATCCGCCCAAACAAGAGAGAATGAACTTTTCCAACATTGCTACAATGACAACTAGTTGTTGAATTCAAACGAGGAAGAAAGGGCGGAGTGAAATAAGTTGTTTACCTTATCCTGATAAAGGTTACAAAAATGTTGTGTTTAAATTTGACATTAAAATTTAGTTTTACAAGATTTTCTTTTCTTATCCCATTTTGGGGAAGGAAAATGTATATCTGTACCTCTTATTCTATACAATTAGCCAATATCAATGACCGCAGACCATTTAACACCCTCTACTCTTTCCCCAGCACTCAAATAATCAGGGTGATTATGAATGTAAACTCCCCGTGAGTTTTGCCTTTCTGCCGTTTCAACTTAAAGGACATAGTGAGAAAACTCACGGGGAGTTGATATACATAATTGGGCTGAATACTTGTCATACCTAACTTGTAATTTTGGTGAATAGGAGCAGGTCATAAGGGACTCACAAATTCTTTTAGACAGCATTTGTATAGCCCCAGCCTTTAGGCTATCGATACATTGAATATCTTTATAAATAAAAATCAAATGTCGTTCGTTGGTAATGGCATCATTTGAGATCGGCTGGACGGATTTGGATAATTTTTTGAAATGTTCGAAATGTTACAAAATTAGTTTCGAAGGGGGCGGGGAACTTCCCCTATGCCTTATTTTTTTAAAAAAAACTATATTTACAATAATTCCGAATGTATCGGTTTGGAAATAAATTTGCGAGACAATTGTGGTTGTGTCTCCGACCTTACCTACTTTTTTAGGACCCAAAGACTTGACCACGCCCACTTTTTAAAATATGTTACATCTACTGAACCGATTTTCCTGAAATGTTCAGGGACTGTGCAGGGATGGCCACCAGTGAAAAATGATGCGTATTTTCTTGAATTTCGAAGTGGGCGGGGTACTTCCCTTTGCCATATTTAAAAAACGTCACATCTTTATGAGGGATGGCCCCCGAAAACAGGCTACATATTTTATTGAATTTCAGAGGGGGCGGGGTACCTCCCCTATGCAAAAATTTAAAAAAACACTATAATTGCAAAAATTACGCATGTATCGGTTTAAAAATTTACGGATTAAACTACAATCTTTGAGGCCTAAAGAGCCGACCACGCCTGTTTTTTTATACATATATATTTTATCTCCTATACTACTGAACCGATTTCCATCAATGCTCAATGTTTGTCCTTGTTATGTATATTTTATGCATTTCGGAGGAGGTGGGGTACCTTCCCCACGTCTTTCTTTTAAATGCTATATGTATAAGCCAAACTTATGATTATATCGGTTTCAGCATAAATTTTGGGAGGCAATGCGGTTGTGTGTACCCTAGGTACATATTTGGAGCCAAAATACCGGACCACGCCCACTTTTTTAAATATGTTATATCTTTAAAACTGATGACCACCACCAATCTTTTCAATACATTATTTTTCCAAAATTACTGAACCTAATTTCATGAAATTTTCAGAAAATGTTCAGGAATGTCCCGTGGTCCAAAATGCTATATATTTGTAGACAAATTTCGGGGGCCTATGGTTTTATAATCGCTAGAAACTTATGAGTGCATCGGTTTGCAAATTAATTTTCGAAGCAACGCACACTGATCCCAACTTGCGACAAAGATCGAAAAATCGATATCTGCAAATCTCTGCGACAATTCAGCAAATTTTCTCTAAACATTTTATATTTTAATATTCCAGCACTGTTTTTGTAATTTATAACGGTATTTAACAAAATAAAACAGAAGAAGTTGACATTTACGTATGATCTCTTAAGAACTCCAAATAGCAAATTACAACCAATTCGTACCGAAAATGCAGATAAAACCCTCAAAATAATTGAAATAGGAAGGTGCCGTAATATGAGGGCTATACCGAAACCTGGACCTAAGACCACAATTTTTGGCGCAGAAGGTTTTTGACCATTTTAAACCCCAAATACCAAAGTACTGCCAACTAGGGCCTAAAATGTAGATAAAGGCTTTAAAATACCTGAAATCGGGTGGTACGGCTAAAGTATTTTTTACTTATTTTCAGCATATACTGAAAAAATCAGATTGATCCGACGATTTAAATATTTTTGTCGCATCTTCCCATACAAGTGGGACCACTGTGCAACGGTGGTTGCGCCCCCAATCAAGAAAAATGATATATTTACAAATTTCATTAAATGGTGAGGTTCAACGGTCCATAAGGCATGAAAAACTAAAAACATATAAGTCTCAATAAGCGGGAGAATTCGACTTAACTATTATTTTAACTTTTATAATTAGATCGCTTTAGGATAAAGACAGGGGACATGGATGATAATAAATCCTAAACAGCATCTATGGGCGAAAAAATCCGACAAAGTCCGTATGAGAATAGAAAGGTTACAGACAAAATCTGTTGATAAATTTAAAATTTGACAATGAAACGAAGAAATTAGGTAGAAAATACCTTTTTTGAACTGTCAAGCATAAAGTCCATAAAAAGTCGTCATTAAAATTCATTACGATGGGCCTGCAACGGACCAGAGTCTGCTAGTAAATACATAAAATCGAAATAATTATTTTGTACTCCATGTATGCTTGTACCAAGTCCGTTTCAGAAAGACGTTTTTCTGCGAGTTTTGGACTACTTTCCCGGTGTCTTTTAATGACTCCATTAGAGTCTAAGTGAAATGAAAAGGCAACTAATATAAGTCATGGGCTTCACTGTTACAGCTGTTTAAAGATCATTTCGCTGGTATCATGTACCACCTAATTTACTCATTACTTCCAGCTAGATTAAAACAACAAACATTCCTCGCTCCTTGTCATAGACTATATGACTTTAATATTCGTGCTATGATAAATATCTACAGAATAATAACTTAAGATAATCTTTTTTATGTCACCTTTGGGTGTTTTGCATGCGAAAACTTTCACAAATTTAAATTATAAACGCACATACCATCATTTCGCACATAAAATATTATGTCGAAATTGTTATCCTTCCGAATAAATGAAGAGGAAGAGAAAATCAGTGTAGCAGTGGAAAATGAAATGAAGTCTGAAAGAAGGCATGAATGACTGGCATGTTTAAAATAAAATGTAAAAAATGAAATGGTCGGATTAAATATTTCCTTTGCGGCCATATACGACACGAGGAACTTATAATCTCAGAACTGTCACATGACATCTATTTAGTGATGACAAAGAAACACGGAGCAAGGGAAAAAGGCTTCAACCTTCATGTTTATATCCTGATAATAATTGTGGCTAGTGTTATATCTTTTTTCTTTTTGCTCGTAGAGTGATGAGACGAATGCGGCAATGAGTACATGAGAGATATAGATATGAAGGAGAAACATTTTTCTTACATAACAAGGAAAAACGTATCAGTCGACTTTGCCGACAAAGATATACCCTCTGCCTGTGGCGTAATGAAAAGAAGAAAACACAATATGGGTTGTTTTTCCCAGTGTTACTGTTCGAAATAAAGTTTAAGATTTATCCGTAAAACACGTCTGAAATTGGGGGAGGACCAGAAGAAGGTGGCCGATATTTGAATTAGATATAAGTTCGCAAGAACATTTACGATGCACAAAGATTGTAACGACTCCAGGATAGTTAACGTGCATATCAGGCATCATCGTGGATTTATTAGATAAGGGACAGTATGTCGGCAAGCATAGACTTGCCCACGAAAACTATTATATCGCGGTTAAAAGAACCACAAGAAGAACTTTGTGTAATAATTTGCAATCGATCATAGAACAGGCTTTAAACTGCACTTGAGCAAACATGTTAAAATTTTGTGAGGGAGGTACTCTAAGGACCAATATGGACCAATTTTGAAGTTAAACTGAATATATACAAAATATTAGGAGATCCAAAGTTTGAGCCAAATCGGTGGCTCCGTTCATGATAATCGTCCGTACCATTTTAGTGATTTTTTTTTTTACTTTTGAGGGTGAGATACCAGAAGAAGTGGACATTATTCGAATTTAAGCTACGTTTGGGCAAAATATTACGAAGGATAAATTTTGTACATAATCGGCTGATCCGTTCGAAAGTTATCGAGCGCTCCAGCTACTACACATGGTGCCGTATGTCTGTCTTTTAACAGCTTTCGGGTCAGGAAGTGTGAACTTGCCCATGAAAAAATTGTACAACAAATACATGTTGTTCCAGCAAAAATCCAAGAGATTTTGTGTGGCAGATACCAGAAGGAGTTGACATAGATAGTCCATATTGGAACCTCATCTGTGTCTGGTAGAAATATCACGATGTGCAAAGTTAACAACATTTTAGCGAAAAGTTTTGAACTTTTGTGGGGGAGGTGCCTGAAGGAGTGAACCTATATGGTTAATCTTCGAACTTAAACTAAGTTTGGACAAATGTTAGATTGAATCGGCCGACCAGTTCGAGAGTTATCGTGCACTACAGCCACTACATATGGTGCCATAGGGGTTTTTTTACACCCTTTGAGTTATTTTTGGTCCCAGAAAAAACTTGTACCTTCATAATGGGGAAAGCGAATACAAGTTGTTGCAAAGAGAATCAAAGCGATTCGACAGCAGGCCTTACACTGCACCTTTCCGAAATTTATGTGGGAGGTACCCGAAGGAGTATTCGAGCCCAATCTACATATATCTGGAAAAAATAATGCAATGTGCAAAGTTTGGATCAAATCGATTGAGCCCTTCGAGAGTTATCGTTTCCACCATTACACAGAAAAATGTTGAACTTTTGTGGGGGAGGTACCGGATGGAGTGGACCGATATAACCCATCTTCGAACTTAAACCAAGTTTGGACAAAATAATACAACGGACAAATTTTGGACCGAGTCGGTTAATCAGTTCGAGATTTATCGTGCGCACCAGTCAGACAGGCGGACGGACATTGCTCAATTGACTCCAAATTGTCGGAAACAGATTTCGTCCAAACATACTTGGGGTCTAAAACCATTATTTCGATGAAGCACATTTTTGGTCGTATCAAATTGCATACACCCTCGTTAGCCTAAAGGCCGAGGGTATAAATAGAGAAATAGGTAGCTACCCATAAGTTATCTTTACCTAAGCGTTTGGCAATTTCTACGTGCCATTTACCGAGGCGTGTAAATTTTGGAAACATGTGGTAGCATTGGTGATTTTCATTTATGATTTCCTAAAAACATTGCCACATATAAGTGTTTTACAATTTTTAACACATTGGCAACGATCAACCAGGCAAAATCCTTGGTGTAAGTAACACGACCGTTTTCGACCCGGTAACGTTACCTACGGATTGAAATTATGAAAATTTGCTTACACGGGGGATATCTATGAACTCATAAATAACTATGGGTAGAAATTACGGGCAATACACAAGGTCACGTACAAAACGTGAGCATGAGAAACTCGCGATGTTCAGGAGTCAGAATAAAGTCCGAAAATTTTACCAGAGTGTTAAACACCAGACTGAAGGGTATGGTGCAGCTACATTGCCCTGCAAAAGTGATGAAGGTAACCTGGTAACTGATACAAATAGCGTACTGAGGATCTGGAATCAGTCTTTCATAAAGCTTTTGGAATCGAATATGGGCGACAATGAAGATACACCTGAGCCAATCACAAACGAAGACATTTGGGTGTTTACCACCAACGTGAAGATGAGGAAAACAAGCAGCAGGAGCTGTTGGACTGCCTTCCAAACTATTCTAAAACATTCTAAAAAGAAGTAAGCATCTGTTGATTAGCAAAATTGGAAGCTAAATCTGCTATGTCCCGTGCACAAGAAAGGAGACGAAACGGTTTGGCCCACTACAGAGACATAAGTATCCTACCCGTCGTATATAAAGTGACGTCGAGCGTATTGTGTGAAGGGCTAGAGCCTGTAAACAAAACGAGCCGTAACATCCACCTTTGGAAAAATTGATAAAGTTTGCCAAAGCGGGTCTAGCAGTAAGTAGCGACACGACCAAGTTTGTGGTATCAACCAGAGCTCCGAATACTCAGTGAAACTCTTTTCGAATTCGAGCAAGTTGAAGGGGGAAACCTGCCAACTCCCCCCACCAACAAAATCTTAACACAACCCCAACAATTCTTGCCTCACCCCCACCAAAAAAATTACACACAAAAAACGTACCACCTACCTCTCTCCAATTTTTCACTTGCGAGGAAATCGGAGCTCTTGTATCAACACGCAAGACGACCAGTTGACCCGGGATATGTACGAAATATGTTGGGTATCGTGCAATCAATTCAGGCCCAATGTGGATTGAGGCAGCTGCACCGTCCGGATCTTAATTATGCTAAAACCACACGTGTTTACCTTGGCTGCAGACGTTTTTCTGCTACGATAGATGGGTATGGCATTCACACTGTTGCTATTCAAGCTTGGCTGATAAGCTTAATGAACTAGAGAAGCTTATCCAGACAGAATTTTCCTAAAAGGAGCTGTGGTCAAAATAAGTGTCCTTATTGCAGAGTCATTCACAAAAACGGGAGCTGTGACTGGTAAAATCTCTGAACCTTTTCCAATAAGTTTTTCCATTATTGAAAAAGGGTGACGATGATCGGAGGATGGTCTGAGCCAAGGGAAAATACAGGTTGACAGGACACATAATTTATAAGAGCGTGTGCCACAATGGTGATGTCTGGCAAGCTGTGACAATCTCCTCTTGTTCTCGTAGCAGCGACTTCGTTATTAAGAAAATTTACCTTGACAACCCCACACTCTTGAGCTACCCCCATACATTCCACGTATGGGTCACTAGAGTCAAATTCAAGCGAGATAGGTCTGAACTAGATAGATCGGTGTATAAGGACGGGAAATCCTCCTCCACCTCTTATACGATCCTTTCGCAAAATTTTGTAACCATTGCACGTTCTAAAGCTGCAGGTGACTGTGGGCTTTGTTTCCTGGATCGCGGCGACCACAATGTTCCCCCGACTCTTAAAATCTACAATTTCCCTGACCTTCTTACGGAGACCGTTGCAATTGAATTGGAGGAATGATTCATTCCCGTGTGGTGTTAGATGCTGCGTTTGTTGTTATGCAGCAAGCAGCAACATAACTCCTATCTCGGAAGTGCACCTATTCCCTACATTCATTACAACTCACCGATGTTTACATATGGTGGATGCGGATGTGGCAAACGGAATAGATCCATAGCCTTTTCCTAACACAAAATTTATTGCCCTTTTCATGGTGAAAATATATAGGAACGCAAACACATATGTAATTGTTCAGGAGACGGTCCCTGGTCGAAGATTCCTCAGAGTCAATCCAGTCGCCGTATGATTAGTGTTTGTTGTTGGTTCCACTAGTCATTTTTTGTCAACCAACAAATTCCCTCATTTAAAGACCAGATTTTAGATAATACTGCGTGTCTGAAAAATTTAATCTTAATATTTTAACATCTTTCTGGAGATGGTTTCGTAGAAATCTTTAAAATAATATCCATGGCCCAATTAAAATCCGGGTCTGAAAATGACGACATTGTTTAGATTAATCATAAAATTCATAACATAAATATTAGTCAATGCTGCCTTGCGAAATATATATTTTTTATTAGAAACTGAACCTTATGAGAATTATTTCCATATCATGACGTGCATTGAAGTCCCCTAGCACCCCCACATGTCGACATCGGTGAGATGTAATGGATGTAGGGAATGCGTGCACTTCCTAGGCTGCTCTTGTCTTAGCCGCCTCCAGGACTACTGAAGTAGGAAAATGCGGATCTGGGAAACGGAACAGATCTATGGCCGGGGTTCTTCTCTATCCTGGCACGGATCAAAAGAGATCGGAACAGGCATCCTATTCCATACTAAAAAATATACGAACACAAACACATAATTTTTGAGGTGACGGTCCCGGACATACCTCCTAGTCAATCCGGTGCATAGAACCCGCCACTGTGTGATTAGTGTTTGTTATTGGTCCCAGTCGTCCCTTTTTGGTCAACCAACAAAGGCCAGATTTGTATGTACTCAATAAACCGACAAAATTATAAAGACCAAAGACGGCAGATAATGCTGCGTATCTGACAATTTTAACTTTTTAACAGCTTTCTGGAAATGGTTTGGCAGAAAACTTTTAAATATAGTCCTTGGCCCAATTCAAATCCGGCTCTGAAAATGACGACATAGTTTACATCATAAAATTCATAACCGAAATATAATCCAATGCATCCTTGTGAACTATTTATTTCTTATTAGAAACTGAACCTTATGAGAATTATTTCCATATATACCAATTCAACAAGACACTGAAATAAATTTAAATCTAAAAAGTACTTTAAAATTTAAAACTGCTTACATTAAATCAATAAAAAGTCGCATCCATAGTAAATCCTTAACTCAGGCAACAATCATCACGAATTATAAAAGCCACAATGGTCTTGACCTACTCTTCTCCTAGAATAAATATAGACCGGCCATGTACTACATAGGAAGCAAGTGGAACTAAAGAGAGAGACAGTGAGAGTAAATCCATATGACAATTTACTGATTGATTGAATGAATAACTTGCCTGTTGTTATTGTACTCTAAATGACATGGTAAATATTTATGCATGGCTGGCTGGCTATTCACAGCTTAAAGTTTTGCGGATATTCGTGCATATGGAGTATTGTTGACGAGGATTGTCAAGAAGAAAGTACCAACAACAACAATAATAACATCACACATTACATTTCATTTCATTTATTTATAACAATGCTTTTTTATTGTGGCTTGCTTCCGATTATTGCCTTGCCGTTATTTAACCTGCTGCTTATTGTAAATATGCAAAACGTGAGATGAGCAATGGCAACAATAACAAGTCTGGTGGTCAGTAAATCTCTGTAAAGCAAATTTACTGATGGATGATCCGCTTCATAGTAAAATGGCATGTTGTATTATGTCATTATTAATTAATTTTATGAACAAAAAAAGTTATTGTTTTATATATTTTTATATTTCCGTTTTGGCCGAAGCGCATATGAATGAATAGCGGGCGGTTTGTATTTCTGAACCCTAGCTCTTCTTTGTTGGGGTCAGTATTTCGCGCATCAGTGAGTTTGCAGACATGTGTAATATGCCAGCCAGAAACAATGATGATGATGACGACTGCTGATGACTGCACTTACTCGGTCGGACTTAATCAACTGAAATGTCAGCCAGTCATTCATCTGTAAGTGGTTTTGCTGGAATAATGCGTACCTCCCAGCCAATGAGTGCAACTACATACTTTCGCTGGGACACAGTGGGTTGGAGATAAGGGATTTTCAGTAAAACAAAAAAATATGAATTGATATATTTTGTAGAATAGTAGTGAGTCCAACAGTGAGTTAAAAAATCTGTCCTAAGGGGTTGCGGATTTTCCATTTTATGGAAGAAAATCTATTCTCAGAATTTTTTATATAAAAAAAACTTCTCTTAGTGATTGATAACTTTTATAAAATTCCATAAACACGTTACATCCCAATGTGTTTCCTTTTATGTGTATCGCGTTGACAAGCCGTTGGCATGCCGTCGTATAACATTACGACCGCCGACACAATTCGGAGCAGAGGTTAATATGAATTTAATTTTCTATTTGTTTCGTGTTTGTGGTTATCATTTATTTATTCTTTTTATTCTCTTTCTACTACCGGCTTTATTGTGTTGTTGCTGTTTGTTTCCATGCTACTTTTCCAGTAGTAGAAATGGAATATATTTTACGGTGATTATTTTTGTTGTTAGTTTCCGGTAACACGAAATGGCTAATAAACACTTTTGTTACAGCTGGTGTTAAAGTAATGCTAATGGAGGAAAAAAGAAAAAGAGATGGTAAAAAATCCACATGAAAGAAATAAGCTGCCGAGTGGTAGCGATTAGAAGCCTATGGATATGTTAGAAAAAATTTTAAATATTTATCTGCAATACTAGACAGAGAAAAAATACCGAAAATGATTTGATGAATATAGCTAAATAAGTAATATATACGAGGGCTACTAGATATGTTTCTATTTGACATTTCCACCGGATATTTTTTTTGCATAGACGTACTCAGTACTGTTTGACGTACGACCATGTCTTCCGTTGCAAACAGGCATCATTCTGCGAAAACTTTATTCCATGCCGTTCCCTAAAAGTTGTGGACTGTAACTTTGATAAAGTTGATATTTCACTAAAATTTAGTACCTGAGGAAAAATAGAATATCTCACTTCGTGTAAATACTACGGTAATTTAAACGATTCTTAAAGGCAACAATCCTTCCTTCCTAACAAAAAATAATGAACAGATTTAATTTAATGAACAGTTTACGAGAAATAATTTTTTCCTCCAGAAATTTGCAAAGATTACGAATGTTCCAAAAAATTGTGTTCTTTAGGAGCACACCACGCCCATACCTTCCAATATTTTGAAGTAATTTTTTGGTTAACGTAGTTTCAATATGTTTACTATCGAATAGTACATGGAAATTGACAATCGGTGACAACAAAAAATCCATTGTCATGTGTGAACAGATAATTCAAGATCGTCATGCGACGTACTGTGAGATAGGGGTATCCTTCGGAACTCTCAGCATACATTCGATATTGCATAAATACCGTAAATAAGGTTTGTTCTCGTTGAATCGAGCACAATTTGACAATCGCTCCAAAAAAGGCTCTTGTCTACGAACCATGGATCTTAGTATATGAGCCCGAATACGAGCCAAAACGAAAGTTGTTAATGGAAGAAGCTCTTCGAAGCAAATGTTCGCCGATTACTTCAGCAAAATTGGTCATGTGGCGACTAATCTGCTTAATCAACGTACGGCGGTCAATTCTGAATGGTACACCACAATTTGTTTGCTGAAGTCTTCGGAGAAATTCGAAAAACGAACTAGAGAAGACGAATCATGTTGCACCATGACAGCCCTTATTGGGCAATCAATGACTTATTTTTATTCCCACACATCAAGAAAAAAGGCGTGGCCAACAATTGCCAGAACTTGCTATTGAAGCGGAGGTGTCTCATTCGGAGTGGAGAAAGTGGTTCGACAATTGGTTTGAGCGCACGCGAAAGTGTTTAAAGCATGCTGGATATTACTTTGAAAATCGATAAAACCATTTTTGATGGCAAATATTAGCGTTTTCATTATTAGGCCAGAAATTTATATTGTACCCCTCGTATATCTATCAAAATCTTTAAGAAAAATGTATATTCTTATTAAACTTTGACTCCCTTCTAAAGCCTTGTTCTGCAGAACGATGTCTTATTTTCATCCACGCTGCCAGATAAAATGGCTATCCTCAGCCAGTGATCATAATAGTTGTTGTTAAACGAGATAGACGTGTTTGTAAACAGCTCGAAGCAAATACCGCGAAAAAACAAATTTATTGCACTTCATTTACCTGGAGTCACATTGAACTGCAAACCACAACGTATAAGTTGAGCTAATAAGTATCGACACAAGGATTTTCGCGGTGAATATACACAAAAATTAATATTAAAAAACTATTTTCTAAGATTTACACTGGAAATTCATGTTTCAATTCTGGTGTTTTACACTCAAATCCATTGCTTACAACAAAATCATCTGTTTCGCTGTCAAACAAAGTTTTTGGTCGTAAGACAACAGTGTTGCCAACCAAGTTTACTGATCGCCAGCTGTTCCTACGAAATACCGATCATTGCCAACTACTTGCTGACATACGCAATTTTAGCTCAGCATTGCCAGGTGAAATAATTTATTAAATATGTCACAAACGCCAGTTTCAAATGACTACATTCAAATGGCACAGTCGGCCAAGAGAATGTTAGTGGAAACCTCGCCGGAAGATATTAACACCACTGAATCACATAAATTAGTGGGAAATGTGCAGGTATCGGAGTTAATGAAAATGATGCAATCATCGATGGAGTCCGTAATGGACAACAAACTGCTTAAAGTCGCAAAAAAAGATGATATTGATGAAATCAAAAATAAGATTGCGGACATAGACGATAAATTTAAAGAGCTTAAAGCTGAAAACGAAGCCATGAGGATCGAAATTGAAGATTTGAAAGCAGAAAGATCAAAAGATAAACAACAATTATATCGTTTGATCGCACAAAATAAACGGAAAAATCTATTTGTAAAAGGCGTTCCTAAAAACGGTTCTCCGAAAAGATCTGTGGAACAGCTATTTAGACATACGTTAAAACTATACGATGTAAACGTGGTATCAGCACGAGTGATATACTCATCCGGTGACAAAATAAGTACCATAGTAGAAATGAAGGATGAAGAAATGGTGAGAAGAATCCTTAAAAACTGTAATAAGTTGTCGGGGACCAAAATAAGTATCGAAAAGGATTTGACAGAAAAAAGGCAACAGGATAAAAAGGTGTTATACCAATTGAAAACCGACATACTGGCAATTGATAAATCTCACAAAATCTTCGTTAAAAATGATTCAATAAAAATTGGCACGAAATGGATGACATGGTCAAAAACTGGGGAGTTAGTGTGTGGAAGCGACAAGGCAGAAACGGCACTTAAGGAGTTATATGGCGATAAAATCAATGCTTTAGATCTAAGCTATAATATACTTTACAACAAAATTAATCAAAAAAACTAAATACAAGCAATATTAATGAAAGCAAAACCATCACAAAAGAATATTCTTTAAATATTTTATCATATAACGTACACGGCCTAGAAAACAAAATGCTATATCCGGATTTTTTTAAATATATAAACAGCTATGATATATTTTTCCTCCTAGAAACACATGTTTGCGCTGGTAAATCAGACAAATTCGACAAGTACTTCAGCGATTTTGAAATAATTTGGCAATATGCTACTAGAAGTTCTCGTTTTGGAAGAGGAATTGGTGGAATATTAATCGGAGTGAGGAAAAATCTGAGAAAATCAGGATTACTTTTTACATATGAAATACATCAAGGTATATATATAATAAATATGGCCACACCTAGATTAAAATTCAATATAATACCACTGTACATGAGAATACCAACATGGAAAGAAGAAATTTTAAAGGTTGATTCCGTACTAAGAGAACACGACGTAGAAAATCCAATCATAATAGGCGATTTGAATGTGAGAATTGGGAATATGCAAAAGGTGATTGATGATATTTTTAAAGAGAAGTTCTCCGCTGGCACTGATGAGAGAAGATCCAAAGATGCTGAGATTAATACTAGGGGAAATGATTTCTTGAATTTTTGTTATGATCACGGATTGGTGATTGCAAATGGAATGACAAAGGGAGATGAATATGGAGAATACACTTTCGTTAGTAATGTTGGAACTTCGGTTAACGACATATGTGCGGTTTCACAAGAAATGTTATCAGAAATACACGGATTCAATGTCATTAATAAACTCTGGTCCGACCACATGCCAATAGTTCTATCGATGAAATTCAGAATATGCAACAGATCAGAAGAAAACAACACTCTGCTACCCAAATTAAGGTGGAATAATAGAAAATGCCTTGAGTATCAAAATAAAGTCACAAACATTCTCAGAAATAGTAGTCAACAATCACATCTTACTTTTGATGAAATTGCGAATATAATTAAAAATGCACACAAGTCTATGCCTGCGAACACCATTACTTTTAAAAAAGTAGAAAAATGGTTCGATATAACTTGTTTCAATGCAAGAGAGAAGTCATTTGAATACCTGAATAAATTCAGAAAACATCCCAGTACTGAGAGTAGGCAAAACTACTTAAGATTTAATAAAAAATATAAAGAAATTTGTGAAAATGCCAAAATCGAATATGAACACTCACTGGAAAGGAAAATTGATAGTGTGAACAACTCTCGAGATTGGTGGAAAATCGTAAAAGAGTTGAGAAACGATGAAAAAGGTTGTGATATTCATGTACAAGCGGAAGATTTAAAGTCGCACTTCAAACAACTCCTCAATCAAGACCAAATTTCCCAAGACATACATTATGCCCATATGTATGTAAAGGATGATGAATTGGATAATGATATAAGTTTATCGGAAGTTAGAAAGGCATTACATAAGGCTAAGATAAATAAAGCCCCAGGTGTTGATCGTATACCATACGAATTCTATAAATACGCAGCCGATGATTTTTTAAACGAAATAGTACGTAGTTGTAATGTTTATTTGCAAAAAGGAGAAGTTGATAAAGCGTTTATGAAAAGCATAATTTACCCAATTTTCAAAAAAGGCGACAAAACCCAACCACAAAATTATCGTGGTATATCTTTTATGAATTGTTTGCCAAAAATTATGATGGGTATTATCACGGATAGGTTGTCAAACTGGGCGGAAAAGCACGGAAAGATAAATGAATACCAAGCCGGTTTCCGGAGAAACTATTCAACTACAGACAATCTATTCAACCTATCCTCAATCATACATCTAAACTGGTATAAAAACAAGAAAACATATGCATTTTTCGTAGATTTCAGAGCTGCCTTTGATCGTGTTTCACGAAAAGCATTGATTTATAAGCTTCACAACATTGGTGTATCGACACAAATGGTAAAATTTATCGAAAAGATGTACGAAAAAACTACATTTTCTGTCTGGACAGGGAAAGAACTTTCTGGAGAGTTTGATACTGGAACAGGTGTAAAACAGGGATGTTTGCTATCCCCACTATTATTTACTTTGTATCTCAATGATCTCCACGATTACATTGGCGGCGGTACGAATGTAGATGAACAAAATATTAGACTCCTTATGTACGCTGACGACATTGTTCTCTTAGCCGACGAAGTAGACGTGTTGCAGAAAATGATTGACAATCTAGAAGAATATTGTAAAATGTGGAACATGGAGGTCAATATGGAGAAATCAAAAATAATGGTGTTTCGCAAGGGAGGAAAAATATCTCAGAGAGAAAAATGGTACTATAAAGGCACTGAAATAACAATCACTTCTGAATACACTTACTTGGGATTGATATTTACACCTAAGCTCTCACTCAGAAAACAAATACAAGAACGAAATCAGCTGGCTAAAAACAGCATCAACACCACATGGAAGTGCTTTTTATCAAAGACATATGTTTCTCTGAAAACTAAATGGAAACTTTTCTTGGCTATATGTAGGTCAATACAGTCGTATGGATCACAACTCTGGGGTTTCTGTAATTTTGAAGAAGTTGACAAACTCACACATTTCTTTCTAAAGAAAGTATTGAAAATACCAAGTTTCACACCCACATACGTATTGAAGCTAGAAACTGGCATTGAAAATGGTCATATTTACACTTTAAGCAACCATTTAAACTATTTAACTCGGGTACTGTACGATTACAACGAAAACAGATTACCGAAAATACTTGCTGAAAAAACAATGAGTTTGGAAATATTTTGGAAAATAAACATGAATAATTTAGCCTCACAGAATAATATACAATACTTTAATACGAATATCACAAAACAAGAGTGGCTCCAAAACACCCAAAGCCTTCTGCAAAACTTACGTGCAAAACAAGTGAACGATGCACTGTCAAGTGCGAACGCCTCAAATCGCTTCTACAAAAAGCTACGGCCTACCCTTGGTGGATCATACTTTATTGAAGCCCTATCACAAAGAGAAATGATGTGGATTCTGAAAGCCAGAAGTGATATGTTATCACTGAATTCCAACAGATTCGACACAAATGCAAATATGATATGTTCAATGTGTAACACTAATGAAATCGAAAACTTACAGCATTTTCTAGGCCGATGTCCAGCTATCAAAGAATTTCGTTTAATGTTCTTCCAAAAACTCTTCCTAACTGAATTAGAATTGATAAGCATACTCAATGGAAATATAATTAACTGGAAATGTTTAGCAAGTTTCTTGGAAAATTGTACTCAATACAGAAATATGTTATTATCAGAATTCAATTTTTAAAACGTTTATACACAATATCTCAATACACTTCATTATTTAATTTTGGACAGACGACCACAGGTCAATGTCATATACTGATATTCATAAACAATTATTCTTTTGTTTGCTTTATTTATATTGCTAATAACTATGTAAAAACTGAATAAAATAAATAAAGAATACTGAAATACTGAATACTGAATAATGGAAATACTGAATACTGATCATCTCTGAATTTTTTCCTTTGAAATTAGCTTTATCAATGACTGCTACCAGGAGGCACCAATGTAAATAGAGGGCGGTCCATTCGCACCCGAAATTCTTATTTCTTAGATTTTTTTGTACAATTCACTTGAGATCTTCTCGGTCTTCTAATGGTCTACACCCATTGGTGCTGTTGTTTTTAATGGTTGCTGAGTCATTGGTTTCCTAGGGATCGGTTTGGTATCCTCAGATGATCTTAGTCTTTTCATACAGCCTGTCGATCACTTGGTTATTTTTGGCGTTGCTATCCTTCTTGGTTGGTGAAGATGGAACTTACGAGCTATGACACTGGCTTGACCCCTAGCCTCGTCATGCCATAATTACAGGCTTCTGTGATATCGTTGCCACGGGACGCGTCGACGACACTATGCTCACAACTTGGTCAGCGTTCTCACAACTTAGGCTTTGCAGGCCCGACCATCCGATAGCGTCTTGTTGCGTCCTTCGGGGAGGGTGCCGGACTCATCTGGCTTCCTGGATTTGTTATTTTTGTTTTCCTCGCCTTTCGATAGGTTGGTTGCCAAGAGGGACGGATTCACTCAATTTTGAGAATTCTCCAGCTATATTACGTTCATGCCCTCAAATCTCCTCATAACCCGAAGCTTCAAACCAATCCTCCTAAAACCCTGTTGACTGACATCATATTAAGATTTCTATTGATAATTCTAGGATCGTCGATAAGTTCTTGTTTGATTCTTCTCCATGATGCTAGTCACGTTTGTTTAGTAGAGGCTGAAGGGGAAGAGTTCTGCTTTCCACTTTCACTTATCTCCACAATGGTGTTTTGCTTGAAGAGGCTTGGGAGACAGTCGGTCAAAGACAGTGTCTTTTGTGAAAGATTTATCCATGTGGCAGCTGAAGACAATGCTCGCCCGCGAGATGGGTGCAGATCTCTATAGCGCCCACCTCTTCTTCGTTAGGGGCGTATTATCCCGGTATTGTTATAAGAGTATATTTATTATATGTTTGTAAGTTCATTTTCTTGCTTAATCTGGCTCTGGGTCTATCTCCAGTACTAGATATGTGGCTGCTTGGATGAGTTGTAGCCACAAAGCTACTGGAGTTAGTTGTGTAGGTTTAGCAGGACAGTCGAAAAGGTGCAGTGTGTTGATGATGTTTTGGATGGTGTCATCGATACTTGTCCTATAGGAATTTTGACAGTTGCACGGTTTTTTCGCTTTGAGTTAAAACCAGTCTACTGTACACACTATTAACGCATATTGGTCCACAAATCATCCGAAGAAGTTTTCTCTCATACACACTAAATTATGCCCCATCTGCTTTCGCAAGTACCCATACACAAACATACGGGCATGTTCTGGAATTCACCGTGTATCCATTTCACATCACACATGCACTTCACCTGTGAAAGCAATAGATGTTCTGTATTTCACGTGAAAAGAGCTTTCATACTTCACGAAAGAACTTTGGAAAGCTTTATTACAGCTTTCAAACTTTATCATTAACAATGAAAAAATATCAGTCTGTGTTGGCGCATCAACGAATACGCCTGCGTGTGTGGGTATGTACGCTTTGTTCTTTTGATTGTTTACGAAACAGACATAAACAAAGAAACGAACTTCTACAAGAGCGCGTACATGTTGAATTTGATACTTTAAGAAAAAATACATTTTTTAATCATATTTTGTTAGGAAAATTAAATATTTTTTAAAATGCTAATAGAAAACACACTAAATTTTAGTCCTATGCAGTTTTTTGTAGAAAATTTCAATTAGATTATTTTAAAAATAAGGATTCACTCAGCTCTCGCCATCAAAATTACAGTGTGAGGAATACACCCCAACTAGGTGTAAAGTGTGTTGCAGAACAGCTTTAGGTGTGTCCGATACACGTGAGGTGCAGAGGTGAATGCCAGAACATGCCTGATATATTTTGTACGATTGTGACAGTTCTCCCTTCGACTGGACAGAATCTTCATGTTATCTCATGAAGGCTGAACTTGTCGATCGTGGCACCAAAACTATTCTCCCTACTAATTTTAAAATTAAATCTCCTAGAACAATCTTAATGTCAAAGCTAGGTCAGCGGTCATATTCTCTCAAGGCGCTTGTATTCTATTCATCTTTCTCTTCGGTCAGGGCGTGGGCGCATATAAGACTGATGTGGAAGATTTTTTATACGGATTGTGGCAATTATCTCATTCCCCAGAGGGAGTCTTGAGATCAGGTCTTTAAGTCTCCGATTTGCCATAAATCTAACACCTAGCCCATGTTTCCGTTCATGGCAGCCACAATACAGTGCGTAATCATTTGTACCTCAGATTCTATCGCACTTCCTGTTAGGATATAATATCAGTTTTGTACTTACCAAGTACAGTCGTCGGTAGAGATGGGCGCGTGCCTAAAAAATTAGGCACGAACATGCACGAACACGGACCAAAGTTTTTATGCACATTCACGCACAAACACGGCGTTTTTCGAGAAGGCACGAACACACACGAAATTACAAAAAAAAAGAAATCGATATAGGTATACATTTGTTTGTTCAAAAAAAATATTCATATGTATGTACTTCTCATTTTTCTATTCTTATTTAATTTATATCCTTATTTAAAAACATTATTTTGATTTGGAAAAAATCTCTCGCTCGTTGCTGAGCTGACGGGTATAGCCAAAAAATTTCCTGAGTATTTGTTTTAAATATTTTAGATTAGACTGTTTCCAAATGTATAATACATCAGTCTGGCTAGATACGGCACTCGATAATATGTATCAATTGGAGACTTTTTCATTTTTCGTCTTTTTGCCATTTTGATCCAAATACTCTGAAAATTCGTGTAAATGTGGCATTGTAATTTCCTGCTCATTATTAGAAAACTCTATGTTCTCACTTTGTACATCAAGTAACATTGCTTTTACATTAGCTAATAAAAAATTCATCTCCTTAATCGGCGGAAATAAAAACGTCCCTATAAGATGTGTCATTGTTGGTACAAAGCGTTTAAGCAATGATTGTTTAGTTTTAGCTTTCAACTCCTTCAGAATTGGGAGTCAGTGGTATCAATTGAGCAGACTTTCAAAAGTTTTTTAGGCCAAAGGGCAAAAATATGCATAGTAGGCTACTTTTCCGAGATTAATTTTTCGAAACACTCTTTGAATATTTTGTGAAAACCCAATAAAGGTTCTAGTAATGAAAACTTTATGTCAGATATACGATCCAACTCATTCTTTTGTAGCAAAATACTCTTAATCTCATTTTGGACTTGGTATATGCTCTCAAGCATAATATATGTCTCAAGCATAATATATGTTTAGCTCCGAGTGTTTAAAATATCTTACAACGTTTTTTGGGCAGTCAATCAGTTTTCCCTATTCGGGAAGAGGATGTTTTTCAATAACATCATCCATAATAGATAATACAGTCAGATAAACATCTGATTTGCAAAGAGAGTATATTGCGTTAACCCTCTGTTCTCCCAGGAACAAAACAAATGGCAAACAAACATCATATTTTTCACTCATACTCTGGCCTCTCCATAACAAAGCGGCAATAAGTACCAGACTACAAAAACGAAGCAAATAATTTTAGGAATATTTTGGTCGGTTTTATATTCTTGTTCGATTTTCGTGTTTAGTATAGTCTCTTGCACGACTTCTACAAACAAACAAAAAACACGACCCCCCACGGCCAAAAAGGTATTCCGGCACGACACGCACAAACACGGCGTTTTTCGAGAAATCACGAACACGTGAGCATTGCGTCCCCCTCTAGTCGTCGGTGCGCAAATTGTACCTTCTCTGTAAAAAATCCAGATATTACAAATGCAGATTCGCAGATAATGGTCATTAAAACGTTCGCCAACTATAGAGGGATTTGTTTTTCATAGTACAGTAGTTTTGATTTTGCTGCCAATCGTTTTAGTGCGAATTTGATTTTTCTGCCAAAAAACTAAAATAATTGCACTTTTGTCAAATTTTTAATGCAAATTTCACTTTTAACTGCCAATCCTATAACTGCGAATTGTATTTAACTACCAATAATATTTGGAAGGAATAACCCAATTTCATTGAGAATTTTGTATTTACCAGCCAAAAACTATACCACGTCATACGACAACTGCCAAACACAAACATAGATTTGTTTACGAAACAGAAGAAAACTGATTTCTTTACTCGTGATAATTTTTATACAATCGATGATATTATGAGTCGAAGCTCTTTCTACGAACTTAGCTCACCTGAATTCCTTGAGTAAATTCCTCATTAGAACAATAACAAGATTTTGAACAAATATGGCGAGAATTATGTTTCCTTTAGTTTACTTCTGCAGGTTGTTGCAAAAACACAAAGAAATGTTAACAATCCTTTCTTTCGAACAGAAATTGAATGAAAGAGGTGGAAGCAAATGTTATGTATGTGGTTTTTATATGGGCCGTTTACTGGCGATATAAGTCTTGGGCTTTGCCACTTTAAAGCCGATATCTTGGTATCTATGTATTGTCTATAGATGTAGCTAAATACGTAATCAAGGTTTCGACTACTCTCCACGCATTGTGCAAATTTATCATAAAACTCCCTTAAAATCGGTTATGCTAAGCGTAATTCTCGAATCTATATATGGAGTGAAAATGCTATCCTAAAGCCACTGGCTGTATGTTTGTATTAGACGTAATGATGTAAAGCTATAAAACCCCAAGGAAATTAACAGCATTTTGTTCGCAACTCACGTTTCAAACTTTGAAAAAAGGTGACACTTGGTGACTATTGTAATCGACAGATTGGGTTATTTCAAACGTTTCGAATTCAATGCTATGATGCATTTATTTAATCAAACGTGAGAGTTTGTTTGTTTGCTTCTACATTCCTCCTCCCCCCTACCCCTACTCCTCCTCGCACTCCTATGTCAAAAATTGTTGCCAACTATTCCTGAATTACCTCATTCATTGGCATAATTCCATTGCATTGAGGGCAATGTGTTGTGGCACACAATTATTGGCAAACAGTTTTTTGAGGAAATCTTTAAAAACAATTTTTTTTTTCTGATGTAGGACATTGTCTGTCTGTCCCCCTACGAAAATGTGAATACAATAACATTAATTTTGTTGGATATTGTTCATGTTTGATCGATGACATAATGTTCTCCCTCGAGTGTTGATGTTATTGCTGCCGCTGGTTGATGGTGGTGCTTCTGTTTGTCATATCATCTAAATACCATTGGTGGAGCACATTCGAGCAATCCTCAATTTGTTCTGGGAATTTGTTTGTATTTCTTAATGCTGTTATATTGCGAATTATTTATTCATACAATTATTCCAAAGAACTCTCTTCGTTATGAATTCCATTTTTGATTTCATATTAATGCCAGATATTGCTAATGTAGTTGGGATATGCAATAGGGTGTTCCACAATATATATTACATAATGACATAATTTGAATTAAGAAATTAGGTGGAAGAATTTTGATAATATATTATTTCATTGGCTTTCAGAAGAATACTGGGAATGTTGTTGAATATACATGCCGTTGTGTAATCTTCTCCTTAATAGGCAATATTCACCTTACAGGGACTGACTGACATCCAAAACGTCAGTTACTTCGCAAAAGATCTAAGTATTGTATTCCACAATGGAGTTGTACAAAATGTATGAGAAGTTCTAAAAGGTCCCAGTTGGGCATTTTAATTCAGGATATAAACAAAGTATGTATGTAAAAATGTATCATTTTGTTGAATGATACTTTGATATGCCTTGGTAATAGTGTGCTATTGATATAATTTTGAAATATCTAAACGCTATACTATTTCCATGCATTTTGATAGTCAGCCTTTAGCTTTTAGTGATAACAATGGCATTTTGCATGCCGTCAGCATCAGGCACGCTATCCATTATTACCCCCAATTAGGTGGTGCATCATCATTAGAACGTGGATGACGATGTTGTTGATCTGTCATAATATCGGATGTTATTAATTTAAGAGTGCACACGTCGTCTACGCGACAACATGCCACATACGAATTGAATCTTGTCACATCTAATTGAGTTTTTATGTCATAAAATTGTGCAAACATTTTTAACTTTTGTTTGATTTCAAATGTTTAATGTAATTTGTTTTGTTTTTTTTTTTTTCAATTTTCAGAGAGCGTTAAATCCATATTGGGCCGTCACACAAAAATCCTTGTCAAATATATGGTCAAATTGGAAACAAAAAATGACAAAACAGAGAATCGTGTTTTGGTAAGTATTTTTTTTTTAATTTTTATAACTTTTATGTGACCGATACTTTTCCTCTGCCAATGTTAAAATAATGTCCAAGACGAAATATTTTGGTTTATAAAAGACAATTTTTTGCGAACATTCCAGAAGATACAAAGTAAGGTTAGGTAATGTTTATAACGAGTGCTTTTGTCTAGGGCTGAGGTGAGCTCAGTCACTGCCACGGTCGACCTAAGTACCCACAAACCTTGACTGAAACACGAGTACGATTAATACTATTAATGTTTGAGGAATTCGAGTAGAATATGAATATGATAATCAAGTAGTTGTTGTTGGGTCGAATGCAATCTGCTTGATATGGTTGGTTCGATGGTGATCGGGTGGTTGTTGTCGGCTGGACGGTAATCGGGCTATTGATGTTAGTTCAATAGCGGATCGGATCGGTGGAAATCAGATGTGAAACACTGGACCGTGCTCTCTGGTCGGCGAAGTGGTCTGCCGTCTATGGACTGGAGGACCTTGTTCCTACATCTCCGATTGCCGCAGATAGCTGTAGGATGCGCGAACGATATGAACATGTTGTCAAATGAGACCTCAACTCAGCATATTCCTCCATGGTAAGATCAGTCAAGTTCAGTTCAGCCTTTCACAAATGACTTCAGTGAAAGTACCTGATGCCAAGATTGTACAATCATTCGCATACGTTACGATCTCAATGCCATCTGCAGGGAGCGGAATATAGGAGAGGTATATGTTAAACATTTCCGAAGATATTACCCCACCTTGGAGAACTCAATGTTTCACTCTACGGAACCTGGACTTCTTGTTCCTTAATTCCACATACGACTGGCTGCTCGATGTCCTCAAACAGCGTGGAGTGTTTGACAGTATGAAAGGTTTTTGATAAGTCAAGCGCCACCAAGACTGCCCTATCGCACGGCTTGCTCTGGTTAAGTCCTCGAATAATATGTTTAGAAATGGCGTGCAGCGCTGTTGTCGTACTATGATGCTTACGAAACTCTTGCTGATGATCAGTAATTGTATAGTTATTTCTAATGCTGGGGAGGACTAAAACCTCAAGGGTCGTTCCTCACTTTTGCTGGCATCCTTGTCCTGCTTCAGTAGCAGGACCACTCTGCCCATTTTCCATTCTTCGAGAACAATGTGGGTGGCTATCGACAGGTTGAGAACTTTAGTGAGATACTCGACTCCCGGCACATCCAGCTGTTTCAGCATTACCATGGAGATTCCACCAGGGCCTTACGCTTTGGATTATTTAGCATTCTTGATGACATCCACAACATCATCTATTGTAAATTTTGGTGGTTCATCCTCGGCAGGATGAGATCTAATACGACGTAGTACTCTTCTCTTCGCCCTGTCAATCCCAGGGTGCTCGATAAACTGTCGATTGAAATAACTTGCGCACGTCTTCGAATCGATTGTCGAAAATTTGAAAGTTAGGCGAACTGTGACACTCTCCACTAATTCTGGTATGGATGACATCATTGAGCGTGCGAAGTGTATAGCTACCAATATGCACAGCCAGCACTATACCCCTCCGGTTATCGTCGAGGACGGAATGCCACAACTCATCATGAGCATTAAATACCCCCAAGACAAGACGGCTATGACCTTTCAAAGTCGGGCTAAGGTTGAGCCTATTACCTGGAGTACAGCTATTTAAGAAACTCTACCTCGGCAATTCCAAACCTGACTGCTACCGTTATATATTCCATGTACGGGTCATCAGAAACAGGTGCAATCGAGATAGGTATTGAACATATTGGTTCAATCGGAAATCTTATCCCCACCTCCACTTCCAGTGCGATCCTTTCTCAGTGGAAGCTGCGGTTGTTGTTAAGCTTAATGTCCTGCCTCCGCCACCGCCACGACCATGATATTCTTCGATATGATATATAGGGCTCTTGGACAAAGGCGATTTCAAGTTTGATCATCGTAATGGCTATGAAGGGTTCGGCATCAGCCTCTTTGTTGTAAATCATATTAATCTGTCTGTCTTACAGCCACCATGAGATTTCCAATCTGATCGCGTTGTGCAGGATTTGGCGCTTCCGAGTAGCTATTATGGGAAATCACACCTCTTTGTCCCTCAGACGAGTTTCCATAATTTGTTATTAAATTTACAAAAAACAAGTAAAAAAGTATCAGTCGGCTTTGCCGACAGAGATATACCCTCAGCCTGTGTAAATTGAAACACTTTTTTTCACAAAAAAAAACTTATGTATTTAGGGGGTTTCAAAATGTTGGTCGTATGAACCGACAAAAATGTTGATTAGGATTAAAGTTCAAAAATTTTGCGGAAAAGGTACTTAAAGGAATGGACCAACATAGACCATGGGGGTGCCATAGGGGGTTTTTACACCCTTCGGGCTGTTTTCTCAAGAAGTATGGACCCATAAACATGGTGTCATAGGGTTTGTTTTTCAACTTTCAGGCTATTTTTTCAGGAAGTATGGACTTGCCCCTGAGGAAACTTCTCATCTAAGTCTGGTAGAAATTTCATAATGTGCAAAGTATGGACCAAATCGGTTACTCCCTTCAAGAGTTATCGTACGCACAAATTTTCCCAACATTTTCGAACTTTTGTGGGGGAGGTACCGGAGGGAGTGGACCGATAAAATCCATCTTTGAACTTGAACTATGTTTGGAGAAAATATTACGAAAGCCAAATTTTGGACCGAATCGGCAGATCCGTTCGAGAGTTATCTTGCGCTCCAACCACTGCACACGGTGTCATAAGGTTTTTTTGTAACTTTCAGGCTATTTTCTCAGGAAGTATGGACTTGCCCCTAATGAAACTTACAGCGTCGTATAGAGGACAGCGAATACAACTTGCGTAAACAAAAATCAAAGCGATTCGAGACCAGATCCTAAACTGAACTTCTCCGAAATTTTGTGTGGGAGGTACCCGAAGGAGTGGACCGATTGAGTCCATATTGGAACCTTATCTAAGTTTGGCAGAAATTACACGATGTACAAAGTATGGAACAAATCGGTTATTCCATTCTGACTCAAGTGCGCACAAGTTTTGCGACAGTTTTTGAACATTTGTTGGGGAGGTACCTGAAGGAGTGGACCTATATGGCCCATCTTCGAACTTAAATCGAATCTGGACAAAATATTTCGATACCCAAAATTTGAACGGAATCGATTGATCCGTTCGAGACTTATCGTGCGCACCAGCCTGCCAGACAGACAGACGGACCTACATAGCTAGATCTACTCAAAATTGTCTGAAACGGATATCGTACAAACATAGTTGGGGTCTAAAACCATTATTTCGATGAGGCACATTTTTGGTCGTATCAAGGTGTAAATACCCTCTTTAGCCTAAAGGCTAAGGGTATAAAAAACGCTTATATCAGATCACATCTGGCCAGTCTAGCGTTCTCTAAATGGCTATCTTACCTTTGGTATCACACTGATTGTCATAAAAAAAAACTATAATCCACAGCCACATATGGCCCATAACCATACCCATAATAATAGTAATGAAAATCATTCACAACATGCTCCTCATGTTGTTGGCTTTGTTGCAATTAGTGGAGGGTGTAAATGCTTATCCATGCAACTATAATTTATCATGTCCATGTTTGAACTTCTGCTGCAACATTTTCCAGCAAAAAAAGACCTTAACTTCAAAATAAAAATGTTGAGAGTAAAAGTAATGACAGCCAGCCTGCCACCACACCACAAACCATTGCCATTACCACCTTCGTTCGCCACCAACAACAGCTTCATCATCATCATGCAACCAGCTGTGAAATGGAAAATAGAATCATCAACACCGCATAGATCATCAAATATAAATTTTTCCACTGCTGTACTTGGTTGTTGTTTTTGTTTGTTTATCTACTATTGATGGTTGGCTTATGCTGCTCATCTCGGCGGACACAAATGTTGTTCGCAAAGTGGAAATTTGGTTAAAATTAATTGATTGAACATTAGTTGTGCATTTAACACGCCATTACATTTTAGCCAGACATGGAGCTATAAAGCAAGTGGTGGCTGGCTTGACTGCAGACAACAGCAGCCACTTCAGTCTGCTGCCGCTTGCTCTTGGTGCACGCCATCAAACGCCACATGTTTTTCCATACAACAAAAACATTTATTACTGCGATGGGATTTCAATGGTAGATTTTTCAAAGGTCTTTTTTTCATGTGCTTGTTTGTTCATGTCGATTTTCTTTCATGCATCCACTTAATCAATTTCTAATTTGATGAAATGCCAAAGATGAGAGTTTTTAACGCTTTGTGATTTTTCATTTGTTTAGTAGAATTATTGAAGTAAATATTAAGTATGAATAAAAGTTTTGTCTCGATCTCCTGGAGTTTCGTGGCACTTTAACAACACGATTTGTATATCGTGTTCATTTTATTGTAGGTCTGTCTGTTCGTAAATTTCTATGCGATAAAAGTAGATCGATTGAAGTTCTTCTACAATATGGGATATCAGGACGAAGTATTGTGTATGTAGTATTCCTGTTGGCGGTCGTGGATGACCTATTCCAAAGTCCAAAGCGCACCATTCACATTCTATACTGTGGTAGATCTTTCTTAAGCAGAAAAACTCTTCCAAAGGTCGTTATTACAATTGGCACTCTTTGTAAAAACATTTCTTGCCTATGGAGTTATGGTGTGGTTGAACACTTTGAACAAGACATCGTTATACGCAACCTAAATAGCGTCCAATGGGACGCACAAGCTTCACATGTTCTACTGCATCTCCACCCACTAGATCTCATAGTTCACGAATTGGCATCACAGAGCGCACTAAAGCTAAATTTATGCCAATTGTCATTTAGCTGGGAGAAAAATTAGTGATAGGTGCAGACGTCTACAGGGATACCCTCGACTTGTCATATAAGTTGAACGACAATCGTAGTCAGCATGGAAGACCATGCCGAAATCGTTGTAATGAAAATGGTAGCAGATTTAACAAACAATAGGACCAGTGGCTATATAAGTGGTTAGGCAAGTATCTCTTAAATCACTCAGGTCCTACTCTAGCCTCTTCGAAGGTCAAGAAGAAAAAAGACAATCGAGCACTTACTCTATCGCTATTAAAGGAGGCCACGTGTCGCTTCGTGAGTAGTGCGGGACGTGTCATCATTTAAAAAAAGGTGTGGCGAGAAAATGTTGTGCCGTGTGTACTCGTACTTTTTTGAAAACTTAAAACACACAAGAATGGTGCCACCGTGGTGTAATGGTATGCACACCCACCTTGCACGCTGATGGTCGTGGGTCAGGCAACATCAATTTGTCACCGGTGGCAAAATACCCCTGAGTATTTCAGCCATGTAAAAATTCTCTACAAGTGGTGTCTTTAGGACACGCCGTTCGGACTCGGCGATAAACAGTAGGTCCCATATTATTGATCTAATATAAATCGGGGTGCACTCCCTTGTCCCTTATGGGATGTTTGTGGAACAATTGTTATTATATAAAACACTCACGAATGTAGTGTGCATCAGTGAAATAAAGAAAATTTGATCAATATAGATGCCAGATGAACTCCTGAGACAAAGCATGCATTTTTTTTCAGCCTTATCGCTCGCCGCTGGGGTGGGATCTTGTCAGCATTCATCTGTTATTCAAGCCAACTACTAGTTAAAATTTCATTGCATGCTTATTTAAAAAAAAGGGAGACAGAATATACAGTGAAAAACGAAAAGAACTAAAAAGGATCTATAGTCCTAAGTGGAAACAGATACATGAAAGTCTATGTTCACCAAACATTGATTCAATGCCATGCTCAGATGATACTGCATGGATAGCCCTCCCTTCCAGTTTACCATCTGTAACCTCATAAGGAAACCCTCACCTTCAATAATGGTAAACCCACAATCAACTACCCTATAACCTCTCTGAACCCTTTATAAATCAAACTAGAATAACTATTTACTCCATATTAGGAAAACCATTCATTTTATTAAACCAAAAAGATTTCATTTCTTTTATAATTATAATTCATATAATTGTAATCAGCTTAACAATAGGAGAAAATATAGATGGAAAGTAACATCAAGTGATTTAAAATTTACATCTACGCCGAACATATTAAAGTAAATTCAACTAAATAACAAGAATGAGTGAAATGTGTGACAAATATTGTATCAAGAAATCGATGATCAAATTCCATTCAAATTATATTCCAAATTTCATTGAATCTAATTAATCATAGAAAATTTTTTTTTTATTACAAATTATGCGAAATTACGTCATAATAGTAATAAGTAACAATCAACGAAGAGAATAATGAAATAAATTGTTTATATTATATGCGGTGATAATAATCTGAAATTTTGTAGCTAATCGACAGATGTTAGCAAAACTGTATGCTGGGCAAAACAAACAAAACGAAATGTTCATCGGTTTGTGTGCTCCATTTATGTTCTTTCTTTTTGTTTCAAAACAGCTGTTAGGTCATTCAACTTTTACACTCTTTTTTAACAGCGCAATGTTAACGAAAACTGCTAACATGTAACCAACTTTCTCACAAATAAATCTTTGAATTGGTTACGTGATTTTTTTTTTTTTAACAATGCACCAAATATCAATAATCAAGGCTTATATAACTAATTGTATGGACATGTTACTTTGAATTGTTAATATTAATTAAAAATTGTTGCAAAAGTGCAAACAGGTTTAAAAAAATTAAAAGTTTTGTAAGCAGTGCTTTTCAAACTTTAATCTCTCATGTGAACAGTTAAAAGAAATGATTCTGTTTTAACAGCGATCATTCTGTTAACCTGAGATGTAACACTGACAGATCCATACAACTAGTACAGAGGCATATATGTGACAGGAAATAAAAAACTTAACGAGAAACAACAGGAAAATCCTTTAAATGATTTTTAAGTAAAAATTTAGTGAGGTTAAAAATGTTTTTTTCCACAAAATTTGAAAAAAAATATTTTTAAACAAAATAACAAAGTTAAATTATCTTAATAGTTCAAAGAGGGGAGTAACGGTATACTCTCAATTACTAATTATCTTGTTGTTTCTTGTTCCATTTAAATATAAATGTTTCTCACTTACTTTGTCAACAGCGGAGCTCCCTCGATGAAAGGCCTTTCGATGCGGGGGTGAAGGGTATCAGCAACCATCAAACTCCAGTCAAATGAGGAAATAATTTTATGATTCCATATACCTTTTTTTAATTACCACGATTTTCAAATATTTTGGTGCTTTGTATGATTTTTTTAATTTTTTTTAATGAATCTTTTGCGATTAACTTAATAAATTTATTATTTTTTTTTTTTTTTGTTTCATTGAACCGAGTTGTTTTCTTCTCTTCAAAGTTCTAACCACTGTTTCACTACCGTCTGTTTCAGATTATTTACCGCACACTTTGAGAGGTATTAACAATATTTTAACATAAATTTAGACATGCAAAGAGAGACTTTTATCATGCAAATTAAACTAGAAAAATATTTCTTTTTCCGAGCCACTGGTTAAAGTTTATAATTTTTTTCGTTTCAAATTGGAAACTTGTTCACTTATACCACACTTATTTATAGCCAGTCTAACACCAAATAAATATCCTTAAGACTCCGATAAATTATGATTTGGCTGATTTCCAGAGCAATCGCTATTCCGTCAACGGCACACAAGGCACTGAGAACAATAAATTTTCGCAATTCTCACTAGACTCAGCAGAATAAAGATCAGCCAAATGTGGACATGTGGAACTGGGGAAAACAAAGTGTCCTAAAGACGGGTAAAAGAGGGTAAGAGGGGAACCATTAGCACACATAGAAGAAAGATCACGCAGATTAATATGTAATCTTACCAGTGATTCATCAACCAAAAGGAACACAAACGTTTTGTGATCAATAATTCTTAATGATCCAAATGGCAATAAAGAAAAATTAACAGCAAGGGCCAGGTTTTCAGTTTTTCCAAAGGAAGATAAATATGCCAACGCTTTTGACTTGCATTAACTGTGCAAAAAGTTGTTATTAAAATCTTAAGAAAGACGAAACTTTCTTCCAACTTTCAGTATCCGTTTTTATCTAAAGCAATCACACCAGGATGATGATTATCCAAAAAGGATATAGATGTCTTTACCAAAGTCGACAAGACTGGACATCAAGTGGACGTGTGGTTAGTTACAAGGTTGGAAGAAAGTGAGCAAGATGTCTTCTTAAACCAAAATTTTTAACTTCGGAGGCAATAAAGTTATTAAAAGCCGAATACTAATACCATCCTATATTTCCAAAATCAAATATGTCTTCTTTCTATACCGATTGTTTAACCACTACAAGGAAATAAAACGCTTAGGTATAGGTTTCTGAGTGAAATAGCGATCATAAGCGAGTAGCTAGTAGCTAATTTTCAGTTTAGAAGGGGAAATTATAGCCTCAAAGTAACGAGTAAAACGATCCAATCTCGTAAAATTCTTGACGATTAGAATTTCGGTGTTCTTCATATTTGTTTTTATTTGTCTTTATTGTTGTACGTAATTTTTAAAGTACAAATAAAACAAAATTACTAACTAAATGTTTTAACAGAAGAAAAAAAAAATAAATAAAAAAATACGGTCGAGCCGGGAGTTGAACCTGGGTTCCTAGCATGGTAAGCCGAGACACCACCTCTAGGCTACCGAATGCATTAGAGTCACAACGGTTAAACGCTAAAATGGAACTAAACCACCCTTTGCGTATGTCAATCACAATTGATGTAAGCATTAACAGATGAAGAGGAGATAATCCAAGATCTATAAATATATCATCACTGTTAATGGAACTGAGATTAATGTAAATATTAATGTTAATTAACATACTACCAATTAATAAAACCTATCCAAAGTGTCCAAACTCGTAATCTAGTGGGTGCCAAAACCAAAGAAATGTGTTCGCATATGAGTAGTAGCTACATGCGCCACTACAAATGCCCCCCACCAAAATCAGGCTTAATGCGCTATGCGGACATTAAGGCTGATCCCGCATGTAGATACTCTTTTATTGACGCATATCTTTTGCGTGATAAGTTCCGATCGGTCTGCCTTGGAGGTCTTCCAATTCATAATAGCATGTTCCCAGTTTTCGCCTCACTCTACATTTAATAAATGTGGGAGCTAACTTTGAATTGTATCCTTTTTCAAAATTGCTTTGGCTAAAGTTTCTACGGTAGACTTCCTGGCCTACACTATACGAAACCTGTCTCGACCTCAAATTATATTGTTTCTCGTTACACTCCTGCCGTTTTCTCATCACATCTGCTGCTTTGGACCTCACTATATCGAAAGTATCTGACCTACTGAAATTCATAGATCTGTCCTCTAGAGCGTTTAAGTCCCGTAACAGTTTATAGGTGGATGCGTTAGTCACCATTTGTTGACCAAAGGCCATAAAATATGGAGAAGTTCCAATAGAGGTATGAACAGTTGATCTCAAAGCGCAAGCAATGTGGCTTAAATTGGCATCCCAGTCCTTCTGGTCGGGCTTGACGTAAGCTTTGATGGCCGAGATGACAGATCTATTTACTCTCTCTGACGCATTTGCTTGCGGAGAATGCACTGCGGTATAAGTATGGGAAATTTTGTAAGCATCTAAGAGGTCATTAAACTTCTTGGCCCTAAATTGGGTACCATTATCCGAAATAATACTCTCAGGAACGCCAAAAGTATGGAATAGTTCCTCTTCCATATATTTAATTACGACATCGGCCGTAAATTTCTTTACCGGACGAAGAAATAAAAACTTTGAAAAATGATCCAAGACTATGAAGATCCCAATATTTCCTAACTTGGATCTGGGGTAAGGACCTATAAAATCAATATACAGTCTTTGGAAAAATCTATGAGTTACCCCAGTATCACCCATGGGAGGTCTCATTGTCACATTCGGGTGCTTGGTGCTTTTACAAATCTCGCAGGAGTTGACATAATTCTTCACATCGGATACCAAGTTGGGCCAGAAATAATACCTACGGATTCGCTCTATAGTTTTGTGAATTCCGCTATGAGATGATAAAGGGTCATCATGGTGTTTTTTCAATACCTCAGGAACCATACTTGAGGGTATCCATAACTTCCACGACAAATCATCTAACACCGGATCACCAACAGCATGGTTGGTTCTCCGATACAAGTAACCATCAATGATCTTTAAGTCAGGAGTTGCATTAATATTGTCTTCCACCCTCTTCAGCAAATCCCTATACTCTTCAGAGGAAAAATGTTGAGATTCCAAATCCACAAAAACTCCACTCTCATTTCCGACCTCAGACAAAGAAAATATCCCCGACAAGTCATCTGTGTTGGTACGCGAAAGCGCATCAGGAACTACGTTCTGCGACCCCTTTCTATGTTCAATACGAAACCGATACCCTTGAAGTTTTAAAGCCCATCTAGCCAGCCTGGTGCTTAAGTCAGATTGGGACATGAGCCACTTAAGAGAAGCATGATCAGTGATCACCGTGAACTCATGTCCCTCGACATAAGCTCTGAATTTCTTAATGCAAAGCATCGCTGCTAAGCATTCCTGTTCGGTGACGCTATAGTTGCGTTGGGCTTGGTTTAGCTTCTTCGACATAAATGCTATCGGAAGCTCATCGCCCTCCGCATTCTTTTGCACCAATACTCCTCCTATTCCTGTCTTGCTTGCATCACAGTGTATGAAGAACGGCTGTGAGAAGTCAGGACTGTGCAACACAGGGGCTGTGCTAAGAATGGACTTTAATTCTTCAAAGGCTTTTTGGGCCTCATTAGTCCAAACAAATTTTCGATTAGTTTTTAAAAGATCTGTTAAAGGGCATGAAATCGCAGCGTAGTTCCTAATGAACTTTCGGTACCAACCAGACATACCGAGAAAACGTCGGACTTGCTTGACTGATCTGGGTGTAGGAAATTCGGTGATAGCCGAAATTTTATCAGGGTCAGTACGTATGGTTCCTTCGCCAACCACATAACCCAGATAACGAACCTCTGTTCTGCAAAACTTGCTTTTTTCAACATTGATAGTTAACCCTGCACTTCGAAGACACCTCGCCACTTCCTTAAGCACCTCAATATGCCTTTCGAATGTTGGAGATACCACCAGAAGATCGTCCAGGTAGACCAACACCTCAGCCCTGAGAGACGGCGGAATTACCCTGTCCATTAGCCTGCACATGGTCTGCGGGGCGTTACAAAGGCCAAATGGCATGACCTTGAAATGGTACAGGGGTCTCCCAGGAACTGTGAAGGCAGTCTTACCTTTCGACGATTCGTCTAGTGGTATCTGCCAAAAAGCATCCTTAAGGTCCAAGCTGGATATATATTCTGCCTTAGGCAGTCGGCTTAAGATACCCTCTATGTGAGGAAGTGGATAGGCATCCCCTTCTGTAACAGAGTTAAGTTTTCTGCTGTCCAAACACAAGCGATTTTTGCCTGGCTTCCTATGTAAAACAATAGGTGAAGACCAAGGACTTGTGGATTCCTCTATGACACCCATAGATATCATCCGATCGAGCTCATCATAAATCAGTTTCTCTATCGCCGGAGAGACGGGGAAATGCCGCTGCTTAATGGGCACAGCATTACCGGTGTTAATGGTGTGCGAAAGAAGATTGGTTTTCCCCAGACCCTCTTTCGCGAATGATGGAAACTGATCTATGGCTACTTGAAGCTTATATTTCTGTTCCACTGTTAATTCCTTCTGATCTAAAGTGGAGCAGATGTCAGTAGTTGAAAAACCTAAACTGCATATATCGGTGAAAAATGAAGGGGGAAGCAGGTCATACGATTTCCAAAAATCAACACCTAAGATCAGATCCTGAGACAGGCTCGGAACTACGTAGACTGTCAATGGAAGACTTTTCCCTCTAAAGACAACATCAGTTGTAAAAATACCTGCAATATTTTGCGGCTTACCATCGGCAGTATTTACGGTGGTATTCAACTTTTTGTAGGGATGTTTAGATGACAGGAAATCAACGGCAGCTTGCGAACCAAGGCACGTTACCGAAGCACCCGTATCCATCAAACCCATCATAACTTTTCCTAACAATAGCACTTGAGCATAAGGTCGGACATCTCCTTTCCTTTCTAGGAAGGAAATTGCGAAATTCTTCTTCATAGTCTTGACTGTTTTCCAGAAATTTTTCATCCTCATAGACGAACGAGTAACTTTGGGTTCCTCATTGAAAATTCTCTTCCTGGTTTCCAAATATTTTTCTAATCTTACATGAAATGGGATAATCTGACGGGGCCTCTTTTCAACCGATGAATAGTTTTGATGTACAATTAAGCTACCCTGAGGCTCTTGACATGAATGTTCTAAGTTCTTTGGGGGACAATCAGATGAGGAACTGGAACGATTTAATATTTTGATAGGGTTTGAGGGGATTTCTGTGTTATCTGAGGCTTGGCTGCACTTTTCAGTGCCGATCCTCGGAAGTTTTTTGATTCGGCACAGGTTTTGCAGTTGGGCTTATAAATTTGGGGGGTACCACAACCGTAGCAAAATACCGTGCGGTCGGCTAGACATTCCTGGTACCTATGTCCAGGTTCCCTACAGTTCCAACATACCACAGTCACCTCAGAAACCTCTTCAACTTCTAACAACTCCCGATCGTTGGAATCTGCCAATTCTAATTCAGCAACACGTCTGGGTACGTAACTATTTCGGGGACCAGAGAAACCATGCCTTCGGCCGACGTCCTGCAGGAAAAATTCTCTTCTACGGCATATTTCCCTCAACTGGCTTACCGATGTAATGGTCATGTTGAGAATTTCGTGCTGGATATCGGGCTGTAAATTGCGACGTAAAATCTCCACAAGGGTTTTGTCATCGAGAGGTCTATCCAATCTGTCAACTAAATCGATCACGGAATCATAAAAGCTGTCGAAGGATTCGTTGGCTTTCTGTTTCCGATCAGGAATAAGTTCCCTATAATCGAGGTCAGTCCTTGAGTCCCTATACTGTTCTCTCAAGGCCCTACAGAGATTAGACCATTGAACCTCACGAACAGTACGGTGAAATCGCCAATACCAATCGCTGGCCTTTCCTTCGAATAGAGAACTGGCGCTTCGACACAAAATCTCGAAATCGCCGTTTAAAGTCTGTTTCGTCAGGGCTTCGACACGATATATAAAACGGTCCACAGGCAAACTGGTCGAATTGCCACTGAACTTAATCCTCCAATTCGCAATGATCTGACTGACTTTGTCAGGACGACACCCTAAATCGGAATTTGAACCTGGAAAACTAGTATTTGACCTATTGACGGAATTCCCCTGATTATTTCTTCCTCTGGAGTCATTGTTACCCTGATTGCCATCTGAGGGAGGTATCCCTAGCAATTCTTCCAGAGCTCTTCTCTCAATATCATGTACATCGGACATAACAGGATTATTTCTGTTCAGAGTAGGCGAAGAGGCATTGGCCGCTTGTGACGGGTTATTAATAATCAGACGAGCTATGCTAGCCTCTACACTCCTCTCAACTTCAGTAGCTATCCGACTTGACATTGATTCCAAAAGCTGAGATTGCTGATCATTAACAGCTGAAGTGATCAAGTCTCGAATACTGTCTAATGTCAAAATAGGCTGAGACGCTGTTGTACTGGTCGAAGGATTCAAATCCGCATTCGATTCCTCAGTTCGGTTAGCGTCATAATTTCGTGCTTTCGAAGATGACCTAGTTTGCATAGAAGAAGCAGGCTTCTGCCCACCTGTCTGATTTGATTGCTTGGTGTCTTTAATAATTCGCGAACCACATACCGGACAATCCGAATGGGTTTTAATATAGTTCGTGATACATATCCTATGAAAAGGATGTTTACAAATAGTTTCCGCCAAAACGGATGGATTCTGTATAGAAGACGAACAAATCTTACAAACCAATACATCACTCACACCTGCGGCTCCAGCCACCGTAGACTCATCAAAACTTCTTTCAAGAGGCATGATAATTTAAAAATAGACAACTTGTTCAAAATTCAATAATTATCAAAATAAGGTTTAAAATATATAACAAAGGAATCAAAATATTCCACAAAAAATCGATGAAAATATCCAACAACAAGTTTGATTTATTCAGGAGAACAGAAAAGTAATATAGGATATAAACATTATGAAATCAAAAGTTTGGCAAACGTAGCAAAAAGAAAATGAAAAGGATAGACAAGAAGAAAGTATCGGACCATAGATAATGATAGAACTTTCCGATGGTAAAAAATCTCATCGATAAGATTTTAAATGTCCAATCGAAAAATAAGAATAGTAGAAAAATCCATATAGTCTTTAAGGTTCAAGTCAGACTCAGACTTCTGTCCAGGACCTGTAATCTTTCGACCTAAAAACCAAAGGAATAAACTACAAAGGGAGAAGAGGAAGATAACGCCATTCCTGGTAATATGAATTAGCACAGCTGCAGTCAACTCATAAAAATTCCGGCGAAATTCTGTTATCAAACCATGGAAAAGGAAAATATGTATAAGAGAAGCAAAATAGAAAAAGAAAATAAAAACAGGACCTGAGTGAGAAAATTCTACGATATGAAAATATCAAGATGATTTAAAATTTTAACAAACGACATTTCGAACCCACTCGGGCCCCACGTTGGGCGCCAAAAACTGTAGTGTGCATCAGTGAAATAAAGAAAATTTGATCAATATAGATGCCAGATGAACTCCTGAGACAAAGCATGCATTTTTTTTCAGCCTTATCGCTCGCCGCTGGGGTGGGATCTTGTCAGCATTCATCTGTTATTCAAGCCAACTACTAGTTAAAATTTCATTGCATGCTTATTTAAAAAAAAGGGAGACAGAATATACAGTGAAAAACGAAAAGAACTAAAAAGGATCTATAGTCCTAAGTGGAAACAGATACATGAAAGTCTATGTTCACCAAACATTGATTCAATGCCATGCTCAGATGATACTGCATGGATAGCCCTCCCTTCCAGTTTACCATCTGTAACCTCATAAGGAAACCCTCACCTTCAATAATGGTAAACCCACAATCAACTACCCTATAACCTCTCTGAACCCTTTATAAATCAAACTAGAATAACTATTTACTCCATATTAGGAAAACCATTCATTTTATTAAACCAAAAAGATTTCATTTCTTTTATAATTATAATTCATATAATTGTAATCAGCTTAACAATAGGAGAAAATATAGATGGAAAGTAACATCAAGTGATTTAAAATTTACATCTACGCCGAACATATTAAAGTAAATTCAACTAAATAACAAGAATGAGTGAAATGTGTGACAAATATTGTATCAAGAAATCGATGATCAAATTCCATTCAAATTATATTCCAAATTTCATTGAATCTAATTAATCATAGAAAATTTTTTTTTTATTACAAATTATGCGAAATTACGTCATAATAGTAATAAGTAACAATCAACGAAGAGAATAATGAAATAAATTGTTTATATTATATGCGGTGATAATAATCTGAAATTTTGTAGCTAATCGACAGATGTTAGCAAAACTGTATGCTGGGCAAAACAAACAAAACGAAATGTTCATCGGTTTGTGTGCTCCATTTATGTTCTTTCTTTTTGTTTCAAAACAGCTGTTAGGTCATTCAACTTTTACACTCTTTTTTAACAGCGCAATGTTAACGAAAACTGCTAACATGTAACCAACTTTCTCACAAATAAATCTTTGAATTGGTTACGTGATTTTTTTTTTTTTAACAATGCACCAAATATCAATAATCAAGGCTTATATAACTAATTGTATGGACATGTTACTTTGAATTGTTAATATTAATTAAAAATTGTTGCAAAAGTGCAAACAGGTTTAAAAAAATTAAAAGTTTTGTAAGCAGTGCTTTTCAAACTTTAATCTCTCATGTGAACAGTTAAAAGAAATGATTCTGTTTTAACAGCGATCATTCTGTTAACCTGAGATGTAACACTGACAGATCCATACAACTAGTACAGAGGCATATATGTGACAGGAAATAAAAAACTTAACGAGAAACAACAGGAAAATCCTTTAAATGATTTTTAAGTAAAAATTTAGTGAGGTTAAAAATGTTTTTTTCCACAAAATTTGAAAAAAAATATTTTTAAACAAAATAACAAAGTTAAATTATCTTAATAGTTCAAAGAGGGGAGTAACGGTATACTCTCAATTACTAATTATCTTGTTGTTTCTTGTTCCATTTAAATATAAATGTTTCTCACTTACTTTGTCAACAGCGGAGCTCCCTCGATGAAAGGCCTTTCGATGCGGGGGTGAAGGGTATCAGCAACCATCAAACTCCAGTCAAATGAGGAAATAATTTTATGATTCCATATACCTTTTTTTAATTACCACGATTTTCAAATATTTTGGTGCTTTGTATGATTTTTTTAATTTTTTTTAATGAATCTTTTGCGATTAACTTAATAAATTTATTATTTTTTTTTTTTTTTGTTTCATTGAACCGAGTTGTTTTCTTCTCTTCAAAGTTCTAACCACTGTTTCACTACCGTCTGTTTCAGATTATTTACCGCACACTTTGAGAGGTATTAACAATATTTTAACATAAATTTAGACATGCAAAGAGAGACTTTTATCATGCAAATTAAACTAGAAAAATATTTCTTTTTCCGAGCCACTGGTTAAAGTTTATAATTTTTTTCGTTTCAAATTGGAAACTTGTTCACTTATACCACACTTATTTATAGCCAGTCTAACACCAAATAAATATCCTTAAGACTCCGATAAATTATGATTTGGCTGATTTCCAGAGCAATCGCTATTCCGTCAACGGCACACAAGGCACTGAGAACAATAAATTTTCGCAATTCTCACTAGACTCAGCAGAATAAAGATCAGCCAAATGTGGACATGTGGAACTGGGGAAAACAAAGTGTCCTAAAGACGGGTAAAAGAGGGTAAGAGGGGAACCATTAGCACACATAGAAGAAAGATCACGCAGATTAATATGTAATCTTACCAGTGATTCATCAACCAAAAGGAACACAAACGTTTTGTGATCAATAATTCTTAATGATCCAAATGGCAATAAAGAAAAATTAACAGCAAGGGCCAGGTTTTCAGTTTTTCCAAAGGAAGATAAATATGCCAACGCTTTTGACTTGCATTAACTGTGCAAAAAGTTGTTATTAAAATCTTAAGAAAGACGAAACTTTCTTCCAACTTTCAGTATCCGTTTTTATCTAAAGCAATCACACCAGGATGATGATTATCCAAAAAGGATATAGATGTCTTTACCAAAGTCGACAAGACTGGACATCAAGTGGACGTGTGGTTAGTTACAAGGTTGGAAGAAAGTGAGCAAGATGTCTTCTTAAACCAAAATTTTTAACTTCGGAGGCAATAAAGTTATTAAAAGCCGAATACTAATACCATCCTATATTTCCAAAATCAAATATGTCTTCTTTCTATACCGATTGTTTAACCACTACAAGGAAATAAAACGCTTAGGTATAGGTTTCTGAGTGAAATAGCGATCATAAGCGAGTAGCTAGTAGCTAATTTTCAGTTTAGAAGGGGAAATTATAGCCTCAAAGTAACGAGTAAAACGATCCAATCTCGTAAAATTCTTGACGATTAGAATTTCGGTGTTCTTCATATTTGTTTTTATTTGTCTTTATTGTTGTACGTAATTTTTAAAGTACAAATAAAACAAAATTACTAACTAAATGTTTTAACAGAAGAAAAAAAAAAATAAATAAAAAAATACGGTCGAGCCGGGAGTTGAACCTGGGTTCCTAGCATGGTAAGCCGAGACACCACCTCTAGGCTACCGAATGCATTAGAGTCACAACGGTTAAACGCTAAAATGGAACTAAACCACCCTTTGCGTATGTCAATCACAATTGATGTAAGCATTAACAGATGAAGAGGAGATAATCCAAGATCTATAAATATATCATCACTGTTAATGGAACTGAGATTAATGTAAATATTAATGTTAATTAACATACTACCAATTAATAAAACCTATCCAAAGTGTCCAAACTCGTAATCTAGTGGGTGCCAAAACCAAAGAAATGTGTTCGCATATGAGTAGTAGCTACATGCGCCACTACACGAACAATGCGGGTCACGGTCGTGCCTAATATTTTCGTTAAAAAAAAATATTTTTTTTACTACAAAGGTTTCGTGCATGATCCTTCGTGTCTTCTCAAAAGAAGCCGTGTTTCGTGTCCCGCGAGCCGAAAAAATGCTTTGGTCGTGCGCTATCGCGTTTTTTTTTTTTTTGGAAGGAAAAATTGTATTGACAAATTTTAAAAAATTCAGAAAAAATAGTAATCGTCCGAATCCCACTACCACATAGGACTTAAAATTTTTGTAATTGAACGTAGTTTAATACAAAAAAATTTAAAGAAAATCGAAGGGGTCGAACATCTTTAAAAATTGATTTTAAATATTAAATCGCGAAAATAGCATCCAAGCCCACTGTGCAATTTTTTTCGCTATTTTTTATTTAATAGCTGATAAAACAACAAAACATACAAAAAAAGATTTTTTCAATTTGGACCAATTTTAAAGAAGTTATGAGTATTACATTGCATGTAGTTTTTACAGAATTTGACTTTTTCAAGGCGCGATATCTCTGGAACCGTTAGTCAAAAAAAATCTGAAAATATACTAAAATGTGTTGTTAATCAACAGCATCACCACAGCAAAAAATAAAGGAAATCAAAAACCTCAGCTTGAAAAAGTGTCCGATTTCACTCAGAAATCCCCATATATTATATTATTATTACAGAAAGTAGTAATGCCGGGCATACACTATGGGCATGCAGGACAGCAACCGATGAACCCTTGTGTAAGTGTGTGATTGAATAGTGTGTGGCATTCCTTCGATCCATATTGCAAAAATGATGAAATTTCCTCCAGAACTCGGTTTTGGGTTGAAGTTTTCCAAATGTTTAATTTCCTCACAAATAATATTTGTTGTTTTCAAAAATTATTTGTTGGTTACTTGGAAGATAAACAAAATTCATCGGATTGAAAGGGGTTCATTTACAAAATCGAAACTATTTTGATTTCAATCCTGCCAAAACTACTCCCAAATACATTGACAAAAACTTCAAAATTGACTAATACTATTACAAATGCTGTCCTGCATGCCCATAGTGTATGCCCGGAATAAGACTTGTCCACTGAAAAATTTGTATCGTTGTAATCAGAACCACAAGGACTACCTTCAATAAAATTTTTTGGAGTGAACCGATAGCTTATCTCTCAACTAGATAAAATTTGGAAAATATATTACGATGTTGAAAATTTGAACCAAATTGGTTACTCCCAAATATTTTAATCGTCATGATCTGCGAACGTACACATGTAAATTCAATGAACCCCGGGGTAAGATCGAGGAAATAATTGTGGATTTTATAAGACGGAAGAATATCACGGTCGTGTCGATGCAGGAAACCTATCCCAACAACAATTGCAGCTTACAGCGTTGTGATGGTTACAACTTACTGAGAAAGCCTCGCACCAGAAGTGAAGATTTAGCATTCCTATAGCACCAGTCTTTTCAATACATACCTATCTCGCTAGAGCCTGACTCTAATGGCCCATACATGGAATGTCAGGTGTGGAACTTCCGAAGTAGAGTTGCTTAACGTATACATTAGAGTTGTGTAGTTCCGGAACGAACTAGTTCCAAGGAACTATTCCGGACAAGGAACTATTGGAACTATATCCGGCTCTTTCATTTATATAGTTCCTTTAGTTCATATAGTTCCAGCCGTGCACATAATTCCTTTCATTTATATAATTCATTTTCTTTCTTCGATCTTTCACGTTTGGTTCCTTCATCATTCAGATGCGGCCACATTGTTAAATAAATGTAAATTACATCCTTGTTACATTGCTGCAATTTATTTATTTTTGTGTCAATTCATCCACCAAAAAATGAAAACAAAAAGAAAGAGAAAGATGCGTTAAACTACTTCATTCTCGGAACTATTTGGAATTAAGGAAATAAAAAGAACGAGGAACGAGAAAGATGCATTGAACTATAACGGTCCCGGAACTATTTGGAATGAAGGAAATAAAAAGAACATGGAACGAGAAAGATGCATTGAACTATATCGCTCTCGGAACTATTTGGAACTATGGAACTATATTAAGGAACTAGTTCCTTTTGGCAAAAGGAACTAGAAAGATCGATCCGCTCCAGGAACTATATTGCCCAACTCTAGTATACATACCGCCGATAAATAGCTGTACTCCAGGTTATAGGCCATTAATCCACTATTGGAAAGTCATAAGCGTCTGATCTTGGGTGACTTTATATTCATCATTAGTTGTGGCATTCGGAACTCGACAATTACTAGAGGGGTATAGTGCTGGCTGAGCAGATTGATAGCCCTACGTTTTGCACTGTCAATGGGAACACCCCTACCAGAATAAGTGGTGAATGTGATCGTTCGCCACATATAACCATAGTGTAACGTGGTCTGACAAAAGAAGTCACCTTGCAACCCATCGTTTCTCTTGGGACAGACCATCAGCAGACAGCTCGATATTATCACCTCTGAAAGCCCCGCGTTCGTCATTCATAGAAAAGCTGATTTGCCTAGTTATAGAGAGTTCACTAATCGCCACTTCATTGATCTGCCCTACTCTTCTGATGTTCGGTTAGCAGAGACAACACCACTATTGCAGCCGATCGCCATATACCTGCTGATCGAATACCGGAAGTGACACCAAATTTGCCAACAGAGGCGATGGGATTAGGAAATGAGCGTAATGAGCTTCGTAGTGTCACTGGAAGTTAACAGGTTGGCTTACCGACCGACCATAAGAGGAACAACAAGGCTAAATCATGTGAAGAGTGGTAACATTCGAACAGGAATAAGTGAATTGTAGGCAACGCTTAAATCACTGTCGAAGCCTGGGAAGAAGGAAGATAGGAGCTCAGTCACGCTGACTGAAGAGTTGCGAAGTTATTTTAATCGACAGGATGATATTGCTAATGCCATCGGGGACGCTTAAGCCGCCAAAGCGTTGGTCCCTGATGGAATCTCCGTGGTAAACAACTACATGAACTGGAAGATGTGTAGAAATTGAAGTTGTTTTACCTCGACCTGGCCTGTATTCCACCCACTCCAGACTGCATTGAGAGATTCCAAGATTGGTGGGGTCACATACGACATTCACGTCGTCCGAGCATGTCATAGCTACCTGTACAATGTGAGAAGTAGGAAAAAGGTACTGAAGGCTTTAGCAAGCAGCACTTGTGTGCAGATAAAGAAACCTTGTTTACTACTATAACGCGATAGGTCGGTCTATGGTAAACTAAACGGTGCCAGTGTGGTCCGCCAATATAAGTGCAACGCGATGAAAAATTATTCAAACATGTCAGAACTGCAACAGGGTACCTCCTTGTGTCGTCTGTGGACCCGTTACCGCGAAAGCCATGCTAATCACCATAGGTGGATAGGACCCCCCACCTTGGTATGTCAGGAGGGATCTTAATGATCTAGAAAGAGAGGTCCAACGTTAAAAGAGATCAGCAAGCCTGTCAGTCGTAGATGCCATATACAACTATTGTGTCAATGCGGTCCTACCTATACCAAAACCTGGATCTATGTTGACAATTTTTGGTGGAGAAGTTTTGTGACCACTGGGAACCTCAAATGTCAAATTACAGGGTGCTTGGTGAAAAAAGTAGCTAAAATTCTGAAGAGAAAGACAGAAAATCGGGAGGTACCGTTATATGGGGGCTATACCAAAACGTGGGCCGATTTAGCCCAACTTCGAAGTTGGCCAGCGTATGGAAAAAGACACTCTGGTGAAAAAATACAGCTTTCTAGCCCAATTATTGTGTGCGCTACACGCAGAAAAATATATGTTAGAGATATGTTTGGATCCAAACAAATATATGTTTGGGGCTGGTCGCAAACAAATATATGTTTGGATCCAAACATAATATGTTTGGGTCCAAATAAATATATGTTTGCAACATTTTGTAACATATCTCAATTTTAATTGTTTGGGTTCAAACATATTTTTTATGTTAGAACATTTTTTATGGGTGGAGAGAGGATTTTTGTCAAAGAGAGTAACAACAGGGCTCTCGCTTATTTTATAATAAAGAGCTGTGTGTATGGTGTAATAGAAGACTCAGAAGCGAAGACATGAGGGTAAAAAAGTTTGTTTTTGCTTTGGTGGTGTGTATGTTTTTTGTGGATTTTGGGTTTGTATTTATATTTCCTCTAAATAAATATTTGTTTGCACCCAAAGAAATATGTGTTTGCACCCAAATATATGTTATGTTTGGGAATGTTGCAAACATATATATGTTTGCTGCAAAATATGTTTTGGACGGCGTTTTTCTCCGTGTAAAGTGATTACAACAGAGGGCCAGATAGACTCAGAATTTTATCCTGATAAGGAATATATATCACAAATTATTAGTTCAATGAGTTACAAACAGAAAAACAAACTTAATATACCCTCCATACTATGGTGGAGGATATAAAAACGAACTTAAAAACATAACATATCGACACCTCCAAATAATAGTATGCTAAGTCTAAAAAGTGAGTTTTGCAGGAGAAGCTCTCAAAGTGTGGACATTTTTTTGAACTTCAGTACTATGCTAAGTCAATATTTGTTTATAACTTCTGTTCGGATTGACCGATCATTACCAAAATTTGACAGAATTTAAATTAAAGGACGCTCGACACCTCCAAATAATAGTTTGCTAATTCTGAACAGTGAGTTTTGCAGGACAAGCTTCAAAAGTTTTGAAATTTCTTTGACCTTCAGTACTATGCTAAGTAAATATTTGTTTATAACTTCTGTTCGGATTGTCCGATTATTACCAAAATTTGACAGAATTTAAGTTAAAGGACGTTAAATATAAAAATTTAAAGAACTTGAAAACATGCTAAGTCGACTTAGCATACTATTGTTTGGAGGCGTCGATATGCTGTCGCACCAACAACAAACAAATATGAATGAACTGTCATGAAACTAGGCCTGAGTTTTGGTTTTGTGTTTTCGGATAGTTGAAGGATAAACCATCTCACCTCCCGATAAAAACTTAATTTCTTAAACACCAGTCTTGTCTGGTCAGGAAAGAGTAAACCAATGGTAGATTTTATGAGCAAGTGGAAAGAGCATATGATCATTCCTCAGGCCATGACATTTAAAATTGTGCCAAATTTCGTTTTTATACCATCAGCATTTATGCTGGCTTGGCTTTCGTATTATTTTGTCCAAACTTAGTTTAAGTTCGAAGATGGGCTATATCGGTCCACTCCTTCCGGTACCTCGCCCACAAAAGTTCGAAAATGTTCGGAAAATTTGTGCGTATGATAACTCTTGAAGGGAGTAACCGATGTGGTCCACACTTTGCACATCGTGAAATGTCTACCAGGCTTAGATGAGGTTCCAATATGGACTCAATCGGTCCACTCCTTCGGGTACCACCCACACAAAATTTCGGAAAAGTTCAGATTAGGACCTGCTCTCGAATCGCTTTGATTTTTGTTGTAACAACTTGTATTCACCGCTCCCCATTCGACGGTACAAGTTTCATTCCTGAGGAAACAGCCTTAAAGCTGCAAAAAACACTATGACACCGTGTGTGGTGGTTGGAGCGCAAGATAACTCTCGAACGGATGTGCCGATTAGGTCCGAAATTTGGCCTTCTTAATACTTTGGCTTTCGTATTATTTTGTCCAAACTTAGTTTAAGCTCGAAGATCAGCCATAGCGGTCCACTCCTTCAGACCGATTTGGTCCATACTTTACACATCCTAATATATCTACCAGATGTATATTAGGTTTGAATATGGACTATATTTGTCACTCCTTTGGGAGTGGGGCAAGTCCATACTTCTTCAGAAAACTGTCCGAAAGGTGTAAAAACCCCCTATGGCACCATATGTAGTCGCTTGAGACCACTATAAGTCTCGAAATGATCAACCGATTTGGTCCAAAATTTGGCCTTCGTCAGATTTTGTCCAAACTTAGTTTCAGTTTCCTAGATGGGCAACAACTTCCGGTACTTCCCACCAATATTTAAAATGTCACTAAATGGTAAACGATATCTCTTGAACGGGGCAACCAATTTGGTCCAAACTTTGGATCTCCTAATATCGATCTTCTCCTTATGGTACCTCCCCCACAAAAGTTCAACATTTACGTCTAAGTGCTGTTTAGGGTCTGTTCGTTGTGGTCCTGTTTACAGCGAGTTTATGCTTTCCGTGGACAAGTCCATGCTTCCTGGCATACTGGTCCAAATGTTATACGATGGCCCACTGAAGTGACTAGTGGGCGATATCTATCGAAAAGATATGACTCTAAAATAAGATCCTCTTCCATAATGGACTATGTCGGCCCATTCCTTTAAGTACCTCCTCCGCAACACTTTTGAACTTTAATCCTAATCCACATTTTTGTTCGCAAGTTCAAATGTCAAAAAAGGGCCACAAAATTGTGAAAAGACATTCGATCTGTCGTAGATGAAAGTTTCACTTCACATAGGCTGAGGGTAGGTATATCGCTGTCGGCAAAGCCGACTGATACTTTTTTACGTTTTGAATAAAAACTTTCCAAATTGCAAAATCATCCTTAATTCCCAACTGAGCGCTGGTCCAGCACTATCGATGGGTGTCCCATAAAGGGGTAAAACTTATCAAAGCCATGAATAATATCCTTTTCATAACGAAAGTTATGCTGCTGGGTTCTTGCTCATCGGAATTGGAAGAAAAAACTTTGTTAAGTTAATTAAAAATGATAAACATTAAATTAAATGTCGGGTAACTTTTTCTTTGCGATTGTTAATTAAATATTCTTAAACTTTTAATGGGATCCCATGATTCACAAGAAACACCACAATGACACAAACCGACATATTTTGTAGTGTTACATTTTGTGTGATATAATATTTATGACTTTTGGCGAAATGTGTAAGCTTCTTTGCAATGAATAAACAATGAAATGGTTGAAGGAAGGCAACAGGGCTATGAAAATATTAGTTTTATTTTTCTAGAAAAAAACAAGAACTTGTCATTTCTCAAGAAAATCACTTCAATTGATATGTAAAACACAGTAAAGACAGTAACAAACGAACGAATGAATGAATGCATGGAGAGATGAATGAATGACTTAATGTTTGTGTATTTAGAAGTTGTTGAAAACAACATTTTTCGCTGAAAGTTTTCTTACAACACTTGGTGCGGAGCATTGTTGCTGGTGTTTGACAAAGTAGACATGTTTTACATGCTTCACTCTTTTTGTTACTACCAACCACCCACCCACTTCCAAGTGTTACTGAAGACAATGGGAAGTGCAACAAAACATTCCTTCTTAGATTTTCATTTGAAAGTTCTTGTTTGCCGAGGCAGGCTGCTGGGGTATTAAAGTTTGAACAAGTTGGATAAATTATTGTCGAACGAACAAACACAGATTGCAAAAAACGCAAATCTTGAAGTAGTTTATCCTCTCGACAGGAAGGAAGGATGTCACAATCTCAAGTGTGACAACAGACAATCATTACAAAGCTATTCACAACACTCGCACACAGTTCGTAGGAGTTGAGTTGTAGTTCGGCAATTGAAAAGTTTCAAATTGAAATCTTTTGATTTTGAAAGTATTTCAGAGGTTCATTGAACCTATTCAGTGACATAATTTCTTTATTGTATTTTTTAGGTATTTACAAGTATATCACATGTTGTATTTGCTATTATGAAACATAATCAGAAAAACAAGTAAAAAAGTATCAGTCGGCTTTGTCGACAGAGATATACCCTCAGCCTATGTGAATTGAAACTTTAATCAACAGACAGACCGAATGTATTTAGGGTATTCTCAGAATTTTGTGGCTCTTTTTGGATTTGCCGAAAAAAATGTGGATTAGGATTAAAGTTCAAAAATGTTGCGGAGGAGGTACTTAAAGGAATGGACCGACATAGTCCATTATGGAAGTGGAACTTATTTTGGTACTTATATCTTTTTGATAGATATCGCGCCCACTAGTAATTTCAGTGGGTCATCATATAACTTTTGTTCAGTATGCCAAGAAACATGGACTTGTCCACGGAAAACATAATATCGCTGTAAATAGGACCACAACGAACAGCTTCGGTCTACATTTCCAACGCATCTTCGAACAGACCCTGAACTACACATAGACACAAATGTTGAACTTTTGTGGGGGAGGTACCCTAAGGAGAGGACCGATATGGGTAATTTTAGAATAGGACTGTGCACACAACTACATACATATTTTGAGATTGTGTTTGTTTGAAAATACAAATATTTCCCATTGTATCCCAACGTACAATTTTGTGTCATTTTATAAAATACCAAAACCAAAAATATTTATAAAAATGTTCTGCTTCTACAGGAGAAGCCTACAATAAGCGTACATACTAAATATTTTCCATGGGATACCGTTTTGATCATTTTCTAGTTATTACACATGCAGTTTAAAACTTTTTTGTAATATTTTCTCAAATAGTATGCTGGGTTGTCTTTTGTCATAGAAAAAATGTGTATTGAAAATTGTCATTTCAAAAACAAAAGCTCTCTTTTTTAATTGTGTGAGTGAGCAAATTGACACACACCGACAGCAGAAGGGCGCCCCTTGAACAGCCCTATTTTAGAAGTTAAACTACATTTGGATAAATATTATGAGATCCAAAGTTTGGACCAAATTGGTTGCCCCGGTCAAAAGAAATCGTGCGCACAATTTTTCTAAACATTTTTGAACTTTTGTGGGAAAGGTACCTATAGGAGTGGGCCGATGTGACTTATCTTCGAACTTAAACTATGTTTGGACAAAATATTACGAAGGCCAAATTTTGGACCGAATCGGCAGATCCGTTCGAGAGTTATGTTGCGCTCCAAGCACTACACACGGTGTCATAGGGGGTTTTGGCAACTTTCAGGCTATTTTCTCAAGAAGTATGGACCTGCCCCAGATAAAGCTTGTACCGTAGTATGGGGGGCAGTGACAACAAGGTGTTACAACAAAAATCATAGCGATTCGAGAGCAGGTCCTAAACTGAACTTATCCGAAATTTTGTGTGAGAGAAGTGGACCGATTGAGTCAATATTGGAACCTCATCTACGTTCACGGTGTGCAAAATATGGACCAAATCGGTTACTCCCTTCAAGAGTTATCGTACGCACAAATTTTCCCAACATGTTCGTACGTTTGTGGGGGAGGTACCGGAAGGAGTGGACCGATATAACCCATCTTCGAACTTTTAAGTTCGTCCAAACACTCCATTATTTTTACATTTTGCCAGTATATAGCCTGAGGGTCTAATTAACAATTGAAAAGTCATGGAGTACACATTTAACTCCGAATATGTACCCTTGGTTGGGGCTAAAGTAAAAGTTTTGTAAATGGTACTAAGGTCGTATTAGATATGTTTGTATGTTTGTTTTCTGCTTAATCTGGCTCTAGGTCTATATCCAGTTCTAGGAATGTGCCTGTTTCGATGTAATGTACCCACAGATCTACTGAAGTTGGTTGAGTAGGTTTAGCAGGGCAGTTGAAAAGGTTCAGTGTGTCGCACGATCATGTGCCGCATGCTGGACAGATTTTTCGCACGGTGTCATCGATCCTTGCCCTATAGAAATTCAAACGGCCACGTATCCCGAGCTTATTTGAGCCTAAACTACTCTGGTTTGTCGGGGCAGCTGACTTGTTTTTTATAGCATACGGGACTGCATCCGTGTAAATCCTATTTAAACCTAATGGGCTTGTTCATGTAGGCTTTCTCTCTTTTAACTTTGGAACTCACTTTGTAGATCATAAGAATCTCTCCTGACACGCCAGGATGGCTCTCGCGGTAATGCTGAGCAAGCACTGAAACAAAAGCATTTCATTTTGTTGCTGTACTGCAGCATCAGGCAACCCATACCAACGCACATTGTGTTGTTTGCATTAGCATTGGAGACATAACAAGCTCAATAGGCCGAGAGTCATTCACTAAGTGGACGCATACACAAAAAAAAAAAAAAACAAAACAAACGACACACAACCTTCTTCATTGATTGCTCAGCTGAGACTAAAATATACGCATCCAAAGAGTGTGCATGCACATTTTGCCTAATGCTGATGTAATGGAAGAGTCGTTGCCTCCTCATGTATATGGTCCACTGAAGACATGAGTAGGCCCCCTGTTGCAGTTCTCAGTGCGGCATAATTCCTCAATTATATTCGCGGACGAAACTGGCGCACATATAGCTTACTACAGACCGCATTATACGTGGTCAACAAGGTTTCTTTATCAGCACCCAAATGCTGTCGGCTAGAGTCATGTTTCTACATCTCAACCTGTCGCAGATAGCTGTGGACGACATGAACATGCTGTCGAATGTGATCCCTAGAACCTTGTGGTAGTTAATGGTCGGAATTCTGCTACCATTGACCATGACATTCAAATCTTTTCTCACCACTGCCGTACATGTGGTGAACAGATTGGCCGTAGATTTAGTGGAGTATATTTGCATATTCCTCGCATGGAGAAGATGGTAAGATCAGTCAAATAGGAGTTCAGCCTTTTACCAGAGAATCAACATGACGCCACGATCTTCATCCGTATATGTTACGATCTCTTTCAATGCCGTCTATAGGGAGTGGAATGCTGGAGAGGTAGCGTTTAAATAGATCTGGAGATACCACTCCACCTTGGAGAACTCCCTGTTTTGCCCTACGGGGCTTGGACTTCTTGTTCCTGAATTTCACGCACGAATTAAATTCATAGAGGGTTTGCTACGGGCGACAAAAAGGTGATTCACCTTTCCTGACATCTTTGCCTGGCTTCAGCCTGGACCACTTGCCCTTTTTTCCGGCTTCGGGGAGGATGTGGGTGGCATTCGCAACATAATCTATTGTAAATTGTGGTAGTTTCTGCTCGGCCGGAAGGGATCTAATACGCATTACTCTTCTCCTCGACCTGTCACTCCCGAGGTGCTGGACAAACTTTCGACTGAAATAACTTGCGCAACTCTTCGAATCAGTCAGCGTAACGTCGTCAAACGTTACACAGCTGCTATATTCCTTCTTTCCAGGCTTCGAAAGTGAGAGAGATGCGGCATAGTACACTTCTATTGGCGCTGTCACTCAAAGGGTGCTCGACAAACTGTTGATTAAAATAACTTGCACACCTCTTCGATTCAATCAGCGTAACGTCGTCAAACGTTACTTAGGTCCTTTCTTCTTTCTGTCCAGGGTTTGAGATTGACTTAACCGCCCACAATTCACTTATTCCGGCTCCAATGTTGCAACTCTTCAGATGATTTAACCATTTTTCCGCTTGTGCTCACCGACCAAACTGTTAACTTTCAGTGTCAGTTCCCTGACTCTGGGGTCACTGGGGTTGGCACGACGAAGTTCATCACGCTCATTTGCTAATCCCGTCGCCTCTGCTGGGAAGTTTGGTCACATGGGGTATTCGACCAGCAGTTATATGACCAGCGGCTGCAGCAGTGATGATGTCTCGGAACGACCGAAGTGTTGGGCAGATCCTTGAAGCGGTGATTAGTGAACTCTCTGAATTTCGGCCGATTAACTTTTCCCTGATTGATGAAAGTGTGGCATTCAGAGGTGATGAAATCTGCCGGTCTGCTGATGGAGACACTTATGGTAGATGGTCGCATCCAAGAGAAAGGACGGGTTGTCATGTGACGTCGTTGTCAGACCAGGTGACACGATAGTTATGTCTGGTGAACACTTCCGTTAATCCTCATTGGCCATGCAAAACGTATAACTATCAATCTGTTCAGCAAGCTATATAGTCCTCTGGTTGTTTTCGAGGATCGGACGGTTATGACCTTCCAAAAGCGAGCGAATGTTGGGCGGTATGTTCAGCAACTCTACCTTTGCAGTTCCACGCCTGACTGCTAAACCCATACATTCCATGAACAGTAGGCCGGGGCGATTTATATGGAAGGAAAAAAATGTTAACGGTCACCTTTAGTTTCTGATTATTGGGATTGTACTGAACAAAAAAGTCTTAGACCCTATGTCTAAAGTGAAATTCCAGGTTTGTTGGGTATTTTGCCATATAACAGCTAAACCATTCAGATTTCCGATCCAACACAAAGATAAAAATTGTAGCCAAGACAATAATTAAGAACTCTCTTGTACATCTCAAATGCATTGGAATGCTCCTTCAGTTTTGGCCTGGAGAAAGTGGACTTTTTTCGGAAAATATCGATAAATGACACTGTACTACAAAATGAAACTCAAAGTCAGTGGGCGGAAAATTCCTTTTGGAGATGAAAGCCCTTGGTGAGTGTACTATGAACACAAAAGGAAATGTTTACCATAGGTCAAGTTTCTGAGATATCGTGTGATTAATGGTTTAATTTTGGCCAATTAATTTATGATAAAATAGTTCTATATCTCTGTTTAGCGTTATTATAGTTTCATTTTTAGATTGCATGCTCCAGTCAAATCGAATGGCGAATCTTTTCGTAGAACATTTCATCCTTCTAACTCATTTCCTTTCAGTTCTTTTCCTCCTTTATTTCTTAAACCGTAGCGAAAGTACTACAAGATGAGATTTTTTAACATCCAAAATCTTCTAAAAAATTTTGCTCATAATATTTAGGTACAGTTCTCATTGATGACTAATCGATATTCCCAAGTTTTCGTGGGATTGCCTTCATCTTCTTTGGTGAAGAATGGACCTGTTTGCCTCAAAAACAATTTCGTATTTTACATTCCAAAACCAATTTATAGAAACTGAGTTACAATTTTTCTTAACTTTAATGTCAATTGATTTAATTTGTACTTTTTAATCCTTTTTTACTGAGACGGTGTCGTTATCCATTTAAACATATTCAAAATTTTATCCATTATCAAATACTTTAGAGTGCATCCTTACAAAGTCTTTTTATAATGTGGATGAATGAAAGTATTATTCGCATAATAGTTAAATACCATGTTCCCCCCCGATCCCCATAAAAAGGCGGATATAAAAAGGAGTTCTTTCAATGACGACTCTAGCACGACTCCACCTACCTCAGATATCCATGCATTTGTTGTAATTTGTCGTTGCATGACGACTTTAGCGTAACTAAAACTTAATTAAGGCAATTGTTGTCGGTGGCGGTAATTTGATAGTTTTGTATATTTGTTCTGTTCTGTTTATATCCCCGCTACCACTTCGCTCCTTGCATTCTCTTGGGATCCTTTTTATGTTGTTTTCCGTTTTTTTTCCTTTTATTATGTGTAACATTTCTACAAGTGTTTCCCTTGTGCTGCCAGGACAGACAGACGTCGTGTCATTTAACACCTGAGTTATTTTAAGCCTTTAAGTTTATTAGCCATTGTTTGTTTATGTTGTCTTCCTTGTTGTTGTTGTTGTTTAAACATGGCCATAATAGTTGTTTAATAAATAAATGCTCAACATTGCCCTTAAATGTGAAATTTAATACTTTTTTTGTTATTCAGCCGGTGGCTAGGTTGTTCAATGTTCGTTCATTTAGAACTTGAAGGAAATTAACACTCGATTTGATAATTGTTTACAAATTACTTTGGGACACCCGCTAAAACAGCAGTTTGTATACTCTACGTTTCTAGGAAGTCTTTTGTATAATTTAAGGACCTTAAATAGCGGTATTACTTATCGACTAGATTTCGTAGGAAATATTTTTCAGTTAATTATCAGAAATAAATCAATATTCGATAATCAGGAGAAGTATGCGGAATAAGTAAGAAATGCAAGGAGAGGGCCTAAAGATTGCACCGTGCTCTTGAACCAACTTTAAATTGAAGGTGCTTACACCTGGGAAGTTTTTGCGAATTCTGAATAAAAAAAAATATAAAATAAAAAAATAGCCGGAGCTCTTTTTAAATAAATCGCGAATCAAGTTTTTTTAGGATTTTGACGATTTTGTTTGGAAAAAGACTAAAGAAAATGATATAGCAGTGACAATGCTCTACAAGATTGGCATTTATGATATTTTCGTAATTTCTACCATTTTTGAGATATAAAAGTTTTTGCGGATTTTCAAAGAGCAATGTCCAAAGATGAGAAAAATCCAAAAACAAGAAAAAATCACCGGAGGGATTTTTATATTTTTTTAGGTTTTCAGGATTTTGTTTGGAAACGCATAGTCCTTTCGAAAGGGAATTTAAGAAATCGTGAAAACCAAAATCGTGAAAACCTAAAGAACCCTAAAATGTGAACTTTGATCGCGATTTATTTAAAAATCCCTTCAGCGATTTTTTATTGTTTTTGGATTTTAGCTCGCTTTTGATGACTTGATGAGCATCATGGGTTGTGGCATTCAGTCCTAGGTAATGACCTGGGGGGTATAGCGCTGGCTGAGCAGATTTATTGCTCTACATTTTGGGCGGCCAAAAAGGTCGGTTATAGAATTAGCGAAAAGTGGCATAGTTTAGACCATCTCCCTATAATCATTTCCAACAGCAGACCGCCCGCTTTCATGGGAAATTGGCCTAGTTTCAGTAAATTTACCAATTATGCCCTCATCACATCTGCACAAACTGCCTTCATCACTGACATATCATTACATCTGCAACCGCTCGCTGGTCGAATACTCGAAGTGAAACCAACAGAGGCGACGGGGAGCGTGATTAGTTTTGTCGATCCTATCCTAGTGGCCTCTGCGTTTGAAAACTGACACTGGAAGTTAATAGGTGAGCACAGGCAGAAAAAGTGGTTATTAGTTAATTGTCGGCAACGGTTAAGTCACACTCGAACCCTGGAAAAAAGGAAGATAGGACCTCAGTCACGTTTGGCTACGTTACTCTGACCGATCCGAAGAAGTGTGTAAGTTATTTTATCGACAATTTGTCAAGCTGCCCGAGGGTGACAGGGCGAATTTAAGAGTACTACGTCGCATTTAGAGTTGTGCCATAGGAACTATCTCGTTCACTTCGCAGTTCCAATGACCCACATTTTTTCTTTCAACAAACTGTGTATACTTAATATCACACGTTACACATCATGATGTTACTCATGCGTTTTGGAACTAGTACAAGGAACTAGGAACTAGATTACCCAACTCTAATCGCATTAGATGGACAGAAAGGACCCGCTGCTGAAGCCAGGCAAGGATGCCCGAATATGTGTATCCTACAGGTCGATTTCGATTTTGTCATCCGTAGCAAAGACTTTTGAGACTTTAATGCTCCCCAGCGTCAGAAATAGATATACAGTTGCAGTTCATCAGCGTGGGTTCCGTAAGAAACACACCACAAAGGCTCTGCACGCCATATCCATACATATTAGTCGAGGACTCAAGCAGAAAAGGCCGTGCGATAGGACAGTGATGGTGGCGGTCGCCATATCAAAAGCCTTTGATACTGTTTGAGGACATTAAGCAGACTACACTCAGGCCAAGTTGGAAACATTGGCTAATCAGTTGTATGTGTAGACGCCAGTCGTACGTAGAATTCAAGAATTTTTCAAGGTGGGGTGATATCTTCAACACTGTTTTACCTCTACCTCGCCTGTATTCAACCCTCGATATTAGCATATTAGCCTTCCCAGATTCCATTTGTGACAGGCTGAACTCCATTTGCTCGATCTTACCAACATTTTCCGCCTGAGAAATATACAAATATCCACCACTAAATTAATCTACGGCCATTCGGTTCACACATGGACGTCGGAGGTGAGAACAGAGTTGAATGTCATGGTCGATGGTAGCAGAATTTTGACTACAAACAACCTCAAAATTCTAGGGGTCACATTTGACAGCATGTTTATGTCGTTCGCGCATGACACAGTTATCTACTACAAGCTGTGATGTAGTAACAAGATCCTCAAATCCATAGCCAGCAACACTTGGGGTGCAGATAAAAAACCTTGTTGACCACATATAATGCGATAGATCGGTCTGTGGTAAGCTATGCAGCGCCAGTATATTCCGCAAACATAAGTGCAACGTGATGGAAAAAATATTCATACCTGTCAGAACGCCGCCCTAAGAACTGCAACAGGGTGCCTCCGCATGTCATCAGCGGACCATCTATGTACGTGAAGAGTCGAAGATTCTTCTTCAACTACGGCAAAACAATGGCATGCTCTAGTTGCAGTACCGTGAGTCATCCCATACCGTCTGAGTCATAGGACTCCCCTGAGTCATAGGAGAGCCCTGATGACCAAGTATTGCAACGACATTCCTGTTTGCTAAATTAGCAGCAGAAATAAAACCTCCACCATTGGTTTTACACACAAATATTACTCATACAAATAAACTTTTTGTATACGTGAAGCTAGGTTAGTGGAAGCCCTCGGACATGACTTGTCTCTGATGTCCATGATCTAGAGAGAGTGAAGGGTCCAACGTTACAAGAAATAAAAACTAGACCAAAAAGCATATCAAGCAGCAAAACAATGGCATTAGGGGTGTAGGAGTGCACTACCTGAATATCCTTTGGTTCGTTTACAATTTTCATTTAAATGGAGATAATTCTTTTAATGGAGATAAGTCTTTGTATCGCACAATGTGGCCAAACCCAATATCCTTGCCAAAAATGCTAAAATATTTTTTTTATACCCTCAGCATTTATGCTAACGAGGGTCTATACACTTTCATACGAGCAAAGTCTGCCTCATCGAAATAATGGTTTTAGACGCCAAGTATGTTTGGACGAAACCCGTTTTAGAAAATTTGGAGTCGATTTAACAATGCCCGTCTGTCTGTCTGGAGCGCACGATAACTCTCGAACGGATTAACCGATTTATCCAAAATTTGGCTTTCGTAATATTTTGTCCAAACTTAGTTTAAGTTCGAAGATGGGTTATAGGTCCACTCCTTCCGGTATCTCCCCCACAAAAGTTCGAAAATGTTCGGAAAATTTGTGCGCACGATAACTCTTGAAGGGAGTTACCGATTTCCATACTTTGCATATCGAGAAATTTCTACCAGACTTAGATGAGGTTCCAATATGGACTCAATCGGTCCACTACTTCTGGTACCTCCCACACAAAGTGCAGTTTAGGACCTGCTATCGAATCGCTTTGATTTTTGCTGTAGCAACTTGTATTCGCTGACCCCATTACAAGAGTACAAGTTTTATTAAAGACAAGTCCATACTTCCTGAGAAAATTGCCTGAAAGGTGCAAACAACCCACATGGCACCGTGTGTAGTGGTTGGGGCGCAAGATAACTCTCGAACGGATCTGCCGATTCGGTCCAAAAATTGGCCTTCGTAATATTTTGTCCAAACTTGATTTAAGTTCGATGATAAGCTATATCGGTCTGTCTGTCTGCCTGTCTGAAGCGCACGATAACTCTCGAACGAATCAACTGATTATGTCCAAAATTTTGCTTTTGTAATATTTTGTCCAAACTTAGTTTAAGTTCGAAGATGGGTTTTATCGGTCCAATCCTTCCAGTACCTCCCCCAAAAAAGTTCAGAAATGTTCGGAAAAATTGTGCGCACGATAACTCTTGAATGGAGTGGCCGATTTGGTCCTTCTTTTACACATCCTAATATGTCAACCAGGTACAGATCAGGTTTTAATATGAACTATATTTGTCCACTCTTTCGGGTACCTCCCACACAAAATTACGGATAAGTTCACTTTAAGGATCACTTTGATTTCTGTTGAATTATTTAAAAATGTCACTAAAATGGTATGCCCGATATATTTTGAACGGGGCAACCAATTTGGTCCAAACTTTTGATCTCCTAATATGTTGTCCACCTTTAGATTAACTTCTAAAATCGTCCCTATCGGTCCTCTCCTTAGGGTACCTTCCCCACAAAAGTTCAACATTTATGTCTAAGTGCAGTTTATGGTCTGTTCGAAGATCCTTGGGAAATGTATACCGATGCTGTTCGTTGTGGTTCTGTTTACAGCCATATTATGTATTCCGTGGACAAGTCCATGCTTCCTGGCATACTGGTCCAAAAGTTATACAATGACCCACTAAAATGACGAGTGACCCCCAAAATAAAATCAACGTCCATAATGGACTATGTCGGTCCATTCTATTAAGTACCTCCTCCACAAAACTTTTGAACTATAATCCTAATGAAACACAACATTTTCTACGATCAAAAAAATTTGGTTGAAAATTTACATTTTGGGATCTTAGTGGGGGAGGAGCATCCTGCAAAAAAATTTAATATAGGTCCACGTTTTCATATAGACACTATATAACGGTACCGTCGCTTTGAAGTAACAAATTTAAAAATATATGATTTTTGTAATCCTGTAAAATAAAAGATCTCCACTGGATAAACATCACCTAAAAATTTCATAGCTCTATCTTCATCCGTTTAGAAGATATAGATTTTTGATATAAAAAACCCATTTTGTACGCACTGTGCATCGGGTTGAAGGCTGAAATTTTATCGAATAATTTATGAAAACCTATATTCGCACGATAAATATTATCATGAAATTGGAAGAAAACGATACATTTAAACAGATTTCAAGAATAAAAGATTTGGGATTGCTTTCTTTCTTTACGTCACAGCCTGAGGGGCAAAGCCGACTTTTTAGTTAATTTCATTAGCGTGCTTGTAAAATATTGGACTTGAGAGAATATTTAAAAGATTACAATTTTAAAGTCATCTTTTCACAAATTTTGTATTCGGCAAAGACATACTTTTCATTCATAAAAGTAGAAAACATTTCTAATTCACTATACAATTCACCAAAGAAAGGTTTTCTTGTTGTTTTTTTTTTTTTTTTTTTTTTTTTTGTTTTATGAATGAAAAGTTGAGAGATGGCTTTAAAATTTAAATCTCTAAAATATAAATTCGTATATTTTATGACAGCTTAAATTGGGTCAGCTTCTCGTTTCTCCAAAGAATTACTTATGAATAATAGAAGTTTTTCCAAAACTACTACAACAGTCCATCGCATAGAATGACATCACAATAAAGATAGGATAAACTCATATTTTAGGCACAAAAATAAAGCAAAAATTATTTAGAACTCCCCCGTGTGGCACGGTCGGTCACTGTTACACAAAAACAATAACAACAACTAGTCTAACAATTTCTGTTTTTCTTTGTTCCATTTTCAGGTCTTTACACCAGTGCGCATCTATTTGCTTATTGCAAAAGTTCCCACAAAGGTAATTATGTTCTTCAATGGTTGGTTGTTTGGTTGGCTGTCCTATTCATTCTGTTCTCTACAAAGAAGACTTTGGATAAGAGGTCCGTCAGTCCAAGTGTAGAGGGTGGAAGAATAATACCATTAATATAAATATAAATTTATTGCGAATACAATCTTATTATTAACACACAAAAACATTTATTTTTTTTCGTTTACACGTTTTATATGGCGTCTGCATTGCGTCAACGATTGATGATGACATCCTCCTCCCCCCTACTGACCCAAATTCACGAATGCATCAATTAGATTGAGTGCCATTTCCATTATTTGGATATCCAAGCGGTAGAAAGTAAAAAACCGACACATTTTTCAATTATCACCAATGATCGTCCGTATAATTTTGCCACAACCGGTGATGCAGGCAATTTCAGTACGGTAAGTTGAAAATGTTTCTCTTTAAATTTGTTTGTTATTAAATGATAATCTAATTGATTTCTGTTTTTCTTTCTTTCTTTCCCCGAAAACAGAGTGCAGATGTGATTTTATCAGATTTGGCATCGGCTATTAAACACATTTTTCCAACAGTTCCTTTAAAATATATTATAAGGAAGGTAAGTTCAAACAAAATGTTAATATTTTTGATACATATATCCCAGCAAACATTTGATAACCACATGAGCCAAATAATCCCTTACAAAGCAATGTAAACAAGCTACGCTCTGCATGGACAGAAACCTATAAAATGATGAATTACTTCTTTAGGTTGATTATGTTATTTCTTTAAAAACTATTTATTATACTCATTACTAAGTAATAAGTACGGTGGCACTACCAAACCGAGAGTTGGGAGTACAACGCTCACAGTGGGAAATACAAAACTACGAAAAGTTGTTAATGTACATGTATGCGTTAAAACAAGTAAAAAAGTATCAGTCGGCTTTGCCGACAGAGATATACCCTCAGCCTATGTGAATTGAAAATGTCATCTACGGACAGACCGAATGTATTAAGGGTCATTTCAGAATTGTATGACCCTTTTTGGACATTTGAACTTGCCGACAAAAATGTGGATTAGGATTAAAGTTCAAAAGTGCTGCGAAGGAAATGGACCGACATAGTCCATTTTGAAAGTCGATCTTATTTTAGAGGCATATCTTTTTGATAGATATCGTGCCCCCACTATCACGATCGTTTAACAGACCCTAAACTGTTTTAGACACAAATGTTGATCTTTTGTGCTGGAGGTACCCTAAGGAGAAGATCGATATCGCCCATTTTAGAAATTAAACTAAATTTGGACAAAATATTATAAAATCCAAAGTTTGGACCAAATTGGTTGCACCGTTCAAGAGATACCCTGCATACCATTTTAGTGACATTTTTTTAAAAATTGGGTGGAAGTACCGGAAGTTGTTGCCCATTTTCGAACTGAAACTAAGTTATAGTGCCCTCTAGCGACTACATATCGCTCATTTACTCAAAGAGTGACATAACTGACATAACATTTTCTATTTTTTCTACGACTTTTACTTTATCTTGTGTCAAATTTTCATGCTGATATCTCAAAAACTCGACGAGTTACAGCTCATTTACTACGAGTTTCGCATAATTCAACACAAAAGTTTTTTGAGTTTATGAAGCACTAAAACACTTCAAATCATGCTTGATCATGCACAGAAATTTAGCACTGATATCTGGCTATCTGGTTGCAAAATATGGTCCAAGTAGTTATTTTAGTTTTAGTGCAATAATCTTTTTAATTTGGGAAGTCAAATTTCAATCGCCAACTTAAAACGCGTTTTTCTCGAAACTTGATTTTTCGAGATGTGTCACTCTTTGAGTAAATGAGCGATATGGTGCCATAGGGTTTTTGCACCTTTTGGGCTGTTTTCTCAAGAAGTATGGACTTACCCCAAAAAAAAAACTGAACTTATCCGAAATTTTGTGTGGGAGGTACCCGAGGAAGTGGACAAATATACTTAATATTCAAACCTGGCATACATGTGGGAGACAATATATTACGAAGACCAAATTTTGGATCGAATCGGCAGATCCGTTCGATAGTAATTTTGCGCTCCAACCACTACACACGTTGTCATACTGGATTTTGCACCTTTCAGGCTATTTTCTCAGCAGTGTATACAAGTTGTTACAGCCAAAATTAAAGTGGTTTGAGAGCAAGTCCTAAAATGAACTTCTCCGAAATTTTGTGTAGAAGGTACCCGAAGGAGTGGACCGATTGAGTCCATATTGGAACCTCATCTAAGCCTGGTAGAAATTCCACGATATGCGAAGTATGGACCAAATCGGTTACTCCCTTGATGAAACTTGTACCATCGTATGGGTGGCAGTGAATACAAGTTGTTACAACAACAATCAAAGCGATTTGAGAGCAGGTCCTAAACTGAACTTTTCCGAAATTTTGTGTGGGTTGTACTATAATAAGTTGACCGATTGAGTCCATATTGGAACCACATCTAAGTCTGGTAGAAATTTCACAATGTTCAAAGTATGGACCAAATACGTTACTCCCTTGACGAAACTTGTACCGTCGTATGGGTGGCAGTGAATACAAGTTGCTACAACAAAAATTAAAGCGATTCGAGAACAGGTCGTAAACAGATCATTTTCCGAAATTTTGTGTGGGTGGTACCCGAAGAAGTTGACCGATTGAGTCCATATTGGAACCACATCTAAGTCTGGTAGAAATTTCACAATGTTCTAAGTATGGACCAAATACGTTACTCCCTTGATGAAACTTGTACCGTCGTATGGGTGGCAGTGAATACAGGTTGCTACAACAACAAAGCGATTCGATAGCAGAGAGAGAGAGAACTGAACTTTTCCAGAATGTTGTGTGGGAGGTGGACCGATTGAGTCCATGTTGGAACCTCATCTAAATCTGGTAGAACTTTGACGATGTGCAAAGTATGAACCAAATACGTTACTCCCCTCAAGAGTTATAGTGCGCACAAATTTTCCGAACATTTTTGAACTTTTATGGGGGAGGTAGCGAAAACCCATCTTCGAACTTAAACTAAGTTTGGACAAAATATTACGAAAGCCAAATTTTGGACCGAATCGGTTGATCCGTTCGGACGGACATGGCTAAATAAACTCCAAATTGTCTGAAATGGATTTCGTCCAAACATACTTGGGGTCTAAAACCATTATTTCGATGAGGCACATTTTGCCGGTATGAAAGTGTAATACCCTGAGTGTATAAAAAGTTATAAAAAACATCAAAACTGTATTAACATTTTTTTTGCTGAGTATCCTATCTAAAAATTCGTCATATGTGCCATTTTACTTTGCATCATTGTAAAGATGGGATTTTCTACTTTCGGGATTTTTTTCTTTTGGAAGGTTCTATTAGCGGATATTGCGATATCTTCCTTGTTTGCTTTTGATATACCCCTTATAGAAGCGGCGATATTCGCTTTGAAAAAAGACATTGACGTTTCTCCAAATAAATTTTAAGTCCATTCCGACCCCTGAATAGTATCCAACTCCACATAGTGGTGTAGCGTGCATTGGTCATATTTACTGACTACTCTTAACCCGTAAATTTCAAAAGTTCGTTATTGCATGTTGAGTGTTCTAATATTTTCAATTTCATTGATGCCTTCATGCTTTGCCTTTTCATTTTTAGTTTTTTAGTTCTTTATTCATTAGAAGACTCACGCAAAACGATATGTTTACGTAACGTTCCTAACACTAACCTTACTGAAGATGCTGTGGAAATAAGGCGAATTTACTCCAATAATTTTAAGCAGATCCTTAGCCATTCAGGAATAATAGGGGTTACTATATAAAACAATGAAACTACCATCATGGGTACAACAAATAAAAAGGATATGTTTTTCTTGGTGAAGAACAACATACCCACAAAGTTCTAGTAACAATTCTTTCCTCCCACTCTACGTTCAAACAACTTCAATATATTTAAAGTAGAAACTTTTTATTTGACTACAAGAAAGTCAACTTTTATCCCATATGATGTTATTACTCGTACATGTATAATAAATGAATGTGCATAAATTTCACTGTAGCTAAACACTTACATAAATACATACATATACACACATGTCTACGCTTTATGCATTTTTTATAACCCGTCTTTCCTCAAAGAAATTGTCGTTATTTTTTTTAGGAACAACAACTCCCCTGAGCTTACAATGACTTTATTTTATTAAAATATTTAATTTTGTAAAAAGGCTTTGGTTACTTTTACAAAAAGAAAAAGAATGAATAAAAATATTAAAACGATTTAATGATAAATTTGCAAAAGTAGCAGACAGAGGAAGTGGAGGTAACAAAAATTATCAACAGGTAGCTTTTTGTCGGCAATGGGTGAATTAAAGAAACCTATCAACTCTTTAACAATTTTTGATCCACAAAATTGTCTTCAAAATTCAACTTTGAAGAGTTTTAGAATAAAGGAGATCACATGTTAACATACTTTAATAGTGCATAAATTGTGGCCATAAATCATTCAAATATTACCACATTCTCAATTTTCGTTTCTTCTTTGCAAAATATTTGTCGTCATTTATCTTTCACTGGTTGTCGTTGAATTCTTATTAAAGTTTATTCTGTTCCTGGTCGTGGGTGGTAGACAATTAACCTCTGACATTTCCTTTTATCTATTCATAATTAATTTTCTTTGATACGGTTCTGTATTGAAATGTGCCAATGCAACATAACATAAGTCTGACAGCAGTGTGGAATTAAATAGCAATGGGTGACTTCATAAACGCAACATTTACATCTAAAAATGTTTGACAAATTAAACGGCGCGCCGTGGGGGATTTACGAAGTCAGCCAATGTATTGTTTTAAATTAAAGTAATATTTGTTTGAATTTGTTCCTATCGAAATTTTGGGTTGCTGACTGAAATTAATTTTATTTTTGCCTTTTTAAGGCTTAGGTCATTTTATAGTGACATTTCAATTAATTATCTTTCGAGTTGAGCCGTTATGACTTAAGAGGTGCATTGAAAAGTTAGCAGTCCACCGAAGTCTCACACATTCAACCATTATGCTCGTTTCACGGGTGTTTAATTCCGATCCACAGGCATTTTAGAATGTTATTTAAGTAAAAATAAAACTAAAATAAGTAAAAAAGTATCAGACGGCTTTTCCTACAGAGATATACCCTCAGCATGTGTGGATTGAAATACTTCTTTCCCCAAAAAAAAACTTATGTATTTAGGGGGGTTTTCAAAATTTTGGGCGTATTAACCGACAAAAGTATGGATAGGATTAAAGCTCAAAAATTTGCGGGGATAACGATACATAGGGCTTTTTTATCACACTAGCCTACAAAAAATAATATCGCTGTAAACAGGGCCACTAGGAAAACCTTCGGTAAAAATGTCCAAAGGATCCTCGAACAGACCCTAAACCACACAGAAATGTTTGAGCATTTGTGTGGCTGGTACCACAAGTATTGGACAGATAGGGCCCAAATTTGAACATAAACTATGTTTCGACAATATTTGGAGATCCAAAGTTTGGACCAAATCGGTTGCTACGTCTATGAGAAATCGCGCGTACCATTTTAGCGAATATTTTCGAACTTTTGTGGGGGAGGTACCGGAAGGAGTGGACCTATAAGCGCCACCTTCGAATTTCATCTAATATTCGAAGAAATAATATAATATCCAAAGTTTGGACGAACGCAGTATTCGGTTCTAGCTCTCCAGCCACTGCATATGGTGTCATAGGGGTTTTTTACAACTTTCGGGCTGCTTTCTCAAGAAGTATGGACTTGCCACTGAAAAAATTTTTACTGTCGTTGTTGAGGCATCGAATGCAAGTTGCTTCAACAAAAATCAAAGTGATTCGAGAGCAGGTCTTAAAGTTAATTTATCCAAAATTTTGTGTGCGAGGTACCCGAAGGAGTGGACAAATATAGCCCATATTCAAACCTGATCTATATCTGGTAGATATATTAGGATGTGTAAAGTATGGACCAAAGCGGTCACTCCCATCAAGTGTTACCGTGCGCACAATTTTACCGAACATTTTTGAGCTTTTGTGGGGGAGGTACCTAAAGGAGTGGAACGATATGATTTATTTTCGAACTTAAACTAAGTTTGCACAAAATATTACGAAGGCCACATTTTGGACCGAATCGGCAGATCCGTTCGAGAGTTGTGTTGCGCTCCAACCACTACAGACGGTGTAAAGGGGTTTTTTGTATTTTCTCAGGAAGTATGTACTTGCCCCTGATAAAACTTATAGCGTCGTATGGGGGGCAGTGAATACAAGTTGCTACAACGCGATTCGAGGGCAGGTCCTAAACTGAATTTTTCCGACATTTTGTGTGGGAGGTACCCGAAGGAGTGGGCCGATTGAGTCCATATTGAAATCGGTTACTTCCTTTAAGATTTATCGTTCGCACAAATTTTCCGAACATTTCCGAACTTTTGTGGAGGAGGTACCGGAAGGAGTGGACCGATATATAACCCATCTTTGAAATTAAACTAAGTTTGGACAACATACTCGTATTACGAAAGCCAAATTTTGGACCGAATCGGTTGATCCGTTCGAGAGTTATCGTGCGCTCCAGCCAGACAGACAGATGGACGGACATGGCTAAATCAACTCCAAATTGTCTGAAATGGATTTCGTTCAAACATTCTTGGGGTCTAAAACCATTATTTCGATAAGGCACATTTTGCCCGTATGAATGTGTATATGAGGAAAAGTCAAATTTTTTTTAGTTTCCATGAAGCCAAGGTTTGCACTATTATAATACGCGAACTATTGTAGTTTACCAGTAACTATGACTATTGCTGGATTAATTTAGATGTTTTTGTACAAAGCTCAAAAATTTAGCAAAAAAATTTAATTTACGTGGTAGTTACGACCGCGTAAAGGAAAAAACATAGGTAAAAACACGTTGAAGCTAAACAGGTTTTTTACATTGCTATTCGATTTCTGATTAAACCATTCAAATGACGGACATCTGTCCAAAGTAAAAGTAGGAGAATACAAAATGAAGATTACACTTCTAATGTATCACTTTCCAAAATTTCCACTGCATCCACCTTTTATGGATGCTGACATTTTGAAGCCGGATTTCAGGTGTTTTTTTGTAGTTTTTATGTAACTGGGACGCGCATTCGGATATTCCGAAAAACCAATTATAGGATTAAAGAACTCGCGATTTCGCATAATCTGGGGCCTAATTCTCGCATTCGTTATCGAGCGAGTTTTTGTTCGAAGAAAAATTCCGATCCGTAGATACTAATTGGATGACACGATGCAAATGGAATTATTCAAAAATTTATTGTTAGAATTTAATCGATAACTGAACCGCCGAATCATATGTTTTCATCTGAAAAAGTAAACAAACCCATTTTTGTCGCTTTGTTAAGAGTTAAAATACAAAGTAAAATGGATACGACTTTATTTGTATTATCTTCTTCGGAAGATGAATGTTTGGTTTACATTCGGCTTCGTTTCGTGATTTCAAAGGATTTTCGTGATTTCGCGCGGAATCAAGCAAAATTTATCATGATTTCGCATACAAAAATGAAATCATCTCATTTCGTGATTTCAGCGAAATCAACATCGAAATCACAGTACACATGATATACAACCTTGCTTTTGCCTAAAAAAGTACCAAAAGTTGCAACACTTTTCACGTATGACAATAAACAAGGTAGATGTGCGAATTGCTGCAACAAAAAATGTCAAAATGTGTAAACAATGTGAAAAAATATTAAATTACTTTGTTACAATGCTATTTTTCATTGTGTTCCCGTACTTTTTTAATGGTAATTTTAGAAAATAGGGCGAATTGTCAAAAATTGCTTCCCCATACAAATTTCCTAAAAAATGCGGGAACGGAAAAATGACGGAAATTGCAAAAACTCCAGCAGAAATGTCAAAATTAACGTATCAGTTATAATATTAGGTACCAATGAACATATGAACATGCTTGCTGCTGGTTTCTACTAGGCCAAAATTTTATGGCAGAAAACAGGAGAAGAGGGTGTTATTCGTCGCTATTTTTGTTTAAAGAGAATTGCAAGTCTTGCTAGATTTCGGTGTACGGGAACGCATTTTTAGCACTAAACGGAAAAACTACTGCAAGTACTAATATTTCAGGTTCTGAGCACAACTTTTATCTATCAGAATTATTATGATGTCTCAACGATAAAATCATTATTTTTTTTTTTATTTTTTGGTACTATACACAATTAATACGATGTATAGATAATTTTACGATAAATTTCGAAATAAAGTTTTGATGTTTAATTCAATTTACAACAACTTGTTCCATGTTCCAAAACTTTGTACTGAGGAAAGTCCTTCTACAGCCACTGTCAAACCTGCTGCTTCTAGGATCTGCTCTTCTGATTGGGTGAGGACTTTTTCCTCGTAAGGGCCTCCACCTGTCTGATTTTTTGAGGCCTTGTTAAAGGAAAGCTTCTTCTTCACGTGATGTTTTTGGTCAGCATAAACCTAAATGTTGAAGAGAAAGGTGTCAAACTTAATTTTCTATAAAACATTTTAAAAAATACCTTTCGCCACAGGCTGGCGGTCTTTACTGGCGGCCCTGCTCCATTTAGCTTGATTGATAATTGCTCCCATAAACGATTTGATGATGCTCTGCCTTCTGGACAATTAGATATTCTTCCTTTTGCAAGTCCCGGGTGGTCAGACATAAAATCGGCCATAATTGCCTTTTGTTTGAAGTTAATTTTGTTGGAATTAGTGCTCCTATGAAATAGAATGTTGAAATATGTCCATTTTATTGGTTTAATTACATTTATTAATACTTACATTTCGTTTATGTTTTGTTTTGCTTGTTTTTTTTTCTATTCGACAGCTAAATTGTGGCGGGCAAAAACTCGATTGGTTTTATTCGACATATCGATAAATTTTATTCGATGACGGATACGGGAATCCAAAAAATGAAAATTTGTATCGAATCAACTCGATATCGAGTATGAGAATTAGGCCCCTGATATGTATATTGAGTATGTAGCTCACACAGCAGCAGAGTAATCTACTGCCAAAGGCCAAAATTTAGTGCGATATTTGTTCTAAAAAACCTATTTTTGGGTACAGTATTTACAATATCCTTTTGAGTGTGCTGGTACCCCGCGATATTTTAGTTTTTCGACGATCCGGATTATATATGGTAACATGGGGCGGCTTCGCCACTGGGGCGCCTTCGCCAGCACCGATTTTCTTGATAATTATAACTGCTACAGAAATGCCGTTAAAAGGAAAATTGTGAGTTTAACGAAGATCTTTCATATCCCAAAAATTGGCATTTCTATCAAATATATGATTGTCGATGCACGCGGTTTCATGTTTTTTGGGGTATTGAGAAAAATATTTATGGTAGGTATATTTTGTGATATCTTGTATACCTTTAGTGATATCAAAATTATATTTTATACCGTTAATAGACAACTACTGAAGAATATAAATCTAAATAATTTGCATGATAAAAGTAATTATAAATGTCAATATATTCATATTATGAACTATGTAGGGGGTGGGGCGGCTACGCCATGATAGGGGTGTTGTGGGTTAATGTGAAAAATATGTCAGGTTTAACTTAAATTGTTTATGCTATTGATATACCACGCTATAATGTGAAGTTGAAATCAAATATTGTGCTAAACCTATCTAATTTGGAAAAAATTTCATTTTTATGCCTAAATTCAAGGTACCTACTTCAATTAACGGCTAGAATATGTTTCTTTTTGTAAACTTTAGAATCATTTTTGATTATTAAATAGAAAACATGTTCCTTTTATGCATTATGTTGATATTTGGGAAGGAAGTATGGTAAATGCCAGTTTAAGAGTCCGTTGATATATATCCAATGTCGATGGCGAAGCTACCCCATGGGTGGGGAGGCTTCGCCACTTTTTAGACATTTTGTAAATTCTCAAAAATAATATTTTAAAAACAAAATTATAATTCTTTATATATCAAACTTATAGTCAAGACATGCTAATATTCTTACCAAAAATAATATTTGGAAAAACTTTAGTGATGTCGATATGAGAACATTTTGAAAAAAAACGTGGCGAAGGCGCCCCATGTTACCATAAATCACAGATCGTAAAAATCCATCTACTAGAACGGTGGAAACGGCTACTGCAAAAATTGAAAAATTTGGGAAAAATGTTTTTGAAAATATCGCTGATTAATTCGCGTTTTCTACACGCAAAAAAAATCGGCCTCTCTAACATATGTCCCAAACATATTTTGCAGCAAACATATATATGTTTGCAACAGTCCCAAACATATATATGTTTGGGTGGAAACAAATATATGTTTGGGTGCAAACATATATATGTTTGGGTGCAAAGATATTTATGTTTGGGTGCAAACAAAGATATGTTTGGGTGGAAACAATTTTATGTTTGGTTGCAAACATTTTATATGTATGTATACAAACCCAAAAGGCACAAAAAAAAACAAACACATGCACCAGTGGGCGCTTACTGAGAGCAAGGGAGCGTAAACTTCAATGTAAAACACTTTAAAATGTGTGCTCACTTGCTCTCAGTAAGAGCTCACTGGCTATCTCTATAGTATACACACAAATGTTGTGGTTTTTTATTAAAAGGCAAAAGAAGAACAAACACATAGGTACATACAAAATTCCAAAGAAATACATAACACACTTTAATAAAAGAAAAACTGATTGAAATAATTTGTAAATAGTCACAATTTTAAAAAGGAAAAATATATAGAAACGTAGTTGAACGCTTCTCCTTAGTTGTGAAATAAAACAAATTGTCCTCATAGTTGAAATCATCAGCGGGGAATCGGCATCTAGAATCAAATGATTATGTAATGTAATAAATAAATATGGATATGCCATATTTCAAATATACATAAGTATGTATGTAATTACCAATATTAAATGCTATTTCTTCCTTGTCCAATAAAATATTTCGATTCAACTTTCCGATTCAATTATAAAATGTATTGGGCACTTAATTTACTAAAAACACAATTTCTTTAAGAAAACACAAAACACTGATTTATTCACTCACTTTACCGTCTTGACTCTACAAAGGCAAGTAAAACACTGAAGAAAGAAAAAAATATAATTCATATCATTTCTTCAAAACAAGAAACACACGAGTTTGACGCATACATGCCACCAAAGCCCCCTTCCTCGCTTCTACGTCTTTTATTATACAATACACACAACTCTTTATTATAAAGCAGCATTCCACAGCCGCGAGAGCACTGTTATTACTCTCGTTGACAAACATCCTCTCTCCACCCATGAAAAAAATGTTCTAACATAAAAAGTATGCTTTACCCAAACATATCAAATTGAGATATGTTACAAAATGTTGCAAACATATATTTGTTTGGACCCAAACATATTATGTTTGGATCCAAACATATATTTGTTTGCAACCGGTCCCAAACATATATTTGTTTGGATCCAAACATATTTCTAACATAATTTTTTTTTCGTGTATGGATCGTTTTCTCTTTACTTGAAAAACCGACACATCACTCGCGTTTTCGCGGAAACAGAGGTTTACAAAGTTTAGCGGTAAATAAGCTGTATCCGATTTATCCCAAAAATTGAGTGTTAATGTACATCCACGGTTCTTGATGGATTTTATTAAAATATGTTTAGATCGATGTATTTTTTCACGGTTGATAGTGAAATCGGATGCGCATAAAAAGTGTATGCGCTTTGTGCAAATTATAAGCGTTATACCGTTTTTTTGCACACTAAACTAAACCAAAGTAAATCCTGGCAAATGTATATAAATTAAAAGAGAAGAATTCGCCGTATTGATAAACGGCATGCCTATCAAGTGATTTTGAGGATTTCGCGATTTACACGCATTTCAAAATGAACATTACCCGATACAGTTTTATTTGAAGATTATATACCATTCAAAGGAACCCAACATTTAGTAGAACGTTACCTATATCTTCCGTTAGATGTTAGCGCATACTCGAGAAGTGATTAGAATAAAAAATGTGATTTTTTGCGTGAAACTTAACTGAAATAGAAGAATAACTCCGACCTAGTTTTCTTACATTTTCTTCAACTAACTCACAAAATAAATTTGAAAAAATATTTTCTCTTACAAAAATTTTATAACTTCCCACAATATATTTTTTTTAATATTTTTTAAGATATTTTTAAAATATTTTTCCGATGCATAAACAGCTTAAATTTTATTTAAACAAGTTGCAAGCAAGCAATTTTTTGAATTCTTTCTTAATTTCCGCGAAAATTTAAAACTTTTTCACTAAAGTTATGGGACCTCAGTAAACATATAGTATGTAGGAAGCCATAAATTAACAGTGTTTCTCAATATAATGAGAAATTGTCATTGTTGTTGTTGGAACAGTGTTTATTATTGTATGTTTGTGTGTTCGTTTTTCTGCTCAATCTGGCTCTGGGTGTATCTCCAGTTCCAGAAAAGTGGCTGCTTCGGTGGAATGTAACCTCAGATCCACTGGAATTAGATGAGTAGGTTTGGCAGGGCAGTTGAAAATGTGGAGTGTGTCGTGCGTGCCCATTCCGAATACTGGCCAGATGTTTTGAAAGGCGCTACCATATCCGCCCAATAACAATTTAGGCGACTGCACTATCCCGAGCGTAGTTGAGCAAAAACTACTCTGGTTTGTAGTGGCAACTGACGCTCCTCAGCTGAGATAGATGGGGGATGTACTCCGAGGACTTTATTCACACTGCATTTTCTTATGGCCGTAGCAACTGCGTCCATGTGAATGCTATTCAGACCTGCCTGATATGCCTGTTGATCTAGGGGTTCTCTCCTCTCTAGAGCATGAATATCCTTCCTTATATGCCTGAATGTGTCAGGCCTAGCCAGTAGATGGTGATTGGGATGGCTCTCACGGTAACACCCGAGCAAGTACTGCAACGAAAGCATGTCATTGTGTTTCTGTACCCCGGAAGAATCTTTGTCCCCCCCTGTAGATGGAAGACTTGAGGAGGCACCCTGTTGCAGGTCGGCATTCATTGTGTTGCACTTACGTATATTCGTGGACCACACTAGCGCCGCTTAGCTTACCACAGACCGTTCTATCGCGTTATATGTGGTCAACAAGGTTTCTTTATCTGCACCCCAAGTGCTGCCGGCTAGGGACTTGAGGACCTTATTTCTGCATTTCAGATTGTCGCAGATAGCTGCGGCATGCGCGGACGACGTGAACGTAGTGTGGAATGTGACCCCTAGAATTTTGGGGCAGTTTGTGGTCGGAATTCTGCTACCATCGACCACGACATTCAACTCTCTTCTATACTGCACCGTCCATGTAATACCCTAGACAGACGGCAACGTTAATTTGCATTAAGATGGGCATTTAATTTTAACCTGACAGACGACAGTTTCTGCATTTACGAAACAGCTGTTTGCTGGTAAACAACTGTTTTGTTGGTGTTTGCAATGCAAATTGTGTCTCAGGGCATGAATATGTTCTTTCTTCTACATGAATATGTGCTCTCTTTTACAGCATTGCCATATTGAAATACATAAATTCAGTTTAAATTCCCTTTAATTTGTACATTAAGAATGTGGATAATTCACGAATTAATTTGAATTAAGGCAGTTAATGCAAATTAACGATGCCGTCTGTCTAGGGTATAATGAACAGAGTGGTCGTAGATTTAGTGGTGGACATCTGCATATTCCTTGCATGGAAAAAGGTGGTAAGATCGGCTAAATAGGAGTTCAGTATCTCAAAGATGTCATCAGGATAGGTACCTGACGCCAGGATCGTACAATCATTCGCATACGTTACGATGTCAATGCCGTTTGGAGGGGGCGGAATACAGGAGAGGTAGAGGTTAAACAGTTCCGGAGATATCATCCCACCTTGGGGAACTCCCTGTTTCACTCTACGGGGTTTGGACTTCTTTTTCCTTAATTTCACGCACGACTGGCATCCACACATATCGAGCCCTTCCCGCGAAAATGATGTAAGCGACATTTTTTCGATTTTCGTTTTTTTACGGAAATCTATGAAGAATATTCCAACACACCATCTCCCAAATTTTTAGAACTCAGCCATGTACCGTTACGAAATTAGAGCAAAAACAATTTTGATGTAAGCGCCATTTTTGCTTTTTGTGTACATTTGTTTGTGACAGCGAATTGTCGCTTACATCAAATTGCACATTTACATACCATGTCGTTATTCAACTATATTACAAGAAATGCGTTTTAATCTTATAATACTTCGAATAAATACTTGCTATAAAATTAGTGTGCTTTGTTTTTAAATTGTAGATAAGAATTACTCTAAAAATGATTAGTTTCAAATAATTTTTTTTGATGTAACCGCCACTTCTCAAAGTAAAAGCCTGATTGCGTGACAGCGAAAAAGATGTAAGCGACACAAACTACCGTTATATTGAAGATATTCCACAATTTTTTTATTTTTTCAGTAAGTAGGATTTAATAACAGAACTATACCAAATTTGAATAAACAATTTTGGTTATGTCAAAAGTTATTCAATAAAAACCGTCTCCTGTAAAATTAGCTTTTTGTCGCTTACACCTTTTTCGCGGGAAGGGCTCGATATAATTGATTAACCAACGTTTCAGATATGGCCGGAGGGTTGTTTACTCAATGTCCTCAAACAGCGTGGAGTGCCCGACAGTATCAAAGGTTTTTGATAAGTCAAGCGCCACCATCACCTGGTTGACTCTTCGACAAATATATGTGGAGATGGCGTGCAGCGCTGTTGTCGTGCTGCTTACGGAATACATGCTGATGATCCGCAACTAGATAGCTATTTCTGACGCTGGGGAGGACTAAGGCCTCAAGGGTCTTATCTACAAGCGACAAAAGCGAAATCGGTTTTTACGATTCACTTGCTGTCTTCCTTGCCCGGCTTCAGTAGCGGGACCACCATGCCCATTTTCCAGACTTCGGGAACAATGAGGGTGGCTAGCGACAGATTGAGAACTTTAGTGAGAAACTCCACTGCCGGTTCATCCAGCTGTTTCAGCATTACCATGGAGATGATTCCATCAGGGCCCAACGCTTTGATTTATTTAGCGTTCCTGATGGCATTCGCAACATCATCCATTGTAAACTGTGGTGGTTCATCTACGGCAGGAAGAGATCTGATGCGACGTAGTACTCTTCTCTTCGCCCTGTCACTCCCGGGATGCTCGACAAACTGTCGATTGAAATAACTTGCGCACCTCTTCGGATCAGTCAGCGTAACGTTGCCAAACGTGACTGAGGTCCTATTTTCCTTCTTTCCAGGGTTCAAGAGGGACTTAACCGTTGCCCACAATTCACTTATTCCGGTTCCAATGTTCCAACTCTTCAGACGATTTAACCACTTGTTCCGCTTATGCTCACCGACCAACCTGTTAACTTCCAGTGCCAGCTCTCGGTCTCTGGGGTTGGCACAACGAAGCTCATCATCCCGTTGCCCACTTCGGGTATTCGACCAGCAGGTATATGGCGAGCGGCTGCAGCAGTCATGATGTCTCGGAACGTCCTTTCTGTTTTCCGAACATCATAAGGGTTGAGCAGAAGATCTCTGAAGCGATGATTTGTGAACTCTCTGAATCTCGGCCAATTAGCTTAGCCATGATTGACGCAAGTGCGGCATTCAGAGGTGATGAAATCGGGCGGTCTGCTGATGGAGACAGTTATGCGGAGAAGGGAATGACCCAAGAGAAACGACGGGTTGCCAGGTGACGTCATTTGTCTGACCAGGTGGGACGATGGTTATTCTGGCGAACTGTGACACTCTCAGCTAATTCTTATATTGACCATGCAAAACGCAGAGCTAACAAACTGCAGAGGTAGAACTATACCTCTCTAATCGTTTCCGAGGACTGAATGCCACATTTCAGGATGGACATTAAATCCTCCAAGACCAGACGGTTATGACCTTCCAAAAGCTATTTATGGGCGGGATGTATACGTTCAGCAACTCTACCTCGGCAGTCCCACACTTGACTGCTACCCCATACGATCCATGTACGGGTCATTAGAGCCAGGCTCAAGCTAGAAAAAGTGTTTGGTAGTTTCCACCGTAAACTTTTAGTCGTTTGTAGTGTAGGTATCATTAATAGTTAGCCTGAATATTCCCCTGACTGGCACATCCTGTGCAAGAATATAACAACTGTGGGGGGGGGGGGGGGGGGGGGGTGGTTTTGGAACCTTCAAAAGAAGCATAGAGAATAAAATTATAACATTGTAACAAAGACCATTACAAATGTTAGTGCGAGATGTGTATGAAGAAATGACCCTAAATATTGGAACATTTCAGGGTCCAAATCTCAGGAAGTAATGGTTTTTCCTAGCAAAGTAGGAAAGTGACATTAAACTGGATTGAAGTGCAAAAGTGGTCAAAAGCGCGAAGACGTACCTGAAGAAATAGACCGACATAGTCCATCTTGAAGCTGGATCTAATTTTGAGAGACATTCTTTCGAAGGAAAATTCAAAATAATTCTCGAACAGCCCTTACTTAATCTGCACTTAAACGAAATATTTGTAAGGGGCCGGATAGAGTTGTCTGATATAGTCCATCTTCAAACTTTATTTAAGTTTGAGAGAAATATCATACGCACCAGCTATTTTAGTTGGTACCCGTAGGATTTTTAGAGCTTTCGGGCTCCATGCCGGAAATAAAGATGGGCGCGTGTCAAAAAAAAAATTTTGAACATTTTTGAACTTTTGTGGGCGAGGTAACCGACGTTTTGGACCAATTTGGTCCAACAACGAACTTGATCTATGTTTGGACAAAATATTACAAGTCCCAAATTATGGACCAAATGGGATGGATGATCCATTCGAGAGTTTTCTTGCGTACCAGCCAGACAGACAGGCGGTCAACCTCAAAGTATATTCCCGAATATTGCTCTTTTTGCATGCAATATTGTTTAATATTTGATCTCCCACAATCGCTCCCCTCTCAGAACACACAGGATTACATTCCCAGGCATTACATGTTACTACATTGCTACTCATTGACATAAAGACCCATATTAATTGTAAATGAATGATCCCGAATAAAAAGGCCACATGCTAAAGATTTCATTTTATTATTATGTTGCTATTTCGTATTCTTTTCTTCTTTGTTGATGTATTCTTAAAGCCGTATTGTTGTAAGTATACTCTTTATGCTCAATGTGAAACTAACAGGCCTCCTCCGTGTCGGTTCTTTAACCCAATTACAATAAGTTCTGAACAACAAAGGCTAATTGAAGAGTTTAATACAATGTCGGATTGAAATTGGCAACCAGTGACCAATGAATGAGTGTTCGTACACAAATCGAATTGTCCGACTGCATTGAATGGCTGACTAAGTAATTGTTCCATTGCTCAGTGGTTCCGATGGTATGTAATTCTTGCAGATAATCATGTGTAATACTCGTCGAAATTACACTGAAAATAATAAAAGGGAATTATTATAAATAAAAAAAAAAACATTGTTCCACAACATCCCATACGGGACAAGGGAGACTTCTCTCATATCAATGAGTGCACCCCGATTCATATTAAGCTCAATGATATGGGACCTACTGTTTATCGCCGAGTCCGAACGGCGTGTCTAAAGACACCACTTGTAGAGAAGTTTTACAAGGCTGAAATACTCAGGAAATGTCGCCAACATTACAGAGGGGTATTTTGCCACCGTTGAAAAATGTTTGATGTTGCCTGGCCGGGGAATCGAACCACCGACCTTCTGCGTGCAAGGCGGGCGTGCATACCATTGCACCACGGTGGCACCCATTATAAATAAGCATTCTTTAATATTATAAAAGGTTTTTTTTCCACCGATTTATTTCACAAGTAATATTTTGAAAAACAGTTTAATGTTTCAATAAAATATGAAATGAAAATATTTTTACTTTAAAGTTTTAACAGTGTAGCTGCAGTAATATCGATTGACCGGGCGGGCTAGTCGTTAATCAACTTTATATATGTATATTATTGTTAGAAATAAAACTTTTTGAGCTTTAGGTCAATGTGGATTTTTAATTATTTTATTTTTCCAATATTTCGCAATTGTATAAATTGCATCCTCAGGGAATATGTAAAAATTATAAAGTCAAGTAAACTTAGTTAGTGTTTAAGTTTACTTGACTTTAGAATTTTTACATATTCCCTGAGGATGCAATTTATACAATTGCAAAATATTGGAAAAATAAAATAAATAAAAATCCACATTGACCTAAAGCTCAAAAAGTTTTATTTCTAACATAAATGAAAAAGGTCGAATAAAATCAACACTTACAAATTATGTATATTATTTGTATTCTAAATAAGATTTCAATAAAAACCAAAATTCTTTTTTTTTCGAAGAATTTTTTTTCCGTTGGATATTTTCTTCAAAAAGAAAAGGGAGTCATAAAAAATCCAGTTACCAAATAATACGTTTATGTAGCACTTTTTGTTGTCAGTCGGCTTTGGCGACAGCTAAATGCCCTCAGCCTCTGAATGTACAATACAAACAATAACAAGAGTGGTGTATGTAAATGTCCTATGAACGAAAAATAACATTTTCGCAGCTGATAAAAGAAGTTTTGGAAGTTTCCACATTACATTTTTAGGCGTTTATCGGGTAGTTATCATCAACAATGGACCACTAAAAGATCCAACCGACACAGTCAACACCATATATTAGGTTTGTTTTGTAAAAGTTTTTACAAATTTTTGGGTTATCGAACATGCCTATTGCAGGAATACCACATGGTTGGGGATTTTGGAATATTGGAACCATTATCGAGAGAACTTTTTATTCTCCATATAATTATAGCGTTGTAATAAAGACCACAGATGACTACTAAAATCTTCAGTGCGAGATGTGTATGAAGAAATGACTATAAATAGTGGGATCTGTCGGGGCCATATCTCAGGAAATATTTCAGCCATGAAAAACTTCTTTACAAGTAGTTCGTGCTCGGCGATAAAAAAGTAGGAGCCAGTATGAATCGGCGTGCAGTCGTTGATATGAGAGAAGTTCCCCTTTTCCATTCGGGAATGTTGTGTTAAAATATTAGCACGATCCGAGAAATGACGCTAAACTGGACTAAAACGCAAAAACGTTGAACTTTTGCTGAGGATGGTCATATTGGCTCATTGTGGCAGGAAGCATGGACTTGCCCACGAAAGAATTATATCGTTGTAATCAGAATCACAAGGACTATATTTGATGAAAATTTCAAAATCAGGTCTTAAATTATACATAAGCGAAAATGTTGAAGTTTTTTTAGTGAGCCGCTGGAAGTCTTCGAACTTCATTTAGATTTGAGAGAAATATTAAGATGTACAAATATTGGATCAATGTCAGTCACTTCTTTCGATAGTTATCATTCCCACTAGCCATGTTAGTTAGTCACAGTATAAGTTTTTAGAACTTTTGGACGATTATGTCAGTATCGATGTAAGCAGGACTACAAGGTGTATCTTCGGTAAAAACTGCAAAACCATCGTCGAACAGTCCCTAAACTGGACTTAAGTGATAATTTTGAACTTTCGTTAGGGAAATTGTTTTTTCGATATATAACTACTTGGAAGTTGAAGTACTTTTGGAAGAAATTATACGATGTGTAAAATGTCGGCCAAATTGGCTACTGAAATCGTAGGATATCATGCTATCGGTGATTTAAGATGGTGCTGGCAGGTTTTATGGCTCATTATTATTGATTTTATTGAGGACAACGTGCAGCAAAAAAATTTCAAACGATCAGAGAGATATCTTTGTAGTGGACTTTGAAAATAATTTTGAAATGTTGCGTGGTAGGTAACCTAAGGAGTGGACTGATGTAGTCCTTTTTCGAACCTAATCTATGTTTGTAAGAACGTAATTGTGGAAAACTCAGTTACACCCTTCGAGAGTTGTGCATTTTAGCGAACAATGGTGTTGGAGGTATCCGAATGGGTTCGACGACATGACCCATCTTCGAACCAGATCTAAGTTTGGACAGATTATTACGAATAACACTGCCGGCACCACCTGAAAAATGTATGACTAATGAGGACGAAAACTTACGAATTGAAAATGGTATGCCAAACTCAAAGAGGGAATATATCGGTCCCCTTTTTTCTGTACCTCTCCCACAAAAGTTCAAACATTTAGGCTTAAGAACATGTTGAGCCCAGTTTGCGAATTAATTTTAAACTTTATTTTGGATGGTTCTCGCAATACTTATTATGTCACTGGCTGAAGGTATATCTCTGTCGGCAGGGTATATATCTGATACTTTTTTGCTTGTTTGATCTATTACAAAAATATATGCTAATAAATAAGCGTTCAGCTTATCCGAGCCGAACCATGAAATATGTTTAACCAAAATGGAATAATTAGTTTCCTTTTCTGTCCACAATTTTGGTGGAGTGAACCCCGAATTTCTAATTAGGTCAGAAAATATAGGTAAAAACTCAGTACCTAAAATTAGGTGGTACCGTTATGGATTGGGCTATAACAAAACGTGGACCTTTGACAAACATTTTTGGTGGGAAAGTTATTGACCACCCAGAATCCTAAATGACAAATTACAGCCAATTTAGGCCGAAGATTTAGATAAAAACACCAAATTACATAGTGGGGGCTATACCAAAATATGGGCCTGTATCCACAATTTCTTGACCAGTGGGAACTCTAAGTGCCAATTAACTGTTATTTTGGTAAGAAAATATAGCTTACAATTTGTACAAACATATGTATGTTCCCACAAGCATTCCCGAAAGGATAAGGGAGACTTCTCTCATGTTGAATACACCCCGATAGATATTAGCTCGATGATATGGGACCTACTTTTTATTGGCGAGTTCGAACGGCGTACCTTAAGACACCTCTTGGAGATGTTTTACATGGTTTAAAAACTCAGGAAATGTCGCCAACATTACGTTGAAAATGTGATGTTGTCTGGCCTGGGAGTCGAACCGGGGCATTCAGGGTGCAAGCCCAATGTGCATACCATTGTACCACGGTGAACTCGATAAAAACACTCGGGTGCAAAATGTTGTAGCAAAAGACGCGATCGATCGACTCAGAAGTTCACCCTGATGAAGAATGTATGAAGATTTCTGAGTGAAATCGAACACTTGTTTAAAATGAGGTTTTTGATTTCTTTTTTTTTTTTTTTTTTGCTGTGGTTATGTTATGCTTCTCTTCAGCAACTCATTTTAGTAAATTTTCATTTTTTTACTAAAGGTTCCAAAGATATCGCGCCTTGAAAAAGTCGAATTCTGTAAAAACTATATGCAAAGAAATACTCATAACTTCTTTAATATTGGTCCAAATAGATTTTTTTTTTATTTTATATCAGCTATCAAATAAAAAAATAAAAAGTTGCCCAATATCAGAGATGTATTGGATGCAATTTTTACGATTTAATATTTAAAATCATTTTTTATCAATGATTGTACTCTTCGGTTTTCTTAATTTTTTTGTATTAAAATACTATTTATTACAATAAATATAATTCCTATTTGGTAGTAGGATTCGAATAATTACTATTTTTCTTAAATTTTTAAAATTCGTCTATACAATTTTTCCTTTATACCAATGTGAAACATTTGTTATTTGACCAAAAAATTACAAAAGTAATTTTTTAACATTTGTTTTGTTGTTTTATTTAGGATATTATCTTAATCATCGTAAAACGGAGTTATTTTTCGATTTTGAAAATGGATGGGCAATAAACTAACTAAACTGATGATCAAATAAGTACAGCTCGGGAATTATAAGACTGGGTATCCGATCCAAATAATCTACCAAATATTAAAGTGATATTTTCTTCAGAAGATGATTATTTAAATACGAAAGAGGATTTGATTATTATTATCATTATTATTATTATGATTATTATTATTATTTTTGTAAAATAATATATATTGCATAGTGGTATATAGGAAAAACGTTATTGACTAATTTAAAAAAAAATAGAAAAAATAGTAATTTGTACAGAATACGACTTTTTCTGGAACTTTTAGTAAAAGAATCTGAAAATATACTATAATCTTTTGATGATGAGCAGCATCACCACAGTAAAAGGAAATCAAAACCTCATTTTGAAAAAGTATCCGATTTCACTCTGAAATCCCCATATACATTTTGGGGTCACAGATGATTATTTCGAAAAGTTGCCTCTCCTCTATTATATCGTCTGCTCCGTCGGAAAAGGTCGTAAGTCCCTCTCAATAAATTTTTCAGGAGGAAGAAAAAACATTCCAGCGCTTTCTGTATTAATGCTTTTATTATGTTGGTAAAGGCAGTATTTTTCGTTTATTTATTCCGCTTCAATACCTGTACTTTGTTTAATAAAATTCCTTCGCGTTTGGGAGATAATTGGATGTATTTGGACTTACGACCTTTTCCTTGTACAGTTTTGTATTTTTGTAGGGACTTACGACCTTTTCCTACAATTTACGGACGTTTTTAAAATAAAATATTTATACTTTACAAAACAATGTGGAAAGGGTATTATAAGTTTGTTTTGTCCAATATTCGTGTAACATCGCGAAGTATTCGTCGTAGACCCCCCTCCCTCTGCCATTTTTTCATATCTTGATGAGATAAAGCGATCTATCTATGTGTGTCCGTCTATCCATTAACAATTGTAATAAAACTCCAGGCCTCAATTTTGGACCGATCGTCACGAAATTTTGTGGAGAGGTCGGGTTCCGACCAGAAGTTACCCCATTAGATGTTGGTTATGATCGAAAGGTGTGAAATGGACCAAACCCACAATTTTTACCCGACTTTGTAGCTGTCCTGTAGATCGCAGTAATATTCCGATCGGAGCGAAATTTTAAGAATGATTTAAGGTTAAGACAAAGAATAAGCTTGCAATTTAACATGGTTTAATGGACCAAAACTTTTGTGTGAAATCTTATATATAAAAGACAATGTGTGTATGTTTGTATGTTCCGCATAGACTCAAAAACGGCTGAACCGTTTTTTTTTTTTTCAAAATTTCAGAGAATATACAAGGAACAACCAAGGTGAAAATAGGCTTTATATTTTTTGAATTTCGGAGGGGGCGGGGGCAGGCCTTTTTTTTAAAAAAAAAACTTATGAAAGTATCGGTCAGAAAATTAATTTGCGAGGCAACGGTTGTTGAATCTGACGCCTTCATATAGCTCCCATAGAACGGTACCTCCCGATTTCCGGTATTTTGAAGGTGTGGCCTCAATATTCCTTCGAAATGGCTGAAATTTGGTATTTATTCTTCGTTTCGGCTATAAAACTTTCTCCCATAAATTTGTCTATATAGGTCCACGCCTCCATATAGCCCCATAGAACGGTGCCTCCCGAATTTCGGTATTTTGAAGGTTAGCCACATTGTTTTACCGAAATTTCTGAAATTTGGTATTTAGTCTTCTTCATAAACGAAAGGAAACTAATTGAAGTAAAATTCAATACAACTCATGGTGGAGGGTATAACAAGTTCGGCCTGGCCGAATTTAACGACGTTCTTACTTGTTATTGATATTCACTTGCATATCCCAACTAATTTGCGATGCAAAAAAAATTAATTGACATAAGAAAAGGTAACATAAACTGTTTCAAGGGCCATCAACGTCGTTCGGCCAATATTTAATATAAAACATGACACGTTGTACTTACGACCTTGTATTTTTGCCTTACTACCTATTCCTTCAATTAAATTTCATGATTAATTCCGTTAATGTACATGGTTTCTTAGCTACATTGTCCTTTTTTGTCTTTCCAAGTACTTCTGCCCCAACTCACTGCATCTTTTGTTTTTGTCTGCAAACCATGTAGAATCTTCAGCATGTAATGTCTTCCTGCGTTTAGGAAGTTTATCATCAAAGCTTTCTGAATCACCGTGAAAATCTTTGTTAGCAAGAACCATGATGTCTTCTTAGTTTAATAACATTTCTATCAATTATTATTTTAGAATCATTTAATAATATAAACATTGAACTTACCCGTCCGTTAGAAGGTATTACTATATTGAATTCAGAATACAAACTAATCTCGTTATGTGAATAAATGTCCCTAGAGAAACCACAAACCAGTTGATAAAGTTAAGTAAGATATACGACAATAAAAACAGTAAAAATTTTGATTTTTTTACAAATTTTGCAATATATGAGGTATTTGAACACATACAGCATCCCAATTTGTATCAATGAAAAGGTCAGAAGTCCATCTTTCATAATCAGTTCACCTATAGGGGGAAATAGATTTCAAATTTAAATTTTCGTTGCAATATAGAAATTATCACATTTTTGTTAAAAAGTTTGGTCCACAGGCTCCGCCAAATATCATCCGATTATCATCCAAAGGTGTAGGCTAGTTCTTTACATTGTACCCCAACCATGGATGACGTTAAACATAATATCTGAATTACATTAGCTGTAGTATTCTTTTAAAGTATACATTTTCCTGTGGACTTACGACCTTTTCGTACTCAAATTTGTACGTTTTGTGGACTTACGACTTTTTCCGACAAGGGGAAAACATATAGAAAAACGCGACATGCTACCATTTTCTTTGTATCATACGACGTGTTTTGACTTGTACTATCATCCTGTAACAAAAACGCTATTTCCAAAAAAGTGGACTTACGACCTTTTCCGACGGAGCAGACGATATACATTTTGGGGTCACAGATGATTATTTCGAAAAGTTGCCTCTCCTCTATTATATATTCTAAAATTATATATACTTTGAAATAAACTTGAATATGAACACATCGCTGACATTGGTATCGCTGTCTCCCCATTGTGCACATTCATATAGTAAGATTACAAGGACTATGCCTCCAGGTTTTCCAACATAAAGCATGTAGATGGAGAACAAGATTTGTGACCTGTTACATACTTCCTCCATTCATGCTATTGTAATTTCACCTCTACTGCAATTAGGTAGAAGGATTATGTTGAGATTCTTTTCGGCATCTATACACATTCCTATCGTGTTCCCGTTTAAGAGAACACAGTATAAGTCTTGTCGCTTAGTCCACTCAACTTATTAACAAACAGAAAAAAAACAACATTTGATGAGATAAACAAACAAAAGTCAGATACTTTTGCTATCGTAGGTTAATGTCTTTTTGCGGTTGTAGACTTTTTCTTGTTTTTATTTATTTTTACGCCGTTGCTTGTAATTTATCATTCCCTACGTATCTCTTCAATGAACAATGTTCTACACTCTGTAGTATTTTTTTCATCATTGATATTAGCTTTTCCATTATTTTCCCACATTAACAAATTCAGAAATTACAAACAACGTCCATAGTGTGTCATAATGTTATGGCATACCAAATTGTAATTTTCAATTAGTTTTCTTTAAAAAAAAAAGTGTTAACAAAGTCTTTGAATAAATAATTTGCATTGTTAGTTAAGACATTAGTTTATGTTTAACCTGACAACATATTTCACATCGCTTTGACCAAAGAGAAATTTTTGCATGATGATCGCGTGACAATCCCTCATTTCACGTAAAAAGTTAATGTTTAAATATTTGAACAAATCTCAAATAAATATTATAATTTTTTGCAATACACATACTTACATGACACTATATTAAGTATGTGTGCATATTAGATAGTCCCGCGAAAATCTGGTCCTTTGTACATAACACTTTTGCTCTTGCACTGAGGAAAATAGAACACAGAAAATATGTTACCTTATGACAAATTATTTTTTCTGAATGATATACCTCAACTTTTTGCTTGGATTGGGAAAGATATAATAAAACCGAATTCTTTGCATTTTAATAAATTCAATTTCTTCACAATAGACTGAAAATTTAAAAATGAAGTGAATGCTTCATGCAAAAATATAGAAACGTCTTATAGTCATAAATTTCTATATTTGTGTATCTTTCTCTTCGAATAAATATAATTTGATTTGTGTAATTTGTTGTCTACAGTATGAGTATAACCGCAATTAGTAAGTAATTTTTTGTACCGAGAATAGCCCCTATGAATTATTCTTTGTACTTCAAATCAGACATTATAATTGATTTCTTCAGTTCATTCTCAGTGTGTCATACGGTAGAGTGTTTCTTCTCTTTGCGTTTTCAAACAAATAATGGACGCCTTAATGGATTATATTTACCAAGCCAAGGATTGGTACTTTGAAACTGTAACGGAAACCAATTCAATAGCATCTTCGCAGAATTCACAGGTATATTTAAGAGCACATAAATATAATTTACGGGGGTTGCACGATAACTATCTGGCCTAACAATGAATACGCGAATAGTTACCATCAACAACGGTTTTATTGTTTTCTTCAGTAGTCTCCAGCATCATTTATATACTTTTTCGTGCGCTCAAACCTATTGGCGAAGCACTTTTTCCACTCCGAATGAGACACCTCCAAAACATGGCTTTTGAACGCTTTTACAGCATCTTCAGGCAACAAAAATTGTTGACCACACCTTTTTTTCTTGATGTACTGGAATCAAATGAAGTCATTGGATCCTCAGCCATGGCTGTACGGCGGATGAGCCATCAATTCCACGTTTTTTTTTTTCGGTCAAACAGGCGCTGGTTTGAATCGACGTATGAAAGCGCACATTGTCATGATGCAGAATGATTTGTCTTCTCTTGTTCGTTTTTCGAATTTCTCAGGAGACTTCAGGCAAACTTAATTATAGTGTACCACTCAGAATTAACCGTCCTATATTTCTGAAGCCGTATAGTCGCCACACGGTCAGTTTCGACGAAGAAACAGGCGATCATTTGCTACGAAGTGGTGCTTCTTACCTGAACAACTTTCCTTGGATTTGGCTCGCTTACGAAGACCTAAAGATCGATTCCTGTTTTGTTTCGGGCTCCTAAACATAGATCCAAGATTCGTCTGCGACAATCTTATAAAAGTCGTTTGAAGCTCCGCGATAGTTTTTTTTACTGGATCGAACAAGAACAATCCATTTTTGCGGTCATGAATTCATGCAATATCAAATGTTAGTTGATGGAACCAAATTTAAATGAAAGGAGCTTACACCTGGGAAGTTTTTGCGGATTCTGAAACTACAATGTTCCTAGATGAGAAAAATCAAAAAACAAAAAAATATCGCTGGAACGCTTTTTAAATAAATCGCGGTCAAAGTTCACATTCTTAGGTTTTTTTAGGTTTTCACGATTTAGCTTTGAAACCGCAAGTCCTATCGAAATGGGTTTAAAAAAATCCTTATAAAACAATGTCATGACTGTAATTTCCCAACTTAAACTTATACATATATCTCAAAAATGGTACAACCTGGGGAAAAATTACGAAAGCCAATCTTGTAGAGAAATCTCACTGCAATAAGATTTTTTCTAGTCCCATTTCGATAAGATATACCGTTTTCAAGCAAATCGTGAAACCTAAGAAAAAAAACTTAAAAATGTGACCTGAGCTTCTATATCTTAAAAATTGTAAAACGTAGGAACAAATCATAACGGTCAATCCTCTAGAGAATTTTCACAGCTACAATATTTTCTCTAATCCCATTTCGATAGAACTTGTGGTTTCCAAGCAAAATCGTGAAAACCGGGGAAAAAATCCTAAAAATTTCACCTTTGATCGCGATTTATTTTAAAATCCCTCCAGTGATTTTTTCTTGTTTTTGGATTTTTCTCATCTATGAACATTGCTGTTTCAAAATCCGCAAAAAACTTCCCAGGTGTAAGCGGTTTTTATTTAAAGTTAGTTAAGGCGCACCGTAAATAACATTGTTTTATAAAGAGTCGATACAGTAAGTGCATTGTCCCAATTTGAACTTCTATATCTCAAAAATGTTAAAACCTACAAAAATATCATAAAGATCAATCTGGTAGAGAATTTTCACAGCTACAATACTTTCTCTAAACCCATATAGGACTTGTGGTTTCCGAGCAAAATCGTGAAAACCAAAAAAAAACCTTAAAAATGTCGACTTCGATCGCGATTTATTTTAAAAGCGATCAGGTGAATTTTTTATTTTTTGATGTGTAAGCTCCTTTCATTTAAAGTTAGTTCAAGAGCACCGTGTGCCACTATCTCACGGTATATAAAATGGCTATCCTGCATTATCCGTTCACGATTTTTTCAGGCACAACGGTCGAGTGTGTTCGACTCTCATGACCTTCGTTTTTTTGCGTGTGTCGGCCACGATTGAATTCATTAAACCAGTTTTTCATAGTGATATAGGATGTCCCTTTATCGGCATACAAAGATTTAATTTTATTATGGAAAGATTAGATTTAAATTCTTTTTGACAGTTATACACTTTCTCATCTTGTTCTCTTTCGAGGCCTAACCAACTGACCTAATTATACCCTCAGCCAATAGACTACCAAATATATCGTCACCTGAAATGCCCAAAGAAGTAACCCTTGAAGGGTTACGTTGAGGGTTACATCTTTGGGCATTTCAGGTGACGATATACACTTTGATACGATCAAAAATGTACCTCATCGAAATAATGGTTGTAGACCCCGATTTAGCCCTGTCCATCTGTAGTCTGATGCACCTACGTAGCCAGAGGGCGGCCTGGACATAATTTAAATGACTGCTTCAAACGACACCTACGAAGTGGATCTCTGATTTGGCCGAAACTTTGCACATTGTTGTAAAATTTCTTCCAAACTTACATCGAGTTGCAAGAGGGTGGGTCTATATTGGAAAACACCTTCGGGTACCTTTCTCACAAAAGTTCAACATTTTCGCTTACGTGCGATTTCAGGACTGGATTGCTTTGAAATATTCATCGTAGACAAATTCGTGCTACCTAAGGTAATGGTACAAAAGTTCTAACAATCCTACGGTGACCAACTAACTATCGATATGCATTGGTCCAACTATCGAACAATTCCTTCCGGGTCCAATATTTAAGCCAACTCATTCATGTTGGTGTAGATTGTGTTGACTAGACATATCAGTGTAATAATTAGGTTAACGTATGTCCAAAATAAATTACGCTGAATACTTCCAAAACTTCTTTGACACATACGAAAAAGATTTTACTTTTAAATCAGGGATCTGTCCATAATACATTTAGATCCAACAATCCTGTTATTGTCATATGCTGAAGGTATTTAGCTGAGGGCAAACTGAATGATGGAACGCTTGTGACAGTGTCAACTACTTCACCACTGAATGCTGTTCCTCTGAAGACCTAATCTTCACGACCACTGGTCAAGGTTTCGGGTGGGTCGGCTGCGAATTAGAGGCCTAGAAGTGGTTGACACTGCCACAGACCCATCACTATTTCATCTATTTGCGTTTCGGTTGTGGGAAGTGAGGGACAGTTGAGCCCAGTTGAACCGTCTCAGAGAACTTTCCTTTTGTGTTGATAGGGAGATCGCAACCTTCACAGATTGCGACGGTATCTTCGAATTAGCTTTTGAGTATCAGATGGCCTCGTCACATGCGGTTGTGTCGTAACATTCTATGCCAACACATCATTTACATAGGAGTCTCGACAGGAGTTACTCCTGCACTTCCTGTTGGAATTTCGCCGATAAGAAGTTCCCTAGTAGCAAGATGAGGATAGTTCCTTTCGAATTTCCTCACAAACCTCTTATCATTTGAAATTCCCCTTCAGTGATGCTTTTTGGATCTTTTTTTTTTTTTTTTGATATATCGACTGCAGCACGAGTATGTTGCATGGATACGTTTGTTGTCTATTTCTTCTTTTGCTTTTGCATTTTTCAAGTTGTTGTTGTAACAGTGTTTTATTATTATGTTTGTATGTTCGTTCTCCTGTTCAATCTGGCTCTGGGTCTATCTCCAGTTCCAGGAAGTTGGCTACTTCGATGGGATGTAACCACAGATCCACTGGAGTCAGATGAGTAGGCTTGGCGGGGCAGTTGAATAGGTGCTTAGTATCGTGCGGGCCCATGTCGCATATTGGGCAGATGTCTCGCACGGTGCGATCGATTCCCGCCCAATAGGAATTTAGGCGACTGCAATATTCCGAGCGTAATTGAGCCAAAACTACTCTGGTTTGTCGTGGCAGCTGACGCTCTTCAGCTGCGATAGATGGGGGATGTGCTCCGATGACTACATTCACACAATAACTGTTTATGGTCTTAGCAACTGTGTCCGTGTGAATGCTGTTCAAACCTGCCTGATATGCCTGTTGATCTAGAGGTTCTCTCCTATATTGTTGGACCGTCGTCTCTAGAGCATGAATATCCTTCTTGATATGCCTGGGTGTATCGGTGGCCAGCAGATGGTGATTGGGATGGCTCTCACGGTAACATCCGAGCAAGTACAGCAACCATAGCATCACATTATGTTGACGTACTCCTCTGTAGATTTGAGGGGGCACCCTGTTGCTGTTCTCAGGGCGGCGTTCTGACAAATTAGAATCTTTTTGAAGTCGGAGGTATCAGCGTACGATCCACAGTTTTGATGGTTGATTTTCCAACTTATCAACTTCCTCCTCAAATGCTTTCTGCCAGTGAAGCAATAGTAATGACGCAAAAAAGCCCGGTCCAGTTGTCCAGGGCCATTCATCGCCCTTTCCTATGATGTGAAATAAATTATCCAGTCTGAAGATAAAAACATAGATCACTGTTGTGTCTCCTCCGTCAGTGAAACTTTGGTGGAATTACTCATTGATGAGCTTGAGGAGAACTATGCTCCGATCATCCCCATCCGCAACTACAGTCCGTTTTTGTTACGAAGGAGGAGCTTAAGCTGCAGGCGATAATAGTGAGGCAATCGCTGTCGTTGTCCCTTTTAGTAACAGTCAGGGAGAGGTCGAAGGCTTACGAAATTCTTTTGAAACAATTTGAAGTCAATATAGCCCTGTCCGTCCGTCTGTCGGTCTGTCTAGCTAGCGGTGCGCACGATGACTCTCGAACAGATCAAACTATTTTTCTCGGACCATTTAAAGTTATTGCATCAGGTTGTCCTCTGAGCTTATATTACAATGGTACGTTTTTTCGGGAGCAAGTCCATACTTCCTTAGGACCAACTAGAATGACAGATGGCATGATTACTTACAAGTATGCGATTTGCCAGAAACAACATCAAGTTCCAATAAGGTTTATAGCGGACAAACCTTCAAGTCCGCACAATTTTTTTTTTTCCAGTGCAGTTTAAGGACTGTTTGAGAATAGTTCTGAAATTTTTACCTTATGGTCCTGTCCTGGCAAGTCCATGCTTTCAGACATAATGCTCGTAAAGCTCTAAAAAATCCTGTCCAGCCTAAATGGTTGGGGGCCACGATGATCGAAAGGAGTGAATGGCATTGGACCAACCTTTCCACTTGTCTCCTTACCACGCCAAGGACTTGGAAATTAAGCCTGTTGTTCGCTGAGGCGCCCAGGTATCAACTAGGCTCCCTTCAAATAATGTTGGTATCCAGTAGCACGTGGTGTGATCGTTTAACACCTCGGCGTTGAGAGACCTCTTTTTTATGTAGAAGATTACTTTCTGGATAACATAATGGTCCGAATATTTCTTTCGTAATTTGTTAATGGTTTTAACTTAAACCTTTCCTGAATATTTCAGTCACTTCAAATTTTTCTTCACCGAGTGCCTAAAACCGCTGTCGGACTCTGCGTTAGATATTAGTTCCCATATGATTGAGCTAATATGAATCGGGTTGCACTCATTGATTTGAGAGATGTCTCCATTGTCCCTTCTGGGGACAATTCTTATTACTTAAAGTAAAACAACAACAATTGTGCTATAAATGCTTCGCAACTGTAGATGCAGGCCAAACCTACTGATTCTTCTTTATACACAATTTTATATTAGTTTCAATGTTTTCAAATATACTCCCAAACATAACATTCAAAGCGCTTTTTTGTTTGTTTCTCTATCCAAAGTCAAACAAAAGTTTCATAGGTCAGTAACTTCTCAAGTTGCTTAGACACTTTGGGTTGGTCTCGGTCACTTGTACTTGCCACAAGCAGAAGTAATCAACAACTTTTAACATTGTGAGAGCGTTCTTATTTCTTTGTGTAATTTGGTAAGAAGAGTAACGACAAACAAGCAGGCTAATGTTATGAAGTGGCAAATGACCTAAAGTGGCTAAAAATATATTTAAGTTACGATTTTCATTGGAAAATAGAAGGATTGAGAGCTAGTAATACTTCGAACTACTAAAACCGAACACAAACTTCGTTAATTCGGAATGCCGCATACGAATTTCGTCCACAAATATGATAGATTAAATATCTTTAAATTTGACTGGGGGATTATATTTTTTGACGTCCACATTCAGTGTTTTAACCCAGATAAAGCCACTGGTCGTTTAAACGCCACAAAAAATGGTTGCAAAAATTGACGTAAAACTCTGGTTTTTTCGAATATTTTTGTGGGTTTTTTTTGCATTTTGTTATAGTATTGTCTGTTATCTGTCATTTCACGCTTATAACGCTTCATTTGACCTACCCATTTCCACGCAATAGACCTAAAATCCAAGCTATTCAAAAAAATCGACTTTTTTGTAATTTTCGACTTTTGATGAAAAATTTAAATATGCGATAAAAATTTAATCATAAATGTTAGAATCATATAGGGTCAGGGATTTGTTAGGAATATAGTAAGAGTATTTTCTCAATCAAAAACCAAGGGATTGGCATGTAAGGATACACCAATATTACCATCCAAAGTTTTTGGCACGTTTTAAAAGAAGGCCCGATTGCAGGAAAACTATACGTTTTAGAGAAAAATGTTATTTTTTAAAAAATGCTTAAAAAGTCTCAAAAATAAAATATTCATAAACAATTTTAAGTTTTCTCGCAAAAAAAAAAATCTCGGCGCTAAGTGGGTTAAAGATCTCAACTGGTAGGATCTTTGAAAAGGAGAAATGTCGATGTATTTCATTGTTACTTACTTTGCAAACAAATCATTATGCATTTTTTATTCAAACTTCAATAACATATAACCCTGTCTTTATTTCCATTTACAGATTGACATTCAACCACCAGAAAGAGAAGGTATATTTACCGAAGAATTTCGACCATCAGATCCGCGTAATATTGGACCATGCGGTGGTTTCAGTACTCAATATGCCTGCATGTGTGATTTTCATGGAGTGCCATATCGAGAGGAAGTTGCCTGGGATATTGATACCATATATTTGTCACACGATACACGAATTTTAAATTTACGTGACTTTGACCATTTAGAACCAAAGTAAGTTGTAATTATAATCGAAATTCCCAACTTGTTTTTATTAATATTGGCATCTTTCTTTACACAGAGACTTAATGGCGATTGTATCGGCTTTGGAATACAATACATTTTTTCGTGGCTTAAAAGCTTCCCATATGCGCCTATCCAATGAAACTTTGGAGCGTATATTACATGTGCTCAAGCGTTCGATGTGGCTCGAGGAGTTGCATTTAGAAGCCCTAGGTTTAAGGTATGTCAAATGGGAAATTTACATCGATTGACAACAATGATATGTTATGTTTATAAAGATTATCAATTAATAAGGGTTACTTGGAAGTCAAACGGTGGAATATTGATGGAAATATTTTGAATTTTGGATAAAAAGGGTGTAGGAATTAGTTGATTTCATTCACCCATACTCCTCCCAAATATTCCAAAAATGTTCATAAAATATTCCAATGTCTGACTTGCAACTTTGTGAAGACTTTTATCTCAATTCAATGGATTATAATAAGTAATGTGACTGAAATGTCCCGACAGATTGCTTTGTATATTCCCATTTTTAATTATAATATTAATATCCTTCCATTTCTTTATTTTGTAGATCCGATTTTCTCCACAAATTGGCTGTATCTGTGATTACAAATAATAATCCTGCAATACGTACCATCGATTTGAGTCATAATTTAATTGAGGATAAAGGTAAGTGGGGAAACTAATTCACATTATCAGCAGCCATTGTGGCATGGCCGCCCAACAAAAGCTAATGAATAACTAACTAACCTTCAAATTTTACTTTATTCACAAAGAAGTACAAAAGCTAGATATCTATCAACTGTAAATAAGTGTCCAAATTATGTCCCAGCAGAACAACATAATTCTATAAATCACCAGCCTACCCCTTTATAAAATTTTTATGTTCTTGTTATTTGCCTCAAACCACTTTTAATCCAATTTAATCCAAAATTTAACCCCACGTATGTTGTTTTCTTTTTCTGTTGTTTGTTTGTTCTGTTCCGTTTCTATTCAATCCGTATCAAATTTCAAATTTTGTAGGTGCAAGCTCATTATGTGCCCTACTTGGGAAAATTGTTCAAGGTTTGATTAACAACAATTAAACAATTGTGTGTGCGTTTGTGTTTTATTTTCGAAATCAAATGAAACATCAAATTGGAAATCATTCTATCAATCAACCAATCACTCAATCATTCTCAATGTTCAATGTTTGTTTTTCTTCTTTCATTCTAAAAATCAGTTCAAATTCAAAGTTGCATTTGTTTTGCTTTTATTTGTTGCGATTTATACTACTTCATCATGCATACAAGAACAAGAAAAACAACAACAATTCTACAATGCAATTCTATTCATACCATTTTCACTAAACAACGATTTTGTTTTATTGAAACTTTTTACATTAAACAAATTATAAAACTCCCAGCTTAATGAGCTCAAGGATAACTTTTTCAAACTCGAATAAATCAAATTAGAAAATTGTTTTTTCCACCTCTCGAAATATTAATACCAAATGGATTAGGTAAGGTTGAGAGATGTATTAATTCATCACAATACAAAAACACTACACAAAATAATTGTCAATCCCATTGCAGCGGGTTCTTTCGTACCGGAATGACCCGAAACCAAAAGGGTTTCGGCCATCAGCTGCCAACCCAGCATCCACAACAACAACAACAACAAATTAATGATCATTTCCACAACAGGCCTGCACAGCCAAGGACTTTGTTATTACCCACTTATGTAACATTAACAGGTATACTACCATAACAACAAAATCATTACGGGACTTTACCTTCTTATTTCTGAATACTACGTATGTCTGATTATCCCACGTTTTAAACCAGTACTGGCCAAAAACACACATTTGCAGATTATAACTTGCGCTAGTGTGGGTGGGAGCGTAAACAATGCATTAACCGAACGAATGTGTTAACAGTGTACTTGTGTGTAGTATTCCCGCGGGCATAGGAAAGTTGTTGTTGGTGGCCATCACTGTTTTAAACCTTGAAGAAATATTTTCGAAGTCTACAATCAGCATGTTGAATATCCAATGAAAACATGAGGCAGAGATATCACCCCATCTTGGGGAACTCCCTGATTCACTCTACGGGGCTTGGAATTCATGTTCCTGAATTCCTCATGCGATTGGCATCCGCATATATAATTAATTATCCAACGTTTCAAGATTGGCCGTCGGCGCCTGCTAGATGTCATCAAACAGTGTGAAGTGCTTAACAGTATCAAAGGCTTTTGATAGGTTGAATACCACCAAAAATGTCCAATCGCACGGCTTATCCTGGTTAAGTCCTGCTGTATTGATGCGCTGCTTACGGAATCCATGCTGATGATCGGTTACTAGATAGATAGTTCTGGCGCTGGGGATAACTAAGACCTTAAGGGTCTTTGCTACAGGCGACAAAAGCGAAATCGGCCAGTACGATTCACTTTTGCTGGCATCCTTGCCTGGCTTCAGTAGCGGGACCACCCTGCCCATTTTCCAGACTTCGGGAACAATGAGGGTGGTTAGCGGCAGGTTGAGAACTTTAGTGAGATACTCCACTTCCGACTTATCCAGCTGTTTCAGCATAACCATGGAGATTTCATCAGGGCCCAACGCTTTGGATGATTTAGCGTTCCTGATGGCATTCGCAACATCATCCATTGTAAACGGTGGTGGTTCATACTCGGCAGGAAGAGATGTGATGCTACGTAGTAATCTTCTTGCCCTGTCACTCTCGAGCTGCTCGACAATCTGGCGATTAAAATAACTTGCGCACCTCTTCGGGTCAGTCAATGTACCGCCGCCAAACATGAATGAGGTCCTATCTTCCCTCCTTCCAGGGTTCGAGAGTGTCTTAACCGTTGCCCACAATTCACTTATGTCAGCTCTCTGACAATGGTGTCACTGGAATTGGCTCGACGAAGCTCATCGCGCTCATTCAGTAATCCTGCCGCCTCTGCTGGGAAATTTGGTCTCACTTCGGAGATTCGACCAGCAGGTATGTAGAGAGCAGCTGCAGCAGTGATGATATCACTGCTACCCGTACATCAGAAGGGTTGGGTAGATCTCTGAAGCGGGGATTAGTAATTGATGAAAGTACAGCGTTCAGAGAGACAATTATGGGGACATGGGCTGACCCAAAAGAAGCGACGTATTGCCAGGCGACGTCATTTGTCACACTAAGTGAAACGATGGTTATGTCTGGCGAACTGTAACACGCTCCGCTGCTAATAAAGGCAAAAAATTCAATATAGAAACAAAGTCCATAAAGTTCTAGCTGGCACATACTGGGGCAGGGATAAAGAAAGGAATCATTGCATTGGAAGTTTGCTGTTGACTTTGCTGCTAGCCCGTTACCGAGTGTGCAGCCGCTACACTGGGGTTTTAACGTGGTTGTTGGCGGTATGCCGTCGGGCGCTGAAATTTGTGATTACTGTGTTGCATTTACCGCCGCCTACAGATGTTGGCACTTCTTGAGCCTGAGGACCAGGTTGCTGCTGCGACTGATGTTGTTGCAGGCCAGCCGATGAGGGACTCTTAGAGCCGCCGCCAGCTGTATGTCTCATAGGACTATCAGTGGATCCTGCAGACTGTGCTTAGTATTGAAATAGTCATTGATCTTTTTTATCGCCTAAAGACCCTCCGCTACCGGGTGGAAGGAGGGGAGGTGTTTTGTCACCACCATCGCCAACACTGGAAACAGGCATTTGAAGACGATCCTGTTGAGAAAAGAGGGATATACATTAGGGTTAGTCATTTTTTTTAGATTCAAAATCTGTGGAAATAGCATATAGGGCAGGCAAAAACAAGCAGAATTGCGTTTTTACTTTTTCGAAATTGTGAAAAAACGTTCCGCACAAAATGCAATTACTTTAGCTCAAAACCAACTTTTTTGTTTGATTTTTTTTGTGATTTTTAAAATTTGATATTTTTTTTTTAATTTTTTTTTATACTTTTTTTTAATAAATTTTGATAAATTTTTAATAAAATGTAATTTGATCCAAAATATGTCATTTATTTTTACATTACTTCTGTATTGTCAAACTTTTATTAGAGCAACTCGTTTAAAATTTTAAAACTGGGAAATGAAACCGAGTTGCATATTTTTAAATCGATGTAGCTTAAAAACTAAATGACAGATTTTTGATCAAATTGCATATTTGAAATCGATGCACTAAAACCAACTAAAAAAAATTTTTTCCAAGAACAACTATTGCAGAAAAAAATTTCTCAAATTTAAAAAAAAGTAAACTAAAAAAGTTTGTTTTTAGCTAAAGTAATTGCATTTTGCGCGGAAGGTTTTTTTACAATTTCGAAAAAGTAAAAACGCAATTCTTATTATTGCCTGCCCTATATGCCATTTCCACAGATTTTTGATATTCGAAAAAAATGAAAAAATGACTAACCCTAATATACATATTACCTATGAGGAGACAAGAATGTTGTCAGTGAGGGAGCACAATTTTTTGCTGTTCCGTCAGTTTCTACTTGCAAGTTATTTGTCGTGTCTTACTAACCATCATAAAGTGATCGAAGATTATCTTCCTACATACAGCTGTGTTCAAAATAATAGGAGTGCTCATTCACACCAGGGGAATGGTCGAATAAACATGGTTAAACTTACCCATTTTGGTTTATATTGTATTTGGTTAACATTGTTGACATCCCAACAGTTAATTGATCAGCAGAAATGTGGCAATCTGTTTTAAATTATTTTCTGTTTACACCAACATTATAAATCGCCTTCAAATTTGTTGTTCAAAAAAATAGGAGTGCGGAAGAAAAAGGACAATAAAAGTATTTTTAGTTGAGTTTAAGATCAAAATTGTCTATATTTTAGTTGACAGTAGTGAATCCAATAGGATTTTTGAGATTTGATGGCTGTTTGAAAACAAAAGTTCTTTGGAGGTAACCTAAAAACACTTGATTGTCCTTGCAGCGATTTTTTCCATAAATTGAGCACTTATTGGGTAACTCAATGGATTTTATAGACTGAACTTTAGTGATTAGAGTTTTTGATGCTCTGGCTGTTATCTCGAACAATATATAATGATCGGTATCCCGGAAATTCGTGAATTTCGATCCTTGAGCCAAGTTAAAGCCGGTTTGCATTACCTCTTTACGTAAGGATCGGTTAAAAAAAGCGTATCTATATGGCATTAATTTCTCGATCAAGTGATGTTTTGAGGTCCTTAGCATCTTAACTGCACGCAGAATTCATTTTATGGTTCAATTTTGAATAATTGGATGATTGGGACATATGAGACATTTTTCAAAACGCTTTGTAAAAAAGGAAACTTTAAAGACAAACTTTTGAAGTTGGCCTAAGATTATTTTTATTAGGTTTTGCATCGTATAATAAACAGTTTTCTAATGAAACTAACCTAAATGAAGTATTTTTGAGTGAAAACCGTAAGTTTATATTGAAAAATATATTACGGCGTATACCAACCATAGTGCAATCCCAGCCTACCTATCACTAAATGGTTCAAAGTACATTTCAACCGTTCACGTTTTAAACATTTTTTGAATAGAAGCGAAATTGATTGCATACACAAGGTTGGCATGCTAAGGACTTCCAAATATTATTTGGATGAGGAACAAATTCCTTACAGATACGCTTTTTTTGGCCGATCCTTACCTTAAAGGCTAATGTAAACTGTCTTAAACTTGGCTCGAGGATCAAAACACACAAATTTATGGGATACCAGTCATTATATATTGTTAAAGATAACATCCATAGCATCAAACAAATCTAATCGTTAAAGCTTTTGTCTACAAAATCCATTGGGTTGCCCAATAAGTGCTCAATTTATGGAAAAAATTTCTGCAAGGACAATCGCATGTTTTTTGGCTACCTCCAAATGACTTTTGTTTTCAAACAGCAATCAAATCTCATAAAATCTAATGGATTTACTACTGTTAACTAAAATATTGAAAATTTTGATCCTAAACTCAACTAAAACTATTTTTATCGTCCTTTTTCTTCCACACTCCTATTTTTTTGAACAAAAACTTTAAACACGATTTATAATGTTGGTGTAAACAGTAAATAATTCAAAACAGATTGCCACATTTCTGTTGATGAATTACCTGTTGGGATGTCAACAATGTTAAACAAATTCAAAATAAACCAAAATGGGTAAGTTTAACCATATTTTTTGACAATTTTCTTTTTTGGTATGGGCGCTCCTATTATTTTGAACGCAACTGTATATTCTAAGGATTTCATATGCTATTAAGAGAACATCAACGACACTATTCCATCGGACGTCAGCCGATAGTCGTTCTTCCGATGTTATAAATTCTTGAACACAAATCCTCCTTCAGTTTAAAAGAGTGAGTGGTACCAATGGCACTATTTCGGTGCCAGAATAGTAACATCCACAATTGCTATTCTTAACTTTTCTTTCATTTTCTTTCTTTTATTTCAAAATGGGAGGTAGCTACACAAATAAATAATTTTCATTTTCGTTGGTTTCCCTTGTTCCTGGTTACCTGGCTCTGTTCTTTTTGATGTTGGCAGAACTTATTATAAGAAGTTGGTTTATATCAAGTAGCAAGTACTCGATTTTCTCTAGTTAGTGACATTCTTATTCAAGTTAGACGTTCGACTAAAGCGTCATGTCGCTTTCTTTATTGCAAATAGGTTTTACTCGAAAATACTTGATGTGAATTTTCAGTTACAAGATGTGTAAAAATAGCTTCAGATTAAAAATGTTTTTCACATTTCGTACTACGAAGCAAACATTGCATCGGGTTTTTTGTCCTTTATATGTAAAAAATACCACATCAATATTTTAGACTCTGTGCAGATTTCCTACTAAATAACAAACTAAAATACAACTAAACTTGTTACCAAAATCGTGTCCTTCCGTCACGCACAAGCAGTACAAATCTCAACTTAAAATAAACAAACACACACTTTTAGGCCAATATTATATACCCAAAACCAAAATAACACTTCCGTTTCATATTTTCATTTTCAACTCACCATATATCTCATTGTTATCACAATTATTTTGCAATGCTTATTCAAGAATGTTTCCATTTCTTTTACCATTTTTGACTTCTTGGTTCCCCATTTTATTATAGAGCCTCATTTCACAACATACCCAACGAACTCACTACAAAAATTACTTTCGATTTACAGGTGCAATACATTTGGCAGGACCCATTGCTAAAGTTTCCAAAGGTCTGTGCAAATTGGCATTGGCACATTGTGGCCTTACAGCGAAGGGTGTTAATCAAATGTCACATTCACTGTCGCTCAATCAAAGCATTTCAAATTCGTTGACGCATTTAGATTTAAGTGGTAACAATCTTAAAGATGATATAACTGTAAGTAATAATGGATTCTTATTTATTTATTATTTAATTGTTTAATAATTTAATTCCTTTTGCAGAATTTACACAATTTTTTAGCACAACCAAATGTTTTAGAATATTTAGATCTCTCTTCGACTGATATAACATTAGAGAATGTAAGTATTGTTTTGTTTTATTTTATTTGTAAATTGTAAAATATATTAATGTTACCTGTGATTTGTTGTCATTTTCAGTTATTTGGTGCCCTTTTACGTGGTTGTGCAACGCATTTAGCTCATCTCAATGTCTCCCATAATTCGTTTAGCACAAAGAAAGGCAAAGAGATACCACCATCGTTTAAGCAATTCTTCACCAGTACATTAAGTTTAAAGCATTTAAATATTGCCGGTTGTAAATTGCCCATGGAAGCATTGAAGTAAGTAAAACAAGTAAAAAAGTATCAGTCGGCTTTGCCGACAGAGATATACCCTCAGCCTGTGTATATTGAAACAATTTTTTCCCAAAAAACGTATGTATTCAGGGGGTTTTAAAAATTTTGGGCGTTTGAACAGACAAAAATGTTGATTAGGATTAAAGATCAAAAGTTTTGCGGAGGAGATACTGAAAGGAATGGATCGACATTGACCGTTATGGAAGTGGATCTCCAGCCACAACATATGGTGCCACAGGGGGTTTTTACACTCTTCGGGCTGTTTGCTCAAGAAGTATGGACTTGCCCCTAAAAAAACTTTTACCATCGTAATTGAGGCAGCAATGCAAGTTGCTTCAATAAAAATCAAAGTGATTCGAAAGCAGGTCTTAAAGTGAACTTATCCGAAATTTTGAGTGGGAGGTACCGGATGGAGTGGACAAATATAGTCCATATTTGAACCTGATCTATATCTGGTAGATATATTAGGATGTGTAAAGTACAGACCAATTCGGCCACTCCCTTCAAGAGTTACCATACGAATAATTTTTCCGAACATTTTTTAACTTTTGTGGGGGAGGTACATGAAGAAGTGGACCGATATGGTTTATCTTCAAACTTAAATCATGTTTGGACAAAATATTACTAAGGCCATATTTTGAACCGAATCGGCAGACCTGTTCGAGAGTTATTTTGCCCTCCAACCTCCTCACACGGTGTCATAGGGGTTTTTTGCAACTTTCAGGCTATTTTCTCAGGAAGTATGGACTTGCCCCTGATGAAACTTATACCGTCGTATGGAGGGCAGTGAATATAATTTGCTAAAGCAAAAATCAAAGCGATTCGAGAGATGTTCCTAAACTGAACTTTTCCAAAATTTTGTGTGGGAGGTACCCGACGGAGTGGACCGATTGAGTCCATATTAAAACCTGATCTAAGTCTGGTACACGCTCCACGATGGGCAAAGTATGGACCAAATCGGTTACACCCTTCAAGAGTTATCGAGCGTACAAATTTTCCGAACATTTTCGAACTTTTGTGGGGGAGGTACCGGAAGGAGTGGACCGATATAGCTCATCTTCGAACTTAAACTAAGTTTGGACAAAATATTACGAAAGCCAAAATTTGAACCGAATCGGTTCATCCCTTCGAGAGTTATCGTGCGCTCCAGCCAGACAGACAGACAGACAGACGGACGGACATTGCTCAATCGACTCCAAATTGTCTGAAACACATTTCGTCCAAACATACTTGGGGTCTAAAACCATTATTTCGATGAGGCACATTTTGCCCGTATGAAAGTGTATATACCCTTCATAGCCTAAAGGCTGAGGGTATAAAAAAATCCCTCAAACAACTTATGTGGAGACTTAAAATATTTCAAATAATTCAGTCCGATTACATTTTTTTTGCCGATTCACACTTTTTAAAAGGATTATTCGAAGAAGTTCCCTTTTTATTGCGGAAAGCGTACCTAATAACGTTATCTTGCAAAGCCGTATGTGCTTCGAACGCCATAAAAGTCTTCTGGTACAATATTATAAACTGTCTTATACTTCATCATAAATTAAACGCCATCATAAGCATTACGTCATCTTAATAGGACACTCTTCTTATTCCACAGAAAGAAATAACAAATGAGGATAGATTAAAGCACAACAGAATTCCTCTTCCTTCCAATATTTACTATAATTCTTATTTTATTTGTTTCTTACAGAAATTTACTACTCGGTTTGGCATGCAACGAGTCAACAGCTGGGCTGTATTTAGATTTAAGTGGTAATACATTAGGTGCCCAGGGTGCACATGTTTTAGAATCATGCATACATGGTGTTCGTGTTCTACAAAGTTTAAATATAAGTGACAATAGTAAGTAGCAAAGAAACATTTCACCATAACTTTTCCATTACTTATCATCTACCCCTTTAATCCTTCATTGCAGATTTGGATGTCGAATTAGCTCCTGTTTTAACTTCTATTTCTAAGAATCCTTCGATACGCACATTGAATATGTGCCGTAGTTTAACTGGCATGAAATTGAAACATATTCCTACGGTAATGGAAGCTCTGGTCAATTTAATACAAAAAGATGATTTTCCATTGGCTGAATTGACTTTATCGGAAAATAAATTAAAAGTGGATATACACGATTTTATAAATGCTTTGGGCAGTAATCAAAGTTTACAAAAATTGGGTAAGCATTAGCGATGTGATGATTATAAGTTCAAATAATTAATAACATTATCTTCCCCAGATATATCGGGAAATTATATGGGTGATGTTGGTGCCCGCTTGCTGGCCAAAGCTTTACAAATCAACAATAAATTACGCACCATATACTTGGACAAGAACAATATAACCCTACAGGGTTATGCTGATATTGTCTATGCCTTGGAAAATAATTACAGCATGCGCTGCATACCATTTCCAGTATTCGATATAGCACCACATTTGAAAAATCATCCGGAGAAAACGGATGCAATTATGCGTAAAATGCAAGAACTATTACAGCGTAATGGTAGCGGTCTAAAACGCACAAACGGTCAAGGTTTCCGTTTGCAACATGGCTTTTTACTTTCTTCCACACATCAATTGGTTGACAAACTGGTAGCCGAGACACAAGATACAATTTCAATTGCCAAAAGTAGTAATGATTCGACATCATCCTCAGCGGTACAGCGTCTAATTGAAGATGCTGAAAATTGCAAACAATTAATGCCAAAACTACAGGAAGCTGTACGTTGTGAAACACATCCAGTTGAGGTGAAATTAACCCGTGTTGCCAGTGATCTAAGCTACACCATACAAAACTATTTGGAAGAAACTTTGGAGACAATGATACGCACAGGTGTTGAACAATGCCCCAAAACATTGGGTAATCAAACTGTGATTCAAGATTTACGAAAAATTCTCAGTGAGCGTTTAGTTATTCCGGAGGGATTTTTACAGCAATGTCTTTTAAATAATGCCGGCAGTGAGATAATGAATAAAGTTAGGTAAGTGCTGATATTTTTTGATAATTAATTATTTATTTTCATATAAAATAAGGTATCCAATATAAAGCCAAATTAAAAAGTGGTATCGAAATCCCACATTCAAAAATTGTGGGAACAGTTTTTTTTTTAATTCAATTACCACTTATTTACATTCGATACAAAGAAAGCCATTCAAGGCTCGTTATTCATGTATATAAAGATTAACTTAATTTTTAATTTTTGCAATTTATAAACAAAGTCTCTGTGGTTTTTTATTTAAGATATTTTTCCAATCTAAATGAGAGAATCTTTTCTGGGAAAATTACGTCATGAATACATAAATACTCCTACGGTGGCTACCATCAACCAGATGTTTGGCCATTTACTGCCAGGCATGCTTAGCAGCTTCTTTTTCGTATTTTTGATACGTGGCTGTAACCATTCGTAGAGTTCAATCCGTGACGTCGGTATGTTTTGCATAAAAGAGTAACTAACATATGCCTTATATATTTCTATTCTGTAACATCTCATGATCTAAAACTTCGATTTGTACCGAATTGTTGCAATATGTTATTTACTCTTTAATGTGACACTGGTCAGAGATGCAGTTTGCGTATAAAGGTTGCACCGTCCCAGCCATTTAAAATTCTTGTCTCCTGGTTCTGTTCTTCTAGAACAAGTCTTTCCAGTTGGTCGTCACTCTAAGTTATGTTCAATAGTATTTAGAATCCCGTGTATTTCTTCCAAGCACAGCCCATAGGTTATGTCCTGTCAGCCGTAGACTGGTTAGCGCCAATCTTGGATTTATCGTTGTTGATTGAGATCGTTATATTTGGTTCACTTGTAGGACATACAGCTGTAAGTGCCAAGGTACCCACACCTAAAATACAATCGCTTGATCTTGACAACACATGGTTTGTGATTTCTAAAACTCTTGCCGCCAGTACTGATCCCTGCACCATAACTTTATTCGGCTTATTTAAATTAATTTCTCGTTGGAACCGAACTTAACGACCGATGATTTTTGCAATGAAAAAGATAAACCGAAGATTCAAACCCACAGAACCACCACTATGTGAAATGTTTCGCCTGTGGTAGAGGCGCATCAGACATATCGGCTGTGGAGCAGCTTTATTTTAGAGGGAGGTTTATTTTAGGGGATCTACCCGATCCATTTTTGGTCCACGGGGAATCCAAATGATCCGCAGAGTGTAGAGAAAAGAGGAGAAAACATCTATTTTAGATTACTCTCTGATAAGAGACAGTTCTCTAACCCCAGCAAACAGAGGGTCCAAGAGATCCCCAAAGTTGAAGATACATGTCGAATCTGGTCTGTCGGGGGCTACCCTCATACATTTCTTATTCAACATGTCCCAAAAACTTTGCAAACTTTGCGCATCGTAATATTTTTTTTTCTAAAATAAATTATTATTATTATTTATTATTATTTATTAATAGATTTTTTCATATCAAATATTTCATTAATTACATACATATAGTATACATTTTAATCTATAGTATATTAGGCTAGCATTAAGCTGTAAGCCATTTTTAAAACACATATATATATATGGATTTAAAAGATAGATTATTTATATAAAAGATATTTACATTATTAAATTTTTAGAAAGTAAATTCATTTAAAACTAAATTTCTATATCTTAAACATGTTTCTAAGTATTTATGCAAAGATTCATAATGAAGCCCATTTAAAATCCTACAAACGTCGTTTATGCTTAGTTTACATTTGGCGTCGTTTCGTGATTTCGAAGGCGTTTCGTGATTTCGCGCGGAATCAAGCAAAATTTATCATGATTTCGCATACAAAAATGAAATCATCTCATTTCGTGATTTCAGCGAAATCAACATCGAAATCACAGTACACATGATATACAACCCTGCTTTTGCCTAAAAAAAGTACCAAAAGTTGCAACACTTTTCACGTATCACAATAAACAAGGTAGATGGTCAATTGCTGCAACAAAAAATTTTAGTATCAACATTTTTAAACAATGTGAAAAAAATATTAAATTACTTTGTTACAATGCTATTTTTCATTGTGTTCCCGTACTTTTTTAATGGTAATGTTAGAAAAAGAGCGAATTGTCAAAACTTGCTTCCCCATACAAATTTCTTAAAAAATACGGGAACGGAAAAATGACGGAAATTGCAAAAACTCCAGCATAAATATCAAAATCAACGTATCAGTTATTATATTAGATGCCAATGAACATGGTTGCTGCTAGTTTCTACTAGGCCAAAATTGTATGGCTGAAAACAGGAGGTGTTATTCGGCGCTATTTTTGTTTAAAGAGAAGTGGAAGTCTTGCTAGATTTCGGAGTACGGGAACGCATTTTTAGCACTAAACGGGAAAACTACTGCAAGTACTAATATTGTGCAGGTTCTGAGGACAACTTTTATCTATCAGAATTTATTATATAGATGTCTCAACGATAAAACCATTTTTTTAGTTTTTCATTTCGTGGTACTATACACAATTAATACGATATAAAGATAATTTTACGATAATTTTCCAAATAAAGTTGTAAAGTTCTATATTGTCGTATATTTTTGATGATTAATTCAATTTACAACAACTTGTTTTGAAAATTCATGTTCGATCAGCTGCGCATATGCATCTACCTTGATCATTGTGATATGTTTGAAATCAACAAAAAAATAAGTGTAAACACCGGGGTGTATTTCAGGATTTCGTGAAATCCAGTGGATTTTGGAGCGCAAGTATAAACTTGGCATTAGTGTTAAGACTTCTTTTCCAAAATAAGTCATTCGATATTGCTTGTATAATGGACAAATGCCAATAAAGTGAAATGTATTCTCTGGTACATTCAGGTTACACAACGAACAAGTGCTATCAGTATTATTTCTAAAGCAACTACCATTTAGGTTTAACAAACCACCTCTAGCTTTAATAATTAAACTGGTCGCACGGGCGGAGAGTTGAGCGGTTTGACTTGAGATTTGATCGTGACGAAGTTGAGAATATAGATCATGGTGCTGAGAATTCGAGGCGTTAATGCAGAAACTCTGGCGTTCCTTAGTGATCAATATTTCTAAAATTTCTTTCCAATATAAGCATAAAGGTCTATTTAACATTGGGGGAGAGTAATAAATTGAGTATCCGAATTGGTCGAAGCTTTTCAAGAAGGTCTATATCGGACAACTAGGCACCTCCCTGATTGCCAATATATCATTAAACAAGTGCTATGGTTTTTATGACAGTACATTAAACATAATTGAGACTATAAAATTTATAGTCACCACGTAAACCAACCAACCTCCCTCACAAAAGTTCAAAATGTTCCATAATTGCAGCTTAAGGTATTCTTTGTGGTCCTGTTTACAGGACATGTCCACGTTTCCAGACATTATCTCCAAAATCCTAGGGTGACACACAGGTTTTGCACTAAGTTTTTTAGTAAGGTTAGGTTAGGTTCTCCTTTCTCTCTATAATGACGGAATATTCCTAAAACCACGCTCTGGTGGTATTCTTGCGATATAAAGAGTATATTTTTATGTAACAGTTTACGACGGTAAATAGATTTTTGTTTGAAGAAACCAGTGCTTACTTTATCTTAGAAAATCTCCACTCTTCCTAGCTAGGACATCAATGCATTGTTTCCAAATGACTGTCTCTATGAATAATGTTTATTTTTACATATATGTACATTAGGGTTAGTCATTTTTTTTAGATTCAAAATCTGTGGAAATAGCATATAGGGCAGGCAAAAATAAGCAGAATTGCGTTTTTACTTTTTCGAAATTGTGAAAAAACGTTCCGCACAAAATGCAATTACTTTAGCTCAAAACCAACTTTTTTATTTGAATTTTTTTTTTGTGATTTTTAAAATTTGATAGTATTTTTTTTAAAATAAAATACCGATCATTACAGCTATTTCGGTTAAAAATTGTAGCTAAAATTCTCAAATTTCTTTCGGAAATTCGTATAAATGGTATAGCGGCAAAACAGCTTTTTTATTTCATTCGGTCTTTTTGCTTTAAAATTTTTGACCCAGTTGTCACTGTTTTTTTTTTGGACATTTTTGCAACTTTTTTTAAACGACATGGCGATGTGAACACAAACTATGAAAAAATAATTTAAAACTCAAAACGATATAAATTATGTATTATGACATTACTTCTGTATTGTCAAACTTTTATTAGAGCAACTCGTTTAAAATTTTTAAAACTGGGAAATGAAACCGAGTTGCAAATTTTAAAATCGATGTAGCTTAAAAATTAAATGACAGATTTTTTATCAAATTGCATATTTGAAATCGATGCACTAAAACCAACTAAAAAAATTATTTCCAAGAACAACTATTGCAGAAAAAAAATCCTCAAATTTAAAAATTTAAAAAAAAAGTAAACTAAAAATGTTTGTTTTTAGCTAAAGTAATTGCATTTTGTGCGGAAGGGTTTTTTACAATTTCGATAAAGTAAAAACGCAATTCTTATTATTTTTGCCTGCCCTACATGCCATTTCCACAGATTTTTGATATTCGAAAAAAATGAAAAAATGACTAACCCTAATGTACATGTATATATAGTAAACAAAGGCGTAGCTTATCCATATGTTTACGCATGTAATCTTCACAACACTATATTTAATAGATTGGGTAGAAGAAGCTCACACAATATTTTTATTGACCCTGAAGCGTTTACATACAAGTACATGTATTTATCTCCCTAATCGAACTTTGTAACAGATAATTTCAATGAAAAACGCTACTAAAAATAATGAAAGCACAATCATATCTTTGTTTGTATCTCTCACTCTCAATTCAATTTCTTCTGCTCTCTATTATAGCTGTGGCACCAAGTCTTGTTTATCAAGAACAATTATAAAGCAAAAACGTTTGTTGGGGTGTTGAATTGCTTTTGCGGTTTTGTCTTAATTGTTCAATTCACACTGTGATGCAAAAAAAAGATGAATCATATTTTCAGATACTCGTGTATGATTTTGTTTGTAAAGTGGTTAGTTCTAAGCGTTATACGTGATATTCTACATGTTAATGCTGTGAATTAAACAAAATTTTTAAGAATCATGTCGTTGCAACGACATTGGCTATGGTGACAGTCGTACGTATACTTATATTATATGTAATGGTGCTGTAGAGAAAAATAAAAAAAACTTCAATTGCGTTATATTAAAAATTAGCACATGTCCTGTCTGAAATATAGTTGAACTGTTATCATATGTTTGTAGCTATCCTACTATCTGTTCGATCAGTATTGGGTACCAATTCAAATTGGAAATCTTTTATAATTGTATTCTATTCTAACAGTTTCTTTGCTACCTTTTTCCTATCAATAATTACCGTATTATGAAGATATAAAAAATACATAGAAGTTTTCTTTGAATTATTATATTATAGGGTGGTTCAAATGTCGACTTCACTGACCATCGACCTCGTCTCTTAACAACATTCCGCTAACTTCTGAAAGATAATGACCCAAGGCAAGAGTAATAACCAATCGCACAGAAATTGAAATATTGACTCATCGCTAACTAAATAGTCCCCAAAGAATTTGTCAAAATTTATTTTTGGTGTTGGTGTTTTTACTAAGATTTTTTTTTGCTTCATTTGTATTGTTTTTTCTGTTTTGTGTATTGACTCTATCCTATTGTTGATACTTTTGGCCAAATTCGCACATATCTGTATTTTTGTTATAAGGCAGAGGGGAGGAACTTTACAATTCTTTTAAATCCATATGAACAAACATATGTTTATATGAGTGTACTATGTATGCGTATAGTGCTCTTTATGGCACAGAGAGAGGCTACAAGTAGTGGATATCTCGGAATTGGCATTCAAGTTGAAAATACTCTAATTGATAAGATTAATGACAAAAACAGTAGAGACAAATGAAAAACTATGAAATTGTTTTTACTTTGTATTGCAATGATATTAAGAGAGCAGAAGTGAGAGCATTAACAACTAGAAACAATCTTACCGAAATTACAGTGCATTTGATAGAATGGTACTTTTTGTTAAATTTTAGAAGAATACTTGTTTGATTCGGTATCCAAATAAAATTACACTAACCGATGTCCAGTAAATATCTAAATAATCTATAGATGATATTCTTAGGAAGGAAAAAAGTATCAGACGGCTTTGCCGACAGATATATGCCCTCAGTCTGTGTGAATTGAAACTTTTATATGGACAGAACGAATACTGGCTATACAAAAAAAAATGTATTCAGGGGAATTACAGAATTTGGTGCAACTTTTGGATGTTTAAACATTCCGTCAAAAAGATGGATTTGAAATAAAGCTTGAAAGTGCTGCGGAGGTGGTACCTGAAGGAATGGAAGTTGATTTTTGGGAGTCTTTCCTGTCGATAGGCTGTGCGCTTATTATTCAATTAAGTTGGTCACCGTATAATGGACTGCCCACGAATAACATAATATCGCTGTAAGCAGGAGCACAGGATATACCTTCGGTAAAAATTTAAAAAGGATCATCCTTAGACCTTAAACTACATTAAAACAAAAATGTGAAACTTTTATGAGGTTGGTACCCTAAGGAGTGGACCGATATAGCCTACTTTCGAACTTAAACTATTCAAAGTTTGGACCAAATCGGTTGCTCCGTTTAAGAGATGTCGCGCGTACCATTGTAGCACATATTTTGGGACTTTTGTGGGCGAGGTACCGGAAGGAGTGGTCCGATAAGCATCATCTTCGAACTCTACACTTGGTGGCCGAAGGGTTTTTTACAGCTTTCGAGTCAGTTTCTCAGGAAGTGTGGACTTGCCCCTCAAAAAACATCGTAATAGGGGCCTCGAGTATAACCTGTTGCAAGAAAAACCAGTAAGGAAAGGATCAAAGTCGGGCGGGGCCAACTTTATGATACCCTACACCACTTTGAATATGTAAAATATATATGAACAGTTTTCGATATAATTTGGCACATTTACTTCTAGGCCAAATCCCGTCACACATTCCAAATTTCATTGATATCGGAAATATAAAGCGTGTTTCTTGCACCAAATACCTCAAATCGACCGAAAATATATATGGGAGCTATATCAAAATCTTAACCGACTTCGATATAATTTGGCACACTTATTTCTGGACTGAATTCCGTCGCAGATTCCAAATTTAATTGAAATCGGACATATAAAGCGTGTTTTTCGCATCGGTCTAAAATATATATGGGAGCTATATCCAAATCTAAACCGATTTTCACCAAAAGCAATAGCGTTCTTCCTATGGCTAAAAGAAGATTCGGATAATAAATGCGAGTTGTACGTTGCGAACGTACGGACATGCATAAATCGACTCAGAAAGTGATTCTATGTATATCCCTAGAAGGAACTATGGGTCTATCTCGTTTCCTTTTGTATGTTACATAAAAATGCACAAAGACATAATACCAATTACCACAAGAGGAGGAGGAAGGTACCCAAAGGAGTGGACGGATATATTCCATATTCGAACCTTAAATCAGCGATCGACAGCGTGCTCTTGCTGAGAGCAAAAGAGAATAAATTTAAATGTAAAATGCTTGAAATTAACGCTCTCAGCAATCGCACACTGCCGATCGCTGCCTTAAATATGCCTGGTAGAAATATTACGATGTGCAAAGTATGGACCAAATCGGTTACTCCCATCGTGAGTTATCGTGCGCACCATTATAGCAAAACATTTTGCACTTTTGTTGGGGGATGTACCCTAGGGAGTGGACTGATATGGTAAATTGAGACTTCTATAAAACCAAACGTTTTGATAATTTCTTTATGAGAGCATCGATTTCAGCTTCATCCAACTTATGAAATGTACTGTAAAACTTTTATTTAACCAGAGAAACGGAATTGTGCATTTAATGAAAATGAATACCAACAAAAAAATAAAAAACCAAAACAAACAAATACAATGCGCCGCTCTGTTGTGGTGGGGACTCATATACAAAATACTAAATTCCGACTTGCTGACAGAGTGGCTGCCTTTTTTGTCACTGGCGTGCGGAGTGTGGCTGTGCATATTTGAGAATCGAAACGCACAAATACGGCACGGTAGTTTTTTCGTATGGCGTTGTTATTCGTTGCGATGTTGAATTAAATTTGTCTTTTACTGCACAATCAGTTTGTCTGTCTTGTCTTGGCGCTGCTATTCAATCGAACCTTTAATGGCAATCAATTAAGTGTTTAAATACAATTTTATTGAAATAAAATAAATAAAGAAATACAAAAATATTTAAATGCAAAAATGGGCCGTGTTAGTGATGCATTTTGTTGTTGTTTTCGTGTACCACCCCCATCATCGTATGAAATTGCACCCGAATGTGATGAAGATTTTGTAATTTTAAAATCTAAAAAATCCAATAACAGTGATCTCAGTGAACATCTTATCGATACCGATGATCATCTACAACTACAGACGGCGACGTCACACATTCAAATTGTCAAAACAAAAGATCAACAAAAGCGTTCTAATGATTTGCCGCAACCACAACATATGATGCCGCAAGAACACGATGATGACGAAGCCAAATTGCTAAAGAACAACAAGTAAGGCATATAACTGTCAAATCAAAACCGTCCAAAAGCACCACTGCCATTCATTTATTTGATATTAACATTTCGAAATGTGTATTATTGTATTCTGCAATTCAGCTTAATTTTTTGTTTTGCATTACAATGCGAAATCATAGCTTTGATATTGACATTGACTTGGCGCTATTCACATACACAGATAGATTTAGTGAAGATGCATACATTAGGCTGGTTTATTTTAAATGATAGCGGTTGGTTTATATTGCAAATAGAAATATATAACCACATTTTGTTCTGGTCCTCGCGAATTGAAAAGAATATTTGTTTTATGGTTTATGGGCTATGTTCTCATTTACATATGTCAATAAATAAATTGATCAGTTGTATCTGATTAAATAGAATACATATTAGCATAAGATTCTCTCTCGATTTAGCCATATCCGTCGTCCGTCTTTCTGTGGTTATTACTCTACCCTCCGAACAAAGTGAATAAGACGCAAAAAGATCCCACCGAATCATGGATGCATTTAAGATTTCCAGTGGTCAAACCCTTATCCACTAAATGCTGTAAACATAGGTCCATGTTATGTTAAAGCCCCATTTAATGGCATCTCCCGATTTTAGGCATATGGTGGATTATAGATGCATTTTCTAAACAAATTAATTTAATTTTGTTTTTTAATTTATTTATTTTCATTGTTACAAGCCATGATTGAGACCATGATTAGTTACACATTACAATATTAACTTAAACTCCTCTGAAGCCTAACCTAGCCTTAAATAAGAAAGTAAAAATAAATAAAAAACAGCAGTAATTTAGCATTTAAGATAGCATAGGACAAAAATACAAAACAATTTTTGAAGTTGATGGACTCAAATTTATGCTAATATCAATAGAATGGTAACAGATAATGTCTCCAAATTTTGGATGTGTGAAGGAATTTGGTCTAGAAATAAGTTTGACAAATTATATTGAAGTCGGTTCAGATTTGGATATAGCTCCCATATATTTTCGTCCGATTTCATGTATTTGATGCACCAAACACGCTATATATATCCGATTTTATTGAAAGTTTGAATGTGTGAAAAAATTGCCCTACAAATAAATGTATCAAAATAATATATTTTATCTTATTCGGGGTAGCGTAGCACACCAGGTTCAGCTAGTAATGTATGTTCAGAAATCAGACAAACTCTCTACACATGAAGAATCGTAACAACTATATCAGCTTTTGATAAGTCGAACGTCACCAACACTGTCCTATTGCAAGGCTAGCGCAAGTTGAGTCCTCGACTAATATGTGTAGAGATGGCGACTAATATAATATGGATAGAGTGAACTAGTTCAGTACCATAGTTCGTTTGCGAATGAGTTATTTCATGAAAACAAAGAGATAATATAACTCATTCCCAGTTCATTCATACAAATAAACCATACAGTGAACTAGGTCGTTCAAACGAACTAGATTTTAAGAACTCTAGCGTGCAGCACTGTTGTGCAGCTTACGGAACCCATGCTGATGATTGAAACCTGGATATATATTTCTGACGCTGTGGACGACTAAAGCCTCAAGGGTCTTTGCTACGGGCGACAAAAGCGCAATCGGTCTGTACGACTCACATTTGCTGGCATCCTTGTCTGGCTTCAGTAGCGAGACCTTCTTCCCATTTTCCACACTTCGGGAACGATGTGGATGGCTAGCGACTGTTTTACAACTTTGATGAGATACTCGACTCCGGTCTCATCCAGCTGTTTCAGCATTACCATCGCAACATCATCCATTGCAAATTGTGGTTTTCATCCTCGGCAAGAAGAGATCTAATGAGACGTGGTACTGGGAATTGTGGTCTGACTCGAGTATTCGACCAGCAGGTATAAAGCTAGCGGCTGATATCTCGGAACATCCTCTCTGCTACTCGAACATAAGAGGGCTTGGTGAAATCTATGAAACGGGGATTAGTGAACTCTCGGATTACTGAAAGCTAGCGGCTGCAGCAATGATGTTGTCCCGGAACGTCCTCTCTGCTACTCGAATATTAGAAGGAGTGGGGAAATCTATAAGGGGGTATTAGTGAGCTCTTTGAACCTAGGCCAATTAGCTCTCCCATTATTGATGAAAGTGCGGAATTCAGAGGTGATACAATTCCACGGCGGCGGATTCTTGGATTGACCCGGAATCACACAACACCCGTGTTCCGGCCATTGGCTGCCACCTCAATGTACAAATATATCGTAAAAATATTTTGTGTGCGCGTTGCAAAGTCTGAGCGGATTTCGTTGAATTCCAAATCCAAGTTCATCATCATTATTATAAGGTTTCCGAAATATAGATTTCTGTCCCATTTTATTTAATTTATTTTTCGATAACATAAACAAAATTAAAATGAGGTTTCCGAACTGCTGCTTTTCCCACTTTGTTTAATGCGGGGTACATACGAACAGTTTTAACTGCCATTTTCCAACAAATATCGATTGCCTCAGTCAACAATAATTATGAAGTTTGTCGTATTTGCCTGATGACTGGCGGAAAAATGAACACTGACAAGCAACCGATGTTTGAGCAAAATTCGACAGTCAAAACTGAAAGTGTGTACCCCGCTTAACATCCATCTTGAGAAAATCCTATTCCTACTGTTCATAATACGAAGATTTTTAGTGTAGCTTTCGATAACACCATTCTCTATGCAGAATGTTGGACATTAATTGCAACATATAATTCCATTGGGCTATGTCTCCACTTTCCGCCGCAATTTTGACGGGCCGGGGCGATTTGAAAACCTTAATGAGCCCTTCGCGTTTCTGATTCCTGGGATTGAACTGAGCAAAAAGTCTACTAGACCATAGGTCTACCGCGAAAATCGAGCCTCCCGATTTTGACTTTAAGTTTTTTATCCACGTTTTTTGGACATTTTAGCATATAACGGCCAAACCACAGAGATTTTCGATCCAATACAAAGACAAAACAGTAATTAAGAACTCTCTAATACATCGCAAAAGCATTGGAACGCTCCTTCAGGCAGTTTTGGCCTTGAGAAGGTGCAAACTTTTCGGAAAATGTCGATAAACGGACATATCTTCTTCTTTTCACAACGGATTTCTATTGATCCTTCTTCCTTTTAAAGGGATGAATAATGTCTTTCGAACAAGTTATTATTTTTTAATCGGTTCACAAATGGATAAGTTATAGTGGTTTATGTCTGAAAACCCCCACAAAAAAACTATAACTGAATTTCTCACAATTTTCAAAATAAGTAATGAACAAAACAAAAAAAATATCATATTTTTGAAAATGATAAAAAATTCAGAAAGGAAGAAGGATCAATAGAAATCCGTTGTGAAAAAAAGAAGATATGTCCGTTTAAATTTGAAAATGTAAGAAACCCAGATTTTCACTACTTTAAAGGTTATAAAAAAATAAAACTAAGTGACCCAAACGGACTAAAGGCATTCTCGTTGTCCATGGATCCCAACACGATAGGATTTTGCATCAGAACGCTTTAATATTTTTCTGGTCAACTTTTGTAGCACAGTGCCATCTATCGACATTTTCCGAAAAGTTTGCACATTCTCAAGGCCAAAACTGCCTGAAGGAGCGTTCCAATGCTTTTGCGATGTATTAGAGAGTTCTTAATTACTGTTTTGTCTTTGTATTAGATCGAAAATCTCAATGGTTTGGCCGTTATATGCTAAAATGTCCAAAAAACGTGGATAAAAAACTTAAAGTCAAAATCGGGAGGCTCGATTTTCGCGGTAGACCTATGGTCTAGTAGACTTTTTTGCTCAGTTCAATCCCAGGAATCAGAAACGCGAAGGGCTCATTAAGGTTTTTTTCCTTCCATACAAATCGCCCCGCCCTAATGAAGAATCCTACGAGCATGTCAATATAATGTTCTCGAATAAATAACTACAGATGCAGCACTATTCCCAACTCCTACAGATAAGGAGTTTGTCTCGGTACTTTAAACATGCATCCTAACTGCAGCCCTTACGATAACCAGTTTTTATTTTATTATCCGTCTGCACCCAAGAATCGGAATTAAATTATATAATTCTGGTGTAAATCCCATATACCAACATCCTCGATTTATGTTTTTTAGCTTTACATTTTGAATTGATAATTAAATATCGAAAAATATAAACAATTTTGAAACTGATTGTAGTTCAAATTCATCTATACACATTTTTTCATTTGAATTTCAAATTATTTGAATCGCGTCATGTATAAGAAGACCACTTCCGTATATTATAGTTTTAATCGGTAGCAATTTTAATTACATTCTATATATAAAATATCCAGTTTTACTACTGCTCTAAAAGCATTACATTTATACAAATTACATATCTTTAGTGCATACATGTGTGTGAAAATTTTAACTTTTAATCGCTTGTTTTGTTTTAATTCCAGTGAAATTGAACAGTCATTGGCTGCCTCAATATCCGATCGGGCAACAGATGAAGTCTTGGAAGCGCTTACACGTTATCGCCGCGGATTGGGTATTGCCGATTCACCCTCCGTTATGTTGGATGAACCACAAACACCCGATATTGTGCGTAGTCGCTCCAGTCATGTAAGTTTAAGTGTTTCATTCTCATTTACACACACCCATACACATTATCCCATACATCATTACAAAAGTCATAATTTTATTATTCATCTATTGCTTTTTGCATTATGCATGTGCATGTGCAACAAAAATATTTTCAATTTTAATTGGTTATTTGGTTTTATCGGTCATACTATTGAGTGCATTACTTGGAATGCTTGGTTTTGTCTGATTTAACTAAATTTACACTTCCTTAAATAAATAACCTGTTTCAAAAACTGTTTCATACCGATGCAGTATAAATACCTTACGTTGGTAGATTATGAGTTTGTATGTCATAGCGTTTTATGTATTTTTCAAAATTAAAAATATATACGATTAAACATGCATACACCGCAACTGGTACATACATGTGTATTTTCTTAAGCCAATATTGTTAAATAAATGTTGACTATATTAATCTCATTTTGAGGTTATTATCTTCATGAAATATGCAAAAAAAATGCTATAAACAGAGCAAATATTAAAATTTCTCTTAAATTCAAGAATGAATGAAAATTCTTAAAAGTATATTTTAAACCTTCAAATCCTTGTCACGAGTAAATCTAATTCGGCATGATGTGTGGAAGGTTTTCTTCCTTTCGTTTTAGGTTAAATCTAGACGACTATTACTACGTTACGAATTGTGTTGTTGTTGAAAATTGACAATTTGTCCAACATTCCTAATTGACAAAGGGAATTGAAGAGAATTATGTCGGATGATGTTGCAAATGCAGTCAGCAACGCTAAATCAAGGGCGGGATCGATTCCTCCAAGTAATGCTAAAAGCGAAAAATTTGTAACGCCCTATACTCATTTCCCCAAAAGCAAAGATGTTGGTTCCTGGAGGAGAATTACCTTCAAACCTAGTAATTCTGCTTGCAACAGGCTATGTCTGGTATCCTTTCCTTTTTCTTTCGGCCTTAAAAACTCTTCAATTATAGTAATGTTGACTATATTTCCTTAGTATTACAGTCATGTAAAACTTATCTACAAGTTGGTTCCATATCATTGAGCTAATATGAATCGGGGTGCACTCATCATGAGAGACGTATCCGTTGTCCCTTCTGTGATGTTTGTGGAAACGTATATATACATATACTTCCCATTTGTTTATATGTCCATCCAATCAAACAAATTTTTTATCTATAGATTTATACTCAAAATCTGATCAGCTGCTCACTTTTTCCGGCTGACCATATTCAATCCTGTGCTCACAAATTACATATTTCAAAGTAATCGATCTGTAATCTGTTTCAAAATCATGTTTATGTACCTCACTTTATCATACGTACATACGCACACATTTTTTGTGTTCCATATTTTACATTTAAAATCATAACCTCAACATCCATCATCATTATCACTATTATAATCTATATTTTTAAAAATAATTTTATAAATTCACTCTCTTTAATTTCAGGATTCTGATGGCATGATTCTGCGAACAGGACGTAATTCAATTTTACCCAAATTAGGATTAGAATCACCCACTGTAAGTGTTGACTCACAACCACCAATGTGGTTACAATAAGAATAGAAAAACATTATACAGACATACCGATTAGACACACACATCCATCATAACATAGCAATATATATTACATACATATTATTATTTATCTCAAATTATTTTAGAAAAATTATAAATTTTATCATTTAGTCTTGAATTAATAAAAAACAGAAACATACATTACAGAGAGCTAAACTTTCCTCATAACAAAAAAACAACACAAAACAACCTTAGTTACACTTAGAGAAGAACAAAAACCATCAATCACCAACAATTGGACATTGTAAATTGTGTTTCAACTAAACTAAAGCAAATCTTAAACGCAAGATAAGAAACAAAAACGAACATCATTAAATCAGAATGCACTTTAGTCATGTGTCTGAGTGTTGTTGTTACAATATTTATAGTTTTACTTAATTGTTTATTTTTGTCATTACACTTTTAAGATTTTATTTACACCAAAACTGATATTTCATTTTACATTACCATTTATCCATTTATTTATATGTCTTTCCCCTTCTCTTTTCACAACGAAACAATAAAAATATTATTACAAAAAAAAAAAAAAATAATTCCATCAATCAACCAATCATTCACTATCAATCATCTGTTCAATGCAATATTCCAAAAATCAAACTTCTTTTTCAAACAAATCACATCCAAAACAAAACAAAAATCAATTCATGTTCTCTAAAAAATATATACCACAGAAATTGGAATATCTCAACCTTGTAAGTAGATTGTCTTGATGAAGAAAAATCAAAAAAAGTACATTATCTCCATATTATTACAAATAATACAAAGAGCATATTTCATTTCATCTATTTAATATGTTTAAAATAATTTATCTTAATTATTAATTAAGTCAATGATGCATTTGTATGAGAATTGTTGTTATTGGTTTTAAGTTTACATCGATGTAAAGTAAAACCTCAGTTATCCGGATACTTCCATTATCCGGGAATGGAATATACGCAATATTTGTTTATTTTTCATCGATTATTAGTAGACATTGGATTTTGCATATTTTCTAAAAATTCAAATATGATAATTTTGACATTCTTACGTAATTTTGAATATATGTATGTATTTTGCCATATTTGCACATATTTTATTCTATTATGTATATGCAAATATAACAAAAATTTATGTAACATCACTTAAAAATATCAGAAGTTTTCTATTTGAAATTTTGAAAAATATGCAAAATCTGATGTCTAATTATTTGGAATTGCTGCTATTATCCGGGACAAGGCAAACTTAATTCTATCTTCCCATTAAATGTTTAATTAGATTAATTTAAAAATTGTTACAAAATCGTGTATTATTTTGTTAAATGAATGAAATGTTTATGAGAAAATAGTTTTGAACGATGTTATTTATTATCCGAATATATCGGTTATCCGTAATACCTCCGATCCCAACTATTGCGAATAATTGAGCCAAGATTGTATAAAGTTTGTCCAAGTCTCAAAATCTCTTATGTAGAATTTATTTACTCAGCTTCAAGGGAAGTTGTTGAGCGCAATTACGTTTAAAAAGCAAAATAATTCTTAAATATTTGCTAACTGTCCATTAGTCATTATCGGTTGAGAAGTTTTCACATCAATGGTCAGATTTTGCAAATGTTGTTGTTTTCATAATCCGTATATAGCTCTTTATCCTTGAGTGGCAAAGTTTTCATCTTTTAGAAAAATGTTCACTGCAAAATTGTTTTATGAGTGGCAACAGGTCCTATCTCTGACAGCCCTCAGGTATAATCAAATTCTTGTGTCCTGTGTGGTGAGGAACAGGGAAAATCTCACCTCCCAATTGCAACTAAGGCAATTATAATTATCAAGATTAAATCAAAATCTTTTAATATAATCATAGGTTCCAAACAATCCAGGTTGAAATGCATCGTTGATTCTAATTAATAACTCTCCACTCCCTATGTTTCATCTATACTAAGCATAAATAATTTTATTTTTTATCATTTACATAATTGTTATCTGCATTTTAGGATTTCCTGACATAATTTGTAGTGTGCGCTAATTTTGGTAGTTTAAAAAATAAATTTTAAGTTTTTTTATTAAATAAGCATTGCATTCTTCTCATGCCATTCCCCGATTAGATATATTCTTATACTACATTTCTCTATCATTCATATAAGCATATGCATGGTTTCTCATAAATTTCTTTTATAAATACTTTCAAAAGTCCTACAACTAATTTCTTCCCAAATCAATATGTCATTTAATTACTGTTACTTTCCTCTTTTTTTCATTAATTGATAAAGGCAACACCCCACATGCCCACCAAAAGACGTTCAGTTGCTGCCCGTAAGGTGCGTCCCCAATCTGTGGTGGAAAATCTAAGTCTTGGCCATATACCCGATCTGTTGGAATCGCCCTCATCACATCGTTCAACATCACAAATATCGCGACGCGATTCCTCAATCAATGGAGATGCAACACTGACCAGTGATAGTCGTGGTGCCCTGGATGATGGAGGTGGCGATGAATGTTGTGATTCCATAACCGAATTGCCAAGTGCCTCTTTTCAATTGCAACATCTAGTCAAAGGTCGTCCGAAAAGAGCCAAAACACGTGCTCCCACCCGACCTCTGGTCACAGCCATAGAAAATGGTAACAGTACCAAAGAAATTGGCGAAGGACTTGATCAATTTTTCCGACCAGGTTCGGTAACACCCACCACACTTACACCACTAGTATCACCCACCTCGGAGGAATGCAGCTCTCTATCGTTTGTCGATAGTCCCACAATGAGTCGCAATGGTAATGATCACATGACCTCCGAAGAAACCACACCAATTCTAGAAGAACGACGACCCATAAAGCTGGAACGTAATTCACCATTGTTAAAAGGTGCTGCATGGACAACACGGTCACGTTCTACAGACAATTTAGAGAAATATTCTCCATTGGTGGGACGAAAATCACCACTTGTCAAAATGCGAACAGAAGGTGGTGGGGGAGCTGGTGGACCAAATGATAGTGTTCCTGATTCTTCACTGCCCACAACACAAGCTGAACGTCTGCTTAAAACATGTTCGGGTCGCGAAAATAAAATGCGTTCACCCAGTACTGATTCCATAAAATCACATACAGACTCCACAACAACTGGTGCTAAAACTGGCAATGGTATTCTACGTACACCGGTAATTTTACAAAAACCACGACCATGGTCGGTGGTGGGTAATGAACCAAAATCAAATTCCGTGATGCATACAAGTACAGATTCAAGTAAAACGACACCGGAAAAATTGGATGAAGGTAAGCAAGTTACATTGAAATAAAAAGAAATAGAATTTTCTTGAATACAAGTTGTCTTTTTGCAGAGGCAGAGAGTGTTCCATTTGGTAATGGCACAACCAACAATATTGGTGGTAAAACAACAGGTAAGTTGGAAAAGATAACATCGAATATTTTCTATGGAATTCGTATTTATAATAGTAGAAAGGAATGAAGGAAGTGTCGGTTAACAGTTGTCCATTCTCTATAATAGAGTTAAGACTCCAATCAAGGAAAAAATAATAAAAAATACTTAAATCATTGTGTAATTTACATTAATCGTAATACTTGTGTACATAAAAACCTAAACCAGGAGGTTAATTGAATTGTTAAAATAGGTTTTGCCTATTTTATCTCAGAACCATGTATCATTTATTGCCAACAGACTGCCTTCCTTTTCTCCCGATACCTTTCTGTTATACTAGGTCACGTTACCGATTGTATGACCGCCACATTACTCCTTTTAGTAACAGCTCGACTCTTCCCAGATATTGCACTGATATGTCATCCGGACAAGGAGTGCTTTAATGGGTGTGTTATATGGAGTATTCTACGGCTCTCTGTTGGGATTTCAATTTTCATGTTGTCTGGTGTGATTATTTAGTGCAACAGGGTAGAAATCCAATTCGATTATTGCCTTCCACAACGTGGTGTCTTATGCCAGTGGTGAGCAACTGATGTTATATTAGTTTTATCCGAATTTTTACTAGTTATTCATCTACGATATAAGTATATTTGGCTTCGACTAACCACAAACAAAAACATGTAAGCTTCATGGCAGCTATAATACAGGGCGTCACCCATTTCCGTTCGTAAACAGCAATTTTCCACTCCCTGAGAACAGCAACAGGGTGCCTCCTCAAGTCTTCCTCGCGCCCCTTTTACAATCCATACTTCCTGCGATAATGGCCCAAAAGCTCCAAAAAATAAAATGGCTGATGATCACGATTACATACGAATCGAATATCCGACATGGTCGATATGTATATCGTCACCATAAATGCCCGAAGACGTAACCCACAAAATCAAAACTTTACAGAAGAAGCAAAAAACGTTATAAAATGAAAAACTGTTTTTTGGAATATAATTCTTATGAGGGCGAGTATTCGGGATATTATCAATCCTATACGAATGGGAGTAATAAATGAAACCAAAACAGCGGAAACGCTTGGTTTTGGGATCCGTCATTACAACAAAATCTACAATATTATCCCATTTTCCTAAATGCCATTTCTTGAATAGGATCGTTGTTTTTGAACGTAGAAGCTTGAAGTTTTGCCAGAGCATGTATTTTAACTTTATGTATCAGATCCCATAAAAAAACGATTTGTGTGTGGGTTTCGTCTTCGGGCATTTTTGGTGACATAAAGTCCAAGAAGGTCTTTATCGGACAACACCTACGGGTACCTTACTCACAATAGTTCAACATTTTAGCTTATGTGCAATTTTTACCCAAGATACACCTTCTGGGCAAATCCATGCTCCAGACAAATTGTCCAAAAGCTCTAAGAAAATCATACAGTGACCAACTGGTTGGTGATCACGATACTCGAAAGGAGTAACTGACATTGGTCCGTCCATTGCACATATTTCTCTCAAATGTACATCAAGTTCCAAGAAGGACTATATCTGGCAACACCTACCGGCACTTCCGGCAGAACTTTACTTAAGTGGAGTTTAGGGCTGTTCGAGGATTGTTTTGAAATGTTCATCAATTTAATCCATTCTGACTACAACGTTATGTTTTTCATGAGCAAGACCATACTTCCTGACAAAACCAAAAGCTCCCAAACTTAGATCCAGTGCCAAAATAGACTATGGCGTGTGGAAATTTTAATAGCGCATAGTCATTATAATCATGCCTACAACATTTTCTATAATTTATTTTATTTATTTATTAATCAACTTTACAATAATTCTAAGCCATCGGGCCAATTAAAATGAATTACATTTTATTACATATATGTATGTTATCACTACTCTGTGTGCATATGAAACTTTGTATACATATATGAAATAATCCTATAGTTACGAAAATACTTGAAGCCATAAGGCAAAAAAAATCATACAAATATTTATATTCCCACTACTCAAAGTACTTAAAAAATGTAAACTATAGAAAACAATATGCTATAATCATATAAAGATTAACTGACACTTAAAAATGAGATAATTTAAAACAAAAAGAAAACATTCCAATCTGACGTTCATCAAACGATGGAAAATCTAATCACTCTAAGTTATGCATAAGATGTCTTGAGAAAGTTGCTGGTGATATATTGAATACTTTTAAATTGTTGGGCAAAACATTATAAAGACGCGCTACTCTTGCTTGGAATGATCTATCCATTAGATGAGCAGCACTAGAGATATTCAATTGATTTCTTCTAGTAAAGGAGGAGAAATTTTGCTAGGGAAACACAAAACATCCTGAGAGATGAACCCCGAAATTACGCAATGTTTAGGACCACTCCTTCTTACATTTCTAGCAAGTTTTTAATAGTCTTTTTTACAATGCTTTATTTTATTTTTTTATTTATTTTATTTATTCTGTGAATACTGTGTTTGTCACTGGAAAAAAATAAGCTTGACCTGTCCGATTATATTCCTTTCTTATATGTACATATGTACATACATACATATATTTATATTATGATAATTATAATATATATTTATACGTTATATAATTATATTCTATAATTACATTTCTTTCAACAATTTTTTCAGCTGCAAACTTGGAAAAGAAATCTGTACGAGAACTTGCGGCTGGTCTTAATCGTTTAGGTAAGTTGATGTTTGTCAACTAATACATTTACATTTATTATAATTTATTAGATTTTTTAGATTTTGAAAATATATTTTTTATGCACTTTAAGTGTTTAACAAATAGAAGTAGAAAACGATCCTTTAATGTGGAATGTTCCTTAAAAGAAAAGAAGTTGAATTGTAAAATACATATAATGAGAACACATTTCTTCAAAGAAAATGCTATTATTTTTTAAATCTTTATATAATTTTAACAACAAAAGAATTAGTCGCATTTGTTATTAGTAATTTTGAAGTGAAAATGTCCCCGGGTTCAGCTTTTTCGTATTTCTTCAACCAACCTACAGTGTGTAAGTTGCGAAATTTATTATATAAAGTTATGTAAATAGGAACTTTTATACGTTTTACTTTTTAAACATGACACAGGAACATCTACAAAATATTTTGAATCAAATCCCTTGGGGATAGATACATCACTAATCGTACAACTTATACAAGGTATGGTAGGATGAAGAAATTTAAAAAATACCGATTATGGTCCGCGGCATATCACTTCAAAATTACTAACAGCTACATAGTTATATTAGTTGTTTTGTTGCTAGATTTTTCAGCACTTTTCTTTCCACTGGTGCAACGAACACAGTTTAAGCCCATTTTTTGAGGCCTTTTTTTTTTGTAGGATACTGAAGAAAATTGCGAATAATTTTATTAATAAAAACATTTATTTCCGTTGTATTCCATACAAATAAAGAAAAGTAGTGTCTTATAAAAGCCTTCCCTCAATTACTTGCTAGAGTTAATTAATTAATTAAGTTAAGTTAATTAATTAATTTTATTTGTATTATAAATTCATATTTTTTAATTTTTATTCAGTTCCTTATTTATTTGTGTTTTAATTTGTTTCTTTTTATGTTTATTCCTACCCTCCCCCAACCACCCTGCTGACTTCGTGTGAAACAACAACACTCCTGTTACATATTGCACTGTTAGATTTACCTCTTAAACCACAAGTATTACCACGTTCGTTACTAACATCATCCTCATCATCGGCCATAAATAAGCTCAATCGTAATTCTTCATCCTCGGTCACTAGCTCCACTTCAACAACAGGGTCCTCAGCAATTATTACATCTTCTATGTCAACTTCAGCGAGTGAAGTTACATCGAAAGCGTTCAATAGTGATTTCAAAGAGTTGTTAAGTAAAAGCCTTATAAGTGAAAATGGAACAAATGAGATTTTAAATATTCGCAACAGTCGAACTTCAACAACAACTACATCATCGTCGTCCTCGTCGTCTAACTTGCAAGAAGAAAATGTTGACCCCGCTACCGCCATCGGTGTGACGGGGACAAAAATAAATGTTGGATTTAAACGTATTGCCGGCAAAGAAATATCGTCGTTGTTTGAGGTTTGATTATATTTTTGGTGCCTGCCTCATTCCATTAAACCTAAAAACAACTCATTGACATTTTTGGGCAAAATTACGTTATTTGTGTGCTTTAAAGCTTTTTTAATGCTTTATAGGAAATCATTATAATTGCTTAATTCTCATGCACACTGCCTTCCCATAATGTGCCGTCGCTACATTTTTTGTGTGTGTTTTTATTTACAAAAGTAGGTGAAATTTTACCCCCAAGCGAAACTAAGAATTATCTTTTGTATTGTTTATGTTTTCCAAATTTGTTCCACCAACTAATGAAATTATTTGTGTAATGGTGCTGGTGCATATCAATTGATAATTACTAAATTTGTTGGACTAAGTAACAACCAAAAGAATGGCAATAATTATTCGAATCGATAACCTATCGTAAGAGCAAACACGTTTCATTCAGCTAATAATTAAAGAATATATACTTTATAGACGTCAACATAATTGAAATCAATATCCCATTTGACTTTGTGTGCTATACCTTGCCCCGCTCTAAGTGATGCCCTTCCACGCCCTTAACAAAATTTGTTTTAATTTTACATTACTTTTTTGTTTTTAATATCATAGTATTTGTTTCATACTTCCCACAACACAATGTGCATAGTCGTAAGCTTAATTACATACATGTGTATAATTTAAAGTTCTGTCTTCCTTTTTGTTATTTTAGTCATTTTATGTATTATAAATTATTATGTACTGTTGAATTGTTTAATTTGTGATTTATCTTAATTTTGTGTGTATGTTTTCTTGTTGTATTTTTTATACATTTTTTATAAAATTAACTAATTATCACAGCAAAGAAACTGCATGTTCATCACTATGTCATATTAAATGTTGGTAATATATAAACTAATTATACATACATATATTAAGAAATTCCTAAAATGTTTATACATTCTATTATATTTATTCTCTTTTAGGAGACATTAGTTGAAGGACTACAACGATCCTCCTCTATACGGCAAACTTTTAGGGATACTCAATATACCAAAGAGGATGTCGTTGATTTATAAGAAAACAAAAATAAAAAAATTAAAAAACATTAAACATAAAAAAGGTTTATATTTAGCATTTAAGAAGCGCAAGCAAACAACTTCAAAGGAGAAACATTAGCATTTTTGAAAAAAAAATTCAAGAACAAACACAAAACCCCCCGTACATTGTCTTCTAAACGTATTTCTTTGTCTTTCTTTGTTTTATTTAATTACTTTTCTATGGATCAAAATTTTGTGCAATCAAACGTTTTTTTTTATTACATGGCGTCTTAATAATTAGTTTATTAAGTAAGCAATAAGAGTGAATAAATAAATGAAGTATTCCATTGTAATATATTTTATATTTTAACTTATTTGTAATAAAAAAATCTATTTTAAAAAAACCGAACCCAAACCCCCTATTATAAAACATTAAGTAACGAAACAAAGCAAAACAAGTTAAAACTTATTTTTTATACAATAATTTTGTCTGTCACGAATCCAATAAAAACAATACTGTCCCCATACATCTCCAACACATTTTTATATATTGAAAATATATTTCTGTAAATTATTTAAGCCTTTTTTATATATTCTTAAGTTAATCACATTACTATATAATAACATTCACGAAAGAAACAATAAACAAATACCATACATAAATAAATCTGAATAATTGAAAACTCAAAATGAAGTGTTTTTTTAATCCTTTTGTATTATTTGGGAATTGTATATAGGCAAATTGGGATAAATACGATAACGATGCACTTCAACATCACATTACCTATAACCGAATTTAACAAATCCACTGGATTTCAAATTTTAATTCCATTGCGTCTACTGCTGGGTTTACATTCGGCATCGTTTCGTAATTTCGCGCGCAATCAAGTAACATTTACCATGATTTCGCATACAAAAATGAAATCATTTCATTTCGTGATTTCAGCGAAATCAACATCAAAATCACAGTACTCATGATATGCAAACCTGTTTTTGCCTAATTATCAAAAAATTTCATTCCTCTACAAATTTGTAGAGTTGGGCAATCTCGTTCAATTGAAGGATCCGGATCACTGTCCTCGTTCAAAGACGAATGAGTAACATCATAATAACCAACGTGTGAAATTAAGTATACGCGGTTTTGTCAAAGAAATTACCGGTGTCCTGAACTAGATAGTGATACAAATTTGTTCAAAAGGTATGGGAAAAAAAAATGGCTGTTCCAGAACCTGCAAGAATCTATAACTTTTTACTACGATAACAATTTTTCCTTTATGTTATCGAAAAAAGAGTAAAAAGTAGTACATTCTTGCAGTTGTGGAACAGACCAAAAATGACAGAAATTTCAAAAACTCTAGCAGAAATGTTAAAATCAATGTATCAGCCAATCAGATGCCAGCAAACATAAACAGTGTGATTATGAATGTAAACTCCCGTGAGTTGTGTCTTTCTGCCGTTCAACTTAAAGGATAAAGTGAGAAAACTCACGGGGAGTTGATCGGGCATGTTCTGGCATTCACCTCACGTGTATCGAACACACCTAAAGCTGTTCTGCAACACACTTTACACCTAATTGGGGTGTATTCCTCACACTGTAATTTTGATGACGAGAGCTGAGTGTTAATCCTTATTTTGTAAAGAAACTAATTGCAAATTCCTACAAAAAACTGCATAGGACTAAAATTTAATGGGTTTTCTATGAGTATTTAAAAAAAATATATATTTTCTTAACACAATATGATTTAAAAATGTATTTTTTTATTAAAGTACCAAATTCAACATGTACGCGCTCTTGTAGAAGTTCGTTTCTTTGGAAGTGAGTTACTCACTTCCTCTACTAAAAGTAATCGCATTCTGAACTTCTTTTCTATAAAAGAGCGATACTTTATCATTTTACAATAACAATTGTATTACTGTTCAAATTAGATCGATCTGCAAGAACTACCTAGTGTCACAGAAGAAGAGAGAGATAAGGTGAGAGTTTTAAAGCTATTCCAAGTATTTGCAAAGATCCACAACAAGAAAAAATATCATTCAGTTTGATATTTTAAGTGCAAAAGGTACGGAAAAGTTGAATTGCAAAAATAAAATTAATAACTTAATATCATGATGAAATTATAAGGTGGCGTAAAACGGCCAGCTGATTGGTTTCAATCTGTCAAATATTTTGTTATTGTCATGATGAAATAATAAGGTGGCGTAGAATGTCCAGCTGATTGGTTTCAATCTGTCAAATTTTTTGTTATTGTGAATAAATTGTATGAAAACGTAAACAAACATTTTGACATATTGAAGAATTTTCCGCCAAAAATGAGTTGTTGTTGTGCTACTTACGTGACCTGTTAAATAGATCATGGTTATTGTGAATAAATTGTATGAAAACGTAAACAAATATTTTGACATATTGAAGAATTTTCGGCCAAAATAGAGTTGTTGTTGTGCTACTTACGTGACCTGTTAAATAGATCTTGCTTAATATTTAAACATTAATAAAGTGAAAAGTGCAGTGACTATATGATTGTGACTGATTATAAGCAGACAAATAATAATATGTATTGTGTATAATGTGAGTGATATTTAGAAAAGAAAAAATTAAAAATCCTTTATCATAGAGAGAATTTGAATAATAAAAAAAAAACTAAAAATAGAAAAAGTTCCAAAAAGTCAAAAGTGCCAACAGTATTTAATACAATAAAAGAAAATTGCAACAAATAAGTATGCAGAAATAGTGATAATATAATAATGGTTTAAGAATACTAAAATTACTAAAATTTAATTTAACTTTTAAAATGTACAAATTTTCGATTTTAATTTAATTTTCATTTTAAAAGTAAATAATAATGTTTTGTTGTCTCTTAAGTCAATACTTAAGATCTAAATTAATATAATAGAATTTAATTAAAATGTTTATTTTTGTATAAAATATTTTATATTTATGAACAAACATTTTTTATTATTGGTCATTGTCACTATGTTATAGTAAAAGATCCCAGCAAAATTAAATGGAAGTGATTCCATGTGAAATCATGATTTCACTGGTTCTTTTGCATGAGTGCGAAAGGAGTCGTGAAAAATCCGATCTTTTTCAACGTATTTTCATGAGTGCAATTGAAGTCGTGAAAGATCCGATCTTTTTCATCGAATTTTCATGAGTGAAATTGAAGTGGTGAAAGATCCGATCTTTGTGGATATTAAAAAGAAGAAGTAAAACAATTATTGGGTTGGCTGGGCCATGTTAACAGGATGGAAAAAGATGCCACCGGCATATGAATACGAGTCATTTGACGTTATGCGACCCGAGGGAAGAACAAAACTCCAATGGAAAGGCCAAATTGAATATGATATCACAAAACATGGCATCCAAAATTAGAGAAGCAAAGTAGAAAATCGGTAAAATAACTAAAGAGACCATAACATGGTAACTATTACAGTATAAGTTTTTTTTTGAAATAACATAAAAGAATTCAAATTTATACTAGATTTCCCAAATGGTGAGCTTGGTTCAGAGATTGACTCATAATTTATCGGATATTGGAAAAACGGAACCCCAATTTGAAAGAAATATCTTGCAGCCATCGGAAGAGATAAATATGATACTGCAGATTAATATAATATATAATTTTGAAAATTACATACAAAATAAAGAAAAATAACATCTGGCGATACAAATCAGCTGTGCATTGTATTCTTATTGGTTCAACAAATTACAAAATTGTATTGCAAATTTTATTTCTGATTGGCGAAAATCTGGATCCAAAGCATTGGTGCAAGAAGCCATGACAATTAACTGGTGCAAGAAGCCATGACAATGGACTTCCTCATAAATGTGTCTCATGCGTTGTCTTTGAAATAATCGCTGTAGTCTAGAGTCACGATGGCGATATTTTAATGAGGAAACGAGTGCGTGGTTCAGTTCTTCCCGAACGGTGTGCCTACATCAATTAGAATGCGATATCGAGGATGTGTGTTTCTATCGCCCGGGAGTGACTGCTTCGGGTAATGGGCGATAGAAAATGCTTGCTGGGAAAGCGTACATACCCACACACGCATGTGTATTCGTTGATGCGCCAACACAGACTGATTTTTTTTTCAATGTTAATGATAAAGTTTGAAAGCTCTAATAAAGCTTTCCAAAGTTCTTTCGTGAAATATGAAAGATTTTTTCACGTGAAATACAGAACAGCAATTGCTTTCACAGGTGAAGTGCATGTGTGATGTGAAATGGATGGTGAATTCCAGAACATGCCCGATAGATAGTATTTTTCGAAATAAAGGAGAAACGTTCTATATTGTCGTATATTTTTAATTTAATTTACAACAACTTGTTTTGAAAATTGATTTTCGTCAGCTGCACATATGCATCTACCTTGATTATTGTGATATATTTGAAATCAACAAAAAATAACACCATGGTGTATTTCAGGATTTCGTGAAATCCTGTAGAGTTTGGCATACGTCAACAAACACCACGTTTTCATTAAGGCTTTCCTTATGAAGATTTATTATCGTATACGCAATGAAATTGACGTTTGAAATCCATTTGATTTATTTAATCCAGTTAAATGTAAACGTACTATAAATCCTCATGAAGAAGGTTAACACGATAAAAACGCCAATGTTTATTGAGTTTAATTAAGGATGCAGTGTAATAGCCCGTTTCCACGGTACGTCGTTCGTTCTCTATTCGTTGTTCGACCCATAACTACGAATAAAATACTTATTTCCCCACACAAAATTTTGTGAACGAACGACGATTTTTCTACGTTGTTCGAGTAGAAATACTCTCTGAACGACGATAAAATATGTCCCATTCCTAATAGCCCGTTTCCACGGTACGTCGTTCGTTCTCTATTCGTTGTTCGACCCTCAAATAAGAATAAATTACTTGATTCCCCATACAAAATTCTATGAACGAACGACGATTTTTCTACGTTGTTCGATTAGAAATACTCTCTGAACGACGAACAAATATGTCCCATCCCTAACAAATGAGAGAATTTATCGAAAAAAAATAATTATGACATGTCTAAATTCAAAATTGAAAAATTTGTTGAAAACACAAAAATTTTTAGAAAAAAGGAAAAAGATGAATGATAATTAATGAACTAAACATTTTATATAGATACAGAAGGAAGATGGTTGTGTTTCCTTCTTAATTCCACACACATTTCTTGTCCATTAGTTCAAAATCGCGTAAAAAATCAGAAACAAAAAGGAAACAATTAACTGAAAGTCTGTATACACAAACTTTGTTTTGACATGTCTCTCTCTCTCTATAATTTTGAAAATAGAAACATATAAAAATATATTGAAAATACAAAATTATTTAGAATTTATGGAAAAAATGAATTAAATGAGTGTAGTTAAATATAGGATATACATTAGAACGAAAGAATATTGATTTTCCTATTCATTTAATGTATAGCATTTCCAGATTAAATGAAACCTTTTCCAAATTAAATGAAACCTTTTCCAAATTAAATGAAACCTGTTATGTTCTTACGGAGGTGGTCGATTGAATGAAAGACGATGTTTAAACATAACAATCAATTCATTTATTGAATAAAACTTTAAGTTGTTTTATGAGTTGAAATAAAGTATTAATTATGAAGAACAATGAAATATGACGAAATATGTACAGATGAGATGTCTATTAATTGGTGGTTGCAAAGTAACTAACTGACTGTGTACTGACAATGAGTAGAGAGAGATAATAACTTAAAACTACTGATGCATGCAACACTGCTATGATGCTGCCAGATTGTTGCATTTTATGTGGTAGTACTAGGGTTACCCTAATATCTCCCCTTTTAAGTTTGAACCTGGGTTCTGGATATTACTTCAACTGGTTGTCTTCTGTGGATGATTCTGGTTGATATGCTGTAGAATCTGTATACGGCAATTTAATGTTGAATTCTCGAAGTAATATGTCCAAATGTGATAATTTTTTTGATGAAGCAGAAGCATCGCCTATTTTTGTTTGAAGTTGATCTGCATGTACCTTGATGCGACTTCCATGTTTGGAATTATACTGATTTTCCTTTTTCTGTTTTCTGTCCATAACTGATGAATATAGATTTTTATGAACGATGGATACGTTGTGAGTTTTTCTTCTTGAAGATGCTTTTGCGGATGCTCCTTCCTCTTCCTTTTTTTTGAGTACTGATTTGACTTGTCTATTTGGGCTGGGATGAAAGTGAGCATTGAGTACTTGATAAACATTGTTCAATGACTTAGTCCCTGTGAACTTGATCTGATGACACCATTTTGCTATTGGAATATCCCAAAGATTAAATTTCTCAATCCAATCTATGCCTAGGACATTTAATGATTCCAAATTTGAAATGTAACAATCCACAATTTTTGATTTTCCTGCAACTGACACTTCTATTGGAAAAAGTTTTGCAAAAAATGTGAGTTTATTGCCACCTGCATCTTCGGCGGTGTCTGTGGTTTCAAATGCATCCGGCTTTCCGATTCTTTTCCACGTTGATTTAGAAATTATGGTAATGTCTGATGCCGTGTCCAACTGTAGTTTCACTTGCTTTGAATTAATACTCACTGTAGCATATTTTCTTGCCTGCTTGATTTTGACTGGATCTGTTGTAGATACTGTTTTTGTGCTGAATTTTGTTTTGTTGTTGTTAAAATTCTGATGACTCACATTGTTCTGTTTAGAATTTTGGTCATGATTGGTTTTGCTCTGTTGAGGTTTGTTGTTGTTGTGATTTGGTTTGCTCTGCCTGTGCATGCTGTTGCAAAAACCATCTTTGTGACCAATCTGTTGACACTTGGTACACTTGTGCTTGGAGTAGGGGCAATGTTTTGCATAATGCATATCGCCACAATACCAACATGCTGTTTTTGGTATCTTTTGTTTTTGTTGAGGCTTACCAATTTTGTTGCACTGTTTTTGACTTCCCTCAATTAGTGCTGTGTCACTTTTCAAATCCAAAATGCTTTGTGTTTCATCAACTAGCTTTTCTAGGTTGACTACTTCCTTACTTTCATTGAGATGCCGTAATAAACGGATTCTGATGTCACTGTCTTGTGATGATTTAAGACCAAGTATGAAAATTAAACACTTGAACTGGTCTGTAGTTAAGTCATCCAGTTTAAAAAGTTCACACTGAAGATTGACACGACTGGCGTATTCTTTAAAATCTTCATTTTCCATCTTTGTGATTTGGAGACACTTATAACGTAGACTTACTTGTGTTTCTGTTCTGCCAAATAGTCTTGTAAGATGCTTGATTGTGTCTGCCAATGAAAGTTCTTGAGGTTGTTTTGGTAACACGAAATTCTTGAATCGTTCATGAATGTGATTGGACATTTTTCTCCACAAAAGTCCTACTTTGTCTGCATCGTCCAGTGCACTTGCTTCCCTTTCGAAGATGTGTTTGAAACGATTGTACCACGATTCAAATAATAAACCACTGTCAGGCTCATAGTGAAAATCCGTCATGGAATTAGCTAAAGATTCCATGAGGTGGGCTTTTGCCACTGATGATTCACCTGGAATTGATGATGAAACTGTGTTTGCACCTTGTTGTCCAGCGATGATTTGTGTGAGTTTATTTAGTAATTCCTGTTGTTGCGCAAATTGTTCCTGCTGCTTAGCTATTTGCTCTTGCTGCTGTGCAAGTAATTTTACAATATTCGCTTGTTCCGACATGTCTAGATTTTTCTAGTGTCTGTGTTTTCAGCCGTTACAATTTTGTTAGAGACGCTGCCGTCGTATGTCTGTATGTGTGCGCTGCAAAAATGATGAAATTCCCAACGTTGTAGTGGTGTGTGTGTTGAGATGAAAAAAATTTATGTATATGTGAGACTGCAAACTGTTGTTAGTGTGAGTGTTGATCGCTGAAGATTTCTTGAAAATTCTTGTTAGAATATTCCTGATGAACTTGCGCCTGTGCGTTTTGATGTTTTCCTTGAAAATCTTCCTGCCACAACTTTTATTGTGTGCGATGTCTATTTTTTCCAAAATCCTCGTCGCCAAATTGTTAGCGAGAATGATACATCTTTGTTCCAAAATCCTCGTCGCCAAATTGTTAGCGAGAATGATACATATTTGTTCCAAAATCCTCGTCGCCAAATTGTTATGTTCTTACGGAGGTGGTCGATTGAATGAAAGACGATGTTTAAACATAACAATCAATTCATTTATTGAATAAAACTTTAAGTTGTTTTATGAGTTGAAATAAAGTATTAATTATGAAGAACAATGAAATATGACGAAATATGTACAGATGAGATGTCTATTAATTGGTGGTTGCAAAGTAACTAACTGACTGTGTACTGACAATGAGTAGAGAGAGATAATAACTTAAAACTACTGATGCATGCAACACTGCTATGATGCTGCCAGATTGTTGCATTTTATGTGGTAGTACTAGGGTTACCCTAATAAAACCTTTTCCAAATTAAACGAAACCTTTTCCAAATTAAATGAAACCTTTTCCAACGGAAATGAAACCTTTTCCAATTGAAATGAAACCTTTTCCAATTGAAATGAAACATTTTCCATTTGAAATGAAACTTTTTCCAAATTAAATGAAACCTTTATTTTTTATTATAATGAACATTAAACTGATATTGATTTTTATTGTTTTAAAATAAAATAATAACATCAATGATGTTATTATAACAAAAATAGTTATAGGTAACATTGTTTTTAATTTATTTATTTTTTGTTTTTTGAGTTATTATTGTTATTATTTCATAGTTTTTACTTCAGTCTTAACAATAAAAAAACTATGTTTTCCAAACCTTAAAAATGAAATACGGAAATTTAAAATTACTTTAAAAACAGCCTCAGTCGAAATAGAACGAACCTAAAACGTCGGAGTTAAGAAAAACCCGCCTCGGGATTTTCCAAAATGGATACTTCAACAAAGGGAACATTTAATATTTATAGAAGATAGTGTATTTAATCTTCAGATTGTGCTGCCTACATTATAAGATCGATATGTAACGCTAATGACAGTAAATAAAATCGGGGTTTTTGTGTACCATAATAAAACTTCAAGTTTAAGTATGAATACAGACAAATTCAAACAATTTATGGAAGGTATTTTGAGGAAGATTCCTCCAGACATAGAAAACTCGTTTCTGATCATGGATATTGAGCAAATACGTAAGAGGAAGGACATAAGCAAGCAATGCTTGCTTTTTCGTAATATTTATAATTTTATACAGACAAATGAACAGTTTTGTGGGATGATTATGTTAACATAGTCATGATTATGTTAACATAGTCAATTGACGTATTTCTCATTTTTAAATCTATATATATTTAACAAAACTATCAAAAAATTCAGTTTTTGTTTTTCGTTTATTGATAAAAAATAAAGTTAAAATTATGAAATAAGAGCTCAAAAAGAGTCGAAAAAAACATTGATGCCTGTAGTGAGATTCTGTAACACATTGTTGTCCTTACCGACAAAAGTCGTTAAAATTAAAATGTCCATAATTTCGGTAATTTAACGATGAATAAAAAGTAGTCGCTAACCTTTACCGATAGCAACAGTGATGCCAACTTTTATTGAAAAATTTCAATCATAATTTTGCGATTTAATTTTACCGATTATTGTCGGTAAAGGTAAAAATGAGTTACAAAATCCCACTACTGTAAGGTTTATTCACAAACACATACTTATATAACTATATTTGTTTTAATTACATCAATTGATGTTAACATTTTAATTTAAAACAATAAAAATCAATATTAGTTTCAAGTTCCTTATAATAAAAAATAAAGGTTTCATTTGATTTGGAAAAAGTTTCATTTCAAATGGAAAAGGTTTCATTTCAATTGGAAAAGGTTTCATTTCCGTTGGAAAAGGTTTCATTTAATTTGGAAAAGGTTTCGTTTAATTTGGAAAAGGTTTCATTTAATTTGGAAAAGGTTTCATTTAATCTGGAAAAGGTTTCATTTAATTTGGAAAAGGTTTCATTTAATCTGGAAATGCTATATATTTTATGTGTTTTCGGTTCAAATTTTCGTGAAAACAAGGAAACAAAAATGAAGGAAATTTTGTTTATGTTTCTGTTAATTACGAATGGTGTCGTGGAAACGGGTTTATTCGTGTACGTCGTTCGACAGGCGAACAACGTAATTGAAACGCTCGTGTGAACATGACATAACAAATGAGAGAATTTATCGAAAAAAATAATTATGACATGTCTAAATTCAAAATTAAAAAATTTGTTGAAAACACAACAATTTTTAGAAAAAAGGAAAAAGATGAATGGAGATTAATGAACTAAACATTTTATACAGATGCAGAAGGAAGATGGTTGTGTTTCCTTCTTAATTCCACACACATTTCTTGTCCATTAGTTCAAAATCGCGTAAAAAAATCAGAATCAAAATGGAAACAAATAACTGAAAGTCTGTATATACAAGCAATGTTTTGACGTGTCTCTCTCTGTCTTTAATTTTGAAAATAGAAACATATAAAAATATATTGAAAATACAAAATTATTCAGTATTATGTCATGTTCACACGAGCTTTTCAATTACGTTGTTCGCCTGTCGAACGACGTACACGAATTAACCCGTTTCCACGACACCATTCGTAATTAACAGAAACATAAGCAAAATTTCCTTCATTTTTGTTTCCTCGTTTTCACGAAAATTTGAACCGAAAACACATAAAATATACATTAAATGAATAGGAAAAGCAATAGACTTTCCTTCAAATGTATCTTCTATATTTAACTACACACATTTCATTCATTTTTTTCCATAAATTCTGAATAATTTTGTATTTTCAATATATTTTTATATGTTTCTATTTTTAAAATTAAAAAGAGAGAGTCATGTCAAAACAATGTTTCTGTATACAGACTTCCAGTTATTTGTTTCCTTTTTGTATCTGATTTTTTACGCGATTTTGAACTAATGGACAAGAAATGTGTGTGGAATTAAGAAGGAAACACAACCATCTTCCTTCTGCATCTATATAAAAAGTTTAGTACATTAATATTCATTCATCTTTTCCTTTTTTCTAAAAAATTTTGTGTTTTCAACACATTTTTCAATTTTGAATTTAGACATGTCATAATTAATTTTTTCGATAAATTCTCTCATTTGTTAGGGATGGGACATACTTATTCGTCGTTCAGAGAGTATTTCTAATCGAACAACGTAGAAAAATCGTCGTTCGTTCATAGAATTTTGTGTGGGGAAATAAGTAATTTATTCGTAGTTATGGGTCGAAACGAATAGAGAACGAACGACGTACCGTGGAAACGGGCTATTAATGGGAAAAATGAATGAAATGTGTGTAGTTAAATATAGAAGATACATTTGAAGGAAAGTCTATTGCTTTTCCTATTCATTTAATGTATATTTTATGTGTTTTCGGTTCATATTTTCGTGAAAACAAGGAAACAAAAATGAAGGAAATTTTGTATATGTTTCTGTTAATTACGAATGGTGTCGTGGAAACGGGTTAATTCGTGAACGTCGTTCGACAGGCGAACAACGTAATTGAAACGCTCGTGTGAACATGACATAAAACAGATATCCAAAACGGTGTTTGCATAAGATATGGCAAAAAATCGATGGCACTAACGATAATCGATTATATTTTAAAAATTCAATGTCGATAGATAGTTTTGTCTGTATAAAACTCCTAACCTAAAATCTATTTGTAATGAATATTTACTATTTGTATGTAAAGGGGTGTTTACACTATCTATCTATGTCATATGAGCTGTCACTTCTTTTATCCATTCGACATCCTTTATGTTTGTCAAAGTCTATACCACATTTAGTTTTTGCGTTCACACTAGCATACAATTTCATATGACCACAAAATATATGTAAATCACGCAAATAACACAATTTATATTGTTAAAAACTTTAATCGCACTCACACTTTCGTTTTCTTTACCTATTAACTTCATTTTTTGGAAAAATTGTTTTCTTCTAACAATTAATTTCTCAACGGCATACGAAAATACATAGCCGAATAGAGCGCTCCCTAAATTGAAAAATGTACATATGACTTGCCACATCATTTTGATAGATGAAAATTTTCATAGTGGTCACACTACGTGTACAACATTCACAAGTAGCAAATTTGACATATCATATGACATTCATAGATAGTGTAAACACCCCTTAAGTCAAGCTTACGTCATGTTTATATTATAGCCTTTTGCAGCGTTAACCTTCTTTATGAGGATTTATTTGAAATATAAGCAATGGAATTGACATTTGAAACCCAGTGGGTTTGTTAAATCTGGTTATATATAAACGTACTATAAATCTCATATTTGTTGTTTTCAAATTTCATTGTAAGTTTACTTTTCCTTTGCTTAAACGTCAAATGAAATCCAGTCGATTTCAGACGAGTTTTCATTTGACGTATACGAAAAGGAATTGACAGTTGAAATCGAGTGGATTTCGTAATGTAAACCAAGCATAAAAAACAACAAGTTTAACGTGGGATGTATGTAGTTAAAATTGATTACTTTAGGGTATGGCAGAGAAGACTAGTTTCGTCCAACGCCACTTAGACTCATCAGTTCTCGTAGTTTTTGTATTGAAACGAAGAACCCTTCCCCAATTTTATGACGACTCGAGCTCAAGAATAAGTGTGACTGATGAATTCGTTTAAATGCGAATTCAACCGAAACACCTAAAAACTCTCGTAGCCGCATATCTAAACCAAATTAACTACTGTAGCTTTGTTCCTTTACTTTTTTAATGGTAAGGGTGGTAAAAGAGAAAAGTGTCAAAATTGCTCTCTCATGAACATTTTTTACCAGAAAAGTAAAGGAACGGAAAAATGGTAGAAATGGCAGCAATGTCAAAAAGAAACATAAATAATTTTCGTCTTTTATTTCACAGTTTTTAGTTTAGTTTTGTCAGCGTTCGACTTTTTCGTCAAACAAAAGTCGAAAAATCAGTTCTGCCATTATGTGTGTTCGTTTACTCAAAATTTGTACGAATTGTTACTGGATGTTGTCCGTTTACTCTACAGTACAATACAAAAGACCTTAGTCGATTACAAGAAGTCACTGGACTTGTACAAATTTGTACAAATTGTTGAGTAAACGAACACACCTATATTTTACCTGCAGAAATTTTGCTGGTAGCCTGTGGTAGAAGAGAAAGCCATTTTCGCTCTCTCTCCACTCTCAATCTCTTAAAAAATGCTTCCAGTTTTGCCACTTTTCGGGGTTAAGGAACGCTTTGCAGGTTAAAAATGGTAACCTCAGGTAAGTAAAGGAACACAGCTTGTATGTAACTGTAATGAATATAATAGTACGTTTATATATAACCGGATTTAACAAAACCCACTGGGTTTCAGATGTCAACACCCTTGGGTATTCGTCAAATAAATCCTCATTAAGATGGTTAACCCTGCAAAAGGTTATAATATAAACATGGCCTAAATTACGCATTTTTTCGGATTTGTGGATGTGAGAAAGTAATGCTAGGTTTACATTTACGAAATCCACTCGATTTCAACTGCCAATTCCATAGCTCAAACGTCAAATGAAATCTCATCTGGATTTCATTTGACGTTTAACCTATGGATTTGACAGTTGAAATCGAGTGGATTTCGTAAATGTAAACCAAGCATAAGTCCGTAGCCACACATACACATTTTTCAGAAAAGTAAATTGTATTTTTGTGTTTTTCTTTATTAAATAAAAGCAATTGTTTTTTCTCCTTTCTGTGAAGTACTTGTGCAAAATGTCAACAAAAACATCCCAGCAAAAAGTTTGGATCCGCGGATGCAGTTGAATCACTACAAGTGTACAGTACATTTGCCGTTGGAGTACATCTTTTCCTATGAATTCACTTATGATTTTTACAGAGAGCGCGCAGCTAGGATGCACTCCATTTTGCTTCCACAGCACACAGCTGGGATGCACTCCATTTTCGATCCAAATCACAGCTTTTGATGTAGTGTTTTGGATTGAATTTAAGGGCACTCTTCGGATTGCGTTTTTAATCAGTCCAAAGATGCAATTAAAATGCAAGTCATTGCTAAATATCCCAAAATAAATAAAACGCATTTATTATTTGTGTAAAGCAAGAACGCAAAGAACTTTATTATACAAACACAAATTAAAAAACGTTTCCATTAAATTCAATCACATTTGAGCTTACTTCCTCCGTTCTCGATTTAATCCAAGCGCATCTGATTTTCCTCCATCATCATCAAGTTGTTTTATTTTGCCTTCCCATCAATAGTTCAGCTTTCGACATGGACTCCAACTCCACTCCATTAAAAATTCCAGTCTCGTGAATTACCGCAAAAATTTTCGCAACTTAACAACTTCTTTATTTTATAACAAATTCTTCGAAATGTATACGCTCTTGTTTATTGTTTGAAGAAATGTGTAGGGATCAACCAACTGTTTTTTTTTTTTTTTTTTTTTAGATATCTCTACAGCAACTGCTCATAAAATGTATCGAACGGAGTGCATTTTTCATAACTCTGTTGGACTACATCGAAAAATGTTGTGAAATCATAACTCCAACTACACAACTTCCAAAATTTTTTCCTGGGATAGACATTTCCGCCATTTTTATTTCCACGTTAATGGTGATGGCATATTAACGATAATATCGATAGCTATCAATTTTTAAATGAAATATCGAAAATATCTAATGTTGGAAATATCGATAGTTTGCCAGCTCTAGTTTGCATAGAGCTTTTTGCCGGTTTAACCTTCATTAAGCGGGCCATACACTATCATATTGGCTTGTCCATCCGATGAACTCCTTCTGTACGTGTGTGCTTGATAAGTGTGTAGCAAAGCATTCAATCAGACCTCAATTTGCAACCGAAATCTTCAAATTTTACTCTAAAAAACGAATGAACTTAAATTTTTTTATTTCTTTCCAAACACAATGTTTTCTGTTTTCAAAATTTCTTTTTGACAATTTTGAAAATAAACCATATTCATTTTGAAAATCAAAACTATTTTGATTTTCCTCAATCCATAAAATACACACACACATTCTCATATTTTGAAAAATGTACACATACTACTACAAATGTTGACATCAAAATTTGATAGTTTATGGGGCGCTTTATGAGAATTTATTTGACGTTTGCGCTATGGAATTGACACTTGAAACCCACTGGGTTTATAAAATCCGGTTAAGTGCAAACGGGGTACAAACCTTTACTTATTTATCTATTGTTTAATGTGCTTTTTACATTAGCACGAAAAACATGTTTTAGAGCTGTTTCGTCATTTATTTGCTAAAACAGACAACGTTTTGCGTCATTTATGTGTATTTTACATTAGCACGAAAAACAGGTTTTAGGGCTGTTTCGTCATTTATTTGCTAAAACAGGTAACATTTTGCGTCATTTACCATACAAAAATAAATGACGATAGCTGCGTCATTTATTCTAAACAACGCACGAAAACACCATACTATTATACGCAACCCTGCTTTTTCGTCATAAACTACCAAAAAATGTAACTTTTTTATGATGTCTTTGTTTGTTTGTGTGTGTTGTAGAAAAACATAAATACTCAAACGATGACAAAAGTGTAAATAAATGGTTAAAAAACTTGCAAAAGTTTTATTTTTTTTTTAATTTTGAATTAAGTCAATTTATTTGGTAAACATTAGTGTTGTGAAATTCTTATTTTTCGGAATTAAAATTATTGTGTGCGTGTGTATGTGTTATTGTATCCGTGTGTATGTGCGATTGTGTGCGTAAGCAAATGACGCAAAAAACAGATGTAAATACACTTCATTTGTTTCTAGGATTTCGTAAAACGAAATCATTTAATGTGCATATGTAAATTGGACTTAAGCACCCCTTTAAGCTGGGTACACATTGTCAGTTTTGAATGGCAGCTTTGTTGTTGCTTGCAAGTGTGGCCGTTCATTTTTGTCATTCATCATGCAACCACAAAATGTTTCGTGGTTGCTGGACGGTTTGACAGTTATCGATAATTGCGAAATATCGACATTCAAAACTGGCAATGTGTTAGAGCTGGCAAACCATCGATATTCCCAACATTAGATATTTTCGATATAATGTTTTAAAATATCGATTGCTATCGATATTATCGTTAAGTTGTCGTCGCCATTAATTTGGAGATAAAAATGGCGGAAATGTCAATGATTTTCTTGAAATATGCAAAAATAGTTCACAGAAATGTAAAGGAGAATAAACAAATGCTTTTATTTTATAAAAAAATACATTTTATTTTACCGAAAAAATTGTACGTGTGACTACGGCCTTACTTTCTTACGCACACATAACCGAAAAGTAGCGAAATTTCTATTTATTTCAATGGATTTCAGGTTAGGGGTTTTTATTCCGATAATATCGATAGGCAAAACTATCTATCGATATTGAATTTTTAAATAACAATCGATATTATCGATAGTGCCATCGATTTTTTGCCAGCTCTACAATGTGTACCCAGCTTTAAAAACAGCCATCATTCATTTTTGGTTTATCATTTCACTTCACAGTAAAAATGTAGCGATTTTTCTCGTGTAGGGTTGATATCACTACCAGTAAAGTTAAGAGTTATCAAACATAAGTTCCTTTCACTCGAAAAGAAGAAGAGACAAACGCTCTTTTGTCGCGTTTTTTCTGTTGATGATAAAAATTTAATAAATTAAAAATGGTAAAACTAACACCGGAATTAATAAATCAATCTATGCAATTCCTCAATCCCTGTCGGGAACGTGAACTGGATTTACGTGGCTACAAAATACCTCAAATAGAAAATTTGGGTGCAACGTTGGACCAATTCGACACCATAGACTTATCCGACAACGATCTCAGGAAATTGGATGGACTCCCGTTTTTATCACGTCTGAAGTGCTTACTGCTCAACAATAATCGTATTCTGAGAATAGGTGAAGATTTGCATGAATGTGTGCCTAACCTTAATTCCGTAATATTGAGTGGTAACAATCTTCAGGAATTAGGCGACTTGGAACCCCTATCTCAACTCCAGCATTTAGAAACAATCTGTCTTCTTATGAACCCTGTATCAACGAAACCCTATTACAGAGAATACATGGCATATAAGTTTCCACACTTGCGGTTATTGGACTTCCGAAAAATTAAACAAAAAGACCGTAAAGCTGCCATTGAATTCTTCCGTTCGAAGCAGGGTAAAGAATTATTGAAAGAAATAGCGAAAAAATCAAAACAAAACGCTGCAGCATTGGCCGATTCAGCTGCTAAGTCTGGTGGTGGACGGTTTGCTAATCCCGAAGACATTCGACGTATAAGAGAGGCAATCAAACGTGCCAGTTCTTTGGCCGAAGTAGAAAGGCTATCACAAATTCTTCAAAGTGGTCAAATTCCAGACAATTTCGTTTTGGAACAGAATGGGTCAGCGGCCAACGGTGGTAGTTCTGAAATAGCCATGGAACATTAGTAATAGATTTTATTTTCAACTTGTAACAATTTAATTTCACTCGTAAGTTTTATTTATAAATTCTTTGAAATACAAAAAAAGTGTATAGTGAAATTTAAAATAGAGTTTATTTGTTGTGGTAAATAATCGATAAGCTTTATTCTTTTTCACAGAAAAAAGTTCATATTCAAAATTATTTGAACAGAAATATGTATTACACAAAGGGGAATTAATTAACATAGCAGGGCTTCCTTGACGAAATACCATGCATTCTGGGAGCAGAATTTTTAAATAGAATATTCATGTTTACATTTATCTATAACATATTGCTTTCGAACACACAAAAACGCGCCAATAACTTGAAATCTTTTGGGTTCTTTTTGGCATTTTCTAAATGAATAACTAAACAATTTAATTAACTACTATTTTGCGTCTATAAATTAAATATTCAGATGTCTCAAAGTCCTTTTGCTTCCATTATAGAGTCGTAGTGTAATCCAGTATAGAAAATAATCCATGTTACTAAGAAGCCCGCAAACGATGTCATAAATCCTTCCTTAATCAATTCCCAAGCTCCCCCATAAGCCTCTTCGTCGATGGATTGGAAGTTGATGGCATAAACATATACCAGGCCACAACTGATGCCAGCGAATCTGAAATCAATTCCAATATACAATGTCAATTCAGAGTTTCCGATTATTGGGTTATAATAACTACTCACAGTACAAGTCCCAAAAATCCTTTCAATGGCACAATACCCCATACAATGCCCAAAATAATACCAAGTACTTGGCGGGACCAATAGATAACGTCTAGGAATTCATCCTGAAAATAGAAGAATTGGAAAAGTTACATTAGTAAGTTGGGATAATCTTTCCTTTAGCTACCGCTCACGGAAAAATATTTTGGCTTATATTTCCTTTACCGAACCACCGTAGAAAATTTTACTACATATTTCATATTGGTTCTAACGATGTATTACTTTTGTTGCGGAAAAGTTCCGAAAATTCCCTTGTTAAATTGGAAAAAAATTTATGATTTAAAAAAATTGTTCGCGTCGCCGAAATTTACTCCTGTTCATAGGCCGAAAGCTGGCCACTTACGATTTAAGGGAAATTTTGATATTTTTTCTGCGAAAGGTCGGTGGAGGAAATTTATTCCAATATTTTTTAATTGTATTTTCTAAGTAGACGGCCTTCGACCAGGGATATACTACTTTCTCCTATAGATAGGTGCAAATCTCGGGCACGGAAACAAGATTTTCTTTAAATTAAATTGTAATTAATAAAAATATATATAATATAAAAATAATATAGAGTTGAATTCTGTACAAAAAGCACTACCGTGGAGAAGATTTTCCACGGGCTGTAGCTAAAGGAAATATAAGCCGTAAATTGTAATTTTACTTCACTTTCGTCAAACTCATTCACAGGCCATCTTCATGTTTTTATGCAGACTTTTAATGACCTAATTTACAAATTAATAAAACACTTGATTCGATAAATTAATTCACATTCCGACCCGCATCCCCTACAACCCCTCATCAAATAGTGTCACTAGCCCTTTCTGTCACATACCTTATCTAGCCACTCTGACTTCGCTGTTAATGCACGATTACAAATCTCTTTCAGAGATGACGATTTGGCACTGCCACTGGAATTGTGTTGTATCGTGTTTGTTCTCGTGGCCATTTCAATTCAGCAATTTAACTTATAAACTTAAAAAAGAAACTAAAAGGTTACAAATTGGTAAATGCAATTTCACGTAGAATAGGAAAAAACGCAGCGCCGCAATGAAAATCTCGACGTGTGGATTAAAAAGTCGACTATCGATAAATCGATTAGTCAACTTTTTGGAAAGTCTAAAAATCGAAGACGACTTTTGGTTCATGAGAGAATCGAAAAGTCGACTATAGGTGTGTTCATTTACTCATCAATTTGTACAAGTTCAGTAACTTCTTGTAATCGGCTAAGGTCTTTTGCATTGAACTGTAAAGTAAACGAACAACATCCAGTAACAATTTGTACAAATTGTATTTTTTGTCGATTTTTCCAACTCACAATGGCTGACTTCCGTATCGTCAGTTGCTTGGCAAATGATCACAAATATGTGAAGAATTATGTTTTTTAAGGCCAGAACAGAATCAATCGTCGCTTGCTTTGCTTGCTTCCCCAAATCCGCCTATGTTCTCATTTATGCTTTGTTCAGACTGACGGTAATTCGCTCTCTGTTCGTTGTTCGACCCCAAATATATATCCCAGCAAAACATTTTGAAGTTGTGCATGTGGAGTTATGATTTCACAACATCCTTAGATGCAATCCACACGGAGTTATGAAAAATGCACTCCGTTTGGATACAATTTATAAGCAGTTGCTTTAGATATCCCTACAAAAAAAAAAAAACAAAAACAGTTGGTTGATCCCTACCCACCGCTGGCGAAATCATTTATTCCATGGTATAAGTAAAGAGGTAGATTTAAATGAAAAAAATCTATAGAACCCTTGTTTTTCTTGAATTCCTAAAACTTCAAAATAAAAGCAACAATTGGGTTTGTTTACAATGCATTTTTTGAGCATTTTATAAAAAACGCGAAAAATGAATGAAGAGTTAAGTTTTCTCCACATAATCGAGTTGTGAATATGATAAACTGATTGTTTCAATGCAAATCTCACGAGTTTCTTCCATACAAATGGTCTAAAAACAATTTTAAATATCATTGAATTCGATTGTTTTTAAAATTGTTTGGCATATTATCCAAACACCACACACACATACACAGTTTGTTTATATTGTTTTGAAGTTTTAGGCATACTCAAATGAAAAAAATTTAAATTGACAAAAAGCTTTGGCTAACCTTTCTTATTAAACCATGATTTATTCTAAAAATAAGAGAGAGAGAGTGTATACATTTCTAAGAATTTGTTATAAAATAAAGAAATAAAAACTTAAGCTTAAAACACATACAACGTTTAGGTAAAGTTTTGTGTCGTTTTGGCCGTTTTTACAGTGTTGGGCATGATGCCGAAAAATTCAAATTCATTTGAAATATATGCCGGCAAACACATCAACGCCGGACTTTGGTGTCGGCATCGCCCTGTTGTTGTTGTTTTTTGTCAACGCCCAACGCAAAACTTTACTCGAACGTTGTATGTGTTTTCAGCTTTAAGTTGCGAACATTTTTTCGGTAATTCACGAGACGGACATTTTTAATGGAGTGGAGTCCAGTTTGAGTACTATGCTTTGTTTACATTTACGAAATCCACTCGATTTCAACTGTCAATTCCATTGGTTAAACGTCAAATGAAATCCAATGGATTTCAGATAAGATTTCATTTGACGTTTGAGCAATGGAGTTGACACTTGAAATCGTGTGGATTTCGTAAATGTAAACCTAGCACTAGAGTTGTATAGTTTATGAACGAACTAGTTCAATTGAACGATTCATTGAAAAGAGCGTAGGAACTAGATCAGTCGATATAATTCATTATAGTTCAATAGCTCACTGAGCGCCGAACGAAAGAACGATCAACGAACGACTCACAATTTGGTTCAGCATGTCATTCACATATGAATAAAGCGACGCCGTCTTCTGTGCTAAGTAATGCCCTCGTAATATTATGAGTTTTGTTTATGTTTTGGATCAATGTGAAGTGTCAACCCCCATTGTAATAAAAGTAAGTTCTAACCCCCTGTTTTTGTAATAGTTTTTATTCTTCTCACACGAACTGTCAAATTTTGTAGATCGATTTACTCGCCTCAGGGCAAATGTAGAGCTCTGATTTTTAAAAGAGGATTTCTTTACTATATATGGAACGCGTCTACTAAAAATTAGGTCCGTATGTCATCTGAGGGCTGAGCTATGGATGCCTAAATTAATACGAATATAGACGAACGAACAAAAAATAGTTACAAAAACAGGGGGTTAATAAAGAACATCTTTGACATAACATATCCCAATATATCGAATCCATTGCCTATTCAATGTGTCTTGTTGTGGATAGAAAAAAAGAAACATAAACATACATACACAAAGCTTTTTTCGCAGTACTAATTTCTACAGACACACACACAATGTACGAGTTTTTGGCCAACCACAATTTTTTTCGAAGGACGTTTTTTCTAGACTTAATGCTAACTTAGTCTTTCTTTATGAATGGAATAAAGATATCTAAGTCCCGGTCCATACTAGCGTGAATTTCATTAAAAAATGTTATTAAATTATGCGTTCTTAAATCGAATTCCGCACTACAGCAGTTTTATGATTTTACTCTACTCATGGTAGAATAAGAAAAGGTGGCAGCAATACACAGCTGACTGAACTGGGTTGTAACGTTAGTGTCAAATTTCATATGACAATTTATACATTTATTCCTATTTCGATGTACATTAGGGACATATATTTTTTGAGAAAAAAAAATATATCATTCGGAAAAAAACATTTCCCAGAAAGACTTCTTCATATCAATGATATGTAACCTCCTCCAAGTTCGAACGATAAGCCGCGCAGTAAATCCCCGCTTGTAGAGGCGATGCAACGTTCGTTAATATGTGAGGTATTTTGTTAAAATTTAAAAAAATAAAGCCCTAATAAACAAGTGCTTCTTTGATTTCTAAAACAAAACATTGAAACAGCTTCTCCTTTTTCTATGAATTTCCAGCGACCCCAAACTTTTCTGCAAGAATTCTACTTTCTGCGAGAATTTATGCATTTAGTGGAATAAAAATTGAAAAGTAACGAATTTTCATTCATGTTTTCCAAAATATTGAACCAAATGTGAAAAATTATTAATTTTTTAAATTCCAATAATTTATAGACATTTCCTTGTTTTGTTTACAAATACAACTGGCAGTAACGTTACAAACAAAAACAAATTCCTTTGTGGTTGTTGTTCGAGTTGTATTTGTTGTAGTATTAACTTTACCTTCTATTTGTTCTACCATGTACTCTACTATGGAAGTCGATTTAGAGTCACATAATTTCATACAATTTTTTCAATGAAATCACTCTAGTGTGGATCGAGTCTAATGCTAAGTTTACATTTACGAAATCCACTCGACTGTCAATCCCATTGCTTAAACGTCAAATGAAATCCAATAGATTTCAGTAGTGCGATTCTCTAACTCATTTTTTGAGTTACCGACAAATGTCGGTAAAATTAAAACGCAAAATTATCAATGGAAATTTCAAATAAAAGTTGACAACACTGTTGCTAACGGTAAAACCATGGTAGAATAATTCTTATGGCCCCGGCACATACGGTCCGTTGTGCGTTGCGTCACGCGTTGAAAACAACAACCACATGAAAAATGTGTAAGTGATGCCAAGTTTGTCCTTGAGTTTTTCATGTGGTTGTTGTAACGCAACGCTCTACGCGCCGTATGTGCCGCTGCCTTTAGGTAGGACACAGCTAACAGCTGATTACAATTTTTTTCTTTTTATGGCTTCTTCTGTCAAAAGCAGGGTTGACATTTCTTACTGTTGTTGACATTATACAATAATAAAAGTAGATGCATCGGTGAATTTTCCCAACAAAAACTTCACTGTAAGATATTATCTTAAAATTGAGAACAAGGATAACAAATTCTATTAGCATTGGCAAAGTTTAATTGGTTAATAGTGATACTTGCGAAATAACGCTTTGTAAAATATTGATTTGAATTGAAATTAGTTCTGAAAGTACGGGAACGGAAAAACTACAAACATTGTAAAAATTCTAGCTGCAATGTCAACGTATGTGTATGCAAAGCAGATGCCTGCAATCTTGATGTTTGATCAGCCAAACTTGTCAAGTAGAAGATAATAGATTTCACTGTCGTAAGTTTGGGTATAACTTTTGCTATTTTTGGAAGTCTTTTCTAGCAGTACTGGAACATACTAAATATTCTGCAGCATAGCTAGTGATTTTTATATTTTACTTTATTTGGCGGTTTTATCATAAACAGTGAAGTTCTAAAATCCATATGTTTTTGTAAAATCGGCTAACTATGCAGATACATCTACCCTTATTATTGATGTATGCCATTTGACGTTTTAAGCCATGGCTGTGTTTTTCAGCGATTTTCATACCTGGCCTACCTATAATTTATTGTACCATGGGTAAAACTTTACGACTACTTTCTTTTGGTCGCTAACTTACCGAAAAATATTCTTATTTACCGAATTTATAAGCATTTTAATTTTACCGATATATGTCGGTAACTCAAAAAATGTGTTAGAGAATCGCACTACAGATAAGATTTCATTCGACGTATACACAAAGGAATTGACAGTTGAAATCGAGTGGATTTCGTAAATGTAAACTTAGTATAAGTGTAATATTTGTGTAGTTTATACCCGTAATTTCTACGCGTAGTTATCTATGAGTTATAGATATCTCCCGTGTAAGCAAAATTTTATAATTTCAACTCATAGGCAACGTTACCGGGCCAAAAACGGTCGTGTTACTTACACCAAGGACTTTACCTGGTTGATCGTTGCCAATGTGTTAACAGATGTAAAACACTTTTATTGGCAATGATTTTGCGAAATCATGAATGAAAATCACCAATGTAACCACATGATTTCAAAAATTACACCCTTCGGTAAATGGCACCTAGAAATGACCAAACGCGTAGGTAAAGATAACTAATAGATAGCTACCTACCCGGTTACCTAGACGTTGAAATTACGGGCATTAATTTTAATATTCTAATAGTTGTTCCTATTTCTTGTATGTATGTGTTTTTATAAAGCGAGCGATTAAGAGCCCGTGAACAATTCTGATCCGAATGATTGAACTGAGTAGTGAACTATGAACTAGATTACTGAACTAGATCAATTAAAAGAGCTGAGCTATTGAACTAGATCTTCCAAATGAACTAGATTGTACATCTCTATTGAGTACATGTCGAAAGCTGAACTCGTGATGGGGGAAGGCAACATAAAAACCTTTAGGATGATGTAGAGCTGGCAAACTATCGATATCCGCAACATTTGATAGTTTCGATATTTTCATTTCAAACTATCGATAGTATCGATACTATCGTCTTTCGTTTCAACACACTGTGGAAAGAGGTAACACAAATATTTGTAGATCTTAAATTTCCTGGTGAAAAAAATCATTAGAACCGCAAAAGTCAACTTTGTAGGTCCGATTTTGGTTATAGTTCCCATATAAAGGTTCCGCATGCTATAGGGTATTTTGTTGTTTAGACATATTTGCACTTTCTAAAAATATGTCTGTTCCAGAACTTCAAGAATCTATTAATTTTTACTATTTTTCGAATTAAAAAGAACAACAATTTTATCAAAGTAAAAATTACACATTCTTCGTCTGCTCTACTATTTAAGAAAAATCTGGATCTCAAGACACTGAGTTGTCTTATAGCATGTTTATATTATAGGTTTTTACCGGGTTAACCTTCTTTATGAAAATTTGAAACCCAGTGTTTAAAATCCGGTTATATGTAAACGTACTATTAGAAAAAGTTATGGTTTATATCATGAATACTCCATGAATTCTAAATAAATACCATGGCGGAATGATAAATACCCAAAAATACATTGGAAATTTAGCCAATTCAGTTTTTTCCGATAATATCGATTAAAAAACTATCAATCGATAGTGACATTCAAAATAAAGTATCGATATTATCGATAGTGCTATCGAGTGTTTGCCAGCTCTAGGATGATGAAGCAAAATCAGATGCGCTTGGATTAATTGGAGAACGGAGAAAGTAAACTCAAATGTGATTGAATTTAATGGAAACATTTTTTAATTTGTGTTTATATAATAAAGTTCTGTGTATTATTGCATGGTAGAACAAATACAAGGTAAAGTTAATACTACAACAAATACAACTCGAACAACAACCACAAAGGAATTTGTTTTTGTTTGTAACGTTACTGCCAGTTGTATTTGTAAACAAAACAAGGAAATGTCTATAAATTATTGGAATTTAAAAAACTAATAATTTTTCACATTTGGTTGAATATTTTGGAAAACATGAATGAAAATTCCACATCATTCCACTAAATGCATAAATTCTCGCAGAAAGTAGAATTCTTGCAGAAAAGTTTGGGGTCGCTGAAAATTCATAGAAAATGGAGAAGCTGTTTCAATGTTTTGTTTTAGAAATCAAAGAAGCACATGTTTATTAGGGCTTTATTTTTTTAAATTTTAATAAAACACCTCACATATTAACAAACGTTGTATCGCCTCTACAAGCGGGGATTTACTGCGCGGCTTATCGTTCGAACTTGGAGGAGGTTACATATCATTGATATGAAGAAGTCTTTCTGGGAAACGGTTTTTTCCGAATGATATATTTTTTTTTTCAAAAAATATATGTCCCTAATGTACATCGAAATAGAAATAAATGTATAAAATGTCATATGAAATTTTGCACTAACGTTACAACCCAGTTCAGTCAGCTGTGTATTGCTGCTACCTTTTCTTATTCTACCATGGTATTATTGTTTTACACACCCCCCATACCATTGCTATCGCAAACGATCCGTTTTCGAATGTTTTTCGATAGTTTTGCGGATATTTTGTTCGAAAACGACACTCGAGAACGAATTAAAAACGACTCTTTCGTCGCTCAGTTTGTGGCAGGAAAAGCTTCGAATTCGAATGTCGTTAATAATATTATTACCGAATGAAAGATGATAGTTTTTACGATAGTGCCGAAAAAGCATTTTTGGCGGAGTTTCGATTTTATGACAAGTTTAACTTTGTCTGACGTCTCTTGATATTTCTGTTATGTACCTTTTCTTCTTTGTAATGTTTCCGATTCAATGCGTGCAACAGTTTATAAACATTGTTGTCTTGTATTTGTAACCAATCTATAGACCTGTTCCTTTACGTTCAAGAATCTTCAAGTTTTACAACCTTTTACTCGAAAAACGTTCCTTTACTTCAGACACAATGCAATTCATATGGGAGCAGTTTTCAACTTTTACTACTTTTGCCGGTTTTACCATTTTCAGAAGTAAAGGAACAGACCATATATGTTGTGTTTATCATCACTTCTTGTTAATATTATAAGTTGCTTTATATCGAAAATATTTGAAAAAAGCAAATGGGAATTTTTCACGAACCACATAAAATTATTTTTTAAAACGTAAAAAATTTCCGAAGTAAAAAATGTTTCTCGAAACAATTTTTCTTGTGAAGAAAAAACATTCGCAAAATTTTCGAAAATGATATCGTTTTTAAACTTTTGACGAACAAAAGAACAACGTGCTTGTGTACACCCGAAAAACATTTGCCAATCCTTCGACAGTGATATCGTTTTCGAAAGTTGTGCCGGACATTCGAATAAGATCCGCACTTGTTATGGGGGGACAAATAATAAATGAATTTTATTTATTCTGGGATATTTCGCAATGGCTTGTATTTGTATTGCATCTTTAGACTGACTAAAAATGCAATCCAAAGAGTGCCTTTAAATTTAATCCAAAACACTAAATCCAAAACTGTGGATGGAAAATGGAGTGCATCCTAGGTGCGCGCTCTCTTGTAAAATTCATAAGTGAATTCATAGGAAAAGATGTACTCCAACGACAAATGTACTGCACACTTGTAGTGATTCAACTGCATTCGCGGATGCAAACTTTTTGCTGGGTGGTTAATACTGGTCTATTATGACGTATTTTAATAAAACGTGTTTCATGAAAATGCAGTTTGATATAGACAAATTAAAGGATGGGCCATGGTACAATAATTCTTAGGTAGGCCACAGCTAACAGCTGATTACAATTTTTTTTTGTTATGGCTTAATCTGTCAAAACCGTGTTGACATGCAGAGTTGATATTTATTATTGATCAAAAAATTCAACTCTGTTTTGTCTTCTTTTCAACATTTCGTTCTTCTTCTTCTTTGTATACTCATCCGTTATCATTCATCAAAACAATTTTGACGTTTTAAGCCATAGCGACAGGGTTGTATTTTTTGGCGATTCTCATACCTGGCCTACCTATGAATTATTGTACCATGGGATGGGCTTTATTAGAAACCATTTGGTGTAAATAAGGCATAAAATCAACTTGACGCGTCGCTCATCCTCTATACGCCATGATTTAGATAAAGATAACGCCGTTGATTTAATACGTCTCTGTGTTCTGTATTATACGAAATAGTCGTCGTAAGGCTGGGAATTACCGAGCAAGTCATTCGTCGTTTAAATCGCAAAGAGTAGAGACGCTTATTGCCAAAAACGTTGTATTGAAGATTACAAGAAAAAATTGTAAAATGGAAGCAATACGGCAAATGGATAAAAGACTCAAAAGCCTTTGTGCAGACTATGAGAAATCAGTACTCGAGCTAATGGAGTTATACTCAAAGGATCCCTATTGCCCTGAAGTCAAACTAAAGCAAGTTTTTGCCAAAAACAAAATTTCGATTTTGGAGGCTTTTTTGTTGGAAGCATGCAAGAAAAAAGTTGAAGCACAAATTCGACTTATCGAAGCGAAACCTTGTAATTCTGGAAAACGTGATCACCAACGTCTTGTTGAAATGCTTCGTCATTATGAGAATTTCTATGAGTATGCAGAACAACATGTAAGGGACATTAAAAAGAAGATGTTTGTGAAACACATTGATGTAATGATGTTTCTTGGAATTAAAGAAATGATTTCTTCCAATCTAAATTTTTAATTTGAACGTATGCACAGTATTTCAATGAATTACTATCTATGTATGTACATTGTTTTTGAAATAAGTACCTTTGTTTTTTTTTTTTCTAATTTTGAATTCAATTTCTTTTTCTTTTACCCAATAACATGTAATAAATGTCATATTAAAATGAATAAATCATACACGCTTCTCAAATAAATTCTATGAAAATGTCTTGTTATTTGTGACTGAAATCAAAATAGGAAAGAAAATTTAACAATTGGACTTGGAGATAATTGTATACATTTTTTTGTTCGACAGGTAAAATCTTAAACTTTCCTTTAAAGACAAGTTAAAAATCTTTTGGAAATATCCTGCGTAAATTTGTAGTCGTTTTTGGGATAGGTATCATAAAAAGTGGACCTAATTATTCCGCTGATCCGACTCAAAACAGTTTCACGAACATGTCGTATTGTTCACAACGACCCGCTATTCAATTTCAACACGAGAAATGGTTCTAAACATCACTATAGCGAAATAATCGGGTATGTTCTGAGACACACTTCAAGCCTCAAGCATTTTGTTCACCCCATTTACTTCTATGTATTGCGAATTTCTTGGGGCTAAAATTCATTAAGGTATTTAAAGAATAGAGTACACCCTAGTCCGTCCATAAATAAGCGTAAACGGGTTGAACAAAATGTTTGAGGTGTGAAGTGAGAGGTGAAGTGTGTCTCAGAACATACCCGAATATTAAAAATTGTTGGAGGAGGTAACTGAATGAATGGATATTTCGATAGATTTCGTGCCGTTTTAAATTGTCGCCGTACAGTGGTTCAGAATCTTTTTTCCTGGTCAAAACTCTATAATTTTACACATTGCTTTTCCAGAACCTGCAAGAAACTACAACTTTTTACTACGGTAACATTTTTCCTATATGCTATAGGAAAAAAAATAGTACAAATTAGTAGATTCTTGCAGTTCTGACACAGACCAATAAAAACAGCGTTATCTTCATCTAAAAAAATTGGAAAAATTACGCAGGTCTTTTTTTGGGAGTCATTCGTCTCAATAGATATCGCGGCCACCAGTTATTTCAGTTGACCACCTCACAATTCAAACCTTTGGACCATTATATCGGGAAAGATGGACTTGCCCACGAAAGGCATGTTATCGCTATAAACAGGACCACTAGGATTACCATCGGTAAAAATTTCCAAGGGTTCCTCCACCAGACCCTTAACTGCACTTTAACAATAACTGTAACTGTTTTTAAAGTTTTCGGGTAATTTTCTCAAGAAGCGTGGACTTGCCTCTAAAAAACTTGTATCAACATAATAGGGGCCCGGAGTGCAATCTGTTGTAAGAAAAATCTAAACTATTCGAGAGGAGGTCCTAAACTGCACTTTTCCGAAATTTTGTGTGGGAGGTACCCGTAGGAATTGATATGTATATACAGTCCATTTTCTAACCGGATCAATGTCTCGTAGAAATATTAAGAAGTTTGTGAGGGAGGTACGCAAAGGAGTGGACCGACATGACCCATTATAGAACTTGATTTAGATTTGCAAAATGTTACGACAGCCAAATTTTGGACTGAATCTGTTTATCCGTTCGAGAGTTATCGTGTGCACCATCCACTACATATGGTGCCACAGCGGGTTTTTATAGTTTTCCGGCCATTTTCTACAATACATTACAAGTGGTTACAAGAAAAATCAAAGCGATTCGAAAGCAGGACCTAAACTGCACTATGTATTCCGAAATTTTATGTGGGTGGTACCTGAAGGAGTGGACCGATATAGTCCATATATGAACTTGATGTCTGGTAGAAATATTACTATGTGCAAAGTAAATAAAAATATCTATTCTTCAACGCCATCTACCGAAGTATAATAACAATTGGTCTGTTCCAGAACTGCAAGAATCTACTAAATTTTACTATTTTTTCCGAGCAGAGCAAATGATATGTCCCATATTCACATATTTCCACTGAGAATTGTCACCAGTAAAATGCCTCGTATAAATAAATTTAATGGTCTGTTCCTTTACTTTTGAAAATGGTAAAACGGACAAAAGTAGAAAATGTAAACTGCTCACATATGAATTGTATGGTGTCTTAAGTAAAGGAACGCTTTTCGAGTAAAAAGTGGTAAAACTTGAAGATTCTTGCACGTAAAGGAACAGAGCTTAATGGTCCGTTCCAGTACTGCAAGATTCTACTAATTTTTACTATTTTTCCGATAACATAAAGGAAAGAATGTTATCGTAGTAAAAAATAGTAGCTTCTTGCAGGTCTGGAACAGAGCATAAACCATGGCACAATAATACAGGTACAACGGCAAAGGCAGCTGATTATCACATTAGTTGTCAAAATGCATTATTGTGAATCATGGTACAGCAATAAAATGTAACAGCAATAACGTTAGTGTAAAATTCCATACGACATTTTATATATTTTGGTCAGTACTGCAAAAATCTACTAATTTTTACTATTTGTTTCGTTAACATTAAGGAAAAAAAGTTATCGTAGTAAAAAGTAGTAGCTCCTTGCAGGTTCTGGAACAGAGCATTTATTTCTATGTTCGATGTATATTAGTCTCAATTTACATTAGGCGAGTTTACTTGCGGCAATTGTCAGTTTGATGGAGAGAGAGGTGAGGCATATGGTAACCCTTTGCCTCTCAGCCCCCTCTCTCACCTACAAACTGACAATTGCCGCAAGTAAACTCGCCTAATGTAAATTGGGACTTAGGGATATATATTTTTTGAAGAAAAAAATTATTCATCAAAAAGAAAAACTATTGCCCTTAAAGATTTCTTCATACCATTGACATGTAAACTCCTTTAAGTTCGAACGACGAGCCGCACAATAAAACACCGCTTATAGAGGCGGTACAACATTTGTTAATATGTGAGGTATTTTGTTAAATTTGAAAAAATAAAGCACTAATAAACATGTGCTTCTTTGATTTCAAAAACAAAATATTGAACCTGAGCTGAGCTTCTCCTATTTCAATGAATTCCCCCCCCCCCCCCCCCCCACATTTTTGCAAGAATTCTACTTTCTGCGAGAAATTATACATTTAGTAGAATGATGTGGGAACATTCAAATTGAAAATCCCAGCAAAAAGTTTGCATCCGCGGATGCAGTTGAATCACTACAAGTGTGCAGTACATTTGCCGTTGGAGTACATCTTTTCCTATGAATTCACTTATGAATTTTACAAGAGAGCGCGCAGCTAGGATGCACTCCGTTTTCGATCCAAATCACAACTTTTTATGTAGTCTTTTGGATTAAATTTAAAGGCACTAAAAGATTGTGTTTTTAATCAATCCAAAGATACAGTAAAAATGCGCATGGGAGTTGGGAATTTTTTCCCATTCCCACATTTTTCATTTTTGTATTCTGAATAAAATTTTGTGGGAGTTTTTTTCCCATTTCCCATCTCCCCTCATTCTGAATGGAGTTCGAATTGGGAATTTGTTCCCATGGGAAAAAAGTATACATTCTCTATCTTGAATTGTGGGAGAATTTTGTGTCTTTTTGTGGGAAAAATCTCCCCAGCAAACAGTGTGGGAGTTTGAAAAAAATTTTCAAGAAATTTCATATTTTTATGAAATTTCATATTTTAAGACATCTACACGACTAAATTATTGCAAATAATTATAATCGCCATTTGTTTGCTTAATAAAAGCATACAAAATGTACTGTAAAATATGTCATTAGTAGACTTCGGATTTTGCATATTCTTATATGATACAAAAACCTGCAAGAATCTAACATGTTTTACACCGATAAAAAATTGTCCTTTATGTTATCGAACAAAACAAAAAAAAAAATAGTAAAAATTAGTTCTGGAACAGACCATATGTATTGAAATACGAGAAAAAGAGTCATGGTTGATTCTGTTAACGCAGCACAGCAAGTAAAAACAAATCAATTTCAAAAGAATTTTTGGCAATAATTATTAAAATATATTGGAAAATAGCCATAATATATACAATCTTTACAACTTTTATTCATTTTCGTAATATAACCTTCGGGTTTTTTAAATCAGACGACTAACGTTCTATTGAAAACGTGTTAGTCTCCTCAACGACACGACAACGATCACACAAACGTACATACATATATGTTAAATTATTGCAATGCTATACCATTTTCCGAAATGCCTTTTCTTGAATAGGATCGTTATTTTTGAACGTAGAAGCTTGAAATTTTGCAAGGGCATGTGTTTTAGTTTTAGATTCAATCAAAAACGTATTTTATTTTATATTATTATTATTATTTTTTTTTTTTTTTGAGATACATCTTTTGAAATATGTAATAATCGAGAAAAATATCCGAATTTATCTTTTTGAATTTTTTAAAAATATGCAAAATACGAGTTCTAGCGATCATTAGGAATAAGTAAGTCCCAATTTACATTAGGCGAGTTTACTTGCGGCAATTGTCAGTTTGTGGGTGAGAGAGGGTGTTGAGAGGCAAAGGGTTACCATATACCTCACCTCTCTCTCCATCAAACTGACAATTGCCGCAAGTAAACTCGCCTAATGTAAATTGGGACTAAAGCTAGCGATATACGCGTTAAAACCCTAACTAAAATTATTCCGAATCATACAATTTTTAAATTCGTTGCAAACTTAAAAAGTTCCTATTACTTTATACACAAAACTTATGTTTGCCTACTAATTAAAAAAATGCTTACACCAATTCGCAAATTCTGAAGAAAATGAGCTTATTATAACAACACCACACATCGTTGACTCCATTCACTTAAAAAAATCCATAAATGAATGCACGGTTGTTGAATTAAGTGAGTTGTTCTTTTGCTAAGTCGATGGTCAGACTAGCAAGGTTTCTTGAAACCAATTTCGGTAAAGTTTCTTTTCAAGTTTCGTTAGTGTCCACACACGTTAACGTGAAATTTAAGATTTTTGCGTGTCCTCTTAATTTTACCATTCGCGTTTGTTGTGTTTCTCATACCAATAAAAACAAAAAAAGACATAAATAAAAAAAAAACAACATAAAATAATTAACATTAATAACTAAATTAATATTAATGGTTAAATTTTCACTATTTCATTAATTAAATGTTTTTATTAAATCTAAATGAAAGAAAATGGAAGAAAAAATCTTGCAACGAAAAACAAGAAGAGGCAACATAACAAACACAGAAAACCATGTACATGGGTTTCACTACTTCATACCCCTCGCCTATAAACTTGACGTCGCCATGTTGAAATCGTGCTAGTCTGACCATCGACTAATGTAATTCAAAAACCGCGAATTCAATGCAAATACATAATTACAGCCCCCCAAAAGTATGCTATAATAATTTGGTGTAACTGATTTCGAATTTCGAAATTTCAGCTCCCATCGTTTGCTGTTCCCACGTCGTTGAGAATATGGAAAACGTGGGAATGGGAAATTTCGCTCCCATGGGAAACAGTTCCCATGGGAATGTTCAGAATAGGGTTGTATATAAACATAAATTAAAAAAAGTTTCCATTAAATTCAATCACAATTGAGTGTACTTCCTTTCTCTCCATTTAATCCCAGCGCAACTGATTTTGCTTCGTCATCCTAAAGGTTTTTATGTTGCTTTCCCATCACTATTTCAGATTTCGACTCCAACTCCAGCCATTTAAAAATTTCCGTATCGTAAATTACCACAAACATGTTCGCAATGGACATGGACTCCATTAAAAATTTTCGTCTCGTGAATTACCGCAAAAATGTTCGCAACTTCAGTTTTTATTTCTTTATTTTATAACAAATTCTCCGAAATGTATACACTACACTCTTGCTTGTCTTTCGAAGAAATGTGTAGGGATCAACCAACTGCTTTTTTCTGTAGGGATCTCTACAGCAACTGCTTATAAAATGTATCGAACAGAGTGCATTTTTCATAACTCTTGGTCTGTTCCTTTACTTTTGAAAATGTTAAAACTGGCAAAAGTAGCAAAAGTTGCAATCTACTTCCATATGAATTGTATGGTGTCTGAAGTTAAGGAACGCTTTTCGTGTAAAAAGTTGTAAAACTTGAAGATTCTTTCAAGTAAAGGAACAGAGCTTCTGTTAGACTACATAGAAAGATGTTGTGAAATCATAACTCCAATTGCACAACTTCCAAATATTTTTGCTGGGAATGTAACGAATTTTAATTCATGTTTTCCAAAATATTCAATCAAATGTGGAAAATAATTTAATTCAAATAATTTATAGATTTGTTGGTGTCAAAATTACAAACAAAAACAAATTTCTATGTGGTTGTTGTTGAGTTGTATTTGTTGTAGTATTTACTTTACCTTATATTTGTTCTACCATGATTGTGAATAAAATTAAATGAACGGCCACACTGGCAAGCAACCGATTATTTGAGCAAAACTGACAGTCAAAACTGATCGTGTGTACCCCACTTAACATATGTTTATTAGAGTTGTATAATCTAGTTCATTTGAAAGATCTAGTTCAACAGTTCAGCTCTTTTGATTGAACTAGTTCAGTAATCTAGTTCATAGTTCACTATCCAGTTCAATCATTCGGATCATAATCGTTCAATGGCTCGTAATTGTTCGTTTGATGAAAACGCATACATACACCAAATAGAAAAAGAACAATAGAATAATATTATTTAACTACTGCAGAACAAAAATATTACATTTACATAGTTTTATTTCACTCATAATGAAAGATTAATTTGGTATTATTTTAAGAAAAAATACCCTTCATTTAGGAGACTAGCAAAAAATCGTATGTTGTGCGCGTGCGTTCCTTTTTATTTTTTCCTTTTTTCAATCCAAAACAACGCCCATTCAATAAGTAATGGATACAACGTATTAGAATATGTTATGTATCTATGTTTTTGTAGAAATCTTCATTTTCGGACAGCTATTCCATGTACCTTGATCCAAAACGTAAACAAACTCATGACAGTACGGAGACGTCGCTTAACACATACGACGACGTCACTTTATGCATTTGTGAACGACATGTTGAACTAGATTGTGAATCGTTCGTTCGTTGATCGTACGGTCACTGACTCAACATATTTCAGTGAACTATTGAACTATAATGACTAATATCGACTGATCTAGTTCATACGCTCTTTCCAATGAATCGTTCAACTGAACTAGTTCGTTCATGAACTATACAACTCTAATGTTGATACTGACAACATTTATCAAAAATCGGTTATCGGTTATCGACTGCACGAAATAAGAGAGAATCTCGGAATCAGCAAGAACCTGCTAAGAAAGGAGAGAGGATATCGGAAACAGCGAGGATTTGACAGATTAAAAAAACACAACATTACGTCAAAACAACTAAATTTTTTCAATCAGCCAAAGATTTTTATAACAAGATTTGTGTGTGATTAATTAGGAGTGAAAAATAGAATTTTCCTATTAATTATCGTCGTTACAAACATTTATTGTGCAATATTGTGATTACAGTAACCGAACTGCAACTGCCTCTATAATCGATTGGTGTGACTCGTCGAGACGTTGTTTTTTGTGCCCTCGTTCAAAGTGTCATCGTTGCCTCTGGCTGTGGGGTGTGAGTAATGGCAGAATCAATAGTCCAAGATTGGCTTTCGGATTTTCAACGTATACAGGGTCAACCTGATGAGATCAAAGAGTTCGCCGCCGAACATGACACAGAATCGGAAATCGCTGAAATTATATTCACCATACTCAATGAACGTCAGCGCCACGAGTCATTGGTCCATGATATATGCCAACAATTGTTGGCATTCTATCGCAGTACGGAAAAGACATTGCAGAAGTTTCCCCTTCAGTTTATACCTGTTCTAATCTATACGTACCTGCGTGCCGTAGCTGGTGGTGATAAAAAAGGCGTTCGTAGCCTTGAAACCCTGCTCATTTGCATTTACAATGGTGAGGTGTCCACAGATGATGGCAGTCCGAGAATAGTACAATTTCGTATGCCTATATTGGCGCAAGCCTCCGTATATCATGAAGAGAAAAATTTGCCATTGACTGATTTGAGACGATGGGAGGAGAATTGCAATCGAGAGGTTAAATGGGGTCCCCACCCAAGAATTGAAGCAATAACAGCTCAGAATCGTCTGAGAATAATGACGGCATTACTATTTTGTTATAATCAACAAGTTAGTTTAACACAAAAGTCGGCATTAATATACTTGTGTCGGGTAGCCTCACAACTGGTGACCGAGGGGTTTACTGCGAAAATGACACATGCTCACAGGATCTCTTATGGGTAAGATTATGAATTGAATTGAAATGTTAAAAGCATAACTAAGTTTTTATAAGGGTTGTTTGATCACGTGTTGATTTCCAATGCTAATTAAGTTTACGACCTTTGACAGTCGAGTAATTCTACACATTTGACAGTGGCTAGCTAGCGCTGCGGTATTTAATGAACATTATTCAGCAGTTTTTCTCGAAAGTTTTTGAAAATTTAAAGTTTCATATAATCTTTTGTTTTAATTGATGGAAGCTGTTAATATCTACTAAATTCAATATCTACAAGATATTGAATATGTGCACAGAATATTTTCCTATATTTTATGATCATTCTAAAAATGGCACACTTTGTTTCTATAGACCATTAGAACAGAAAGAAGTATGTACCTACGTGCAAAATGATCCCGTAAATTATTGTTATTAACAAATAAATGTTGGGCGTGCACATATTTTATACTGTCTTATTGCAAGTTTTGAGTACAGTTGCTAATCATGCAACAATTGTCATTTTTGTTGATTCTTATATTTGCTCTGTTCCAGAACCAGCAAGAATCTACTATTTTTTACTACGATAACAATTTTTCCTTTATGTTATCGGAAAAAATAGTACAAATTAGTAGATTCTTGCAGTTCTGGAACAGGCCTATTATGTGACTAGAAAAATATATATTTCATGCGATATCTGTTAGTATATATTTGTCACAATTTAGCGAAATCTTTTTTAACAATTACATCTCAAACCTGACATTAAGATAAAAATTTCTTTAAATGATCTATCGTTTTACTTACTCTATGAAGAAATTCGTTGGCCATATTAATGTTGTCAAATAACAAATTCAAACGTGCATATTGCTTACAGAGTACTACTTAGCATGCATACCTTGCAACAACTTGTTTATAGGTTGGTGGTAAAAGCTTTTAGCGAAAAAAAAAAACAAATTTCTATGTGATGAAATAAAAATATATAAACTAATAAATGAAAGACAATCGACATTGATGTCTTATTTGGGCGTTTATTGCAATTTCCATTATTTCGATATTGTTGTTTTTTATTTCATCATGAGGGATATGTAAATGAATTATGAAACAGGTTGTAATGTTACTATATTTTATCTTTATTACCTAGGTCCAAAGTCGAAGAAACCACAAATTTGTTAACCCAGATATGCCCATTGCTTGATCGTGATCATTTTAAAAGTATTTTTATGTTATTTTAGAAGCAAATGTGAAATAATTACAGTATGTTTATATGTTTTTTAAAAATTTTTTGAAAAAATTGGTTTTTGAGGCCTCTTTTGGACACAGGGTTTTATCATATAACTGGGAGTTAAGGGACACAGAACATTTGACATATAGTCCAAAGACACCTTTTCGGCATCTAGTTAACGTTTTTTCGTAGTAGGCTCCACATCGTGTATGTTTTCGTTATAAAATTACCCAATAATTAATCGGTCATAACGCAAATCATTGTAAAAACTAAGCGATCGGTGGCAACTTCGATGAACTAGACCTCAAAACTCAAAAATAGTAGCTCAAAATAATGGAATCACATAATATCCCAAGAGCTACAGATGTGTACTGAGTATATCACCAAAATAAACGGTACTTTGATAAACATAACATATCAAATTAGCAAGAATTTTGTGTGTCCTATATATAGGACGCTGTGCATATCTGGGTTAAGAAAACTTTTAATAAAAAAACATTAATTCATATCAATATATTATCTAGTGCAGATACCATTCTCACGATTCTGTAACCAGTTAACGACAGAATTACCGAAAATCATTGGTTAGTTGATATTTTAAATCCCCCATAACTTTTATTGTTGCCGATGTTTTTTGCTAAGATAGCGGCCGAAATAAATCTATCACTATGTTTTACCGATAGCAACAATTTTGCTATCTTCTAAAATATAGTTACATGACAAAGACTGAACATTTCTTCCATAAGTTGATCCCAAAATATACTTGCCGGTGTTTTTCGTGTTCAGTCATATATGATATATGTAAATCACTTACTCTTTCCATTTGAGAATTGGTCTCACATTTTTCCAACTCATCGTATCAAATTTGAAACTAGACATATTTTTTAATCCTAATGCAAACATGTGCAACAACATTAATATTGCATACGTTAAATATATACACAGAGTTAAACAAAAATAAGAGCTTTGACATGTATTTCTTCAATACTTTTTTTCTATATCTCTAAATTCCGGGGCTCTATCTAAGCGTTATAAGACATTATCATTTTTTGTGCGGTCGTTGTATGGGGGCTACATCAGAGTTTGGACCTATCGCGAAAATGTTTGGATTAATATGTCCAAAGAACTGTATATAAAAAATATACCAATTTGGTTGGGGTAATGTGCATTAAAACTTAAAAAAGTAAAAATATTCTATTAGAAAGGTTTTGTTTTTTTTTCTTCAATTTTTGCTTCCAGAAGCTATAAATTTTTAATACGATAACATTTTTTCCTTTATAATATGAGACAACCCATAGAACATATATTTAGGTCCAGTTTATGTATGTCGATAAGAAAATGAATGCGTAAGAAAAACTACCAAATTTGAGGGCCTGTTTATGTATGTCGATAAGAAAACGAATGCGGAAGATAACTACCAAATTTGAGGGTGTATTTCAAATTTGTTTTTTGTTTTGAAGCAAAAGCAAATGAAATAATATTTCAAAAACTAAAGTTTGGGTGTCTTTCATGCGCACACATTTTCGTTTCGAAATACATAAACTGGGGGTTAAAGTTTATAGGCCTTTAAAGTTTATATCCTTCGAGAAGGATATCCGTTTACCCATGGGATTAATTTCTTTCGTGCTTGTTTTTCAGTCATAGCTTTCAACACAACAGTCGTTTACATCACGGATTCTTTTTTTTTTGAACGTCCATATCTTAGTTGTATTTGTTCGGTTCGACTAGAAACATATATCAAACATTTTCATTAAAAACATTCTATTATTTCGAAGTTGCAAGTGGGGTTATCGGCAGGCCGCAGCAACCAATGACAGCAACTCGTTGAGTGCAGAGTCTACAAAAATAATGCTGGTGGCAGAATTACCCTGTTGTCCAAACTATCGAGATTATACTGTTGCATCTTTTGACGTACAAATTTTATAGCATCTTATCTTTGAGTTTGCAAATAACAGCTATAATGTTTTATTATTGCCTAAATAATTTAAATAGTAAATACATATATGTTTTGAATGACGTTATGTAGAAAAAATTTATGGACATATGATTTAATAAGTTAGAAAAATTGTCGTTTTATGATCGAATACATCTAATTATATTCTTTCTTTCTCCATAAAGAAAAATAACTTCCAAAATAAGTTTTATCGCGATATCCTACTATTTCTTGTAGTTATTTTAAAATTTAGTTGATATAGTTTATTGTCAGAATAATTGAAACAAACCTAATTAACGGAAACACTTGACCGGGTTTGAAATTTTTACCAGAGTTGCTTATGATTTGTAAGGTAATGCAGCTTTATCTCAGTTTTGTTGTTTTTAAATTGTAAAGTTTTTTTTTAAGTGGGAGGTAGTTAAAAGTGATTTACTTTGGGGAAAGGTAGAGCGATGTAGATGTTATCAGTTATTTTAGTTATTTGTATTGAAACAAAAAACTATTCCACAGTTTTATGACGCCCGAGCTCAAGAATGAATGTGTCTGCTGCTGAATTAATTTAAATGATATCCATGATATATTTTTCATATGATACATTGTTTCGAAAATGTTTTGCTTTTATCCCAAGTCTTACTATTCTTACCTATCCAAGGGTTATTATTTTAAAGCTTTCGCTGCATAAAATAGATCTATTTTAATAAAACCGGTCATTTTATACCAATCAAAGAAGTTTCCCTAGAAAGACCTATGCCTGCTAACTTACTGTTAGTATTTTCAAACAAAAAGTATTTAGACCATAATATTCCATGAATAAAAACGCCAATTTTTTATATTTATTGTTCTAGAATGTCGTCTTGAATACTTTTATGATGAATCAAACAACTCTTACCCCTGTTTTTGTAACTAATTTTTGTTAGTACGTCTATATTCGTAATAATTTAGGCATCCATAGCTCAGCCCCCTTTCCATATATCGTTAAGAATTCCTCACTTAAAAATCAAAATTTACGCTAAAGCGAGCAAATCGATCTACAAAATTTGACAATTCGTGTGAAAATAATATTTTTTTTACAAAAACAGGGGATTATAGCATATGAGAGCAAATATATCGTCATCTATAGAATCTACAGTCTCGTTTCTTACGTCGTTTGTTAAGCAAACTTTGACACACAATCCATGCAATTTATATGATGATATCGAGTTCCGTATCGAAATTAGATGCAGAAGCATCCAAATCTTACGAAATACAAGGGTCAGCTTTGTCAAATCAATCACATGCCCATATGAGAGCAAATATATCGTGACCTATAGAATCTACAGTCTCGTTTCTTACGTCGTTTGTTAAGCAAACTTTGACACAAAATCTTACGAAATACAAGGGTCAGCTTTGTCAAATCAATCACATGTCCATATGAGAGCAAATATATCGTGACCTATAGAATCTACAGTCTCGTTTCTTACGTCGTTTGTTAAGCAAACTGACACACAATCCATGCAATTTATATGATGATATCGAGTTCCGTATCGAAATTAGATGCAGAAGCATCCAAGTCTTACGAAATACAAGGGTCAGCTTTGTCAAATCAATCACATGTCCATATGAGAGCAAATATATCGTGACCTATAGAATCTACAGTCTCGTTTCTTACGTCGTTTGTTAAGCAAACTTTGACACACAATCCTGCAATTTATACGATGATATCGAGTTCCGTTTCGAAATTAGATGCAGAAGCATCCAAGTCTCACGAAATACAAGGGTCAGCTTTGTCAAATCAATCACATGTCCATATGAGAGCAAATATATCGTGTATGAATTTATTGTGAATATAAAAAAGCAATAACACATTTCTGTACGCTTATAATAACCTGTGTTTATCATTTGTTCTATCATTTAAGCTCTGATCCATCACTAATGCCCAAATCAATGATTCCACGCATTCCGTTATCCTCAGCATTCCTAGTGGAGTTAGTGCATGCCATTTATTTTGCCATGTTCAATGGTTTTGGAACCGTTGCCATACAGACGCTGGAAGATATACATAATCGGGCATGTTTTGAAATGTATACGGAATTGATATTGATTACGAGTGCTATTCGCAATTCTCTTCATGCCAATCCTTCTGGCCAGCCCAGTGACGGACCTATGGGTCTTAGTGTAGCTTTAACACCATCCACCAATACCGTAACCACCGCTGTATCAAAATCAATGATTACAAATGCATCATTCCGTACGAAAAAGCTACCCGATGACATACCTATACAGGTGCAAGATTTAACAATGCCACAGGCGCCTCAACAATTGGCCAGTGTCACTGAAGAAACTGCCGAACAGACGCAAAATGCCAAAGAGTCAACAAGTCAACAGGGCTCAAGGAATTCAATAATTCGTCCCAGCATGGAGGGCATTAAGGCTCAGGCTCACAAGGCCTTAATTGCCGGCTTCAAAAAGTCCAAAGACAAGGAGAAGGATAAAGATAAGGACAAGGAAAAGGATGTCACAAAGTCGTCAGGTCATCAAACTAATGGCAGTGCAACGATAAATAGTGCAGACAATATCAAACCACCGCAACGAAAGTTAGACAAACATATGCAGCGTAACTCGTTGCTTCAATTGCAAATGGAGGGCTCAACGACAATGGACTTTGAAAAGAGCCCTGGCCCTGCGACTAAGTCTAAAAATTATGATTCTATAGACACCATGGAAATGATGCCAATGCAAACATTAATGGCTAATGAAAGTGGCAGTAATAGTTTTAGCATTGACAGTGATTTGAATGGTGGAAATATTGTTGGTGTAATGTCAGGTGGTAGTGTTGTGGGTGGTGTTAGTGGCAGTAATGTCGGTGGTGCAGGAGGATTAGGCAATAATAGTAATAACAATAGTACAACCACCACTACAAGCAGTGACCTGTTAACGACAAAAAGTTTCGATTCCAGTATTGAAATGCCGCAAATAGGCAATGCTACGGCCATTGTTGGGGGTGTTAAAACGTCGAGTGATACCCACATGGATTAGTGATTTTCTAAGGCTTCCAGTGGCCGGACCTGGCTACTTATATTGCAATCAACAAAGAAAACCCCCTATGCGATAAACCATAAGAATAAAGAAAAGTGTTATAAGATGAAGAAGCATCATTGGTGCGTGCTGTAGTTAAGAAATAAGCAAAGCAAAAGGTTAATGCACTAACAAAAATTATTATCAAATGGTTGAATGTGGAGCAGTGCGATCAAGTTTTCTTTGTTAAAAAAACTAACTTACCTTACCCACTGTTAAATCAAATCAACTCTGACGGTCGTTATTTCAAGTAACCTTTTGTTATTCGTTAGATTTTTTGAATAGTTAAAAGTCATTAGATTAAGTTGTAAGGATCATCTTTACTTTAGTGAGAAATTCCCATTTAGAATATCAAGAAATGTTTTTTGGCTCCAGCTTTCGTTTTTTTTTTTTAGCCAAAAACTAAAGCTTTGTTGCAATAGCGACCCTCAAAGTGTTTTGAAAACCTTTTTACATCATTAGATGTAAGGTATTTCCCAAAGGGTAATTTCTTGGCGCTTTTTTAAACACCAGTTATTGTCGTTAAATGGGTAGTTTCACACTTTTGTTATTGTGCCAATGAATGATGAATCATCTTGTTCTGCAATTGTTTGCTTATTACCAATCTATAATTTCGACTATCGGTAGAAAGCACAGCTCCACGTTGTTGTTTATTCCATTACACCCCCTATTACGTTTTTGGTATTTGCTTATATTATTACTTTTAAACCTGTTATGTATTTTCATTTGGTCTGTTCCCGAACTGCAACAATCTACTAATGTTTACTATTTTTCTTTCGATATGATAAAGTTTCCTTTAAGTGTTATCATAGTTAAAATGTGTAGATTCTTGCAGGTTCTGGAACAGACATTTTTATTTCATTTTCCTATATTTTTTCCTAGAATTGTTATTTAGGTGTAATATTATAATTTTCACAAGGTTCCCAAACATAACCTTCAACAATAAAACAGAAAACGTTTTGAGTATTAAGACATTTATGTATGTATATGTACTTTTTAAAAATTTTTATAACGAAAGAACATTTAATAGATTCTCAAAATGCTCATTGTACCTTTGTCGGTTAAACTGGTACTATAACCCCCACTTCCCTATATTTCATCTTCTATCTTCCTCTTAATTTTAAGTAGAAATTGTGAAGTACATCAATGAACATCATTGTATATTTTTATTGTTTTTGTTCTTGTTCTTATTCTAAAAAAAAAAAACAAATAACAATAATTATGTAATTTTTAACTTACAACAAATTCGTTTTTAATGTATACATAAATTTAAATGAAATTAATAATAAAAAACGAACAACAAAGTATTCACATAAATATAGACCTTATAGAGCCAATATGTATGTATATGGCATAATATTTGTTTTTTTACAAGTTTCTAAAATAAAACCAATGAATAAGAGTCTGAAAACATAATTCAAGATCTCAAACCTCCCATCCAATTATCCAATTTGAAAAAATTAATGCATACATTAGATATGTTCAGTAATTTCATTTTTTCTTTTGGGCATGATGAAAAGAAAGCAAAGTTGTCAATTGAATGAATTAGTGTAATTTTGCAATTTGAATTTAATCTTACGTTTAGAAACAAAATTCAACAATGAATATAGACACGAATTTGGAAACATCGTAAACCGATAGTCCATTCAAATCCAAGGAGCGCTTTTTCTCGTATTCCAACAAACTAATAATTTTGCATGCAAAATATGTCAAATTTACACTTTACTTTGCATTCATTTTTGTAAAATATTACTTATTGGCCTGATTCAAAATATTAGTAGAAATATAATATAGAAATTGCATAATTAATCTATGTACCAAACTACCATTGATAATGAAATCGGAAAAATTTACTGTGACATCATAATCAATTTCAAAAATTATTCAATATCATTCAAATAAGATGTGCGTGCTTTAATTACATATATAAGTATTTTTTTAATATTCCTGTAAAATATTTTGATGAGTTTTTGAATACGATTACGTAAAATCTTTTTTATAAAGTGATTCTGAATTATAAAGTGATTCTATAAAATGAACCTCCCGCGCAATTGATTTTAAAATTTTTATTTATCAGCACTTTGAACAATTTCTGTTTCTATAATTTCATTAAATATACACCATTTCATATCGTATATAACTTTATTTCATATATGTATCATATAAATTAAAAATGGTTTGTGCGTGACCGTTTTCAATATTCGTATGGAATAAAAGTTATTTTAGTCATTAATAGGAAAAAGTTCATTTATTCGTACAACAGGAAGTACATTTTTTGAGAAATGTTTTTTTTTTCATTTCATAGCTTTCTTTCAAAAAATATAATTTCAAAGTGGATTGTGCGAAGGTTTTTCAATATTTCAGTGGAAAAAGAAAGTTATTTTAGTCATTAATTGGAAAAAGTGCATTAATTCTCGCTACAGTAAATAATTTTTGAAAAAACGTGAAATAGTCATAGCCCTAATACACACTTTGATAAAAACAACGAAACAACGGGCTTATAGAACAGATTTAATAAACCAACTGGGTTTTAAATATCAATACCAGTGGGAATACGACAAATAAATCCTCATAAAGGATATTAACCAAACAAAAAGCTATATAAACAGTTTATAAGACTTAAATAATTTCACAACAAATTCTTTCCAAAAATTTTCTGATTATTCAGCTTATCTATAAATAGAAAAACTACTTAAAACGGCATCATAAGTCGGATTTTCATGCGACCTCCAATTCCTCTGAAATTTTTATCCTGAATACAATAATATAATCAGGGAATCAGGGCAATCATGAATATTTCCCCCGGAATTTTTCCGCACGGAAAATAATTTAAAAATGTAAAATTCTGTTAAAATCAATATTTTAAAACGAGGAAACTACTAGAATCGCCTAAGTATGGAATATTATCGCCTAATCGACAAAAATATTCCCTTTTTGAACATAAATACGGAAATAAAAATTTTTGAAATTGGGGAAAGGGAACAAATTCCGCACGGAATTTTTATTCATGATTGTCCTGAATATATTTAATCTATGGGAAGTCCACCGTGGTGCAATGGTATGCACACCCGCCTTGCACGCAGAAGGTCGTGGGTTCGATTCCCCGGTCAGGCAACATCAAAATTTTCAAGGGTGGCAAAATACCCCTCAGTAATGTTGGCGACATTTCCCGAGTATTTCAGCCATGTACAAATTCTCTATAAAGTGGTGTCGTAAGACACGCCGTTCGGACTCGGCGATAAACAGTAGGTCCAATATCATTGAGCTAATATGAATCGAGGTGCACTCATTGATATGAGAGAAGTCTCCCCTGTCCCGTCTGGGATGTTTGTGGAACAATTATATATATATTGGAAGTCCATACATCTCGATATATTGGCTTTCAAAGTTCCCAAATACAGCCTAGCCGTGAAAGTCTTAAATCCCCATTCGATAAGCTTATAATGTATAAGAAGGTTTCATTTGCATAGCCGAATTTTGCACCTATCCATATATTTGGGAAATATTAACATTGATAAGAAAATTTTGGGCGATTTCATTGATTTTTTGCCACGTATAAGGGTTATTGTCTTGAACACAATTTTTTTTTATCTGGGGGAAGTTCATATTTCACGAGATATGGGCATAAAAGTAAAATGTCCGGTAAACCGACTTGCTCATTTTTACCCCGCATGGTACTGAAAATATGGCTTTCTTCCGTATTGTCAGATTCTTTGTAGTTTTTAAACTTCTTCAAAATAGTTCAGTTGCACACTCAAGCATTGTTCCTCGAAAATGCACCAGAAATAAAATGATACATGTTTGCTTTTTACCTGCGTTAAGTATTACGGCGTTGTGAAACTTAATACTCCAGACATTGCAAAGCATCTGACGATACGGAAGACTGCCAATGTCTCCGTTTTAAACTTTTTTAAATCATGAAAACAGTCTGTATTGTAGATTTCTACACTAATAATAAGGTGAGTACTCAATGAATTTATTATTAAATTCTTATTCAATTAATATGTCATTATAAGCACATGCTAAAACTTCATCTTTGATTACCGACAAAAATCTGTAAAATTAAAATGCTTATAACTTTAGTAATTATGTACCGGAATTTTTCAGTAATTTAACGACCAACAAAGTTGTCGCTAAGTCCTACCTGTGTTGTCAACTTTTATCAAAATTTTTCATTCGTTTTGCGTTTTCATTTTACCGGTAACGAAAGAGTTACAGAAATCGACAGGAGTACATATGTAAATATTCTTTCCATTTGCCCAAAAGAATTATATTATATTTAAATGCTGTGAATACTTCAATTGTTTGTTAATTACTTTTACTATAGCAAGTTATTAAATAGTTATATTGTATTATTTTAAGCATTAATCGAATTATGAACAATTAACGCAATATGAAAAACTATGTAATTCATGTGGATAAAGAAAATGATAATTTAAAAAGTATATAAATATTAAACAAAAGCGAACATAATACATATTCTGTAATCTAAAGCCGACTAAAATAATGAAAATCATAAATGTATTTATTGAAATGTTAATTACAATTACACCAAATCATGTTACATATTATCAATTAATAAAAAAAAAAACGAAAAACAAAACTATAATATACTAAAAAATAAACAATAAAGAGAAAACTATATATTCAAATATAAATCAATTTTATTATTTATCTATTTTTCTACACATAACTTTTATCATTACAATTTACGAAATTTACCCTGCAGAAAAATCCGTGGTACATCAATACCTTCTTTTACATTTAATGTACGTCGATGAACGTAAGAATTTGTAATCACCTCAAATCCATTTTCTCTAAACAAATCTGACAGCTCCTGTTCGGCAAAGTAATAACTCCGTGTACCATCTTGACGCATATAGAAATTTTCGGAAATTTTATGTCCCGATTTAAATCTTAATTGTGCCATATCGTAGCGACCATAGTCTCGAAATAGTACAATACCACCTTGTTTTAGTATAGTGTGTAGATTTGTAATAACATCAACAAATTTGTCCGGTGATATTGCAGATAAAACAAATATCATTGAAATTATATCTATACTTTCGGCGGGAATATTTTGATGAATGGTATCGGTTGTTATATCGCATTGAAATGCTTTTATTCGTTCTTCGTTATACTTGGGATTTGAACGCACAAATTCAACGGCTCGAGGAGAAAAGTCACATGCATAGAAATAGTTATTTGTTTGTCCCAAGGATTCCAGTTCCTCCATTAATGGAAACACAAAATTCCCAACACCACAACCTACTTCTAAAAGTTTCCTACGTTCATTGCCCTGTTCCGAGGACAGCGTGGGATAATCCTGAATTAGTTCCTGAAATTCCCTTGTGGTCCATCGTCGATCCTTAAAGAACCTGGTTTCATTTCGCTTATAAAATAGATCCCAATGCTTTTGTGCCTAATGGAAGAGTAGGAAGAGAAAAGCTAATTTTGATAACAATAACATGTTACATGTTGACCAATGAAAATAACCTGAGCTTCCAATTGTCTTGCCTTGAATTCCGGTATTAGACGCTTGTTCTGTTCCTCCAATTTTTGTTTCTCGTCGTCCGTTAGGGACTTCTCGGTAGAAGTGAATACATCATCAATGAACTGTGCATCATTTGTTGAATTGTCTGAACTTTCTTCCATCTCTTGTCTAGTCTATACAAACAAATAAAAACAAATCACCACACATTCACGCCGTTTGGTTTCCATTTCAGATTAGGGATGGGAGGGAAAGTCACAATTAATCGATTAAGACGTCGTTTTCTCTTATCGATAGTATGACATTTGGTAGAGCTGGCACACCATCGATATTCCCAACATTAGATATTTTCGATATTATGTTTTAAAATATCGATTGCTATCGATATTATCGTTATTTATTTATTCATTTATTGCGATTAAAGCTTTCAAGCCAATAAACATCGCAATGCGCATAACTACTACAAAATCATATTCTTCATAACAAAAAATCTTAAAACTATTATTAAGTAATTAAAAAATTAAGTAATTAACATATACGTATACATATTACATCTATTGCTGATTAAAAAATTAAGTAATTAACAATTTTTAAGCAAAACCAAAATATAGCATAGGCTTCCCAGCCATAAATAAATAAATACGTATACAAATTACATCTATTGCTGATGGTTCAAAAATGATCAAATCAATGCCAGAGCAAACAGAATCTACTCAGCAACATCAGCCGACGCTGCTATAAAACATCATTAACAAACATATATGTTTGTCTGTCGAACCTATTATGGTTCAGCTGTTCTGAGAGCAAAGCTTTTCTTCGGGAAAAAGAAAATTGACGTATCTCAGTGGGAAGTTCGTTCCACAAACACGCAGAGCGAACAATAAATGATCTTTCGTAAACGGATGAAGAAAAACGCGGATAACGTAATTGTGTATTCCTAGTAGATCTGAAAAAACACAGTCTTTCTCGTAGAACACCAGGTAGGTCCAAAAGCACAGATTTGTAAAGAAATGATATAACACGTTCTTGGGAACTCCAAGAAAGTTACTGGCATGAGCAGAAACATGTTGAGATCTACGCAAATTGTAGACAAATCTAATTATCATATTGAAAAGTCTTTCTAGTTTATCAATATTCTCCTCCGTTGTACCAGAAATGACTTCTATGCCATAAGATATAACAGACATTAACATGGAATAAGCTAAGTTTCTCTTAATACTAAATGGCAAAAACAGTTCTGTAGAATAAAACATTCGAAGTATACTATTACCCTAGGGCATAAGCCATCAATATGGGCAGAAAAATCCAGCTTTGAGTCTATAACAACTCCTAAACATTTTAATCTGTCAACAAAACCAACCGTTGAGCCATCAATCTGTATATTCGTACTACCATCCATATGCCATATTGGACCGAATAGCATGGCTTTAGTCTTAGAAGCATTTACAATTAATTTGTTGTTTCGCAGCCAATTTGAAATGGCGCATAAGTTAATATTGACGTTATCTTCCAATTGAGCAACAGATTTCCCATTAAAAAATAAATGTATGTCATCTGCATACAAAAAAAGACGACAGGCATTGCACAGAACACAACTACCAATGTCATTAATATATAAAATAAAAAGAAGGGGTCCGAAAATGGACCCTTGGGCCACACCACTGTAAATATTACGCCTGTTGGAAGTACTTCCATTGTACGTAACATACTGGGAACGCCCTGACAAGAATGAGTGGTTTAACTTACACGATGTCGAATCAAACAAAAACCTAGATTTAAGTTTATCAAGTAGTATTGTGTAATCTACTCGCTCAAAGGCTTTAGATAGATCTAGGGCAATTAAAACACCACTGTCACCTCTATCAACCGTCTCCCTTATCGAGTCGGTAGTGCTAAGTCTACGTCTGAAGCCATATTGATAGTTGTGGATTAATTTTCTGTCATCAACAAATGCTTGAATTTGATTCAAAATAAGGTTCTCATCGCCATTAATTTGGATATGAAAATGGCGGAAATGTCAATGATTTTCTTGAAATTATGCAAAAGTAGTTCACAGAAATGTAAAGCAGAATAAACAACTGCCCTTATTTTATAAAAAATGTAAAAAAAATACATTTTATTTTACCGAAAAATGTGTACGTGTGACTACGGACTTACTTTCTTACACACACATAACCGAAAAGCAGCGAAATTTCTATCTATCTATCGATATTGAATTTTTAAATAATAATCAATATTATCGATAGTGCCATCGATTTTTTGCCAGCTCTAACACTTGTGCTCTGTTCCAGAACTTGCAAGAAGCTACTATATAGTCCCAATTTACATTAGGCGAGTTTACTTGCGGCAATTGTCAGTTTGTGGGTGAGAGAGGGTGTTGAGAGGCAAAGGGTTACCATATACCTCACCTCTCTCTCCATCAAACTGACAATTGCCGCAAGTAAACTCGCCTAATGTAAATTGGGACTAAGTCTGTCTGGTTACTTTCCCAGCAAGAATTGTCCAGCAAGAACTTTCTCAGAGAGTAAGGGGTTTTTATTCTCTTTTGCTAGAAAATTGTAAAAAGTAAACAGACACCTTCCCAGCAAAAACCAGCAAGCAATCAGCTGACTTGCCAAAACAGAACAATTTGTCCGCCAACAAAGGAAGCAAACACGTCGTATTTTCTTAAAAATAAAAAAGAAAATGAAACAAAAAAGTATTTTTCCACTTTACAAATTTATTCTCCATAAAACAATACAATTAGAATATGTTATTTCCACAATAAGATTGTTTTTAATGTTCACAAACATAAATCAACAAAAAACTAAAAACGGCTGATTGATTGTTTTCAGGAAGAAGAAGAGCTTGCAAGTGCTTGCTAGAAGAAATTTGTCCAGCAAGAATTTGCAAGCTCTCAGTGAAAGAACTGTCAAAATGTCTCTCTCGAATCGCTCTCTTTTGCTGGTTTTTTGTGTTAACAGACGACTTCCAGCAACAATTGGTACAAATTGTTACAAATTTTAGGGTAACCAGACACAGCTATTTTTAGCCCTGTTCCTTTAAGGGTTGTTTACACCATCTATCAATGTCGTATGAGATGCCAAATTTTCTACCTGCGAATGTTGTACACATAGTGTAACCACTATGGAAATTTTCATCTATCAAAATGATTTGGCAACTCATATGTAAAGTTTTCATTTAGGGAGCGCTCTATTTGATACGGCATTAGGTGTGTACGATAACTTTCCCAGCAATAATTACTCAGTCAGTTCCAGCAACTTCTCTCAGTGAATTTTACTCTCTCAATCAAGAAAAATTGCAGAAAGTTATCGAACAGCATTTTGCAAAAACTTGCAAGAAAGTCAGCTGTTTCCGAAAATGTATGAAATTTGTTTTTGTTTCTTTTGATATTTTAAACCAAACGGAACAAAAACATAATTGGTCTGTTCCTTTACTTCTGAAAATGGTAAAACCGGCAAAAGTAGTTAAAGTTGTAAACTGCTCCCATATGAATTGTATTGTGTCTGAAGTAAAGGAACGCTTTTCGAGTAAAAAGTGGTAAAACTTGAAGATTCTTCAACGTAAAGGAACAGAGCTAATTTTTTAAAATTGCAGTTTACTTATTTAATGCTTTAATCCTATCCACAACGCTTTAGAATCTAAAAAAATGTGCAATTGTGAAATTTTCTTGGTCAAAAATGTTAACATTTCGAGTTGTTTACATTGAACAGATGATTAAAAGTCAGCTGATCAGACTTTCAAATTTTTGCGGGATAAATTTTCCCAGCAAAAATTTGCAAGTTCTCAGTCACAAAACTCTCCAAAAATCTCTCCAAACTCGCTCTCTTTTGCTGGATAATTTTGTTATCGAACAGCATTCAGTAAAAATTTGTACGAATTTGTACAAATTATTGGGTTATCGTACACACCTATTCTTGTATGTAAACATAAATTTTTCAGCTGTTTTCTGGCATTCTCAAAAAAAAAAAAATGAAAAACAAAATCTTTTAAAAAAGAAAATGGAAAGTTATGTATATTTAAATATTTAGAAAAGTAAACAAAGGGTGTTCATAATGTAATTTTCAGATCGATTGGTCGAAAGAAGCAGTCTTGGAAATGATTGCTTTGTGGCAAAAACATAAATGCCTCTATAACCCCAAAAACCTATTCTACCACAACAAACATGCTAGATATTCATTTTCCTCCAACCAAAATTAAAATTTGCGCAAAATTGCAACTCAACAATAAATGTAAATAATGACAAAAACAGCTGTTTTTATATTTATAGGTTATGTCATACGAAAATAACACTTGTAGGTATGAACGCACAAATTGAAAGTTGTATGGATGACGTCAATTTTGACAAACATAGAGAATGTCGAATGGGTGAAAGAAATGACAGCTCATATGACATTGATAGATGGTGTAAACAGCCCTTTACGTGCAAGAATCTTCAAGTTTTACCACTTTTTACGCGAAAAGCGTTCCTTTACTTCAGAGACCATACAATTCATATGGGTGCAGTTTACAACTTTTACTACTTTTGCCGGTTTTACCATTTTCAAAAGTAAAGGAACAGACCATTTTACTACGATAACATTTTTTCCTTTATGTTATCGGAAAAAATAGTAAAAATTAGTAGATTCTTGCAGTTCTGGCACAGACCATTGGTCTGTTCCATGGCGTAATAACAAGAGCTTCGTTCCAGAACTAAAAAGTTTTTACACATTTAACACATTTTTCCCCAAAATGCGTCCCCGTACACCAGAAAAGTTGCAAAATGTTCACTTCTCTTTGAACAAAAATGGCTTTCTCTTTAGAAACTTTTTACACGATAAATTTGGGCGAGCAAAAATGTGCAACATGTTTGCCAGCTTCTGATTGGTTGATTCGCCGACTTTGACATTTGTTCCAGTTTTTTGAATGACAGTTCTGAATGACAGCTTTATTGTTGCTTGCTAGTGTGGCCGTTCATTTTTGTCATTCATCATGCAACCGCAAAATGTTTTGTGGTTGCTGGATGGTTGGACAGTTATGGGTACTTTACACGATATGTATTTTAGATATGGGTTGTCACTTTGCGTATACATTTTGTATATAAAAACATATCGTGTAAAGTACCCATTAACGATACTTGAGAAATATCGACATTCAAAACTGACAATTGGTTTGTTCCTTTACTTTTGTAAATGGTAAAACCGGCAAAAGTAGTAAAAGTTGTAAACTGCTTCCATATGAATTACTAGCAAGTGCCCGCTACTTCGTTAGCGGAGAATTCACACGAATATAAAGGAGGACAATAAATAAAGAAATTAAAATGCAGAGTATAGTTTCACCCGTTCCTATTGTTACGATGTAACTGATAGGTTTAAGTTAATTTAGTTTAATTTCCGTTAATTTAAAAATTTGAATTGTAACGTAACGTTTTATTACGCAGTTATTTTATTTAAGCAACAACAACTACCATGTAGAACTCTCTTCATCATTCTAGTCGTTACATTACCTTTTGTTAATGTTCTTTTGTTTGTTTTGCCAAAATCATGTAATTATCGTTTAGTTTGTTACTTCTTTTCTTGCATTTATTTGTTGTTGTAATTACGTCATTACTGTGCTGGTCTACTTGTATGTATGTGAGTATGGTTGTTGGCTTAGTGCGAATGTGCGTCTGTGTGTTCGCTGCACAGATTCGAGGAGTTGCCAGACATTTTCTAGAGGACTCTCGAACAGGGAGACTTTGGGATATAAATACAGGGGAACTGGCAATGACGAAGTGAGTTGTGTTTTAAGCGTTGAACTGAACAGATCGATTAAAGAAGTGCTGCGTGCTAACTAGATACAAGCTGTGTGCTTAGTAATTAAAGTCGGTTACGAATAAGTCTAATAAAGTAAATAAAGCATTGTAGAAACGTAATCTAAAACGAACCCTGTTTTATTTGGTACAAAACGTATCGGGGAATAAAACAACGTCTACACGGAGATTAGTTAAATCTAATTCCGTAACACTATTTACAAATTCTTTATCCAGTAAAGTACGACAGTTTAAGGTTTTACCACATATTCTTTCTAAAAATCATACATGTGGTTTTCAAATAGAACTACATAAATCGATTAACCGATTTGTGTTCATTTTGCTTTATTGATGTAGCTAGAAGCTATCAACGGCAAAAATCTGTTTTCAGAAAATGTGGGCCGTAGTATTTTTAAAACTATATTCTCAACAACTATTGTTAAAACTATGTACATATTCCTTTAACATTTGGTACCCTACGCTACATCGAATATGGCATAACTAAATCCCTTTAGTAATGAAAGTACTTAGCTCAACCGTCACTTCAATGTTCCTCGGAGGGGCAAAACAGTTGAATTGTACTACACTAAGCAGTATTTCATTCAAAACGGTTCGATTATCTGCTTACTTACTGTATTATTGCCATTAAAAATAAGTGTAAACAATGACAATGTCTTAAACATATCATCATTGGGCATTAATTACAGCTTGTAAACTCCTGGGATTTAAAAAATACGTTGTCGATTAAATAATTCTTCAATGTTTCCTCCGAAATCCGTATTTTACCAAAGCCCTTGCTTTATATACAATCCCATGCCACAGAAAAACGGATTGTATAGACAAAGGACTGCTCTCACCAATTTTATTAACATTGAGTTTGTTGACAGAACAACTGAATTAAAAATACAATTGTAATCAGATTTTGTTCAAACAAAAACTGTATGTGGTTAGTTTTTGACGAAATCTACATCCTCAGATAAATGTATAAATGAAAATATTGCATTTTTTAAATCGCCTTCGAAAAACGTTGAGTATTTTTGTTTGGGTCGGTTAACAGCATATAACATGATGCGGTGCTCTTGAACCAACATTAAATGAAAGGAGCTTACACCTGGGAATAAAAAAAATCGCCTGAGCGCTTTTTAAATAAATCACGGTCAAAGTTCACATTTTTTGGGGGTTTTTAGGTTTTTACGCTCTATCAAAATGGAATAAAGAAATTGTTGTAGCATCGAAAATTCTCTACAAAATTGTCCTTTATGATATTTTTGTAGGTTTTACCATTTTTAAGATATAGATGTTCAGATTAGGACAATTCACTGACTGTATCGTCTCCATATGAAACAATGTCATGACTGCAATTTCCTTATATATCGCAAAAATGGTACAACCTAGGAAAAAATTACGAAATTTTCACAGCTATAAGATTTGTTTAGTCCCATTTTGACAATACATGCCGTTTTCAAGCAAACTCGCGAAAACCTAACAAAAAACCTTAAACTGTGACCTGAACTTCTCTCAAAAATGGTAAAACTTAGGAACAAATCGTATGAGTAATCCTTTGTCTATACGATTCATTTTTTAACATCGAGTTCGTTTACAGAACAACTCAATTAAAAACACAATTTTAAAAACATCTTGTTCTAACAAAAACTGTATGGGGTTAGTTTTTACGGAATCGACATCCTCACATGTAAAAGAAAATCTTGCAATTTTTCTCAAAAATCGACTTCGAAAATGTTGAGTATTTTGGTTTGAGTCTGTTGACAGCACTCAACATGAGTAATCCTTTGTCTATACACTTCATTTGTCTATGCCCTTACCATAACTTACAGTTCTCCGAACTTTACAGTATGTATTGCATTTTTATTTTCCAGGGCTGTGAGAGGGTTGCGCTATATTTTTTGGGTTCATTCGTAATAGTGCAACATAATTTTCATCTCATCAGAAAATATAACGTCATCAAAGTACTTTAACGGGCTTGAAATCTTCTCTTCAAATCTGATTCGTTGCTTTATATTTTGCGGGGAGAGAACTTTTTCCTAACCCTTCGTGATGAATACTTGTTATGTAATACTTTTCTGCCTTTTTCATGTAACACACATACTCCAAAATCGTTTTCAATTACAGAATTAATCTTTTGTCTCTGGGTTGGGACCTATTATTGATTTCATTAATTATTTAGCCATTTCTTCAAATTACAGATCTTGAAAATTGAATAGTTATGACTGTACATCTCCATATACGATAAAATTCTTAATTGCAAATAAATCGTGATAATATGCACCATTTTATTGCACTTTCATTGATTTGCAAACATTTAGTTATTACCAAAAAGTCAAGTCCATACAGTTTTTAGCTGTTGTTATTTCTGGCTGATTTCTGAATTTATTCCCCTAATGTTGTCTTCAACAGCAACTCATTTGTTCAACAAACCAAACCCAACATTATTTATTGTACGAATTTTTGTTTTAATTTTAAATTGAAAATCAAAATTTTTACAAATACATCGTTTGTAATCATTTTTTCTAACTGGATTTTAACGAATGAAAATCTTTTGTGCGACACCTGTTATGTGAAAACAAAATCAGGATCGGTTTGTATTTTTTGCGTAATTGATCACCAACTGCGACATCTGTTGCAATGGAAGATAACAAATGTCTTGTCTTTCTATTATCTAGTGGTTTACGATAAAATAAGTGCGCCTAGAAGTAAACTACAAAATTTGAAATTATGTGTGATTTTTACGGTATCAAGAAGTTATAGCATTGTTAATTTTACACATGTCTTACAGAGGGCCAACTAAGTGAATAAGTACGTAATAATAATGAAAAATAAGGATTTTTGTTGTTGTTATTTTTTGTGGTTCCAGGACGAATTTTCTAAAACCCGGCCTTAAGGGTTGTTTACACCATCTATCAATGTTCGTATGAGATGCCAAATTTTCTACCTGCGAATGTTGTACACATAGTGTAACCACTATGAAAATTTTCATCTATCAAAATGATTTGGCAACTCATATGTAATTTTTTCATTTAGGGAGCGCTCTATTTGATACGGCATTCTCGTATGTAAACATAAATTTATCAGCTGTTTACTGACATTCTCAAACAAAAAATGAAAAACAAAATCTTTTAAAAAAGAAAATGGAAAGGTATGTGTATTTAAATATTCAGTAAAGTAAATAAATGGCGTTTATAATGTTATTTTCAGATCGATTGGTCGAAAGAAGCAGTCTTTGAAATGATTGTTTGGTGGCAAAAACATGAATGCCTCTATATATCCAAACACCAATTCAGTTTCCTTCAACCAAAATTAAAATTTGCGCAAAATTGCAACTCAACAATAAATTGCTCTGTTCCAGAACCTGCAAGAAGCTACTAGTTTTTACTACGATAACATTTTTTCCTTTATGTTATCGGAAAAAATAGTAAAAATTAGTAGATTCTTGCAGTACTGGAACAGACCAAATGTAAATAATGACAAAAACAGCTGTTTTTATATTTTTAGGTTATGTCATACGAAAATAACACTTGCAGGTATGAACGCACAAATTGAAAATTGTATGGATAACGTCAGTTTTGACAAACATAGAGAATGTCGAATGGGTGAAAGAAATGGCAGCTCATATGACATTGATAGATGGTGTAAACAGCCCTTTATCTCGCACATTTGCATCAACAGTGACACACTGGTAAAATTTCAAGCTCCTAGCTTTAGCCGTTTTGGCTGGGCGTTGATGATGAGTCAGTCAGTCAGTCACTTATCACCAAGCTCATTTATATATATAGATATGGTGTCTGAAGTAAAGGAACGCTTTTCGAGTATAAAGTGGTAAAACTTGAAGATTCTTGTGCGTAAAGGAACAGAGCTAATGTGTACTGCTCTTAAGCGGGGTACACACTATCAGTTTTGACTGTCGATTCTTCGGAATTATCGATAACTGTTCAACCGTCCACCAACCACAAAATATTTTGTGGTTGCCTGATGACTGACAAAAGTGAACGGTCACACTGGCAAGCAACCGATTATTTGAGCAAAACTGACGGTCAAAACTGATCGTATGTACCCCACTTTAAGGTGTTACATCGATAACAATAATCGGGACATTTACCACACCAAACGTCAACATTTGTTCGCAAATTCAAGAAAAGCATTGACATTTCCGGCCTTTTCATCTCTAACTCTAAAGCTACACGCTGAAACTTTCATACGAAACTTTCCCATTCTTTTGGCGTTTATAGATCGAGTTCCATACTAAAGTGATTTTATCTAATTATTGCATTGGGGAACTCGACCTAAGAACGCCAAAATAATGGGAAAGTTTCGTTAGAAAGTTTCAGCGTATGGCTTTAGAGTAAATTAATGGTGTTGACAACTTAACGATAATATCGATAGCAATCGATATTTTAAAATATTATATCGAAAATATCTAATGTTGGAAATATCTATGGTTTGCCAGCTCTAGTTCCAAGCTGCAAGAATCTACTAATTTTTACTATTTTTTTTTTTCGATAACATAAAGGAAAAAAATTGGTAAAATTAAAACGCGAAATTATGAATGAAAAGTTTAAATAAAAGTTGACAACACTCATGTTATCGGTAGAACTTTACGACTGCATTCTATTCGTCGCTAACTTACCGAAAAACATTGGTAATTGCCGAAATTATAAGCATTTTAATTTTACCGACAATTGTCGGTAACTCAAAAAATGAGTTAAGCTGGGTACACATTGTCAGTTTTGAATGACAGCTTTGTTGTTGCTTGCTAGTGTGGCCGTTCATTTTTGTCATTCATCATGCAACCACAAAATGTTTTGTGGTTGCTGGACGGTTGGACAGTTATCGATAACTGCAAAATATCGACATTCAAAACTGACAATGTGTACCCAGCTTTAGAGAATCCCACTACTGAACTCTTTAAGCATCGAGTATTCTCATGTTAATGAGAATGAAGCTCTCTTTTCGGCTTTCCAGATACATAATATTTGCAAGCTGACAGCACGATTCTACTAAGAAATAATCGATTTCTGTAAGTTGAAGTAACATCAAGATTGTTACCTGTGAGTATGTTGTTGGAATTTATTTAAAAATTCCCTTTTGCGCGTACCTTCGCTGTTTTCTGTTTGTTTAGTTTAAGATTCAATCATATGATTGCTTAAGGCTGGAGTATTCCCCCATTGGCTTAACTTCATCATTACTTTCTTTACAGAGAGTAATGTTTACAAAACGCACTGACAGCCTGCAAAATTTACTGATCGCTACCAATATCATGATTTCATCCCGGCGGAGGGAGTTATCAATTGGCTTTTCAGTTTTTGAAATGATGATTTTTCTAGTGAAAACCTGAACTCTTTAAGCATCGAGTATTATCATGTTAATGAGAATGATGCTCACTTTTTCGGCCATGGTAGAACAAACAGGTAAAGTAAATACTACAACAAATACAACTCAACAACAATCACATAGAAATTTGTTTTTGTTTGTAAACGTTAGTGTCAACGTACATGTAAACAAAATAAGGAAATGTCTATAAATTATTGGAATCATGGTTTAATAAGAAAGGTTAGCCAAAGCCATGGTACAACAAGAAAGGTAGTTTCATGCTAACATATGTTCAAAATTTTTTTTTAAATTTTGAATTTGATGTACATTCATTGTCAATGTGAATTTGACACTGAATGAATGTATACCTACATATGTATGTATTTGTGTGTATATGCACAAATGTCATTTGGATATAAAAATTGAAACTACAAAATATTCTTTTTTCAAAATTTTCTTTATATCTTATCATCAAAAAGTGTAGTCAATACTAAAAGTAGATATAATTGATGCTCTTGGCTATGAAATGCAAACATTTGAGAAACGACAAACCGGTTTGTGTATCTTGGGCTAGTCATTTGAGAACCCCAACTACAGAAAGCTTTAAAATCTCATGAATATACATACATATTTATATATGTATGTCGATTTCCACAAGAAATTGGGTGAAATATACAGAACAAAACCAGCAGGTCCTGTAAAAGAAACTGCAGCAGCTTCTGAAAGATCTACCCAAACGATGTTGATGGTACGCGTATTCCTGCTTCTGTATCCTACACCTAAATTGTGCATGTCACGAAACATAAGGTGCCAATGCGGTTAGTTAAACCGATATTGAAAAATACGCCGTCAGTAAGTAATATGAAGAATGCAGATAATAAATAATGTATGTATGTAATGAATTGCGTTTTCTTTCTTTAGATACAGAAGAAGCTGCATGTACAGATAAAATAACTATGAGAACGGATTATGAATGGCTAATTAAAAATAGAAACTTTTTGTATGTCCAACTTGTTTAATAAAGATTTACGGTTTTATTAATAACAAATTAACAAAAGCACTAAAAATAGATCTTTCAGATATCAAGATTCAAAGCTTGATTAGGGTTAGACATGTGGAGAAGATTATCCAACGTCAATATGCGGTTAAGTTAAGGAACTTATACATATGTTCACACAACATCCCCGAAGGGGCATATCAATGAGTGCACGCCTATACATATTGGCTCTATTTTTTATCACCGAGTCCGGACGGCGTGTCTTACAACACCACTTTGTAGAGAAGTTTTTCATGCTTGAAATACACGGGAAATGTAATCAAGCACCACCGCTGTCAGGGATTTAACCGCAGACCTTCTGGGCGTACGTGTTTCCCACTGCACCACGATGACTCCCAAGGAATATGTAGTTCTTAAAGAATCTCCCGCTGATGTTGGTTTTCTGGTGGATGCAAATGTTCTTGTTTTTGTTGGGGGTGAACTTTGTTGAAATTGTTGCTACAGCAGCTGATTGATGTTAATGTGGATCCCAAACTATTAAACTGAAACAACAGTCCTTGGACTGTTGATGCTCGAAACGTTTTGGATGGATTATACCCACTCCGTACAGTCGCGGAATCGAAAGACATAAACAATTGCTTGGCATACAAACTTTATACCTTCTTGTTGTTGTGGCATAATATTTATTGCAAATCAAAAATCAAATTCATCTGTTGTTAATGCGATTCCAGTGAATCCAATATGCTATTATCCAGGAAAAATGTCCGTTAGCCAAAGAAAGCAATTGCAAATACAGCCCATGTTGTTCCAAATGCGCTAATTGCAGCTGCTGTTATTGTGATTGCTGCTCCACATCTATAAAGGGTTTGTTATGGCGAAAGTAGTTGCTTTGTAGTCTCATACCAGCCGGAAAATTCGTTGTATTGATATTTATTTGTTCACAAACTCGAAAATTAATAACAAACTTTATTTATTTTTTTGTAATGAAATGTCATGCCGTATTATTGTTGTTCTGTATTTGACACGCTCCCGTACAGATATACAGGGTTGTATTTAACTGAATTTGACAGATGCGACTACCTTTTATCATTATACCATGGCCAAAGCTTTATGTCAATTTAAATTTTTTCATTCGAGTAGTCCTAAAACTTCAAAACAATATAAACAAACTTGCTCTGTTCCTTTACGTGCCTGAGGTTACCATTTTTAACCTGCAAAGCGTTCCTTTACTTTAGAATAAATACAATTTATATGAGAGCAGTTCTCCACTTTTACCATTTTTTGCCACTGTTACCATTTTTAAAAGTAAAGGAACCATGGCAGAACTACCAGGTATTGGTGTCACACCAGCTGATCGAATATGAAAAGTCAAATCCCCTTATAAAAAAATTATTTTTGTTGTAATTTCCCCAACAACATAAAGAAAGTTTTGACATAACATATTCAACATTTTACGATGCCACTACCTGGGTAATTGTGCCATGAAAGGAACAGACCAAAACTGGGTATGTGTGTGTGGTGTTTGAATAATATGCCAAACAATTTTAAAAACAATAGAATTCAATGATTTCGAATATTGTTTTTAGACCATTTGTATGGAAGAAATTCGTCAGATTTGCATTGAAACAATCATTTTATCATATTCACAACTCGATTATGTGGATAAAACTTAACACTTCATTCATTTTTCGCTCAAAAAATGCATTTTAAACAAACCCACATGTTGCTTTTATTTTGAAGTTTTAGGAATTCAGAAAAACAAGGGTTCTATAGATTGTTTTCATTTAAATCTACCTCTTTACTTATATCATGATTGGAATTTAAAAAAACTAATAATTTTTCACATTTGATTGAATATTTTGAAAAACATGAATGAAAACTCGTTAGATTTTTAATTTGAATGTTTCTATATCATTCCACGCAGAAAGTAGAATTCTTGCAAAAATGTTTGGGGTCGCTGGTAATTCTTTGAAAAAAGAGAAGCTGTTTGAATCGTTTGCTTTTGAAAACAAAAAAGCACATGTTTATTAGGGCTTTATTAGCTTCAAGTTTAACAAAATACCACACATATTAAGAAATATTGTACCGCTTTTATAAGCGGTGTTTTAAGCTGGGTACACATTTGGTCTGTTCCACTACTGCAAGAATCTACTATGTTTTACTATTTTTTCGATAACATAAAGGACAAAATGTTATCGTAGTAAAAAGTAGTAGCTTGTTGCAGGTTCTGGAACAGAGCATTTTTATACATATCCGCCCACTCCATCTCAAATTTCGAAATTAACTCCACTCCAAAACTAATTTCCGTCTCGAGAATTACCGCAATGTTACAACTTTAATTTCTATTTCTTTATTTTTTAAACAAATTCTTAGAATTTTAGACACTCTGTTTTTATATTTGAAAAAAAAAGAAGACTGCGACTTCTAAAATGTATCGAACAGAGTGCATTTTTCATAACTCCGTGTGGACTGCATCGAAAGATGTTGTGAAATCATGACTCTGCATTGCACTACTTCCAAACTAATTTGCTGGGTTATAGCCTTTTGCAGGGCTAACCTTCTTTATGACTATTGATTTGAAATATAAGCAATGGAATTCATGGTTTAATAAGAAAGGTTAGCCAAAGCTTTATGTCAATTTAATTTTTTTCATTCGAGTATGCCTAAAACTTCAAAACAATATAAACAAACTGTGTATGTGTGTGTGGTGTTTGAATAATATGCCAAACAATTTTAAAAACAATCGAATTCAATGATTTTTAAAATTGTTTTTAGACCATTTGTATGGAAGAAATTGGTGAGATTTGTATGGAAACAATCAGTTTATCATATTCACAACTCGATTATGTGGATAAAACTTAACACTTCATTCATTTTTCGCTCAAAAAATGCATTTTAAACAAACCCACATGTTGCTTTTATTTTGAAGTTTTAGGAATTCAGAAAAACAAGGGTTCTATAGATTGTTTTCATTTAAATCTACCTCTTTACTTATATCATGATTGGAATTTAAAAAAACTAATAATTTTTCACATTTGATTGAATATTTTGAAAAACATGAATGAAAACTCGTTAGATTTTTAATTTGAATGTTTCTATATCATTCCACGCAGAAAGTAGAATTCTTGCAAAAATGTTTGGGGTCGCTGGTAATTCTTTGAAAAAAGAGAAGCTGTTTGAATCGTTTGCTTTTGAAAACAAAAAAGCACATGTTTATTAGGGCTTTATTAGCTTCAAGTTTAACAAAATACCACACATATTAAGAAATATTGTACCGCTTTTATAAGCGGTGTTTTAAGCTGGGTACACATTTGGTCTGTTCCACTACTGCAAGAATCTACTATGTTTTACTATTTTTTCGATAACATAAAGGACAAAATGTTATCGTAGTAAAAAGTAGTAGCTTGTTGCAGGTTCTGGAACAGAGCATTTTTATACATATCCGCCCACTCCAGCTCAAATTTCGAAATTAACTCCACTCCAAAACTAATTTCCGTCTCGAGAATTACCGCAATGTTACAACTTTAATTTCTATTTCTTTATTTTTTAAACAAATTCTTAGAATTTTAGACACTCTGTTTTTATATTTGAAAAAAAAAGAAGACTGCGACTTCTAAAATGTATCGAACAGAGTGCATTTTTCATAACTCCGTGTGGACTGCATCGAAAGATGTTGTGAAATCATGACTCTGCATTGCACTACTTCCAAACTAATTTGCTGGGTTATAGCCTTTTGCAGGGCTAACCTTCTTCATGACTATTGATTTGAAATATAAGCAATGGAATTCATGGTTTAATAAGAAAGGTCATGGTAGAACAAGAAAAGGTAGCAGCAATACCCAGCTGACTGAACTGGGTTGTAGTGTTAGTGTCAAATTCCATTCGACATTTTATGTATTTATTTCTATGTTCGATGTATATTAGGGATATATATTTTTGAAGAACAAATTTATTCATCAGAAAAAAAAACTATTTCCCTTAAAGACGGCTTCATATCATTGACATGTAACCTCCTCCAGGTCCGAACGACATGCCGCACACTAAAGCACAGCTTATAGAGGCGGTACAATATTTGTTAATATGTGTGGAATTTTGTTAAACTTGAAAAGAATAAAGCCCTAATAAACATGTGCTTTTTTGTTTTCAAAAGCAAATGATTGAAACAGCTTCTCTTTTTTCAATGAATTACCAGCGACCCGAAACATTTTTGCAAGTATTCTACTTTCTGCGAGAAATTATGCATTTAGTGGAATGATATGGAAACATTCAAATTGAAAATCTAACGAGTTTTCATTCATGTTTTCCAAAATATTCAATCAAATGTGAAAAATTATTAGTTTTTTAAATTCCAATAATTTATAGACATTTCCTTGTTTTGTTTACATTTACGTTGACACTAAGGTTTACAAACAAAAACAAATTCCTTTGTGGTTGTTGTTCGAGTTGTATTTGTTGTAGTATTAACTTTACCTTGTATTTGTTCTACCATGAAGAAAGGTTAGCCAAAGCTTTATGTCAATTTAATTTTTTTCATTCGAGTATGCCTAAAACTTCAAAACAATATAAACAAACTGTGTATGTGTGTGTGGTGTTTGAATAATATGCCAAACAATTTTAAAAACAATCGAATTCAATGATTTTTAAAATTGTTTTTAGACCATTTGTATGGAAGAAATTGGTGAGATTTGTATGGAAACAATCAGTTTATCATATTCACAACTCGATTATGTGGAGAAAACTTAACGCTTCATTCATTTTTCGCGTTTTTTATAAAATGCTCAAAAAATGCATTGTAAACAAACCCACTTGTTGCTTTTATTTTGAAGTTTTAGGAATTCAAGAAAAACAAGGGTTCTATAGATTTTTTTCATTTAAATCTACCTCTTTACTTATACCATGATGGAATTGACATTTGAAACCCAGTGGGTTTATTAACCCAGATATGCCCAGCGTCCTATATATAGGACACACAAAATTCTTGGTAATTTGATATGTTATGTTTATCAAAGTACCGTTTATTTTGGTGATATACTCAGTACACATCTGTAGCTCTTGGGATATTATGTGATTCCATTATTTTGAGCTACTATTTTTGAGTTTTGAGGTCTAGTTCATCGAAGTTGCCACCGATCGCTTAGTTTTTACAATGATTTTCGTTATGACCGATTAATTATTGGGTAGTTTTATAACGAAAACATACACGATGTGGAGCCTACTACGAAAAAACGTTAACTAGATGCCGAAAAGGTGTCTTTGGACTATATGTCAAATGTTTTGTTTCCCATAACTCCCAGTTATAAGATAAAACCCTGTGTCCAAAAGTGGCCTCAAAAACCACTTTTTTCAAAATTTTTTTAAAAAACCTTTAAACATACTGTTATTATTTCACATTTGCTTCTAAAATATTATAAAAATACTTTTAAAATGATCTCGATCAAGCAATGGGCATATCTGGGTTAAATCTGGTTATATATAAACGCACTATAAATCCGTTTATATACATATAAACGTCCCAGCAAAAAATTTTGGAAGTTGTGCAAATGGAGTTATGATTTCACAACATCCTTCGATGCAGTCCACACGGAGTTATGAAAAATGCACTCCGTTGGATACAATTTATAAGCAGATGCCTATGAGATCCCTACCAAAAAAAAAAAAAAAAAAAAAACAAAAACAAAAACAATTGGTTGATCCCTACCAGCCGCTGACGAAATCTTTTAGTTATTCTAAAAATAAGAGAAAGTTTATACGTTTCTAAGAATTTGTTATAAAATAAATAAATCAAAACTTAAGTTGCGAACATTTTTGCGGTAATTCACGACACGGAAATTTTTAATGGAGTGGAGTCCAGTTGGAAGTCGAAAGCTGAACTAGTGATGGGAAGGCAACATAAAAAACCTTTAGGATGATAAAGCAATATCAGATGCGCTTGAATTAAATGGGGAACGGAGGAAGTAAACTCAAATACGATTGAATTTAATGGAAACTTTTGTAATTTGTGTTTATATAATAAAGTTCTTTGCATTATTGTTTTATAGAAATAATAAATGCATTTCATTTATTCGCAATGGCTTGCATTTTTATTGCGTCTTTAGACTGACTAAAAATGCAATCCGAAGAGTGCCCTTAAATTCAATACAAGACATTACATCAAAAGTGATTAGGATCGAAAATGGAGTCATCCTAGCTGTGTGCTGTGGAAAAAATGGAGTGCATCCTAGCTGCGCGCACCTTGTAAAATTCACAAGTGAATTCATAGGAATAGATGTACTCCAACGGCAAATGTACTGTACACTGCATTAAACTGATTAAACTGCATCCACGCAAACTGCAAACTTTTTGCTGGGTTGTTGACGAGGTTTTACTGTAGCTCTGTTGCAGAACTAAAAAGTTTTTACAATTTTTACCACTTTTACACATTTTGCGTTCAAAAAATTTATATGAAAATCGTTTACGACTTTTACAACTTTTACCACTTTATAAAGTACGGGAACAGGCCATGTATTTATGCCGGTAAAAAAACTGCAGCCAACTTCACATGTAAACAACATGCAATCGAAATCAGCTGTTTTAGTTTGTTTTGTTTTCATTTACCAGACCACCAATTCCACTGTTGCACCTGTTGCAACTCCCAAAGGATTTTGCGACTTGCGCTGTGAATTGTTAGGACTCTAACTTCATTGGTAAGTGGTAGAACAATGTTGGAATTTACAGTCCATGCCATTCCAGTATTAACGCTCAAACGAGAATAACGTGAAATTTTCCACTACGCTTGGGAAAAAAGAGAAGTGAAGAAGGTATATGTAGAAGGAAGTGATTGTGCTAAACATAAATAAATAAAACAAAGTATTGCATTTTTCGATCAATTGGAAAGAAGAATTCCCAAAACGTAATAACCATGCAAAATTAATTTCAAATTCTATTTAAAATAATTTATTCAAATGAAACTTGATTGCAATTAATTTAGAAACTACGTACGTCCGGTTATTTATTGATTATTCTTCGCCTTATTGTTGTCTGCATTTTAGGGCATTTAACTTGCCATGGAGGAATTTAAATCGATAACCCCAACCACATCAGTGGTGAAAATTTCTGCATGTTTGGAAAAAATATTTCGTAAAATTGTGGAAAGTCGTGAAAAAAAGATTGCAGATCATAATATAAAAGAAATTGAATTTTTAAAATCACAATGCAAAGCTGAAAACGTACAACTTGGTTTAATGAGCTGTCAGACATTTGTGCGTTTAGTGGAACAGGGAGTCTTGGAGGCCAACAATGTTTTGCCAATGTTACTATCAATGTTGCCAAATTCTAGGTGAGTACTTATGAATATTAGTATGTTTAATGTATATTATACCTATGTATGTATATAAATTATCAAAAGCGTTTTGAATGGCCAAAAACTTTTAGAATTTAAAAATGAAATCGTTTGCTTGTTCTTTGTGGACTAGAAATAAGTCTAAAGAAAAATAAGTCGAAAGAGATATATCTGGGGCCTATTCTAGAACTTTTCCTTTTGGTACCGATTGAACCGTAAATAAATTCCTTGTCTTTGCATTACTATTGTTGTAAATTTTTATGAGATAAACCTTGAACACCCGTGGGATTTTAAAATTAACTTATTTATATTTTGTTATGCTCTATAACTACGATTCGAGATTTATACAACATATCTACGATACAACATGTCACTCATTTACAGTGGGATAAGTAATTTCTATTTCTAAAATACCAAGAAAAGTTTTTTGAGTTTATGAAGCACTAAGACACTTCGAATCATTCTTGGTCTTGCACAGAAATTTAGCACTGATGTCTTTACAAAAGATGGTCCAAGTAGTTATTTTTTTTGTCTAATAATCTTTTTCAGTTAGGAAGTCAAATTTCAATCGGCAACATAAAACGCGTTTTTCTCGAATCTTGATTTTTTGAGATGTGTCACTCTTTGAGTAAATGAGCGATGTGTATGTGTATCAATTATCCCAATTAAAATTTTAAATTAAGTTATCTAACGTTTCAAAATGTTACAGTCATTTAACTCGAACTTACCGACAGAAATATGAATTTGGATTAAAGCCCATTTTGGAAGTGGATATAATTTTGGGAGTCATTCCTTTGGGTAGCACTTTACTGCACTTGAAAAAAAATGTTGAGCTTTTGTGAGGGAGGTACCCTAAGGAGTGGGCCGTTATGATTGCCCATTTTCGAACTTTCATTAAGTTTGGACAAAATATTACGAGATCCAATATTTGGACCAAATTGGTTGCTCCGTCTAAGAGCATTCCATTTTAGGGAATATTTAATAAGTTTTGTGTTGAGAAACCAGAAGAAGTTGACCGATAAACACTGTCTTTGCAATTTATCTAAGAGTCGCAGAAATATGACGATATGCAAAGTTTGCAGGAACGCAGTATTCGTTTCGGAAGTTGACGTGTTTGTTTGTTTTTTACAGCTGTTAGAGCATTTTCTCAGAAAGTATGGAATTACCACTGAAAAAACTTGTACCGTATAAAATTTGTTACAACAAAGACCAAAGCGATTCGATAGAGGCCTTAAACTGCATTTTTTGAAATTTTGTGTGACCCGAAGGAGTAGACATATATAGCCGATTTTCGAACCTGACCTATTTCTTGTAGAAATATAATTATGTGCAATGTATGGACCAAATCGGTTACTACCTTTAGAAGTTATCCTTCGCATAATTATTCCGAACATTTTCGAACTTTTGTGGGGGAGATACCTAAAAGAGTGGACCGATATGGCTCATCGTCGAATTTAAACTAAGTTCAGACAAAATATTACGATGGCCAAATTTTGGACCCAATCTGCAGATCCGTTCGAGAGTTATCGTGCGCACCAACCACTACACTTTGTGCCTTAGGGGTTTTTTACAACTTCGTGTTATTTTCTCAGGATGTATTGACTTGCCCTTGATAAAACTTGTAAAAATTTAGTACCGAATCGGTTGATCCGTTCGAAAATTATCGTGCGCTCCAAATCGACTCTAGATTGTTTGAAACGGATTTCGCTAAAAGGACTTGGGATTTGAAAAAAACATTTGGACAGGAAAACTAACTTTGTAGACATAGAACCATCTTCGGTAGTGACTTTCATGAAATATGCCGGAAAATTAAAAAAAAATTGAAATCGGCTGGCACCGTCATACGAGGACCATATGAAAACGTATAAAGCTTGGATCCCTGGTCACGTGGGAGTGCCTGGTAATTGTTACGCTGCAAAGAACGCCAGCAATGCGCCACTTATCGAACACATTTTTATCTAAAGACTTGATCTCAAAGCACACATATCGGATAAGTTACGTAAACAACACATAATGCCTGTCTGCGTACTCGATAATTTGTAATAATTATTACTAATGTTTCTAAAACTGACAGTTGTTCAATGGAAAAGTTGCTGAAAAAAGTGTTTCGGCAACATTTAGTAAGTACGAAGACAAACCTATTGCCAACATGGTCCACTTTCAACATTATCACTACACTGCTTGGATCCATAAACAACCAAAATATTGATAGCAGATTCCAATACATTAAATGGAATAACATAACTACAATTTAATTAATTTTTTTAATTATTCTCAATTGACATTGTATATATGTATGTAATATGTATAGTAGTTATTGATTTTTACGGGCTAACCAACCATTGGCTTTCTAAAAGGTGTCATTTGTGGACTCAGTTTTGAACTCAGCAGAGTTGGCTAATCTGTGAAGAGGCTTCAGTTTGTGTTCGCCTATACGCAGTTGTACGTAAGTGGTACCAACGTCTTCGGGTTCTAATTTGCTGAAGATGTCGAGAAAATGAGGGTTTGCTAAAATCGCGGGACATCTTGGGTAATTAACAGTGGTTCTTTTCGAACTTTTCGGCTACCTTCATGGTTGGCAATTCGTTTGCACACTCTCTCTTTCTATTAACGAGGACAGTTTCCAGCCTATTACTCCAATTGGATGTTAAAAATTAGCCTCAAGATTTTCTCCCATGATGCTGTAGAATTTGATACAAACACTTTCATTTTACGTTCTATGTATTAATCTCGAATTTGTAATAATTTTAATTGTGTGCCATTGTTTATATCGTCACCACAAATGCCAAAACTCATAACTAATAAAATAATAATTTTACAGGAGGAACAAAAAACGTTATAAAATGAAAAACTGTTTTATGGAATATTAATCTTATGAAGGCTAGTATATGGGATATTATCAATCATACACGAATGGGAGTAAGTAATGAAACTATTACATTACAACAAAATCTGCAATATTAACGCATTTTACGAAATGCCTTTTCATGAATAGGATAGTTATTTTTTAACGTCGAAACTTAAAATTTTACAAGAGCATTTATTTTAGTCTTATGTATTAGATTCAATCAAAACAAGTAAAAAAGTATCAGTCGGCTTTGCCGACAGAGATATACCTTCAGCTCGTTCGTGCATAGCATCTTAGTGACGTTTTTTAAATATTGAGGGAAGTACCGGAAGTTGTGGACCGGTATTGCCTATCTCCGAACTGAAACTGAGTTTGGACCTAATATGACGAAGGCCAAAATTTGGACCAAATCGGTTGATCAGTTCGTGCTCTCCAACCACAACACATGGTGCCATAGGTTGATTCGAGCGCAGCTTTAAATTGAACTCATCCGAAGTTTTGTGTGGGAGGTACTCGAAGGAGTGGACAAATATTGTCCATATTATATCTGGTGAATATATTAGGACGTGTAAAGTATGGATCAAATCGGTCACTCCCTTCAAGAGTTATCGTGCACACAATGTTTCCGAACATTTTTGAACTTTTGTGGGGAAGTACCTGAAGGAGTGGACCGATATGGCTTATTTTCGAACTTAAACTAAGTTTGGACAAAATTACAAAGGCCTAATTTTGGACCGAATCGGCAGATCCGTTCGAGAGTTATACTACGCTCCAACCACTACACACGGTGTTATAGTTTATTTGCACCTTTCAGGCTATTTTCTCAGGAAGTATGGACTTGCCCCTGATGAAACTTGTACCGTCGTATTCGAGAGCTGGTCCTAATCTCAACTTTTCCGCAATTTTGTGTGGGATGTACCCGAAGGAGTGGACCGACTGAGTCCATATTGGAACCTAGTCTAAGTCTGGTAGAAATTTCACGATGTGCAAAGTATGGACAAAATCGGTTACTCCCTTCAAGAGTTATCGTCCGCACAAATTTTCCGAACACTTTCGAACTTTTGTGGGGGAGGTGCCGGAAGGAGTGGATCGATATAACCCATCTTCGAATTTAAACTAAGTTTGGACAAAATATTACGAAAGCCAAATTATGGACCCTCGTTAGCATAAATGCTGAGGGTATAAAAATAATTTTGATACGATTTCGGAAATTTATGGTGACGATATGTACATATGCATGTCGCAACTGTCGTATGTATTTACAATAAACTAACCTAATGTTTCTAAATTCTTAATTTATTTTCTCAAATGTTCAGCATTTATTTACCATACCATAATATACATATTTAAATACAAATTATTTACCCGAAATATTGCTTATACGCATGCATATTTTAGCATGAAGACTTAAGCATATAGCGAGCCAACGAAATATGTTTCGTTCAATGGGTCCTTGCACCCAACTACCCCCTTCTTTTGATTTGAAATATATTGAAAATCTAATATGAACTGGTGTATTTAACGACCTACTTAAGTGTATGGCTGCTTAAAGTTAGCGTCGTATGTCCTGTAAAGACTTGGAGCAATTGAAACATTTATACACGCTCAACTTAGTTAAGCTCACACAACACACACATAAACAATTATCACAAGAAAAGCCAACGACCATTGTTGGTCAAGGTATGCCAAGTACTTAGAAACGGAAACTCTAGCCATAAAACATGACCCAAGTAGGAAGAACTTCGTGTTGTATTGGTAGACATGAAAAATGTAGTAAAAACAAAAAGAATGAAAAAAAAGCGGCAAAAGCCGCTTATAAATGAAGCGAATAAGAGAACAATGTCAACAACACAAGACAAACGAATTATAAAAGGAACTCTCAATAAGGTATGTAGCCATTAGCAATGGAACCGCTAATCCTACATATGTGGTTATGTATATAAGTTGGATCAGCCACAACAATAATAATATCCTCTTTCAAAAACAAACAAATCAAGGGTGGCAGAAAATCGTTATACGAAATACGTAGTAATTTATGCTAAAGTTCAGCCTTGATTCTAATATTTTCTTTTTGATTTGAATTGCATATCATTAAACAATTGAACATTGCATTTTGGTAATAGATAATTGTTGCTAATAAATAATAATTGCTTCAAAGGTCTGGCCTAAAGTAGGTCTATATAGTCGTTGTCACATTTTACAGAGGTGGAAAAATACCTCTCAGCGTAATATAGGTGAAATTTCCTGAGTATTCTTCTCTACAAATGTCAGCCCAGAATCTCCGACAGGGGAGAAAAAAATTTGTCGGTATAGTACGGTCCCTCCCAATTTTCGGTTATTTGAAGTTTTCAGCATCATTATGACTTTACAGAAGATAATTATTAGCACAGGTCCACGTTTTGATATAGCCCCCCATAGAACGGTACCTTCCGATTTTCCGTATTTTGAAGGTTGTGGCCTCAATATCGAACCAAAATGGTTAAAGTTGATTATCTAGTTTTTGTTTGGGTATAAAACTTTTAACATTAAATTTTCGGTATAGGTCAACGTCTTCAAATGGCCCCATAGAGGGGTACCTTCCGATTTTCGATATTTTGAATTTTTCACCGTCATTATCAACCCGAGACGGATGAAATATGGTATTTGGTCTTCGATGCGCGTATAAAACATTTCGGGGAGAATTATCGGTATAAGTCCTCGTTTTCATATAGCCTCCCATAGATTTCTACCTCCCGATTTTCAGTATGGCCGACTTCCGTATTGCCAGTTGTTTTGTATTCGTGCATGAAACTAGGGGTTTTTAAATCGATTTCCCCACTACTGCAATTTCATAAAATTACTCAAGTATGTAACGCGATTTAAGAACCCCTAGTTTAATGCACGAATACAAAGCAACTGACAATACGGAAGTCGGCCTATTTTGAAGGTTGTGGCCTCTATGTCCAACCAAAATGGCCGATATTTGGAATTTAATCTTCATTGGGGTATAAAATATCCAACAGAAATGGCTGAAGTTTGGAATGTAGTCTTCGGTGGGGGTATAAAACTTTCCACCAGAAATTTGTCGGTAAAGGTAAACGTCTTCATATAGCGCCCATAGAAAACGTCCCTCCCGAGCCAAAGTGGATGAAATTTGGTATTTAGTGTTCGATGGGCGCATGAGCGTAGCCAGGAATAGCTAGGGATGGGCAGCTGCCCCCCCTAGATCCAAAAATGATAAATATTACGAAAAAAACAAGCATTTGCCCCCCTCACTCCCCTATAACAACCAAAATTTTCAGAAGAGAATTATCATTATAGATCCACTTTTTCATATAGCCCCCATAGAAGGTTAAATTCCGATTTTTGATATTTTGATGGCCTAAATATCCAACCGAAATGGCTGAAATCTGTTAAACTTATTTAAAGACTTCTTATATATAGGATACCCAATCCGCGGAAAACTTCGTTTTTTCGGCTTTGTTGTATAGCCTCCATACTCTGCAGGAACTTAAAGTTATCCCTTTTCAATCCAATTTCGATGTCCGAAAGTTAGATTTTTTTTCTCCGCCATCCTCAGTCTACCCCAATGTCATTAATAATATTTTCAATTGATGTCCAAAAATGTGCGGTTTTGTCGTCCTTCAACGCTCGTTAATAAACTGTTAAATTGCAAACCACACAAATTATAATACAACCTAATCAAGATTTTATTATGGTCGGCATATGCCGTAACGTTTTGTAAATTGTTAGTAATTTATCAAATATTTATGGCATATAATAAAAATTACTCTTTTTGATTGTAGTTGTTGATGGAAACCACAATTAATGTGGGGGCGTGAATATGAGAGTGGAGGCAACGTTTGAATACCAAAGTTGTTGCAATCCATTATTTATGGTCGTTACGACATGAATTTACCACTGTCAAGGGTTTTCAGTCACATTCCACTTGAACTGTGTTATTGTACTTTTCTTTCTTTTTACTATTCTTTTAGTGCGTTTTTCCCTCTTATATTCACGGCAGACTTGGTTGTGGTTGTAATATAAGTTTGAATTATATTTTTCATTTCTTCACAAAAAAACGTTTAATTTTTCATTCTTCATTTGTTGCTGTTTTTTTTTTGCAAAAGTTCTTTGTTTGGCATTGAACTTGAATTTGTTGTAATTTAATAGAATTTGAAGGACATCTTGCGGTTATTCATTCACAAAAGCAAAAAAAAGAAACTTCATTTACAATAGTCCTTGAGTGTAAACTTAAATGGAATTCATATGGCAGCAGTTTGCAACTTAGCTCTGGACGTCTAATATTTACACAGCCACAAAAGGAAGAAATCAAAAAAAACTAATTGCATAATAATAAGTGCCTTCCAGTAGCCGGCTCTATGACTTGGCTATACTGGACTGTAATAAAGAATAAACGCATATTAAGCGTTGATGTAGATGTACTCAAAGTCGGAACCACTTATTCAAGAGGAAGAGGAAATTGCCTTGGCAGTAAAGTGGTTTTTATCATGATTGTTCTCTTCCATCAGTAGTAGCACTTTATATGCAATAGCAGAAGGGTTTTCTTTTTAGTAATTGCAGCATTTTTTGTTTTGTTCTAAGCTGTTTCTTGAGGTGTGTGATCATAATCCTTTATAAACATGTTACACCTATAATGAATATAAAATTACAGTAGTAGGTCATACTGTTCGGAACACACACAAACTAATTACAAGTGAAAGTGAAGAGATAAAAATACAGAAATATCCTCCTTTTTCGTGTATATGCCACATATGACAGCGGTTTCATTATTCCGACACAACAACGTTTGGGTCAGTTTCTACCGACTCATTTATATATTTTGTATATTTTTCTTAGGACAGCAGCGAAGAGGTGGTAATCAATTAATACCTGCAGAGAATTAATTTCAACATTGTAGTGGCGTAGTAGATTAGGTTAGGTTTAAAGATGTGCAGCCACTAAAAACAGTTACGACTTCACTAGAAGGCCGTGGGTCCATTGTGTTCATCCTGGATAGGTTTGATGATGATAAAGAGCAGATTCCCTGGTTATTGCTTGTAGAAATTGAGGGTGTAGGTGAAGAACTTTCCGGGATATTGCTGTTGTTCACGTAGGAACAGGCAATTTCATAATAAAGATAGTGAATGCCTTGGTGAGGATTGCGTGTGTAGAGGAAAGAGATAATTTTGTTAAACGGGGATCTATTTTTAATATACAGTCCACTTAAAGAGATAAAGGAAAGGGTATTCATTATGAATAGAATACATGTGGTATGTCTGAGATAGATTACTGGATGTAATCTATGCTGCAGACTGATAAGCATTTGTAGCGAGTTTGCTTGCCACACATAATATAGCAAAGTGTGTCTAAAACCTCTCCTCTCTGCGGCAAACTAAAAAGCAGGAACAAGGTGCACTCTCCCTTTTTCTTCTACACACTAGTACAATGTAGTTCCAAAGATTATTATTTTTACTTTTAATAGAATATTGCACTACAAGCATTCAAACAATAAAAACTTCGTGTAGTTTCCAAGATCTATATCCCGGTTTATCAGCTGTGTTTCATTTATACTGTAACATAAAGAGATTAAGAAAGAAAGTGACACTAGTTAGGTGTTTTGTCAAGACAGAGGTTGGAGGTAGCCCTTTGTACACTGTATAGTTTGGACATTAGTGCCTTATTCCCAAGTACCATATGGGCAGAACCACCGTAACATACAACCAATAGCTGCTTCTGCCACTAGCAGACAAAGAGATGAGATACGCCAGTATTTCCCAGATGACCCAGTAACTTCCTAGTCATCCAGCATCGTAGAGAGAAATGGGTGAAGCATCTGGACAACTGTGAAGCTGGTTCACACAAGCTCTGGGCCACAGTAAAGAGTTTTACAGGAGACAGCACGCAGAAAGGAAACATTGTTGTAAGTTTCGGAGGTACTAACATCATAGATGCCAAAAAGGTGCGGTAAAGTTGTGACAGCAATTTACTGTGCATCCAAATGAGCAGAACAGGGCTGCCACTAAGGAGAGCCTGAAATCTAAACAGAGACGCCTTGGTTCTATTCACAACAGAGACCATCAACACTGTCATCAATTGAGCTAAACCATCTAAAGCCCTAGGATCTGATGATATTTCCATGCTCATGACTATCGGTCAATAGGTCAGTCAGTGATTCCAGAGATGTGAAAAAAGGAGAGGATAATTCCGCTACCAAAACCTGACAATCCACCTAGAAAGGATATTCATTTATATCGTCCAATTTTCTTCTTGTCACCGCCAGGCAAAGTTTTGGAGTCTCTAGCATGGCTGAACATCTTCCTGCAACATAACAAAGACCAAAAGAATCACAGCACCACCACAGGCTTCACACATGTGGACAACAGCATTGCAAACGGCTTAAATTTATCAACAACAAGACCCGCCGAAAGTACTATGATTGTAGCCCTAGAATTGTCAAAGGAATTTGACACATTCGATCATGCAGTGTTGTGTGGCGACAACTTGAAATCTAAATTGCCTGGTACGATGAAAAAATGGTTTTGCAACTATATTAATGACAGACATGTGGAATTCAGAGAAAAGAATGTCGGAAAGTTAAATAATGTGTACCGCAAGGTGGTGTAATATCACCCTTGATTTTTAACTTTTACGTCTCAAATTTTCCTTCCAATATGGCCACCTGTGTATGCATCAATGAACAATCCATATCTCGCCACCCTGGCTACGTTTTTGACGGAGAGAAAGTTTCAATTATCAGCGTCGAAATACACAGCAACCATCTTCACCTCATGGACAATACCCGAAAATACTCGGCGTGGTCCTTTCGACAACCTTCTTACCTTTCCGAAACATGCAGTCGCAGTCAAATCCAAAGTCCAGAAACGTATTAACGTACCAAAAGCCATCTCCGATACCACATGGAGCAAGGGCAAGGAGATCCTGATTACTACCTACAAAGCAGTAAACCGCTCAGTCCTAAATCAGATCCACAGATGAAGGCGGAATATTGTCCTACGAACCGGATGAATCCAGATGTCAAGTGTGGAGCACCAGGAGGGAAAGCCCTAAGCCAATGGGTCTCCCGTGAGCGTAAATTTACTCTCGCTTACCACTAGTTAGAGTCCACACAGGTTTTGAGCGAGAATAAATTTATACTCACTGGAGATCCATTGCGTTACATTGCCCAAAGCACTTCCGTCCGTGTGACACTGGTTGGTGTAGTATCACACTTCCTTCGGTGTAAAACTGCCGACTTACGTCGATGAACTGGCGGATAAAATCAATGCCTATCTTGCCACCCTATCTACGAGAAACTTGCAGCTATCAGCGTCGAAATCCACAGCAACCATTTTCACCTCATGGACAAAGGAGGTAAATGATATTGTCCAAAACACACAAAAATACTCAGAGCGATCTTCCACAACGTTCTTACCTTCTAGAAACATGAAGTCGGAGTTAAATTCAAAGTCGAGAAACGTAATAAAGTACTAAAAACCCATCTCAGGTATCACTTGGATCAAGTACAAGGAAATCTTGCTTACTACCTATAAAATAGTAAGCAGCTCAATCCTAAATTAAGCAAACCACCTGTTTGGGGCCACGTTTTCATATAGCCACCATAGAAGCCTTCCGATTTTCGTTATTTTGAAGGTTATGGCCTAAATATCCAACCAAATGGCGGAAACTTGGCATTTAGACTTCGTTGTGGGTATACAATTTTCCACCTGAAATTTGACGGTATAACTCATATAGCCACATAGAACGGTCCCTCCCGATTTTCGGTATTTTGAAGACTGTTGCCTCAATATCCCACAGAAATTGAGTATTTACTCTTCGTTGGGGGTGAAAAGTTTTCCACCAGAAATTTGTCAATATACGAAAGTTCACGTCTTCATACAGACCCTATTCAACGGTCCCTCCCGAAGGTTCCTGCGTCATTATTAAATAGAAATGGATGAACTTTGGTTTTTAGTCTCTGATGGGGGTATAAAACATTTCTGAAGAGAATTATCGGTATAGGTTCACGTTTTCATATAGCCCCCATAGAAGGGTATCTTACAATTTTTGGTATTTATTTATTTTGGTTGTTGTCTCAATATCCAACCGAAATTCGACAGGGGTACAAATCATTCCTTGCAAAAAACATACAGCATAGATCCGTGTTTTGATCATCATCAGTGTTGATATTCTGCTCCTCCAAGGTATAAGCCTTAACCGTAGAGGAAGAGCTTAGTACTAAAGTAAAGTTTTGTAAAAAGTTTTGTAGCCTCAAACATGTAATTTAATTAATTTATATCTGATGATTTTTTAGCATATTTATACCCTATACCACAATGTGGAAAAGGGTATAATAAGTTTGTTTTCCCAAAAATTCATGTAACGCCGCGAAATATTCGTCGTAGACCCCTCATGTGGTATACCAAACTTCATATCTCGACGAGATAAAGCGATTTAGCGATGTGTGTCCGTCCGTCCGTCCGTCTGTCCGTCCATTAAAAATTGTAATCAAGCTAGAGGCCGCAATTATGGACCGATTGTCACGAAATTTAGTATGGAGGTCGGGTTTGGACCAGAATAGAACTGATTAGTTTTTGGCGATGATCGTGAAATGTTAAAGGGATGAAATGGACCAAAAACAAAATTTTTGCTCGATTTTGTAGCCGCTCTGTAGGTCGCAATAATAGTCCGATCGGCGCGAAATTTTAAACGTAGTTTTGGTTTGAGATGAAGAAGTAGCGTGCAAGTCAACGGTATGATCGGATAATATTTAGCGGGTTAAATTGATCAAAACTTTTGTGTGAAAATTGGTAAAATTTCTAATGCACATCTTATAACAGCTAGCCCGGAAAGCTAGTGCACAGGGATAGTGGTATAGGGTATCACATGGTCGGCCCCGTCCGACTATAGTCTGTTCTTACTTGTTTTATTTAAATTTGTTACTAGTTTTGGCATTCCTTGTTAATTATTTTGCATGTTGAATTTAAAGTTTGAATTTAATTTAAACATGAAATGAGTATTCGACTAAGATTTATGTGAAGGGTAACACATTTTCGCATGTGAAATAAAATCTAGGTTAGCTTTTATGTTTGTTCAGTTTGATTATAAATTCGTGACTTGAAGTTTGTTGAACAATATTTGCCTTTTTTATATTTTTTGCCATAAAACAAAAGAGGTTCTAAGTGTTTATGTGTTAAGAATGACCAAACAAAATTTTGGTTAAGTTGTTGCTTTTTACCCTAAAGGTTAGACATGAAGTACATACTTCAACACTATTAAAATCCACCTACTAAATTGGAAAAGACCTTTCATTAATGCTGAACCTCCTCTATTGTTTTATTATTATTATTACTTGCAGCCCCATTCAGTACACCACCATTACCGAGGGAGTTGTCAGTCTCCTACTGCTGAATTTGAAACGAAAAGCTGCCACGTTAAAGGAAAACGAAAAATTCCAATCACAATTTGGCCTTAAAACGCAACAACATCCCATGATTACATTGTTGCAAAATCCAGGAGTTAACATGAATGACGTAGCGAATAAAATTAATGGCATTTGTAATCATCACGATAAACAGTAAGCGTAATTTTTGTTGCTTTTTGTTTTTATTGCGTTTAAAAGATCTTTCAAACTGTTATTTGTTTTTTCTATTTTTAGAATCAAAGAATACAGCATAGAATATTTGCGACCGGTTTATTTATATATTCTGTGCAATCCACAAACTCTGTCCGATTCCAAAACAATATGGACTGGTCTATTGGCTTTAAGTAAACACAGTCTCGAGGCAAAAACACTAATGCAAGAAGTCTTGTCCTGGAGCAAAATTACAACATCTCAAAATTGCCTTTTTACTTCCACCCTGCTAATAGAAGCCATTGAGCATTTCCTGAGTCAAAAAGACTTCAAACAATCCATTGAGTTATCGGTATTTCAAATTTTGGTTGTAAATAATTTGGTTAAATTTGGTATTGATCCACGACCCAGTCTACATTGTACTCTAAGAGTTTTACATTCGACACGCGAACATTCACAAAATCATTACAATGTAATGTTAGTTCTGCTCTCGGAAAGTTTACACTTGCTATCGCCCTGTTATTTGCCCGATCTGTTGCGTATTATCTCATTTATTGTGGTTCAGGAAAACTGTGGGCATCAATACATTCTGAACATGTGTCTAGATGGTATCATCCAGTGGATGTCTCAGACTGCATTCATACCTGCAGATGGTCTGGCCATTGCCCATCAAATTGTACGTAAAATATTGGATGTGGGCAAAGGGATTGCTACAACAACACCAATCCACACTAAAAACTTTGAATCGGCAACGATACGTTATTTTCATCCCGATATAGCAATGGCATTTGATTTGGCCAAACTGGTGGAATCATATGATGAATCTGAGGACAAAGATGTTTACACATTTGTCGATACACTCAATGTGAAGGCAAATACAACATTTTGCCAGCGTTTACATTTATTCCTACGTGCCTTGTTCCTGTCCCGCGAACCATCTGTGGACTGTTGGTTTAAAATCTACGAAGTTATATTGGAGATAATAAAAGTTAATGCCGATATAGCATACGATTTTCTAATGACGTACATATTTAAATTGGCCGGTGAACACAATCCTGAATTACAAATGGAACTTTTAAGGGGTTTGCCAAATTTCGCTATTTCAAAGGTAGGTGAATTGATATAAAAATTTTGGAACTGATAATTTTAATCGAATGCTTTTTTAGGACAATATACCCATGATTTTGAATACCATACGTAATTTGTGTAGCTATAATCCAACTTTTAGCATGGATCTATATTTGAAACTTTGGCGTGTAGAATCACGTACCTATCCATTCTTGGTGAAACTGCTGTCATTACCCTCAAAAGATGTTAAAACTAATAAATGGGAATTTGATGTGGCAAAAACTTATACAATACGTGAAATCTGCTATGAAAAGTAAGTAAAGTGATTAAAAACGAAAACCAAATGAATTCGAAAAGTATGGCGGCTGTTGAACTCAGTTTGCCCTATGTGGACATAGGGATGAGCTAGAGTTTATTGAGATCAGGATTTCTCTTGGGCAAGTGAGTGTACCTCCTTTCGAATTTGCTCACCACCTTGGGATTAATTTTAATAATCCTGGACTCTGTCGTCGTGATGGACTAGGGTTCCCCGCCGATGAACTTCCTGATATACAGGTATGCCATGAAAACCGAATCGATTTGCTGAATCGAAATGGTATATAATCGGAGTGCCGTTGATGATATATATATATAGTTTTACTTCGCAAACGGTTCATATTTGAATAATATTTTAAAAATCCATTGTCAATTTCATTAAAATATACACCAAAATTAGAGATATACGATTTCGATTTATGGCAAAACGAGTCGAATCGTTTTCCATCACAAACCTGATAGTCTTTAGACTATCGATTTACGATACTAGTCGAGGCTAGTCGTGGCTTCATTGGGTTGGTGTTTTCTTCTGGCCCAGTTTACAGTCGCTGGAACTGCTGTGTTATCGAGTTCATCCTCAGATAAACTGTCCTCGGTTTCCGAAGACCACTATCTTGACCAAGACTCGGGGCCACCCTTAATTTCAAAACTAATTGTCTGCTTGTTCCGCCAGAGTAACCTTCATAAAATCTAGGTTGATTTGACATTAGGGGAACTCTAATTAATAGAAGATCACTACGTGGGTAACCTTACAAACCCTTGGTGGGTCACAATTGCTTCGATCAACATTTTCGGGATTTTAAGTGAGGGAAATTTTGGCATTAAGCAACCCCGCATCGCGTCGTGAGTGTGTGTATAGCGTGTTACTCGGTTTATCTGATCACTTGCGGATTATTCACATATCTTCATGCAAGTTGTTGATTTGATTCTCAAGCAAGTGTAACCAGGGTTCTGACGATAGTTATTCTGCCTGTAAAAAAGTTACCAGACTATTGAATTGGGCCTATTTTACTGCTTCTGCATTTGGCAACCTGTTGATGTCCGGTGGCGTGATATATTGGTTTCCTGGCGGTTGTTCCTTCATTTGTACTGATTCGGATATGATGAACAACAAGTTTTATTTTAATCGTAACTTCTTAACAAATGATTGAGACTTGTTGAGTAGCGTGATCGTAGCTAAATGGGATCTATGTTAGATAGGACGGTAAGAGTATCTATCTCATATCTTTTTATTCTATCTCCTCTACATCTGCACATAGACTGCAGTAGTCAATGTCACTGTTATCCCATTTTGAAATTAGAGATCTCACTCTGCAGTGACCCGTTATAAGTCCCACTGCTATTTTCATCGCTAACTTATTATGTTACCATGGCCTGGAAACCAACATAGCTTTACGATATCGCGTATGGCATGCAGAATCTTCCTGCAATCAAGGATAGCTCGATAGTTAATGTTCCATTACTTGAGTGCCTTGAAGGACCGCCCAGTTCTGCTGCTTTCCTGATAGCAAGAATCTCCGCCTGAAAAACACTGCTGTTATCGTCAAGCTTATATGAGTGTTTAATTAGTGGATTCTGGCAGTGAACGCCGGCGTCAGTTCTTTCTTCCAGCTTTGAACCGTCTGTGTATATTACCAGACCGTCCAGAGGAGATATGCCCTCACCCCATGCGTCTCTGCTCGTAAAGATAGCGGATAAGGAGTCGATCTTGATGCAAGCGGGCATATAATCGCTTACGCAACACCTGCCATTTAATTCACGTCGAATATCAAGTAGTTTTAAAACTTTCGAATGTCCGAAGTGTGACTTCGTCACGATCCTGACTCTATGATTCTAAAAATCGTTCTTGCCGTTTGAAACTGGATTAGCATGTCCAAAGGTTGGAAATCCAGACTGACGTTTAAAGCTCTGCTAAGATGATTCTAGTGATTCTGGGCAGGGACTTAACTTTGTGTGATTTTATATTAGAAGTTCCATTTTTGTTGGCTTTATCATGATCCTAGCCTACTAATTTTACTACTAATTTTATTACCAGAAGCCTCAATAGAGAACTCCTACTTGCGTCATGCTATAGAGAACTTTAAATATTGATTTAAGCTCTACATTGTTGAGGCCCCCCTTCATAGTCCGACGTCTAGGGATGGGCGAATTTCCTAAACAGGACATAAAGACACAGGCACCCAACCATTTTTTAGCATACTTGTTGTTTGTCATCAGGACTTTTAAGGCTGAACTCTTGGCAAACTAGTTAGTCATCCTGTTCATCCTCACCGTCAGCCCCAGTCCACCGCGATTTGTAAGTTGCATATCGTCGTTTAATACTGCCTACGGTCTTTGGGTCTTTAGACAGTATTTTTTGTAATTTGGCTACTTCATTTACTCCCTCTTTAGACTTGTTGGCTTTTTCTCCATATTTACCTTAAAATAACAATCATTCTTTACTTTACAGACCCACACAACATGGTTCCGATTTGGTATCCCACCTTTCCGATATACTCAACACCTGTACCGACGATGCTGGTGATTTGCCAACCTCGTTAGCCTTGGATGCCATTGTAGCGTTGTGTGATAGCAATACGGTTAATATAACATCAACATGGCGGGTGTTGAGTAGTAAATTTCGACATGAGAAACGACCTCGTGCTCTCAAGTCGCTGTATAAGTTCTTTGCTCATGTTCCCTTACTGCAAACACCAACACTTGAATTTGAACAGTTGGTTGACGAAGCACTCGATCAATTATGGTTAACTATAAGTCGCTCGGATACAGATCCCGAAATGATACGTGAAGCTTTGGAGGCACTGAAACACTATGAAATCGGTACGCTTTTGACATTGAAACATATACCACCACAATTCCGACAAGACCTACACGTTGCACGAGAATATAAGGGTCCAAATGGTCGGGAAGTCGTTGATCTTGAACAAGAAATGATACCCGGAGAAGTGTGGGTACAGCTGTTGCAAAAAATACGTCCCGAGTGTGGTGCAGCTGCGGCCGACTTAATAGCCCATTATATTTATGGTGAAATAAATGAATATCGTGGTGGTCTTTATCGCCTGCCAGAAGGCAAACCAGAACCCCGAAAACTTCAAGGATTATATCCACAAAGTCCTCTGCGTGCTATCATCAGCTATTTGGTTAACCAATCGCGCTATGGAGATCATGTTGCTGAACCAATAGCAGTCACAAATGCCCTGAGAGCTATATCGAAAAAGTTTCCCAAACCCATACCACCGGTTGACTGGAGTTTCCTCCATTCTTTCTTCCACTTGTCATTTGAGACAAGAAAATATTGTATTCTCATAGCGAAAAATCAACTATTACATTCAGGTACCGCCAAGCGTTTAATGGAAAATTTCCTAATGGATTTCGAACCGAATTGTTTTGAAGAAGATCTGCTGCTATTGTTTTCGTTGTTGCCGGAAATTTCCAATGGTGTTAGCCTGACAATATTGAAGAATTTTGCAGAAAAGGTGGCAGTCTATTGTTTTAAAGAATGCCAGCTGGCTGGATTTAACGAAGGATGTTTGTTTGAAAAATTTATGGACAGTGTGAAATACATATTCATGGGAAAATGTGAAATACCTGAAGTTTTGGACATTTTCACTTTAATTGTGGAACGTTATATGGATTCCATGGATGTAGATTCGAAACTATTTCAACGTTACACTGAAGCTGTGGCAGTTCTGCCCAATAATGCCATTGATGGTCTTACATTGCCCTCAAATTGGTGGGAAACTCCCATTGGCAAGTTGAAAAAGGCCACAATTATACGTTCGTATTTGGTTTTGTATAATGGAAATCTAAGCAACCCCTTAAAATGGCTTAATCCCATAATTGATGCATATGCTACACGAAAGGAGGATCAATTGTTCTTCTTTCGGCATTTAACCTCAGTTCTTTATGCTTTTAACAGTGATGAACAATCGTGCAGTTGGATAATGGAAATGTTTATACAAATCCAAGCACTCTTAGCAGAGTCGTCAAATAAGGAGAAGCTGGATAAGGTATTATATCTATTGGATATTTTCATATTGTCCGTAGATGTGTTATCGGGCTGTGCAGTGCTATTGGGTAATTTGGATATAGTAGCCACACAACGCAACGAACGTTTTCAAATATTTCCGGAGAGCTTGCAATTTCTGTGCGAACATATCTTTTGGAAAGATCAAGAAGCAAAAGTAAGTAAATACACTAGGCTTATGACTTTTTTATAACCTCGTATCCCTGTATCATATTTTGATGAGTTTTTACCTAAGATTAGATAAAATCTTAATTATAAGGTGATTCGATAAAAAAAACTCACGCACCAAACTTTGAAAACTTTTCTATAAGAGCCTTTTTGACAAATTTTTGAAGTCATTATAAGCAGATATATAACTGAAAATAAGCTTTGGAGACCAACCAAACATAACCAAAATGGCATAACCTTTTGTTTCTCACTAAATTTATCATCATATCACGTTTTATATCATATATAATTTTATTTCATATATCATATCAATCAAAAGTGGTTTGTGCGGGACCTTTTTCAATATTTAAATGAAATAAAAGTTATTATAGTCAATAACAGGCAAAAGGTCATTCATTCATTCGTACAACAGCAAATAATTTTCTTGAGAAACATTGTTTTCATTTCATAGTATTTTTTATTTTTTTTTGAGTGGTTTGTGCGTGACCTTTTTGCATACTTAAATAGAATAAACGTAATTTTAGTCCTTAATAGGCAAAAGTTCATTCATTTTTGCTACAGGAAATCATTTTTGAGAAAAAAGGTCAAAAAGTCATAACCCTTATATACATACATATAACAATTAAATAGAGGATTACTAATATTATTTACTTGTAGATCTATGAGTTCCTTTACAATCTATACAAAAACCCAGCCATACCCGATGTTTATGCTTCCATTTTTAAAGATGCCATAATATGTTCTCGCAACAAAACTTATTTCGATGCCAAAGGAATTTGGACAAAATATGTTGGAATGCGAAAATGAGTTTTGGATGTACGATGTTTTGCGAAATATTGCTCAGTAGTTATTTTTATTTTAATGGTGATGTACGAATTAATCTCTCACACAAGTGCACATTTGATGAAACTGCCATTTTTTGTATGCTTTGTATGTTAGTTTTGTATTTATAACTGTTGCCAGTTAATAAAGGATTGTTTGGTTATTTATACAATTACTACAATTACTATGGAGAGTTTATTGTAATTTATTGGTATCTGTAAATTTTCAATGTTTTTTTTTTTTTTAAATTCGTTCTATAGATAAACTGTTTTATTATCCTATTATGCATACTTTTCACTACAAAAATAAAAATGCCTATTAATACCATATGATTTCAAGTACGTAATGGCCTTTCCAAAAATAGTCGCAACAACTTGTTTTGGTAATTAAATGTAATTTGTCAATATAGAGCATGTTTTTAGAAATCCCCATTTTTAAGGAAATTTTCTGAATAAAGTAATAATGAGGTTAATTCTTCAAAATAGGAAAAATAGAAACAGATGTAGACAGGAAAGAAACAATCATATTTAAATAACAAACAACACATGTTTGCGATATGCTTAGCAACGATATTGGGTTATTGGTGATAGATAGGAACATAGTTTGGGGAAAACCTTTATGTTTAATGACTTAATGCCAGTTGCCTTTTAATGCCAGTTAAGGAAATTTCCGTGTGGAGTTTTTTTTTTTTTCTTTTTTTCTCCCATCGGACGCCTCCCCAGGTGGTGGATAGGGGAAAGCTCATCAGATATGACGGGTACCGCAAAAATAAAATATGTGGGGCGAACCAAAAAATAAAAGGAAAAAGGCAGCGTCTGATCGAGATTCGGCGGCAGCAAACAGCGTCTGTACTCCATTGGAGCGGCTGAATATATAGACGGAAAACTATAAACCCTTCAGAAGGCAACGGGAAACCACTGAAGTAACATCCCTTGAAAATCGTACAACATGAACAATACAACGCAAAATACACGGCCCTCAGTCTCCGGCCAAGAGAGGGTGCTAAGAATCCCCGGAGGTAAAACCAAACAAAAATTAACAATTGGGACATGGAATGTCCGAAGTCTCTATGAAACTGGAAAACTTAAAAACACCATCAGTGAAATGAATCGTCTTAAAATAGACATATTAGGTGTTAGCGAAACATGGTGGAAGGACAGCTGTGACTTTAGAACGGAAAATGTGGCTGTTTACCACTCAGGAAATCAGCACGGCATTCATAGAAATGGAGTATGTATCATTGTAAAAAACCACATAGCCTCATGCATAACTGGATATGTTTCACTGTCAGATAGAGCCATTCTACTTAAAATAATGGCAAAACCAATAAACATCAACATAATACAAATTTATGCTCCCACATGCGATGCAAATGCCAATGACATCGAGGAATTTTATAACAACATTGAGCAACTATTAAGAATGACAAAAAATCATGAAATTAATATTATACTAGGTGACTTTAATGCGAAGGTTGGTAAGGATGAAGTCAAAGACATCACTGGAAAACACGGTCTTGGAAACCGAAACGAAAGAGGAGACCGACTTATACAATTCTGCCAAGAAAATAATATGAAGATTATGAACACATTTTATCGTCTACACCCCAGGAGATTATACACATGGAAATCACCGCAAGATAACCATGGAAATATTGTAAGAAACCAAATAGACTATGTGCTAATAAACAAAAGATACAATTCCTGTGTTACGATGTGTACAACTTATCCAGGTGCTGATATTCCATCAGACCACAATCTACTGGTCTCAAAATTGCGCCTCAAACTGTCCCTAACACGGAAAAAGAAATCCCAGCCGAGAATCGATATCGGAAAACTTACCGATCCTATCATAAGGGATGAACTGCAACATCAAATAAACACAGAACTAGGAAATATCAATGAAGACAATTTGGATTTATTGTGGAACAACCTAAAAACTATTATAAATACAGTTACTAAGAGCACACTAGGAAACCGATCAATGGCAAGAACTGAAGACTGGATAACAGTCGAAATTCGAGAACTTTGGGAAGAAAGAAGTAAGCATAAAAATAAAAATTATGAAAAATACTGGGAAATAAACAAGGAAATAAGATCGGCAATCCGCGCAGCAAAAAATGACCAACTAAATAGAAAATGTCAAGAAATCGAATATCTGCAATCCATACATGACGACTTTAACCTACACAAAAAGTTAAAGGAATCTGTTGGGACGTATGGAAGAAAGTCTAACGCTGTCATATTTAATGATAAAAACGAAGCAGTATTTGATATAGAGGGTAGAAAGACCATATGGAAAGATTACATAGAAAAACTTTTCACGGATGACCAACGAGCACCTATTGAGAATAATATAAACAATTCTTTAACAGGATCACCAATAACACGATTAGAATTAGAACGTGCCATACAAACCCTAAAAGATAAAAAGGCTACAGGTCCAGATGAAATACCATCTGAAGTTTTAAAACTAATAGATACCAGCAATATCGAACTCCTCATCACTCTTTTCAACCATGTATACGACACTGGTCAATACCCAGCAGATTGGCTCAAATCTACTTTCATCGCCATACCCAAGAAAAACTGTGCCAAACGTTGTTGTGAATTCAGATTAATAAGTCTAATGAGTCACGTACTGAAAATATTTCTAAAAATTATTCATCAACGCATATATAGCAAATGCGAAAATGCTATGGGGAAAACACAGTTTGGGTTTAAGGAAGGGATGGGTACCCGAGAAGCTCTATTCTGTTTGCAGATTTTAATTCAGAACTGCCGAGAAGCCCAAAAAGATGTTTTCATCTGTTTCATTGATTATGAGAAAGCATTCGATACGGTTAAACACGATAAATTAATGGATATTTTGGCATCAATTGGAGTACAAGGAAAAGAATTACGCTGCATCAAAAATTTGTATTGGAATCAAAAAGCACGAATCGACGTCAGTGGTGAACAGACTGAAGAAATTGTTATTTCAAAAGGAGTTAGGCAGGGGTGCATACTTTCCCCATTACTATTCAACGTGTACTCAGAAAAAATATTTCAAGAAGCGTTAGGTGGAGAAAACATTGGAATAAAAATTAATGGACAATATGTGAATAATATAAGATATGCGGACGACACCACATTACTAGCTGGGTGCATATCAGGTCTACAGAAACTTGTAGAAAAGCTGGCATTCATAAGTGAAAAGTTTGGGTTAAAAATTAATATGAAAAAAACTAAATATATGATCGTAAGCAGAAAGAACGAACATCGAAATGCGAAGCTTACTATACAGAATACCGAGATCGAGAGGGTACACACATTTAAATATCTGGGAGTTCTAATAAATGACCGGTGGGACTACTCCAAAGAAATTACCAGCCGAATAGAAATAGCGAGAGATGCGTTTTTCAAATACAAAAAAGTATTAGCAAGCCACGAAATAAATGTAACAACAAAAATAAGGTTTATCAAGTGCTATGTTTGGTCAGTCCTCTTATATGCTGCCGAAGTCTGGACACTTAAAAATTCCGATGAAAGGAAATTGGCAGCTTTTGAAATGTGGACATTCCGCCGAGTACTGAAAATACCCTGGACATCAAAAATAACAAATGACGAAGTACTTAGAAGGATGCATGTGAACCGACAACTAATCTCAACAATTAAAAAGCGCAAAATATCTTACCTTGGACACATATTACGGAATAACAAATACAAAACACTACAAACAATACTTAAGGCAAAAATTGAAGGAAAACGTGGAAGAGGTAGGAGAGAAACAACGTGGCTCAAAAATATCCTGACATGGACTGGCTATAATGATGAATACACACTTTTACATGCCGCTAAGAACAGGGAGCTGAACATCATTGTGTAACAACAAATAATTATAAATATGTATTTAATATTATGCATATATGTAGCATTGAAATATTATTGTACGATCACCAATATCCGAATAACGGATGAGTAAATAAAGAAGAAGAAGAAGGAAATTTAATAGTTGTAGGGTTCGTGGTGAGACCACTAATCCTAATATTTGGGGATTTTGTCTTTTATTATAATTTATTTAAATATTAAATATTATTGCACAGGTGGATATAACGAAAGAGACGTTTCCGCCCAATAACGTATTTATCCACATTGTGTAAGTTAAATATGTATTTATTACTGAGGGTCGAAACAGACAATAATGTCCATGATCATGAAAATGATTACAAACAAAATTGAGAGTGATTGAGTAAGACGAAATAATCACAAAAACAAATATCACAAGTAAGAACTGTAAAGCATACAAGCAACTCAAATTAAGGCCACAAAAATAAAGTAAAGCTTTAACATAATGAGTTAGATACACACATTACAATTAATCTCAAAATAACCCCAGCAAAAAAAACGGGCCAAAATAAAGGGTTTTGTAAGGGATTTTTGGCAGCCGTAACTACATCGCCAATTTTTTCCCACTAATAAATTAAAGTTGTTTTAATAAAATATTAAAACAACGACTATGGGATTAAGCCTGACTATTTTGAAAAACAAATCGTCATCCCAAACAAAAAACGCCAACCCTCCTAATTATTTTCATATATTTTGAAAGTCAGAAGTACTAGTCACCATTCATACGCTGCGCAAACTCCATCACAACCCCACAGTCAGCAGCACCATCTATCGATCAAAAGGTCAGTGATTCCAGAGATTTGGAAAATGGCGAAGTTCGCCAAGTTCCTTGTTCCACCACACTGGCTGAGATTTCTTCCCAGGGTAGGTTAGCGGAGAAGAACGTCTGTAAGATTTTTTACGGTCCCATTAAGTTCCTCAGCTTTTTCTATGTTTTAAAGGTTGGATCGTTACCCTTGTTACATGTTCGTAGATTAAATGATAAAATAAAATCGAATATAGACTCACCCCTTTTGTTGGTGTCCTTACTACCCCATTGGAAATGGTGAGCGTTTGCGTCGCATCCCTGGATCACGTTGCAGGTACCCATCATCTCATCGAGCATCTTACGGACATCCAGGTTTGGTGGGTCCGGGTCATCGAAAAGCATGTATACAGAGGATAGTATTGTGGCTATCCCCGTACCATGCTCCAGCCTGACCGTTCACATGTCACCGTTGCTGTATTTTGTTTGCTGTAATTATACCCTCAGCATTTATGCTAACGAGGGTATGTATATACACTTTCATACGGGCAAAATGTGCCTCATCGAAATAATGGTTTTAGACGCCAAGTATGTTTGGACGAAATGTGTTTTAGACAATTTGGAGTCGATTGAGCAATGTCCGTCCGTCTGTCTGGCTGAAGCGCACGATAACTCTCGAACGGATCAACCGATTCGGTCCAAAATTTGGCTTTCGCAATATTTCGTCCAAACTTAGTTTAAGTTCGAAGATGGGTTATATCGGCACACTCCTTCCGGTACCTCCCCCACAAAAGTTTGAAAATGTTCGAAAAATTTGTGCGCCCGATTACTCTTGAAGGGAGTAACCAATTTGGTCCATGCTTTGCACATCGTGAAATTTCTACTAGACTTAGATGAGGTTCCAATATGGACTCAATCGGTTCACTCCTTCGGGTACCTCCCACACAAAATTTCGGAGAAGTTCAGTTTAGAACCTGTTCTTGAAGCGCTTCGTTTTTTGTTGTAGCAACTTGTATTCACTTCCCCCCATACGACGGTGCAAGTTTCATCAGGGGTAGGTCCATACTTCCTGAGAAAATAGCCTGAAAGGTACAAAAAACCCCTGTGACGCCGTGTGTTGATGCTCAAGATAATTCTCGAAAGGATCTGCCGATTCGGTCCATAATTTGGCCTTGTGAAAATATAGTTTAAGTCAAAGATAAGTCATATCGGTCCACTCCTTCAGGTACCTCCCCCACAAAAATTCAAAAATGTTCGGAAAAACTGTGCGCACTATAACGCTTGAAGGGGGTGACCGATTTGGTCCATACTTTACACATCGTAATATATCTACCAGGTATAGATCATATCCGAATATGGATTGCATTTGTCCACTCCATCGGGTACCTCCCACTCAAAATTTCGGATAAATTCACTTTAATACCTGCTCTCGAATCACTTTGATTTTTGTTGAATCAGCTTGCATTCGTTGTCTTCATTACGGCGGTAAAATCTTTATCAGGGGCAAGTCCATACTTCTTGAGAAAACAGCAAGAAAAGTGTAAAAAATCCCTATGGCACCATATGTAGTGGCTGGAGCGCATGGCAACTCTCGAAGCTTTGAGATTTTATCCTAGTCCATATTTTTGTCGGGAAACCCCCTAAATACATACGTTTTTTTCGAGAAAAAAGTATTTTAATTCACACAGGCTGAGGGTATACCTCTGTCGGCAAAGCCGACTGATACTTTTTTACTTGTTAGATAGAAAGATTAAATTTAAGCTCTTGTCCCCCTCGGACGCGGCGAAGATGTCAAAATTGGCATTGCTTAGTCCAGATAACATATTCTTAAGCAAGAGTTCTTTGTCCACAGTAGGTGGGGGAACCCACGCTCAAAGAATTTTCCTGGACGGAATCTCGGATAAGGAGACCGCGGCAAAATCAGCTCCTTCCCAACAGCGCACGCGATTTCTGCATACGAGGTTGATGGGTCAACCAGCCGCGAAGTCATCGTCTGGGTAGGTTAGGTTAGGGAATGTGCAGTCACTAATTGTGACTGCGTCACTCGGAGACCTTCCGGTCCATTGTGATCATCCAGTAGAAAAGAGCTGCAGGAAAAAGGAGGTGAAAAAAGGGAGGATAGGGGAAAAAATAAAAAGAGACAGTTGTTAGCGCAGTAAAAGAACAAGTAGATTACAAGAATGTTTAAGAGTGGAGTGATAGTTTTAGAGTAGGCGAAAAAATTTATTTTTAATGGTAGGCAGAATACTTACTTACTTACTTAGCTGGCCCATTACAGAACATTTGTTCTATAGGCCGAACTAAGAAGAGATCTCCATTCCTCTCTATTTGTTGCTTTGCTCTCTGGAATACCGCGCCTTTTCATCTCAACATCCACTTGTTTGCGCCATCTATTCCTTGGCCTGCCAATTCTGCGTGCACCGCCATGTGGCATGTATTCATACGCCTTTTTAGCGGGTTCATCATCGCTCATTCTTATGATATGGCCTAGCCAACGCAATCGCTGCATCTCGATACGTTTAACAATATTCATGTCGTTGTATAGCAGATACAGCTCGTGGTTCATGCGACGTCGATATTCACCGTCAACGCAGATTGGTCCGTAGATCTTTCGAAGAATTTTTCTCTCAAACACACCAAGCACTGCCATGTCTGCTTGCGCAAGTACCCAGGCTTCGGAGCCATACATCAGCACGGGTAGTATCAGTGTTTTGTAGAGCGTTATTTTTGTTTGACGAGATGTGGCTTTGTTTTTAAACTGCTTACTTAATCCAAAGTAGCATCTGTTGGCCAATACAATTCTTCTTTTTATTTCACAACTGATGTCGTTTGTTGTGTTGACGGAGGTGCCGAGGTAGACGAAGTCTTTTACTACCTCAAAATTATAGGAACCAACTTCCACAGTCGGTCCGAGCTCAATGGACGCATTGCGCGTCGACACCATCAACTTGGTCTTCTCACCGTTTACCGCCAGACCCACTTTAGCAGATTCTCCTTCGACCTTTATAAAGGTATCAGTTACTTCTTTTACTGATCGACCCATGATGTCTATATCATCAGCATAAGCAAGTAGCATGTGACTATTGGTGTAGATTGTGCCACTTCTTTTGACGTTTGCCTCTCGTATAACCTTTTCTAGCAGGATGTTGAAGAGGTCACACGAAAGGCTGTCTCCTTGTCTGAAACCTCTTTTGGTACCAAACTCTTCGGAGAGGTTCTTTCCTATTTTAACTGAGGACCTCGTGTCAGTTAAAGTCATTTTACAAAGCCGGATGAGCTTTGCGGGAATACCAAATTCAGACATGGCTTGGAATACCTTTGAGCGCAGCGGACTGTCGAAGGCTGCTTTATAATCGACAAAAAGGTGGTAGGTGTCGATCTGCATCTCTTGGGTCTTCTCCAGGATTTGCCGCAGGGTAAATATCTGGTCAATGGTGGACTTGCCAGGTCTAAAGCCGCATTGGTATGGTCCAATAATCTCGTTGACCATTGGCTTTAGTCGTTCGCACAATATCCCTGACACGATCTTGTAGGCAATAGGGAGTAGACTTATGCCCCTATAGTTAGAGCATACAGTCTTATCTCCCTTCTTGTGGACGGGGCACAGGATACTCAGGTTCCAATCGTCGGGTACTCGTTCTTCCTGCCAGATGGTGCTAACTAGCTGATGAATACACCTTATCAGCGTGTCGCCTCCGGTTTTGAACAGCTCGGCTGGTAAGCCATCGGCCCCTGCTGCCTTATTATTCTTCAGCCGATTTATTGCTGTCTTTACCTCATCTTGGCTGGGCAGTATACATTCAATACCATCTTCTGGGATTGGGACTGTGGTATCTTCGTCTTCTTCGCTGCTATTGGATACCAACAGATTTGAAAAATGTTCTTTCCATATCCTGAGTATACTATCTGTATCAGTTACCAAATTACCTTGCTGGTCTCTACAGGAGGATGTGCCTGTACCAAAGCCATCAGTTTGATGCTTGACTCTTTGGTAGAATTTTCGGACTTCATTCTGGCTCCTGTACATCTCGATTTTTTCACACTCCCGCTTTTCCATCTCTCTCTTTTTCCTGCGGAAAAGACGTTTCTCCTCTCTCCTTTTCTCCCTGTATCTCTCTCGTGCGCTACGCGTTGCTACGGATTGTAAAGTAGCCTTATATGCCGCATTTTTCTCTTCGGTGGCAGCACGACACTCCTCATCATACCATGGATTCCTTGGTGGAGGTCTCTGGTATCCAAGTATGGATTTTGCGGCTGTTTGCATGGAGTGGGCAATGCTTTGCCATTGCGCTGATATGTTATCGGGATGAGGAGGGCTTTGATTAAGCAATTGGGCTAGTTGAGTGGAATATGCTGTGGCTATCTGTTGTGATTGCAGCTTACCGATGTCTAACTTTCGTGTTGTGTCTGCTCGTACTTTGTTTGCTACGTTTAAGCGGGTGCGTACCTTTGCTGCAACAAGGTAGTGGTCCGAATCAATGTTTGCGCCTCGGAACGATCGTACATCCAACACGCTCGATGAATGTCTTCCATCTATCACAACATGATCAATTTGGTTTCTTGTTTTCTGATCTGGAGACAGCCAGGTGCCCTTATGAATATCGAGATGATTAAATCTGGTACTGCTAACTACCATGTTTTTTGCAGCTGCAAAGTCTATCAGTCTCATACCATTGTCAGATGTTTCACTGTGGAGACTGAATTTCCCGACTGTTGGGCCAAAGATATTCTCCTTTCCAATTTTGGCATTAAAATCGCCTAGAATGATTTTAATGTCATGGGCAGGGCAACGGTCATATGTTTCTTCTAAGCACTCGTACTTGGGATGAAAGAGGGACCAAGATAAATCCTGGGCTTTGCCATGTTAAAACCGGTCAGGACCGTTCCTTGGTATCTTCCATCCCCTACGTCACCCAGGTAGGCAGAATAGTTGAATTTATTTAAGCGTTCAGGTTGCGCTTTCATAGCCACTTCAGATTTTTGATGATGTTGTAGATCACAGCAGGCTCCACAGTTGAGTAGAAAGTTACACACGGTGGGAAGTGAGCACCTACTAACCTATGCCGTCTACCAGCCATTGCTGGACAACGACACAAGATGTGCTCGATCGTCTCTAACTCCTCCTCGTCCTCACAGAGTCTGCAGTCAGTAACATCCTCATCCCATTTGTTGGTATGGGCCCTGATGTAGCAGTGTCCAGTAATAACTCCCGTCGTTACTCTAACTTCAGCTTTACTCAGGTTCAGCAGAGAGTTCGTTCTTTTGACTGACAGAGACGGCCATATGGATCTTGCCACAATGCACCTAGGTTCATTATGCCACAATTCACAGGCTCTTTCGTCAGAGAACGTTTTAAAATTTTGAAAGAAATGACAAATGGGTGGTTTGATAGAGTCAGCGATAGCTAGGTCTGTGGACTGCGATCCTCGCCTAGCTAATTCGTCTGCTCTTTCATTACCCAGATAGTCGCGGTGTCCTGGTACCCAGCATAGCCGGAAGCCGTTAGTTAGCGCTCCCAAGGCTGATCTACACTTAAGGACGACATCGGATTTGATGGCTTTAAGAGCCGCTTGACTATCCACAAAGATAGTCACCGGTTCAAAGATTTCTGCATCCAAACTTTTTATCAATTCCGCTGCCTTCAAATCGCGAAGATTTCAGTCTGGAAGACACTACAGTTGCTGTCTAGCCTGTAGGTGTACTCAAGAGATAGCCTTTCACAGTAGACGCCAGCCCCGGTACCTTCCACCATCTTGGAGCCGTCTGTATAGAAAGCCAGACCGTCCAGAGGGGGGTTACTGCGGTTCCAGTCATCTCTACTAGGTATAAGGACGTCTATATCGCCAAATCTCAGGACTGGTGATATATAGTCGCTCAGTTTTCCGCGTTGGTTCACATTTATGCCTGATTCATTCAGGATACAACCATGCCCATAGGCACAACTGCGCCAGAGATCCTGTTCATGCAGCCGTAGGGCACTGCGAGTTGCCTGACACTTAATGCTGAGACTCAGCGGTTTTAAGTTCAGCATTGCGTTCAGAGCAGCCTGTGGTGTGCTCCTTGTGGCTCCAGTTATGAGGATCGAGGCTGCTCTTTGCACCTTGTCGAGCTTACCCGATGTCGATTTTTGGCGCAGTGAGTGCCACCAAACAAGAGAACCATAGGATAAAATGGGTCTAACCACGGTGTTATACAACCAGTGTATAATCGATGGGCTTAGGCCCCAACTTTTCCCAATGGAATTCTTGCATGAATAAAGTGCAGTCAATCCTTTCTTCGTCCTTTCCTCAGCATTCCTGTTCCATCGCAATTGAGAGTCCAGGATAGTGCCGAGGTACTTTGCCTCGGGCGAGAGCTGAAGCTGCACTCCATCCAGTGTTGGTGGTACAAATACGCCGAGCTTACGCTTTCTCGTGAACATTACCAGTTCTGTCTTGGTTGGGTTTACTCCAAGGCCATTGGCCTTAGCCCAGCGCGACAGCGTCGATAATGCTCCTTGCATAAGCTCCGAAATGGTTGACGGAAACTTATCGGAAATCAGTAGTACAACGTCGTCCGCATAGGCGACAACTTTTATACCTTGATTGTCCAGGTCCGTCAAAATATTGTTTATAACAAGTAGCCACAGTAGCGGTGAGAGCACCCCTCCTTGGGGGGTGCCTCTAGTTACTGTTTTCCTAATTTTTGTCTCCCCAATGCTGGAGTTTATAATTCTGCTTTCTAGCATATTATTTATCCAGCAAGTTAGGGGTTCAGGTGTGTTAACTTTCTTAAGTGAGAGTTTTATGGACTCAAGTTCTACGTTGTTAAAGGCTCCTTCTATGTCCAGAAAGGCAGCCAAGGTAAAGTTTGAGTTTTCCATATTCCTCTCAATGAAGCCAACCACCTCATGCAGGGCAGACTCCATTGATTTGCCTTTAATATAGGCGTGTTGTGAGCTGCTTATAGAGGCGGTGTCTACATGCCTCCTTATCTCCAAATCGATCAGTCTCTCGAGAGTCTTAAGGAGAAAGGATGATAAACTAATGGGTCTGTAGTCCTTTGATGCAGAGTGACTAGGTTTCCCCGCTTTGGGAATGTAAGTAACCTTTACCTCTTTCCACAGACCCGGTACATATGAGAGATTCAAACACGCCCTATAGATCTCCTCCAGGATTTGATATAAAAGCGGCGCTGCAAATTGAAGCATCGCCGGCGTTATACCATCCGGTCCAGGTGACTTATATGGCTTGAAAGTGTTGACAGCCCATTTAATCTTATTTCTGTTAACCACCTTATCAATGAGATCCAAATCCCTAGGCTCTTGAATTTGGAGGTCGTCACATTCATTATTGACGGTGTCCGCATCCTTACAGCCTGGGAAGTGGGTCTCTGCCAGGAGGTTAAGAGTCTCGGTAGCAGAGTCAGTCCACGCACCATCTTGCTTCTTGATACTTCCAATGGATTTAGGGTCCTTGGAAAGTATCCTACGAAACCTAGCTGCATCGTTGACTCCTTCTACTGACTCACAGAAATTCACCCAAGATTTTTTCTTAGCTCGCTTGATCTTACTCTTGTATTTATTGAAACTCACCTTGTAGGAGTCCCAATCAATGTCGAGTTTAGTCTCATGAGCCCTGTTATACAGTCGCCTGGTAGTTTTTCTAAGCTCGCCAAGTTCCTTGTTCCACCACACTGGCTGAGATTTCTTCCCAGGATAGGTTAGTGGACAGGATTCCTTATGGCAACGGAGAAGAACGTCTGTAAGATTTTTTACGGTCCCGTTAAGATCCTCAGCTGTTTCCACATTAATGTTAAGAGCCAGTTGAGAACTCGTTAGTTCCGTGTACTTATTCCAGTTTGTTATTCGCGGGTTCCTATAAGGCATTTGGCGACCCCGTCCAAAATGACATCAAAAGATATCTTCATATGATCCGAGAAGGAACATTCTTTAGATACCCTCCAATTACATAGGACGGAGTCATCTAGATTAGAGAGGGTTAGGTCGATGACCTCCTCCCTATCCCTAATTTTAAAAGTTGGATCATTACCCCTGTTACATATTCGTAAATTATATGATAAAATAAAGTCGAATATAGACTCACCCCTTTTGTTGGTGTCCTTGCTGCCCCATTGGAAATGGTGAGCGTTTGCGTCGCATCCCAGGATCACGTTACAGGTACCCATCATGTCATCGAGCAACCGTCGGACATCCAAGTTTAGTGGGTCTGGGGCCTCAAAAGACATGTATACGGATGACAGCAGTGTGGCCATCCCCGTACCATGCTCCAGCCTAACCGTGCACATGTCACCGTTGCTGTAATTAGATAAAAAGATTAGATTTAAGCTCTTTTTACCTACTATACAAGTCCTCACCTTGTCCCCCTCGGTAGCGGCGAAGATGTCGAAATTGGCATTGCTTAGTCCAGAAACCTTATTTTTATAGATATAAGGCTCCTGGACTAAGACAATGTCTACTTCAGAGGTCGTGAGGGACAAGAGTAGTTCAGCGGCGGCGGCTTTGCAATGATGCAGATTGATCTGCAAAATGCGCAGCCTTTGCCGCTTCCCTACCCTTACTGAGTTTCGTGGGGTGGACTCAGTCGAAACCGAACACATCCTGGGGCCTAATTATGTGAGTCGATTCGATCGTGAATTTACTCGTGAATAAGTTTTCGACACGAGAAAAAAACGGCATGATAAGACTCGATCGAAATCGTTGATCGAATGTTTCGAGAGTAACCGGTAATCGAACTATGTGTTCTTCAGGGAATGTTATGAGGTAGATGTCAAAAAAATGTGTTTATTTCAAAGCAAAAACTAAAAAACAAAATTATGGATGAAAAATGTAAATATTTGTGGAATTTTTTGAACAATACATTGAATAATAATTTCGGAATGAAGTTGTGCTAAGAAAATATGAAAATTAGTAATGTTTGCAAAATTGTTTTGACATTCTTGTTACAGTTTGCTAATACATCTACCTTAATAATTCTCTCTCAAAATAAATGAGAGAATTTGGTGGGTGTTTTGACTTAGCCTCTCTGAGAGAGTATTTCCTTTGGTAAACAACGGGGGATGAACTGTTTAAAATGCACTTTATTAAAAGTTGTTCACTTATAAAGTGAAGGCTATTAATATTAAATAATTTTTTGTTTTGCAGAAATTCATATTTTTTCAACTTGTATTTTAACGACTGCAAACACTAATTTTTGGTTAATGATAGCATGCATATGTATTTATTTTAATTCTAATTTTATCACAATTTCTCAAAACGACTGAAAAGGACTTTTCCCAATTTCTCTTGTTATTTTGTGTAAAGAATGCTCACAATTATTTAATAATATCATTTTTCCTCTATAAACCGCCAATAAACAAAATTTTTTACATTTTAAACAAAAATACAATAAGAAATCTTTTATTTCGTTTGTTTACGATAGGCCATTTGGCTACGAGAAATTACTCGCAAATTTATGCTCAATTTCTCGATAATTTTACTCGATAACGAATGTTGTCATCCCACCTTTGAGTACTCGGGTCGAAACAACTCGATATCGAATCACGTAATTAGGCCCCTGAACCGAAATTCAGTTTTCCCTCACGTTCTCTAAGATATAACTCCCCAGGGGTGTCTACCGCCACTCTTGCAACCAAACCACCATCCTCGTTACAGGGTGCTAGACTTATTACAGTCCAGCCCGATGTAGTGAGGTTGGGATTTTGCAATCTGAGCATCTTCAGCAGGAGCTCCTTATCCACAGTAGGTGGGGGAATCCACGCTGAAATGACCTTCCTGGATGGTATATCAGTTAGGGGGACCGCCGCGAGATTAGCTCCTTCCCACAGAGCGCCAAAGCCCTCAACTGTCCGAACAAGAAAGTCTCGTGACTTCTTGTTCAGACAATTAATAACTTTGACACCCTTCCGCAAGAAGGCGCTGCCAAATTGTCGGTCCTCCTGATCTTCCGGTCCAGAAACTATGGCAGAACGAAGACCAATTTCAAAAAGCAACCAGTGACTGTCGCTGATTCTACCGTTCGGGTCAGCTCTGTCGATGATTGCCAAATGAAGGTCTTTATCATCTGCCACTGTAACTGGTTTACTGTATGGCTTCTTGCGTCCTTGACCGCGCGCCTTGGGGTTAACTTTTCCAGAGGAGGTGGATGCCTTCTCTGTACTCGGTTGCTTTCCCTTGGTAGTACGCTCAGCAGCCGCCGCATACGAGGTTGATGGTTCAACCAGCTGAGAAGTCATCGTCTTCTTTGGTGAGGGCTGTGGACCCTCGGAGGAACGAACGCGCTTCACAGATTTATTCTGCGGGGCATTGTTCGTTCCTCCAGAAGACGATGTTTCCTTAGCTGGTCTAACCATCTTCCTATTGAGACCAGCATTTCCAGCCGCTTCACCCTTGCCTTTCGGAGCAGAATCGGGCTTTGAGGCTGAGTCCTTCACCGGTCGGTCATCACTAGGGGTGCCTGTAGGTTTGGGGGTGCACTCAATAGCCTTTTCCTTTACCTGTCGGTTCGGGTTAAGCTTCTGAATAGGTTTAGGCGTAGCACATTTGCCAGAGGCAGTAGGCTTAGCCGGCTCCACTACTTTATCCGGGAGGAAGATCCGTTCCACCTGGAGCTCGCGATGAAATTCATGCGGGTAAGTTCTCTCGTACTTCCTTATGAATTTCAGCTTACCCCTGATGAGGTGGACCTCCCTCGCCGAATGCAAGATCGAATCTCTCCCTACGAACTTGCGAAGATAGGATACAGCACGTTTGTAGTGCCTCGCATCCGATGCCTCTCGTGCAGATGCAACTTTCGAGTCGCTGCCCGTTGTCGGGGTCTCGTTAGAATCCCCGTCGTCGGACATCATTTCTGTTGCAGTCTGCCTTTGAAGCCTATTGTCGGCAGGTGCCGACACAGGACCAGTCGGAATCGGACCTGCATCCGGTTGGGTATCAGGGTTCGCACTCCCTTTGTCAGTGTCACAACAACCTTCCTGTGTAGACTTGGCCGGGATCACCGTGGTGTCCAGCTCATCATCAGTCAGGGTTAGATTGTGTAACAATTCCTCCGGGAGTGTGTCCTCACAATGCTCCGGTACAAGCCTATCCAGCTGGTCGAGGAGTTCCCTACTTTGCCTCTCTAAACTGTCATGAATAGTTCTGAGGGTCCCGTGAAGGTCGTCCCCGCCCACAACTGCGGTCCTGTCTGCCGTAGACTGGCTTTCACCAGCCCTGGCTAAATCATGTTCCTTTTGAATTGCCGGGTCGTCATCTAATTTGGGGGTTGGAATTGATGCACTTGTAGCAGGTACAGCTGTAGGTGCCAAGGCATCCACACCTAGAACAGCCGGATCACAATCACTTGATCTCGACGACACATGGCTTGTGGTCACACCAACGCTTGCCGCCGGTACTGGGTTATTAACTCCCTGCACCGTAACTTTATTTATCCTATTCTTTCTACCCATTTTAGTTAATTTGTTTAAGGGAACTACCCCGATCCAATTTTTGGTCCACGGGGGGTCCGAGGACCCCCAGGGTCTCCACAATGTGCGGGGTCGGGTCCGGCTTTGGTTACCCAAGGACGACTCCGACTCTACACAAGCAGTGACCCCCTTCCCATCCGCCACCCGGGAAGACGCGCCTGGTAGGAGAATGGCAAACTCCCCCAGGATCGTCTGGGTAAAGGACAAAGATATCTTGCTGGCTACTTGCAAAGCAGCTAGCCGCTCAGTCCTAAATAAGGAAGCTCCTGTTTCAACTTCAGTGGAAAGCCTTGCAAACCACCCAAAATAATGCCCTACGAAATGCTACCGTATATGTCGAGTGTGGACCATGGACATGTTACTAGACAGTTCCTGCTGGCATCTCATGAACAATAGCAGCCCAACCACCACGGTGAGTACAAACGGAACAAGTGATTAAATCATAAGAAGAGTTGCAACATTGGAGCAGGAATCTCGAACCCTGGAAAGAAGGAAAATAGGACCACAGTCATGTTTACGACGTTACGTTGACTAATCCGAAGACGTGCGCAAGTTGCTTAAATCGACAATTTGTCGAGCACACCGAGAGTGACAGGGCGAAGAGAAGAGTGTTACGTCGCATTAGATCTCTTCCTGCCGAGGATGGAGCACCACAGTTTACAATGGATGGTGTTGCGAATGCCATCAGGAACCATCGTTGGGCCCTGATGGAGTCTCCATGGTAATGCTGAATCAGCTGGATGAGTCGGCAGTTAATTATCTTACGATGGCTAGCCATCCACATCTTGCGAGAGTCTGCAAAAATGGGCAGGGTGGTCCAGCTACCGAAGATAGGCAAAGATGCCAGAAAAGGTGTTTCGTACAGACAGATTTTGCTTCTGTCGCCCGTAGCAACAGACATAGCTATCCAGATGCCGATCATCAGCATGGGCTCCGCACTGTACTATAACAGGGTTACATGTAATCTCCATAATAATCCTTATACATATTAGTCGAGGATTCAACCAGAACCACCCGTGCGATAGGACAGTATTGATGGCACTCGTCTTATCAAAAGCCTTTCATACATTCAGGCATCCGGCCAAGTTTGAAACGTTGGATAATAAATTAAATGTGTGGACGCAAGTTGTACGTGGAATTCAGGAACAATAAGTTAAAGCTCCGTAGATTTCCCCAAGGTGGGGTGATATTTCCGGAACTGTTTAACCTCCATCTTTCCTGTATTCCACCCTCTCCAGACGGCATTGATATCGTAAAGTATGCGGATGATTGTAAGATCTTGGCGTCAGGTACCTTCCATAGTGTCATTTGTGAGTGGCAGAACTTACATATATTTGATATATTTTACCATCTTTTTCCATGCGAGGAATATGAAAATATTCGCAACTAGTTCTACGGCCACTATGTTCTCCACCTGGACTGCGGAGAGAGGACAGACTTGCAATATCCTGCTTGATGGCAACAGATTTCCGACCAGTAACCATCCCAAGATTTTTGGGGTAAGATTCGACAGTATTTTCACGTCGCATATGCTACAGCTATCTGTGATAAGCTGAGATGTAAGAACAAGGTCCTAAAGTCCCTAGCCGCAGCACTTGGAGTGCAGATAAAAACACCTTGTTGACCACATATAACGCGATAGGTCGGCCCGTGGTAATCTATGCGGCGCCAGTGTGGCATTCGAACATAAGTTCAACGAGAACCTATTGAAGTTCAATGAGAACTGATATCAGTTGAGCATCTGCATGACGAGTCTAAAATTTTTCCAGTATGGCAACACAATTGCATGCTATTGTTGTAGTAGTTGCTCAGGTGTTACCATGAGAGTCATTCCAATCAGCGAATGGTGTATAGGTATGCCAGGTGGGATCTTCATGATCTGGAAAAAGAGGTACTACGATATAAGAAAGAACCGAAATCACCAATCCTGTCAACTCTTTATACACAGCTATGAATGTATAATAATATAATAATTGTTCCACAACCATCCCAAACGGGACAGTAGAGACTTCTCTCATATCAATGAGTGCACCCCGATTCATATTAGCTCAATGATATGGGACCTACTGTTTATCGCCGAGTCCGAACGGCGTGTCTTACGACACCACTTTATAGAGAAGTTTTACATGGCTGATATACTCAGGAAATGAAGCCAACATTACTGAGGGGTATTTTGCCACCGTTGAAAATTTTGATGTTGCCTGGCCGGGGAATCGAACCCACGACCTTCTGCGTGCAAGGTGGGTGTGCATTAGAGATATAACTTTTTTGCAATTTTTGCAAATATCGAAAATACCACCGCATAGCCGTGTGAAATTCGGTGTCATTTTTTCTCTATCGCGAAAAATGTTTCCGCACCAAATGCAATGAAGTTCAGTAATGCATTACTTAATTTTATTTGTTATAATGGCATATACGCTTTTCGTATTAACTTATTAATAGTTTTATTCTAATTTAAAATCAATGTCGAATCATTCTGGACCAATAAGTTATCAAATCGCGATATTTCAGAGCATTTACTGCACCTTTGACAATATTGAAATTTTTGTTGTTTTTCTTTATAAACTCGCGAATTTTATGTTTATATTTACTGTGCCTATCGGACAAGAGAATGTGTGGTCATTTGCAACGAATTCGCGAAAGTTACAGACTGTTTTTAATGAATATGTCTGTGAGAATTGTATTTGTATTCTATAAATATTTATTCAAACAAATCAAATTTTAATTTTTTAATAGGAAAAATACCAAAAGGGCTTTAGTAATCGCAGTCGGCGCGGAAACTTTTTTCACCGAATCGAACTAAAATCGAACTACACATGGTACTGAGGTGGTATTTTTTTTTTGTTTTGGTTATACCCCTAGTGTGCATACCATTGCACCACGGTGACACCCTATGAATTAAACCCTATCAATTCACCAAAATGAATTTCAATTCTACTAGAAGTTGGTGTTTGAATTGCTTTTCTACAAGCTGATCTTCCCAGACCTTTCTATTTTCCTTTTACCAAACCCGCTAATGTGAAAGAAGACTTCCTCCGGCCCTTTATGAATGTTCGTGGAATACAGTTTTTAAAACACAAATAGATAATATATTATTGAGATCACGCTTTTTTATCAATGATTGCAACCAGAAGATCATCTGAATCCAGACATATGAGTAGCGCCCAACGTCAGTAGCCCAAAAAAATTTTCTCTCGCATTTGTTAATGTTGGATATGGAACTAAATCCAATTCACCGGGTCTGAAATCCAATTACGTCTCTGTAGACTGTCTTACGTACCATTTTCTGAGGCATTTGATTGAAGAGAAAGTAAAGAAATATTTACGATTCGCATTATTTATCAATGATTGCAATCAGAAGATCGTTTGGATCATTAACACAGCCTGGCTGTCATATGAGTGGTGCCCAACGTCATTGGTCCATACGAAGACGTTATTCAGCATTTTTTTGTCTTTGTGCTCACACTTGCCTAAGCAACTGGTGAACTGAAAGTCTCACGCTTTAGCGTCGAATGAAAATCCTGCATGGAACTGATGCTCATTTATCGGGTTGGAATTCCAGGTCTACCAGAGACTGATGTCCCCGTGGGCTGTCTAATCTCAGCTGCTTCCTTTAAGCTTTTTATGTGTCATTTTCTGAAGAACTTGACTGCTATTGCTTCGGGATATACGTTATCTATCAATTATTGCAACCAGAAAATCATCTGGTGTTGACACAACGGCTGTATTTGTTTTGCTTTCTCTATCGGATTCGGAGTCTGAGTCGAGCTTGAATTTTCCTTGTGTTTCTCAGTCTCTTCGTTCCTGTATCTTCGATCACAGATGCCAAGGCAATGATGATGACAACTAGGTGTGATTCGTAGGCAGATCAACATCGCCATGTCTACACCGTAACTTTACTACACTTTCTAACTTTTTTCAATATTTTTATTGTTTTAGGGGAATAGCCCCGTAGTTAGTATTTTGTCACACTATTCTGTTCCGAAACATGTCATATCATAGGGGATTGAGTTTTCTACTTTCGAACAGAATAGTATGATCATCCGTATCCCCCTATTCACTGGTGGGGAGGCGATCTGTATCTGAACTGACAGTTTTGGAAATTCGTAATAAAAAGGTACTAACCCAGGAAAAAATTGGAAGCCACATGAGCTGAATAACCCATTGCTAAGTCAGCGAGAGTTGTGTGTTCAATGCTCACTGCCGGCAAACAATTTTTATACCAGTGGGTTTGGATTTAAAATGTCAATTCCATAGCGCAAACGTCAAATAAATCCTCCCGAAGTGGGTTAACCCGGCAAAAAAATCTAGTGTAACCGTGCTATTATAATCATTATATTATAATCATGTTTTGGAATAGCCCCATTAAAACCGTGGCCCCCCCCCCCCCCCCCAGTGTAGTGATTGATGTCATGTGGGGAAGAAGCACCGTCTTGTTGAAACCAAAATGTAGCCGAGATCACGAGCTTCATTTTCAAGCATTAAACAGTCGGCTATCATGGTCGCCATTGAAGGTTACGTTCTCACCTACATAATTTTTGAAGAAGAAATGTGGGCTGATGGTTCTACCAGCGGGCAAACCACACGAAGCCGTTGATTTTTCTGGATGAAGTGGCACCTCTTGAATCTCTTTAGGTTGCTCATAACCTAAATGCGGCTCCATTAAGCCAGAATTGGGAATCATCGCTCAACAAATTCCTCAAGAAAGCTGAATAAAGTTGAACGATTTGCAAACATTGTTCAGTTGTAAGCGCCTCGACACATAAGCGACTGGCTTTCTGGCTGAAGTCATTTCTGGTAAAAAACTAAAGAACAAGTTCGACCTAATTCAAATGTGGTTCTGACATTCCTTTATTCCTTTCCTAGAAATGACTTCAGCCAGAAAGCCAGCCGCTTATGTGTCGCTCAACGATAAAATGCCAAACAACACTTAACAAAAATAACATGATACCATGACACGACTCAAACGTGATCAGTCAAAAAAGGCTATTGAAAAAAATACCTTGACGCCGAGCAAATTAAAATCGGAGTTCGGACCGAATTCGGTCCGAATTTTTATGAACTGTCGTATGAATTTCTGATTTGTTAATGGAGATTCGGAAAGATATCGGTCCGAATTCGGAAGTAAAATCTTATGAAATTATGAAGTTTTGGTCGACTTTCGGACCGAATTCGTTACGTACTCTGATGAACTGTGATTTTTTTTTTATTTTTATCATTAACAGCTTGTTTCACTATGTCGAACGAAAATGAAAACGAAAGAAAAACTACTTAACTCGTGTATGATTTTCAAACTTTGTAGTTGTTTCGAAGCAAAAACAAAGTCAATATAACCATGAAAAACAAAGTTTAGGTGATTTTCGTTCGCATTCATTTTCTTTCGACATAGTGAAACAGGCCCTAACCCCAGTTTATGTATTTCGAAACCAAAAAGGTGTGCGCATGAAACACACCCAAACTTTAATTTTGGAAATATTATTTCCTTTGCTTTTTCTTCGAAACAAAAAAAAAAAACAAATTTGCAAAACACATTCCTTTTCTTATCGACATAAATGAACAGGCCCTAAATGTTTTAATATCATGGTAAAAATGCAATATGTCTTGTAAACAGTGGAGAACAATAAATTCATCAACAGGATCTGCGAAATATGTAAAACAATTGTTATTAATATATAAAATACATGTATACATACAGTTTGTCAAGAAAATGTTTTCGAAACAAAAAAAGTATCGACGTTTGAAATGAAACACTGTTTTTGGCAAGAATAATAAAACTATATAAATATATTTCATCACAGGGTTATTCTTACAGATGTATACTTCTAAAATAAATTAATAAATATTTTTATTTCATTAAAAAAAATCTTAAAACTAAAAAATAAAAAAACATAATTCATTTTTGTACTGTCAAATAAATGTTTTCGAAATTCAGAATTTTTCAGGTTTTGCAATAATTTTCGGCATTTTGATACTAATATTTAGTATGACCTCCTTGAGCATCAATTACAGCTTGTAACCGCCTGCGGATCGAAAAAATAAGTTTGGGTATATCATATTCTAGGGGTATTTTTTCCCATTCTTCTTTGATGAACTTAATTAATTGGGCTTTATTGGAAGGGGACCTTTTTCCAACTTTTTTCTTCAGATGAACCCACAAATTCTCAATAGGGTTTATATCAGGACTTTGGGGAGGAGTATCAATAACTTTTGTGCAGTTATATAACAACCAAGAAATGCACAGATGTGATTTATGTTTGGGATCATTATCTTGGTAGTATTTGTACTTGAACTTATTCGTATTTTCCGGGTCAATAAACCCGAATTTCCGAACGCTGGCGGTCAAATTAGTTTTTAGGACATCAAGATAAACCTCTTTAGTCATAGTTTCTTCCAATATGCGTATTTCACCAACTCCTTTGCTGGATATACAGCCCCATACCATTACTGAAAGTTTTCCAAATTTTACAGTGGGAATTACATTTTTATTTTCCAATGCTGTCAGAGGTTTTCTCCAAACTTTTTGTGGTCCATCATGATAGTACAGCATAACTTTCGTCTCATCGGAAAATATAACGTCTTCCCAGTACTCTTGAGGTTGTGAAATGTGCTCCATAGCGAAGCTTAATCGTCTCTCGATGTTTAGATGTGAGAGAAGTGGTTTTTTTCTCGCCACTCTTGATGAATATTTGTTGTCTAGAAGCTTTTGCCGGATTGTTTCGTGGGACAGATTTATTCCAAAATCATTTTCTAGTTGAAGGGACAATCCCCTCGTAGTAACTTGAGGATTCTCATAGACAGATTTTATTATAACTCTCTCAATACGCCGTGTTACTTTCCTTGGCCTTCCTGGTGATGCGTTCAGATGTAGTCTTCCTTCTTTTAAAGCCCGGTAAATGATGTTATACACAGTCCTATTGTTTAGGGAAGTAATATCGGCGATTTCTCGAACAGATTTGCCACTTCTATAGTTGAAATAAACCAAATTTATAATGTCTTCCGAAACGCGTTTTCCCGGCATTGTTTTCTTAAATTATGACTTCTTTGTTACACTTCCGACAATAAAATAACGACTGAATGTCATTACATGTGAAGGTCACCTACCACAATTTGAATAAAAAGTCATAAAAAGTGAAAACTGCAAAAAAATCGCGGGAAAAACCGCGATTTTATGACGCATCCATTGAGTTCGAAAACATTTATTTGACATCATAAAATGAGGTTCTCTTCGTATTTTTGTTTTTGTTGTTGTAGTTGTTGGTCGATTTTGGTAATTATTATCACCATTGTAAGGTAAACAGGTAGACAAACGAGTATGTGCAAAAATTCCAACATTTATCTATAAATTTGTTGTTGTAATTCATAAATAAAAAAGCAATTTTCACAAAAATGCCGTTTCGAAAACATTTACTTGACAAACTGTATACAAATAAAATATATTAAAGTATTAACCCAGCTAGCATTTGAAAGATGGTTTTTTCAAAAATCACATTGCGAAGTTTTATAGAGTCGTTTTGGTGAAAAAAAAACTGATTAAGTCGCTTGTATGATCAGAAAGGGACTCTAAAGTGACTCCAACAACAAAAATGTGTAGCAATCACAAATAAATCATTGAGGCGTTTAAAATTTTACTATTTTTGCTTTATTTATTGTCACATTTTGATCTTCTAAAGATTGAAAAATGCTTAATCAATCAAAAAAGGGTCATGCAGATGTTTGAAAAGTGATTAGAATTATGTATCTTTTCTATGAAAAAGTGAAATGAAAACTTTTATAAAGGAGAAAACTGTCAAATGAAAAAGAAATTAAAAAGGAAATATTTTTCATTTCAAATTTTCATAGAACTAGTATCCAGACCCTGATCCTATTTTGAACAGCTAGGTGATTAAACACTGATTGTTTTTTATACCCTCCACCATAGTATGGAGGGTATATTAACAGCCCAATTATGAACGGCCTCTCACCGTGAGTTTTCTCTTTCTCGCCTCCTCCCCTATTATAAACATCATATCGCCGTGAGTGATGTTATGTTCTCACTGTTCCCTTATTATAAACAACAAGAGGGTGAGCAAAACTCACGTTCGTGAAAAAATTAGCTATTACAAATGTAAAAAAAGTGAGAAAAAGAGGCAAATTTCTGCTGAAATTTCTCACTACCGAAATCAAAGTGAGTTGAACAAAAAAATTTAAGTGTGAACATTTATTTTAAAAAATACGAATATTTTGTATCTGTAATGATAATTAATTGCATTTTAGGTTGAAAGTAACAAAAAATAATAAGAGATTTTTTATGTTGTGAGGTTATTGTTGACCTTTGGACGCTATTTTCTTTGGTTTTAATTTGGCTTGAGGTCAACTTAAAAATTTAAAAAACAAATGGGCGTTTTTGTTTTTATTCTTATAAAAAGAAAGAAATATCACTATTATAAATTTCTACCATGATGTTTATAGTTGCATAAAACGAATGTTCTTGTTTTTTAAAGCTTAGGACATTGACCGCTAACATTTTTTCAGAGTTCTTTACGAATTCGGTCTGAATCTCTGAATTCTTTCAGAATTTGGTACAAAATTGGGTCTACCTTCAGTTCCAAGAATGGCATGTAACTATCCACTGGAGTTATATGACTAGGTTTGGCATCGCACCATTAAAAGACGCAGAGTGCTGTGCATGGTGCTATCAATATTTGCCTAAGAATTTAGACGACTGCAATATCCCAAGTATAGTTGAGCAAAAACTACTCTGGTTTGTTGTGGACTTTATTCACACTATATTTGTTTACATTAGAACCTGCGACTATGTGAAAGCTATTCAAAACTACTTGAAATGCTTGTTGAGCAAGGGATTCTATCCAGTATGGTTGGGCTTCCCTCTCTAGAACGTGAAGATCATTCTTGATGGACCTAGTGTGTCGGGCCAACCCACCCAACGTTTTAGTTACAGTACTTGCTCGGGCATTACCGTGAGAGCCATCCCTATCTCACGGTAATGCCCGAGCAAGTACTGTAACTAAAACGTTGCCCGTGGTATGTATCAGTGAAGGAAGGCCTAAATCGAGTTTTCAGGTATGGACAGATCAAAAAGGTACATTCTGCATAAAGCGGCTCACAACTATACAAGGACCCAATCAGGAGCAACCCATGTCTGCAATTGTTATTCCTAGAGAGAGTAATGTACACGATTTGGATCTTTTGGGGTCGCAGTCTTGGAAAGAATGGGAGATGGTGCTAAACACAACTTCCACTTCATTTCCTTGGTATTCCTCAGAATTTGCCATTTCTGTTATCACCCAAAATCCAACATTAAATATTTACTTATTGTAGCCATTTAATGACGTTTTTTAATGACATTTGTTCACTTTTTTACGATTTTCCAATAAATTCCACGAATTCTTCAGTGTAAATAAACAATTTTCACATATCTGCCAAAACAAAAGAACAGCTGTTACAGATGTTGCCATGTTGTTTTAATGTTGTATTTTCTTTTACCAATATCCATGTTCTTTTACAGTGGATTGTTAATAACTGACATTTTTCTTGCTAGAAATGTTTATTAATTTGAAAATTTATTTATTTTTTATACAAAAAATAAGAATTAATTAATCTCAAAGTTATTTGTGCAAAAAATGACGGTATGGCAACACAAATTATTATTTCAAGGGTTCACAAGTCGCGCCATTATTTTCCATTTTCCGACTTGTCAACCCTTGTTCACTTTTTGTGCTCCTCCCTGCTCAATCATAATAGCTCGAGCAGGTGAAAGTGAACTGCAACTCACTTGTGAGTAGCTCCCTACGTGAAGATTCATAATCGCTATGTAAGTTTGTTTTTCCGTTTGTAACGCATTGAAATACTCATTTGCGACCCTATAAAGTATATATATTCTTGATCAGGGTAAAATTCTAAGTCGATCTGAGCACGTCCTTCCGTCCGTCCGTCCGTCTGTGGTAATCACTCTAGCATCCACAAAAATAGAGATAGGACGCTGAAATTTTGGGAAAATGCGTCTTTTGTTTGCAGGCAGGTCAAGTTCGATGATGGGCTATATCGGTCCACGTTTTGGTATAGCCCCCATATAACGGTACCCCCCGATTTACGGTATTTTGACGTTATATATATATATATATATATATATATATATATATATATATATATATATATATATATATATATATATATATATATAATTTGACATTTAGGGTTCTTAAGTGTCAACAAACATATATAACGAAACTTGTGAACATAGGTCCACGTTTTGGTATAGCCCCCATATAACGGTACCCCCCGATTTGCGGTATTTTGACGTTTTTAGCTACATTTTTAGACCGATTTAGCTATAATTTGACATTTAGGGTTCTTAAATGTTAATAAACTTATAAATTAGAAGTTGTGGACATAGGTCCACGTTTTGGTATAGCCCCCATATAACGGTACCCCCCGATTTGCGGTATTTTGACGTTTTTAGCTACATTTTCAGACCGATGTAGCTATAATTTGACATTTGGGGTTCCTTAAAGTCAATAAACTTATATAACAAAAGTTGTGGACATAGGTCCACGTATTGGTATAGCCCCCATATAACGGTACCCCCCGATTTACGGTATTTTGAGGGGTTTAGCTACATTTTCAGACCGATTTAGCTATAATTTGACATTTAGGGTTCTTAAAAGTCAATAAACTTATATAAAAAAAGTTGTGGACATAGGTCCACGTATTGGTATAGCCCCCATATAACGGTACCCCCCGATTTACGGTATTTTGACGGGTTTAGCTACATTTTCAGACCGATTTAGCTATAATTTGACATTTGAAGTTCTTAAAGTTCAATAAACTTATGTGACAAAACTTGTGGACATAGGTCCACGTTTTGGTATAGCCCCCATATAACGGTACCCCCCGATTTACGGCATTTTGACGTTTTTAGCTATATTTTCAGACCGATATAGCTATAATTTGACATTTAGGGTTCTTAAGTGTAACTAAACTTATAAAACAAAAGTTGTGGACCTAGGTCCAAGTTTTGGTATAGCCCCCATATAACGGTACCCCCGATTTACGGCATTTTGACGTTTTTATCTACATTTTCAGACCGATTTAGCTATCAATTGACATATAGGGTTCTTAAATGTAAATAAACTTATATAACTAGTGGACAAAGGTCCATGTTTTGGAATAGCCCCCATATAACGTTACCGCCCGATTTCAGGTATTTTGAGAATTTTACCAACAAGTTTTAACCGAATTATCTGTAATTTGAACATTTGACATTTGAAATTCTTAGTGGTCACCACACCTCTCCACCAAAAATTGTCAAGAAAGCCCCCATATAACGGTACCTCCCGATTTTCAGTAATTTGATGATTTTAGCTACAATATTAAACCGAACAAGCAGTAATTTGACATTTGAAGTTCTTAGTGGTCACAACACCTCTCCATCAAAAATTGTCAACATAGGTCCATGTTCAGATATAGCTTCCATGCAACGGTACCTCCCAATGTTCAGTAATTTGGCAATTTTAGCTACAATTTTTAACAGAACTAACTGTAATTTGACATTTGAAGATTGTAGTGGTCACCACACATCTGCATCAACAATTTTCAACATAGCCCCAATATAACGATACTTCCCTATTTTCGGTACTTTGAGGATTTTACTTAAAATTTTTAACCGAACGTAGGTCCATGTTTTTGTATAGCCCTAAAACAAACCTCCCGATTTTTCGTACCTTAGCTTTATTTTTTGGACGAACTTTCTGTAATTTGAAATTTAAAAGTCAACAAAAATTCTGCAACAAAAATTGTTCATTTAAGTTCATATTTTCGTATAGCCCAGATACCTCCGAACTAGCTGTTAATGACATTTGAAGTTCCCACGTTATGTACCGATTTTCGATATTTTGAGGATTCTAGCTAAATTTTTTAACCGAATTAGGAGTTATTTGACATTAAAGGCTCCCATCAAAAACTGTCAACATAGGCCCATGTTTTATTATAACCCCTATATAACAGTACCTCCCAATTTCTAGCCCACCAAAAATTGTCAACAGTTAGATATAGGCACCATAAAAAAGGACCTCCTGAATGAAGCATTTTATGTACATTATCTGACATTTTAACGTACTCACTTAAAGTTGGGGACAGGAATGAATATTTTATGGTGGAGGGTATGAAAAGTTCGGCCCGGCCGAACTTAATGCTTTTTTACTTGTTTTTTTTTCAAACAATACGTTTTGGTAGCATATACATAATTCTCATATACACTTTCTACAGAACTTTGATATAAATATTACTTATAATATTATGAATATTGGCAAAGACCTGCATTAGCTGTACACTTCAACTGCTACACAATATTAGGTCTGTACGATAACCCAAAAGTTTGTACAAACTTTTACAAAATGCTGTTCGATAACAAACTTGTTCAGTAAAACAGAATTGAGAAGTCTTGCAAGTAGTTGCAAGAACTTGCAAAAACTTTTTACTTGCAAAGTTATCGAACAGGCATATTGACACACACGGCTAAATAAGCAACCGAACGCATATTTATTTTTGTACATTTTTGCTTATTTCGTTTTTTACGCCTAATCTTTTTTTCGTTGGGCATAATCGACAACCACGCTACATATTTTGCATTCGGCTGACTATTCGTCGCAGCGAATTAGCAACTGATGGTGGTTTTGTGATTAGAGTTGCCAACGCAGTAATAAAAAAGGTGTGATTTAATGTCAAAATGCCTCCATCATATGGTAGGTTGAACATAAAGAATACTAATTATTATTGTTTAAAAATAAAAAAACATATATATTGAACGGCTTCACCAAATATTCACATGTCCTTTGAACGAAAAAGTGGAATTAATTATATCGTGATTTTTAATGCATTACACTGGTAGCCCTGATATCAAAAACAATTGTTTGCTGAAAACCTGTTTGCTGGACAAACATGTCCAGGTTTTGCCAAGTGAAATGAAGAAAGTGAATGAAGAAACAGTATACTAAAGGAATAATTAAAAGTCATAACAAAACAGAAAAGAAAACAAAACAAAGGAAAGAAACAAAACAAAAAACAAAGAAGAATAAAAAAGAAAATTCTTTTAATTTGTTCGTCTGATAAATAAATGACTCACTAAAGACTCATAAACGATTATGAAGATGACTCGAAAAAGAGCCACAAAATAATCAACAAATCACCAATAAATGATTAAAATACGACTCGAAAAAGACTTTATATACAATCAGAAAGTGGGCAAAAATTACTCGAAACTAATGCAGAGGAATACTCATTCGTGATTTGTTTAGAAGAGTCGATTGGGGCTACGTTTTCCTCCCAACAAGGAGTCCTTTATGATCAGATAACGAGCTCATATTCAAGCTTTTTAATCGTGCATTCGGATCAACAAAGACTCAAATTTTATTAAAAATTTCAAAAAATGCTGGAAGGGAAGAAACTTAGCTTTGACAATTGGTCTGTTCCCTTACTTTTCAAAATGGTAAAATCGACAAAAGTAGTAAAAGTTGTAAACTTCTCCCATATGAACTGTATGGTGCCTGAAGTAAAGGAACGCTTTTCGAGTAAAAAGTGGTAAAATTTGAAGATTCTTGCACGTAAAGGAACAGAGATAATATGTATATAACATATGACTTTCCACGGAACAGTGTTGAAGTTTGACCAAGAAAATCTCTACTTTCACTCACTTCATAAAAATAAACAAATATGTATTCAACGGTTCACTATGAATGATTTTTAAACACTATCATGCATCAACTCGCATAACAAAAGTAAACCAATTTTTGATACATAAATTAAAACCCCATTTTTTAGTTCGTACTTCATCAACGTCGGCAGATGAATATTTATGCTGACGTCCGTATCGTCAGTTGCTTTACAAATGACTGAAAATCTGCGAAGTATTATTTTTCTTAACGCCGTTGCAATTAACAACTACGAAGCAACGTGTTTTAAGCATCAAAAATACGCATTTTCAACGCAGGTAAAAAGCAAACATGTATCATTTTTATTTCTGATACATTTAGTTGAATTGTATGAGTGTGCAACTGAAATATTTTCACGAAGTTTAAACAACATACACAAGGACAAAAATTAGCTCTGTTCAAGAACCTGCAAGAAGCTACTATTTTTTACTACGATAGCATTTTTCCCTTTATGTTATCGGAAAAAATAGTAAAATTTAGTAGATTCTTGCAGTTCTGGAACAGACCAATTGTTGCCAAGACAGTAATTAAGAACTCTCTAATACATCGCAAAAGCATTGCAACGCTCCTTCAGGCAGTTTTAGACTTGAAAGGTTTCAAACTTTTTGAAAAATGTCGATAAATGGCACTTGTCTTGGATCGAAAATCTCTATGGTTTGGCTGTTATATGCCAAAATGTCTAAAAAATTTAAAGTCAAAATCGGGAGGCTCGATTTTCACCGTAGACCTATGCTCTAGGGGACTTTGTTGTTATATTACGTCAGCAAACTTACACAAATAAGATTAATATGTCATGATCTGGCCTTTGGAATGTTGGTAGTTGAACATTTTTGAGCTTTTTGGGTCCCTTTTACTGACTTTAAGAACAATGACCATTAAAAATTTCTTAATGCTGCCAGTGGGGATGTATTCCCAATCATTAACCCGTCAAAATTTTCATTCAAATATTCATTCTTTGCATACTTGTCTGTGGCCGATTCGTCATTGTTTATTGTTAATATGGTCTCATGCGTTTTTTATCTGTCTGAAGACCCTCCATGACGGCTTTTATTATCACTTCAATTTATCTCATTCAATACAGTTAGTCCATTATTACCTTCAAAAATCATATAAATGCATAATGACTACAAACATTTGCAAAAATGATTCGTTTTATAGTACTGCTTTTCCCGTTGCAATACAATTATTGTCACCTCAAAGTAGTAGGTAATTCTTATTTTAGTCCGTATTTGTTATAAATTGCAAATAAACTTTGAGTATTTTAAAGGAATATTGTTTTGAGGACCAATAGTAAGAGTTTTGCACAAAAAACCATATAGTTTTTACATAATTTGTTGCCATAAACGAACAATTAATATGAAATTGTTTACAATTTTGGCATTTGCAATACATTTGTTGTCTAACTGTATGTATGTATGTACCTATGTTTGTATTTAATCTTAGTCGGAGTTCAGCAAGTTGTAACTAAAGAAAAAACTAAGTAGAGCCCACAACATTGCCGGAAATTCATTAAATATTGAAATAAGCCAACGTTAAGACTGGTAGCGTCGAAGAATTTAACCTTGTGATGTTGTTTTAACCCACGACACCAGTTTCTCAACAGAAGCATGTAAGTATCGGTTGTATATTTTGTATTTCGGCAATAAATTCACTCTGTAAATATAGAACACTTACAAGTTCTTTCGTCAGTATTGGAACTTGATCAGATGTAATATGCATATACAGTAGAATACCGATAATTCGTAATCCGTAGAACTAGTCATATTTATGAATTATAAAGGTTTTCGAGATTTTCGATTTATCGGGGTTTGACGTGATTCTACTGTACTAATAAAAGTTATTTAGATTGAAACGTTCCATTCTTGATTGCTTTTACATTTAACATTTTGTTCAAAATTATATCGCACACCTCTACATTATTTATATATTGTTTGGATATCTTTGGTCTGTTCCAGAACTGCAAGAATCTACTAATTTTTACTATTTTCTTCGATAACATAAAGGGAAATTTGTTATCGTAGTAAAAATTAGTAGCTTCTTGCGGGTTCTGGAACATAGCAATTATGTTTGTTTGTCAATATGATGTTCAACAACTATCAAGAGCTTCTAAAAGAATGCATTCCTAATACCCCGGTTACACTTAACCGGATTAACCCAGTAGGTTTGGATTTCAAATGTCAATTCCATAGCGCAAACGTCAAATAAATCCTCTCGAAGTGGGTTAACCCGGCAAAAAACTCTAGTGTAACCGTACTATAATTTATTTATATTATTATTTATTTATTTATTTATTCAATCAATAACATTTCGAGTCCTTTAACAGTGGTGAATACTTAAATATAAAGAGTTTAGGAACACATTTCCTTTTCTACTTAGTTATGATATTTATTTGTAACATTAAGAGATATGATTTAGCATATTTATGATGTTTATGTAAACCGTACTATAATAGTACGTTTGCAAACAACCAGATTTAATAAATCCACTAGATTTCAAATGTCAATTCCATTGGGTGGGTATATGCCAATATAAATCCTCCTTATAAAGAAGGTCTATCCGGCACAATGCTCTAAAGCGTATGGCATTTAAGGCCATGAATGAAAACACTTTGAAGTACTATATATGATTTTATTTATTTAACTATACATACATATTATGTATTATTGTTATTATTTTTATGTATATACACTTATTTAATTGTTCTAATCTTTAAAGGCTTATATGTATTATTAAAATATAAATACACTTTTTTAACCTGAATAAAAATTACAAAAATATTTATGACACAGGCACCATAGGTTGGACTTATAAATCTTATTTATAGCATACATTTGAAGTTCTACTCAACTAAATTCGATATCTTGAAAAATAAATACTTAGTTATCACGTCAAATATTCGGCCAATTGTAAAAACCTAAACCTTACACTAATTTGTACACTTTTGGCAGCTGTCGGCCTTTTTTGGGCGGGCGATCATTCGTTCGTTGTTCACACAAACTCATATCGATCACGGGAATCCAGTTTTTGATGGCGTCTATAGAATTTTCTACGCATTGTGTTATATTTTCGCACTGATGATTCTCCATTGTAGTAGCTATTGAAAGTTTCAGAATTTGTCCTAGCATAAGCCCTACGTCCAATGTCATATGACGTTGATGGTAAAGCTTTAGATTTTTTATGGGTTTGGTTTGCATTATCTTCCGCCATCACTTCTTCTTCCTCCTCTGCTGCATTTGAGCGATACAAGCGCGGACGACGTATTGAATCTTTAACAAAACCTCTGGACCACACAATGGGATCTAGACTGGCATCGTAATTACTTTGATGCATACCCCAGGGTATGGCAATTGCCGCTGCGGCCACCAAACACAAAATCAATGTAAACACTTTAATTCCAATGCAAATCATTTTGAATAAATTTTCGTTTTGTTTATTTATATTTTGTAATTTTCAAATTTGATAAATCGTTTGTTTTCTTTCTGTTCCGTAAACATGCGTTGCTGTTCAATGTTGACTAGCGACTAATGCACTTTGAACTCTTGACAAGGTCTCTTATAGTCAGCCAATCAGCCGTCGATGGTTAGTCGGCCGGTCGGGTCGTAGTGTAAAGTATTTAGAAACAAAGGGTGGCCGGGCCGGCACGTACACACGCATGTGCAACAGGGTATCTTCAGTTGTGTTGTTATTGTTGTTGCATTTTACAATATTTGTTATTTGCTCTGTGATCTGTGAACTGATGTACTCGTACATGTACAGGGAGTAGGTGAGTATGGAAGCATGAGTGTGTATATTTGAGTAGAGTTGTTGTTACCCCATATTTGGCTATGATAGCTCAACATATTTTTTTGTTTTTTGGTGGGATTTGTATTTATTGTTGTTATACTTTCGGTAAATGTTAATGCTCGAATTATGGTTGAGTGTTCCATTTACCTGGCGAGCAGAGCTGCCATCTCTGGGAAATTTGTAAATTGTTGAGAATAAACAGAAGAGGATTATATTCTCTCAAGTGGATAGCAGTAATTTTGTAAAGGGAGGTGGAATATTTAAATGAGTGTTAACTGATTTCCATGTCACATTAGAGCGGAGTGAACAGATAGTTCTGGAGAGCATAAAGTAAACTAGAACCAACAGGAACAACCATTTTGCAAAGCACTTTTGTACTCCTAGCGAAGACTCAATACCAAATTTAAGTTATTCCGGTTAAATAATGTGGCTAAAACGTTAAAAACACCAAAATAGGGGCATTATCAAAACGTTGGCCTGTACCGAGGAAGGAAAGTTTGTATACCCAACAAAGACTAAGCACAAAATTTCAACCATTTCGGTGGTATATTGAGACCACAACCATAGGGGCTATATGAAGACATGTGCCTATACGGTCAAATGTTAGGTGGAAAGTTTTGTACTCCCAACGAAGACTAAATTTCAGCCATTTCGATTGGATATTGAAGCCACAACCTTTAAAATACCGAAAATCGGGAGGCCTATATGAAAAACCGGACCTATAATGATATTTCCTTTGGAATGTTTATACCCCCATTATAGACTAAGTCCATATTTACATTAGGCAATTTTCCTTGCGGCAATTGTCAGTTTGTCGGTGAGAGAGGGTGTTCAGAAACAAAGGGTTACCACATGCCCCACCTCTCTCTCCTTCAAACTGAAGGAAAATTGCCTAATGTAAATACGGTAATGACGCCGAAACTTTCAAAATACTGAAAAATGGGAGGGACCGTTCTATGGCGGCTATATGAGGACGTGGACCTGGTGGAAAGTTTTGTATCCCAGCGAAGAAAAAAAATTTTCACCCATTTCGGATAACTTTAAAGTACCAAAAATCTGGAGATACGTTATATGGGGGCTATATGAAGACGTGAGCCTATACCGACAAATTTCAGGTGGAATGTTTTTTACCCCAAAGAAGACTAAATGTCAATTTTCAGCAATTTCGGTTGGATATTGATTCCATAACCTTCAAAATATAGAAAATCGGGAGGTACCGCTTAGTGGGTTATACCACAACGTGGACCTATGTCTATAATTTTTGATGCACACATTTTTAACCACTGAAAAATGCCAAAGAGCAACCAATCTTGCGCGAAAAAACCTGAAATAGGTGGTACCGTTTTATGGGACTAAACCAAAACGTGGACCTATGTTGATAATTTTTGGTGGAGAAGTTTTGTGACCACTAGAAACCTCAAACATCGGTCAAGAAATGTAGTTACATTTTAAAAAATACGTAAAATCATGGACCTATCTTGACAATTTTTTGTGGAGAAGTTTTGTGACCACTGGGAACCTCAAATGTCAAACTACAGTTCGTACTAAACTTAAGCTAAACTCTTCAAAATACCTAAAATCGGTAGGTATCGTTATATGGGGGCTATATTAAAACGTGGACCTGAACTGACAAATTTCTGGGAGAAAGTTTTAAACTACTGAAGGACACTAAATACCAGATTTCAGTCATATTAGTGTGATAATGAGGCTAACACTTAAAAAAAAGAAACAAGTCCACCACTGACCATATATTTAGCCTGCGGCAAAACGGTATAACGGTACATAACTAAGCTTAGTGATACTTAAAATCGGTCTGAGGCTGATTCCCGCCCATGAAATCCCGATGAGACCTCGTGCCAGAGCTCAAGATAGAGTGCGACGGGCCCAAGCTGCTGAGATGTCTGGCGTAAATGAACAAAGATGTTGCAATGGACGAGTGGTCCATAATCGCCACTGAGACACCTAATATCAGCAGCATGAGTTTGGTTCTATCAATAACGGATGCCGGAGTAGAGGCTCTCGAAAGATTGGGGAGCAAGCTTCAGTATGAGAGAAGTCAATGTCAAAATCCTACGCTCACATGGCCCGAATGGAGAAGGCGATGATGATATTGACGATGCCGAAAAGGTGTTTGTCGTTATGCAGCAAGAAGTGTCATCCACAACTTCGCTCAATAAATATTATGTGGTTGAGGATGATCTAGAAATAGGCATTATACAGGATCCCTATGTTTGCGAAAACGAAGTAAAGGGTTTGGATAAAAGAGGTTACACGACCATATACATGAAAGATGACGGTAAGCCTAGATCATGTTTAATTGATAAAAGCACCATAAACGCTTTTTAGCACAGCAGACTTCACCGTGGAAAGAATGGAACTGGAAAACGGTAAGCAGTTTTGAGAAATCTTTGGATACAGCTTTTAAAATACCGTGCCCATTGACGAACACGAAGAAAAACTATCCACCCGAGCTCTCAAAGCTGCGAAAAAAATTGGAAAATGACTTCAACGTCAGCTACCAAAGAGGATTCTCGCTGCTTAAGTAACACAAAAGGCTATATCGAAATCAAAAAAGCTATTCTGGATTGAATTCTGTGGATCATTAGATAGCACCATAGATACGGCCAGACTAAACAATGTTTTGTCACTCAAATCTCACTTATATAGAAAGAAATAATGGTACCTGGTCAGAAACCTCGACCGAATTTCTTGATATCCTTCTTACGACGCATTTCCCCGGTTGCAGGAACAGAACCCTTGAAGAGCAAACCAATACAACTATACGGGCTATTAACAGCTTCTATTCCTACAAATCTCCCGGGCCATATGGTATTACACCAATAATGCTACAATGCGCGGAGAGCATAGATGTAGTAGATGTATATCCCTCAACTACGTAGCAACCAGTTGATACAACGCTCGAAATACTCATCGACGTGCATATTCAAGAAAAGATGGACAACACGAACAACACATCTTCTAGTCAACACCTTAAAGGACGCTTGACGACTATGGCCCTACACGAAGTCGATAGGACCATAGAGAAATCCTTAGAATAGTTTGTTTCCGTCCGTGCTGTGTAATATCATGAACGGAGTCCTGACATCACCAGATAATTAAGTCAAAAGAATTGCCTGGGGGTGAATCCAAAGAAAACTTAGACGGTGATATTCACTACAAAAACCAAATATGCAATCACCAATCTTTCACAACTTTGAGTTCAAGAAATACCTCTATTAGATCACGTCAAATACCTAGACTTTATCCTAGACTCAAAACTGTCATGGAAACGAAACATGGATTATCGTGCATACTACACATGTTGCAAAATGTTGGGGCCTTGAACCCTCACTGGTCTATATAGAGTAGACACCCTAAGCATATCCGGTATGCCATATGAAGATCCTATGACTTCCCCGATGACATAATTGCAGCTTAAAGCTTGTTTGTATCCGAAAATAACGAAATTCTGGTTAAAACTCGTAAAAAACTATTTTGAGCTATATCTCAAGAACAAGAGCTGATGGAGGAAAACCGAGACCGGATTTGGTAATAACTCGCCGATTTCAGTTAGAAACGAAAAAAATCGGTTGAAACAAAAGTCGTGTTGACCAGTGTTATCCACGGACACATACTGAGTTTCTGCAAAATTTCAGAAACATATCTCCATTCGTTTGCAAGTTATTAAGTTTGCGCCAGTAGATCAATGATTTCGATGCAAAGCGGATTTGTCCGGCTGAAGAACTCAGCACTGATGATGCATTAGTGTGATTTTAAAAATCGATGTCGGATTTTTTTGAGCACAATCGGAATATGTTAACACTTGCCAAGGGGGCTTCAAAGTTTCCATAGTAATTTGTATGGGGTCAAAGGTGAGTTTTCACGAAATTGCCCTAAAGACCACATTTATTGTCCAATCGATGACAAATTTTTATCACCTCGTTGCTGTGGCTAGAAAACAAATACTACAAAAATGTATAAAAATCGGGTAAGATTTTGGCAATGCTCCAATAGTATATTTGATCAATTGGGGCACTATAATTAATATAGCCTTATTTTAAAATCCAGCCGATTTTCACAATTTTTTGGAGGATTACATGTTTAGACATAAAAATGAACTGGTAAAATTTTCTCATCGATTGGACAATGAATGTGGCCTTTAGAGCAATTTCGTGAAAATTCACCTTTGGTCCCATACTATGGAAACTTTGAGGCTCCATTGGCACCTGTTAACATATTCCGATTGTGCTCAAACATTCACAATCTTAAAATATAAGAAAACTAATCACTTTAGGAGGGCGCAGCATAAATAAGACCAGTCTAATGATGCGTATTCTACCAATAGATATACATATCAAAGTAATTGTGGCTTGCAATGCCCTAGCAATGCCTTCGCGCGTCACAAACTTCCGAAAGAAATAGTAACTATTGCTGATTAGTGTACACCTGCAATGACCTTTGATCAGACTTTTAAAGTTAAAATTCCAAGCAGGAAAGAATGGAATAACGGAACACCGCTAAGTTAGGAAATCTTTCTAAGTTAGCTTTCTAAGTTAGGAAATCTGTCTGCCTCTAACGAACTCCCAAAGGCGTCAGTCGCAACATCAAAGGAAGTAACTAAGGGGGATATTTTCAAATACTATCTAACACAAGCAGAGCTCAGATGGAAACTTGTAAGATGTCAAAATCTACATGGCCATATTGGAACGTCAAACGTACAAGTTCCTGAATAGCCTAAATAGACGGAACCTTGCAAGACTAATTGTGATGCTATTCGTTCACTGGGCTATTAGTAACCATGCAAAGTGCCTATATAGTCCACACAACGCCTACTGTAGAAGAGGAGGAAATGGTTGAACAACTCCTCTGCGACCGTTCCTACATGATCTCGCTCAGACAACCAAACTAGGTCTATGAGACCTTATGGGTTTTCTCAATTCGTTAGGCTGAATATAATTGCTAAATTATACTAATGGATAAACACTTCTCATGCAATAGTGTTAAAATATCCTCGCTTTGTCTGAAGCCATCTAATACTCTAACATTTTACTTTTGCCAAAAACTAATTTTTACCTAGGTATACTACGTATTCGACGTAAGTATATACGCTAGATAAGTATGTCATATACGTGACATTTTCTGACAGGTCTTCTCTGCCTATAGACAAGTCAAAGAACTCAAACAATACTACTTCGCAGGAAAATGTGCGATATCCAACTTCTTACGCCAACAATATTGACAAATTTGTATCTATTTAAAGGTGTTAACTCGTCTTTATTTTATTAGAGGTTTTCTTAGTGTTAAAATCTATTAATTCTTGTAAAGTTATACGAATTTCAATTTGTTTTTAGCTTTAATGATTTCCGAATTCTTGAAATGAAATCTTTCTATATTGCAGAAATTGCAATAAAATACATATGAAAATGCACCAAGTATTTTCATATTATGACGATGTCAATAACAATCCAAAAATTGTCATTGCGTTGCGCCTTTTGTTATATCTAATTTACATATTTGGTCACTGCCTACAACAGGTAATTTCCCATTTTAGTCAGACATTCCCATGTTCATTATAACATCGACACAATTCTATCGTTAGGCCCGCATAAATGATGGAAAATATTTTTGGATTTTTTCAGTAGTCTGTTATTTTCATATTGGCAATTTCTATTATTTCATCGATAATGATAACATTAGGTTTCATTGTACGGTGTGATGGTACGTCTGAACGTTTCATAACATGTGACAAAATACCATACATGACAATAAGAAGATAGATAACATTAATAATTCTGTGTTTTATATTGAAATGGGAACATCACAGTTTAATGTTTAGGCTACATTTTCCATTAACGTGGTATTGTTGTTATTGAGCTATTGTTATCATTGTTCAAAAATATAGTGCACTTCCTTTCATAATATTTTGGGATTGGTTTATGCTTTACTACAGCCTACCTGCCGGTTTTAGTTATTTAGAAGGTTTTAGGTACATTTTAAAGCCGAACGGACTGGAAATATCCTTATTAAAAAATTTTGACATATATTTTAGTCTCCATAAAACGCGTTTTAGCCACATTTGCAATCTATTCACTAAGACTGTAGCGGTTAGGTTCCATTCGCCTTGCCATTTTCCATAGGAGGCGGTTGTTGTTCAGATTTTAGCGATATAATATTTTTCTTTGGGACTTACATACTTGTCAAGATAAAGGTCTTTTGGCATTCCGAAAATGTTTCGATAAGTTCTTACTTCCCGAAAAAAGGGGATTGAAAAGTACTAGTCGGATGTGCTGACGAAGCTATACTCTGAGCTTCTGGTCAAAATAAGAAACAAACAAATAATTTTTTTCAAATCCCAAGCAGATCAGCTAAGCACAGCACGTCTATACCAAGGACTCAACTCTGCTATTGCTTGTGGAGATAAATTAAATTCTTGTGTGTTGAGACCGACTAAGTTGGTGGCCTACGCTGATGATGTGGTAGTGCCGATAAGTGGCAAATTCTTACCAGGGGTGGCCTTAGAACTTTATACGGAAGCAAGATGGACCATCGCTTGACATGGAAGAGGAACATCGAGGAGCGAACGAAGAAAGGACTCATATCACTCTACTCCAGTAAGAACTCCAGAATACTGGGTAGATATGAGACAAATACTCTGACCTTTATATCTAACATAGATCCCGTTGTCCTACTAAACTTTGCCAAGAATGTACACTGGCTTGGTAACGGTCCATAAATACTAAACAATTGTTTCTCTTCTATATACATCCAGCAAAGCAATGGACCTATGATACTCGACCTACTGACATTTTTTCTCAATAATGATTTCCTGTAGTGAGATTGAATGAACTTTTGCCTATTAATGCCTAAAATAACATTCATTCCATTTTATTGTAAAAAAGGTTCCGCATAAACCACTTTGATTTTTTTTTTGAGAAAATTCTGTGATATGAGGAAAAAAATTTATGTGCATTCGTCGAAATTCGACGACACATAGCAGTGGTAAAAAGGTTTGGTTTGTTTCGTAGACAAATTCGTCGGAGTTGTGTTAGGTTGCCAAAGAAAAAACTTCGATGTACACCTTTATACTTCGAGCTGACGATTGATGTTTGGGTATAAAAAGCTTCTTGTTGAAGAAGTTATTGAAAAATAACTTCGGTGGAGAATATCTACAAACAAGAAACAAGGGAAGTGATGAGATCCAGTGGCGTGGATCGAAACTATAGTATTCCCTGCCTTACCCCTTGGCGAACAATGCCAAACCTTTTCCACTAATAAATTAGTTGTTTTAAAATAATAAAACAACAACAATGGGATTAATCCAGACTATTTTAAAGAAACAAAATTGTATTAGCTATCCCAATACACGGTGCTCTTGAAACAATTTTAAATGGAAGGTGCTTACACCTTGGAAGTTTTTGCGGAATCTGAAACTACAATGTTCATAGATGAGAAAAATAAAAAAAAAAAAAAATCGCCGGAGCGCTTTTTAAATAAATCGCGATTTAAGTTGACATTTTTAGGGGTTTTCTATGTTTTTACGATTTTGCTTGGAAGCCGCAACACCTATCAAAATGGGATTAAAGAAAATGTTGTAGCTATGAAAATTCTCTACAAGATCGACCTTTATGGTATTTTCGTAGTTTTTACCATTTTTGAGATATAGAAGTTCAAATTGGGACAATGCACTGACTGTATCGCCCCCTTATAAAAGAATGTCATGAAGGGTGCGCCTTAACTAACTTTTGATGGAAACCGCTTACACAGGGGAAGTTTTTGTGAATTCTGAAACAGCAATGTTCATAGATGAGAAAAATCCAAGAACAAGAAAAAATCGCTGTAGGGATTTTTAAATAAATCGCGGTCAAAATCCACATTTTTAGGGGTTTTTTTAGGTTTTCACGATTTTGCGGGGAAACCGCAAGTCCAATCGAAATGGAGCTAAAGAAAATCTTGTAGCTGTGAAAATTCTCTAGAGGATTGACGTTTATCACTTGTTCCCAGCCTGTACAATTTTTGAGATAAAGAAGCTCAGTTTACATTTTTAGGTTTTTTTGTTAGGGTTTCGCGATTTTGCTTGAATACGATATGGGACCTGAGAAAATCTTAAAGCTGTGAATATTCTCTACAAGACTGGCTTAAGTAACTTATCCTAAGTTGTAAAATTTTTTTAGATTTATAAGTTTAAGTTGGGAATTTGCAGTCCTGACATTGTTTTATAAGGCGGCGATACAGAATTGAATTGTCCCAATTTGAACTTCTATATCTCAAAAACGGTAAAACCGACGAGAATACCATATGGGTCAATCTTGTAGAGAATTTTCATAGCTACAACATTTTCTTTAGTCCCATTTTGATAGAACTTGCGGGTTCTAAGCAAAGTCGTGAAAACCTAAACAACCCCTAAAAATGTAAACTTAAATCGCGATTTATTTAAAAGGCGATTTATTTTCTCATCTATAAACATTGTAGTTTCAGAATCCGCAAAAACTTCCGAGGTGTAGGCAGCTTCCCTTTAAAATTGTTTCAAGAGCACCGTGAATAAAAACGACGTCACCAATGTTCTATTTAAAAATTTTTTTCTTAAAAAAATTATTTCCTGTTGCACGAATGAATAACCTTTTGCTTATTAATGACTAAAATCACGTTTATTCCATTTAAATTTTAAAAAAGTCCCGTACAAAATACTTTTAATTTTTATGATATATGAAATAAAGTTATAAAATTATAAATATATAAATTATATATGTGGTAAAAGCCAAAAATGTTTACAGTCGATGAATCCGAGTTTCACCCATTCAGAATTCGCGAACTGTTAACATAAGAAGTGTTTTAGGAGGGATCCCATAATGTCGACCACTAAAATTCATTTTCGTGGAAGCTGTGTTGGCATCAATGTAGGAAAATTGGTAAAAATGGGTTGAAGCCAAGAAGTTTTTTTTATGTTCCCTTCCGATATCTGGGGCTTAACCTTACATTTTATAGACCTATATCCAAAGAAAGAATCACAGAATACTCCATGGGCAACATGATACTTGTGTATGATTTTTCGATATATCCACTGCATCCGCCTAAAATTGATGCCGACATTTTGAAGCCGGAATTTCGGGGTTTTTTGTTTTTTTTTTTAATAATCCGGACTAGAGTTTGGGAATTCCCGACTTTTTTCATTCCCGGGAAATCGGGAATGCAAATATCTCATTCCCGGGAACCCGGGAATTCCCGGGACTATGGTAATTCGAATTCATGGGGCATAGACGTGACAGATATTATTCCTGACTAATTAGCGGAGGTTATATAAAACATCTTTTTCCAACTACTATCCTAGCAAAGCTTCCTTAGTATCAAAGAGTGCTGTCCGATTATATTTTTAAAATCAACTATATTGTATGTTCTTCTTATGATTCGAAATGTGTGTTGTGTGTTGATTTCCAACATTATACAGTGTTTTATATTGCAAACAATAATTCGAATGGATCACAGCTTTTATATCTTAGCCAATTAATATCGCTCAAGAATGTCACCAATAAAAATTTATACTAGAACAACCATAATAAACTAAAAACAAGTAGGAAAAACGTTAAGTTCGGTCGGGCCGAACTTGTTATACCCTCCACCACAAATTTCAGTCATTTCGGTGGATTAATGTGGCCACAACCTTCAAAATACCGAAAATCGGAAGGTACTGTTCTATGGGGGCTATATGATGGCGTGGACCTATACCTACGAATTTCTGGGGGAAAGTTTTATACCCCAAATGAAGACTAAATACTAAATTTCAGCCATCTCAGTGTGATAATGAGGCCAAAACCTTCAATATACCGAAAATCGGAAGATATCGTCCTATGGGGGCTATATCAAAACGTGGACCTATATAAACATTTTATGGTAGAAATGTTTCTTAGCCTCTGGAAATGCAAAATACAAAGTTACAACCGATTCTGTTGTGAAATGGGACTAATACATTCAAAATATATTAAAATGACGCGTAATTTATATGGGGCGTTATATGAGGCATATACCAAACGTGGACCTATATAAACCAACTTTGGCAGGAATGTTTTTTGGCCTCTGGAGACAAAAAATAGTAAATTACTACGAATTCGGTGTTAAAATGGGGCAAATATTTTAAAAATTCCTTAAAACGACGACGCGTCACGCGTCATTTTGTATGGGGGCTATACGAAAGCGTGGACCTACATAGCCCGCTTTCAATATCCTACAAGTCCTACGTACATATAATAGATTTTCCCAAAATTTCATCCACCTACGTCAATCCGTTCGGACGCTAGTGTGATTTCCACAGACGGGCAGACGGACGGACATGGCTATATCGATGTAGAATTGCACGCTGATCAAGAATATACATAGTTTGTGGGGTCTACAATGATTATTTCGAGTAGTTACAAGCGTAGTGACAAACTTAATATACCCCCATCCTATGGTGGAGGGTATAATTAAGAATGCTAGGCTATACAGACTTTTAATTCCAAAAAAACACCAATTGTCGAGAAGACCAATACGTACATATGTATTTTATACGAATTATGGCGATTTTTTCAATGGGCCCGCAATTACGAATAATCGGGGCACGAATTATCGCCATTCTACTATATTTCAAATATTAAATAACTATAAGGCAAATAATATATGACTTATACATGAAAATACAAATACCCGTATTCCCGGGAATTTCAAGAAATTTTCCCGGGAAATCCCGTTCAAAAAATTTCGGGAATTCCCGGGAAATCCCGGGTCGGGAATTCCCGACCAGAAACTCTAATCCGGACGCGCAACAAGATAATGTTCAAAACTCATAATAGGATTATAGAGCTCGTGATTTGACGTCGTTTAATGTATATCTCATGAGTGTGCTCCTTACAGTATCCTAGTAATTGGATTCGAAAAACCAACATTTGATGCGTAAATTTTCTTAAAAAACCTATTTTTTGCGTGTAAAATTTACAAGTGTCGATTTTCTTTAAAATTTTTTACATAAATTGAAGTAGTGTTTATAAAAGGAAATGGTTTTGGAAATTCGTACTCATGTGTACGAAAAGTTCTAAATGGTACAAAATTTAGTACAATTTGGATTTGGGTGAATGGGTAGAGCTGGAAACCAGAAATTTGAAATTAAAAATATTGTTGAAGTATAAGATTGAGATACGGGGGTAGTTTTGTAAATTCGTTCTTATGTCTATGGGTGAAAAGACAGAGCTGCGAACATGAAATTTGGAATTAGGATTACTGTTGAAGTGTATGATTGACTTATGGCGACAGCTTTGGAAATTTGTACTTATGTGTACGAAAAGTACTAAACGGTACTAATTTGGTTTTGGGTGATTACTTTTGGCCTGTACGATTGAGGAAATTTTGAAAATTCGTACTTATGGGTACGAAAAGCACAAAATGGTATCAAATTTAGTACAGTTTGGATTTGGGTGAACGGATAGAGCAGGGAACTTAGAATTTAAAATAAAGATTACTGTTGGAGTATAGGATTAAGGTAGTTTCGGAAATTCGTACTTATGTGTACGAAAAGTATAAACGGTACTAAATTTGGTACAATTTGGATTTGCGTGAACGGATATAGTTGGAAACCTGAAATTTGGAATAATGCTTACCGTTAAAGTGTAGTATTGAGATATGTAGGTATTTTTACGAATTTCCTACTTAAAAAGGTACTACATTTGGTACTATTTTGATTTGATTGAACGGATAGAGATGGAATTCTACAATTTGGAAGTAAGATTACTGTTGGAGTATAGGACTGAGGTAGTTTTGTAAATTCGTACTTATGCGTACGAAAAGTACTAAACGGGACTAATTTGGTTTTGGGTTAACGGATAGACTTGGGATCCTGAAATGTACAGCCTGTTTCTGTATGTCGAAAGAAGAATGTGTGCGAATGAAACACGCCCTATCTTTAGTTTTCGAAATAATTTTACATTTGCTTTTGCTTCAAAGCAAAAAAATTGAAAAACACACAAGAGTTTGGGCGTGTTTCATTCGCACACATTCTTCTTTCGACATACAGAAACAGGCTATTAGAATTACGATTACTCATGGAGTGTAGGATTGAGATAGTTTTTTTTATTTCGTACTTTTGTGTACGAAAAGTACTAAATTTGGTACAATTTGGAAATGGGTGAACGCATCGAGCTAAAAGCCTGAAATATATATTTAAGATTACTGTTGAGGATTGATATAGTCATTGAAATTCGTACTTTCGTACGAAAAGTATTAAATGGTACCAAATTATATATTATAGGTGGAACTCTGAAATTTGGTATTATAGTCGCTGTTAGTGTGTAGGGTTGAGATATGAATGTGGTTGTGGATATATGTATGTACGTAGCATAAGTGAACGAAAATTACTAAATGCCACAAAATTTGGTCTATATTGTTCATATAAAGCTGTAAATGAGTATCGTGTTTTGGATATAGCGATGTAATTTTTGAAACTTATTGTATCGATGAAATTATTGAAACCTATTATAAGTACTAACTTTGGTACCGTTTTGATGTTGCATAAATGCTGTTGGTGTTCAGATAAGGAGTTTTTGAAATACATACAAATTCTGAAATTAGGTATGGAGGTCGCTAAGCACTGAATTATTCAGTTGGTATTGGAAATACGAAAGGTACAAAATAGTACAAAATTTGGTGTTGGAATTATATAATTAGTGTGCGAAAAGTACGAAAGTGCAATAAATTTGGTATTGGTCTAAGGAATAAAAGTGGAATTCTGATTTATTATTTATTTGTAAGGTTCAATGTTGGAGATGGTAATACAATAAGTGTACTAGAAGTATTAAATACCAGTAGCACTGGTATTGAGAATATTTATTTAAATACGCTTTTAAATGTATGGAATGTTTCTACATGTAATACCATGGATTTTTAAAATTGTAATGAATAGTGTACTATTGCTTTCAGATTAACGCGATAGTGGTTTCTAAATAATACACTGAAATCAAAAGTCAAACCTATCTTTTTAACAAAATTGTTTTTTTATTCTGAACATTTTAGAAAGTACATTTGAAAAAGTAGATCTATGCGACTATTGTTTTACAAGAAGGTTTTATACAAAAAGGCCTCAATTAACATCTGTAAAAAAATAACTGTTATATAGGCGCCATGTCAAAGCCTGCGCATTAAGTAAAATTTTTTGAATAAATGTATTACAGATACTTCCGTTGGAAATTGTGGATAAAATCTTCAAAATACCCGTACCGTTCTAATAAAACGTGGACTGAAATTTACAATGTGGGTCGCTGTTGAAGTGTAGGGTTGCGATAAGTTCTTTTTTGGAAATTCTAACCAAATGTAGACGAAATGAAATGAAATATCAATTAAAATAGGCATTAGTACATCAAAATTTTCAGTGTCCACCCTTTTCGTATTAAATATTGTTTATTTGTATATTATTCCCTTCCCGCATACGAAGTAGCGGGCATTTTGCTAGTAATATTATATAGCAAGTTGAACATTTTCCTCCACTGTGCCATATTTACTCTACCATATCCTTGTCAGCGATTTCCCGCCTGTTTTCTTCTCTTAAGGTGTTAAACTATTTAACTTTTCTCAAATATCAGTGTAGCACTAAATTAACTGTTAACACACACAGCGAGGGAGTGCGCGACCTTGAGAATCCAACAAGGTTTTGCTATTTAATACAGGTCGTCACGTAAAAGGGTTGTCTGAGCGACCTTATTTCAAACAATGCCTATTGTAAACGAACGAACAATGGGATGAAATGTGTAAAATATACCACTTGCTCATTTTATCCGCTATTGTTGTTCGAATACCCAACGGAATTTTCCTATAGCAAAGAAAATCGAAATCGCACTGGTGAGTTTCCGAATAATTTGTTGACAAATTCGTAACAACAAGTCTAAGGAGCAAAGGAAACTCGTTCCATTTGAAAGTGAAATTTCTTTGTTAGCAAATATCAGTTTCCCTTTTCTTTTCTAAAATAAAAATAACAATAAACATTCAATTTGGGGCATAACTAATTGTGGTCATTAACTAGTTTCCTAACGATATCAACGGGATATTTTAGGAAAAGGGTTGGAATAGAATAGAAAAGTATCACGTATCGTTTAAATCCCTTTTGAAAACTTTTCAAAGACGTAGGAATATGTCTGTGGTGATATTTTAGGATTTGGTTTCTGTGTTAAGTTTATTGTTTTAAACAACCCCATATAAAGCATCCACAAAAATGGAGATTGGACGCTGAAATTTTGGGAAGATGTGACTTTTGTTTGCAGGCAGATTAAGTTCGATGATGGGCTATATCGGTCCACGTTTTGGTATAGTCCCCATATAACGGTACTGCCCGATTTCCGGTATTTTAACGTTTTATTTACATTTTCAAACCTAATCAGCTAATATTTGACATTAAGGGTTCCTAGTGATCAACAAACTTATATTCCAAAAAAATTATGGGCATAGGTCCATTTTGAGAATTTTAGCTACAATTTTTAACCGAAATAGCTGTAACTTGACATTTGAGGTTCTCAGTAGCCAAGAAAAATCGTCAACATAGGTCCATGTTTTGGTATAGCCGCCATATAACAGTACCTCCCGATTTTCGCTATTTTGAGGGCTTTATATACAATTTTTAACCGAACTAACTGTGATTTGACATTTGAGGTTCTCAGTGTTCACGAAACTATTCCACCAAAAATTGTCAACATAGGTCCATGTTTTGGTATAACCCCCATATAACGGTACCTCCTGATTTTCGATAATCTGAGAATTTGAGCTGCAATTTTTCACCGAACTAGCTGTCATTTTACATTTGATGTTCTCACTAGAAACGAAACTTCTCCATCAAAAATCGTCAGCATAGGTCCATGTTTTGGTATAGCCCCCATATAACGGTATATCCCGATTTTCGATATTTTGGGGCTCTTAGCTACAATTTTTAACCGAACTATCTGTAATTTGGCAGTTAAGGTTGTCAGTAGCCACGAAACGCCTCTACTAAATAGCGTCAACATAGGGCCATATTTTAGTATACCTCCAATATAACGGTGCCTCCCGATTTTCGGTATTTTGAGGATTTTAGATACAATTTTTAACTGAACTAGCTATAATTTGAGGTTTTCAGTGGCCACGAAACGTCTCTACTAAATAGCGTCAGCATAGGTCTATGTTTTGATATAGCCCCCATATGACGGTACCTCTCGATTTTCGGGATTTTGAGGATTTTAGCTACATACATTTTTTAAACGAACTAGCTGTAATTTGACATTTGAGGTTTTCAGTGGTCTCGAAACTTCTCCACTAAATAGCGTCAACATAGGACCATGTTTTAGTATAGCTCCAATATAACGGTGCCACCCGATTTTCAGTATTTTGAGGATTTTAGCTACAATTTTTAACTGAACTAGCTGTAATTTGACATTTGAGGTTCTCTGTGGTCACAAAAGTTCTCCACCAAAAATCGAACTAGCAGTAATTTGACATATGTTTTGGTATAGCTTCCATATAACGGTACCTCCCGAGTTTCGGTATTTTGAGGGTTTTGTCTACATTGTTTGACGGAATTACCCGTAATTTGACTTTTGAGGTTCTTTGCAGTTATAAAACTTTTCCACCAAAAATGATAATGATAGGGAGACACTTTGATATAGCCCTATAGGTGGTACCTTTGACCTGGCTGAACACATTTTTTAGATTAGATAATTTAGGGGTATCCATGGTCGAAAAATGTTTCCACCTAAAATTGTGAAAGGAAACTAATTAATCCATTTTAATTAAGACTATTTTATGGTGGAGGGTATAAAAAGTTCGGCCCGGCCGAACTTAACTTTTTTTACAATTTTAAATATGAGTTTGTTCACAAGATTTCGTGTGGTCGATCCAAACAGATTTTCCTATATTCATCGTCAATATACGTGGGAAAATAAAGAAGACCTCCTATAACGGACTTTGTAAAAATTGAATTTTTTTGAGTACTTTAAACCATAAATACGTCATCAGGACGAGCCATGGGTATATCATATTGTATATCAAAATGCGTGGGACATCCACAGCTATCATTTAGTGACAATAAATATGTGAAATGGGTCGATATTGGAGAGGGTCTTTAAAATTCCGTGATAATGTCTAGTTCTTCGTTGACAAATTTTTCACAATTTTCCATTGAAATCTAAGTATATCGCCAAATCTTATACGTTTCTGTTGTGGTCATAGCCCAAAATAGCCCGTAACTGTTGCAAATAATGCTAATAACAGTTCTCTCTCTAAACAGTACTCGGAGAGTGAAAATGCTGATCTTAATCCAGCAAATAATTTACACTGGGTTAATGCAAAGCCGAGAAAAGTTAGAAAAAATGTCGTGTTTGGTGAAAATACAAATTCGGAATTAGAAGTAATTGCGAGCAAAAAATGGATTCATTTATCCTCATTTAAGCCGAGTGTAACAACGGAACAAATTGTTAACTATGTGGTGAAGCATGCTGGAGTACCCAATCATGAATTGGAATGTTATATGCTTATTAAAAGGAATGCTAATGTTAATGATATGAAAAGGATATCGTTCAAACTTGGAGTTTTAGTCCGGTCAAAATAGACATGCGTATAAGGCGGAAATAGCAAAAATTCTCACAAAGCTGAATTTTGGTGGAGTGCTAAGGTTGGCCATTAGAAGCAACGTCCTAAAAGTCCCCATCGATCCCATGTGTGCAAAACAATTTATTCGGGGTCAAAGGTCATTTTTGGAGGAATTATTCAGTTTTTTTTTAATTTTTCTCAAAAACGGTAATACTTAGCAAAAGCCCGCTAAAGTAAAAGTTGTAGATTCAATAATTGTCTACAAGATTGGCTTTTAGGACTCTTAAAAAACACTTGCTATTTTCGAGATATCTCGATCTAAAGGTCAAATAAAAAATTAGCCGCGACTAGCATTATGAGGCGAACCGGTTAAAGTAACTACACTATGTGTTAGATACTTCCGTAAGCTTTCAAACGATATCCACTTTGCAGTAATCGGTTCAGTAGAACCGGGTCTAACCCGGTTTTTAAATTTGGCCTTTCGGGTCTAATAACCGGCGAACCAGATCCGCAACCGTTGAAAATTATACATTTCCGTAATCAGCGCAACAAACCCTACCTTAGGACAAAACTTGAAAAAAATCGGAGAGTTTTCGTTGGGGTCGTTCCCGTTGGGCTTTCGATTATACATGTGGGTTAAATGGGCTATTTTTGCATAAAATGACTCTAACATTGAATAACTCTACTAAATACACCCCGATTTTGTTGGAATTTTTTTAGAAGATAGCTATAATTTCCCTCTTCAAGAAAATATATATTTTTGTGGGGGACAGACCCGATTACTTCACTTATTTTAGCCGGTTCGTCTGAATATGTGCATATTTCCCTTATAAGTGCATAAAAATCATGTGTTTTTTAGAACAGCTATATCTCAAGAATGGTTCCTTCTAAGAAAAAAATATAAGGATCAAACTTTTGGATAATTTTTCTGTCTACAATATTTACTTTAGTCACTTTTTGATTAGATCAACCGTTTTCAAAAAATAAATCCGAAAACCTAAAAACCCTTAAATTTTGACCTTTGACCCCGAATAACTTGTTTTGCACACATAGGATCGATGGGGACTTTTAGGACGTTGCTTCTAATGGCAAACCCTAGCTCTCCACCAAAATTCAGCTTTGTGGGAATTTTTGCTATTTCAATGTCTATTTTGACCGGACTATTTTGGCAAGCTGGTATGCGGAAATGTTTAAATCGTGCTTATGGCCGTCTGATGTTAAAGTTCGACCGTTTGAAATTCTATCTAAATGATTTAAGAATTAAGATTCTATAGACGAAATAAACAAATAAATAAACTTCGATTTCTAACGTTAATTATGTAACCTTTTTCAACGCTGGACTAGAATTTATCATGGAATTTTCAAGACCAAATCTCGGATTTTGACCCAAAATCTCGGATGTTAGGCCCCATTTGACATCTTTTGACATCATCTACAATATGATATGCCCTTGGCTTGTCCTTATGACGTAATTCTAGTTTAAAATACTCAAAATACGCAACTTATACAAAGTCCTACATGGATCTTTTTTATTTCCCCGCGCATACTCACGATGAATATAGCAAAATCTGAAAAATATTTCTGGGCGAAAATTGCAACATAGGGTCCTGAGGAAAGAAAACGCAAGATAAACTGCTTCAGGGTTTGGAAATAACTCGACAATTTGAGTTAGAAACACAAAACAATTCGGATGAAACAATGGTAGTGTTGACACTGTAAGGTCATCTCGGCAAATAATATCATGAATAAAGTTTGATGTAAAAAAAAAATGATTTTACACTAGATTCAGGCAAGGGAAACGCGAATCTCGACTAGAGATTGGCACGTGCCTTAAAATTAGGCACGGATAAGAACAAACACGGCCAACATTTTTAAAATTTTCAAGAAGTCACAAACACGCATACTCATGCACGATTTTTTTTATGAAAACAAAAAGTGTATAGTTTTACATTTATTTATACATATTGCAAAAATTTTTGGAACTAGTCTTTACATATTCTTATTTAAAAAAATTAGTTTGTTCATGTTAGAAATCAAAAGTCTAGTACATACGTCTTTGGTTCAGCATATATCCTGATGTGAAAAAAAATTTCTCACTCGTTGCTGAACTGACGGGTATACAGTGACTGTCACTGAAAATGATGCAACCTGAAATAAAAAATGTACACGTTAATAACTTGGAAGCGAGTTGAGATTTTTTAACAATTCAAGAAACAGTTTATGATGGCATACCAAATATTCCGTTTACAATACCGTTATACTAAAATTTTACCGGAAACTAAAAATGGAAAAAAAAAAAAATTTTTAAATTGAGCATTGAAAATGATTAATAATTTCCAGATTTGTCTCTTTTTTGCCATTTTAGTAATCAGAATGGTGGAATAATTGGTTCCCTATCGTTTTCAGTAGTTCTGTCACTGATTCCGATAGAAAAAATGATGTTCCTGACGTAATTTTGGCATGATCGTAATTAGTGTCACTTTGTAGGCAATTTGGCTAGAAATTTCTAATTTTTGAAGGTTTTTTCCAACTTATGACTATGAAAAATCATTAACGGTCATGTCTAGAGTACGTACAAATAATTGAATGATATATGGAAAGTCCTGTAACAACCAGGCTTGCCCCATATTAGACTAGCCTTTAACGACATTGACCTGATAGAGGAAAATAGAACAGAAGTTTTTGCACTTTTCTTTGAAAATAGTCTTTAGAAACATTGTTAACAATGTCTTGACCATGTTTGTTTTTATAAAAACAAAAATTTAAACGCCCATTGTTGCCATACAATTCGGAAAGAGGATGTTTTTCAAAAGCATCATATATACTTAAGTTCAAATTATGGCAATAAATAAAATCTTTTAACAGTTGAATCAACGTTGGAACCATTATCGGTTAACAATACAAAATTTCCAAACTTGTCTTCTTTAGAAAAGTGTTGGTATATAGTTAGCAATTAAGAAATATTCTTCCCTTCAAAACCCCCCTGGGGTTAATTTTTGAAACCTATATTTTTGGATACTTTTTAACTTAATTTTAAAAAATGACAAAGAAAATGCAATTAAGAAGGTAATCATGGGGAATTATTGCCAATATATGCAACCGTTTCACGAAATATAAATAACATGATTAAAATGCGCAAGCGCAAATTTGACTTTCGAAATTTCGAATTCAGGTGATTATCCTGGAAAAGTTATTATAGAATAGAAGACCAAGTACTAAATTTCAACCATTTCTGTAGGATAGTGCGGCTAAACCCTGAAAACCCCTAAAAACGTGAGGTACCGTTCTACGGAGGCTATATAAAACGTGGGCATGTACTGACAAATTTCTGGAGGAAGAAGAAGGCTAAATATGTATGTATTAAATTACATCTATTTCTGTAGGATAATGCAGCTACAAAACACTTTTGAACTTTAATCCTAATTCACATTTTTGACGGCAAGCTCAAATGTCAAAAAGGAGCCAAAAAATCTGAAAATACCCTAAATCTGATCTGTCCGTAGATGAAAGTTTTAATTCCCATAAGCTGAGGATATATCTCTGTCGTCAAAGCCGACTGATAATTTTTTACTTATTTATGCGTCTATTTACACATAAACCTGAACCAAAACTGAATCGGTATATGAGAACCCTTCATAATTTTGGTGTAGCGCACTGTTATTGATCATTAGACAGCGGAATTTTATGCAACCCCTATTTTTGGTTCGATTCATGTCAAATTTTGGGACTGGGCATATTTTTGGTTTCTGATTAAATTGCAATCGAAATATATGACATATGCAAAATTATGCAACAAATATTTCAATAATAGGTACAAAAATGTTTGTATGTAAAACTTTTCTGTTTAAAATTCTTTTCAGCCAAGTCAATAAAATAGAGAAATGTATAATCACAGCCTCAACCTTCAAAATACCGAAAATCGGGAGGTATCGTTCTATGGGAGCTATATGAAGGCCTGAACCTAAACCGACAAATTTTAGGTGGAAAGTTGTTTACCCCCAAGGAAGACTTTATACCAAATTTCAGCCATTTTGGCGGGATATTGAGGACACAGCCTTCAAAATACCGGAAATCGAGAGATACCGTACTATGGGGGCTATATGAAGACGTGAACCTATACCGAGAAATTTCAGGTGGAAAGTTTTATACCCCCAACGAAGATTACATACCAAATTTCAGTCAGTTCGGTGGGATATTGAGGCTACAGCTTTCAAAATACCGAAAATCGGTGAAGACGTGGACCTATACTGACAAATTTCAAATGGTGGAGTTGAGGTCACAACCTTCAAAATATCGGAAATCGGGAGGTACCGTTCTATGGGGGCTATATGAAGACGTGGACCCATGCGGACAAATTTCAGGTGTAAAGTTTCATACCCCTAACGAAGACTTAATACCACATTTCAGCTGTTTCGGCTTAATTTTTAGACCACAAATCCTTGTATATATTTTTGCATATGTTCATTTTATGCAAATGTGTAAAAATATGTCAAAATGTGCACGATATGCAAAATATGCAAAAATTTCTGGGCCTAATTCGTTTTATTTTGTGATAAAACGAGTTTCTGTCTAATCAGATTTTCTTTACGACCATCCTAACCATATTTGCATTTGCATAGGATTCCGCTGTCTATTGATCATCATAAAATTCTTAGTCGATATAACAATGTCCGTTTGTCTGTATATTGAAATCAAGATACAGTCCGCAATATTTAAGATATAGCTTTGGGCAGAAACTACTATTGATCCTAGGATGTTTGTTGTTGAAAATGGGTTATATCGGTCCACGATTTGATATAGCCTCAATAGAACGGTACCTCCCCATTTTCGGCATTCTTAAGCTTTTAGCCTTATTATACCACTGGAATGGCTGACATTTGGTATTTAATCTATGTTCCCCAGAAGTTTGTTGGTGCAGGTCTATGTTATGTTATAGCCGCCATAGAACAGTACCTCCCGATTTTGGGATTTTGAAAGGTTTTCAAAATGATATGGCTGAAATTTGGTATTTATTCGTCGTTAAGACTACAAAACTTTTCTTCAAAATAGCATGTACACGTTTTGATATAGCCACCATAGAAAGGTACTTCCCGATTTTGGGAATTTGTAAGGTTTTTTCCACAGTATCCAATCGAAATAGGTGAAATTTGGTATTTAGTGAAGGATTAAAATGCTCTTGCAGAGAGTTGTCGGTGTAGGTCCACGTTTTGATATAGCTTCCATATAACGGTACCTACCGATTTTGGGAATTTTTAAGGTTTTAGCTATATTAACCAGAATAGTTGAATTTTGGTATTGAATCTTCCTTGGGGAATTGAAACAGCAGATAATGGTCCGTTCCGATTTTCCGTATTTTGAAGGTTTTAGCCACATTTTTATACCCTCAGCATTTATGCTAAAAAATGGTTTAGACCCCAAGTATGTTTGGACGATATCTGTTTCAGACAATTTGTAGTCGATTTAGCAAAGTCCGTCCGTCTGTCTTTCTGGCTGGCTGGTCGCACGATAACTTTCGAACGGCTTTCTTAATATTTTGTCCAAACTTAGTTTAAGTTCGAAGATGGGCCATATCGGTCCACTCCTTCAGGTACCTCCCACACAAAAGTTCGAAAATTCTCGGGAAATTTGTGAGCACGATAACTCTTGAAGAGAGTAACCGATTTGGTCCATACTTGGCACATCGTGAAATTTCAACAAACATAGATGAGCTTCCAATATGGACTCTATTGGTCCACACCTTCGGGTACCGCCCACACAAAATTTCGGAAAAGTTCAGCTTAGGACCTGCTCTCGGATCGTTTTGATTTTTGGTGTAGCAACTTGTATTCGCTGCTTCCGTTACGAAGGTACAAGTTTTATCTGGAGCAAGTCCATACTTCCTGAGAAAACAGCCAGAAAGGTGTAAAAATCCACTATGGTATAATGTGTAGTGGTTGGAGGGCACGATAACTCTCGAACGGATCTGCCGATTCGGTCTACAATTTGGCCGTCGTAATATTTTGTCTGAACTTAGTTTAAGTCCGAAGGTGAGCCATATCGGTCCACAAAAGTTCGAAAATATTCGGAAAATTTGTGACCGAAGGCAGTAACGGATTTGGTCCATACTTTGCACATCGTAATATCTCTACGAGACATACATCAGGCTTGAATATAGAACATATATGTCAACTTCTTCAGGTACCTCCCTCACAAAATTTCGGAAAAATGCACTTTAAAGCTTACTTTCGAATCGCTTTTATCTTTGTTGTAAGAACTTGCATTTGCTGCCCCCATTACAACAGTGCAAGTTTTTTCAGGGGCAAGTCTATACTTCCTGAGAAAATAGTCCGAAAGCTGTAAAAATCCCTATGGCACTATGCGTACGATAACTCTCGAACGGATCAGCTGATTCGGTCTAAAATTTGGCTTTCGTAATATATAGTCCAAACTATGTTTAAGTTTGAAGATTGGCACTATCGGTGCACACATTCCGGAACCTCCACCACCCCCAAAAATTTAAAAATTCTCTGTGATAGTACGCGCTATATCAGCTGAACGGAGCAACCGTCCAAACCTTGGATCTCCTAATATTTTGTCCAAATGTAGTTTTACTTCAGAAATCGGTCTTCTCCTTAGGTTACCTCCCCCACAAAAATTGAAAATTTTAGTTTAAGCGCAGTTTAGGATCTGTTCGAAGAACCTTTGGAAAATTATACCAATGCTATTCTTTGTGGTCCTGTTTAATCGATTTTATGTTTTTCGTGGGCAAGTCCATGCTTCCTGACATCGTGGCCAAAAACCTCTAAGTTATACGGTGACCAACTGAAATGACTGGTGGGGACAAAATCTATAAAAATGAATGAATCCCAAAATAAGATTCACTTTCAAAATGAACTATGTCGGTCCATTCCTTCAAGTACATTCTCCGCAACAATTTTAAAAAGGGCTACAAAATCCGTAATCCGTAGATTCGATATTTGCAATAGGTAGACGTTTCAATTCACCCAGGCTGAGGGTATATCTCTGTCGGCAAAGCCTACTGATACATTCTTACTTGTTTAACCAAAATTTGGTATTTAGTCTCCGGTGGAGCTATAAGATATTTCTGCAAGAAATTGTCATTATATGTCCACGTTTTGATATAGCTTCTATAGAATGACGCTGCCCGATTTTCTGTTTTTCTAATGTTTTAGCCACATTATACAACCGAAATGACTTCAATCTGGTATTGCCGTATTTTGTTCTCTGGCATATTTTTGTTACGTCTAATCACTTTATCTAAATACGATGTAATCGTAATGTAAACCGACCGCGTTGAGAGTTCAATGTATTTATACAGCCCAATACAGTTTTTTTATTTCATTGTCTTAGCTCTTGAAGGGAGTAACCGATTAGGTCCATACATTGCACATCGTGAAATTTCTACCAGACTTAGATGAGGTTCCAGTGTGAACTCAATCGGTCCACTCATTCGGGTACCTCCTACATAAAATGTCGGAAAAGTTCAGATTAGGACCTGTTCTCGAATCTCTTTGATTTTTGTGGTGGCAACTTGTATTCACTTTCCTATATACGAAGGTACAAGTTTCTTCCGGGGCGAGTCTATACTTCCGGAGAAAATAGTCTGAAAGTTGCAAAAAACCTCTATGACACCGTGCGTAGTGGTTGGAGCGCAAGACAACTCTCGAACGGATCAACCGATTTTGTCCAAAATTTGGCCTTCGTAATATTTTGTGCAAAATCAGTTTAACTACGAAGATAAGCCACATCGGTCCACTCCTTCAGATACCCCCCCCCCCCCCCCCCCCCCCCCCCATAAAAGTTCAAAAATGTTCGGAGTGACCGATTTGGTCCATAATTTACACATCCTATCTACCACATATAGAATAGGTTCGAATACGGACTACATATGTCCTTCGGGTACCTCCCACACAAAATTTCGGATAAGTTCACTTTAAGACCTACTCTCGAATCACATTGATTTTGTTGAAGCAAATTGCATTTGCTGCCTCAATTACGGCGGTAAAAGTTTTTTAGGGGCAAGTCCATACTTCTTGAGAAAACAGCCCGAAAGTTGTAAAAAGCGTCTATGGCACCTATGATAACTCTCGAACTGATCAACCGATTTGTTCCAAATTTGTCCTACGTCTTATATTATATTCAAACTTTGTTTCAGTTCGGACAGGACAATACCGGTCCATAGCTTGCGGTACTTCCTCCCAATATTTAAAAATGTCACTAAAATGGTATGCACGATATCTCTTGAACGGGGCAATCAATTTGGTCCGAACTGATTTGCATCTCCTAATGTTTTGTCAAAGTTCATTTAACTTCTAAAATGGCCCATATCGGTCCACTCGTTAGGGTACACCCCACAAAAATTCAATTTGTGCCTAAGGGCAGTTTAGGGTCTGTTCCAAGATCCTTTTTCTACATCCAAGTCCGTACATTCCTTTAAGTACCTCCTCCGCAACAATTTTGAACTTTAATCCTAATCCACATTTTTGTCGGCAAACTCAAATGTCCACCAAGGGCCACAAAATTCTGAAAAGACCCTAAATAAATTCCATCTGTCTGTAGATGAAAGTTTTACTTCACATTGGCTGAGGGTATATCTCTGTCGACATAGCCGACTGACACTTTTTACTTGTTTTATTGCTATTTTACTGTTCGTAATGACGTTAACAGTAGCTGGCCTCGAGTTAGGCTAGGCTAGTCCAAACACTCTGTAATAGCTTGTAATAGCCCCCCTTAAGGATTGTGTTAAGATCAGACAGTCGAAGAGAGATTTTTGTTTCCGCTTCATCAATAAAAAATCCCAGTCCCGTTCTCCCCCTAGCATAATCCCATCTGTATAACAGACGTTTCCAGCAGGTATTCGTGCAAGGGTTCCTTTGATCCACAAGTCTCTGTCGGAAGGGAATGTCACAAAAGTACGCCACAGTTTTTAATACACCATCACTATTTACCAGTATTTGTCAAGAACTCAGGAACATTCCAGTGGATTTCACATTAATTCACTGCTATTTCTCAAATAACATTATTTCCCGAAACAACACTTTTAAGAATATGTATAAATGTTATGGCGTTGACCACTTATCTGCGTGATCGCTCACTGTGTAAATGATATACCCACCCACAATTTACATGCATGTGTTTTGAACTATCTCAGATAAATTTGGTTCCTGTTTACTAATTTTCGCCACTAGACATTCATTTAGTGTAACGAAAGATTCTGACTCATATATCCGGTCTCTACGATGTCACAGTTGGCAGTGTGGCCACTTTTGATTTACCAAAACTAACTAACCGTAACTAACCTCCATTGTTATGGTTCCAATTGAGTAATGCATTTCCGCACAAATGATTTGAACGCATTCAGTCCTCCATGTCTTAGTTTCCTAATAAGTATTTAAATATGTATGTATGTCCTCAGTCTTAATATTTTTATGTACATTTATTCGACCCTCCTAAAGTCGTCTTTTCTAACGTTTTTTTTTCCTTGAGCCACTGTAACTTGATGCCCTACTATTAATTTAAATATCAATTTCACTTTAAAAGAACAATAAACAAAATTTAATTATTCTGACGGCTTAACGCTACAAATGGGCACCGCCTAAAAATGAAAATCCTAAAATACACAAAACCAGATAAGAAAAATTCTCACACATTTCAATGTAAACTGGAACAGAGAAATTAAGATATCACTTTACGCACTCCTCCTCCTACTACTCGTTCAAATAAATAGTACCCCAAAAAGAAACAATGCCAACTCAACTTCTCCCATGCATTCAGTCAGCTCTTTCACCTTTCACTCAGGCTTACCTCAATAGAAATGAAAAAAAAAAGAAAATTAAGCAGATAATGCATTCATATCCTGTCAATTATTTTATTATTGACTGAATGGCAATCTGATCGGCAGCGTTTATTTTTTGAAAAATCTTTTTTTTTTTGTGTAAAGAGGTCACTCACTGTGCTCACAAACCTTGAACAGGGAAACAAAGCCTTTGTCTATTTACCTACCTAAGACAGAGCATGCGTCGGGGATTTTATGAATGAATACCACCCTGCGTGTGGGATAGTGCGGTGCACTAAGTGTACGGGAATGTGAATGAATGAATTGCAAAGAGAATTATCCAAATTTGGAACATAACTTGTCTGATGGCCGATAGTGCAACAAAACACACATACGCAGTGTGTGTGTGATTTACGGATTTGGGTTTAATGTAGATTTAAATGTCAGCGTCACAATGGCGGCAACTGTTTATTCTATTGTCCTTTAGTCCGCTTATGCATTTGTGCCTTACTTTTGATTTATAACTGTAAAGGTCATTTCTAAAACAAAAGGGTTAAATACAATGCCAGAAAATGGTCTATATCGGTTCGACAATAAAGGAAGCAAAATGGTTAACATCCTTTTTCTGCTGTTTCGACGGCCAGCTTAATTAGTTTACGTCTGTTGTTTGTTTTTAAACTGTTAGACAATTCGAAGGACTTTTCACGCATTCTTGGAAAAAGTCGACAATTTTTACAGTTCGCTAAAGATCTACAAGAAAATGAGTGTTAGTGTACAAAATTTCCGCAGCATTTTATTTGATTCACTGTCATATCCGTTCTTTCTAGATCTGCGGAGAACCATACCAAAATTATCTAAAGTTACTCTTGCACTACAATTATATAGAATATATGAAGTTTCGAATTGTTTTGTACAAAAATGTAGCTTTTATTTAATTACTCTTTTGTCAGACTATGAAAATGTTTATGTAAAGCTTTTGAACTTATGGGTAAGAAGAGAGCGCCTTGACCTTTGCTCTCTCTCCTAAAATCTAAAAATTGTATGTGTTCTTTTTAATGTCTGGCACAAGTGTTAAGATATATGGCCGATATTTATACCAAAGCCTATAGGCTAAAGAGGGTATATGCACTTTGATACGACCAAAAATGTGCCACAACGAAATAATGGATTTAGACCCCAAGTATGTTTTGACAAAATGTGTTTCAGACAGTTTGGAGTCGATTTAGACATGTCCGTCTGTCTGGCTGGGCGTATGATAACTCTCAAACGAAGCAACCGATCAGGTTTGGCAAAATTTGGCATTCGTAATATTTTGCCAAAACTTAGTTTAAGTTAGAAGATGGGTGATATCGGTCCACTCCTTCGGGTACCTTCCACACAAAAGTTCAAAATGTTTCGCTAAAATTGTGCGCACGATAACTCTCGAAGGGAGTAACCGAACTGGTCATAACTTTGCATATGGTAATATTACTTCCTATATCAAACAAACACTTTACGAATAATTATTGAGCAGAATGGATAACACTTCTTTATTTAGTTTTCGTAGACTTCAAAAAAGCCTTTGACTCCATAAGAAGGTCTGAGATATGGAACGCGCTAAAAGCGAAAGGCGTGCCTATGTAATTTATTAAAATCATCCAAACCCTATACAATAATTAGACAGCGGAATTTTATGCAACCCCTATTTTTGGTCCGATTCATGTCAAATTTTGGGACTAGGCATATTTTTGGCTTCTGATTCAATTGCAATCGAAACATATGACATATGCAAAATTATGCAAAATGCATAAATTTTTGTATATGTCTATGCAAAATTTATGCATTTTGCATATTTTTTATATACAATAAATATTTCTATAATAGGTACAAAAATGTTTGTATGTACAATTTCTCTGTTTAAAATTCTTTTCAGACAAGTCAATAAAATAGAGAAATGTATAACCACAACCTCAACCTTCAAAATACCGAAAATCGGGAGTTATCGTTCTATGGGGGCTATATGAAGGCCTGAACCTAAACCGACAAATTTTAGGTGGAAAGTTGTTTACCACCAAGGAATACTTAATACCAAATTTCAGCCATTTTTTCCGAGATATTGAGGCCACAACCTTAAAAATACCGGAAATCGGGAGGTACCGTATTATGGCGGCTATAGGAAGACGTGGACCTATACCGACAAATTTCAGGTGGAAAGTTTTATACCCCCAAGGAAGACTTAATACCAAATTTCACCCATTTCGGGGGGATATTGAGGCCATAACCTTCTAAATACCAGAAATCGGGAGGTACCGTTCTATGGGGGCTATATGAAGGCCTAAACCTAAACCGACAAATTTCAGGTGGAAAGTTTTATACCCCCAAGGAAGACTTAATACCAAATTTCAGCTATTTTGGAGGGATATTGAGGCCACAACCTTCAAAATACCAGAAATCCGGAGGTGCCGTTCTATGGGGGCTATATGAAGACGTAAACGTATACCGAGAATTTTCAGGTTGGAAGTTATATACCCCCAACGAAGACTAAATACCAAAGTTCAGTAATTTCGGTGCGATATTGAGGCCACAACCTTCAAAATAACAGAAATCCGGAGGTAGCGTTCTATGGGGGCTATCTGAAGACGTAGACCCATATAGAGAAATTTCAGGTGGAATGTTTTATACCCCCAAGGGACACTTAATACCAAATTTTAGCCATTTCGAAGGGATATTGAGGCCACAACCTTCTAAATACCATAAATCCGGAGGTGCCGTTCTATGGGGGCCCAACGAAGACTAAATACCAAAGTTCAGTACTACAAGCTACAGCTACTACAGGCTACAACTTTCAAAATACCGAAAATCGGGAGGTACCGTTCTATTGGGGCTATATGAAGACGTGGACCTATACGGACAAATTTCAGGTGGAAAGTTTTATACTCTCAACGAAGACTTTAGCCATTTTAGTGTGATGTTGAGACCACAACCTACAAAATATCGGGAATCGGGAGGTACCGTTCTATGGGGGCTATATGAAGACGTGGACCCGTGCTGACAAATTTCATGTGTAAAGTTGCATACAAATATGTAGAAATATGTCAAAATATGCAAAAATTTCTGGGCCTAATTCGTTTTATTTTGTGATAAAACGAGTTTCTGTCTAATCAGATTTTCTCTACACCCTTCCTTACCATATATGTATGCATTTGTATAGAATTCCGTTGTCTAACAATAATACAGCAACTTGCGTCCTACACAGAGGCAGAAAAATCGAATCCTTTTATACCAATACCACCTCCCATATTTGATGAAATTATGATTAAACAAGTAAGCAAAGGCTATAGTCGGACGGGGCCGACCATGTGATACCCTACACCACAACCTGTCGGAATTATGTCCGGGTTCGATTCCCATCAAATTGACAATGGTGGCAAAATACCCATTAGTAATGTTGGCGATATTTGCTGAGTATTTCAGCCATGAAAAACGTCTCTACAACTTAGGACACTATCAATAACTTAATATGAATCCATTGATATAAGAGAAGCCTCCCTTGTCCCTACTGGGATGTTTGTGGAAAAGTATATGTATAAGTTCCGTTCCAGGCGAAAGGACTTATAAGGTTCCAGAAAAATTAAAGATATTTCAGGAACCAAGATTGACTTGTTGTTGTACGGCGCGACAAACAACAAATTGAAATTCTAGGTACAAAGCACAAGTACACACACAACACAAGTATACTGGAGATACTTACGTGTTGTTTATTGTTATTTAAGAAAAAGAGAATGTATTTCAATTCAAACACTTTGACGCTGGCGGTCAACAATTTATTTCAAAAACAAACAAAATTCAAAGTTAAATATATAAATTTTGATCAGTCGATCACTTCACCACCGATTCCTTTTACTTTTTATTCAAAAGTGATGATAAAAATTATCGATGATTTATTAATCGATTTTTAGGGCATTCATGTCGATATCTTCAGCCGACTTCTTTCCCCGATTATCGACATTCCGGGCCCCTTGCACTAGTGCAACTGTCAGTGTTTCAGCTAGCACCTCTAATTTTGAAATTGCGCTCATAAACAATTCCTTTGGATCTACATCAGTTTCCTTTCTCTGTTCTTTTACCCCTTCTTCTTTTGGTAATTGAATCAGTTGGTGTTGCTGTGGTGTCTGCTGTTGTTGCTGATGTTGTGTTTGCTCTTGCTGTAGTGGTTGTTGCTGTTGATGCAATTGTTGTTGTTGAAGCAATTGTTGTTGAAGCAGTGGTGGTTGTTGTTGTTGTTGAAGCAATGGTTGTGGTTCTAGTATCTGTTGCTGCTCTACTAACGGTTGCGACTGCGGCAGTAGTTGTTGTTGTTCTTGTGGTAACTGTTGTTGTTGTAGCATTGGGAATAGTTGCTGCTGCAATATAGGTTGTGGGTGCTGTTGTAGTATTACCTGTGGCTGAGGTTGCAACATAAGGTGTGGCTGCTGTTGCAGTATTGATTGGTTGATTGGCAGTGTTTGCGGCTGTAATGGATACTGCTGAAGAGGTTGTTGTAGTTGTTGCCTTTTTATTGCCCTTCGTGCTTTCGAGTTTAGTCTAGTAGGATTGGTTGGATACAAAGTAGAATTAAGATGCTGATACTGAATTTCGTGCTGTTGTTTCACCCTCGTGTATAAATCAGCCCTTGCTCTGTTATTGCCATACATTCCTACGTTGCTACTCACAGCAATGCTTGTTGTTGGCGTTGGGTGCAGCATAGTGTGATGGCGCATTCCACAAACTTCACAATTTCTTTGAGATGAACATGATCGTACGAAATGTGATTTCCCTAAGCAATTTATGCAATACTTATGCACTCTAACTACATATTCTCTCTGAACGGGGGTCATCTGCTTAAACGTTGGACACATTCGTAATGGATGGTTATTAAAGCATAGCATACAAAGTTCTACTGATCCAACATTCATATTGCGTACTTCTCAGGTCGACATGAAAATAGAAAAAGAGAAAAGAGAGAACAGCCCATATTCACGGGTGTTGTATAATAAATGTAATTTATATAACACTCATACACGTGCATCAATTAAGAACTACTACTGACAGGAAGCACACAAAGCTTAACTATAGGTCGATATATGTTACCTGTAGATGTCTTTATTTTTACCACCCTTACATGACAGTCACTTCCTCTATTAACGTCGATTACTCTTCCCATCTTCCATTCATTTGGTGGTAGTTGATCTTCTTTTATTAGCACGAAGTCGCCTTCTTTTACATCACCTTTTGGATTCTGCCACTTGTATCTTTTATGTAATTCTTGAAGGTATTCTGTTTTCCATCTCATACTAAATTTTTGATGAAGAATCTTTAGCTTTTCCCATCTATTTATTATTGATAAGTTGTCGTCTGGGAATTCCGGTGCAAATATTAAGGGGCCACCGCGAAGGAAATGTCCTGGCGTCAAAGCTTCCAAATCATCAGGATCTTCGGACAGTGGTGTTATTGGTCTTGAATTTAAAACACTTTCAATTCTAACTAGAAGTGTACTAAACTCCTCAAAGTTAAATTTGTGTTCCCCAATAACTTTTTTAAAATGCAATTTAAAACTTTTAACACCTGCCTCCCATAAGCCACCCATGTGCGGAGCTCCTGGTGGTATAAATTTCCATTCAAAACCATGTGCTGAGTATTTTTTACAGATTTCTTCGGACGATGTCTTTAAAAAATTAATATATTCAGACTTTATTTGACGATTAGCGCCTACAAAATTAGTCCCGTTGTCAGACATAATTTTTTTTGGTAAGCCTCGTCTTCCTACAAATCGTATAAAAGCCGCCAAAAATGCCTCTGATGATAGATTGGAGCAAGCTTCTAAGTGGATAGCTTTTGTTGCAAAACAAACAAATACAGAGGTATAAGCTTTCTGATATGGTGAATTTCGCAATGTTCCACTTTTTATCTGGAATGGGCCAGCAAAATCTACTCCTACATAAGTAAAAGGCAATGTTAATGAAGATCTTTCAACTGGCAACGCTGCCATAATCTGTGATTTTAAATTTTGTTTGTATCGGGCACATACTACACAGTTATGAACATACTTTTTTATCGTTCGTTTCAATCTTGGAATATAAAACTGTGTTCTTACTGTTGCCATCATGAGTGATATGTCTCCGTGTAATAGTGTTTTGTGAACAAAATCGAGAAAAATATGACAGAAATGTGATGAATTTGGAATTATTATTGGAAATCGTTCGTCGTATGTCATCTCTGTGTTAGCCAGCCGCCCATTCACTCGAATTACTTTGTTCTTATCTAAAAATGGGTTTAGAGATCTTAACGTGCTATGTTTTGAAACATTTCTAGAATTAATTAAATCATCATATTCTTGTTGAAAGTAAGACCTCTGTGTTAATCGAACAAGAAGCATTTTCCCTTGGTTTAGCTCTTCGTGGGAAAGCATTTTTTTCATTTTATTCCATTCTTCTTTCGTATAAATCTTCTCGTTTTCTTTCTGTAATTGTAAATTCGATTGTCTGTCTATAGAAATCGACGATTTTTTTATGGATTTATTTAAAAATCTACTTATATAACCTGCCACCCACAAGGCCTTGTTATAAGAAGAGTACCTCGATATTATTTCATTTTCAACAATCGTAGTATTAAACACCGCAATGTTTCTCTTTTCCGGTGGCTCCGGTAAAGGTAAACTAGATTCTGGCCACGTATCTTCAGGACTCAATAACCATATCGGACCATTCCACCATAGCGAATTGTTTACTAAATCCTTTGCACTACTGCCTCTAGTACCAAGGTCAGCAGGATTACATTTTGATGAAACGTGCCTCCATTTTGCATTTTCAACATTCTGAAATATCATTGTTGTTCTATTTGCCACATATGTATTCCAGGCTGATGGGTGCTTTTTTAACCATGCTAGTACTATGGTTGAATCTGTCCATAAATATATGGAATTTACATTGAATTTTCCTGTTGACACTACACTCTTTATTAAAGAAGAAAGCAATACAGCTCCACATAACTCTAACCTTGGTAAACTTATCTTTTTTAATGGTGCTACTTTACTCTTAGCCACTAACAAATGCACATGACATCGTTGCCTATTTTCTGAACGAATGTATAATGTAGCACAGTATGCTTTCTCAGACGCGTCACAGAAACCATGTATCTGAACATTGTTTTCTGGACTGAAATATACCCATCTTTGTATTTTTATTAAGTGTACGTCTTCGAATTCTCTTATGAAAGTTCTCCACTTAGACAAAATAGAAGGCGATACTTCTTCGTCCCATTTTATTCCGTCTAGCCATAAATCTTGTAAAAGGATTTTCGCCTGTATAATTAAAGGTGATAACCAACCTGCAGGATCAAATAATTTTGATACTGCAGATAGTATTTTTCTTTTCGTTATAGAATTCTCTACATAAAGCTTATCAATATTATAAGAGAACGTATCTGTAACTGCATTCCACTGAATGCCTAACGTTTTTGCCGAACTCATATCCTCTATTTTTAAAAAATCAGAATTTAATAAATTTTCCTCAGGTATTTGGGATAAAAGAGCTTTATTATTTGCGGTAATTTTTTTTAGCGGAAATCCAGCTGCCTTCAATGTCAATAAAAGCTGATTTCGCGCGTCTAATGCCGACTCAAGGGTATGACCGCCAGTCAAAATATCATCAACATAAGTTTCGTTTCTAAGTATTTTTGCTGCAAGAGGTTTTTCCACTTCTTCTTCAGAAGCTAGCTGCAATAACGTTCTTATCGCTAGATATGGTGCACAATTTATTCCAAACGTTACTCTGTTCAATTCATAATCTACAATTTCATTCGTAACACTGTCTCTGAGTAATATTCTTTGAAATGATCTATCGGATTTATGAAGTATTATTTGACGGTACATTTTTTCAATGTCTCCGTTAAATACATATTGATACATACGCCAATTTAAAAGTACAGACGTTAGATCATTTTGTAAAATTGGGCCTGTATGTAACACATCGTTTAAGGAATATGAGCTTCTCGTTTTCCGCGAACCGTTAAATACCACTCTCACTTTTGTGCTAACACTATCAGGTTTAAAAACTGCATGGTGAGGTAAGTAATAAGAATAATACTTTCCATCGCTCTTAAATTCTTTCGAAGTAACTTTGTCCATATGACCGAGTGATAAATATTCATTTAAAACCTCACTGTATGTAATTTTCAGATCACTATTCTTTTCTAATTTTTTCTCCATATTTTCATACTGACGTTTCGCTAAGTATCTTGATGAATCCAAATATATTGCGTCAGGAAATTCTTCCTTAAAGGGCAACCTAACAACATATCTACCGTCCTGCCGACGATAAGTTGTTCGAGTGTAATATCTCTCGCAATATTCGTCAGCTTCTGACAAAATTGTGGGTGAATGTATTTCTTCCTGTTCCCAGAATTTCTTTAGCAGTTCTATAATATTCTCTGACTCCTCTGATATTTCTATTGTTGCTAAAGAATGTGCTTGGCGTATAATTGGACCATAAATGTACCATCCGTAAACAGAGTTCTGAGCCACCATATTTCCTAAAATATTCCTTTTTACACCATCTAATATAATGTATGGTATTACGTCACTGCCTATTAGCATATCAACCTGAGCAGAAATTAAGAACCCTGGATCTGCTAGTTTAAGATTTTGAATATCAGTTAAATCTGACAACACAACGGTTTCGGAGGGTAAAAAGCTTGTTAAATGCTTTACTACTATTACTTGCGTTTTCAGTTCAAAATTACCTTTATTATTACATAACCTAATTCTACATACTTTATCTGCGTTAGCCACTACTGTTCCACCTAGCCCACTCACTCTGAAATTTGCGCTTTCAGTTTGTATATTAATTCGCTTCACTATTCTGTGCGTTAAAAACGTTCTTTTTGAAGCCGAATCTATAAGTGCTCTGATCGTAAATATTTCCCCCGCATGTTTAAGTTGTACCAGTGCAGTTGGCAACATAACATCATCTTGGCTTAGAGATACATGAGTGTCTACATTGGAACGTTGATCTAACGCATTTGATAAACCAGGTATATCATCATTTGTTATATGAGTACTAGTCTGATGTTCTATACTAGAACGTGAATAATGTGAGTCCCTTGGTACCGATCCCGGCCCTGATTCTGATGTCATATTCGATATGTGCAATTTTGTGTGGTGCTTTCTTTTGCAATATAGACATCTATGCATACTGGTACATTCTTGTGATATGTGTCCACTTGCCAGACAATTATTGCATAAATGTTTCTCACGGACTAGTTCCATTCTTTGACTGACAGAAAAATTGTTAAATCTATGACAGTTTTTAAGAATGTGGTTTTTTCCGCATAAAACGCATCTATTTGTATGTGGTTGATTTAAACTATGTTGTCCTGAATAATCAGAATTTACTGTTTGTAGAAGCATTTTTCCTCTAAGACTATCTATCCTTTCAAGAACTTGGTGTCTATTTATCAAAAAATCTTCCATTTGGGACCAAAGAGGTAATTCCGAGTGAGACTCTAACGATTGTTCCCATAAGGTTAGTGTTTCTACTGGTAGTTTTGTGGAACACAAATATATTATGATTGGATCCCATTGCTCTATCTTAACCCCATGTGCTTTTAAAATAGCCAAGCAATCGGTAACTGTTGATTGAATTCTTTTGATGTCTTGATTGTTCTCTGTTATTGCAGGAGAAATGTTAAACAGAATTTTTAATTGGTTATCAACTAGGACCCTTTTATTTTCATACCTAATCTTTAAGGCTTCCCAGGCTAGTGAAAAATTTTGATCAGAAAGAGGATACCTTTCTACAATTTTTGCTGCTTCACCTTTTGTTTTGTTTCTCAGGTGGTATAACTTTTGTGCCGATGTTAACTGACGGTGACTACCATAAATTGCTGTAAATAAGTCCCGAAACGCTGGCCACTCTTCATAACTTCCATAGAAGTCTGGTGTATCACACGGAGGCACTTTTATGCAAATTTCTGACATGTCAAAAGTAGTATTGTGAGGGTACATTGCTGAACTATGAAAAAGTGATGGATTTGTGAAATCACCAGCTGTATTGTTATTAGACGAAGTTTTACGCTTCTTTAATATTTCCATGAGATTCGCTTTTGTTGTTTGATACTTTTCCCTTGTTATCTCAAACTCCTCTTTAGCCGTTTTCTTAAAAACTGTATCTACCAATTTGTCTTCAGCAAAGTAGACACTTTCAAACGAATTTTTTACACTAACCCAATCTTCGTCTAAAGCTTCTATTTTTGTTTCGATTAATGAATCAGAAAAATCTGTCTCGGCAGTATTCAAAATTTTTTGACACATTTGACGCATGTTGTCATTTTCGTATTCAAATCTAGTACAAATTGCAGAACCCATATTTCCTTTTTATTTAATTAATTATTTATTTATGTTTAATATTTATTACTCGCAATAACTTCGAAGATTTATTTATTGTAAAATAAAGTGAAGTTATTAAAAAATATTTTTCTTTTATTTAATGTATTTTTATTTATAATTATTTTTTTTATATATATATTTTTTTTTTACTTTACTCTTTGTTTCAATATAAGTTTATTTAAAAAAACTTATACGAAATCGTTTATTAATATTTTTTTTTTTATTTTAGTATTCTTTTAATTCTGCAAATGAAATGAAATTATGTGTAATGCAATTTGCAGTTTTCTCTACGGGTATTGCGTTACTTTACGATTACGTTACGGATTTTACGTTACTGCGTCACTAATTCAACTTCAATTTATGTGATGTTGGTAAATGAGTACCCACAACAAGTAATCGAGTAGTTATTGAATGTAGCGCACTAATATAAAAGAAATTACAAATGTAATGTAAACAACAACAATTTAAGTGAGAGGGTGTTTTTTTTCCAATTATCGTTTTTTGTTATGTTTATGACCTTTGACAAAAACATTAAACGTATAAAATGATGTTATATATTTTATGATCAGTGACAGTGTTTCGAATTATTAATTTATATTTACGTGAAGCGTTCAAGTACTTTTCAGCACAATTCAAACAACTACAACAACAAAATAACTAGAGATGCTTCTTCTTTCCAATACAAAAAATTAGTAAAAATTTCTTTTCAGAAATTGCAATTATCCTAATTTCTTAGGGGTTTTCGCTTTCTTGGCTCGAAGGACCATGTATAAGTTCCGTTCCAGGCGAAAGGACTTATAAGGTTCCAGAAAAATTAAAGATATTTCAGGAACCAAGATTGACTTGTTGTTGTACGGCGCGACAAACAACAAATTGAAATTCTAGGTACAAAGCACAAGTACACACACAACACAAGTATACTGGAGATACTTACGTGTTGTTTATTGTTATTTAAGAAAAAGAGAATGTATTTCAATTCAAACACTTTGACGCTGGCGGTCAACAATTTATTTCAAAAACAAACAAAATTCAAAGTTAAATATATAAATTTTGATCAGTCGATCACTTCACCACCGATTCCTTTTACTTTTTATTCAAAAGTGATGATAAAAATTATCGATGATTTATTAATCGATTTTTAGGGCATTCATGTCGATATCTTCAGCCGACTTCTTTCCCCGATTATCGACAGTATATAAATTATACATTTCTAAATAATATTCGAAAATTGGAAAATTCACATTGATTAGCCCCTCCTGCTACATCTTCAAATTGTCTTTGAGTATCAGGTTCCTCTCTGGAATGCACCTAAAATAAATACATATATACCACGCAATTTGGTATATTTGATTATTGGGAAAATTGGGAGTTTATTGAAGATCTATCGTCCAAAATTGTGCACTTGTATTTCACATATGCTTCGAAAATATATCTTATATCGGTAGAAATAAATAATAATGAATCGAAATTCAAAAATTTTGCATGCAAACAAATTTATAAATCCCAAAATTATTCATATTCAATTAAACAGCAACAAAGGGAGTATAAGTCAGCGGCGCTAACGGTGATATACCTTTAGCCTCTAAAATATATTTATTTTGTAACACGAATTTGCTTCAAAATACGTGGAATCTGTAGGTATCGTAATATGGTGTATACCAAATCAATTTTAGTAAGCTAAATTCTAAGTTTTGGAAATATTTGAGAATTATTTTTTCAGATTTGTAATTTTAGTTGGAGCCGGCAGGGATTTTTGGCACTTCTGAACTATTATCTCAGGAAGTATGACTTTCCCCGGGAAAGGGACCAGAATACGGAACGTAAAAAACCTTCTTCAAAAAGAAAATAATAATTAAAAAGAACTGATACGGGTCTTCAAACTGCACTTTTCCCAAATTTTGTGTGGGAGGTACTCGAAGGACGGACAGATATATTCCATATTCCGACCTGACACATGGCTGGATGAAATAATACGATGTGTAAAGTTTCGACCAATCAGAAAATCCCCTTGAGAGTTAACTTGCGGATTTACGGCGCAAGTACAATCTGCTGAAAAAAATCATAACGATTCATAGGGACTCTTAATTTTCCCTTTTCCGAATTTTGTGTAGGAGGTACCCTAAGGATCGATATAGTCTTATCCGATCTATATCTGGAAGGAATAATAATATATGGAAAGTTTGGAGCAAATCGATTCCTCACTTCGCCAGTTATCGTTCACACAAATTTTCGAAAACAATTTTGAACTTTTTTGGGGGAGGTGTGGACCAACATAGCCTACATTCGAACTTAAACAATGCTTGGGCAAAATATTACGAAGTATAAAATTTGGTTCTAATCGGTAGATCCGTTCGAGAGTTATCGTGCTCACCAGCCAGCTAGACATTAAGAGAGACAGGTGAACGGACAGGGCTAAATAGACTCCAAATTGTCTGAAACGAATTTCGTCCAAATATACTTGGGGTCTAAGACCTATATTTCGATGAGACACACCTTTGGTCGTATTTTGTTTGTATCCCCTTTACCCTAAATCACATGTTGCAATATTTGTATAAAAATCCAATTTGACAACTGAACTGAAAATTTCTCTGTCATGATAGAGACAATTTGTAGCATGGGAGGAAATTGTGGTTCTCTACAAAAACACATTATATATCAGGCAGAAGGTGCGTTATCTAGCAGACACATTATTGCAATTTGCATCAAGGGGAAGATCAGTAGTTATTTTTCCATATGTAGGCTCCTTTGCCGGTATATGCCCCCCAGGAATGAAAATATGGACCAAAAATAAAATTTGTATATTTTTCATACAAAAGTAATGGTCTATGTCAACCGTTAAATAATATCAGATAATCATGCAAAATTATAGGCATTTTCTTCTACCAAAACTCTTACCTCGTGCAAAATTTCGTGACTATTGAGCTATAATTGCGACCTCTAGCCGGTTTATGATTACACTACAAACAAAAAACTGGATATATTAGGCTGTAAATCTGTTATCTGATCACGTACATCAACCTAATTGACATCAATTAAAAGGTCAAGAGATCGTCTTCTAAATATAACTCACGAGGGGGGAAGGTGTCTTTCAGGAACAAAGATATAAGCTGTTTATTAAAAATTTTCACAATTTTCACACAAAAGTTGTGGTCCATTTAACCCTCTTAATATTATCTGATCGCCATCTCAAATTGCAAGCTACTTCATTGTCATGTACTCTTACCTTATTTAAAATTTCGAGGCGATCGGACTATTATTGCGACCTACAGAGCAGCTACAAAATCTGATAAAAATTATGTTTTTGGTCCATTTCACCCGCTAAATATTTCACAATCATCACCAATCAAAATAGCGATCTATTCTGATGTGAAACCGACCTCCATACCAAATTTCGTGACGATCGGTCCATAATTGCGGCCTAGAGTTTGATTACAATTTATAATGGACAGACGGACACACGGACGGACGGACGGACACACATCTCAAAATCGCTTTATCTCGCCGAGATATGAAGATTGGTATACCACATTGGGGGTCTCCGACGAATATTTCGCGGTGTTACATGAATTTTTCCCAAAACAAACTTATAATACCCTTTCCACATAGTGGTGTAGGGTATAAATATGCGAAAAGAAACGAAAGGTATGGGGTCTCAACAATTGCCTTGAAGACCTAGACGTAGCGGACGATATATGTCTCATGTCCCATAAATTCAGCGATATGCAAAGCAAATTCGACGACCTGACTGTGCTTGCAAGCAAAGCTGGACTGGAAATAAACATCAAAAAAATAGAGGCAATACGAATAAACACCACCAGCGATAACGCATTTAAAATAAAAGACAAAACTTTAAAATATGTCGACAATTTTTGCTATCTCGGGGTCACTATGTCAAGAGGATGTTGACAATAGACTTAAGAAAGCTAGATCGGCATTCGGAAGACTAAACAAAACCTGGCGATCAAGGAAGCAGACCAAAGCCGCCCAAAAAATACATGGCGCAGAACCGTACTAAATGGACTGAAGAAAGCAAACAAAACTTTTCATGATATAATAACACTATGTAACGATTGCACCACGATGGGTGCCACCGTGGTGCAATGGTATGCAAAACCGCCTTGCACACATAAGGTCGTGGGTTCAATTCCCCGGCCAGGTAACATCAAAACACTTTTCAACGGTGGGAAAATACCCCTCAGTAATGTTGGCGACATTTCCTGAGTATTTCAGCCTTGTAAAACTTCTCTACACAAGTGGTGTCTTAAGACACGCCGTTCGGACTCGGCGATAAACTGTAGATCCCATATCATTGAGCTAATATAAATCGGGGTGCACTCATTGATATTAGAGAAGTCTCCCTTGTCCCTTATGTGATGTTTGTGGAACAATTATATATAACGATAGAATAAGTTGGAATAATCTTGTAGAAACCCTATGTTCCCAAGTGGAATAATAAAGGAAAAAAAAAATATTTCTGAAAAAAGGATTTCGGTATTGTAGTCGATAATCGATCTGTCCATATAGCCCGGTCAAAATAGACATTGAAATAACAAAAATTTCCACAAAGCTGAATTTTGGTGAAGAGCTGGGGTTTGCCATTAAAAGCAACGTCCTAAGAGTCCCAATCGATTCCGAAAACTGTGGGTCTAATTAAAAATAACATGAGTAAATGTTGTAGAGGAAAAAATTCCCTACAAGTGTAGACGTCAGGAGTAAAAGATTGCTTCTTTTGTTTATGTCGTAGGCTGAGGGCACTTGTCTTAAAATTTTCAATGACAAAAATATTAACACAACTAATAATTACATGAATTACATTTTACAAATGACAATATTGTTAAAGCTTTTTTATACCCTCCACCATAAGATGGGGGGTATATTAAGTTTGTCATTCCGTTTGTAACTACTCGAAATAATCATTGTAGGCCCCACAAACTATGTATATATATTCTTGATCAGCGTGCAATTCTACATGAATATAGCCACGTCCGTCCGTCTGTCCCTCTGTGAAAATCACTCTAGCGTCCGTGCAGATTGAAGTAGGTGGATAAAATTTTGGTAAAAATCTATTATATGTACGTAGGACTTTTGGTATTGAAAGCGGGCTATGTAGGTCAACGTTTTCGTATAGCCCCCATACATAGTGACGCGCCGTCGTTTTAAGGAATTTTTAAGATAATTGTCAAATTTTACCAACGAATTGGTTGTAATTAGGTTATTTGTGTCTCCAGAGGCCAAAAAACATTTCTACCAAAGTTTGTTTATATAGGTCCACGTTTTGGTATAGCCCCCATATATAGTACGCGTCACTTTAAGATATTTTAGATGTATTAGTCCCATTTGACCACTGAATCGGTTGTAACTTTGTATTTTGTGTTTCCAGATGCTACGAAACATTTCTACCATAAAATATTTATATAGGTCCACATTTTGATATAGACCCCATAGGACGATATCTCCCGATTTTCGGTATTTGGAAGGTTTTATCCTCATTATCACACCAAAATGGCCGAAATTTGGTATTTAGTCTTCGTTGGGGGTATACAATTTTTCCGCAGAAATTTGTAGGCATAGGTCCTCGCCTTCATATAGCACCCATAGAACGGTTCCTGCTGATTTTTGTTATTTTGAAGGTTGTAGCCACATTAATCCACCGAAGTGGTTTCAATTTGGTATTTGGTCTTCATTTGGGGTATTAAACGTTCCATATGAAATATGTTGGAATAGGTCCACGCCTTTATATAGCCTCCATACAACTTACCTCCCGATTTTCGGTGTTTTGAAGGTTGTGGCCTCAATATTCCTCAGAAATGGCTGATATTTGGTATTTAGTCTTCGTTGGGGGTATAAAACTTTCCCCCAGAAACTTGTCGGTACAGGTCCACGCCTTAGTATATCCCCCATAGAACGGTAATTCCCTATTTTAGGTATTTTGAAGGTTGGGACCTCCACCGAAATGGCTGAAATTTGGTCTTCATTTGGGGTATTAAACGCATATGAAATGTGTCGGTATATGTCCACGTCTTCATATAGCCCCCATATAACGCTACCTGCCGATTTTCGGTATTTTGAAGGTTGTGATCTCAATATCCCACCGAAATGACTGAAATTTCGTGGTTAGTCTTCGTTAACGGTATACAACTTTCCACCTTAAATTTGTAGATATAGGTCCACGCCCTCATATAGCCCCCATAGGACGATATCTCTAGTTTTCGGTTTCTTGAAGGTTTTTGCTATATTATCCTACAAAAACTTTCTCCCAGAAATTTATCGGTATCGGTCTACGTTTTGATGTACACCCCATGGAACAGTACATCCCAATTTTCGGTATTTTGAAGGGTTTAGCCTCATTATAACACCGAAATGGCTAAAATTTGGTACATAGTCTTCGTTGAGGGTATAAAACGTTCCACCTGAAATTGGTCGGTATAGGTCAACGTGTCTCCATATAGCTCCCATAGAACAGTACCTCCCGATTATCGGTATTTTGATGGTTTTAGCCTCAGTATTTCACCGAAGTGTCTGAATTTTGGTATTTAGTCTTTTTCCGGGCTACAAAAATTTCCCTCAGAAATTTGTCGGTATACGTCCACGTTTTGATGTACCCCCTATAGAACGGTATATCCCAATTTTCGTTATATTGAAGGTTTTAGCCTCATTATAACACCGAAATGGCTGCAAGTTGGTACTTAATCTTCGTTGAGGACATACAACTATCCACCGGAAATTTGTCGGTATATGTCCATGTCTTCATATAGCCCCTATAGAACGGTATCTCCCTGAAATTGTCGGTATAGGTCCATGTCTACATATAGCCCTCATAGAACGGTATCTCCCGATTTTGGTTATGTCGAAAGTTGCTGCTCAATATTCCATCGAAATGACTGACATTTGGTAGTTAGTCTTCGTTCCCCATCGAAATAGCTGATATTGGTATTAAGTCGAGGTCCTCAAATAGCCCCCATAGGACCGTACCTCCCGATTTTCGGTATTTTGAAAGCTGTGACCTCAATATACCACCGATATTCCGGAAATTTAGTATTTAAACTCCCATGTGTGTATAAAATATTGCAGAAGAGCATTATCAGCACTCTAAACTTTTTCTGTTGAATTTCACAATGATAATGATAGGCAACAAGATGCGACACAAAACTGCGTAATTTTCAACAGCTTTGTTGTTGTAAAATTTTACGCAAAATATGCTTAAAATATACACATTTTGAGTTGCTGATTTAGACACAATTTATTGTAATTTGCAAGTCACGGTCCACACTAGAGTGATTTCATTGAAAAAATTGCATGAAATTATGCGTCTCTAGATCGACTTCCATAGTAGAGTAAAATCATAAAATTGCTGTAGTGGTGAGTTCGATTTAAGAACGCCTAATTTCATGAAATTTGTTAATGAAATTCACGCTAGTGTGGACCGAGACTAAATGAATGCACCAAATAATTTCTGAATTTGTTTAATAAAACTACATTTTGAATACGAAACCAAATGCTTGAGGCGTGAAGTGAGAGGTGCAGTGTGTCTCAGAAGATTCCCAATAAACTGTATATATTTAATTATATACAAATTCTGGTTGTAGGCTTCTAAACTTTAATTAAAATTATTTATGACTCTAAAAATATTTTATAATTTTTTCGACTTTTAAGCACAAAACAATATCTTCACAATCTTTCATCCGCTTCGAACACTGATCCACGAGCAACTAACACGTGGTTTTTGTCGTGGTTCTGCTTGTTGTGCGAAAATGAATTTCCTACTGTTTGTCTTTGATTTCAAACAGTTTCTATTGCAATTACAGCTTTTGAAACACTTTATGTTTGAAATTACGCAGTTTGTGTTTAACTTTAAGTATATTTTGTTGAAACTACGCATTTCCATAAATTGCACTAATTACTAATTATTACGCACCTCTTAAAAATCAATAAAAAATCACAGTGATTTTCATTGCAATTTTCAAGAAATAATTTAGAGTGAGTATAAGCACTTTTCTTGAAATAATCCCCATAGAAGCGTACTTCCCGATTTTCAGTATTTTGAAGGTTGTGTCATCAATATCCCACCGAAACGGATGAAATTTATTATTTAGTCTCCGTTGGTGGTATAAAACATTCCACCTGAAATTTTCCGATATTTGGAGTTACGAAACTTTCCTTCAGAAATTTATGCAACGTTTTATGCAGACTCCATAGAACGGTGCACCCGATGTTGTTAACTATTCAAATCCAGAATATCCAGGTTTAGGTCTGGTCGGTATTGCACAATTTTATGTATTTCACTCAATTCGGAAAATTGTAAATATTGGTCCATGTTTTGGAAAAAACAAAAATGTCGCACCATATGAGCTGTTTTGAAGGGTGTATTATCAGATGAGATATATGTATGTATGTACTTTCATAAACGAAATTAAACTAATTATTACTATTTCACTTCAATACAGTTCGTGGTCGAGGGTATAAAAAGTTCGGCCCGGCTTTCGGTAAGACTTTTCTTACTTGTTAAGTTTAATATCATATTTTGTTTAAGTAACATTAGTTACTTAAGTTTGATTCCAAAACTGCTCAACTATTGGTACTGACCGATAATAGAAACACTTAGCACGTTGTTATTGGAACAGATTTAAATTGAAGGTGCTTACACTTGGGAAGTTTTTGCGGATTCTGAAACTACAATGTTCATAGATAAGAGAAATCAAAAAACAAAAAATCGTTGGAGCTTTTTAAATAAATCGCGATTCAAGTTGACATTGTTAGGAGTTTTTTAGGTTTTCACGATTTTGCTTGGAAACCGCAAGTTCTACCGAAATGGGACAAAAGAAAATATTGTAGCTATGAAAATGCTCTACCTTGACCTTTGTGAAATTTTCGTAGGTTTTACCATATTTGAGATAAAGAAGTTCAAATTAGGACAATTCACTGATAGTATCGTCTCCTTATAAAACAATGTCATGACTGCAATTTGCCAACTTAAACTTATGCAGCTCAAAATGGTACGAAAGCCATGCTTGTAGAGAATTTTCACAGCTATAAGATTTTCTCTAGTCCCATTTCGATAGAACTTGCGGTTTCCAAGCAAAATCGTGAAAACTTAAAAAAACCTACAAATTTGACTTGAACTTCTATATCTCAAAAATGGCAAACCCTTGGAACAAATCATAACAGTCAGTCCTCTAGAGAATTTTCAGAGCTACAACTTTTTCTTTAGCCCCATTTCGGTTTCTAAGCAAAATCGCGAAACCCCAAATTAAACCTAAAAATGTGAATTTTGACCGCGATTTATTTCAAAATCCCTCCAGCGATTTTTTCTTGTTTTTGCATTTTTTTATCTATGAACATTAGGGTTATGACTTTTTGACATTTTTCCTTAAAAATGATTTCCTGTAGCAGAGATGAATGAACTTTTGCCTATTAATCACTATGCTATCGTTTATTCCTTTGAAATATAAAAAAAGTTCACGCACAAATCGATTTTAAAACAAGTAAGAAAAGTCTATAGTCGGACGGAGCCGACCATGGAATACCCTATACCACTATCCCGGGACAATCGCTCTCCACGGAACTTCTTTTCAATGATTGTGAAAATTTAATTATCAAATATCAGAGATGTAATGTATAATACTTGTACAAATAAATTGTACATATTTTTGGGCTAGTTTTAGGCACTGGCAGAAATCACACAACTAACAATAGATATTCTAATTATAAATTTCCCAGTGCCATAAAATATGGTTAATGCATTTTAAAGTATGCATAATTATAAGCGGCCGTAAAATCGATTTGTGTGTGCACTAATAATAAATAATAAGATAAAGTCCACACACGGAGAGATCGATACGCTCAGTATGCAAGATGCACATTTAAGTGTAGGGACAAAACAACCCTCCATGTGCTCTGTTAAATTGTGTGGCTAAGATTAGGCTAGGTTAGATTAGTTTATGTAGATCTTAAGTAAAATATTTTAAAATAAAATTAGAATCAAAATAACATTCAACCCGTGCAGTTGTGCGTCTTTTCTTTTCTCATTCATTTTGGTCAATCGAGCCTTCACAAATTCACAATACAAAGATATTGGTTTGTGATCGAACTAGGGACTAAATAAAAATGATTCAAGAACTGAGTTTTCCCCCACCAGTGGTAAGAGACTCAGTAGAATCCTTATAAAAATATTAAGATCAGCTCTTCTCTAGAAAAGAAGAGAATTGCTGAATAAAAAAGCCATAGGGGCAATCAAAACAAAAATATAAATATTGTAATGAGCCATAGGGGCAGAAACAATATTTTGGAAAAAAGCCATAGTGGCAAAAACTAAAAGAAATAAAAATAAAATATAAAAAAGCCATAGGGGCAAAATAAAAAGATTGAAAAAGCCAGAGGGGCAAAATCTTAAAAAAATACAAATTAAGAGAAAAGAGGACATCAAAAGTCCCATTTAAAAAATATATAAATCTGAAAAGAGGACACATACAAGTCCCAATTAAAAAAAACATAATGGGTTTCGAAAAAAATATTATGGAACTGGCAGATTATTTCTGCACGAAATTGGCTTCACCAACCAATTTTAAAAATGTCAAGAATGTAAATACGTATAAAACATTGGTGGAAAATACGTACTACGTTCTCCAGCAAGCATTTCGATATGCAGACAGTCCAGAAGAGAACGAGAATCTGTCAAGGAAAGTGGATGAAAGTCTCGTCGTAGCCTATAAGCTAATGGCGACGAGGAGACGAGAGTGGAAAGCCAACTGCGATGAAAAAATTGAGGTCGAACAGCTCTTAAAACCACCAGCTAGTTGGTACTTGGTAAACGCGTACTCTTTTTTGAGCCCGGAGGAGGAAGCGAGAGAAATTGAAGAGTGTGCCAAAATTGTATTCCCAAGGTACACCGAATTGGAGCAAAAAGCTGATTCTGAGTCCGTGCGCTTTACAAAATGTGGTAAAGTTGTGGAAGGAGACATAACATGTCCCATAAATACAGAAAGAGAGGACATGTTTAGGGAATGTGATAGAGAAATGGTCGAGAAGGCCAGAATATATTGGCTATTTTATTTCCACGACTGCGAATGCGATAAGTGCATTAGCGAGGCCAGCCGGAAATATGATTTATGGAAACTGTTCCCGCCGGCAAGTCCTCAGAATGAGGAAGAAATTATTAAAGTAAAGGCCAAATACAATGCTACAATCGTTGACCGCAACAAAGCCATGGAGGGCCTTCAAGAAGTGAAAAAAGAAATGGCGATTCTACGCGAACAATTGGAAGATGAAAAACTGACCCGTAGTAATTTAGAAAACGACATGCTGAGTCTACGGGAAGAACTTACGTCCAAGGATAAAATCCATTCACAGGAAATCAATGAAGAATTAGTTGCTGCTCGTAAATGTATTGATAGCTTAAATAGTCAAATTACCGAACTGGGATCTGCGAATACTACACTGAATGCCCGTATATGGGATTTGGAGAATTTGCTAGACATTGAGCGTACACGTCATGTTTCGGATATAGCCAATTTGGAAGCTGGAGTGCAACGATTACGAAAGGAAATGACCAGCAACAGTTTCTACTTTGGAAAACGACAGATGAAAGAAGAATCGTTGCAACAGCAGTTCATTGGAGCACATAGCCCAGACATATATGCAAACGAATCCTTTCACGAAGATTTAATGGACGCAGTAGATATCGATGAAGCTGAATTTAGTGAAGTTGAGGATTACGTGGAAAATCCTGAAGTGTTAAAAGGTGATGTTCACCCCAACGATGATGCTGGAACAGACACGGGAAGCGGTGATGAAGAAGGAAATGAGGATCATGATCTTGTACATGGCACAAATGCAATCAATCAAGATGTTTCCGAAGAAGATGACCAGGGCGAGGAAGAAGAAACCCATGCCGAGAATGAAGAAGGTAGTACTGACTACAGCGGCGAAGAAATGCCCCATAGAGCAGACGGCAATGAAGAAAAGAGACAAACTAACGTGGCCCAAATTGAACTAACTAGGATAAAAAAACTGGAGGAAAGTGCCGCGAATAATGGCAAGATGGGAGCTCGTTTCGACAGCGAACGATCCCAACAACAAAAAGCGGAACAGAACATTGGAAACCAATACAAGAGATTGCGTTGGAAGATGATGAACTTGGGAAGATATGACGAGCAAGCCAACCTGCCACGATCGAAGGAAGTTCTGCTACGCTGGAGGAAGAGGGCGAAGAAAAACATGCTGATGACGTGGAGAATGAAGCCAGCAGACAAAGGTGGAGGAACTGAAAAGAGATATAGGTTAGAGAGATGGTTGATGTCATTCGTTGGGGCCGTGCCTTAGACGATGATGCGAATACTGCGATGCACACATTGGATTTATATCATCATATACTTTTAAATCATCAAATATTACAATTATTTCAATTTGGTATTCTCATAGCTAATAAGTACACATAATACAGACCACATCAAATATTCAAATTAAGCCGCCCGGGAGAATGTACAAATAAATTGTACATATTTTTGGGCTAGTTTTAGGCACTGGCAGAAATCACACAACTAACAATAGATATTCTAATTATAAATTTCCCAGTGCCATAAAATATGGTTAATGCATTTTAAAGTATGCATAATTATAAGCGGTCGTAAAATCGATTTGTGTGTGCACTAATAATAAATAATAAGATAAAGTCCACACACGGAGAGATCGATACGCTCAGTATGCAAGATGCACATTTAAGTGTAGGGACAAAACAACCCTCCATGTGCTCTGTTAAATTGTGTGGCTAAGATTAGGCTAGGTTAGATTAGTTTATGTAGCTCTTAAGTAAAATATTTTAAAATAAAATTAGAATCGAAATAGCATTCGAACCGTTAGCTTGGTGTGTTTCCTTTCTCAACAATACTTATGACCAAAACCAAAAAGTTTTCTAGCATGACAAAGACATTTCTGTAGCAGGAAAGGAAAATTTAGTTCACACAAACTAAAATGTAATGAAACCCACTTATGTAGTTTGTTTAACCGCTACGTTATTGAAATTTTTACCAATTTCACACAAAAGTTTCAGTCCATTTAACCCGCTAAGTGTTATCTGATCCTCACGTTGGTTTGTACGCTTCTTCTTCATCATAAACTCAAACTTTGTTTCAATTTTGCGGGTTATTATTTTAACCACAGAGCCGCTACAAAATTGGTTAAAATTTTGTTTTTGGTCCATTTCATTCCCTAAACATTTCACGATCATCAGCAAAAACTAATCATTTCTATCCTGGCCCGAACCCAATCTCTTTAAAAATTCGTTACAATCGGTCCATAATTGCGGCCTTAATCTTGTTTAAAATTTTTAATGGACGGACACACATCGCTAAATCGCTTTATATCGTCGAGATATGAATTTAGACATACCAAATAAGGGGTCTAGGACGCATATTTCGTGGTGTTACATAATCTTTTGGAGAGACAATATGTAGCATGGGATTAAAATGTGGTTCTCTACACAGAACCCATTATATATTAGGCAGTAGGCCTGTTATCTAGCAACAACTTTATTGCAATTTACATCAGGGGAAAGGTTAGTAGTTTTTTCCTATATGTAGGCTACTTTGCGAAATATATATGTCCTCAAGGAATTAAAATATCTACCAAAAATAAAATTTGTATATTTTTCGTACAAAAGTAATGGTCCATTTCACCCGCTAAAGAATATCAGATCATTATTCAAAATTGTAGGCATCTTTTTCGACCTATACTCTTACCCGGTGCAAAATTTCGTGACTATTGATGTAAATTTGCGACTTCTAGCGAGTTTATTATTACACTACAAACAAATAACGGAATTAACTCTGTTATCTGATCATGCACACCAACATAATTGGCATCAATTGAAAGGTCAAGGGTTCCACTTTCAAGTATATCTCACTTGTCCGGAATGTCACTTCCAGGAATTAAGATATAAGCTGTATATTAAAAATTTTCACAATTTTCATACAAAAGTTTTGGTCCATTTAACCCTCTAAATATCATCCGATCGCCATCTCAAATTGCAAGCTTCGCCTTTGTGATATACTCTTACCTTATTTAAAATTACGCGTTGATCGGACTATTATTGAGACCTACAGAGCCGCTAGAAAATTGGATAAATATTATGTTTTTGGTCCATTTCACCCGCTAAATATTTCACGATCATCACCAATAAGAATAGGGATCTATTCTGATCTGAACCCGACCTCCATACAAAATTTCGTGACGATCGGTCCATAATTGCGGCCTGGAGCGTGTTTACAATTTATAATGGACAGACGGACGGAGGGACGGACGGACACACATCTCAAAATCGCTTTATCTCGTCGAGATATGAAGATTGGTATACCACATTGGGGGTCTCCGACGAATATTTCGCGGTGTTACATGAATTTTTACCAAAACAAACTTATAATACCCTTTTCCACATTGTGGTATAGGGTATAAAAATAATTTTTTGACAAAATATATGAAAAGAAGAAATTTTTTTTCAAAAATTTATTTTTTGTTGCTCGAATAATAACGTTTATTTCATTCAAATATTAAAAAAGTCGCGAAAAAGTCACTTTAAAAAAATTTTAAATTTTTCGTTTTTTTTTTTTAATTATATTTTTGAATAAAAGCGTTTACGACATTTTTACGATTCTCAGAACTGAAGGAAAATAGTGAGAAATAAATTTTATGTCATTTTAATTATCTCATGTGGCTCTAAAGTTTATTTTCAATTATATATCTGTTTTCAGTGACTTCAAAAAATTGTCCATAATTTTGATAAATTCAAATTTTAAAATCATTTTGTGCGTGAGGTTTTTTCACCGAATCACTTTATAATTAAGATTTTATGTAATCTTATGGCAAAACTCATCACGCTATGATACAGGGATATGAGGTTGTAAAAAAGTCATAACCGTAATGAACATTGCTGTTTTAAAATCCGCAAAAACTTTCCAGGTGTAAGCGGTTTTCACTTAAAGTTAGTTAAGGCGCACCATGTATGACATTATTTTATAAGGAAGCGATATAGTCAATGCATTGTCCCATTTTGAACTTCTATATCTCAATAACGGTAAAACCAAGAAAAATCTCATAAAGGTCAATCTTGTAGAGAATTTTCATAGCTACAATATTTTCTATTGTCCCATTTCGGTAGAGCTTGTGGTTTCCAAGCAAAATCGTGAAAACCTAAAAAACTTCTAACAATGTCGATTTATTTAAAAAGCGCTCCGGCGATTTTTTCTTTTGTGATTTTTCTCATTTAAGAACATTGTAGTTTCAGAATCCGCAAAAACTTTCCATGTGTAAGCACCTTCCATTTAAATCTGTTTCAAGAGCACCGTGTTAGGTTAGCTTGTAAATAAAAAAATTATGTTGTTTTTTTAAATTTTTATAAAAATTTTTTTCGAATTTTCCCATCATATAAACGATATAAATCAATTGGATATGGTTATTAAATTTTCAATGGTTTGGGGTTAATTAATGTGAGTGTGTCTAGTTTTATTTCACTACCACTCACAAAATTCAAATCAGGTGAAAGTTGCATCTCATAACTCGATATAACAACGTCCCACTTACATTCGGATGCTTAATTGTCCGTATTAAATTGAAACCATATTTTACTTGATGAACACACAATTGGGGCAACCATAACATCCAATTGAGAAGAAGACAAACCACCAGCATTGAAATCTCTTTCACCCCAACAATGAGGCACCCTATTGCATTGTGGGCAGTGTGGGTCATGATGCAATGTCTGATTGCTTAAGTAATTATTGTAAATACTTTAAGTTTTATGGGTTCATTCAACCAAATCGAACAAATCGCTAGGTTAGATTTTATTGTTTTGTAGAGCCTACCTACATAGCTGCCGCCGCCGCTACTGAGTTTTTTTGATTGATGAGCACTTTACGGGTATTTCTTTCTTTTTGTTGTATTGTTTTCTTTTATTGTTGTTCGGTTGACCGGTCAGTTACTTGAGCGATTGATAATGGGTCATAAAAAATGCCACCGTCTATTAAACATTTTAGTTGGTCATAAACTGAACTCTTTGTTTGTTTTCAGAGGTAAACATGAGCATTTGTAGCAGCTATTTAGGGAATGCATTTAGGTCGAATATGCAAATATGAGGTCAAAGAAAGACATAAAACCATCTTGTAGGGCGCCGTGATATAAATTTTAAGTACATTTTGAAGCTTTGGGAACAAATTTGTTTTTTTTTTTTACATTGCATTGATCCGGTGCAGCAAGATAAAGTTTTCAAATGTCGGTGGTTTGTTTAAAGCTAAACTTTTTTTGGAAAATTTTATGAGTCCATCACTCCTAACCTAACCTAATAAAAGAAGTGTCGACCAATGTAGTTTTTACGTAGCTTTTTTACAGTGACAGCTTAACGACATTTAATGGACGGATTGGATTGTCCTAGTCCTAGCGTTCTGAATATTTCGAATTCATATTTCCATAATTATTACCAATTACTAAATATATATAGATAAGAAGTAATAATAAACAAGATGTTAGAATATTTTTGGTCACGACTTATCCATTCCAAGTCATTCATCAAATTTTATAAAAGCCCGAACTACAACATTCAAAAGAAATGTGGATCAATGTGTCAATCAATTTTGTTTCAAGAATGACATCAATCATAACTAATGTAGCCGTTTCCATGAATATCCAAACCAAACCAACAACAACAATAACAACAATTGTAGCTATTGAATGCTTGAACAACTTTTTTTACACCCATGAAGTTGTCATAGTTGGAATGAAGATTGTCGTCTTCAAATGAAACCGGTTGATTGCACTTGACATTGTACCATGAATGATGTATACACGCATGCACATACGGCGGAGCACATATGCATTGAGATGGGTCAGTTTTATTTAAAGTGTGGCGTGGTATACATATTTTGGTTGTAGTCCTAATGCACATACAGTTAGACAACAAATGTATTGCAAAGACTTTACTTTGATGGCTTTTATACTAAACAGAATGTCTTGTTCCATAAGCCGAACTAAGAATAGATTTCCAAACGCACCGATCTTTTGCTTTACTTCTCCAATTTTGGATGCCATGTTTTGTGATATATTCTTCAACTTGGTCTTTCCATCGGAGTTTTGGTCTTGGCGTGTACCTTCGAGTGGCTCGTATTCAAATGCCTGTTTGGCGGGGGCATCATTATCCATCCTGGTGACATGGCAAAGCCAACGCAATCGTTGTAGTTCAGATCCATAATAGGTACGGGTAGTATCAGTGTCTGGTAGAGTGTAAGTTTTGTTTGACGAGAGGTGGCTTTGCTTTTAAACTGTTTACTGGTGGTTGTTTTGCTTTTAAACTGTTTATTGTATTTTAAAGCTTATATTGTTAGTTTTTTTAGGGCGGTGCCGTTTTTATCTCTGGCCGTATATAGATTCGCATCTCGTATGACCTTAACCAGTAAGATGTTAAAGGTCACACGATAGACTGTCACCTTGTCTGAAACCTCGTTTTGTGTTGAAAGGCTCGGAGAGGTTCCTTTCTATTTTAACTGCTGATCTTGTATCAGCCAATGCATTGGCAATGTCATCCTGCATAGTCGAATTAGTTTTGCAGGGATGCCAAACTCAGACATGGCTTGAAACACCTTTGCTCTAATTGGGCTGTCGGCCTTATAGTTGACGAACAGGTGGTATGTGTCGATCTGTCTTTCGTGGGTCTTCTTCAATATTTGGCGCAGTGTGAAGATTTCGTCAATTGTCGACTTACCAGGTCTAAAACCACACATGTATGCTCGACAGCACTTTGTATGCGATGGGTAGGAGACGTATGCCTCTGTAATTTGCACAAACCGTTTTGTCTCCTTTTTTGTGTACGGGACATAGTAGGCTGAGGTTCCAATCGTTGGGTATGCTTTCTTCCTGCCCAATTTCGTTAATTATCTGATTCATACTCCTTATCAGCATTTTGACACCGGTCTTGAATAGTTCGGCGGGCAGCCCATCAGCTCCAGTTGCTTTATTGTTTTTACAGCCGATTAATGACCTTGCTTTGGCTAGGTGGTAGACATTACAAGGAAGTCGTTTGCGATCGGTTCTGGTGTATCTTCATCGCCGTCCATATTCGATACTAAGAACTTCATGAAATGCTCCTTCCAGTACGCTGTCCATATCAGTTACCAGATTCACTTCATCATCTTCGCAGGAGAAAGTACCTGCACCATACCCTTCACTCTGATGTTTTACACTCTGGTAAAATTTTCGGTATTCATTCTGACTCTTGAATATCCCAAGTTTCTCACGCTCACGTTTTTCTTGCTGTTTCTTTTTTCTTTTGAAAATACGCTTCTCCTCTCTCCTCTTCTCCCGATATTTTTCTTTCGCGATTCGTGTTGCTACTGAATGCAGGGTTGCTCCGTATGCCGCGTTCTTTTCTTCAGTAGCCTTACAACACTCCTGATGGTGCCATAGATTGTAAGGTGGTGGTTTTTGGTACCCAAGCACAAATTTTGCAGCAGTTTGAAGAGAGTGGGCTATTCTTTGCCGCTACACTTCCACAATATTGGGACAGGGATTTCGTATTTCATCATGTGGGGTTAGTTTAGTGGAGTAGGCTTGTGCTATATGTTGTGTTTGCAGCTTCTCGACACCCATCTTCCGTCCTGTGTTAGATGGCACTTTTGCCGCAATATTAAGACGAGTGTGTACCTTGGCTTCTACAAGGAAATGGTCCGAATCGATGTTCGCTCCTCGAATCGATCGGACATTTAACACACTGGACAAGTGTCTTCCGTTTATAACAACATGATCAATCTAATTTTTTGTTTTCCCATCTGGGGATATCCACGTAGCCTTGTCGAGGTGTTGGAACCTGGTGCTGCTCACTATCATGTTCTTTGCTGCTGCAAAATCAATCAGCCTCATTCCATTGTCGGATGTTACCTCATGAAGGCTGAACCTGCCGATCGTGGGACCAAATATATTTTCCTCTCTAATTTTAGCATTGAAATATCCAGATGATCTCCAATGTTGACATTAAACTCGGCTAGAAAAATTTTAAAATCATGGTCAGGGCAACCGTGAAAATTTTCTCCTAAGGGCTCGTAAATTAGGGTTTGGTCTGTTCGACTTGGCGTTCAGTGGTGCCATGATCACAAATAAAACTAAAGTTAAAAAAATTTACTTTTATCAGACTGGAGACCAGATGCCTTTAACCTCCAACTAGCAACAACTTCACAACCAAACTCATGCTTTATACTGTGGCAGCTATAATATAGTGCGCCAACGTTTGGTGTTGTTGTAACGCCTTTCCCAGTCTATCATATTTCCTGTATGTCAGTAATATCGGCCTTGTACTTTGCAAGTACTCGTACATCTGTCAGTGTGTAAACTGTACCTTCTCTATAGAGAGTCCGAACATTCCAAGTGCAGATTCGGAGACCATTGTCCTTAAAACGTTTTTGGGGATCTTCAACTTTCGAGGGGTTTGGCTTTCTTTTTAATTTTTTTTCTAGTACAATGATTGTTGAAGGGGTGGGTTACTAGTCCAACGTCCAACCCTAGTTTTTATCGTTCTTTTGGGTGAACACGCGGCAGATCTTAACTCAGTTAAAGGAATCTTAAAGTTAAAGGAATCTTTCCAGGTGACACCACGGGGAAGATTAGTGTACACTTGAGATGAGAAAGGGACCAAGATAAGTCCTGGGCTTTGCCATGTTGAAGCCGGTCATGGCTGTTGCTTGGTATCTTTCATCGCCTAGGTAAAAAAGTCATCACCCTGGTATATACCCTAGCTCAGGAACAGGAAAGTCCTCATAAATGAAAATAAATTATTCATACACTTATTAAACAGTTTTCTTCCAAAAAGTATTATTTGGTCTAAAGGCTGACAGTATGAACACAAACAAAGCCTTATTGGCTTACATGCCGTTTAGGGACACCTCTCCGTTCGGGTTATGTGTTTACCAGCCGTAGTCCTTGGTTTCCTAGTCTATATTTCTCGTGATATAGGCCTTAACCTTTCGTATGTCGTATTTTATAGCATTACTTGCTTAGTAGTGGTTATCGTTCGGATCGAAAAGTTGGGGAAAGTCTATACCTCCGTAAATATGGATGATGAAGATGTCTTACTTTAATACCATTATGCTGCTTAGGCTACATAAGCTTTAAGCTTTAAAATTGCCGGAAACCCTATATCAAGGAATACCTATGATAAAAAAATTCAAGCTTATTCGATGGATGTCCCTAAACAACTCAATACCAATAAAGACCCCTATAACGGGAAATATGGACTTGCGGAAAACTATACATCGTTGTGATACCAATGTACCAAGGAATATTGTACGAAATTCAACCCGATTTGATAAATGTTCCAAACCTATCACTTACGCATTGCGTGTTCATTGTTCGACGGCGTCTAATGTAGGCGATTACCATCAAACCAGTTATGATAGAAATTATTCAAATAAACACAAACTGCAGCAGAATATCGATGGTCAGTGGTAAAACTGGATATTTGTGATTTTGTTGGTCATCTCATGTTTTTGCTGTTATTCTTTTTTCGAAACATTTTTCTTTCTTTGGGTGGAAGATTTATTTGAGGATGATTGCGTTTTTCACACTTGGTTTTTAACTTTGCACCCTACACTATTCATCAAAGGAGAAATGGAGAAAATGAAATAGATGCCGTAATGATGCACATTTTTGAATGAATGTAACATGTACATATAATCTTAGGTTTTAGTTATAAACTATTTTATTGTTTATACTTTTCCCATCTACTGTTTGTTTTTCATATGCCGCCAGAAGGGTGGTCACACTTTTCTAGCAAAGACAAAAATAGGAACACCATAACTGCGTAAAATTATGTAAGCAGAAGTGGATTCTTGGGAAGGTAACTGTTTTTAACATTTTTCAACTTCAACAAAACTTGACACGATTCTACAACTCACAACTATTTTGCCAGTTCGACAACTACGCACAAAATACCTCCTGTCGGACAAGAATTTCGCTGACAGGCGACAAAAATTCTCTATAAATGCAGCTTCTTTGGCAGAAGACATTTGCAGTTGCTTTGAATCGTTTGAAAGGAATTTATCTGAATTGCATTACAAGACGGTCGGAAGAGTCACGTTATGAGATATATTTGTTGTATTTGGTTGGGCATAGTGTGGTTGGTGTGCTACGCCCAGACACGTGTTAATGGACTACACATCGAGAAGGCGCCAGAAATCATTCAGAGGATTACACGACAAGCTACACGCTATGGCAGTGGCTCGGTGGGTGGTAGCGGTGGCGGTGGTAGCATAAGTGGCATTAGTGCAAGTTCCAATTATCGACCTGTGTCATCTCAAGCTTCCAACTATAATTTGCGTAATGTCGATCAATCATCGGCTATTGTAAGTCATGCTTTTTCGGGAAACACTGCTAAGCGTACACCTGGTGTGGGTGCATTTAGTTTCGGCGGCATGGCCAGTGGTCGACCAACAAATGGTAATACTTTTGCCATCAATAATTCTCCACATGGCAAGGTTGTGAGTAATGTTATAAAGGGTGGTGTCGGCGCACCCATACGTCCCCAGTCATCTTCAAGTCAGGCAGTTGTTGGAGGTGTTGGTAAGCCAAATCAATTACAACATGCCCTTTTGCAAGCTGCTCAATATCAAATGCAACAAAAACAACTATATCAACAGCAGCAGCAACAATACCAACATCAAGCTCAATATCAGCAACAATTGCAGCAGCAACCACAACAGCGTAGACAAGTACCGCAACAAGTCTATCGTCAAAGACCAGCTGCCTCCAGCTATGAATATCAACAATTTTAAATGAGTTGTGCAGAATTAAATTTGTGAACATTTTTAAAATTTATTTATTGTGAATTTCTGAAAAAAATATGACGGCCTAACAACTTTTGGTTATAACAATTTTCCAACAATAAAATTCTAAATATTTCGAAAATCATTGAAATTTGTATTTATTTGGGATGCTTTTTATACCCTACTCCACAATCAAAGATGTAAATATTGTAAGATGGGAAAAGGCAATTGTTAACATTTGTCAATAGATGGAGTTAAGCTCTGTTGTTACGATATCATAACAACATTCTGTTAAGTAGTTAACAATTTCAGGCGTTTTTAACCACTTAGTTCATATTCAATGAACTGGAAACTGCTATGGAACACAATCCTAAGTCCAACTTTTTGCTTTCCTACAATTCGTATAAGCGCTTTAATGGAGTTTTTAACATTAACATACCCCTGTTGTTGATAAAATGTTTATATACTTTGTTTCATAAACATATTTGCATTATGCACCTTTTCCAGTCTTTACAATTCTATGTCTTTGCCACAATGTGGGAGAGGGTATTATAAGTTAGTTATGGCAAAAATTCATGTAACACCGCGAAATATCGGCCCTAGACCCCCCATGTGGTATACAATCTTCGTATCTCGACAAGATAAAGCGATTTTGAGATGTGTGTCCGTCCGTCTGTCCATTATAAATTGAAATCAAACTCCAGGCCGCAATTATGGACCGATCGTCACGAAATGGAGGAGATTGGGTTCAGACCAGAATAGATTCCTATTTTTATTGGTGATGATTAGACTGCGGAATCCTATGCAAATGCATATATGGTTAGGATGGTCGTAGAGAAAATCTGATTAGACAGAAACTCGTTTTATTACAAAATAAAACGAATTAGACCTAGAAATTTTTGCATATTTTGCATATTCTGCATATCGTGCATATTTTGACATACTTGTACATATCTGCATAAAATGAGCATATTCAAAACCATATGCAAAAATATATTCAAGGATTTGTGGTCTAAATATCCCACCGAAATGGCTGAAATTTGGTATTTAGTCTTCGTTGGGGGTATAAAACACTCCACTTGAAATTTGTCGGCATAGGTCCACGTCTTCATATAGCCCCCATAGAATGGGACCTCCCGATATTCGGTATTTTGAAAGTTGTGGCCTCAATATCCCACCGAAATGACTGAAATTTGGTATTTAGTTTTCGTTGGGGGTATAAAACACTCCACTTGAAATTTGTCGGCATAGGTCCACGTCTTCATATAGCCCCCATAGAATGGGACCTCCCGATATTCGGTATTTTGAAAGTTGTGGCCTCAATATCCCACCGAAATGACTGAAATTTGGTATTTAGTTTTCGTTGGGGGTATAAAACTTCCCACTTGAAATTTCTCGATATTGGTCCACGTCTTCATATAGCCCCCATAGAAGGGTACCTCCCTATTTTCGGTTTTTTTAAGGTTGTGGCCTTAATATCCCACTAGCATGACTGAAATTTGGCATTTTGTCTTCGCTCTGGGGGTAAAACTTTCCACCTGAAATTTGTCGGTATAGGTCCACGTCTTCATATAGCCAACATAGAACGGTACCTCCGGATTTCTGTTATTTTGAAGGTTGTGGTCTCAATATCACTCCGAAATGGCTGAAATTTGGTATTAAGTCTTCCTTGGGGCTAAAAAACTTTCCACCTAAAATTTGTCGGTTTAGGTTCAGGCCTTCACATAGTCCCATAGAGCGATACCTCCCGATTTTCGGTATTTTCAAGGTTGTGGGTGTGGTTATGCATTTCCCTATTTTATTGACTTGTCTGAAGAGAATTTTAAACAGAAAAATTGTACATACAAACATTTTTGTACCTATTATTGAAATATTTGTTGCATAAGAAAATATGTAAAATGCATAAATTTTGCATATGCAAAAATTTATGCATTTTGCATATGTTTCGATTGCAATGTAATCAGAAGCCAAAAATATGCCCAGTCTCAATATTTGACATGAATCGGACCAAAAATAGGGGTTGCATAAAATTCCGCTGTCTAGTGATGATCGTGAAATATTTAGCGGGTGAAATAGACCAAAAACAAAATTTTTATCCGATTTTGTAGCTGCTCTGTAGGTCGCAATAATAGTTTGATTGACTCGAAATAGGGTAAGGGTATATGACGAAGAAGAAGCTTGCAATTTGAGATGGTGATCAGATAATATTTAGAGGGTTAAATGAACCACAACTTTTGTGTGAACATTTTTAATATGCAGCTTTTAGCTTTATTCTTGGAAGACATATTCCGTGTAAGTAGGCTATACCTGGAAAATAAACTTTTGACATTTCTATTGATGCCAATTGTTTTGGTGTTCATGATCAGACAACTGAGTCACAGCCTTATATATCCAATTATTTGTTGGTAGTCTAATAATAAACACGATAGAGGTCGCAATTATAACTCAAGAAATTTTGCTCGAGGTAAGACCTTAGGTCGAAGAAGATGCCTACAATTTTGGATGATGATCTGATATTATTTAGCGGGTGAAATGGGCCATTACTTTTGTATGAAAAATATAAACATTTTATATTTGGTCCATATTTTAATTCCTGGAGGGCATATACAGCCAAAGTAGCCAACATATGAAAAAAGAGCGACTAACCTTTCCCATGATACAATTTCCCATGATCCAAGTTTACTTTTAAGCCGCATTTGGATCAGTTGATACCTAAAGTTTATTCGACGCTTGCATTTATTAAGCGCAATTCTAAAGATTTTTCAGATCCTTATACGTTAAAAACGCTATACTCCTCATTTGTTTTGTCCAAACTTGAATATGGTTCATTGATCTGGCATCCTTGTACAAACTTTCAAATTGATCGAATTGAAAGAATACAAAAGCGTTTTGTTCGTTTTGCTTTACCACATTTGAATGTTATGATCCCGCGACCTTCCTATGATTCTTATTGTGCACATTTAGGTATGATTTCGCTTGAAAAGCGACGAAAAATTAATTCTATGATGTTTGTATATGATTTAATTAATGGAAATATTGATTGTCCTTATCTTCTGAGTAAAATCCCATTTGGTATACCTCCCAGAATATCTCTCCGGCATAGGAACTTGTTCTATACGGGTGTACATCATAGAAATTACATAAATAATGGCCCATTGAATAGGGCATTAATTTATTTAAACTGTATTCCTAATGGTTATTTATTGGAATTTAGTACATCAAAAAGGAATTTTAAACAATTTTTAATTGGAAATGTGAATTGAAACTTTGTAAAAAAGAAAATAATAAATTGTAATCCTCATAGTCTGTAAGAACTTTGTTCATTAGACTTAAATAAATAAACATTAATTAATGAGTAGATAATTAATGGTAGATAACGGGGCTACTGCCTAATGTAAAATAGGTTTTCTATAGAGAACCACATTTTCCTCCCATGCTATAAATTGTCCATATCATGACAGAGAAATTCCCAGTTTGTGGGTTATTGCAAATTACGTGGAGCCCAAGCGTATTAATTGTCCAATTGGACACAAGGGTAGTAACTACAAATTTTAACTTTTTTTAAGAAAATTATTATTATTAACACTACCCACTGTAAAAATCTGTCTACACTTTCGTCAAAAATACCGGTATTTCATTTTTCATGTCTTCAGAGTGACTACTTATGTATCAACAGTTTTTGTCTCTACTGAAAAATAGAAAATTTTGAGTTACTACCTTTTTGTTAAACAGGTGTCATATATTGCAGCACTTCGCCACCTATTTTTTAATGTACTCGGTGTCGCTAGCGTTAAAGTTTTTTTTTGAAATATTAATTTTGGTGAAGGTGAAGGCACCCACTGACCTCCTCCTGGCGTATAATTTTGGGATTTATACATACAACAATTTACCGTCGAGTCCGAACGACGTGTCCTAGGACACCACTTGTAGAGAAGTTTTCAGGGCTGAAATACTCAGGCAATGTCGTCAAAATTACTGCGAACCTGCGCCTGGAATGTTCGCATTCTTTATAGAGAAGGTGCAGTTTACGCATTGGCAGATGTACTTGAAAAGTACAAGGCGACATTACTGCCATACAACAACAACCAAAGGAGTTTGGCTGCGGATTTGTAATTAGCCGGAAGTTAAAACATCTGATCGCCAGCTTTACTCCAGTGAATGAAAGATTTGCTACAATACGGATAAAAACAAAATTCAGCAACATTAGCTTTATCTGCGCTCATGCTCCAACCGAAGACAGGGACGAACAGAACAAAGATATATGCCCTGCCCATGACATTAAAATTATACTAGGCGATTTTAATGCCAAAATTGGAAAGGAGAATATCGGTGGTCCAACAATCGTGAAATTCAGCCTCCACAGTGAAATATCTAACAACGGTATGAGACTGATAGACTTAGCAGCGGCAAAAAAACATGGTAGTTAGCAGTACCAGATTTAAACATCAGCACCTGGCTGTCTCCGGTCTCCAATCAGAAAACAAGAAATCAAATTGAGTACGTTGTGATAGATGGAAGACATTTACCGAGCGTGTTGGTTGTACGTTCGTTCCAAGGACCAAACATAGACTCGGACCACTACCTTGTTGCTGCAAAGGTACGTATCCGTCTAAACGTTGCAAATAAAGCACGAACAGATACAACGCGGAAGTTTGACAACGGTAGGCAAATACAACACATAGCCACAGCATATCGCACTCAACTAGCCCAATTGCTTAATGAAAGCACTCCTCGTGCCAATAACATATCAGCACAATGGCAAAAGATTGCCCACTCCATGCAAACAGCCGCAATCTCCATACTTGGATACCAGAGACCTCCACCTAGGAATGTCCAGGACCAGGAGTGTCGTGCTGCTACCGAAGAGAAAAATGCGACATATAGGGCTACTCTACAACAAAGGTGAACGCGAAGAGGGAATTTTTATGGTGAATCGCCCGAAAAGGTGAGTGATCATCTTGTTCATCTATGCTCTACAATCAGTACCAACGCGTAGCGCACGAGAGAGGTATCGGGAGAAATGGAGAGAAGAGAAACGTCTCTTCCGCAGAAAAAAAAGGGAGAAATGGAAAGGCGGGAGTGTGAAAAAATCGAGATGTACAGGAACCAGAATGAGGTCCGAAAGTTCTACCAAAGAGTGAAACACCAAACTGATGGCTTTGGTACAGGCACATCCTCCTGTAGAGACCAGCAAGGTAATTTGATAACTGATACGGATAATGTGCTCAGGATATGGAAAGAAAATTTTTCCAAACTTTTGGTATCCGATAGTAGCGAAAACGGCGAAGATGCCACAGATCCCAGAAGATGGTATTGAATGTATACCACCCAGCCAGGATGAGCTAAAGACAGCAATAAACCGGCTGAAGAATAATAAGGCAGCACGAGCCGATGGCTTACCAGCCGAGCTGTTCAAAACCGGAGGCGACACGCTGATAAGATGTATTCATCAGCTAGTTAGCATCATCTGGCAGGAAGAAAGAGTACCCTACGATTGGAACCTGAGCATCTTGTGCCCTGTCCATAAGAAAGGAGATAAGACTTTATGCTCCAACTATAGGGGCATAAGTCTTCTCCCTATCGCCTACAAGATAGTGTCAGGGATACTGTGCGAACTACTAAAGCCTATGGTCAACGAAATAATTGGGTCATACCAATTCGACTGTAGATCTGGCAAATCCACAATTGATCAGATATTTACCCTGCGGCAAATCCTGAAGAAGATCCAAGAGATGCAGATCGACCCTACCTCCTTTTTGTCGATTATAAGGCATCCTTCGACAGTCCCCTACGCCCAAAGGTATTCCAAGCCATGTCGGAATTTGGTATCCCCGCAAAGCTTATTCGGTTTGTAAGGTGATTTTAACTGATACTAGGTCCTCAGTTAAAATGGGAAAGAACCTCTCCAAAGAGTTTAGTACGAAAAGAGGTTTCAGACAAGGAGACGGCCTCTCGCGTGACTTATTCAATATTCTGCTGGAAAAGGTTATACGAGATGCGAAGGTCAAAAGAAGTTGCACAATATGTACAAACAGCCATATGTTACTTGCTTATGGGTCGATCGGTGAAAGAAGTAACTGATACACTTGCAAGAGTCAAAAGGGAATCTGCTAAAGTGGGTCTGGCGGTAAACGGCGAGAAGACCAAGTTGATGGTGTCGACGCTCAATGAATCCATAAAGATCGGACCAACTGTTGATGTTGGTACCTATAACTTTGAGGTAGTAAAAGACTTCTTATACCTCGGCACAGCCGTAAACATAACAAACAACATCAGTTGTGAAATAAAAAGAAGAATTATATTGGCCAACAGATGCTAATTTGGCTTAAATAAGCAGTGTCACGGTGCTCTTGAAACAATGGAAGGTGCGTACACCTCGGAAGTTTTTGCGGATTCTGAAACTACAATGTTCAAACAACAAAAAAAAATCGCCGGAGCGCTTTTTAAATAAATCGCGATTCAAGTTGACATTTTTAGGGGTTGTTTAGGTTTTCCCGATTTTGCTTAGAAATCGCACGCCCTATCAAAATGGAACTGAAGAAAATGTTGTAGCTTTGAAAATTCTCTAAAAGATCGTCCTTTATGGTATTTTCGTAGTTTTTACCATTTTTGAGATATAGAAGTTCAAATTGGGACAATGCACTGACTGTATCGCCCCTTATAAAACAATGTCATGAAGGGTGCGCCTTAACTAACTTTTGATGAAAACCACTTACACAGGGAAAGTTTTTGTGAATTCTGAAACAGCAGTGTTCATTGATGAGAAAAATCCAAAAACAAGTAAAAATCGCTGTAGGGATTTTTAAATAAATCGCGGTCAAAATTCACATTTTAAGGTGTTTTTTAGGTTTTCACGATTTTGCTTGGAAACCGCAAGTCCAATCGAAATGGAGCTAAAGAAAATGTTGTAGCTGTGAAAATTCTCTAGAGGATTGACGTTTATCAATTGTTCCCAGCCTATACCATTTTGGAGATAAAGAAGCTCAGTTTACATTTGTAGGTTTTTTTGTTAGGGTTTCGCGATTTTGCTTGAATACGGTAAGTCTTATTGATATGGGACCTGAGAAAATCTTAAAGATGTGAAGATTCTCTACAACACTGGACTAAGTAACTTATCCTAAGTTGTACCATTTTTATAGATATATAAGTTTAAGATGGGAATTTGCAGTCATGACATTGTTTTATAAGGGGGCGATACAGAATTGATTTGAATTTGAATTGTCCCAATTTTAACTTCTATATCTCAAAAACGGTAAAACCGACGAGAATACCATACAGGTCAATCTTGTAGAGAATTTTCATAGCTACAACATTTCCTTCAGTCCCATTTTGAAAGGACTTGCGGTTTCTAAGCAAAATCGTGAAAACTTAAACAACTCCAAAAAATGCCAAATTAAATCGCGATTTATTTAAAAAGCGCTCCGGCGATTATTTTGTTTTTTGATTTTTCTCATCTATAAACATTGTAGTTTCAGAATCCGCAAAAACTTCCGAGGTGTAAGCACCTTCCATTTAAAATTGTTTCAAGAGCACCGTGGTGTAAGAACAAAGTCACATCTCTTCAAATAAAAACAACGCTTTACAAAACACTGTATTTGCTATACAACGACATCAGTATAGATAAAAGTATCGAGACGACTGCGTTGACTAGGCCATATCATAAGAATGAGCGATGATGAACCCGCTAAAAAGGCGTATAAATACGGACCACATGGCGGTGCACTCAGAATTGCCAGGCCTAAGCTTAGATGGAGCAAACAAGTGGATGAAGAGTTGAAAAGGCGTAGTATTCCAGAAAGCGAAGCAACACACAGAGACAATTGCAGGTCTTTTCTTAGTTCGGCTATGGAGTAACTAAGTACAATCATTGATAAAAATTGATTTTAAATTTTAAATCGCGAAAAGTGCACCCAAGCCCACTGTGCAAAATTTTATTCTATTTTTTATTAAATAGCTGATAAAACAAAAAAAAGATTTTTTCAAATTGGACCAATATTAGAGAAGTTATAAATTTTTCTTTTCTTTGCATATAGTTTTTACGGAATTTGACTTTTTCAAGGCGCGATATCTCCGGAACCGTTACACACTGATCGAAACCAATGATCTAGTGGCGCGAAAGTCAAAAAATCAAACTATAAAATCGCGAAATATTCTTTATTGTATCGATTACAGACACTCTGCTGACTAAAATTTAGTTGTTACTTTTTTGTTGTTGTAAATATACCAGAGTGAGGAAGAGAACATTTTTGGGTCTCTCTTGTGCTCTCAATGAGCGTAAATTTGTTGTTGTTCACAACGTGTTAGCATCTACACAGGCTGTGAGCGATAACAAATTTACGCTCACTTAGAGCACATGGGCTCTCTTGTGAGTCACAATGCCTCCTCCTGAAATATACACTCAGTTATTCACTATTAAATACAAGAAATTTTGCTGCATCAGATTTAAAAAAAAAAAATGTTTGCAAAAAAATTGAATTCATATTGGTTTAAATGTTAAATAAATTCGTAATAAAACTGAACAACAGTTATTTTTAATTGATAGCGGAGGGTGTGATGTAAATTACAAAAAATAGTTTGTGGTCTAGAGATACATAGCAATAAATTTTCAAAAAATATTTTTTTTAGTGGTTTTATGGGTTGTACGCCCTTGTTCCATAGAGTGCATCTTGTAAACTTGGCCGAACTTTTACACGGAATGCAAAATTACAGCCAAGTCGGTTGGAAAATGTGGTCATGATATTCAAAATAACTTAAATCGGGAGGTACGGTTATATAGGGACTATATCAAAACGTGGACTTATGCCCATAATTTTTGGTGGAAATCTTTTGTGACCACTAGCAACCTTAAATATCAAATTACAGCTAATTTGCTACAAAAATGTGTCTTAAATCCTCAAGATACCGAAAATCGAGAGGTACCGTTATATGTATGGAAGCTATACCAAAACATTAGCCGATATTATTACCCACAGGCACAGACTGAGTTTTTGCAAAATTTCAGAAATATATCTCAATTCGTTTGCAAGTTATTAATTTCGCGCCGCTAGATCAGTGGTTTCGACCACAGTGCATTGGTCAAAAACAAAAATCTGACAATATCCTAAAATATTTCGCTGATGAGCAGCATCACACAAATGCAAAATATTGTAAATCACATGGAACAAGTGACAAAAAATGTTCCCATCTTTGCCTCAATAAATTCAAACCTTTTAAATCGAAAATTAAATTTCTGATTTTTGGAAAGTTTGTTATACGGCGTTTAGATTATAGTTTTTTGCAGGGTTAACCTTCTTTATGAGGATTTATTTGAAGTATACACAATGGAAATGACATTTGAAACCCAGACCCACTGGGTTAACCCGGTTATATGTAAACGGCCTATAAGTTATTAAAATATGAACTTTATACCTGAAAATAACTTAAGCTTTGGGGCCGAAATGTGGATATCTCGGAAACTAGAGCACATAGGAAAAACACCGATCAAAAATTCAGAAAGAGCATACGCGAAAAGCGTTGAAACCACATATATCTCAAAAAGTCAAAAATGTCGCATGGAACACTTAAGCATGACACCGACGACATGTATTTAGAGGATTTTCAGAATTTTGGGCGTATGGACGTTCCGATAAAAATATGGATTATGTTAAAAAGTTTTGCGGGCGAGGTACCTAAAGGAAAGGGCCGACATAGTCCATTTTGGGAGTTATTTCATATCGCTGTAATCAGAATCACTACGAGTACATTCAAAAAAAATTTCCAACGGATTCCGAACAGACCCTTAACCGCACTTAAACAAAAAAGTTTGAAATTTGTGTGGGTGGTACACCAATGAGTAGACTGATAGGGCCCATTTTTATACCCTACACCACTATGTGGAAAGGGTATTATAAGTTTGTTTTGGTAAAAATTCATGTAACACCGCGAAATATTCGTCGGAGACCCCCAATGTGGTATACCAGTCTTCATATCTCGGCGAGATAAAGCGATTTTGAGATGTGTGTCCGTCCGTCCGTCCGTGTGTCCGTCTGTCCATTATAAATTGTAATCAAACTCCAGGCCGCAATTATGGACCGATCGTCATGAAATTTGGTATGGAGGTTGGTTTCACATCAGAATAGATCGCTATTTTAATTGATCGTGAAATATTTAGCGGGTGAAATGGACCAAAAACAAAATTTTTATCAGATTTTGTAGATGCTCTGTAGGTCGCAATAATAGTCAGATCGCCTCGAAATTTTAAATAAGGTAAGAGTATATGACAAAGAAGAAGCTTGTAATTTGAGATGGCGATCAGATAATATTCAGAGGGTTAAATGGACCACAACTTTTGTGTGAAAATTGTTAAAATTTTTAATATACAATTGTGTTGGTGTACATGATATGATAACAGAGTTACAACCTAATATACCCTGTTATTGGTTTGTAGTGCAATTATAAACACACTAGAGGTCGCAATTATATCCCAATAATCACGAAATTTTGCAAGAGGTTGGGAGTTAGGTAGAGGATGTTGCTTACAATTTTGAATGATGATCTGATATTACTTAGCGGGAGAAACGGGCCATTACTTTTGTATAAAAAAAAAACAAATATTTTGTTGGTCTATATTTTATTTCCTGGAGGGCATACATATTCGTATGGAAAAAGAACTTCTGACACTTCCCCCTGATGCAAATTACAATAACTTGTCTGATAGATAACAGGGCCTACTGCGTAATATATAATGAGTTTTGTGTAGAGAACCACATTATCCCATTCCCAGTTTTTGCATTATTGAAAATTAAATGGTGTCCTAGCGTATTAATTGTCCAATTGGATTTTTATACATACATGGCAGCATGGGTCGCTTTGCCACCTTTTTTCAAAACGATTCCCCAGCCAGTTAACATCAAATTTTAAACGGTGACAAAATACCCTTCAGTAATGTTGTCGACATATTCTGAGTATTTCAGCCATGTAAACCTTCTCTACAAGTGGTGTCTTCGGACACGCCATTCGGACTCGGAGATATGCTGTGGGTCCCTTATCATTGAGCGAATATGAATCTTAAGCTTGGTGTGATACGGTGATAGAATCAACAAAGTTAATTCTTACAATAATCGATAATGAAATTTGGATTTCTGGAAAGCTAATTCTCAGGGGTAGTGGTGTAGGGTATTACATGGTCGGCCCCGTCCGACTATAGCCTTGGCTTACTTGTTGAACATAAACTAAGTTTGGAAAAAATATTTCGAGATTCAAATCGGTTGCTCCGTTTTGGACTGTTCCAGAACTACAAGAAAAGAATTGTCACATTATTATTGCACCGTGGATAAGTTTTACTAACAACAAAATCAAGGCTAATTTATATTTGTCGCAGCAACAAATGTTGGTACAGAGTGGCATTTTGGGGAATTCACCTGCTATATAACATTATGCTAGAATAAATATTGCATGTAAAGGCACTAGTTTTCAAATAAATAAACTCGAAATTAATTAAAAGGCACGTAATAACAGTTATATCAAATAAATAATTTTATTTTTTCCAGCTTCTTTTATTCTTTCTTCATAACCTTAAGCGAACGTTGAAATCTAGGATAATTCGGCAAATACATTGGTGGTAGACCAAAATCATTAACTCTATTAAGACCTGTTTGTACTTCAAAGGCTGCACTTGACAAAGGAGTCAATTGTTCGGGATGTCTTTGGGCGAATGCTTGCAGTTGCAGACTGGCGGGTCCAGTTTGTAAATTGTGCACAGAATATTGAGGTCCAACAAAAGGTGGTAGAGCTGGTTGTAGTGGTTGTAGCTGAGGCTGCTGTTGTTGAGACTGCTGTTCAGGTGCATAATTACCATAATGCAAAAAGTTATTTGCATAAGGACCTGATGGGACTTGTTGCTGAGGTGTTGGTAAACCGGATCCTGGTTGTTGTTGAGGTACAGATGGATATTGTTGGGGTCCTGATGGGTATTGTTGAGGTGCAGATGGATATTGTTGAGGTCCGGATGGATATTGTTGGGGTCCAGATGGAGTTCCTAATTGAGGACCAGCTTGTGGTCTGACGAAATTGTTACCATTTTGAATGATTGGAGTAACGCTGCTTGCTTGGAATGAGGGATTTCCGTAAAAGTAGCCAAATGCATTCAATGGTGGTGGCCTGGCGAAATTCTGACGCATTTGTGGTGGTGGTGGTAGATTGGCTAGACCGGCATATGGAAATGCTGCTGCATAGCCTGGTAAAGGTGGACCTAAGAAGGGATAACTGGCTGGATACACCGGAACATTTGCTGGAAATCCTAAATATTTGCCACTCATTCCATTAGCAATAGCTTGAACCTGTTCTTCCGATAATTCCGAGTTATTCTCATTATTTAAATGAGATCGGGTGGAAGCCCCATTCTTTTCATCCTTCTTTTCGATATCCTTGGTACGCAGAAACACTACCTTTTCTACCTTGTTGTTTTCTTCGGATTCCTTGGTGGCCAGTGATAACTGACACATAACTCCAATGGCCACAAAGCCAATAATAATTTTCCGTGTATTCCACATGTTTCGCTGTTCAACTCGATACTGATTTCCAACTGAATTTTGGCTTTCAATTTTATTCAAAATTTACAACTAGACAATGGGTTTGGGCGTCGCTTGTCTCCGATTGCAGTGAAATTTGTTAAAAGAGTGTCTCCTATTCCATGTCCACTTTCTTTTTTCTCGCTCATCTGCCCACATTGTAGGTCATAGTTGGTTGTGTACACAAAGATTTTATAATCTTGTTTTATGTAAGAAATAATACGATGCCGTTCAGCCACCACTGCCGCCACCAATTGACACCTTTTAAACGTCTGTGGCAGGTATATAATAGGTTCGTTTGTCTCATCATTTATGAGTGTTCTGTTTTACGGCTTAATGCGCTGGATGCTGGACAAAATGTGTAGACGCAAAGGTTTAATCATGTTGGCCAGTTTGTCTGTCTGGTTGCGGAGATGATGCATTCGATTATAAAAATTAAATTTAATAGATTTCGATTTTGTCTTTGTCTTTGGCCATTAGATAAAAATCATAAATTTAGAGAAAGGCACAAAAGACTTAAGACACAAACTCGAATGACATTAAATGCGTTTTCTCCGAATGTTATTTATGTAATTTCCACCATAAATAACATTCGGAGAAAATGTTCTATTATGTAAATTAGTTGGGGAGTTAAGAAAATACCATCGTGACCTAATTAATTGACAATTTTTAGTTGGAAGAAAATCTTAAAAAAAATAGTTACAGGGAAAAAGAAATAAACAGGCTTAAATTTATATTGTTAATCAGACTCAATTTCAAAATGTGTGGGCCGCATTTTCACAGAGACGTTAAATATATGATTCTAATGACATCAGATAAATCCAGCTATTAATGAGATTGTTAAAAGATTTTTAACCTGCAAGGAAGATCAAGTTAGGAACGGCCGACTATGTGATATCTTACACTATGCCATACTATCACATTTGCGGTCAATGCTATAATTTACTTAAGGTAAATTTACCAAAAAAAAAAAAAAAACACAAAAAACAATTCTTCAGAAAATGCGACTGGAGTTTACATTTTTTATACCCTTTACCATAGTAAGGATGGTATATTAAGTTTATTTTACCGTTTGTAACTCATTGAAATAATCATTTGCGACCCTATAAAGTATATGGGAATTTCTGAGTGAAATCGGACACTGGTGTTTGAGGGTTTTAGCTACAAATTTTGATAAAATTGTTCACCGAACTACCTGTAATTTAACAGTTGGGGTTCCTAGTGATCACAAAACATCTCCACTAAAAATTGTCAACATAGGTCCATGTTTTAGTATAGCCCCCATATAACGGAACCTCCTGATTTTCGGTATTTTGACGGTTTTAGCTACAATTTTTAACCGAACTACCTGTTATATAACATTTGAGGTTCCCAGTAGTCATAAAATATCTCCTTCAAAAAATGTAAACACAGGCAGTGCTTGAATTTTCTACCAGCACAGCACTGAAATCACTAAAAATATGCTATTGCTATGCTGTTTTCAAAAACAAAATCGAAAACTGTTGCTGCGAACATAAAAGTAGCACAGCACATGGTCTATGCTGTGCTTTTGAAATCTTCACAGCACATACCATAGCATAGTCATCCAAAATAAAAACGAAAACTGTTGATATGGTATGCTGCGAACATAAAAGTAGCATAGCACATGGTCTATGCTGTGCTTCTGAAATCTGCGAAGCACATAGCATAGCATAGTCATCAAAATCAAAAACGAATGCTATTGCTATGCTGTGCTGCAGACATTTTAACAGCATAGTAAACAGCCGCAGTCAATAAAACAAAAACGAAAACTATTGCTGTACTGTGCTATGAACAAAATCAACAGCATAGCATCAAACATAACCCAGAAAAATGTTTGATGGCAAAGAAGTATGTATTTGAAATATAACAGAATTTGCTATTGAGCTGTGAAACCATGACTACTTGCACATTTCGATATTTTTAACACACTACTAATATTTTGACCGCAACTATTGCTCTGTTCCAGAACCTGCAAAAGTCGACTATTTTTGAAATGTTGACACTTTTCCGGTCCTGATTGTGTCTGTGACACAGACACAGAGTGTGGTGAAATAATTTCGCTCTTGTTATAAACTGTGAGAAATTGTTTGTGCGTTCCAGTTTAGTTAAAACAGAGATATATTTTTTTTTGTTTTTTGTAATGTATGTAGCGTTGTGTTTGAGATTACTAGAACTTAGAAAATGGAAAAGACTTTTAAAAATAGGCTTGGCGATGAAGATCTTAATAAGAAATGCTTTTATTTTTTAAAGTAATAAAAAAAAACAATATTATATTCATAAATTATTTAATTTTTTACGCGTTATAAGGTACAAGTTTGTTAATGAATATCTGCCCAATGGAAATAAAATAAGTTTTGTTCATTTTAAGTTAATTAAAAAATAAATAACAATTAATTACATTTGTACATAATGCGTAATGCCCTTTTTAATTGCATTAATTTTAAAAATCTTGGAAAATTTATTTCAAAACGGAAGAAAATCTATATAGGGTAATATTCAAAAATGTTTTACAATCGTTGAAGTTGAGGTTCACCATTTAATAAGTCGCGAACTGTCAATATATTTTATAAAATATGAATATATTTATATTAACTGAAGTGTTTTAGCCACGATCTCATAATATGGACCATAACAAATAATTTTCGTGGAAGCAGCGTTGGTGGTAATATAAAAAAATGGGTAAAAATGTGTTGAAGTTAGCAAGCTTTTTTGTGTTTTTTCTTGATTTCTGGTCAAACCAGGGAAAATTCAGACCTGAGCTCAAAGAAAGAATTGAAGAATACCCCTTGGGCAACATGATTCTAATGTGTGACTTCTCGATATATACAGTACATCCCCCTAAAATCGATGCTGACATTTTGAAGTTTTGAAATCGGGGTTTTTTGAATTTTTCTTATAATTGGAGGGCGCAACCAGATAATGACCTATTTTTTGGCTTAAAAATTTACAACTGTGACTCAGGTACCCTTGAACACCGCGTGATTTTAGTTTTTTTCCGCGCCGGATTCAATGAACCCTACCGCGATCGAATCCATCCACTAAAACCGCTGATATAGATACCCTGAAAATAGGAAAATAAGCAAAATTTTATTTTGACTAGTCCGCATACTTAACCGCGATTGCCCTTAAATTTTTTTACATAAATGGAATCCTTTATACACGATTATAAAATTTGTCAAAAAGGTGTGTCATGAATTTCAGAGATTCGGGAGTAGTATTCGTATTTAACCAAAAATAGAATCAGGTAGCACATCCGCGGTTCTTGACGAATCTGTATAAAATTTGTCTTATTGACGTATTTTTAACAGGGGGTCACTGAAATCGGATGCGCCTTATAATCATATGAACATCGCGTTATTTTTACCCACATGAAGCATTTTGGTGTAGTAAGATGCAACTGATGGCACACTTTGGCGGTTAAATGAAACATGGAAAAATGCAAACATATTGACAGAGATGCACTCGCTCTATGCGAAAAGCACATGCGCCTCAACTGATTTTAACTATTTCGCGCGTTATACGGTTTTTAACTTTTATGTTTTTTGTTTGATTGTAATATCTATATCACTCTTTATTTTCTAATTCTATTGCTTATCACACTATGCAAATATACTTTCACGATGATAAACTATTTTCCTTGAAGAGGTTTTAGCAAAATAATTCAGGTTTTGTTAGGAAATTTAGCGAAATAGTAGAATAACTCCAAAAAATGTTCTCAAATTTTTCGTATTAAACCAAACAATATATTCTTGAAATAATGTTCCAACAATAAACTTTTGTCTTTTGTTGTAGCTGCAATATGCAATTTAAAATCCTAATCAATAAAATTTTGGTCTCACATTTTTCTGCACATTGTCTAGATTCTGTACGTATTTTTAATTTATTTTTTAGAGATTTTTATGGACTCTGAGTAAGAATAAATAAAATTTACTCCAAGATTCCTTCATTATTTTTTGATTTTCCGCGAAAATGAAAATAAATTTAGCTAATATTTAGGCGTCTACGAATAGATATTAAATGTTGTTACCGATTTATATATACATTTTGGTATTACAACACAAAGGGCATTTTTAAATATTTTTTCTTTATAAGGGAATAAAACCCCCCATAACTTTTGGGCGCAGCATCCAATTTTGTGAACGCGAACATATTTAAAACCACGATTTTTTTCTGAACCCATGTAACAAAAATCGTGAATGTGCTTGTCAAAATTTTCTTAAATTTTTTCTCGATGGAATTGTAAAGGAAATTTGAATTTTACCATATATAAAAAAGGATGATGTTAGTTACTACGCTTATAACTCAAGAACGGCTGAACAGATTTTGACAATTCGCACCAATTCGGAATGATCTCATGGCAGAAAAGGATAAAACCTTAAAAAATCGCGAAAGTTTGCGAAAATTTTGCAAAAATATTTTTTCAATAAAGTCAATTTTTCCACAAACTTCTATCGAGCTTCGCGTTTGGAGTAAATCTTGGCACTTATTTGGACAGTTTTTGTCCATTGTACGCCTCTGTTTTGTCAATTTTTGAAAGTTGTATAGAATTTTTTATTCACAATCAAATCGTAAAAGGAGAATGAATTCAATCAATTTAGTTCCCGCAGAGCTGGAAGGCAATTACAAACGGCCAAATACATACATACAAACATAAATGCCGACGTAGCCGACATGAAGATCGAAATTCGTTTTTTGACGTAATCTGATACATAAAGCTAAAATACATGCTCTGGCAAAATTTCAAGCTTCTAGGTTCAAAAACAACGATGCTATTCAAGAAATGGCATTTCGGAAAATGGGATAATATTGCAGATTTTGTTGTAACGGAGGATCTCAAAACTAAGCAATTTAGCGGTTTTGGTTTCACTACTTATTCCCCTTCGTATATGATCCATAATATCCCATATACTTGCCTTCATATGATTAATATTCCGTAAAACAGTTTTTAATTTTATAACGTTTTTTGGTTCTCCTGTAAAGTTTTGGTTTTGTGGGTTACGTCTTCTGGCATTTATGGTGACGATATGTACATTGGTACTGTTGGTACACTGTATGTATGTCATTCGAAAAAAGTATGATATTCAAAATTGGAAAAAACAAGAAATCGGAGGTACTGGAGATTTTTTTGGTCGAATTATCTGACAAATATTCTTTATCGGCGACAAAAGTAGGAAAATACTTATTAATCGTTGATTAGTTTGTGATATTAATTTGACTATGTTATTTACGTCGAAATTAAATATAGGGTGACCAAGTAATCGACAACAGTCACGTGTTAGTGTGACAAGACTTCAAGCATCCGAGACACACAAAGAACGGCAACTAATAGAATAGCTCTGTCCATGTTACCAGAGCCACTGCATATAATACCGAATTTGCAGTGCAAGTAGAATTCGGGAGATCACATTAAATAGAGAAGTCAGAAAAAATAAGTAAAAAAGCGTTATGTTCGGCCGGGCCGAACTTTTTATACCCTCCACCATAAAATATTCTGAACTAAAACGGAATAATTATATTCTTTCCTGTCCACAATTTTAGACGAAGATATTTTATGACCTCTGATACCTTAATAAGGTAAAAAACATAAAAAATGTATTCAATCGGTAAGGAACCTTATATGGGGCTATATCAAAGTGAAAATCGGGAGGTACAGTTATATAGGGGACCTATGTTGACAGTTTTTGGTGGAGATGTTTTGTGTTCACTGGGAACCCCAAACGTTAAATTACAGGTAGTTCGGTCAAAAAATGTAGTTAAAATCCCCAAAATACCGAAAATCGGGAGGTAGCGTTATATGGGGGCTATACCAAAAAGTGTTCCGATATAACCCATCTTGGAACTTGACCTGCCTATGGAAAAAAAGACGCTCGGGTGCAAAAATATAGCTCAATTATTGCGAAAGCTAGAGTGATTACAACAGTCGGACAGACAGACTTATTCATATTCAGCATTAAATTCAAATTCATATGAAACGAGTAGGGCGTTATGATATTATTTTGCTTCAACTGCGCTACCAAATATTTTTATTTATATCGCAAAACGTGTTATTTGCTTAAAAAATATATCTTAGTCCCGATTTAAAGTTACCTAATTTTTTCGCGGCTATTGTCAGTTTATAGAAGAGAGAGTCGAGGAAAATAGAAACACTTTGCCTCTCGGTACCTTCTCTCTTCGCATACTGACAATTGTCGAAAGTATAATTGTCTAATGTGCATCTGCTTCAAAGATCGTCCTAAACAGTTCAAAACAAAGAAATATTTGCCATTGAACAAGGTGATAGCAATAATAGTATTATAGGTTTGAACCAAAGCCATAAAGTTCTTTACCTAACAAACTGCGAGACGAAGTTCGCCGGGTCCCCTAGTTAAATAAATAAAGCAATTTACTAATAATATGATGATAAAAATATAATTTTTTTTACTAAATTAAAGAAATGTAAAAAGATTAAAAAATTAGATTTATACATAATGCAATTGAAAAAGCTCTGTCCATTTTTAGTTGTTTCTGATTTTAAAAATCTTAGAAATTAAATTTCAAAAAGGAAGATAATTAAATATTTGAATATTATTAAATATTTTTTTTTGCGTAAAAACATAAAATTTTTTATGAAAATTATATTTTTGAGACTTTTTAAGCATTTTTTAATAAATAACTTTTTCCTGAAAAACCTACAGTTTTCCTGCAATCGGGCTTTCTTCAAAAAAGAAAAATCGACTTTTTTGTAATTTTCGACTTTTGATGAAAAAATTTAATTATGTATACGATAAAAAATTAATCATAAATGTTACACTCTTACATTCAGGGATTTGTAAGGAACGATTGCAGGAAAATTATACGCTTTAGAGAAAAAAGTTATTTATTACAAAATGTTAAATTCGGTTAGGTGCGTTTGCATAAACTTGTGATTGATCTATTATTTCTTCTACGTTGATTTCATATGGGCAGCATTTAATTCTTAGTAAATTCTCTGTGTGCATATCAGTGAGCAAGTTTCTAAGTTTACTTTTAATAATTTTTAAGTATGAGAATGACAACTCACAGAGGTAAGTAGATCCAAACATTGAATACAACTTTGCAATTTCCTTCTTCATTTTTGGATACTTTTCGGAATCCAGATTTTTCCAAAAATCTGAACCACAGCTTAATGGCAGCGTGGGATCTAATTGTAATCTAATCAACTCTTCGTGAATTTCTGAATCTTGTTTTAAAATTTTACAAGAAAAAGGATCGTTGTGAAGACTGATTAAGTTATCTATTTTTAAAAAATCAACGAAACGCTCGTGGCAGTTCTTTAGCAAAAATCTGATTACATTGGCGTAATCACAAAGTTTTGCATCCATTTCTGCCTTGAAATCTTCTCTCGTTCTCACGAAACTGCATAAATCTTTGTTCTCCAGTTGACGTAAAAGCAATTCTAGTGTTCGTAAACAATTATTTATATGCTGTACTAAGTGAAAAATTAATTTATTTTTTTCCCTGTAGTTGAAGGTTCAAATTGTTTAAATATTCCATTAAATCTGTATTAAGCGCAAAGTCTTAATTAAATGTGGAGTCCTTTAAGTAACTCAACTCCAACTGGTTTTCCTTACGATCCAATTCTAAGAAGGACACAATATGCTCACGCAAACTAAAAAGCCTTTGTATACATCGGCCTTTACTAAGCCACCTTATTTCCGTATGCATTAGTAAGTCGCCATATTCTGCATTCACCTCATCTAATAAGACTTTTAATTTTCTGTGGTTCAAAGCATTATGTCCGCCACGAATTTTATTGGCGATTTTTACAACTATATGCATAGTGTTTGAAACATTAATATTTTTGGCAAACAATGCTTGTTGGTGAATGATGCAATGGAAGTTGAGAACATTATATCCATTTTTTAGCAATTGTCCCATAAAACCCTCTGTTCGGCCAATCATGACGTTTGCTCCGTCTGTACATATTGAAACAAACTTGTCTTTTTCCACCAAATCTAATATCTCAAATTTTACTGCTTCAAAAATTGTTAAACCCTTGACATGACCATACATGTTTCAAAATTTCTTCATCGCACTGAAGATCTTCGCTAACGCATCTACACGCAGAGAAAAAATATTTTTCGCTTTTGTTGGAACAAAAATATATGTTTTGGTTCCAAAAATGTATTTGTTTTGTTCAAACACTGTAATCCAAATCCAAAAATACCATCTTTTGTTCCAAACATAGAAAACAAAAACAACTTTCGAATTTCCGCAATATTGTTAAAATCGTTAACAATACCGATTGTAGGAACTATCATAATATAATTTTGTTTACAAAAAGTATTGTCAATACAGAAAACCAGCCCAGAAATTTTTGATTTGAGTGCATATACTTCTCATATACACTTTTCGCATAATAATATAATATATATAATATTGCAATCATTGATGAACACAATACATGGTTTGCTGCATTGGCTGACAACAAAGACAAACAAAAAGCCACAAGAACCCACCACAACATAAGGAATAATTAAACACCATAACAAACATGAAAAGGAAAGAAGAATGAAACAAAACAGAAACAAATAAAAACAAGAGTCTCACAAGTACATACACACAAAAACAAAGGTAAAGGCAGCATGTCATACAAACACACCACAACTCACCAAAATTGTTTTTTCAACACGGCATCGAATAGCGAGAGATGAGAAACAAATTTTCGAAGAAAAGAGAGAAATATTGTTCAGTTGACACAAACTATTTTTGGATTTACAATACTACATGAGGAATCCAACAATATGTTAACAATACATATTTTGCTCTTGGAATATTGTTGGATCAAACATATTTTTTTCTCTGCGTGTAACATATATTAATAATTGAGCTATGTCGCATATGTCAGTCGTCTCATCTAGACAGATGGAGAAGTACATACATTTTCTTATTCTCTCTATTAAATTAAAATAAATAAAATTGCTTATAGTTTCAGTTCTCCTAGTTATAGACGAGGCTGACAGTGGAACTTAAGCTATTAACTTGCTTGATTCTGCAGCTTTTTCTCCAAAAGTGTTCAAAACTTCTAAACATAGTTTTTTGAAAAAAAAGCACCATCAGTTAATGGACGGCATTGTTTGGCCAATGCTACAGCTACTATATATGATGCTTTTCTCTGCAGAATGAAATGGCGGCCATTTAATACATTTTGCGTTAATTTGTTCTCTTCATCATCTTTAATATACCTTTCATAGAAACATTTTTTTAATTATACGATTAATTTTATTCTTTCATCGTCACATAGATTTGCATAATCTTTATGACATGTAAGAAAATGTCTTTTCATATTAAATAGTTTTGAGCGTGACATCGTATGCTGGCATACCAAACATTCGTAATTACCGAAATAATTTTCGTCAAACAAAAATTTTTCTTGGTATTGTTCAGCCATTTCGTTGAGTGTACGCACATGAACATTTAACAAAAAAGCGTAACACAACCCCCCCTTCGACTTGTCTGACGAGACTAAATTTCTTGTTTGCTTCAACAAAACAGCCAAGTAGCATGGTGGTGGAAATCTAGTGGTGAACACACACAGAATTGTGATTGTGTCTGTTCACACAGACACGGCTCGCGAGCCCATGGGTGGTTAACATTGCTCTAGAACAGTGTTAATCACCACTGGGCTAGCGAGCCGTGTCTGTGTGAACACACACAATCTAAATTGTGGTGAGTTTTAACGATACTCTCACCACCGATCATCTTCTATCCCTCTCTAGATAAACATCGTGTGCGTTAATTCATTGCTAAAACAAATAAGATGATCGGTGGTGAGAGCAACGTTCAAACTCACCACAATTGAGATTGTGTGTGTTCACACAGACACGGCTCGCGAGTGGTGATTAACACTGCTCTAGATCTAGAGTCTAGATAAACATCGTGTGCGTTACTTCATTGCTAAAACAAAGAAGATTATCGGTGTTGGGAGTAACTTAGAAACTCACCACAATTTAGATTGTGTGTGTTCACACAGACACGGCTCGCGAGCCCAGTGGTGATTAACACTGGCAGTGTTCACCAGCAACAACAAATTCAACCGCTGCGTTTGTGTTGGGCACACACACGAGATTATCTATCCCTCTCTAGATAAACATCGTGTGCGTCAATTCATTGCTAAAACAAAGAAGATGATCGGTGGTGAGAGTATCGTTAAAACTCACCACAATTTAGATTGTGTGTGTTCACACAGACACGGTTCGCGAGCCCAGTGGTGATTAACACTGGTTTATATCGACCTTATTTACAACAAATTCAATTTTTTTTTCGTTCGCTCCCACGCCTCTCACACCCGCCCTGCCATCCGAGGGGGCCACCTCCCCTTACGTAGGGAGCACGTACACACCATGGACCGGTCAATGGCGGGTTAGTTGGGGATAAAACTACCGGCTACAAATTATATCAGCCGATATAAAAATTTAATTACAAACTAGAACAACAACATAATTTAATTAGGGAAATTAATATGTATTTACATTAAAGGCTCTTTAGGCTGAATACTACTGGTTCCGCTGAGGGAGATGTAGTTTGCCGTTAAACAGAGCTCATTTTTTTAGACACTCAACTTTAGAATGAACGAGGGTGATAGATATAAATTAAAAATAGTTTCTGCTCATTAGCTGTGTTCTACTGTTCCGCAGAGGGAGTTGTAGATATACATATGCTGAGCTGAAGGGTTCTTAACAGGCACAAGTAGTTTACAGAACAATAGATTCTAAACTAAGTTACTAAAAATGTTAATACTACATTAAAGAGGATTGGCAACCTGCTTGTTTATACATTATGAATGCAATATTAATTTTTTTTAAGTATGTAATGGTTCAGTTAAAGGTATCGTATTATAGATGTTATTGTATATATCACACAATGAACGTAATGGGTTATTATCTTCATAATTAGTTTTCACAGTAGGCAAATTAATTGGCAAGAAATTACGGGTTATACGTGAAGGAACATTAAATCTTATTTCTCCTATCAAGCCGCGTAACAGTTTAATAAAAAATAGCGCTCTTAGTGTGAATCTTCTTTTTTCAAGAGTAGGAAGATCAATTAACATTAAAGGGCTTTCATAAGGTGGGAGTAGCGCGGTCGTGTCCCAGTGCAGACCACGCAAGGCAAACAGTAGGAATTGGATTTGATCCGACTCAATCTTATCAGAGTATGATTTGTAATAAGGGCTCCATAGAATGCAACCATATTCCAGAACTGGGCGGACGAGGCTAACAAACAAACGTTTCGTAACGTGTGGGTATGTTAAGTTCAGCACCATGCTTTTATTGAACTGTGGTGAATATCTGTGTTGGTTTTTATAGTAATGCCTAAAAATATGCTTTAAATATAATTAAATCTAATAACCTAACGTAAAAAACAGTTCCCGTACTCCAAAAAGAAACAAAACTTGAACTTCTTTTAAACAAAAATTGCATTCAAGGCACATTAATATAAGGTGGAAGCGACAATCAGCTGTATTTTTTACTTTTTTTTTGTAAATTTGGTTTTCAAAATGTTAATAGGGTCATGAATCTTGAAACTTCGAAATTTGTTACCATAAAATTCTATTTTCATCGTAAACCTGTAATAACAATGACCTACGACAGATCTGTATGCTTTATATTTACATTTTGATTCAAATTTGTTCTATTTTAGAGGATTTTCAAAATGTATGTATTTATGTTTTTCCTGCGAAAAATTTTAGGACAACCCCATTATTAAATATTTTCTTTGACATTAAATTTTCAATAACAACAATGTTGTTTTTGTAAATTTGTTAGTTGTTGTAATTATAAATTTGCCTTGATGGCATTGAATGACGATCTCTTGTCATATTTTCTACTACAAATTTGGCTGAGCTCAAACTATCAGCATGTTTGCCACCATTCAATTCAATTTTCAATTCAATTCAAATTTTATTGAGTCTTTTCCTTTTTAACATATACATGTACAATTTTGAACAATGTTTCAGTGGGTCCTTAAAACTATAGTGTTTGGTTTTAATGTCCTGTATGTTAAGTTCAGCACCATGCTTTTTCATATAATGTTGATTGTATTAAAACTAAAGTCAATGTATGTTCTTGTGTTTGCTCCCGACAATACTATGTTTGAGAGCATGTGTCATTTGAATTTATCTTACAACTAAATTTAACCTAAACCTAACTCAAATCTTACCTTACTTAAACTAAGCAGATAAACTGTAGTAACCATAGACATGTGCTTTAAGCTATAAAACACATTTGTATCGATAAAACCTTTTATCTGCTTCGTTACCTAGCCCCTGTGCTTTCCAGGAGAGGTGCTGATATAGAACTCTGGACACTCAATGGAATCCAAGGCCATAGCCAAATCAATACCAAGTGGGGTGTTTTCCAATGGAATTCATTTTGTTCTTCAACAACTTTTTACATAAGTGAGTTTGAATGCATATAGAGTCTATTTACATAATTGTTAATTAATTGCATGGCATAGACTGATATTGGGGTAACATGAGCTGCCTTATAAATATAATGATTTGAGAAACACTTGTCATACGATTGAACATTTTATCCTTTCCAGTATTCCGAACTCTTTCATTACCTTTGGTGATATCGAAAGCCAAATAGGTAAGGTATAAACCAGGACGGGTCTAATAGCAGCTTTGTACAGCAACAACTTTGTTTTTTTTTTCAGGTAATACCCTGCTATTAAAGAGCCTTCTAAATGACCCCTTAATACCATATGCCTTCCGCAAGTTGCAGCGTGCATTTTGGTTAAATTTAAACAATTTGGTTCACCAAACTCCCAAATATTTGAATCTTTAAATGGTATTTTCACAACATTCAGAGACAGTCTCAAAAACTTACTTTCAGGAACTATCCATTTCATGCATTTGCCGGAAGCGTTTCTCAAGCACACAGCCTCAATCTTGGAAGTATTGATCTTTATTCAGTATAAAAAGCATTAACCGTTCTTAAGTGACAGAATGTTTGCCACCATCTGATTGTCTGAGATGAACACACTGAACAAAAAACGTCTCTCTAACATATCGCTCATTTACTCAAAGAGTGGCATAACTCAAAAAATGGAGTTTTTGAGTTAGCAATTTCTATTTTTTTACGACTTCTAATTTATATTGTGTCAAATTTTCAAGTTGATATATCTAAAACTCAACGAGTTACTGCTTATTTGCTAGGAGTTTGGCATAAATCATCAAAAAAGTTTTCTGAGGTTATGATGCACTTAAGCACTTCAAATCATGCTTGATCTTGTACAGAAATTTAGCACTGAAATCTGGCTAGCTCTTTACAAAAGATGGTCCAATTAGTTATTTTATTTTTTGTGTAATAATTTTTTAAGTTGGGAATTCAAATTTCAATCGACAACTTAAAACGCGTTTTTCTCGAAACTTGATTTTTTGAGATGTGTCACTCTTTGAGTAAATGAGCGATATGTCCCAAACATATTTTGCAGCAAACATATATCCACAAAAAAAAAAAACAAAAACTTGTACCAGTGCACTGTGGCCGAACTTGTGTGGGAAGAGCGGCCAAAAATACTTCCTGAGCAGATATCAATACGAAAATTTCAGTAAAGGCTAGTTTAGCAACACAAATAAAAAGAACCAACAAAAAATCAACTTTAGGTATGGCCCCCATAGAACGGTACCCCGTGATTTCTGGCATTTGGGGGTCTTGACCATATCTTTCAATGAAATTGGCTACACTTTGGCTATCGGTATTTCCTAGTGTTACAAAACCTTCTTGCAAAACAGTTTTGAATTGTGTCCACGTTTTGACAGGTCCCCATATAATGGTACCGCCCGATTTTCGGAATTTTGAAGGTTTTATTTAAGTTATTAATTCGAAATGGCCGAAATGCCACTTAATCATTCCTGGAGGTAGGTTACGTCCTGAAAATTGTCGATTAATGTAGGCCCCCGCCCAATATTCGGTATTTTTAGGGTTCTAGCCGTAATAATAAATCAAAATGGCTGAATTTTCCAAATTTTACATTGAGGACCACATTTTGACGTATCCTTCATATAACTAAACCGCACAATGTATCTTCTATATATTTAAAAAGCTGTATCTCATGCACGTTTGAAAAAATGACAAAGTTGCCCTCAATATTTTGGGAATTAAATTTGGTGAATATAGAGTTCGTTTAGTTTGATATTAATATTTTACTTTCACCTAACTTTTGCACAAAATTCACCTTGAAATCCAACCTGTTAAAATTTTTCTTGTTTGCTGCTATTCTCAAAGAGTACAGTAAGAAGTAATTCATAACAAATTTATTTTAGAGAAATTTAATATGTTGGGAGAAGATATGAACACATTTGGTACCAAAAATTAGACTTTCGTTTCTTTTATTTTGGCCAATGCTCAATGGTCCCAAATCCAAATTTTCTGGCCAAAACTATTTCAACGTCCATTTTGTATTGAAATTAATTATTATTTATAATAAATGTGTACAAATAGCAATTCTTACGTTTTATCGACCAAAATGACCAAAAACTGTCAAAATTTGTTGAACAGTGAGGTCCCGTTGTGTCGGGTCTAAACCAAAACATTGACCTATGTTAATAATTTTTGGTACGAAGGATTCATATCTTCCAAGAGGTCAAAATACCAAATTTCAACCGAATCGGTCATAAAGTGTCGCTAAAATCCACAAAATATCTAAAGTCGGACGGTACTTTTATGTGGGGGCTATGACAAAAAATGGACCTATTTTCAAAAAAAATTACACATACTTGTTTTCTACACTCTGAAACCCTTAAATATGAATTTTAAGAAAAATCGGTTGATAGATGTGGGTATTATCGTCCTATTTCAATTGGATACTACGTACAGTCACAACAGGTATTTACAAAAAATTATCCCATCTTAAAATAGAAAAATCCACTTTATTTTAACTGTGGCAAATTTGAGCACGATTTGACTTCTGAATTTATTAGTACAGACCCCCTGCTATCTTCCAAATTCGATTTGTAGGTGGACATATTTGGACATTTTTTTAAAAGTTTAAGTATATTTAAAAAATATTTGTAAAAAATAATTTTTATTATATATAAAAACATTGATTTATTACGCTTATTTTACAAATTTCATCGTTCTTTTTGTAAATATTATGAAAGTACTCATTAACAGCTTCCAGATTCATAATAACTTTGGTCTCACTTCTGTATATTTATGCAGCGACGCATTACAACAAAAATTGTATATTTTACAGCACAAAGTCCGTGTTATTTTTACATAAAAAAGTGTCAACTTTGGTACTGCGCCAATCAACGGAAACTAGCGGTATTTACAAAAACTGATTATTTTCGGTTGACTTGATGTGTTTTTTATTATTCTGCGCAAAAACCATTTAAAATTATGAAACTTCAAAAATAGGGTTTTGGCCAAAAAATTCCTGATTGAAACCTATGTGCAATGGCAGCGACCACTGTGCAGTGGGCTCTTTCTGATAGCAAGGGAGTGTAAATTTCAATGTAAAACACATTGAAATGTATGCTCACTTGCTCTCAATAAACGCTAATTGGCTATCTCTAACATATACACCAACCAAGATCACCCATATACGTTAACGTGACTACAACAACAACATATCGCTCATTTACTCAAAGAGTGGCATAACTAAAAAAATTCGTTTTCTGAGTTAGCAATTTCTATTTTTTCTACGATCTTGTGTCAAATTTTCATGCTGATATCTCTAAAACTCATCGAGTTACAGCTCATTTACTACGAGTTTGGCATAATTCAACAAAACAGATTTTTTAGTTTACGAAGCACTAAAACACTTCAAATCATACTTATCTTGCACAGAAATTTAGCACTGATATCTGGCTAGCTGTTTGCAAAATAGGGTCCAAGTGGTTATTCTATTTTTGTGTAATAATATTTTTATGTTGGGAAGTCAAATTTGAATCTCCAACTTAAAACGCGTTTTTCTCGAAACTGGATTTTTTGAAATGTGTCACTCTTTGAGTAAATGAGCGATATGTTCTCATTTTTTCTCATCTGCCGTGGTTTAGCAAAGGAATGGCTCGCTCAGAGAGACTAATGCACAAAATATTTTGAGTGGTTGTTTATTAAAACGCACGGAAATAAGCAACAACAGACGCATAGGTACATAAAAATTCCAAAGAAATACATAACAGACTTTAATAAAAGAAAACGGACTGAAATAATTTATAAATTTGAAAAAGAAATAAATATATAGAAACATCGATGAACGCTTCTCCTTAGTTCATCTTCATCCTTCTCCAAAGTTGAAATCATCAGTGGGAAATCGGCATCTGGAATTAAATGATTATATAATGTAATAAATAGATACATCCATATTTCAAATATACATATTTATGTCTGTACATATATGAAAAATGTATTGATGTAATTACCAATATTAAATGAGATTTCTTCCTTGTCACATAAAATATTTCCATTTTTGATTCAATTATAAAATTTATTGGCCATTTAATGTACTAAAAAGCACCATTTCTTTAAGAAAACACAAAACACTGATTTATTCACTCACTTTACCGTCTTTACTCAGCGATTGTATTTAGAAAACTGAAGAAAATATAACAATATAATTAATACGATTTTTTCGTTTCCTCTTCGCTTGCTACGTTGGTTAACGACAAAAAAGCAAGAAACGCACGTGTTTGGCCGCATACACAACCAAAGCAAAAAACACTTTTTTATCCTCCCGTCTACGCTTCTGCGTCTTCTATTACACCATACACATAGCTCTTTATTATAAAACAGCATTCCGCAGCCGCGAGAGCCCTGTTGTTACTCTCTTTGACAAAAATATTCTCTCCACCCATAAAAAATATGTTCTAACATAGAAAATATGTTGGTACCCACACAAATGGGTGCCAACGTGGTGCAATGGTATGCACACCCGCCTTGGACGCTGAAGGTCGTGGGTTCGATTCCGCGACCAGGCAAACATCAACATTTTCAACGTTGACTCGGCGATAAACTGTAGGTCCCATATCATTGAGCTAATATGAATCGGGGTGCACTCATTGATATGAGAGAAGTCTCCCTTGTCCCGTATGGGATGTTTGTGGATCAATTATATATATATTACCCACACAAATTAAATTGAGATGTGTTACAAAACATTGCAAACATATATTTGTTTGGACACAAACAAATTATGTTTGGATCCAAACATATTTTGTTTGCAACCAGTCCCAAACAAATATTTGTTTGGATCCGAGCATATTTCTAACATATACTTTACTGCTTGTACCAACCTAAAAATACATGCAAAAGCGGCGACCGTACTTTTTATACTCTTCACCATAAATTCTATTTAAACCAGATTTCAGACACTTCGGTTGGATAATTTGGCTAAAAGCTTCAAAACTTTATAGGGGCTCCAACGAATCATATTATGAGTCATATATCGATAATAGTTTCCAATAAATGGTTATTTACTTGCAAAAATTAGGTATATGTTTTTCCAAATAGAAAAACAAATTAGTCTCTAGGCGCACGCTACTCCTACGTGTACACTATCCAAATTTTTGACCTAGGAGTAAAATATTGGAGAGTTAGAGAAACCTTTTATAATCTATATTTCCTTCGACGATGAATATCGACTATTTTAAGAAAAATTTTAAATAATAACTTCGTTTCCGTACTTTTTTTAATGTCAAACCTTGCAAATCGGGAGCAGATTCCCTGGTTTCCAAATTTCTTTCTTATATTTCTCCAGGATAATTTAGGTGATATTTGCTGTTTATTTTGTCATCTAAAACTTCTCTACAACGGGTTTATATTTATTCATAGTTTTTTAAAGACATAAACATCTTAATCCATGTACATATATACATGTATAGATTTTCCGTGTCCATTGGACATAAGCCTCTTTTGACTCACGACAAAATATCAGAATTCAAATGCACTCATCTCATTATGGGGAATATTTAGCCATATCTATGAACATCATCAAATGACTTCATCTCGTCGACGAAACCAAAAAAGATATAATTACGAGAATGCAATACAACAATCCTTAGCTACCGTTGATTTTGAATGTCAAACAAAGAAAATAAAAGGGGCCATACTATTTTGTTTTAAATTTATTGAAATTCCTATATAAGATTTCTACTCGTTTCCTCTATTAGCCATAAATCACAATAAAAACTAAGCTATAATTCCCGGTGCTTTAAATGATTAAAACATTTATAGGTAAGATATCCCCAAGGGACTTTCTCACTAATCGGAGGGCTAATAAGCTAATTCCTTTAGAGGAAAGGAACACGCAGCATCGATTTTTCAAGGAACTAGGCTACCCAACCCTAAGTTTTAAATACTATTGCTTATCATAGCCAGTCATCAATGGCTGAACGATGGGAAAATCGGAGAGTTAATTCCATATTGACTGTATAACTGAGTCGACAGTGGCTATCTAGAAGGTCGAGATTTGGACCGAAAACTTTGAACAACTTACATTTTCATATTTATACACCAATTCATTCCAATAGGAATGAAAAAGTCAATGAAATAAATAAGAATCTGATGTTCAAGTTAAGAAAAAACAAGTGAGAAAAGGCTATAGTCGGGACGGGGCCGACCATGTGATACCCTACACCGCTACCCCTGTGCATAAGCTTTTCACTGGAAAACATTTCTTTTAGGGAGTAAAATTCGACTACCACCTAACATAATATACCTCTTTCTCTCTGGGACCCCCATAAGCAACCAACATTTCGTGACTATCCGATCAAAATTACGACCTGTAGCGTGATTAAAACGTGATTAAAACACGTAAATCGACTCAGCTCGTCGAGACATTAATTTTGGTATATATAAGTATGGGTCTACGACCATTATTTCGATGCGTTACAAACTTTTAGGCCAAAGCCTACATATAATACCCTCCCCACATAGTGGTGTAGGGTATAAAAAACTTGTCGGAAACAGATTCTTCTTCGTCAAAGTCTCAACAAGTATCAGTCGGCTTTGCGGACAGGAATATATCCTGAGCCTGAAACTTTCATCTATGGAGAGATTGAATAGCGGCTTCATAACCAAAATCCTTTAACCCGAAGGTATGTATTAGGAAATTTTCAGAATTGTCTAGCCATTTGGGGACGTATGAACTTGCCAACAAAATATAGATTTTATCATTGATCACAAGTGTTGAGATGAAAGTACCGGACCAACATAGTTTATTTTGGAAGTAGATATTATTTTGGGGGTCATTCCTTTTAAAAGATATTGCGCGCACCAGTCATTTCAGTTCTTCACCAATGTATGTAGTTTATTTTCGAGCTAAAACTAAGTTTGGACAAAATATTACTAAATCCAAAGTTTGGTCTAAGTCTGTTGCTCCATTCAAGAAAAATCGCACATTACGCTTTAGCTAAAATTCTTGAAATTTGAGGGGAAATACCAGAAGGAGTAGACCGAAAATCACCATATACGATCTTTATTATAAGGCTCGCAGAAATATGGCGATAAACAAAGTTTGGACCAACGTAGTATCCGGTTCGAAATTTGTTGTTTTTTTTTAACCTTTCTTGCCACAAATTCCGAATTTCGGCCGGAAAATGTGCATAAAATCTTCAAAATACCATAATTCTTCAAAAGATCTCTTCTAATAAAAGTGGATTGAAGTAGATATTTTTTAAATGAAACTTTTGTATCCTCTTAGTATACAAGGTCCAAATTTAAAGAAAATTTGGCAATATAGATTTGTTCTATTTTTAAAATACACTAAGTCGAGGGGTACCGTTATATGGTGATATACGAATTTTTGTGGCCATTTTGAATTCCGAAAATTAGGTTCGTAGAATTTTCGGTATTCGTAGAATTTTTGGGTTCTTGGCGAAATTGCTGAAGCTAGAAGCTTGAATTGAGATAAAGTTTAGTGTTTGGAAACTCGTACTGGGAGGGAATGCTGTATTAGTGAAGGGGTAAAACCAGAAGTCAAGTCTGAAATTAGCAATATGAGTAGCTGTTGGTGTATGTCTGTGATATGAGGTCGTAGTTTTTGAAATTCGAAATAAAAAATATAGGAGGGGTGCGAAACGGCATATATTTTTTTTTTTTTGGAAATTCTAACTACAGTATACAGTATTAAAAGGAATTAAATCAATTAAATGTTGATATTGAAAATAGGTTTTAGTACAACAGAATCGCCAGTGTTCACCTCTTTCATATTAAATATTGTTCATATATATTTTATTCCCTTTCCGCATACGAAGTAGCGGGCATTTGCCAGTTTATTTATATAACTGCTAAGTATACCTGTAAATATAAAAAATATTACTGGATAACGTCATGATATCCGAACGTTCCCTCTGCATAAATCAATTCTCTACTAATCTCATTTTCTTTCCATAAATTACTCAATAAAATTAAAGCCTTGATTTTGAACTTTTGTGAAGTAGGAAAGGAAAGGTCCTCAATATTCCATGTAAACAAAAAGTTAAATCTTAAGATATTTCTAAGGGTTTCCGATTGTATACTCCTTATTTTGGTCTTATCGAAGTGATATCACTGAATTACATAACATTCACTGTGGTTGTGAGTTATTTGATAAATGATACACCCAACAATATATGCGATTATTAATATATCCAATGTTTTGAACATATATTAACTCTGATATATTGTCAAAAACACAAGGGACATTGGCCAAGAAGTCTTACGTCATTTTATTTAAAATATAGTAATGAACATTATTTTATCAGTAATATAAGTCTAAAATAAGGTTTACGTCTTTGATAAATAAGAAATTTTCGCTAACATGAACTTTCAAAATTTTGGTCAGGTGGGCCCCCCCGAAATGAAATCCTGGCTACGTCCCTGATATATATATACCATGCAATTTGGCATATTTGATAATTGGTAATTGGGAAAATTGCGATTTTATCAAAGATCTATCCTCCAAAAATTGTGCACTTGTACCTCACAAATGCTTCGAAAATACTTCATTGTAGGCATATATTGTGATATCAAAAATATATTTTATACCGGTAGAAATAACTAACAATGAATAGAAATTCGAAAATTTTGCATGCAAACAATTTTATAAATCCCAAAATTATTCATATTCAATTACACAGCAAAGAAGATAGTATAAGTCAGCTGCGCTAACGGTGATATACCTTCAGCCTCTGCCGTATAAAAATATATTTATTTTGTAACACGAGTTTGCTTCAAAACAAGTGGAATCTGTAGGTATCGTAATACGGGGCTATACGAAATCAATTTTAGTAAGCTAAGTTCTGAGTTTTGGAAATATTTGAGAATTATTTTTTCAGATTTGTAATTTTAGTCGGAGCCGGCGGGGGTTTTCGGAACTTCTGGACTATTATCTCAGGAAGTATGACTTACCCCGGGAAAGGGACCAGAATAGGGACCGTAAAAAGAACCTTCCACAAAATAAATAATAATAATCAAATAGATCCGATGCGGGTCCTCAAACTGCACTTTTCCCAAATTTTGTGTGGGAGGTACTCGAAGGACGGACCGATATAGTCCATATTCCGACCGGACACATGACTGGATGAAATAATACGATGTGTAAAGTTTCTACCAATGAGAAAATCCCCTTGAGAGTTATCTTGCGGATTTGCGGCGTACAATCTGCTTAAAAAAAATCAAAACGATTTGATAGGACTCTTAAATTTCACCTTTCCGAATTTGGTGTGGGAGGTACCCTACGGTACCGATCTATATTTGGAAGGAATAATATTATATGGAAAGTTTGGAGCAAATCGGTTGCTCACTTCGCCAGTCATCGTTCACACAATTTTTCGAAAAAATTTTGAACTTTTTTGAGGGAGGTGTGGACCGACATAGCCTACATTCGAACTTAAACAAAGTTTGGGCAAAATAATACGTTGTATAAAATTTGGTTCCAATCGGTAGATCCGTTCGAGAGTTTTCGTGCGCACCAGCCAGCTAGACATTAAGAGAGACAGATGAACGGACAGCGCTAAATAGACTCCAAATTTTCTGAAACGAATTTCGTCCAAACATACTTGGAGTCTAAGACCAATATTTCGATGAGACACATCTTTGGTCGTATTTTGTTTGTATCCCCTTTATCCTAAATCCTGAAGTATAAAATATGTCGCGAGGCAACCCCATGTTGTAATATTTGTATAAAAATCCAATTTGACAACTGAATTGAAAATTTCTCTGTCATGATAGAGACAATTTGTAGCATGGGTGGAAATTGTGGTTCTCTACACAAAACACATTATATAACAGGCAGTAGGTGCATTATCTAGCAGACACATTATTGCAATTTGCATCAGGGGAAAGATCAGTAGTTATTTTTCCATATGTAGGCTATTTTGCCGGTATATGCCCTCCAGGAATGAAAATATGGACCAAAAATAAAATTTGTATATTTTTCATACAAAAGTAATGGTCTATGTCAACCGCTAAATAGCATCAGATCATCATGCAGAATTATAGGCATTTTCTTCAACCTAAAATCTTACCTTGTGTAAAATTTCGTGACTATTGAGCTATAATTGCGACCTCTAGCGGGTTTATGATTACACTACAAACAAAAACCTGGATATATTAGGCTGTAACTCTGTTATCTGATCACGTACATCAACATAATTGACATCAATTGAAAGGTCAAGAGATCGTCTTGCAAATATAGCTCACGAGTGGGGAATGTGTCTTTCAGGAACAAAGATATAAGCTGTTTATTAAAATTTTTCACAATTTTCACACAAAAGTTCTGGTCCATTTAACCCTCTAAATATTATCTGATCGCCATCTCAAATTGCAAGCTTCTTCTTTGTCATATACTCTTACCTTATTTAAAATTTCGAGGCGATCGGACTATTATTGCGACCTACAGAGCCGCTACAAAATTGGATAAAAATTATGTTTTTGGTCCATTTCACCCGCTAAATATTTCACGATCATCACCAATTAAAATAGCGATCTATTCTGATGTGAAACCGACCTCCATACCAAATTTCGTGACGATCGGTTCATAATTGCGGCCTGGAGTTTGATTACAATTTATAATGGACAGACGGACACACGGACGGACGGACGGAAGGACGGACGGACACACATCTCAAAATCGCTTTATCTCGCCGAGATATGAAGATTGGTATACCACATTGGGGGTCTCCGACGAATATTTCGCGGTGTTACATGAATTTTCCCCAAAACAAACTTATAATACCCTTTCCACATAGTGGTGTAGGGTATAAATATTGATGTCCGGATTATCAAGGTAAGAAGAGAATATGATTACAGAGTCTACAGTGTAACAAATTGTAGTGTCCGGATTATCCGGATTATCGAGACTAAACTGTATATCTAAATTGTATTCAAAATCACAAAGTGCATCTATTGTAAATGTCAGTGAACCGAATACAAATTAGTAACAAAACAATTATTAATTTCAAAATGTCTCTGGTGCTAATTGACGAGCTCGAAATTACCAATTTATTTCTGCTTCGAGTAAACATGATGACTCTGCTCTTTCCACACTATTCCGATTTATTAATCATTTTTTGCACTAGTCGTAAATATGAAATTGATATTTTATGGTTTGTTCTTGGCTGTGTTGTTGCTACACATATAAAAGAAAGTAAATAAGTAATAAAAATAACTTAATAAATTTTTCAATTGAAAATGTGTTAATTCTTGTATAGACCAGTAAGGAAAAAATCAAAATCGGGGGGAGCCGACTATATGATACTCAACACCACAGTGAATATGTATACAACATGGAATAATTACATAGTTTCTCTAATGAAAGTATTTAGCACCACCTTCATGTCATGGCTTATTATTCGGAAGAGAAAAACAACAGATTTAATATACGCCTCACAATGGTTCAGGAATCGATTTTTCTGGCCAAAAATCAAAATTTTGTTTTGTCAAAGATATTTAATTTCTATATGGGATTCGATAGTAAACATATTGAAACTAAGGAAACCAAAAAATTAGGCCAAAATATTGGAAGGTGTGGGCGTGGCGTGCCCCTAAAGACGAGCATTTTCCCCATTTTTGAGAAATACGTAATTTTTGCAAATTTCTGGAGAAAGACGAAACTATTTCTCTGAAACTATAGCAGTTATTGTGTTCATTGTTTTTTGTAAGGTAGGTAGGATTGTGGCCTTTAAAAATCGTTTTAGTAAATTACCGTAGCGTTTACACAACATGATCTATTTCATTTTTCCTCGGGTACTAAATTTTATGAAATTCCAAATTTAGTGGACTAGAACTTTTGTGGAACAAGATGACTAGAACTAGAACTTTTGTGGAACAACATGTTTGACCATCTCATCTCTCCTCAAAAACACTCATATTTTGATGAAAAATAGTTAAAAAACTCAAAAGTTTAACTTTGACCTTGAATTTCTCTGCAACTACCAGACCGAACTTGACCGCTTATAATTCGTCTGAAATCTGATTGTGTTTTCTGTCTAACAAAAAAAGAATTATGAATATATCTCTATCCGTTCAAAAGTTACAGAATTTTGACCAGGAAAAAACGATTCTGAACCACTGTGCGCCTCTCATGTTTCCGGTACATATGTATAACGGCTTATGAGCTAGTTAAATGTGAAAGATGCACATACACATGAAATCGGACCGATTTATATCTTAATAATTTATTTATATCGTTATATAAATCTTAAAAATTTTAACAGGACAGTATTGTTATAGATCGTTCGCTATCTGTCCGAATTTCATAACAAATATATATGGGAGCTATATTTAAAACCGAACCGACTTAAATTAAATGTTGTTACCTTATCTTTAGACACAATTCCGTCACACATTCCAAATTTAATCAATCTACATTGCGTGATCGGTTCATCAAATACATTAAATCGGGCGAAAATATATGGAAGCTATATCCAAATCTGAACCCATTTTTTTTTTTCAAAATAAATAGCGTTCGTCCTTTGAACAAAAAATAAATTTTTCCAATTTTTATATGAATCGAACAATAAATGCGACCTGTACTTTGATTACAAAAATACATGGACAGACGGACGGACATGCATATATCGACTCAGAAAGTGATTCTATGTATATGCCTAAAAGGAGCTATGGGTCTATATCACTTCCCTTTAATGTTACACAAAGACATAGTACCCCTTACCACAGTGTGGTGTAGGATATAAAAACTAATTTTATTCGATGCAAATGTTCATACGAATCGTTCAATAATACTTTGATTTTGAGGAATATACAGTGTACAAATATAATCTTCGAACACCCCATAAAAGTAATAAAATCGTCATTTTACATTTAGGCTCTACATTTTTATTATAGTATATGATATTTTTATTACACCCTACACCACAATGAAAAAGGGTTATTGTAACACTGCTAAATATTAGTCGTAGACCCCCTTCTGATATACTATTTTTCATATATCCACGAGATAAAGCGATTTAGCGATGTGTGTCCTTCCATTAAAAATTGTAATCAAATTGTAATGATCGTAAAGTGTTTAGTGAATGAAATGGACCAATGGACATTTTTATTTTTTAAGGGACTATCCCATCTATCAGTCTTAATAAGCCCACAAAAATATATCCAATATATCGGTGCATCCGTTGTCGAGCTAGAGTGGACACCTCAAAACGTTTTTTTAAGAACAGTGTTTCGCATGCCACCATCACAAACATATACCGTCAGTCTTTAGGCTAAAGAGGGTATGGTAACATGGGGCGCCTTCGCCACGTTTTTGTTCAAAATGTTCTCAAACCGACACCGTCAAAGATTTTTCAAATATTATTTTTGGTACAAATATAAGCATTTCTTGACTATAAGTTTTGATATATAAATGGTTATAATTTTGTTTTTAAATTATTATTTTTGAGAATTTACAAAATGTCTAAAAAGTGGAGAAGCCTCCCCACCCATGGGGCAGCTTCGCCATCGATATTGAACTTCTCCAACGGAATCTAAAACTGTAATTTACCATAGTTCTTCCTTAAATATCAACATTATGCAACAAAGGAACATGTTTTCTATTGAATAACCAAAAATGGTTTTAAAATGCACAAAAAGTAACCGAATCTAGCGGTTAATTGAAGTAGGTACCTTGAATTTAGGTACAATAAAAATAATATAACTAAAAAAGATACGTTAAGGATAATATTTGATTTTAACTTCACATTATAGTGTGGTATATCTATGGTATAAATAATTTAAGTTAAACATGACACATTTCTAACATTAACCTACCACACCCCTATCATGGCGTAGGCGCCCCACCCCTTACATATTTCATGATATTAATATATTGACATTTGCAATTGCTTTTTTCATGCGAATTATTGGGATTTATATTCTTCAGCAGTTGTCTTCTAACGGTATAAAATGTGTTTTTAATATCACAAAAGGTAAAGAAGATATCACAAAAAATACCTACCATAATTATTTTTCCCAATACCCTGAAAACACAAAACCACGTGCGTCTACTATCGTACCTATGACACAACTGTCAACTTTTGGAAGATGATAGATCTTCATTAAACTCACAATTTTGCCTTTAACGGATTTTTTCTAGCACGTGTATTTTGCGAGAAAATCGGCGCTGGCGTAGCCGCCCCAGTGGCGAAGGCGCCCCATGTTACCATATATACTTTGATGCGACCAAAATTGTCAAAATTGTGTTTCACCGAAATAATGGTTTTAGACGCCAGGTTTGTTTGGACGAAATCCGTTTCAGTCAATTTGGGGTTAATTTGGCAATGTCCGTCTGTCTGGCTGGTGCGCACGATAACCCACGAACGGATCAACCGTTTTTGGGTATCGTAATATTTTGTCCAAACTTAGTTAAAGTTCGAATATGGGCCATATGGGTCCACTTCTTTTTTTTGCAATAACTTATTTTTTCTGCTACTTTTGGGGTATTTGGTCGACTTTTGTGAATGAATAAAAAGTTAATTTAATTTTTTCGTCCCTATTACGTCGGCGCATTTCGTGGGCATGCGCATATTTCCTGAGATAATGACTCAAAAGCTGCAAGAAGCCGGCACCAACTAAACAAGTAAGAACGGCATTAAGTTCGGCCAGGCCGAACTTGATATACCCTCCAACACCAGTTGTATTGTAGTAAAATGGAACAATTAGTTTCCTTTCGTTTATGAAGAAAACTAAATACCAAATTTCAGCATGTTCGATAAAACAATGTGGCTAACCTTCAAAATACCGAAATTCGGGAGGTACCTTTCCATGGGGGCTACATCTAAACGTCGATCTATACCTAAAAAATTCTGGCGGAAAGTTTTGAGACTCAAAGAAGACTAAATTTCAAATTTCCGATATTTCGGTAAAACCTTCAAAATACTGAAAATCAAGAGGTACGGTCCTATAGGGGGTATAGGAACCCGCGGACCTATATGGATAATTCTCTTCTGGAATATTTTATAACCCCATGGAAGACTAAATAACAAATTTCAGTCTTTCGGTGGGATATTGACGTCACAACCTTCAGAATAACGAAAATCGGGAGGTACCGTTCTATGGGGGCTATGTCGAAACGTGGACCTATACCGACAAATTTGTGGGAGAACGTTTTATACCTTCTACGAAGACTAAGTACCAAAGTCCAGTCATTTCGGTGTGAGGCTAAATCCTTCAACATACCGAAAATCGTTTGGTACTGTTCTATGGGGGATATATGAAGGCGTGGAGCTATACCGATAAATTTCATATGGAACGTTTAATACCTCAAATGAAGATCAAATACCAAATTTCAGCCATTTCGGTGGAATATTGAGGCACAACCTACAAAATACCGGAAACAGGAAGGTGCCATTGTATGGTTGCTATACTAAGGCGTGGATCTATACCGACAAATTTCATATGGAACGGTTAGTACCCCAAATGAAGGCGAAATACCAAATTTCAGTAATTTCGGTGGAATATTGAGGCAACAACCTTCAAAATACCGGAAATAGGGAGGTACCGTTCTATGGGGAATATACTAAGTAAGGCGTGGACCTGTACTGAGAAGTTTCTGGGGGAAAGTTCTATACCCCCAACGAAGAATAAATACCAAATTTCAGCGATTTCTGAGGAATATTGGACCTATACAGACAAATTTCTGGGGGAATTTCAGCCATTTCGGTGTGATAATGAGGCTAAAACCTTCTAAATACCGAAAATCGGGTGGTACCGTTCTATGGGGACTATATCAAAACGTGGACCGATATAGCCCATTTGCAATACCATCCTAGAAGTAATAGAAACTTCTATACCAAATTACAAAGCTCTAAAAATTGCGAGCTGTATCTTGGTTTTTACCCCGATTAAGAATATATACCCCCAGTTTATGTATTTCGAAACGAAAATGTGTGCGCATGAAACACACCCAAACTTTAGTTTTTGAAAAATTATTGCCTTTGCTTTTACTTCAAAACAAAAAAACAAATTTGAAAAACACACTCAAATTTGGTAGTTTTTCTTGCGCATTCATTTTCTTATCGACATACATGAACAGGCTGTAATACTTTATATGGTCTCCGAATAATATTTCGATATGTTACAAACGGAATGACAAATTTAATTATACCCTCTATATTATGGTGGAGGGTATAAAAAGACCTCTGCACCAAACTTGTAGATAAGAGCAAAAAGAAAATATATAGTGGAATAATGAACTCGAAAGACTTCATGTACGAGTATTGCCTCAAAATTTAATATATATGTATGAGGAAAAGACAAAACTGTTAATATAATATTTGTTTTAAAGCCACGACGATTTTTGGTACATGAATTAAGAAACAATTCTTATTCTCAAATCTGTTCGAGATAATAATTTTAGTTATTGTACACACCAGTTATGGCGGTTTAAATTCTGATTGTAAGAAAAAATCTTATAAAAAAATTTTTCGCGGAAATTAAGAAAGAATTTAAAAAATTGTGGTTTTCAACGTGTTGTAATAAAATTTAAGCTGTTTATGCATCTAAAAAATATTTAAGAAGTATGTACGTAATCTAAATATTGGGAAGATTCAAATGAAACCAAAACTATACAAAACAGGTTTGCACATTATAACAAAAGCAAAAAATGTTCGGAAATTTATAAATGTTTGTAATAGAAAATATTTTTTCAAACTTGTTTTGAAAGTTATTTGATGAAAATGTAGGAAAATAGGTCGGAGTTGTTATTCTATTTTAGTTTTTACTCAAAAACGCACAATTATTATTTTAATCACTTCTCAAATACACGGTAACATCCTGCGAAAAATAAGGAGGTAGCTCAAATAAATGTTGCTTTCCTTTAAATGGGGTATAATCTTGATATAAAACTGTGTAGAGTAATATACATATTTATTTTGGTGATGGTCGAATAATATCTAGGGGTCGAAATGGACAATTCATTCATTCCCAAAATATTCGCTGGAATGTAATAAACAACTCTCCTGAACATTTCATTGTTGTGAAATGCCTCTATCGCGTTGTTTCTAGTATATTATTCAACGACAATTTGATAAATATGTCAACAATGCACAGTGGATCCACCCATTGGCCAAAAATAAAAAAATGAATGTCAAAATTTTGGTACAACATCTGGCAAAGCTGACAGCTATGACATGGACGTTTTTAAAAATATATTAATTTTTGCTTTATTCGAACGCGATCTTCTTAAGAATAGCTTCAAAAGTCGGAACATTTGACTAATATATTTTGTTGTGAGTACAACCTATATTTTAAGTGCAAGTAAATATATTCAAAATATCGCGAAACTAATACATAGAGCAAAATATTGTAGTGGATTTTGAAGGGGGAGGTAATAGCTTAATTTTCAATAAAAAATAGTGTTTTAGCGTATTGTGGAATTCTAGTTAGCTGCAAGTGTATTTTGTAATGTCAATCCGATTATATACTTAAATTTGACCTAAGGTTTTAGTCATGATGCCCACCAGTGCCCACCTCAGGAAAATTTTTCCAAAGTAGTTCATAGGTTCAAGATTATTCAGTATTAAAATCAGCTGCCATCTAGTGCCAGACTATAAATGGTGGGCCGCTGACTAAGCTGCCATAGAAGAGGGTTTCTATGGATATATTAGCGTATAACTCTGTTATCTGACCACGTACATTAACATAATTGGTATCAGTGGCAAGACAAAGAAATCTTCTTCCAAATTTGTCTTACGTTGGCGGTGCGTGCCTTCCACGAAGAACGCTATAAGATCTATATTAACACGTTCGCGGACGTGAATGCTGTAGCATTCCGATGCAAAATGACGTGAATGCTATAGCATTTACATTGTCAGCCAATTTTTGTTCATTTACTTGTATACAATCTTAAGTTCTGGTGATTAATATGCATAATACGATTTATTTCAACAAGATACATTCTATAATAAATAAAAAAATAACAATAATAATCAATAATTAATAAATAAAAACAAAAAACTAATTTCGAAAATAATTGGGTGTCAATTTTTTCACCTCTCTGAATTTGCTTGCGTCCGCGAACGTGTTAACAATTTTACCAATTTTCAAACAAAAATGTTGATTTTTTTTAATCCGCTAAATTGGTTGGATTTTATGTTGTTTTCGAGATTGTTTTGTTTCCCCAAGCCTATTTTTGCATCATAAGATAAATGGGACCTTTGTTCACGTCATTTTGTATTAATAGCATAAAACAATTCTTACCGTATACCCCCTCCAGAGGGGAAAGGGGGGAGAATGTTACGCTCCTGGTTTCTTAAAACAATCTTAGCAGCATCACAAAGCTGTAACCAGCGCATTAGCTTGATATTTAGACGGGAAATATTTTTGTCCACTTTTTCCATACAAGTGGATCCACTGTGCAATGCTTTGGAATGTCATTTCCACCAATGCTTTGGCATGTCATTTTCACCAACCCTTTGCAATAACATTATCATTACGACGAGAGTTTTAACAACGTTGGTTGTGATTTCGAGTTTCTGACAACATCAAGCCTATTGTAAATAATTAATCTTATATATTTAGAAAAATTTGTATAAAAAAACAGGTAAGAAAAGTCTATAGTCGGACGGAGCCGACCATGGGATACCCTATACCACTATCCCTGGACAATCGCTCTCCACGGAACTTCTTTTCAATGATTGTGAAAATTTAATTATCAAATATCAGAGATGTAATGTATAATACTTATGACCAAAACCAAAAAGTTATCTAGCATGACAAAGACATTCTTGTAGCAGGAAAGGAAAATTTAGTTCACACAAACTAAAATGTAATCAAACCCACTTATGCAGTACTACTACTTCCGTTGTTTAACCGCTACGTTATTGAAATTTTTACCAATTTCACACAAAAGTTTCAGTCCATTTAACCCGCTAAGTATTATCTGATCTTCACGTTGGTTTGTACGCTTCTTCTTCATCATAAACTCTAACTTTGTTTAAAATTTTGCGGGTTATTATTTTGACCTACAGAGCCGCTACAAAATTGGTTAAAATTTTGTTTTTGGTCCATTTCATTTCCTGAACATTTCACGATCATCAGCAAAAACTAATCATTTCTATTCTGGCCCGAACCCAACCTCCTTAAAAAATTCGTTACAATCGGTTCATAATTGCGGCCTTAACCTTGTTTACAATTTTTAATGGACGGACACACATCGCTAAATCGCTTTATCTCGTCAAGATATGAATTTTGGCATACCAAATAAGGGGTCTAGGACGAATATTTCGTGGTGTTATATAAACTTTTGGAGAGACAATATGTAGCATGGGATAAAAATGTGGTTCTCTACACAGAACCCATTATATATTAGGCAGTAGACCCGTTATCTAGCAAACACTTTATTGCAAATTATATTTACAGGAAAGGTCAGTAGTTTTTTCCCATATGTAGGCTACTTTGCGAAATATATATGTCCTCAAGGAATTAAAATATCGACCAAAAATATTTTTTTTTATTTTTCATACAAAAGTAATGGTCCATTTCACCCGTTAAAGAATATCAGATCATCATTCGAAATTGTAGGCATCTTTTTCGACCTATACTCTTACCCGGTGCAAAATTTCGTGACTATTGATGTATAATTGCGACTTCTAGCGAGTTTATTATTACACTACAAACAAATAACGGAATATATTAGGCTGTAACTCTGTTATCTGATCATGCACACCAACATAATTGGCATCAATTTAAAGGTCAAGCGTTCCACTTTCAAGTATATCTCACTTGTCCGAAATGTTCACTTCCGAAATTTTCACAATTTTCACACAATGTTTTGGTCCATTTAACCCTCTAAATATTATCCGATCGCCATCTCAAATTGCAAGCTTCTGCTTTGTGAAATACTCTTACCTTATTTAAAATTACGCGTTGATCGGACTATTATTGAGACCTACAGAGCCGCTAGAAAATTGGATAAATATTATGTTTTTGGTCCATTTCACCCGCTAAATATTTCACGATCATCACCAATAACAATAGGTGTCTATTCTGATCTGAACCCGACCTCCATACAAAATTTCGTGACGATCAGTCCATACAATTTATAATGGACAGACGGACGGACGGATGGACACACATCTCAAAATCGCTTTATCTCGTCGAGATATGAAGATTGGTATACCACATTGGGGGTCTCCGACGAATATTTCGCGGTGTTACATGAATTTTTACCAAAACAAACTTATAATACCCTTTTCCACATTGTGTTATAGGGTATAAAAAACAATTCTTCAGAAAATGCGACTTGAGTTTACATTTTTTATACCCTTTACCATAGTAAGGATGGTATATTAGGTTTTTTTTACCGTTTTTAACTCATTGAAATAATCATTTGCGACCCTATAAAGTATATGGGAATTTCTGAGTGAAATCGATCACTTATACAAAATGTGGATTTTGATTTCCATTATTTTTTTTGGTGTGTTGATGCTGCTCATCAGCACAACATTTCAGTATATTTTCAGATTTTTATACCCTCCACCATGGAGGGTATATTAATTTTGTTTTTCTGTTTGTAACACATCGAACTAATCATTTGCGACCATATATATATTCTTGATCAGCATAAAATTCTAAGACGATCTAGCTATGTCCGTCTGCTGTAATCACTCTAGCGTTCGCAATAATTGAGCTAGAGCGCTATATTTTTGCACCCGAGTGTCTTTTTTCTATAGGCAGGTCAAGTTCGAAGATGGGCTATATCGGGCCACTGTTTGGTATAGCCCCCATATAACAGTACCTCCCGATTTTCGGTATTTTGAGGGTTTTAGCTACAAATTTTGATAAAATTGTTCACCGAACTACCTGTAATTTAACATTTGGGGTTCCTAGTGATCACAAAACAACTCCACTAAAAATTGTCAACATAGGTCCATGTTTTAGTACAGCCCCCATATAACGGTACCTCCCGATTTTCGGTATTTAACATTTGAGGTTCCCAGTAGTCAAAAAATATCTCCTTCAAAAAATGTAAACACAGGTATACGTTTTAGATCAGCCGATACCTCCCGATTTTCGGTATTTTGAGGATTGTAGCTACATTTTGCACACCGAACTACCTGTAATTTGACGGTCGAGGTTCCCAGTGGTCACAAAACATCTCCACCAAAAACTGTCAATGTAGGTCCTTGTTTTGGTATAGCCCCCATATAACGGTACCTCTCGATTTTCGGTTTTTTGGATTTTAGGTACAATTTTTTACCTAAGTATTCGCAATTCGACATTTGAGGTTCCCAGTGGTCACAAAACTTCCCCACTAGAAACATAGGCCCATAAAAGGTTCCCGATTAGAGCTGGCAAACCATCGATATTCCCAACATTAGATATTTTCGATATAATGTTTTTAAATATCGATTGCTATCGATATTATCGTTAAGTTGTCATCACCATTAATTTGGAGATAAAAATGGCGGAAATGTCAATGATTTTCTTGAAACTTTGCACAAGTAGTTCACAGAAATGTAAAGGAGAATAAACAATTGCTTCTATTTTATAAATTATATAAAAAATAAATTTTACTTAGCCGAAAAATGTCTAGGTGTGACTGCGGGCTTACTTTCCCACACACACATAACCGAAAAGCAGCGAAATTTCTATTTATTTTAATGAAATTCAGGTTAGGGGTTTTTGTTCCGATAATATCGATAGGTAAAACTATCTTTCGATATTGAATTTTTAAATAATAATCGATATTATTGATAGTGCCATCGATTTTTTGCCAGCTTTATTCCCGACCGATTGAATATATTTGTAATTTTTTTTTAGTCACAAAATATCTCCGCCTAAAATTGTGGACAGGAAAGAAAATACTAATTCGTTTTAGTTCAGGATATTTTATGGTGGAGGGTATAAAAACTTCGGCCCGGCCGAACTTAATGCTTTTTTACTTGTTTTTGACTAATGGTTCCAGAGATATCGCTCCTTGAAAAAGTCGAATTCTGTACAAACTATGTGCAAAGAAATACTCATAACTTCTTTAGTATTGTTCCAAGAAGAAAAACATTTTTGTATTTTTTGTTGTTTTATCATCTATCTGATAAAAAATAGAAAACAAATTTGCACAATGGTCTAGACTGCAATTTTTGCGATTTAATATTAAAAATGAATTTTTATCAATGATTGTGCTCTTCGGTTTTCTTGAATTTTTTGGTATTAAAGTACGATTAATAACAAAAATATTAAGTCCTATTTGGTAGTGAGATCCGAATGATTACTATTTTTTCTTATTTTTTAAAACTTTTGTTATTTTACCATAAAAATAAAAACAAATTACATTTCTTAACATTTGTTTTGTACTTTAATTTGGGAATTTATCTTAAACATCTTAAAAACTTCGCCATTTTTCTGTTTTGAAAATGGTTTAGTTGTTATTTTGTACCAGCAGGACTTAGTTTATAGTCCTGCGAAGATAAACTGATATTCAAAAAAACTGCACCTTGGGAATTATATGAATGGGCATCCGATCCGAATAATCTACCAAATGCTAAAGTGATATTTTCACCAGAAGATGATTATTTAAATACGAAAGAGGAATTTGAATTTGAGATATTAAATGGCCAAATTTATCGCTTAATACCCACTAATGCTGGTACAATAATTGCTAAACCATTTTTATAATCGAACTAGCTGAACCCGGTGGGCTTCGCAACCCCGACTTAATGAAATTTGTATGCATTTGAACATTTATGTTTTAGGATAATTATAATTTATGTTCTTCATTATCATATTGGTGTAGAGTTTTCCAAATGCTTACATCACCCTATTTCGCTACGGTAAATTGCACAAAGGATAACTCGAACATGTATTTATTATTTTTACTCCAATAATGATTTAGATACGTCATATGTAAAGATGGATTACTGCTCGTTATTTGTCCACACGCTTTATTTCATTCATGACAACGTGTTGTGGTCACCCTTTAAGTCTTTCTGATATACGATATTTAATATTTGTAGCCTTGGATAATTCCTTTACCACTACATGCACACGTGCACAATAACGATCACCACTTACTTTACTTACTTTGAAAGCTCTCTTTTAAACAATGAGTCAACAAATCAAATATTCTCGCACGGCTATATTTTCCTAATACTGTAATTGCTTAAAGGACAATCTCCCGCCCTATATTTTCACGACTTCACAAACTGATATAAGATTTATTTTTACCAAGGTTCAAATTTCTCACACTTATATTAAATCAGAAATAGAGTCGTTTTTAGTATTTGTATCTATTAGGGGACGTTCCCCAAGCGATTACTCTGACCCGTAGCGACATTATAGGTTATTGTATGATTATCACTATTGCCTAGTTTGAAGATTTTCAATCCGATAATAAAGCATAAATATTAAATGGTATTTATTGGAGAATTTTGCCTTTTTATACCCTCCACCATAGTATGGAGGGTATATTAAGTTTGTCATTCTGTTTGTAACACATCGAACTAATCATTTGCGACCCTATAAAGTATATATATTCTTGATCAGGATAAAATTCTAAGACGATCTAGCCATGTCCGTCTGTCCGTCTGTCTGTCCGTCTGTCCGTCTGTTGTAATCACTCTAGCGCCCGCAATAATTGAGATAGAGTGCTGAAATTTTGCACCCGAGGGTCTTTTTTCCATAGGCAGGTCAAGTTCGAAGATGGGCTATATCGGTCCACTTTTTGGTATAGCCCCCATATAACGGTACCTCCGGATTTGAGGTATTTTGACGTTCTTCGCCACATTTGCAGACCGAATTAGCTATAATTTGGCACTTAGGGTTCCTAGTGATCAACAAACTTATATCCCAAAGGATATGGGCATAGGTCCATGTTTTGGTATAGCTCCCATATAACGGTACCTCCCGATTTTCGGTATTTTGAGAATTTTAGCCACAATTTTTAACCCAAATATCTGCAATTTGACATTTGAGGTTCTTAGTGGTCATGAAACATCTCCACCAAACATCGTCAACATAGGTCCATGTTTTGGTATAGCCCCCATATAACGGTACCTCCCGATTTTCGGTATTTTGAGAATTTTAGCTAAAATTTTTAACCGAACTAGCTGTAATTTGCCACTTGAGGTTCTCAGTGGTCATGAAATATCTCCACCAAGCATCGTCAACATAGGTCCATGTTTTGGTATAGCTCCCATATAACAGTACCTCCCGATTTTCGGTATTTTGAGAATTTTAGCCACAATTTATAACCGAAATATCTGCAATTTGACATTTGAGGTTTTCAGTGGTCATGAAATATCTCCACCAAACATCGTCAACATAAGTCCATGTTTTGGTATAGCCCCCATATAACGGTACCTCCCGAATTTCGGTATTTTGAGAATTTTAGCTAAAATTTTTAACCGAACTAGCTGTAATTTGCCATTTGAGGTTCTCAGTAGTCATGAAATATCTCCACCAAGCATCGTCAACATAGGTCCATGTTTTGGTATAGCTCCCATATAACGGTAACTCCCGATTTTCGGTATTTTGAGAATTTTAGCCACAATTTGTAACCGAAATATCTACAATTTGACATTTGAGATTCTCAGTGGTCATGAAACATCTCCACCAAACATCGTCAACATAGGTCCATGTTTTGGTATAGTCCCCATATAACGGTATTTCCCGATTTTCGATATTTTGAGAATTTTAGCTGCAATTTTTAACCGAACTAGCTGTAATGATCGGTATTTTGAGAATTTTAGCTACAATTTTGTCTATTCAAAAATAATTGTCAATATAGGTCCATGTTTTGGTATATCCCCCCATATAACTGTACCTCCCGTTTTTCGGGAATTTTCAGTGGTCACGAAATTTCTTCACTAAAATTCGTCAACATGGGTCCATTTTTGAGGGTCTACATTGTTTTGATGAAACTACCTTCAATTTGACTCTTGATGTTCCCTGCAGCTATAAAACTTTTCCGCCAACAAATTTAAAGATAGGTTTACTCTTTGATATAGCCCCGTAGGTGGTACCTTTCACCTAGCTGAACACATTTTTTTAGATTAGATCAGATAACACTGTGCAACAAAATGGAGGTGAAAGCCTGGGGCACGGAAAATTCCTCTTGGGAAGAAAGGCCTTGGTGAGTATATTATGAACCCCGAAGGACAGATCCGCCGTGAGTCGAACTTCCGCCTTATGGCGTGATGAAATTTTTGTTAGAGACCCTGTGGGCCATCAGGAATTAGCGTTATATCTTTGTTTACAAAGATATAATGCTAATTCATGATAGCTTACAGGGTCTCTTGCAAAAACTTCATCACGCCATAACGCGGAAGTTCGAATCACGGCGCATCTGTCCTTCGGGGTTTTTAATATACACACACCAAGGGCTTTCATCTCCAAAAGGAATTATCTCTGTCCCAACATTTGTGTTCACAGTGTAATTTAAGTAATAGCGGGAGGCAGTAGAAGTCTAACCATTATCGAAAAGTTGTTCCACCTAAAATTGTAAAAGGACCCTAATTATTCCATTTTAATTAAGACTATTTTATGGTGGAGGGTATAAAAAGTTCGGCCCGGCCGAACTTAACGACTTTTTACTTGTTAGTATTAATTTTGATTATTTTTAGTATTAATTTTTTTAATTAATTTCTCGTTGGAATCCATGATCAATAACACTATGCAACACTGAAAATGCAAACAACTTCTAGTATGCATTTTTTGAAATTACATATTGAGACTAAACAAGTAAAAAGTCGTTAAGTTCGGCCGGGCCGAACTTTTTATACCCTCCACCATAAAATAGTCTTAATTAAAATGGAATAATTAGGGTCCTTTTACAATTTTAGGTGGAACAACTTTTCGATAATGGTTATATCTTTGTAAACAAAGATATAACGCTAATTCCTGATGGCCCACAGGGTCTCTAACAAAAATTTCATCACGCCATAAGGCGGAAGTTCGACTCACGGCGGATCTGTCCTTCGGGGTTCATAATATACTCACCAAGGCCTTTCTTCCCAAGAGGAATTTTCCGTGCCCCAGGCTTTCACCTCCATTTTGTTGCACAGTGTTATCTGATCTAATCTAAAAAAATGTGTTCAGCTAGGTGAAAGGTACCACCTACGGGGCTATATCAAAGAGTAAACCTATCTTTAAATTTGTTGGCGGAAAAGTTTTATAGCTGCAGGGAACATCAAGAGTCAAATTGAAGGTAGTTTCATCAAAACAATGTAGACCCTCAAAAATGGACCCATGTTGACGAATTTTAGTGAAGAAATTTCGTGACCACTGAAAATTCCCGAAAAACGGGAGGTACAGTTATATGGGGGGATATACCAAAACATGGACCTATATTGACAATTATTTTTGAATAGACAAAATTGTAGCTAAAATTCTCAAAATACCGATCATTACAGCTAGTTCGGTTAAAAATTGCAGCTAAAATTCTCAAAATATCGAAAATCGGGAAATACCGTTATATGGGGACTATACCAAAACATGGGCCTATGTTGACGATGTTTGGTGGAGATGTTTCATGACCACTGAGAATCTCAAATGTCAAATTGTAGATATTTCGGTTACAAATTGTGGCTAAAATTCTCAAAATACCGAAAATCGGGAGTTACCGTTATATGGGAGCTATACCAAAACATGGACCTATGTTGACGATGCTTGGTGGAGATATTTCATGACTACTGAGAACCTCAAATGGCAAATTACAGCTAGTTCGGTTAAAAATTTTAGCTAAAATTCTCAAAATACCGAAATTCGGGAGGTACCGTTATATGGGGGCTATACCAAAACATGGACTTATGTTGACGATGTTTGGTGGAGATATTTCATGACCACTGAAAACCTCAAATGTCAAATTGCAGATATTTCGGTTATAAATTGTGGCTAAAATTCTCAAAATACCGAAAATCGGGAGGTACTGTTATATGGGAGCTATACCAAAACATGGACCTATGTTGACGATGCTTGGTGGAGATATTTCATGACCACTGAGAACCTCAAGTGGCAAATTACAGCTAGTTCGGTTAAAAATTTTAGCTAAAATTCTCAAAATACCGAAAATCGGGAGGTACCGTTATATGGGGGCTATACCAAAACATGGACCTATGTTGACGATGTTTGGTGGAGATGTTTCATGACCACTAAGAACCTCAAATGTCAAATTGCAGATATTTGGGTTAAAAATTGTGGCTAAAATTCTCAAAATACCGAAAATCGGGAGGTACCGTTATATGGGAGCTATACCAAAACATGGACCTATGCCCATATCCTTTGGGATATAAGTTTGTTGATCACTAGGAACCCTAAGTGCCAAATTATAGCTAATTCGGTCTGCAAATGTGGCGAAGAACGTCAAAATACCTCAAATCCGGAGGTACCGTTATATGGGGGCTATACCAAAAAGTGGACCGATATAGCCCATCTTCGAACTTGACCTGCCTATGGAAAAAAGACCCTCGGGTGCAAAATTTCAGCACTCTATCTCAATTATTGCGGGCGCTAGAGTGATTACAACAGACGGACAGACGGACAGACAGACGGACAGACGGACAGACGGACATGGCTAGATCGTCTTAGAATTTTATCCTGATCAAGAATATATATACTTTATAGGGTCGCAAATGATTAGTTCGATGTGTTACAAACAGAATGACAAACTTAATATACCCTCCATACTATGGTGGAGGGTATAAAAAACTCTAGCAGGGTTTTGTCCTGTCAGATCCAGTTCGGATTTTATGGTCTCATCTAAACCGGGCTAAATCTACACTTTCTGGCCTTTATCAGGCCTTTATCTCAGAAATGAATAAGAATTTGGCCTAGCTGTCTTTAGCAATTTTGTAGCCCTAAACTAGTAGAACTTATCTTTTATCAAAATCTATAAAATATAGAAAATGTTACATAACTGCTGAAATTCTGGTCAGTATCGGCTAAATTATTAGGAGTTAAACCAAGTAACCTTTAGCAAAAATCTTCCAAATAAAGTTCTCAACAATTCTTCAGAACATTCTGAAGAAATGCTTACTTCGTGTTGTTTCAGCGGTATTTTGCATAATATCTTTCACAACACGTATGTATGTATTTCACACCAACAGTTTACTCTCGCATTTCGGATTTCACCACATTATTGACATATTTATTAATTAGTTGTTGAAAAATAAACTAAAAACAACGTGATAGAGGCATTTTACAACAATGACATGTTCTGAAGAGTTGTGTATTACATTCCAGCGCATATTTTTCCAAATAAAACATTAATGGTTTAGGAGATATGGTGCGAAATGTATACAAATTATGGAAATTTTCGATATTTTATAAAATTTGAGGTAATAAATGTAGTTTTTCGATTTCATTATTTCTCCAAATATTTTATCTATCTACAAATTTGCTTCAGAGGTCAGATGAAAATTCACATAGGTTTCAGAGATATAGCCCAGAATTGATTTAAAAGTCAATATTTAACCATGTTTAGATGGGGCCATAAAATCTAAGCTGGATCTGACACATCAAAACCCAACTAGGTTTTTGTCGTTTGGGTCTGTGCTTTCAAAAAATCCTCAGCCGACGATTCGAACCCACACACCCATTACTATGTGACATGCATGTAGTTGTGCTTTCATGACAAAGCTTATTATTGTTGAATCCAAGGGGTTACTTCCCCCCCCCCCCCTTTCTATTGACTAACCACCTTTCTTTTCAGGTGTCATATTAGATTATTTTCAGCATAACTTTTAATAATTTTAAAGGACCTCAAGTTAATATTGATTCATCATCATGTACTTACTTCGCTCTTATTTTGACAAAATTTGGAGACTATATCTGTTAACATTCTAAAGATATTCGCATAGAAAATCAAAATGTTTAAAAGGTTAAGTTGAGGTATCTTTTAAAAATTTCGATTTTCTATATCTGAGCATCACCGCGGAATTTCAAAAATTATTTTAGCCTATTTTGCTTTCAGGCTGCAATATTTTTCCATTTTATATTTTTCTATTTTATATATAGATAAAAAATAATTAAAAACATAAAGTTACAGTGTTTTATTTATTAATGCACTAAAATCTAGAAAATAACTTTTCGATTAGCCTCAAAATTATATTTTTCTTCATCATGGAATCTCTCAACTAAAACGCTTACCGTTTAATTTTGTCACAGTTTTTAATTTAAATGCAAGCGTTTTATTTGAGAGATTCCATCATGAAGAAGAATATATTTTTGAGGCTAAGCGAAAAATTATTTTCTATTTTTTAATGCATTTATAAATAAAGCACTGTAACTTAATTTTTTTATTTTTAACTTTTTAGTAAATACAACAAATACACAAAATGCCTGGGCTAAAAATGAAGATCAAAGCCTCAAAAATACCTGCAATCGGGTGATATCGTTATATGGGGGCTATACCAAAACCTGGACCTATGTCTAGAATTTTTGGTGTGTAAGTTTCTGTCCCGTTGGGAACCCTAAATACCAAATTACAGCCAATTCAGGCTAAAAATGAAGATAAAATCCTCAAAATACTTGAAATCGGGTGGTACCGCTATATGGAGGCTATAGGAAAAAATTGACCCATATTGGTTTTGGTTTCATATTCATGTAATGTAATCCAAATCTGAAACGTGTGAAAAGTTTTAGTTCGATTGGTCAACTTCAACTGTGTAGAAAATGTGTTACTAGATTTGAATTAAACAGACACCAACAAAGCAAGTTAAATAAAAACTTTAAAAATTAAGAAGTTTTTTAGAAGTTTAAGATACATTCCTAAATAAAACAACAAAACAAATTCTAATAAATGCAACGTATTATTTTTTTGTAGAATAAACTATTTTCCAAAGTGGTATATAGGAAAAACTTTATTGACAAATTAAAAAAAAAATTAGAAAAAAGTAATTATTCAATCCCACTACCAAATAGGACTTAACATTTTTGTAATTCATTGTAGTTTAATACAAAAAATTCAAGAAAGTCGAAGAGTACAATATTTGTTAAAATTTGATTTTAAATATTAAATCTCGAATATTGCATCCAAAGCCCACTGAGCAATTTTTTTTTTCTATTTTTTTAAATTGCTGATAAAACAGCAAAATTGCCAAAAAATATTTTTTCAAATTGGACCAATATTAAAGAAATTATGAGTATTTCATTGCATATAGTTTTTACAAAATTGGACTTTTTCAATGCGCGATATCTCTGGAGCCGTTGGTAAAAGTCTAAAAGATACTGAAATGTTTTGTTGATGAGCAGCATCACCACAGCAAAAAAATAATATATATCAAAAACCTCATTTTGAAAAAGTGTCCGATTTCACTCAGAAATTCCCATATATTCTTGATCAGGATTTTGAGTCGATCTGTGCATGTTCGTCCGTCCGTCTGTGCTAATGTGTATTTTGTTTGCCTACGGTCTACGCGTTGGTATAGCCACTATATAACGCTCGATTTCGTTTTTACGTTTTTAGCTACATTTTCAGACCGAATTAGCTGTAATTTATCAGTTAGAGTTTCCATTGATACGAAAACATATCCACCAAAAATCCGCTCGATGTCCCTAATTTTTCGTCTTTAGCTACATTTTTTAGCTACAATTAGCCAGAAACTGCTAAAACAATGGATATAGGACCATGTTTTGGAAAAGCCCTCATATAACTATATTGACTGATTTCAGCGATTTTTACGTTCTTAGCTACATTTCGGACCGATGTTTTGGTATAGGCTCCATATATCGGTATCTCCCGATATCAGGTATTTTGACGTGTTAGCTACATTTTCAGTCCGAGTTAACTACAATTTGGGATATAAGGTTCGCAGAGGTCGAAAAATTTCTGCACCAAAAATTTTGGACATAGGTCCATCTTTTGGTATAGTCCCCATATAACAGTACCACCCGTGTTGAGATATTTTCACGTTTTTAGCTATATTTCTAACCGAACTTCTCCATCCGGACATAACTCCTATGGATATAAGCCCCAAAATGATTATGGGCGTTATGTGCGCGGTAAAACGCGGTAATAACGTCCAACGATTTTTTTCTTCATTTAAAAAATTATTTTTTGTCTTAATTTGGAAATTTACAAATATTTTCTTCTAATCTGACAGAGAAACATTATAAATTTTAGAGAAGAAATTAGCAGTACCTCTCACGCAAAATTTCGGATAAGTTCACTTTAAGACCTGCTCCCGAATCACTTTGATTTTTGTTGAAGCAACTTGCTTTCGTTGCCTCAATTACAACGGTAAAAGTTTTTTCAGTGGGCAAGTCCATACTTCTTGATAAAACCCTATGGCACCATATGTAATGAGCACGATAACTCTCGAACTGATGAACCGATTTGGTACAAAATTTGGCCTTCGTAATATTTTGTCCAAATTAAGTTTATGTTCGGTCCACACCTTCCGGTACCCCATCACCCCCCCCCCCCCCCCCAAAAAAAATACTTAGGTAAAAGGTCAACATTTGTGTCTAAGTGCAGTTTAGGGTCTGTTTCTTCGTTCGCAAGTTCATTCTTTCTGAGATAAATCTCCAAGCTCCAAGAAACCCTGACGGCACCAACTAAAATGGCAAATCCGCAGAATAACACTCGCAGGAAGTCTCTGATTGGTCCAGACATTGAACATCGTATTATTTCATCCATTTATGTATCTGATTGGAATATGGTCAATATCGGTCCACTCCTTCGTGTACCTCCCACACAGAATTCGGAATAAGTTAAGATTGATTACTCGTCTCGGATCGTTTTGAAATTGTTTGCAGAAGGTTGTTTTCATGGTCCCTATTACAACGGAACAATTTTTTCCGGAGTAAATACTTCCTGAAGTAATGGCTCAAAAGCTCCAAAAAACCACCAGGCATATACTAAAATGGCTAGTGAGCAAGATAACTCTGAACATTTTTCAAAAATTTCTTCCAAACTTAGTTTACGTAATTTTATAGTTTGAGTTCTCTCCGTAAGCACGGTTGACTGATACTTTCTTACTTATTTATTTCGTCTTCCACTTGCTAATCGAAGCCTTGGCCTTCCAGTTCTGTGTGTACCGCAATGCGGTCCGTATTAATACTACTGTTTAGTGGGTTTATCATCGCTCATTCTTGTGACATGGCCTAGCCAACGTAATCACTTTAACGTTTAGCTAAGCTGTAGTGCGAAATTCTAACTCATTTTTTTGAGTTACCGACAAAATTTTGATAAAATTAAAACGCAAAATTATGAATGAATGCTATCGGCAGAACTTAACGGCTATTTTTTATTCGTTGCTAACTTACCGAAAAACATCGTTAATTACAGATATTATAAGAATTTCATTTTTTCCGGATTTTTTTCGGTAACTCAAAAAATGAGTTAGAAGAATTGTTCTCTCAAATACACTAAGCACTGCCTTATCTGCTTGCACAAGTACCCATGCTTCGGAACATTAGCACAGGTACTAGTATCGGTGTTTTGTAATGTGTTATTTTTGTTTGACGAGATGTGGCTTTGTTTTTAAACTGCTTACATAAGCCAAAGTAGCATCCGTTAGCCAGTACAATTCTTCGTCTTATTAGACAACTGATGTTGTTGTATTTAACTACCTCAAAATTTAGAAACCAACTTCCACAGTGGGTCCGAGTTCTATAGACGCAATCTCGTATATCCTCTTCCAGCATGATGTTGAAGGGGTCACACGAAAGATAGTAACCTTGTCTGAAACCTCTTTTGGTACTAAACTGTTCGGAGAGGTTCTTTCTTTTTAACTGAAGACTGGATATCAGCTAACATCATCTTACAAATCCAAATAAGTTTGCGGGCATATCAAATTCAGACATGGTTTGGGATACCTTTAAACATAAGGGGCTGTTGAAGGCTGCTCTACAATCGACAAAAAGATGGTACGTGTAGATTTGCATGTCTTTTTCAGGATTTGCCGCAGGGTAAATATCTGGTCAATGGAGGATTTGTCAGGTCTAAGGCCTCATTAGTATGGCTCTATTACTTCGTTGACCATAGAATTTAGTCGTTCGCACAATATCCCTAACCCAATCTTACAGGCAAAAGGGAGCAGACTTATGGCCCTATAATTAGAGGACATAGTCTTATCTCTTTTCTTGTGGATGGGACACAGGATGCTTAGTTTCCAATCGTCGTGCATAGACCTTATCATCGTGTCGTCTCCGATTTTGAAAAGCTTGGTTGATAAGCCATCGGCTCCTGAGCGCACTATCCTGAGCACACTGTATCTTTTACACTATTACCTTGTTACTGGAAAATGTGCATGTACCAAATCCACAGTGTGATGTTTCACTCTTTGGTATAATTTTCGGACTTCGTTCTGGCAACTATACATCTCGATTTTTTCACATTCCATATTTTCCATTTTTCTTTTTTTCCTGTGGAAAAGAAATTTCTCCCCTCCTTTTTTCTCTCCCAATACCATTCTCGTGCGCTACACGTTTCTACTGATTGTAGAGTAGCTCATGCCGCATTTTTCTCTACGGTAGCAGCACAACACTCCTGGCCATACTTGTATTCGCTATCCCCATTACGACGGTGCAAGTTTTTTCAGGGGCAAGTTCGTTAGAGAACGGCCGGAAAGCTGTAACAAACCCCAACGGCCACCATGTGCAGTGACTGGAGCGCACGATAATTTTTTGGGTCCAAAATTTGGCCTTTGTAATATTTTGTCCAAATTAAGTTTAAGTTCTGTCCACACCTTCCGGGAGGTACCCAAAAGTTAATAAATGTCACTAAAATGGTGCGCGCTATATCTGCTGAATAGACCAGTCGATTTGAATATAAAGTATATTGTCAATTTTGTTTCTGGTCACCACATAAAACAACAACAAATCACAAAATCTCGATATATGGTAATATTTTCATAATAATCTAATAGGCAATCCAACCACAATCTGCTTAACTTTCTCAGTTTGACATATGAAGTGTAAAAAACTAGTCGAGACCCAGACTTCTGAATTTTGTTAATAAACGATATAACTGCACTCTAGACTCTGAATTTTATTAAATCCAAAACTTAAATGTATAGAAAATTCCATTATTTCCTAAGATTCTGACTCTTGCACCCATGCGAAGCCTACGAAAATATTCCAAAGGACAATCTTGTAGAGAACTTTCACTGCTACAGCTTTTCTTTAGTTCCATTTTGACAGGACTTGCAGTTTCCCAGCAAAATTGTGAAAACCTAAAAACCCCTAAAAATGTGAACTTTGACCGCGATTTATTTAAAAAGCGTTCCGGCGTTTTTATACCCTCAGCCTTTAGGCTAAGGAGGGTATATACACTTTGATACGATGAAAATGTGCCTCATCGAAATAATGGTTTTAGACCCCAAGTATGTTTGGACGAAATGTGTTTCAGACAATTTGGAGTCGATCTAGCCATGTCCGTCCGTCTGTCTGTCCGTCTGTCTGTCTGTCCTGCTGGCTGGAGCGCACGATAACTCTCGAACGGAAGAACCGATTCGGTTCAAATTTTGGCTTTCGTAATATTTTGCCCAAACTTAGTTTAAGTTCGAAGATGAGCTACATCGGTCCACTCCTTCCGATACCTCCCCCACAAAAGTTCGAAAATGTTCGGAAAGTTTGTGCGCACGATAACTCTTGAAGGGAGTGACCGATTTGGTCCATACTTTGTATAGCGTATACTTTCTACCAGAGTAATGTGAGGTTCCAATATGGTCTCAATAGGTCGACTCCTTCGGGTACCTCCCACACAAAAGGTCGGAAAAGTTCAGTTTAGGGCCATCTCTCGAATCGCTTTGATTTTTGTTTTAACAACTTGTATTCACTGCCCTACATACGACGGTACAAGTTTCATTAGGGGCAAGTCCATACTTCCTGAGAAAATAGCATGAAAGTTGCAGAAAAACCCCTATGACACCGTGTGAGGTGGTTGGAGCGCAAGATAACTCTCGAACGGATCTGCCGATTCGGTCCAAAATATGGCCTTAGTAATATTTTGTCCAAACATAGTTTAAGTTTGAAGATAAGCCATATCGGTCCACTCCTTCGGGTACCATCCCCACAAAAGTTCAAAAATGTTCGGAAAAATTGTTCGTACGGTAACTCTTGAAGGGAGTGGCCGAATTGGTCTATACTTTAAACATCCTAATATATCTACCAGATATAGATCAGATTCAAATATGGACTATATTTGTCCATTCCATCCGGTACCTCCCACACAAACTTTAAGACCTGATATCGAATCACTTTGATTTTTGTTGAAGCAACTTGCATTCGCTGCCTCAATTACGATATTAAAAGTTTTTTTAGGGGGAAGTCCATACTTCTTGAGCTAACAGCCCGAAGAGTGTAAAACCCCCCTATGACACCATATGTTGTGGCTGGAGATCCACTTCCATAACGGTCAATGTCGATCCATTCCTTTTAGTATCTCCTACGCAAAACTTTTGATCTTTAATCCTAATCAACATTTTTGTCGGTTCAAACTCCCAAATTTTTTAAAACCCCCTAAATACACACGTATTTTGGGAAAAAAATGGTTTCAATATACACATGCTGAGGGTATACCTCTGTCGGCAAAGCCGACTGATACTTTTTTACTTGTTTGTTTGTTTTTTTTTTTTTTTTGATTTTTTCTTATCTATGAACATTGTAGTTTCATAATCCGCAAAAACTTCCCATGTGTAAGCTCCTTTCATTTAAAGTTGGTTCAAGAGCACCGTGTGCACTATAAAATATTTTATTGTTCTTCATATGTTTGAAGTAGGCCCCAGCCAGCATTTTTTTTAAATTTTAATCAAATTCGAGTCTTTTTTGATCCGACTGCACGATTAAAAAGCTGGAATATGAGCTCATTTTCTGATCATAAATGACTCCTTTGTCGGTAGGAAAACATAACCTCAGGCGACTCGTCTAAGCAAATCACAAATGAGCCTTCCTCTGCATTAGTTTCGAGTCATTTTTGCCCATTTTCTGATAGTATATAAAGTCTTTTTCGAGTCGTATTTCAATCATTTATTGGTGATTTGTTGATTACTTTGGGACTCTTTTTCGAGTCTTTTTTGGGTCATGTTTATAATCGTTTATGAGTTCAAGAGTCTTTAGGGAGTCATTTATTAGACAAAATAAATTAAAAGAAATTTCTCTTTATTCTTTTTTGTTTCTTTCCTTTGTTTTGTTGTCTTTTCTGCTTTGTTATGTCTTTTAATTATTCTTTATGTTGCGCGGTGAGTATACGGCTTCTTCATTTCTCTTGGCAAAACCTGAACATGTGTTGTGTTTGTCTATACTCTTAATATTATACGTTACATTTATATCAAAGTTTTGTAGAAAGTGTATATGAGAATTATTTACAACCAAACAAAAATAAAACAACAATCAGTTTTTAATCACCTAACTGTTCAAAATATGATCAGAATATACATAATTATAATGACTTTTCAAACACCTCTATGACCCTTTTTTGATTAAGCATTTTTCAATATTCCAGATGATCAAAATGTGACAATAAATAACAAAAAATTGTCACATTTTAAACACCTCAATGATTTATTTGTTATTGCTACACATTTGTTGTTGTATTTTAAATTGAACTCTTTTTAATCATTACAGGGAGTCACTTTCGAGTCCCTTTCTGATCACACAAGCGACTTAATCAATTTTTGATCACCAAAAGGACTCTAAAAAGACTCCTCAATGTGATTTTTGAAAAAACAGTCTTCTAAATGCTATCTGGGGCCTGCTCACACACATACAAACACATTTTGTTATTGTGTTGGTTTTGAAACACAAACATTTTTATAGTTTCCCAACATACCATTCAGTCTGATTTTATAAAATTTACGAAAAACAATTCGTATAAATACATTCTACAATTACACGGATAAGCTAATAATTAGCATACACATTCATTATTTTCAAGAGAATCAAGAGAATTTTGGTTCACGTTTTCGTGTGGCCCCAAAAATGTTTTTCAATTTAAATTTGAAATTTTATGGCGATCGGCTAACGTTACACGTGCCCCCTGGGCGATATTTATTTCCATAGTAATTTGTTCGGGGGTCAAAGGGAAATTTTCACGAAATCTTTGTACAGGCCACAATAATTGTCCAATCGATGGGAAGGAACATGTTACCAGTTCGTTGTTGTTGAATTTGAACCTTGTCAGCTACAAGGAAATGCTCTGCATTCTCATTCCTCGTATCGAGCAGACGTCACACAGTGGAAAAAAATACCGATCTAGCGCGCCAAAAGTAAAAAAAATCACATACGCAAATTTAAAAACTATTATTGCAGTAGTAATCTAAGATGTCCACAGAATGCAACGGCATTTAAAATAATTTATTTTGCATCAGTCTAAGCGGAATAACGGTCCATTTTTGGTTGACATTTTTTGAAGTAGTTTTCATAATATAGTTTAGTAGTAAATTTATGATCGTCGCATGCACTCTTCCTACAAAGTAATTTTAAAGATTTACTGAATTTGACATTTCGTGAAGCAGGTGATTTAAAAAATGTTGAATATAAGATGTTATTTATTGCAACTCGGATTTTACACTTAAAACATGTGACGTCCGATTTTTTCCAAATTGTGCACTTTGTTAAAGCTATTACTAAGGAGTGTCGAGGGATGGCGCGTAGATTTTTTATTTTATTTTTAGTACACATAGTTCCTAACCAATTTGTAAAATTTTAGCTGCAACAAACTGCAACATTTTATTTTATTACTATTTTTATTAATAGTATTTTTTATGTAAAAATACTGAAATTAGGGCGGTACATTTCTATGGGGGCCATATCAATGCGTGTACCTGTGCCCAAAATTCTCCGTCGGAATACTTTATACCACCAACGAAGACTACATGTCAACTTTCAGCTATTTCGGTTGGATAATGTGGCTAAAACCTCAATAATTACCGAAATCGGTGGTACCGGTCTATGGGGGCTATATGAAAACGTGGACCTATACCGAAAATGTTTATAGGAGTGTATGCATAACCCCCACGGAGACTAAATACCAAATCCTAGCCGTTTCGGTTGGATAATGTGGTAGAAATCTTTAAAATATCGAAAATCGATAGGTACTATTCTACGGTAAAAATACAAATTTACCTAATATATTAATAAATGAAGTAAAATTTTCAATTTATAGTTGTTCATATCGAATTTATCGGCAAACATGCAATAAGACATAGATTTGTACTTTTGGCGTGCTAAATCGGTACTTTTTTCCACTGTGCGTCATACACAATAAGACAATGTGGTTTCTGGATTGCTAGGTATGTTGAAAGCCAAAACGTCTTGTTTATATCGACCTTATTTACAACAAAATTCAATTTATTGAACTGTGGTGAATATCGGTGTTGGTTTTTATAGTAGTGCCTAAAAGTATGGTTTAAATATACTTAAATCTAATGATGCCAGAGGAATTCTTGTAAAAAACGTAACGTAAAAAGCAGTTCCCGTACTCCAAAAAGAAACAAAACTTGAACTTCTTTTAAACAAAAATGGCATTCAAGGCACGTTAAATCTATTTTCCAGAACCCGCAAGAATCTACAAATTTTACTACGATAACAATTTTTCTTTTATGTTATCGAAGAAATTAGTAAAAATTAGTAGATTCTTGCAGACCTGGAACAAACCATAATATAATGTGGAAGTGACAATCAGCTGTATTTTTTACTTTTTTTTTGTAAATTTGGTTTTCAAAATGTAATAGGGTCACGAAACTTGAAACTTCGAAATTTGTTACCATAAAATTCTTATTTTCATCGTAAACGTGTAAAAACAATGAGCTACGACAGATTTTTATGCTTTATATTTACATTTTGATTCAAATTTGTTCTATTTTAGCGGATTTTCAAAATGTATTTATGTTTTTCCTGCGAAAATTTTTAGGTCGACCCCACTATTCTTTGACATTAAATTTTCAATAACAACAATGTTGTTTTTGTAAATTTGTTAGTTATTATTATAAATTTGCCTTGATGGCATTGAATGACGATCTCTTGTCATATTTTCTACTACACTAATTTGGCTGTGCTCAAACTATCAGCATGTTTGCCACCATTCAATTTTCAATTCAATTCAAATTGTATTGAGTCTTTTCCTTTTTAACATATACATGTACAATTTTGAACAAAGTTTCAGTGGGTCCTTAATGTCCTGTGTGTTAAGTTCAGCACCATGCTTTTTCATATAATGTTGATTGTATTAAAACTAAAGTCAATATATGTTCTTGTGTTTGCTCCCGACAATACTATGTTTGAGAGCATGTGTCATTTGGATTTATCTTACAACTAAATTTAACCTAAACCTAACCCAAATCTAACCTTACTTAAACTAAGCAGATAAACTGTAGTAACGATAAACATGTGCTTTAAGCTATAAAACACATTTGTAACGATGCACATAGGTCCCAAATGTGAATTCTTTGGCCAAAATTAATTTTTTGACATTCTTCGTTTGAGCTTTTTTCTTCGCAATATGGAAGTAAACACTCCAAAACAACAAAAACAAAGATTGTTTATTCCAAATTTGCATTTGCCGTTAGACGAGAAGTAGTCAAAGTAGAGATTTGTTTACTGTGTTTTTAATCGAGTTGAGTGCGCTGTATTTTGTGATAATTTGTGGGTTATAAAATCGCAATAAGTAAAAATGTAAGGGTAGAACTCAAATAGGGAGAAGAAAGACGAATGTAAATAGATTCCTTTTCCAAAAGAACAGAAGAAAAATTCGGCCTAAGAACAAAGTTATCAACATATTTCTGGAACGGTCTTAAATTCTTACATTTTGTTTCAATGGTAAAATTGTTCTGGACCGAAATAATTTTGATCGCTAGTGGTCGATGTTAGAAAAAAATCAAAAATACTTTGATGTGTATACTTTAATAAAAAAATCATTTCAAGGTGCGATTTGTTGCGATAAATGATGCACAATTTTTTCAGGCAACATCAAATTCCGAAATATTTCATATTCGGCTGGTACAAACTTAATTCCAATAAACACAATTTTGAACCGATTTTCCTGAAAACTTGGTATTTTTATTTTGAGAGTCCAGAGAATATTTCACCCAAAAATTGTCGGCATAGGTCTACGTTGAGGTATAGCCCCCATATAGGGGTACCACCAATTTAAGATAATTGGACAATTTTAGCCATATTTTTAATACGATTTAGCTATAATTTTTCATTTTGATTTCTTAGAAGATATTAACCCTTCGCACCAAAAATTATAAATATAGGTCGAAGTTTTTGTTTAGGCCCCATACAGTGGGGTCACCCTGTTTAATATATTTTAACCGTTTTTTGGAAATTCAGGGTGAAAATAACTCTGAATTAATATTTTGTGACAGTAATTATAAATAAAATTAAATATCAATACAAAAAGGACGTACAAATAGTTTTGGCCAGAAAAAGTGGATTTCAGACCAATGTGCGATGGAACCTTTTATCTGCTCCATTACCTAGCCCCTGTGCTTTCCAGGAGAGGTGCTGATATAGAACTCTGGACACTCAATGGAATCCAAGGCCATAGCCAAATCAATACCAAGTGGGGTGTTTTCCAATCGAATTCATTTTGTTCTTCAACAACTCTTTACATAAGTGAGTTTGAATGCATATAAAGTCTATTTACATAATTCTTAATTAATTGCATGGCATAGACTGATATTGGGGTAACATGAGCTGCCTTATAAATATAATGATTTGAGAAACACTTGTCATACGATTGAACATTTTTTCCTTTCCAAGGCATAAACCAGGACGGGTCTAATAGTAGCTTTGTACAGCAACAACTTTGTTTTTTTTTTAGGTAATACCCTGCTATTAAAGAGCCTTCCAAATGACCCCTTAATACCATATGCATTCCCCAAATTGCAGCGTGCATTTTGGTTAAATTTAAACAATTTGGTTCACCAAACTCCCAAATATTTGAATCTGTCTTTAAATGGCATTTCCACACCATTCAGAGACAGTCTCAAAAACTTACTTTCAGGAACTATCCATTTCTTGCATTTGCCGGAAGCGTTTCTCAAGCACATAGCCTCAATCTTGGAAGTATTGATCTTTATGTCTCATTTAGTATAAAAAGAATTAACCGTTCTTAAGTGACAGAATGTTTTCCACCAACTGATTGTCTGATATGTGCACAAAGAAAAAAAGTCTCTCTAACATATCGCTCATTTACTCAAAGAGTGGCATAACTCAAAAAATGGAGTTTTTGAGTTAGCAATTTCTATTTTTACATCTTTGTGTTTATTTCAGCTCGAGTCCATATTTTGTTGCAATTCAATTGTTTGAATAACAACAAAATATTTTAAATTTCTCATTTTATTTAATTTGCTAGATGGCTTTATTGACCTGTTTATCGATACAGAGTCGGCGAAAAAGGGAACTGATGAAGTTGTTTGGTGACAACTGAAACTATAGTATTCCCTACCCTTCGTCTGCAACTAATCAATTTCATATCCACTTTAAAATATTTTGTTGTTATTCAAACAATTGAATTGCAACAAAATATGGACTCGAGCTGAAATAAACACAAAGATGTAAAAATAGAAATTGCTAACTCAAAAACTCCATTTTTTGAGTTATGCCACTCTTTGAGTAAATGAGCGATATGTTAGAGAGACTTTTTTTCTTTGTGCACATATCAGACAATCAGTTGGTGGAAAACATTCTGTCACTTAAGAACGGTTAATTCTTTTTATACGTAGGGTGACGTAGGGGATGGAAGATACCAAGGAACGGTCCTGACCGGTTTTAACATGGCAAAGCCCAGGATTTATCTTGGTCCCTCTTTCATCTCAAGTGGACACTGACCTCCCCGTGGTGTCACCTGGGGAACTGCCTTTAACACCCGTTAAAGGTAGTGAGCTAACATGTGCCGCGCGTTCACCCATAAGAACGTTAAAAACTTGGGTTTGGGCGTCGGGTTAGTAACCCTCCCCTAGAAAAAAACATCCTACTATGAAAAAAACGAAAGAAAAGAAAAACAAACCCCTCTAAAGTTGACGAACCCCGCAAACGTTTTAAGGACCATGATCTGCGAATCTGCACCTGGAATGTTCGCACTCTTTATAGAGAAGGTGCAGTCTTCGCATTGGCAGACGTACTTGAAAAGTACAAGGCCGATATTACTGCCATACAGGAAATACGATGGATTGGGAAAGGCGTCACAACAACACCTAAAGGTGACGCACTGTATTATAGCTGCCATGACGTAAAGCATGAGTTTGGTTGCGGATTCGTAGTTAGTCGGAGACTAAAACATCTGGTATCCAGCTTCACCCCAGTGAATGAAAGACTTGCTAAATTCTTCAACATCAGCTTTATTTGCGCTCATGCTCCCACTGAAGAAAAGGACGAACAGACCAAAGATAGATTTTACGAGCGCTTAGAAGAAACATATGACCGTTGCCCTGCCCATGACATTAAAATCATTCTAGGCGATTTTAATGCCAAAATTGGAAAGGAGAATATCTTTGGCCCAACAGTCGGGAAATTCAGTCTCCACAGTGAAACATCTGACAATGGTATGAGGCTGATAGACTTTGCAGCTGCAAAAAACATGGTAGTTAGCAGTACCAGATTTAATCATCTCGATATTCATAAGGGCACCTGGCTGTCCCCAGATCAAAGAACAAGTAATCAAATTGATCATGTTGTGATAGATGGAAGACATTCATCCAGCGTGTTGGATGTACGATCGTTCCGAGGCGCAAACATTGATTCGGACCACTATCTTGTTGCAGCAAAGGTACGTACCCGTCTAAACGTTGCAAATAGAGCACGAACAGACACAACGCGGAAGTTTGACATCGATAGGCTGCAAACACTTAACGCGAGCACTCCTTGTCCCGATAACATAACAACACAATGGCAAAATATTGCCCACTCCATGCAAACAGCCGCAAAATCCATACTTGGATTCCAGAGACCTCCACAAAGGAATTCATGGTATGACCAGGAGTGTCGTGCTGCTAGCGAAGATAAAAATGCGGCATATAGAGCTACTTTACAATCAGTAGCAACGCGTAGCGCACAAGAGAGATATCGGGAGAAAAGGAGAGAAGAGAAACGTCTTTTCCGCAAGAAAAAGAGAGAAATGGAAAAGCGGGAGTGTGAAAAAATCGAGATGTACAGGAGCCAGAATGAAGTCCGAAAATTCTACCAAAGAGTGAAACATCAAACTGATGGCTTTGGTACAGGCACATCCTCCTGTAGAGACCAGCAAGGTAATTTGGTAACTGATACAGATAGTGTACTCAGGATATGGAAAGAACATTTTTCAAATCTGTTGGTATCCAATAGCAGCGAAGACGACGAAGATACCAACGTCCCAATCCCAGAAGATGGTATTGAATGTATACCGCCCAGCCAAGATGAGGTAAAGACAGCAATAAATCGGCTGAAGAATAATAAGGCAGCAGGGGCCGATGGCTTACCAGCCGAGCTGTTCAAAACCGGAGGCGACACGCTGATAAGGTGTATTCATCAGCTAGTTAACACCATCTGGCAGGAAGAACGAGTACCCGACGATTGGAACCTGAGTATCCTGTGCCCCGTCCACAAGAAGGGAGATAAGACTGTATGCTCCAACTATAGGGGCATAAGTCTACTCCCTATTGCCACCATTGACCAGATATTTACCCTGCGGCAAATCCTAGAGAAGACCCAAGAGATGCAGATCGACACATTTCACCTTTTTGTCGATTATAAAGCAGCATTCGACAGTCCCCTCCGATCAAAGGTATTCCATGCAATGTCTGAATTTGGTATTCCCGCAAAGTTCATCCGGCTTTGTAAGATGACTCTAACTGATACTCGGTCCTCAGTTAAAATTGGAAAGAACCTCTCCGAAGAATTTTGTACCAAAAGAGGTTTCAGACAAGGAGACAGCCTTTCGTGTGACCTATTCAACATTTTGCTGGAAAAGGTAATACGAGATGCAAATGTCAAAAGAAATGGCACAATTTACACCAATAGCCACATGTTACTTGCCTATGCTGATGACATAGACATCATGGGACGATCAGTAAAGGAAGTAACTGATACCTTTAGGAAGGTCGAAGCAGAATCTGCGAAAGTGGGTCTGGCGGTAAACGGCGAAAAGACCAAATTGATGGTGTCGACGCGCAAAGCGTCCATAGAGCTCGGACCAACCGTAGAAGTTGGTACCTATAATTTTGAGGTAGTTAAAGACTTCGTCTACCTCGGCACTGCCATAAACACAACAAACAACATCAGTTGTGAAATAAGAAGAAGAATTGTATTGGCCAACAGATGCTACTATGGATTAAGTAAGCAATTTAAAAACAAAGCCACATCTCGTCAAACAAAAATAACACTATACAAAACGCTGATACTACCCGTGCTAATGTATGGCTCCGAAGCATGGGTACTTGCGCAAGCAGATAAGGCAGTGCTTGGTGTGTTTGAGAGGAAAATTCTTCGAAAGATCTACGGGCCGATTTGCGTTGACGGTGAATATCGACGTCGTATGAACCACGAGCTATATAAGCTATACAAAGACATGCATATAGTTAAACGTATCGAGATGCAACGATTGCGTTGGCTAGGCCATATCATGAGAATGAGCGATGATGAACCCGCTAAAAAGGCGTATGAAAACATGCCACATGGCGGTGCACGCAGAATCGGCAGGTCTAAGCTTCGATGGAGCACACAAGTGGATGAAGAAATGGAAAGGCGCGGTATTCCAAAAAGTCAAGCGAAAAACAGAGAGGAATGGAGATCTTTTCTTAGTTCGGTCTATGGAACAAATGTTCTGTAATGGGCCAACTAAGTAAGTAAGTAAGCAAACTTAAAAAGTTCCTATTACTTTATACACAAAACTTATGTTTGTCTACTAATTAAAAAAATGCTTACACCAATTCGCAAATTCTGAAGAAAATGTGCTTATTAGAACAACAAGAACAACACCACACATCGTTGACTCCATTCACTTAAAAAATCCATAAATCAATGCACACGGTTGTTGAATTAAGTGAGTTGTGCTTTGCTAATCTAATTCAAAAACCGCGAACTCAATGCAAATAGGCATTTTGTATTACAAAACAAAATTACATCCCCCAAAAGTATGCTATAATAATTTGGTGTAACTGATTTCGAATTTCGAAATTCCAGCTCCCATCATTTGCTGTTCCCACGTCGTTGAGAATATGGAAAACGTGGGAATGGGAAATTTCGCTCCCATGGGAATGTTCAGAATAGGGCTGATAATGTCATGAAGTTTTTTCAATAAAATCACTCTAGTGTGGACCGGGACTTACAGAACTCGATGAGTTCTTAGTTGACACGTGCAGATAGTTGTTTGCAAATATTTTTGTTCTGATGTTTCTTGGGAAAGCCGAAAAGTGAGTGTACACGTAAAGGCTTCATTTCAAAAAGCTGAAAAGCCAATTGATAATTCCCTTCGCCGGGATGAAATCATGATATTGGTAGCGATTAGTAAAATTTTGCAAAACTGTCAGTTCGTTTTGAAAAGAATTACTCTCTGTAATAGGGAGCAATGATGATGTTAAGCCATTGGGGTAATAATCCAGACTTAAAAACAATCAAATATGATTGAAACTTCAACCAAAACAAAAAATAAATAAATAAATAAATTTATTTATTTCTTTATATTTTTTAATGCACACATTTTGGAATGTTTTTTAACATGTGTATACGTTCGTTTTTAAATATTGTACAAAGTTTTTAATTATAAATATAAATTGTATTATATAATACAAACATAGGTATGATTTAATTACAACATTTTACAAAATGAAAAGATGGAGTGTGAAATATTCTTCAGATTTCTAATAACAATATTTTATATAAGATTATCAGGTAGTTTATGAGATTGATTATTGCAAGTCAATTTAATGTTGGAATGCATTCGGTATTAAGGGGTGGTATGTTATCAGTCGAAGTCGGCCTACTGTCATTATTTTGCTCAAAACTGTTTTCTGCGCTTGTAGTTGTAACACTCGTTAAACTGGAATCATTAAGCAAGCTAAAATTTGGCACATCTGCGTCATCATCGTCATCGTCTATATCATCCTCATCATCATCGTCCTCCGAATTGTCAGTTTCATTGTCCAATTCTGAGCGCTTTATATTAATTTCTTGGGCTATGTCTTCTACCACGTAAGGTATATTGCTAGACGTTATATCAATATGGGTTACGTCCAGAAAATATTCGGTATTTTTAGGGTTCTAGCCGTAATAATAAATCAAAATGGCTAAAGTTTCCAAATTTGACATTGAGGACTACATTTTGACGTATCCTTCATATAACTAAACCGCACAATGTATCGTCTATATAATTAAAAAGCTGTATCTCATGCACATTTGAAAAAATGACAAAAACACCCTGAAAGGTGCCCTCAGTATTTTGGGAATTAAATTTGGTCAATATAGAGTTAATTGATATTTTATTTTCACCTAACTTTTGCACAAAATTCACCTTGAAATCCAACCTGTTAAAATTTTTCTTGTTTGCTGCTATTCTCAAAGAGTACAGTAAGAAGTAATTCATAACAAATTTATTTTAGAGAAATTTAACATGTTAGGAGTAGATATGAACACATTTGGTACCAAAAAATAGAAGTTCATTCCATTAATTTTGGCTAATGGCAGCGACCACTGTGCAGTGGGCTCTTTCTGATAGCAAGGGAACGTAAATTTCAATGTAAAACGCATTGAAATGTATGCTCACTTGCTCTCAATAAGCTCTCATTGGCTATCTCTAACATATACACCAGCCAAGATCACCAATATACGTTAACGTGACTACAACAACCCTGTAGGAAATGTCAATAGTGAATCTATACTGACTTACTACTGACATTGTCAACAGTACTACTGACAAACTGTAGACAACTAATGTAATTTCCTATAGACATTTTGTATGAACGTGTCATTCGAAAGTCAGTACTGACAATGGAACTAGTATGTCAATAGTAAGTCAGTAGTTCCTGAGGAACCATGTGTTGACATTGGAGGTAGTGAGTCAGTATAGACATTGGAGGTAGTAAGTCAGTATAGACATTGGAGGTAGTAAGTCAGTATAGACATTGGAGGTAGTGAGTCAATAGTACTAGATTTTCAATACTAAATTTTTTAGCTTATTTGGAACTTTTCATAGATAAAACAGCTATATAGTACGTTTAATAAGAAGATGTTTAAATACTATATTTCATTAAAGAATAAAACAAATAATATTGAAAATGCTTAAAAGGTACAAATTGCGTATTACAGTATTTTTATCTTTTTAAATGGCTAAGCCAAATAAGTAAAAATTAGTAAATAAAGACAATGTTTTCAAGGCTGCTTAAACATTTTAACATATAAATAATAAAAAAAACGTTTTCGTTTTATTTTCTTGGCCAAGTCGCACCAATGACTTGTCTGCTTAAAATAGTTCTTCCTCTGTTGCTCTTAAGGTTTTATCAGGCGATTGATTCGCTGAATGTTGATATAACATCTAGGAATTGAAAAGAATAAACATGTATAAACAAACATAAATAAAAAATATGTCCTTAAATTTGCTTGCCTATTACGGCTGTATAACATTGGAAAAATCTCACAATCGATTTTTGCCAAATAATTCTTCAACATTGTAATTCATTATTATGTTTAGTTGCATTCAGCATTTACAGCAAGACGGGACAATATACATATACATCAGGCTCCACAATCTTCTCTAAAGGTTCCACATAATGTCTAATTGTCGAAATTTCACCACAAATGTTGTTAGTCGCCTCAGAATTCGTAATTTGCTATAGAACTGTTTATTTTTCACATGTCTTTTATATTTTCTTTTGCTCATACTTGTTATTGAAATTTTTTCACCAACAGCAAAAATTATTTTACGCCAAACAATTAAGAATATTAAAAAAAAGATGATTCGTTGCTTGCTTCTTCTGCTTCTTCTTATTAGTGTTGACTTTGTCACCATATTAGTAGACAAAGTGGCGACATGTCAACACATGACCCCACACTTCCTACAGGGAACATATGTTCTCATTTTTTCTCATCTGCCGTGGTTTAGCAAAGGAACGGCTCGCTCAGAGAGACTAATGCACAAAATATTTTGAGCACCACCGATATACACACATTTACAAATAATACACTTTAATAAAAGAAAACGGACTGAAATAATTTATATGTATATTAAAAAGAAATAAATATGTATTTAGAAACATCGATGAATGTCTTCTCCTTAGTTCATCTTCATCCTTCTCCAAAGTTGAAATCATCAGTGGGAAATCGGCATCTGGAATTAAATGATTATATAATGTGATAAATAGGTACATCCATATTTCAAATATGTCATATGTATGTATGTACATACTCGTATATGAAAAATGTATTGATGTAATTACCAATATTAAATGTGATTTCTTCCTTGTCCAATAAAATATTTCCATTTTTGTTTCAAAACCGAAGAAAAAATAACAATATAATGATTTTTTTCGTTTCCTCTTCGCTTGCTACGTTGGTTAACGACAAAGAAGCAAGAAACACACGTGTTTGGCCGCATACACAACCAAAGCAAAAACACTTTTTTATCCTCCACACAGCTCTTTATTATAAAACAACATTCCGCAGCCGCGAGAGCACTATTGTTGCTCTCTTTGACAAAAATATTCTCTCCACCCATAAAAATATGTTCTAACACAGAAAATATGTTGGTACCCACACAAATAAAATTGAGATATGTTACAAAATGTTGCAAACATATATTTGTTTGGACACAAACAAACTATGTTTTGTTTTTCTGTATATTTATACACCAATTGCTATTGCTAAGGATGAAAAAGTCAATGAAATAAATAAGAATCTAATGTTCAAGATAAGAAAAAATATTGATGTCCGGATTATCAAGGTAAGAAGAGAATATGTGATGTCCGGATTACAGAGTCTACAGTGTAAAAAATTGTAGTGTTCGGATTATCGAGACTAAACTGTATATCTAAATTATATTCAAAATCACAAAGTGCATCTATTGTAAATGTCAGTGAACCGAATACAAATTAGCAAACAAAACAATTATTAATTTCAAAATGTCTCTGGTGCTAATTGACGAGCTCGAAATTACCAATTTATTTCTGCTTCGAGTAAACATGATGACTCTGCTCTTTCCACACTATTCCGATTTATTGATCATTTATTGCACTAGTCGTAAATATGAAATTGATATTTTATGGTTGGTTCTTGGCTGTGTTGTTGCTACACATATAAAAGAAAGTAAACAAGTAATAAAAATAACTTAATAAATTTTTCAATTGAAAATGTGTTAATTCTTGTATAGAAAAAATCAAAGTCGGGCGGAAATAAGGAAAAAATCAAAGTCGGGCGGATACTCAACACCACAGTGAATATGTATACAACATGGAATAATTACATAGTTTCTCTAATGAAAGTATTTAGCACCACCTTCATGTCGTGGCTTATTATTTGGAAGAGAAAAACAACGGATTTAATATACGCCTTTCATGTTTAGGGTACATATAACGGCTTATGAGCTAGTTAAATGTGAAAGAAGATCGGACCGATTTATATCTTAATAATTTATTTATATATCTTAAAAATTTTAATAGCTTTGTATTGCTATAGATCGCTCGCTATCTGTCCGAATTTCATAATAAACAAGTAAAAAAGCATCAGTCGGCTTTGCCGACAGAGATATCAAGCTTTTTGTAGAAAATTAACTTATGTTGAAACTGAGGTATGGGGTATTGTAACTCGCGATCAGTTTTACTATACCATAACTTTTGACCGCATTTCGGCAAAATAAACTGTTTTAGCCCGATTTCTTAAAATAATAATTTGAGCGGAAGCTGTGGTCGTACTAATGTAAAAAAATCGGAAAAAAAATCGTTGAAGGAAACGAGTTTCATTATGTTATTTTCCAATTAGTGGTTTTACAACACAATGTAGAGCTTAATGCTCAAGGGAAAAGTTAAAGAGCACACTTCAGAGTTGAAGTTTCTAATGTATGATTTTTTAATATATGCACTGTATCTACCTCAAACGGATGCTGACATTTTGAAACCTGAAAAATGTTTTTTTTTTGAATTTTTGCTCTAATCGGGACGCGCAGCTGGATTTCCCTAAAAGCTTATTAATGGATTGTAGTACTCGCGATTTCGCATTTTTTAATGTATAACATGAGGGTGTAGCCCTCACAGGATCACAGTAATCTGCGCCTAAACACGAAATTTTTGTGCGTAAATTTTTCTCAAAAACCTATTTTTTTGGTTTAAAATTTACAAACGTGATTCGATTTCCGTGGAAATCCGCGTAAATTTAGTTTTTTTACGTTCTGAATCTAACAAGCCACGACGCGTAAAAATCCACCCACTAGATCGGCGGATATGATACCCCTCAAATTTCGAAAATTTGCAAAAAATTATTTTGAAAATATCGCATATTAAAACGCGTTTTGGATGTGTCAGTTCTACTCAAATAAATAGATCGATACGCGTGTTTAAACTGCGCGAAAACAGATATTTCAGAGATATAATAGATTTTTTTCTAAAAATTAAGTGCGATGCTACATCCACGGTTCTTGATGGATCGCATTGAAACGGCATAGAAGGATGTATTTTTTAATGGTGATTATTGAAATCGGATGCGCATAAAATGTAAATGAACTTCGCGGAAATTATGACCATTTTACTGTATTTTGAACCCTTAAATGCAGCAGATGCTACATCGTGGCCGCCAAATAGAATTTCACAAACTGTACACCAAATGAAAGGGATTGATTCGCTGTGTTGGAAAATCGGATGCGCATCATGTCATTTTCACTATTACGCGGTTTATATGCGTTTCAAATGTTGTAATATTCAATATATCATTAATTTAATGTTATGCCACAATTGGAATTTCCTGTGATTTAATATAATGTTCTAAAAATATTCGTCAATAGGAAAACTATAAGCGAAAAAATTTTTACAACGAAATATCATCATTATTGCGTGAAATGTTGACGAAAATGCCGAAGAACTCAAACATTGTTTCTCCAACTTTTCCTATAAAACCATAAAAAAAATAAAATTAGAATAATATGATTTTAATTTTTTCGTAATATTTTCTTCGTATTTTTGCAAATAACATGAATACTATAGCTCCAACCTTCACAACTTTTGGTTGACTGTAGGTTTCATTTTATTCCTCAAAATGTCTGGATGCTGTTATAATTTTTTTATATAATTTTCGTAACTATGAGCGCTATTGTTTCAAAAATATGTTTGTAAATACGTGAAATTATTTAACAAATTTGATTTTTCGCGAATCCATTGAGACTTTGCGATTATTTTTTGCATCATCGCAAAGGTTACGAATTCAGTTAACGATAATAGGATATAACAGCTAACTATATTAAAAACAAAAAAACAGAAAACAGATTTGGAATGCTGATTTTTTCTTAATCTATGTACCAAAAATCATTGATGTAGTATCAAACATTTTTTTTGATTTTTTTGAAATGGAAAAGACAATTTTATTGTGAATTGAAACTTTCATCTATTCACAATATCAAGTATAATACCGGCTGTAAATTTCCAAAGGATCTTCTGTCCTTAAAAAAATTTTGAACTTTTGTGGATGAAGGCCGATATAAAATGTTAGGAGATCCAAAGTTTGTACGGTTGCTCCGTTCAACAGATATAGCGCGTAGCTTTTTAGTGACTTTTTTAACCGGAAGTTGCGCATCGATAGTGCCCATCTTCGAAATTAAACAAAGCTTAGAAAAATATTACGGAAGCCAAATTTTGGACCGACTCTGCTGATCCGATCGAGAGTTATCGTGCGGTTCATTCAGCCACTTTACATGGTTCCATAGGGGTTCTTATAACTTTAGGGCTATTTTCTCAGGACGAATGGATTTGCGTGCGCACAAGTTTTCCGAACATTTTTGAACTTTTGTGGGGGAGGTACCGGTAGGAGTGGACCGATATAGCTTATCTTCGAACCTAAACTAAGTTTGCACAAAATATTACGAAGTCCAAATTTTGGACCGAATGTACAGACCCGTTCGAGAGTTATCTTGCGCTCCAACCATAACATACGGCGTCAAAGGGATTTTTTGCAACTTTCAGGTTATTTTCTCAGGAAGTATGGACTTGCTCTGATGAAACTTGTACCGTCGTATGGGGGGCAGTGAATACAAATTGTTACAACAAAAATCGAGAGCAGGCCCTAAACTAAACTTATCCGAAATTTTGTGTGGGAGGTACCCGAAGGAGTGGAACGATTGAGTCCATATTGGAACCTTATCCAAGTCTGGTAGACATTTCACGATTTGCAATGTATGGACCAAATCGGTTACTCCCTTCAAGAGTTATCGTACGCACAAATTTTCCAAACATTTTTGAACTATTGTGGGGGAGGTACCGGAAGGAGTGGGCCGATATAACCCATCTTCGAAATTAAACTAAGTTTGGACAAAATATTACGACAGCCAAATTTTGGACCAAATCGGCTCATCTGTTCGAGAGTTATCGTGCGCACCAGCCAGACGGACGGACATTGCTAAATCGACTCCAAATTGTCTGAAACACATTTCATCCAAACATACTTGGGGTCTAAAACAGTTATTTCGATGAGGCACATTTTGTCCGTATGAAAGTGTATATACCCTCGCTAGCATAAATGCTGAGGGTATAAATATATGGGAGTTATATCTAACTCCGAACCGATTTAAATTAAATTTCGTTACCTTATCTTTAGTCACAATTCTGTCACACATTCCAATTTTAGTCAACATTGCGTGATCGGTTCATCAAATATATTAATTTGGGCGAAAATATATGGAAGATTTATCCAAATCTGAAACTATTTTTTCCAAAATAAATAGCGTTCGTCCTTTGGCCAAAAAATGACCTTCCCCAATTTTTATTTGAATCGAACAATAAATGCGACCTGTACTTTGATTACAAAAACACATGGACAGACGGACGAACATGAATACATCGACTCAGAAAGTGATTCTATGTATATGCCTAAAACGAACTATGGGTCTATATCACTTCCTTTTGCATGTTACATACAAATACACAAAGCCATAATACCCACACAGTGTGGTGTAGGATATAAAAACTAATTTTATTCGGTGCAAATGTTCATACGAATCGATCAATAATACAAATACAATCTTCGAACACCCCATAAAAGTAATAAAATCGTCATTTACATTTAGGCTCTACATTTTTATTATAGTATATGATATTTTTATAACACCCTATACCACAATGTAAAAAGGGTTATTATAACACCGGTTTTTAGTTTTTAGGGGATGAAATGGACCAATGGACTTTTTTATTTTTTAAGGGGCTATCCCATCTATCAATCTTAATAAGGCCACACAAATATATCCAATATATCGGTCCAGCCGTTTTCGAGCTAGAGTGGACACTTCAAAACGTTTTTTTAAGAACAGAGCTCAATCAGAATATGTTAACCCGTGCCACTGGGGCCTCAAAGTTTCCAAGGGCCCTTTATATAGCCAAAATTAAAATCTGACCCGATTTTCAACATTTTTTGTAGGATTACTTGTTTAGCCACTACAAAGAACTGGTAAACTGTTTGCAGCAATTGGACAATAAATGTGGCCTCTAGAGTGATTTTGTGAAAAATTTCCTTTGGTCCCACACAAATTTGTATGTCGCCTTTGGCGAATTTCAAAGAAATCGCTCTATACACAACATTTACTGTCCAATCGATGCAAACAGTTTACCAGTTCTTTGTAGTGGCTAAGTAAGTAATCCTACAAAAAATTTTGAAAATCGGATCAGATTTTAATTTTGGCTATATAAATTGCCCTTGGAAACTTTGAGGCCCCAGTGGCACGTGTTAACATATTCTGATTGAGCTCAAACTTTGGCAATCTTAATTTTTAACATGACTAAATATTTTAGGATTGTGCCGCATAAAAAATCCGACATCGATTTTTTCCCTTTGAGTTAAAACCAGTCTAATGTTTTCTGAAGTCCCAAACTTAATGGAAAAAGTTCTAAATTTTAGCGGAAATTAAGGAAGAATTTAAAAAATTGTGGTTTTCAACGTGTTTTAATAAAATTTAAGCTATTTATGCATCTAAAAAAAACTTTTAAGAAATCTAAACATCGGGAAGATTCAAATGAAACCAAAACTATACAAATCTGTTTAGCGGTTTGCACATTATAACAAAAACAAAGTTCGGCAATTTTCTAAAATGTTTGTAATAGAAAATATTTTTTCAAACTTGTTTTGAAAGTTAGTTGAAGAAAATGTAGGAAAATAGGTAGGAGTTGTTCTTCTATTTTATTTAAATTTTACGCAAAAACGCACATTTTGTATTTTAATCACTTCTGAAATACACGCTAACATCCTGCGGAAAATATGGCGGTCGCTCAAATAAATGTTGCTTTCCTTTAAATTGGGTATAATCTTGAAATAAAACTGTGTAGGGTAATATACATATTTATTTTGGTCATGGTCGAATAATGTCTAGTGGTCGGGATGGGCAAAAAACTTATTTCGAGAAAGTCAAGTCAAAGTTTTTTTCTAAAGCGAATATCTCAGCTTCTATATGGGGTATACCAAAGGAAAACCTGACAATGAAAGTAGAAAATGTCAAATATCGTTTTGTCCAGCCATATTCATCTTTCACCTATATTAATTTTTTGACTTTCATTCATACATATATAGAAATTCCCAAAAAATGTAATAAACAACTCTCCTGAACATTTCATAGTTGTGAAATGCCTCTATCGCGTTGTTTCTAGTATATTTTTCAACGACAATTTGATAAATATGTCAACAATGCATTGAAATCCCAAATGTGAGAATAAACTGTCTGTGTGAACATCGTTTGAAATGTTTAGAAATCCCAACAGTTTAGCTGCTAATTACCAGAATTTCAGAAACTATGCAAACTTTTCTATGTTTTAACGAGTTTATGCGCCATATACAGTTTTTCCTAGTCCGTCTCCTTGACATATAAGTTCTTTAGGGTTCCAATATTGCTGAAGACTACAAAGCAAAATTCTTATTAATTCCTGCGTTAAACGTCCCATCAGTGTTTTCGAGGGCCGTACAAAAGCTAACAAATAGTGGGAAAGGCTGTATATTTTTTTAATCCGGCACTAAATCTTTCTTTATTTAAGAATTGAAAAAAAAGAGACACACCTTGCTGATAGATATAGGACGTAAAATATTATGCCAATTTTAATTAAAACGATAAATTATTGAACTGCGGTTACAAATGGTACTTCACCCAGGTAGTAAACAAATCAATTCAATAAACAAAATTCTTAGTAAATAAAATGCCTCAATCAATGATTGAAGTAGAAAAACATCTTCTTTTAATAGTTTTGCATTCATACAAAAACACGACGCGTATTTATGAAGCACTTCCCAGCAAATAGTAGTATGACAATACTTAAATCGTTGCAAGGCAAATTCTACACATACATACATAATTGTTTAGAGTCAAGTATGAGGAATTTTTACTATGTTTCTTAATTTTACCATAGATTTGGTATATTACATCAATGTAAAGAACGATTACTTTTAATAAAAAATGACGCAGCCGTAACTCCTTCCCGGGAAGAACATTTCAGATCACACTTCGGGCAATGTCCAATTATATAAATCCGCACCAATTGGAACTCAGGCAACATCCAGTGAGACGTAAACTATTTCAAATCCATAATGAACAACTTCGTATAGCTTGCACAGCGGACAACATCTGATGGAAACAAATTGCTCTTGGGGCAATAGTTACTGTTTTTCCGGTAACACTTTATTTGTAATATTTAAATCTCGAGGTCTTTGTGTTGCTAGTTGTTCTAATTTTAACTGTCGGAACATGACACCAATAATTTTCAAAATTTTTTTTGGACAATCGAAACTCTGTTCGCCGTCTAAATGAGTAAAGCCACCGAATCTGTACTTGAGTATCAGATACCTCCATCAATTAACGAGAAACGCAGTAGAGACGGGAAAATGACACCGTACGCATACCGCCTAGACTGAAAAAGATCATCCAGCAGTAAGCGGGTTGAACAGTAATATGGCAGCATACAGCCGATGGCAGATGTGTTCTATTCAACGAAATAAGGTTTCATTTCACTCAGGTGGGCTACGCGGGTACCATTGTCCTCTCCTTTTACAACCGCGATAACGGGGGTTCAATATGCCTGCACAACAAAAAGCTCTCCGTATTTTGGTGCCAATTTTGCAGTGAAACTTTCCACCGTATACGACCCAATCCTACGGGGGCGGGTTTTCTCTTACCAGATTGACCCGCAACCACTCAACATCAGTGTTCCGGCCAGCGGCTGCCACCTGAGTGTACATGTGTTTGTGGTTTTTCGTTTTTCTGTGTTGGGAGCAGCATATCCCGGAATGCCTGATCCGGATTCTTTTGGTCCGTGCCGGGACGGAGGAAAACCCAGGACCAATATATTTGTGCTCGGTTTGCCACATCCGCATCTTTACCCATATCCAAACTTCGGTGGGATGCGAAAGATGTCAGGACTGGGTGCATCTAAGGGGTTGCTCCAGACTTGTCCATGCGAGGTACTACGACAGGGACTATGTTGCTGCATTCTGCGCGAACGCAGCCCCCAGTGAGTCATCAGATTACGAAACTCCCCCGCAGTCCTTTCGACAGCAACCGCACGCGCTGCATTTAACGCCAGCCGTTGTTGTTCTAATCCCAGAAAATGCATCCTTTTAATTGCAATGAACTCCGAGGTAAGATCGAAGAAATAGTGGAATTCATGAATCGGAAGAAAATCAAGGTCGCGGCGGTGCAGGACACCAAGCTCAACAACAACTGCAGATTACAGCGTTGTGAAGGGTACAACGTTTTGACGAAGGATCGCACTAGAAGTGGAGGTGACGTATACAGACCTATTTCGTTTGAGCCTGACTCTAATGAACCGTACATGGAATGTATGGGGGTAGTAGTCAGGTGTGAAACTGCCGCGATAATGTTGCTGAACGTATACATTCCGCCGAGGAACAAATGTATCTCAGATTACAGGCCTAACATTAACGAGCTTTTGGAAGGTCATAATCGTCAGGACTTGGGGGATTCCTCTGAACGCCGCACATTCGTAAATCATAAGAAAGCTGATTGGCCAGATTTAAGAGAGTTCACCACTCACCACTTCAGAGAACTGTCCAAACCTTCTGATGTTCGGGTAGCGGAAAGGACGTTCCGAGACATCATCACTGCTGCAGCCGCTCGCCATATACCTAGTCGGATGTCAGTAAGACCCAGCAGAGGCGACGGGATTAGCAAATGAGCGTGATGAGCTTGATTGTGCCAACCCCAATGACCCCAGGGTCAGGGATCTGACACTGGAAGTTAACAGGCTGGTCGGCGAACATAAGCGGAACAAGTGGTTAAATCATCTGTAGAGTTGCAACTTGCAACATTGGTGAAGTGAATTGTGGGCAACGGTTAAGTCACTCTCGAACCCCGGGCGGAGAGAAGATAGGACCTCAGTCACGTTGACTGACCCGAAGTGGTGCACAAGTTATTTCCATCGACAGTTTGTCAAGCACCGCGGGAGTGACAGGACGAAGAGAAGAGCATCAGATCTCTTCCTGCCGAAGATGAACCACCACAGTTTACAATGGATGATGTTGCGAATGCCATCAGGAACGCTAAATCATCCTGATGTAATCTCCATGGTAATGCTGAAACAGCTGGATGAGCCGGGAGTGGAGAATCTCACTAAAGTTCTCAACCTGTCGCTAGCCACCCTCATTGTTCCCGGAAAATGTGCAGAGTGGTCCCGCTACTGAAGCCAGGCAAGGATGCCAGCAAAAGTAAATCGTACAGGCCGATTTAGCTTTTGTCGCCTGCAGAAAATACCCTTGAGGCCTTATTCCTCCCCAACGACAGAAATAGCTATCTAGTTGCTGATAATCAGCGTGGAGTCCGTAAGCAGCACAGCACGACATCTCTACATATATTTGTCGAGGTCTCAACCAGGATAGAACGGTGATGGTGGCGCCTAACTTATCAAAAGCTTTCGATACTGTCAGGCACTCCACGCTGTTTGAGCACATTGAGCAGACAACTCTCCGGCCAAATCTGAAACGTTGGATAATCAATTATATGTGTGGACGCCAGTCGTACTTTCTATTCAGGAAAAAGAAATCCAAACCCCGTATAGTGAGACTGGGAGTTCCCCAAGGTGGGGTGATATCTCCGGAACTGTTTAATCTCTACCTCTCCTGTATTCCACCCCCTCCAGATCCTGGCATTGAGATCGTAACGTATGTGGATTAGTGATTATATATCACCACAAACGTGCTTCGTGGCAACGAAGGTGCACATACCCCACAAGGATGAATGGACACACAGCAGCCAACCTCTAGACGGTATAGAGATCTATACTGATGGCTCTTATATAGAAGCAGGCACAGGAGCAGGCGTCTACAGAAAATCCCTTGGTCTACGACAATCAGACAAGCTGAACGAATATTGTAGTGTCTTCCCAGCCGAAGTTTTTGCGATCAGAAAGGTTACGGAATTGATAAACAACATGAGAGGGGAAATAGTTGGACCGGTGACTATCTACTTCGATAGTCAAGCGGCCCTAAAATCCCTTAAGTCCCATTACATCAAGTCCGCGGCTGTTTTAGACTGCAAACACGCTTTTTGGGTCCCAGGGATTTGCAAGATCGAAGGAAACGAGGCAGCCAACAAACTGGCACGCTGTGGATCGGAGTCACAAACCATTGAAATCGACTACTCCATCAAGCCACCACGGTTACACTTCAGGAGAACAATAGAGCAAAAATGTCGGGAGAAATTCTGCCAACATTGGCAAAACACGCCAAACTGCAGCACATCAAGGGCAATCTGGCCAATCCCGTCCAAGTCAAGAACCGCCTCACTGCTCTCGATGAGGAAATCAGACTTGAAACTAGCAGTGGGGATCATCACGGGTCACTCCAGAATAGGATCCATGACGAGCAAATGGGAAGAAGACAACACGGCTGACTTCTGCAGGCTGTGCAAGGATGAGGAAGAAATAGAGACGATCGAGAACCTATTATGTCGTTGTCCTATGCTCCTTTCTAGAAGACAACGCACCATGGGTGTGCATACCATCCAATCTTTAATAGCATTTTGCCAAACAGAGCCGTCGGATCTACTACACATGGTAAAAGGCCTGAAATGGCTCCAACGTGCTGAGAACAGGACAAGCACCATCTCTACACAGTAGTATTGTCAAACACGTCCCAGCTACAACTAACTTAATCTTCACTACATCTATATCTAACTACCACATCTGCACTCTCATCTACAACCTCTTTCTACTCTTACAGTTGCATCGGAAAATTACATCCAATATACAGACATCGCCTATACATCATAACATCTCACCCGTCATCACCTCACACCCGCCATCACCTTCACATCACCACCACACCTGAACCACATCTATAATCCGTTTTAACATTCAGGATGATCACAATGGACCCCAAGGTCTCCGAGTGGAGTGGCTGCCATCACAGCAGCTACGCATCCTAAAACCTAACGTATGTAAATGTTTGCACCATCCTTACGTCAGGTACCTACCCTGATGACATCTGTGAGGGGCTGAACTCCTATTTAGCCGATCTTACCACCTTTTTCCACGCGAGGAAAATGCAGATATACGCAACTAAATCTACGCTACTCTGTTCACCATATGGACGGCGCAGTACAGAACTGAGTTGAATGCCGTGGTCGATGGTAGCAGAAATGCTAGCTATCTGCGACAAACTGAAATGCAGGAACTAGGTCCTCAAATGCCTAGCCGGCAGCACTTGGCGTGCAGATAAAGAAAGCTTGTTGACCACATATAACGAGATAGGTCGGTCTGTGGTAAGCTATGTGGCGCCAGTTTGGTCCGCGAATTTAGTTGATACGCATTGGAAAGAGATTCGAACTTGTCAGAATGCCGCCTGAGAACAGCAACAGGGTGCCTCTTCAAGTCTTCATGAGGAAGCAAAGATTCTTCCACTACAGCAACACAATGAGATGCTTTCGTTGCAGTACTTGCTAGGGTGTTACCGTGAGAGCCATCCCAATCACCATCTACTGGCTAGCCCCGACATACCCAAGCAAATCAGGAAGGATATTCATGCTCTAGAGAGGGAGGTCCAACAATATAGGAGAGAATTCCTAGATCAACAGGCAGATCTGAATAGCATTCACACGGACGCAGTTGCTAAGGTCATAAACAAATACAGTGTGAATAAAGTCCTCGGAGTACATCCCCCATCTATCGCAGCTGAGCAGTGTCTGCTGCCACCACTAACCAGAGTAGTTTTGGCTCAACTACGCTCAGAATATTGCAGTCGCCTTAATTCTTATTGGGCGGATATTGGTCGCGCCGTGCTAAACAAACTTTTTCATTTCCAATTGGGTTTTCAAACTCTACGTTTAAGATTGTACTGCCGTCTCTGGTTTTGCTTCAGGTAGCACCACTTTTGCGACGGTCCGGTTGTTACATGATCATACAGAGCCTGGAGTAGCCTTTGTTGTCGACCCTGCGTCAGGTAAGCCGTTGAGTATCCTTTGGGTTCGTCTGAGAACAGCAACAGTCCAGTAATATCTGGAGACGCGACCACTTTTACCTTAAACCTATTACTGGTAATAGCATTTTGTGCTGGGTTATACCATCCACTATTGACAATTGTATTCATAACATTTCATGGGAAATATGAAGCCGCATCAAATAGTTGTTATTTATTATTGTCAATCGATTTGATTTAAAACGGCAATTAACTTTTCTATAGATGATATGTGGAAGTATTTTACCACACACCTCTTTGTGTCAGGGTATTTTTGCTTAACAGTGTTTGAACCCCGTAATAATTGATTTTAGACAAGTATTTTATAATATTTAAAATATTTTGTTTTATGACGTTAAATCAGTAGAGATTAAATATGATTTTTTTCTTCTTTAATGCCTGATGGGAGGTCTCCCACGATTCCCCTAACCTAATGCAAACTAAATAACAATTTCCCATTCCGTACAAACCGTATCTATAATAATAATAATTGTTCCACAAACATCCCATAAGGGACAAGGGAGACTTCTATATCTATACCACAATAAATTTACCGACCAGAATAGTGGGTGGTGGCACTTACATGGGAAGGTGTGACAAAAATACTTCTAGATAATGTATCAAACTGAATTGCCTATCAATGGGGCGTAGATATTGTAATAAAAATATTACAGTCCTAGGTCCAAGTTTTGAATTAAATTTGCTGTAATAAGGTAGCTTTTAATGCATAGTAAACCTGCAGAGTGAACGAAAAATTGTTACTAGTGGTCTATGATTTGGTATACTCCATATATGATTTATATCTCGATTTATGTCGACAGATGGTAACCAAATATTCAAAACGAATAGGTTTTAATAATGAACTCAGAGTTCAGAACACCTCCTTATGAAGAAATGTGATATCGGTCAACTTTTTACTACAGCCTCCATATAGGGTTACCATACATTTTTGGTACTTTATAAAATTTAATCACTTTTTTCTGCAGAATTACTTGTAATAATGTATTTTTGGTGTGTCCAAAAAAAAAAGAAAAAAATATTTATTAACGTAAATACCATCAAAACATTTGGTACAATATGAATTTAAGCGATCGGATAGAGCTGGAATAGTGAAATTTGGAATTAAGATTACTATTGGAGTGTGGGATTGGGATACTTTTGGAAATTCGTACTTATGGCAACGAAAAGTACTAAATGGTACCAAATTTGGTACAATTTGGATTTGGGTGATCAGATACATTTGGAATCCTGAAATTCGAAATTAAGATTACTTTTGGAGTGCTGGATAGAGGTAGGTTTGGAAATTCGGACCTATGGGAACAAAAAGTACTAAATGGTACTAAATTTCGTACAATTAGGTTTACGGTGATCGGATGCAGCTGTAATCCTGAAATTTGGAATTAAGATTACTGTTGGAGTGTTGGATAGAGGTAGGTTTGGAACTTCGGACCTATGGGAACAAAAAGTACTAAATTTGGTACAATTAGGATTATTGTGATCAGATGCAGCTGTAATCCTGTAATTTGGATTTAAGATTACTGTTGGCGTGTAGGATTGAGGTAGTTGTGGAAATTCGTACTCAAGGGTACGAATAGTACTAAATATTACCAAATTTGGTACAATTAGGATTTGGGTGAACGGATATAGCTGGAACCTCGAGATTTGGAATAAGGAGTACTGTTGGAGTGTAGGATTGACAAAGTTTAGGAAATTTTTAGTTATGGGTAGGAAAAGTACTAAATGGTACTAAATTTGGTACAATTTTTATTTCAGTGATGGGATACATTTGGAATCGTGAGATTCGGAATTACGATGACTCTTGGAGTATTGATAGAGGTAGGGTTGGAAATTCGTACTCTGGATACGAATAGTACTAAATGGTACCAAATTTGGATTTGAGTTATCGGATGTATCTGGAATCCTGAAATTCGGAATTAAGCTTAGTGTTTGAACATAGCACTAAGGTAGTTTAGACAATTTGTACTTATGGATACGAAAGGTACTAAATGGTACCAAATCTGGTACAATTTGGATTTGGGTGAACGGATATAGCTGGAACCCCGAGATTTGGAATAAGGAGTACTGTTGGAGTGTAGGATTGATAAAGTTTTTGAAATTTTTAGTTATGGGTACGAAAGTACTAAATGGTACCAAATTTGGTACAATTTTAATTTGTGTGATCGGATGCATTTGGAATCCTGAAATTCGGAATAACGATTACTGTTGGAGTGTTGATAGCGGTAGGTTTAGAAATTCGTACTTTGTATACGAAAAGTACTAAAATGTACCAAATTTGGTACAGTTTGGATTACGGTGATCGAATGCAGCTGTAATCCTGAAATTTGGAATTAAGATTACTGTTGGCGTGTAGGACTGAGGTTGTTGTGGAAATTCGTACTCATGGGTACGAATAGTACTAAATGGTACCAAATTTGGTACAGTTTGGATTTGGGTGAACGGATATAGCTGGAATCCCGAGATTTGGAATAAGGAGTACTGGAGTTGGAGTGTAGGATTGATAAAGTTTTGGAAATTTTTTGTTATGGGTAGGAAAAGTACTAAATTTGGTACAATTTGGATTTCAGTGATAGGATACATTTGGAATCGTGAAATTCGGAATTAAAAATGATGTTGGAGTGTTGATAGATGTAGGTTTAGAAATTCGTACTTTGGATACGAATAGTACTAAATGGTACCGAATTTCGATTTGAGTGATCGGATATATCTGGAATCCTGAAATTCGGAATTAAGCTTATTGTTTGAAGATAGTACTGAGGTAGTTTTGAAAATGTGTATGTATGGGTACGAAAAGTTCTAAATGGTACTAAATTTGGTACAATTTGGATTTGTATGAACGGATAGAGCTGGAATCCTGAAATGTGGAATTAAGGTTATTGTTAAAGTGAAGGATTGAGTTAGTTTTCGAAAACCTTACTTATGATTGTAGGATTGATATATGTTGTCGAAAAACGTGCCATGAGTATACGAAAAGTACTTAATGGTACTCAATTTGTTGGGTGTAGGGATTGTGCTGGAATCTGTATGTTTTGGAGTTAGGGTGAATATTGCCATACAACGTTTGTCTCGCAGTTAAGTGTAAGGGTGAGTTACGGCTGATCTTTTTGAAAATCGAATTAAAAAGAGACGAACAGCACTAAAATAAAAATTGATCAAAATTCGCCATTTTCATATTATATATTGTTTATTTGTTGTTATATCCTTTCCGCATACGAAGTAGCGGGTACTTTGCTAGTCTAAATATGTATGACTAATAGGCCGGGGAGATTTGTGTGGAAGGAAAAAACCTTAATGTGCCTTTCGCGTTTATAATTCCTGGGATTGAACTGAGCAAAAAAGTCGACTAGACCATATGTCTACGGTGAAAATCGAGCCTCCCGATTTTGACTTGAAGTTTTTTATTGACGTTTTTGGATACTTTGGCTTATAACAGCCAAACCTTTGAGATTTGCGATCCAACTCAAAGGCCAAAATTGTAGCCAACACAATACTTAAAAACTCTCTAGTACATCGCAAAAATATTGGAATGCTCCTTCGGCAGGCCTTGAGACTGCGAAAAAATGTTTATACTGTGTGGTATCTTCTAAGCAGCGTAGCCCACGAGGAAAATAATTTTCCCGTTTGTTTTTGGTCCGGTTTTTTACTCTTAAAGTCATTTGTTACCCGATTTAAAAAAATAAAAGCTTATTCGAAAGATATTATTCACCCCGATTGTTTAAGTCTGGAGTATTCCCCCATTGGCTTAACTACATCACTTTCCTCTTTGCAGAGAAAAATGTTTACAAAACGCACTGACAGCTTGCAAAATTTACTGATCGCTACCAATATCATGATTTCATCCCGGCGAAGGGAATTATCAATTGGCTTTTCAGTTTTTGAAATGATGATTTTTTAGTGAAAACCTGAACTCTTTAAGCATCGAGTATTCTGATGTTAATGAGAATGATGCTCACTTTTCGGCTTTCCCAACAAAATATTTGCAAGCTGACAGCACGATTCAATTAAGAAATCATCGATTTCTGTTAAGTTGAAATAACATCAGCACAGTTACCTGTGAGTATGTTGTTGGAATTTTATTTACAAAATTCTGTTTTGCGCGTGCCTTCGCTGTTTTTTTGTTTGTTCTGTTTTAGTTGAAGATTCAATCATATGATTGTATAAGTATTATTATTCACCCCTTTAAAATGATAAAGGATAAATAGAAATCCGTTGTGAAAAAAGAAGATATGCTCGTTTAAATTTTAAAATGTAACAAACCCAGATTTTAACTACTTTTACCGTTATAAAACGATTAAACGATGTGACCCAAACGAACCAAAGATATTTTCGTTGTCCATGGAACCCAACACGATAGAATTTTGTAACAGAACGCTTGAATATTATCGATATTTTCCGAAAAAATTGAGCTGTCTCAAGGCCAAAACTTCCTGAAGGAGCATTCCAATACTTTTGCGAGGTACTAGAGAGGTCTTCAGTATTTTGTTGGGTACAATTTTTTGTGCTGGATCGCAAATCTCCATGGTTTGGCTGTTATATGCCAAAATATCCAAAAAACGTCATTAACAAAATTCAAGTCAAAATCGGGAGGCTCGATTTTCACTGTAGACATATGGTCTAGTTGTCTTTTATGCTCAGTTCAATCCCACGAATCATAAAAGCGAAGGGCCCATTAAGGTTTTCAAATCGCCCCGGCCTAATGATTAAATATTACTAATCAGTAACTGAAGCTTCTATTTGACCACGTACATGAACCTGGGTGGAATGTGTCTTCCAGGAACAAAGAAATTGATTGTAGTTTAGGTCCAAATTATGTTTTTTTTCGTTTTTAAGCCATAAATATTTCACGAAAATCAGCAATAATTACAGGTGTCTTTTCTGGTCGAAACCCGCCCTCCATACAAAATTTCCTTTTAGGGATATACAAACAATCGCGTTTTGAGACGATTTATGCATGTCATACCGTCCATTCGTCCGTTCGCAAAATAAAGGTCACATTCATTGTCCAATTCCGCTGAAAATTGGTTTAGATTTGGATATAGCTCTCAGATATATTTTCGGCCGATTTCGGTTTTGAAGGGACTGGCCAGATTGATCTAGATACGTTACAGCCAGGTACAGTTTGCCAATTTTGACGGACCTTGTCCACATACCTTTGTTCTATCCGCCTCATATAGTGGCACAAGGGTTGCTTGATGGAGTTATCAATCGCGATGTTGACTATACAATTTTCCGCCAGAAATTTGTTGGTATAGGTCCACGTTTTGATACAGTCTCCACAGAACAGTACTCTCGATATTCGGTATTTTGAGGGTTTTAGTCTCATTAATTAATCAAAATTTCTGTAACTTGGTATTAAGTCTTCTTTAGGGATATAGAAAACTACAACATCCCTTGCAAAAAATAACACAGAATAGCTCCACGTTTTAGTATAGCCTCCATATAAGGGTACCACCAGCTTAAGTTTTTTTGATTTGAGGATTTTAGTCATATTTTTCTACCGAATTGGATGTTAATTGGAATTTCGATATAAAAGAATTTGGAATTGGGTATAAAAAGTTAGGCCAAGCTGAATTTAACTCTCTTTTATACCATACTCCATAGTATGGAGCAAGAAGGCTATATTTCTGCACCCGAGTGTCTTTTTTCCATAGACAGGTCAAGTTCGAAGATGAACTACATCTGGATTTGGTATAGCATTTTGGTATAGCCCCCATATAAAGGTACCGCCTACTTTTGGGAGTTTTTATGGTTTTAGCAAAAATGTTCGACCGAACTAACTGTAATTTGACGTTGGGGTTCACAGAGGTCACAAAACGTCTCCATGAACAATTGCCAACATAGGTTCATGTTTTGGTATAGCCCCCATATAATGGTACCTCCCGAGTTTCGGTATTTTGAGGGGTTTTAGCAATATTTTTGACCAAACTACCTGTAATTTGACGTTTTATAAAATGTTGTAGGATTATTTCTCTAGTTACAGCAATGAACTGGTAAAGCTTTCTGATTGATGTTGCCTTTAGGGCAATTTCGTCAAAATTCTCCTTTGGTCCCATACAAATTACTACGGAAACTTTGAGGGCCGAGTGGCATGTGTTAACATATTCCGATTGTGTTCAAACTTTGGCAATCTAAAAATATAACAAAACTAAACAATTTAGGGTTGCCGCATAAAAAATCCGACATCGATTTTTGAGTTAAAATCAATCTAATGTCCGTGTTTCGGTTTAGCCCCCATATAATGGTACCTCCCGACTTTCGTTGTTTTTAGAGATTTTAGCTATTTTTTACCGAACTACCTGTTATTTGACATCTGAAGTTCCCAGAGGTCAAAAATCTTCTCCAACAAAAATTGTCAATATACAGTGTCGGCCAAAACTAAAGCACCCCCTCAGTACATTTGTATTTTTTTTGCATTTTTCTTTTTATTTATTTATATCTCTTTTATTGGAAAATACAAACATAAGGAATTCAGAATTCAATAAATAAAAGTTAAAATTCAAAAAACTTTTTAGGCGCAAATATAAGCTGACAAAACTAAAGCACCCCCCAATTCGAGGTATAACCAAAAACTATTGAAATCAATATTGCGTTGCGTATCATTTATTCTGTATGGCACACGCGAAACAATTAATTTTCGGAAAATTTAGCTTAAATCCTCAAAATACTGAAAATCTGGAGGTACAGTTATATGGGGCTTTATCCAAATGTGGATCCACAATTTTTGGTGGAAAAATTGTATGGCCACCATGAACCCTAAGTACCAAATTACATCTACTTTAGTATGAAAATGTAGCTTAAATAATCAGAATACCGAAAATCAGGAGGTACCGCTATAAAGGAGCTATACTAAAGCATTAGTCGATATTGTTAATATTCATCCAAAAATGATGCTACAGCATCTTCTGGTCAAATACAAAATCGCTTAGATTTAAAAAAAGAACAATTCACAGAAGAGGGACAGAGGCCGTCTTATTCAGTCGACGACCAGCAAAAAACCTTTCATATCGACAAAAATTAACAAGTAAAAAGTCGTTAAGTTCGGCCGAGTCGAACTTTTTATACCCTCCACCATAAAATAGTCTTAATTAAAATGGAATAATTAGGGTCCTTTCACAATATTAGGTGGAACTACTTTTCGACAATGGATAGACTCCTACTGCCTCCCACTATTGCTTAAATTACACTGTGAACACACATGTTGGGGCAGAGATAATTCCTTTTGGAGATGAAAGCCCTTGGTGTGTGTATGTTAAAAACCCCGAAGGACAGATGCGCCGTGAGTCGAGCTTCCGCGTTATGGCGTGATGAAGTTTTCGCAAGAGACCCTGTAAGCATCATGAATTAGCATTATATATTTGTTTGTTGTTTTTGTAGAGCACTTAAGCAACAGTGAACAAAGACACAACGCTAATTCCTGATGGCCCACAGGGTCTCTAAAAAAAAATTTCATCACGCCATAACGCGGAAGTTCGACTCACGGTGGATCTGTCCTTCGGGGTTCATAATATACTCACCAAGGCCTTTCTTCCCCAAGAGGAATTTTCCGTGCCCCAGACTTTCACCTCCATTTTGTTGCACAGTGCTATCTAATCTAAAAAATGTGTTCAGCTAGGTGAAAGGTACCACCTACGGGGCTATATCAAAGAGTCAACTTATCATAAAATTTTTAAGCGGAAAAGTTTTATAGCTGCAGGGAACTTCAAGAGTCAAATTGAGGGTAGTTTCATCAAAACAATGTAGACCCTCAAAAATGGACCCATGTTGACGAATTTTAGTGAAGAAATTTCGTGACCACTGAAAATTCCCGAAAATCGGGGGGGATATATCAAAACATGGACCTATATTGACGATATTTTATGACCACTGAAAACTTCAAATGTCAAATTACAGCTATTTCGGTTAAAAACTGTAGCTAAAATTCTCAAAATACCGAAAATTGGGAGGTACCGTTATATGGGGCTATACCAAAACATGGACCTATGTTGACGATGTTTGGTGGAGATGTTTCATGACCACTGAGAACCTCAAATGTCAAATTGCAGATAGTTCGGTTACAAATTGTTAAATTTCGGTTAAAAATTGCCGCTAAAATTCTCAAAATACCGAAAATCGGGAGATACCGTTATATGGGGGCTATACCAAAACATGGACCTATATTGACGATGTTTCGTTGGAGATGTTTTATGACCACTGGGAACTTCAAATGTCAAATTACAGCTATTTCGGTTAAAAACTGTAGCTAAAATTCTCAAAATACCGAAAATTGGGAGGTACCGTTATATGGGGGCTATACCAAAACATGGACCTATGTTGACGATGTTTAGTGGAGATGTTTCATGACCACTGAGAACCTCAAATGTCAAATTTCAAATAGCTCGGTTAAAAATTGTGGCTAAAATTCTCAAAATACCGAAAATCGGGAGGTGCCGTTATATGGGGACTATACCAAAACATGGACCTATGCCCATATCCTTTGGGATATAAGTTTGTTGATCACTAGGAACCCTAAGTGCCAAATTATAGCTAATTCGGTCTGCAAATGTGGCGAAGAACGTCAAAACACCTCAAATCCGGAGGTACCGTTATATGGGGGCTATACCAAAGAGTGGACCGATATAGCCCATCTTCGAACTTGACCTGCCTATGGAAAAAAGACCCTCGGGTGCAAAATTTCAGCACTCTATCTCAATTATTGCGGACGCTAGAGTGATTACAACAGACGGACAGACGGACGGACAGCCGGACGGACATGGCTAGATCCACCGACGTAGTCAGGGGGGGGGGCCCGGGGGGCCCGGGCCCCCCCCGAAATGATTTTAGTTCCCATAGGATATTAGCTTATTTTACACATTTTTTTAATTTTTGAGTAAAATTTTAAACTGTTTTAAATTGTTGAAGAAATATGTAAAGTAGTTGGAAGTATTACAGAGAATTATTTAACTACATTGGTATACTTATTGTCCAACATATTTGAAAATATAAAAATAATGAACAAGTTAGGCATTTTGAGCAATTTAATGTATAGTTCTTGTTAAGCGTTGTCTAAGCGTTTAATCTGAATTTTAGGCTGACTGTAAGTGCTACTGAGTTCAGAACAAAACGTTTATTTGTATTTATTGAACGTTTGTAACATATTACGTCCATGACTTTGGCTTATAAACAACATCCAGAAAAAACATTTTTGCAATATTTTGTTTTTGAATTTTTTTATGAGAGCAATTCAACAATAAAAGATAAAACCGTTGCTAAATCTGTGTGGTTTTAAGTGTTTTTATGATATAATTTCTGTTCCACCGCAGCGTCGTCAATGTCTATTGGACAAAAGGATTTTTCTGTCGAATTTTTATGCTATGTTCGACTTTTCGAATGTTAATAAAATTAACCCCCAGTTTTTGTAACAAATTTTATTCTTTTCACACGAATTGTCAAATTTTGTAGACCGATTTACCCGCTATAGCGCAATTGTAGAGCGCTGATTTTTAAATGAGGAATTCTTAACGATACATGGAACGGGAATACGAAAAATTAGATGTGTATGTCTTCTGGGGGCAGAGCTATGGATGCCTAAATTATTACGAATATAGACGAACGAACAAAAATAAGTTACAAAAACAGGGGGTAAGATTATTGAGGTTGAGGTCAATGTTTTTATTTTACTAGCTGAACCCGGTACGCCTCGCTACCCCGAATAAGGTTAAATATATTTTGAAAAATTTATTTGAAGGTCTATTTTCGTCACTCATTCCAACTTTCATTAAAATCGGGTATATAAAGCGCGTTTGGTGCATCAAATGCATGAAATCGGACGAAAATATATATGGGAGCTATATCCAAATTTGAACCGATTTCAATATAATTTGGAAAATTTTTTTCTGGACCCAATTCCTCCACACATTCCAAATTTCATTGAAATTGGACATACATAGCGTGTTTAATGCATAAAATACATAAATCAGCAGAAAATATATATGGGCGCTAAATCCAAATCTGAACTGATTTCAATATATTTTGGCAAATTTATTTCTAAACCAAATTCCTGCACATATCCAAAATTTGGAGACATTATCTGTTACCATTCTATAGATATTTGCATAAAAAATCGACATTTTTTTGAGGTACCTCCGATTCTGATGCTATATCTCCGGATCAACGCGGAATTTCAGAAATTTGTATAGCCTATGTTACTTTCAGGCCATGTAGTGATATACTTTGAAAATTTCAGGAAGATCAGTTCAGCGGTTTTTTAGTCCATAAACTTCAAACAAACAAACAAACGTACAAACATTCTATATTGATTTATTACATATTATTTCCAATAATTCAAAATTGCAATGAATTTCATCTTCAGGGATTTTTCTGTCGATTACTCTTTGAATAAAACTATAAGAAAACGTCATAGAAACCCACATCAATTGTAGTTTGGGAAGTACTTTCAATGGATGCACATTTTTAGAAATGTAAATTTTTCCTCTTCGGTAAAGGACTTTGTGACGACAAACGAAATCTAAAAACTGATCGGAAACAGGCTCTTCTTCGTCAAAATCTCAACAAGTACACTCGACTTTGCGGACAGGAAATTTGTAGCCATTTTCGTACGTATGAACTTGCAAACAAAATATGGATTTGTATCATTGATCACAAGTGTTGCGGAGGAGGTATGGAAAAATGGACCGGACCGACATAGTTCATTTTGGGAGTAGATCTTATTTTTGGAGTCATTCCTTTTAAAAGATATTGCCCCCACTAGTCATTTCAGTTCGCCACAGTATAATTTTCACCTTTTGACCCTTATGTCAGGAAATATGGACTTGGCCACGAAAAACATAATACCGCTCTAAACACAAGGAATACCTTTAGTAAAAATTTCTAAAGGTCCTCAAATAGACCTTAAACTGCATTTAAGCAACTATTTTGAAGGTTTGCGAGGAAGGTACCCAGTATGGCCCATTTTCGAACAAAAACTAAGTTTGGAAAAATATTTCTAAATCCAAAGTTTGGACCAAATCTGATGCTCCGTTCAAGAAAACTCGCGCATACCACTTTAGCTAAAATTCTTGAAATTTGGGGGAAAATATCAAAAGAAGTAGACCGAAAAGCAGTTCTTTTTATTTATTTCATATTTTTACTTATAACTAAATTATGCTTATAATTAAGGAAGTGAAGTCATGACTTAAGCTTACACAGCTTATCCAGGGAGGTTTCAAACTGCACTTCGCTGAAAAATTTTGAAATACTCTGCGGAAGTTTGCCAATGAGTAGATCGATATGGCCCATCTTTGTAGTTGATCAAAATATCACGAAGGCCATATTTTGGACAGAATAGGTTTATCAGTTTGAGAATTATCGTGCTCTCCAGGCAGCTACCCAGACGAACGGACATAGCTAAGTCGACTCCAAGTTTTCTGATACAGATTTCTTCCAAACACACTTTGGCCCTAAAGCCATTATTTCGATGAGGCACATTTTGGCTAAAGGCTGAGAGTATAAAAAATGTAGATTGGGAAAAATTTTATTTATGGATTTTTGCTAAAAAAATGTATACAGGTATAGACCTTGGATTGGGCGATATGATTTCATTTTAAAAGAATTTGAGACTGGATACTAGAGTTCCCCTTATTCCTGATCATTTTATGAGAAGATCCAGGATAGGAAAGCAGAATTTCTATAAGTGAAGTCCGACGATTGGACGCCAAAATTAGTCTATTGACAGATGCATGTTTTGGCGACAGAATTTGTCATTTACATAACCGCGATTATGTGCTTGATGGATAGACTAACTATTGCTCAGCATTAGTTCTCGGCCTTCAGAAATTCTTTGTGATAAGTAGACATCGGATTTTTGCATATATTTGAAAATTATAATGTTAAGAAATTTGAAAATTAAATGTTATGATATTTCTAAGATTTTCCGATTGTATTCGCTTTCTTTTGGTCCTACCGATGTGATATCACAGAATTTCATAACATTCACTATAATTGTAAATTATTTGATAAATGATACGCCCAAAATATATGGGATTATTAATATATTCATTGTTTTGACCATATAATAACTGTGACATATTGTCAAAAAAGTTCTAAAAACAAGATAAAATTGGCCAAGAAGTCTTACGCCATTTGAATTAAAAAATAGTAATGAAAATTATTTCATCAGTAAAATAAGTCTAAAATAAGGTTTACATCTTTGCTAAATAAGACATTTTCGCTAACACGAAATTTCAAAATTTTGGTCAGGTGGGCCCCCCCCGAAATGAAATCCTGGCTACGTCCCTGGCTAGATCGTCTTAGAATTTTATCCTGATCAAGAATATATATACTTTATAGGGTCGCAAATGATTAGTTCGATGTGTTACAAACAGAATGACAAACTTAATATACCCTCCATACTATGGTGGAGGGTATAAAAAGGCAGACTGGAATTTTCCAAGACCATCTGAACTGGGATATCTAAAAATGGAGTACTGTGCTGTTTTGTGATGAATCTAAGTTGATTTTAAAGGATTCGAATGGCATACAGCGTAGATAAATTTGGCAACGATTTAATCCTAAATATTTTAAAGGCAGTGTAAAACATGGAGGGGGAACATAATGGACTGGGATTTTTTCGTTGCAAGGGATTGGTTCAATTGAATGGATGGAATTATGGATCGTTTCACGTATCGTAATGTATTAAATTAAATTATGCTTAAGAAGAGATGCCACTTAGATGGACATTCCAGAAAGATAACGAGCCAAAAGATATATCGAAAGTGATTAAGGAGTGATTCCAAAACAATTCGACAGAAGTTCTCCATTGTCCTGTCCAATCCCCTGAAGAGCTATCGTCGAAAAATAGTGCACTTGTACCAAACATATACCTGACAATGCAGGCGATTTTTGCTTTGTAATATCAACAATATATTTTATATTGGTAAACAATAACTAATAATGAATAGAGATCCAAATAATTTACATTCAAACTAATTTATAAATCCCAAAATTAATCATATTCAATTATACGCAAAGAAGGTGTGGGATGGTGCCATCACCTTCGCCTAAATAAATATTTCAAAAAACTTTAACCGTGGTGCAATTATTGCATAAAAAATGCAATTGGACAATTAATACGCTAGGGCTCCACCTTATTTACAATAATGTAAAAACTGAGTACTTCTCTGTCATAATAGAGCCAATTTGTATCATGGGAGGATAATTTTTTTCTCTACACAAAACCCATTTTATATTAGACAGTAGGCCGGTTATAGAGCACACATTATTGCAATTTGTCAGTAGTTCTTTTTCCATATGTAGGCTACTTTATCGACATATGCCCTCCAGGATTAAAAATATGGACCAAAATTAATTTTTTTATTTTTCATTTTGTTTTTCATTATATTTTTCATATAAAAGTAATGGTCCATTTCACCCGCTAAATGATATCAGATCATCGTCAAAAATTGTAGGCATCTTATTCGACCTAAACTCTGACATCGCGCAAAGTCCCGTGGCTATTGAGCTATAATTGCGACCTCTAGCGTGCTAATGACAACACTACAAACAAATAACAGGACATATTAGGCTGTAACTCTGTTGTCTGACCACGTAAATCAACATAATTGGCATCAATGGAAAGGTCAAGAGTTGGCCTTCCAAATATTATTTACAGAGGCGGAATGTGTCTTAATAAGGATATAAGCTGAATATTAAAAATTTTCACAGTTTTCACACCAAAGTTGTGGTCCATTTAACCATCTAAATATTATCTGATCACCATCTTAAAATTCAAACTTCTTCTTTGTCGGACTATTATTGCGGCCTAAGGAGCAGCTACAATATCGCTTAAAAAATGTAGTTTTTGGTCCATTTCACGATCATCACCAATAAAAATAGGGACCTATTCTGGTCTGAACCCGACCTCCATACAAAATTTCGCGACGATCGGTCCAAAATTGCGGCCTGCAGTTTGAATACAATTTATAATGAACTGACGAACTGACACACATCTCAAAATCGCTTTATCTCGTCGAGATATGAAGATTGGTATACCACATTGGGGGTCTCCGACGAATATTTCGCGGTGTTACATGAATTTTTTCGAAAACAAACTTATAATACCCTTTCCACATAGTGGTGTAGGGTATAAAAAAATACAACTTAGTTTTCTTAAAAAAAATTACCATTTAAAAAAAACGTACTCAGGCCGTGCTGTAATGGTATTCCGAGGTATTTTGGTATTGCAGGTCTCAGTGGATACAAACAATTATGGCTATGTTATGGAAGGGAAACCGCATAACGACATCGCCCAATATGAGCTATTTTGATGGGTTTTGCAATATTTTCCTATGAAGTGAGTGTTAATTGGTATTATGAATTCTCAATGGATAGAAATAATCCAAGCAGAAATCGGTCAATTAAGGTTCATGCTATGGTACATACCCCATACGACGGTACCTCCCGATTAAACGGATTTTAAATGTTTTACGCTAGAATGACAATAATTTTGTATTTCGGTGGAAAATATCGAGGTCACCTACGAATAAGCCTTGACCTGGCGGAGAAACTTAGTACTTTGATAAACCAAAGGATTACAATAACTGGTCAGGTGTTGTAGTTTTGATGGTTTCTAAATTGAACGGAAATAGTTGAATTCTAGTGTCATTAGAGGTTGATTCATATACAAATTAGTATAAAATGTGACACACATATTCATACATAATGTTTCAATGAATTCTCGTAGTAGTTGCTTCATTGTATCATTTTAATTTAACTTTCCCTTGCAACAGCAAATTGCTGACGCGTGAATGGTTCTGGGCAGGTAGATTTGTTTACAACATTTAAATGGTTTCTCCAATTGCAACAACGAACAAAATTTTTAAATTTTTTCTCTATAAAATGACCATAAATTGCGATTGAAAATAATAGTTTGAGAGGTACAATCAAACACAACAAGTCGATATAATTTCTGTTTTGACAATCTCTAAAAAATAATGCGTTTCATATTGTGTTTTTTGTTAATGGCTATATTGGCCATGTTTCGGTGTAATGCCAATCCGGCAGAAGAGAAAGCGTTGGGTGTTCAACAATCCTTGGCCGATGTCGATGTCCAAGGACATGCAAATGGTGGAGAACGTCCAGTACGTCAGTACGGTGGATATCGTGGCCGCGGTTATGGTGGATATCGTGACGGCGGTTATGGATATGGCTATGGTGGAGGTCGCAGACGTGGCGGTCGTGGTGGTAGATATCGCGGATAATAAAATAGAAGTTTTTATGCTGTGTAAAATATTTATAAAAATTTCAATAAAATTTAGAAGTGCCTGATAAAACAATTTTTGGAAATTTTATTTACATACTAAACAAAGAGAAAGAAATATTAAATGTGAATTATTATTAGAAACGACTATGGCAGCTCGAATCATGGATTAAAAAATATTAGAGATAATATTATTCGTTCATACTATCAAAGAAATATTTATTGATAACAATTTTCAAGAACAACACCAAGGTGTTAAAAAATATAATAGAGCTTGTAAGGAAAAACGGATTCTGACGGAATTACTCTAAAAATTATAATGAAAAATCACGCACTAATACATCAACATCAGGGGCAGAGTTTCACTGTAAATGTCAGAGTGCCTATTAGGCGGTGACAGTGGGGGTTCTTGGACCTTCTACCAAGGAAAGGAAAGAAGAGACGAGTGAACTTCTACTGTTGATTTCCACTTTAAATGTTTTAAGGAACGTGATTTGGAATGCCGGAAAACGCAGTTTTCGCAGTTAAGAGCAGATATTATCGCCTTACAGAAAGTGTGATGGAACGGGAAGTTATATAGATGCCATGAAACAGGACATGAGTTTTGTTGTGGGTTCTTTGTTAGACGGAAGCTTAAACATCTCGTTTCCAGATTTACCATCGTGGATGAAAGACAAGCGACAATTAGGACAAAAGCTAAAGTCTTTAGTATTTGTTTATCTGTGCCTAAGCCCCGACTAAAAAACAATGGAGTACAAACCAAATAAAGATATACAGTGTCGGCCAAAATTAAAGCACCCCCTCAGTACATTTTTGTAAACGATAATTTTTTAAGAAAACGAAGTTGTATTTTTTTCTTTTATTTATTTATATCCTTATTATTTGAAACACAAACACAAGGAATTCAGAATTTAATAAACAAAAGTTTAAATTAAAAAAAAATTAAGTCGCAAATATAAGCGCACAAAACTAAAGCACCTTCCAATTCGAGGTACAAAAAAAACATTGAACTCAATATTTCATTGAGTTTCCTGCATTCTGAATGACAACACACATATTTTAGGCATAGAGGATATGATTAATTATTGCAGGCGACATTCTTTCCCAATTTTCTTTTGGTTTTGCATTTTTTTTGATTGATTGAGAGCTAAGATCAGGCGATTGGGCAGGCCAATGGAGAACTTCTGTCGAATTGTTTTGGAATCACTGCTTAACCACTTTCGATGCATGTTTTGGGTCTTTATCTTCCTGGAATGTCCATCTATGTGGCATCTCTTCTTCAGCATAAGGCAAAATCACGCCTTTTAATAGATTACGATACTTGAAACAATCCATAATTCCATTAATTTTAATTATTTGGTACAATACCTTGGACCGAGAAAAAAATTCAGACCATTATGTTCCGCCTTCATCTTTTACAGGATTTAAGTGGTCCACGCCTTATGTCATCTGAATCTTTTAAATTAAACTTAGATTCATCAGAAAACAGCACAATACTCAATTTTGCGCCACTCCAGTTCAGATGGGTCTTGGCGAAATCCGGTCTGCCACTTTATACCCTTCACCATAGTCTGGAGGGTATATTAAGTTTGTTTTTCTGTTTGTAACACATCGAACTAATCATTTGCGACCCTATAAAATAAATATATTCTTGATCAGGGTAAAATTCTAAGACGATCTAGCCGTCTGTCCGTCTGTTTTAATCACTCTAGCGTCCGCAATAATGGAGCTAGAGCGCTATATTTTTGCACCCGAGTATCTTTTTCCATAGGCAAGTCAAGCTTGAAGATGGGCTACATCGGGGGCTATATAGCCCCCATATAACGGTACCTCCCGATTTTCGGTATTTTGTGGATTTTAGGTACAATTTTTGATCGAGCTACCTGCAATTTAGCATTTAAAGTTCCCAGTGGTCACAAAACATCTCTAACAAAAACCGTCAACATAGGTACATGTTTTAGTATAGCCCCTATATAACGGTTTTCGGTATTTTGGGGGTTTTAGCTATATTTTTTTACTAAACTACCTGAAAATGTTACATTTAATGTTTCCAGTGGTCACAACACATCTCCACCATAAACCATCAACATAGGTCCATGTTTTGGTATAGGCCCCATATAACGGTACCTCCCAATTTTCTGTATTTTGAAAATTTTAGCTAAATTTTTTACCGAATTACCTGTAATTTAACATTTGATGTTCCTAATGACCACAAAACCTCTCCACCAACAATTGTTAATATAGGTCAAAATTTTGGTATAGCCACCATATAACGATACCTTCCGATTTTTGGTATTTTGAGGCTTTTGGCTACATTTTTGCTGTTATTTATCATTTGATGTTCCCAATGGCCAATCTCTACCAAAAACTGTTAACATAGGTTCAAATTTTGGTATAGCCCCCATATAACGGTACCTCCCGATTTTCGGTATTTTGAGGATTTTATCAAAAATTTTTGACCAAATTACCTGTAATTTAACATTTGATGTTCCCAATAGCCACAAAACATCTCTACCAAAGTTACATAGATTCAAATTTTGGTATAGCCCCCATATAACGGTACCTCCCGATTGTCGGTATTTTGAGGAGTTTAGCAACATTTTTGACCGAATTACCTGTAATTTAACATTTGATATTCCCAATGACCACAAAACATCTCTACCAAAAATTGTCAACATAGTTCCAGGTTCACATTGCGTTGTTTGCATTAGTATTGGAGACATAACATGCCTAATAGTCATTTCGCTAAGGGGACGCATGCACAAAAAACAAAAGAAGCGACGCACAACCTTCTTAATTGCCTGCTCAGCTGAGACTAAATTGTTTTATACATGTTGTATACGTGAATAAATGTACGCTCCCAAAGAGCGTGCCTGCACCCTTTGCCTAATGCTGACGTATATCGCCCATATAACGGTACCTCCCGATTTTCGGTATTTTGAATATTTTAGCTAAATTTTTTAAACGAATTACCTGCAATTTAACATTTGATATTGATATTAGTATAGCTCCCATATAACGGTATCACTCGATTTTCGGTATTTGGAGCATTTTAGCTACAATTTTTGACCGAACTGTCTGTAATTTGACAGTTGAGTTTCCTAGTGATCTCACCTCGATTTTAGGTATTTTGACAATTTCAACTATATGTTTTCACCGAACTATCTGTAATTTGACGTTTCAGTTTCCCAATGGTCACAGAACTTCTCCACCAAAAATTATCAAAATTGGTCCATGTTTTAATATAGACCCATATAAAGTTACTACCCGATTTTATTTTTTGATAAGTATAGCTACATTTGTTAACCGAACTATCTGTGATTCGACATTTGAGGTTCTCAGTGGTCACAAAACTTCTACACCAAAAATTTTCTACATAGGTCCACACTTTGATATAGCCCCATATAAAGGTGCCGCCCATTGAAGACATTTTTAGATGATTTTTTACCCTAGTTAGGTATCCGTGGTCACAAAATATTTCCGCCAAAAATTGTGGACAGGAAAGAAAATAATACTCCATATTTAGTATTAGAATATTTTATGGTGGACGGTTCGGCCCGGCCGAACTTAACTTTTTTTACTTGTTCAGTTTTTGTCGATATGAAAGGTTTTTTTTTGCTGGTCGTCCACTGAATAAGCCGGCCTCTGCCGCTCTTATGTGAATCGTTCTTTTGCTAGTTTTTAAATCTAAGCGATTTTGTATTTGACCAGATGATACAGTAGCATCACTTTTGGATAAATATGAACATTATCGGCTAATGTTTTGGTATAGCCCCCTTATACATAGCTGTACCTTCCGATTTCTGGTATTTTGAGGTTTTTAGCCACATTTTCCTACTAACTTAGCTATAATTTGGTACTTAGGGTTCCTAGTGGTCACAAAACTTTTCCACCAAAAATTGTGGACCTGGTTCAACGTTTTGGTATAGCCCCCATGTAACGGTACTTCCCGATTTTCAGTATTTTGAGGATTTAAGCTAAATTTTCCAAAAATTAATTATTTAGCGTGAAATCTATATTAATAAATGAGTAAAGCGATTGCCTGACTGACTGATTGATTCATCAACGCTCAGACGAAACGGCTGAAGCTAGAATCTTGAAATTTTGGGTGTGGATCACTCTTGGTCCGAAGGGGTCAGGAAAGGCTGGGTTTTTGGAAATTCGAACTGGAAGGGTACGGAAAGTACTAAAAGATACTAATTATGGTACCATTTGTATTAGGCAAACGGGAAGAGCTAGAATTCTGAAATTTGGAATGAGAATCACTAATGGAGTGTGGGATAGACGTTCCGGAGGGTTTTTAGAAATTCCAACTATTAGTGTACGAAAAGAACGAAAATGTACCAAATTTAGTACCACTTGTTATATGTGGACGGATAAAGCTACCAGTTTGGACTTCCGAATGGGAATCAAGTTTAAGCAGTAGAGTTAATATATGGAGGTGTTTTTGAAAATATGTACTCAACTATTAGTGTACGAAAAGAACTAAAATGTACCAAATTTGGTACCACTTGTTATTATGTGGACGGATAAAGCTACAAGTTTGGACTTCCGAATGGGAATCAAGTTTAAGCAGTAGAGTTAATATATGGAGGTGTTTTTGAAAATATGTACTCATGTGTACGGAAAGTGAACCAATAGAGCTGGAATCCTAAAATTTGGAATTAAGATTACTGCTGGAGTGTAGAATTGAGATATGGAGGTCGTTTTGGAAATTCGAACTTATGTGTACGACAAGTAGTCTTGAAATTCTGAAATCTTAAAAGTAGTAAATGGTACTATATTTGATACAATTTGGTTTTGAGTGAACCGATAGATCTATAATCCTGAAATTTGGATTAAAGATTACTGTTGGAGAGGATGGATGGAGGATTGAGATGTGGGGGTAGTTTTGGAAATTCGAACGTATGTGTACGAAAAGTACTAAATGGTACTAAATTTGGTTTTGAATGAATTAATTTGGAGTTGGGTGAATGGGTGTAGGTGGAGTCTTGATATTTGAAATTCAATGTTGATATGGAGTTAGTTTTGGAAATTCGTACTTATGTGTACGAAAATTACTTAATGGTACTTAATTTGGTATTGGTTGTATGGATAGAGTTGGGATCTGAAATTTGGTATTGCGGTCATTGTTGGTGTGTGGGGCTGGTAAAAGGAGTTCTGGAAATATGTACTACAAGGGTAAAAAAGTTAATAAATGGTATTAAATTTAGTATTGTGTGTGCGGATAGTGTTAGTAGATTTCAGAATTTTGGTACTAGAATCAGAATTGGTGTGTAGAATTATGATATGGAGGAAATTTTTAAATACGTACCGAAAGTATACGAAAAGTATTAAATGGTATTAAACTTTGTATAGGCGGTAAGGATATAGTTCGTATAAAGGTCGCTGTTGGTGTGTAGGGTTAAGAAATGAAGTGGTTTTGAAATGCGAATAGTACCAAATGGTACTAAGCTTGGTATTGGTTAGGAATACAGATGGAAATATGAAAATTTGTCTATATAGTACACCCAATACAAAAGGGTATACGGAAAGAGATATAATCCTGAATTTGGTATTGGTGTCGGAATGAGATGATGTTGAGGCGGTTTTGGAAATACATACCGTATATATATGTGAAAGACGTCCAAACACACGCTTAATTTACGGAAATAATAAATTATAAAAAATTGGTATTGAGTTTTTTTGGAATTCCGAAATTGTGTAACGGTAACAGTTGATGTGTAGGATTAAGATAATGAGGTTGCTTTAGGAATGCCTACTATCGACAAGGGGTTAAGAAAAATGTTGTAGCCGTGAAAAGTCTCTACAAGATTGGCGTTTATGATATTTTCGTAGGTTTTACCATTTTTGAGATATAGAAGTTCAGGTCACATTTATAGGGGGTTTTTTTAGGTTAAGTTTCACAATTTGCATTAAAACGGTAAGTCTTATCGAAATGGGACTAGAGAAATCTTATAGCTGTAAAAATTCTCTACAATATTGGCTTTCGTAATTTTTTCCTAGGTTTTACCATTTTTGAGATATATACAGTCTGTCGCAAAAGTTAGTATACACCGTTGAAACCAAAATGTATTATGGATAAAAAGCACAATAACTTATTGAAAACAACAAACAATTAGTTTTATTTGAGAGACACGAAGGTAGTCTTCGGTAATAACAACTAAAAGTGCCAAATATTTGCACACATTAGCAAATGTACAATGCGAATCCAAAAAAGACCAAAATTTATATCGCAAAATTTAGTATAGAAAGGAGAATCCCCGTGGAACTGTTTAAAAAATTCTTGATATTTTTGAACAAAATGAAACTAATTATGTACTTTAGATCATAAAGAGTATATAAATTGGTTTTAATGGTAGTTATAGTACTTATAGTGACAAGTCCAACGTACACTGGATCGTAAAATCCACAAAAATTGGTCACCTACAAATACAACAACTGTAGCGACAAAATTCCGGGTGTTATGTCCTGTTTATGAATTTTAAAACCATGAAATGCTCAGAAAAGCTCTAAAGTTTCAATATGGGGTGATCTTGATCGAGTTTCGACTTGTCCTATTTGAAGAAACGGGAATTTCTTGAGGGAATCCCATACTTTTGAGGATGTTGTCCTTTTAAAACATGTAATAATCCTTAATCCTTACACATAAGGACTTTCCTTTTCAGTTAATTTTCTCACAAATTATGTCCCTGTAGGAAAATTGACTCAAAAGGAAAGTCCTCATGTGTAAGGATTAAGGATTATTACATGTTGCAAAAGGACAATGGCCTCAAAAGTATGGGTTTCCTTCAAGAAATTCCCGTTTTTTCAAACAGGACAAGGACATAAACAAGACATAACACTCGGAATTTGTCCGCTACAGTTGTTGTATTTGTAGATGACCAATTTTTGTGGATTTTACGATCCAGTGTACGTTGGACTTGTCACTATAAGTGCTATAACTGCCATTAAAACCAATTAATATCCTATTGATGATCTTAAATACAGATTTAGTTTCATTTTGTTCAAAAATATCAAGAATTTTTTACACAGTTCCACGAGGATACTCCGTTGTATACTAACTTTTGCGACATAAATTTTGGTCTTTTTGGGATTCGAACCGTGCATTTGCTAATATGTACAAATATTGCGCACTTTTATTTGTTATTACGGAAGACAACTTTCTTATCTATCAAATAAAACTAATTGTTTGTTGTTTTCAATAAGTTATTGTGCTTTTTATCCCTAATACATTTTGGTTTCAACGGTGTATACTAACTTTTGCGACAGACTGTAAGTTTAAGTTGGGAAATTTATGTCTTAACATTGTTTTATAAGGAGACGATGCAGTCAGTGAATTGTCACAATTTGAACTTCTATATCTCAAAAAAGGTAAAAACTACGAAAACATCATAAAGGACAATCTTGTAGAGAACATTTTCTTTTGAGCCATTTCGAAAGAACTTGCGGTTGTCAACCAAAATCGTGAAAACCTAAAAAAACACTTAAAAATGCCAACTTGAATCGCGATTTATTTAAGAAACACTTGGGCGATTTTTTTTGTTTTTTCTCATCTATGAACATTGTAGTTTCAGAATCCGCAAAAACTTTTCAGGTGTAAGCACCTTCCATTAAAGTTGTTCAAGAGCACCGTGGGTATAGAACTGGAAACCTAAAATCTGGTATAATGGTCATTGTTGATGAGTAGGGTTGATATGAGGAGGTGGTTTTGGATATTGGAACTATAAGCGTACCAAATTTGGTACAAGATGAAAGGATAAAGCTGTAATTCTGATATTAGGATCACCGCTTGTGCGTAGGGTTAAGATAAGAAGGTTGCTTTGGAAATGTACAAACATGTACAAAAAGTACTAAATTTGGTAAACCTTGTTATTGGGTGAAAGGATAGAATTGGAATTCTGAAATTTGGAATGAGAATGAGAAAGGCATCAATAGTGTCTTTGGTTTGGTAGTACATAATTTGAACGAATTTGAAGTTGAATCGGATTGCAGAAACCGGCCGTAACTGAACAAAAAGTAATAACTGTATATCATTAGTATTGGGAAGGTTAGAAATCACATGATGTAATTTGAACAAAATTCTCAAATTTTACTTTATGAATTCTATGTTTTTTTTTCAAAATAATCTGGCTTAATCCCACTGTTGTTGTTTTAACATTTTAAAAACAACTAATTTATTAGTGGAGAAAATTTAACATTGTTCGCTAAGGGGTAAGGCAGGGAAGAACGGGGTCAATAAAAAATCTGTTTGCAAACTCTTTTCTATAAATGAAAACTTTTCACTAACGAAGTAGCGGGCATATGTAATTAATAATTTAATATCATCTACGTCGAAAAGATGTGCTTGTTTCGTCTAGAAAAATGGAAACGCAAGGAAATATTGATCTCAATAGTTTTTGTTGTACCTCGAATTGTGGGGTGCTTTAGTTTTGTCCGCTTATATTTGCGACCTAGAACGCTTTTTGAATTTACACTTTTGTTTATTAAATTCTGAATTACTTATGTTTGTGTTTTTTTCAATAATAAAGATATAGATAAATAAAAAGAAAAATATAACTTCGTTTTCTTAAAAAATTATCATTTAAAAAGTACTGAGGGCGCGCTTTAGTTTTGGGCGACACTGTATCACCGATTCCTTGGTCAGGACATTAAAATTATTTTAGGCAATTTTAACGTCGAAATACGAAATGAAAACGTTTGTGGAGACAAATCATCTATGTCTCCACATTGAAACATGCGACACGGAACGAGGCTGTACGATTGATTCGAGGAACAAAAATCGACCCGGATACCTGGTTGCAGCAAAAGTTTGCATTCAATGATAAAGTACAGACTGACATAATACGACAGCTGGACGAACATTTTACCAAATAATGAAACTTCAAAATAATAGCTTTGGCGCACGTAAATTTTCCTTTAGAGATAATCACGTTATTCGGGTAAAAAAACTGATGATACCACAGAACCATTGTGTAATAAGATCATGGCAGCAATAAGGTCGCAGGATCCGATATTAATAACCGTAGACGACATAGGCATAGACATAGGCGACATTAGCTTGTTAGCTTATTCTGAGACAGCGATTGAAAATCGATAAGCTTTATTTGTGTACCCTACACCACTATTTGGGGAGAGAACAAAGGCATAGAGATAAATGCACATGACATACAAATATTTTACAAAATTTTAAAGGACTAGGACAATGGCTCTATTTGTGCCGCATTACAACAACCACATTGATAAAGTGTACGTGATACCAAGTTTTCGTTTGAAGTTTTATTGTAAAATTAGGTTTAAAATTTTTATTTGAGATGTTTTGAGACTAGTTTGGTCATACCTACCGAAAATCAGTAATTACCGTTATAGGGGTTGCTATACCAAAACATGGACATATGTTGATAACTTTTGGTGGAGAAGTTTTGTAACCCCTGGTAACTTCAAATGTGAAATTACACACGCAGAAACAAATATATGTTTGGATCCAAACATAATTTGTTTGGGTCTAAACAAATATATGTTTGCAACATTTTGTAAAATATCTCAATTTTAATTGTTTGGGTACCAACATATTTTTTATGTTAGAACATATTTTTTATGGGTGGAAAGAAGATTTTTGTCAAAGAGCGTAATAACAGGGCTCTCGCCTGTATTATAATAAAGAGCTGTTTGTATGGTGCAGTAGAAGACGCAGAAGCGACGACGAGGCTGTGAAAATCCTGTTTTTGCTTTGGCGGTTTGTATGCGGCCAGGCAGTTTGATTTATTTTGGCAGTTTCTTCTGGACTATATTTCAGTGTGGGTCGCTCTAGTCGGTAAAGTGAATAAATAAATCGGTGCTTTGTGTTTTCTTAAAGTAATAGTGCTTTTTAGTAAATTAAAACCGAATACATTTTATAATTCGAAATTGTATAATTGAATTCAAAAAGGTGGATGGAAATATTTATTGGACAATAAAGAAAACGCATTTAATATTAGTAATAACATTAATAAATTTTTTATGCACATACATATATTTGAAATACGGATGTACCTTTTTATAACAATATATAATAATTTGATTTCAGATGCCGATTGGTGATTTCATTTTTGAGGAGAATGTGATCAACGATGTTTCTATATTTTATAATTAATAGTTTTTAATTGTTTTTCTTCCTAAAAAAAAGTGTGACACTTTTTCTTTTATTTGGAATTTTTTATGTACATATCTACGCGTCTGTTGTTGCTTTGGTGTTTGGTATTTCTATACATTTCAATAAAAGAAAAACAACTACCATTTATAAATGTATGTATGTCGCAGTAAGACAATTGGTCTCCCGTGAGCGTAAATTTATTCTCGGTCACCACCAGTTAGAGTCTACAAGGGTTGTGAGCGAGAGTAAATTTACGCTCACGGGAGAACCATTGTCTTACTCTGTTGTATCTGTATGTGTTTTTGTGGATTTCGGGGTTTGTATTGTTTTGTTGTTTTTGTTTGCAGGACCCAAACATATGTTATGTTTGCTGCAAAATATGTTTGGGACATATGTTAGAGAGGCCTTTTTTCCTCCGTGAAGGCAGAACCTTAGAAAGGTGCTTAAGACGTTGGCAATTTTTGAAGAAGTTAAGACGTTGACAATTTTTGGAGAAGTTCGGACAAAAATGCAGCTAAAACTCTCAAAATATGTAAATGGTGCTATACCAAAACGTGAACCGATATAGCCCATATTCAAACTTGACCGGCTTGCAATCAAAAGACTCAAAGTTTCAGTATTCTATCTCATTTTCTGTGGGATATTCGTCATTAATATACAAATCAACAACCAAAAAAGTATCAGTCGGCTTTGCCGACAGAGATATACCCTCAGCCTATGCGTTTTTTAGGGTATTTTCAGAATTTTGTGGCCCTTTTTGGACATTTGAACTTGACGATAAAAATGTGGATTAGGATTAAAGTTAAAAAGTATTGAAGGAATGGACTGATAAAGCCCATTATAGAAGTGGATCTTATTTTGGGAGTCAAATCTTACTATCTAGTCACTTCTGTGTGTCATCGTCCATGCCAGGAAGCATGGACTTATCCATTGAAAACATAATATCGCTGTAAACAGGACCACAATGAACGGCATCGGTATACATATCCAAAGGATCTTCGAAAATATTCGAAAATATACAAAGTTAAAGAGATATCGTGCATACCATTTTAGTGATACTTTTTAAATATTGGGGGAAGTACCGGAAGTTGTGGACCGGTATTTCCCATCTTTGAACTAAATCGGTTGATCAGTTCGAGAGTGATCGTGCTCTCCAGTCACTACATATGATAGCATAGGGGTTTTTACACCTTTCGGGCTGTTTTCTGTTGCTTCAACAAACATGAAGTGATTCGAGATCAGTTCTTAAAGTGCACTTATCCCAAAATTAGTGTGGTAGGTACCCAAAGGATTGGATATATGAGGATGTGTACTTTACACATGGACCAAATCGGTCACTTCCTTCAAAAGTTATCGTGCGCACAATTTTTCAGAACATTTTTGAACTTTTGTGGTTGAGGTACATGAAGGAGTGAGCCGATATGGGTTATAAACTAAGCTTGGACTAAATATTACGAAGAGCAAAGTTTGGACCGAATCGGCGGATCCGTTCGAGAGTTGTCTTGCGCTCCAACCACTACACAGGTTCTAAACTTAACTTTTCCGAAATTTTGTGTGGGAGGTACCCGAAGGAGTGGACCGATTGAGTCCATATTGGAACCTCATCTAAGTCTGGTAGAAATTTTACGATCTGCAAACTATGGATCAAATCGGTCACTCCCTTCAATAGTTATCGTGCGCATAAATTTTCCGAACATTTTCGAACTTTTGTGGGGAAGGTACCGGAAGGAGTGGACCGATATGGCCCATCTTCGAACTTTGCCCGTATGAAAGTGTATATACCCTCGTTAGCATAAATGCTGAGGGTATAATTAAGCCTATGTCGTGAAGGTCGGAGCTGTAATATTCATGTTATTTGCAAAAATACGAAGAACATTTGGGAAAAAATAAAATTTGTATTATTCTAATTTCATTGTTTTCTGATTTTATTTTCACAATGCAAAAAAACTCAATTTACGCTGATTTCCATGGAAATCGCACAAAATATTTCTTTTTGAAAAATTCTATTTTGAGATTGATCCTATGAATGTTACACTCTCGAGTTATGCATACAAAAATGCGTAACCAAGAGTACTACAATTACATACTAAGCGTTTAGATTAGAGCAGAAATTAAAAAAAAAAACACACACAATTTTCAGCCTTCAAAATGTTAGCACCCGTTTGAGGTAGATGCAGTGGATATATTAAAAAATCGTACATTAGAAACCTTATATTTAAAGTGTATTCTTCTTCTTTGAACAGTAAGCTCTAATTGAAAATTAACATCAAAAACTCGTTTCCATCAAAATTTTTTTTTCCTATTTTTTTTTACATAAAATCGACCACGGCTTCCACTCAAATTACTATTTTAAGAAACCAATCGGTTAATCGGCCTAAAGCAGTTTATTTTAGTACCAGAGTTACAATATCCCATACCTCAGTTTCAACAAAAGTAAATTTTCTACAAAAAGGCTGATATAGCATACGAGGGTTGCACGATAAATTTCTGGTCTAATAATGAAAACGGGAATATTTATTATCGAAAATGGGTTTATTTTCCACTTCCATTGAGACACCTCCAAAAAATTAATTTTGAACGTTGCACTCTTGCCGAGATAATCCACATTGAAAGTTGTAAAAACGATCGAACGAAAACGTTCACAAGTAAATCCCATTTTTCTGCAAAGTAATTTTTTTAAGTAGCTTTATACAACACAACACATGTACTGTCCTGAGTTCGTTTATGCTAAAAAATTTCAAACTTTCCAATAGATATCTCGCACACTAGTCATTTTGGTGGGTCTAACTTTTGGACCATAATATCGCTGTAAACAGGACCACAGCGAACAGCATCGGTAAACGTTTCCAAAGGATCTTCGACAGACCCTAAACTGCACTTAGACACAAATGTTGAACTTTTGTATGGGAGGTACCCTAAGGAGAGGACCGATATGGGCCATTTTAGAAGTTAAACTAAATTTGGACAAAATATTACGAGATCCAATGTTTGGACCAAATAGGTTGCCCCGTTCAAGAGATATCGTGCATACCATTATACTGACATATTTTAAATACTGGGGGGAAGTACCGGAAGTTGTGGACCGATATTGCCCATCTTCGAACTAAAACCAAGTGGACAAAATATGACGAAGCCAAAATTTTGGACCAAATCGGTTGATCAGTTCGAAAATTATCGTGCTCTCCAGCCACTACATATGGTGCCATAGGTGTTTTTTTCTACCTTTCGGGCTGTTTTCTCAAGAAGTATCGATTTGCCCCTGAAAAAAACTTTTACCATCGTAATTGCTTCAGCAAATGCAAATTACTTCAACAAAAATCAAAGTAATTCAAGAGCAGGTCTCGAAGTGATCTGATCCGATTTAGCTATAATTTAGCATTTGGGGGTTCATAGTGATCAAGAAACTTCTCCGCAAACAATTATAGACATAGGTCCACGTCCCCATATAACAGGTCCCCATATAACAGTAGCCCCCGATTTCAGGTATTTACAGATGTATCCGGTATCCAGAAAAACCAATTCCTTAACACATTATTCGCTTTTTTTTTAGCTAAATACACAAATTGGTATCACATTAAAAATAAAAACGAAACACAAACTTTAGCAATTCCTTTTTTCAGAAGGAGTATTATATTTAATCACAGTTATTGATTGTCAGCAATCCTTTCGAAATTCCTTGTACATAAATGATCTCTTTCTCTTCTCCTCTGTCTTAACTTAACCATAGAATCCACCACGGTAGCCTCCATAACCTCCGGGGAATCCACCATAACCGCCACCGTAACCTCCACGGTAACCACCATAACCGCCACGATAGCCTCCATAACCACCAGGATAACCACCATAACCGCCACGATAGCCACCATATCCGCCATAACCAAATTGGCGAGCTTCACGATCACCGGTATTTTCATGACCTTGAACATCGACATCGTATAAGGATTGTTGTTGGACTTCTTCATTTTCGACAGGAACAGCCATGGCAACGGCAACAAGAGCCAACAAGGCAAATACAGCTAAGAAACGCATCTTTCTTTCTAGGGATATTTGATTTTCCAATATTCCGAAATGAACTATTCACGATGAGTGTTTTTGAAATTCTGATGCTATTACAACCGTCACCCGTCCAATTTATATACTTAGCATAAAAAATACACCCCGCTAAGTTTTTTACGGATGACTTTCATCAATAAACAATTTCAATAAACGGGCAGCAGCGTATCAAAACTTTTTCTCTATTGGTTTAAGCCAAAAACGCTTAATAAAGATGTATGTATGTACGTACGAATGTATTTCAAATTTGTGTGATTTTTTTAATTTTCAATGAAGATTGCGGTGAAATCTGTTCTACGTCATCAGCAAAAACAAGCAAACAATAACAAGTGATATAAGTTTTCGATATAATGACACACGCACGCACCGACAAAAGCCAGCAGCTAAGTCATTCAGTCAGTGAGAAGGGAAGCTTAGTTTTATTATTAACTTTGATATTCGCAGAAGTTGGCTTTGCTGTTTTTGTTATTAGTGTTTGTTTGTTAGATACAGTTGGGTACGCATAACCGAAACATACATATGTATGTATATAGTTGTGGAAGTAATATGTGGCAGTTTTGGTGATGAACTAAGGTTTATTTGAAGGAAAGAACTGTGATCTGAACATAGGTCAAGGGTGATGTTTGGAGGAAAATTCGACTAGTCATAGAGTCAACTCTCTGTTTTTTTGTAAATTAAGACATAATTTTGATTCCGATACACTCAACCGGATTTCGTGGTGGAACTGGTTGCAGCGTTGAACTGATCATTTTTAGGTGTCGGTTTTTTGAAGGATTGGGTTACGCTGTTGCCTTTTGGCCTTATCAGGTAATGAATTGGCTTTTTCAGGTAGATTGAGTACTTATAAATTTATATGGTAATGTGTCCAACAATACTTTTTTTGAATGTGGCCAACCAAAGAGAACCATATATCACAATGTCAATATATCGTTCGGTTCTATTCACCGCATTGACTCGGAGGAATCTTCGACCAGGGACCATCACCTCAATAATTATGTGTTTGTATTCGTGTATTTTTTACCGCGGGAGTATATGCCAGAATGAATGCAGCTTTGCGATGTATATAACGTATTGCGGAAGGATTGTACAAGAAGCGGAAAAGTATGACTTGCTTTCCTTATACACCAGTCTGTCCAGTACAGACCTATCACACTTCAGTTTGACTCTAGGGACCCATACATGGGTGTTAAAGTGTACATACCGCCGATAAATAGTTGTGCCATGAGTTATATGCCTGACATTACTTTTGGTGGGCAATAATCTTTGGTGTAAAGGGACTTCAGTGCTCATCATTAGCTTGGGCATTCCGTCCTACGATTGCCATAGCTCGCCAGACATCACCATTGTGACACCTGGTCTGATAAATGACGTGTTCTGGCAACGCGTCATTTCGCTTGGCTAAGGCCATTTTGCTAACATCGTCTCCGTTAACGGACTTTTGTAAACCATGGAAAAACTAATTGGCAAAGGTTCAGGGAATTTACCAATCACTACTGCAGGGAGCTGCTCCCTCAGAGCCTCTGGTAGGTGAGAGAATTTTGCGGGACATCATCACAATTGCATCCACTCATCACATATCTGCTGGTCGAATACCCGAAATTAGACCAAATTACCCAGCAGAGGCGACGGGACTAGCAAATGAGCGTGGTAAGCTTAGTCGTACAAACCCTGAACACCTAAGAGTTAGAGAATTTACTCTTAAGGTCCACAAACTAGGAACAGGAAAAGGTGGCTAGACTACCTGAAGTAATGCAACATTGAGTAAGTTGTGGGCAACTGTTAAATCACTCTCAAATTCGAGTAAGAAGGATGATAGAACGGCGGGTAATTTTAAAGGAGTGACAGCGACAGATCCAAAGTGATGCGCATGTTATTTGAACCGTCAGTTTATAGAGCACCCCGAGAGCGTTAAGGCGAACAATTATCGATGAGCGATGTTGCAGATGTCATTTGAAACGCGAAATCATCCAAACCGTTGAGGCCTTCACAGAATCTCAATGGTAATGCTTAAGCAATGGGATGAACCCGAAGTTAAGTACATATTTGAAGAGTGTCCTAAATTTATCGTTCAGTGCCACCGCGATGCAATTGTGTGCAATCTGAATCACAGGGTTTGATACCCAGACAAGGCAACATCAACATTTTAAAGGTGGAAAAATCCCCCTCATTTCAGTTTTGGCGACATTTCCTGAGTGTTTCAGCTTTGTAAAACTTCTCTACAAGTGGTGTCTTAAGACAAGACGCGGTGCGCCATTCGGACTCGGTGGTAAACAGTAGGTCAAATGTCATTGCTCACTCATTGATCTCCCTCTCTCTCTCTCCTCTCCCTTGCTCCTTCTGGTATACTCAAGGAACAATTTATAGGTATATCAAACATTTATCGTTAGAAATCCATATTGTGCCAGAAGCAAGCTATCCTATGATGAGACGATTTTTTCAAGTTGCCCAACATGATGCTCATGATTCCCGAAAATGCAAAGTACCACACCAGCATTACACATCATATCCAGTCGAGGTCTTACCAGATTAGACCGTGAGACAGAGTGAGTGGAGGCTATTCACTTATTAAAGACCATCCAACCTTATTAAAGACATAGAGAAGAGTTCCCTCTAGCTGTACTTTGAACGTTAGTCGGATGTGACATTCTGAAATAAGAAGTCTAAAAAAAATGGTAGTACTCGGCTGTGCTACTCAGGAAAGAAAAGTGTTAGGTAACAGAGCGAACGGATCGCAAAACGGAGCGAACGAGTCGCCAGGAGCGAGCGAATCGGCAGGACGGGCGGCTCTTTTTATATTCGGTTCAAGCGGATCTGGTCAGTGCCACACGTCTTCTCTTGAATTTCGTCTAACGCAAACACTTTGCATATTTGGCGACGATAACCCAACATTTTAACCGTCAGGCTGTTCGATGTGATCGCGAATTATTCCCGAGCATAACTCACAGATTGTGCATTGAATTTAAAATTGTGTATGCGGTTTTAATTATGCATGAAGTTGTAATTATACATGTACTTATAAGGTAGTTTTGTGCCGATGGGGGTGTAATATTAGGGTGGCGCCAGAGCAATGCATCGGTCACTTTACACTGTTGAACTTCAACCTTTCTATCATAGAGATGGTAATATATGCGGATGATTGTATGATCATGGCGTCGGATAATATGGTCGGTACAGAGCTGACCTGAGGAATATGAAAATAGCTGCCGATAAATCGACTGTCATATTGTTCACCACCTGGTGTTCTGATTCCGACCAATAACTTCCCCAAGATATTGGGTGTAACATTCGATAGCATGTTTAAATTGTCCTCGCAAGCTACAGATATTTGCGAAAAGATCAGAAGTAAGTAAATCAGAACAAGTCGCTGACCAGCAGCACTATAAAGCAATAGGCCGGTCTGTGGTAATTTATGCACAGCAGGTGTGGAATGCACCTGTTAGCGATACACAGTGGATGAATATTCAATCCTGCCAGAATTCCGCCCTGCAATACACCGCTCCTGATGACACACGGCAACACAGCACAAAAAGATGCAGTACCTGTTTTTTAGTGCTCTGGCCATGGCCATCTCCCCCAGGCACGTCAGGAGAAGTCTTAATCTAACATTCATCTACATCTCGTACAACATGAACGAATCTATCAGGGATGTTTGGATTGCAGTTATACTAATGAAGTTTCACAATGTGTAGTAAACGAAGACCACCTTCCATCCATCTTCGCAGATAAACCCCACCTACCAAGACAAACACGAGATTCAGAAGATATATTCCGATTTCGTATGATACGTTGCATCTGTTTAACTGCCCAGCTAAGCCCACTGACCTTCCTTCAATTTTTTTTTATGGATGCAGAGGAATCTGTTCATAGAGGAACCAAAACCAGATAACTGAAAATTACATACATACATGCGAACGAACATATTTGCATTGCTACAACAACATATATAAAATATTGGCTCCATTTATGTGAATCACAATTATCTAGAGCTAACTGTATGTTTTAGCCTTGCCATTGTCGATTTTGAGTGGTCGACATTTGATAGGCACATCAATATAAACAACTCCCACATTTCACCAAACGAATGAACATCTACGGTCACTAAGAATCTTAACCCTTAAATGCTTCTTATCTTGTTTATTGTCTTATAAAAAACATCATATCATGAACAGTAGGTTAATATATTTCTTACGTTACGACTATAAGTTATAGAAGAGTTGTAGAAGAGTTAGGCAAAAGTAGATTATTGACGAGGCAACTTTGATGTCAAATATGTTAAAAAGTTGTGACAGTTTTGGGAATACCACCGACTGCGCCAAGTTCAAGAGTTTTTGTTGGCTTTCATCTATTCATCTTAATATATCTTGGCAACTCTAAATGCTATGTCTGATTGCTTACCATTCGTCTGTGGCCATTCAAATATTACTCATCCGGGGATTTCTAAAGATTTTGATTGACTTTAGTTCAGAATGGAATCGACGATTTATTAAAAGTGATTATGCAGAATTTAAATGTATTTTTTATGATAAGCAGATCTTTTGTTTTTTTTTTCGCTTTGTTATTTTTGTTTACAATTCTACATTTCAGGGCATTTCCAAATTATAAAGACGTTAACCTTTCTGTTTCATTTGCATATAAGAATAGATTTTATTTATATTATTATTTTGGTAACGAAACGTTTGTAACGCTTTAAAAAAATTACAGATGTGGTCAAAAATAGTTAGACAAATAGAAAATATGAAAACGTGGTTCTACAACCAAAATATTGTAAATTAGGTTTTCGACTTGCTTTATATTTTAAATGTTGCCGTAATTGTTTAATTATTAGTGGTCTACAAAAATAAAAAGGGTTAAATCATCTGTACTCGTATGTCAAGATCATGAAACAACCTTGCACTGCTTTGGCAATATATTAAAACATATTTATTGTTCAATAAAAAATACTGTAAGAAGTTAATCGGATTTTATTAAAATTTATTTCAATACAGAATACCGATGGGGCGAAAATTGAAAACAAGTTAGTAGCATTAGAACAAGCAAAAACCTTTGTTCAAATAATTATTTTCACTGAATGTAAACTACAAATGTATGTATACTGGTGTGACCAACAAAAACATTTTTTTTTTATTTGAAAATTTTTGCCTATTAGGCGAAGGTCATTTTTTAATTAATTTCTCGTTAGATACCAAGATGCTTTTTGAAAAAGGAAAGCCGACGATACGAACCCACACAATGTGACATGCATGTTTCGCCTTTGGTTTAGGAAGGGTCCTCAGACACATCGACGGTGGGGCGGCTTCGCTATCCTCTAACTTATTTCCTCTTTCAAATGCAAGTTGTTTTTTTACAAAGTTGAATTTTTTGTTCAAATCTTTGTATGGCTTTCATGACAAACGCTTAGCGTAGCCTTTGAAAGTTATGAGTTTGGTTCTGAACACTAACACGCCGTGACAACACTTTTTTCCATGTGTTTTTTTGGATTTCCAAACCCCGAAATTTTTTCCATTAACCTTATATATGAAATTTTATGGCGATCGGTTACCGTTAACCCGTGCCAACATAGCGATCTTTGTTTCCAAAGTAATTTGTATGGGGCCAAACTCACATTTTCACCAAAATTCTCTAAATGCCACAATTATGGTCCGATCGATGAAAAAACTTTGCCAGATCATTATTGTGTCTAAAAAGGATTTCTAAAAAATTTTTGAAAATCGGATGGGATTTTGATATAGCTCGAATATGCAAATTTGGCCGATTTTGGGTCCTATATAGCTACATTCTAAAACGCTTATAAAGTCGGTCAAGTGACCGACTAAATTCGGACGCTATAAACGATAGTCGTTATAAAAGATGAATACCGAAAATCGGGAGGTACCGTTATGTGGGGGCTATATGAAGGAGTGGACATATACCTACAAATTTCAAGGGGAAAGTTTTATACCCCAACGAGGACTAAATACCAAATTTCAGCAATTTCGGTGTGATAATGAAGCTAAAACCTTCAAAATACCGAATATCGGGAGGAACCGTTCTATGCGGGCTATATGAAGGCGTGGACATATACCCACAAATTTCAAGGGGAAAGTTTTATACCCCCAACGAGGACTAAATACCAAATTTCAGCAATTTCGGTGTGATAATGAGGCTAAAATCTTCAAAATACCGAAAATCGGGAGGGCAGAAATTCGGGACTTTTGGATTTCGTCGTTATAAGCGATATGACGTTATAAACGACGACGTATAAACGATTTCGACTGTATATCAAAATCCGATCCGATTTTCAAATTTTTTGTAGAAATCGTTTTTTAGCTGCAATAATGAATTAGTAAAGTTTTTCATCGATCGGACCATAATTGTGGCATTCAGAGAATTTTGGTGAAAATGCGCCTTTGGCCCCATACAAATTACTATGGAAACAAAGATCGCTAAGTTTGCACGGGTTTACCTTAACCGATCGCCATTAAATTTCATGTATAAGGTTTTTGGATTGGGGGTAGGAAATCCAAACAAAAAGAAATTTTGTTTTTTGGGTCACCCTAATGTATACGTACATCTTTTACATATTAGTAGTAGCAAGACAAAATCCAAATTGTTGTACCCTTCTTTTTGTGGGTAACAACTGTTCTTAAATCGTAGCTGTTCATATCCCAAGCATTTGAAGGAAGGGGTTCAATTGGATGACGTGAATTCATGTCATCTTTTGCATTGGTTCAAAGGAAGTCGTGAAAGATCCCATTCCATCGATCCAATACCCTGCAAAATGTTCGATGCCAAAGATGCCTTTTAATCATGGGTGCAAGTGATCTGGCATGTCATCTTTTTAGCATCTTCATCGATGAATTTTATATGAACGTGGACCCCAAAAGATGCTATTCATTTTTGGATCCAAAGCATGTCATTTACACCAATGCTTTGACATGTCATTTTCACCAATGCTTTGGCATATCATTTCCATCAATGCTTTGGCATGCCATTTTCACCAACTCTTTGCAATGACATTATCATTACGACGAGAGTTTTAACAACGTTGGTTGTGGTTTCGAGTCTCCGACAACATCAAACCTATTTTAAATGATTCATCTTATATATTTAGAACATTTGTTTAAATAAAAACACAAAACTCATCTCTATTGGATCGATGGAATGGGTTCAAATACTGATGAAAATATCGGATCTTTCACGACTTACTTTGCATTGGTTCAAGTGCTAATGAAAAGATCGGATCTTTCACAACTTCGTTTCGCGATGAAGCCCTTCGCGTGGAAGCCCTTCCTTCAAATTTTGCTGGGTAGAGATGAAGTTTGTGTTTTTATTTACACACTTATCACGATGCTCTTGAATCAAATTTAAATGAAGGGTGCTTACACCTGGGAAGTTTTTGCGGATTCTGAAACTACAATGTTCATAGATAAGAAAAATCAAAAAAAAAAAAAAAAAATCGCCGGAGCGCTTTATAAATAAATCGCGATTCAAGTTGACATTTTTAGGGGTTGTTTAGGTTTTTGCGCTTTTGCTTGGAAACCGCAAGTCCTATAAAAATGGGAATAAAGAAAATATTGTAGCTATCAAAATTCTCTACAAGATTGACCTCAATAATATTTTCGTAGGTTTTACAACTTTTGAGATATTGAAGTTGAAATTTGGACAATTCAATTCTGTATCGTCTCTTTATAAAACAATGTCATGACTGCAATTTCTCAACTTAAACTTATATATCTAAAAAATGGTACAACCTAGGAAAAATAACATAAGCCAGTCTTGTAGAGAATTTTCACAGCTATAAGATTTTCTCAGGTCCGATGTCGATAAGACTTGCCGTATTCAAGCAAAATCGCGAAACCCTAACAAAAAAATGTAAACTGAGCTTCTTTATCTCAAAAATGGTGCAGCCTGAGAACAAATCATAAACGTCAATCCTGTAGAGAATTTTCACAGCTACAACATCTTCTTTAGCTCCATTTCAATTGGACTTGCGGTTTCCAAGCAAAGTCGTGAAAACCTAAAAAACACCTAAAAATGTGAATTTTGACCGCGATTTATTTAAAAATCCCTACAGCGATTTTTTCTTGTTTTTCGATTTTTCTCATCTATAAACATTGCTGTTTCAGTATTCACAAAAACTTCCCCTGTCCAAGCGGTTTTCATTAAAAGTTAGTTAAGGCGCACCCTTCATGACATTGTTTTATAAGGGGGCATACAGTCAGTGCATTGTCCCAATTTGAACTTATATATCTCAAAAATGGTAAAACCTACGAAAATACCGTAAAGGTCAGTCTTGTAGAGAATTTTCATAGCTACAACATTATCTTTAGTCTTATTTTGATAAGACTTGCGGTTTTTTAAGCAAAATCGTGAAAACCTAAACAACCCCTAAAAATATCAAATTGAATCGCGATTTATTTAAAAAGCGCTCCGGCTACTTTTTTGTTTTTTGAGTTTTCTCATCTATGAACATTGTAGTTTCAGAATCCGCAAAAACTTCCCAGGTGTAAGCACCTTCCACTTAAATGTGATTCAAGAGCACCGTGTCATATATTTTCTTTTATTTATATAAATATGTTTAAAGCTAAATAAGGTTTATTATTTACAATACGCTTGATGTTGTCGGAGACTCAAAATCACGACCAATGTTGTTAAAACTCTCGTCGTAATGATAATGTCAATGCAATGAAAATGTTATAAAAATGTCTCTCTGTTTGTTACATTTTATTCTCTAGAGACCCCTAAAAGCAAGACGATTTGTAGATCCCTACGTAGCTATATCATGTGTGTTCCCGTACTTTTTTAATGGTAAAAGTAGTAAAAGAGCGAACTGTGAAAAAAGAGATAAACATACAATTTTATTCAAAAAGTATGGGAACGAAAAAATGGAAAAAAAAAGTCAGAAAAACTGGAATAGATGTCAAAGTCGGCCTAACAGCCAATCAGAAGGCGGCAACCATGTTACTATTTCTTACACGCTTAAATTTGTCGTGTAAAAAGTTTTTAAAGAGTGTGACACTCAGCGCCATTTTATTTTAAAGCAGAGCTTTGGAGTCGAACCATTTTTTGGTAAGACTCCGACTCCAGACCAATTTTTTTCAAGACTCCAACTCCGGAGTCGACTCCGAAAATAAATTTAGCGAGTTTGGTTTATCTCGAATTCAGCTACCTAGTGATAATACAAAATCCAAATTACAGTCGGATCTTTCATGACAGTCATTCCAGTAAAAACTTTAAAGAAACGTTAATTCGGGAGGTACCGTCTTATACCAAAACATGGACTTATATATATTTATCGTTTTCTGCTTGGACGTCTTCTATCCGTTGAGAATCCGGAGTACAAAATAACCCCCACTTCTGTAGGAACATGTATTAAAACCCTTCAAAATAACTCACATCGGCCGGTTTAGTTATAAGGTTTCTCTACCAGAACATATACCGAACTATCGCAATTGGGGTCCGATAATGTGAAAAAATACCATCGAAATACCTAAACTTGGGCAGTACTGTACTATAATAAAGCGTAGACCGTGAAGCGACAATTCTTTGTAGGAATGTTTCATATCCCTAGCGAAGAGTTTATAGCCAATTGAATAAATACGAAACATCTTAAGAATAATGTAAACTTCTCTGCCAATATATTATATAATCTTAAATATTGTGAGGTCTATCTTGATTCCAATAGACAGACGAAGGGCTTCTTGACGAATATTTGGATGTGTTACAAACGAAATTACAACGTTGCTATCTTATGATGCAGGTTATAAAAATACATGTTAGAAATTGTCAGTTGTCTATCATCTCAAAAAGAATAAAGTTGAACCTAAGTTAAGTTCAACCGGGCTGAACTTTTTATATCTACATTGGCAATAATCTTCAGTGACGTTCCTTAACCATTGGGATCCAAATTCTGTGCCAATTTTGAAAGATTTACCTTAAATCTCATCTTGATTAACAAATCAGAAATTCAATATTTTATTGTTATCCCTTATGTATACACGCGTGATATTTTTTAATAAAAGGACAACCTGAAATCTAAACCGATATCACAATAATTCTGCACACATTCTACAAATCCTGACAGAATTCAATATAATTTTTCAAACTTAATTGGACATACATAGCGTGTTTGGCGTATCAAATGCATGAAATAGGCCGTAAATATGTTCGGTAGGTATAATCAAATCTGAATCACTTTCAATTAAAATTGGCAAATTTATTTCTAGACCAAATTCCGTCAGACATTCCAAATTTCAATGAAATTGGACATAAATAGCGTGTTTGGTGCATAAAATATATGAAAACGGCTGAAAATATATAAGAGGACAATGTCCAAATCTTAACCGATTTCAACAAAATTTCGGAAATTTATTTGTAGACCAAACTATATCACTCATTCCAAATTTCAATGAAATTGGACATATGTACATATCGTGTTTGGTACATCAAACACATGAAATCGGCCGAAAATATATATGGGAGCTATATCCAAATCTGGACCGATTTCAATATAATTTGATATAATTACTTCTTCACCAAATTTCGTCACACATTCCAAATTTCATTCAAATTGAACATACGCTGTATCAAATATATATGGGAGCTATATCCAAATCTAAACCGAATTCACACATTCGAAATTTCATTGAAATTGGACATACGTAGCGTGTTGGGTGCATCAAATACTTGAAATCGACCGAAAATATCCAAATCTGAACCGATTTAAATATAATTTGGTATAGTTATTTTCACATAAAATTCCGGTACACTTTACAAATTTCAATGAAATTGGATATGCACAGCGTGTTTGGTGTATCAAATACATCGGCCGATAATATATATCGTCGGTGTCATGCTTAAGTGTTCCATACGCCATTTGCCTGTTCTGAGATAATCGCATTTCAATGTTTTGCGTCACAACTGCGTGGAGCTGGCTAAAGCAAATATTTATATTTTTGACTTGAAATATTAATAATAGTATATAGAACACTAGCAAAGTACCCGCTACTTCGTATGCGGAAAGGATATACAAAACAAATAAAAACAAGTAAAAAAGTATCAGTCGGATTTGGGCGATTGAACAGACAAAATTTTTGATTAGGATTAAAGATCAAAAGTTTTGCGGAGGAGATACTAAAAGGAATGGATACACATTGACCGTTATGGAAGTGGATCTCCAGCCACAACATATGGTGCCATAGGGGGTTTTTACACTCTTCGGGCTAATTGTTTAAGAAGTATGGACTTGCCCCTAAAAAACTTTTACCATCGTAAATGAGGCAGCGAATGTAAGTTGCTTCAATCAAAATCAAAGTGATTCGATATTAGGTCTTAAAGTGAACTTATCCGAAATTTTGTGTGGGAGGTACCGGATGGAGTGGACAAATATAGTCCATATTTGAACCTGATCTATATCTGGTAGATATATTAGGATGTGTAAAGTATAGACCAATTCGGCCACTCCCTTTAAGAGTTACCGTACGAACAATTTTTCCGAACATTTTTGAATTTTTGTGGGGGATGTACCTGAAGGAGTGGACCAATATGGCTTATCTTCAAACTTAAACTATGTTTGGACAAAATATTACTAAGGCCATATTTTGGACCGAATCGGCAGATCCGTTCGAGAGTTATCTTGCGCTCCAACCACCTCACAAGGAGTCAAATAGGGTTTTTTGCAACTTTAATGCTATTTTTTCAGGAAGTATGGACTTGCCCCTAATGAAACTTGTACCGTCGTATGGAGGGCAGTGAATGCAAGTTGCTAAAACAAAAATCAAAAAGCGATTCGAGAGATGGCCCTAAACTGAATTTTTCCGAAATTTTGTGTGGGAGGTACCCGAAGGAGTGGACCTATTGAGACCGTATTGGAACCTCATATTACTCTGATAGAATGTTTTCGCTATACAAAGTATGGACCAAATCGGTCACTCCTTTCAAGAGTTATCGTGCGCACAAACTTTCCGAACATTTTCGATGTAGCTCATCTTCGAACTTAAACTAAGTTTGGGTAAAATATTACGAAATACAAAATTTGAACCGAATCGGTTCATCCGTTCGAGAGTTATCGTGCGCTCCAGCCAGCAGGACAGACAGACAGACGGACGGACATGGCTAGATCAACTCCAATTTGTCTGAAACACATTTCGTCCAAACATACTTGGCGTCTAAAACCACTATTTCGATGAGGCACATTTTCATCGTATCAAAGCCTAAAGGCTGAGGGTATATACAGTGCTGCTCAAAACATTTGCAACTGGAATGACTAGTTCATATTTTATATAGTTCTGAGGTAGTTTGTGGATTTGAAATGCCAATATTTTTGTAGATTGATTGTTTATTGAATCCTTTTTAAGGATTTAAAAATTAATTTGCAAAAGTTTCACTTATTTTACAAAAAATATACAAAACAAAGCTCGAACTCCCTTTTGGTCCTGCTCAAAACATTTGCAACTGAGAAAATTTGATTCAAAATTTGAAGAAATTATTTTCGTTTTGATAATATATTGTGAATTAAACATTTTATTTATTATCTGGAGACATCGTTAAGGAAACCAGTTAACTAAATAAATTAATATATCCTTTGGAATCCTGTGATCTAAGGATAATTTTTAAATAGCAAGGTTTTATTCGATATTTAATAGTCTAGAGTCCAGATTGGAGTCCCGGAACCTCCTATATGAGTTTAGATTACTATAGCTGATTGGGTTCGATAAGAACTTAAGCATATTTTCAAAAAATTACTAATTTTACGTGGTCATATATACGTTTAGATGCGGTATTATGCCAAAACATTCTTTTATACGACAGTTCTGGCGTGTACATGGTGAGATTTTGACATGCTACCTGTCAGATTAGTTCTTGGATCTGATAAATATCTCGACCTCATGTATCCTGTAACATTTCTGTCCATAAAAATACCTCCAGGGCAGTATAAAACACCTTCTACATTTTGGGTCAACTTTATCGTATAAGGGGACAAATTCTATTATCTTTCGTTCTGGTGATCAATCAAATTTTTTCAAGTAATATAACTTAAATATTGATTTATATCGAGGAGAAGTACTAGGTTTCACTACTCCAAAAACATTACCAGGCATTTTTTGCATAATTTCTATGAAAAATTCCACTTTTCCTGGAAATTACTGTTTTCCCAAAATTTGCCTATTTTGGTATATCGGTGTCCTTGGTATGTATCGGAGGTGTTTGCATAGATTAATCGGTGTCAAGTCTTTTTTTAACATCTATTGATGACCTCTGAGAGATCTGGTTAATAATTCGTATAATTATTTGATCATCCCCTGCAGTAGATGTTGTTGTCCTTGCATCTCCTTCCCATCTTATGGCGATTTTAGTTCTTTTTTCGCGGTATACAGCTCTGTTTTACATATTTTACATATTGTGATGTTCCTATGTTTATTTTTGGACCTCGTGGGATCCACAATTTTCAAAAATTACCATTTTAGCAAAACGTTGATAAAAATTTCTGGTCATAATTTAAGATTTTCTTAAAAAATTAGACATGTCTTGTTTTGGGCATACTTGTCTATCAAATGTAAACATGTGTGCGATAAAATGTGCTCCTCATAAAAGCTTTTTGTCCCCTTCTTCTGACTAAACACAATTTGATGCCAATCAATACAAAAAACTCGTCAAAAATGAACTAATAGATATTCGTACCACGGAGTTGCAAATGTTTTGAGCAGGCTAAAACATGTGTTTCTCCGATATTTCACACATTTTTTAAACATAAGTGTTCATAACTGAATAATCCTTTTTAAATCTTGAAAATATGGTCAACAAAAAAATCAAATAACACAAACAAACATATTTCAAAACTCAAAATGTCCCTAAAAATAGACTGTATGTGATATAGGGTCGGAGTTGCAAATGTTTTGAGCAGCACTGTATATATAATATAGAACGGTGAACATGGAAAAATTGTTGTACTAATACTATTTTAGTTGATATTTATTTTTATGTTAGTACTATTCGTACCACATAAGTCCAATTTTCCTCACGCCTACACATCAAGAGCCAGCCATAATTGTTGAAATATTTTAATTGGGGTGATTAGTGCCAAGACGGCTTAACCCACCAACCGCGATCCTCATTTCCAGCTCTATCTGTTCCCCCAAAACCATTTATAGTACTATTTAGTACTTAACATATAAATACGAACCTCCTCCTAATATTTCAAAATTCCCTTTACACAATAACAAATTGTACCAAATTCTGTACCATATAGTACAATTCGTATATTTATGGTTCATATTTCATAAATCGGACGTTATTACCAAATAACAACAGTAATCTTAATTCTAAATCTCACGAATTCAGGTCTATTCATTAGTCCAATACAAAATTGTACCATGCATTGAACCATCTTCGTACCCCTAAGACTACCAAATCCCAATTGTACCAAATTTAGTACTTTTTGTAAACATAAGTACAAATTTCCAAAACAAACTCCAACAGTAATCTCAATTTCAAATTTCAAGATTGCAGCTCTAGCCGTTCACTCAAATCCAACCAAATTTGGTACCATTTAGTACTTTTCGCACCCATAACCAAAAATTTCTAAAACTACCTCAAACCCAAACTTCAACAGGTATTTTGATTCCAAATTTGAGGATTGCAGCTGCATCAGATCACCGAAATCCAAATTGTACCAAATTTAGTACTTTTCGTATCCATAAGTACAAACTTTTAAAACTACCTCAGTGCTAAGTTCAAACAATAAGCTTAATTCCGAATTTCAGGATTCCAGATATATCCGATCACTCAAATCCAAATTTGGTACCATTTAATACTATTCGTATCCAAAGCACGAATTTCTAAACCTACCTCTATCAGCAATGCAACATCAATTTTAATTCCTATCACTGAAATCCAAATTGTGCCAAATTTTGTACTATTTAGTACTTTTCCTACCCATAACTAAAAATTTCCAAAACTTTATCATTCTTGCACTCCAACAGTACTCCTTATTCCAAATCTCGGGATTCCAGCTATATCCGTTCACCCAAATCCAAATTGTACCAAATTTGGTACTATTTATACCCATGAGTACGAATTTCCACAAGTACCTCAATCCTACACGCCAACAGTAATCTTAATTCCAAATTTCATGATTACAGCTGCATCCGATCACCGTAATCCAAATTGTACCAAATTTAGTACCATTTAGTACTTTTTGTTCCCATATGTCCGAATTTCCAAACCTACCTCTATCCAACACTCCAACAGTAATCTTACTTTCGAATTTCAGAATTCCAAATGTATACGATCACCAAATCCAAATTTGGTACCATTTAGTACTTTTCGTAGCCATAAGTACGAATTTTCAAAAGTGTCCCAATCCCACACTCCAATAGTAATCATAATTTCAAATTTCACTATTCCTGCTCTATCCGATCACTCGAATCCAAATTGTACAAGATTTGGTACCATTTAGTACTATTCGTACCCATAACCAAAAATTTCCAAAACTACTTCAATCCTACACTCCAACAGTAATCTTAATTCCAAATTTCAGAATTCCTGCTATATCCATTCACCCAAATCCAAATTGTACAAAATTTAGTACCACTCAGTTCTTTTTGTGCCCACAAGTACGAATTTAGTACTTTTCGCTGCCATAAGCACGAATTTCGAAAAGTATCCCAATCCCACACTCCAATAGTAATCTTAATTCCAAATTTCACTATTCCAGCTCTATCCGATCACTTAAATTCATATTGTACCAAATTTGGTACCATTTAGTACTTTTCGTACCCAAAAGTACGAATTTCCAAAATACCTCTATCCTACACTTCGACAGTAATCCTAATTCTAAACTTCAGGATTCGAGCTCTATCCGTTCTCCTAAATCCAAATTGTACCTTATTTGGTACTATTTAGTACCTTTCGTACCCATATATACAAATTTCGAAAACTACCTCCATATCTCAAAGCTACACTCCAACAGTAATAGTAATTCCAAATTTCAGAATTCCAACTTTATCAGTTCGCCCAAATTCAAATTGTACCAAATTTAGTACCATTTAGTACTATTCGTACACATGAGTACATATTTTCAAAAACTCCTCCTTATATCAACTCATCTTCTAAACCTTGATTTTCATTCCAAATTTCAAGATTTTAGCTCTATCCGTTCACGTATTACCAAATGGTAATAAATTTAGTACCATTTAGTACTATTCGTACATATAAGAACACATTTTCAAAATCACCTCCTTATATCAACTCATCTTCAAAATCTTGATTTTCATTCCAAATTTTAAGATTTTAGCTCTATCCGTTCAAGTAATACCAAATGGTACTAAATTTAGTAATTTTTAGTACTTTTCGTACACTTATAGCTCGAATTTCCAAAAACCCTTTGATACACCTTTTTAACTCTCCATCAGTGAACCTCATTCCAAATTTCAGAATTCTAGCTCTTCGCGTTTGCCTAATACTAAGGGTACCATATTTAGTACCTTTTAGTACTTTTCGTACCGTTCTAGTTCGAATTTCCAAAAACCCAGCCTTATCTGACACCTTCGGACCAAGAGTGACACTCACCCAAAATTTCAAGATTCTAGCTCCAGCCGTTTAGCCTGGGCGTTGATTATGAATCAGTCAGTCAGTGAGTCAGTGAGTCATCATTACTCAACTCTTTTATAAGTATAGATAATTGCAAAAATTTAGAGGAATATGTATTGGAATATAAAAGTTATAGAGATTTTTTTAAAAAACGAATTTTTGTCGATTTGTTCCATATCCGCACTTATGACACAAATGTGAAATATTGTAAATAACATGGAACAAAGTTACAAAAAAAATTTCCATCTTTGCCTCAATAACTTAAATACTCCTAAATCGAAAATTAAAATTCTGATTTTTGAAATGTGTTTTTAAACTTGTAAGTTTTTAAAATATTAATTTCATAGGGGAAAAAAATTTATGCTTTCCCGTCGAGGTGTGGATATCTCGTAAACTAGAGCAGACAGGAGAAAGCCGACTAGAAATTCAGAAATAGCATACCGGAAAACCTTAGAAACCATGTGTATCTAAAAAAGTCAAAAATGGCGTATGGAACACTTAAGCATGACACCGACGATATATAATATAATTTGGCATTCTAATTTCTACACGCAATCTAAATTTCAATAAAATTTGACATACATAGTGCGTTTGGTGCATCAAATACATGAAATCGGCCAAAAAATATTTTCAGGAGCTATAACCAAATCTGAATCGATTTCAATATAATTTGGAAAACTTATTTCTAGACCAAATTCCGTCACACATTCCGAATTTCATTGAAGTTGGACATACGAAGTGTGTTTGGTGCATCAAACACATGAAATCGACCGAAAATATATATGGGAGCTATATCCAAATCTGAACTGATTTGAATATAATTTCGCATACTTATTTCTAAATCCTGAAAAATGAAATATGTCAGATCCTTCCTTGGATAAATATGTACATTTTAAGACCCAAACCAGGTAAGGCAAGTTACGCAGTACCAAAATCTTATCGCCCGATAAGTTTAACATCTTTTTTACTCAAGACAATGGAACGGACAGTCGATACCATGATCAAGAGCAAAATCCCCAACGACATGTTGAAATATAAACAACATGCATACGTGAAAGGTAGATCAGTGGAAACCGCATTACATGAGGTCGTACACCACATAGATAGGACCTTCGAAATTAAGATGTACACACTCGCAGTTTGCATCGACATAGAAGGTGCTTTCAACAACGTCAGCACGGAAACGCTGATCCACTCCTTAGACGAATTTCGTGTAAACAGAACGCTGAGGAACTGGATACACGACATGCTAAGGAACAGATGGATAAGCTGCGCGTAACATGACGTAACAAGAAGAGACAAAGTAGGGCAGGGAATGCCACAGGGGGGATTTTATCGCCGCTTCTGTGGGTCACTACCATAAATAGTCTACTAAGGTCCTTAACCAAGGAAGGATTTGAACCAGTCTGTTATGCAGACGACGTTATAATACTTCTAAGGGGAAAGAAATCTACTTTGCAGGAGAGCCGAAGAGGCTCTAAATATAGCTTACAACTGGGCTAGACCAAGAGGTCTTAATGTTAACCCGGAAAAAACAGAGTTATGTCTTTTCACTAGGAAAACGAAATTGGGCTCCGTAGAGGAACCAGTTTTCCTGAATAAGACATTAACTATATCTCCAACAGTTAAATATCTGGGGGTAATCCTAGATAGGAAACTCAAATGGAAAGACCATATCCAGGAAAGGGCTGCCAAAGCACACAGGTGTTGGTCAACTTGTAGAAGGGCTATAGGCTCAAAATGGGGTTTTAATCCTAGAATGATACACTGGCTATACAGAAGCGTAATAAGACCGATTCTTACTTACGCATCTGTTGTATGGTGCACAGCTATGGACAAAAAGTAAAATGTGGAAACATTGCAAAAAGTCCAAAGAATGTGTTGCCTAGGCATTAGCGGGGCGATGAGGACTACACCAACTAGGGCTTTAGAGACAATTCTATTTGTCCACCCGATAGAAATACAGGTAAGGTATGAAGCAGCCATCGCGGCTATAAGACTGAAAGCGATGAGCGAGTGGATCGAAAGAGACCACCAAACATACCACCAATGCATATTACGGTTCACAACGGGTGAATCTATAAATCAAATAGTATCGGACCGGATACCAGAATCAAGTGAAGTAGCTCTGTGTGAAGTTCTAATACCGGACAGAGATATGTGGATCGATGGAACCCTTGCACAGATTCCCGCTGGAAGCTGCGGGTTTACGGACGGGGCTGTGTTAGGGGGGAGAACGGGACTGGGTCTTTACATCGTAGACACGGAAACGAGGATCTCCCTTCGTCTGCCGGATCATAACACGATCCTGCAGGCCGAAATCCGAGCGATCACAGAATGTCTGAACTGGTTTAAAACAAATACAAGGCCACTCACAGTTAACATCCTTACGGATAGTAAAGCAGCAATTAGAGCTATAACAAGTAAGGCAACAATTTCGAAAACTGTCTTAGAGTGTAAAAATGCAATTAACGACTATTCCCATTATGGCTCGGTAAACATTATATGGGTACCAGGACACATAGGGATTACGGGAAACGAAGTAGCAAACTCCTTAGCAAAACAAGCTAGGGAGCTACCTACAGTAAGTCTAGACAATGCCAAACATTTAAAGGCGGCGCGTATAGAACTAAAAGCTTGGGCAAAGAATGCTCATGTATCCCTATGGAATAATCAGGAAAAGGGAAAAACTACAAAAATCCTATGGGGAAACCCAGACCAGGACAAAACAAGTGACCTCCTAGTGATGAGTAAAAAGGATATCAGTAGACTGATCGGTGTCCTCACAGGGCATCTAGGACTACAAGCGCATCTGCACAGGATAGGCTGTGCAGAGAATAGTGAATGCAGGGCATGTGGCGAGGACAACGAAACGTTGGAACACTATCTCTGCCACTGTCAGGCTTTTACAAACTTGAGAACTCAGCTAATGGGAAACGACATAATTACAGGACTCGACCATATCAAGGACATCGGGTTCAAAAACTTGAGGGACTACGTCAATGGGACGGAACTCCTAAACTAACAACTTCCAGGACACATAAAATTAGAGCGCACAACAGGCCTTTTCTGGCTTCAGTGTATGTCCTTTCTTTTTAAGGACATGTGGTGATCTTGAATCACCCCTCTTTTCAACCTAACCTAACCTAACCTAACCTAAGACGCGAAGCAAATCGGTTGTAAATTGGTCGAGTTTTTGATTCACGTACGAATACCATTTGAGTTTTATATAATAAAAAAAAGATATCGAAGGTATTACACATTTTTCGCATATAATGTGACCAACAAAAGGAATTTTTCAAAATATTTTTAAATTTTGGTTTTGTGTTTCGTTTAGGTATAATAATTGTTCCACAAACATCCCAGATGGGACAGGGGAGACTTCTCTCATATCAATGAGTGCACCCCGATTCATATTAGCTCAATGATATGAGACCTACTGTTTATCGCCGAGTCCGGTCGGCGTTTCTTAAACCATTCTAATTTTGTGCATAGTTCAGAAATTCGTAGAAAAATCCCATTAAAAAACACACACACATTGTTTTAAGTTAAAATAAATTAAATTAAACTAATTTTATTTTGATTTCATCATAAATGTGTCTAATGTTTATAGTAGCCACTTCCGAAACTGCCTAATGATAACGCAGATAATGCAGAAGCAGCATATGCGTTGCCATAACTACCGCCATAACCACCGATTGGGTATCCACCATATGCCGGATATGCACCACCGTAATAGGATGGATAACCAGCGCCATAATAGTTTGGAAAACCGATACCACCATATCCGCCGTAGAATTGACGAGCTTGTCGCACATGCTGAATGCCAGAATCGCCCGATGTTGCAGCATCAACATTTTCCAATGTTATTTTAGCTCCATTTTCAATTGGCAAAGAAGCACTGCTGTAAAACAAGCAAAGGCACAATGTAACGAAAATCGCCGTTTTCATATTTGGAGTAAATTAAAACCCGTAGACTTGGAGTGTGTTTCAAATCTGTCAGCCTGATGGTTAAGTGGCAGTTTTATATAGAGCTCTAAACAAAAAGGTTTGAATTATTGCACCACATAATTCAGATAAAAAATTAGTAACATGATTATCGTATCAAATATAAAAGAAGTGTGTTTTATAAGTTTATAACCTTTTATTATTATCAGTCTCTCTTTTGCAAACTTTTGACAAAGCGGGTGTTTGTGTTTATGTGCGTAACATATTAACATATTATTGTAATTTCAAATTACATATACATACATACATTCAAACAAAATAAAACCTATGGAATAACATAACAAATAATCTGTGCTTTCATTGAGATGGTGATTTACAACATTGTAAAATAAACAAAAAACTGCTATTTATTAATTAGTTATTTCTTTAATTTTTTAGATGGACCTGAGATATACTCATACTTGCTTTTAGGGATATATGTAGATAGAATGAGAATCTGAGTGGATTTACGCATGTTCGTCTGTCCATGTATTTTTGTAAACAAAGTACAGGTAGCATTTATTGTCCGATTCGCATGAAAACTGGGGAAGATAGTTTTTTTGGCCAAAGGACGAACGCTATTTATTTTGGTAAAAATCAGTTCAGATTTGGATATAGCCCCTATATATATATCTTCGCCCGATTTAAGGCATTTGGTGCACGAAACGCGTTATAAATGTGCGATTTCAATAAAATTTGGAATGTGTGCCGAGATTCGGTCTAGAAATAAGTGTGCCAAATTATATAGAAATCGGTTTAAATTTGGATATAGCTCCCATATATATTCTCGGCCGATTTTAGGTATTTGATGCACGAAACGCGCTATATATGTCCGATTTCAATAAAATTTTGAATGTTTGCTGGGATTTGGCCTAGAAATAAGTGTGCCAAATTATATCGAAATCGGTTCAGATTTGGATATAGCTCCCATATATATATATTAGGCATATTTGAGGTATTTGATGCACGAAACACATTATATTTGTCCGATTTCAATGAAATTTGGAATGTGTGACGGTGGTTAGTCTAGAAATAATTGCGCCAAATCATAACGAAATCGGTGCATACTTGTATATAACTCCCATGATGCACGAAACACGCTATATATGTCCAATTTTAATGAAATTTGGACTATCTAACGGAGTTTGGTCTACAAACAAATGTAAATATTATATCGAAATCTGTTCTGATTTGGATTTAGCTCCCATATATATTTTACATATTCCCAGTGGTGTAGGGCATTATATAGTCGGCCCGCTCGAATTTGATCCTTTCCTTACTGTTTTTTTGCTTTTCGAAATTTTTCATTATTTTTTATTGATCAAAGAACTTTTATAAATTTTAGAGAAGAGGTTAGAATATAAACGGAATTGTACATTTGGGAAGGCTTAAGTGCCAAACAATAGCGAAGTCTCCACAAAATCTTCTAGATTTCATAAATTATATCTGAATTTGTCAGTAGCAGTTCGGAGAAATTTTACCAGACTACGGTATTCGACGAAGACACAGTCGTATCAACGAGTATATTAATTATTTAAATTAAAAAAAAAATTAAATCGTAAAATTGTTTAAGTATTTGCATTTCTTTACAAAAACTCTGTATTTTTTCAATAGTAAAAATATGCTTTATAAAAAATCGCTCTATTTTTTCAAAAATGTTTCGCCTACGGCGCTTTTCGTGTTTATAAAAGTATTTGCAATATGTTAGAAAACTTTGTATTTTCTAAAATAGTGAAAATAATTTGTAAAAATTCGCGTGATTTTTTCAACAATATTTTCGCCTGCGGCGCTTTTCGGTTTTATAAAAGTATTTGCAATTGTTTAGAAAAACTTTGTATTTTCTAAAACTGTAAAAATATTTTGTAAAAAATCGCGTGATTTTTTTGCAAAAATATTTCGTATCTAAAAAATATTTGCATATGTTTACAAAAACTTTGTACTTCCTTAAATTGTGAAAATATTTTTGAAAAAATCAATTCATACTGAATTAGAAAAAATGGAGAGTAGAAGTTTCAATATGTTAAAATTATAAAAAAGTATATCCATCAATTAGTTACATATTACAAACTATTGAATGAATATCTTTAAAAATCAATTTTGAAAATACACCCCAAATTTAGGGCTTCATTTACACCCAAATTTAAGTGAATAATTATTTTGGGGCGTAATTGTTTAGTTTGGGACCTAATTGTATTTTCGGTGTTTGGGGTGATATTGCATTTGCAAAAATTGGAGTCCATTTTCATTTCCGTTTGGGGTGTTCTTTCATGGGCCCTTATTTCTGTACGCTACATCCTCATTGAGAGACAAGTGGAAAAACATTGATTCACAATAGCTTGAGCCCGGGTTTCCTCTGATCTTGCGTTCGAGACCGATTAGAGGCGGTATGGTCCAAGACGCAGCATGATTGAAATACACACCCGATCATCTGAATAAGATTGAAATTTTTTCTTTTTTTATATGTTAAGGTATCTTCTGATGTGTTTGTATTACAGATCCATACTATTTAGTTTTTGAAAGTCCTATACTATGCCAACATTTACAAGAAAAAACATAACGGTGTTGAAATATTTTCGGAAAATATCCCAATTATAATAAAAAATGTACAAAAGAGTGTCCAATTTTTGCGATCATCAGAATAGGTTTGAATCAAATAAAATTGAAAAATTGTACTACCCAAGCTAATATTGCGCAATTTTTTGTGTTTAGTTTAGTAAAATGGAATATTCTGATAAATCCTACAACAACTTTGACCCGCCTTATTAGGCGATATGTTATTCTAAACCTAGAAAAGTTACCAAGAAGAATCAAGAATCATTCCAACAAAAACGTTTTATAAACCTGCTTTAAATGACTTTTTGATTTCGTTAGATCTCTTCTGAGCTTCGAAAATTGTCTGAAAGCAAATACCAAGTATTAGCCATATTATTAGGATCGATAAATTAGAAAGGTCATTGAAAATAGTTGGTATTTTAGCTCAAGTTTCATTTTTTAACTATTCATTTCATTTCATTTTTTAACTTGCAGTACAAATTTGAGTATTATCATGCTCACAAATCCACCACAGTTGACCACATGTATCATAAATGTTCGAAAATTGGCCTGGAGGAATGTCTCTTCGACGACATTAACGTAGAAAATTGTTATTAAAATTTAACACAAAGGTGTATGATATCCTCGATTTTTAAACTGCTGCAAAATACAGAAGACCCCTGTCAGACTTTGTAAAAGTTACGTATTTTAAATACTTTAAAGTACGATTACGTTATCAGGACAAACCCTGACATGGTTTGGCATATATAAATATAGCTAAAACTGTTTGGATCGAGCACATGACAACAAACTCATGTTTAAACAGGTGAGCAAAGGGCTATAGTCGGTACGGGACCGACTATGTGATACCCTACACCACTACCCCTTTACATAAGCTTTTCACTCGTAAACATTTTTTTTAGTGAGATACTAAAGTTTTAACCTATCTGGATTTTATACCAAATGACTTAAGGCGAACTGAACCAAAATAATTATTATTTAATTTTATATTTGACTACTGTCGACATCTACTTGGTACTGATTGAAAGCTTTGCTGGTCTTCTTGATTAGAAGCGGAGATATTCGGATATAAATAAAACGTTGAATGTTCACCACATAAATTTTGCCCATTCCGACCCCTCAATATTATCCAACTAGACAACCAGGTTATAAAAATCGTCAAAGAGGTTAAAAATCTTGGAATACATTCCAATGATAGTGGAAAAGTATTTGGTATGCTCAGAACACTTTACACTACTCAATACCTTACTCCATCGCATATCAGAATGCTGTTGCCAAAAACATATCTTGTTCCTCAGCTATTATATGGATGTGATAAAAAAGTCACCATCGACTAAAAGTTGCATACAATGCTATTCTAAGGAACGTCTTTGGTCTAAGGCCGCAAGATAGCTTAATCTCATATTTGGATAAACTATATGGCGCAACTTTTGATAACCTGCTGAAAATTAAAGTCTTAACATACTTATACGAGATCGTATACGCCAAGGAACCTAAATATCTTTATGACAATTTGCGTTTCGCTCAGTCAAATAGAGGACAAAAACTGATCAGGCAACGGCAGTACATTTTCGGAATGGCACTTTTTTATATACTCAACTAGCTGAACCCGGTGCGCTTCGCTCCTCCGAACAAAGTAGATTATAAAGCAATGCAGGAGATAACGCTCCTCCTAAATCCTTTCCGACTATAGGTACTCCTACGTAGGTCACATTTACATATTTCATATACTCTTACACAATTTCAACAGATTGGATGTAGATCTCCCCTTAAAAAAGAGAATTAAAATAAGAATAATACTATGTTTGAATTTATTTTACTCATGGGAGTAATGTTTTCCAAGTGCGATAACTTCACTTATATTGTTAATTTTTACTCCAATAATGATTTAGATATGTCACAAGTAAAATATAGGTAACTGTTTCTTTTTCACTCATCCCTCTTAAGAATCGTGTAGGATATGTGGTATTTAGTATATGTAGCCTTGGTTAATTCCTTTCTGACTATAAGTACCCGCGAACTATAATGATGACTTTTACTGACATCAAAATCGCTCCCTTAAATAACGAATCAGAAATTCAACATTTTATTGTTATCCCTTATGTATACACGCGTGATATTTTTTAATAAAAGGACAACCTGAAATCTGAACCGATATCACAATAATTCTGCACACATTTTACAAATCTTGACGGATTTCAATATAATTTTTCAAACTTAATTGGACATACATAGTGTGTTTGATGTATCAAATACATGAAATCGGCCGGAAATATGTTCGGTAGGTATAACCAAATCTGAATCACTTTCAATATAAATTGGCAAATTTATTTCTAGACCAAATTCAGTCAGACATTCCAAATTTCAATGAAATTGGACATAAATAGCGTGTTTGGTGCATAAACTATAAGAAAAAGGCTGAAAATATTTAAGAGGGCTATGTCCAAATCTTAACAGATTTCAACAAAATTTAGGAAATTTATTTGTAGACCTAACTATATCACTCATTCCAAATTTCAATGAAACTGGACACATGTACATAGTGTGTTTGGTACATCAAACACATGAAATCGGCCGAAAAAATATATGGGAGCTCTATCCAAATCTGGACCGATTTAAATATAATTTGACATAATTACTTCTTCACCAAATTCCGTCACACATTCCAAATTTCATTCAAATTGAACATGCGTAGTGTGTTTGCTGCATCAAATACATGAAATCGGCCGATAATATATATGTGAGCTATATCCAAATCTAAACCGAATTCAATATAATTTGGCATACTTATTTCTACACCAAATTCCGTCACACAATACCAATTTCAATGAAATTGGGCATACATAGCGTGTTTAGTGCATCAAATACATGAAATCGGCCGAAAATATGTTCAGGAGCTATAACCGAATCTGAATCGACTTAAATATAATTTGGCAAACTTAGTTGTAGGCCAAATTCCGTCACACATTCCGAATTTCATTGAAATTGGACCTACATAGAGTGTTTGATGCATCAAATACATCAAATCGGCCGAAAATATATATGGGAGCTATATGGAAATCTGAACCGATTTCAATATAATTTGGAAAATATATTTGTATATTTGTGGGTGACGTAGGGGATGGAAGATACCAAGGAACGGTCCTGACCGGTTTTAATATAGCAAAGTCCAGGATTTATCTTGGTCCCTCTTTTATCTCAAGTGGATACTGACCTCCCCGAGGTGTCACCTGGGGAACTGCCTTTAACACCCGTTAAAGGTAGTGAGCTAACATGTGCCGCGCGTTCACTCATAAGAACGTTAAAAACTTGGGTTTGGGCGTACTATGAAAAAACGAACCCCTCTAAAGTTGACGAACCCCGCAAACGTTTTAAGGACCATGATCTGCGAATCTGCACCTGGAATGTTCGCACTCTTTATAGAGAAGGTGCAGTCTTCGCATTGGCAGACGTACTTGAAAAGTACAAGGCCGATATTACTGCCATACAGGAAAAACGATGGATTGGGAAAGGCGTCACAACAACACCTAAAGGTGACGCACTGTATTATAGCTGCCATGACGTAAAGCATGAGTTTGGTTGCGGATTTGTAGTTAGTCGGAGACTAAAACATCTGGTATCCAGCTTCACCCCAGTGAATGAAAGACTTGCTGCAATTCGAATAAAAGCTAAATTCTTCAACATCAGCTTTATTTGCGCTTATGCTCCCACTGAAGAAAAGGACGAACAGACCAAAGATATATTTTACGAGCGCTTAGAAGAAACATATGACCGTTGCCTGCCCATGACATTAAAATTATTCTAGGGGATTTTAATGCCAAAATTGGAAAGGAGAATATCTTTGGCCCAACAGTCGGGAAATTCAGTCTCCACAGTGAAACATCTGACAATGCTATGAGGCTGATAGACTTTGTAGCTGCAAAAAACATGGTAGTTAGCAGTACCAGATTTAATCATTTCGATATTCATAAGGGCACCTGGCTATCTCCAGATCAAAGAACAAGTAATCAAATTGATCATGTTGTGATAGATGGAAGACACTCATCGAGCGTGTTGGATGTACGATCGTTCCGAGGCGCAAACATTGATTCGGACCACTAACTTGTTGCAGCAAAGGTACGTACCCGTCTAAACGTTGCAAATAAAGCACGAACAGACACAACGCGGAAGTTGGACATCGATATGCTGCAAATACAACAAATATCCACAGCATATTCCACTAAACTAGCCCAATTGCTTAATGAGAGCACTCCTTGTCTCGATAACATAACAACACAATGGCAAAATATTGCCCACTCCATGCAAATAGCCGCAAAATCCATACTTGGATACCAGAGACCTCCACAAAGGAATTCGTGCTGCTACCGAAGAGAAAAATGCGGCATATAGAGCTACTTTATAATCAGTAGCAATGCGTAGTGCACGAGAGAGATATCGGGAGAAAAGGAGAGAAGAGAAACGTCTTTTCCGCAATAAAAAGAGAGAAATGGAAAAGCGGGAGTGTCAAAAAATCGAGATGTACAAGAGCCAGAATGAAGTCCGAAAATTCTACCAAAGAGTGAAACATCGAACAGATGGCTTTGGTACAGGCACATCCTCCTGTATAGGCCAGCAAGGTAATCTGGTAACAGATACAGATAGTGTGCTCAGGATATAGAAGGAACACTTCTCCAATCTGCTGGTCCAATCCCAGAAGATGGTATAGAATGTATACCGCCCGACCAAGATGAGGTAAAATCAGCAATCAACCGGCTGAAGAATAATAAAGCAGCAGGAGCCGATGGCATTCCAGACGAGCTGTTTCAAACCGGAGGCGACGCACTGATAAGGTGTATGCATCAGCTAGTTAGCACCATCTGGCAGGAAGAACGCGTACCCGACGATTGGAACCTGAGCAGACCCAAGAGATGGAGATCTACACATATCACCTTTTTGTCGATTATAAAGCAGCATTCGACAGTCCCCTCCGATCAAAGGTATTCCATGCAATGCCTGAATTTGGTATCCCCGCATAGCTCATCCGGCTTTGTAAGATGACTTTAACTGATACTAAAATTGGAAAGAACCTCTCCGAACAGTTCAGTACCAAAAGAGGTTTCAGACAAGGAGACAGACTTTTGTGTGACCTATTCAACATTTTGCTGCAAAAGGTAATACGAGATGCAAATGTAAAAAGAAATGACGCAATTTACACCAATAGCCACATGTTACTTGCTTATGCTGATGACATAGACATCATGGGACGATAAGTAAAGGAAGTAACTGATACCTTTAGGAAGGTCGAAGCAGAATCTGCGAAAGTGGATCTGGCGGTAAACGGCGAAAAGACCAAATTGATGGTGCCGACGCGCAAAGCGTCCATAGAGCTCGGAACAACTGTGGAAGTTGGTACCTATAATGTTGAGGTAGTTAACGACTTCGTCTACCTCGCCACTGCCATAAACACAACAAACAACATCAGTTGTGAAATGAGAAGAAGAATTGTATTGGCCAACAGATGCTACTATGGTTTAAGTAAGCAATTTATAAACAAAGCCACATTTCGTCAAACAAAAATAACACTATTCAAAACGCTGATACTACCCGTGTATGGCTCCGAAGCATGGATACTTACGCAAGTAGATAAGGCAGTGCTTGGTGTGTTTGAGAGGAAAATTCTTCGAAAGATCTACGGGCCGATTTTCGTTGACGGTGAATATCGACGTCGTATGAACCACGAGCTATATCAGCTATACAAAGACATGAATATAGTTAAACGTATCGAGATGCAACGATTGCGTTGGCTCATAAGAATGAGCGATGAATACATGCCACATGGCGGTGCACGCAGATTCGGCAGGACTAAGCTTCGATGGAGCATACAAGTGGATGAAGAATTGAAAAGGCGCAGTATTCCAGAAAGCGAAGCGAAAAACAGAGAGGATTGGAGATCTTTTCTTAGTTCGGTCTATGGAACAAATGTTCTGTAATGGGCCAGCTAAGTAAGTAAGTATATTTGTAGACCACATTCCATCTCACATGTCAATATAATTTGACATTCTAATTTCTACACCAAATTCGGTCACGCAATCTAAATTTCTATGAAATTTGACATACATAGCGTGTTTGGTGCATTAAATACATGAAATCGGCAGAAAATATGTTCAGGGGCTGTAACCAAATCTGAATCGATTTCAATATAATTTGGCAAACTTATTTCTAGACCAAATTCAGTCACACATTTCGAATTTCATTGAAGTTGGACATACGTAGTGTGTTTGGTGCATCAAACACATGAAATCGATCGAAAATATATATGGGAGCTACAGTATTTTTTGCTTACCTGCACAATCAAAAATTGCACGACTTCATGTGCAGCAATCCCCAAAATGCAGGAAGCTTAAATTCGCTTACCTGCCCAACAAGGCCGATATCTTCAATATTACTTACGTGCATATGATGTGCAGCTATAAGCAATGTTGAAATAATAAAGTGAGAGATATTTCAAGTTCGGGAGAGAAAACGTTACACTTTTTTACAATTCATTATCTTTTCTTGTATTGTATTTGTTTTGCACACTTCTTATCAATACAAAATCAGAGTGGTTGAATTTTATCCTTGTTTTGAGTTCGCAACAAATTTAAAATTTTTTCTTGTGCAGATATATGTAAATTTTACAACCAAATTGAAGTAAAATCGCCAAATTTTTGATGCAGCTATGCCGAAAATGCAGCTATTGAATGTTCACTAAAACATAATATCTTGAACGGTATCTAGAGAATAGTTGCCTATAAACAGATTTTTGGTCAGATTTTCGGTCTGCGAAACAATTCAAACCTTTTCCACTAGTATGTGTCGTCGAATTTCGACGAATGCACACACCAAAATGTGGTTGGTCTGCTTTACAGCAAAAACAACACACGTCGTGCCAGTGTCTTCAATTAGAAACATTGTGGCGTTTTTTTGGGATAGCGTTTTCAATTTTGTTTTTTCAAAATAGTCTGGCTAAATCCCATTGTTGTTGTTTTAATATTTTAAAACAACTAGTTTATCAGTGGAAAAGATTTGGCATTGTTCGCCAAGTGGTAAGGCAGGGAATACAATAGTTTCGATTCTAGACACAGAATCTCATCAGTTCCCTTGTTTTTTGTTTGTGGATATTCTCCACCGAAGTTATTTTTCAATAACTTCTTCAACAGTAAAACACTTTTGTATATTTTCAGAATTTTTTTCATTAACGGTTCCAGAGATATCGCGCCTTGAAAATGTCAAATTCTGTAAAAACTGTTTGCAAAGAATTAAACTACCATTAATTACAAAAATTTTGAAACCTATTTGGTAGTGGGATTCGAATGATTACTATTTTTTCTTAATTTTTTATAATTTGTCAATACAATTTTTCCTTTATACCAGTGTGAAACATTTGTTATTTTACCAGATAAAGATAAATAGTTTCATTGTGGCACTACTTCGGCATGGTAGTATTATTTAATACCAATGTTGTCAACGCAACAAATCTTTACACAATACCTATCTCTTAATATTGGCGTTTTATTTATATTATATATTATTGTTTTTCTTTAATGTACAGTAGGGTGGAGCGATTTGAACACCTTATTGGGCCCTTCGCGTTTCTGGTTCCTGCGATTGTGCTGAGCAAAAAAGTCCACGGTGAAAATCGAACCTGCCGATTTTAATGTTTTTTATCCAAGTTGTTGAATATTTTGGCATATAACAGCCAAACCATTGTGATTTTCGATCCAAAACTAAGACAAAAATTGTAGCCAAGACAATAATTAAGAACTCTCTAGTACATCGCAAAAGCATTGGAACGCTCCTTCAGGCAGTTTTGGCCTTGTGGATTAAAAAACTTCAAGTCAAAATTCGGGAGGCTCGATTTTCACCGTAGACATATGGTCTAGTGGACTTTTATTGCTCAGCACAATCCCAGGAATCAGAAAAGCGAAGGGCCCAATAATGTGTTTTTCTTTCCACACAAATAGCCCCGGCTTACTGTACAGCTATAGTATTGTTAAACACTCTTATATAAATTTACTTTCACCAAACCATAATGATAATATATGTACGTTGAATGGGTCTATTGTTTTTTACAAATGTCAAAATAAAATTAATACAAATTTGTATTATTGCTCAAATCATCAAGTTTTTCTTAAATCCGAACGGAACCATAAAGTCTTTTATTTTCTTTTATAAGTTTGATTGCCTCTTATACAAACAAAGTTTGTTTCTTAAGTCTTTTGTTTTGCTTTTCGTATTTTTAATATTTTGTGTTACAATTTAAATTAAGATATTAGGTTCGTTCCCGTACTTTTTAATAGTAAAACTCGTAAAAGAGAGAGAGTAAAAAAAATGTTCCAATACAAAAGTTTTTTGAAATATTTCGGGAACGGAAAAATGGAAATACGTAAAAAACTGGAACAAATGTCAAAGTCGGCGTACCAGCCAATCAGACGCCGGCAACCATGTTACTTTTTTTACACACTCAAATTTGTCGAGTAAAAAGTTTTTAAAGAGAGCGTAATTCAGCCCCATTTTTGTTTAAAGAGAATTGAACATTTTACAAATTTTTTGTGTACAGGAACGGTTTTTCGGGTAAAATGTGTAAAAGTCGTAAAATTTGTAAAAACTTTTTAGTTCTGGAACAAAGCTATTATCATACATATATTGTTTTTGAAAATGTACGCTAATTATATACATATACCAGTACTATTGCTAACATATATTAAGGTATCCATTTATGTGTTTTAGGATGAATTATTATAATATTATTTACTGACCGTCTTAAGGTTTAATGATCATCAAACGTTTTTGATGTTTTGAAGAAACACACAGTTGCGTGTCTTTTTCAATTTAAATAATTGACGTATTAAAGTTAATTACAGATGTTGTTTTCATTTTGTTCTGATACAGTTAGATATGCATCATATCAAATTTTCCATGACTAAAACTTTTTGTGGGAATGTACAAATGATATAATTTAGACAATTCGAAATGACTTTATACTAAAGCAGTCCAATGGTTATTCGAGAATCGTCATTCAATTTTAAACGAAGATAGTCCTTGTGGTCCTGATTAGAATGTTAATTAACTGTGGTCTAAAGCGTTTTCTTGGATTCAAAATTTTTACAGCAGATGACCTTTACAATATCTATATATTTATACCCTACACCACATTATGCGCACAAATTTTCCGAACATTTTTGAACTTTTGTGGGGTAGGTACTTGAAAGAGTGGACCGATACCAAATCGGTTAATCCGTTCTAGAGTTATTGTGCGCTCCAGCCAGCCAGACAGACAGAACGGACGGACATTGCTAAATCGACTGCAAATTGTCTGATTTCGATGAGACACATTTTGCCTCATTAGCATAGATGCTGTGGGTATAAAAACGAACAACAGAAGACGAATCAATGTGCGCAATGACAATGTGAGCTCTCACATCAATTCAAACCAGCGGACAGTAGTCGAAATCACTGATCTAGCGGCGCGAAATTAATAAATTCCAAACAAATGAAGATATGTTTCGGAAATTTTGCACGAACCAAGTCTGTGTCCGTGGGTAATAACGGACTAAATATGAACAACATCGGCTTATATTTTGGTATAGCCTCCATATAACGGTAATTCCCGATTTTCGGCATTTTGAGGATTTAAGCCACATTTTCCTTCAAAATTAGTTGTAATTTGGTACTTAGGGTTCCCAGTGGTCACTTTACTTTTCCACCAACAATTGTGGACATAGATCTACATTTTGGTCAAGGTCACTTTCTTCGCCAACGATTCTCGACATGTGTCTACGTTTTGATATAGCCCACATTAAAACTGTACCGCCCGATTTTGGTATTTTGAGGATTTAAGCTATATTTTCCATGCATTTATCAGCAAGATTTGCGGCTAGTTGCAGCTAAATTTTGGTTATTCGTGATCTAGGAAATCCAATTTAATTTGTTAAAAAAGAATAGAACTGGACACTACATAACTTTGTAGTTACGGTCCATTCAACAAAAGTATATTATACTAAAAACACGAGAAAAATAATAATCATTAAAAATTTATTGCTATATAACTATAGCATCTCCAGGCCTATTTATTAAAAATAAACTTCATTTAGTTTGTCAAGAATTTATTTAACAATTAAACAAATATGTTGTTAGATATTTTGCAACAGTTTTCTTAAAATCTGATGCAGCAAGATTTCTTGCAATGGATAGTGAATAGATGAGAGAATATTTACAACAACAATAAAGTAAAAATAAAATTTTAGTCAGCAGAGTATCTGCAATTTTATACTTCGATCTTTTGACTTCTGCGCCGCTAGATCAGTGATTTCGACCGGTGTGCAGTGGCTGCTTGACCGCGTGGCGTGGTGAATAATTTTCATTGCCAGAAGATGCTGCTGAATCGTTCAAAAACCATGTTCTGTAGGCGTCTTAGTCGGCGTTGAAAAAGTGCTGCGGCAATAGGTTTCAGTGCTTGCAAAATATATGAGTCATTCTGAAAAATACTTTAGAAAACAAAAAAAAAAACTATTTTTGATGATAAATATTCGCGTTTTCATTTTTAAGTCAGAAACATTTATTTTAGCTCTCGTATTAAAGCCAGTATTTCCCTATAAAAATCTTTATCCGCGAAAATCTTATGCGCAGGATTGTTGGTGCAGGGTATCACTTAGTCGGCCCTGTCGAGACTATACTTGTTGTGCATGTAAAGGTGGGTCTAGGGACAATATTTCGCGGTGTTACATACATTTTGGGCAAAACAAACTTATAATACTCTTTCGACATTGTGGTGTAGGGTATAAATAAAATAGAGCATAATGAACGTAGTTAAATGACAAGTGAAGCTAAGACCGCCAAAATACTGTATATATTAATTGAACTATTTTTTGGGTTCAAAATCTCCTTTCATCCAATAAAATGTACCAAAACTGGATTCTATTTTATGGATTGAGGTGGTAATATTCGAAGAATATTATAACTAGACTACCCAAATGCTACACCTCATCTGAATCGTATGTTCCTCAACACAATGCCAAAACACTTGGTGCATTACACCACCCTGTCACAACCATACCACCAACATCTTCAATAATATTCAAAAGCTGTTTACCACCTATAAAAGCTCCTCTTTCTCGTTATCGAATATTGACATAAACTCTGAAAATATCCATAAATGCACGCAATTTTTTCTCGCTCTATCGGACAAACATACGTATGTATGTACATACATTGTTAAGTCGAATAATTATGTTATTGAATAATACAAAAAATCTAATAAATGATTATGAAGGCTGGGTCAAAGATATTACAACAATTTTGCAGATTCAGCAGGAAATTTCCTTAATCAAATAATTTCAACAAATTCACAACTGCTTAATTTCATTAAAAAAAATATTCCGAAGAAATTTGACCTTATCCAATTAGAAATTGTTGGCACAATAACAAAACAACAGAGTCCACTTAAATAAAAATCACAAAAAATTAAACAATTATCCACTTAATACCCCTGCATTTTTGAGAAACAGTCACTCAGTCGGTCATGTGCTCAACCTGATTTGAAGTCGAATGAATAAAGCCGTCATCCATCGTTTTGTTTTGAGGTTTTTGTGGTCAACGTAATTATTCGATTTCGCATCATGATTTCCACCATAAAAACAACAATAAAACATTTAACAATGATAACAAACAATAGACGTAAACTGGTTCCAAATGTTGCTACAACAAAATCGTTTTTTTCTCTATTTTGCCATTTCTTCTTCGTCACTTTCTCAGCGGGATAAGTAAGTGATGTCTTTGTTGGGTATCTTTGTTCGAATTTTTATTTTATTTTTCCCCAACTTTTGGGGATTCACACCACAAATCATACGAAACATTTGTTATTTGTCTATACGTTCAATGGGATGTTTAATGGGATTAGATTTCTAATGCTAATTTTATTGCAAAATACGTCGTACATTGGGTGCTCTGCAGAGTAAAAATTGGATATCGATGACAATAGAAATTATTAACAAAGATCGTTGCAATGTCATCTATTGAAAATACAATGGAGGGTGTATTAATGTTGTCATTTTGTTTGTAATATTTGAAATATATTTTTTATAAAGGTTTTAAGATATTGAAATAAAAATAATATTTATCTCAAAGAGCTGAATATTACAGAATTACAGAATATTCTTTACTCGTAATCAAAGTTTAATTACAGTTACAAGTGCGTTTCTCTGCAATGTATGCCATTTAGTTTTAACGGGTGTCGCAACACGGATGCAGTCGTGTGTAGAAATGACATAATACACAAAAGTTTCTCGTTTTCAGTTCCCCACGTGATACTACGAGAAGATCAGTGTCCACTTGAGATGAGGCATTCCCTACACCACACTGTGAAAAGTTTCGAACTTTTGTGGTTGAGGTACCCGAAGGAGTGGACCGTCAAAACACTCTTGGGGTCTAAAACTATTATTTCGATGAGGCACATTTAGCCTAAGGCTGAGTGTATAACAAGCAAGAAATAGGAGGTACTGAAGATTTTTTGATCGAATTATAGACAAATATTCTGTATCGGGCTGCGAGTCAGAAGTTTTTATCTTTGGCACTAAACCCGTAATGTAAAATGACCTCGAAATTAAATACAGGGTGACCAAGTAATCGCATGAGAACAGTCACGTGTTAGTGTGACAAGATTTCAAACATCCGAAATACACAAAGAACGACACCTGTTAGAATAGCTCTGCTTACAAGAAGAAATGTAAAATGCATCTAATTCAGATATGAACAAGAAGAGAGCGCGTCTCTAATTTGAATTAAATTGATTAAAAGGCACAAAATAAAACCCCCACCCACCCCACCACAAAAAAGTCACGTTCATTACCTTTTGCTACTTATATACGTGATAGGTTTTTTACATATGTGTTTTCTCATATATACAAAGTGTCGACGCATATGTAAAAAGCATATCGTGTAAAGTAGCCATTAGTAATGATATAAAATAAAGACCTTGAGAAGAGTAAGCAAATTAAAGAGATGGATATAAAAATACAAAGATTGGAGCAGAGGTCTTTAGAGAAAAATATTGAAATAAATAATGCAAACGCAGCAACAATGGAAGCAGAGATGGTAGTTAAAAAAATTGCCGCTTCTGTTGGCGTCGATATCAATGATGGTCACATTGAAAACGCATACAACATTAAAAACAAAAACAAAATTATAGTCGAATTCCTTCATTAAAAAAGAAAAAGGAGATGATGGACAAACTAAAAAGGCATCGGGTAGATGAAAATGTTCTCTATGACAGCAACGACAACCCAACAAACAGATACGTTTATGTCAACGATGAACTTACTGGAGACAACAGGCGTATCTTATGGATGACTAAAGTAAAGGCTAAAGAAAATGGATGGAAGTATGTTTGGGTAAAGGATGGGCGTATATACGCCAAAAAATGAAAACTCATCACAAATAATTATAAACACCGTAGCAGATATTGACATGATCACAACACAATAAATCTCTCAGTTTATACCTTTTTCCAACTTTCTACTACGAACGGTTTTCAAAATTATAAATAAACAAAATTATCTGCCTATTTTTAAAACTTTTTTTGTGAAAAAAGAAAACAAAACTATCTGCCTATTTTTTATACTTTTTTTATGAAAAAAGAAAATACTTAATAAAAAAAATAAAAATGAATTATAGAAATGAAACTCTCAATTCTTTTAATGAACTGGATGAGCATATAAACAGCACAAGGATTTCGGTAATATGCATGAATATTCGTTCTATTAGGAAGAATTTCACCGAATTTATGACTAGAATTAATGGCATAATAAACAAATTAACAATAATTATCCTCACGGAAACAAATATTAGCGATGACGAAACCCAATTTTATGAAATAAATGGTTACCATTCGGTATTTATGAATAGGAAAAATAGAGGAGGAGGAATCGCTCTTTACATACAAGATCAAATATCATTTAAAAATGTTGCTATAAATAATGAATTTGTCGAATCCTTACAAGTTGAAATATCATTAAGTCACAACAAAATAATAACAATTATTCCTTGCTATCGGCCACCCCATTTAAATATAAAAAACTTCATCGAAGAACTAGATAAATGCCTCAAAAATATCAACAAAAAGCAAGATATAATATTAGCTGGTGATATGAACATAGACATTACGTCCAATACCATGTCAGTAAAGAACTATTTGGATATGTGTGCCTCTAATGGTCTTGAATGTGCTATAACTGGTACAACCAGAGAATGTGAACGCACTAAGAGCAAAACCTGCATTGATCATCTATTTATAAGGCATAATTCGCGAAACACTGTTAAATCGGCCATAATCGCTACGACCATATCAGACCATTATACGATATTTGGATGTATCGAACATGAAACCACATCAATATATCGATCCGACATAGCATTGGAGAAAACAACACATAATAATAAAAAAGTAAATAGCTATATAAAACAAATAGACTGGGGTAGTATTATCAATGAAGATTATGGAACAAACGATTTGTTTAACAAAATTCACACAATTTTTACTCAAATTTATAAAAAGTCAACCGAATGCAAAAAAATTATAAGAAATAGAAGTGGGCAACCCTGGCTAAATGAAGAGTTACTAAACTGCTGTAATACGAGGGATGTGCTGTATAAAAAGTATCGGAACAGTAAAAATGCAGTTAATGCGAAACTCTATAAAGTTTTCAACAATCAATTGAATAAAAAAATAATATTTGCCAAGAATGCATATTACTACGGTAAATTTATCCAATGCAGAAGCAATATCCGCGAAACATGGGCGACAATTAATGAAATTATTGGAAAGAAAAGCAATAGTATTGATGAAACCGTGAAACTTCACTTTGCAAACCGAAACATCCTCGAAGTCACCGAACATTTTGCAAACCAATTCAAAACTAATGTCGAAAATATAGTGCATCTTCATTCAATCTTTCTGGAAAACACAAACATAGAAGAAGTCAGAAACATTTTAAAAAGTATCAATACAAGGAAAAGTGCGGGAACGGATGGCATTCGCGCTATCGACCTCAAAAACCATGCGGACTTAATGGCACCAATTTTAACGGATCTGATAAATAAAAGTCTGAACGACTCGATAATTCCCGATCTTTTTAAAATATCAATTGTTCGTCCAATCTACAAAAGTGGTAGCAAATCAAACCGCGAAAACTACAGACCCATATCAATTTTACCAGTCATTGAAAAAGTTCTAGAAGAGATAGTTGTGAGGAGATTAAATAACTTCTTAGCGAAACACAACATAATACACAAAAATCAGTACGGATTCCAAAAAGGAAAAAAATATCAACCAACTTCTGGGAAATTTCACAAATATCATAAATCAAAACCTTTCTGAACAAAAACAGTGTCTGGTCATGTTCATCGATTTCAGCAAAGCATTTGATACTCTGTCACACCCAAAATTGGTAAGCATACTCGAAAATAATGGAATTAGAGGTCACAGTCTCAACTGGTTTAAACAGTACTTAAACTGCCGAAGGATTAAAGTGAAAATCGATAACCAAACAAGCAGTGAATACATGTTGGATTATGGAGTACCTCAAGGCTCGAAACTTGGGCCGGTCCTATTTATAATATATGCCAATAATATGGTACAGTCACTCGAGGATTGCATTACTTTTCCATATGCAGACGACACAGCCATTATTGTAGCGGATAAATACATACGTACGGCAGAATTTAAAATGCAAAAGACAATGAATAAATTGACAAAATGGTGCCACGACAACGGATTGGTAATAAACGCTAATAAAACCAAATTAATGCACTTCCGACCAAAACACATACCTCCCACAGAAATCACCATAAAATTTCACAACTACGAGTGTCTTCACCGAAGTACTTTCGAATATCAACAAATATATGACACCTGCACAACACAAATTGAAGTCGTCGAAACATTTAAATATCTAGGAATAATATTGGACTGCAATCTGAAATGGAAACCTCAGATAATGTTAGAAAAAAACTACGGAAATCGTCATACGCTCTATATCATTTGAGTAATTGTGCCCCTTATCACGTTTTGCGACAAGCATATTTCTCACTCGTCGAATCATACCTAAGACATGGGATATCTGCATGGGGTAATGCATCAAACTGCCGAACCCTCCAACTTGCCCAAAATAGCGTACTTAAAATACTTGAGAAAGGCCTACATCGACATGAAGAAAATCAACAACAGCGAAATCAAAATGAAAGTATATACAGACATCTTCATGTATTAAACATAGAAAACCTATACAAAACAACAATAATAAACGAATTTCACGACGAGAAGAACTTGCTGCAACCTATAGATCACAGTCAGAATACAAGACAGCGAGCCGAAGGAAGATTCAAAGTACCGTGTTTCAAAAATAACTATGGCAAAAGATCCCTACATGTCAGCCTCCCCACAACAATGAATTCAATACCAGTATCTATACTAAACATAAGTAACAAATTTAAAAGAAAAAAGTTGATAAAACAATTTCTTATAAATTCACATTAATATTTTCCCTCTCTTGAATTAAACAGCCTGTTCATGTATGTCGATAAGAAAATGAATGCGCAAGAAAAACTACCAAATTTGAGTGTGTTTTTCAAATTTGTTTTTTGTTTTGAAGTAAAAGCAAAGGCAATAATATTTCAAAAACTAAAGTTTGGGTGTGTTTCATGCGCACACATTTTCGTTTCGAAATACATAAACTGGGGGAAAGTATTATTAGTAATGGTAATTTTTCTTGAAAATAATATTATATATTGTAATACTACAGCTGAACAACAAATTGTTTTTAAATATTTGTATATAGTCAAACTACATTTAAGTTCATCCTGCAGACAAGCCTAAAGCTTCGCGGGATTAATAAATTGTATACGATTTTTATATGAATAAATAAATAAAAAAAAAAAAATGCACTACCTATGATACTTCTTTGATTCAACTGTGCAACGCAAAATGTGTTATTTGCCTTAAAAAATATATCTTAGTCCCGATTTACAGTTGCCCATTTGTCAGTTTATGGGACTGATATTCAAGGAAAATAGAAAGACTTTGCCCCTCAGTACCCTTTCTATTCGACAAACTGACGATTATCGAAACTAAAGAAATTATCGAAATTATAGAAAGTCTAATGTGGATCTGCTTCAAACATTGTCCTAAATATTTCAAAACAAAGAAACATTTGCAATTGAACTCGGCAACGAGATAACAATATGGACTAGAAATAAATGTTCCAAATTATATCATTTGGGTGCCACCGTGGTGCAATGATATGCACACCCGCCTTGCACACTAAAGGTCGTGGGTTCGATTCCCCGGCCAGGCAACATCAAAAATTTCAACGGTGGCAAAATACCCCTCAGTAATGTTGGCGACATTTCCTGAGTATTTCAGCCATGTAAAACTTCTCTTAGGACACGCCGTTCGGACTCGGAAATAAACAGTAGATCCCTTATCATTGAGCTAATATGAATCGAGGTGCACTCATTGGTATGAGAGAAGTCTCCCTTGTACCGTATGGAATGTTTGTGGAACTATTATAAACTATATCAAAATCTATATATATTTTTGGTGTATGGTATCATAAATTTGTTTGTTTGTTAAATTTGTATTTATAATTTATAAAAATCTGTCTTTGTGCTAAGGGTACAAAACCAAACAACCAATCAGGATGCAGTGGACGGGCGGACAGACAAACACACATAGCTATATCGAAATTTTTTCTTTGCGTTTGAAAACCAAGTTATAATACCCTCCCGAATATAATAGTGTGGATGGAGTAAGTGTAATAATTTTGACAACAGATTCACATTTTTACGAAACTGCTTTATGAAAAATTTTTTATCTAAAGTCCAAATAGTTACGTCCACTTCATAACTAATATTTAAGACTAATTTCTAGGAAATTCAAGTTTAAGTGGGCGTTACACAAAAATTTAGCAGTTTTCAGTTTTTTCCAGTCAAACATAAATACATACACGTACATACGTTTCTCATAAATAAAAAATAAAATCACCCAAACAGAAAATCCAATAATCATTATTAACAAAATGTGTTATTTACGATAGGCATAAATTAGCATATCAAAAAGCAGGGGTTACATTCGTTATAACATTCAATAGAGTTGTGTAGTTCCGGAACGAACTAGTTCCAAGAAACTATTCCGGACAAGGAACTATTGGAACTATATCCAGTTCTTGCGTTAATATAGTTCCTTTAGTACATATAGTTCCTTTCGTGCATATAATTCCTTTCTTCCTTTAATTCAACACTCACTTATTCAGATGCGGCCACATGATTAAATAAACGATGAAAACAAAAAGAGCGATGAAAGAGAAAGATTTTTTAAACTATTTCGATCTCGGAACTATTTAGAATACAGGAAACGGAAAGAACGATGAAAGAGAAAGATTCATGGGACTATATTGCTCTCGAAACTATTTGGAACGAAGGGAACAGAAAGAACGTTGAAATCATTGAACTATATCGCTCTCGGAACTATTTGGAACTATATTAAGGAACTAGTTCCTTTTGGGAAAATGAACTAGAAAGATCGATCCGCTCCGGGAACTAGATTGCCCAACTCTAACTAATAATAATAATATTATTGTTCCACAAACATCCCATAAGGGACGAGGGAGACTTGCCCAACTCTAACATTCAAGGGAAAACGAAAAAGAGGAAGAGTGATAAAACAGAGATAATTTTCAATGTTTTTGCTTTTAACTTTTGGTAAATCTTCCTCTATTTAAAATTAATTATTTAAATAATATTCATTTTCAATAGATGAGATTTAATTAGTTGAGGCTGAACCATTTCATCTAAACAAACATATATATTTTTTTATGAATATATGCTCACGTGAATGGAATTACAATGTATATATAGTTAATTATGAATACACGCGGGGACGGTATAAGGTCACTAGAATCATATCTCGGGAGCATGATAGGATTTTAGCTATGTATATAAAATACCTATTATATTATAAAATATATGGGCAATATTTTTGAAAATTTAACATAGTTGAAGCCAAGTTACCCTTAAATGGTTTTGGAAAAAATGAAATGTTTTTAGTTTTTTCAAAATAGTCTGGCTTAATCCCATTGTTGTTGTTTTTATATTTTAAAACAACTATTTTATTAGTGGAAAAGATTTGGCATTGTTCGCCAAGGGGTAAGGCAGGGAATACTATAGTTTGGATCCACGCCACTGCATCTCATCAGTTCCCTTGTTTCTTGTTTGTGGATATTCTCCACCGAAGTTATTTTTCAATAACTTCTTCAACAAGAAAATTTTTATACCCAAACATCAATCGTTTCTAATTGAAGACACTGGCACGACGTGTGTTGTTTTTGCTGTAAAGCAGACCAACCAAATTTTGGTGTGTGCATTCGTTGAAATTCGACGACACATACAAGTGGAAGAGGTTTGAATTGTTTTCGCGGACACTTTCGTCGGAGTTGTGTGAGATTGCCAAGGAAAAACTTCTCATAGAACTTTTTTCTTTGCTTACCTTTATACTTCGAGCTGACGATTGATGTTTGGGTATAAAAAGTTTCTTGTTGAAGAAGTTATTGAAAAACAAGTGAGCCAAGGCTATAGTCGGGTCGGGGCCGACTATGTGATACCCTACACCACTACCCCTGTTCATAAGCTTTTGACTAATAAAATTCAAAATATTAAAATTGGGATAGCTTAGCGCCTTTGCTCTGAATGTCTTCATTAACAAAGGTCAATTTTTTGAAACGCATTAAGTGCATCGACAGTACAACCCAAATAAAAACTGGAAAAGTGGGATGTATGCCAACCATCAATAGGCTTCTTTCTCTGTTAGACCCCCATCAATCCCCAAAATTTCGTGAGGATCCGATCAAAATTTCGACCATTATCAAAAATCAAAAGGTTTTTTCCTCTGTGGGACCCCCAATAACACCCAAAATTTCGTGACGATCCGATCAAAATTGCGACCTGTAGCGTGATTACAAAGAAATGGAAAAATGGGATGTATTAACGACTATTGCGATATCTCCGTTATTTGGCCACCTACGCCAACCTACTTTGCATCATTGTAAAGATGGGATTTTCTACTTTCATCGTCAGACTTTGTTTTTGGAAGGTCCCCAACCAAAGCTGTCATATTCGTCATTATTATTGAAATCGCAAAAATGAAAAGTTGATTTCTATTAGCGGCTATTGCGATATCTTCGTTGTTTGACCACCTACAACAACCTACTTTACATCGCTGCAAAGGCGATATTTCTACTTTCATTAGCAGGTTTTGCTTTTGGCATACCCCCTATAGAAGCTGAGATATTCGGTTTGAAAAAAACATTGTCTTTTTCTCCAAAAAAGTTTTTTGCCCACTTCGACCCCTAAATATTATCCGACCATCACCAAAATAAATAGGCTTTTTCCCCTGCAGGACCCCCATCAACACCCAAAATTCGGTGACGATCCGATCAAAATTACGACCTGTAGTGTGATTTCTTTAAAAGTGAAAAAATGGGATGTATTACCGACTATTGTGATATCTCCGTTATTTGGCCACCTACGCTAACCTACTTTGATTCATTGTAAAGACAGGATTTTCTACTTTCATAGCCAAGTTTTGTTTTTGGAAAGTATCCAACAAAAGCTGTGTTATTTGTCATTAGAATTAAAATCGAATAAATGAAAAGTTGGGTTCTATAAGCGACTATTGCGATATCTTCGTTGTTTGACCACCTACGACAACCTACCATACATCGCTGTAAAGGTGATATTTTCTGCTTTCATTAGCAGGCTTTGCCCTTTACCCCTTATAGATACGGAGATATTCGCTTTGAAATAAAACGTTGACTTTTTCCGCAAATAAGTTTTTTGCCCATTCCGACCCTTAAATATTATCCGACCATCACCAAAATCAATAGGCTTCTTCCCCTCCGGGACCCTCATCAACATCCAAAATTTGGTGACGATCCGATTAAAATTGCGACCTGTAGCGTGATTACAAGGTTTAGATGGACAGACGGACAGACTATATAACTATAGTATTCCCTGCCTTACCCCTTGGCGAACAATGCCAAATCTTTTCTACTAATAAAATAGTTGTTTTAAAATATTAAAACAACAACAATGGGATTAAGCCAGACTATTTTGAAAAAAAAAAAACAAAATTGCAAACGCTATCCCAATAAAAAACGCCACAATGTTTCTAATTGAAATGTTTTTAGACTTGGCAAAAAATATTGGCCTTAAAAATTAATTTGGTGGAAGCTGTGGCTTTATTTATCTTAAACAAGTAAGAACGGCGTTAAGTTCGGCCGGGCCGATATATAGGCCATAACCTTATAAATACCGAAAATCGGGATATAGCCGGTTCATGCGGGCTATATAAAGGCGTGGATCTAAAGTTTTATACCACCAACGAAGACTAAATTAACAAATTTCGGCCATTTCGTTGGGATATTGGGGTAACAATATCCTTCACAATACCGAAAGTCGGGAGGTACCCTTCTCAGGGGACTGTATAAAGGCGTAGACCTATACCAAAAAATTTCATACTCCCAAAGAATACTAACTACCAAATGTCAGTCATTATGGTGGGATATTGAGAACACAATCTTTAACATACCGAACATCGGGATGTAACGTTCTATGGGGACTATACGAAGACGTGGACGTTTACCGACAAATTTCAGTTTTAAGTTTTACACCCCAGCTAACACTAACCCCCCTTTTACGTATGTCAACCGAAAGGTTTCTTGCGCTTCCGAAGTGGAAAAAAAAATCATTTTCTGCCATACGAAATAACACGTAAACGTACACTTTTCCATGAAAATTTGAGTTTATGTATTTCGAAAGGACTGTCTTTTGTAGAAAGAGAATTTCAAAATCACTCACTTGCTTTGTATCTGTCGATAACAAATTTCAGCCATTTCGGTGTGATATTGAGGACACGACCTTCACAATACCGAAAATCGAGAGGTACCGTTCTATGGGGGCTATATGAAGACGTGAATGTTTTGTACCGAAGATTGTAAAGAAGATGCAATACCAAATTTCATCTTTTTCGGTGTTATAATGACACTAAAACCTTCAAAATATCGAAAATCGCGAGGAATCGTTCTATGGAGACTATATCAAAACGTGGACCGGTACCGATAAATTTCTGGGGGAAAGTTTTGTAATCCCGAAAAAGACTAAATGCCAAATTTCAGCCACCTCGGTGTGATACCAAGGTTAAAACCTTCGAAATATCGAAAATCTCGATGTACCGTTCTATGGGCGAGTATATCAAAACGTGGACTGATACCTACAAATTTGTGGGAGACAGTTTTGAAGGTCAAAGGAAGACTAAATACCAAATTTTAGCTATTTTGGTAGGATAATATAGTTAAAACCTTCAAAATACCGAAAATTGGGAGATACCAAATTAAAACCGATGCGGTGGTCAAATGGGACTAATATATGCAAAATATCTTAAAATGACGCGTACTATATATGTATGGTCCGTTTTATAGCCCCGTACCAAAAGGTGGACCTACATAAACCATTTTTAGTAGAAATGTTCTTAAGCCTCTGGATACACAAAATAGCAAATTACAACCAATTCCTTAAAATTCCTTATGGGGGCTATACCAAAACGTGGACCTACATAGCCCGTTTTCAATACCATAAGTCCTACGTACATTCAATAGATTTTACAAAAATTTCGGACATGGCTATATCGATATAGAATTGCACGCTGATCGAGAATATATACAGTTTGTAGAGTCTAAAATGATTATCTCGAGTAGTTACAAACGAAGTGACAAACTCAATATACCCCCATACTATAGTGGAGAGTATAAAAATGGGTAAAAATGGATTGGTGCCAACGTGTTTTGTTCTCTCGATTTGCGATTAATCCAGGGTTTCGCTCTCGGAGTCGAAAAAAAAAAAACTCGAAAAAAAACTCTACTCCGACTCCGGTGAATTTTTTTTCTACATTATAGAAATATAACATTCACCCTACACCACAACCTCTAGGAATTAGCTATGTGCAACCACTTTGCACGCTGAATGTCCGGGTATGATTCCCAGGCCTGGCCACATCAAATTTTCAACGGTGCACAGTGGCCAATTTTACGAAAAACCTGGCCAAAACTCTAAAAATGAATGGACATAAACCTAACCATGGGTTCTTGTGTTTTTCGGGTCGCTGCACTGTGATCCTAGCCCGCGACAAGAATACAAAAATCGATGTCTACAATAGGGTTATGACTTTTTTACAACCTCATATCCCTGTATCATAGCGTGATGAGTTTTGCCATGACATAACATTTATTTCTCAATAATTTTCTTCAATTCTGAGAATCGTTAAAATGTCGTAAACGCTTTTATTTAAAGATATAATTTTTTAACAAAAAACAAAAAATTTTAAATTTTTTCAAAGTTGTTTGTGCTTGACCTTTTTCAATATTTGAATGAAATAAACATTATTATAGTTATTAGTGGCTTATATTTATTCATTCGTGCAACAAGAAATAATTTTTGAAAAAAAATTTTTTTTCATTTCATACATTTTTTCAAAAAATTATGTTTTTAAAATCGATTTGTGAGTGAACTTTTTTTATATTTCAATGGAATAAACGATAGCGCAGTGATTATTAGACAAAAGTTCATTCATCCCTGCTACAGGAAATCATTTTTGAGAAAAAATGTCAAAAAGTCATAACCCTAGTCTACAAATTATGATTTTAACTGTTGAAATCTATCGTAGACACATCAAATTTTAATATTCAGGCTTTCTTTTTGCAACTTCTAACGGTACTTGCTAAAGCAGAGCCACAGAAGTGAGCATTTCTATTTGAAGAAATTGAGACACTGAAACTTTCTTTAACGTAGTGACAAGTTGCAAGTGGTATCACAAAAAAGTAATATGTAAAATTACAATACAAAGAAATTGAAGTTAAATTTAATGGTATTGTTATTGTTTTTAATTGATAACATCTTAAAGTTGTATCTTTATTTTGTAGTAAAATTGATCTCTTTTGAAATGTATTTCTGTGAGAGTTTTTATTTAATATTGTGAACTTGACCAAAAATCATGAAAAATGCAAATGTTGTGTAGCGTTACGTAAAGCTATTTTAAGGGGTTATGTCCACTTATATGTATCAGAAAAGCCATTTTCATGCATTTTTATAAGAAATCTGTTAAACCTTGAGTTACCTTCTAATTTTTTTTTGTTTTTGAATAATCTTTCTGAAAAATAAATGCCCGCCTATAAAGCACTGTTTTTACTAAAGCAGTTTGCGGTACCCACTTTTGTTTGAAAAAGAATAAACCAATCAGCATATATTTTTGTGGGATCATTACGAACCTAATAATTTTGTTCATTATCGGAACGGAATTAAAAAAATCAATTTTTAAAAATTTTGAACAGTTAAAATCAAAATTTAAAAAAAAATACATTGTAAAAAATTGATATTTTTTCGGACTCCGTCAGCAGTTTTTTAAAGACTCTCGGTAAGCATATGATTTATGTGTATAATAGTCCCACAAAAACATATAAAGACCGGAGCATCCGTTTTCGAGCAACAGTGAAGAAAAGACGTTTTTAGATTCTATGCTACATACAGAACACAATAAGTGTTTCCTTTCGAAAGCTAATATCTCGGTAAATTTTTGTCCGATGGACTGAAAATTTTAACACAAAAAAAATAGATTTTTCCAATTTTATATGAAATATTGTTACAAAGTATATAAATTCAATAGAAAAAAAATTCCCAGCAAAATTTGACGGAAGGGGTTCTTTGCGATGACGTGATTTCATGTCATCTTTTGCATTGGTTCAAAGGAAGTCGTGGAAGATCCGATCTTTTCATTAGGATTTGAACCAATGCAAAGGAAGTCGTGAAAGATCCGATCTTTTCATCAGCATTTGTACCCATTCCATCGATCCAATAGAGATGATGTTTGTGTTTTTATTTACACACCTGTTTATTTTCATTTTGGTATGTTCCAGTACTGCAAAAATCTACTAAGTTTTACTATTTTTTCCGATAACATAAAGGAAAAATTGTTGTCGTAGTAAAAATAAGTAGATTCTTGCAGTTTCTAGAACAGACCAAAGTTGTTAGAACTGTCGTCGTGATGTTGTCTTACATTTCCTGCATATCAAACAACTAAAACTTCTAAACAATTGGTATTATATGAAGTCCCAACCATCGAGCTAAAAATAGAATCGGGCTGCACACATTGCTATTTTAAAAGTTCCCTTGTCTGTTCTAAATCTGACATAGAATGAAATCAATCAAATCTCGCTTCTTGGAATTTGAAAAAAAAGTCCGAAACGAAAAGGAACAAGAATCTGAAAATAAAGAAGAAACTACTTTTGGAAAGAAACAATTAAAAATAAATTAATTAAGCATAAATGGTATTTTCCATAAAAAGTCTCTCCTCCCCGTTCGTTACATTTTGTTCTTAGAGATCCCTAAAGCAAGCCGGGTTGTAGATCCCTACATATTTCCGTCACTAAACAAAAGAGTATAAATTACCAAAATGTTGTTATAAAATAACAAAATTATAAAATAAAAGTAATTTACGAAATAAAAATACTTAAAGGAGTGCATTTGGAGTCCATGTCGAAATCTGAACTGGTGATGGGAAGATAATTGAAAAAACCTTTTGTAAGATGAAAGAATATCAGTGGCGGAGAACGGAGGAAGTAATCTTTTGCGTTGCAGCGGTGGTGATTACATTGCAATTTTGGATGCAAACTTTTGAAAAACTAAACTGATAAATTAATTGTAGTTATTTCATGAATTCGTTTGAATTAATAAAGAGTTTTGTTTTTCATGAAAACCATATTTCAATACAGCATTTTCATTTTCCAAACAATATGAAAATTTCATGCCAAGGAGTTGGTGAATATGACATGCCAAAGCATTGGTTAAAATGACATGCCAAAGCATGGGTGAAAATGACGTGTCAAAGCATTGGTGAAAATGACATGTCAAATCATTGGTGGAAATGACATGCCAAAGCATTGGTGGAAATGATATGTCAACGCATTGGTTAAAATGGCATGCTTATGATCCAGAAAAGAACGTCATCTTTTGGGGTCCACGCTCATATAAAATTCATCGATGAAGATGCTAAAAAGATGACATGCTAGATCACTTGCACCCATGATTGAATGTCATCTTTGGCATCGAACATTTTGCTGGGTTCATAATATTTAGGATACAATTCTAAATATTTACAGAGTAGGATATTTAGAATTGGAAATAGAAAATATCGGGCCACATTCGCCATGTAAAATTTAAGCCCAGTTTTCAGTATATTGAAGTTTTTAATAATAACAAGTAGGAAAAGCGTTAAGTTCGGTCGGGCCGAACTTTTTATACCCTCCACCACAAATTTCAGCCATTTCGGTGGATTAATGTTGCCACAATCTTTAAAATACCGAAAATCGGAAGGTATCGTTCTATGGGGGCTATATGATGGCGTGGACCTATACCTAAAAATTTCTGGGGGAAAGTTTTATACCCGCAACGAACACTAAATACCAAATTTCAGCCATCTCGGTGTGATAATGAGGCTAAAACCTTCAAAATACCGAAAATCGGGCCCCCTGTGCCCCCCCCCCCCCTGTGTACGTCTCTGTCCTGGTACATTTTTAGTCGATTTGGGAACTCTCTTAATCGAGATATCCTGCAGCTAGTATTTATTGTAATAGATGCCAACCCATCCTCGCGACTCAAAAAATCTCATAAAATATCGTAGTTTCCAGATGTTCCCTGTTTGAGACCTATAGCACATTGTTTACGTCTAATATAATCTGTAGACAGCGGAACTTTATGCAACCCCTATTTTTGGTCCGATTTATTTTGGGACTGGGCATATTTTTGGCTTTTGATTAAATATTTTCGTATGCAATAAATATTTCAATGACAGGTACAAAAATGTTTGTATGTACAATTTTTCTGTTTAAAATTCTTTTCAGACAAGTCAATAAAATAGAGAAATTTATAACCACAGCCTCAACCTTCAAAATACCGAAAATCGGGAGGTACCGTACTAAGGGGGCTACATGAAGACGTGGACCTATACCGACAAATTTCAGGTGGAAAGTTTTATACCCCCAAGGAAGACTTAATACCAAAATTCACCCATTTCGGAGGGATATTGAGGCCACAACCTTCAAAATACCAGAAATCCGGATGTACCAAATTTCAGTCATTTTGGTGGGATATTGAGGCTACCAATTTCAAAATACCGAAAATCGGGAAGTACCGTTCTATGGGGGCTATATTAAGACGTGGACCTATACTGACAGATTTCAAGTGGAAAGTTTCCCAGCAAAATGTTCGATGCCAAAGATGACATTCAATCATGGGTGCAAGTGATCTAGCATGTCATCTTTTTAGCATCTTCATCGATGAATTTTATATGAGCGTGGACCCCAAAAGATGACGTTCTTTTCTGGATCCTAAGCATGTCATTTTAACCAATGCGTTGACATGTCACTTCCACCAATGCTTTGGCATGTCATTTCCACCAATGATTTGACATGTCATTTTCACCAATGCTTTGACACGTCATTTTCACCCATGCTTTGACATGTCATTTTAACCAATGCTTTGGCATGTCATTTTCACCAACCCCTTGGCATGAAATTTTCATGTATTGTTTGGAAAATGGAAATGCTGTATTGAAATATGGTTTTCAAGAAAAACAAAACTCTTTATTAATTCAAACGAATTGATGAAATAACTATAATTAATTTATCAGTTTAGTTTTTCAAAAGTTTACATCCAAAATTGCAATGTAATCACCACCGCTGCAACGCAAAAGATTACTTCCTCCGTTCTCCGCAACTGATATTCTTTCATCTTACAAAAGGTTTTTTCAATTATCTTCCCATCACCAGTTCAGATTTCGACATGGACTCCAAATGCACTCCTTTAAGTATTTTTATTTCGTAAATTACTTTTATTTTATAATTTTGTTATTTTATAACAACATTTTGGTAATTTATACTCTTTTGTTTAGTGACGGAAATATGTAGGGATCTACAACCCGGCTTGCTTTAGGGATCTCTAAGAATAAAATGTAACGAACGGGGAGGAGAGACTTTTTATGGAAAATACCATTTATGCTTAGTTAATTTATTTTTAATTGTTTCTTTCCGAAAGTAGTTTCTTCTTTATTTTCAGATTCTTGTTCCTTTTCGTTTCGGACTTTTTTTCAAATTCCAAGAAGCGAGATTTGATTGATTTCATTCTATGTCATATTTAGAACAGACAAGGGAACTTTTAAAATAGCAATGTGTGCAGCCCGATTCTATTTTTAGCTCGATGGTTGGGACTTCATATAATACCAATTGTTTAGAAGTTTTAGTTGTTTGATATGCAGGAAATGTAAGACAACATCACGACGACAGTTCTAACAACTTTGGTCTGTTCCAGAAACTGCAAGAATCTACTTATTTTTACTACGATAACAATTTTTCCTTTATGTTATCGGAAAAAATAGTAAAAATTAGTAGATTTTTGCAGTACTGGAACATACCAAAATGAAAATAAACAGGTGTGTAAATAAAAACACAAACATCATCTCTATTGGATCGATGGAATGGGTACAAATGCTGATAAAAAGATCGGATCTTTCACGACTTCCTTTGTATTGGTTCAAATCCTAATGAAAAGATCGGATCTTCCACGACTTCCTTTGAACCAATGCAAAAGATGACATGAAATCACGTCATCGCAAAGAACCCCTTCCGTCAAATTTTGCTGGGTTTATACTCCCAACGAAGACTTTATACAAATGTCAGCCATTTAAGTGTGATGTTTAGGCCACAACCTTCAAAATATCGGAGGGTATAATTAAATTTGTCAATCCGTTTGTAACACATCGAATTATTCGTCGGAGACCGTCTGTCCGTCCGCCCGTCCATCTGTCTGTTGAAATCAAGATACAGTTCGCAATTTTAAAGATAGAGAGTCAATATTTGGTACAGAAGTTTTTATTACTTGCAGGAAGGTTGGTATTGAAAATGGGATGTATCGGTCCACGTTTTGATATAGCCCCCATAGAACGGTACCTCCCTATTTTCGGTATTTTTAAGGGTTTAGCTTCATTATCCTACCAAAATGGCTGAAATTTGGTATTTAGTTATCGTTGGGTGTATAAAACTTTCCAACTGAAATTCATATAGCCCCCATAGAACGGTACCTCCCGATATTCGCAATTTTTAAGGTTTTAGCTTCCCAGCAAAATATTCGATGCCAAAGATGCTATTAAATCATGGGTGCAAGTGATCTGGCATGTCATCTTTTTAGCATTTTCACTCATGAATTTTATATGAGCGTGACCACCATAAGATGACATTCATTTTCGGATCTTAAGATGACATTCATTGTCGGATCCTTAGCATGTCATTTTGACCAATGCTTTGAAATGTCATTTTCACCAACCCTTTGGCATGACATTTTCATGTCTTGTTTGGAAAATGGAAAATTCTGTATTGAAATATGATTTTCATGACAAACCAAACTCTTTATTAATTCAAACTAATTCATGAAATAACTAGAACTAATTTATCAGCATAAAGTTTACACCCAAAATTTCAATTTTATCACCGCCACTGCACCGCAACATAGTTTACTTCGTCCACTCTCAGCCACTGATTTTGTTTCATCTTACAAAAGCTTTTCTATTATCTTCTCATCACCAGTTCTGATTTCGACATGGACTCCAACAGCACTCCTTTAAGAATTTCTAGTTCGTGAACCTACATTTAATTTGTAATTTTGTAATTTTATAACAAAAATGTTGGAAATGTATACTCTTTTGTTTTGATGTCGCTACTAGTAGGGATGTACAAATCGACTTGTTTGTTTGTATGTATAGTCTTCTGTACAAATGGTCTATAAAATGTAAGGTTAAGCCAGAAATATGGTCGACATTATGGGATCTCTCCTAAAACACTTCATTTTAAAGAATTTCAGTCATACTCTATAGAATATGTTAACAGTTCGCGAATTCTGAATGGGTGAAACTCGGATTCATCGATTGTAAAACATTTTTGGTTTTTACCATAAGTAGCCGCCAACCTAATGTTTATGCTGATATGTTTCTTAATACTAAAATGTTATTTTTTGTTCTAAAACACCACCCCACGTGGATTCAATTTTAAAAATACAGGAGCTTATTGGTTTTGAGTTACTAAAAATAGCATCAACGATTCGCATTATGATAAATTACGTCGTGAAAAAGTATAGTTATTAATGAATACCAACCAAATGACAAGTTTAATTATTTTAGTTAAACGCCAAACGAAATTTAATACAAACGTGTAAGGAATGTCATAAAACTTTTTGAGGGAATATTTTGTATTTTGTTTTTATTTTTTCTTCATAATTGCAGGTCAAGCAACTACCTTGCAAATAGTATAAAAGTAAATCTTCGACAGAAGTCATTATTAGTTGCAATCCTGAATTGTTTTGAGAATAATTTCATATATTGAAACTATTTAAAACGACACTTAACTAAAATGAAGTATTTCACTGTATTCTTCCTATTGGCTTTGGCAAGTTTTGCTTATGGTAACGCTCAGGCCATTGAATCGCCTGAAACATTGACAAGTGTAGATGCTAATTTCGGGGTAGATGCTGGATTGAATGATAAGGCAGAACTGGATCGTCCACCTCGTGCTTTTCTATTTGGAGGACCTGCTCGTGGTCTCGGAAGATTTAGACGTCCTATTGGCGCATATGGTGGTAGCCGTTCCTACGCACACGCAAGTGCCATGGCTACTGCCACATCTTTTGGAAAATAAGTTTATTAACGATATATTGTAGAAACTTTGTTTATACAAAATAAAGTTTGAAGCAATTCGGTGGTATTGGCAAGTTTAACATTTTTGATTTTTTACAATATTAGCTCCATATTTATCGGAACGATTTTAGACATATTTTATAAACAAATAAGTTGAAATCCCCGTCTTCGTATAACCATATCCTATATATGGAATCTAAATAGATGATTCTTCCCTGTTTAGGTACATATGTGTAATGTTTTAGAGGATACCTTTTTGCAAAGACAGTATTCCCCGTGGCCATAACGTTTGTTGGCGCAAATCACAAATCTCTCTACACACACTGTACTTGAAAAATATATATGGGTATTACTGAGTGAAAGCGGACACCTTTTCAAAAAGTGGTTTTTGATTTCCTTTCTTTGTTGCTGTGTTGATGCTGCTCATCAGCAAAACATTTCAGTATATTTTCAGATTTGTTTTACCATCGATTCCAGAGATATAGTGCCTTGAAAAAGTCGAAATCTGTAAAAACTAAATGGTGAGAAATACTCATAACCTCGGATCCCCATTCATATAATTTCGGAGTTGTAGTTACTTGATCATAATTTAACTTAGATTATTGTTCGGCTGGTACAATCATTGCTAAACCATTTTCAAATCGAAAATTAACGGAGTTTTAAGGCTTTCAAGATAAATTCCTAAATAAAACAACAAAACAAATTTTAAAAAATGTAAATGTTGGTGAAATTTCTGATGTTTCACACAGGTATAAAGAAAAAACTTTATTTGAAAATTTTAAAGAATTAAGAAAAATAATTGAAAAAATTTTGCAAAATTTGTTTATTATTTTTTCTATTTGTCCCAATACTAAAGAAGAATTGAGTATTTCTTTCCATATAGTTTTTAAAGAATTCGATTTTTTATTGCGCGATATATTTGGAACCGTAAGTAAAAAAACTGAAAATACACTAAAATATTTCGCAACAAAACAAAAAATTAAGGAACTCAAAAACTACTTTTTGAAAAATTTAGTTGGCCTCTTTTGATATATGAATTTGCCGACAAAAAATTTATATTTGGATTAAAGCTCAAAAGTGTTGCGGAGGTGGAACCTGAAGGAATGCTTCGGCATTGTCTATTTTGGAAGTGGATCTTATTTTGGGAGTCATATCTTTTCGATAGATATCGCTCCCACCAGTCATTTCATTTGGTAACCGTATAACTTAGGGGTTTTGAACCACTATGTCAGGAAGCATGGACTTGTCCACGAAGAACATAATATCGCTGTAAACAGGACCACAAGTAGTATCATTTGTACAATTTTCCAAAGGATCATCGAACAACTTTTGGAGAAGGTGCCGAAAGGCGTGGAGCGATAGTGCCCATCTTCGAACTTACACGCCAAATGTTGGACCGAATTGGCTTATACGTTCGAGAGTTTTCGTGAGCTCCAGTCACTATACATGGTGCCATATGTTTCTTCACAGCTTTCGAACCATTTTCTGACGAAGTATGGCCTTGCCTCTGAAAAACAAAAAAACCTTTGTAATGGGGATAGTGAATACAAGTTGTTACAAAAGGAATCAACGAGATTCGAGAGCAGGAGCAGCAGAAGGATTGGACCGATATAATCCATATTTGAACCTGATCTATATCTCGTAGAAGTATTACGGTGTGCAAAGTATAGATCAAATCGCTTACTACCTTAGAGAATTATTGTGCTTATCATTTTAGAGACAAGTGTTGAACTTCTGTGGGAGAGGTACCCGAAGGAGTGGACAAAATATTACGAATGCCAAATTTTGGACCTAATTGATTGATTCCGTGCGATCCCGGCATAGAGACAGATAGACGGACATGGCCAAATCGACCCCAAATTGTCTGAAACGGATTTCCCCCAAGCATACTTGGAGCCTAAACCTGTATTTCGATGGTCGCATAAAAGTGTATATGGGGAATATTTTTGAAAATTTAACATAGCCAAGGTTTACTTTTTATAACTCGCGAATGGTTGCATATAATACAAATTAAATGCTTTTGGATAAATTGAAATGTTTTTAGACTTGGTAAAAAATATTGACTTTAAAAGTTAATTTGCGTGGGAGCTATGGCTATATTTATGTTAAAAATAGATAAAAGTGGGTTGAAGCAAACGTGTATTTTTTTTGTTTTTCCTTGATTTGTGATTAAAGTACAATTTTCACGATTTTCCTGTCAAAGTAAACGTAGAAACCAACTAAATAAGGATTATCTCAACAATGTATAACTTTTCAAAATTTAATCTGCGTCTACCATTAAATTATGCTGACATTTTGAAGCCAGATTTTAAGTGTTTCTGAAATGTTCTTCTAATTTCATTCCGCAAACAGGTTTTTCAATAAATCATATATAGGATTGTAAAACTCGCGATTCGGAGTTATTTGATATGTGTCGTGAATGTAGTCTACACAGTTTCACAGAAATCTGTATCCAATTGCGAACATTTTGTGCGAACAGTTGTCTTAAAATCATATTTTCGAGTCTAATTTTTACAATTGTCATTCGATTTCCTCGTACTTTATTGCAAATTGTAGGTTTTTACGTTCCGGATAAATAGATCATTACTAGTGAAAATCCATCTACAGATACGAGAAATTCAAAAGTAAGTTTTGAAAATATCGCGTATTTTATCGCGTTTTCTGTGGGTCGTTTCCACTGCAATGAAAAAAATTAGTACAGCATCTTCGTTTTTGAGAAAACAGAGATTTAAAAACTTCACTGATAAGGCTACATTCATTGTATGCACTTTGCGCAAATTAGCGATGTTTTATAGATTTTTTAATGCTAAGATTAAGCCGATGCTACATCTCGGCATCCAAATTTTATTTCGAAAAATATATACAAATTAAAAGATATGGTCTTGCTGTACATGAAAATCACAAGCGGACAAAATGATTTTGATAATTACGCGATTTACACATACATATTTAAATAATGCATATAAATAAAACGGTTTATTTAAAATCTATTTCCGTTTAAGAAGCCTAATGATTTTTCTCAACAACCCGATAATTTTCTTCAATGGGAAACCATCCATGTGAATGTAGATAAAGCAAAACCCATCCATTTTCTTGGGACTTTTAAGAATAATAAAAGAAATGCTCGTATAGATTTTGTCCAATACTTTTCACTCTAGAATGCATGTGAAAACTATTTTTTTTTCAAATCAAAATTTATATTTTGTTACCCAAATACGTGTTTATTTTCGCAATAACATCCAAACTATGATCGGGATCATTTGTTTTTGTTCTCATTTGACTCCTCGTGGAGGTTAGATTTTAAACTATTTTTTTGTAATTTTTGACAGGGAAATGGACCTATTTTTTGAAAAAAAGTTGGATTACATTTAAAATTTTGTATTTTTTTTTGTAAATTCCGCGAATACTGAGTATCATTTTACAAATTTACTATGTATCTGACGTTCCTTCGTGATAACTTTTTAGTGGCAATTATTCTCATTAAAATAATTAGCGTTTTTATAATATTATTTTTTAAAAGCAGAAGTAAAACCGCGATAACTTTTGTCCGCAACAACCAAAAATTTGTTCGCGAGCGGTTTTTTCTTTACCTATGTGATTGTCATGACTGCTTTCATGAAATTTTGAAATCCAAAAGCATTTAGTATCTATGGAGCGGAAACCGAGAGAAGAGGATAACAATTACATTTCTTTTGGTATTTTCGCTATTAAGGGGTTAAGTACAGTACACATTGTCAGTTTTGAATGACGATTTTTTGCAATTATCGATAACTGTCCAACCGTCCAGCAACCACAAAATATTCTGTGGGTGCATGATGAATGACAAAAATGAACGGCCACACTAGCAAGCAACAACAAAGCTGTCATTCAAAACTGACAATGTGTACCCAGCTTTATGGCCACTTACGAGTTTTACAAAATCGACAATTTTTTTGGCTCATTTTAGAGTACAAGTAGAATAGAATATGTTGCAAAATTTCGAGCCGATTGGACAAAAATTAGCTGAAATATGAGCGTTAGAAATATAAAATTCATTGAGATTTGTATGTAACATCGACATTTTAAACGCGACTTCCTCTAAATGGCATTTTTGAATGCGGTGCCCACTGTAGTTCGAAAACGAATGATCCGATCTTCAAATGTTTTTGTTGGATTATTATACATATAAAAAGCTGGTACTTAAGCGAGAGACTTTAAAAAATTGACAGATTTAGGGCGAAAAAACTATCAACTTTTGATTTTGAGAGATCACAATTTTTTTTTTAATTTTTTTAAAAAAAAAAAAATGTTGATCGGTTTATTCGTTTTCGAGCTTCAGTGGACACCGCAAACTGCTTTAGTAAAAACAGTGTTTTTGACAAATAAAGTGCAATAGTTTTCAACAAAAAAAAATCCGAAAGTAGCTCAAGGTGAAAACGAAATCTTCTAAACAATTTTGGTAGATTTCTTGTAAAATTCATGAAAAATTTCATTTTTTGTGTTCAATAAGATGCGATAACCTCTTAAGAACCGTTTTATACCCTCAGCCTTTAGGCTAGAAAGAGTATATACACTTTGATACGACCAAAAATGTGCCTCATCGAAATAACGGTTTTAGACCCCAAGTATATTTGGACGAAATTCGTTTCAGACAATTTGGAGTCGATTTAGCCATGTCGATCCGTCTGTCTGGATGGTGCGCACGATAACTCTCGAACGGATAGTTTAAGTTCGAAGATGTGTTATATCAGTCCACTCCTTCGTGTACCTCCCCCACAAAAGTTCAAAATTTTTCTGTAAAATGGTGTGAACGATAACTCTCGAAGGGAGCAATCGATTTGGTCCAAACTTTGCACATCGTATTATTCCTTCCAGGTATCGATCGGGTTCGAATATGAACTATATCGGTCCACTCCTTCGGGTACCTACCACACTAAATTAGGAAGTTTAGGAGCTCTTCTCATATCGTATCGAAATTTGTTTCAGTACGTTGCGGCTCCTTTTATGACGGTACAATTTTTTTCTTGCGCAAGTCCATACTTTCTGAGATATTGGTCTAAAAGCTCCAAAACCCTGCCGGCACATACCAAAATGGCTACTGTTCAATATAACTCTAAAACCTTTTCAAAAATTTCCTCAAAAGTTAGTTTAACGTAATTTAATATTTCGAGTCCTTTATGAAGAAGTTTGATTATTAAAAATGTTTGGTATATGTCATTGAGTTTGTATAGCCCCACATTATGGTACGTACAAATTTTAAAGCAAACTCGTGATACAAAATCAATAAATTTTATATACGGCATAATTACTGTGTTGGGTTGGATTTTTTTTTAGTAGCTGAAGGTATATCTCCGTCAGCACAGCTGACTGATACTTTCTTACTTGTTACAGAGCTCGTTTGTTCTAGAAAGTTGTTTATTGAAATCTAAAGTACATTGGTTGGTTGTTTGCTTCAATTTTGATCAGTCCGATATCTGTAAACTAAAATCCGAGAAAAATTATAAGGGAAATTTATCCCTTGACGATTTTGACCTTGAAGATGATTTTATGTGTTCACAATTATTATACCCTTAGCCTTTAGGCTAACAGGGTATATACACTTTGATACGACCAAATATGTGCCTCATCGAAATAATGGTTTTAGACCCCGTCCGTCTGTCTGTCTGTCCGTCCGTCTGGCTGGTGCGCACGATAACTCTCGAACGGATCAACCGATTCGAACCAAATTTTGGGAATAGTAATATTTTGTCCAAACTTAGTTTAAGTTCGAAGATGGGCCATATCGGTCCACTCCTTTTGGTAGCTCCCGCAAAAAATTCAAATTTTTTTTTGTAAAATGGTGTGAACTATAACTCTCTAAAGGAGCAATCGATTTGGACCAAGGTTTGCACATCGTATTATCCCTTCCACATATAGAACGGGTTTGAATATGGGCTACGTCGGTCCACTACTTCGGGTAACTCCCAAATAAAATTCGGAGTAAATTAAGTTTAGAAGATCCTATCGGATCTTTTAAATTTTTTTCAGCATGTTGTCCTTGCTGTCCCCTTTACGAGGGTATAATTTTTTCGAGGGCAAATTCATACTTCCTGAGATATTGGCCTAAAAGCTCCAAGAAACCCTGACGACTCCAACTAAAAAAACAAATCCGCAAGATAACACTCGCAGGGAGTTTCTGATTGGTCCATGCTGTGAACACCGTAATAGTTCATCCAACCATGTATCAGGTTGGAACATGGACAATATTGGTCCCGTCCTTGGAGCACCTCCCACACAAAATTTGGGAAAAGTGCAGTTTGAGAACTCGTCTTGGATCTATTTGAAATTTTTTGCAGAAGATTGTTTTCACGGTCACTATTACAATGGTACAATTTTTTCCCGGAGTAAGTTTATACTTCCTGAGGAAATGGCCCAAAGTCTCCAAAGTGCAAATTTACTAAAAATGTTTGGTGTATGTCAATAATTTGGTGTAGATTCCAAACTAGTCACCTACATATTCCAAACTAGTAATACAAAATCAATATAGGGCATAACAATAGTTACGGCACACAATAATTATGTGTTTGCCTCGTTTGAGGGTATATTTCCGATACTTTCTTATTTGTTATTCTTTAAGACGAGATCTAAAACTTTGCTTCCAGGGGTAAATGCAAATTCTTAGCGGTTTAAAAGATATGTGCCTGACAAAATGATTCCATTTGACATCAAGGCCTCAGGTCTTTGGGGCTCATAACCGCGAAAGTGGAAGTGACAGGGAAAAACGCTGGGGCACGTGTCTTCTTATTTCTGATCTTTGTATGAATAAAAAGTCGGACGAACATCCGAAATACTTAAGAAAAATTTAATATATATGATAGATACGATTAACCATGGCAATTTATTCTCGGATTTTGGACGAAAATAGCTTATAGCAGTCAGTATTAGTGATTAATTTTTTTGGGGATAGATACTTTGGGGCCTAATTGTATTTTCGGTGTTTGGGGTGATATTGCATTTGCCAAATGCACCCCAATTTCAGAAATGCATTTTGTCCCCAATGACATTTTGGGGCATAAATGTAATATTTTGTTGGGCCAAATTTCCTAGTTTGGGGCCTTTTTGTATTGGGGCCATTTTTCAAATTGAAAAAACACCCCAACAATTGGGGTTCATTTTCATTTCCGTTTGGGGTGTTATTTCATAGGGCCTTATTTTATTTTATTACATTTTATGATTTTTTTAGTTCACTAGGATGGACTGCCATCAATTACTATAAATATTACCTAAAGCAAAACTCCACGTGACGGGATAATTAACTGAAATTGAATTAAGGGATAAGGGCATTCTCTAAAACAAACAAAAATATTACCAAAAAGTACAAAAATCGCTTAGAAATGCATATGACCCGATCCGACATCTATTTAAAGCCATTTCGAAGACTTCTTTAAGTTTTATGGCGTTCATGGTAAAACTGTAGCATTAATTCCCCGAGAGAAATATGCCACAGTATTACGTCAGAGTACACGAAATGTCTTCGTAAATAAATGTTGTCGTAAGAATTTATGAAAATTGTCGAAATCTGTACACCAAACATTCCAAAGGAATATTAGTCTCCGAATTTTTCGACTACTTTGTTAATCGATCTGGCAACCCCCTGATCGAGTTCTGCTGTAGGTAATATTTATTGTAATTACATTACATTTTGAAAGCATTTGTTTGACACCTTGCATTACATGTCAATTATTACTTTTGGTTATTATTGTTGAACTACGTGAGTTAAGTTTTATTAATACACTCAATCTATTCTTAAACAAGTCAACCAACTTATTTTTGCAAGAAAACCCAACATTTTTATCACAACTATTTATCATTTTTCACTAATAAACGCATGAAAAGTATTCGTTTTCTTAGTGTGCATTGCGCTCTTCTAATAATCAGGTTTCAGCAACATTCTTTAATAGCTTATGACGTGATGATGATACCATCATTTTATTTTTTTTAGTTAGACAGTAAGTCTGATACTCACGCCAAATTCTAAATGCCAAATTACAGTTAAATCGAATTCTCAGACATTCTCGCAAAAAGAATTGTCAATGCATAACCAAGTTTTCATATAGACCCCACAAAAAAAAAAAATATTTCCTGATTTAGAGAATTTTGAAGGTTTTAGCCAAATGTTTCTACCGAAATAACTGTAATTTGATATTTATATAATTTCATATTTATAATAATTTGATATTTATATATAATTTGATATAAAAGTTCTCATTATTCCTAGGATGATTGGCATTGGAAACTTCCTATATCAGTTCACCTTCTGTTCTCACGATTTTTCGGTATTGTGATTACTGCAGCCCCCATAAAACGGTAGAACTGAATAATGAATATTTTAGTAATAGTATTGGAACAAGCTTCGTTTCGTGGTACCTCTCGGATCGGTCTGACATAGGTAGTCCTTGGGATCCTGATCACAACGATATATTGTTTTTCCGGGGGAAGTCCATACTTCCCGAGATATGGGTATTGACATTTCGGAAATGTCTTACCTTAACACCGTTTACTTGTTTATGGGCACCTCTTGGATTTTGCTGAAATTTTTGCCATAGGTATTCCTTGCGATCCTGATCACAACAATATATAGTTTTCCTGGGGGAAGTCCATACTGCGCTAGATATGGGTCTTTACTTTTTTACTCAGCACTATTAAATTATCTATGCAATATGGGTATCATTTTAAAGCTCAGGAAGAGTAATTTCTAATGGCGTTGTTAATTTGCAAAAGTGGGCTACGCGAACAAAACTTTCTTCAAAATTGTAAGTTTTTTAAGTAGCCGGCCGTGGATTTAAGACTTTCTCTTATGTACAGGTGCAAAGTGGGCTGCGAACAAAAGTACTCTCCATAAGCTTTAAAACGATACCCATATTGCATATGTAAGATGTCAAGACCCATATCGCGAGACTTAAGCCATATTATTCAATCACATTTTGATATGGTGCCCATAAAACAGTTACGCTCATTTTTGGTATTTTTAAGATTCAACCACATAATTCAATGGAATTTTATTGAAATCTGGTTTCATTATAATTTATGCTGCAGGGAATGAAAAGTTCGGCCCGGCCGAACATAACACTTTTTATACTTGTTCCGATTCTATTTGTCATACATTTTATATATACACCAAACAAATAAAGATATTTCAAAAACAAATTTCACAATTGAAAAAATAAGAATATAATATTTGGGGCTTTTGTTTGATTTTAAATTGCAACAACCAATGAAAGTAAGTTTGATTTAAATGAAACAAATAAATCATAATATTCAACAATGGCATTCTAAAAATCAGGTTCCTATTTTACTCTCCTTCGCTCACACTAGATGCCTGATTCCAAACGAATAGTATAAAAACAAGCTAGTGAAATGTTGGTGCAGTAGTTGCGTTTCGTTAACGCCTCTTAAGATATCATCGTTGATAAATTTTGGAAGCATACAAAATGAAATTATTCATTGCTCTTCTGGTATTGGCAGCAATTGTTTGCTGTGCATTTGGCCAGTATCAAAATGTTGAGGCAGCCGAAACATTAGCCAGTGTCGATGGTAATCTTGCTGTAGATGGAGATTCTGGATTAACACGTAAAGTACGTGGTTATGGTGGATTTGGTGGTGGTTTTGGTGGTGGATTTGGTGGTGGATATGGTGGTGGTTATCGTGGTGGATACTATCCAGGTCGCTACTATCCTGGTGTTGGTGGTTATAACCCCGGATTTAGTAGTTTTTATCCCGGTGGTGGTTTTGGTGGTTTCGGCGGTAGCAGTTTTGCAACAGCATCTGCATCTTCATCTGCTGGCGCATTTGCTGGCTAAAATTATTATAGAAAAAAGTGGAATTAAAAAAATAAATTTTGAAATAATTCAATAAAAAAAAATTAACAAGTATTTGTTGATTGTGTGAATACGGACGGAATTGAGCCTGAGCTGAAGTAGTTTTACCAAAATTCACTAGGATTGAGATATTTGGATGGGGATAGACCTTCAATTGTTGGCTATAGTAACGACTTCGACTAAAGCACTAATATTTGTATATAACTGGAAACAAAATATTATATGGAGAAGTTTAAAAAAATCCAGTATGCATTTGCGATAGGATTCGACCTTAACTCATGTCTTTGTCTGGTATTACACTTGATATGTATACATAACATGAACATGTCTGATACTATAAGAACCAGAAAATCCTGCGCTTACCACCATTCTTAACGATTTTCGCTTCAGAGCAGTTTAAGGGCTGTCTTTTATTGGCTGATTTTAAAGTACAGGTAGAATAGAATATGTTGTCGATCGGACAAAAATTAGGTGAGATATGAGCGTCAAGGTAATGTCACATTAGGCAAATATTTGCACCATAGAACGGTAGTGTGCGCTTATTCGAACAAGTGAGCGCATTGAAATTTATGCTCACTTGCTCCCAGTAATCGTACACTGCCGGTCGCTGGAGCAAATATTTCCCTAATATGACCTTACCTTTAAAAAGGAAAAATTCAGCGTGATTTCTATGTAATACACTGAAAGAAAAAGCTTCATAATATAAACGAAATCTTACGTTCCATCAATGAAATTTGTCATTGATTTTGAACCAACGTAGAGCTTCATTGAATAAACGAAAAAAGTTTCATTGACATAAAATTAACCAATTTGTTCATTAATGAAATGAAACTTCTTCATTGATGCTATGAAAACACTTCATTAATGCAATGAACCTTTTTCATTGATACAATGAAATCTCCTCATTAATGTAATGAAATACTTTCATTAATGCAATGAAATACTTTCAATAATGCAATCATTAGTTCAAAATCAATGATATATTTCATTGATGTAACGTACGATTTCATTTATGTTATGAAGTCATTTCATACGCACGCAATGAATAAAAATTAAGTCAATGCTAAATATGTATGTATGTTTAATTCAATTTATTACAATTAGTTTTGACCATGGGTACAACACGTCAGTTTTAATTCCTCAGGTATTAACTACATACATTAATGATATCATTTGACGTTGTCGTCTGTAAGTAAAAGTGAAAGAATAAACAATTAACAATTTAACTGATTTTCTAACAACTACATGAAATAGACACTTATCCCGGCGTTTTTCCGTATCACTTCAACTTTCGCGGGTATGGCCCTCCATAGACCTGAGGCCTTGATGTCAAAAGGGATCATTTTGTCAGGCTCATATCTTCTAAACCGCTAAGAATTTGGATTCGGTCGGGGAAGCAAAGTTGTAACTCTTGTCTTATAGAATAATAATTGTGAACACATACAATCTATTTAACCTCATCTTCAAAGTCAAAATCGTCCAGGTCAAATTTCCGTTATAATTTCTTCTCGGATTTTGGTCTACAGATATCAAACCAATCAAAATTGAATAAAAAAACCAACAACAAAAATTTACCTTTGATCTGAATAAATAACTTTCTAGATCATACGAACTCCGTAGACATGGTCCTTTAAGGTCAAGACAAGAAAAACAAGTGCGGTTTTTATCATCTTTTTTCGGTTTCTGCTCCATAGACACTAAAACATTAAAAATTCAAGAAAGCAATTAACCAAAATAATTTAACGAAGATTTCTGTAAACAACTTTCTGGAACATCCGAACTCTCTATGAACGGTTCTTAGAAGTCGAAATAGCAAAAACTTTAGAAAATTTTAGATTTTTATACTTTTTCTCCGATTCTGGTCAATAGATATCGAACCGTTCAAAATTCCAGAACACGGAACGGATCCTGAAATATGGAATTATGATTACTGTTAGAGTATGGGATTGTAGTAGATTTGGAAATTCATACTTATGTGCACAAAAAGTACTCACCGGTACTAAATTTTGGATTTGGAATTAAGATTACTTTTGGAGTATAGGATTCAGGTAGTTTGGAAATTCGTAATAAAAGTACTAAATGGTACTAAATTTGATACAATTTGGATTTGCGTGGACGGATAAAGCAGGAAACCTGAAATTTGGAATAATGATGACTGTTGGTGTATAAGTTTGAAATAGTTTTGAAAAATCGTACTTATGTGTATGAAAAGTGCTAAATGGGACTAAATTTGGTTCAATGGAATGGAAACCTGAAATTTGGAAATAAGATTAGTGTTGAAGAGTGGGATTGAAATATGGATTAAGTTTCGGAAATTCATGCGTATGTCTACGAAAAGTACTAAACAGGACTAAATTTGGTACAAGTTGGATTTGGGTGAACGGATACAGCTGGGATCCTGAAATTTGTAATAATCATTATTGTTGCAGTCAGCGGGTTCTTTCGTACCGGATTGACCCGGAACAACACAAATCCAATGTTCCGGCCAGCGGCTGCCACCTCAGTGTGTACATGTTCGTATTTGTTTCGTTTTTCTGTGTTGGGAGCAGCATATCCCGGAATGCCTGCTCCGAATTCTATTGGTCCGAGCCGGGACGGAAGAAAACCCAGGACCAATATATCTGTGCTCAGTTTGTCACATTCGCATCTTCACCCACATCCAACCTTCTGCAATAGATGTCAGGAGTGGGTGCATCTAAGGGGTTGCTCTGGACTCGTCCACGTGAGGGACTACGACAGGGACTATGTTGCTGCATGCTGTGTGAACACAGTTCCCAGTGAGTCGTCGTCGGATTACGAGACTCCCTCGTCGTCTGATTACGAAACTCCCCCGCAGTCCCCTCGACAACAACCGCACACGCAGCCTTTAACACCAGCCGTTGTTGTCCCAATCCCAGAAAAAGCAGCCTTTTTGCAATTGAATTGCAATGGACTCCGAGGTAAGATCGAGGAGATAGTAGATTTTATGAGTCGGAAGAACATCAAGGTCGCGGCGGTGCAGGAAACCAAGCTGAACAACAACCACAGCTTAGAGCATTGCGATGGTTACAATGTTCTGAGGAAAGATCGCACCAGAAGTGGAGGTGGGGGATTGGCTTTCCTATTGCACCAGTCTGTCCAATACAGACCTATCTCTATGGGTCTCTAATGACCCATACATGGAATGTATGGGGGTAGCTGTCAGGTGTGGAGCTGCCGAGATAGAGTTGCTGAATGTATACATCCCGCCGAGAAATAGCTGTATCCCTGATTTTAAGCCTGACATTAGCCCGCTCTTGCAAGGTCATAATCGTCTGGTCCTGGGGGATTTTAATGCGCATCATGAGATGTGGCATTCGGCCCTCGGAAACGACCAGAGAGGTACAGCGCTGGCTGAGCAGATTGATAGGACGCCCCTACCAGAATTAGAGGAGAGTGTCACAGTTCGCCTGACATAACCATCGTGTCACCTGGTCTGACAAATGACGTTACCTGGCAACCCGTCATTTCCCTTGGATCAGACCATCTCCCCATAATTCTCTCCATTAGCAGACCACCCGACTTCATCACCTCTGAACGCCGCACGTTCGTCAATCATAAAAAAGCTGATTGGCCGAGTTTCAGAGAGTTCACCAATCACCGCTTCGGAGAATTGCCCAATCCTTCTGATGTTCGGGTAGCGGAAAGGACGTTCCGGGACATCATCACTGCTGCAGCCACTCGCCATATCCCTGCTGGTCGAATACCCGAAGTAAGACCAAATTTCCCAGCAGAGGCGACGGGATTAGCAAACGAGCGTGATGAGCTTCGTCGTATCAACCCCAATGACCCCAGACTCAGGGAGCTGACACTGGAAGTTAACAGGCTGGTCGGCGAGCATAAGCGGAACAAATGGTTAAATCATCTGAAGAGCTGCAACATTGGAGCCGGTGTAGGTGAATTGTGGGCAACGGTTAAGTCACTCTCGAACCCTGGAAGAAGGGAAGATAGGACCTCAGTCACGTTTGGCGACGTTACGTTGACTGACCCGAAGAGGTGCGCAAGTAATTTCAATCGACAGTTTGTCGAGCATCCCGACAGTGACAGGGCGAAGAGAAGAGTATTACGTCGCATCAGATCTCTTCCTGCCGAGGATGAACCACCACAATTTACAATGGATGATGTTGCCAATGCCATCAGGAACGCTAAATCATCCAAAGCGTTGGGCCCTGATGGAATCTCCATGGTAATGTTGAAGCAGCTGGATGAGCCGGGAGTCGAGTATCTCACCAAAGTCTTCAACTTGTCGCTAGCCACCCTCGTTGTTCCCGAAGTCTGGAAAATGGGCAGGGTGGTCCCACTACGGAAGCCAGGCTAGGATGCCAGCAAAAGTGAATCGTACAGACCGATTTCGCTTTTATCGCCCGTAGCAAAGACACTTGAGGCCTTGATCCTCCCCAGTATCAGAAATAGCTATCAAGTTGCCGATCATCAACATGGATTCCGTAAGCAGCACAGCACGACAACAACGCTGCACGCCATTACCACATATATCTGTAAAGGACTCAACCAGAGACGGCCGTGCGATAGAACAGTGATGGTGGCTCTTGACTTATCAAAAGCCTTTGATACAGTCAGGCACTGTTTGAGGACATTGAGCAGACAACCCTCCGGCCAAGCTTGAAACGTTGGATAATCAACTATATGTGTGGACGCCAGTCGTACGTGGAATTCAGGAATAAGAAGTCCAAACTCCGTAGAGTGAAACAGGGAGTTCCCCAAGGTGGGGTGATATCTCCGGAACTGTTTAACCTCTACCTCTCCTGTATTCCACCCCCTCCAGACGGCATTGAGATCGTGACGTATGCGGATGATTGCACGATCTTGGCGTCGGGTACCTATCCTGATGACATCTGTGAGAGACTGAACAACTATTTAACTGATCTTACCACCTTTTTCCATTCGAGGAATATGCAGATTTCCCCCACAAAATCTACAGCCACTCTGTTCACCACATGGACAGCGCAGTTTGGACGTGAGTTGAATGTCGTGGTCGACGGTAGCAGAATTCCGACCACAAACTGCCCTAAAATTTTAGGGGTCACATTCGACACTACATTCACGTCGTGCGCACACGCCACAGCTATCTGCGACAAGTTGAAAAGTAGGAACAAGGTCCTCAAGTCCCTGGCCGGCAGCACTTGGGGTGCAGATAAAGAAACCTTGTTGACCACATATAACGCGATAGGTCGGTCTGTGGTAAGCTATGCGGCTCCAGTCTGGTCCCCGAGATTGTGTGATTCGAACTGGAAAAAGATTCAAACTTGCCAAAATGCAGCCCTGAGAACAGCGACAGGGTGCCTCCTCAAATCTTCAGTGGACCATCTACATGAGGAGGCAAAAATTCTTCCTGTAAAGCAACACAATGAGATGCTTTCGTTGCAGTACCTGCTTGGATGTTATCGTGTGAGCCATCCCAATCACCATCTTGTGGGTAGGCCCGGCCCATTCAGGGAGATCAGGAAGGATATCCATGCTCTAGAGGGAGAGGTCCAACGATACAGGAGAGAACCCCTAGATCAACAAGCATATCAAGCAGGATTGAATAGCATTCACACGGACGCGGTTGCCAAGGCCTTAAGCAATTATAGTGTGAATAAAGTACTCGGAGTACATCCTCCATCTATCGCAGCTGAGGAGCGTCAGCTGCCACGACGCTCGGGATATTGCAGTCGCCTAAATTCTTATTGGGCGGAAATCGATCGCGCCGTGCAAGACATCTGCCCAGTATGCGGCATGGGCCCGCACGACACACAACACCTTTTTAACTGCCCCGCCAAACCTACCCATCTAACTCCAGTGGATCTATGGCTACATCCCATCGAAGCAGCCACTTTTCTTGAACTGGAGATAGACCCAGAGCCAGATTGAACAAAGGAACGAACAAATAAACATAACAAAAACACTGTTACAACAACAACAACATTATTGTTGCAGTATACGATTGAGATATGGAGGTGGCTTTAGAAATTCGTACTTACGTGTACCAACTGGTACTAAATTTGGTACAATTTAGATTTTGTTGAATGGATAGAGCTGTAATCGTGAAATTTGGTATTATTATTACTGTTGCGTGGATCATTTACAATTTGGATATGGGTGAACGGAGAGAGGTGAAATCGTGAAATTCGGAATAAAGATTACTGTTGGAGTGAAGGATTTAGGTAGTTTTGGAAATTCGTACATATGTGTACGAAAAGTACTAAATGGTACTAGATGTGATACAATTAAGATTTGGTGAACGCATTCTGAAATATAGAATTAAGATTACTGTTGGAGAGGAAGATTAAGATAGTTATTGAAATTCGTACTTTCGTACGAAAATTGTTAAATGGTCCTAAATTTGGTATATGAATGTAGGTGGAATTCTGAAATTTGGTATTATAGTTGCTGTTAGTGTGTAGGTTTGTGTAATGGAGGTGGTTGTTAGTGAATATACGTACTATAAGTGAACGAAAATTACTAAATGCCACCGAATTTTGTTCAAATTGTTATTGTGTAAAGGGGTAAGGCTGAGTGAAATCGGACACTTTTTCAAGATGACGTTTTTGATTTCCTTTATTTTTTGCTGAAGTTATGCTGCTAATCAGCAAAACATTTTAGTTTATTTTTAGAATTTTTTGACTAATGGTTTCTGTGATATCGCACCTTGAAAAAATCAAATTCTGTAAGAACTATGTGCAAAGAAATACTCATAACTCCTTTAATATTGGTCCAAATAAAAAAATTTTTTTTTATATTTTTTGTTGTTTTATCAGCTATCTATAAAAATTAGAAACAAGTGAGCAAAGGCTATAGTCGGGACGCGGCCGACCATGTGATACCCTACACCACTACCCCTGAGCATAAGCTTTTTCCTGGTAAACATTTCTTTTAGGGAATATAAACCCACTACCACCAAAAATAATATGCCTCTTTGTCTCTGGTACCCCCATAAGCAACCAAAATTTCGTGACCATCCGATCAAAATTACGACCTGTAGCTTGATTGCAAAAAAATGGAAGAATTGGATGCATTACCGATTATTGTGGTATCTCCCTTGTTTGACCACCTTCGCCAACCTGCTTTACACCAATGTAAAGGTAATATTTTCTTCTTCCATTGACAGGCTTTGTCGTTGGAATACCCCTACTAGAAGCCGATATATTCACAAAGAATAAAACTTTGAATTTGTCTCCAAATGAGTTTTTCCCCATTCCGACCCCTAAATATTATCCGGCTATCACCAAAATCAATAGGCTTCTTCCTATGTGGGACCCGCATCAACTCCCAAAAAATTCGTGACGATCCGATTAAAATTGCGACCTGTAGCGTGATTACAAACAAATCGGAAAATGGGATGCATTACCGACTATTGCGATATCTCTGTTGTTTGAGCAGCTACGAAAACCTACTTTACATCGTTGTAAAGGTGATATTTTCTACTTTCCTTGCCAGATTTTGCTTTTGATATATCTCTTAAAGAAACAGAGATATTGGCTTTGAAATAAAACGTTGACCTTTCTCCAAATAAGTGTTTGCCCATTCCGACCCCTGAATATTATCCGACCATCATCAAAATCAATAGGCTTCTTTCTTTTTGGGACCCCCATTAACCCCTAAAATTTCGTGACCATCCGATCAAAGTTGCGACCTGTAGCGTGATTACAAGAAAATCGAAAAATGGGATGCATTATCGGCTATTGCCATATCTTTGCTATTTGACCACCTACGACAACCTGCTTTACATCGTTGTAAAGTTGATATTTTCTACTTTCCTTGCCATGTTTTGCTTTTGATATACCTCTTAAAGAAACAGAGATATTGGCTTCGAAATAAAATGTTGACTTTTCTCCAAATAAGTGTTTGCCCATTCCGACCCCTAAATATTATCCGACCATCACCAAAATCAATATGCTTCTTCATCTGTGAGACCCCCATTAACCCTGAAATTTTCGTGACGATCCGATCAATATTGCGACCTGTAGCGTGATTTCCAAAAAAATAGAAAAATTGGATGTATTACCGACTATTGCGATATCTCCGTTATTTGGTTACCTACGCCGGCCTAGTTTGCATCATTATAAAGACGGGATCTTCTACTTTCATAGTCAGGCTTTGCTTTTGGAAAATTTTCAACTAAAGCTGTGATATTTGTAAATATAATTAAAATCGCAAAAATGAAAATTGGGGTTTTATTTGCTACTATTGCGATATCTTCGTTGTTTGATCACCTACGAGCACCTACTTTACATCATTAGAAAGGTGATAATTTCTGCTTTCATTGTCAGGTTTTGCTTTTGGTATACCCCATATAGAAGCTGAGATATTGGCTTTGGAAAAAAACGTTGTCTTTTTATCCACCTAAGTTTTTTGCCCTTACCGACCCCTAAATATTATCCGACCATCACCAAAATCAATAGGCTTCTTCCCCTCCGGGACCCCCATCAACATCCAAAATTTCGTGACGATCCGATCAAAATTGCGGCCTGTAGAGTGATTACAAGGTTTAGATGGACAGACGGACAGACGGACAGACGGACGGACGGACGGACTGACGGACACACATAGCCAGATCGACTCAGCTCGTCGAGACATTCATTTTGATATATATAAGTATGGGTCTACGACCATTATTTCGATGCGTTACAAACTTTTTGGCCAAAACCAACTTATAATCCCCTCCCCACATAGTGGTGTAGGGTATAAAAAGATTTGCACAGTGGGTTTGGATGTAATTTTCGCGATTTAAAATTCAAAATCAATTCTTATCAAAGATTGTACTCTTCGATTTTCTTGATTACGATAAATTAAATTACGATAAATTACAAAAAATTTAAGTTATATTTGGTAGTGGGATTCTAATGATTACTATTTTTTCTTAATTTTTTAAAATTTGTCAATATTATGCACCTTTTTAACAGTGAAAACTTTGCTATTTTACCAAAAAATTAAATACACGGCGCTCTTGAAGCAAATTTAAATGGAAGGTGCTTACACCTCGGAAGTTTTTGAGGATTCTGAAACTACAATGTTCATAGATGAGAAAAATCAAAAAATTAAAAAAAAATCGCCGGAGCGCTTTTTAAATAAATCGCGATTCGCGTTGGCATTTTTAAGGGTTGTTAAGGTTTTCACGATTTTGCTTGAAAACCGCAGATCCCATTGAAATCGGACTAAAGAAGATGTTGTAGCCAAGAAAATTCTCTACAAGATTGACCTTTCTGGTATTTTCATAGGTTTTACCGTAAAACAATGTCATACATGGTGCGCCTTAACTAACTTTAAGTGAAACCCTCATACACCTGGGAAGTTTTTGCTGATTTTGAAACAGCAATATTCATAGGTGAGAAAAATCCAAAATTAACAAAAAATCGATGGTGAGATTTTTAAATAAATCGTTAGGTTTTCGCGATTTTGCTTGGAAACCGCAAGTCCTATCGAAATGACGCTAAAGAAAATGTTGTAGCAGTGAAAATTTCCTACAAGATAGACTGATTAATATTTTAATATTTTCTTGTGCTTTACCATTTTTGAGATATAGATCCTATCAAAATGAGAATAAAGAAAATATTGTAGCAAATTGGGTTTTGTAATTTTTCCTAGGCTGTACCATTTTTGACCCTCAGTAATGTTGGCGACATTTTCTGAGTATTTCAGCCTTGTACAACTTCTCTACAAGTGGTGTCTTAGACACGCCGTTCGGACTCGGCGATAAACAGTAGGTCCCATATCATTGAGCTTATATGAATCGGGGTGCACTAATTGCGATGAGAGAAGTCTCCCCTGTCCCGCCTGGAATGTTTGTGAAACAAGGAGGCGATACAGTCAATACATTGTCCCAATTTGAACTTATATATCTCAATAACGGTAAAATCTATGAAAATTCCATAAGGGCCAATCTTGTAGAGAATTTGCATACCTACAACATCTTACTTAGTCCGATTTAGATAGGATTTGTGATTTTCAAAATCGTTAAAACCTAAACAACCCTTAAACATTCCATCTAGAATCGCGAATTATTTAAAAAGCGTTCTGGGGATTTTTTTTAGATTTTTGATTTTTCTCATCTATGAACATTGTAGTTTCAGAATCCGCAAAAACTTCCGAGGTGTAAGCACCTTCCATTTAAATTTGCTTCAAGAGCACCGTGAACAGTTTCATTTATAAACACTTCTTTTAATGTTTTATTTAGGAATATATCTTAAACGTCCTAAAAACTTCTTCATTTTGCGATTTAAAGAATGGTTTTGCAATTAGTGTACCAGCATTAGTGCATATTACTGAATGAAGTTTTTTTTTTGTGCCTGCGATAGCTTTGGCCATTTAATATCTCATATTCAAATCCTCTTTCGTATTTATATAGTCATTTTCTGGTGAAAATATCACTTTAATATTCGTCTCGGATGCCTATTCATATAATTCCCAAGCTGTAGTCTTTTGATCATCAATTTAGTTAATTTATTGTCCGGCATTGATAAAAATTGAATTCAAATTGATATTTTTTTATATAGCTGACAAAACAACAACAACAAAAAATACAATAAAAGATTTGTTCTACTTGGACCAATATTAAAGGACTTATGAGTAGTAGTATTAAAACCCTAAAAAACTTTTGTGTTGAATTATGTGAATCTCGTAGTAAATGTGATGTAACTCGTCGAGTTTTAGAGATATCAGCATGAACATTTTACACAAAATAAAGTAGAAGTCGCAGAAAAAATAGAAATTGCTAACACAGAAAACGCATTTTTTGAGTTATGCCACACTTTGAGTAAATGAGCGATATGTATCTTATGTGTGGATATCCTATTTTGTAATAAATGTGGATGTGCTATATTGTAAATGTGATAGTGATTTATTACTCCAAACCAAAGAATATAGCCAATAATAATCAATGAAGGGTTATTAACCCCAATGCTAGTAGTGTACCCAGTTGTATTATCGGATATGTTTGATGTGCCTAAAATTGTAATTATTTTGTGAATCAAATCAATCAACCGCAAATTAATTTATTGCACTTATAATCAGCACATACGCATTTCACACATATGTATGTATGTACATATGACTGTCACGACTGTTTTACATTGAAAAGTATAAAAACGTTAAGTGAAGTAATTCACTTCATTAGTACTGTTGCATTTGTATAACGGTTCTGGACATTAATTGGGTTTTTTCATTCACACCTTGGCTGATACAAATCAGGATACAAAATGAAATTCGTCACTGTCCTATTGATTTTTGCTGTTGTGACCGTCTCCACCGTATATTGTCTACCAGTTGAAAATGTTAAAGCTGAGCCCTTGGCTAATGCCGATGCCAATCTGGCAGTAGATGTTGATGCCGGAGCGATACGTAAAACTCGTGGTTACTATGATTATAGTTATCCTTATTATAATTATGATGGATATAACTACCCAGGAGGATATAGTGGATATGGTGGTTATCCAATTTATGCAGTTCCATATAATGGAGGATACAGTGGCAGCAGTAGCTCCGCCAGTGCCAGTGCTTCGTCTGTTGCTTGGAGATAAGGAATTTCGTTAACGTCATTCCAATAAACTATGTCGAATGTTATTATTTGTAAAGCTTAATCTCGGTTTGGTTGTTTGAAATTTTAAAAAAATAAAAAATAGAATTGTAACAATAAATAACAACAAAAAGTTTTTAATTAATTAATTGAATTAATCGAGCTAACATGGCCTAAGGAGTTTTGTATTGAAAAGTGAATTCTAGCGAAGTACCACACACCCAACCTCTATGCTACGATTGTTTGTTGGAGAGGACTCAGATTCAAACCTCAGCCGGAATTCGCTAGAATTCATTTTTCAATACAAAACTCCTTAGGCCATGTTAGCTCGATTAATTTAATTAATTAAAGACTTTCATAAATAATGGCCTTCGCCCTAAAAAGACATTGATCTATCTATATCGAAATATTCCATTGGAGAGTTTTTTGGCCTGTATTTTTTTGTCCTTCATTATTTTTTTTTTCAAACAAGAAGTAAATTGTGGTAAAGGGTGTTTTTTTAAGCCCGATAGAACTTGAAATTGTAAAAAATAACACAAAAAATTAAATTGTATTAAATTTTTTTTTTTTATTCGAAAGATCAATACGTGACATTAACATTTGGAAATGATTTCGGGCATATGGGCACCGCGGCTGTTCTTGACGAAGTGCATTCTGGACGTCCAATTTTTGGCCACTTTTTCGAGCACTGCTGGCCGTATACGAATAACACGAACAATGCTGGCCTCCAAGGCATCAATTGTTGCTGGTTTATCAGCATAAGCCAGTGACTTCACGTAGCCCCACAGGAAATAATCGAGAGGTGTCAAATCGCACGACCTTGGAGGCCAATTGACAGGTCCACTTCTCGAAATCAACTTATCGCCAAATTTTGATTTCAATAAGTCGATGGTTGCGTTCGCCGTATGGCACGTAGCGCCATCCTGTTGAAACCACATCTCCTCCGGATCAATGTCATCCATATTTTCAAACAAAAAATCATTGATCATGGTGCGGTAACGATCTCCATTGACCGTAATGCGAGCTCCGGCCTCATTTTTGAAGAAATAAGGTCCGATGATGCCACCAGCGTGAAAACCGCACCATACGGTGCATTTTTCTGGATGTAATGGAGTCTGTAGGGTCTCTTGTGGATTGGTCTCACTCCATATGCGGCAATTTTGCTTATTAACAAACCCGTTAAGCCAAAAATAGGCCTGAACACAATTTTACGATAAAACAACGGGTCATTTGCCAACTGCTCTAGAGCCCAATCGCCGAAAGAACGACGCAAGCGTTCAAGCGTGAGTCTATTCATGATGATTTGTCAGAGTATACTGAAACAAATAAAAAAAAAGTTTCATCAAAATTAAATTTTTTCTGTTACTTTTTACAATTTAAGGTTCTATCTAGCTTAAAAAACACCCTGTACAATACAATAATTTCACTTGAATAAAAAAATAAATGGTCCACTTTAGGAACATAGGGCGACCTGTGAATAAAGGAAATTAAAGTTTTGGTCGAAAAATAAAGTTAAAATACTCACAATACTTAAAATTAGGAGGAACCTGAAACGGAGTTATATTCTAACGGAGAACCTATATCAACAATATTTGGTATGGAAGTGTTTGAGTAATGAAACTCCGAAATGGTAAATAAAAGTTGGTATAGTTGGAAAAATGGTTCAGAATTCCAGAGATAACCAGTAAGGATAAGATCAAAGTCGTACGTAGCCGACTATAAGATACCCTACACCACAGTGAATATGTCTTTCATGTTACCGGTACACATGTATATAACGGTTTATGAGATAATTACATGTGAAAGATGTACGTTAGGATTATGACTTTTCAACATTTTTTCTCTAAAACGATTTCGTGTAGCACGGATGAATGAACTTTTGCCTGTTAATCACTAAAATAACACTTATTCCATTGAAATATAAGAAAAGTTCACGCACAAATCGAATTAAAAATAAATTTATGAAAAGAAAAAAATCACAAAAATTATTTTCTTTTGCACGAATGAATAAACTTATGCTTACTAATAACTAAAATAACGTTTATTCCATAGTGCAAAAAAGAAGATGATACAATAATACCAGCTGATGTCTTTATTTGCTGCCAAAACATATTTTTAATCAAAAATAAATAACAAATATTTCGCTTCTATAAAGAATATCTGTGTACGCCATCTTCATTTAAGCCTCGAGAAGAATATTTTATCGTTTTCTTCTAACTTTTGGGGACAATACGCGCAAAAAATTTTGACAGCAAATTAGGACTACGGCTTGAATTCGCTTTTTAGATCAGCTTCTTAAATTTGCCATGTTGAAAAAAATGATTTTTTTTTTAAATTTTATATTTGAAAAAATCGTTTAAAGAAAATTAGGGAGAAAGGCTTTAAAGTTTATTTTCAATTTATTTTCAAATGCTTACAGTGACTTCGAAAAATTGCCTATAATTCTGATAAACTCAAATGTTAAAATAATTTTGTGCTTGAGGTTTTTCACCAAAAAATATTTATGTAATCTTCTATAGTTTCAGTCGTGTAACTCCACACAATCCTTCGTACTCCAAAACCATCTCCTCAATGCCAAATAGTAGTAAATTTAGTACCATTTTGTACTTTTCGTAAACATGTGTACACATTTCCAAATCACCTCCTTACCGAAACCAAATATCTCAGCCGAGATTGGTGTAACTTTATTCGTTCAGATAATATCAAATGATACCTTAGTATCTTTTAGTACTTGTCGTAAAATTATTGTTCGAATTTAAAAAAAAACCCCTAATACAGCTGTTTAATCTAATCCATCAGTGCCCAAATTTTCCACATTACAGAATTCTAGGTCTACTCGTTCGCCTAATACAAAGCGTAAACATTTTAGTACCCTTCTCTTGCGAATTCACACAAAACCAGACTTATCACACACCTTTACTTTAATAGTAACCCTCACTCAAAATTTCAAGATTCTTGATTTTGCCGTTTCACCTCGGTGTTGATTACCAGTCCGTCACTCAAGTTGTACAATTTTAAGTACATTTGAACCCTTATAGTACGAATTTCCAAAAACCCAGCTTTATCACACACCTAATTGTCAATAGAAACCTCACTCAAAATTGCAGAATCCTAGCTATGGACTGGGCGTTGATTACCAGTCAGTCATCACTACTCGGGTAGTTATGAAAATAGGAGTGAATGTGATACGAAAATATGTTTATACCCTCAGCATTTTTGCTAACGAGGGTATATGAGGAAAAGTCAAAAAAATTAACATTGATGAAACCAAGGTTTGCGCTGTTATAGTACGCGAACTATCCAAGTGTACCACAAAATATGACCATAGTTGGACCAAATTAAGTGTTTAAGAAGCTCAAAATTAAATGAATAAAAATAGGTAAAAACACGTTGAAGCAAACGAGTTTTTTACGTTGTTATTCGATTGCCGTTCAAACCGTTTAAAGTACAGATATCTACCCAAAGTAAAAGTAGAAGAATACAAAATGAAGATTACACTTCTAATGTATCACTTTTCAAAATTTCCATTGCATCCACCTTTTGTGGATGCTGACATTTTGAAGCCAGATTTTAGGTGTTTTTAGAATTTTTTTATTTAACAGGGACGCCCATACAGCTTTTTCTAAGAACCATTAAGAGGATTAAAGTAAACGCGATTACGCATAATTTGATATGTATATTGACTATGTAGCCCACACAGCATCACAGTAATCCACTGCCAAAGGCCAAAATTTAGTGCGATATTTTTTCGAAAAACCCTATTTTTTGGGTATAGTATTTACATATCCTTTTGATTGTGCTGGGACCCCAAGATATTTTAGTTTTATGACGGTCCGGATCATATAAATCATAGATCGTGAAAATCCATCTACTAGAACGGCGAAAACAGCAACTGCAAAAACCGAAAAATGTGCGAAAAATATTTTTGAAAATATCCCAAAAAAGTGTGTGATGCTACATCCACGGTTCTTGATGGATTTTTATCGAAATAGGTATTTTTTTGTATTTTTTCATGAATAATAGTGAAATCGGATGCGCATAAAAAGTGTATGCACTAGGGTTATGACTTTTTGACATTTTTCCTCAAAAATGATTTCCTGTAGCAGAGATGAATGAACTTTTGCCTACCAATCACTATGCTATCGTTTATTCCCTTGAAATATAAAAAAAGTTCACGCACAAATCGATTTTAAAAAAATAATTTTTTGAAAAAATATATGAAATGAAAAAAAAAAATTTTAAAACATTATTTTTTGTTGCACGAATCAATAAATATAAGCCTATTATTAACTATAATAACGTTTATTTCATTCAAATATTAAAAAAATCGCGAAAAAAGTCACTTTGAAAAAATTTTAAATTTTTTGTTTTTTGTTAAAAAATTATATTCTTGAATAAAAGCGTTTACGACATTTTTACGATTCTCAGAATTGAAGAAAAATAGTGAGAAATAAATTTTATGTCATTTTAATTATCTCATGTGGCTCTAAAGTTTATTTTCAATTATATATCTGTTTTCAGTGACTTCAAAAAATTGTCCATAATTTTGATAAATTCAAATTTTAAAATCATTTTGTGCGTGAGGTTTTTTCACCGAATCACCTTATAATTATGATTTTATGTAATCTTATGGCAAAACTCATCACGCTATGATACAGGGATATGAGGTTGTAAAAAAGTCATAACCCTACTATGCACTATGTGCATAATATAAGCGTTATACCGTTTTTTGCACACTACGCTGCAGGCGATGCTACATCTTAGCCGCCAAAGTAAATCCTGGCAAATGTGTGCATCAAGTGATTTTGAGGATTTCGCGATTTAGACGCATTTCAAAATGAACATTACCCGATACAGTTTTATTTGAAGATTATACCTCATTCAAAGGAACCCAAAATTTATTTTGATCTAGATGTTAGCGTGTACTCGAGAAGTGATTAGAATACAAAATGTGATTTTTTGCGTGAAATTTAACTGTAATAGAAGAATAACTCCGACCTAATTTTTTCTACATTCTCTTCAATAACTCACAAAATAAATTTGAAAAAATATTTTCTCTAACAAAAATTGTATAAATTCCCTCAATACATTTTTTTGTTTTTGCTATAATATGCAAACCGCTAAAAATATTTGTACATTTTTGGTTTCATGTGAATCTTCGCGATGTTTAGATTACGTATATATTTTTAAAATAAAATATAAACAAGTTGCAAGCCAGCAATTTTTTGAATTCTTTCTTAATTTGCGCTAAAATTTACAACTTTTTCACTAAAGTTATGGGACTTCAGTAAACCTATAGTATGTAGGAAGCCATAAATTAACACTGTTTCTCAATATAATGAATATCGTTTTTATAAGATGTTTTCTTATAATCAGAATTTAAGTCGTCATAACTTTTGCCCACAACAACCAAAATTAGTATCTCGAACAGATTTGAGAATGTGAATTTTTTCTCAATCCATGTACCAAAAATCTATCATGTAGCTTCAATCGGATCTGCCGATTCGGTTCAAAATTTGGCCTTAGTAGTATTTTGTCCAAACTTAGTTTAAATTCGAAGGTAAGCCATATCGGTCCACTCCTTCAGGTACCTCCCCCACAAAAGTTCAAAAATGTTAGGAAAAATTGTGCGCACGATAACTCTTGAAGGGGGTGACCGATTTGGTCCATACTTTATACATCCTAATATCAGGTTCGATGATTACTGGTATATATATTACCCATTACGACGGTATAAGTTTTATCAGGGGCAAGCCCATACTTCCTGAGAAAATAGCCTGAAAGGTGCAAAAAAACTCCTTTGACACTGTGCATTGTGGTTGAAGCACAAGATAACTCTCGAACGGATCTTCCGATTCATTCCAAAATTTGGCCTTCGTAATATTTTGTCCAAACTTAGTTTAAATTCGAAGATAAGCCATATCGATCCACTCCTCCAGGTACCTCCCCCACTAAAGTTCAAAAATCTATATATATAAAAGAGCTCAGTGAGTGAGTGACTGGGCGATAATATGCCCAGATGAAACCGCTGAAGCTAGAATCTTGAAATTTTGGGTGTGGGTTGCCGTTGGTGTGTAGGCGTGAGATAAGGCTGGATTTTTGGAAATTCGACCTAGAAGGGTACGAAAAGTACTAAATATGGTACCTTTTGTATTAGGCAAAGGGGAAGAGATAGAATTCTGAAATTTGGAATGAAGGTAACTGATTGAGAGTTAGAAAGATGTACCAGAGGGTTTTTGGAAATTAGACCTATAAGTGTACGAAAAGTACTAAAATTTACAAAATTTAGTACAAATTGTATATTTTGAACAGATATAGCTAGAATCATGGAATTTGGTATGGAAATCAAGGCTGAGAATTGGTGCTTCAAAAAGGAGATGGTTTGGAAAATTCATACTTATATGTACGAAAAGTACTAAATAGTACTAAATTTGGTACAATGGGGATTTGGTGAACGGATAGAGCTGGGATCTCGAAATTTGGAATTGAGATTACTGGTGGAGTGTAGGATTGAGTTAGTTTTGGAAATTCGTACTTATGGGAACGAAAAGTACTAAATGGTACTCAATTTGGTACAATTTGGATTTGGGTGTACGGATAGAGCTGGAAACCTGAACTGTGTAATTAAGATTACTGTTAAAGTGCAGGATTCAGATATGAGGGTAGTTTTGTAAATTCGTACTTATGAAATGTACTAAATGGTACTAAATTTGGTACAATAGGGATTTGGGTGAACGGATAGACCTGGAATCCTGAAATTTGGAATTGAGATTACTGTTGGAGTGTACGATTGGGGAAGTTTAGAAATTCGTATTTATGTGTATGAAAAGCACTAAATGGTACTAAATTTGGTACAATTTGGGTAAACGGATAGAGCTGGAATCTCGAAACTTGGAATTGAGATTACTGGTGGAGTTTAGGATTGTGGAAGTTTTGGAAATTCGTACTTATGGTTTCGAAAAGTACTAAATGGTACTAAATTTAGTACAGTTTCTATTTGGGTGAACGGATAGAGCTCGAGTCCTCAAATGTGGACTGAGGGTCACTGATGAAGAGTAGGAGCGATGTACTAAAGGGTTTTTGGAAATTGTGAGTGTACAAAAGTAATGTGGAATTAAGATTACTGTTAAAGTGTAGGATTGAGTTATGATGGTAGTTTTGTAACTTCGTACCTGTGTGTAAGAAAAGTACTAAATGGTACTAAATTTGGTACAATAGGGATTTGGGTGAACGGATAAAGCTGGAATCCCGAAATTTTGAATTCAAATTGCTGTTGGAGTGTACGATTTGGGAAGTTTGGAAATACGTACTTATGTGTATGAAAAGTACAAAATGGTACTAAATTTGGTACAATGGGAATTTGGGTAAACGGACAGGGCCGGAATCTCGAAATTTGGAATTGAGATTGCTGTTGGAGTGCAGGATTAAGGTAGTTTTGGAAATTCGTACTTATGGATATGAAAAGTACTACATGGTACTAAATTTCGCACAGTTTGGATTTGGGTGAACGGATAGAGCTCGATTCCTCAAATTTGAACTGAGGGTCACTGATGAAGAGTAAGAGCGATGTACTAAAGGGTTTTTGGAAACTGTGAGTGTACGAAAAGTACTAAATGGTACAAAATTTGGTACAATGAGGAGTTGGGTGAACGGATAGAGCTGGAGACCTGAAATGTGGAATTAAGATTACTGTTAAAGTGTAGGATTGAGATATGATGGTAGTTTTGTAAAGTCGTACTTATGTGTAAGAAAAGTAATAAATGGTACTAAATTTGGTACAATAGGGATTTGGGTGAACGGATAGAGCTGGAATCCCGAAATGTGAAATTGAGATTGATGTTGGAGTGTACGATTTGGGAAGTTTGGAAATTTTTACTTATGTGTATGAAAAGTACTAAACGGTACTAAATTTGGTACAATGGGGATTTGGGTAAACGTATAGGACTGGAATCTCGAAATTTGGAATTGAGATTGCTGTTGGAGTGTAGGATTAAGATAGTTTTGGAAATTCGTACTTATGTATATGAAAAGTACTAAATGGTACTAAATTTGGTACAACTTGGATTTGGGTGAATTAATAGAGCTGGGATCCTGAAATTTGGAATTACGATTACAGTCGAAGAGTAGGATTCAGGTAGTTTTGAAAAATCGTGCTTATGGGTACGAAAAGTACTACATTTGGTACAATTTGGACTTAGGTGAACGGATAGCGGTGGAATCCTGGAATTTGAAATTATAATTATTGTAGCCCTGTTGCATTGAGAAAGTTTTAAAAATTCGTACTTATGGGTACGAAAGTTCTAAATTTGGTACAATTTGGATTTGGTTTAACGGATAGAGCTGAAATCATGAAATTTGGAATTAAGATTACTGTTAAACTGAAAAATTACTGTTGCTTGTGGATAAGAAGAGTACGAAATAATAATATGTTTGGTACAATTAGGAATTGGACGAACGGATACAGCTGGAATGTTGAGATTTAGAATTACGATTACTGTAATTATTTTGTATTAATTAATTAATTAATGGTTGAAATATGTCGTTGAAATACGTACCATAAGTATACGAAAACTACTTAATGGTACTCAGTTTGTTTTTGGGTGTAGGGACAGTGCTGGAATCTTTATTTTTTGGAGTTAAGGTGAGTATTGGTGTGCAACGTTGATTTCGCTGTTAATGTGTAAGGGTGAGATACGGCTGAATTTTTGAGAAACGTACAGTACTAAAATAAAAATAAATATTGATTAAAATTGGTATTAGTGCAACAGCATTTTCAGTGTTTACAATTTCCATATTATATATTGTTTATATTTTTTATATCCTTTCCGAATACGAAGTTGCGGGCACAAGAGGGTGACCGATTTGGTCCATACTTTACACATCCTAATATATATACCAGTTATCATCATGTTAGAATATGAACTATATTTTTCGACTTCTTCGGGTACCACCCACACAAAATTTCGGATAAGCTCACTTTAAGACCTGCTCTCGAATCACTCTGATTTTTTGTTGAAGCAACTTGCTGCCTCAAGTAATTTTTTTAGGGGCAAATCCACACTTATTGAGAAAACAGCCCGAAGGGTGTAAATTTCCTATGGCTTCAAATGTAGTGTCTGGAGAACACAATAACTCTCGAACTGATCAACCGATTTGGTCCGAAATTTAGCCTGTGTCATGTTTTGTCCAAACTTAGTTTCAGTTCGAAGATGGGCAATACCGGTCCACATCTTCCCGTACTTTCCCCAATGTTTAAAAGGTCACTGAATTGGTATTCACGATATCTCTTGAGCGGTGCAACCAATTTGGTCCAAACTTTGGACTTTTGAACTTTAATCCTAATCCATATTTTTGTCGGCAAGTTCAAATGTCCAAGAAGGGCCACAAAATTCTGAAAAGACCCTAAATACATTCGATCTGTCCATAGATGAAAGTTTTAATTCACATAGGCTGAGGGTATATCTCTGTGGCAAAGCCGACTGATACTTTTTTGCTTGTTTATTAATATTTAGAGAATAGCGACAACATATTGAGATAATAAGTTGTTGCAGTAATATAACGCAAAAATAACTATCGTTTGATATGAAAAAGTAAAAATCGCCATTTCTAAGATACGCGGTTGAGAAAGTAAAGCATCGATAGATAATTTTTATATAAAAACTCAGAAGTTAAGAAAAAGGCTAATTTGTCAAATCACTCAAACTCGAAAACAGAAAACAGTTCGAAGACAACAATTTCTTGGATATATTGCAATAGTACAATTGCAAAACTTTATCCCTTAAAGTATGCTTTAAAGTTTATCTTAAAATAATACAACTAACAAATTAATTCCGAAGAATCACATCAAGTACTAGAGTTGTATAATCTAGTTCATTTGAAAGATCTATTTCAGTAGCTCAGCTCTTTTACCTGAACTAGTTCAGTAATCTTGTTCATAGTACACTATCCAGGTCAATCATTCGGATCAGAACCGTTCAAACGCATGCATACGCCAAATAGGAACAAATATTAGAATATTATTATTAAATTGATGATGTTTTTCAACTTACAGAACTCGATGAGTTCTTAGTTGACACGTGCTGATAGTTGTTTGCAAATATATTTGTTCTGATGTTTTTTGGAAAAGCCGAAAAGTGTGTGTGATTCTCATTTATTTGAGAATACCAGACACTTAAAAAGTTCGGTTTTTCGCTAAAAAAAGGCATCATTTCAAAAAGCTGAAAAGCCAATTGATTATTTCCTTCGCCGGGATGAAATCATGATATTGGTAGCGATCAGTAAAATTTTGCAACACTGTCAGTCCGTTTTGAAAAACATTACTCTCTGTAATAGAGGGTAATAAATGTAGTTAAGCCATTGGAGGAATACTCCAGCTTAAGCAATCAAAAATATTGTTATTAAAGTAAAAAAATATTACATTTAGATATTTTTATTGCATTCATAAAGAAAGATTTAGTTTGCATTAAGTTTAGAAAAAACGTCATACGGAAAAAATGTTATTAGAATTTCATTTAAGTGATATATCGACCAATCTGGTTTATACCAGCGTCAGGCGAGAGAGCGCCCACGTGCGCCAATTTAACGTTGCTCTCTCCATACACACAATTCAACACATTGAAAAAGCATGCACTTAAACAATGACACCCCGTAAAGCAGAGTGAGTTTTGGGTCTCTATTGTGCTCTCAATGAGCGTAAATTTGTTGTTGTTCACAACGTGTTAGCATCTACACAGGCTGTGAGCGATAACAAATTTACGCTCACTTAGAGCACATGGGCTCTCTTGTGAGTCACAATGCCTCCTCCTGCCGTAAAGTATGCAATAGAAAAGAATGGTGCCTGACGCTGGTTTATACGCTCTTTTCAATGAATCGTTCAATTGAACTAGTTCGTGCATGAATAAATTTACAAATGACTTTTGTTTCTTTCTTTCTGGAGTGATTGTCTGTTTGTTTGTATTTTATGTGGGTGTTAGAGAAGTTCTTTACGATTACATTTTTAAATTTAAAAACTAAGTTAGTCTTCCTATAAGAAGTATGCGAAAATTCAAAACTGTTAGAGATAGGCTCACGTTTTGGTTTAGCCCCTTTAAATTTACTATATGGGTTGATTTACATTAAATTCCTAGATTACGAGGGTTGGCGTTTTTTATTTGGGATGATGACTTCTATTTTGTTTTTCAAAATAGTCGGGCTTAATCCCATACATATTCGTTGTTTTAATATTTTATTAAAACAACTTTAATTTCTTAGTGGGGAAAAAATTGGCGATGTTTACCAAGGGGTAAGGCAGGGAAGACTATAGTTTCAGATCTCGCCACAGATATTCATCAGTTCCCTTGTTTCTTGTTTTTCAATAAGAACCGTTTTATACCCAAGTGTCATCAATTGCTTGCTCAAATAGATACGTATTTAAAGAAACACTCTGATTGAGAATTTCTTTGGCACGACCTAAACTCGAACAACTGCACTTTTAAACAAAACCAAATCTTTCCCACTGCTATGCGTTCGTTTGTTGGTATTGCTAACAACAGCAATAAAACAAACTTTCGACGGGATGATGACTTCTATTTTGTTTTTCAAAATAGTCAGGCTTAATCCCATTTTCGTTGTTTTAATATTTTATTAAAACAACTTTAATTTATTATTATACCCTACATCACAATGTGGAGAGGGTATTATAAGTTTGTTTTTCGAAAAATTCATGTAACGCCGCGAAATATTCGTCGTTGACCCCCCATGTGGTATACCAAAATCCATATCTCGACGAGATAAAGCGATTTTGAGTTGTGTGTCCGTACGTCCGGACACATAGTTTCCAGGAATAAAATTTTATGTAAGGCTTGGGTTTACGACAGAGAAATAGCTTGTAATTTAACGTGATGATCAGACAATATTTAGTGGGTTAAATTGACCAGAACTTTTGTTTGAAAATTGGTAAAGTTGTTAGTGAAATGACTATATCATTATTCCAGGGAACTATGTTAAACCAATGAAAGTTATATTTATAAGAGGAACGCTTGACCTTTCCATTTATGCCAACTATGTTGATGTACGTGATCAGATAACAGAGTTACAGCCTATTATATACAGTGATACCTCAGTTTTACAGCCTGTTTCTGTATGTCGAAAGAAGAATGTGTGCGAAAGAAACACGTCCAAACTCTTGTGTGTTTTTCAAATTTGTTTTTTGTTTTGAAGCAAAGGCAAAGGTAAAATTATTTCGAAAACTAAAGTTCGGGCGTGTTTCATTCGCACACATTCTTCTTTCGACATACAGAAACTGGCTGTTAATTGTGGGTAGTGTAACCTTAATCACGACGCCGACACCAAAGTCCAGCGTTGATATGTTTGCCGGCATATATTTCAAATGAATTTGAATTTTTCGGCATCATGCCGAACAATGTAAAAACGGTCAAAACGACACAAAACTTTACCCAAACGTTGGATGTGTTTTCAGCTTAATAGTTTTGGTCAATGATAATGTTGAAAATGATCGGATAGTATTTAGCGTGTAAAATTTCCATAACATTTTTGGGAAAAATATCCAAATTTAATTTTTAAACAGTAATTTAAATTCTGGGGGCATCATATTCGGACAACTTACGAAAACTAAACTTGAAAACCAACTCTTGACTTCTCACTTAATGCAAATTATATCAATGTAGCAGTTAGATAAAGGAACTACTAAGTCCCGATTTACATTAGGCGAGTTTTCTTGTGGCAATTTTTATTGTTCTCTTTTGAACTTGCCTTTTGCGTTTATACAAGGCAATTCTGTTCCGACAAGTTTTGTTTTCAAAACAATGAAAACAATTCCATTTACGGAAAATAAAACAAGTGAGAAAAGGCTATAGTCGGTACGGGGCCGACTATGTGATACTCTACACCACTACCTCTGTGCATTATCTTTTCACTCGAAAACATTTCTTTTAGGGAGATACGAAAGTTTTCACCTATCTGACGTTTATACCAAATGACTTAAGACGAACTGAACTAAAATAATTCATATTTAATTTCGTGATGATCCGATCAAAATTCCGACCTGTAGTTTGATTGCACAAAAAGTGGAAAAAAGGGATCTATTACCGACTATTGCGATATCTCTTTTATTTTACCACATACGCCAACCTACTTTGCATAATTTTAAAGATCGGATTTTCTACTTTCTCAGTCAGGCTTTGCTTTTAGATGGCCCTTAACCAAAGGTGTGATATCCGTCATTATTATTAAAATCGCAAAAATTAAAAGTTGGGTTTTATTTGCGACTATTGTGATATCTTGTTTGTTTGATCACCTACAAGAACCTACTTTACATCATTAGAAAGGTGATATTTTTTACTTTCATTGTCAGGTTTTGATTTTGGTATACCCCATATAGAAGCTGAGATATTCGCTTGGAACTTGTCTTTTTATCCAAATAAGTTTTTTGCCCATTACGACCCGTAAATATTATGCGACCATCACCAAAATCAATAGGCTTTTTCATCTGTAAGACCCCCATTAACCCTCAAAATTTCGTGACGATCCGATCAAATTTGTGACCTGTAGCGTGATTTCCAAAAAAATGGATAAATGGGATGTATTACCGACTATTGCGATATCTCCGTTATTTGGTCACCTACGCCGACCTAGTTTACAACATTGTAAAAATGGAATCTTCTACTTTCATGGGCAGGCTTTGCTTTAGGAAAGTCTCCAACCAAAGTTGTGATATTCGTCATTATAATTAAAATCGCAAAACTGAAAATTTGGGTTTTATTTTCGACTATTGTGATATCTTCGTTGTTTGATCACCTACGAGAACCTACTTTACATCATTAGAAAGGTGATATTTTCTACTTTCATTGTCAGGTTGTACTTTTGGTATACCCCATACAGAAACTGAGATATTCGCTTTGGAAGAAAACGTTGTCTTTTTATCAACATAAGTTTTTTGCCCATTCCGACCCATAAATATTATCCGACCATCACCAAAATCAATAGGCTTCTTCCCCTCCAGGAACCCCATCAACATCCGAAATTTCGTGACGATCCGATCAAAATTGCGACCTGTAGCGTGATTACAAGGTTTAGACGGACAGACGGACAGACGGACGGACGGACACACATAGCCAGATCAACTCAGCTTGGCGAGACATTCATTTTGGTATATATAAGTATGGGTCTACGGCCATTATTTCGATGCGTTACAAACTTTTTGGCCAAAACCAACTTATAATACCCTCCCTACATAGTGGTGTAGGGTATAAAAAGGACTTGCCGCAAGTAAACTTAACTAATGTAAATTGGTACAAACATTGCGGTGCACCTGAGCTTTAAATGGTAGGTGCTTACACCTGGGAATCTTTCTGAAACTACAATGTTCATAGATGAAAAAAAAAAAAACAAAAAAATTACCGGAGCGCTTTTAAAATTAATCGCTCATATTTTTAGCGATTTTGCTTGGAAACTGTAAGTCCTATTGAAATAGGATTGGAGCAAATGTTGTAGCTGTGAAAATCTTAACAAAATTTTCCTTTATGATATGTAGGTGTTACCATTTTTGAGATTGAGGCGTTCAAATTGGGACAATGCACTGACTGTATGACCTCCTTATAAAACAATATCATGTGCGATGGGACTTAACTAACTTTAAATGAAAACCGCTTACATCTAGGACGTTTTTGCGAATTCTGAAACAGCAATGTTCATAAATGAGAAAAACCCAAAAATAAGAAAAAATCGATTTTAAATAAATTGCGGTAAAGGCTCACATTTTTAGGGGTTTTTTAGGTTTTCAGGATTTTGCATGGAAACCGCAAGCCCTTTCGAAATGGGACTAAATAAAATGTTGTAGAGAATTTTCACAGCTACAACATTTGCTCTAACCCCAATTCAATAGGACTTGTGGTTTCCATGCAAAATCGTTAAAACCTAAAAACAAATAAAATATGAATTTTGATGGCGATAAATCGCGATTTGATCCGCCGATTTTGTTTTGATTTTTATTTTTCTCATGTATGAACATTGTAGTCTCAGAATCAGCAAAAACTTCCTAGGTGTAAGCACCTTCCATTTAAAGTTGGTTCAGGCGTACCGTGACATATACGTGTATTTTCCTTTATAGTTTTACCTTTCATGCCTCAAAATTTAGCAACCATGATAGACAAGTATTAAAATGATGAACAGCATCGTAATTTGCATCAATTTAAAAAATGGGAATTCCTCTTTCAAGTTTGAAGTTTTTATACTACCTTCGATTAGAAGAAAATCGAATCGGATAAAGTCCCCAAAGACTATTCGCAATCACATAAATAAATTCCGCGGAAAACTAGAGCCCAGGGGAACTGGTGTAGGGTATCCATGGTCAGCCCCGTCCGACTATAGCCCTCTTTTACTTGTTTTTTATGAATTAATATTATTTTACTTAAATAATAACCTAGCAAATTCAGTATTTTAAATTATGTTGAACAAAAGTTATTTTTGAATCTAAAAATAATTTAAGGAATGTTATTTTTAAAATTAATTAAAGAAATGATGCGTATTTTTGGTTTCATTTAGCTTCATTAAAAAACCAGTTGCAGTTATTTAGGCTAATAAAATGGTATGTGGTAGTATATTTTATTGAGAATTTAACACCTTTTTTTGCAAAAAATGTATAATTATTGTTGGCAACGGTAGCTGAAATTTATAATGTGTTAAAATTATTCGAGATGTTTCGGCTGGCTTATATTTGTTTTGATTAATGACTTTGTACTAAGGAATATATTTTTCATGTCATGCAATAAGGATTATATTTTTTCTGAACAACATAACTCGATGTATAGAGAAACTTAACAATGATATGTCACGAGTGTGCGAATGGGCTAAAGCAAATGGACTATTCTTAAATCCAAATGTTTAATCATTCATAAAAATAACAAGTGAGCCAAGGCTATAGACGGGTCGGGGCCGACACCACTACCTCTGTTCATAAGCTTTTGACTGGTAAAAATGAAAGTATTAAAATTGGGATAGCCTAGCGCCTTTGCTCGGAATGTCTTCATTAACACAGGTCAATTTTGTTGAAACGCATTTAAGTGCATCGTCGGTACAACCCAAATAAAAAATGGAAAAGTGGGATGTACTCCAACCATCAATAGGCTTCTTTATCTGTTAGACCCCCATCAACCCCCAAAATTTCGTGAAGATCCGATCAAAATTTCATAGTGTGATTGCACAAAATATGGAAAAAGAGATGCATTACCGACTATTGCGATATCTCTGTTGACAACCTACTTCACTTCGTTGTAAAGGTGATATTTTCTACTTTCCTTGCCAGGTTTTGCTTTCGATATACATATTACAGAAGAGAGATATTAGCTTTGAAATAAAACGTTGGCCTTTTCTACAAATAAGTTTTTTTCACATTCCGACCCCTGAATAATATCCGACCATTATCAAAAATCAAAAGGTTTTTGCCTCTGTGGGACCCCCATTAACACCCAAAATTTCGTGACGATCCAATCAAAATTGCGACGTATAGCGTGATTATAAAATAATTAAAAAAATGGGATGTATTCCGACTATTGCGATATCTTCGTTATGTGGCCACCTACGCCAACCTACTTTGCTTCACTGTAAATATGGGATTTTCTACTTTCATAGTCGGACTTTGTTTTTGGAAGATCCCCAACCAAAGCTGTGATATTAGTCATTTTTATTAAAAATGAAAATTTGGGTTTTGTTTGCGACTATTGTGATATTTTCGTTGTTTGATCACCTACGAGAACCTACTTTAGATCATTAGAAAGGCGATATTTTATACTTTCATTGTCAGGTTTTGCCTTTGGTATACCCCATATAGAAGCTGAGATATTCGCTTTGGAAAAAAACGTTGTCTTTTTATCCACATAAGTTTTTTTGTCCATTCCGACCCCTAAATATTATCCGAACACCATCTAAATGAATAGGCTTCTTTCCCTCCGGGACCCCCATCAACATCCAAACCTTCGTGACGATCCGATCAAACTTTCGACCTGTAGCGTGATTACAAGGTTTAGATGGACAGACGGACAGACGGACGGACACACATAGCCGGTTCGACTCTGCTCGTCGAGACATTCATTTTGGTATATATAAGTATGGGTCTACGAACATTATTTCGATGCGTTACAAACTTTTTGGTCAAAACCAACTTATAATACCCTCCCCATATAGTGGGGTAGGGTATAAAAAGCTTCCACTGCAACACTTTTATATACTTCTCAACAACGAAAAATTTGAACTGGTCTCCAGCGTCAAAAATCTTAGCTTAATTATCAACAACTCTCTAAACTGGAACAACTATATAAACACTGTAGTTGGTCAAACCTACTCTAAACTATGCACTTTGTGGCTAACACATTCCTACACTCCTCCCAACATTGGCTGCCTGCTGGCAAAAACATTTTTGTTGCCAGGGTTACTGTATTACTGTATGGATGTGAAATATTTGTAATTTGTCGTTATGTTTATGGCCTAGGAAAACCTCTTTATGGAGTACATTTTGACACTCTCCTAAAATGAAATCGTTACAATTTCTACATAGGACTATTATCAAAAGAAAACTGAAGTTTCTGTTCAACTGACCAACTTTTACAATATCGTTCGAAAATCGATCCACGCCTTTGGAATAGCTTCCTCACACAATTTCAACATTTTTGTGTCGTTTAAGGTCGTCTGTTCGAGAATCCTCTTTAAATTTTTATCCAAGGTACTCCTTGTGGTCTTGTTTACAGCGATATTATGTTTTTCGTGGGCAAGTCTACGCTTGCTGATGTAATGGTCCAAATGATCTTAATTATACGGGGTCTAACTGTAATAACTGATAGGCGTGCTATCTATCGAACGGAAGGACACCTTCAGGTACCACCTCCGCATCACTTGTGAGCTTTAATTCAAATCCACATTTTCTGAAAATCGCCTGAATACAGAATTTTTGGTTATATAGTCGGTATTTGAATCTGTCAGTCGGTAAAGCCGACTGATACATGTTTACTTGTTACTGGTTCCACTTAATTACAATTAATTTGGTTCGTCACCAAAGTCACTAAGCACGTGTGTTATGAACACATCCATATATGGCAGTGAAATTTAATTAATCAATACAAAAAATAATAATAAATAAAATATTGCGGACTGTCCCACCAATAGATTCGCACAGACGACTGTTTAACTAATGACTAGCAAAATATTGACAAGCTTTGTTTGGGGCTACCTACTCACTTAATAGCTCCATTATGCGGAAGTAAACACAAATCTTCACTCATCAGTCGTCAACGTAAGTAACGAAGATTCTGCAAAAAAAGAGCGAATGAAAACAAAAGTCAAAATAAAATTTCAATGTCAGTATTTCAGTTGAGTTATCAAAACAAACCAAGTTTTTTAAAATTTTGCGAAATAAGGGAAGTGATAAAGAAAACAATAAACACTATACTCAAAACGAAAACGAAAGGTGTGGTTGACCAACTAAGCGGCAATCGCTCACACATCCAAAGAGATGGTGCGCAAAAAACTAGTTAGTGACGATGTTTGTGGTTGCTGCTGAACTAACGCTTCAATTGTTAATAACAATGACAACGTCTGGTAGATACTACCCGTGAAAAGCCAGCAACATTAGAATTTCCGTTTGCTTATCAACCAGAAGTTGACGAAGTGATTCAATGGCCATGAAGGTCTTTTAGGTTGGCGTTTTTGGAAATTTTCAAGAATAAACATAGCCTTAGTTCTAGAGCTCATTGTTATTGCCAAATTCATGCAAACTATTAAGGTTTCGCGAAATTTGATATAGAATATCAGTTTTGCCAAAATTAGTTTGCTGCTGTTAGTCGAAAGACGTGTTACAGATTTTACCGGTAGTTTGAGGAAAAGAAAACGCAAGTGGGTTTGGAAACACATAAAATAAATCAAATCAGCCAACGAAAATGAAAGTGTTTACGGTGTTCTACTTTTCCATGTTGACCTTGGTTTTGGTGTCGGCACAAAATCGCAACAGATCAGTAAGACGAAGAGCTCAAAATGCAGAGCAAGACCCCGAAGAACAGGGTAGGACATTGGGACTACTAAGACCCTTACTAAATGTGGGCACCTTAGGCGGTTTTGGTCTTGGTTACGATCAACCTATTGTTCCCTATAGACCTCTTGTGAGACCGCAATCTACGGCAAGACCACAATCAGATCCATATTATGGTGGAGGATATGCAGGTTATCCTAATTACGGCTATGTCAGTTATGGAGTTACGCCTGGTTATGGCGGTTATGGATATAGACCCGGTTATGGTGGATTCATTCCACAGTATGCAGGATACCCCTCATATGGATATGGTTACAGGCCTTCTGCCTATCCAGCTGTTGGTAATTATCCCTCTTACAATTCACAACGACCTGGCTATGGCAGTAGTTCTGCAGGAGTAACACCCTCACGTCCAGTTCCAGCTGTACCCGGTAATGTGGGTTCGGCCACTGGATCATCAACAACACCTTCACTTGCAGGTTTGAATCCGGCCCAGGCTGCTCAGATTGCCAATTTGTTGGGACAACTTTTGGGATCACAACTGAGGCCACTACTGGGTGCGGCAAATAGACCTGGTGATGCACCCAGTTCTTTGGTATAGAATTGTAAAAAACGCACACACACACACACATACTCAAATTAAATTATTATTTTAGAAAAAGGTATTATTGTTCAAATAGATTTAAGTTTGTCGAAATAAAATTATTCTTGCCCATATTTAAAAAAATGGTTTTAAAAAGAGGATTGGAATCTTTGTTTTATTATATCCTGAGGCTTTAGCGTAAGAACGATGGAAATGTTAAATGAAATCCGTATCTATCCGCCGATCGAGTGGCGGAAAAAATATATTACATCTCCGGATTCGCGAACGCTTTTAAATATCTATTTTCGCACATTTTAAACAGGGGTTTCGCTATATTTATCTAAGTAGGAATGACACATCCAAAACGAGTCTAAATATTTTCAAAAACATTTTTTTGCAGATTTTCGAAATTTTAGGGTTATCATATCCGTAGATCTAGTGGATGGATTCAGACGAGCAATGACTTGTTAGATTCAGAACATAAAAAAAAACTAAATTTGCGCGTTATACATTAAAATTACACATTTAAAAATGCGAAATTGCGAGTAATACAATCACGGATTAGAGCAAAAAATCAAAAAACCCCAACCCCATTTTTCAGTCTTCAAAATGTCCGCATCTATTTGAGGTATATTCAGTGGATATATTAAGTATTATTTAACTTCATATTTGAGCATTAAGTTTTACATTGTGTTGTAACGCAACTAATTGGACATTAACACAAAAAACTAGTTTCCTTAATTTTTTTTTCCTATTTTTATACCCTCCACCATAATATGGATTGTATAATTAAATTTGTCATTCCGTTTGTAACACATCGAAATATTCATCGGAGACCCTATAACGTATATATATTCTTGATCAGTAGACATCAGATTTTTGCATATTTTTGGAAATTATTATGCAAATAATTCATTTATTAAACTGTAGAAGCTGGACCTTTGTACGTATTATTGACTATTTTCAATATGACATCCCATTTCTATCATTGGAACGATGTAATTCTATATAATAACGTAGTTACAATTGGTTGAAATTTCAAAAATATGCAAAAATCCGATGTCTATTGTTCAGGGTAAAATTCTAGGTCGATATAACCATGTCCGTCTGTCCGTCCGTCTCTTGAAATCAAGATGCAGGTCGCAATTTTTCAGATAGAGCTTTGTAATTTGGCATAGAAGTTTCTATTACTCCTAGGATGTTTAGTATTGTAGATGGGCTTCATCGGTTCACGTTTTGATTTATCCCCCATAGAACGGTACCACCCAATTTTCGGTATTTTGAAGATTTTAGCTTCATTATCACACCGAAATGGCTGAAATTTGGTATTTAGTTCTCGTTGGGGGTATAAAACTTTCCCCCAAAAATTGTTGGTACAGGTCTACGCCTTAACACAGCCCCCATAGAACGGTACCACCAGATTTTCAGTATTTGGATGTTTTAGCTTCACTATCACACCGAAATGGCCACGGTTTTAGCTACATTTTCTCACCGAAATGGCTGAAATGTGGCATTTATTCTTCTTCGGTGCTGCAAGACTTTCCCCAAAAATGTTTCGGTATAGGTCTACGTTTAGATATAGCCACCACAGAAAGGTACCTCCCGATTTTCGGTATTTTGAAGTATATAGCCACATTATCTTACCGAAATGTTCGACATTTTGTGTTTAGTCTTCTTTGAAGCTACACAGTTTTCCCCCAGGAATTTGTCAATGTAGGTCCATGTTTTGACATAGCAACCATAGAACGGTACTTCCCGATTTTCGGCATTTTAAAGGTTTTAAATACATTATCTTAACGAAATGCATGAAATTTGGTAGTTGTTCCTCTTTGGGGCTACAAAAGTGTTCCCCAGAAATTTGTCAGTATAGGTCCCGTAGGTCCTACAGTAGTTTAGGTCAGTATATTGTCCCCATAGAACGGTTCCACCCGATTTTTAGTATTTTGAAGTTTTCTGCCATATTATCTTACCAAATGACTGAAATTTGGTATTTCGTCTTCTTTGAGTTTACAAAACTTCCCCCAGAAATTTTTCAGTATAGGTCCACGTTTTTATATAGCCCTCATGGAAAGGTACCTCCCGATGTTCGGTATTTTGAAGGTTATAGCCACATTATCTTACCGAAATGTCTGAAACTTGACACTTAGTCTTCTTTGTGGCTATCTAACTTTCCCCCAGAAATTTGTCAATATAGGTCCATGGGCTATAGCAAGCCCCCATAGAACGGTACCTCCCGATTTTCGGTATTTTGAAGGTTGTGCCCTCAATATTCCATCGAAATGGCTGAAATTTGATATTTAGTCTTCGTTGTTATAAAATTTTCCACTTGAAATAATCAGTGTTTTGAAGGTTTTAGCCGAAATGTCTGAAATTTCGTATTTTGTCTTCTTTGAAGCTACAAAACTTTCTGCCAGAAATTGTTCGGTATGGGGTCAAAGTTTTGATGTAGCTCCCATAGAACGGAACCTCCCGATTTTCGGTATTTTCAAGGTGTTGGCCGCATTATCCTACAGAAATGGGTAAAATTCGGTATAAAGTCTTTGTTCGGAATATACAATATTCCTGCAGAGAATTATCGGTATAAGTCCACGTTCTTATATAACCGCATTGGAAAGGTTTCTCCCGATTTTCAGAATATCGAACTGATTGAAATTTGTCATTTGGTATGCGATAAGGCACGTTTTAATATATCCCTCATAGAAGAGGTATTGCGGATTTTTAGATTGGAAGGTACTACGATGTGAAGTCTATTAAGGATTAGTTTACTGTAGTGTCTGTAACTTGGTATTTAAGATTCTCAATGGGTAGAAAATGATCAACACGAAGAAACTGATCATATTTTACGTGTTTTGATGGTTATACGAACATCGTGGAATGACTATAACATGGTATTCTGAATCGGTAAAATTTACTGTAATTTGGATTTTGGGGTTTCTTTTGGGTTAAGAATCTTTTATTAGCAAATTGCTAATATGTATAGGTCCATATATACCGATATGTTATAAGCGATATTTATTTTGTGTGAGCTATAAAGGACCGCAGAAATTTGGGACTTTTCGTCGTTATGAAGGACGATGTTATAAGCGATTTTGACAGTATTTGAATCTTAGCCAGAACAAACAATTTGCACCTAACCAAATTTTTTATTCAATAAAGTTATCCAATATATTACAACTAAAAAATGCTCACTCATACGAGTACATGTATGTATATGAACACACACATGTATTAATGTCCATAAGCAAATTCATGAGATAGAAATATCAGTTGGTAGTTTTAACTCTATAACATAAATAACAAATTGCAAAATAGTGTTATTATAAAAAGAAGACTGTCACCCACACAAATCATAAAAACAAAAAAGAACAATATTTTGGTGTTCTAAAAAATCGAATCTAAAACCAATAAATTTTCTATAAAAGTAAAGTTTTATGCAATAATTAAAAGTAGTTTGTTTATACGGATAGAAGAGAACGGTTTCAAATGCCGTATAATAAATTAGAATAATATTAATAAATTAATAAACCCTTAAAATGAAGATTGTAATAGTTTTAAATATTTTAATATCTTCCCTGGTATTGGTGTCAGCCCAGAGGAATCGACAACAACGCAAACAACCCGCACGTCAAGGACGTACGTTTGGCTTGATCAGACCTGCATTAAATTTAATCGGAGGTCTGGGCACAAATATAATCGGTTATGATGCGCCAATCTCTCCTTATAGTCGAGTCAGACCAATAAGTTCACTGCTGGCCGATCCTTATATTGTACCATACAGACGAAGAATTCCAGTGAGTCCTCTAGCAGATCCATATTACGATGATATTTTCTTTGACAGATATCAAGGTTATAATTCGTATGGATATAGACCTTACTATGCACCAGCACTACCATTAGCCATACGACGACCACTGGCTTATGGCTATGGTCCAGTGGTTGGTAATCCAATATATAGTGGTGGTGGATCTGTGCCAGCTGCATCTGCACCTGCAAGACCAGTAACACCTACTAATTTTGGCACATCTTCATCATCATCAGCACCCGCCATGACAGCGGCAGCTCCAACATCACCACCGAGTTTAAACGCGGCTCAAGCAGCTCAAGTGGCAAATTTACTGGGACAACTTTTAGGACAACAATTGCGACCGTTAGTTGGTGGAAGTCCAGCTGCAGATACACCAAGTGATGTTGCCGTATCGGAAGTAGAAAATTCAAAAAGTTTTTATGTTTAAGTTATAATTACAATGTTATTGTTAAATAGTTTGTAAGTTGTTAGTAATTGAAATATAAAGCATTATTATGAGTCATTAGTCATTTTGAGGCCATGATATATTATCGTATCTTGCTTGGTATCTCCGCAATTTTAATATGATTATAATAAAATGGATTATACGAATTTGGTGTTCAAAATACGTAAAATCAGGGTAGCAATATCGAAAGTTTGTGCTATCGTGGTGCAATGGTAAGCACGCCAGTTTGCACACTGAATTCCCGGCATTGAATCCCAGGACAGAAAACATCAGCGTAATGTACGAGTAAGCGACATTTCCGGAGTATTTCTGGTATGTAAAACTTCTTTAAACTTCTTTAAAGGGTGCCACCGTGTTGCAATGGTATGCACACCCGCCTTGCACACATAAGGTAGTAGGTTCGATTCCCCGGCCAGGCAACATCAAAACACGTTTCAACGGTGGCATTTCCTGTTGGCGACATTTCCTGAGTATTTCAGCCATGTAAAACTTCTCTACAAAAGTGGTGTCTTAGACACGCCGTTCGGATTCGGCGATAAACTGTCGGTCCCATATCATTGAGGTAATATGAATCGGGATGCACTCATTGATATGAGAGAAGTCTCCCTTGTCCCTTATGGGAAGTTTGTGGAACAATTATATATTATAAAACTTCTTTAAAAGTGTTGTTGTTGTTATGACAGTATATTTATTGTATGTTTGTAAGTTCGTTTTCTGCTTAATCTGGCTCTGGTTCTATCTCCAGTTGGGTTGTATGCACAAAGCTGCTGGATTTAGTTGAGTACGTTTGGGAGGGCAGTTAAATAGGTGCAGTGTGTCGTGCGGAACTGTGCCATATTCTGGGAAGATGTTTTGCGCGGTATCATCAATCCTTGTTTTATAGGAATTTAGACGTCTGCACCATCCCGAGCGTGGTTGAGCCAAAACTACTATGGTTTGTCGTGGCAGCTGACGCTTCTTAGCTGCGATAGATGGGGGATGTTCTCTGAGGACCGCATTCACGTGATAGTTTTCTATGTAATCTGTGACTTCATCTGTGGGAATTAGGGTGGTTTTAAAAAATCGTTGTCGGAATTTTTTTATGCGGCACCACCCTAAAGTGTTATATTTAAAGATTGCCAAAGTTTGAACACAATCGGAATATATTAACACGTGCTACTGAGGCCTCAAAGTTTCCATAGTAATTTGTATGAGGCCAAAGGTGAATTTTCACGAAATTGGTTTAAAGGCCACATTTATTGTCCAATCGAAGAAAAAATTTTACCAGTTCATTGCTGTGGCTAAACAAGTAATCCACAACAATTTATGTAAATCGGGTAAGATTTTGATATTACTCCAATAGTATATTTGGCCAATTGGGGTCCTATAATATAACCTTATATTAAAATCCATAAATGGTCCTCATGTAAATGGTCCATGGTTGCAGTGCTAAGATCAATCAAATAGGAGTTCAACCTTTCAAAAATGACATCTGGCAATGTACCTGGCGCCAAGATCGTACAATCATCCTCATACGTTACAATCTTAATGCCGCCTGGAGAGCAGAAGTAGAGGTTGAATCAATCCGGAGATATCACCCACCTTGGGAAACTCTCTGTTTCACTCTGAGGGGCTTGGACTTCGTGATCCTGAATTTCACGTACGACTGGCGCCCACACCCACATAATTGATTAGTCAACGTTTCAATCTTTACCGGAGGGTAGTCTGCTCGATGTCCTCAAACAGCGTGGAGAGCTTGACAGATCAAGCACCGCCACCACTGTTTAATATGTGGAGATGGCGTTCAGCGGTGTTATCGTGCAGTGCTGCTTACGGAACCCATGCTGATGATCGGCAGCTTGCCAGGCTTCAGCATCGGAACCACCCTGCCCATTTTACAGATTTCGGGAACGATGCTGGTGGCTAGTGACAGGTTGAGAACTTTAGTGAGATACACAACTCCCGGCACATACAGCATTTTGAACATTACCATTGAGGTTCCATAAGGGCCCAACGCTTTGGATGATTTTGCGCTCCCGATGTCATTCGCAACAGCATCTATTGTATACTGTTGTGATTGTGTTGTGGTTAATCTGCGGCAGGAAGAGATCTTATGCGTAGTACTTTTCGTCCTATCACTCCAGTGATGCTCCACAAACTGTCGATTATAAAAACTTGCGCACCTCTTCGGATCAGTCAGCGTAACATCGCCAAACGTGAGTGAGTTCCTATCTTCCTTCTTTCTAGGGTTCGAGAGTCTCTTAACCGTTGCACGCAATTCACATATTCCAGCCCCAATGTTGCAATTCTTCAGATGTTTTAATAACATATTCGGATTATGTTCACCAACCAACTTGCAGTGACAGCTCCCTGATCCTTGGGTCACTGGGGTTGGCACGACGAAGCTTATTTGCTAATCCCGTCACTTCGGGTATTCGACCTGCAGGTATATGACTAGCGGCTGCAGCAGTGAATATGTCTCGGAACGTGCTATCAGCTAAACGAATATCAGAAGGGTTGGGCAGATCTCGGAAACGGTAATCTCTCTGAAACTCGGCCAATTAGCTTTCCCATGATTGATGAAAGTGCTGATGGAGACAATTATGTGGTAGGAACGTCCAAAACGGGCAAAATGTGCAAAACGTGAAGCTATTAATCCGCTCAGCCAGCACTAAAGTTCTCCAAAAATGTCCTTCCAAAAGTGGCCAAATGTTAGGCCTTTAATCTTGAGTAAAGCTAGTTTTCCGCGGGATGTATACGTCCCGCAACTCTATCTCGGCAGTTCCATACATGACTGTTACTCCCCTACATTCCATGTAAGGTTTATTAGAGCCAGCTTCAAGCGAGTTAGATCTTTATTGAACAGACTGGTGCAACTTAGTTATTGTTGAACTTAGTTTCCTGCACCGCACAGTGGTCCCATATGTATGGAAAGGAGTGTCAAAAATAGTTCTAACTGAGCTACCGCCTCGGAATTATAAGCATATTTTTATAACGAGCCCAAAAGAGAGAAAACAAATTTTAATGGATGTAGGTGCACATTTGGGTGTAGTCCCCATATAAAGGTACCGCCCGATTTTTTATATTTTGACGATTTTAGCCAAATTTTCCAATCGATTTGGGTGAAATTTTGCATTTTGAGTTCTGAGGGGACAACATACCTCCTAGCAAAAAATGTTCAATATTGGTCCACATTTAGGTATAGCTCCCATACAAACGTACCTCCCGATTTTCGGAATTTTGGCGATTTTACAGGCGTGGTATAAGGGGAACAACTTACAGGGTGGCAGATGGGGCCAGCTAGACTTTTTTTTATCGTAAACTAGACACTTTCCCCTGTATTTTAAAAAATATGGACTTGCGCTTACGGGGCCTACATTAGTTAAACTCAACATAAATTTATAGTAATGATATTAAAAATAGGACAAAAAGTCATTTACAAAGAATTTATTTTTAAGGAAGTTAGAAAACGAATTATGCATTTGTTTTTTCGTAAGAATATTGTCAGTGCCATCAACTATAAGTTTCATTTTGAAAATTGAACGACATACAAATCTCAACTTCTTCGACTTAACTTGACTTATTAATACTGGATATTAAAAAATTAATGTGTTTAGAGAATATTTATTTCAATCGCAATCAAATTTGTCGCCATAAATTTTTCGATTTTTGTCCATGGGCGGAACCACAGTGCACTGCTGCCTTACGACTCATGAAATCTACTATTTTCTCGATCTTATCTCGGAGTACAATACAAATAAATTACAAATAGGACGTATTATCGGGGATTGGAACAGCAAATGTTGGTGTTAAGTGGTGGAGCGGAGAGTCTTGTATTCAGATGACGACGACGATTCTCTGGGTCCCGTCGTAGTCCCTCGCATGGACGAGTCCAGAGCAACCCCTGAGGTAAACCCAATCCCGGCATCTAATGCATCTCACCGAAGGTTAATTGTGGTGGACGCGTATGTGACAAACCGAGCACATCCATATTGGTCCTGGCTTTTCCTCCGTCCCAACACGCACCAAAAGAATCCGGAACAGGCATTCCGGCATATTCTGCTCACAACACCGAAAAACTATACAAATACAAACATAAGCTTTGTTCCTTTACTTTTTTAATGGTAAGAGTGGTAAAAGAGAAAAGTGTCAAAATTGCTCTCTCATGAACATTTTTACCAGAAAAGTAAAGGAACGGAAAAATGGTAGATCTGGTAGCAATGTCAAAAAGAAACATAAAAAATCAATTTTCGTCTTTTATTCCACAGTTTTTAATTTAGTTTTGACAGCGTTCGACTTTTTCTTCAGTTTTTCGTCCATTTTCTTCTTCATTGTGAAATAATCGTCAAACGAAAGTCGAAAAATCAGTTCTGCCATTTTTTACCTGCAGAAATTTGTCTGGTAGCCTGTGGTGGAAGAGAAAGCCATTTTCGCTCTCTCTCCTCTCTCACTCTCTTAAAAATTGCATCCAGTTTTGCCACTTTTCGGGGTTAAGGAACGCTTTGCAGGTTAAAAGTGGTAACAAATGGTAAAAATTGTAACCTCAGGTAAGTAAAGGAACACAGCTATATCTATATTGAGGTTGAACACGGGTGCTGTGTGGTGCCTGGTCAATCCAGTATTGAAGAACCCGCCGCCTTGGGATTGACTAAAAAATGGATTACTAAGTTTAGCTGCACAAACAAGCCTATTAAAAGTAGGTCCAATATCAATGAACTAATATGAATCGGAATGCACCTATTGATATGAGAGAAGTTTACCGTGTCCCTACGGGGATGTTTGTGGGAACATATGTATGTATTAAGGCGGCACCACCCTAAAATATTTAGTTTTGTTAGATCTTAAGATTGCCAAAGTTTGAGCACAATTGGAAGTTGTTAACAAGTGCCACTGGGGCTTCAAAGTTTCCATGTCAATTTGTATGGGACCAACGGCGAATTTTCACGAAATTGCTCTAAACGTCACATTTATTATCCAATTGATACATTTTTACCAGTTCTTTACTGTGGCTAGAAAACGAATCCTACTAAAATCTTTGAAAATCGGGTATATCCGATTTTGATATTGCTCCAATAGTACATTTGGCCAATTTTAGGTAATTTTGGACCCTGTAATATATACAGCCTTATATTAAAACCCAGCCGATTTTTCACAATTTTTTTTGTATGATTACTTTTTTAGCCACAGAATTTAACTGGTGAAATTTTCTCATCGATTGGAAATCCCAAAAATTAAGGATACAGTTAACTACAAAAATGTACCTAAGATTTTAAGAAACAACATTCCAGAAAACATGAACATTCTCCGAATTATGCTTTAAGCTGAAATTCACAAACAATTAAATTCTTTTTAATTTCAGGCCTGGAAATAACAAACTGTTCAAAACTCAAGGAAATTTGAAAGGTTTGTTAATTACGAACCTGAACAGGACCAAATTTTAAAATTATCGAATTTTGAACATGAAGAACCGTTCCTAGAATGTTCATATATTCTAGAAAGTTGTTAATTGAGATATTAGGTACATTTTTGTTGTTAATTTTTGTTCATAGACAGTTCGTATGTTCCAAAAAGTTTTTTGCTGATGTCTTTGCTACATTATTGTGGTTGATTGTTTTTTTTTTTTTTGAATTTTGAACGGTTTAGTGTCTATGGAGCAGAAGCCTAGAAAAGAGGACAAAAATCGCAATTCAATTGTTTTGCTATTTTGACCATTAAGAACCGTTTCTGCAGAGTTCGTAGGTTCTAGAAAGTTGTTTACTGAGATATAAGGTAATTTTTTTTAGTTGGTTGTTTGCTTCAATTGTGATCGGTTTGATATCTGTAGACCAAAATCCGAGAAAAAATTATGACAGGAATTTGGCCTTGACGATTTTCACCTTGAAGATGAGGTTGTATGGATTTTATGTGTTCGCAATTATTATTCTTTAAGACGAGAGCTACAACTATGCTCCCACGAGTGAATCCTAATTCTTAGCGGTTAAGAAGATATGAGCCTGACAAAAATATCCCTTTTGACATCAAGGCCTCAGGTCTTTGGGGGCCCATAACCGCGAAAGTTGAAGTGATAGGGAAAAACGCCGGGACACGCGTCTTCTTATTTTTGGTCTTCTATCACGCTGCGGTGTCAGAATTTGGTTAATAAATCTCGACTCAAAAAATTACACACAGTGTAACAGAAAGTATTCCGAACTTTACGGTATGTAATAAATTTTTGTTTTCCATGGCTGTAAAATATTTTCGCAATACTTTTTGAGGCCCATCGTGATAGTTCAACATAATTTTAGTTTCATCTGAAAATATAACTTCATCCCAATACTACCAATACTAAAGATGGCGTGAAAAGTTGTCTGTAACAAGTCTGAATAGTTTCTATATATTGTGCTGGGAGGGCAATGGGTTTCTCCTAGTTACTCTTGATTAAAGCTTGTTATTATGTAGCACTTTTCTGACTTTTCCACTCTTCTGACTTAGAAAAAGCAATTTTCTGGTGCTGCTTTGGGGTCTTTTGTCAATTTCTATAATCATTCTCCTGTCAATTCGTGGGGTTACAATTTTGGGCCTGACATGTAACATCTTTAGTTTGAGCCTGCCTTCTCTCTCGGTGCGGTATATAATGTTGTATACAGTTCTCAGCTTATGAGAGGTGATTTTAGCGATTTCTCTGCCGGATTTACCATTATTATAAGTGGAATAGACCAAATGTAGCATATTTTCCGAAACCCGTTTGCCTGACTTACTCTTTTTCTGCATATACCGTCTATGTTACACACACCACAATTAATTTATGATCAAAAATTACGAATCTACAATGTAGATTCTACATGTTCACATACCATAAAAGTCATAAAAATCCTTAATTGCAAAAATACCGGGGAAAATTCCACGATTTTATTCCGCATTCATTCATTTGGCAATTATTTAGTTGACAACACAAAAACCGGGTACTTATCCTTTTTGCCTGTTGTTTTTGTTATTTCCGACGGATTTCTGCATTTATTGGCTTGATTTTATCATTAGCAGGTGAATCAACAGATATGTACAAAAGAACTCAACATTATTAAAAGAATTTCTTGTAGTAATTCCTAATTAAAAGGCTAAATTTTTAAAAATGCATCGCTTGCAATAATTTAGTTGACTAACTGTATGTACATCAAACCGATTTTCATATATGTATGTCCTTTTTGGACCAATAATACGTACTAATATTTATGATTATATAGTATTTTGGGTTCAAATGGAAAAAATACGGAGGATATGCATTTCAATAACAAAATCGGCACACCCCAACATCCATGCATGGATTGCAACTAGTGATGGATGCACATTTTTTTGGGAAATTATGACACATTTAATGCATTCGTTACATTTGAAGAAGTTCAAATGCTTGACTTTATTTTTTAGCATTCAGCTAAATCAATATAAAATCCTGCATACCACATTAAAGTAGTGCTGGGTAGCCCATTACATATTTACCTTACAAAGTCAATACAATCAAAGCTCAATCCACACAAGCTTAATCACCAATTGAACCCATTAACTTGGTTCGTCTTGTCTTTTAAAACAAAAATCCCCTTTATTTCATTTGCGTTCAGTCGGCCATTCCAAACAGAGAATTTTGTAAACAAACAATAAACATGCTGATGAAAGTGTCAACAGACGTCATTGGATAAATATTTCATAAACAAAATTTCACAATATTGAATGGCCTCCGTCGATGTGATCTTGAACTTCAGTAGCGTAAAATTAATAATACAAATAATAATGAACATCGTTATTTTCCAATAAACAGAAAGGTGTTAGAATTCTTATTTTGTATATTTTTTCTTTGGAAATTGAAAACATCCCAGTTGTTCAAGAAATAGCAATTGTCTACATTGATATAGTTATGTAACTAGTTACTCATTGATCCTAGTTACTTTACACCCAAAAATGGCACACAAAATAGCATATAGCCTGGAAATGGGCTTCCCTGCCTACCATGTTAATTCACTAGTTAGTGTAACCTATTGAATATTTTATAGACTACCGATGGATAGTGTAATCAACAATGTTTTTCTCTTGTAATCTCTTTTCAAAATTATTATTTCTCTTTTTGAAAACAAAATAGAAAAAATGTCAATTTAATTTAATTTAATTTTTTTCTGAATTTATAAAAGACGTATTTTGATGCGTTGATGTGCAAAAAGTTGTTGTTAAATAAAGATTCGTACAACAAACGTGAAGAACAGAAGAATATTTGGTAAGTATCGATATTTTTGCGACAATAGATTTTTTTATTATCTCATTACATTTTGTACATTTTATTTCAGGTACTTCTGAATTATCTGAAGGACACTTGAGATGAACATTCCCAGGACCAAATATACAGTTCTAGTTCATGGATTCACACACAAGTTTCAATAACAAGAATCAAAAGATTAACATTAAATTGTCCTTTGTGATATATGTATGTATGTATATACACGTTATGTAATTAAATAAAGCGTGGTTAGCGCATATACAGATTAACTGTTATAATTATATTTTTTAGACTGATATAATATCCTTTACACGTTAAGCATTTACACATTTAGCTGATCAAAACATACTAGTGAATTTGGCTATCATTTCTAACTATCGATTTAACTGGTTACTGGTAATGCAATGAGAGACAATTGAGTTTCCCAGGACTATCCAATTGCCTGGTTACTGGCAATGCAATGAAGGAACAATTGACTTTTCAAGACTATCGAATTGCCTGGTCACTGGTAATGCAATGAAGGGACAATTGACTTTCCAAGACTATCGCCTGAATTGCCTGATTACTGGTAATGCAGTGAGGGGGCAATAGACCCCTTCCTATGACATCCCCATGTTAAATTCACCAGTCTATAACATTGCGAGTAGATTGGGCGGTAACTAGGGGTGTTTACCAGTAGCCAGCAAAATTGCTAGTTATTCCCTAGTTACCCGAACAACGGGGATGTTTTGTCATTATTTATATGTTTGTGTGTATGTAAGTAATTGAATGAGCTAAAGTGCTGTTACATATCGACACCTCCAAATAATAGTATGCTAAGTCTAAAAAGTGAGTTTTGCAGGAGAAGCTCTCAAAGTTTGGAAATTTTTTTGAATTTCAGTACTATGCTAAGTCAATATTTGTTTATAACTTCTGTTCGGATTGACCGATCATTACCAAAATTAGACAGAATTTAAGTTAAAGGACGTTCGACACCTCCAAATAATAGTTTGCTAATTCTGAATAGCGAGTTTTGCAGGACAAGCTCTAAAAGTTTGGAAATTTCTTTGACCTTCAGTACTATGCTAAGTAAATATTTGTTTATAACTTCTGTTCGGATTGTCCGATCATTACCAAAATTTGACAGAGTTTAAGTTAAAGGACGTTAAATATAAAAATGTAAAGAACTTGAAAACATGCTAAGTCGACTTAGCATACTATTGTTTGGAGGCGTCGATATAAAGATGAAATTAAATGAAATTTCCCCAAAACTGCATTTATATGTAAGCAGAAAATGTTTTTATTTTATTAAAATTTGTAATGCTAATCAATGTCGTTTCTAGAATGGAAGTTCAATACGAGTAGAAGTATCGGTGCGTAGAAATGCAATTAGGCTTTAAGTTGTCGAATAGTGGAAAACAATTAAATAGTCGGCTAGGTGATGTTCACAATAAAATAATAAAGTTTGTAAATTAAACGCAAAAAAAACGTTTAAGAGCTTAAGAGCTGTAGGAAAGTCAACAGACAAGAAGAATATATCTGCGCAGGGGCAACTATATACACCACTACCCCTACGCTTTTCTTCAACATTTTTTAGGAAGGTAAAGACGACTTAAAGGCTAAATGAACTGAATAATTAGAGTCCCACTATAGAAATTACGATATTTGTATAAATCCACATCGCACAGTGGTTCACAACCGTTTTTTTCTAATCAAAATTCTGCAACTTTTGAACGGATAGAGATATTTTAATATTTTGCTTTGAAACGGCAAGACCTATCGAAACGGAACTGAAGAAAATGCTGTACACGCAGAAGTTCGAATTGGGACAATGCACAATGACTATATCGCCTCCTTATAAAAAATGGGCGGTGGGCCTTGACTAAATTTAAATGAAAGCCGCTTACACCTGGGAAGTTTTTGCGGATTCTGAAACAGCAATGTTCATAGATGAGAAAAATCCAAAAACATGAACAAATCGCTGAAAATCAATGAGGGGCTAAATGAAGACGTATACCGACGAATTTCAGGTGGAAAGTTTTGTACCCCCAAAGAAGAATAAATACCAAATTTCAGCCATTCCCTTGGGATAGTGAGACCACAACCTGCACACTAGCGAAAATCGGGAGGTACCATTCTTAGGTACATAGTGTTTTTGGCAACTTTACAGAGGAGGATATGGGGAATATCTTTGTAAAGGATTTTAACCCTCATGCGGTTCATCAAAGGCGTTTTCTGGTCCTGTTTTCGAAAATCTTTCAAAAACATCTTTTAAATGTGATCATATCTAATCCAAATATTCCACAAAATTATTCGTCATAAAAGTTTACTAAACATCTCAGATCTCTTACACCAATAATATGAGACACGTGTATCCACGTTTTTAAAGTTTACATAGGAAAGTAACCAAAGTATGCCGGTCAATTTCCGTCCATTTCTAGTTTTTTTCGAAATATTAGAGTTAAGATATTATGGAATTCTTGCATTTTGGGTACACAATATCTTTGGCAACTTTACAGAGGAGGTTGTGGGGAATATTTTTGTATAAAATTTTAACCCGCATGCGGTTCATCAAAGAGGTCTTTTTGTCCTTTTTTCGAACATTTTTCAAAAACTACTTTAAAATGTGATCATATCAAATTCAAATATTCTACAAAATTATTCCTCATAAAATTTTATTATAGATCCCAGAATACACCAAAAATATGAGACACGTGTATCGACGTTTTTAAAGTTTACATCGGAAAGTAACCAAAGTAGGCGGGACAAGTTCCGCCCATTTCTATGTTTTTTTTTTAAATATTCGATTTAAGATATTATGGAATCCTTATATATACTTTAGGTACATAGTGTCTTTGGCAACTTTACAGAGGAGAAAGTGGGGAATATTATTGTAAAAGACTTTAACCCTAATGCGGTTCATTAAAGGGGTCTTTTTGGTCCTGTTTTCGAAAATCTTTCAAAAACATCTTAAAAATGTGGTTATATCAAATCCAAATATTCTATAAAATTATTCGTCGTAAAATTTTACTATTGGTCTCAAAATACACCAAATCTGTAAGTCATCTCTAATCGCAGGAATCTCTAAAAATGAAAAACACGTTTTAGGTTTAAAGTCGAACTTTATCTGAATTTATTTAAAATTGTCCCACAAAACATAACATAACAACGATAAAAATATTCTTCGTCAAATTTCCTTATAGGTCACTGAAGAAATGAAATATGTCATGAAAATATCAGTATCAATTTTGCTGAAAAAACGTGAAAATATTTCCCTAATTTTGTTGATGAAATTTGTTCCCTTCTTTTTTCGAGTTGATACATGAAAGTAACATTTAACTTGGTTCTAGGTGAAAACTGTCAAAAGAAGAAAATTATACACAAAATTTCACTATGTGTTTTAGAATAAACTATATATCTAGGTACACTATTTTCTTAAGAAATTAAATGTCTCTTTACAAAATAAATCATGAATATCAGTATCAATTTTGCTGAAAAAAAAACATGAAAATATTTCCCAATTTTGTGGATACAAGTTTTTCCTTCCTTTTTTCGAGTTGATACATGAGAGTAATCTTAAACTTGGTTAAGGCGTATTCCTTAGAGGAGCAGAACATCTTAACTGATGATAAACACTTTATATAGATCATATTCTGGGTGGAGGTTTTCTACCCATTGAGATTCCAAAATACCAAGTTTCATCCAATTCAGATGGAACATATAGCAAACCCCTTTAAAAGAGCTCACATTGGGTATCATTGTTGTTCTTTCCAAAGCATGGATTACTATAAACAAGTTTCCGAATTGAACCTTAGTACCCTTTGACAACACGCAATACAAAATTCCAGCAATCCCTGTTTGAAAATTTGACAAATAAACCTTCGAAATACATAAAATTCGGCAATACCGGCTCAAGGAGGCTGGACTAAAATCTGGATATACATACATGGATTGTTTTTGCGGGTAAGTTTTCGATCTTCTGAGAAAACACAATTGCAATTAACTACCAATTCGGTAGAAAAATTTAACTAAACTCTTCGAAAATGCTTAAATCTGGTGGTAACCTTATATGGGGGCTATACCAAAACGTGAACCTATACTGTCAGATTTTTGGGAAGGGATGTTTTGTACCTGTTATAATGTTTTGTACTCCTAGCGAATACCAAATTTAAGTCATTTCCGTTTATTAATGTGGTTAAAGTTTCAAAATACCGAAACTCGGGAGTACCTTTCTATGGAGGCTTTATGAATACGTGGACTTATACCGACATATTTCTGGTGGAAAGTTGTATACCCCAACGAAGAATTAATACCAAATTTTAGCCAATTCAGTGCGATATTGAGGCCACAACCTTCAAAATTTCGAAAATCGGGAGCTACCTTTCTATGGGCTATACGAAAAAGTGGACATACACCAAAAATTTGTTTCTAAAACGTTTTATACCCCATCGAAGTCTAATGCAAAACTTCATCTGTTTAGGTTTGATAATGATGCTGAATCCTTCAAAATACCGAAAATAGAAAAGTAGCATTATATGGGGGCTATTTGAAGACGTGAACCTGTACCGACAGAGTTTGGGTAGAAAGTTTTTCACACCCAATGAAAAATTTCAGAAATTTAGGTCGGATATTGAGGCCACAACCATCCAAATACCGGAAATCGGGATGAACACCTTCTATGGGGACTATATGAAAGTGTGGACCTATACTGATAATTTTCTCCGCAATACCCACATCGAAGACCAAATCGTGCAAATCCATCAAAGACTAATTATCAAATTTTATCCATTTCGGTTTTCTGGAAAAAAACTAGCTCCAGGCATCGGAGGCACTCGAGATTTTCCTATTGAATCCGTTGCTCAACAAGTGTCACAGGCCAATGATATCTCAAATGGTGGATAGAAACACAGAAACAAATTCAACAAATTCAACACAGGAGGTATTTCCATGCTGGCCCTTCCTTAAGGTGAGTTAGTTGTAGTGAGTTGTAATAGAGGTACATACTGTTGCAGAATTAGAGTTTGAACTTAATTCCGCATATTTAGGTTACTTCTTTACCCTTTAGATCACACTTACGGTTTAAAACTCGCGGTTTGTTATTCACAACTAAACTCCCAGCCTCTCCTCTTCCGTATTTATATGTGCCCGCTGCTACACATACTGTTCTAGTACCCTTGATCTGGGAGATTCTACAATGTTCAGACGAAAAGCTAACCAATTGGCAAATACACACATGTACGCACATACAAACAGACCGGTGAGTGTTTTTAGAACTAATGGGGTGGTTTTAGTAAATAAGGGAGAGGAGAAAGGGTTACAATTCAGAAGCATAATAGAATAGTCAAAGTAAATAGGAAGAAACAGTACAACAACATTAGCTAAGTAAACAGTGTAAATTAGGACTAATGGACCCGAAACATACAATCAGTTGTGAGTTGCGTCGTCCGTTAAAAACAACAACCACATGAAAAATGTATAAGTGATGCCAAGTTTGTTCTCTAATTTGTCAATTGGTTGTTGAACGCGACACTGAACGGACCGTATGTGCCGGGGCCTTAAGCGATAATTTTATAATTGCAATGAACTTTATAGAGTTGTTGTTGTAAAAACAAATAAGAGAGAGAACTGAAAGCGTACAACAAGATCAAAGCAAACATAGAAAAGTAGTGATTGGAATTCTTGTACAGTAAATAGGTCTGTCTGGTTACCCTAAAATTTGTAACAATTTGTACCAATTGTTGCTGGAAGTCGTCTGTTAACACAAAAAGTTAGCAAAAGAGAGCGATTCGAGGGAGACATTTTGACAGTTCTTTTACTGAGAGTTTGCAAATTCTTGCTGGACAAATTTCTTCTAGCAAGAACTTGTAACTCTTCTTCTTCCTGAAAACAATCAATCATCTATTTTTAATTTTTCGCTGATTTATGTTTGTGAATATTAAAAACAATTTTATTGCGGAAATAGCAAGTCTAATTGTAATATTTTTCAGTTGTACTCTGTCTTTCGTTACGAACGGTCGCAAACAATCGCAACAATCAAGAGTAATTTTAAAACTTCTTTCACCAACATACTTGTGTTTACATTTCATTAAGATAATTGATAACGCGTAAAATCTGTCAAAAAGAAAAAAGACGAACAAACTGCAAATGGGCCGAGGGCCTCCGAAAAGCGGGGCTCACCCCAAGAGCAGGTCAAGTGCGTTGAAACACCCCAAACCATCACTGGTATATGGAGGTAGTATTGGCTCTGACCGACCTTCAACGTCACGAAATAACAGATATAGCATTTTATCTGATCCACATGAAATGGATACCACCCAAGAAACTAATATCATAGAGGAAGAAAAAACTCCAAAACCTCCACCAATTGTAGCTGACAGTAGCATCCCACTAAGAGAGGTTCAACATCTGCTGGGTGATGATTGTACCTATAAACGCATCTCGGTGGGTACAAAAATTTTCCCCCCAACACTCGAAAAATATGAGTTTTGTAAAAAAGCTCTTAAAGAAAACAATATCGAATTTCATTCGTATAATTCGAAAGATAATCGTCTTTTTACGGTATTCCTTCATGGTCTGCCAAAAATCAATACCGAGGAAATAACTAATGAGCTAGTTAGTTATAATTTATCACCTACTTCAGTAACTGAAGTAAACACAAAGTACATCACCATTCACGACGCTGTATACAAAGTACAGTTTCTTCGTAAAAACTTCTCTCCATCGTACTTACAAGGTATAAAAACAATAAACAAGGTCTGGATCACCTGGAGAAAACAGAAACCGAAAACCAACAACAAACCCACCCAATGTTGGAACTGTATGATGTACGGACACGGTGGGGAACATTGTAACAGACGACCAGCGTGCATGATATGCGCCAAATCGCATCACACGAGTGACTGTCCTTTAACAGCACAGACAAAAGACCTGCGGTATTTACATGCTACAATTGCAAGAAGTTCGGTAGAGAGAGAACCGATCATTCAGCCAACGACATCAACTGTCCCCTTCGCGCTCATTACCTTGAGGTACGTGAGAAAGCTACATCAAAACAAAACAGAAAATCCCCTGTTAAACGAAACCACACAATTGCTAAATCTCTGGAGAGAGAACAGTTTCCAGCAAACAATTTCGCTCCAGTTCAACATCAATTCAGAGAAACTTCGCGCTCCTATAGCGATCAAACGAGAAATACAAATCAAAATGATCTCTTCACAATTGATGAGCTCTTCGGTATTTTTACCTCCGCTCTTAACGAGTTGAGCAAATGCACATCTAAAGTGCAACAGATACATGTTGTTATGACGATGGTTAAGCATGCTTATGATCTTAAATAACTTAATGCACCTTAAAATTCTTCATTGGAATTCAAATGGAATTTCAAATTACTCCCTTCAAAAACAATTGGAAGTATTACTAGAGAAAAACAACATACTTATTGCTTCTCTAAATGAAACATTTCTTAATGCTAATCACAACCCGTATTTCAACAATTATGTACTCCACAGAAATGACAGAACTATGTCAAGAGGTGGCGGCGTCGCGCTCTTGGTCCATAGATCTCTAAAGCACTCATTGCTTCCGCTTACAAAAACTTCGAATATCGAAAACTTATCCCTTGAAGTCACGTTAAATCAAAAGGTTATAATCATAACATCCGCATACTGTCCCAGATATTCAAGAAACTTTAAAAATGATATAATTGCACTAACACCTACTGACAAAGAATTTATTTTTCTAGGCGATTTAAATGCTAAGCATCAAAATTGGAATTGTCATACAAATAATACAGCCGGTATTATATTAAATGACCTTCAACAAACCCGAAATTTCTTTATTTACAACCCAAATAATCCAACCTTGTTTCCGCACCAGAATAATCGTATTGCTTCAACGGTCGATTTAGTTCTAAGCAAGTCAACGCTCTACATGCGAACAGAAACATCAGGATACGAAATTCCTTCCGACCATCGCCCAGTCTTATGTACGGTAGAATATTCCACAATTGGTACTAATGATCTGAGGAAAAATGTATACAAATATTGTAACTGGGAGCGGTACAAATATGAAATCAGCCGTCGCATTATAATAACTAGGTCGAATTCGTCAAAATCGGCCATAGATAAGGAAATTGATAACCTTGTAAAATTGATTTTGTCAGCCAGAGACACTGCCACACCAAAAATACGACACTCAAATTCTTCAAACCTTCCTAGAGATATACTCCAATACATACGCGAGCGTAATAAATTCAAGAGGAAGCAACAAAGAGCAGTAGATGGTCGAACTGTTGCCTTTTATGACCAATGTACGAAATTTCTTAATAAGATTATAGATAGAAGAATATTTTCTGAAAGAAATAGTAAATGGTCCAATCTCTTAGAAAAAATGAAACCAGGTGACAAAAGATTTTGGAAATTAAGCAGAAGTTTAAGAGGAAAGAGAAAAAATCAGTTAACTTACTTAGAAGTTGGTACAAATAAACTAATTTCTGACGCTGAAAAAGCAGAATGTTTAGCTTCGACTTTCTCTCAATCACACTACCTTACGATGAACAATACCCATCCCTCTGAAAGCAGCATTAATCGGAGCGTGGAACAGTTTAAATCACTGCCACCTTTCACAGAAAATATCGAATTCATAACAGAAACTGAAATATCAAGTATACTATGCAACCTCAACTGCTCCAAATCACCAGGATTGGATGAAATTCCTAATCTTCTACTGAAACATCTTCCTGAAAACGGAATAAAACTTCTTGTGGCCATTTTTAATAGCTGCATTCGTTTGAATTATTTTCCCTCAGCCTTTAAGAAAGCCAAAGTCGTAGCAGTCCTCAAACCCAATAAACCAGCAACAAATCCCACCAGCTATATACCAATTAGTCTTTTAAGTAACATTGGGAAGATTTTTGAAAGGTGTATTCAATCGAGATTAAACGATTACGTTTCCAACAATAATCTACTGGCTAAAGAACAATTTGGATTTAAAAAGGGCCATAGTACGGTCCATCAAATAAAGAGAATCCAAAACGTGGTTATAACCAATAAAAGACTCAGAAAATCTACTGGTGTGATTTTATTAGACATTGAAAAGGTCTTCGATACAGTATGGCACAATGCACTATAGGTAATTTGCCCTGTTTTTGAGACAAAAATTAATAACAGCGGAAATAAAGGATTTTTTAACTTTTTAAATTATTTATGTGTAAAAGTGAGATAAAACAAAGATTTTTACAGATAAATTCGGATATAAGGAACAACGGTTATAAGCAACTACGTATATAACGAACAAAGCTATTTATTCCAATGCCATTTTCATTAGTTTTCTTATACACAACAAACTGATGAAAACGACCGCGGTAGTAAGCAACACAAATTTTGTCCCCGCGAGTAGATTTTCCAACGAATTGTTACTACAGTTTTGTATATTTTTTGAATATACGTTAATAAAGACGAGTTTAGTACTCCTTTAAACCGTATCAATGATTAATATGTAATAGAGAGATAAAATGAAGCTTACTACAGCCGCACCGTTTATAGAAAACCCGGATATACCGAACAATTTGTCGCCATTACTTATTTTACTTGCAATGCAATTGTAAACAACAATATTTTTTACATTTATTATTTATTTCCTCAAACCAAACTTCCACAATTTTAAGACTTTTTATTGAGAAGTAACCTAATAAAATCTCATAAATATCAAAAAACGGGCAAAATCGGGTTTTGGAACCTAGTAATACCAATGCAGAAGACTTTCAGTAATGTGTTCTAGGTGGCAAAATCACGGCCAAACACGGCCAATTTAGTATAAGTCTATATGAACTGAGTTTAAGAAAAATAAAATATTTATTTCTGACTTTTTGTGTTTTTTGGTCGCTACCCAAAATGTTTAAGCTATATTATATATGAAATAAATTCCTCTCGCAATTGCCAATATATTCCATTTTACATAGATTTATATTTGGTCTATTTTTCCGCGGTTTTAAGTACATTGAAATATGCCTTACAAAATATATTTTTTTAGTTCTTCTTCGAAATTCTCATTTTGACTGCAATTAAAACCGCGATAATGACGCTATATTGAAAAATGCCATTCATATTAATAAATTTTGACATGTTCTTTTTTCAATGCCAACTAAAAAATTATTATTATTAAAAGTTGCAAAATCGACTTTTTGCCTCAAAAACAGGGCAAATTACCTATAGTGCAATGGAATCATTTATAAACTTATCAATATGAATATCCCCAAATACCTATGTAAAATTATTACTGATTTTCTGTATCAAAGATCATTTTCTGTGTATATAAACAAATCATTTTCTACAACTAAAGCTATCCCAGCTGGTCTTCCACAAGGCTCAATTTTATCTCCCATTCTCTATAATCTGCATACTGCCGACTTTAAAGCGAACAGAACTTTTGATGTAGCATATTATGCAGATGATACTGCTTTGATAAGTACAAGCAAATTAACTAGCGCTCTGCTAAAGAAAATGGAGTCAAGCTTAACAATGTGTAACAATTACTTTTCCAAATGGAAAATACGAATAAATCATCAAAAGACACAGGCCATCATATTTCCTTTTAAAAACTCACCTAAGCGCTTACCACGAAGACAACTACAGTTAAATGGAAATTCCATCAATGTACAGAAGAAAATAAAATATCTTGGAGTCACATTAGACCATAAATTAATATTTCGCGATCACATCGAGGATACCTGTGCAAAAGCAATGAGATGTTTCCGAGCCCTCTGGCCTTTACTAAACAGAAGTTCTAAACTTAGTTTCAAAAACAAGAACCTAATTTACAAATGTGTAATAAGACCAATAATGTCATATGCCTGCCCAATATGGCACAATGCAGCCAAATGCCACATAAAGAAAATGCAAATAATTCAGAACAAATGTTTGAAAATGATTAATAACAAGCCTTGCAGATATTCTACCGCACGATTACATAGCGAAGCTGGATATGAGACTTTTGCAGATTTTTTAAGCATACAAAGTACAAATTTTTTCACAAATGTTCAAAACTCTCCTTATGAAATAATGAGAGAATGCTTAGAATTACTTTAAATGCATAATCCCATTAAAATCATCAAACCGAAAAGAAGTGATATGTAATAGATTATATAAAAATAGTCTCTTACATTCTCTTACATTTTCCAATATGTTTGAATTATTTTCTCAATACTCAATTAAGGTTTTTTCTCCATTTTTACCTACAAAACAGTATATAATAACGTTGTTAAAAATTCAAAATATTTTAAGTCCTTGTAGATCTAAGCATAATTTGTTGTAATTCTTAAAGATAAAACTCATAAAATGTCTGTATATATGTATATATAAAACGATACTTTTGGATTGAATAAATTAAATTAAAAAAAATAATTGTAATATTTTTTTGTAGAACAAAGTTTCAAAGTGTTAAAAATCTTTTTCTTTTTTAATTTTAATAAAAATACAACATTTTTGCTTCCTTTGGTTCCTTCATTGGCGGACAAATTCTTCTGTTTTGGCAAGTCAGCTGATTGCTTGCAGGGAAGGTGTCTGTTTACTTTTTACAATTTTCTTGCAAAAGAGAATAAAAACAAGAATTGTCGAGCAAGAACTTTCTCAGAGAGTAAGAGAAAGTTCTTGCTCGACAATTCTTGCTGGAAAAGTAACCAGACAGACTTATTATTGTTGTAAATTTGATATAAATGAACTAAATGCTTAATGAAAATTCTTAAATTAACAGAAATTCGTCTAAATTAACTTAAATCTAGCAGTTACATTCGTAACAATACATATATTTGATGTAAATACTCGTTATGTAACAATTTGACGCAATGTAACATATTGACGCATTCATAAATATTTTGACTTCAATGTGGTCAAAATATCACACAAATCGAAAACCAGAATATGAATTTACGCAAATCGGAAGCTGGCTTTCAGAACTCGCATTAGCATATTCCACACATCTTAAACATGTTATTTTTCAATATATAAATGCATTTTTTCCTAATTGAAACAGTTTATAATAACATTTCAAAGATAATTAAAAAACTTGATCGTTTAAACAAAAGTTGTTAATTAAATTAAATATATAAAATGAGGATATTTGTACTTTTACTCCTGCTTGTTGTCATTGTTGCCGCCGCTGCAGTGGCAATTCCTGCTGATCCAGAAGTTGCCAAGATTGTAAATGAGGATATGAATAAAAAGCTTACCAGTTTGACCGATGTGACCAGTGAAGTTGATACAGTTACTTCTGATGGCGCCGAGCGTAAGGAACGTGGAATTTTGGCAATCGGCGTGCGTTATAGACCCTGGGGATGGGGTTATAGACCATGGGGTTGGGGTGCTTATAAGAGATGGGGTTTTGGCTGGGGCGGTTATTTTGGTTAATTTTTGTACAATTAAAGCGCTAATGCATAATAAAAGATATATTTGTGTAAAGAAATTTTGTAAAATTACGAATGTTTCTTATTTTAGTTGATGTATGGAGCACCAAAAAATTTAAGAAAGATGTTTATTTTCGAAAAATATCCGTTTAAAGTTTTTTTTACCTTCCATTACCTTGAAAATGTTGAACAGTCCAAGTCAAAGGTTTTAAAGTGTGAACTTGGCCAAAGTTCCCGATATAAATTGTTGGTTTTATTTTCTAAGTATCTTTATACCGTCCACCATAATATGGAGGGTAATTAAATTTGTCATTGTGTATGTAACAAAATAAAATATACGCCGCACAGTGGTTCAGAATCGTTTTTTCCTGGTCAAAATTCTGTAACTTATAATTATAAGCGGTCAAGTTCGGTCTGGTAGTTGCAGAGAAATTCAAGGTCAAAGTTAAACTTTTGAGTTTTTTAACTATTTTTCATCAAAATATGAGTGTTTTGTGGTTTTTATATCCGCGGGAGTTTGTTAGTTCTCCTACCGGGCGCGTCCCCACCGGCGGATAGGGGGAGGAGGATGGTCGTACCACTCTGTCCAATACCTATTGCATGGTGGGTCTGGGGCAGAGAGGTGGGATTATCCACCTCTGGAAACCTTGAGTTTCCCGCGGACAAAAAACTGAATATGGGGGTGTTCCCCTAAAAAAAAAACAAATATGGAAGGAAAAAAAGAAGAAAAAGTTACGGTGCAGGGCCTAATAAACCCAGTGCCGGCGGGGACCAGTGATCTGCCTACGAGTCACACCCCGTCGATATCATGCGATCGTGAGCAATCTCCCATAGATGTGGGTGCCTTGGCATCTGTGGTCGAAGGTAATGCTACAAGCACACAACCTAGTGTAAAACCTAGTGTAAAAACGGAGGAGGATAAAGGGCAGCACAGGGGGAGGATTAACTTGACCCAACTATCTGATGATGGTAGCGACCCTGATTCCGAATCCGATAGCTGCGGCAAAACAAACACCACCGTTGTGGAAAATCCCATGAAAGAGGAAGTCCACAAGATGGTAGAAGAAGTGAGCGAGAGCATCGCAAAGCTCACGACGAAAAGAGTGCAGTGGTCTGGGGCCCAAAGGAAGAAATTTAAGAGGAACCAGGCAAAACTAAAGAAGGAAAAACAGCTGGCTGCTTCAAAGGTTACCACAGAAAGTCCCTCCACTTCTTCGGAAGCGGCGAAGAGGACAAGGTCTCCTGAGGAGCAGAACGTGGCAAAACCCAGTAAGAAGAAAAAGGGCTTCCCACCTTCAATTGCCCAGAACAAACCTCGTCAGGACAAAAGCCAAGGAGACTGCCAAAAGGATCCTTCAAATGATACTGAAGAGGCGAGTTCTGACAAAAAGAAGGTGAGCGCGACGTCGGAATCTTCTGCGGTGGCCAAGGACTCAGTAAAGAAGCCTACTACCACCCAGAAGAGGAAGATGGACGCTGAAACCGGAACGGAGCCGCCATCGACTTACGCCAAGGTAGCCAAGAGATACTACAAGGACGAGCTGTGCTACGCAGTAATCGATACTAGTAAAGGATCTGGAAGGCTACACAAAGAGTACTTACCGGAGATCGAGAAATCGATCAACGATAAAATATTGGAACAAATCCTGCAAGGACGAGTCTCAATAAAAATAAACTGCTGTAAGCCAAGGGGGGACCTCCTATTGTACCACCTGGACTCACACGCAAACTCTGCAGCTCTCGGGGAGGTAGTCAGCAGTATAGCAACTCCATGGGAAGGTGGCAGACTAAAACTGGTGAGGAAAGACGAAATTCCTCACCTAACCAAAGCATCGGTGTACGTCAAGGGGTATGGCTGCAAGCTCGAGACGGAGCGCATGCTCGAGGTCTTTGGCGTACAAAACGAGGCCCTAAAGGTGGAAAGATGGGAGGTCTTCCACAGGGAGGAGAAGGAAGACGGCACTCTCCTTGTGATGGGGATCGACGATCTCTCGCTAGCCGGGCTCGTCAAAACCAAGGGCAAGGCATTCTTCGTCTCGAACTCGGTCTACTTCAAAGTTGGAAAGGCAAGAGTTGGTGAGGAGGAGATTGCCAAACCAAATAACCAAGAGGTCAACCTACCAAAAGGCTTTCAGGAGGGAGGAGCAGACGAAATTAGCGACTCCCAAGAAGCCAACCTTCTGGAGGACCAATGATTGAGGTCATCCAGATCAACCTCCATCGGAGCGAAACGGCAACACTAGCCCTGATGGACAAAATAACTAAAGGTAATATACATATTGGTTTAATCCAAGAACCTTGGACCATAAAAAACAAGGTTTCTGGACTTAACCATATAAATTATCAACTTTTTTACGCAAATACGGGATCCCGACCGAGGACCTGCATTATATGCCACAAAAACTTATGCTTTCTTTTTTCTCCAGAGTTGTCATCGTCGGACGTTACAGTATTGAAGCAGGGGAATGGTAACATATACCTAGCATCATTATACCTGCCGTTCGACTCCCCGACATTACCACCTTCGTCGGAATTGCAGCAACTGGTGAGAAGGATAAAGCAAACAGGTAACGAAGTACTAGTAGGTAGCGATGCTAACTCTCACCACATCTCGTGGCGTAGTACTAACATTAACAAAAGGGGACAAGCCCTTATAGATTACTTAAATACTAACGACCTAATTACACTTAACACCGGGAATACGCCAACCTTTGTTAATAGAATTAGGGAGGAAGTACTAGATATAACGATATGTTCAGAAAATTTAATAAACGAGGTACACGAGTGGAGGGTCCTGGAGGAACACTCCTTCTCAGACCATAAGTATATTAGATTTAAAATAGCTAGGCCATCGCCTAACCCGATAACCTTCCGAAACAAATCCAAAACAAATTGGACAAAGTTCGGAAAACGAGTAAAAGAAAGACTTGGGCAACCAGATGAGGAATGCCTAAGTAAGGAGGACATAGAGAGAGATGTCCTAAAGTTAACTGAGGCACTAGTAAAGTCTTTCGAGGAAAGTTGTCCCCTTCGAGAGAGGAAATCCGCCTACGAAAAACCCTGGATGACAGGGGAAATTCGGAATAAAGGCAAGGAGGTCCGCAGACTTTATAATAGGGCCAAACGTAAAAAAGCAGCTGTATTCTGGGACAACTATCAGGCAAAATTAAAGGAATACAACAAAATAACAAGAAACGCCAAACGAAACTCCTGGAAGCTTTTCTGCGAACAGGTGGATAGTGTAAATGACGTTTCAAAGATTAAAAAGTTTCTATCTAAAACCCATACACAGACCGAGCAATTGGTCGATGGAAATGGAAAAAGGATTGAAACAACAGAAGAAACTCTAGGCCTTCTGATGAAAACGCACTTCCCGCAGAATACCATGGTTAACACTGAGGCATCGACGGAATGTATTAACTCATCGGAAGAAGCACCAAAGATCGACAGCTTAATGGTCCAACAAGCCATTTTAAGCTTTTCACCATATAAAGCAGCTGGACCAGACCAGATCTTCCCGGCTTTATTACAGAGGGAAGTGGACTTTATTGCGTCCAAACTGGTCGGGATCTTCAATGCATGCTTAAAACTTGCATACACTCCTATAGCCTGGCAGGAGGCAAGGGTAGTCTTTATACCCAAACCTGGCAAGGCAAGTTATGCAACACCAAAATCTTATCGACCGATAAGTTTAACTTCATTCTTACTCAAAACAATGGAACGGACAGTCGACACCATGATAAAGAGTAAGATCCCCAACGATATGCTTAAATTCAAACAACATGCATACGTTAAAGGCAGATCAGTGGAAACCGCATTGCATGAGGTAGTACACCACATAGAAAGAACCTTCGAAATGAAAATGTACACACTTGCTGTATGCATCGACATCGAAGGCGCTTTCAATAACGTAAGCACCGAGACACTTATCCACTCCTTAGACGAGTTTCAGGTAGACAGGGCCTTAAGGAACTGGATAAACCACATGCTAAGGAATAGATGGATAAGCTGCGGGCTATACGACGTGAAAATAAGAGACAAAGTTGGACAAGGAACGCCACAGGGAGGGATACTTTCACCTCTGTTGTGGGTTACCACCATAAACAGTCTCTTGAGGACCCTAACCGAAGAAGGATTTGACCCAGTCTGCTACGCAGACGACGTTATAATACTTCTGAGGGGAAAGAATCCGAATCAACTCTGTCGTAGAGCAGAAACGGCTCTAAAAATTGCTTTTAACTGGGCCAGGCCGAGAGGTCTGAACGTCAACCCAGAAAAAACAGAATTATGTCTATTCACTAGGAAAACGAAAATGGGGCACTACGAGGAACCAGTTTTTCTAGATAAGACAATAAATATCTCTTGTACAGTTAAATATCTAGGAGTAATTCTGGATAGGAAACTTAAATGGAAAGACCATATACAAGAAAGGGCCAACAAGGCCCAAATATGTTGGTCAACCTGCAGAAGGGCGATAGGCTCAAAATGGGGGTTCAATCCTAGGATGATACACTGGCTATACAGAAGCGTAATTAGACCAATTCTAACCTACGCGTCTGTGGTATGGTGGACAGCCATGGACAAAAAATGCAATGTGGAAATATTGCAAAAGGTCCAAAGAACATGCTGCCTAAGCATTAGCGGAGCAATGAGGACCACACCGACTAGGGCTCTAGAAACAATTTTGTTTGTACACCCAATAGAGATTCAGGTAAGGTATGAGGCAGCCATCGCAGCTGTAAGGCTAAAGTCGATGAGCGAGTGGATCGAAAAGAGCCACCAAACATACCACCAAAACATATTAAAGGTCACAACGGGTGAATCTATAAATCAGGTAGTATCGGACCGTATACCTGAAACTAGTGAAGTAGCCTTGTGTGAAGTGTCAATACCTGACAGAGACATGTGGATCGAGGGAGCTCTAGCACAGATTCCCGCTGGAAGCTGTGGGTTTACGGATGGGGCTGTGCTAGGGGGGAGAACCGGACTGGGTCTTTATATAATGGAACCGGAAACGGAAATCTCCCTCCGTCTGCCGGATCATAACACGATCCTGCAGGCGGAACTCCGGGCGATAACAGAGTGTCTGCTTTGGTTTGATACACACACAAGGCCTACCACTGTAAATATCCTTACGGATAGCAAAGCAGCCATTAGAGCTATATCAACCAAGACAGTGAAATCTAGAACTGTCTTGGAATGTATTAAATCTATAAATAATTACTCCCAACACTTTAAGGTAAACATTATATGGGTACCAGGGCATACCGGGATTAGGGGTAATGAAATAGCAAACTCCTTGGCAAAACAAGCCAAGGAGCAACCAACGGTAAGTCTAGAAAACGCCAAGCCGTTTAAAGCTACGCGACTAGAACTAAAGACATGGGCAAAAAATGCACATGTATCCCTCTGGAGTAGTGGAGAGAAGGGAAAAAACACAAAAATCCTATGGGGAAACCCAGACGAGGACAAAACAAAAGAATTACTTTTACTAAGTAAAAAAGATATTAGTAGACTGACAGGAATCCTTACAGGTCACCTAGGTCTAAAAGCGCACCTGCACAAAATAGGTTGTGCAGAAAACAGTGAATGCAGAGCATGCGGAGAGGACGACGAAACGTTGGAACATTACCTCTGCCATTGTCAAGCCTTCACAAATCTGAGAACCCAGTTACTAGGGAATGACATTATACCAGGACTCGACCAAATTAGGACAATCGAGTTCAAAAAGATCAGAGACTATGTAAATAGGACAGAGATCCTAGACTAAGTCAAAAAAAAAAAAAAGGATAATCCTTCCATAACCCAAAATTAGAGCGCACAACAGGCCTACTTATGGCTTAAGTGTATGTCCACATGGGCATGTGGTGATCTAGTATCACCCCTCTTATCAACCTAACCTAACCTAACCTTATATCTTGCTATGTATTAAAGATGGTCAAACGCCAACAAATAAACAAAATAATTACTAAAAAACCTTAAAAAAAATTCGAAAAAATGTCGAAAGAATTTTTTTTCAAAAATTTGTAACAAAAAATTTTACCGAAAAAATTTAAATTTTTTCAAAAATTAAAAAACAATCTCCTTCGGTTTTAATAAAACTTATATAACTCGTATAAAAACTTATATACTCAAAAAAGTTGTAATTTGTGTCAAAAAACTGTAATTCATATGGAAACAGTATAGAAAAACACAAATTTTTACCCATGTAATTTCAATAAATTGAAAAAAAGTGTTAAACGGACGGAACGGGACGGGTACAAAAGTATATATGGGCTGGGAGAGGAGACTTTTGGGCATCTTTCTGTGAAAACAGAACTTTGTTCCATGTTGTTCCACAAAAGTTCTAGTCCACTAAATTTGGAATTTCATAAAATTTAGTACCCGAGGAAAAATAAAATAGATCATGTTGTGTAAACGCTACGGTAATTTACTAAAACGATTTTTAAAGGCCACAATCCTACCTACCTTACAAAAAAACAATGAACACAATAACTGTTATAGTTTCAGAGAAATAGCTTCGTCTTTCTCCAGAAATTTGCAAAAATTACGTATTTCCCAAAAATGGGGAAAATGCTCGTCTTTAGGGGCACGCCACGCCCACACCTTCCAATATTTGGGCCTAATTTTTTGGTTTTCTTAGTTTCAATATGTTTACTTTCGAATCCCATATAGAAATTAAATATCTTTGACAAAACAAAATTTTGATTTTTGGCCAGGAAAATCGATTCCTGAACCATTGTGCGCCGGAGATCAGCATACAATTCTGAGCCGATGTAACCACGCTCGTCTGTCTGTCAATTTAAATCAAGATACAGCTAGCAATATTTATGATAGATATAAATAGATCTTTTCTATTACTCGGATTTAAAATCGGTCCACGTTTTGATATGGTCCCATAGTAAGGTATCGCCCAATTTTCGGTGTTTTTAAAGTTTTAGCCTCTTTATCACACCGAAATGGCTGACAATTGATACCAAGGCTTCTTCGGGACCACACAACTTTTCCCTAGAAATTCTTAAGTACAGAATGGTACCTCCCAATTTTCAGTATTTTTATCATAACGAAACGCATGAAAATTGATATTAAGTATTCTTTGGGACACCAACACTTTTCTTCAATTTTCGTCAATACAGGTCCACGTTTTTATATAGAACCATACCACCCGATTTTCGGTATTTTAAAGGTTTTAGCCTCATTATAAGACCGAAATGTCTGAAATTTGGTACCAAGGCTTCTTTGGGCCCCCACAAAAATTCGTCTGTACAGGTTCACGTTTTAATATAGCCCCCATATAACCGTACCTACCGATTTTTGGTATTTTGAAAGTTTTAGCCACATTATACAACCGAAATGGCTGAAATTTGGTATTTATTCTCTCTCGAATAGCTTTGATTTTTGTTGTTACTGTCCCCATTACGACGGAAAATAGGACGAAAATTTAAAAAAAAACCCTGTAGCACCAAATGTAGCAGTTGGAGCGCACGAAAACTCTCGAACGGATCAACCGATTCGGTTGAGAATTTGGCCTTGGCCTTGAAGATGAATCATTTCGGTCCACTCTTTTTGTTACCTCTCACACAACACTGCAACATTTTCCACTTTTCTCGAAGACAGTAACCGATTTGGTCCATACATTACACATAGTAATATTTCTACGAGACATAGATCGGGTGTGAATATGGACTATACTGATCCACTTCTTCGGGTACCTCTTGAATCGCTTTGATTATTGCAATAACTTGTATTTGCTGCCCCCATTACGAAATCATCGAAATAATGATTTTAGATCCCAAGTATGTTTGGACGAAATCCGTTTCAGATATTTTGGAGTTGATTTAGCCATGCCCGTCCATCTATCTGGCTGGCTAGAGCGCGACATAACTCTCGAACAGATCTGCCGATTAGGTCCAAAAATTGGCTTCGTAATATTTTCTCCAAACTTAGTTTAAGTTCGAAGGTAAGCCTCCACTACAAAAGTTCAAATATGTTCGGAAAAATTGTGCGCACGGTAACTCTTGAAGGGAGTGACCGATTTGTAATATATACTTTATACATCCTAATATATCTACTAGATATAGATTAGGTTCGAATATGGGCTATATTTGTCCACTCCTTCGTGTACCTCCCACACAAAATTTCGGATGAATTCACTTTAAGTCCTGCTCTCAAATCACTTTGATTTTTTTAAAACAACTTGTATTCGTTGTCTCGATTACAACGGTAAAAGTTTTAGCGGGTGCAAGTCCACACTTCTTGAGAAAACAGCCCGAAAAACGCCTATGGCGCCATATGGTGTGGTTGGAAAGCACGAACTGATGAACCGATTTGGTTCAAAATTTGGCTTTCGCTATATTTTGTTCAAACTCAGTTTCAGTTCGAAGATGAGCAATAGCGGTAAACAACTACCGGTACTTCCCTTTAATATACAAAAAATGTCACTAAAACGACATTTCTTGAAAGAGACAACCAATTTGTACCAAACTTTGGATCTCTAATATTTTGTCCAAATTTAGTTTAAGTTCTAAAATGGCCAATATCGATCCTCCCCTTAGAGTACAGCGATACAGCGATATTATGTTTTCCATGGACAAGTCCTGGCATACTGGTCCAAAAGTTATTCGACGACCCACTGAAACTCGCAAAATAAGACCCACTTCCATAATGGACTATGTCGGTCCATTCCTTCACGTACCTCCTCCGCAACACTTTTGAACTTTAATTCTAATCCACTTTTTTGTCGGCAAGTTCAAATGTCCAAAAGGGCCACAAAATTCTGAAAATACCATAATTACATTCGATCTGTCCGTAGATGAAAGTTTCAATTCACATAGGCTGTCGGCAAAGCCTGATACTTTCATACTTTTTTCTGGAGCAAGTCCATACTCGGAGGAAAAACAGGCTTCTCTTTCATATGTCCAGACACATTTTGCAGCAAACATATATATGTTTTCAACAGTCCCCATTCCTTCACGTACCTCCTCCGCAACATTTTTGAACTTTTATTCTAATCCAATTTTTTGTCCGCAAGTTCAAATGTCCAAAAGGGCCACAAAATTCTGAAAATACCATAATTACATTCGATCTGTCCGTAGATGAAAGTTTCAATTCACATAGGCTGTCGGCAAAGCTTGATACTTTCATACTTTTTCTGAAGCAAGTCCATACACGGAGGAAAAACAGGTTTCTCTATCATATGTCCAGACACATTTTGCAGCAAACATATGTATGTTTTCAACAGTCCCCAAAGAATAACATGTATTTGGGTGCTACATATTTTCGGTCCTATCTTTAGGTGCAGGCAAATATTTGTTTGGATGAAATGTAAATAAAAACCTAAAAGACACAAAAACATAAACACATTTATAAATGGAGTTGGATTTTCTTTTATTGAACTGCATAGAAAAAGCAACAACAGTCGCATAGGTACATACAAAATTCCAAATACAAGAAATAGGGTCACACTTTTAGAAAGAAAAACAAATAAAAACTACTAATTGTAAAATATAGAAACATCGTTGAACGCTTCTCGTTAGCTGTGAAATAAAACACAGTCTTCTCAAAATTGAATTTATCAACGAGAAGTGGGCATCTGGAATCAAATCGATTTCTTATTTGTTCATAAAAATATTTCCATTTGCCTTTTTGATTCAATTACATAATTTCCAATTATCAAAAGTATTGGGCATATAATTTACTAAAAGAATCCATTAATTTAAGAAAATACAAGCACTGATTTATTTACTTACTTTACCGTCTTTACTCAACGATTGTCTTGAGGAAACTGAAGAAAAAATGTTCTCAGTCTTTCTCGCAAAAAGAACAAAAATAATTTGTTTCCTCTTCAATTGCTTGGTTGGTTAGCTGTAAGTTATAGGTAAAAATGACTGCTTGTGTATGAATAAATCGCAACAACAACAGCAACAAAGAATAAAACACAAGCGTTTGGCCGCATACACACCACCAAAGGAAAAATAAACTTTTTCGCCCTCGTGTCGTTACTTCTGCATCTTCTATTGTCCATACACACAGCTGTTTATTATAAAATAATGGGTACTTTACACGATATGTTTTTTGCATATGAGTTGTCACTTCTCCCATACAAAATGTATATGCAAAGTGACAACTCATATGTAAAAAACATATCGTGTAAAGTATCCATAAGCGAGAGCCCTGTTGTTACGCTCTTTGACAAAAATCCTCTCTCAACCCATAAACATAAAAAATATGTTGTTACCAAAACAAATGAAATTGCGATATGTCACAAAACGTTGCAAACAATATTTGTTTGGATATATTTTTTGCTAACAGTCCCAAATATATATTTGTTTGGATGCAAACATATGTATCTAAGATTCCTTGGATAATTATACCGAAGCTACTCCTTGTGGTGCTGTTAATTATGTTTTCGTGGTCAAGTCCATGTTTCCTGATCTACTCGTAATGGCCTGAAACCTCTAAGTTATGATGTGACCAGCGACCGCATACTAAACCCCGATTTTAATTAAAAATGTTTACATAAATGGAATCCTTTATACGCGATTATAATATCCATCCGCAGGATGTTTGGTATTGCAAATGTGCTATATCGGTCCACGATTTTCCGTTTTTTTAAGGTTTTAACTTCATTATCACACCGAAATGGCTGAAATTTGGTAGTTAGTCTTCGTTGGGGGTATAAAACTTTCCCCCAGAACTTTGTTGGTATGGGTCCACGCCTTAATGTAGCCGCCATAGAACGGTATCTCCCGATTTTCGGAATTTTGAAGGTAATGGCCAGAATAATCCATTGAAATGGCTGAAAGTTGGTAGTTAGTCTTCGTTGGGGGTACTCAACTTTCCCCTCTAAATTTGTCGGTATAGGTCCACGCCTTCATATAGCCCTCATAGAACGGTACCTCCCGATTTTCGGTATTTTGAAGGTTGTGGCCTCAATAGTCATCCGAAGTGGCTGAAATTTGGTATTTAGTCTTCGTGGGGGTATAAAACTTTCCCCAAGAAATTTGTTGGTACAGGTCCACGCCTTAATGCAGCCCCATAGAACGGTATCACCCGCTCTTCGGTATTTTGAAGGTTTTAGCTTCATTATCGCACCGAAATGGCTAAAATTTGGTACTTAGCCTTCGTCGGGGGTATAAAATTCCCCCCCAGAATTTTGTTGGTATGGGTTCACGCCTTCATATAGCCCGCAAAGAACGGTACTTCCCGATTTCCGGCATTTTTGAAGGTTGTGACCTCAGCATTCCCCCAATATTGCTGAAATTTTTTATTTAGTCCTCATTTGAGGTGTAAAACTTTTCATATGAAATTTGTCGGTAATCTCCACGCCTTCATTTAGCCCGCAAAGTCTGTGGCCCCAACAACCCATCGAAATAGTTAAGATTTGGTATTTAGTCTACGTTGGAAGTAAAACCCTTTTCGACTGAATTTCGTTGGTATAGGTACACGTTTCGATATAGCCCCCATAGAACGGTACCTTTCGATTTTCGTAATTGTGAAAGGTGTGACGTCAATATCCCACCGAGATGACTGAAATTTGTTATTTAGTCTTTCATGGGGTTATAAAATGTTCCAGAATTATGGATGAATACCTTTTGTACTTGGAACACATCGTTCAAAAATTGTATGATTATTCATGCTCATCTTGACATACGTTTGAGGGATTTCAATACTCTTTCAACGGCACAGACAGGGACATACACTATGAATATCCTTTAACCACACATTGCCTCTTTAACAATATTCTTCTTATGAATTTTATTAATCTCTACTTCACTAAAACTGTTTCACAACTTTAATAGATAAATACGTCGTAGTAGAAAAAAAATTGTTAATATGGTTGACAATAAAATAATATGCTTTTCTGCAACAATTATTATCTTCGATAAACATTTTATGATTTAATAAAAGCAAAATTAATTTCTTTTTAAAAGTCGAAAAAGATCGTAATATTTTCTAAAATTTTGAGATGCTCTTTAATTAGCACTACGGCTGTGTTAATTTCATAAAGAGAACTGCGAACAAAATGATAATAATCCCTGGTGTAAACCACAAAACAGATGCATGGCACAAGCGGCAATGCAAGTGGTTGCAGGGGCATTGAAGGCGTGAATTAACGATGTACAAATGAAGCATTCGTATAGGTATTGCGTTTAATAGCCCCAGCCTGCTGTGTGAACATTTAAATTTTCGTCATAAAAATGCTTGTCATAGTTCTGCAATGCAACTGAGTGAGGAGGATGGAAATGATGATTATTGCAGACAGATGTCATACTCGTATATAAGCCACACCTTTTCTTCTTGGCAATTCAGTTCTCTGTTTATTCTCACATTTAAAAGTTCTACGCTTAGAATTGAAAGTATCAAAAGACAGAAATGAGGATAATCGTTTTGTTGTTAATTATCGCCTTTATCGTGGCAGTAATCGGATTACCTGCTGATACGGATGCCATTATCAAGGATGTAAATGTGGATGATATAGCCGAACCAATCGGCTTGTCAGATGTCGCAGATGCCGGTGATAGTCATTCCAACAGTGCTGACCGCAAAGCCAGATTTGGATTCGGCTGGGGCTACAGACCCTGGGGCTGGGGTGGTGGCTGGGGAGGTTATTATGGTGGCGGCTGGGGAGGATATGGTGGCTGGGGCGGATATGGATATCGTCGTCCATATGGCTATTTCTGGGGCTAAATAATACTTTTGTATAATAAATATTTTTAAAATATTTAATCCCGTTTTTTAATAAAACCAACTCATGAAGGGATATTATAAGTACTCCCAGGCAGACATTGATATGGACTCTTTATATAAATTTCGTATAAAGATTAAAAGATGTAAATAGTGTGTGCGGATTGTGTTTGCCACAAAGCTTCATAATGTAAGTGAAATTCCTGTGATGGCAACTAACTAAGTTTTGAAAACTTCTTTGAAGGACATACATTGAATGTCCTTAGCATTCAGTGTGTATGAATATGGTATTATTAATGTAGATTCATATGTCGCTCAATTACTCAAAGATTGGCATAACTAAAAAAGTGAGCAAAGACTATAGTCGGGACGGGGCCGACTATGTGATACCCTACACCACTACCCCTGTGCATAAGCTTTTCACTCGTAAACTTTTCCTTAAGGCGAACTGAACCAAAATAATTAATATTTAATTTTATATTTGACTACTGTCGACGCTCAGTGGTTCAGAAATCGATTTTCCTGGTCATGACCCCCATTTTTTGTTGTCACCAATTGTTAATTTCAATATGGGATTCGATTGTAAACATGTTGAAACCAAGGAAAGCAAAAAATTAGATCAAGATATAGGAAGGAGTGGGCGTGACGTGCTCCTAAAAACGAAAAATGTTTTCCAATTTTGGAAAATACGTAATTTTTGCAAATTTCTGGACAAAGAAACAGATATTTCTCAGGAACTATAACAGATATTGTGTTCCTTTTTTTGTTTGGTAGGCAGAATTGTTGTCCTTAAGAACCGTTTTAATAAATTACCATAGCGTTTACCCGAAGTGAGCTATGTTATTTTTCCTCGGGTACTAAATTTTTGTGAAATTCCAAGTTTAGTGGACTAGAACATTTGGAGAACAGCTTGGAACAAAGTTCCGTTGTCACAGAATGATGCCGGTGATTGTCTTCTTTCAGCCCATTTATACGTTTGTACCCGCCCCTGTTCCGTCCGTTTAACACTCTTTTTTAATTTTTTGAAATTACATGGGTAAAAATGTGTGTTTTTTATACCATTTTCCATATAAATTATAGCTTTTTCACACAAATGGACATTTTTTTAATATATGAGTTTTTATAAGAGATATACGAATTTTATGAAAACCCAAAAAGATTTTTTTTCAATTTTGGAAAAAAATTTAAATTCTTTGAAAAAAAAAATATCGAAAAAAATGTTTTTCCAAAAAAAAAAAATGTTTTGTATTTTTATGGTTTGTTTATTAAGGTTTGACCTTTTTTTACTTACAGTGTTTTATTTAACTTGCTTTGGTGTGTGTTTAGTTCAAATCTGGTAACTCATTTTTAACACGGTTGCAGTTGACCAATCGAACTAAAACTTTGCACACTTTTCAGATTTGGATGACAATACACGAATATGAAATCAAAACCAATATTGGTCCATTTTTACACTATTTTACAGTGTTTTATCTAATTTGCTTTTCAAATCTGGTAACTATTTTTTCACACAGTTGCAGTTGACCAATCGAACTTAAAATTTGCACACATTTCAGATTTGGATGACAATACATGAATATGAAATCAAAACCAATATTGGTCCATTCTTACAGTGTTTTTACGGTGTCTAACTCAACCCCCTTTTCAAATCTGGTAACTGATTTTTAAAACGGGTGCAGTTGACCAATCGAAGTAAAACTTTGCACACTTTTCAGATTTTGATGACTATACGTGAATATGAAACCAAAATCAATATCGGTCCATTTTTTCCTATAGCCCCCATATAACGGTACCACCCGATTTACGGTATTTTGTTTTCAAATCTGGTAACTCATTTTTCACACAGCTGCAGTTGACCAATCGAACTAAAACTTTGCAAACTTTTCAGATATTGGTCCAATATTGGTCCATTTTTACAGTGTTGTAAAGTGTTCAATTTTACATGCTTTTCAAATCTGGTAACTCATTAGTAAAACAGTTGTAATTGTCCAAGCGAACTAAAACTTTGCACACTTTTCAGATATAGATGACAATACATGAATATGAAACCAAAACCAATATGGGTCCATTTTTTCCTGTAGCTCCCATCCAGTGGTATTTTATCGTCATTTTAAGCCCGTATTGGCTGTTTTTTGACAACCAGGGTTTCCAATGGTACAGAAACGTATCCTTAAAAAATTGTGGACATAGGTCCAGGTTTTGGTATAGCCCCCATATAGCGATACGGCCCGATTTCAAGTGTTTTAAGGATTTTATCTTCATTTTTAGGCCGAATTGGCTGTAACTTGGCATCTGGGGTCTCCAATGGTAAAGAAACTTCCACACCAAAAATTGTTGACATAGGTCCAGGGTTTGGTATAGCCCCCATATAGTGGTACCACCCGATTTCAAGTGTTTTAAGGATCTTATCTTCATTTTTAGCCAGAATTGGCTGTCACTTGGCATTTGGAGTTCGTAATGGTACAGAAACTTCCCCACCAAAAATTAGGAAAATTAGGTTTTGGTATAGCCTTTATATAACGGTACTACACGATTTCAGGCATTTTAAAGTTTTTATCTAAATGTTCGGCGTAAATTGACTATAATTTTGTTCTCAGTGGTCAAAAAAATGTATTTACTAAAAAGTTAAAAATAAAAAATAATTTAAAAAAAATAAGTTTCAGTGTTTTATTTAGAAATGCACTTAAAACTAGAAAATAATTTGTCGCTTAGCCTCAATAAATATATACTTTCTTATGATGGAATCTCTCAAATAAAACGATTGCATTTAAATTATTAATGGTGGCAAAATTAAACGGCAAGCGTTTTATTTGAGAGATTCCATCATGAGAAAGAATATATTTATTGAGGCTAAGCGACAAATTATTTTATAGTTTTAAGTGCATTTCTAAATAAAACACTGAAACTTAATTTTTTTTAAATTATTTTAAACACTCATATTTTCATTCAAAATATGAAAAATATTTAATTTTCAAACTTGACCTTGAATTTCTCTGCAACTACTAGACCGAATTCGAACGTTTTAAGGCATTGGAAAGCTGATTAAGTTAACTGTCGAACAAAAAATAATTATGAAAATATCTCTATCCGTTCCAAAGTTACAGAGTTTTGACCAGGAAAAAACGGTGCGACGTCTATTTGGTGCTGGTTGAAAGCTGTGCTGGTCTTCTTGATTAGCATTATACATGCCTTTACATCTTACTTTACATCATTAGAAAGGTGATAGTTTCTACTTTCATTTGCTTTAGCTACACCCCTTATAGAAGCTGAGATATTCGCTTTAGAAAAAACGTTGACTTTTTCCAAATAAGTTTTTTTGCCCATTCCGATCATCACCAAAATCAAGAGGCTTCTTCCCCACCGGGACCCCCATCAACTCCCAAGATTTGGTGACGATCCGATCAAAATTGAGACCTGTAGCGTGATTACAAGGTTTAGATGGACAGACGAACGGGCGGACACACATAACCAGATCGACTCAGCTCGTCGAGACATTCAATTTGGTATACCTATATATGTATGTATGGGTCTACGGCCATTATTTCGATGCGTTACAAACTTTTTGTCCAAAGCCAACTTATAATACCCTCCCCATATAGTGGTGTAGGGTATAAAAATGCGTTGTCTGAATTATCAAGTTATATTTTTATACCCTCAGCATTTATGATTAAGAGGGTATATACACTTTCATACGAGCAAAATGTGCCGCATCAAAATAATGGTTTTAGACCCCAAGTATGTTTGGACGAAATCCGTTTCAGACAATGTGGAGTCGATTTAGCAATGCCCGTCCGTCTGTTTGTCTTTCTGTCTGGCTGGCTGGAGCGCACGATAGCTCTTGAACGGATTAACCGATTTGGTCCAAAATTTGGCTGTCGTTCAAAAATGTTCGGAAAAAATGTGTGCACGATAACTCTTGAAAGGAAAAGCCAATGTGATCCCATTACGACGTTACAAGTTTTTCAGGGGCAAGTCCATACTTTCTGAGAAAATAGCTTAAAAGGTATTAAAAAACCCAATGACACTATGCGTAGTGGTTGGAGCGCACTATAACTCTCTAACGGATTAACCGATTTGGCTTTCGTAATATTTTGTTCAAACTTAGTTTAAGTTTGAAGATGGGCCATATCGGTCCACTCCCTCGGGTACTTCCCCCACAAAAGTTCAAAAATGTTCGGAAAAATTGTGCGCACGATAACTCTTGAAAGGAGTAACCGATTTTGTCCATACTTTGCACATCGTGAAATTTCTGCCAGACATAAATGAGGTTTTAATATGGACTCTATCGATCCACTCCTTCGGGTACCTCCCACACAAAAGTTCGGATAAGTTCAGTGGAAGACCTGCTCTTGATTTTTGTTATATCAACTCGTATTCGCTGCCGCCATTATGACGGTACAAGTTTTTTCAGGGGCAAGTTCATATTTCCTGAGAAAATGTCCGAAAGCCGTAGAGCTTCATGTGTAGTTGCTCCGGCCATAACTCAGGACGAATCAGCTGATTCGATCAAAAATTTGGGCTCCGTAACATTTTGTCCAATTTAGTTTAAGTTTGAAGAAGGGCTATATCGGTCCACCTATTGCGGTACCTCCCCCTCAAAAGTCTAACAAAATTCACTAAAATGGTACGCACGCCTATCTTGAAATTATCTTCAAATTTAGTTTACCTTCGAAAATGGCCCGTATCGGTCTAAGGAGAAGAAGACGGTACCACCCATGTTTTTTAAGTTCTGCTTAGAGTCTGCTCGAAGCTCCTTTCGAAATGTATACCGATGCTTCTCCATCTGGTCCTGTTACAGCTCATTTACTACGGATTTGGCATAAATTCAACAAAAAACTTTAATCAGTTTATGAAGCACTAAAAACTTCAAATCATGCTTGCGCAGAAATTAAGCACTCATATCTGGCTAGTTGTTTGCAAAAGTGCACTAAGTAGTTATTTAATTTTTTTTTGTGTATAATTTTTTTTTATATTGGGAAGTCAAATTTTAATCGCCAACCTAAATAGAGTTTTTCTCAAAACTCGATTTTTTGAGATGAGTCACTCTTTGAGTAAATGAATGTTGAAATGTGTGTTTTCAACCTACACCACTATAGAGGTTAAAAAACAATGTATTTGTTCATTCGTATGTAATATGCATAAGGAAACAAGATAGACCCATAGTTCCTTTTTGGGATAGAATCACTTGAGTGCATGTCCGTCCGTCCGTTCGCAACGTACAGGTCGCATTTACTGTCTGATTCACCTGAAAATTGGGGAATATCAGTTTTTTAGCCATAGGCACAACGCTATTGCATTTGTTGTAAATCGGTTAAGATTTGGTATTGCTCCCATACATATTTTCCGCCGATTTCACGTATTTGCTGCTCCAAAGACGCTATGCTTGTTTTTTCGTAATATTTATAATTTTTTTGTAGGACCTAGGGTGGGGCAGCTGCTCTATCCAGCTCTAGCCCTACATCCAATAACCCTACATCCCATTTCCGAAACTACCTCCATATCTCAGCCCTACACATAGTTTCAGCTCTCTCCGTTCACCCAAATCCAAGTTGTACCAAATTTAGTAATTTTCGTCCTGAATTCCAACAGTAATTTTAATTCCAAATGTCAGGATTCCGTTCTCCATAACCCAAAATGTCCCAAAGTTAGTCCCATTTGGTACTTTTCGAGCGCGTAAGTACAAATTCAAAACTACCTCAATCCTATATTCCAACAGTAATCATAATTTCAAATTTCAGGTTTCCAGCTCTATCCGTTCACACAAATGCAAGTTGTACTAAATTTAGTACTCTTCGTACACATAAGTACGGATTTCCAAACCTATCTCAACCGTTCAAAATATCGTGAATTTTAGTACTTTTCGTACTCTTCTAGTTCGAATTTCCAAAAATCCTTTAGTTCGAATTTCACCTTACCACAGTGTGGTGTAGGGTATAAAAATATAAAATGTCGTATGGAATTTGACACTAACATTACAGCCCAGTTCAGTCAGGTGGGTATTGCTGTTACCTTTTATTGTTCTACCATGACTATACACCAACTCAAAATTGCAAGTTTCTAGCTTCAACGGTTTTGAATAAAGTTGGCCCGCCATTTCTTTTTGATCCTTTCCTTACAGTTTTTTTTAAGTACGCTACATGTCGCATTTCTTTTCGTATTGAAATTTTGGTGGCCTAAGGGGGTCCCAAAGAGGAAGAAACATATATTTTAATGGTCGGATAATATTCCCTAAAATAAATGTTTATCAGTGAAAACCTTATGGACAGGGGTAGTGGTGTAGGGTATCACGTAGACGGACCCGTCCTATATTCGCTCACTTGTTATTTTATTTTATTTTTTTTTTTTTTGTAAAATAACAGATGTTTCACACTGGTATACAGGAATGTTATTGACAAATTTTAAAAAATTAAGAAAAATAGTAATTATTCGAATCACACTACCAACTAAGATTTTAAATTGCTGTAATTAATCGTAGTTTAATACAAACAAATCTAAGAGTACACTCATTGATAAAAATTGATTTTTAATGCTAAATCACGTTCCAATTTTTTTTTTTAATTTTTATTATATAGCTGATAAAGAAACAAAAAATACAGAAAAAATTTTTCCATTTTGGACCAATATTAAACAAGTTATGAGAATTTGTTTGTACATATATAGTTTTTTACAGAATTCGACTTTTTCAAGGCGGGATAAATCTGGAATCTTTAGTCAAAAAAATCTGAAAATGTACTGAAATATTTTGGAAATTAAAAACCACTTTTTGAAAAAAGTGTCCGATTTCACTCAGAAATCCCCATATAATTAATAGGGTCGCAAATGATTATTTCAATGCATTACAAACGGAAGAACAATGTTAATATCCCCTTTATACTGTGGTGGAGTTTATAAAAATTACCTTGGATATTTTGGATACCACGCATTCATTGAACAAAATGTCTCATTTGCATGGCTCATGAGACATATTCAAATGATTCATTCTGTATGGGCAATGCCGGAAGGCAAATGACCGATAAATGCATGGCATCTAACATTTTTTCTGGTCCAAAGAGAACCAGTTTTTGGCACACTGCACAGTGGTCCCACTTGTAGGGGAAGGTGCGACAAAAATATTTATAATCGTCGGATCAATCTGGGTTTTTCAGTATATGCTAAAAATAAGTAAAAAATTCGTTAGCCAAAATCCTCAATATGGGTCCAGTTTTTCCTATAGGCCCCATGTATCGGTAGCACCCGATTTCAGGTATTTTGAAGCTTTTATCTACATTTTCGGCAATAATTGGCTGTACTTTGGTATTTGGGGTTCCCAGTGGTCAAAAACCTTCTGCGCCAAAAATTGTGGTCTTAGGTCCAGGTTTCGGTATAGCCCTCATATTACGGTACGTCCCGATTTCAGGTATTTTGAAGATTTTATCAACATTTCGGCCCGAATTGGTTGTAAAATCCACAAAAAAAGTATTATAAAAAATGTGATTTACAGCATATTTTATGTGAATGATGTGACGTAGTGGATGGAAGATACCAAGCAACGGTTCTGACCGGTTTTAACATGGCAAAGCCCAGGATTTATCTTGGTCCCTCTTTCATCTCAAGTGGACACTGACCTCCCCGTGGTGTCACCTGGGGAACTGCCTTTAACACCCGTTAAAGGTATTGAGCTAACATGTGCAGCGCGTTCACCCATAAGAACGTTAAAAACTTGGGTTTGGGCGTCGGGTTAGTAACCCTCCCCTAGAAAAAACAGCCTACTATGAAAAAACGAAAGAAAAGAAAAACAAACCCCTTTAAAGTTGACGAACCCCGCAAACGTTTTAAGGACCATGATCTGCGAATCTGCACCTGGAATGTTCGCACTCTTTATAGAGAAGGTGCAGTCTTCGCATTGGCAGACGTACTTGAAAAGTACAAGACCGATATTACTGCCATACAGGAAATACGATGGATTGGGAAAGGCGTCACAACAACACCTAAAGGTGACGCACTGTATTATAGCTGCCATGACGTAAAGCATGAGTTTGGTTGCGGATTTGTAGTTAGTCGGAGACTAAAACATCTGGTATCCAGCTTCACCCCAGTGAATGAAAGACTTGCTGCAATTCGAATAAAAGCTAAATTCTTCAACATCAGCTTTATTTGCGCTCCCACTGAAGAAAAGGACGAACAGACCAAAGATATATTTTACGAGCGCTTAGAAGAAACATATGACTGTTGCCCTGCCCATGACATTAAAATCATTCTAGGCGATTTTAATGCCAAAATTGGAAAGGAGAATGTCTTTGGCCCAACAGTCGGGAAATTCAGTCTCCACAGTGAAACATCTGACAATGGTATGAGGCTGATAGACTTTGCAGCTGCAAAAAACATGGTAGTTAGCAGTACCAGATTTAATCATCTCGATATTCATAAGGGCACCTGGCTGTCTCCAGATCAGAAAACAAGAAACCAAATTGATCATGTTGTGATAGATGGAAGACATTCATCGAGCGTATTGGATGTACGATCGTTCCGAGGCGCAAACATTGATTCGGACCACTACCTTGTTGCAGCAAAGGTACGCACCCGCTTAAACGTAGCAAACAAAGTACGAACAGACACAACATGAAAGTTAGACATCGGTAAGCTGCAATCACAACAGATAGCCACAGCATATTCCACTCAACTAGCCCAATTGCTTAATCAAAGCACTCCTCATCCCGATAACATATCAGCGCAATGGCAAAGCATTGCCCACTCCATGCAAACAGCCGCAAAATCCATACTTGGATACCAGATACCTCCACCAAGGAATCCATGGTATGATGAGGAGTGTCGTGCTGCCACCGAAGAGAAAAATGCGGCATATAAGGCTACTTTACAATCCGTAGCAACGCGTAGCGCACGAGAGAGATACAGGGAGAAAAGGAGAGAGGAGAAACGTCTTTTCTGCAGGAAAAAGAGAGAGATGGAAAAGCGGGAGTGTGAAAAAATCGAGATGTACAGGAGCCAGAATGAAGTCCGAAAAGGAGAAAAGGAGAGAGGAGAAACGTCTTTTCTGCAGGAAAAAGAGAGAGATGGAAAAGCGGGAGTGTGAAAAAATCGAGATGTACAGGAGCCAGAATGAAGTCCGAAAATTCTACCAAAGAGTCAAGCATCAAACTGATGGCTTTGGTACAGGCACATCCTCCTGTAGAGACCAGCAAGGTAATTTGGTAAATGATGCAGATAGTGTACTCAGGATATGGAAAGAACATTTTTCAAATCTGTTTGTATCCAATAGCAGCGAAGACGACGAAGATACCACAGTCCCAATCCCAGAAGATGGTATTGAATGTATACCGCCCAGCCAAGATGAGGTAAAGACAGCAATAAATCGGCTGAAGAATAATAAGGCAGCAGGGGCCGATGGCTTACCAGCCGAGCTGTTCAAAACCGGAGGCGACGCGCTGATAAGGTGTATTCATCAGCTAGTTAGCACCATCTGGCAGGAAGAACGAGTACCCGACGATTAGAACCTGAGTATCCTGTGCCCCGTCCACAAGAAGGGAGATAAGACTGTATGCTCTAACTTTAGGGGCATAAGTCTACTCCCTATTTCCTACAAGATCGCGCTGATAAGGTGTATTCATCAGCTAGTTAGCACCATCTGGCAGGAAGAACGAGTACCCGACGATTAGAACCTGAGTATCCTGTGCCCCGTCCACAAGAAGGGAGATAAGACTGTATGCTCTAACTATAGGGGCATAAGTCTACTCCCTATTGCCTACAAGATCGTGTCAGGGATATTGTGCGAACGACTAAAGCCTATGGTCAACCAGATAATTGGACCATACCAATGCGGCTTTAGACCTGGCAAGTCCACCATTGACCAGATATTTACCCTGCGGCAAATCCTGGAGAAAACCCAAGAGATGCAGATCGACACCTACCACCTTTTTGTCGATTATAAAGCAGCCTTCGACAGCCCGCTGCGTTCAAAGGTATTTCAAGCCATGTCTGAATTTGGTATCCCCGCAAAGCTCATCCGGCTTTGTAAAATGACTTTAACTGACACGAGGTCCTCAGTTAAAATAGGAAAGAACCTCTCCGAAGAGTTTGGTACCAAAAGAGGTTTCAGACAAGGAGACAGCCTTTCGTGTGACCTCTTCAACATCCTGCTAGAAAAGGTTATACGAGAGGCAAACGTCAAAATAAGTGGCACAATCTACACCAATAGTCACATGTTACTTGCTTATGCTGATGATATAGACATCATGGGCCGATCAGTAAAAGAAGTAACTGATACCTTTATAAAGGTCAAAGGAGAATCTGCTAAAGTGGGTCTGGCGGTAAACGGTGAGAAGACCAAGTTGATGGTGTCGACGCGCAATGCGTCCATTGAGCTCGGACCGACCGTGGAAGTTGGTTCCTATAATATTGAGGTAGTAAAAGACTTCGTCTACCTCGGCACCTCCGTAAACACAATAAACGACATCAGTTGTGAAATAAAAAGAAGAATTGTATTGGCCAACAGATGCTACTTTGGTTTAAGTAAGCAGTTTAAAAACAAAGCCACATCTCGTCAAACAAAAATAACGCTCTACAAAACACTGATACTACCCGTGCTGATGTATGGCTCCGAAGCCTGGGTACTTGCGCAAGCAGACATGGTAGTGCTTGGTGTGTTTGAGAGAAAAATTCTTCGAAAGATCTACGGACCAATCTGCGTTGACGGTGAATATCGACGTCGCATGAACCACGAGCTGTATCTGCTATACAACGACATCAATATAGTTAAACGTATCGAAATGCAGCGATTGCGTTGGCTAGGCCATATCATAAGAATGAGCGATGATGAACCCGCTAAAAAGGCGTATGAATACATGCCACATGGCGGTGCACGCAGAATTGGCAGGCCAAGGAATAGATGGCGCAAACAAGTGGATGATGAGATGAAAAGGCGCGGTATTCCAGAGTGCAAAGCAACAAATAGAGAGGAATGGAGATCTCTTCTTAGTTCGGCCTATAGAACAAATGTTCTGTAATGGGCCAGCAAAGTAAGTAAGTAAGATGTGTACAAATTTTTATGTAAAAGTAATTAGAAAATCTTGTACTAAAGCTTCCATTTCGAAAAAAATCATTTTATCCTTTCAATTTTGAGTTACTTGCCTTGTAAGAAGTCACAACCTTACTGATGTTTTTAAAGTTTTTAAGAGATCATACGTAAATGTCAACTTCTTCTGTTTTGTTTTGTTAAATGCCGTTATAAAAGACAAAAACAGTGCTGGAGTATTAAAATATGATATGTTTAGAGACAATTTGCTGAATTGTCGCAGAGATTTGCTGATATCGTTATAAAGTTAATTTTTTCACTACTAATAGAAACTGCAATTTCTACCCACTGTAAACAAAGCGAATAACTCTTAAGTTCTGTGTGATGTTAACCTGAACCTTATAACTGAATATACACTTAACTAAGATCATTATTGACACATTGGATAAGGATAAAATTAAAAAAAAAAAACAAATTACATATTGCTATTATGTTTTTACATAAAGTTACTTTATTTTTTTTATTTATTTTTTTTTCATTTATTTCGCACAGCGAAATATTTCGCATTACCCATGATGATGATGATGACCGCCATAACCACCACCATAACCGCCGTATCCTCCATAACCACCACCAAAACCGCCGTATCCTCCATGACCACCACCAAAACCGCCGTATCCTCCATGACCACCACCAAAACCGCCGTATCCTCCATAACCACCACCTAATCCTCCTCCATAACCACCACCATAACCGCCGTATCCTCCATAACCCCCACCGTAGTGACGGACCTGGCGGTTCGCAGCATTCGCATGATTCCCACCAACATCAACGTCATCTAAGAGAAAAACTGTTCGTACATCCTGGTCTACTTGGGCATCTTCCTGCAGACCTTCTAAGGGATAAGCTCCAACCACCACAATTATTGCAAGAAATCCTAAAATCCAAGTTAATTTCATGTTGAAATATTTCGTTTCTGTATCAGATGATGAATTATTATTTCGACTACTGGAAGTCAACTGTGTAAATAAAAATTCTCACCAATTTTATATACATTTCGTTTGTGGTTTTTTTATTCTAAGGAGCACGTGTTAAAATTCAAAGATAGCCAAACACCGACCTTCTCTGCTACGTATCTTAAAGCAAGGCTAAGTTTTATTACAGAAATCCAAAAATCCCCCTTAAACAACAAAGAAAACGGGTCTTTAATACCAAAACACACGCTCGCTTTCATCATTTGCCACAATATTTGTAATGCAAAAAAGGGGTCAAATAAAGTCGGTCTGTGTGGTTAAAGTGAACGTTTAGGGATAAAACAATTTGCAGGTTAACGTTTTACAATAGAAAAGGAATTAATTAATATACATATATTTTACATATTCACAGTTGTGTAGAGTATCATATGTATAGTCGGCCCTGCCGGACGTTGATCCTATCCTTACTTGGTTTACTTGTTAGAAAAAAAAACAGTAGTGGCGTGGCGCTGTGCAGGTTTTTTTTGATTCATTAACCGTGCAAATCATTTTGCAAATTTGATTTTGCATTATATGAAATGTGAGTATACACTGCATACTTTTAGGCGCAATAGTATATTGGTATATAATAGGTGTCTTTTAATTTTAATTGAATACCCTTCAGATTAAATATGTGATATTTTCTTAGGCCCCTGATCAGTTTGACCGATTTTGATAAAAATCAGTTTAAATTTTTACATAGTTCCTATATATTATTCTCCGATTTATCTATAACTCAGTCAGTTTTAATTGAATAGCATTCAAATTTAATATGTGATGATGTTAGTTACTACGCTTATAACTCAAGAATGGCTGAACAGATTTTGACAATTCGCACCAATTCTCAATGGTCTCATGGCAGAAAAGGATAAAAAGTAAAAAAATCGCGAAAATTTGCGAAAAATTTGCAAAAATATTTTTTCAAGAAAGTCAATTTTTCCACAAATTTCTATCGAGCTTCGCGTTTGGAGTATACCTTGACACTTATTTGGACAGTTTTAGCGAAAATTGTATATGTTCCAACTGTGAGGGTCCATTGTACGCATCTGTTTTGTGAATTTTTGATAGTTGTATAGAATTTTTTTATTCACAATCAAACCGCTTTTCATTTATTTTTAGGAAATGAACAGCGAAAATGGTTGAAAGGAGAGGGTTTAGTTTAGAGTTTGTAATGATTAGTGGTGGTTTCGGTCAGATTCCGATTGAAAAGATAAAGATGACAACGCCGAAAGTGGTTTCCACAGTTTTGAGGAAAAAGGTACAAATCCACAAAATTGATGGGTTATTTGAAAAATCAAGAGCTCCGAGGCAATTTCATTGGAAGTGAAGTTGCGGCATATATGTATACTTTTAAACTGTAAGTAAAAACATCTTCGAAAGATCAACTTCCTATTTATGCGGTATAAAATTTAAGCTGTACCAGATATACTGTTCAGATCCTGTCATGATACTAAAAACTGATGTCCCCACTGAAAAGGAGTATGAACGCAATTACAAATGGCCAAATACATACATACATATGTACACTGGTACTGTTGGTTCACTGTATGTATGTACATCGAAAAAGGATGATATTCAAAATTGGAAAAAAAAGAAATCGGAGGTACTGGAGATTTTTTGGTCGAATTATCTGAAAAATATTCTTTGTCGGGCGACTTAAGTTGGTAAATACTTATTAATTAATTAGTTTGTGATATTAATTTGACTATGTTATTTACGTCGAAATTAAATATAGGGTGACCAAATAATCGACAACAGTCACGTGTTAGTGTGACAAGACTTCAAGCATCCGAAACACACAAAGAACGGCAACTAATAGAATAGCTCTGCTAACAAGGATCAATGTACAAATTACTGGATTGTACAGTCTCAGTCAAAATTCAATTACCGCATTTGTTCGTGTTATTAGAGCCATTGTATCTAATTCCGAACTTGCAATACAAGCAGAATTCGGGAGATCACGTTAAACAGAGAAGTAAAAAAAGCAGACGAAGGGCGTTACCTGATAACGATCTGATTCCTCTGCTCAAAATACGTTAATTGATTAAAACGCAAATTTTAATAAGCACTGTATTCCGCATTAAATTCAAATTCCTACGATCGCATTCAATTGCTTGAGTGAAATATCGTGTTCGGTGGTGAAAACAAGAATTGCAGAAAAAAACCATCGATTATGTAACGAATAGGGGCATTATGATATTATTTTGCTTCAACTGTGCTGCCAAATATTTTTATTTACATCGCAAAACGTGTTATTTGCTTAAAACATATATCTTAGCCCCAATTTACAGTTACCTAATTTTTTCGCGGCTATTGTCAGTTTATAGGAGAGAGTCAAGGAAAATAGAAACACTTTGCTCCTCTGAGTACCATCTCTCTTCGTCAAACTGACAATTGTCGAAAGTACAATTGTCTATTGTGTAACTGCTTCAAAGATCGTCCTAAACAGTTCAAAACAAAGAAATATTTGCCATTGAACAAGGTGATAGCAATAATAGTATTATAGGTTTGAACCAAAGCCATCAAGTTCTGTACCTAACAAACTGCGAGACGAAGTTCGCCGGGTCCCCTAGTATACATATATTTTACATATTCACAGTTGTGTAGAGTATCATATGTATAGTCGGCCCTGCCGGACGTTGATCCTATCCTTACTGGTTTACTTGTTAGAAAAAAAAAACAGTAGTGGCGTGGCGCTGTGCAGGTTTTTTTTGATTCATTAACCGTGCAAATCATTTTGCAAATTTGATTTTGCATTATATGAAATGTGAGTATACACTGCATACTTTTAGGCGCAATAGTATATTGGTATATAATAGGTGTCTTTTAATTTTAATTGAATACCCTTCAGATTAAATATGTGATATTTTCTTAGGCCCCTGATCAGTTTGACCGATTTTGATAAAAATCAGTTTAAATTTTTACATAGTTCCTATATATTATTCTCCGATTTATCTATAACTCAGTCAGTTTTAATTGAATAGCATTCAAATTTAATATGTGATATTTTCTAAGGTCCCTGTTTAGGTTTGCCCATTTAAAAAAATCGATTAAGATTTGGATGTAGTCACTATATGTATATAACCCTTCTTTGGTTTATATTCCTTATATTCCTTCTTTACTAACGTCTCTAGAGTTGCAACATAGCCTGTTTGAATTTGAAATAAATTTAATTGAAACTATACTCATGTTTGTTCTAACGGTTTTCGATTTATTTGACGTGAAATGTACGAAAACATCTGCCAACCAAATGAAGATAGAGTCATTATCATGATAGTAAGCTCCAATATAAACGTACTCTATGTCTATTGTAAGTTGAATTTATCGTTGGAATCGAGGTTAATGACCGTTTATTTTTGCAAGTGAAAAAGGAAAGCCGACGATTGGTAGAGGCTAATCAGACATATCGGCTGTGGAGCGGCTTCTCTGTCATCGAACTTTTCTTCTTTCAAATGCATTTTTTTGTTTTTTTTTTGGCAGCCCCAAAGAAAACTATATACCAAATGTTAACCATTTCAGTTAGATAATGTAGCTGAAAACGAAATTAAAACTTTATGGTGGCTTTGGACGTTGCTGAAAGTGGCTGGAGAAGAAGCTTGGGAGGTTATGGTGATTATGGTCGTGGCTAGGGGCCTCCCCACCGTTCTATTGGGGCTATGTCAGAAGGTGTTCCTACTCTGACAACAGTTCACATAACAGTTCATTCCGAGTTTTGCAATTGTAACGATTTTAGCAATTTTTTCACAGAATAACCTCATAAATTTCAATACGTCAAAAAATTCTTTAGGATCTCACTATTTTAACTCCTTCTTATACCCTACACCACTATATGGGGAGGGTATTATAAGTTTGTTTTGGCCAAAAAGTTTGTAACGCATCGAAATAATGGTCGTAGACCCATACTTATATATACCAAAATGAATGTCTCGACGAGCTGAGTCGATCTGGCTACGTGTGTCCGCCCGTCCGTCTGTCTATCCAAATCTTGTAATCACGCTACAGGTCGCAATAATGATTTTAGTGATGGTCGGATAATATTTAGTGGTCGGAATGGGCAAAAACTTATTTGGAGAAAAAGACAACGTTTTTTTCAAAGCGACTATCTCAGCTTTTATAAGAGGTATACCAAAAACAACGAAAGTAGAAAATATCATCTTTCTAACGATGTAAAGTAGGTTGTCGTAGGTGGCCAAACAACGAAGATATCACAATAGTCGCAAATAAACCCCAATTTCACTGCTTTGGCTGGGGACTTTCCAAAAGCAAAGCCTGACTATGAAAGTAGAAAATCCCATCTTTACAATGATGAAAAGTAGTTTGGCGTAGGTGGCGAAATAACGGAGATATCTATGTGGACAAATCTCCGCTCTTAGTAGTCGTATTCCTAAAGGAAAGCCCGTCAATGGATTAGGATTTTCCTCATCACCTTTATTATGGTGCAAAATAGGTTGGCACTAGAGACGGGCGCGTGCCTAAAAAATTAGGCACGAACATGCACGAACACGGACCAAAATTTTTATGCACATTCACGCACAAACACGGCGTTTTTCGAGAAGGCACGAACACGCACACTCACGCACGAAATTACAACAAAAGAGAAATCGATATAGGTGTACGTTTATTTGTTCAAACAATATTTATATGGGGTTTTCTGAGTGAAATCGGACACTTTTCAATATGAAGTTTTTGATATCCTTTATTTTTTGCTGTGGCGATGCTGCTCATCAACAAAACTTTCTATATATTTTCTGATATTTTTCGACCAACGGCTCTAGAGGTATGGTGCCGAGTCGAATTCTATGAAAACTATATGCAAAGATATACTCATAACTTCTTTAATATTGGCCCAATTTGAAAAAAATCTTTTTTGTATGTGTTGTTGTATTTAATAAAAAATAGAAAACAATGTGGAACAGTGGAATTGGATTCAATTTTCGTGATTTCATATTTAAAATCAATTTTTAACAATGACCCCTTCGATTTCTTGAATTTTTTTTTGTAGAAAATTACGATCAATTACATTGTAAGTCCTATTTGGTAGTGGGATACGAATGATTACTATTTTTTCTTAATTTTTTGAAATTTGTCAATATAATTTTTCCGAAAATCTTGACTTTTTTAGGCGAAGATCATTTTCAGTATTAATTAATTATTAATTTTTTAATCAATTTCTCGTTGGATTCGAGCTTGATGATCAATAATGCAAGTGAAAAAGGAAGGCCGACGATTCGAACCTACACACCCACCACTATGTGACATGACATGTTTCGCCTTTGGTAAAGGCTCCTCAGACATATCGGATGTGGGACGGCTTCGCTATCATCTAACTTTTCTTCTTTCAAATGAAATTTGTTTTTTACAACGCTGAATATTCAATCATTATACGGCTTTCATGACATTCGCTGTGAAATTTGTCATTTATTCTAGGGTGAAACATTTGTTATTTTACCAAAAAATTTAAAAAATATTTTTTTAACATTTGTTTTGTTGTTTTATTTAGGAATTTATCTTTAACATCGGTAAACAGAGATTTTGAAAATGGATTAGCAATTACTGTACCAGCCGGACAATAAACTAACTAAGCTGATGATCAAATAACTACAGCTCGGGGATTATATGACTGACCATCCGAGCCAAATAACCTACCAAATATTAAATGGATTTTTGCCAGAAGATTATTATTTAGATACGAAAGAGGATTTGATTATGAAAAACGTAATGTTTAAACATATCGCGGTCAAAAAAACTTCATTCAGTAATACCCACTAATGCTGGTACACCAATTTTTAAACCATTCTTTAAATCGCTACATAAAACAGCAACACAAATGTAAATAAATGAAACGTATTATGTTTTTGGTAAAATAAGATATTTTGCGCAGTAGTATATAGGAAAAACGTTGTTGGCAAATTTCAAAAAATTTAGGAAAAATAGTTATTATTCGAATCCCACTACCAAGTAGTACTTAAAATTTTTGTAATTGATCATAGTTTTATACAAAAAATTTGCAAGAAAATCGAAGGGGTCAATCATTGTTAAAAATTGATTTTAAATATTAAATCGAGAAAATGATTTTTTTTCTATTTTTTATTAAATAGGTGATAAAACAACAAAATTGGGCCAATATTTAAGAAGTTATGAGTATTTCTTTGCATATAGTTTTCATAGAATTCGACCTTTTCAAGGCGCGAAATCCCTGGAGCCGTTGGTCGAAAAAAATTAGAAAATAAACTGAAATGTTTTGTTAAAAATAAAGGAAATAAAAAACCTCTTATTGAAAAATTTTCGGATTTCACTCAGAAACCTCATATGTACTTCTAATTTTTCTAATCTTATTTAATTTCTATTCTTATGTAAAAACATTATTTTGTCCAAGTTAGAACTCAAAACTCTAGTACGTTTTTCGTTGTGAATATTTCCATATGTGGAAAAATCTCCCGCTCGTTGCTGAACTGACGGGTATAGCCAAAAACTTCCCTGGCTTATTGTTTTAAATATTTTAGATTACACTGTTTCCAAAAGTGTAAAACATCAGTCTGGCTAGATACGGCAGTCAATAATATGTATCCATTTTTGTATAAATTGGAGACTTTTTCATTTTTCGTCTTTTTGCCATTGTGATCCAAAATCTCTGAAAATTCTTGTAAATGTGGCATTATAATTTCTTGCTCATCATTAGAAAACTCTATGTTCTCACTTTGTACATCAAAAGTTTTTTAGACCAAAGGGAACACTCTTTGAATATTTTATGAAAACCCAATAGAGGTTCTAGCAAACTTTAAGTCAGATATACGATCCAACTCATTCTTTTGTAGGAAAATACTCTTAATCTCTTTCTGGACTTGGTATATTCTCTCAAGCAACGTGTTCTTATATCTTGTTTAAACATTTTCGACAATTTGTTGTTTAGGTCCGAGTGTTTAAAATATCTTACAAGGTTTTCTGGGCAGTCAAATAGTTTTCCCAATTCGGGAAGAGGATGTTTTTCAATACCATCCATAACAAATAATACAGTCAGATAAATATCTGATTTGCAAAGAGAGTATATTACGTTAACCCTCTGGGTAGTTTTTGTGTTTGCTTATGAACAAAAAAAAAACATCATTTTTTTCTTATACTCTGGCCTCTCCATAACAAAACGCCGTTAAGTATCACACGGTTTTATATTCTTGTTCGATTTTCGTGTTTCATATGATCTCTTGCACGACTTCTAAAGGGAGACCAAAAATTTAGCACGATCGTGTCACATAGTGCATATCGTGTTTAGTCGTGTCGTGCAAAACCGTGCCGAACAAAAAAACACGATCACGCACGGCCAAAAATGTATTCCGGCACGACACGCACAAACACGGCGTTTTTCGAGAAGGCACGAACACGCACTACTCACGGCACGACACGCGCCCACCTCTAGTTGGCACACATTCCACTTTCCCATTTTTGTACCCTACACAACAATGTGAAAAGGGTATTATAAGTTTGTTTTTTTTTTCAAAAATTCATGTATATTCGTCGTAGACCCCACATGTGGTATACCAAAATTCATACCTCGACGACATAAAGCGATTTTGAGATGTGGACGGACACACATCTCCATTAAAAATTGTAATCACGCTACAAGCCGCAATTATGGACCAATCGTTTGTGCTTACGATAAAGAAAAACCTTGCAATTTATCATGATTATCAGATTATATTTAGTGGGTAAAATTGACCAAAACTTTTGGTTGAAAATTGGTAAAAGTTTTAATATAATGACTATATCGATATTCCTGGAAGGCAGATTCCACCCAAGTAAGTTCAATTTAGAAGTGGAACTCTCAACTTTTCCATTGATATCAATTATGTTGATCTGCGGGGTCAGATAAAAGAGTTACAACCTAGTATTTATAAGGAGCCCACAGTTTTAATTGTGTATATTGAAACTAAAATTACAGTACAGGTCGCAGTTATAGTTCAATACCAGCAACACTTTACACGATGTAAGGGTTTTGGTCAAAGAAGAACCCAACATTTTGGTTAATGAAGTGTTAAGCGGGTGAAATTGACCATAACTTTTGTAGGAAAATTTCTCAAATTTTATAAATGTTAATTTTGGTCCATATTTTAATTTCTAGAAGACATATTCCGACAAATTTGAAAACAAACAAACTCCTTTGCTGCGAGAATTTTTTAAATCATGAACCCAGCAAAATGTTCGATGCCAAAGATGCCATTCAATCATGGGTGAAAGTGATCTGGCATGTCATCTTTTTAGCATCTTCATCGATGAATTTTATATGAGCGTGGACCCCAAAAGATGCTATTCATTTTTGGATCCAAAGCATGTCATTTACACCAATGCTTTGACATGTCATTTTCACCAATGCTTTGGCATGTCATTTTCACCAATGCTTTGGCATGTCATTTTTACCAACCCTTTGCAATGACATTATCATTACGACGAGAGTTTTAACAACGTTGGTTTTGATTTCAAGTCTCCGACTAAATCATGCCTAAAGAATTAATCTTATATATTCAGAAAAATTTGTATAAATAAAAACACAAAATTCATCTCTATTGGATCGATGGAATGGATTCAAATGCTGATAAAAATATCGGATCTTTCACGGCTTCCTTTACATTAGTTCAAATGCTGATGAAAAGATCAGATCTTTCACGACTTCCTTTCCATGGGTTCAAATGATAATGAAAAGATCGGATCTTTCATGACTTCCTTCGAACCAATGCATAAGATGCAATGAAATCACGTCATCGCATAGAACACATTCCTTCAAATTTTGCTGGGAATTAGAAATTACCTAATGTAATACCTCGAAATATTGGTCTTTTTTTCATACGCTGAAAATTGCCGAAAGATATTTCTAAGTGTATTATGATATTTTTCCTTAATGCATCCCAGCAAAATGTTCGATGCTAAAGATGCCATTCAATCATGAGTGCAAGTGATCTGGCATGCCATCTTTTTAGCCATCTCTTATGTGAGAGAGGACCCCAAAAGATGCTATTCATTTTTGGATCCAAAGCATGTCATTTCCATCAATGTTTTGGCATGTCATTTTCACCAACCCTTTGCAATGACATTCCCAGCAAAATGTTCGATGCCAAAGATGACATTCAATCATGGGTGCAAGTGATCTAGCATGTCATCTTTTTAGCATCTTCATCGATGAATTTTATATGAGCGTGGACCCCAAAAGATGACGTTCTTTTCTGGATCCTAAGCATGTCATTTTAACCAATGCGTTGACATGTCATTTCCACCAATGCTTTGGCATGTCATTTCCACCAATGATTTGACATGTCATTTTCACCAATGCTTTGACACGTCATTTTCACCCATGCTTTGACATGTCATTTTAACCAATGCTTTGGCATGTCATTTTCACCAACCCCTTGGCATGAAATTTTCATATTGTTTGGAAAATGGAAATGCTGTATTGAAATATGGTTTTCATGAAAAACAAAACTCTTTATTAATTCAAACGAATTCATGAAATAACTACAATTAATTTATCAGTTTAGTTTTTCAAAAGTTTACATCCAAAATTGCAATGTAATCACCACCGCTGCAACGCAAAAGATTACTTCCTCCGTTCTCCGCTGATATTCTTTCATCTTACAAAAGGTTTTTTCAATTATCTTCCCATCATCAGTTCAGATTTCAACATGGACTCCAAATGCACTCCTTTAAGTATTTTTATTTCGTAAATTACTTTTATTTTATAATTTTGTTATTTTATAACAACATTTTATACTCTTTTGTTTAGTGACGGAAATATGTAGGGATCTACAACCCGGCTTGCTTTAGGGATCTCTAAGAACAAAATGTAACGAACGGGGAGGAGAGACTTTTTATGGAAAATACCATTTATGCTTAATTAATTTATTTTTAATTGTTTCTTTCCAGAAGTAGTTTCTTCTTTATTTTGAGATTCTTGTTCCTTTTGATTGATTTCATTCTATGTCAGATTTAGAACAGACAAGGGAACTTTTAAAATAGCAATGTGTGCAATCCGATTCTATTTTTAGCTCGATGGTTGGGACTTCATATAATACCAATTGTTTAGAAGTTTTAGTTGTTTGATATGCAGGAAATGTAAGACAACATCACGACGACAGTTCTAACAACTTTGGTCTGTTCCAGAAACTGCAAGAATCTACTTATTTTTACTACGAAAACAATTTTTCCTTTATGTTATCGGAAAAAATAGTAAAAATTAGTAGATTTTTGCAGTACTGGAACATACCAAAATGAAAATAAACAGGTGTGTAAATAAAAACACAAACATCATCTCTATTGGATCGATGGAATGGGTACAAATGCTGATGAAAAGATCGGATCTTTCACGACTTCCTTGGCATTGGTTCAAATCCTAATGAAAAGATCGGATCTTTCACGACTTCCTTTGAACCAATGCAAAAGATGACATGAAATCACGTCATCGCAAAGAACCCCTTCCGTCAAATTTTGCTGGGTTATCATTACGACGAGAGTTTTAACAAAGTTGGTTGTGATTTCGAGACTCCGACAACATCAAGCCTATTGTAAATAATTAATCTTATATATTTAGAAAAATGTGTATAAATAAAAACACAAAATTCATATCTATTAGATCGATGGAATGGGTTCAAATGCTGATGAAAAGATCGGATCTTTCACTAGTTCCTTTGCATGGGTTCAAATGCTAATGAAATGATCGTATCTTTCACGACTTCCTTTGCATTGGTTCAAATGCTAATGAAAAGATCGGATCTTTCACGACCAATGCAAAAGATGCCATGATATCACGTCATCGCATGCAACCCCTACCTTCAAATATTGCTGCGATATAATAATATTGTGAAGAAACATGAATGTATTTATAACCAAAACGGTCCGTCTCTCCATTATAAAATAAGGTAAGACGTCATAAGTTTCCTGTAATGATGTTGCATATATGTGCTATATTTCTGGTATGATATACATAATCAAATTATGTATGTATGAGCTGACGGCAAAAATATGTCGGCCAATAAGCCCAGCTGATTATTATGTTTGATGTCAAAAGCATTAATGTGATTTAAAATACAAAGAAACTAAAATCACAATAATGTAAAATCTATTATGTTTGTTGTCAAATGTTGCTAACAGTACTCTGAATGGCCCAGAAGGTCGACTTGGCCTTGGTCGCAATCATATAAAAAAATCTATGAAAACTAGTGACCAGATATAGTGGTGTAGGGTATCACATGGTCGGCCCGTCCGCCCTCTCTAACTTGTTTTATTTGATTTTTACTGACGAGTATCTCAGCTTTGGTTCGAAGCATTTCAACAATGAAGACATTTTGAGCTTTAAAATGTTACGAATTGCGTTACCAAAATTGGTGAAATGCTTGTGATGTTGAAAATGACGGTGGGGTATCCCAATTTCCAATTTATGGAATTTTATTTCCACGTCAGTTTTTTTTTGTTTCTGTTGGAGAGAGCTTGATAATGAAACTATTGCAATAGGCGCTAAGCTATCACAATTTTAATATATTGAAGTTTTTACTTTAATGGCAAATACCTCTGTTTTTATTTGGTGCTTTAAATGCATGTAAAATGCTAATCAAGAATACCAGCAAAGCTTTCAATCAGTACCAAATAGATGTCGACAGTAGTCAAATATAAAATTAAATATGTATTATTTTGGTTCAGTTCGCCTTAAGTCATTGGGTATAAAAGCCAGATAGGTGGAAACTTTAGTATCTCCCTAAAAGAAATGTTTGCGAATGAAAAGCTTATGCACAGGTTTAGTGGTGTAGGTTATCACATACTCGGCCCCGTCCCGACTATAGCCTTTGCTCACTTGTTATTTATACCCTCCACCATAATATGGAGGGTATAATTAAATATGTCATTCCGTTTGTAACACATTGAAATATTCATCGGAGACCCTATAAAGTTATAAAGTTATAAAGCTCGCAATTTTTTAGATAGAGCTTTTACATTTGATATAAAAGTTTATATTACTCCTAGGATGATTGGTATTACAAATGGGCTATATCGGTCCACGTTTTGATATAGCTCCTATGAACGATACCACCCGATTTTCGGTATTTTGAAGGTTTTAGCTTCATTATCTCACCGAAATTGCTGAAATTTGGTATTTAGGCTTCGTTAGGGGTACCCAACCTTCCCCATTAAACTTTTGGGTATAGGTCCACGCCTTCATATAGCCCCCATAGAATGGTACCTCCCAATTTTCGGTATTTTGAAGGTTGTGGCCTCAATATTGGTCCTAAATGGCTGAAATTTGGTAGTTAGTCTTCGTTGGGGGTATGAATCGTTCCGCTTCAAATTTGTCGGTAGGTCCACGGCTTTATATAGGCCCCATAGAACGGCACCTCCCGATTTCCAGTATTGTGAAGGTTGTGTGGTTGAAATTTGGTATTTAGTCTTCAATTAGGGTTTAATATAAAAAACTTTCCATATGAAATTTGTCGGTATAGTACCACGCCTTCACATAGTTCAAATAGAACGGTACTTCCCGATTTTCGGTATTTTGAAGGTTGTGGCCTCAATATTCTTCCGAAATGGCTGAAATCAAATAATTGGTCTTCGTGTGGGGTATAAAACTTTCCCTCTACATTTGTTGATATGGGTCCACGCCTTCATATAGCCCCCATAGAACGGCACCTCCCGATTTTCGGTATTTTGAATGTTGTGGCCTAAATATTCCTCCGAAATGTCTGAAAGTTTGTATTTAGACTTCGTTGTGAGTATTTAACTTTCCCCTCTATATTTCTCAGTATAGGTCTACGCCTTCATATAGCCCCGTAGAACGGTACATCCCAATTTTCGGTATTTTGAAGGTTGTGGCCTCAATTATCCACCAAAATGGCTGAAATTTGGCATTTAGTCTTCGTTGGTGGTATAAAACTTTCCCCCAGAAACTTGTCCGTACAGGTCAACGCCTTCATATAGCCCCCATTTCCGACTAAAATTCGTCGGTATAGGTCCACGTTTCGATATAGCCCCCTTAGAACGGTACCTCCCGATTTTCGTAATTCTGAAGGTTGTGACATCAATATGCCACCGTAATTATTTAGTCTTCAAAGGGGTTATAAAATATTCCACAATAGTATTATCAGTATAGAGCCACGTCTTCATATATCCCCCATAGAAGCGTGCTAGCTACATTCTCTTACCGAAATATTGGAAATTTGGTATTTAGTCTTCTTTGAGTCTAAAACTTTTCGCTAGAAATTTGTCGACGTTTTGAAATAGCCCCCAGAGAACGGTACCTCACATTGTTTGACCGAAATTGCTGAATTTGGTCTTCTTCATACACGAAAGGACACCAATTTTTCCATTTTACTTCAATACAACTCGTGGTTGAGGGTATAACAAGTTTGGCCCGCCCGAACTAAACGCCGTTATTACATGTTTTATATAAATTTTGATTAAATAGGTTCAAAGCAAACTCTGTGGTGTTGTCATATTATAGAGAACACAACGTATGGAGGTCATTAGCGCCTTGTGAACAAATGTGTGGTGGTGTAGGTCAGCCTCATTCAACTATAGCCCGTTCCAACTTCTTTGAAGTAATTTAGTCTTTATGAACTTCTATGTTACGAATAAACAGATAAACAAATTCTGAGTCATATGACGATTTATTTGCTTTTCATTCAAATAAAATAATAAAAACAATCAACACATTTAACAAAAGTTAATATTTTTAGACCAGTTACTAATTTTATTTATTTATTTTTTTGTGAGCATCTTCGAAAACAAGGCATTATTTTATTTAAATCACATTACAATTTGAGTTCATTGTTTGATTTTGTTTACATTGTTGCACGTGTCAAATTCATTGCTTACAATGCCTGCATGGCTTGAAATGCTGCACAATTTTAAAAAAAATTAATATAAATACAAAGTTCCCAAATTTTAATCAGCACAGTTCATCCCGAGTTCTCAGAATCGACAGAGTTTTACGAATAGAGAAGCAATAAAAATCGTTATGAAATTCGCCTGGATAATTGGATTATTTGCAGTAATTGCAATTGTAGGAGCTTATCGTTTGGAAGGACCTGAAGTGGAAATCCCGGGAGAATATGGCGGACGACCAGTGAATTTATTAGATGTTGCTGACGTTGGTGGTACTCATGACAATACGGCTGAACGCAAGGTTCGACATCATGGCTGGGGAGGTGGCTATGGTCCCTGGGGAGGTTATGGTGGATATGGACGTGGCTATGGAGGTGGCTGGGGAGGAGGCTATGGAGGTGGCTGGGGAGGTGGCTATGGAGGAGGATGGGGAGGAGGCTACGGAGGTTATGGTCGTGGCTGGGGAGGTTAAGATTGAAAACAAAAATGTTGTAAAATTGTGACATGAAAATAAATTTAATTTATCTTATAAAGTGTAATTTTGTTTGTTTTATTTATTGAATCTGGTATTCCAGCAAAATTAAATGAAATTTGTTCAATGTTTTCATGACCATGTATTTCTGATTCGCATAAGAATTTGGGACATCGACGAACCCTTTTTATTTTTGTAAGAATCGGACCAAATTTGGATATAGCTCCCATATATATTTCCGGCCGATTTTAGATATTTGCTGCAACAACCTCACTATGTACATTAGGGTTAGTCATTTTTTTTAGATTCAAAATCTGTGGAAATAGCATATAGGGCAGGCAAAAACAAGCAGAATTGCGTTTTTACTTTTTCGAAATTGTGAAAAAACGTTCCGCACAAAATGCAATTACTTTAGCTCAAAACCAACTTTTTTATTTGAATTTTTTTGTGATTTTTAAAATTTGATAATATTTTTTTTAAATAAAATACCGATCATTACAGCTAGTTCGGTTAAAAATTGTAGCTAAAATTCTCCAATTTCTTTCGGAAATTCGTATAAATGGTATAGCGGCAAAACAGCTTTTTTTATTTCATTCGGTATTTTTGCTTTAAAATTTTTGACCCAGTTATCACTGTTTTTTTTTGGACATTTTTGCAACTTTTTTTAAACGACATGGCGATGTGAACACAGACTATGAAAACATAATTTAAAACTCAAAACGATATAAATTATGTATTATGACATTAATTCTGTATTGTCAAACTTTTATTAGAGCAACTCGTTTAAAATTTTTAAAACTGGGAAATGAAACCGAGTTGCAAATTTTAAAATCGATGTAGCTTAAAAACTAAATGACAGATTTTTGATCAAATTGCATATTTGAAAACGATGCACTAAAACCAACTTAAAAAAATTATTTCCAAGAACAACTATTGCAGAAAAAAATTTCTCAAATTTAAAAATTTAAAAAAAAGTAAATTAAAAAAGTTTGTTTTTAGCTAAAGTAATTGCACTTTGTGCGAAAGGTTTTTTTACAATTTCGAAAAAGTAAAAACGCAATTCTTATTATTTTTGCCTGCCCTACATGCCATTTCCACAGAATTTTGATATTCGAAAAAAATGAAAAAATGACTAACCCTAATGTACATATGTCCAATTTTGATAAAATTTGAAATGTGTGACGGAATTTGGTCTAGAAAAAGTCTGTCAAATTATATTCAAGGGTGTCACCGTGGTGCAATGGTATGTACACCCGCCTTACCTGCTGAAGGTCGTGGTTTTGATTCCCCGGCAGGCAACATCACATTTTCAACGGTGGCAAAATACCCCTCAGTAATGTTTTTTTTGCAAAATTTTAAGTTTTAAAATTATTGACCTAATATGTCAATGGAAAATATTCTTGAGTGCAGAAATACAGCGTTCTAGCTCAATTATTGCGGACGTCAGATTGTTTACAACAGAGGGGTATGGTAGATCGACTTAGAATTTTAACCCGATTTCGATGAAACTTAATATACCCTCCATACTGTGGTGGAGGGTATACAAAATACTTACATTGTCATTCATGTCAAATACATCTTCCAAATAGTTTCTGCTGCATCTTTGACAGAAAAGTAAAAACAAATAAAAACGGCGTTAAGTTCTGCCAGGTCGAAATTGTATAAAAGTAAAGTGGAATAATTAGCTTCGGTTCGTTTCTAAAAGTACCAGCATCTTTCGCCATGTCTTCGCTTAGTGGTACGGGGAATATAATATATTAACTTATACAATGATACAAAATTTAATAGCGTTCAGTGCCAAAACAACCTAACCCACATGTTCGAAAAAATCAACCCGTGATGGTTGGATGCGTGGGACTTCGGTAGACTCCTAATTTTTCAATGTATATCTTAGGTCATGAAAGCTCAATTCGAAAGAGAATTAATTAATTAAATAAAAAATCAAACTGACTATATTGATTGGACCAGACCCTTTGAAATAAATACTAAGAAACTCAATTTTGCATTGTTTTAGAATGTAGTATAACCTAGTGTTATACTATGTAATAAAGAGTTTTTTATTATATTTATTTCAAATGGTTCTGGTCAATATAATCAGTTTGATTTTTTCGAACATGTGGATTAGGCCGTTTTCAGTCTGATAAAGGGAGAAAAATACTTTAAAATACAGAGAATTTAAAATACAGGTCCACGTTTTGCTATAGTTCCTATATGGTAAAAACCAAAAAAGTTTTACAATCGATGAATCTGAAAATTCTCTCCAAATACCAAATTTCAGCAATTTCAAAATACCGAAATTCAGGAGGTACCGTTCTATGGGGCTATATCAAAACTTCGTTCTCTACCGACAAATTTCTGGCAAAAAGTTTTTAGACTCAAAGAAGACTTAATACCGAATTTCCGGTATTTCGGTAAGATTATGTGGCTTAAACGTTCAAAATACCGAAAATCAAGAGGTACGCTTCTACGGGGGATATAGGAAGACGTGGACCTATACTGATAATTCTCGTCTGAAATATTTTATAACCCCATGGAAGACTAAATAACAAATGTCAGTCATTTCGGTGGAATATTGACGTAATTCACCCTCAGAATAACGAAAATCGGAAAGTACCGTTCTATGGGGGCTATATCGAAACGTGGACCTATACCGACGAATTTCAGACAGAAAGGTTTTTACCTCCAATGTAGACTAAATACTACATTTCAGCCATTTCGGAGGAATATTGAGGCCAAAACCTGCAAAATACCGAAAATCGGGAAGTATTGTTCTGTGGGGGCTATATGAAGGCGTGAACCTATACCTAAAAATTTCAGGTGGAAAGTTTCGTACACTCAAAAAAGACTAAATACCAAATTTCAGCCATTTCTGTGGAATATTGAGGCCACAACCTTCAAAATATCGCAAAATTGGAATATAATGTTCTACGGTGCTACATATATGAAGGCATGGACCTATACCGACAAATTTAGAGGGGAAAGTTGAATACCACCAACGAAGACTAAATACCAAATTTCAGCCATTTCGATGGATTATTGTGGTCACAACCTTCAACCGAAAATCGGGAGGTACCGTTCGGGCTATATTCGGAACCGGAACCGAAAAATTTCTTGGGAAAGTTTTATAGCCCCAACGAAAAGTAAATACCAAATTTCAGCCATTTCGGAGGAATATTTAGGCCACAACCTGCAAAATACCGAAAATAGGTAGGAGGTACTGTTCTATTGGGGCTATATGAAGGCGACTAAATACCAAATTTCAGCAATTTCCGTGGAATATTGTGGTCACAACCTTCAAAATACCTAAAATCCGGAGGTACCGTTCTATGGGGGCTATATGAAGGCGTGGACCTATACCAACAAATTTCATATGGAAAGTTTTATACCCCCAACGAAGACTAAGTATCAAATGTCAGCCATTTCGGAGGAGTATTGTGGCCACAACCGAAAATCGGGAGGTATTGTTCTATGGGGGGCTATATGAAGGCGTTTATCTTTACCAATAAAATTCTGAGGGGAAGTTTTATACCACAAATGAATACTTAATACCAAATTTCAACAATTTCGGTGTGATATTGAGGCCACAACCTTCAAAATACCGAAAATCGGGAGTTATTGTCATATGGGGGCTATATGAAGGCGACCGACAAATTTAATATGGAAACTTTTAACCCCAAATGAAGACTAAATACAAAATATAAACAATTTCGGTGGAATATTGATGCCAAAAACTTCAAAATACCGGAGGTACCGTTCTATGAGGGCTTTATGAAGGCGTGGACCTACACCGACGAAATTCTGGTGGAAAGTTTTATACCCACAACGAAGACTAAATACCAAATTTCAGCCATTTCGGTTGATAATGAAGCTAAAACCTTCAAAATACCGAAAATCGTGTGGTACCGTTCCACGGTGGTGGCACTTACATGGGAAGGTGTGACAAAAATACTTCTAAATAATATATCGATCTGAAATTGTTATCGATGGGTCATAGTGGCCTAAAACACTCTAAGCTAAATATTGGGGTCCTAGGTCCAAAATTTCGCGTGGTTGCCATGTAATGAATCATTCTGAATTGAAGTATGTATTTTACTGTTACCAGCACATTTTTCACCCGAATTTGCTGTAATCCGGTACCAAGAGTTCTTATTGCATAGTAAACCTCCCCGCGAAAAATTGTCAGTATTGGTCCATTATTTGGTATACTCCCTATATGATTTTTTTATCGATTTATTTACGCAAATTTCAACCAAATATTCTAACTGAATATGTTATTATAATGAACTCAGATTTCAGAAAAAATTTCATATCAGTCCACTTTTTACATCAGCCTCCATACATGGTTTCCATCCTTTTTTGGTACTTTATAAGATTTAACCATATTTGTATTATTTGTATTAATGTATTTTAGGTTCTCAGCGTGGTCCAACATTTGGGTGTCTCAAAAAAGATAAATTATTTGTTAAAGTGAATACCCCCAAAACTTTTTTCTTTCGCGAGTTTTCATTGCAGCTCCAATGTGCACTTGGGAAATTCGTTTTTGAATAAAAATGATTTTTGTTTTGCCTTTTTTCCCCCTCCGTCAACTTCGAAACGATCCAATTTGTCCTCTATCAAGTGGACAACTTCCTTCAATACTATCGACAATGTAGATTGAGCCATGCAATTGTTGTAATCATTGCCATGGGACTTTTGGAAACTTCCCTCCGCAAAAAATCTCAACGCAACGCACACTTTTAAAAGTGGAGGTATTGCTGTTGATATGTAACTTACTTTGAAGTCATACTTTTATGTTTCCACAATGTAAATTACGGCATCATTGTCAATCGAAAATACGCCTTAAACCTAAAATAATTTACTGATTATACAGATCTTTCCAACACGGGCTTCAACTTACAGTGTAGGCGGCAATTCCAATGGATTCGACTTGTCCCTCAAGTTTCTTCTAATAGATGTCATGTCCTGTACATTTTCTTCATCACCAAAAAATAATTCCACTGAACTTATCATTTTAAAATAGTCTTTTTTGCGAATTGTGCCTTTTGGATAAATATAGAGTTCACAAGTTTGAAAAAAACACTGATCGATAACACTTTTATCGACAACCCAGTTGGGTTGACTTCAAAAATACAACATTTCATCTCAGTTGTGCTGACAATTGACAACGCAACTCAAGTTTAGTGGCAATGCATAATCGACCCCTAAATCATTCAACTTAAGTTAAGGCGTTAAAAATAGTCCTTTGTTTCATAAATTCGCTTAGAATATAACTATTTTTTGCCATTTTTAAATACATTTTTTCTTCAAAATTAGTGATGTTTGTGAGGCTTTTTCTCCTTAAGTTCATTTGAAAACTTGCAAACTTTTGCTGTAAAAATTTCTTCTAGCAAGAACTTGCAAGTAAACAGACTAGAGATGGGCGCGTGCCTAAAAATTAGGCACGAACATGCACGAACACGGACCAAAATTTGTATGCACATTCACGCACAAACACGGCGTTTTTCGAGAAGGCACGAACACGCACACTCACGCACGAAATTACAAAAAAAGAGAAATCGATATAGGTGTACATTTTTTGTTCAAAAAATATTCATATGAGGTTTTCTGAGTGAAATCGGACACTTTTTCAATATGAGGTTTTTGATTTCCTTTATTATTTGCTGTGGTGATGCTGCTCATCAACAAAATATTTCAGTATATTTTCTGATTTTATCGACCAACGGCTCCAGAACTCGTTAGAACTCGCGCCTTGAAAAAGTCGAATTCTATGAAAACTATATGCAAAGAAATACTCATAACTTCTTTAATATTGGTCCAATTTGAAAAAATCTTTCTTGTATGTTTTGTTGTATTTAATAAAAAATAGAAAACAATTTGGCACAGTGTAATTGGACTAATTTTTCGCGATTTAATATTTAAAATCAATTTATAACAATGACCCCCTTCGATTTTCTTGACATTTTTTGTATAAAACTACGATCAATTACAAAAATTGTTTGTCCTATTTGGTAGTGGGATTCGAATGATTACTATTTTTTCTTAATTTTTTAGAATTTGTCAACATAATTTTTCCGAAAATGTTGTCTTTTTTATGCGAAGATCATTTTTAGTATTAATTTTTTGATTAATTTCTCGTCGAATTCGAGCTTGATGATAAATAATGCAAGTGAAAAAGGACGGCCGACGATTCGAACCCATGACATGGCCTGTTTCGCCTTTGGTAAAGGCTCCTCAGACATATAGGATGTGGGACGGCTTCGCTATCATCTAACTTTTCCTCTTTCAAATGCAATTTGTTTTTTACAACTCTGAATATTTCTTCAATCATTATATGGCTTTCATGCCAGAAGATTATTATTTAGATACGAAATAGGATTTGAATATGAAATACGTAATGTTTAAACATATCGCGGGCAAAAAAAAACTTCATTCAGTAATACCCACTAATGCTGGTACACCAATTTCTAAACCATTCTTAAAATCGCAAAATAAATATGTTTTTGGTAAAATAAGATATTTTTCGCAGTAGTATATAGGAAGAACGTTATTGACAAATTTCAAAAAAAAAAAAAAAATAATTAAATAGTTATTATTCGAATCCCACTACCAAGTAGGACCTGAATTTTTTGTAATTGATCGTAGTTTGCTAAAAATTGATTTTAAATATTAAATCGCGAAAATTGCATCCAAGTCAACTGTGCCAAATTGTTTTCCATTTTTTATTAAATAGGTGATAAAACAACAAAACATACTAAAAAAGATTTTTTTTTTCAAATTGGACCAATATTAAAGAAGTTATGAGTATTTCTTTGCATGTAGTTTTCATAGAATTCGACATTTTTAAGGCCGTTGGTCGAAAAAAATCAGAAGATATACTGAATGTTTTGTTGATGATGAGCATCACCACATCAAAAAATAAAGGAAATAAAAAACCTCTTATTGAACAATTGTCCCATATGTACTTCTTATTTTTCTAATCTTATTTAATTTCTATTCTTATTTAAAAACATTATTTTATCCAAGTTAGAACTCAAAAGTCTAGTACGCCTTTCGGTGTGAATATATGTGGAAAAATCTCCCGCTTGTTGCTGAGCTGACGGGTATAGCCAACAATTTCCTGGCTAATTCTTTTAAATATTTTAGATTAGACTGTTTCCAAAAGTTTAAAACATCAGTCTGGCTAGATACGGCACTCGATAATATGTACCAATTTCCGTATCAATTGGAGACTTTTTCATTTTTCGTCTTTTTGCCATTTTGATCCAAAAACTCTGAAAATTCGTGTAAATGTGGCATTGTAATTTCCTGCTCTTTATTAGAAAACTCTATGTTCTCACTTTGTATATCAAGAACCATTGCTTTTACATTAGCTAATAAAAAATTCGTCTCCTTAGACGGCGGAAAATAAAAATGTCCCTATAAGATGTGCCATTGTTGGTATAAATCGTTTAAGAAATGATTGTTTAGTTTTAGCTTTCAAATCTTTCATGAATTGAGTCAATGGTATCAATTGAGCAGACTTTCAAAAGTTTTTTAGACCAAAGGGCAAATATGTGCGTAGTAGGCTACTTTTCCGAGCTTAATTTTTCGGAACACTCTTTGAATATTTTATGAAAACCCAATAGAGGTTCTAGCAAACTTTAAGTCAGATATACGATCCACCTCATTCTGTTGTAGGAAAATACTCTTAATCTCATTGTGGACTTGGTATATGCTCTCAAGCATGTGTAAAATATCTTACAAGGTTTTTTGGGCAGTCAATCAGTTTTCCCAATTCGGGAAGAGGATGTTTTTCAATAACAACATCCATAACAGATAATACAGTCAGATAAACATCTGATTTGCAAAGAGAGTATATTGCGTTAACCCTCTGGGTAGTTTTTGTGTTTGCTTCTCTCATGAACAAAACAAATTGCAAACAAACATCATCTTTTTGTACTCATATTCTGGCCTCTCCAAAACAAAACGGTATAAAAACCAGATCACGCACGGCCAAAAATGTATTCCGGCACGACACGCACAAACACGTCGTTTTTCGAGAGGGCACGAACACGCACTACTCACGGCACGACACGCGCCCACCTCTAAACCAGACACACATATTATCTGCCTGAATTTTCTGTAATTTTGAATTCAGGATTCAAATTAGTCAAAAAAACATATTCGCAAAAATATAGACAGGTTTACGTTTTGGTATAGCCCCCATATATATTAGTACCACCCGATTTCTGGTATTCGGAAATTATTTTCGGTATTCTAGACCTAAATTAGCTGGAATTTGTCATTTTTGGTTCAAAGTGGTCAAAAAGTGTCTCCAACAACATATTGAAATAACCCTCATATAACGGTAACGCCCAATTCGAGGTATTTTGAAATTTTTGTCTTTTAGACTTCCCAGTGGTCAAACAATTTCTCCACAAACTTGATAGACACCTTGACTCCGAAAACTTCATTGCAATATGATAATTGTTTATTATTAGTAATAACGACTGACAAATATTATTTAAGAAATACATCAGTTGGTAAAGAAATTTTGCTCAACCTTGTCTAGAAATTCATCAACACAGAAATCAAATTCTGAGCTACTATTTTGGAACCTTGTGGACACTTCATCCAAGATATTGGTTCCGAGATTAATGTTGAAGACCCGATCAATTTTTGGAAGCGGACAGGAAGGATATTCGCGATTTTTTAAATAATTGTTTGCCTCTGTTCTTGATTTTCATACAGAGTCGAAACAGTGTCGTACAATGGACCCTCACAGTTTGTGCATATACAATTTTTGCCAAAATCTGACCAAAAAGTGTCATGGTATACTCCTATACAAAGAAACAAAAAAAAATTGAAAATTTTCGCGATTTTTTTAGGTTTTATGCTTTTTTGCCATGAGACCATTCCGTATTGGTGCGAATTGTCAAAATCAGTTCAGCGGTTCTTGAGTTATAAGCGTAGTAACTAAAACAATTTGCTTTTATATATAGAGAGGAAAAAATTACTTTCTTCAAAAAAAATCTGCAAATTTTCGCGATTTTTTTTTAGGTTTTATCCTTTTTTGCCATGATACCATTCCGAATTGGTGCGAATTGTCAAAATCAGTTCAGCGGTTCTTGAGTTATAAGCGTAGTAACTAACACCATTTGCCTTTATATATAGAGATAACTCGGTCTTAAAATTTTGCTAAAAACGTAAAAAATTCCCGAAACCAGGTGGTACTGTTAATTAAATTCTATTAGAAAATGTAGCTAAAAAAAGTCAAAAAGCTGAAATCAGCGGTACCGTTATATGGGGGCTATACCAAAACGTGGACCGATGTAGCCCATTCGAACTTAACTGCCTCTAAACCGAAGACGCATCTTTCCAAAATTTCAGCGTTCTATCTAACTTTGGTGGATGCTAGAGTGGAATTGGTTTTACAAAGTGGTTTGGCATTTAATAGATCTGGATGCCGCATTATAAATTGTTCTAATGAAGCAAATGAAATGGCAAATGTCGTATACAAATATGTGGCAAATGAAAACTCGACAGAACTTTGGCATTTTAAAATGTGCACGTCTAGGATCTGAACATGTGAAACTTTTAGCTAAGAGTTATGTAAAGGGTATTTCTGGAGCAAGGATTGTGTAAGGGTATACTATATATATACTTCATGAAAATTTTACAACCGATCGTATACATTCAAACATCGTACACATCGAGATTCTGCTCATCTCCGAATCATCTACAGTCTAATCCCCTACGCCCCAACACTGTATATATGATCAACACTGAAAAATTATCGCCCGCAACCCGAACAACGAATAATCGAGTTTCCCATCATTTATAAAATGCCTTCAAATGAAATATCGACTTTTCGAGTTTCCAAAAAAGGGGGAACATAGCTAGAGATGGTATTTACCGGGTATTTACCCGGTAAATACCCACACTGTGGGTAAATACCGGGTAAATACCCATTTGTGGGTATTTATTTGGGTATTTACTATATTGAATGGCAAATACAACATTTTACACCCTATTCCTGGGTTTAGGTTGTAAATTCGTTTCAAAATGGATAGTTTTACAATACTTTAAACTAGTGGGTAAATACTTGGGTAAATACCCGAGTATTTACCCAAGTGTTGGGTAAAAACTCATTAACTGCCGAACCACTTGACGTAGGCTGACAAAATTTGGCTTACATCTTTCTTATGTCAACAGAACTTCTGGTACTGAACATGGGGTCTCTGGGTCCATGTTTTGATATAGCCCCAATATAGCCGTACCTCCCGATTTAAGGTATTTTTCATCTATTATCCACATTTTACAATAATATTGGCTGTAGCTTGGCACAGTGAGTTCTCAATGTGTAGAAAATATCCTTGCAAAAATTTGTCAACATAGGTCCACGTTATCTAATAGCCCTCAATAGGGGAACCCCGATTTCGAGTATTTACCCAAATATGGGTAAAAACTCTTTAACAGCCGAACCACTTGACGTAGGCTGACAAAACTTGGCATAAATCTTTCTTATGTCAAAATAACTTCTGGTACTGAACGTGGGGTCTCTGGGTCCATGTTTTGATATAGCCCCCATATAGCCGTACCTCCCGATTTAAGGTATTTTTAACTATTAGCCACATTTTACAATCATACTGACTGTAATTTGGTACAGTGAGTTCCCAATATGTATAAAATATCCTTGCAAAAAATTGTCGATATCGGGAGGCTATATCAAAAAGTGGACCCAGGGACTCCATTTTCAATACCCTTATATGGCGGCTGCAAGAAAGCGTGGACCTACGTTGACAAATATGTGCAAGGATATATTATACTCCTTGAGGACTCACTGTGCCAAGTTACAGCCAAGTTGATTGTAAAATTTGGCTAATAGATGAAAAATACCTTAAATCGGGAGGTACGGCTATATAAGGGCTATATCAAAACATGGACCCAGGGACCCCATGTTCGGTACCAGTTCTTTTGACATAAGAAAGATTTATGCCAAGTTTTGTCAGCCTACGTCAAGTAGTTCGGCAGTTAAAGAGTTTTTACCCAAATTTGGGTACTCGAAATCGGGGTACCCTTATATGGGGGCTATTAGAAAACTTGGACCTATGTTGACAAGTGTTTGCAACAAGAGTTGTTGCGGACAAGAGTTATGGCGATTTTATTTCGTTTTTTAAGAAAAAATATTATAAAAACGCTAATAATTCGAATGAGCACAATTGTTACTAAAAAGTTCTCTCGAAATGACTTCAGCGAGTAGATTACATAATACATGTAAAATGTTACTCAGAATTCGCGAAATGTACATAAAATTGAAAAGTTATTGAATATAAGCCAAATTTTTTTCTAAATAAAGGACCATTTAGCGGTCATAAAATTACATAAAAATGTTGTGGATCAAAACTTCACGGCGAATAAAATGAGACTAAAATCATAAAGATTGGTATTATGGTCTTCTGAAATGGAAACACATTTTAATTCCCAGTAAAATCTTCGATGCAAAATCATGAGTTGAATCATGAGTGCAAGTGATCTGGCATGTCATCTTTTTGTCATTTTCACTCATGAATTTTATATGAGCGTTACCCCCAAAAGATGACGTTCTTTTTTGGATCCTAAACATGTCATTTTAACCAATGCATTGACATGTCATTTTCACCAATGCTTTGGCATGTCATTTTAACCAATGCATTGTACGTCATTTTCACCCATTCTTTGACATGTCATTTTAACCAATGCTTTGACATGTCATTTTCACCAACCCCTTGGCATGACATTTTCATGTCTTGTTTGAAGAAATGCTCTATTGAAATATGGACAAACAAAACTCTTTATTAATTCAAACGAATTCACGAAATAACTACAATTAATTGATCAGCAAAAAGTTTACATCCAAAATTGTAATGTAATCACCACCGCTGCAACGCAAAAGATTACTTCCTCCGTTCTCCGCAACTGATATTCTTTCATCTCACAAAAGGTTTTTTCTATTATCTTTCCATCACCAGTTCAAATTCCGACATGGACTCCAAAAGTACTCCTTTAAGTATTTTTATTTCGTAAATTACTTTTATTTTATAATTTTCTTATTTTATAACAACATTTTGGAATTTATACTCTTTTGTTTAGTGACGAAAATATGTAGGGATCTACAACCCGGCTTGCTTTAGGGATCTCTAAGAACAAAATGTAACGAACGGGGAGGAGAGACTTTTTCTGGAAAATACCATTTTTGCTTAATTAATTTATTTTTAATTGTTTCTTTCCCAAAGTCGTTTCTTCTTTATTTTCAGATTCTTGTTCCTTTTCGTTTCGGACTTTTTTTCAAATTCCAAGAAGCGAGATTTGATTGATTTCGTTCTATGTATGTCAGATTTGGAACAGACAAGAAGTCCGATTCTATTTTCATCTATTTTTAGCTCGATGATTGGGGCTTCATTTTTATTGCAGACATTTCGAGCTTCATACAATACCAACTGGTTAGAAGTTTTAGTTGTCTGATATGCAGGAAATGTAAGACAACATCACGACGACAGTTCTATCAACTTTGGTCTGATCCAGAATCTGCAAGAATCTACTAATTTTTACTACGATAACCATTTTTCCTTTATGTCAACGGAAAAAATAGTAGAAATTAGTAGATTTTTGCAGTACTGGAACATTCCAAAATGAAAATAAACAGGTGTGTAAATAAAAACACAAACATCATCTCTATTGGAACGATGGAATGGGTACAAATGCTGATGAAGAGATCGGATCTTTCACGACTTCCTTTGCATTGGTTCAAATCCTAATGAAAAGATCGGATCTTTCACGACTTCCTTTGAACCAATGCAAAAGATGACATGAAATCACGTCATCGCAAAGAACCCCTTCCTTCAAATTTTACTGGGTTTATATGCATTTTAAAATACGTGTACATTGCGTAATTATCAAAATCATTTTGTGCGCATGTGATTTTCATGTACAGCAAGACCTTATCTTTTAATTTGTAAATATTGTTTGAAATTTAATTTGGTTGTTAAGATGTAGCATCGGCTGCTTCAAAAACCTATAAAACATCGCTAATTTGCGCAGAGTGCATACAAATTTTGTCCGCATTCGATTTCAGTGTCCACCATGAAAATCTACGTCGATATACATATACAATATTTCAAGGCGGTAAATGAAGAACCGTGGATGTACCATCAAACACTATTTTTGGGAAACAATTAACTTAGCTCCTTTTTATCAGTTTTTAAATCTCTGTTTCCGCAAAAACTAAAATGATGTATCAGTTTTTTCATTGCTGTGAAAATGACCCCCAGAAAAGGCGATAAAATACGCGATATTTTCAGAAACAATTTTAGGTGATTTTCGTAATTTTGAATTTCTTCTGACTCGGTTTTAGTAGATGGATTTTCACGCGGAAAGATTTATTAGACCCGACAGGTAAAGAAATAAAATGTGCAATGGAGTACTAGGTAATCGATTGACACTTGCAAATATTAGAACCGAAAAATATGATTTTTAGGAAAATATTCGCATAAAATTTCTGCATTTGGATGTAGATTTCTATGAAGATGTGCAGACTAGATTTACGATATATGGTAACATGGGGCGCCTTCGCTACGTTTTTGTTCAAAATGTTTTCATACCGACACCGTTAAAGTTTTTTTAAATATTATTTTTGATACAAATATTATCGTATCTTGACTATAAGTTTTGATATATAAATGGTTATAATTTTGTTTTTAAAATATTATTTTTGAGAATTTACAAAATGTCTAAAAAGTGGCGAATCCTCCCCACCCATGGGGCAGCTTCGCCATCGATATTGAACATTCTCCAACGGACTCTAAAACTGTAATTTACCATACTTCTTCCTTAAATATCAACATTATGCAAAAAAGGAACATATTTTCTATTGAATAATCAAAAATGATTTTAAAATTCATAAAAGTTAACCGATTCTAGCGGTTAATTGAAGTAGGTTCCTTGAATTTAGGTACATAATCATAATATAACTAAAACATGATACGTTTCGGATAATATTTGATTTTATCTTCACTTTATAGTGTGCTATATCTATGGTATAAGTAATTTAAGTTAAACATGACAAATTTCTAACATTAACCCACCACGCCCCTATCATGGCGTAGGCGCCCCACCCCTTACATATTTCATAATATTATATATTGACATTTGCAATTGCTTTTTTCATGCGAATTATTGGGATTTGTATTCTTCAGTAGTTGTCCCTTAATGGTATAAAATGTGTTTTTGATATCGCAAAAGGTAAAGAAGATATCACAAAAAATACCTACCATATTTATTTTTCCCAATACCCTGAAAACACAAAACCGCGTGCGTCTGCTATCATACCTATGACACAACTGCCAACTTTTGGGAGATGATAGATCTTCATTAAAGTCACAATTTTGCCTTTAACGGATTTTTGCTAGCACTTGTATTTTGCGAGAAAATCGGCGGTGGCCTAGCCACCCCAGTGGCGAAGGCGCCCCATGTTACCATACGTATCAAATAATTCAGAATTGCAAGTACTACGAGGGCTGAACGATAACTATCTGGTCTAACAATGAAAACGCGAATATTTACCATCAAAAACGGTTTTATTGTTTTCTTAAGTAGTCTCCAGCATGATTTATACACTTTTTCGTGCGCTCAAACCAATTAGCGAACCACTTTTTCCACTCGGATTGAGACACCTCCAAAACATGGTTTTTGAACACTTTTACAGCATGTTCAGGCGACAAAAATCGTTGACCCCGGTTGTACGGCGGATGACCCATCAATTCCACGTTTTGTCCGGTCAAACAGGCGCTGGTTTGAATAGATGTGTAAGAGCTCGCATTGTCATGATGTAGTACGATTCGTCTTCTCTTGTTCGTTTTTTTTAATTTCTCAGGAGACTTCAGGCAAACAAATTGTAGTGTATAGTCGTCACACGCTCAGTTTAGCCGAAGAAAAAGGAGACTTTTTGCTTCGAAGTGCTTCTTACATGAACAACTTTCGTAAGATTTGGCTCGTTTTCGAAGAACCAGACGGCCGATTCCTGCTTTGTTTCGGGCTCCTAAGCATAGATCCAAGATTCGTCGTCTGTGAAAATCTTATAAACGTCGTTCGAAGTACCGCTTTCGATTTTATGCACAATTTCTTTGAACCAATTCACAGGAGCCTTTTTTGAGCGATTGTCCAATTTTGCTATATCTAACTAGAAAAATCCCTTTTTGCGGCCATGTGTTTATGCAGTATCAAATGTTAGTTAGTGGAAGAAATGCCCAAGAATGCCTCTATCTTACGGTATTTAACATGGCGCTCTCGCATTATCTTTTCATGCACGGCATATTTTTTCTGGTACAACGAACGATTTTGGGCGACCTTCGTTTTTTTGCCGTAAATCTGGCTTCAAAATGTCAGCATCATTTAATGGTAGAAGCAGATCAAGTTTTGAAAAGTAAGACATTAGTGAGATGATCCTTATTTAGTTTGCTTCCACTTTTACTTTGACAGGAATCTCGTGAAAAGTGTGGTTTAATCACAAATTGATAGAAAACCAAAAAAGACAAGTTGGCTTCCACCCACGTTTTAACATAAGCATAGCCACAGCTTCCACGCAAATTATCTTTTAAGGCCAATATTTTTTGCCACGTCCAACAACATTTCATTTTATCCAAAAATATTTAATTTGTATAATATAAAATCATATGTCACGTTTTCTAAAATGGTAAACCTTGGCTTCAGCTATGTTAAATTTTCAAAAATATTGGTGATATATAGATTTTTCTGGGATACACATTTTGGGGGTAGGTAAATAAAACAAAATTAAATTTCTTGTCGTTATTGTGATTTATTTTCATAGGCAAATGTTATAACAAATTATTTCCAACCCCAGCCTCCTCCATATCCACCATAGCCGCCATAACCTCCTCCATATCCATAACCACCGTAACCTCCTCCCCAGCCACCCCATCCACCATGACGACGATGACCCCATCCGCCACCCCATCCGCCTCCCCATCCACCCCAATGACGAACCTTCCGTTCAACTGTATTCTCGTGATTACCACCAACGCCAGCAACATCTAATAAGATTATAGGGTGTACACCATGGTCTCCTTCATCTTCGACCTTAAGTCCTTCTAAAGGGTAAGCTCCTGCGATTGCAATTACTGCAAACAAACCAATTATCCAGGCAATCTTCATAATGCCTGTTGTTGCTGCTTCTCTATCCTTAAAAGTCGTATGATTCTGAGAACTTGGGATGAACTGTGTTATTACAAATTTGGCAATTTAGCTTTTATATACATTTTTCCAAAGATTTTTCTTCCAGCATTGCGGCCCATGTAAATATTTTACGGTATGATTTGGCACGCGCACCAATATAAACACAATCAAAACCAATAAACTCAAAATTATCAAAAAAAAAATGATTTAAATAAAATAATGCGTCTCAGACAAGAGTAGAAACTGGTGTAAAAATATTAACTTTCGTTCAATTTGTTGATGATATTTAGTGTATTATGGAATGAAAAGCAACTCATCATATAACGTCGAATTGGATTTCTGCGTGTGTTGCATTTCTAGACAGGTTAAGTAATATTTCTTTACCAAATAATGTGTTTCTTAAACAATATTTGTCAGTCTTTATTGCATTTTTTTTCTAATTTTTCGAATCAAACCAAAAAATATATTTGCAACAATATTTTTCAACAATAAGTTTTTCTCTTTTGTTGTTGCTATAATATGCAATTTATGTATCCAATCTCTATAAATTTGGTATCATATTTTTCTACGTATTGTCTAGATTCCGCATATATTTTTTAATTTATTTTTTGAGGGTTTGTACGGACTCTGGTACAGGTTAATTTGGATTTTCTTCAAATTTTTTGTATTATTTTTTTATTTTCCGCGAAAATAATAATAAATTCAATAACTATTTAAAAATCTACGTATAGATATGTAATGCTGTTAACGATTTATGCATACATTTTCTCATAACAACAAATAAGATATTTTTAAATATTTTTTCTTTATATGAGAATAAAAACCGCTATAACTTTTGCGCGCATCGTCCAATTTTGTGAACGCGAACAGATTTGAAACCAGAATTTTTTTCTTAACCTCTATGCCAAAAAGTGTAGATGTGCTCGCAAAAAATTTTTTTAATTTTTTTCAAATGGAATTGCAAAGGATTTTTGGTTTTCGCCATATATGTATGGGTCTACTGCCATTATTTCGGTGCGTTACACACTTTTTGGCCAAAACCAACTTATAATACCCTTCCCATATAGTGGTGTAGGGTATAATTAACAGTACAAAATTAAAACAAATAATTTCTTCTTAAAAAATACAAAATTATAATTTAATTTTCTTCTAGAAATAATATACCTAGATATGGTAAAAACCAAAAATGTTTTACAATCGATGAATCCGAGTTTCACCCATTCAGAATTCGCGAACTGTTAACATATTAGTATGATTAAATTTCTTTAACATGAAGTGTTTTAGGAGGGATCCCATAATGTCCACCATTAAAATTAATTTTCGTGGAAACTGTGTTGGCATCAATGTAGAAAAATTTGTAAAAATGGGTTGAAGCCAACAAGTTTTTTATGTTCTCTTCCGATTTCTAGCTTAACCCTACATTTTATTGACCTTTGCCCAAAAAAAGAATCACAGAATACTCCATGGGCAACACGATACTGATGTATGATTTTTCGTTATATCCACTGCATCCACCTAAAATTTATGCTGACAATTTGAAGCCGGAATTTCGGGGTTTTTTGAATTTTTTATACCCTCAGCATTTATGCTAACGAGGGTATATGAAGAAAGGACAAAATTTTTTAGTTTTCCATACAAAAAAAATTAAATTTTTTTTTAAGCTACATGAATGATTTTTGGTACATAGATTGGGAAAAAAATCCCATTCTTAAATCTGTTCGAGATACTAATTTTGGTTGTTGCGCGCAAAAGTTATGGCGGTTTCAATTCTGATAAAAAGAAAAAAATCTTTAAAAGACTCTAATCATTATATTGAGAAACTCTCTTAATTAGGGGCTCCCTACATACTATATGGTTACTGAGGTCCCATAACTTTAGTGAAAAAGTTGTAAATTTTCGCGGAAATTAGGAAAGCATTCAAAACAATTGGTAGTTTGCAACTTGTTTTAATAAAATTCAACCTGCTTATGCCTCTGAAAAATATATAAAAAATATGTACGTAATCTATACATCGCGAAGATTCAAATGAAACCAAAACTATACAAATCCGTTTAGTGGTTTTCATATTATAGCAAAAACAAAAAAATATATTGAGGAAATTTATAAAATTTTTGTAAGAGAAAATATTTATTAAAATTTATTTTGTGAGTTAGTTGAACAAAATGTAAGAAAAATAGGTCGGAGTTTTTCTTCTATTTTAGTTAAATTTCACGCAATAAATCGCATTTTTTATTCTAATCACTTCTCGAAAACACGCTAACATCTAGCAGAAGATATGGATATCTTTCAAATAAATGTTGGGTTCCTTTAAATGGGGTATAATCTTGAAATAAAATTGTATCGGGTAATGTTCATTTTGAAATGCGTGTAAATCGCGAAATCCTCAAAATCACTTGATGCGCATGCGGTTTACCAATACAGCGAATTTTTCTCTTTTAATTTGTACACATTTGCCGGGATTTACTTTGCAGCTAAGATGTAGCATCGTCTGCAGTTTAGTGTGCAACAAACTGTATTACGCTTATATTTTGCACAAAGTACATACACTTTTTATGCGCATCCGATTTCACTATCAACCGTGAAAAAATACATCGATCTAAACATATTTCAATAAAATCCATCAAGAACCGTGGATGTAGCATCACACAGTATTTTTTTGATAAATCGGATACAGCTCCCATGCCACTAAATTTTTCAAACCGCTGTTTTCGCACAAACGCGAGTGATGATTCACTTTCTTCATTGAAATGGAAACGATCCACATAAAACGCGAATTAGTCAGCGATATTTTGAAAAACATTTTTCGCAAATTTTTTAATTTTTGCAGTAGCCATTTCCGCCGTTCTAGTAGATGGATTTTTACGATCTGTGATTCATATGATCCGGATCGTCGAAAAAACTAAAATATCGCGGGGTACCAGCACACTCAAAACGATATTGTAAGTACTGTACCCAAAAAATAGGTTTTTTAGAAAAAAATATCGCACTAAATTTTGGCCTTTGGCAGTAGATTACACTGCTGCTGTGTGGGCTACATACTCAATATACATATCAGATTATGCGAAATCGCGAGTTCATTAGTCCTATAATTGGTTTTTCGAAATATCCGAATGCGCGTCCCAGTTACATAAAAAATACAAAAAACACCTGAAATCCGGCTTCAAAATGTCAGCATCCATAAAAGGTGGATGCAGTGGATATTTTGGAAAGTGATACATTAGAAGTGTAATCTTCATTTTGTATTCGCCAACATTTACTTTGGACAGATGTCCGTCATTTGAATGGTTTAATCAGAAATCGAATGGCAATGTAAAAAACCTGTTTAGATTCAACGTGTTTTTACCTATGTTTCTTCCTTTACGCGGTCGTAACTACCACGTAAATTAAATTTTTTTGCTAAATTTTTGAGCTTTGTACAAAAACATCTAAATTAATCCAGCAATAGTCATAGTTACTGGCAAACTACAATAGTTCGCGTATTATAATAGTGCAAACCTTGGCTTCATGGAAACTAAAAAATTTTGACTTTTCCTCATATACACTTTCATACGGGCAAAATGTGCCTCATCGAAATAATGGTTTTAGACCCCAAGTATGTTTGGACGAAATGTGTTTCGACAATTTGGAGTCGATTGAGCAATGTCCGTCCGTCTGTCTGTCCGTCTGTCTGTCCGTCTGTCTGGCTGGCTGGAGCGCACGATAACTCTCAAACGGATAAACCGATTCGGTTCAAATTTTGGCTTTCGTAATATTTCACCCAAACTTAGTTTAAGTTCGAAGATGGGCTATATCAATCCACTCCTTCCGGTACCTCCCCCACAGAAGTTCGAAAATGTTCGGAAAATTTGTGCGCACGATAACTCTTGAAGGGAGTAACCGATTTGGTCCATACTTTGCCCATCGTGAAATGTGTACCAGACTTAGATAAAGTTTCAATATGGACTCAATCGCTCCACTCCTTCGGGAACCTCCCACACAAATTTTCGGAAAAGTTCAGTTTAGGGCCATCTCTCGAATCTCTTTGATTTTTGTCTTAGCGAATTGTATTCACTGCCCTCCATACGACGGTACAAGTTTTATCAGGGGCAAGTCCATACTTCCTGAGAAAATAGCCTGAAAGTTACAAAAAAACCCCTATGACACCGTGTGAGGTGGTTGGAGCGCAAGATAACTCTCGAACGGATCTGCCGATTCAGCCCAAAATTTGGCCTTAGTAATATTTTGTCCAAACAAAGTTTAAGTTTGAAGATAAGCCATATCGGTCCACTCCTTCCGGTACCTCCCCCACAAAAGTTCAAAAATGTTCGGAAAAATTGTGCGCACGATAACTCTTGAAGGGAGTGACCGATGTAATTCATACTTTGCACATCCTAATATATCTACCAGATATAGATCAGGTTCGAATATGGACTATATTTGTCAACTCCTTCTGGTACCTCTCACACAAAAAACAGCACGAAAGGTGTAAAAACCCCTATGTCACCATATCTGGCGGTCGGAGAGCACAACTTCCGGTACTTCTCCCCAATATTTAAAAAATGTCACTAAAATGCTAGGACGATATCACTTGAATGGGGCAACCAATTTGGTCCAGACTTTGGATCTCCTAATACTTTGTCAAAATTTAGTTTAACTTCTAAAATGGCCCATATCGGTCCTCCCTAAAGGTACCTCCCCCACAAAACTTCAACATTAGTGTCTTGGTGCAACTAACACCTAATCCACATTTTTGCCGGTAAGTTCAAATGTCCAAAAAGGGTCACAAAATTCTGAAGAGACCTTAAATACATTCGATCTGTCCGTAGGTGAATGTTTCACTTCACATTGGCTGAGGGTATATATCTGTCGGCAAAGCCGACTGACACTTTTTTACTTGTTTAATAATCCGGACGCGCAACAAGATTATGTTCGAAACTCAAAATAGGATTATAGAACTCGTGATTCTACGTCGTTTAATGTATATCTCATGAGTGTGCTCCGTACAGCATCCTAGTAATTGGAGTCTAAAGTCCAAAATTGCATGCGTGAATTTTCTTAAAAAACCTATTTTTTGTGTGCAAAATTTACAACTGTCATTCAATTTCCTTTGAACCCCGCGTGAATTAAGTTCTTTTACGCGATGGATCCAATGAGCCCACCCGCAATCGAATCCATCCACTAAAACCGCGGATATAGATACCTTGAAAATAGGAAAATCAGCAAAAATATATGTTGACAAATCCGCATACTAAACCGCGATTTTCTTTAAACTTTTTTATATAAATGGAATCCTTTATACGCGATTATAATACATATTTGCGAAAACACGTGTCATAAATTACAGAGATACGCGAGTAATATGGGGTTTTTACATAAAATAGAATGCGGAGGCACATCCGCGGTTCTTAAAGAATCTATTTGAAATTGGTGTATATTGACGTATTTTTGATGGGTGCTACTGAAATCGGATGTGCATTAAAATCGTATGCACATGGCGCGACTTTTACCCACTTTAAGTGGCGGCACACTTTGGCTGCTGAGTGAAACATCGAAATATGCATAAATATTGAAAGAGATTGAAAAACGAATGCACATCTACTGATTTTAACTAATTCGCGAATAACAGGCTTTTTAATTTTCACAGTTTTTGAACAAGTGAGCCAAGGCTATAGTCGGGTCGGGGCCGACTATATGATACCCTACACCACTACCCCTGTGCATAAGCTTTTGACTGCTAAAATTCAAAATATTAAAATTGGGATAGCTTAGCGCCTTTGCTTAGAGTGTCTTCAATAATACAGGTCAATTTCGTTGAAACGAATTCAAGTTCATCGTCAGTTCAACTCAAATAAAACATGGAAAAATGGGATTTACGCCAACCATCAATAGGCTTCTTTCTCTGTGTGACCCCCATCAACATCCGAAATTTCGTGAGGATCCGATTAAAATACCGAGCTGTAGTGTGATTGCACAAGAAATGGAAGAAGGGATGCATTACCGACTATTGCGATACCTCTGTTGTTTGACCACCTACGACAACCTACTTTACAATGTTGTAAAGGTGATATTTTATACTTTCCTTGCCAGGTTTTGCTTTCGATATACCTCTTACAGAAGATAGACATTCGCTTTGAAATAACACGTTGACTTTTTCCTCAAATACTTTTTGCCCATTCCGACCCCTCAATATTATCCATCACCAAAATCAATAGGCTTCTTCCCCTCCAGGACCCTCATCAACCCAAAATTTGGTGACGATCCGATCAAAATTGCGACCTGTAGCGTGATTAAAAAGTTTAGATGGACAGACGGACGGACGGACGGACACACATAGCCAGATCGACTCAGCTCGTCGAGACATTAATTTTGGTATATATAAGTTTGGGTTTACGACCATTATTTCGATGAGTTACAAACTTTTTGGCCAAAACCAACTTATAATACCCTCCCCACATAGTGGTGTAGGGTATAATTATTGTAATTTTAATATTACTCTTAATTTCCTATCCTAATAAGTTATCACAGTAAGCAACTAAGCTTTCACAATGGTAAACCATATTTCTTGATGAAGTTTTAGCAGGACACATTAATTATTGTATTGGATTTTAGCGAAATAGTTCGAGAAATCCCAAATATTTCTTTCTAATTTTTCGAACAAACCAAAACATATATTTGTAACAATAATAACACAACAATAAGGTTTTCTCTTTTGTTATTGCTATAATATGCAATTTATGTGCCCAATCTCTATAAATTTGATATCATATTTTTCTACGCATTGTCTAGAGTCCGCAGATATTTTTTAATTTATTTTCTGGGGGTTTGTACGGATTCTGGGACAGGATAATTTGAATCTGCTTCAATATTTTTATACCCTACACCACTATGTGGTAAGGGGTATTATGTGTTAGTGCATTTGTATGTAACATACAAAAGGAAGCGAGATAGACCCATAGTTCCTTCTAGGGATATACATATAATCACTTTCTGAGTCGATTTATGCATGTCCGTCCGTCCGCAACATACAGGCCGCATTTGTTGACCGATTTCGCTGAAAATTGGGGAATACCATTTTTTAACCCTCCATCATAATATGGAGGGTATAATTAACTTTGTTATTCCGTTTGTAACACATCGAAATATTCGTCGGAAACGAATCAGCATAAAATTCTAAGTCGAAATAGCCATGTCCGTCTGTTGAAGTTAGGGTACAGTTCGCAATTTTCAATAGAGCTTTGTAGTTTGGTATAGAATTTTCATTTACTCCTAGGTTGTTTGGTACGGGAAGTGGGCCATATCGGTCCACATTTTGATATGGCCCCCTTAGAACCGAAATGACTGAAATTTGGTTGTTAGTATTCATTGGGGGTATTAAACGTTCCACCTGAAATTTGTCGGTATAAGTCCACGCCTTCATATAGCCCCCATAAAGCAGTACCTCCCGATTTTCTGTATTTTGAAGTGTATGACCACAATATTCCACCGAAATGCCTGACATTTTGTATTTAGTCCTCGTTGGGGGTATAAAACTTTCACCTGAAATTTGTCGGTATAGGTCCACACCTTCATATAGCCCCCATAAAACAGTACCTTCCGATTTTCGGTATTTTGAATGTTTTAGCCTCATTATCCTACAGAAATGGCTGAAATTTGGTACTTATCCTTCGTTGATGTTATACAACTTTTCACCCGAATTTCGTCGGTATTGGGCCACGTCTTCATATAGCCTCCACAGAACGATACCTTAAAAAATATTGGTATTTTTAAGGTTGAGGACTCCATATTTCACCTGAAATTTGGAATTTAGTCTTTAGTCTCTTTAGTCTTTAGTCTAGTATAAAACTGTTTACCTGAAATTTGTCGGTATAAGTTCAAGTCTTCATATAGGCCCAATAGAACGGTAACTCCCGATTTTCGTTATTTTGAAGTTTGAAATTTGGTATTTAGTCTTCTGTCCTCCTGATATTTGTCGATAGATTGTTTGAAAGTTTAAGCCAGGGGTACAAAACATTCTTTGCAGAAAATCAGACTGTATACGTCAACGTTTTGCCATAATTCCCCATGTAATTTTTGGAAGATTTTAGTCACATTTTTTTTACCGAATTGGTTGTTAATTGGAATTTTGTGTTCCCAGAAGATAGAAAATTTACACGCCAAAAATATCCATATACGCTAGGCCGGGGCGATTTGAAAACCTTAGTCGCCTTTCTGATTCCTTGGGTTGTACTGAGCAAAAAAGTACACTAGACCATATGTCTAAGGCGAAAATCCGTTTTTGACTTGAATTTTTTTATCCACGTTTTTTGCATATTTTGGCATATAACAAGCAAACTATTGAGCTTTTTGATCCAACGCTAAGACACAAATTGTGGCCAAGACAATAGTTAAGAACTCTCTTGTACATCGCAAACTCATTCGAAGTTTCCTTCGAGCAGTTTTGACCTTGAGATAGTGCACATTTTTCGAAAATTTTCGAAAGTTGAATATCCAAAAAAACATAGATTAAAAAACTTCAATTAAATAGACGGGAGGCTCCATTTTCACCGTAGACATATGATCCAGAAGACTTTTTTGCTAAGTACAATACCAGGAATCAGAAAGTTTAACTTTGACCCTGACCAGTATGTCCCATATCATCTCCCTTGTTCATTCTGGTATGTCTGTGAAACTATTATATTTTGATGAGTTGATATTAAGATCAGATAAAATTTTGCAAGTAAGATAATTCGATAAAAAAATCTTACGCACAAATCACTTTGAAATTATATGTTTTTAATCATTTTGCTTTTCATTCAATAATACAATATTTATTATCAACAAATTGAACAAAAATTTACATTTTTAGACCGGTTTCAAATCTAGTTTGAGACGCATTATTTGATTTAAATCACATTACAATTAGAGTTCATTTTTCTGATTATGTTTACATTGCTGCACGTGCCAAGTGCATATCTTACAATATGTCCGAAAAATGTTTAAGAAAAACGTATATAAAAGCTATATTGCCAAATTGTAATCAACACAGTTAATTTCGAGTTCTCAGTATCAGTAGACATTTGCGAATAGAGAAGCCACCAAAACCATTATGAAATTTGCCTGGATAATTGGTTTATTTGCTGTATTTGCTTTCGCAGGAGCTTACCCTTTGGATGGACTTAAGGAAGATGTTGAAGGAGACCATGGCGTACACCCTATAAACTTATTAGATGTTGCAGATGTTGGTGGTAATCACGAGAATACGGCTGAACGCAAGATTCGTCATTGGGGTGGTTGGGGAGGCGGATGGGGCGGTGGATGGGGTGGAGGATGGGGTGGAGGATGGGGTGGCGGCTGGGGTCATCATCGCCACGGCGGCTGGGGTGGCTGGGGAGGCGGCTATGGAGGAGGTTATGGAGGAGGCTGGGGTTAGAAATAATTTGTTGTAAAATTTACTTATGAAAATAAATCACATTATCTCCAAGAAATTTAATTTTGTTTGTTTTATTTATTTACACCAAACTGTGATATTGCAGCAAAATAAAATATAATTCGACGAATGTGAAAAACGGCTTGCTAATTGTGCTTAACAGTGTTCAGGGATGGTTTTTAGAAAGCGACACTCGATAAGTCACATTTCAGGATCTTCTGATACACAATACGTAATGTAATCTGGTAATGGCGTTAGTTGAAATTAAATCAGACCTAGGTAGCTCCCAACTAAAACTTAAGGAAGGAAAAGTCTTATTTTCCTTTCTGGAAAACGATGGGACAATGTTGTATTTGTAGTCGATTTATAGATGATCGGAAACTCGATTGTTAACGATTGGTGGGAAATAGGGAAGTCAATGTATTTGGCGTTGGGACGTAGGTGATTCGATTTGAGATGGAGATTTGGGTGTGTTCGAATGTATACGACAGGTTGAAGGATTTTCATTGATGATCGGAAACGCGCTATTCGTTTAGTAGTTTCATAGATAATCGAGATCCCGGCGAAATCGAGGACAAACTAAGAAACAACAACTCAATGTTCTATGAAACATCCGAAGGTTCTGTGGAACAATACCCGACTATTATATGAAACAACGTGCCGAAGATCTTATGGAACAGCAGTACATTCAATTTAATTCACATATAGCTGTAACCTAATACATATTGCCCATTTACTCAAAGAGTAGGATAAATCAAAAAATGCGTTTTCAGCACTATAAAAGTCGGCGATATCATGCCCCTTTGACTTAAATTTGAATTACAGTTTTCTACTTTATTGTCGTCGAAGAAACATTCTTCTAGACCAATTTTCAAACATTTATGATACATGTGGTCAACTATGGTGGATTTGTAAGCATGATCATACTTAAATTTGTACTGCAAGGATAGTTAAAAAATTAAACTTGCACTAAAATACCAACTATTTTCCATGACCTTTCTAATTTATCGATCCTAATAATATGGCTACACTTTGTATTTGCTTTCAGACAAATTTCGAAGCTCAGAAGAGATCTAACGAAATCAAAAAGTCATTTAAAGCAGGTTTATAAAACGTTTTTGTTGGAATATTTCTTGATTTTATCTGAAAGTTCTTGGTAACTTTTCCATGTTGAGAATTGAACCCACGTTCCTAATAAAGCGGGTCAAATTTGTTGTAGGATTTATCAGAATGTTCCATTTCACTAAACTGAACCAAAAAATTGCGCAATATTTGCATGGGTAGTACAATTTTTCAATTCTATTTGATTCAAACCTATTCTGATGATCGCGAAAATTGGACACTTTTTTGTACATTTTTTATTATAATTGGGATATTTTCCAAAAATATGGCAACACCGTCAAGTTTTTTCTTGGGAATGTTGGCATAGTATAGGACTCTCAAAAAGTAAATAGTATGGATCTGCAATACGAACACATCAGAGGATCCCTTAACATATAAAAAGAAAAAAATTCAAACCTATTCAGATGATCGCTAGTGTATATGTGCATCCAAAAAGAAGAAAAACTTGAATCCGCGTGTGCAGATTACACATGTATCGAATATTTCCAATCAAAAATTGTCTACGACTCCTTTTTTCAAAACTGGTTGTCATAAAAACGCCAAAAATTTACTATTTTACCAGAAGTGATAAAGTCAGTGCAATCCAACTAAAAAATTCAGAAAATTACATTAAGAGAAAGAAAACATTTTTATCAGGAGTCGGGTGATACAAACTACGACTAATAGACTCGGAATCTTATTAACTGTACTGTTTGAGACTACGAAATCCATATTTTTGGCTTTGCAAAAACATGGCAAAGAAAATCTGAAAAAAGCTCGGCAAAATTTTAGCAAATATGTTAAGCCGAAAAAAACGCAATCTGATACCCCAATGGTTGTGGTTCCGGCTTGTTTCTATCTTCATTGTACGATGTTTATAGACTCAATGACGTTAAATACTTTCCAAGGTCTATGCCCAAAGATTATTCACTTCTGTCTGCACAGCGTAAGCAAACTTATGAAAATTCATAAATTTTTTCTGGAAAACACCTAAAAAAGTATCAGCCGGTTTTGCGACAGAGGTATCCATCAGCCTGTGTGAGTTGGGTCTTTTATCTATACACAGGTCAAATACGGGCTACATAACCAACATATTTTTTGGACGTAGAAATTTTCTCACAAAAATATCGGAACACTTGGAATGTTTAACTTCATGATTGTGGGAGTTGTGAATAAATGCTTATTTTGTGCTCATAAATTTTTCTTCGATAAAAACACAAAAGTTTGGAAGTGGACCTAATTTTAGAGGTCATTCCTTTTGATAGTTATTGTGTCAAGACGTCATTTTAGTCGATCACCGTAAGATATAGAGTTTTTGGACCATTAGGTCAGGAAGCATTGACTTACTCACGGAAAATAGAATATCGCTGTAAACAACACCGTTAGGAGTACCATTGGATAAATTGTCCAATGGATCCTTCAACAGCCTATAAACTGCACTTATGTTGAACTTTTATGAGTGATGTTGTCCCATATAGTCTGGAAGTAATTTTATTATGTTCATAGTTTCGGTGAAATCGGATATTTGAAATTTTGTGTCGGAGGTACCTGAAGGAGTGGACCGATAGAATCCTATTTCGAACCTAATGTATGTCTCGAAGAAATCGGTTTGGACCATCGAGAGTTATTGTGCGCATCATTATAGCGAAACATTTTGAATTCTTGTGGGGGTAGTGCCCAAAGGAGTGGACCGATATGTCTTAAAGTTTGGACAAAATATTGTTGGATCCAAAATTTGGACCAAATCGGTTGATCCGTTCGATAGTTATCATGCGCTCGAGCCAGACAGACGGACAAACTGAGTTAAATCGACTTCTAAATGTTTGAAGCCTATTTCGTCAAAACATATGAGAAGTCTAAGACCATTATTTCGGTATTATTTTTAAGTGACGGTGCAGAACCGTATAACCGATGTTTGAACATTAATTTCGTTTACAGTTGTTTTCAGCAACAACTTTGATAATATCAAAAATTCAGGTGGATCTGCTACTTATAGCAGATATTAGCCCTTTATGACCCACAACAATAATTTTTTCTCCATTATTTTCTCCTACTAATTAGAAACAAATATATCTAAAATAGAAATACAAATTTTTGATTAAGGCACACGGTGCTCTTGAACCAACTTTAAATGAAAATATTTGCGGATATCTCAAAAACGGTTAAACCTATGAAAATATCATAAAGGTCAATCTTGTAGAGAATTTTCACAGCTACAATATTTTCTCTAATTCTATTTCGATATGACTTACTGTTTTCAAGAGAAATCGTGAAAACCTAAAAATCTCTAAAAGTGTGAACTTTGACCGCGATTTATTTAAAAATCCATCCAGCGATATTTTCTTGTTTTTGGATATTCCTCATCTATGAAAAATGTAGTTTCAGAATCCACAAAAACTTACCAGATGTAAGCTCCTTTCATTTAAAGCTGGTTCAAGAGCACCGTGGGCACTAAAACAATTTGCTAATTGGTTTTCGAGTTATACTCCACGGGAAACCCTGGATATATCGTAAATTTTGTCCAATAGACATGTGATTTCATGCACTATACTCCGCACAATACTGAACTCGTCATTTTTTGGAATACCGAATGAGTTTAAAGCATCAAGACCTTTATATTCATTATAGAATTCCGCGACACTTTATCATTTAATTAAATGACATGGCATAAAGATGTTATGCAGATTTTACTGAAAGTTTCTCTCAAAAAGTGTACTCAAACCCAAAAAATTTTAATTTTTTCTTAGCCCACTTATTAATAAAGTACATTTTCAGTACAGAACCTTCAGAACAATATAAGTTTTCATTTGAAATTGCCAGAAATAAAAATTATTTTAGAAAAAAACGTAATTATTTTTTAAAGTAGCTCAAAAAAAATATCAGACCAAACCATGTCGGTTTGGGGGGCGCCCCTCTCGCTGCGTACGTCCCTGCTCTTCTATGGTGCGGGGCTGAAAAACATTTCAAAGTCATTTATAGGAAAGAGTTCATTCTTTTGCGCAAATGTAAATAATTTTTGAAAATAGTCAAAACGTCTTCATCCTAGTATTGGTGTGACGCTTTGCCGTTCCATCGCACTTTTAAAAAGAAATATGTGATATTTATGCGTACATAATGTTACTTTATTTGTAAAGAAAATTAATGAACACGTGTATTTAATTTGTTTTGGACCATTAACACCACACTAACCATGATGATGGTGGCCGTGACGATGGCCATATCCGCCATAACCTCCATAACCGCCGTACCCTCCATAACCGCCGTAACCTCCATAACCATGATGTCGGACCTGGCGTTCCGCAGCATTCGCATGTTTGCCACCAACATCTACGTCATCTAAGAGATAAACTGTTCGTATATCCTGGTCTACTTGGGTATCTTCCTTCAGACCGTCTAAGGGATAAGCTCCAACCACCCCAATTATTGCAAGAAATCCTAAAATCCATGTTAATTTCATGTTGGGATACTTCGTTAATGTATCAGATGATGATTTATTATTACGACTACTGGAAATCAACTGTGTAGATATAAATTTATTACCGATTTTATATACATTTCATGTATGTTTTTTGTTGTAAGGAGCACTTATTAAAATTTCGTTACAAAACCCCAATGAAAAATCAAACACGAGCGCTTGAATCAATTATTATATTATTTCTAATGTAAAAAAGGGTTCAAGTAAAACCGCAGTATGAATTTAAAATGAACGTTAAAGCAATTTGTAGATGAATGTTTTGTGGTGAAACCCCACAGTGAGCTTGGAGATTAATCATACAATAGAGTATTAATTAATTAATCAAGTGAAGATCAATACACTGTGACTTGCATGAGTATAGAAAAAGCAACGAAACGATGTATTAGTCTTTCATCAAAATAATTTGTCCATATGAAATTATCAGGGACCTCAAAAGTATTTTGTCAAGTTTGTAACATGCAAAAGGAAACGAAATAGACCCATAGTTCCTTTTGATGATCTTCATAGATTCACTTTTTGATTTAGGCATGTCCGTCTGTCAATATATTTTTCTAAACACAGTACAGATCGCATTTATTGTCCGATTCGCATAAAAATTGGGGAAGTTACTTTTTTTACCAAAGGACGAATCCTATTTATTTTGGTAAGAATCAGTTCAGATTTGGATATAGCTCCCATATATATTTTCGGTTGATTTGAAGTATTTGATGCACCAAATACGCTATATATATGTCCGATTTGGATGAAATTTGAAATGTATGACGGAATTAGGTCTAAAAAAGTTTGCCAAATTACATTGAAACGGTTCAGATTGGGATATAGCTCCCATATATATATATATATATATATATATATATATATATATGTTTGTACAGTATTTGTTTTGGGGACAGCAAAATAATCTGAATTTGAACACATTTTATATCTGAATTTGCTTAAAATTATACATATTGCCCCACATTTCGACAAATTTTTTCATAAATTTGCATACAGGCTAATTTTTGTATCTTGTATATAATTTGCGAACATCATATACGCCGTGTACTACTGCGAACCACTGTTCTCAAATTATATACACGGTATAATGCCAAATGGGTTGCCACCACTTTCTTCATTGTCTTTAAACAATTTGTCATTTTAATGATCGGCGTCAAAAGATTACGTACGACTCTGACCAAAGTATAAAATCCATATGATTTAAGTGTAAACAAACATTAGCCCTCGTGAAATAAAACAAATAAAAAAATTAAAAACTCAAAGAGACGAAACGAGTGGATGCATTTTTTGACAAAAATTAAATTTAATAAACAAATAAATATTATTATATTTTATAACATAAAACAAAGAAATGTTTTTTCATCTACTATATTCAACCCCCTGTACCCACCACAAAAGTTCAAAAATTGTGAACACAATAACGCTTGAATACAGTACCAGACGTTGAGGCTCCAATATGGGCTCTATTGGTCGGTCCACTTCTTCCGGCACCTCCCCATAAAATTTCGGAAAAGTGCAGCTTAAGATCTTAAATTTTGGGCATAAATAGAATACTCTCCCACCTGGCGGAAAAATCTGGAAAAATTACCACAGGTAGATCTTGTTGTCCTGATCACAAATATATAAACTTTTCCCGGGGGGGAATCCATACTTCCCGAGATATGGGCCTCTTAAGTTCCGAAAATTCCCTTGTTAAAGTAAGAACAAATTTTAAATTAAAAAATATTGTTTTCGTGCCCTAAATTGGTTAAATCCCCGGCCGAAGGCCGTCTACTTAGGAAAAACTTACAATTAAAAAAAAATTTCAAATTTTTTCCGTCAGGTGGTAGAGTATTCAATTTGTTCCAAATTTTGGATCCCTTTGATTTTTGTTGCAGCAACTTGTGGACAAGTTCAAAGTTTTTCAGGGAAGAGTCTATACTTCCTATGATCCCTGTGCAATGGCTGGTGTGTTCCAGTCGCGGGATAACTTTCTAATGGATCATCCGATTGCGTCCGGAAAGTGGCCTTCGTAATATTTTTTCGAAACTCAGATTAAGTTCGAAGGTGTGCTATATCCGTCCACTTTTTTGCAACAACTTCTATTCGCTACCTTCATTATGACGGTAGAATTTTTCAGGGGCAAGTTCACACACACCTACCTAGAAAATTGTCCGAAAGCAGCAAAAACTAGTAAGAATGTGTCAGTCAGCTTCGCCGACATATATATACACTCAGCCACGTACCTAAAGAAAATAAGTAACACAATACTTTTTACGTCTATAGAGAGCTTTTGGTTCAATTTCTCTGGAAGTATGGACTTGCCCCCGAATAAAATGTACCGCCCTTACAAGGGCCGCAAGAAGAAGAAGAACGCCTTCTTTCAGAAAGATACTGTAAAAGAACCCCTTGTTGCAGAAAAGGACTATAGAATTACCCTTTCTTGCAGAAAGTGAATACAGAAGCACTCTTTCTTTCAGAAAGTGTCTATAGAAGCACCCTTTCTTTCAGGAAGTGTCTATAGAAGAACCCCTTCTTTCAGAAAGTGACTATAGACGAACCCCTTCTTTCAGAAAGTGACTATAGAAGAACCCCTTCTTTCAGAAAGTTACTATAGAATAGAATTACCCTTTATTTCAGAAAGGTTCAATAGAAGCACCCTTTATTTCAGAAAGTGACTATAGAATAGAATTACCCTTTATTTCAGAAAGGTTCAATAGAAGCACCCTTTATTTTAGAATCGTTCAATAGAATTACCCTTTATTTCAGAAACGTTCAATATAATTACCCTTTATTTCAGAAAGGTTCAATAGAATTACCCTTTATTTCAGAAAGGTTCAATAGAAGCAACCTCTATTTCAGAAAGTGACTATAGAATAGAATTACCCTTTATTTCATAAAGTGACTATAGAATAGAATTACCCTTTATTTCATAAAGTGACTATAGAATAGAATTACCCTTTATTTCATAAAGGTTCAATAGAAGCACCCTTTATTTCATAAAGGTTCAATAGAAGCACCCTTTATTTCAGAAAGGATCAATAGAAGCACCCTTTATTTCAGAAAGGTTCAATAGAAGCACCCTTTATTTCAGAAAGGTTCAATAGAAGCATCCTTTATTTCAGAAAGGTTCAATAGAAGCACCCTTTATTTCTGAAAGGTTCAATAGAAGCACCCTTTATTTCAGAAAGGTTCAATAGAAGCACCCTTTATTTCATAAAGGTTCAATAGAAGCACCCTTTATTTCATAAAGGTTCAATAGAACCACCCTTTATTTCATAACGGTTCAATAGAACCACCCTTTATTTCAGAATGGTTCAATAGAAGCACCCTTTATTTCAGAAAGGCTCAATAGAAGCACCCTTTATTTCAGAAAGGTTCAATAGAAGCACCCTTTATTTCAGGAAGGTTCAATAGAAGCGCCCTTTATTTCAGAAAGGTTCAATAGAAGCACACTTTATTTCAGAAAGTTTCAGTAGAAGCACCCTTTATTTCAGAAAGTTTCAATAGAAGCACCCTTTATTTCAGAAAGGTTCAATAGAAGCACCCTTTATTTCAGAAAGGTTCAATAGAAGCACCCTTTATTTCAGAAAGGTTCAATAGAAGCACCCTTTATTTCAGAAAGGTTCAATAGAAGCACCCTTTATTTCAGAAAGGTTCAATAGAAGCACCCTTTATTTCAGAAAGGTTCAATAGAAGCACCCTTTATTTCAGAAAGGTTCAATAGAAGCACCCTTTATTTCAGAAAGGTTCAATAGAAGCACCCTTTATTTCAGAAAGGTTCAATAGAAGCACCCTTTATTTCAGAAAGGTTCAATAGAAGCACCCTTTATTTCAGAAAGGTTCAATGGAAGCACCCTTTATTTCAGAAAGGTTCAATAGAAGCACCCTTTATTTCAGAAAGGTTCAATAGAACCAACCTTTATTTCAGAAAGGTTCAATAGGAGCACCCTTTGTTTCAGAAAGGTTTAATAGAAGCACCCTTTGTTTCAGAAATGTTTAATAGAAGCACCCTTTATTTCAGAAAGGTTCAATAGAAGCACCCTTTATTTCAGAAAGGTTCAATAGAAGCACCCTTTATTTCAGAAAGGTTCAATAGAAGCACCCTTTATTTCAGAAAGGTTCAATAGAAGCACCCTTTATTTCAGAAAGGTTCAATAGAACCAACCTTTATTTCAGAAAGGTTCAATAGGAGCACCCTTTGTTTCAGAAAGGTTTAATAGAAGCACCCTTTATTTCAGAAAGGTTCAATAGAAGCACCCTTTATTTCAGAAAGGTTCAATAGAAGCACCCTTTCCTTCAAAAAGTGTCTGTGGGAGCATCATTTCTTTAAGAAAGGGATTATAGAAGCACTCTTCCTTTCAGTAAAGGACTATAGAAGCACTCTCTCTTTCATAAATGGTCTACAGAATCACCCTTTCTTTCAGAAAGGGACTATAGAAAAAATTTTCCCTTCAGAAAAGGACTATGGAAGCAGAAAGTGTCTATAGAAGCACTCTTTCTTTCAGGAAGTGTCTGTAGAACACTCTTTCTTTCAGGAAGTGTCTATAGAAGCAGCCTTTCCTTCAGAAAGTGTCTATAGAAGCACCCTTTCTTTTAGAAAGTGTCAATAGAAGCACCGTTTATTTCAGAAAGGGTCAATAGAAACACCATTTATTTTAGAAAAATACCATAGAAGCACCCTTTTGTTCAGAAAGGATCTATAGAAGCACAATTTATTTCAGAAAGGGTTAATAGAAGCACAATTTATTTCAGAAAGGGTCAATAGAAGCACAATTTATTTAAGAAAGGTTCAATAGATGCACCCTTTTTTCAGAAAGGGTCAATAGATGCACCCTTTCCTTCAAAGAGGGTCAATAGATGCACCCTTTCCTTCAAAAAGGGTCTATAGGAGCACCCTTTCTTAAAGAAAGGGACTACACAATCACCCTTTCTTTCAGAAAGAGGCTATAGAAACAATTTTCCATTCAGAAAAGGACTATAGAAGCAGCACACTTTATTTTAGAAAAATACCATAGAAGCACCCTTTTGTTCAGAAAGGGTCTATAGAAGCACAATTTATTTCAGAAAGGGTCAATAGAAGCACAATTTATTTCAGAAAGGGTCAATAGAAGCACAATTTATTTAAGAAAGGTTCAATAGATGCACCCTTTGTTTCAGAAAGGGTCAATATATGCACCCTTTCCTTCAAAAAGGTTCAATAGATGCACCCTTTCCTTCAAAAAGGGTCTATAGGAGCTTCCTTTCTTTCAGAAAGAGGCTATAGAAACAATTTTCCATTCAGAAAAGGACTATAGAAGCAAGCTTTCTTTCAGAAAGTGTCGATAGAAGCACTCTTTCTTTCAGAAAGTGTCTATAGAAGCAGCACACTTTATTTTAGAAAATTACCATAGAAGCACCCTTTTGTTCAGAAAGGGTATATAGAAGTACAATTTATTTCAGAAAGGGTCAACAGAAGCACAATTTATTTAAGAAATGTTCAATGGTTAATTCATTTACAGCATCTTCTGGCGACGAAAATCGTTGACCACTCATTTTTTTGGCATGTTCTGGAATCAAATGAATTCATTGGATACTCGGATACCGGGCTGTATGGCGGATGACCCATCAATTCCACGTTTTGTCCGGTCAAATGGTCAAACAGGCGCGGCTTTGGATCGACGTGTGAGAGCCCACATTGTCATGGTGCAGAAGGATTCGTCTTCTCTTATTCGTTGTTTTGAATTTCTCAGGAGACTTCAGGCAAACAAATTGTAGTGTACCACAGATTTTACCGTCCTACATTTCTCAAGCCGTCGTCGTCCACAGAGTCAGTTTTACAGAAGAATCAGGCGCACTATCCACATAGGAAATGTAAATAAACAAATTCTTCTTCTTCTAGGTTGTTCACGCAGATATGATAGCATGGCACATGGTAATTGAGCCATGCATGATAGAATGTCATACACAATATTAGGTGTGTTCGTTTACTCCATAATTTGTACAGATCCTGTAATTCGTTGTAAATTAATTCTTTTCGCATTGTACTGAAGAATAAATAAACAACATTCAGTAACAACTGGTACAGATTATTGAGTAAACGAACACACATATTATAACTGGTTTACATTTACGAAATCCAATCAATCTCATTGCTCAAATGTCAAATGAAATCCAATTGAGTTTTTATTTGACGTATACGTAAAGGAATTAGCAGTTGAAATCGAATCGATTTCGTAAAAGTAAACCAGCTATTATTGTTTCAGCACTTTTTGGAAATTTGATCCCCAGGATAATATTAATAAAAGGGAAAAATTTTATGGTGTATTACATGCTATAATGTCTGTGCAAACGACACAGAAGAATAGTAGTACATTTAGACTATTTGTACGGTTACACTATAGTTTTTTTTGGAGGGCTTACCCACTTCATGAGGATTTATTTGACGTTTGTGCTATGGAATTGACATTTGAAACCCAAACCCACTGGGTTAATCCGGTTAAGTGTAACCGGGGTATATTAGGCCGTTTACATATACTGAAGTATACGCTTGGAAATGGTATTTGAAACCCATACTCACGGGGTTAATCCGCTTATACGTAAACGGCCTATAAGCCCCTATATGATGGCTTTAGAAATTCCAGTCAATTAAGGCTGTCATTTTCATATATACTAGTACATTTATACCGCGGTTACACTTAACCGGATTAACCCAGTGTGTTTGGGTTTCAAATGTCAAGTCCATATCGCAAACGTCAAATAAATCCTCAAGAAGTGAGTTAAACCGGCAAAAAAACTCTAGTGTAACCGTACTATTACACTATGCTGGATTTAGAAAATCCAACGGATTTAAGTTGTCATTTTCATACAATATATGTATGTCATATAAATCCAGATAATTGCTACGTCAAATAAATCGAGGTAAAAGCATTTAAGTATGTTTTTCCATTCGTAACACATTGAAAATTATCATTTTCGATCAATAAACACAAATAATAAACCTGTTTTTTTTTTTGTTTTTTTAATGTAAAAAGTGGCTTTGGTGACAATTTTTAATTCAATTGTCGCTTGCTTTGCTTGCTTGCCAAATGTCATGGTACAATAACACAGGTAGCATTATCAAGTCAGATGATGGTAATATAATAGCACTGTTCCTTTACGTTCAAGAATCTTCAAGTTTTACCACTTTTTACTCGAAAAGCGTTCCTTTACTTCAGACACAATACAATTCTTATGGGAGCAGTTTTCAACATTTAATACTTTTGCCGGTTTTACCATTTTCAGAAGTAAAAGAACAGACCAAATGTGTCAATTGTATTGAATTGATGTCAAATTTTGACATCTTATGTTATACCCCGGTTACACTATTGAAGGTTAACCCACTGGGTTTAATATATACAGTGGGTTAATCTTTGCTGGTTACACTTAGCTTTTCGAGGATATAAACTGTCAGCTAATGTTTGTTTACGTATACATACAAAATAACTAATAAAGTCGTGTTTTACATTTTTACAATTTCTCGTATGAGATATCGTCCCCTCTTTCCTCATATTGGCATATTATACACACAGGGATACATTTTTGTATCATGGTATCAAGCGTACTTTTTGTTAAAAAAGTGTCTAATGTAAAAAAATAAATAATTTTATGATTTTCAAATAACTTTAGATTTATTACCTCCATAAAATCTCATGCGACCAATCGTAAACGTGTAAAACACGACAAACTCTGTTGCAAAAACAGTTGCAACTTTTGGTACTTTTTGAGTAGAGTTGGATTTTTTTGCACAAATACCGAATACAACACTGTATTTTTGGTGGATTTGTGCCGGATTTAAAATAAACCCAGTCGTGATAGGATTTAATTTTTGTATGGCAAATCTGGTCAGATTTGACCAGATTAAACAATAAATCCTCATAAAGTGGGTTAACCCGGCAAAAAACTGTAGTGTAAGCGCACTATTACCAACAATTGCCGACGCGGCTACCTGTGTATTTGTACATGTCAAATGTTAAATTATAAAGGAATGCTAGAACCTCCTTAGGGGGGAACGTAAGCGAATTTGCAAAGAGGCTCTGGCATTCCTTTATAATTCGACATTTTGGGAAGCAAGAAAAGCAAGCGACGATTGATTCTGTTCTGGCCTCTACTTTACTTAAAATGTCAACTGCATTGTAAATCTGTAAAAGAAATCACAAAAAACATGTTCACATACATTTTCCGTCAGATAATTAGCGATATATCTGTGTATCGGGCTAAATATCTACAGTAAAACCTGACGTTTAATTTATTTTAGCGTTTGTACCGGATTTAAAAAAAGACAGATTTTAATAAATAGCTTCATATAAGAAACCAACTACAACGAAAATCTGTCAAATAAATTACCAAAACCTGTTTTCACAGATTTTGCATCAGATATATCGATATATACCTGTTTACTGGGATAAATACCTGCTGTAAAAACAGAGGATTTACATAAATCGTGTCATTTAAGATCTCAATTGCATTGAAAATCGGGCAAATAAATGCCGAAGAAACGTGTTTTCGTACATTCTACATAGTATGACTCGAGATATACCTGTTTATCGTACTTAATTTAAATAAGACGTATAATAGTACGTTTATATATAACCAGATTTAACAAACCCACTGGGTTTTAAATGTCAATTCCTTTGCGTATAGGTCAAATAAATCCTCATTAAGAAGGTTAACCCTGCAAAAGGCTATAATATAAACATGACCTTAGACATATACCCCATTTACACCTAACCGGATTAACCCAGTGGGATTGGTTTTCAAATATCAATTCCATAGCGCAAACGTTCAATAAATCCTCATAAAGCAGGTTAACATGTTAAAAAGCTCTAGTGTAAATGTCGTTTTATAGCCTTTTTACCTCTAACGAGTTTTATAAAACATGCATTATTTAAGTTGTCAATTCCATAGAATATCTGTCAAATAAATTACGATTCTTTCGCTAAAACCTTTTTTATAGTACGTTTACATAAAATCGGATTTGACAAACCCACTGGGTTTCATATGTCAATTCCAAATAAATCCACATAAAGAAGGTTAATCTAACAAAATGCTATAATATAAACAGGATATTAGGAATTTGCAAACTTGCAAATTGTTTTAATAAATCGAATTGTGAAATAAATGACCAAACCACTGTTGTCATACTTTTTATGGTCTTAACATACATCCACTTTACATCACATGAATCGAGGTATACCTGTTTATCGCGAATTTACCTGCAGTAAACACATGATTTTACACATTGTTTAATAAGAAAGGTTTTATGGCCGCGGCACATACGGCGCGTGGAGCGTCGCGTTACAACAACCACATGAAAAATTCATAAACAAACTTGACATCACTTACACATGTTTCATGTGTTTGTTTTCAACGCACAACGCGTCGCACAGTGATCGTATGTGCCGAAGGCTTTAATGCTTTGTGTTAGTTTATTTTTTTCCTTCTTCCTAAAACCTCAAAACAATAAAGCCCTCGGCACATACGGTCCGTTTAGTGACACGTTGGTACACGCGTTGTCCCAAAAAATTTAAATTATGTTTAACTTTAATGCGCCAGCCACAATCATGTTTTTCAAAAAACTTGGCATCAGTTACACTTTTTTCATGTGGTGGTTGTACCGCGACGCTCAACGCATCGTATGTGCCGAGCGCTTAACACAGTCTCTATATATGTGCATGGTAGAACAATAAAAGGTAACATCAATACCCAGCTGACTGAACTGGGGTGTATTGTTTGTTTCAAATTCCATACGACATTTAATATAAGTATTTCTATGTTCGATGTATATTAGGGATACATGTTTTTTGAAGAAAACATATATTTATCAGAAAAAATAACTATTTCCCATAAAGAATTCTTCATATCAATGACATGTAACCTCCTCCAAGTCCGAACGACGTGTCGCTTGTAGAGGCGGTACAACGTTTGTTAGTATGTGCGGTATTTTGTTGAATTTAAAAAAATATATAGCCCGAATAAACATGTGCTTCTTTGATTTCAAACACAAAATATTGAACCAGCTTCTCCTTTTTCAATGAATTTCCAGCGACCCCAAACTTTTTTGTAAGAATTCTACTTTTTGCGAGAAATTATGCATTTAGAGGAATGATGTGGAGCAATCAAATTGAAAATGTAACGAATTTTCATGTTTCCAATATATTCAATCAAATGTGAAAATTATTTGTCTTTTAAATTCCAATAATTTATAGACATTTCCTTGTTTTGTTTACATGTACCGGTGATAGTAACGTTACAAAAAAAAAAAATCCTTTGCGGTTGCTGTTGAGCGCTTTATGACTAAAAGCATAAAGAAATTTTGGCATCACTGTTTGTGTCGGTAGAGTCTAGCGACTAATTTTTATTCATCGTTAACATTCCGAAAATTTTCGTTAATTATCGGAATTATAAGCATGTATATTTTACCGACAAAACAGCAAAAATGAGTTAAGCGCTCGGCACATACGGTGCGTTGTGCGTCGCGGTACAACAACCACATGAAAAAAGAGTAAGTGATGCCAAGTTTTTTGAAAAACAACAATGTGGCTGACGCATTAAAGTTAAACATAATTTAACTTTTTTGGGACAACGGGTGTCCCAACGTGTCACTAAACGGACCGTATGTGCCGAGGGCTTTACAGAATCCCACTACTGGGCACTTAATTTTCTCGTTTTTAATTAAATGCTCAAAAACAGTTTCGAAAACGAAACAACTGGTTTTTATGTTTAGCAATTTTGAAGTTATGCCTTGTTACATTTACGAAATCGAGTCGATTTCAACTGTCACTTCCATAGTGTTTACGTCAAACGAAATTAACTGGATTCCACATGAGTTTTTATTTGACGTATACGCAAAGGAATTGATGAAATTATAAGGTGGCGTAAAACTCCAGCGTCGTGGTTTCAATCTGTAAATTTTTGTTATTGTGAATAAATGTTATGAAATTGTAAACAATCAGTTTGACATATTGAAGAATTTTCGTCCAAAATAGAGTTGTATTTGTATAACCGGATTTAACAAACCGACTGGGTTTTAAATGTCAATTCCATTGCTTATATTTCAAACAAATCCTCATAAGGAAGGTTAACCCTGCAAAAAGCTCTAATTTAAACAGCATATTATAGCACGGTTACACTACAGCTTTTTGCCGGGTTAACCCACTTCATGAGGATTTATTGCTTAATCTGGTCAAATCTGACCAGATTTGCCATACAAAAATTAAATCCACTCACGACTGGGTTTATTTTAAATCCGGCACAAATCCACCAAAAATACAGTGTTGTATTCGGTATTTGTGCAAAAAAATCCAACTCTACTCAAATAGTACCAAAAGTTGCAACTGTTTTTGCAACAGAGTTAGTCGTGTTTTACACGTTTACGATTGGTCGCATGAGATTTTATGGAGTTAATAAATCTAAAGTTATTTGAAAATCATAAAATTATTTATTTTTTTACTTTAGACACTTTTTCCCAGTCAGCATTTTTTGAAAATTTTAATCAAATTCGAGTCTTTTTTGATCCTACTGCACGATTAAAAAGCTAGAATATGAGCTCATTTCCTGATCATAAATGACTCCTTTGTCGGTAGGAAAACATAACCTCAGGCGACACTTCTAAACAAATCACAAATGAGTCTTTTTCGAGTCGTATTTCAATCATTTATTGGTGTTTTGTTGATTAATTTCGGACCCTTTTTCGAGTCTTTTTAGAGTCATGTTTATAATCATTTATGAGTCTTTAGGGAGTCATTTATGAGTCTTTTTGTTAGACGAAATAAATAAAAAAAAATTTCTTTTTATTCTTCTTTGTTTCTTTCCTTTGTTTTATAGTCTTTTCTGCTTTGTTATGTCTTTTAATTATCCTTTATGTTGCTTGGTGGTTAGTATACTGCTTCTTCATTTCACTTGGCAAAACCTGTTGTGTTGTGTTTGTCTGTACCTTTAATATTATACGTTACATTTATATCAAAATTTGTAGAAAGTGTATATGAGAATTTTATTTTTTTATTTACAACCAAATAAAAATAAAACAAAACAATCAGTTTTTAATCACCTAACTGTTCAAAATATGATCAGAGTATACATAATTATAATCACTTTTCAAACACCTGTATGACCCTTTTTTGATTAAGCATTTTTCAATCTTCCAGATGATCAAAATGTGACAATAAATAACAAAAAATTGTCACATTTTAAACACCTCAATGATTTTTTTGTGATTGCTACACATTTGTTGTTGTATTTTAAATTGAACTCTTTTTAATCATTACAGGGAGTCACTTTCGAGTCCCTTTCTGATCACACAAGCGACTTAATCAATTTTTGATCACCAAAAGGACTCTAAAAAGACTCCTCAATGTGATTTTTGAAAAAACAGTCTTCTAAATGCTATCTGGGTTTAAACAAAAAGTACGCTTGATACCATGATAAAAAAAATGTATCCCTGTGTGTAAAATATACCAATATGAGAAATTGTCATACGAGAAATTGTAAAAGTGTAAAACACGACTTTATTAGTTATTTTGTATGTATACGTAAACAAACATCAGCTGACAGTTTATATCCTCGAAAAGCTAAGTGTAACCAGGAAAGATTAACCCACTGGATCTATTAAACCCAGTGGGTTAACCTTCAATAGTGTAACCAGGGTATTATAGTACGTTTATATATAACCGGATTTAAGAAACCCACTGGGTTTCAAATGTCAATTCCATTGCTTATATTTCAAATAAATCCTCATAAAGAAGGTTAAACCTGCGAAAGGTTATAGTATAAACATGAGGTCTGTACGCTAACCCAAAAGTTTGTACAAATTTGTAAAAACTTTTACAAAATGCTGTTCGATAACAAACTTGTAAAGTAAAAGAGAGCGAATTTGGAGACAATAGTGAGAAAATTTTGGAGAGCATTGGAGAGTTTTGTTTACAAGTTTTTGCAAGGAAAATTTTTCTTGTAAGAACTTGCAAGTTTGATCAGCTGATTTAAATTCGAATATTTTGTGGCGGACTTCTTGTCAAAAACATAAACAAACGTTTGTCTATAAAAATAAATAGAAATAAAAAAGGGAAAAATTATTAAATAAATTATGGAAAACGATAATGTAAATAAAATAACTTATTTTGTAGTTTGTGGTGACTACTTTTTTATTTTATTATGTACATATTTATATAATATTTTCCGCCAACATCTTCTTCAAATCACCTGACTTCTTGCAAGTTTTTACAAATTGCTGTTCGATAACAATCTGCAAATTTTTAGCTTCGAGAGAGTAAAATTTGTGGAGAGACGTTACTGAGAACTTGCTGAGTATTTGCAAGTACTTTTCACTTGCGAAGTTATCGTACAGACCTATGGTCTTATACCCCGTTTATATATAACAGGTTTTAACAAACCGACAGGGTTTTAAATGTCAATTCCATTAGGCCTGTTCGATAACTTCGCAAGTAAAAAGCATTTGCAAGTTCTGGCAACTATAAACAGCATATTACGTGGCCTCGTAAATAGATCTTGAAATTGAGATTTGAAATCGACCGATTTCGTAAATGTAAACAAGGCATTATATGAATTCAGGAAAACCGGTGTTCTATAGATTTTATCCATTTAAATCTACCTTATGTTTTCTACCATGATTTTACATATTTTAACATTTGTATGTATTTCTAGTTTTACCTGCCGAAAAATTAATTACTTTTTTCTTTCACAGAATTTCAATGCAGTTTACATCTATATGGTACCGTTTGCAAGAATGGGATTTTAATAAATTGTATCATTTAAGATGTAATGCTATGTTTACATTTACGAAATCCACTCGATTTCATCTGTCAAATCCATAGGTTAAATGTCAAATGAAATCCAATGGATTTCAGATGAGATTTCATTTGACGTTTGAGCTATGGAATTGACAGATGAAATCGAGTGGATTTCGTAAATGTAAACCAAGCATTTACGAAATCCACTCGATTTCATCTGTCAAATCCATAGATTAAACGTCAAATGAAATCCAGAAATTTGACGTTTGAGCTATGGAATTGACAGTTGAATCGAGTGGATTTCGTAAATGTAAACTTAGCATTAGCATAATAGCTGGTTACAATACGAAATCGAGTCGATTTCAAACTCTTATGTTTGGTTTACATTCGGCGCTGTTTCGTGATTTCGAAGACGTTTCGTGATTCGCGCGGAATCAAGCAAAATTTAACATGATTTCGCATACAAAAATGAAATCATCTCATTTCGTGATTTCAGCGAAATCAACATCGAAATCACAGTACACATGATATGCAACCCTGATTTTTATTTTTTTTTTTATTTAAGGTAGATGGTCAATTGCTACAACAACAAATTTTAGTATCAAAATTTGTAAACAATTTGTAAAAAAAAATATTAAAATATTTTGTTACAATTCTATTTTTCATTGTGTTCACGTACTTTTTAAATGGTAATGTTAGAAAAAAGAGCGATGCCAAAGAACATAGTTTCTACTAGGCCTGTACTGTATTGCAGAAAACAAGAGAAGAGGGTGTTATTCGGCGCTATTTTTGTTAAAAGAGAAGTGCAAGTCTTGCTAGATTTCGGAGTACTGGAACGTATTTTTAGCACTAAACGGGAAAACTACTGCAAGTAGTACTATTTTGCAGGTTCCGAACACAGCTTTTATATATCAAAATTTATTATTATGATGTCTCAACGATAAAATAATTTTTTTTTTCATTTGTTAGTACTATACACAATTAATACGATATATATACACAATAATTACGATAATTTTCGAAAAAAAGTTGTAAAGTTCTATATTGTCGTATATTTTGATGACTAATTCAATTTACAACAACTTGTTTTGAAAATTCATGTTCGATCAGCTGCGCATAAGCATCTACCTTGATCATTGTGATATCTGTGAAATCAACAAAAAATAAGTGTAAACACCAGGGTGTATTTCAGGATTTCGTGAAATCCAGTGGATTTTGGAGCACAAGTATAAACATGGCATTAATTCCTTTGCTCATTTGAGTTTTCATTTGACGTATACGCAAAGGAATTGACAGTTTGAAATCGACTCGATTTCGTAATGTAAACCAGCTATAAATCTGTGAAATGACAATGAAACGTGTTTTCATACAAATGAATCTAGAAATACCTGTTTGCCGGTGTAAATATCTACAGTAAAAATGACTTTTAGTTTATTTTAACATTAGCTTTGTTCCTTTACTTTTTATACCCTACACCACTATGTGGAAAGGGTATTATAAGTTTGTTTTGGGGGAAATTCATGTAACACAGCGAAATATTCGTCGGAGACCCCCAATGTGCTATACCAATATTCATATCTCGGCGAGATAAAGCGATTTTGAGATGTGTGTCCGTCCGTCCGTCCGTGTGTCCGTCTGTCCATTATAAATTGTAATCAAACTCCAGGCCGCAATTATGAACCGATCGTCACGAAATTTGGTATGGAGGTCGGTTTCACATTAGAATAGATCGCTATTTTAATTGGTGATGATCTTGAAATATTTAGCGGGTGAAATGGACCAAAAACATAATTTTTATCCGATTTTGTAGCTGCTCTGTAGGTCGCAATAATAGTCCGATCGCCTCGAAATTTTGAATAAGGTAAGAGTATATGACAAAGAAGAAGCTTGCAATTTGAGATGGCGATCAGATAATATTTAGAGGGTTAAATGGACAAGAACTTTTGTGTGAAAATTGTGAAAAATTTTAATAAACAGCTTATATCTTTGTTCCTAAAAGACACATTCCCCACTCGTGAGCTATATTTGGAAGACGATCTCTTGACCTTTCAAGTGATGTCAATTATGTTGATGTACGTGATCAGATAACAGAGTTACAGCCTAATATATCCAGATTTTTGTTTGTAGTGTAATCATAAACCCGCTAGAGGTCGCAATTATAGCTCAATAGTCACGAAATTTTACACAAGGTAAGAGTTTAGGTTGAAGAAAATGCATATAATTCTGCATGATGATCTGATGCTATTTAGCGGTTGACATAGACCATTACTTTTGTATGAAAAATATACAAATTTAATTTTTGGTCCATATTTTCATTCCTGGAGGGCATATACCGGCAAAATAGCCTATATAGGGAAAAATAACTACTGATCTTTCCCCTGATGCAAATTGCAGTAATGTGTCTGCTAGATAATGCACCTACTGCCTGTTATATAATGTGTTTTGTGTAGAGAACCACAATTTCCTCCCATGCTACAAATTGTCTCTATCATGACAGAGAAATTTTCAATTCAGTTGTCAAATTGGATTTTTATACAAATATTGCAACATGGGGTCGCCTGGCCACCTAATTTTTACCCCAGGCTTTAGGGTAAAGGGGATACAAACAAAATACGACCAAAGATGTGTCTCATTGAAATATTGGTTTTAGATCAAGTATATTTGGACGATATTCGTTTCAGACAATTTGGAGTCTGTTTAGGGCTGTCCGTTCATCTGTCTCTCTTAATGTCTAGCTGGCTGGTGCGCACGATAACTCTCGAACGGATCTACCGATTAGAACCAAATTTTATACAACGTAATATTTTGCCCAAACTTTAAGTTAGAATGTAGCCTATGTCGGTCCACACTTCCCCCAAAAAAGTTCAAAATTGTTTACGAAAAAGGTTCTTTTTACGGTCCCTATCTGGGGATAAGTCATACTTCCTGAAATACTAGTCCAGAAGTTCCAAAAACCCCTGCCGGCTACAAGTAAAATTGCAAATCTGAAAAAATACTTCTCAAATATTTCCAAAATTCAGAATTTTGCTTACTAAAATTGATTTGGTATAGCGATACCTACAGATTCCACGTATTTTGAAGCAAACTCGTGTTACAAAATAAATATATTTTTAGAGGCTGAAGGTTGCTATCTTATACTTATACTATCTTCTTTGCTGTATAATTGAATATGAATAATTTTGGGATTTGTAAATTAGTTTGCAGCAAAATTTTTGAATTTCTATTTATTGTTAGTTATTTCTACCGGTATAACATATATTTAAGATATCACAATATATGCCCACAATGAACTATTTTCGAAGCATATGTGACGTACAAGTGCACAATTTTTGGACGACAGGTCTTCAATAAACACGCAATTTTTCCAATTACAAATATAGCAAATTGCATGGTATATATATGTATTTATTTTAGGTCTATACCAAAAAGGAACCTGATATTCAAAGACAATTTGAAGATGTAGCAGGAGGGGCTAATCAATGTGAATTTTCCAATTTTCGAATATTATTTAGAAATGTATAATTTATGTATTTTTCAACAAACATCCCAGTAAAGACAAGGGAGGCTTCTCTTATATCAATGGATTCATATTATGTTATTGATATGTGACCTAGTTTTTATCGCCGAGTCCGAACGGCGTGTCCTAAGTTGCCACTTGTAGAGACGTTTTTCATGGCTGAAATACACAGGAAATATCGCCAACATTACTAAGGGGTATTTTGCCAACGTAGACAATTCAATGGGAATCGAACCCGGACATTCAGCGTACAAGGCGGTTGTACATAGCTAATTCCAATAGGTTGTGGTGTAGGGTATCACATGGTCGGCCCCGCCCGACTATAGCCTTTGCTTACTTGTTTAATGGTAAGGGTGGTAAAAGAGAAAAGTGTCAAAATTGCTCTCTCATGAACATTTTTACCACAAAAGTAAAGGAACGGAAAAATGATAGGTCTGGCAGCAATGTCAAAAAGAAACATAAAAAAAATCAATTTTCGTCTTTTATTTCACAGTTTTTAATTCAGTTTTGTCAGCGATCGACTTTTTCTTAATTTAGTTTTGTCAGCGTTCGACCTTTTCTTCCATTTTCTTTTTCATTGTGAAATAATCGTCAAACAAAAGTCGAAAAATCAGTTCTGCCATTTTTTACCTGCAGAAATTTTGCTGGTAGCCTGTGGTAGAAGAGAAAGCCATTTTCGCTCTCTCTCCACTCTCACTCTCTTAAAAATTGCTTCCAGTTTTGCCACTTTTCGGGGTTAAGGAACGCTTTGCAGGTTAAAAATGATAACAAATGGTAAAAATGGTAACTTCAGGTAAGTAAAGGAACACAGCTATTAGTAGCGGATATATGTCTGATTTATACCCCGGTTACACTATTGAAGGTTAACCCACTGGGTTAAATAGATCCAGTGGGTTAATCTTTGCTGGTTACACTTAGCTTTTCGAGGATATAAACTGTCAGCTGATGTTTGTTTACGTATACATACAAAATAACTAATAAAGTCGTGTGTTACACTTTTACAATTTCCCGTATGAGATATCGTCCCCTCTTTGCTCATATTGGTATTAGAGTTGTATAGTTCATGAACGAACTAGTTCAATTGATTGATTTTGTGGTTGCTGGACGGTTGGACAGTTATCGATAATTGCAAAAAATCGTCATTCAAAACTGACAATGTGTACTGTACTTTTCTGATCCGAATGATTGAACTGGATAGTGAACTACGAACTAGAATACTGAACTAGTTCAGTTAAAAGAACTGAGTTATTGAACTAGATCTTTCAAATGAACTAGATTGTACAACTCTAATTGGTATATTTTACACACAGGGATACATTTTTGTATCATGCTATCAATCGTACTTTTTGTTAAAGAAGTGTCTAATGAAAAAAATAATAATTTTATGATTTCCAAATAACTTTAGATTTATGAACTCTATAAAATCTCATGCGACCAATCGTAAACGTGTAAGGTCATGTTTATATTATAGCCTTTTGCAGGGTTAATGTCTGATTTAGACTATGCTGGATTTAGCAAATCCAGTGGATTTAAGTTGTCATTTTCATACAACATATGTCAAATAAAGCCAGATAATGGCTAAATCCACCGTAATCTAAATACACTTTAACCTTCATAATGAGGATTTATTTGATGTATACGCAAAGGAATTGACATTTGAATCCCAATGGTTTTGTTATATCCGGTCATATATAAACGTACTATAAAACACGACAAACTCTGTTGCAAAAACAGTTGCAACTCTTGGTACTTTTTTAATAGAGTTGGATTTTTTTGCACAAATACCGAATACAACACTGTATTTTTGGTGGATTTGTGTCGGATTTAAAATAAACCCAGCCATGAGAGGATTTAATTTTTGTATGGCAAATCTGGTCAGATTTGAGCAGATTAAGCAAATAAATCCTCATTAAGTGGGTTAACCCGGCAAAAAGCTGTAGTGTAACCGTGCTATTACACTATTTATAAACCCTCCACTGGATTTAATAAATCCATTATAATCCATGATTTACACTATTTATAAAACCTCCACTGGATTTAATAAATCTATTACAAATTCTTCGGCATTTAGGTATTACCTTTGGAGATTTTATAGCACAGTTACACAGTTCTATGGAATTGACAACTTAAATAATGCATGTTTTATAAAACTCGTTAGAGGTAAAAAGGCTATAAAACGACATTTACACTAGAGCTTTTTAACATGTTATGCCAAGTTTACACTAGCGCTCCAAAATCCACTGGATTTCACGAAATCCTGAAATACACCCCGGAGTTTACACTTATTTTTTTGTTGATTTCAAACATATCACAATGATCAAGGTAGATGCATATGCGCAGCTGATCGAACATAGATTTTCAAAACAAGTTGTTGTAAATTGAATTAATCATCAAAAATATACGACAATATAGAACTTTACAACTTTATTTGGAAAATTATCGTAAAATTATCTATATATAGTACTAATTGTGTATAGTACTAACAAATGAAAATATAAAAAAAGATTTTATCGTTAAGATATCATAATAATAAATTTTGATAAATAAAAGTTGTGCTCAGAACCTGCACAATATTAGTACTTGCAGTAGTTTTCCCGTTTAAGGGCAGTTTACACCATCTATCAATGTCATATGAGCTGTTATTTCTTTCACCCATTCGACATTCTCTATGTTTGTCAAAATTGACGTCATCCATACAACTTTCAATTTGTGCGTTCATACCTACAAGTGTTATTTTCGTATGACATAACCTATAAATATAAAAACAGCTGTTTTTGTCATTGTTTACATTTATTGTTGAGTTACAAATTTGCGCAAATTTTTAATTTTGGTTGAAGGAAAATGAATATCTAGCATGTTTGTTGTGGTGGAATAGGTTTTTGGGGTTATAGAGGCAATCATGTTTTGCCACAAAGCAATAATTTCCAACACTGCCCCTTTCGACCAATCGATCTGAAAATAACATTATAAACACCCTTTATTTACTTTTTTTATATATTTAAATATACATAACTTTCCATTTTCTTTTTTAAAAGATGTTGTTTTTCAATTTTTTTGGGAATGCCAGAAAACAGCTGATAAATTTATGTTTACATACGAGAATGCCGTATCAAATAGAGCGCTCCCTAAATGAAAAATTTACATATGAGTTGCCAAATCATTTTGATAGATGAAAATTTTCATAGTGGTCACACTATGTGTACAACATTCGCAGGTAGAAAATTTGACATCTCATACGACATTGATAGATGGTGTAAACAACCCTTTAGTGTTAAAAATGCGTTCCCGTACTTCGAAATCTAGCAAGACTTGCACTTCTCTTTAAACAAAAATAGCGCCGAATAACACCCCCTTCTCCTGTTTTCTGCCATACAATTTTGGCCTAGTAGAAACTAGCAGCAAGCTTGTTCATTGGCATCTAATATGATAGCTGATACGTTGATTTTGACATTTATGCTGGGGTTTTTGCAATTTCCTACATTTTTCCGTTCCCGTATTTTTTAAGAAATTTGTATGGGGAAGCAATTTTTGACAATTTGCTCTTTTTTCTAACATTACCATTAAAAAAGTACGGGAAAACAATGAAAAATAGCATTGTAACAAAGTAATTTAATATTTTTTCACATTGTTTACAAATTACAAATTACTGAAATCACGAAATGAGATGATTTCATTTTTGTATACGAAATCATGATAAATTTTGCTTGATTCCGCGCGAAATCACGAAACGCCTTCGAAATCACGAAACGACGACGAATGTAAACCAAGCATTAACCTGCTTTATGAGGATTTATTGAACGTTTGCGCTATGGAATCGATATTTAAAAACCAATCCCACTGGGTTAATCCAGTTAAGTGTAAATGGGGTATATGTCTTATTTAAATCTAGTACGATAAACAGGTATATCTCGAGTCATCCTATGTAAAATGTACGAAAACACGTTTCTTCGGCATTTATTTGTCCGATTTTCAATGCAATTGAGATCTTATGCTATGTTTACATTTACGAAATCCACTCGATTTCATCTGTCAAATCCATAGGTTAAACGTCAAATGAAATCCAATGGATTTCAGATGAGATTTCATTTGACGTTTGAGCTATGGAATTGACAGATGAAATCGAGTGGATTTCGTAAATGTAAACTTAGCATTAAATGACACGATTTATGTAAATGCTCTGTTTTTACAGCAGGTATTTATCCCAGTAAACAGGTATATATCGATATATCTGATGCAAAATCTGTGAAAACAGGTTTTGGTAATTTGACAGATTTTCTTTGTAGTTGGTTTCTTAAATCCGGTACAAACGCTAAAATAAATTAAACGTCAGGCTTTTACTGTAGATATTTAGCCCGATATACAGATATATCGCTATTTATCTAACGGAAAATGTATGTGAACATGTTTTTTGTGATTTCTTTTACAGATTTACAATGCAGTTGACATTTTAAGTAAAGTAGAGGCCAGAACAGAATCAATCGTCGCTTGCTTTTCTTGTTCCCAAAATGTCGAATTATAAAGGAATGCCAGAGCCTCTTTGCAAATTCGCTTGCGTTCCCCCTTAGGAGGTTCTCGCATTCCTTTATAATTTAACATTTGGCATGTACAAATACACAGGTAGCCGCGTCGGCAATTGTTGGTAACATAAGATGTCAATACAATTGACACATTTGGTCTGTTCCTTTACTTCTGAAAATGGTAAAACCGGCAAAAGTAGTAAATGTTGAAAACTGCTCCCATAAGAATTGTATTGTGTCTGAAGTAAAGGAACGCTTTTAGAGTAAAAAGTGGTAAAACTTGAAGATTCTTGAACGTAAAGGAGCAGAGCTATTATATTACCATCAGCTGACTTGATAATGCTACCTGTGTTATTGTACCATGACATTTGGCAAGCAAGCAAAGCAAGCGACAATTGAAAAAAAAAAACAAAAAAAACAACAGGTATATTATTTGTGTTTATGAATCGTAAATGATAATTTTCAATGTGTTACGAATGGAAAAACATACTTAAATGCTTTTACCTCGATTTATTTGACGTAGCAATTATCTGGATATATGACATACATATATTGTATGAAAATGACAACTTAAATCCGTTGGATTTTCTAAATCCAGCATAGTGTAATAGTACGGTTACACTAGAGTTTTTTTGCCGGTTTAACTCACTTCTTGATGATTTATTTGACGTTTGCGATATGGACTTGACATTTGAAACCCAAACACACTGGGTTAATCCGGTTAAGTGTAACCGCGGTATAAATGTACTAGTATATATGAAAATGACAGCCTTAATTGACTGGAATTTCTAAAGCCATCATATAGGGGCTTATAGGCCGTTTACGTATAAGCGGATTAACCCCGTGAGTATGGGTTTCAAATACCATTTCCAAGCGTATACTTCAGTATATGTAAACGGCCTAATATACCCCGGTTACACTTAACCGGATTAACCCAGTGGGTTTGGGTTTCAAATGTCAATTCCATAGCACAAACGTCAAATAAATCCTCATGAAGTGGGTAAGCCCTCCAAAAAAAACTATAGTGTAACCGTACAAATAGTCTAAATGTACTACTATTCTTCTGTGTCGTTTGCACAGACATTATAGCATGTAATACACCATAAAATTTTTCCCTTTTATTAATATTATCCTGGGGATCAAATTTCCAAAAAGTGCTGAAACAATAATAGCTGGTTTACTTTTACGAAATCGATTCGATTTCAACTGCTAATTCCTTTACGTATACGTCAAATAAAAACTCAATTGGATTTCATTTGACATTTGAGCAATGAGATTGATTGGATTTCGTAAATGTAAACCAGTTATAATATGTGTGTTCGTTTACTCAATAATCTGTACCAGTTGTTACTGAATGTTGTTTATTTATTCTTCAGTACAATGCGAAAAGAATTAATTTACAACGAATTACAGGATCTGTACAAATTATGGAGTAAACGAACACACCTAATATTGTATATGACATTCTATCATGCATGGCTCAATTACCATGTGCCATGCTATCATATCTGCGTGAACAACCTAGAAGAAGAAGAATTTGTTTATTTACATTTCCTATGTGGATAGTGCGCCTGATTCTTCTGTAAAACTGACTCTGTGGACGACGACGGCTTGAGAAATGTAGGACGGTTAAATCTGTGGTACACTACAATTTGTTTGCCTGAAGTCTCCTGAGAAATTCAAAACAACGAATAAGAGAAGACGAATCCTTCTGCACCATGACAATGTGGGCTCTCACACGTCGAACCATTTGACCGGACAAAACGTGGAATTGATGGGTCATCCGCCATACAGCCCGGTATCCGAGTATCCAATGAATTCATTTGATTCCAGAACATGCCGAAAAAATGAGTGGTCAACGATTTTCGTCGCCAGAAGATGCTGTAAATGAATTAACCATTTCTGAAACAAAGGGTGCATCTATTGAACATTTCTTAAATAAATTGTGCTTCTGTTGACCCTTTCTGAAATAAATTGTACTTCTATATACCCTTTCTGAACAAAAGGGTGCTTCTATGGTAATTTTCTAAAATAAAGTGTGCTGCTTCTATAGACACTTTCTGAAAGAAAGAGTGCTTCTATCGACACTTTCTGAAAGAAAGCTTGCTTCTATAGTCCTTTTCTGAATGGAAAATTGTTTCTATAGCCTCTTTCTGAAAGAAAGGAAGCTCCTATAGACCCTTTTTGAAGGAAAGGGTGCATCTATTGAACCTTTTTGAAGCAAAGGGTGCATATATTGACCCTTTCTGAAACAAAGGGTGCATCTATTGAACCTTTCTTAAATAAATTGTGCTTCTATTGACCCTTTCTGAAATAAATTGTGCTTCTATAGACCCTTTCTGAACAAAAGGGTGCTTCTATGGTATTTTTCTAAAATAAAGTGTGCTGCTTCTATAGACACTTTCTGAAAGAAAGAGTGCTTCTATCGACACTTTCTGAAAGAAAGCTTGCTTCTATAGTCCTTTTCTGAATGGAAAATTGTTTCTATAGCCTCTTTCTGAAAGAAAGGGTGATTCTGTAGACCATTTATGAAAGAGAGAGTGCTTCTATAGTCCTTTACTGAAAGGAAGAGTGCTTCTATAATCCCTTTCTTAAAGAAATGATGCTCCCACAGACACTTTTTGAAGGAAAGGGTGCTTCTATTGAACCTTTCTGAAAAAAGGGTGCATCTATTGAACCTTTCTTAAATAAATTGTGCTTCTATTGACCCTTTCTGAAAAAAATTGTGCTTCTATTGACCCTTTCTGAAATAAATTGTGCTTCCATAGACCCTTTCTGAACAAAAGGGTGCTTCTATGGTATTTTTCGAAAATAAAGGGTGTTTCTATTGACCCTTTCTGAAATAAAGGGTGCTTCTATTGACACTTTCTAAAGAAAGGGTGCTTCTATAGACACTTTCTGAAGGTAAGGCTGCTTCTATAGACACTTCCTGAAAGAAAGAGTGTTCTACAGACACTTCCTGAAAGAAAGAGTGCTTCTATAGACACTTCCTGAAAGAAAGAGTGCTTCTATAGACACTTTCTGCTTCCATAGTCCTTTTCTGAAGGGAAAATTTTTTCTATAGTCCCTTTCTGAAAGAAAGGGTGATTCTGTAGACCATTTATGAAAGAGAGAGTGCTTCTATAGTCCTTTACTGAAAGGAAGAGTGCTTCTATAATCCCTTTCTTAAAGAAATGATGCTCCCACAGACACTTTTTGAAGGAAAGGGTGCTTCTATTGAACCTTTCTGAAATAAAGGGTGCTTCTATTGAACCTTTCTGAAATAAAGGGTGCTTCTATTAAACCTTTCTGAAACAAAGGGTGCTTCTATTAAACCTTTCTGAAACAAAGGGTGCTCCTATTGAACCTTTCTGAAATAAAGGTTGGTTCTATTGAACCTTTCTGAAATAAAGGGTGCTTCTATTGAACCTTTCTGAAATAAAGGGTGCTTCTATTGAACCTTTCTGAAATAAAGGGTGCTTCTATTGAACCTTTCTGAAATAAAGGGTGCTTCTATTGAACCTTTCTGAAATAAAGGGTGCTTCTATTGAACCTTTCTGAAATAAAGGGTGCTTCTATTGAACCTTTCTGAAATAAAGGGTGCTTCTATTGAACCTTTCTGAAATAAAGGGTGCTTCTATTGAACCTTTCTGAAATAAAGGGTGCTTCTATTGAACCTTTCTGAAATAAAGGGTGCTTCTATTGAACCTTTCTGAAATAAAGGGTGCTTCTATTGAAACTTTCTGAAAGAAAGAGTGCTTCTATCGACACTTTCCGAAAGAAAGCTTGCTTCTATCGACACTTTCCGAAAGAAAGCTTGCTTCTATCGTCACTTTCCGAAAGAAAGCTTGCTTCTATCGACACATTCCGAAAGAAAGCTTGCTTCTATAGTCCTTTTCTGAATGGAAAATTGTTTCTATAGTCTCTTTCTGAAAGAAAGGAAGCTCCTATAGACCCTTTTTGAAGGAAAGGGTGCATCTATTGAACCTTTTTGAAGGAAAGGGTGCATATATTGACCCTTTCTGAAACAAAGTGTGCATCTATTGAACCTTTCTTAAATAAATTGTGCTTCTATTGACCCTTTCTGAAATAAATTGTGATTCTATTGACCCTTTCTGAAATAAATTGTGCTTCTATTGAACCTTTCTGAAATAAAGGGTGCTTCTATTAAACCTTTCTGAAATAAAGGGTGCTTCTATTGAACCTTTCTGAAATAAAGGGTGCTTCTATAAAACCTTTCTGAAATAAAGGGTGCTTCTATTGAACCTTTCTGAAATAAAGGGTGCTTCTATTGAACCTTTCTGAAATAGAGGGTGCTTCTATTGAACCTTTCTGAAATAAAGGGTGCTTCTATTGAACCTTTCTGAAATAAAGGGTGCTTCTATTGGAACTTTCTGAAATAAAGCGTGCTTCTATTGGAACCTTTCTGAAATAAAGGGTGCTTCTATTGAACATTTCTGAAATAAAGGGTGCTTCTATTGAACCTTTCTGAAATAAAGGGTGCTTGTATTGAACCTTTCTGAAATAAAGGGTGCTTCTATTGAATCTTTCTGAAAGAAAGGGTGCTTGTATTGAACCTTTCTGAAATAAAGGGTGCTTCTATTGAACCTTTCTGAAATAAAGGGTGCTTCTATTGAATCTTTCTGAAAGAAAGGGTGCTTCTATTGAACCTTTCTGAAATAAAGGGTGCTTCTATTGAACCTTTCTGAAATAAAGGGTGCTTCTATTGAACCTTTCTGAAATAAAGGGTGCTTCTATTGAACCTTTCTGAAATAAAGGGTGCTTCTATTGAACCTTTCTGAAATAAAGGGTGCTTCTATTGAACCTTTCTGAAATAAAGGGTACTTCTATTGAACCTTTCTGAAATAAAGGGTGCTTCTATTGAACCTTTCTGAAATAAAGGGTGCTTCTATTGAACCTTTCTGAAATAAAGGGTGCTTCTATTGAACCTTTCTGAAATAAAGGGTACTTCTATTGAACCTTTCTGAAATAAAGGGTGCTTCTATTGAACCTTTCTGAAATAAAGGGTGCTTCTATTGAACCTTTCTGAAAGAAAGGGTGCTTCTATTGAACCTTTCTGAAAGAAAGGGTGCTTTTGTTGAATCTTTCTGAAAGAAAGGGTGCTTTTATTGAACCTTTCTGAATTAAAGGGCGCTTCTATTGAACCTTTCTGAAATAAAGAGTGCTTCTATTGAACCTTTCTGAAATAAAGGGTGCTTCTATTGGAACCTTTTTGAAAGAAAGGGTGCTTCTATTGGAACCTTTTTGAAAGAAAGGGTGCCTCTGTAAACCCTCTCTGAAAGAAAGGGTGCCTCTGTAAACCCTCTCTTAAAGAAAGGGTGCCTCTATAAACCCTCTCTGAAAGAAAGGGTGCCTCTGTAAACCCTCTCTGAAAGAAAGGGTGCCTTTTTAAACCCTCTCTGAAAGAAAGGGTGCCTCTGTAAACCCTCTCTTAAAGAAAGGGTGCCCCTGTAAACCCTCTCTGAAAGAAAAAGCTATATAGTCCCTTTGTTCCGGGCCACACTAACAGTAATTTCACTGAAATTTTGACATGAAAGTAAAAGAAAATGTAAAATAAAACGGTCTGTTTGTTTCATACGAATATTGCAACAAAGCAAAATTGCAGAACACATGAAATTACTCTAGTGTGGCCAGGGACTTTCTGAAAAAGGGGTGCTTCTATAGAAGGGGTGCTTCTGTAGTCCATTTCTGAAGAAAGGGGTGCTTCTGTAGTCCATTTCTGAAGAAAGAGGTGCTTCTATAATCCCTTTTTGAAGGAAATGGTTTTCTATATTTACTTTCAACAGGAAATGGTTTTCTATATTTACTTTCAACAGGAAAGGGTATTTCTATAGTGCTTTTCTGAAAGAAAGTGTGCTTCTCCCTATCTGCAAGAAATGGCGCTTGTTTAGAATTTTTTAGAAGAAAGAGTTCTTCTATAAACACTCTCTGAAAGAAACAGTGCCTCTATAGACCCTCTCCGAAAGAAATTGTGCTTCTATAGACACTTTCTGAAAGAAAGGGTGCATCTGTAGTCTCTATCTGAAAGAAAGGTTAATTCTGTAGACACTTTCTGTAAGTTTGGAAAAATTCAGTTCAGTGCGACATGTACTTTTTCGTCCTTTGATACGAAGGTAAATTTTTTAAGAGACAAGTCCACATGCTCTGCATAATTGGTTCAAAAGCTCAAAAAATCAATAGACGTCAGAAGTATTGTGCTAACCTTTTTTCATTAGGCACGAGCACAGCAGACTGACACTCTTCTAGTTGTTTGCAGACGTTTTGTTTCTATTTTTTTTTGTTATGAAAAGCAAAATTTTGTGGGAAATATGAGAAAAATCAAAATTTAATTTATTTATCACACACACGCACAAACAACATTTGATACAAAATACCAAAACATAATTCCAAACATATTTGCAAATATTCCATATTGCAATACAAGTTGTCACAACAAAAAATCAAAATAATTATGTTTTTGTTGTAAGTTTTGACGATTAATACAACAAAGTTTATCGAAACAAATAAACACAACGGCGTAAAGACTTCAAAGTACATGGCACAAGTAAGGAAAACGGCGTTAAATCTTTTCAGAAATTTTATAAAACACCGCAACTCTGTCGGAAATAAAATTTCTTTTATTGTAAAAAAAATGAATTTATTGGCTATACATACTTTAATAATTTATATAATTAAAATAATATGGAGGAAATACATGTGATAAACATGTAAAGTAAATTTGTATATTTAGTGTTCCCAAATTCCGGATGTTCCCAAAACATATTCTACACTTATAGAATTTTGGGAACTGTTCCCCAATTCAAGAAATGTCCCTGAAAAATGCCCTGTGAAGAAAAAATGTTACCGAAATGAATACAATACAAACATATATATATATATATATATATATATATATATATCTAATATATAAAAGGCAATGTGTGTATGTTAGTATGTTTGTTTGTGTGTATGTTTGTATGTTCCGAATAGACTCAATAACGGCTGAATAGATTTTCTTGAAAATTTCAGATAATGTACTGGGAACACCGGTGGTGAAAATAGGCTATATATTTTTTTGAATGGTCGTCGCGGAAGTGAAATATCGCGTCATCCCAAATTATTCAAAAATGTATTATTTCAGATAATATACCTAATTTTAGTAAGCGTGACTACAAAACCGCTAAAACACTGGCTTCAATATGTGGGATAACGCGGTCAACGCCATATTTTGGAATACAGTAAAATCCCGATGACTTGAGATGTCACTATATAGAAATTCCGAAAAATCGATTGGGAAATCTTATGAAATTTTGTATGTGGAGTTTTTAGGTCTGAGAATAGGTCGTAATCTATTTTTTTTATCCCGCTAAGTGTAGTGACCGGTGGTCCTCCCCACAATATTTTTAAGAAAACCGCGAAATTCAAGATACGTTTTAACATATTGTTTACAAATTGTTTGCAATGCTATGGTAATTACAGTCTTGACCCTGAATGGTCGTCGCGGAAGTGAAAATCGCGGTCATCCCAAAATTTTCAAAAATGTATTATTTCAATTAATTAGAACTGTCGTGAGCTGTTTTTATACGGCTAGGAGTAGTGACCGGTGGTCCTCCCCCACAATGTTTTTAAGAAAATCTGAAATCTTTGATATTTTTGAACGTATTGTTTACAGATTGTTTTCCCTGAATGATCGCGGTCATCACAAAGTTTTCAAAAATGTATTATTTCAATTAATATACATAATTTTAGTAAGCGTGACACAAAAATGATATAAACACTAGCTTGAACAAGTGGGATAGCGCGGTCGTGAGCTATTTTAATACGGCTAAGTGTAGTGACCGGAGGTTCTCCTTCAAATTTTTTTTTTTAAATCTGAAGTCCGTGTTATTTTTGAACGTATTGTTTACAGATTGTTTGCAATACCACTGTAATTACTGTCTTGACCCTGAATGGTCTTTGCGGAAGTGAAATATCGCGAAAAGTGAAATATCGCGGTCATCACAAAGTTTGCAAACATTTATTATTTCAGATAATATACATAATTTTGTAAGCGTGCCTAAAAACGCTATAAACGCTGAACACTAAACAATAAGTGGGACAGCGCGATCAACTCCACATTTTGGAATACAGTAAAATCCGGATAACTTGAGATGTCACAAGATCGAAATTCCAGAAAGATCCATTGGAAATCAGACAAAGTTATTGATACACAATACAATATCATCATTGGAATCAGAATACCGCGATCGTGTTCGATTTTTGAAAATATTATAATTACGGATAAAATCTCAAAATGTGGAAGTGAAACTTCATGAGCAATTTATAGAAGTATTTTTTTTATGAATTATATAAATGTTGCCATACATATCCCGAAGGAACATACATTTCGCTGAGGGGTATTTTACCACTATTGCATATAGAGCGGCAAGAAAAAAGGCGTTACGTTCGATCGGGCTGAATGAGGTTAAATCCACCAAAAATAGCGAAAATTAGGCGCCACCGTTCTACGGGAGCTATATCAAAACGAGGACGTATACTGAACAGTGGCTATATCTCTGAACTATCGAAAATCGGGAGGTACTGTTTTATGGGAGCTATATCAAAACGTGAACCTATTACTGTTACATACCGAGCGCAAATAAAAAAGCGTGTCTTTCGGTCGATACGAATATTTATGCTCTCCTCTTTAAAATATATTAAGAACCCAAACAAGGGGCCAGCAACGCGGACCGGGTCAGCTAGTATATATATATATATATATATATATATATATATATATATATATATATATATATATATATATATATATATATACGCTCTATTTTAGGTACTTGGTGCGCCAGTCACGCTATATACGAGGGCAGTTCGGAAACTTCTTAGCCTAGCACAAAAAGGGCATCCGCAATTTTTTACAATGGAAAAATTAGAAATGCCTGCTGTCATTAAATATTTACATAAAAAAGGTTTATCGGGACAAGAAAAGCATAATGATATGGTGAATGTGTTAGGTGAAAGTGCTCCTTCATATGCAACAGTAAAAAAATGGGTTGCTGAATTTAAACGTGGTCGTACAAGCATTGAATATGAACCACGTAGTGGACGTCCAAAAACAGCAACAACAACAGAAATTGTTCCATTTAATTTTGCATGAAGAACTACAGATGAAAAATCATTCTGCAATATGGGTGCCGCATTTGTTAACAGTCGATCAAAAACGCATAAGAATGAACATTTCTCAAGCTTGTTTGGATCGTTTTAAGCGAAATAAAATGGATTTTAAGCGTCGTTTCATAACTGTTGAGGAGACATGGATCCACCACTATACTCCAGAGACAAAAGAACAATCCAAAAAATGGACTGAAGCTGGAGGAAGTGCCCCAAAAAAGGCAAAAACAATTCAATCGGCTGGTAAGGTTATGGCAACGGTTTTTTGGGACTTCAAAGGTATTTTATTGATTGACTATCTGCAAAATGGTAAAACAATAAATTCAGAGTACTATTGCAACCTTTTGGATCAATAAAATGTACAACAACACAAAAAATAATTTTTCATCAAGACAACGCACCAGCGCACAAGAGTGTTTTAACAATGGCTAAAATCAACGAATTAAAGTGCGAGTTGCATGACCACCCACCTTATTCTCCTGATTTAGCTCCCAGTGATTTTTACTTGTTCCCAAATCTAAAAAAATTCCTTGCTGGCAAGCGTTTTACCTCAAATGAAGATGCAATTACAGTTGTAAACCACTATTTTGAAGACCTTGAGGAAAACTATTTTAATTAAGGGATATAATTGCTAGTAAAGCGTTGGACTAAGTGTATTGAAGTTTCAGGAGATTATATTGAAAAATAAAAAAATATTTTTGAAAAACTAACTATTCTCTTTCATTGATAGGAATAAGGTCTAGAAAAAAGTTTGCCAAATTGTATCGAAAGCGGTTCAGATATATTTTCGGTCGATTTCACGTATTTGCTGCACCAAACACGATATATGGTTATGTATGTCCGATTTGAAATGCGTGACGAAATTAAGTCTAGAAAAAAAGTTTGCCAAATTATATTGAAATCGGTTCAGATTTGGATATAGCTCCCATATATATTTTCGCCCGATTTTAGGTATTTGGTTCGGTATAGGTCCACGCCTTCATAAAGTCCACATAGAACGGTACCTCCCAATTTTCGGTACTTTGAAGGTCGTAGCCACAATAACCCAGTCTTCTTTGGGGGTATTCAACTTTCCCCCTAAATTTGCCGGTAAAGGTTCTCGCCTTCATATAGCCCTCATCGAACGGTACTTCCCAATATTCGGTATTTTGAAGGCTATGGCCTCAATATTCCACAGAAATGGCTGAAATTTGGTATTTAGTGTTTGTTGGGAGTATACAACTTTCCCCAGATATTTGTCAGTACGGGTCCACGCGTTCATGTAGCCCCCATAGAACGGTACCTCACGATTTTCGGTATTTTGAAGGTTGTGGCCGCAACAACCTACCAAAATGGTTGAAATTTGGTATTTAGTCTACGTTAGAGGTAAAAACCTTTCCGATTGAAATTCGTCGGTGTAGGTACACATTTCGGTATAGCCCCCATGGAACGGTACCTTCCGATTTTCGAAATTCTAAATTTAAATTTTATTTTGTCTTCCATGGGGTTGTAATATATTCCAGAAGATAATTATCAGTATAGGTCCACGGTTTCCTATATCCCCCATAAAAGCGTACCATTTGATTTTCGGTATTTTGAAGGGTTCAGGCACATTAGCTTACCGAAATATCGGAAATTTAATATTGCAAAGAAGCCTTTGCGCCTGAAATTTGTCTGTTGACGTTGTGATATAGCCCCCATACAACGGTACCTCCCGGTGTTTCGGTATTTCGGTATTTTGAAGGTTAGCCACATTGTTTTACCGAAAGTGCTGAAATTTGGTATTTAGTCTTCTTCATAAACGAAAGAAAACTAATTGTTCCATTTTACTGCAATACAACCCGTGATAGAGGGTATAACAATTTCGGCCCGGCCGAACTTAACGGCGCGCCGTTCTTATTTGTTTTAAATACGAGTTTGTTAAAGAGATGTCGTATGTTCGATCCAAACAGATTTTGCTATATCCGTCGCAAATATGCTTTGGAAAATATAGAAGATCTATGTCAAGCTTTGTAAAAATTGTGTATTTTAAGCACTTTAAAGTAGATTACGTCGTCAGGACATATTATACCAGGAACACCCTGCCACCGCTGGAAATTGAGTAATATAACATTTGGTCATGCAAAAAAAGATCACAGCCCCTAAATTCATCACGCCATAGCTCAGTAGTTAGACTTACTGAAGAAGGCCTCTCATCCCCAAAAGGAATTTTCCACCCTCAGGCCTTGATCATAATTTTCTTTCACGCACAGAAATGCATCCTCACAAGCGTTAAGAAATGGTTCCATAATACGGGTTTTTATACCCTCCACCATAATATAGAGGGTATAATCAGGGACGTACGCAGGATTTCATTTCGGAGGGCCCACCTTGACCAAAAATCATGAAAGTTAAAAATGTTGTGTAGCGTTACGTAAAGTTATTTTAACGGGTCTTTAGTTGATTTTATATGCAATATTGACACAAAGTATACAAATTTAATAGAGACAGTTCAATTTGGAATAGGGTATAATATATTTTTAATATTAAAAAAAATTAATCATATCCGACCACGTTCTTTAAAGTCCCCATATAAAAGTTCCGCCCGGTATTTTGAAGTTTTTAAGCAAATTCTCAAACTGAATAGACGCAATAACTCAAAAATCTTTCAAATGAAAATTGCCCATATAGCTTTACATTTTGGTGTATCTTAGAAATTTCAACCACATTTGCTCTTATTTGGCAATTTTGGGTTCTTATTTAGCATTTTGGGTACCCGCAGAGAATTTATAACATAGGTCCACGTTATAACCTAGGCCAATTTATAACATAGGCCATCGAAAGATTTTCAGTACTTCGAAACTAAATAATTTTTAAAAATATCGGAAATACTTTCGGTGGGAGAACCTCCTAGCAGAAAGTGGTCAAAATATATACACACTTGAATACAGGAATTGCATTTGCGAATATGTCGAATGGAGATATACAATTTTTATATGGTGGATGATATAAACAATTCAGCCCGAACATAACGCCGTTTTTTATACCCTCAGCCTTTAGGCTAAAGAGGGTATTTACACTTTGATACGACCAAAAATGTGCCTCATCGAAATAATGGTTTTAGACCCCAAGTATGTTTGTACGATATCCGTTTCAGACAATTTTGAGTAGATCTAGCAATGTCCGTCCGTCTGTCTGCCTGTCCGTCTGTCTGTCTGTCTGGCTGGTGCGCACGATAACTCTCGAACGGATCAATCGATTCGGTTCAAATTTTGCGTATCGAATTGTTTTGTCCAGATTCGATTTAAGTTCGAAGATGGGCCATATAGGTCCACTCCTTCAGGTATCTCCCCCACAAATGTTCAAAAATTGTCGCAAAACTTGTGAGCACGATAACTCTTGTAGGGAATAACCGATTTGGTCCATACTTTGCACATCGTGTAATTTCTACCAAACTTAGATGAGGTTTCAATATGGACTCAATCGGTCCACTCCTTCGGGTACCTCCCACACAAAAGTTCGGAAAAGTTCAGTTTAGGACCTGGTCTCGAATCGCTTTGATTTTTGTTTACGCAAGTTGTATTCGCTGTCCTCTATACGACGCTGTAAGTTTCATTAGGGGCAAGTCCATATTTCCTGAGGAAATAGCCTGAAAGTTACAAAAAGCCCAATGACACCGTGTGTAATGGTTGGAGCGCAAGATAACCCTCGAACGGATCTGCCGATTCGGTCCAAAATTTGGCTTTCGTAATATTTTGTCCAAACTTAGTTCAATTTCAAAGATGGATTATATCGGTCCACTCCTTCCGGTACATCCCCCACAAAAGTTCGAAAATGTTCGGAAAATTTGTGCGTACGATAACTCTTGAAGGAAGTTACCGATTTAGTCATTACTTTGCACATTATGAAATTTCTACCAGACTTAGATGAGGTTCCAATATGGACTCAATCGGTGAACTCCTTCGAGTACCTCCCACACAAAATTTCGGAAAAGCTCAGTTTAGGACCTGCTCACGAATCGCCTTGGTTTTTGTTGTAACATCTTGTATTCACTGTCCCCTATACGAAGGTACAAGTTTCCTCAGGGGCAAGTCCATACTTTCTGAAAAATTGCCTGAAAGTTGAAAAACAAACCCTATGACACCATGTTTATGTGTGGAAGCGCAAGATAATTCTCGAAATCAGGTACCTACCCCACAAAAGTTCAAAAATATTCGGAAAAATTGTGGGCACGATAACTCTTGATGGGAGTGACCGATTTGGTCCATACTTTACACATTCTCATAATATCTACCAGATATAGATCAGGTTCGAATATGGACTGTATTTGTCCACTCCATCCCGTACCTCCCACACAAAATTTTGGATAAGTTCACTTTAAGACCTGCTATTGAATCTCTTTGATTTTTGTTGAAGCATCTTACATTCGCTGCCTCAATTACGATGGTAAAAGTTATTTCAGGGGCAAGTCCATACTTCTTGACAAAACAGCCCGAAGGGTGTAAAAACCTCCTATATCACCCCCATGGTCTATGTCGGTCCATTCCTTTAAGTACCTTTTCCGCAAAAATTTTGAACTTTAATCCTAATCAACATTTTTGTCGGTTCATACGACCAACATTTTGAAACCCCCTAACTACATAAGTTTTTTGTGAAAAAAGTGTTTCAATTTGCCCATGCTGAGGGTATATCTCTGTCGGCAAAGCCGACTGATACTTTTTTACTTGTTCTTCTTTAAAGTACATATCCAGATATCACACACTAACTTCCGACTAAAAAAGTTTTGTATTATTTTTGCCTTATTAAGTTTTCATTGAACACATTTTCGAGCACGAGGACGGATTCTGATAAGAAGATCTATCTCTATCTTAATGTTATTTGTATACCATTAATTAATTAATTGAAATAAAAACCTCCAAAACGAAGAATAACTCGGATCCACGAGTGCAGATTATTTCCAATCAAAAATTTTATACGGCTTCTGTTTTCAAAATTGGTTTATATCCAGCTATTGTGAGAAACTAATATTCCTTTATGTCATAAAAACACCAAAACTTTACTATTTCACCATGCACGGACATGCACCATTAAAAAGATTATTCTCTTCTGTCGGCACAGAGGAGGCAAACTTATGAAAATTAATAACTTTTGTTTTCTGGGAAATAATTAAAACAGAGATATACCCTCAGCATGTGTGAGTTGAGACTTTTATCTATAGCCAGATCGGGTTACCGGATACACAGAAAAAAATTGTAGCCATTTGATAAAGAAATTCAAAAATTCAATAAAAAATTTATCGATTTTTGTTAAATAGTTTTTTGTTAAATACAAACCCAAAAGCCACAAAAAATATACATACACACATTTATAAATGGTGGTGGTTATTTATTTAATTAAAACGAATAAAATGCCTAGTACAAAGCAACAGCAGACACATCTATATATATAAAATAGAAAAATGTTTGTATGTTTGTTTGTTTGTTTGTTTGTTTGTTTGAAATTTATAGACTCAAAAACTGCTGAACCGATCTTGCTGAAATTTTCAGGGTATATTACTACATCGCCTGAAAGTAATATAGGCTATAAAAAGTTTCGAAATTCCGCTCTGATCCGGAGATATAGCATCAGAATCGGAGGTACCTCCAAAAAATTTAAACTTTGTATGCAAATATCTATAGAACGGTTACAGATACAGACTCCAAATTTGAAATGTGTGATGGATTTTAGCCTAAAAATAAATGTGCCAAAATATATCGAAATCGGTCCAGATTTGGATATAGCTCCCATATATATCTTCGTCCGATTTCAAGTATTTGATGTACCAAACACGCTATATATGTGCGATTTCCATGAAATTTGGAATGCGTGACGGAACGTGGCTTATAAAAAAATGTGCCAAACTATATCGAAATCGGTTCAGATTTGGATATAGATCCCATATATATTTTCATCCGATTTCAAGTATTTGATATACAAAACACGCTACATATGTCCGATTTCAATGAAATTTGGAATGTGTGACTATATTTGCTGTAGAAATGAGTATGCCGAATTATATTGAAATCGGTTCAGATTTGGATATAGCTCCTATATATATTTTCGGCCGATTTCATGTATTTGATGCACCCAACGCACTATGTATGTCCAATTTCAATGAAATTAGGTATGTGTGACTAAATTTGTTGTAGAAATGAGTATGCCGAATTATATTGAAATCGGTTCAGATTTGGATATAGCTCCTATATATATTATCGGCCGATTTCATGTATTTGATGCACCCAACCCACTACATATGTCCAATTTCAATGAAATTTGGAATGTGTGACTAAATTTTTTGCAGAAATGAGCATGCCAAATTATCTTGAAATCGGTGCAGATTTGGATATAGCTCCTATATATATTTTCGGCCGATTTCATGTATTTGATGCACCCAACCCACTATATATGTCCATTTTCAATGAAATTTGGAATGTGTGACTAAATTTGTTGTAGAAATGAGTATGCCGAATTATATTGAAATCGGTTCAGATTTGGATATAGCTCCTATATATATTTTCGACCGATTTCACGTATTTGATGCACCCAACCCACTATGTATGTCCAATTTCAATGAAATTTGGAATGTGTGACTAATTTTTTTGCAGAAATGAGCATGCCAAATTATCTTGAAATCGGTTCAGATTTGGATATAGCTCCTATATATATTTTCGGCCGATTTCATGTATTTGATGCACCCAACCCACTATGTATGTCCAATTTCAATAAAATTTGGAATGTGTGACTAAATTTTTTGCAGAAATGAGCATGCCAAATTATCTTGAAATCGGTTCAGATTTGGATATATATATTTTCGGCCGATTTTATGTATTTGATGCCCCAAACACGCTATGTATGTCCAATGTGTAACTAAATTTGTTGTAGAAATAAGTATTGAAATCGGTGTTGATTTGGCTATAGCTCCCATATTTATTTCAATGAAATCTACGAGTATATCTATAACGGAGGAAAATGTTTGTACGTTTGTTTGAAGTTTATGGACTCAAAAACCGCTGAACCGATCTTCCTGAAACTTTCAGAGTATATTACCACATGGCCTGAAAGTGTCACAGGCTATATAAATCTTAAAAATTCCGCCCCGATCTGGAGATATAGCCTCAGGATCGGAAGTACCTCCAAAAACTGTAGACTTTGTATGCTGATATCTAACGAACGATTATCGATACAGTCTTCAAATTTGGTATGTGTGACGGAATTTGGTCTAAAAATAAATTTGCCAAAGTAATTTGAAATCGGCTCAGATTTGGACATATATATTTTTGGCCGATTTAATGCATTTGATGCATAAAACACGTTTTGTATGCCCAATTCCAATGAAATGTGGAATGTGTGACGGAATTTATTGCAGAAATAAATGTTCCAAACTATTTTGAAATCGGTTCAGATTGGGATATAGCTCCTATATATATTTTCGGCCGATTTCATGTATTTTCTACACCAAACACGCCATGTATGTTCAATTTTGACGAATTTTGGAATCTTTGACGGAATTGATCCTAGAAATTAGTTTGCCAAATTATATTGAAATCGGATCAGATTTGGATATACCTCCAATATATATTTTTGGCCGATTTCATGTATTTTATGCAATAAACACCTTATGTTTGTCCAATTTCAATGAAATTTGAAATATGTGGCGGAAATTGATCTGCAAAAAAATTTGTCAAATTATATTGAAATCGGTTCAGATTTACATATAGCTCCCATATATATTTTCGGCCGATTTCATGTATTTGATGCACCAAACACGCTATGTAAGCCCAATTTCAATGAAATTTGGAATATGTGGCGGGAATTGGTCTGCAAAACAAATTGGTAAATTATATTGAAAGAATTTCAGTCAATAAAATTTCAGGAAATGCACGAACGTACAAATCCATTGATACTGTGGCAACTGAAGACGACGCGGTTAACTATCCAGTTGAATTCCTAAGTTCGTTGGATCTTCAGGCTTTCCACCACATAATTTAGTGCTAAACGTTGGTCTTCCTATTATTTTATTAAGAAACATCGACCCACCTCGCCTTTGCAATGGTACAAGGTTAACAGTAAAAAAAACTACATAACTATTTAATTGAGGCAATGATTATTACTGGAAGTATATAGGTTCAGATGTACTTCTACCTCGAATCCCTCTAATAGCAACAGAATTGAAGGGCGTCAATTTTAAAAGATTGCAGTTTCCTGTACGTTTGGCATTTGCAATGACTATAAATAAATCCCAAGGACAGATTCTTCGTGTATGCGGCCAAAATTTAGCATGTTCTTGCTTTTCTCATGGTCAGCTCTACGTTGCATGTTCACGTGTTGGTAGACCGGCCGATTTGTTTGTTTACGCTCCTGAAGGAAAAACAAAAACATTGTATATCCTAAAGCATTACAATAAATACTTTACTCTAAATTTTTGAATTTGATTTCTTTCTGATTTCAAAAAATCCGTAAAATTTCAAATGCATATCAATCTAAAGGGGTAGCGAAGCGCACCGGGTTCAGCTAGTAGGTACATAAAAATAACAGATACAAGAAATAACAGATGAAAGAAAGAAAAAAGGAATGGAATAATTAATAACAGAAGTACATAATTATTTAGGGCCACACTTCAATTTTAATAAATGAAAACAAAAAAAAAACGCTTTTAAATATAAAATACAGGAAACATCGTTGAACGATTCTCGTTACTTGTGAAATAAAACACATTTTTTTGCCACATTGAAACTCATCAGCGACAAAATGGGTATCTGTAATTACAAATATATTACATACATATTTCAAATATATAAAATGTATTGATGTTATTACCAATATCACATGCGGTTGCTTCTTTGTCCAATAAAATATTCTTATTCTCCTTTTTCAGATACATGAAATTAATTATAAAATGTATTGGGCATTTAATTTACTTGAAAGGCACCTTTACTTTAAGAAAACACACAAACACTGATTTATTTCTGCATATCCGATCAACACACAGTAGCGCTCTCTCTATGCCGCACTTGGGAGCGAGAACATGCCACAAACGTTCATTAATAACCATAAACAAATTTCAATAAATTATTTGTTTGAAATCGTTTATCGATCGCTTACTAGTAACATTTTCATGTTTGATAAACATTTTCCCAATATATTCGTAATATTTTGGCGCCATTCGACAAAAATATGGTGATAAAGCTTTTAATCAAAATTTTCGGGGTGGCTTTTTTCCTGTGTACGCAACCAATTTTTTTCCTAAAAATTGTATAGTCATGTCCTGTTTTGGACGTATAAACTTTTCGATAAAAATATCGAAACATTTGGAGTATATAACATCACGATAGTGGGCGTTGCGAATAAATATAAATACTCGTATGTTGTGCTCATAAATTTGACTTCGATAAAAGTGCAAAAGCTTTGCACTTTTGTGGAAAAGATACTTAAAAGAAATGACCAATATAGTCCACTTTGGAAGTCGACATAAATTTGGAAAACATTCCTTTTTATAGATTTCGTGTCAGCCGTCATTTTTGCTGATCACCGTATGATTTAGAGTTTTTGGGCCATTATGTCAGGAAGCATTGACTTACCGACGAAAAATAGAATATCACTGTAAACAAGACACCAAGGAGTACCATTAGTCAAAATGTTCAATGGATCCTCGAACAGCCCTTAAGCTGCACTTATGTTGAGGGAGGTATTCGAAGATGTTTTCCCATATAGACCCCCTTGTTACTTGATACATATACATATGTATGTATGTATGTCTGGAAGTAATTTTAGGATGTTCAAAGTTTCGGTGAAATTGGATAGTTGAAATTTTGTGTGGGAAGTACCTGTAGCAGTGCACCGATATAATCCATATTCGAACCTAATACATGTCTCGAAGAAATCAATTTGGACCTTTCATAGCTATTGTGCGCATCATTTTAGCGAAATATTTTGAAGTCTTGTGGGGGAAGTGCGCGAAGGACAAAAATTGCGAGATCCAAAATTTGGACCAAATCGGTTAGACAGACCCACGAACTGGGCTAAATCGACTCCAAATTGTTTGAAGTGGATTTCGTCAACACATATTAGAAGTGTGGTACATTTTTATCGTTAAACTAAAGGCTGAGGATTCAATATACAATAAATACCATATAACTAATGTTTGAGCATTAATTTCATTTAGTGTTGTTTTGATCTAGAACTTTGTTAATAATAGAAAAAACTCAGTTGGGTATGCTGTTTATAGCAGATATTAACACATTATGGTGCATAACTATTTAGCAAAAATTTATCTCAGATCGGAATACAACATTTTGATTAAGGCAGTAAAACAATTTTATTTTTTATTAATTTTCTCGTTTGGAGTTAAGCTTGAAGATCGAAATTTTTTGCAAGTGAAAAAGGAAAGCTAAGGGCTCGAACCCACACATCCACCAAATTATGTGACCGGTTTCGCTGTTAGTTGGGCAGCTCTTCAGACATATCGACTGTGGAGTGGCTTCTCGATATGTCTGAAGAGCTGCCCAACTAACAGCGAAACCGGTCATATAATTAAAAATGATCTTCGCCCTAACAGGCAAAATTTCAAAAAATAAAAAACAATTTTAAATTTTCGAGATATACTCCACGGGATGCCCTTGATATATCGTACATGTTGTCCAATAGTCATGTCATTTCATGCCCGCACAATACTAAACTCGCAATTTTTGAGAATACTGAATGAGCTTAAAGCCTCAAGACTTTTATATTCATTATATAATTCCTCGACCCTTTATTATTTGATAATGAAATGAAATGACTGGAAGCTTCTCTCTAAAAGAGTGTTCAAACAAACAATTTTAAATATTTCTTAGACAACTTGTACATTTTCAGTACAGAAACTTAAGAGCAATTTAAGTTTCCATTTGAAATTTCCAAAAATAAAAATTATTTTAGAGAAAAATGGTAATAACTTGTTGAAGTATCTCAAAAAATTTTATCGGACCAGAATATTTCGAGGGGGTCCCGGGCCCACTGGGTCCCCCTGCGTACGTCCCTGGGTATAATTAAATTTGTCATTCCATTTGTAACACATCGAAACATTCGTCGGAGACCATATAAAGTAAAGATATTCATATCATTTCAAATATTCTTGATCAGCATAAAATTCTAAGTCGAAACAGTCGTGTCCGTCCGTTCGTGTTGGTTGAAATCAAGACACAGGTCTCAATTTTGAATATAGAGCTTTATTTATTTTCTATAGAAGTTTAAATTACTCCTAGAATGTTTGGTATTGAAAATTGGCTGTATCGGTCCACGTTTCGATATACATAGCCCCCATAGAACGGTACATACCGATTTATAGGTCCACCTTTACATATGGCCCCCTTGAACGGCAACTCCCGAGTATCGGCATTTTGAAGTTAGTAGTTTCAATATCGCACCGAAATGACTGAAATTTGGTATTTAGTCTTCGTTGTCGGTATAAAACCAACAAAATGAAATTTTTCGGTGTAGTTCCATATGGAATGGTACCTCCCTAGTTTAGGTATTTTCAAGGTTTAAGCCTCAATATCCAAATGGTTGAGATTTAGTATTTGAGGTTATACAACTTTCCACCTGAAATTTACCTGTATTTATCTGTACCTCCCGATTTCCGGTATTTAGAAGGGTTGTGACCTCAATATCCTAACGAAATGACAGAAATTTTGTGTTTAGTCTTCTTTGGTGGTATAAAACTTTCCACTAGAAATAGCCCCTCTCTATAAAGTGATTATCATCAGTTAAAATATTATTTTCCTCCAACGAATTAGACTTAACGTAGATAAAGAGCTTAGTAGTTACTAATTGTTCATACAGTTGTGGTGGAGGATATAAAAGTTCGGCCCGGTCCAGTTCCAAAAATCGGATGTCCGGATCCGTATTAAAAAACTCGACAAGTCGAGTTTCAATTATGGTCAATATTTCTGATGACTCTGAGAATTCTTCACATTTAATAGCCTAAATGGTATTTATTGAAATAGGGTTGCCTGATCATGGTTCGGGTAAAAGTGAAAAACGATTTCATGTATTCAGGAACAGTACCTAAAATCGTCTGGGCGATATTTTTGCAGAAGATTTCAGAGCTGAAAACTTTCATATTGTGGTACTTTTATTGCGGTTCTTAAAATAAAGGACGAAAAGGACATGGAAGGAAGCAATTAGAAGGACCAAATGTTCTTTCAAAATAATCCTCATTTTATTTGAAGATTTGATCTAAAGAAATGTAATCTTAAAAACATATAAGAAATGAGTTAAATTCGGCGGGGCTGAACTTTTTATACCTTTCACCATGAGTATTGAAGTAAAATGGAACAGTTTATTTTTAAAGTGCTACGCTCTTCCGCCACCTTAACTTTCTTCAATCAAGGTTTAATACCAATGAGACATCGATATTTTCTACCCGTTCAATATTGGAATTCTTTAATTCATTTTTAGTTACCGACAAAAATCGATAGAATTAAAACGCAATATTATGAAAGAAGAGTACTAAACAAGTTGGCGACACTGTTGCAATCGGTAGGATTTAGCGACAATTTTATTTTAGTAGCTAAATTACCGCCAATTTTCATTAGTTACAGAAATTTTAATAGTTTTAATTTTTTTGATTTTTGTCTGTAACTCAAAAAATAAGTTAGAGAATCGCAGTACAGAATCCGAAATACCATGTTACAGTAACTCCGTTTGGACGATTTTACCACGTAAAAACTGTATGTACGAGAGCTGCACGATAACTATCTGACTTACATTGAAAACGCGAATATTTTCCATCAAAAATAGTTTTATTGGTTTCTTAAATAGCCTGCAGCATGATTTATAAACTTTTTCATGCGCTTAAACCAATTCTTGAATCTTTTTTTCCACTCCGATTTAGAAACCTTCAAAACATGGCTTTTGAAAGCTTTTACACCATCTTCTGGCGACGAAAATCGTTGACCACTCCTTTTTTTCTTGATATGCTGGAATCAAATGAAGTCATTGGATCCCTAGTCAGGGCTGTACGACGGATGACCCACGTTTTTTCGGTCAAACAAGCGCTGGTTTGAATCGATGTGTTAGAGCTCGCATTTTTATGATGTAGAATTATTCGTTTTCTCTTTTTTCGTTTTTCGAATTTCTCAGGAGACTTCAGGCAAACAGATTGTGGTGTACAATACAGAATTGACCGTCATACATTTCTCAAGCCGTATAGTCGCCACACTTCTGCTTCTTCTTTCGATGGATTTGGCTCGCTTTCGAAGACCTAAACGGTCGATTCCTATGTTGTTTCGGGCTCCTAGGCATAGATTCAAGATTCGTCGTCTGCGATGAACATATTAAAGTCGTTTAAAGCACCGCTATCATTTTTTTCACAATTTCTTTGCACGAATCCACAAGAGTCTTTTTTGAGCGATTGTCCAATTTTGCTGGATCTAACGAGAAAAATCCATTTTTGCCGCGAGGTGTTCACCCAATATCAAATGTTAGTTGTTGGAAGAAATGCCCAAGGATGTCTCTATCTCACGATGCCTCCATATAACATGGCGATCTTGCATTATCCGTTCACGCACGGCTTAATTATTTTCTGGCACAAGGGCCAATTTTAGGCGCCGATTGAATTCATTAAACCAGCTTTTTAGAATGCTATAGGATGGCCCTTTATCGACATACCAAAATTTAATTTGATCGATGCACTCTTGCAGTGATTATCCACGTCGAAAGTTGTGAAAAAGGATCGGACGAAAATACTTACAAGTAAATTCCATTTTTTTGTGCAAAGAGATTTTTTGAAGTCACTGTAAACAACAAAACCCATGGTGGTATGACAAACTGTCCTGAGTACGTCTAGGCTAAAAATTGTCAAACTTTCCAAAAACATTTTCAAATGGCGCCTGGCAACAAGCGGTGTTGTCTAAGCCAGGAAGTTTTCGTGAGGCCCTCGTATTGATCAATTTCTGCGTGAAGGTTTTCTACCCATTAAGAATCCGAAATACCCAGTTAGAACTACATCCTTTAAAATCTTCGCAACGAGCGTTATCGTAGTACCTCCAATCTGAGATAGCGGGTTCTCTCTCTTCTTCTTCTTCTCTGTAGACATGGCGGGAAGTTTTGTATACCGAAATAAACGAGGCTAAAACATTCAAAATACCAAAAATTGGGATGTACTGTTCTATTCTATTCATCTGAGGGGTATATCAAAACGTGGACAGATGCCAACAAACTTCTGGAAGACAATTTTTTAGTCTCACACAAGACTAAATACCAAATTGCCGGCACTTCGGTGAGATAATGAGGCTAAAATCTTCAAAATACCGAAAATCGGTAGATACCGTTCTATGGGGGGTATATCCCCGAAAAGACTTCATGCCAAATTTCAGCCACTTCGGTGAGTTAATGAATCAATAACTCCGTAATGTCACCAGAGCAGGAGTTACTTCCATTATTGTATTATTTTTGACCACGTCGAATCGTGCATGTCAGAGCCCATATGACATCTATATTTTCACTGAACCATAGCCGTAAACCTCTCACGTATTTTCGCATACTATATAAATAATCAATGGCTTATCGTAAATATGTAATTTAAATAAAATACGCAATTTTGGCAGGTACGATCTGGGCTTTCTATATTTTTCAAATATATATTCGCCACAAATGTTTAAAAAACTGTTTAAATTGAACGCAAAACATCTTTTGTAGAAATTTGTAACGAAAATCCATCAATAAGATATTTATATTGTTCAATCACAACGACAATCTGTATAAAAATTGTAAAATGTGGACCTAAACCCTGTATCGAAAACAAGAGCTGCTAAGAATGTTATACATTATAGTTACAGATTTCTGTTATTCAGAGACTCATATTGAAATTTCATGTGGAACATTTCTTTCTTTAACAATATTCCCAAAAAGTGAAGAATTTTGCTAGATTTTGATACAGTATGGAATTATGTAAAATTAACTGTCCAAAATAAAAACAAATAATTCCATCCTAATATATATAAATTTGTAATCTATTTTTTTAAGAAAATAGTATACCTATATATATGGTTTATTCTGAAACACATAGTGAAATTTTGTGTAGAGTTTGTCATCTTTTGGAAAAAAATTTCATCAAAACAATTGGAAATATTTTCAGGTTTTTTTTTTCCAGCAAAATTGATACTGATATTTTTATGCTTTAAGATATAAATAGACATTTCATTTCTTTGGTGACCCATAGTGAAATTTGATGAAGAATATTTTTGTCCCTGACATCATCTCTCTAAAATTATGTTTTGTGTGACAATTTTGAATAAACTCATATGAAGTCCGACTTTAACCCTAAAATGTGTTTTTAATTTTTAGAGATTTCTGGCGATTAGACAAGAGTTACAGATTTGGTGTATTCTGAGACCTACAGTAAAACTTTATGGCGAACATTTTTGTAGAATATTTGGATTTGATAGATCACATTTTTAAGGAGTTCTTGAAAGATTTTCGAAAAAAGAACAAAAATGACCCCTTTGATGAACCGCATGAGGGTTAAAATTTTTAACAAAAATATTCCCCACACCCTCCTATGTACAGTTGCCAAAGACACTATATATCTAAAATGCAAGGATTCCAAGATATCTTAACTCGAATATTTAGAAAAAATTAAAAATGGGCGGAACTTGCCCCGCCGATTTTGGTTACTTTCCGACGTAAACTTTAAAAACGCCGATACACATGTCTCATACTTTTAGCTCTACTTTCATAATCTACTCTATTTTCCTTGTCATTTTTTTTGTCTATGACATTCTGCGTTTTGTTAAAACCCCTTGTGGGGGAGATCATCAGTCCCTTCACTTTCCGTATAAAAATAGCTTAAGATATATTCTCAGACCTAACGAACATACACACAAATTAGGTCCAGCTATTTCGAAGATATTATTCATTGATTTGTACTGACATTTTATGAAAAAATATTTTTTTGTGAAGCGATGCACATGAAATGTAGTATTTTGTTATCGATATTGTTATAATTCGGCAAAGTCCGGATTGTATAGACATATGTATATATAATTGTGATGAAAGGCTAATTCCAAAATTCAGTGCTTTTTTCTATACTCATGGAAGTCATTATTTTTTATTGATCTTATTATTATGATGAATTAATCACTTTTCTATTGTAAAACATTAAGCTACACATTGTTTTATACCTAAAAGTACACTTAAACCACACACTGCGACTTTATTTGACCCGTTTTTTTGCATTCGAATTATTGTTGCAAATGATTCAAACGAGCGTGTGTTTTGATATTAAAGACCCGTTTTCTTTGTTGTTTAAGTGGGATTTTTGGATTTTTGTAATAAAAATTAGCCTTGCTTTAAGATTCGTAGCAGATAAGGTCGATGTTTGGATATCTTTGAATTTTAACACGTGCTCCTTAGAATAAAAAATGTATATAAAATTGGTAGAAAATTTTTATTTAGACAGTTGAATTCCAGTAGCCGGATTAATAATTCATCATCTGATACAGAAACGAAGTATTCCAACATGAAATTAACTTGGATTTTAGGATTTCTTGCAATAATTGTGGTGGTTGGAGCTTATCCCTTAGAAGGTCTGCAGGAAGATGCCCAAGTAGACCAGGATGTACGAACAGTTTTTCTCTTAGATGACGTTGATGTTGGTGGGAATCATGCGAATGCTGCGAACCGCCAGGTCCGTCACTACGGTGGGGGTTATGGAGGATACGGCGGTTATGGTGGTGGTTATGGAGGAGGATTAGGTGGTGGTTATGGAGGATACGGCGGTTTTGGTGGTGGTCATGGAGGATACGGCGGTTTTGGTGGTGGTTATGGAGGATACGGCGGTTTTGGCGGAGGTTATGGCGGTCATCATCACCATCACGGGTAGTGCGAAATATTTCGCTGTGCGAAAAAAAAATGAAATACATATACGTGTACATTAATTTTCATTAGAAAATAAAGTAACTTTATGTAAAAACATAATATCAATATGTATTTTTTTTTTTCATTTTATCCTTATCCAATGTGTCAATATTGATCTTAGTTAAGTTTATATTCAGTTATAAGGTTCCGATTGTTCAGGTTAACATCACACAGAACTTAAGAGTTATTTGCTTTGTTGACAGTGGGTTGAAATTGCAGTTTCTATTAGTAGTGAAATAATTAACTTAATAAACTTTTTTGGTGTTAAAGCAGTACACTGTGCTAAAATCTAGTTCTCTTTGAACCAGAAAAAATTATACATGCCACGCATTCGACGATCATTTGCATTGCCTATACAGAATGAATCATTTGGATATGTCTCATATCATTAGACGTATGCAAATGAGACAATCTGTATACCCAATGCCGCTAGGTAAGTGACCAATGAAGGTGTTGTATCCAACATATCCAGGGTAATATTTATAAACTCCACCACAGTATGGAGGCGATATTCAGTTTGGTTTTTCCGTTTGTAAGACACTGCAATAATCATAAGCGACGCTATAAATTATATATAGGGGAATCTGGTTTATGATTTCCTTTATTTGTTGCTGATGCTGCTCCTCAGCAAAACATTTCAGTATATTTTCAGAGTTTTTTACTAACGGTTCCATAGATATCGTCTTGAAAAAGTAGAATTCTGTTAAAAATATATGCAAAGAAATACTCATAACTTCTTTTATATTGGTCCAAATAGAAAAAAATCTTTTATTTTGTATTTTTTTATCAGCTATAGACAAATTTTTTCATAGTGGGCTTGGTGCAATATTCACGATTTAATACTTAAAATCCATTTTTATCACTCTTCGATTTTCTTGAAATTTGTTTGTATTAATTACAAAAATGTTAAGTCCTATTTGGTAGTGGGATTCACTACCACTGTGCCATTCTCTTCTTGTTTCTGTTGGATAGCTGATAAAAATAAAAAAAAAAAAAAAAAACACAAAAAATATGTTTTCTATTTGGACCAAAACAAAACACAAAAAAGATGTTTTCTATTTGGACCAATATTACATAGTTTTCTAAAAATTCGACTTTTGTAATGCTCGAAATTAGATATTTTGAAGTTCTTTATCTACATTTTCGACTCAAATTGTATACAGGTCCACGTTTTGATATATCACTCATATAACGATACCACCCCGATTTCAGGTATTTTGACGTTTTTAGTTAAATTTTTAGACCATCTTCGACATTTAAGGTAAGAAGTGTTTAAACATCTTCTGCACTAAAAATTGTGTACACATGTTCACGTTTAGGAAAGCGTCCATATAGCGGTACCACCCGATTTCAAGTAATTTCATGATTTTCGCTACATTTTCTAACTTATTTTGGTATTTAGGCTTCGAAGTGCCTAGACAACTTCTCCACTAAAATCTATGGACATAGATAGGTTCACGCGTTGGGATAGCCTCCATATAATTCCACCGAAAATTGTAGACGTGGGTCCACGTTTTGGTATAGCCCCATATAACGGTACCGCTCAATTTAAGGTATTTTCAAGTTTGACATTGACATTTTCGGCCCAAATACGAAGTAATTTAATTTCAAGTGTAAACAAAATTCACCACGTTTACGTTAGCACGCGATTTCAAATATTTTAATGATTTTATCAACATTTCGACTCAAATTTATTTGGCATTTGGGGTTCTCAGTGATCAAAAACGTCTCCACCAAAAATTATGTATAGGTCCTCGTTTTGGTATAGCTCCCATACAACAGTACCACCCGTTTTCAGGCATTTTTAAATTATTACCTACATACATTTTCGGTCTAAATTTTCTGTAATAAATGCACTAAAAACTAGAAAATATTTATTCGCTTAGCCTCAATAAATATATTCTTCTTCATGATGGAACCTCCCAAATAAAACACTTGCCGTTTAATTTTTAACCATTTTTAATTTAAATGCAAACATTTTGTTTGAGAAATTCAATCATAAAGAAGAATATATTTATAGAGGCTAAACGAAAAATTATTTTCTAGTTTTTAGTGAATTTATAAACAAAACACTGTAAATTAGTTTTTTAAATTATTTTTAATTTTAAACTTTTTAGTAAATATATTTTTTTTGATCGCTGAGAACCCCATAACCAAATTACAGCTAATTAAGGCCGAAAATGTAGATACAAAATACCAACAAATTAGTTATGTGTTTTTTCGTTGAGAATCGACGAACGCATAACAGTGGGAAAGATTTGGTTTTGTTTGCAAGTGAAGTTGCTCGAGTTTAGGTAGTGCCAAAGAAATTCTCGATCAGACTGTTTCTTTGCGCACGTATCTATTTGAGCGAGCAATTGACACTTGGGTATAAAATGTTTCTTGTTGAAAAAACAAGAAACAAGGGAACTGATGAAGATCTGTGGCGAGATCTGAAACAATAGTCTTCCCTGCCTTACCCCTTGGTAAACATCGCCATTTTTTCGACTAATAAATTAAAGTTGTTTTAATAAAATATGAAAACAACGACTATGGGATTAAGCCTGACTATTTTGAAAAACAAAATACAAGTCCTCACTCATCCCAAATAAAACAACGCCAACACTCCTAAGTAGATATAAAACTTAAAAATACCTGACATCGGGTGGTATATACCAAAACCTGCACCTATGTCAACAATTTTTGGCCATGGAATTTCAATAAATTAAGGAAAGTGGTAAACGGACAGGAAGGGGCTGGTACAATACCAAACCTCGTTCCATTTAGTTCCCTAAAAGTTATAATCTATTAAAAATCTATTAAATATAAAATAGCTCACTACATGTAAACGCTACGGTAATTTATTAAAACGTTTTTTAAAGGCAACACACCTACCCAGCTAACATAAAAAACTATGAACAAAATATTTGTTTTAGTTTCCGAGAAATAACTACTTCTTACTACAGAAATTTGCAAAAATGAAGTATTTTCCAAAATTGGGAAAAAATTTTCGGCTTTAAAAGCACGACACGCCCTCACATTCCAATATTTTGAACTAATTTTTTGGTCTTCTTGGTTTCAATATGTTTACTATCGAATCCCATATAGAAATTAACAATCGGTGACGACAAAAAAGTGGGGTCTGGCCAGGAAAATCGATTCCTGAACCATTTGTAACACATCGAACAAGTATATATATTATTGATCAGGGTAAAATTCTAAGTCGATATAACTATGTCCGTCTGTCCATCCGTCCGTCCGTTCTTCTGTTGAAATCAAAATACAGCTCGCAATTTTTGACATAGAACTTAGTAATTTGGTATAGAAGTTTCTATTACTCCTAGGATGTTTGGTATTGCAAATGGGCTATATCGGTCCATGTTCCACGGTCCATAGAACGATACCACCCGATTTTCGGTATTTTGAAGGTTTTAGCCTCGTTATCACACCGAAATGGCTGAAATTCGGTACTTAGTCTTCATTTGTCGGCATAGATCCACGCCTTCATATAGCCCCTATAGAACGGCACCTCACGATTTTCAGTATTTTGAAGGTTGTGGCCCAATATTCCACCGAAATGGCTGAAATTTGGTATTTAGCCTTCATTTGGGGTATAAAGCTTTTCCCCAGAAATTTGTCAATAAAGTCCACGCCTTAATATAGCCCCTATGGAAAGGTACCTCCCGATTGCAGGTATTTTGAAGGCTGTGGCATCAATATTCCACCGAAACGGTATTTTACGTTTCATATGAAATTTGTCGGTACTGGTCCACGCCTTAGTATAGCCCCAATACCTCCCTGTTTCCGGTATTTTGAAGGTTGTGGCCTCAATTTTCCACCGAAATGCCTGAAATTTGACATTTGGTCTTCATTTGGGGTATTAAACGTTTCATATGGAATTTGTCGGTAAAGGTCCACGCCCATGGAACGATACCACCCGATTTCCGGTATTTTGAAGGTTGTGGCTTCAATATTCCCCGAAATGGCTAAAATTTGGTATTTAGTCTTCGTTGGGGGTATTCAACTATCCCCTCTAAATTTATCAGTATAGGTCCACGCCTTGATATAGCCATTATGGAAAGGTACCTCCCGATTCCCCGTATTTTGGAGGTTGTGGCTTTAATATTCCATCTAAACGGCTGAAATTTGGTATTTAGTCTTCATTTGTTGTGTAAAACTTTACCCCAGAAAATTGTCAGTAAAGGTCCACGTCTTAATATAGCCCCCATAGAACGGTACCCTCCGATTTCCGGTATTTTGGTATTTAGTCTACGTTGGATGTAAAAACCTTTCCGACAGAAATTCGTCGGTATAGTTCCACTTTTCGATATAGCCCCCATGAACGGCACCTCCCGAGTTTCGTAATTCAGAAGGTTGTGACGTCAATATCCCTCCGAAAGACTGAAATTTGTTATTTAGTCTTCCATGGGGTTATAAAATATTCCAGAAGAGAATGATCACTATAGGTCCACCTCTTCCTACATTCCCCATAGAAGCGTACCTCTTGATTTTCGGTATTTTAAAGGTTTTAGCCTCATTATCTAACCTAAATATCGGAAATTTAGTAGTTAATCTTCTTTGAGTCTAGAAACTTTCCGCTAGAAATTTGTAGGTATCGATCGACGTTTTGATATAGCCACCATAGAACTGCACACTATTTTACCGAAATTGCTGAAATTTGTTATTTAGCCTTCTTCATAAACAAGAGGAAACTAATTGTTCCATTTTACTTCAATACAACTCGTGGTAGAGGGTATAACAATTTCGGCCCGGCCGAACTTAACGCCTTTCTTACTTGTTTTTCAAACATTCGAAGTACTGCCTTATCGGCTTGCCCAAAGGTAATATAAGTGCCTTGCATACAGTGATTATCGGCGCAACGTTTGGTATAGCCCTCAGATAAAGATACTGTTTGATCTTCGGTATTTTTAAAATTTAATTCATTTATTGTAATTAAACCAGCTGTTATTTGTCATTCAAAGTTTTTAGTCATTACCCAGCAAAATGTTCGATGCCGAAGATGCTATTGAAGAATGGGTGCAAGTGAAATGGAATGTCATTTTTTCAGCATCTTCACTCATTCTTTTTACAAGAGCGTGACCCCCAAAAGATGCAATTCATTTTCAGATCCTAAGCATGTCATCTTTACTAACTCGATGGAATGGCATCTTCAACAATTCTTTGGCATGGCATCTATACCAATCCTTTGGCATGCCATCTTAACCAATTCCCAAGAATAGCATTTTCACTAATCTTTGGCATGTCATTTTCACCAACCCTTTGGCATGTAATTTTCACGTCTTGTTCGGAAAATGGAAAATGTTGTATTGAAAAAGGATTTTCATTTTTTTTATTTTATTAATTCAAAGGAATTAATTATCTATAATTTATTATCATCATAAAGTTTACATCTATAATTTCAGTTTGTTCTCGTTGTTGTAACAGTAGTTAATATGTTAGTAGTCTCATTTTTCTGCTTAATCTGACTCTGGGTCTATTAGTCGTAAGAATGTGGCTATTTCGCTATTTATATGTGAAAACCCAAATTGTGGGTGTTCTCACTAGAAATGAAGGACGGTTGGTTTCTTGAGGTGAGCCTCGAAAATATTTCAGTCGTGGAAATATTTTCCTCAAAATTCATCCACCAAGGAATAATGGAAAGAAAAAAAAGAAAAGAAAAATGCAATGTGTAAGAAGTTTGGAATAAGAACAGTAATGGTTCTTCTTTATTGAATTTAGTGAAACAGAACGATTTCTTACCAACAGTACTGGTTGATGCTTATTTAACAAGTGTTTATTGAAAAGTAAATTACAAAAGAAAGTTCAGTAAGGAAATTCAAAGAGAGTGAGAGCATACATGGCACAATTTTAGGCAGAGTTAGGGATGTCGAATATAAATATTTCGGAACATTGAACAATAGAAATAGGGTTGCCAGTTGGGGAAATCCGGCGTAAACAATATGGTTTGTAACCACAAAGCTGCAAACTTAAGTTTCTTAGCACGATTGGTAGGGCAATTGAAAAGGAGCAGTGTGTCGTGGGGGCCTGTGCTGTATGCTGTGCAGATGTTTTCCATTGTGTCATCAGTACTTGCCCTATAGGAATTTTGACGGTTGCACCATCCCGAGCGTATTGACCCAAAACTACTCTGGTTTGTCCTGACAGCTGGCGCTTCTCAGCTGCGATAGATGGTGGATGTTCTCCAAGGACCGCATTCACACGATAACTGTTTACTGCATCTGCGACTGCATTCGTTTGAAAGCTACTTAAACCTGGTTGAAAGGCTTGTTGATCTAGAGGATCTCTCTTGTAACGTTAGACTTCTCTTTCTAGATTATGAGCACGGCCAGCTCTGAGTGAGTCCTCTGCTAATATGGAGATGGTCTTCAGCGCAGTTGTTGTGCTGCTTACGGATCCTATGCTATTGATCAGCAACTGGAAAGTTATTTCTGATGCTGGAAGAACTATAGCCACATGGGTCCTTGCTACGGGCGACAAAAGCGAAATCGGTTTTTAAGATTCACGTTTGCTGGCATCCTTTTCGGGCTTCAGTAGCTGGCCTATTTTCCAGACTTTGGAAACGATGTGTATGGCAAGCGACAGGTTTCAAATTTAAGTGAGAAACTTGACTTCCGGCCGTCCCAGCTGTTATAGTCTAAACACCGCCGCTGCACGCAACAGAGTTTACTTCCTCCGCAACAGGTTTTGATTCATCTTACAAAAGGATGTGCAGTGCAGATTTCGACATTGACTCCAACTGCTGATTACTATTTCGTGAATTTTATTTTACAACGTTTTGGAAATGTTTTTTGTTTTGTAGGGATCTACAAATCGACTTGTTGAGCAGGGTTCTCTAGAGCAGGCAAGGAAACTTTTATAATTGGTCTGTTCCTTTACTTTAAAAATGGTAATTGTTGCAAAAATGGTAAAAGTGGTGAACTGCTCTCATATAAATTGTATGCTTTTAAAAGTAAGGAAACACTTTGCGGGTAAAAACTGGTAACCTCAGGCACGTAAAGGAACACGACTAATACCAAAGAGTGTAGTCCGACTCTACTTTTAGCTCAATGATTGGGACTTCCTAGCAAAATAAATCTTACATTGCTTTAAACGTACATATTTAGATAAATAAAAGAATATATACATGTGTAAAAATAAAAACACAAAATTCATCTCTATTGGATCGATGGAATGAGTTCAAATGCTAAGGAAAAGATCGGATCTATCACGACTTCCTTTGAATTGGTTCAAATGCTGATGAAACGATCGGATCTTTCACGACTTCCTTCGAATGGGTTCAAATGCTGATGAAAAGATCGGATCTTTCACGACTTCATTTGAACAAACGCAAAAGATCCAGTGAAATCATGGCATCTCATGGAACCACTTCCATAAAATTTTGCTGGGTAGAAAACGTCCACAAAAATTATTGACGTAGTTCCAAATTTTGGTATAAAACCCATATAAACCCCATATAAAGGTATCTCTTGATTTTAGGCATTTTGGAGGTTTAAGCAATGTTTAACTTTAAAAATCGATGTAAGAAAAGTGTATTAGTCGGGGTTGCAGGATGTACCGGTTTACACTAGTCGATATATTTTTTGCAGGGAACGAGACTAATAATCTGTGGTAAAATGTCTATCAAAATTCCCACGATTGGTTGAAATATCCTACGCTGAAGAAAGCCGTCAAAACTTGATTGCTGTGTATTTTACCCCAACCACTGGAATGTACATACATACATACATATTTATTTTTTATTATTGTACAAAGTGGCCAAAGTAAATTGTGATTTCCAGAACACATTTTTTATTTTGTAATAAAAATTTGTTAAATTGATATGTGTTGTCTTCTTCTTGTGGGCAAATAAAGCAAGCAATTTAGTTGTACGGAGTATGAATTTGAATTAGGCGGGGAGTTTTTTTACGGTGTTTTTTGTTGTATTATTTGTTAGGTTAGAGGACTGACTGAGTTAAAAAAGTTTTTATCGCGAGTTAATCAAATGCCATTCATAATTTCTTTTTTTTTTTTTCTTATTACAAGAGAATATAAAACCCTGTCATCCTGTTAATGTAGCTCAGTTCCATAAAGGAAATCAAAGTGAAATAATACGCGGGAACAACGTGAATATGAAATTTTTATTTTTGTGTTTATTGGCTGCAATATTTGTGGCGATAGCGTCGGCAAGCGAAGATTATATTCCACTGGATGATATGGTAGAGCATACTACAATAGATCCATCAGAGATTCCATTAGTGGAGATTATAAAGGATACAACCGAATCAACAGTGGCCCCATTTGTTGCAGTGAAAACGGAAAGAGTTGCTAACAATTTAATGGATATTGTAGATGTTGGAGATAATCATTCAAATGATGCTGAACGAAAGCCTCGTTGGGGTTATGGAGGCGGTTTTGGATTCCATGCTGGCATAGGTTATGGCGGAGGTTATAGAGGCTGGAACGACGGCTGGAGACATAATAGAGGTTGGGGAGGTGGTTGGGGTAGACGAGGATGGAGAGACCATGGTCATGGCTATGGTCATCGTCATTGGGATCATGGTCATTGGCATTATTGAAAAAATGTGTTCATTTTCTGAAAATTTATGATGTTTGAAATTTAAACTTTGTCCAATTAAAGAGTTGATAATATAAATTACGAGTTTAATTAATTTTGCATAAGAACTACGTTTCACCACAAAAACACCAGAAAACATAGTTTTTAGAGGACGGAAAGACTTCGATCACTAGCACCTACTTAGTAAAAATCTTCTCAAGGGTCATTAAATAAAAATAAATAAATAAAAAATAATTTAAAAAAATTAAGTTACAGTGTTTTATTTACAATTACAAATGCACTGAAAACTAGAAAAGAAAGAATATACATATTGAAGCATTGTAACTTAATTTTTTTTTAAATTATTTTTTATTTTTAACTTTTTAGTAAATAAATTGTAACCAAATTATAGCCAATTTAGGCCGAAAATGTAGATACAAACTTTAAAATGCCTGAAATCGGCTGGTACCGTTTATAGGGGCTATACCAAAACCTGGAGCTATGTCCACAATTTTTGGTGGGAAAGTTTCTGTACCATTGGGAACTCCAAATGCCAAGTTACAGTCAATTCGACCTAAACATGAAGATAAAATCCTTAAAACACTTGAAATCGGGTGGTACCGCTATACGGGGGCTATACCAAAACCTGGACCTATGTCCACAATTTCGGTAGGCAAGTTTCTGTACCGTTGGGAACCCCAAATGCCAAATTACAGCAAGTTCGGGTTAAAAATGAAGATAAAATCCCCAAAATACCTGAAATCGGGTGGTACCGCTATATGGGGGCTATAGGTAAAATGGAACCATATTGGTTTTGGTTTCATATTCATGTATTGTCATTCAAATCTGAGAAGTGTGCACAGTTTTAGTTCGATTGGTCAACTGCAACTGTGTGGAAAATGAGTTACTAGATTTGAACTAAACAGACCCCAAAGCAGGTTAAATAAAACACTGTAAAAATGTACCCATATTGGTTTTGGTTTCATATTCATGTATTGTCATCCAAATCTGAAAAGTGTGCAGAGTTTCAGTTCGATTGGTCAACTGCAACTGTGTGAAAACTGAGTTACTAGATTTGAACTAAACAGACGTCAAAGCAAGTTAAATAAAACACTGTAAAAATGGACCCATATTGGTTTTGGTTTCATATTCATGTTTTGTCATCCAAATCTGAAAAGTGTGCAAAGTTTCAGTTGGATTGGTCAACTACAACTGTGTTAAAAATGAGTTACTAGATTTGAACTAAACGGACACCAAAGCAAGTTAAATTAAACACTGTAAAAGTGGTAGAAAATCTTTGACACGTTTGAAAGAAAGATGTTTGCTTGATAGGTGGCTCGATACAGAACATTTGTCCCTTACGCCCAACTAATCAGTTACTGTAGTACTACTCCAGATTTGAATACGCAGATTTGTCGTAAATGTGTAGATCTTTTGAAGAATTTTTCCCTCAAACACTTCAAGTGCTGTATTATCTATCTCGGCACATACCCATGTTTGGGAAACACAAGTAGTTTTTTTGCAAAACGTGGATTTGTTTTTTGAACTGGCTTATGGCCGCCAATATTCTTCTGTTTATTTAAAAAATTATGTTTTCTGATTTAGATTCTATATATTTGACTTTGTCTTTATCAGATAAAGAAGTATTTTTAGTAAAAGTGTAAAAAATTAAGTAAATTTTTAAGTAGCATACTTTTAGGCATTTTTCGGTATAACAGTTTACGTGTATTAATAACGCCAAGCAAATATAGAAAAGTCCAGGAGCTCAATTCTGTTTCTATGCAAATTTGAAATGAAACATTTTATAAAGGAAAAAACTGTTAAATGAAAAAAATTATAAAGGAAATATTTTTCATTTCAAATTTTCACAGAACAAGAATCTAGCCCCAGCACACTGGTCAAAACCAATGATCTAGCGGCGCAAAAGTCAAAAAATCGAACTATAAAATTGCGAAATATTATCCATTGTATCGATTACAGACACTTTGCAGACAAAGATTTGGTTTTTTAATTTTTGTTGTTGTAAATATTCACTCAGTTATTCACTATCAAATACAAGAGTTTTTGTTGCATTAGATTTTAGAAAATTGTTGCAAAAAAATTAACTTCATATTTGTTTAAATGTTAAATAAATTCGTAGTGAAAATGGACAAGATATATTTTTAAATAATAGCAGAGGGTGAGATCTAAATTATAAAAATTAGTTTGGGGTCTGGAGGTACTTAGTTATATAGCAATAAATTTTCAAAAAATTCAATTTTTTAGTGTTTTTATGGGTTGTACGCGCTTGTTCCATAGAGTGCATCTTGTAAACTTAGCCGAACTTAGGTCCGATTATTTTTTGGGGAATGAAATTGGACTCTCTGGATACTGAATAACCACATTCGGGCTGCAAATATTTGCAAATCTTTTGATGACTGCACTTTTAAAATAAGGGATTTTGCATGAAATTCATACAAATTTAGCTGTGCATTTGTATGGGAGCTAAATCAAAATATGGACCTATCTTGAGAAACGTTTGCAAGGAGGAGTTCTACCCCCGGAGGCACTATAATACCATATTATAGCTAAATATGTTATTAAATATGGGATAACAAGTAAAAATTCAACGAATCGGGGGTACCATAAAAGGGGCTACATCGAAACATAAATCCGTATTGAAAATGTTTTGTAAGAAGATTTTATACGCTGTGAGAACACGGAATGCAAAATTACAGCCAAGTTGGTTTAAAAATGTGGTCATGGTATTCAAAATACTTTAAATTGGGAGGTACGCTTACATGGTGGCTATATCAAAACGTGCACCTATGTCCATAATTTTTGGTGGAAATATTTTGTGACTACTAGGAACCCTAAGTACCAAATTACAGCTAATTTGCTACGAAATTGTGGCTTAAATCCTCAAAATACCAAAAATCGGAAGGTACCGTTATATGGGGGCTATACCAAAACATTAGCCGATATTGTTCATATTTGGCCCATTATTACCCACAGGTACAAACTGAGTTTATGCAAAATTTCAGTGACGTATCTCTATTCGTTTGCAAGTAATTAATTTCGCGCCGCTAGATCAGTGCTTTCGACCACCGTGCCCAGGCGTGTATATTAGGGTTATGACTTTTTGACATTTTTCCTCAAAAATGATTTCCTGTAGCAGAGATGAATGAACTTTTGCCTACTAATCACTATGCTATCGTTTATTCCCTTGAAATATAAAAAAAGTTCACGCACAAATCGATTTTAAAAAAATAATTTTTTGAAAAAATATAAGAAATGAAAAAAAATTTTTTTTCAAAAATTTATTTTTTGTTGCTCGAATGAATAAATATAAGCCTATTATTAACTATAATAACGTTTATTTCATTCGCGAAAAAAGTCACTTTGAAAAAATTTTAAATTTTTTGTTTTTTGTTAAAAAATTATATTTTTGAATAAAAGCGTTTACGACATTTTTACGATTCTCAGAATTGAAGAAAAATAGTGAGAAATAAATTTTATGTCATTTTAATTATCTCATGTGGCTCTAAAGTTTATTTTCAATTATATATCTGTTTTTAGTGACTTCAAAAAATTGTCCATAATTTTGATAAATTCAAATTTTAAATTCATTTTGTGCGTGAGGTTTTTTCACCGAATCACCTTATAATTATGATTTTATGTAATCTTATGGCAAAACTCATCACGCTATGATACAGGGATATGAGGTTGTAAAAAAGTCATAACCCTAGTGTATATCGTCACCATAAATGCCCGAATGCGTAATCCACATGAAAATCTGGCAAAATTTTAAGCTTCTTCGTTCAAAAATAACGATCCTATTCAATAAATGGAATATCGGAAAATAGGATAACATTGCAGATTTTGTTGTAATGACGGATCGAAAAACCATGCGTTTTCGCGGTTTTAGTTTCATTACTTACTGCCATTAATACATGATTGATAATACCCCAAATACTCGCCCTCATAAGATTGATATTCTATAAAACAGTTTTTCATTTTATAACGTTTTTTGCTTCTCCTGTAAAGTTTTGTTTTTGTTGATTACGTCTTCGGGCAGTTATGGTGACGATATGAAAAAATGTATGAAGACTTCTGAGTGAAATCGGACAATTTTTTAATATGAGGGTTTTGATTTCCTTTATTTTTTGATGTGGTGAGCCACTCATCAGCAAATCATTTAGTATATTTTCAGATTTTTTTGACTAAAGGTTCCAGTGATTCGCGCTACGAAAAAGTCAAATTCGGTAAAAATTATGTACAAAAAATATTCATAACATCTGTAATATTGGTCCAAATAAAAAACATTATTGTATTTTTAGTTGTTTTATTGCCTATCTAACAAATAATATAAAAAAAAATGCACAGTGGTCTTGGGAGCAATTCTCGCAATTTAAAATTTAAAATCAATTTTTATCAATAATTGCACTCTTTGATTTTCTTGAAATTTTTTTGTATTAAACTACGATTAATTACAAAACTTTTACGTCGTATTTGGTACTGGGATTCGAATGATTACTATTTTTTCTTATCTTTTACAATTTGTTAATACAATTTTTCCTTTATAACAGTGTGAAACATTTGTTATTTTACCAAAAACATAAATAGCTTAATTTATAAACATTTGTTTAGGTGCTTTATTTAAGAATTTGTCTTAAACATCTTAAAAACGTATTTTATTTGCGATTTTAAAAATGGATTAGCAATTAGTGTACCAGCATTAGTGCGTATTACTGAATGACGTTTTTTTTGTGCCCGCGATAGGTTTAGCCATTTAATATCTCAACTTCGAATCCTCTTTCGTATTTAAATAGTAATTTTCTGGTGAAAATATCAGAGTAATATTTGGTAGATTATTCGTCTCGGATGCCCATTCATATAACTCCCAAGCTGTAGTTTTTTGATCATCAATTTAGCTAGTTTAGTTAGTTGTCCGGCTGGTACAATAACAGCTAAACCATTTTCAAAATTTAAAAATTTTTAAGTTTTTAAGATGTTTAAGGTAAAGTCCCAAATAAAAGTTCAAACCAAATCTTGTAAAATGTAATTATTTATTCATTTTTTTTTTTGATAAAATAACAAATGTTTCACGCTGGTATAAAGGAAAAATTGTATTGACAAATTTTAAAAGAGTAATCATTCGTATCCCACTACCCAATAGGGCTTAAAATTTTTGTAATTAGTTTAATAAAAAAAAATTAAATTTGTCTCTATTTTTTCTTATATAGGTGATAAAACAACAATTTTTTTCTATTTGGCCAATATTAAAAAAATTATGAGTATTTCTTTGCACATTGTTTTTAGAGAATTTGACTTTTTCAAGGCCCGAAATCTCTGGAACCGTTAGTCAAAAAAAACTCTGAAAATATACTAAAATTGTTTACTGGTGAGCAGCATTACCTCAGCAAAAAATAAAGGAAATCAAAAGCCTCATCTTGGAAAAGTGTCCGATTTCACTCAGAAATCCCCATATGCACAATGTACAGTGAGGGTTGGCAGTGAGTACATATTGGCCTTGGGTATTTTAAAAAACGATGTTAAATGGCAAAAATACGTACAACTCCTACTAATAAGCCTTGATGGGGCGAAGGAGCTTAGTATTTTCACGGACGAAAGGCAACAAGGTATTCCATTTAACTTTAATTCAATTCGTATCAGAGGACCGGTCTAACATAACCTCATCAAAATAAAGGTTTTAAACCCCAAGTATGTTTGGACGAAATACGTTTCAGACAATTTGGAGTTGATTTAGAGTGTCCGTCCGTCTGTCTGCCTGGCTGTTGCGCACGATAACTCTCGAACAGATGAACAGATTTGGACCAAAATTTGGCCTTCCTAAAATTTTGTCTAAACTTAGTTTAAGTTCGAAGATGACCCATCGGTCCACTCCTTCAGGTAACTCCTCCACAAAAGTTCGGAAAAATTGTGCGAACGATAACTCTTAAATGTAATAATAATAATAATGTTCCACAAACATCCCAGGCGGGGCAAGGGAGACTTCTCTCATATCAATGAGTGCACCCCGATTCATATTAGCTCAATGATAAGGGACCTACTGTTTATCGCCGAGTCCGAACGGTGTCGTACGACACCACTTGTAGAGAAGTTTTACATGGCTGAAATACTCAGAATATGTCGCCAACATTACTGAGGGGTATTTTGCCACCGTTGGAAATTTGATGTTGAATGGCCTGGGAATCGAACCGCAGACCTTTACACATCGTGAAATTTCTACCAGACATAGATGAGGTTCCAATATGGGCTCAATCGGTCCACTCTTTCGTGTACCTCCTTCACAAAATTTCGGAAAAGTTCAGTTTATGACCTGCTCTCGAATCGCTTTGATTTTTATTGTAACAACCTGTATTTACTGCCCCAATTACGGCAGTACAAGTTTATCGGGGGCAAGTCCATACTTCCTGAAAAATAGCCCGAAGTTGGACTACCACCCGAAGGTGGTTGGAGCGCACAAACACTCTCGAACGGATCTGCAGATTGGGTCCAAAATGTTGCCATCGTAATATTTTGTCCGAACTTATTTTAAGTTCGAAGATGAATCATATCGGTCCACTCCTTTGGGTACCTCCCCAACAAAAGTTCAGCACATTTCACTAAAATAGTGCTTACAATAATTCTCGAAGGTAGTAACCGATTTCGTCCATACTTTGCACAATGTTATATTTCTACGAGACATAGATCAGGTTCGCAAATGGGCTATATATGTCAACTCCTTCGGGTACCTCTCACACAAAATTTCAGAAAAATTCAGTTTAAGGCCTGCTGTCGAATCGCTTTGATCTTTGTTGTAACAACTTTTATTCGCTGCCGTTACGACGGTACAAGTTTTTTCTGGGTCAAGTCCATACTTCCTGAGAAAATAGCCCGAAAGCTGGACTGGTGGGCACAATATTAAAAGGAATGACACCCAAAATAGGATCCACTTCGAAAATGGACTATGTCGGTCTATGCCTTCAAGTGCATCCTCCGCAACACTTTTGAGCTTCAAACCAAATATATTTTTTGTCGGCAAATTCCAAAAACGGCTACGAAATCCGTAATCCGTAGATTCGATATTGTTAATAGATGGACGTTTCAATTCACACAGGCTGAGGGTATATCTCTGATAATTTGTTTACTTGTTATTTGTTGAACATCCTTCAACTACCTAATCTATGATAATTTTTTTACTTGTTATTTGTTGAATATCCTTCAACTACCTAATGTTAAAATTCACTGATGAATAACAGGATTTCTCGTTGAAGACCAGTAGGGCTTCACAACACAAAGTCAGACAGTTTCTCTTAGAAAGATCACATTGTCTTCACATATAGGAAGTGAAGGTTTCCCCATAAAATAGTCATCCAACATGTCTTCGTTTAGCATATCATACGCTAATGTTATAGAAGAACAGAGGGTCTTTTTGAAAGGTCTTAAGGTCAGACACCAAATACTAAGAGTGCTACTTCATACCCTTAGCCTAGACAGATCGAATAATTTGGCATTTGAGGATGCCTATGGTAAACAAACTTCTCAATTAAAATGTGTGGGCATAGATCCACGTTATGGAATACCGCTCTATTTCAAGTTTTTAATATACATTTTCCACCAAAAATTTGACATCATAAGGCATTTATGGTTCGCAGACCCACTTTGTGGTATAGCTTCCATAAACGATACCGCCTGATTTCAGGTATTTTCAAGTTTTCAATTCGGACATCTAGAATTTGCTAAAATTATGTATTTGGGGTTCCCAGTGGTCAAAAAAACTTTCCACGTAAAATATTGGATCATTATTCCATATTAGTTCAGATTATTTCATGGTGGAGGGCCGAACCGGAAAACCGTTTGGATACTTTTCCTAATTGTTACATACGTATAAAGTTTTTTATTTTCTTAAAATCATAACATCTCACAAACGTTTTTTATGTATTTTTTCTAAATAAAAAAAGTCCCCTCCTTAAATTGTAATCGATCGGCACTTTCTGAGAATTTATTTCCAAATAAATGTTTTTATATTCATATAAAAGTAGACTGCGTCAAGTAATTTGCATTCAGTTCCTTATCACACAAGTCACAATGAAGAATAACTCAATCGGTGCTCTGCTGATTTTTCTGTTGGCGGCGTTCTTTCTAATTGATAATATTCAGGTCGAAGCAATCAATTGCGCCTATTTGAGAAGAAATTGCAATCAAGCCTTCAAACCAAATCAAATTATAAATGATCGTTATAAAACGGACGCCTCCAAGTTGTCGGATGACCCTAGGCAATTGATTGTAGCACATGGATTATACCGGCCGGGGGAACGTTTAATAAACATACACACTAGGGTTATGACTTTTTTACAACCTCATATCCCTGTATCATAGCGTGATGAGTTTTGCCATAAGATTACATAAAATCATAATTATAAGGTGATTCGGTGAAAAAACCTCACGCACAAAATGAATTTAAAATTTGAATTTATCAAAATTATGGACAATTTTTTGAAGTCACTAAAAACAGATATATAATTGAAAATAAACTTTAGAGCCACATGAGATAATTAAAATGACATAAAATTTATTTCTCACTATTTTTCTTCAATTCTGAGAATCGTAAAAATGTCGTAAACGCTTTTATTCAAAAATATAATTTTTTAACAAAAAACAAAAAATTTAAAATTTTTTCAAAGTGACTTTTTTCGCGAATGAAATAAACGTTATTATAGTTAATAATAGGCTTATATTTATTCATTCGAGCAACAAAAAATAAATTTTTGAAAAAAAATTTTTTTTTCATTTCTTATATTTTTTCAAAAAATTATTTTTTTAAAATCGATTTGTGCGTGAACTTTTTTTATATTTCAAGGGAATAAACGATAGCATAGTGATTAGTAGGCAAAAGTTCATTCATCTCTGCTACAGGAAATCATTTTTGAGGAAAAATGTCAAAAAGTCATAACCCTAATACACACACAAGGCATTGAATCGTAGCATACGTTCTTCATCCAGATGGTATAAATTGTTTATAAGTTTTTTTATAGAGATAACATAGATTGTAGTGCTTTTATATAAGAAATAAGAATAAATCAAATACAAATTATTTAACATAAGCAATTAGCTATGCGTAACTTGCTGATATGTGCAATATAATATACCCGTCCGCATTAAGTTATTAATTACAGCCCTAGAAATAATTATATGGTACACCCAGGATTATCTTAAAACCATGGCACAATAATACAGGTACAACGGCAACAACAGCTGATTACACTGTACAACATTTTTAAGGTGACCTTGTGCAAACAATTCGAACTGAGGATTTTTTGAAAGTACAGACCCAAACGACAAGAAACCCTAGTTGGGTTTTGTTGTGTCAGATCCAGCTCGGATTTTATGGCCCCATCTAAACATGGTTAAATATTGAGTGTTTAAAGAAATTCGGGGCTATATCCCTGAAACCAATGCGAATCTTCTTTTGATCTGGAATGTAATACACAACTCTTCAGAACATGTCATTGTTGTAAAATGCCTCTATGCCGTTGTTTTCAGTACATTTTTCAACGACGATTTAATAAAAATGCCAATAATGTAGTGAAATCCGAATTGCGAGAACAAACTGTTGGTGGGAACAGTGTTTGAAATACGTGTTGTAAAAGATATGATGCAAAATACCGCTGAAACAACATGAAGTAAGCATTTTAGAGTTTCAGAATGTTCTAAAGAATTGTTGAGAACTTTATTTGGAAGATTTTTGCAAAAGGTTACTTGGTTCAACTCCCAATAGTTTAGCCAATACTGACCAGAATTTCAGCAATTATGTAAAATTTTCTATATTTTATTGATTTTGATGCCCTAGATGGAGTTTTTCTTATGTGGTTTTTTCAAAAGATAAGTTCTACTAGTTTATGGCTACAATATTGCTAAAGACAGCAGGGCGAAATCCCTATTCGTTTCAGAGATATACTCGTAGGCCTGATAAATGCAGAAAAGTGTAGATTTAGCCCAGTTTAGATGAGACCATAAAATCCGAACTGGATCTGACAGGACAAAACCCTACTAGGGTTTTTATACCCTACACCACTATATGGAAAGGGTATTATAAGTTTGTTTTGGTAAAAATTCATGTAACACCGCGAAATATTCGTCGGAGACCCCCCAATGTGGTATACCAATCTTCATATCTCGGCGAGATAAAGCGATTTTGAGATGTGTGTCCGTCCGTCCGTCCGTGTGTCCGTCTGTCCATTATAAATTGTAATCAAACTCCAGGCCGCAATTTTGGACCGATCGTTACGAAATTTGGTATGGAGGTCGGTTTCAAATCAGAATAGATCGCTATTTTAATTGGTGATGATCGTGAAATATTTAGTGGGTGAAATGGACCAAAAACATAATTTTTATCCGATGTTGTATATGCTCTGTAGGTCGCAATAATAGTCAGATCGAAAATATAAATAAGGTAAAGAAGTAGCTTGAGATGGCGATCAGATAATATTTAGAGGGTTAAATGGACCAAAACTTTTGTGTGAAAATTGTGAAAAAATTTAGTACACAGCTTATATCATTATTCCTGGAAGAGACATTCCGGGCAAGTAAGCTGTACTTGGAAGAGGAACGCTTGACCTTTCTATTGATGTCAATTGGGTTGGTGTACATGATAAGATAACAGAGTTACAGCCTAATATACCATGTTATTTGTTTGTAGTGTAATGATAAACATGCTAGAGGTCGAAATTATAGTTCAATAATGACGAAATTTTGCATGAGGTGAGAGTTTAGGTCGAAGAAGAGGCCTACAATTTTGGATGATGATCTGATATTATTTATCGGGTGAAATGGAAAATGAAATGAAAAATACAAAAAAAAATATTTTTGGTCTATATTTTTTTCCTGGAGGGCATATACCGGCAATGTAGACTACATATGAAAATAGAACTACTGATCTTCCCCCCGATGAAAATTGCAATAAAGTGTCTGTTAGATAACGGGCCTACTGCTTAATATATAATGGGTTATGTGTAGAGAACCACATTTTCCCATTCCCAGTTGTTGCATTGTTGCATATTACATGGTGCCCTGACGTTTTAATTGTACAATTGGATTTTTATACAAACATTGCAGCATGATTCGCTTTGCCACCTTCTTTCAAAAAGATTCCCCAGCCAGGCAAAATCAAATTTTAAAACGGTTTTAATACGCGATGAGTTAATACATATATGTAGTGGTGTAGGGTATCACATGGTCGGCCGTCCGACTGTAGCCCACACTTACTTGTTGTAGTCTAAGTATGTACTTTCAAAAAATGCATACTAGAAGTTGTTTGCATTTTCAGTGTTGCATAGTGTTATCAAACTAGTTGTCAAAATGCATTATTGTGAAAAAAAAATCACATACAAAAAGTAAACAAGCAATTCACAGTAATGCGTTATTGTGAACAAATTTGACGTTTGGTATGGTAAATGGCAGAATTGTTGTTATTGATGTAACACCTTCTTATTCCACCATGCTTAAAACTTAAATTTAAGGACTATTACCCGGATGCTATTAATTTAGGTTGATAGAGGTTAGAGTGTTTGTTCTTACATGTGACTGCTGACCTGGTATGTCTTATATAAACATCAGTAATATTAGAATTAATTCTCTTTCGAGTTGAGCTATTTAGACCTAATAGGTACATTGAAAAATTAGGAATCCACCGAAGTCCCACACATTCAACCACTATGCTACGTTTCACGGGTGGTTAGACCGATCATCAGGCATATTGAATGGTATTTTTTTTTTTTTATTTTTTAGTGGGTGGACGAAGGCTAAGCTTGGAGACTAGCATTTATATCACAAATCATTCGAAATTTGTATATTCGAATTATTTATTTATTTTAATGTTAGTCATTTAATTCCAAACCTTTCCTATAGTCCGACTTAGCTGGTAACCCTATTTTTCAATGCTTTATTACAAATACTAAGGCAGCTTTTTTCCACCTTTATTTTATTTGTTCTTCTGTATCAGAAGATTTTGATCATCAATATTTGTCATCGGAATGACAAGTTGATGGTGGCTTAGAACGCTAAGACGCCTGCAACCGTGTCACTTGGTTGTTGGGGTCCCAGGTTCGAATCCCAGCCTGGCTCATGCTGAAATCATTTTTTTTTGTTTTGCCTTATTAAGGCGAAGGTCATTTTTAGAGTGATATTTGAATTAATTCTCTTTCGAGTTGAGCTATTTAGACCTAATAGGTACATTGAAAAATTAGGAATCCACCGAAGTCCCACACATTCAACCACTATGCTACGTTTCACGGGTGGTTAGACCGATCATCAGGCATATTGAATGGTGTTTTTTTTTTTTAGTATTTGTAATAAAGCATTGAAAAATAGGGTTACCAGCTAAGTCGGACTATAGGAAAGGTTTGGAATTAAATGACTAACATTAAAATAAATAAATAATTCGAATATACAAATTTCGAATGATTTGTGATATAAATGCTAGTCTCCAAGCTTAGCCTTCGTCCACCCACTAAAAAAAAAAAAAAAAACACCATTCAATATGCCTTATGATCGGTCTAACCACCCGTGAAACGTAGCATAGTGGTTGAATGTGTGGGACTTCGGTGGATTCCTAATTTTTCAATGTACCTATTAGGTCTAAATAGCTCAACTCGAAAGAGAATTAATTCAAATATCACTCTAAAAATGACCTTCGCCTAAATAAGGCAAAACAAAAAAAATGATTTCAGCATGAGCCAGGCTGGGATTCGAACCTGGGACCCCAACAACCAAGTGACACGGTTGCAGGCGTCTTAGCGTTCTAAGCCACCATCAACTTGTTATTCCGATGACAAATATTGATGATCAAAATCTTCTGATACAGAAGAACAAATAAAATAAAGGTGGAAAAAAGCTGCCTTAGTATTTGTAATAAAGCATTGAAAAATAGGGTTACCAGCTAAGTCGGACTATAGGAAAGGTTTGGAATTAAATGACTAACATTAAAATAAATAATTCGAATATACAAATTTCGAATGATTTGTGATATAAATGCTAGTCTCCAAGCTTAGCCTTCGTCCACCCACTAAAAAAAAAATAAAAAAAAAAAAACACCATTCAATATGCCTGATGATCGGTCTAACCACCCGTGAAACGTAGCATAGTGGTTGAATGTGTGGGACTTCGGTGGATTCCTAATTTTTCAATGTACCTATTAGGTCTAAATAGCTCAACTCGAAAGAGAATTAATTCAAATATCACTCTAAAAATGACCTTCGCCTTAATAAGGCAAAACAAAAAAAAATGATTTCAGCATGAGCCAGGCTGGGATTCGAACCTGGGACCCCAACAACCAAGTGACACGGTTGCAGGCGTCTTAGCGTTCTAAGCCACCATCAACTTGTTATTCCGATGACAAATATTGATGATCAAAATCTTCTGATACAGAAGAACAAATAAAATAAAGGTGGAAAAAAGCTGCCTTAGTATTTGTAATAAAGCATTGAAAAATAGGGTTACCAGCTAAGTCGGACTATAGGAAAGGTTTGGAATTAAATGACTAACATTAAAATAAATAAATAATTCGAATATACAAATTTCGAATGATTTGTGATATAAATGCTAGTCTCCAAGCTTAGCCTTCGTCCACCCACTAAAAAATAAAAAAAAAAAAAAATACCATTCAATATGCCTGATGATCGGTCTAACCACCCGTGAAACGTTGCATAGTGGTTGAATGTGTGGGACTTCGGTGGATTCCTAATTTTTCAATGTACCTATTAGGTCTAAATAGCTCAACTCGAAAGAGAATTAATTCAAATATCACTCTAAAAATGACCTTCGCCTTAATAAGGCAAAACAAAAAAAATGATTTCAGTAATATTATTCAAATGAATTATTTCTTTGGAAATAATTATATGGTACAGCGAAAAATGTTATTATTTGAATACAAAGGAACTAAACCGAATTATTGACATAAAAGGTATTGTGGATTAAGTACAATGAAGAAACACACAATTTAGGAACAATTGGTATGGTTCGCATTGGCTTCTATCTATTAATATAGCCCAGGGAAATAATAAAACCGTAGAAACTGCGTTTTGGAAAGAAATCATGGAAACCGAAAAAGTATACCGTGATTATTTGTTGTTTTGTTTGTTTTCTGAAAATTATAAATCAGATCTATCCAAAAGAAACAAGTACGTTCAATATAATTATGAAATACATCCCCAATACGGAGTTTAAAACTGCCTGACGACTAAATTTTGGGTGTGGACCAAATTAGTGAACAACAAAACGTTAAGTAATCGAACAATATAATATTTTTATAACTTTAAATTATTAAGAGCAAATAAAGGATAAAACAAATAAACAAGTTAAAAACCGTTAAGTTCAGCCGGGCCGAATTTTTTATACCCTCTACCATAAAATATTCTGAACTAAAACCGAATAATTATTTTCTTTCCTGTCCACAATTTTATGCGGATATCTTTTGTGATCACTGATACATTAATAAAGTAAAAAAGGATAAAAATGTATTCAATCGGCCGGGAACCTTATATGGGGCTATATCAAAACATGGACCTATGTTGGACCATGGACCAGTTTTTAGTGAAGATATTTTGGAGTACATGTTTTTTATATGTATAATAATCCCACAAAGACATTTGAAGATCAGATCATCCGTTTTCGAGCTACAGTGGGCATCGCATTCCAAAGTGCCATTTTGAGAAATTATAATGTTACATACAAATCACAAATCAAGGGTTAACGTTAACCGATCGCCATAAAATTTCATATATATATAAGGTTGTTGGATCAAAGAAAAAAATTAGGGGGTAAGAAGTCAAAAAAAAATTTTTATACCCTCAGCATTTATGCTAACGAGGGTATATGAAGAAAGGACAAAATTTTTTAGTTTTCCATAAAAAAAAAATTAAAAATTTTTTTTTAAGCTACATGAATGATTTTTGGTACACACATTGGGAAAAAAATCCCATTCTTAAATCTGTTCGAGATACTAATTTTGGTTGTTGCGCGCAAAAGTTATGGCGGTTTCAATTCTGATAAAAAGAAAAAAATCTTTAAAAGACTCTAATCATTATATTGAGAAACTCTCTTAATTAGGGGCTCCCTACATACTATATGGTTACTGAGGTCCCATAACTTTAGTGAAAAAGTTGTAAATTTTCGCGGAAATTAGGAAAGCATTCAAAACAATTGGTAGTTTACAACTTGTTCTAATAAAATTCAAGCTGTTTATGCATCTGAAAAATATATAAAAAATATGTACGTAATCTAAACATCGCGAAGGTTCAAATGAAACCAAAACTATACAAATCCGCTTAGCGGTTTCCATATTATAGCAAAAAACAAAAAATATATTGAGGAAATTTATAAAATTTTTGTAAGAGAAAATATTTATTAAAATTTATTTTGTGAGTTAGTTGAACAAAATGTAAGAAAAATAGGTCGGAATTTTTCTTCTATTTTAGTTAAATTCCACGCAATAAATCACATTTTTTATTCTAATCACTTCTCGAAAACACGCTAACATCTAGCAGAAGATATGGATATCTTTCAAATAAATGTTGGGTTCCTTTAAATGGCGTATAATCTTGAAATAAAATTGTATCGGGTAATGTTCATTTTGAAATGCGTGTAAATCGCGAAATCCTCAAAATCACTTGATGCGCATGCGGTTTACCAATACAGCGAATTCTTCTCTTTTAATTTGTACGCATTTGCCAGGATTTACTTTTGCCGCTAAGATGTAGCATCGTGTGCAGTTTAGTGTGCAACAAACTGTATTACGCTTATATTTTGCACAAAGTGCATACACTTTTTATGCGCATCCGATTTCACTATCAACCGTGAAAAAATATATCGATCTAAACATATTTCAATAAAATCCATCAAGAACCGTGGATGTAGCATCACACAGTATTTTTTGGATAAATCGGATACAGTTCCCATGCCACTAAATTTTTCAAACCGCTGTTTTCGCACAAACGCGAGTGATGATTCACTTTCTTCATTGAAATGGAAACGATCCACATAAAACGCGAATTAGTCAACGATATTTTGAAAAACATTTTTTGCAAATTTTTCAATTTTTGCAGTAGCCATTTCCGCCGTTCTAGTAGATGGATTTTTACGATCTGTGATTCATATGATCCGGATCGTCGAAAAAGTAAAATATCGCGGGGTACCAGCACACTCAAAACGATATTGTAAATACTGTACCCAAAAAATAGGTTTTTTAGAAAAAATATCGCACTAAATTTTGGCCTTTGGCAGTAGATTACTCTGCTGCTGTGTGGGCTACATACTTAATATACATATCAGATTATGCGAAATCGCGAGTTCTTTAGTCCTATAATTGGTTTTTCGCAATATCCGAATGCGCGTCCCAGTTACATAAAAAATACAAAAAACACCTGAAATCCGGCTTCAAAATGTCAGCATCCATAAAAGGTGGATGCAGTGAAAATTTTGGAAAGTGATACATTAGAAGTGTAATCTTCATTTTGTATTCTCCAACTTTTACTTTGGACAGATGTCCGTCATTTGAATGGTTTAATCAGAAATCGAAGAGCAATGTAAAAAACCTGTTTAGATTCAACGTGTTTTTACCTATGGTTTTTCCTTTACGCGGTCGTAACTACCACGTAAATTAAATTTTTTTGCTAAATTTTTGAGCTTTGTACAAAAACATCTAAATTAATCCAGCAATAGTCATAGTTACTGGCAAACTACAATTGTTCGCGTATTATAATAGTGCAAACCTTGGCTTCATGGAAACTAAAAAATTTTGACTTTTCCTCATATACACTTTCATACGGGCAAAATGTGCCTCATCGAAATAATGGTTTTAGACCCCAAGTATGTTTGAACGAAATGTGTTTCAGAAAATTTGGAGTCGATTGAGCAATGTCCGTCCGTCTGTCTGTCTGTCTGTCTGGCTGGAGCGCACGATAACTCTCGAACGGATGAACCGATTCGGTTCAAATTTTGGCTTTCGTAATATTTTGCCCAAACTTAGTTTAAGTTCGAAGATGAGCTATATCGGTCCACTCCTTCCGGTACCTCCCCCACAAAAGTTCGAAAATGTTCGGAAAATTTGTGCGCACGATAACTCTTGAAGGAAGTAACCGATTTGGTCCATACTTTGCTTATCGTGGAGCGTGTACCAGACCTAGATCAGGTTTTAATATGGACTCAATCGGTCCACTCCGTCGGGTACCTCCCACACAAAAATTTGGAAAAGTTCAGTTTAGGACCATCTCTCGAATCGCTTTGATTTTTGCTTTAGCAACTTGTATTCGCTGCCCTCCATGCGCCGGTATAAGTTTCATCAGGGGCAAGTCCATACTTCCTGAGAAAATAGCCTGAAAGTTGCAAAAAACCCCTATGACACCCTGTGAGGAGGTTTGAGGGCAAAGTAACTCTCGAACAGGTCTGCCGATTCGGTCCAAAGTTTGGCCTTAGTAATATTTTGTCCAAACATAGTTTAAGTTCGAAGATAAGCCATATCGGTCCACTCCTTCAGGTACCTCCCCCACAAAAGTTCAAAAATGTTCGGAAAAATTGTGCGTACGATAACTCTTGAAGAGAGTGGCCGAATTGGACCATACTTTACACATCCTAATATATCTACCAGATATAGATCAGGTTCAAATATGGACTATATTTGTCCACTCCATCCGGTACCTCCCACACAAAATTTCGGATACATGTTCACTTTAAGACCTGCTTTCGAATCGCTTTGATTTTTGTTGAAGCAACTTGCATTCGCTGCCTCAATTGCGATGGTAAAAGTTGTTTCAGGGGCAAGTCCATACTTCTTGAGCAAACATCCCTGAAGTTGTAAAAAACCCCTATGGTACCATATGTAGTGGCTGGAGATCCATTCTTTTTAGTATCTCCTAATCAACATTTTTGTCAGTTCAAACGCCCAAAATTTTTAAAACTCCCTAAATACATGCGTTTTTTGGGAAAAAATTGTTTCAATATACACAGGCTGAGGGTATATCTCTGTCGGCAAAGCCGACTGATACTTTTTTACTTGTTTTGTTATTTTTTTTTTTTTGGGTCACCCTAATGTGCATACCCAGCAAAAATTCGGATCCATTAGTCATTACGTAACCCATTACAAAGTAATGTAAACAAGCTTCTTTTCCCATTACAAGTAATCTGAAAAGTAATGGGATACTTCTTAAAAAATTACAAGGCAAACCTACTTACTTTGCTCCTCACTAAGTAATGAGGACGGTGACACAGTGAGTGTGTGTCCGACTATAAATCCTAGCGTTGTGTGTTCAACGCTCACTGTCGGCACGCGAGTTTTTTTTTTTTAATTAAAAAATAACAGTTCGTGGTGCACATGTGCACTGCACATTTAAGTTCTTAAGCAACCCTTACAGGGTGTTTTTGTAAAAATGCTTGCCTGTCACACGAACCGTTCGTACTAAAACGTATACGTTCAAAATTTGGTTCTTGTAAAATTTTACGAACCATTCGTTTTTATCTGAAAGCTTTCGTCTATTTCGTAAAAGCTTTTATATTTCAGGGTTTCCATGATACTTATTTTGTGAATTTTGCATAGGCATCTGCACGTAAAATGTGTTACTTGATGGCAACCCCGATAAACAGATGAAAAACAAAAAATAAGAAAAAAATGTAATCAAATTTGTCCAAAAATAATTGTGATAATATGAAGAAACGGATGTACATATACGCGTGTGCTTCTATGGAAATAAATAAAATTGCATTCCCTTCCAGTTTTCGTGTGTTTTTTTCAAATTATTTAATTTTCATTCAAAACGATGGGTCTTTTCCATTCGTTTATTTTTGACGTATTCGTTCGTCTGATTTTGTTACGAAAACCAAAAAAATTACAAAAATAAAAAGCTTTCATTTGTTTGTCACACGAATACAAACGTCAACCGCTATGAAAACCAAATTGTGTCTTCGTTCATGAAATCGACGAACGAATGGGCAAAAACTTTTTACAAAAACACGCTGTTAATGTTCGTGTGCGTGGCATAGTATGTAGTGTCTTTGGCTAGAAATCAGATGGTTCGTGTGTTCAACTCGCACAGCGAGCGAAATAAAATAAAGTAAAATAAAAGTAAGAAGTGTGATGAAATTAAAAAAAAAATCTCTACATCAACTGTTCTAAAAATAGAATTTTTTTCAACTTCTTGTGGCCACAGAATAACTAGTTTTTCTAGTGGTCATAAAATTACTACAAACTGAGTGCGACATGCCCTTGTAAAAATAATGGGGAAGAAAGGGGGTTTGCGAGTAGTTACGGCTGCCAAAAAACCCTTACAAAACCCATGATTTTGGGAGGACTTTTTTTGCTGGGTATAATCATTTTCTGCGTCCATTTATGCATGTCCGTATGTCAGTCTGAAATGGGAAGAACGTTATTGCTTTTGGTGAAAATCGGTTTAGATTTGGATAGAACTCCAATATGGTAACATGGGGCGGCTTCGCCACTGGGGCGGCTACGCCATCGCTGATTTTCTCGCAAACTATAAGTGCTAGAAAAAATCCGTTGCGGGCAAAATTGTGAGTTTAATGAAGATCTATCATCTTCCAAAAGTAGCGGACGCACGTGGTTTTGTGTTTTCAGGGTATTGGGAAAAATAATTATGGTAGGTATGTTTTGTGATATCTTCTTTAACTTTTGTGCTATCAAAATCATATTTTATACCGTTAGAAGACAACCACTGAAGAACAGAAATTCCAATAATTTGCATGAAAAGAGCAAATAAAATGTCAATATATTCATTTTATGAAATATGTAAGGGGTGGAGCGGCTACGCCATGATAGGGGTATGGTGGGTTAATGTCAGAAATTTGTCATGTTTATACTCATGTTTACACTATAACGTGAAGTTAAACTCGAATATAATGCTAAATGTATCTTATTTCATAATATTACGATTTTTATACCCTACACCACTATGTGGAAAGGGTATTATAAGTTTGTTTTGGTAAAAATTCATGTAACACCGCGAAATATTCGTCGGAGACGAGATAAAGCGATTTTGAGATGTGTGTCCTTCCGTCCGTCCGTCCGTGTGCCCGTCTGTCCATTATAAATTGTAATCAAACTCCAGGCCGCAATTATGGACCGATTGTCACGAAATTTAATATGAAGGTCGGTTTCACATCAGAATAGATTGCTATTTTAATTGGTGAGGATTGTGAAATATTTAGCGGGTGAAATGGACAAAAAACATAATTTTTATCCGATTTTGTAGATGGTCTGTAGGTCGCAATAATAGTCAGATTGCCTCGAAATTTTAAATAAGGTAGGAGTATATGACAAACTACAATCACTAACACACTATTTCAATTACACCCCAGAAGGCTTTATACGTGGAAATCACCACAGGATAACAGAAATAATATAGTGCGTAACCAAATTGACTACATTATGATAAATAAAAGATATAGGAGCTGCGTGTCCAACTTACCCAGGAGCAGACGTGTCATCGGACCATAACCTTCTGATGTTAAATATCCGAAAAAAACTAGCAAAACGATTTGGAAAACCTCTGGTATAATGTGAAGGGCACAATATGTAGAATTACTGAAAACTCCCTTGGAAACTGCAATAGAAAAAATAATGAGGAATGGATGACCAATGAAGTTTTAGAGCTTCGAGCAGAACGCAGTAAATTTAAAAACGTGGATTACGAGAAGTGTTGGGAAATCAACAAAGAAATTCGAACAGCAACTCGTGCTGCCAAAAACGCACTGTTAAATAGAAAGTGCCAAGAAATTGAACACCTACAGGATGTGCACGATGATTTTAATCTTCACAAAAAATTGAAAGAAGCGGCCGGAATTTATAGGAAAAATATCCCCACAACGCTTATTGATAACAACAACCATCTAATTTTTGAAACAGAACAAATAAAGAGCCATTGGAAATAATATATTGAAGAATTGTTTACAGATGAAAGCCGATCCAACAACGAAAATGTTAATATCAATATTGCTGGAAATCCGATAACGGAGTCTGAAGTGGAGCATGCAATTATAAAGCTGAAGGACAAAAAATCAACAGGACCTGACCAAATACCTTCCGAAGTGTTGAAGCTAATAGATGGACGCAATATACAAATATTAGTAAAACTCTTTAATAATGTATATGATACAGGCCAGTACCCACATGACTGGTTATTATCGACCTTTATAGCAATACCGAAGAAGATGCATGCAAGGAATTGCAGTGAGTACAGACTGATTAGCCTCATGTGCCACATATAGCCCATATGTGAAAAGGCTATGGGAGAACCACAATTTGGATTCAAAGAGGGCATGGGGACGAGGGAGGCTTTACTCTCCATGCAGATACTGGTGCAGAAGTGCAGATATGTCCAGAAAGATATTTTCCTTTGCTTCATAGATTATGAAAATGCATTTGACACAGTTCAACACGACAAGCTAATATATATATATTGAAAGATATTGGAGTTGGGGAGAAGGAAATAAGATGCATTAAAAACTTATACTGGAGTCAAACTGCACGGATTGAGATAAATGGCGAAACTACGGACGAAATTATTATATCAAAAGGAGTAAGACAGGGGTGCATATTGTCTCCTATGCTTTTCAACATCTATTCCCAAAAAATATTTAATGAAGCCGTGGAAAATGAAAGAATAGGTATAAAAATACATGGACGAACAATAAATAATATACGATATGCAGATGATACCGTAATAGTAGCTAGCAGTCTACCTGGTTTACAAAGGCTCGTAGATAAACTTACAAGGGTGAGCGAAGCAAATGGCCTAAAAATAAACATTAAAAAAACAAAATACATGGTTGTGAGTAAGAAAAATGACCACTATCACACCATACTAAAAATTAATAATAAAAATATTGAGCGAGTCACTAATTTCACATACCTTGGCGTATTGTTAAATGAAAAATGGGACTCTTCCACGAAAATCAAACGTCGTATAGAGATGGCCAGAGATGCATTTTTCAAATAGAAAACAGTCTTTACAAATCACGATATAAGCCTCTCAACAAAAGTCAGATTCGTGAAATGCTATATATGGTCGGTACTACTTTACGCAGTTGAGACATGGACCATCAAAATTGCAGATGAGAAAAAACTTGAATCCTTCGAGATATGGGTCTACCGAAGGATTTTAAAGATACCATGGACTGATCATGTAACAAACCAGGACGTTTTACGCAGAATGGGTTTAGATAGACAATTGCTGCGACATGCCAAAGCTCGGAAAATTGCATATTTGGGGCATCTGATGAGAAATGAAAAGTATAAATTCCTGCAAACCATCATAAAGGGCAATGTAGAAGGAAAAAGAGGAAGGGGCAGGAGAGAATTGAACTGGCTGAAAAACATACAAGATTGGACAGGCTGCCATGATGAAAGAAGTCATGTAAAACTACTCTACAAGTGGTGTCTTAGTACACGCCGTTTGGACTCGGAGATAAGCTGTGGGTTCCATATCATTGAGCGTTGTCCCTTTTGGGATGTTTGTGAAATAATTATTATGTTATTATTTAAGCTTAGTGTGACACGGTACCAAAATCCACAAATTTACTTCTTAAAATAAGTTTAATTTTTCCATAAAAAAATTTTGATTGTGGAAAGCTAATTCCCAGGGGTAAAGGTGTAGGGTATTGCATGGTCGGCCCCGTCCGACTATAGCCTTGGCTTACTTGTTGTGCCTAAATTCAAGTTACCTACTTCAGTTAAGGGCTAGGGTCGGTTTTTTTCTGAATTTTAGAATGATTTTTGATTATTCAATAGAGAACATGTTCCTTTTTCACATAATGTTGATATTTAAGGAAGAAGTATGGTAATTTACAGTTTCAGAGTCCGTTGGTGAATGTTCCATATTTTCAGACATATTATAAACGCTTAAAAATTAAATTTTAAAAACAAAATTATAACCATTTATATATCAAAACTAATAGTCAAGATATTGTAATATTTTTACCAAAAATACATTTTTAAAAACTTTAACGGTGTCGATGTGAGAACATTTTGAACAAAAAACGTGGCGAAGGCGCCCCATGTTACCATATACAGTGACACAGAAAAGTATACATACACCCTACTAAAATGCAGTTTTGGCTAAATCGTTGGGTTTTTTAGAGCAACAGCTGCACTGTGTGGCTCCTTGGTGACAAAATAACCATAATTACACAAATTTATTTTAATCTAATGCGTATATTTAATACAATTGAAGAAATTCAATTTTCACAACACAGAAAAGTATACATACACCCCAAGGAAATACGAGTATTATCGTAAAATTTATGGAATTAGTAGCAAAATTTATACATTTTTTAGTTTTGGCGAATGTCTCTGGGTGTCTGAGATATATTTTAGAGAAAAGAAAATAATTTTTGGGGGTCAAATGCCGTTATTTAGGGTCAAATTTCTTATATACCTCGTTAAAGCTGACCCTTGCTTAATTTTTTTGCGTTTTTAGGTATAGTACTTTATAAAAAGCACAAAATTAGTTTCAGTTTGCAAATCTTGAGAGCCAAGAAAGCTTTGGAGTTGTTATTAAGCAAAATATTCTTTCCTGGACGTCGATTAATGCACTTTTTTCCTCAAATTTCTCAGGAAGTTAATATATACCGCGGAATTCCTGGCGCAAATTACATACAAAATGCATTGAATTGCCTTGTAATATGGTCCGATACAATCCTTGGGCATTAATTGAATCAGAAATGTGAAATATTTTGTCACAAACCTGTTCCCAAAGCTTCCAAAGCAGCAAAATATAAGCACTAACAAAAAAGCATGAAATATGTACTGTGAACAACGTCGTTTTCGTATTATGATCATTACCGTTACTATAGGCGCGAAACGTTTCGTATAATTGTACATTTCTGAGTCAATTGATGCCCAAGGATTGTATCCGAGAATATTACAAGGCAATTCAAGGCCATCTATATGTAATTTGCACCAAGAATTCCGCGGAATCTATTCACTTCCTGAGAAATCTGAGGGAAACGTGCATTTATCGACGTTCAGGAAGGTATATTACGCACAAAAACAACTTCCAAAATTCCATAAATTTTACGATAATACTCGTATTTCCTTGGGGTGTATGTATACTTTTCTGTGTTGTGAAAATTGAATTTCTTCAATTGTATTAAATATACGCATTAGATTAAAATAAATTTGTGTAATTATGGTTATTTTGTCACCAAGGAGCCACACAGTGCAGCTGTTGCTCTAAAAAACCCAACGATTTAGCCAAAACTGCATTTTTCTAGGGTGTATGTATACTTTTCTGTGTCACTGTATATTTTCGGTCGATTTCATGTATTTAATGCACTAAACACGGTATATACATATTTCCAATTTCGATGAAATTTTGAATATGCGACTGTATTTGGTCTGGAAATAAGATTACCAGATTAAATTGAAATCGGTTGAAATTTTGATATAGCTCCCATATATATTTTACATATTCACAGTGGTGTAGGGCATATAGTCGGCTCCACCCGACTTTGATCCTTTTCTTACCGGTTTTTTACTTTTGCCATTATATAATTTTCTGAAACTTCTTTACTTGTTTAAATACTCGTAGAAGAATAATTCTACGAATCAAATTTATTTATTGAAATAGTTAACCAAATAATCCTTGAAATAAATCACTTCCTGCGGAACCGCCTCTTCCAGATTTGGAACGATTTCCTTGAATGTTTCTAAAAGGATTACCATTTCCACGTGAACCACCTCTTCTGGACTTCGAACGGCTACCTAGTATATTTTCAAAAGGATTGCTAATTCCATCGAATCCACCACGTAAATTACTTAACGGATTAATGTTTGAAAAATTTGGACTTCCACGTCGAGATGAGCGACGTTTACCTCCAATACCTTGAGAAAAGCGATCAAAGTTTTGCTGCTGTAAACCACCACCGAATTGCTTTCCTAAGTCTTGGAAGCGGCCAGTGAGACGTTGACTTAATCGATCAAAAGTTCCTCCTGCCAAATTATCCAGTTGTCTCTTTTGACGAAGTGAAGTTTCATTGATATCCTCGGTTGCATTTAACTGTAACAGCGTCAAAAACACTACACAAATAATTAGGAACTTCATTTCGTTATGATTTTGTTAGATAAATTGATTCTAGACATATTCGCTGAAATATATTTATAAGCAACAATTCTATTCTTCTTTTTTTCATAAGAATTTTTAAACAAAAATTATTCAACAATTATGTTTTTGGGGGATTTACAAGTATTCACATATCGTGTACATTTGTATACATACATATGTGTACATTTTATAATTGAGGTAATGAATCGGTTTAAGAGGCTCTTGAAGTTGATTAGAAACGCTTGCGTTAGCTACCGAATTATTCAATCATGTTTGAAGACTCAATTATAATGGTAGCAAATTTGCTTTGTCATATTTAATACCAAATACGACTTGTGTTCTTTATTGGTCTGTTCCAGAACTGCAAGAATGTAGTATATTTTCGATAACATAAAGCAAAAATTGTTATCGTAGAAAAAATGTACATATATTCTTGCAACTTCTGGAACAAAGCATATGTCATAAAATTTAAGCTAAGTGTCAATCCAGCAAAAAAGCGTACAGTGAACCCCAAGAAAATGCCATAAGCTAAAAATAATATGTATGTACCCCAAAATTCTTCTTCTTTCATAGACCCACCTTCACATATATGAAAATGTTGCTAATAAAATATTAAATATGAAAGATACTCGCGTTATAACCTAATCTGAACCGATATATACCAAAATTGGCATTTTTATTTCTTTTATATACTTGTGCAAAATTTTGTAAACATACGCAGCAAAAAAAAAAAATCCGTACTAAATAATGGATTTTTATAGTACTGCTTCCTAGTCGTACCTACTTACAAAACACCTTTCTAACCCATTATTTTAACAAGGACATGTTGCACTGATTTACTAGTTATCCTATGACCACTAGAATAACTAGTTATTCTGTGGCCACTAGAAGTTGAAAATAAGCTAAAGAAGTAAGAGAGGGTTATAGTCGCACAGGGTCGACCAAGTGATACCCTACTCCACTACACCTGGGGACTTTTTTCCAAGGAATTTCTTTTATGTGATTGCGACGTATTTTAGCCGTCCTGTCATACATACATAAGTTGATATACATACATGGTAACATACCAGAGATATAGAACATACATACGCCGTCATTACTGGAAACGTAAGGTGTTATTTTCCGTATGTTATAATGACCAATCGGGGTTTTTCGCTACATATTATTAAAACAATCATCCTCGGACACACAGAAAATAAGTAAACTCAATACTTATAACGTCTCTAGGTTTTTTTTTTTTTAAATTTTGGGTCAATTTCCCAAGAAGAATGGACTTTGATTCCAAAAAAATTGTACCGTCGTAACAAGGGCCAGAAAGCAAAAAATGCAAATAAAATTTAAACAATCTGAGACGAGACCTTAATTGACACTCTTTCCAATATTTGTGTGGGACGCATCCGAAGGAGTGTTCCGATGTAGTCCATATTCGGACGTAATCCAAGTCTCTAAGAAATAATACGATGTACAAAATTAAGACCAAAGCGGTTTCTCTCGATATGATCCATCTTCGAACTTAAACTAAGTTTGGACAAAATTTACGAGACCTAAAATTTGAACCAAATATGTTGATTCTTCGAGAGTTATCGTGCGTACCAGCCAGCCAGACAGACGGACATGGGTAAATCGACTTCAAATTGTCTGAAATGGATTTCGTCCAAACATACTTGGGTTCTGAAATCATTATTTCGATAATCTTTTTATACCCTCAACCCTTATGGCACCTCCCACACAAAAGTTCGAAAATGTTCGGAAAATTTGTGAGCACGATAACTCTTGAAGGGAGTGACGAATTTGGTCCATACTTTGCACATCCTGAAATGTGTACCAGACTTAGATAAGGTTTCAATGTGGACTCAATCGGTCCACTCCTTCGGGTACCTCCCACACTAAATTTCGGAAAAGTTCAGTTTAGGACCATCTCACGAATCGCTTTGATTTTTGTTTTAGCAACTTATATTCACTGCCCCCCATATGAAGGTACAAGTTTCATTAGGGGCAAGTCCATACTTCCTGAGAAAATAGCATGAAAGTTGCAAAAAAAAACCCTATGCCGCCGTGTGAGGTGGTTGGAGCGCAAGATAACTCTAGAACGGATCTGCCGATTCGGTCCAACATTTGGCCTTAGTAATATTTTGTCCAAACATAGTTTAAGTTCGAAGATAAGCCGTATCCTTCAGGTACCTCCCCCACAAAAGTTCAAAAATTTTCGGAAAAATTGTTCGTACTGTAACTCTTGAAGGGAGTGGCCGAAGGGAGTGGCCGAGTGGATAAGTTCACTTTAAGACCTGATATCGAATCACTTTGATTTTTGTTGAATCAACTTGCTTTCGCTGTCTCAATTACGATGGTAAAAGTTTTTTTCAGGGGCAAGTTCATACTTCTTGAGCAAACAGCCCGAAGGGTGTAAAACCCCATAGGCACCATATGTAGTGGCTGGAGATCCACTTCCATAATGGTCAATGTCGATCCATTCCTTTTAGTATCTCCTCCTCAAAACTTTTGATATTTAATCCTAATCAACATTTTTATCAGTTCAAACGCCCAAAAATTTTAAAACCCCTAAATACAGACGTTTTTTGGGAAAAAAATGTTTCAATATACACAGGCTGAGGGTATATCTCTGTCGGAAAAGCCGACTTGTACTTTTTTACCTGTTGTCCTAAATGTTATTAAAATAATTTTAGAAATAGTTTTCTGTGATTTTTATCGAATCGATCAATGAAAAAATACCAATATGTCGAGGTACTATTACATTACTTTTTACCAAAGGTATCACAAAAACTTCAACACCCAGCATGGTAATCTGTAACAATTTAAAACCCCGAGAATCCTTCTTTCATGATTTGAAAACTTTTCTATCATGATTGCGATATTTTGTAACATGGAATGTAATTGTAGTTCTATGCAAGAAAATCACAACAATCAAAATACCACTTATATGATAGGCAGTAGTTCAGTTATCTAGCCGCTATATTCATGTTGGGTTTCAAGTTTATGTTGGTAGATTGCCGAAATATGTCTCCTAGGAATAAAATATAGAACAAAAATTGAATTTGGATATTTTTTCCCACAAAAGTTCACCCGCTAAGAACTATCGGCTCATTATCCAAAATTGTTGGCATCTTCCTTGACCAAAATTTTAGCGGATCCGAATTTTTTCTGGGTAGGTTAATTTTTTTATTCTTGTTCACGTTTACAATGCAAAAGTCGACTTTTCGATCATTCGATTTTTACAAAGAACTCGAAAATTGACCTTGCGATTTTTAAATTTTTACTAGAGTTGTGCCAATCTCGTTCAATTGAACGATCCGGTTCTTCCGTTCAATGGACTCCAGTAGTTTGCATGCGTTTTTGAACGAGGATAGTGAACGATGAACAAGATTACCCAACACTAATTTTTACTCAAAACTGAAAAGTCGACTTTTCGATTTCTTGATTTTATTATCAACAGATTTTTTGACTTTTGACAGCTTATCCTATTTAACAAGCTTTATGCTCCAGAACCTGCTGCAATGAAAAAGTTTACCATTTTTATACCCTCAACCTTTAGGCTAAATGTATGTATATGACCTGAATTTTCATACGACCACTACACTTTGGACGAAATCTGTTTCAGAACGAACGAAGCAATCGACGGGTCCAAAATTTTGCATTGGTAATATTTTGTCCAAACTTAGTTTTCAATCGATTATGCTGCAATTTGGTATATTGTGTTTTCAGTGGATAGAAAAATTATGTACAAAATATTTTCAATATAGGTTCGCGTTTTGGTATAGCCCGCATTGAACAGTACCGGCCAATATGACATATTTTAATGCTTCCAGACACATTTCCCAACGTATTTGGTTGTATTTTGGCATTTCATGTTGCTCGTAGTTAGGAAACCTCTATGCGAAATATTAACAAATTAGGTTAACGTTTCGGTATAGCCTCCATATGACCGATTCTCCCATTTGTATCATTAATGGTCTGCAGGTCTGTATCATCCCTTTTATTCATAATATCTAAGATTATTTTCAGATTGGCACTGAATTAAAATTTTTACCGTATATTGGTATGTGCTCCACAGCATCCAAAAATGTTTCACTATTCATATAATCATCAACATTTTCAGGTCCAAATCATCATTTGTTGGGATTAGTGAGTCCATTTCTAAAAAAAAAAAAAACAGTCAACAATGACGTTCATTGTCGCGTTAACCTTCCACTTTTGGAAAATGCAACTAAATGAAATTTCCGAAGACATTTTAAAAAACTTGAATATCTCTGAAGATCGCATGTTTCCGCAGCTATTTTGGAGAGCAGACCCCAATCTTTCAGATTATGTAAGGGACTCACTTTTGAAATGTCCACAGAAAATAAAAAAATTATTTTGAAAACTTTAAAAAAGCACTTCTTTCCGATTAAAATTTCACGAAAACAATAAGAGTTTTTTGCATTTTTTAAAGAGTACAATATCATAATTATTTTGTAAAATATTAAGAAAAATAAATCATAAGATACTGACCATTTGTTCGCGCCACTACATTTGTTTAATGAATCGAAAATCTAATTCTTAGAAAAAAAATTATGAAACAAAAGTGCAACTTTTTAGTGCATTTTTAAGTCGTTTCGCGGAGTAAATCTCCAAACTGAGTATGGGCCATTTGCAGTGGAGACTTAGCTAACGAATTCAATAAAAATTTATTTAATTTTATGTACTTTCAAAATTCTTTAAAGTTCCACTAAACTTCCCATATTTCGCACTGTGCGATGGCGTTTTTTTTTTTTTGGGCAAGTCTATACTTCTTGAGATAATGGCCTTAAAGTCCAAAAAACCTTGGCGGCACCAACTAAACTGGGTAGTACGTAAGATGACCCTTACCGCCTCGAATTATGAATATTGACTACATCTGGTCAATCTTTCTGGTACCTCCCACACAAAGTTTGGAAAGAGCGTAATTTAAGGACTCGTCTGAGACCGTTTTGTACATGCGGCCCTAGTTAAGACGAAACATTTTTATTTTTTCGGGGGCGAATACATACTTCTTCAAAAAAAACCTATAGACGTCAGAAGTATTGTGTTTACTTCTTTTCTTTAGGTCCGAAGCTGAGGGATATATCCGTCGATAATTTCTTACTTGTTTTTGATTCTTTCAAAAATTGTGTTTATTGTTCTTAATGAACAATTAAAAAAAACATAAAACAACTAACAACAACGATATGATGTGGCATTAAGTAAAGAAGCAAACACTAGAGAACCAAGCAAAATTCTCATAAGCAAATATTGGCATACCAAATGACTTTTGGTGCAGATGTTTTCTGCCCACAGAGAACTCAAAATGCCACTTTACATCTAACTCGTGATGAAAACCATCAAAATGCGGGAAAGGGCAAGCACCATTAGATGGGCCATGTTAAGGCCCCCGAGGTACACACTCGTCTTAATGCTGCAGTAGAAGGGCGACGTAACAGGTCGGAAGCTTGTTTGGAATAATCTGCAAACACAACAGATAGCACAAACCTACCCCGCCCAATTTACCCACATACTAGAAGGTAGGAGGAAGGACGTTCTACGACGAGAGACGATTCCAAAGGGCTGTCTGCAAAGAGTCGTGAACGAATTGGAAATGTCGTGCACGATTCATCAATGTTGTCTTAAAGACACTTTCCACTGGGACATTTCCAATTCGTTCACGACTCTTTGCAGACAGCCCTTTGGAATCGTTGACGACATTTTCACACAAGTGTCCCATTATTCATGCACGGCAACTTGGGCGACAGGGTAAGCGAAGTAAGATGACTAAAATCCCCGTATTTCGTCGACGACTGTTTCACCAACTCTGTCTTGCTACTAGTCATCAATGACCCAACTAAAGACAATTTCATTTATGTTGTCGTGTGTCAAATTTTTATTTAATTATAAAATATATAATTTTTACAAAATAAATAAGTTAAATAATTAAAAATACTTAGCTCCCGTATGTTCTGCAACCCACAATTTCTTCCAGCTTTACCACGCCCTACACTTCTTACCCCAACCGACCGAAAGGCGACCTCCCTCTATTTTTGGATTCTGCAAAAAGAAATGGTTTTAAATGAATATTGTGAATATCCCCTAGATATTCGTAAATCCTACCATATATCACAGGCGTTGTACTTTACAGTCGCTAGAATTTTCAATGTTCTTGAACCTAAATTCACCTATTTAAAAAATAACTATAATTAAATTTAAAGTATTTAATTATATTTATTCTAACTTACCGTTTTCTACATAATTCAGTTTGTATAAATACATAGTTTTTAATCAGTAACGCGGTTTCGGAATTTTTCTGACTTTATAATTTTACATTTATTACGAATCAAAAATTGTATATTTGAATAAATATGTGTACAATTGTTTGCAGGCACACTGTTGAGCATTTTTCGGTTTGTTGCCAAGACACAATGCAAGACATGGTCATGCAAGTTGTAGTACATGACAATTTCGGAACATTCGTCAACGAAAATGTCATCAAAGACTCGATTTTCTATTGGGAGTTTATATGGGAAACGGTATAAAAAAACCCACATTTTTACACAATGGGCTGAAAGAAAACGGAACTTCGTTCCAAGCTGTTCTTTAAAAATTCTAGGCCACTATACTAGGGATACGTAGTGAATTGCAATAATCGATTTTTCGATTATTCGGTTTTCGTAAAAAACTTAAAACTCGACTTTCGATTAATCGTTAACTGCCGAAAACCGATTTTAATCGACTATAATCGACCATTTTCGTTGATGCAATCCGTGAGGGTTATATGTATAAAAAAAGTACCGTCGATTATGCGGTTTTAGCACACCTAATAGTCAACTACGACTAATAGTCGACCACGATTAATAGCCGACTAAGATTAATAATAGACTACGACTAATGGTTGACTACGAATAATAGTTGACTCCGTCTTCCAAAAGTCGACTAAGAATAATCGATTATCCGGTTTTCGCACAGTCAATAGTCGACTACGACTTTTGGAAATTTTACGGTTAATAATCGATTAATCGATTAACCGAAATCGATTTTACGTATCCCTACACTATACTTGGAATTTTACTAAAATTTAGTAGCTGAGGAAAAATAAAATATTATTACAACTGAAATTATTCGAATTACATGTGAAAATGGTGTAGATGACAACCCTTTTTTTAAGACTTTTATACATACTCGTACATAGTCATGACAACAATCTAAATAGAGCTTAAAGTTGACATTAACTTAAAGCATATTTATGCAAAAGTTGAAATAAAAAGCACATTTGTAAGTTTTTCTTTATCGCAAGTTTATTTATTGCGTTGTTGCCATATTTCTTGTGTAAAAATAATAAACAAACTTATTTCAAACAAAAATTATACATGAAAATAATTTAAACAAATTTCTTTTTAATTTCTATAAACAAAACAGATTTCTTTTACATAAATTGTTTATTAACTAAAAGAATAGCAATAAAATATACAATAAAATTATGGGAAATATAGAAAAAATAACAAATTGTTAATTTATTAAAAAAATATACAAAGATAGATAGAAAGATACGAAATGGAAAAGTGAGGCAGGAAATGATCACAAAAAACTTTCAGCATTGAAAAGCAAAATCATCAATACAAAGATAGACGTAGACAGAGAGAAGGAAATGAAGAAGTGAAGATATGTGAAACAAGTGCAAGTTATAGTAGTTCCATCATGTTAAAGAAAATAGGGTGGTGAAATGCCCTTCCTGCTAAATCGCAATAGATAGAATAGAGTTGGGAAACGGTTGGTAAGTTACAGTAAAGTGCTGAGTATTTAATTCATATGTATGCATGTCTGTGCAAATGTTTGTTGAATTGTTTGTGGTTCTTAAGGTGAGAAATATTTATTAGTGTTTTGTGTGTGTTTGCTTTACTCGCAAGTGTGTTGCCACATCGTGTGATTATCAAGGGAATTTTGTTATTGTTTTTACATCATAGAACACAACTGTATTTGTTTATGTAGTGAAATAATCTCATATGTATGTTCCGTGGTGGCTTTAGTATTCTTTATGTAGAAATTTCTTCTTGCGCGATATAGTTGAGAAATTTACTTAAAAGAATCGTCCTCTTGGACCGGGAGCAGCCACTGGTGGTGGTGTAGGAATATGGGCACCTTCAGCACGATAACCATTCTCATCAGCTATATAGGTAATGGTATAGACAACACCATCAGGACCAGTGTAAGAATAAGAACCTTGCATGACCTAAAACAAGAAAAGAAAGAAATAAAATAAATTTCAAATAATTTCAAAGACTTTGTTTCTATATTTTCTTGTTTTTAAATAAATTTAATTTTTTACAGGAAGACTTTGAAAAAATTGTAAGTAATGATGGATAACTTCAACCAAATATACTAGAGATTTTGTTTAAGAAGGGAGTGGCATCACTTCAAACATCGAAAAATACAGATGCACCTAAATGTATGCTCTATAATGAAATACTTAAAAAGAGCTTTTAAGTCCAAATTGAAAATGAATTATTAGCTTAGGTGTACATCATCTCCACTATATTCAGCTTAAACAACTCCACAAATCTTATGTGACATTTGATGTAACCGCACATAGATAAAATACACATTTAAATGACATAATAATGCAAATTGAATATTACCGAAAGATAAGCTATTAATTGGGGATAAATCTCAAATTTGTTAAAATATGTAATTCTTTTATGTTTTATGTTTAAAATAGGCGGTGGTTAGGTTGGATTTGCTATTCGTTGGTTATGAAGACTATTATTATAGCAGAAACTTACCTGAGCTTCTAATTGGGGATTGCCCGCATTTTTAAGATAGCCAGCTTCATCAGCACGAATTCCGTTGCTTGTTTCATAACTAAAAATGGAAATGGAAAATTTGCAAAGTTATTAAATCAACAAAGGGATACTGTGTTTTAAACAAGAAGAGGCGCCATGATCATTAACAAGGGGCTTGAATATATAGGCGAATGTAGGGTAATGACGCCACCATACACCTACGCCTAACATTAGAGCTGTCACGTCTTTGGTTTTGCGTTTGTGATAACCTAAATCTTAAACAAATCTTCTAATAGTACGTTTAGACTTACGAAATCCACTGTATTTCAAATTTCCATAGCGAATATATCAAATCAAATTCACTAAATTTAAGACAAGGATTTCATATTTGGATTTGGTAAATATAAAATTACTATAAGGTCGTCCTTTTGTCCATCGTTGCCGAAGTTGATTTTTGGCTATGGAGAAAAATTTCCTACTAAAAAATAGTTTTGGGATGGCAACAGATCATGTTACAAGAAACCAAATTGATTTGGTAGATAGAAGACATTCATCAAATGTGTTGGACGTACGGTCGACCCGAGGAGCAAAGATCGAATGGTATCAAGAACTCGGTTCACACCTGATTGAACGTAGCAGTTAAAATAGGATCAGGCAACATGGAAGTTGTAGTCACAAAGACAGCTTCAGCATACTGAACTCTTGGCTAGTTAAATCACTTCTTGTTCTGATAACATATATGCGAAGTGTTAAAAAACTGCTCACTCCATGTTATGTGAACTACTTAAGCATGATTTAGACACGATAAAACCACGTTCAGCCCAATTTAAGCCTTAGAAATCGCAAGAAAATCAGTCTTTTAAGTTCAGGTCCTATGCTCCACAGGTAGTGAAGGATAACAGAAGAAGATGGTAAGTGTTGATTACTATCTTAAACGACTTTATTAATAATAATACGTGGCCTTCAGCTGAACTAATATATAACCTCACTGAACAGTTATACATACCAAAAGAGATTTCTGACTAGGGATGGGTTGACGTTGATCTTTTCATCACCCCGTTGTAGAAGGTTATCTGAAATCCCGAAGTGACCAGAACACTTTTACACTTAATAACATTGAGAATCCCAAATACCAAGTCACAGCCACGTCAGTAGGAATTTTTTTTTAAAGGACTCACAGTGAGTGGTATTGTTATAACTATACGTGGGATTTTGCATATTTTTAAAAATTTCAAATTAAAAAATTTTGATATTTTTGGGTGATTTTATAAATATTTTTGACATATTTGCATATAATATGACAAAGTATGAAAAAATGTGGCATAATGTATTCAAAGTCACGCAAGAATATTAAAATATTCCTATTTGAATTTTTGAAAAATATGCAAAATCCGATGTCTAGTTATAACATCAAAAAAATGGACTTGTATTTATAGTTTTTCCATTTGAGCGTATGAGAAGTTTTCTGACCACTGGGGACCTTAGATATCAAATTACAGTTGAAATGTGGCTAAAGCCTTAAACCGTGAATCTACACCGAAGAGGAGAAGGTCTTCCCGCACAGGAGCAGAAGGTCTTCCTATAAAATAGTAGAAGGTCTTTTCATAGAAGGGCAGAAAGTCTGTCTTTAGAAGAGCAGAAGGGTTTCCTGCAGAAAAGCAAACGACCTTCTTGCGTAAGAGCAGAAGGTCTTTTTTAGAATAGCATAAGATGTTTCTATAGAAGAGCAGAAGGTTTTAGTGCAGGAGAGCAAAAGGTTTTCCTGCAAACGAGCAGTAGGTTTTCCTGCAGAAGAACAGAAGGGCTGAAAATCTGCCAGCAGAAAAGCTGAAAGTTTTAATACAGAAGATCAGAAGTTCTTCCTGCGATCGAGCAGGGATAAAATTCTTTCCGCAGAAGTACAGTAGTTCTTCCTGCAGAAGATCTTTCTATAGAAGACCGGAAGATCTTCCATCCAGAATAGCAGATGGTATTAATGCAGAAGAGCAGAAGTCTTTCCATCAGAAATGGTGAAAGCTTTACTACAAAGGACCAAAAGTTCTTTCTGCAGAAGTGAATACTTTCTGCAGAAGTGAATTTCTGCTACTTTAGATGGATAATGTGGCTAAAACCGTAAAAATACCGATGGAATTGTTCTATTGGGCTATATCAAAACGTGGACCTGTACCGACCACTCTCTAACGGAATGTTTTGTACACCCAACGAATACTAAATACTAAATTTTAGCTATTTCGGTTGGGTATTGTGGCTAAACCCTTGAAAGTCGACAATTCTCTATAGTAATGTTTTATACCCTTCAGGGATGATAACATTTTAGCCATTTTCGTAGGGTAATGCGGCTAAAACCTTGAAAATAACGAAAATCGGAATTTACCCTTTTATCGGGGCTATGCGAAAAAGATGACCGATGTAGCCCGAAAATCCATTAATAAAACACAGCTTAATGGTCTTTCAAGAATAGATTCTTGTTATCAGGAAAGCAACAGGATTGGTTAAACCAGCCTTACAGAACCGGTGACTATATGTGACCATCGTAAGGCGGTCCTTAAGGCTCTCAAGTCATGGACCATAAACTCTCTGGCTATCTTTTATTTCAGAAAGGGTTGATATACGAAATATCGCTAAACTTTGATAGGTTCCAAATCATAGTAATACAATGGGAAACGAATTAGCAGATAATCTAGATCGGGTGGCTCTAAGTCTATCGATTTACCAATTTATTAATCTGTTACTACTACTAGCACTATGTTACTACTACTTCGCGAACTTCGAGAGATCTATTTTAAGAACGCACACTGCAGAACTTACATACATAGCAATCTGGTCTGTGATCTCTTATCGTTCTTGATGCACATAAGAAGGAACCAACTTCTTAGTAGATACGAGATAGATGCTGTTACCTCCTTATTTAACTATATCCCATTATAATAATATAATTGTTCCACAAACATACATACTTATGTTCCTACAACAAGTTCGAAGGGACAATGTAGAGTTCTCTCATATCAATGATCACCCCCGCCCCATTCCAATTAGCTAAACAGTTTGTCGACGAGTTCGAATATTTTTACGAAAAAAAAAACAAATAAATAAAAAGTCTTCTTTGGAATCTCTATATTTTTTACAATACAGGGGAACGTGTTTTGTTTACGATAATATGGGGGCTGTACCAATATATCTATTTTTTCTATCTTTTTGGCTCATTAAAAACCTATATTTAATTTAGGGCTATAGCTTGATTATAAATATTTTTGGCACACCTTTCCGTACCCGTGGCACCACTGCGTAGCTTTGCACTTCATAAGTATTTCTTCTGCTAAGTAAAAATTATGTACAAGTTATGTGGTACAATGTTCGATACAATGTTCAGACTCGCCATTAAAAAGATGGTTCTAGGGCATTTATTTTTTATAGTTTAATACTTTTTTAACATTTTTGTAACGTCAGTTACTCTAGTTTGTAATAGTTGGAAAGGAAAACATTCTGATTTATCAGAATTTCTTCTGCTTACTAAATGACAATCTATTGGGAATTTGACAGTTATGAAGTTCCATAGCTTTTCATTCTTTTACTTACTTGTAATTGTACGAGCCATCAGGGTTCAAATTGAAATCCTGTTTAAGAATTACAGCATTTCCTTCAAATGAAGTTGGACGTGGTGCTATACCTCTTTGTGCTGATACCACAGCAAAGCAACAAAGCGCAATAAATACAATGGAGTTCATGATCTGCAAAAGTGAAAAAATTAAAAAAATTAATACTAAAAAAATGATCTTCGCCTAAAAAGGCAAAATTTTGAAATAAATAAAATCAGCTGAGCCAGGCTGGGGTTTGAACCCACGTCCTTGAATACACACAAAAAAGTGTTGTCACGTCGTGTTAGCGTTCAGAGCCAAACTCATAACTTTCAAAGGCAGCGCTAGGCGTTTGTCATGAAAGCACAACTAAATGGGAAAATTCTCATTGTTGTTGTAAAAAACAAAACAACAATGCATTTGAAAGAAGAAAAGTTCGAGGACGGCGAAGCCGCTCCACATCCGATATGTCTGACGAACCTTTACCGAAAGGCGAAACATGCACGTCACATAGTGGTGTGTGTGTAGGTTCGAATCGTCGGCTTTCCTTTTTCACTTGCATTATTGATCATAAAGCTCGATTAATAAACATTAAAAAATTAATAAAAAAAAAATTAGATTAGAAACTATTTTCATTAATTGTTTCTTTCTATGTAGGAATAAAGTACTACCAGAATACTTTTAATTAATTACACAAATGACGTTGTAATTTATAAAAGCGAAATACTTTACACATTCAATTGACAATCTTAGTTATTGAAAGTGAAAAGTAACAAATTGCCTGGAATAGTTTTCCAACGAAAACATTCACAAGTTTTTAATTAAATGTTTATTTATTGTAACAACAATTCAATTAAGTGTCCACAGAAAGTACAAGTGATCTTCTACAAAATCATAAAAAACATACAACAAAACCATTCATTCTAATAATGGTAATATGTAACATTGAGATCATGTGATCTTTAAATCGTTCGCTTGGAAAGAAGTTTATATGCCATGTTTGCAATCTGTAAACTGTGAATGACATTTAGTAGCGCCAACGTTCACAACATGAATTGTCAACTTGGTTAATCGAAAGTGAAACGATGTGTAAAAAAGCAATCAATTGGAAACTGTCGCAAAACGTGTTCCTCATTTCCGACAACGTTTAATAACAAATGGCCACATAAATTTGAAAAATATGTTTTTTTTTCAGCAGACGACAGAGTGGAAATTCTTTGTATCGGTGACATGAAAATGCAGATGGCTTATATTTTTGAATGTTTTAAGTATTTTTTTTTGACAATATCATTTGATAATTTATTCTAGAAGATTGTGGGTTTAAACGAGGGATGTCGAATGGTACAGGTTTTCAAATAAAATGGGATTGGGTGGTCAGAATTCTTTATGCAGATGTTTTTCATGTTAAATTTCGGCACTAAGAGATTTTTCATAATTTTTAATAAGAAACAATTTACATTTTCGGTTCGTGCTGTTATCCATGGAAATGTTTAAATTCCAAATAACTGTTTCAATTTCAATTTCATCCCTTTGCGTAAACATTTTGATGACGAAACCATTAAGTGGTGCTTGGAATTCGAAGTCATGAGAGCGACATTCATTGGAATTAGCGGAAATACACTAAAATACAATGTGGATAATTTTTTTTGGTATTAAAGTCCTCATTGAGTATATTATGGATCGTGAGGAAAGGTTCGCCATTGGACACAAATTTAAGTTATGGCGTGATGAATTCGTTGTTACCAACAAAGAATTAATCACGCCATAACTTGTAAGTGTTTCTAATGGCGAAATGTATTGAATTGTGGACGGGTTTTTGAAAAAAGTATTAAAAATTGTAACCTTTGTTTTGGACAAACTCCTCCACCTTAATTCTGATATTTGAATGAGAGTCGCTGAAATATTGTAAGATAAATGTAACAATGAACTTTAGAAAAGTGTAAGTGTACGTAAAGTACTAAAATGTACAAAATTTTAAACAGAAGGAGCTAAAATCTTGAAATTTGAAAAGATCATGAAGCTTGAGAGTTGATATAAATGTGGTAAATTTGGTACATTTTGGTATTGAGTAAACGGATAGTGCTGGAATTCGGAATTTTGGTATTAGGTTCACTGCTAGCGCGTAAAGTGGAAATACAGAGGAGGTTCTGGAAATTCATATTCATGCTACGAAAAGTACCACTCTAAGTGTGTACTTAGGATTGGTTTGATTAAGGTTACGAAAATTAGTAATGGGTACTAAATTTTGTATGGAGTGTAAACATATAGCTGGAATTTTGAAACTTGTTATTAGTGTAAATTTTGGTGTGTAGCGTTGAGATGAGAATGCCGTTTTCAGCAATAATCAATAAGCCACTTGCCTCCATAAGCCACTTGAGCACACACAATTGTTTTTGGGTCTTATACTTTTTAATACAAGTATTTTCTAGAGCTCAAGTATTTTTTCCACTACCACAAAAAACACTTACGACGCTCAAGACCGTTGCTTGTGAATAAGGAATAAAATAAACGTTCAACGTATTTTGTATACAAAAGTGTTTGCCAAGTGGCTCAACAAGTGGAATCATACACAACACTACAAACAATAAACAATTGTAGTGTTATTTGCATTTGTTTCGTTTGTGTATGCTTTTGCATATGGCCTATGTTTGGGCATTCTTCTAACTTTAAAAAATAATCTTTGCTCTCACTCTCTCGGAGAGCATGAGACAATCGGTTGAATTACAAGGGTTGAAAACAACACTTAATGTGCGACAAGCAAAGTAAAACAGAAAATATTATTGTGTATACAAAACTACTTGGCAAAGCATGCCCAAGTTTCTCAAAATATCCATTTCAAAATAACTAATTTTTTGAGTGGCTAGCCACAATTATACTTATTTTTACAGTGACAAGCAACACTTATACTTATTTTTGAGAGTGGCAAGCCACACTTAGACTTATTTTTAGAGTGGCAAGCAACACTTATACTTATTTTTGAGAGTGGCAAGCCACACTTACACTTGTTTTTTAGCAAATGGCTCACGAGTGTCAAAATCAGCTACTTATGAATTTCTTTGGTCGTTTTCGAAATTGGAACTATGTATAAGCGTACGAAAAGTACTAAATGGTTTGGTATGGTATTATGGTCACTGTTGGTGTGTAGGGTTGATATATGGGGGTAGCTTTGGAAAAAGGTACTATAAGCTTATGAAAAATACTAAATGGTACATAACGTGTTATTGGGAAAAGGTCAGTGACCCTGACGGGTTAAGATAAGTGTACTAAAAGTACAAAGTTTGGTACCATTGGTATTTGAAACTTTTCTAAATAAAATTTTAAAATTTCAGTGATTTTTATACCCTGCACCATAATATGAAGAGTATAATTAATTTTGTCATTCCCTTTGTAACTCATCGAAATATTCGTCGGATACCATATAAAGTATATATGGAGATTTCTGAGTGAAATCGGACACTTTTTTAAAATAAGGTTTTTGGGTTTCTTTATTTTTTGCTGTGGTGATGCTGCTCATCAGCAAAACATTTCAGTATATTTTCAGATTTTTTTGAGCAACCGCTCCGGAGATATCGAATTCTAAAATCGAATACCTTCAAAAGGTCGAATTTAAAAAAAAAAAAAAATATGCCAAGAAATACTCATAACTTCTTTAATATTGATCCAATTAGAAAAAATCTTTTTTTATATGTTTTGTTGTTTTATCAACTATTTAATAAAAAATAGAAAAAATTTGCACAGTGGGTTTGGATGCAATTACTATTTTTTTCTTATTTTTTTTTTTAATTTGTCTATATAATTTTTCCTTTATACCAGTGTGAAACACCGATTTTAGTGTTTTAAGAGTTTTAGCGTCATTATCATACCGAAATGGATGACATTTGTGGATTTAGTGTTCGGGGTATAAAACATTCCAGTTTCACGTTTTTATATAGCCCCCATAGAACGGTCGCTCCGATTTTTGGTATTTCGAAGGTTTCAGCGTCAGCATCCAACCGATATGACTTCCATTTGGTATTTAGCCTTTCGATGAGAGTATAAAACTTTCCACCTGTCGTTTGTCAGTATAGGTCTACGTTTTTTATATAGCCCTCATAGAATGATACCTCCCTATTTTCGGTATTTTGAAGATTGTGGTCTCAATATCCCACCGTAATGGCTGAAATTGGTTTATTAGTCTTCGTAGTGGGTCGGTATTTCGATATTTTGAATGTTTTTGCCTCATTATTCAACGGGAATAACTGAATTTCGGTATTTAGTATTCTTTGGTATAACAAAACTTTCCTTTGGAAAATTCTAGCTAGAGGTCAACGTTTTATTTAGCATCCACAGAGCGGAATCCCGATTTTCTGTATTTTAAAAGTTTTAGCAGCATTTTTTAACTTAAACGACTACAAACCATTGTAACAGATACAAAGCATCCCTTGCAAAAATTCCGACAGTATTGTCCACGTTGTGGTATGGTCCCCATAAACAGGTACCACCAAATTTAAGCTGTTTTGTTCAGATTTTTAGTCACATTTTTCTATCGAATTGGTTGTTAATTAGAATTTTGTGTTCCCAGAAGATAATATATCCACGTTTTAGCCTAGCCAATTTAGTCAAAGTTTCGAACTGAAATTGTGTAATTTAGGATGGCTTGTTGTCAGAGGATTATAATATATAATTGTTCCACAAACATCCCATAAGGGACAAGGGAGACTTCTTGTCAGAGGATTACAAAGCTCAATTCGCAAAATTTATAAATATTGGTTCATGTTTTGGAACGACCAACGACGACGCCCTATATGAGCTCTTTTAAAGGATTTTGCTACATTTTCCCCCTGAAGTGGATGTAGCTTGGTGTTTTGGGCTCTCAATGGGTAGGAAACCTCAATGCAGAAAATTATCAATATAGTGATTTTCGTCAGTTAAGTTAATCTATTCCTCCAAGGAAGGAGCCTTAACGTGGAGGTATTGCTTAGTTCTTTCATAAACAAATGGAAACTAGTTGTTTCTATTTGTTCGTGGTGGAGGGTTTACAAAGTTCGGTCCTGGCGAACTTAACGCCGTTCTTACTTATTTTTCATTCTAATTATATAAATTTTAAATTAGAATTTTTCTCATTTGTAATTCGGATTATTATTTGTTATTCGATTTTATAAAAATGGAATTTTTATTCAAATTTTTAATTATAAAGAATAAAATTATTTGAATTGTAATTATTTGAAATGCAACTGAAATCGTCAAATTATATGCGATTTCTTTTTAATTGGAGATTATTCGAATGGAGTTTTGCACATTGAAAAATTGCAGATATTTTCGTGCACGTAAGCCAAAAATTCAGTTATCATAAATAAATTTGATAAAAAATAGCAAGACTGAAAAAGGGCAGCTGACGCAAAAACGCAGCTAAAACTAATGCAGCTAAGTAAAAACTACTGTATAAAGTTCTTAAGTCTGGCGCCACCCATTGGAGTTCTTTCTTTCATATTATATCAGTCTAATTGTGTTGTTGAAATTTTTTCGCCATTGAATTAATCCCAAACAGATCATGTGCCCAATTTTTTTTATTGTTGTATTCGAACGAATCAAATAAGGTCCGTTAAATTATATAAATTTCAATAAAAAATAAAAATTAGAACTCTGAGATAAATCCTCTGTCCAATTTTTTTTTTTTAGATTTTTCGAATTGGGTAGAAGACAAAGCTCTTGATTTTGAAAATGTAACTCCATTATTTAAGGTTTTTGTTATGTGGCCCATCTAAGAAGATTTGTTGTTTCCAAATGACTTCGGAATCGTTTCAGTCTGACAGTAGTCCTTTCATTATTGTATTTAAATAACTTTTTATTAATTGCAAATGACGCCTTCGAGTAGAAAAAAATTCGATGCTGATGTAAGGTATCATAAAGTCTCATTTCACATGTTTAAAGAAACATCTAAAAGTTGTATCTTTTTATATTTTGCGAATAAGGTCCATTATTTTCACAACTACACACATTATAGGTTAGGTTTTAACCATCATTATTTAGTTATATTTTTGTTTCAAAATACTTAACTTTTTATTTTTCTTTACTTGCATTGCTAACTAATATATAACTATGTTTCATTACAAATGTATAATTCTTTCAATGCCCACGATTTAACTCACTTTTTATATTAAAATATGTTTCTCTAAAACACTTGCGATTTTTCGTTTAATGTCCTTATGTAAGGATGCTCAGTTGGTGTTCTGTATTTTGTTGTTGTGCTGACAGTTTGATGATGTAAAAGAACACACGCGTTTTCTGGCTGAGTAACACACGACCACGTCTTAAGACTCGACAGATTTGCTTTGTTGTTTGTTTGGAAAATGCAAACGTTTTTATACCATCAACGGGTCGCAGCAAAAATGCTGCAATAGCCTACCTTTGATGCCACGGTGTAGCGTGGCTCTTCTCGCAAAATGCTATACCTACAACTATTACGTCAAGTGCAGTCAGAGTATACAACAGGTAAACAACAATGCCCTCTTGTTTCTAACAGCTACAACAACAACAGCAGCATCCACGAATGTTGCATCTCCAACAACAGTTAACACATATTACCCAGTCACGGCAAAAAGGAGAGTAGACAAAATCATTTTGTGCTCATCTCATGAGAGCAAATGCCGGCAGATCTGCAAATCAATGAATGAAAAGCTTGTTTTTAGAATACAAACGAGAAAGCTTTGTTGATAAACTGCATACATTCGAGTATTGCACTTTGTTCGATGAAACTATATGTCGTATACGTAACATTTGTAGCGTAACAAGTGATTCTATTTAGCTGTTCTCATAGCCACACCAATAGGAGTAGCATTTTTTACAAAAATGTACACACCAACAACAAAATTTAAAAAATGGGGCGTTGCGCATGCTCATCATTCAATGTTTAGCGAATAGAAATATTCAATGAGATTTCGAAGTATTTACATGGAGTTGCATGAAAGTGATGGGGTTTTCAAGAGACCCACATTTTCAGTAATGTTCAATTTCCCTATAAGTTCTAGCGCATGGCGTATTACTCGGCCTTGTGAAATATGAAAGCAAACCAAAATCTTTTAGCTCTGATGTCTAATATTTATATAGATATCGACTGAGAACGGCTATTTATGGGTTACTTACTATTATATATCATCAACATTTAACTCTACAATCACAGTTTTCTTCCTCCGCCTAGAAATTGCGTGTTTAATCAAAATTAATTTAGGAGTTTTCAGAATTTTTTGGTCTACGTGATGAAAAAACGGCTTTTGGAACGTTCGAAAACTCTTTATCCTGACAATTGTGGACGTTTCGAATAAATATGGACCTTTGCCAATATATTTGTTTGGGATATGTTCTGATATGACAAATTACAGGTAATTCGGCTTTTTCCTAAAATCCTTTTATAACTAAAACTGCAAGATATGTGGACATAGGCGGTTATACTAAAACATGGGCCAGTAACAACAATATTTTGAAAATTTTGACAATCCCCCCCGGAGGCTTGTTCTTTAATGGCGATTTACCCGGAACCACAATACCCGTGTTCCCGAAAACTGCAGCCACATCAGTGTCCATAAGTTTGTATTTGTATCGTTTTTCTGTGTTGGGAGCAGCATTTCCCGGAATCCCTGCTCCGGATTCTTTTGGTCCGTGCCGGGACGGAGGAAACCCAAGGCCAATATGGATGTGCTCAGTTTGTCATATCCGCATCCACCACACTTCTTCTTCGGAGAGATGCAATATACGCCGGTACTGCCTGCATCTCACGGCTCGCTCTGGATTCGTGCATGTAAGGGACAACGAATGGAACTATGTTCAGGAATACACCCTTAGTGCAAATTGAGCAGATTGATAGCTCTACGTTTTGCACGGTCAAAGAGTTCACAAATCACAGCTTTAGAGATCCGCCCAACCCTTCTGATTTTCGGATTAGGGAGCTGACACTGGAAGTTAACATATTGGTCAGTGAGCATAAGCGGAACAAGTGGCTAAATCATCCGAAGAGTTGCAACATTGGAACCGAAATAAGCGAATTGTGGGTAACAGAAAGAAGGAAGATAGGAGCACAGTCACGGTTGATAACGTTACGCTGACTGATTCGAAGAGGTGCCCAAGTAATTTTAATCGACAGTTTATCAAGAAACCCGGGAGTGATAGAGCGAAGAGAAGAACACTACGTCGCATTAGATTTCTTCCTGCCGAGGATGAACCGTCTCAATTTACAAAGGATGATGCTGCAAATGCCATAAGGAACGCAAAATGATCAAAAGCGTTGGACGCTGATGAAATCTCGGTGGCAATGCTGAAACAGCTGGATGATCCGGGCTTCGAGTATCTAACAAAAGTTCTCAACCTGTCGCTAGCCAAAGGATTTTTTATTATTTGATTTTCAAGGACATTTTTGATGTCCTTATTATCCTTGAATACTGTAATTAATAATTATTATATAAACTGAGCAGCATCGTGCTATGAGTACAAACATTTAAAATATTTTTTTTTGTTTTGAAAAATGGTGTCCTTTTATATTTGAAAGTCCTTTGAAAGGTCAACAGGATGAGAAAACGAAAAATCAAAAATGCCAATTTACTCCATTTTGCTTATTGTTTCAGACGTATATACTCCGGTTAATGCGTAATTTTGACAGTGTTATTTGTGTGAACACCTGTCGTTCAGGAACAAGAAGTCCAAGCCCTGAGAGTGAAACAAGCAGTTCCCCGATTTGGGGTTATATTTCCGCAACTGTTCAACTTGTACCTCTCCTGTATTCCACCCTTTTCAGGCGACGCTGAGATCATAACGTATGCGGATGATTGTACAATCTTGGTGTCAGGTACCTTTGCTGATGTAATATCTGAACTCCTATTTGGCTGATCTTACCAATTTTCCCACGCGCGGAATATGCAAAAATCCGCCACTAAATCTACGGCCGTGAGGTGAGCACAAAGTTGAATGTCATGATCTATGAAAATATTCTAAAGGTAAGGTCACGTTAGGCAAATATTTGCTCCAGCGACAGGCAGTGTGCGCTTACTGCGAACAAGTGAGCATAAATTTCAATGCATTATTTACGCTCACTTGCTCTCAGTAAGCGCACACTGCCTGTCGCTGGAGCAAATATTTATCTAATGTGACCTCACCTTAAGGGTCACATTCACTTCGTCCGTGCATGGCACAGCTATCTGCGACAAGCTTAGATGTAGGAAGTCCCTAGCCGGCACTATTTGGAGTGTAGATAAAGAAATCTTGTTGACAACACATAAGGCGATAGTTCGGTCTGTGGCGCCAGTGTGCTCTGTGAATATAGATGCAACGCGTTGCAAAAATATTCAAACATGCCAGAATGCCGCCCTGAGAACTGCAACAGGGTGCCTCCTCATGTCTTTAGTGAACCATCTACCCAAGAAAACAAAGAATATTCCAGTAGAACAAAACAATGGCATGTTTACAATGCACTACTTGCTAGTACTGCTTATTACTTATGTAACAGCCGCAAAAACCAGCCGAAATAATATAATCGTTCCACAAACATCCCAGAAGGGACAAGGGAGACGTCTCTCAAATCCATGAGTGCACCCCGATTCATATTACCTCGATGATATGGGACCTAAACCACCTACACTACACCTCTTTTAGAGAAGTTTTACATGGCTGAACTACTCAGGAAATATCGCTTAAATTACTGAGGGGTATTTTCCACCGTTGAAAGGTTGATGTTGATAATGGGAATCGAACCCATCACAGTGGCACCGAAATAAACTGTGAAATTGTCTTCGAATAGCTCTCAACATTCACCCAAGCCCAATTGCTGTATTCTCTCCACCATAGTATGGAGGCTATATTAGGTTTGTTTTTCTATTTGAAACATTTGCAAGTATATATAATCTTAATCAGGGTAAAATTCTGAGTCGATCTATGTTAGTCCGCCCGTCCAACCTTTCGCCTAGCATCCACAAAAATTGAGTTAGGACGCTGAAACTTTGGAAAGATGCGCATTTTGTTTGCAGGTAAGTCAAGTTCCTAGTTGAGCTATATCGGTCCACGTTTTGGTGTAGCCACAATATAACCGTACAGTCCTATATCAGGTATTTGAACGTTTTTGCTGTAATTTCTGACCGAATTAGGTATCATTTATCCATTAAGGGTTCCTAGCTGTCAGAAAAATTATCTGCCAAAAATTGTGGATATACGTATATCGGTACCACCCGATTTCGGGTATTTTGACGTTTTTCGCTACGTTTTCAACCGAATTAGATGTAATTTGTCATTTAGGGTTCCTACTGTTCAGGTATTTTAAGATGTTAACTATATTTTAGGTCTAAATTGGCTGTATTGTGGACATAGGTACACGTTTTGGAATAGCCCCACTAAACGGTACCGCCCGATTTAAGGTATGTGAATGTAATTTGGCATTTAGGGTTCAAAGTGTTTAAAAAAATTATCTACCAAATATGGCGGACTTAGGTACAATTTCAGATATAGAAACGTAAAACAGATGCCCCGATTTCAGATATTTTAAATTTTTTTAACGGATCGAATTAGGTATTTGGAGCAACCAGAGGTCAAAAATAGGGTGTCCAAAACCGAAACCGGTTAACGGGTTTTGAGTTAAAACCCGAAACCGGTTTTCGCCAAAAACGTCATTTTCGGCTAACCTAAAAACCCGGTTATTTGTGTCGGTTAACCGGTTTTAAAAAATAGTAATATTTTTGATATTAAATTAAAATTGTATTCTTGAAAGTAAACTAAACTTAACGAACACAAGGTACGGGCAAAGTTGTAAATGTCAGATACCTTTAAAGTTGAAAAATATTTTGTGTAAAATGTATAGTTGTGCCAATCTAGTTTAATTGAACGATCTATGAAAACACTGCGTATACGTAATATCCAAGGTAGTTGGAATGACGTTACTCATACGTTTTTGAATTAATACAGTAAACTAAGAACTTGTCGAATTTAAGGTTGTAAAAGATTACCATAACAAAATGCATGATTGATTCCGACACGATAATTTGAGGTCTCAAAGCATGAATGAAAGAATACAGACTTAACTTAATTAATTAACTTAATTCTTTTGGTACACAATCGTATATATGTAAGAGTTTTTACTATTATTAGAGCATAATTTCAGTCTTAATTTTGCTGTCCCCACTTCGTGGTTGAATGTCCAATAGCAGGGATGTTATTAGATAATTATATAATAACGAAGTCCTGAATTTTACTTTACCCCTTTCCGCACATTTTTAATCAAATATTTATCAATTATGAGCAATTTTGCACCTATTTCACAAAACAGGTTAACCGGTTTTGAAAATTATTGAAAACCGAAAACCGGTTTTTGAACAAGTTAAAAATTTCGGTTTACCGAAAATCAGCCTTTGTCTTCTAGCCATTTACATTCAATATGCCTGAAAAAAATTGGGAAAACTTAGCGCCTTTGCTCTGAATGTCTTCAATAATACAGGTCAATTTTGTTGCATCGCATTTAAGTACATCGTCAGTACAACTTAAATAAAAAAATGGAAAAGTGGGATGTACGCCAACCATCAATAGGCTTCTTTCTCTGTGAGACCTTCATCAACCCTCAAAATTTCGTGAGGATCCGTTCAAAATTCCGACCTGTAGTGTGATTGCACAAAAAATGGAAAATGGGATACATTACCGACTATTGTGATATCTCTGTTGTTTGACCACCTATGACAACCTACTTCACATCGTTGTAAAGGAGATATTTTCTACTTTCCTTGCCAGGTTTTGCTTTCGATATACATCTTACAGAAGAGAGATATTCGCCTTGAAATAAAACGTTGGCCTTTTCTCTAAATAAGTTTGTTTCAAATTCCGACCCCAGAATAATATCCGACCATTACCAAAATCAATAGGTTTTTTCCTCTGTGGGACCCCCATTAACACCCAAAATTTCGTAACGATCCAATCAATATTGCGACGTGTAGCGTAATTACAACAAATTAAAAAATGGGATGTATTACCGACTATTGCGATATCTCCGTTATTTGGCCACCTACGCCAACCTGCTTTACATCGTTGTAAAGATCGGATTTTCTACTTTCATAGTCAGACTTTGTTTTTGGAAGGTCCCCAATCAAAGCTGTGACATTCGTCATTATTAATAAAATTGCAAAAATGAAAAGTTGTGTTCTATTAGCGGCTATTGCGATATCTTCGTTGTTTGACCACCTACGACAACCTATGTTACATCGTTGCACATGTGATGTTTTCTACTTTCATTAGCAGGTTTTGCTTTTGATATACCCCTTATAGAAGCTGAGATATTAGCTTTGAAATAAAACGTTGACTCTTTCTCCAAATAAGTTTTTTGTCCATTCCGACCCCTGAATATTATCCGACCATTACCAAAATCAATATGTTTTTCCTCTGTGGGGCCCCCATTAACACCAAGAATTTCGTAACGATCCAATTAAAATTGAGAGGTGTAGCGCGATTATCCGTTATTTGGCCACCTACGGCAACCTACTTTGCATCATTGTAAATATGGGATTTTTTACTTTCATAGCCAGACTTTACTTTTGGTAGTCGCCAACCAAAGCTGTGATATTCGTCATTATAACTAAAATTGCAAAAATGAAAAGTTGGGTTTCATTTTCGGCTATTTCGATATCTTCGTTGTTTGACCACCAGCGACAACAGTTAGAAAGGTGATATTTTCTACTTTCATTGCCAGGTTTTGCTTTCGATATACATCTTACAGAAGAGAGATATTCGCTTTGAAATAAAACGTTGGCCTTTTCTCCAATAAGTTTTTTTTTTCAAATTCCGACCCCTGAATATTGTCCGACCATTACCAAAATCAATAGATTTTTTTCCACTGTGAGCCCCCATTAACACCCAAAATTTCGTGACGATCCAATGGTAAAATGGGATGTATTACCGAATATTGCGATATCTTCGTTATTTGGTCACCTATGCCAACCTACTTTGCATCGTTGTAAAGATGGACTTTGTTTTTGGAAAGTCGCCAACCAAAGCTGCGATATTCGTCATTATAACTAAAATCGCAAAAATGAAAAGTTGGGTTTAATTTGCGGCTATTGCGATATCTTCGTTTGACCACCTACGACAACCTACGTTACATCGTTAGAAAGATGATATTTTCTATGATATTTGGTATACCCTTTATGGAAGCTGAGATATTTGCTTTGGAAAAATACTTTGACTTTTTCTCCAAATAAGTTTTTTGCCCATTCCTACCCCTAAATATTATCCGACCATATTATCTCCACATAGTTAGTGTAGGGTATAAAAACTTTCATAAATAATGACCTTCGTCCTAATAAGACAACAATAAATAAAAAAAGAAAACAGTTTTGTTTGGAAAAAAATTTTCCACATAATACTTTCGTACATATGTACATACTTTCGTACATATCGTCGGTGTCATGCTTAAGTGTTCCATACGCCATTTGCCTGATTCGAGAAAAACTCAAGTTAATGTTTAAGGCCATACAGGATAAAAATGGTGCAATAATCCAATACTTTAAGAACTCAGTTCTACTTAACTAAACTCATAGAATATACCAGTAGTTTATTTTAGTCAGATATCTGTGATAGCCTAGAAGTTATGGCCAATTTTTATAATTGCAAAAAGTTGCTGAATTGTTCCATGGAATCTTTTTTTCATGTTTTTGGCAGTTTGTGTGACATGGAACACGTTTTGTCACATTTCAACCAAAACACTTTTTATTAATCGTGTTCCACCTCCCTTGTATGAAGTGCTACTGTGGAGTTTAAAAATCAGGACTTTAAATGAAACATTTATTTTTCTCATATAAATACAATAAGGACCATAATTAAAGGTTTCCTTAAGACTTATTTAAGGGATTGCCTCCACTTATCACTACTTTTTTGTGGTAAAAATTTCAATCGGACAAAACGGATTGATATTTTGCATTTCTAAGGTAACATAAAACATTTAAACGCGATTTTCTTATAATACCATTTTTGTAGTCAGTTAGCTTCAAGTCGAATGAACGTTTTTGCGTATATTTTTGTGGACTTACATCAAAATTTTGTCTTTAAACTAGGGATTTTTTGTTTAAATGATTGATAAATTTTTGTTTTCATGTAACAATACAATATTCAAAAATATTTGGATTTAGAAACTATTATTCTTCAGTTTTTAAACCAAGTCGTTTAAAACAATTTGTTCCATACGCCACACTATTCCGTTATTTGGGCAAAATGGGCAATTTTTTGTTCCAAACGCCATCATTTTTGGTGCGGAACAATTCGTTTTTGTCTCTTTTTGTTCCATACGCCAAACGACATGGATATGGAACTAAAATGTTCAAAGTTGTTTTGTTCCATACGCCAGGCTTTACGGATATGGAACAAAACGACAAGATTTTTTGGGTCACAAAGCGGATATGGAACAAAATGGCATCTGTATATCTCAGAAACTATAAGAGATAGAGAAAAACCGACCAAAAAATCTGAAAGAGCATGGTTCAAAACCTTGTACGGTACCTTTATCTCAAAATCTCAAAAATGCACCTATGAGAATTTTATTCCGTTTAAAATGCAGTGCGATGAGCATAAATCATTTAAATAATTTATGAATATTGGCAACTGTTGTGGGTATGTTTCGTTTTTTTTTTTTTTTGATTATTTTTATTACAAGAATAAAACATATCTTGTACATGATACGGCAGCAGCAACAACAACAACGTCATCTACTACAACAAATTTAGTTGCTTGTTATTGTAACATTTGAATTAATTGTTGTATGATTTGTTGTCTTCAATTGTTCTGCTGCTGCTGCTGCTCCCGCTGATGTTGCCACTGAAATAACTTCACTTCAACTCTGATCCACGATGGCAGAGCGGCGGACCAAAACCACGACACGACAACAAGCAACACAAGAGATGATGATGAAGATGCTGGTGTTGTTTGAATGATCGAGCCATCCACTAACCTCTGCCGCTTATTATTATATGTCAATGATGACTAATAACTTGCAATTTTTGTTGTTGTTGCTGTTGTTGTTACTACTCGTTGGTACATTGCTATTATTTTGAATCATGGCAACACCAAACGACACGGTCTATGTTAATTAAAAAAAAAACTCCAAGAAATGAAGAACTAAAACTTTGCCCAACATTTAGCCAGGGGGTTGGTTCTATGCAATAATTTTTGTGTTTTCAAATAAAAATATTTCATTCAAATACAATTTAAAATGGTATGTTATTGTTGCCACCTCAGGTTTTTGACAGCTTGACATTATCACAGCGGCACGAACAAAAGAGGAACGAAATCTGAGATATGAACAACAAAAAATAACGCATTAAATCAAAATTCCAATAAAGCCGTGTATAATGTGGTGGCGTTGTGTAAAAGTTCAAATAAGTCGATTAGAATACATCCTTCATTTAATGGCAGTTGCATAATAAGGATGTTGGAGGGAGAATAAAATGTCAAATAATTGAAAATATTTATATTTATGCATATAAACAAAGACTACTTGTTTGGAGACAGAATGTTTTTGTTTTGGATGCAATCTAGCATTTCTGGCGTATACATGGCAGTATGCGGTACAGGATAAAGCGGAGAAGCTCATATATACTCAAATCGATGGTCGTCCATCTGCTTCCAAGCGAGAGGAAGAAACTAAAGCACAACGCAATTGATTCTTCAACATCACTGCGGAAAGAGGAACGAATTTATGAAACATGTTTGTACAAACGAAGATCCTTCTGGTTACATGGACGAGTTCTCAAAAGAATTCCAGAAAATCTGAATTAGACCTCGTTCCAGAGTTTGGTTGCCCAGGATTCAATGCGACTGCCTAAAGCTGCTGAAAGGTCTGGAAAAGATGAATAAGGATGTTCTTTTGCGTAATAAAAAAATTAAATGAATGTTGTCCTTAGGAGCACGCCACGCCCCCACCTTCCAATATTTTGACCTATTTTTTACCCTCCACCATAAGATGGAGTTTGTCATTCCGTTTGTGACTACTCGAAATAATCATTGTAGACCTATATATATTCTTGATCAGCGTACAATTCTACATCGTCCGAACGGATTGAAGTTTGTGGATGAAATTTCGGTAAAATCTATTATATGTACGTAGGACTTTTCGTATTGAAAGCGGGCTATGTAGGTCTACGTTTTCTTTTAACCCCCATACAAAGAGGCGCGTGACCCGTCGTCGTTTTAAGGAATTTTTAAGATATTTGTCCCATTTTACCACCGAAATGGTTGTAATTTTTTGTGTCTCCAGAGGCTAAAAACCATTTCTACCAAAGTTTGTTTATATAGGTCCACATTTTTGTATAGCCCCCATATAACGACCCATATATAGTACGTGTCACTTAGAGATATTTTGAATGTACTAGTCCCATTTGAATACAGAATCGGTTGCAACTTTGTATTTTGTGTTTCCAGAGTCTACGAAACATTTCTACCATAAAATGTTTATATAGGTCCACGTTTTGATATAGCCCCCATAGGACGATAACTCCTGATTTTCGGTATTTTGAAGGTTTATTCTCATTATCACGCTAAAATGGCTGAAATTTGGTATACAGTCTTCGTTGGGGGTATAAAACTTCCCGCAGATATTCATATAACCCCCATAAAACGGTCCCTGCCGATTTTCGGTATATTGAAGGTTGTAGCCACATTAATCCACCGAATTGGGTTAAATTTGGTATTTGGTCTTTATTTGGTATAGGTCCAAGCCTTTATATAGCCCCTATACATCCTCCCGATTTTCTGCATTTTGAAGGTTGTGGTCTCAATATTCCTCAGAAATGGCTGATATTTGGCATTAAGTCTTCGTTGGGGATATAAAACTTTCCCCCAGAAACTTGTCGGTACAGTTCCACCCCTTAGTATATCCCCCATAGAACGGTAATTCCCTATTTTCGGTATTTTGAGGGTTATGGCCTCAATATTCCACCGAAATGGCTGAAATTTGGTATTTAGTCTTCATTTGGGGTATTAAACGCATATGATATGTGTCGGTATATGTCCACGTCTTCATATAGCCCCTATAGAACGGTACCTCCCGATTTTCGGTATTTTGAAGGTTGTGACCTCAATATCCCACCGAAATGACTGAAATTTGGTAGTTAGTCTTCGTTAAGGGTATACAACTTTCCACCTAAAATTTGTCGGTATAGGTCCACACCCTCATATAGCCCCCATAGGACGATATCTCAAATTTTCGGTAGTTTTTAAGGTTTTTGCTATATTCTCCTACCAAAATGGCTGAAATTTGATATTTTGTCCTCCTTTGGGATGCAAAGCTTTCTCCCAGAAATTGATCGGTATCGGTTTACATTTTGATGTACACCCCATGAAACTGTACATCCCAATTTTCGGTATTTTGAAGGGTTTAGCCTCATTATAACACCGAAATGGCTAAAATTTGGTACATAGTCTTCGTTGAGGGTATAAAACATTCCACTTGAAATTGGTCGGTATAGGTCAACGTCTTCATATAGCTTCCATAGAACGGTACCGCCCGATTTTCGGCATTTTGAAGGTTTTAGCGTCATTATTCCAACGAAGTGGCTAAAATTTGGTATTTAGTCTTTTTCTTGGCTACACAAATTTCTCTTAGAAATTTGTCGGTATAGGTCAACGTTTTGATAGAACGGTACCTCCCGATTATCGGTATTTTGAAGGTTGTAGCCTCATTATTTCACCGAAGTGGCTGAAGTTTGGTATTTAGTCTTATTGTGGGCTATAAAAATTTCCCTCAGAAATTCGTCGGTATACGTCCACTTTTTGATGTACTCCCCATAGAAAATATACCAAATTTTCGGTATATTGAAGGTTTTAGCCTCATTATAACACCGAAATGGCTGCAAGTCGGTACTTAGTCTTCGTTGAGGGTATAAAACTTTCCACCTGAAATTTGTCGGTATAGGTTCATGTCTTCATATAGTCCCTATAGAACGGTACATCGCTGAAATTGTCGGTATAGGTCCATGTCTACATATAGCCCCCGTAGAACGGTATATCTAGATTTTCGTTATGTTGAAAGTTGCTGCTCAATATCCCATCGAAATGACTGACATTTGGTAGTTAGTCTTCGTTCCCCACCGAAATAGCTGATATTAGTATTGTGCCGGTATAGGTCGACGTCCTCAAATAGGCGCCATAGGACCGTACCTCTCGATTTTCGGTATTTTGGAAGTTGTGGCCTCAATATACCACCGATATGACGGAAATTTAGTATTTAAACTGCCATGGGTGCATACAAAATTGCAGAAGAGAATTATCAGTATAAGCCATTTTCTTCGAATAACCCCCATAGAAGCGTACTTCCTGATTTTCGGTATTTTGAAGGTTGTGTCATCAATATCCCATCGAAACCGATGAAATTAAATATTTATTCTCCGTTGGTGGTATAAAACTTTCCACCTGAAATTTTCCGGTATTGTTCCATATTTTTATATAGCCCCCATAGAAAGGTCCCTCCCTATTTCCGGTATTTGAAAATTTTAGCCACATTATGCAACGGGAACAACTGAAATTTGGTATTTAGTCTTCGCTGGAGTTGCGAAACTTTCCTCCATTAATTTATCGGTACAGGTCAACGTTTTATACAGCCTCTATAGAGTTGTAAACTATCCAAATCCAGAATATCCATGTTTAGTTTAGTCGGTATTGCCCAATTTTATGTATTTAGCTCAATTCGGAAAATTGTAAATACTGCTCCATGTTTTGGAAAGAACAAAAATGTCGCCCCATATGAGTTGTTTTGAAGGGGGTATTATCAGTTGAGGTATACGTAATATTCCTGCAATAAAGGGAAGAGTTTACTTTCATAAACGAAATTAAACTAATTGTTCCTATTCAATACAGTTCGTGGTGGAGGGTATAAAAAGTTCGGCCCGACCGATCTTAACGCTTTCCTTACTTGTTTGGTTTCCTTAGGTTTTGGCCAGGAAAATCAATTTCTGAACCACTGTGCGACGCTCTTAGCATTGAAATCAAACACTGTCACATTAGAGCCAGTGAAAAATTGATTAGAGTATTTCTTACGTGGATCTCAGACCATGAATATTGGCAGGATCCTTCCCTAATGCAATTCCAAAGGCGTCAGTCGCAACACCAATGGTAATATATTTTTTTTTGGAACTCCTACCACCTTAATTTTTCCATTTGATCATAAAAATCTTATATATGAAATTTTATAGTGATCGGTTAGGATTTACCTCGTTCCAACCTCGCGATCTTTGTTTCCATAGTAATTCTTATGGGACCAAATGTGCATTTTCACGAAATATCTCTAAAGACCGCAATTATGGTCCAATCGATGAAAACATTTTGCCAGTTCATTGTTGTGACTAAAAAACGAATCCTACAAAAATTTATGAAAATCCTGCCAGATTTTTATATTGCTCCTATATGCAAATATGGTCAATTATAGGTCCCTAAAATAAAACTAATAAAAAAATTCAAGCCTATTTCCATTAATTGTTGTAGGATTAGCTTTTAGCCATAATAACACTGTGACACAAAAGTTGACAAAAAATTTTGCAGTTGTCCTAATGCATAAATTCGGTTTTGTGGGAGTTCATGGAAGACGAAAATACCTTTTGTTTCTTTGGATCACTTCGTTTTTAGATTCTATAACGGAAAATTTAGTGAAAAACGGGGTTTCTTGGATTTTCACTTTAAACGGGCATATCTTATTTTTTCTACAACGAATTTCTACAGCCTTTTTTCCATGAAAGGGCAGAATATTGTCTTTCGAACAATCGATTTTCAAAATCGGTTAACAAATGGCTAAGTTATAGTGATTTAAGTGTGATGACAAAGCATTAAAAAACAGCAAAATACTTTTCCTCGTGCTCTAGGCTGCGAAGAAGATACCAAACAGTATAATAAATTACTTTTAACACGAAGGAAATTTAGTTAGCTTTCCAAAATGCTAAATCGTTTGAAAAATGGATGAGTTATGGCATTTTTTGTGTTTTAACTTTTTGGTTTTTTGTATACTTTCCCTTAGGGGTAGTTTACACTATATGTAAATGTCATATGACATGAAATTTTCCATCGTTATATATTCGCTATTATGTGTAATATTGGAGATTTTCCTTACGCCATTTACTCTGTGCGTCCACACCAGCAAAAATGTAAAAAAACTACGTCTCCACATTGCCTCCGTGTGTAAATATGGAATGTTTTTATTTCGTGTCATATGACATTGATAGATAGTGTAAACTACCTCTTACAATAGATTGGTACCTTGTACGTAATTATTAAGTAGAAAAATTCAAGTTACAATCATACGCACCATGGTACCAATCTTTTATAAGGGAAAGTATACAAAAAGTTAAAACACAAAAAATGCCATAATTTATTTATTTATACCCTCAGCATTTATGCTAACGAGGGTATATCAGGAATATTGTCAATTATTTCATATTCCATTTCAGAAAAAAAGGATAATTTTTTTTTCGCGCTACATCAACGGGTTTTGATATGTAGTTTAAGAAAAAGATTCCCAGTAAGAATCTGGTCGCGAGCCAATTTTTGGTTGTTGCGGACAAAAGTTATGGCGCTTTTATTTCGCTGTTTAAGAAAGAAAATATTATAAAAACGCTAATTATTTTAATGAGCACAATTGTTACAAAAAAGTCCTCTCGAAGTGACTTCAGCGAGTAGATTGCATAATACCTGCAAAATGTTACACATAATTCGCGGAATGTACATAAAATTGATAAATTATTGAATATAAGTCTACTTTTTTCAAAATTAAGGCCATATAATTACATAAAAAATTGTTGTGGATCCAAACTTCACGGCGAATTAAATGAGACTGCAATCATACAGATTGGTTTTATAGTTTGGATGTTACAGCCAAAATAAGCACATATTTTGGTCAAAAAATAATTTTTTGTTTGAAAAAATATTTTTTTCACATGCATTATGTAGTAGAAAATGTTGTAAAAATTTATAGGAATACTTCCTTCATTTTGCTTAAATCTCCCAACAAAATAGACGGATTTTGCTTTATTGACATTCATATTAAAGCTTTCCCATTAGGGAAGCTAATTGGGTTGATGAGGATATATCTCAAAGCTTTTGAAATGGAAATAGAGGTCAGATAACCCATTTTTATTTATATGCATTTTAAAATACGTGTAAATCGCGTAATTATCAAAATCATTTTGTCCGCATGTGATTTTCATGTACAGCAAGACCATATGAGTTAATTTGTACATATTTTTCGAAATTTAATTTGGAGGATAAGATGTAGTATCAGCTGCATCTTAGCATTAAAATACCTATAAAATATCGTTAATTTGCGCAAAATGCGTACAATTTTTGTCCGCATCCGATTTCAATGTCCACCATGAAAATCTACATCGATATATATCTATTTCAAGGCGATCAATTAAGAACCGTGGATGTAGCATCACACACTATTTTTTGGGATAAAATGAATGTAGCTCCCTTATCAGTGAAGTTTTCAAATCTCTGTTTCCGCTAAAACGAAGATGCTGCACAAGTTTTTTCTTTGCAGTGGAAACGATCCGCAGAAAACGCGATAAAATACGCGATATTTCCAAAAACAATTTTAGGTGATTTTTCTACTTTGGACTTTCTTGTAACTCGCGTTTTAGTGGATGGATTTTCACGGGAAATGATTTATTAGATCCGGAACGTAAAAAACTAAAATGTGCAATCAAGTACGTGGAAATCGAATGACAATTGTAAAAATTAGACCCGAATAATAAGCTTTTTACAAAAATGTTCGCACAAAATTTCCGCATTTGGATGTAGATTTCTAAGAAGCGGTGCAGACTACATTCACATTAGTCGTATCAAACAACTTAGTATCGCAAGTACTACAATCCTATATATGATTTTTTGAAAAACCAGTTTGCGGAATGAAATTAGAAGAAAATTTCAAAAAACACTGTAAATCTGGCTTCAAAATGTCAGCATCATTTAATGATAGAAGCAGTTCAAATTTTGAAAAGTAATACATTAGTGAGATGATCCTTATTTAGTTTGCTTCTACTTTTACTTTGACAGGAAAATCGAGAGAAGTGTGGTTTACTCACAAATCGAGAGAAAACAAAACAAGACATGGTGGCTTCAACCCATTTTTACCCATTTTTTAACATAAATATAGCCACAGCTTCCAGACAAATTATCTTTTAAGGCCAATATTTTTTGCCACGTCCAACAACATTTCATTTTACCCAAAAATATTTAATTTGTATAATATAGAACCACAAGTCGCGTAATCTAAAAGGGTAAACCTTGGCTTCAGCTATGTTAAATTTTCAAAAATATTGGTGATATACACTTCCATACGGGAAAAATGTGCTTCATCTAAAGTAATGGTTTTAGACCCCAAGTATGTTTGGACGAAATCCGTTTCAGAAAATTTGGAGTCGATTTAGCAATGTCCGTCCGTCTGTCTGTCTGGCTGGCTGGAGCGCACGATAACTCTAGAACGGATCAACCGATTATGTCTAAAACTTGGCTTTCGTATTTTTTTGTCCAAACATAGTTTAAGTTCGAAGATGGGTTATATCGGTCCACTCCTTCCGGTACCTCCCCTACAAAAGTTCGAAAATGTTCGGAAAATTTGGACGCACGATAACTCTTGAAGGGAATAACCGATGTGGTCCATATTTTACACACCGTGAAATTTCTACCAGACCTAGATGAGGTTCCAATATGGACCCAATCGGTCCACTGATTCGGGTACTTCCCACACAAAATTTCGGAAAAGTGCAGTTTAGGACCTGCTCTCGAATCGCTTTGATTTTTGTTGTAGCAACTTCTATTTACTGCCCCCATACGGCGGTACAAGTTTCATCACGGGCAAGTCCATACCTCCTGAGAAAATAGCCTGAAATATAGAAAATACCCCTATAACACCGTGTGTAGTGGCTGGAGCGCAAGATGACTCTCGAAAGGATCTGCCGATTCGGTCCAAAATTTGGTCTTCGTAATATTTTGTTCAAACTTAGTTTAAGTTCGAAGATAAGCCATATCGATCCACTCCTTCACGGAACCTCCCCCACAAAATTTCAAAAATCTTCGAAAAAATTGTGCGCACGATAACTCTTGTAGGTAGTGACCGAATTGTCTATACTTTAGTGCACCCCGATTCATATTAGCTCAATGATATGGGACCTATAGTTTCTCGCCGAGTCCGAACGGCGTGTCTAAGACACGACTTTTGTAGAGAAGTTTTACATGGCTGAAATACTCAGGAAATGTCGCCAACATTACTGAGGGGTGATTTGTCACCGTTGAAAAGTGTTTTGATGTTGCCTGGCCGGGGAATCGAACCCACGACCTTATGTGTGCAAGGCGGGTGTGCATACCATTGCACCACGGTGGCACCCTGGTCTATACTTTACACGTCCTAATATATGTACCACATATAGATCAGGTTAGAATATGGACTATATTTGTCCACTCCTTCGGGTACATCTCACTCAAAATTTCGGATAGGTTCACTTTAAAACCTGCTCTCGAATCACTTTGATTTTTATTGAAGCAACTTGCATTTGCTGCCTCAATTGCGACGGTAAAATTTTTTTGCAGTCGCAAGTACATACTTTTTAAGAAAACAACCCGAACAGTGTAGAAAACCCTATTTCACCATATGGAGAGCACGATAACTCTGGAACTGATCAAGCGATTTGATCCAAAATTTGGCCTTCGTAATATTTTGTCCCCAATATCTAAAAAATATCACTAAAATGGTATGCATGATATCTCTGAAAAGGGGCAACCAATTTGGTCCAATCTTTGGATCCCCTAATATTTTGTCCAAATTTAATTTCACTTCTAAAATGGCCCATATCGGTCCCATCCTTAGGGTACCTCCCCCACAAAAGTTCAACATTTGTGTCTAAGTGCAGTTTAAAATCTGTTCTGAGATTCTTTGGAAATGTATACCGATGCTGTCCGTAGTGGTCCTGTTTACAGCTATATTATGTTTTCCGCGGACAAGTCCATGCTTCCTGGCATACTGGTCCAAAAGTTATATGATGACCCACTGAAATGACTAGTGGGCAAGATATCTATCGAAAAGATATGACTCCCAAAATAGGATCCACTTCCATAATGGACTATGTCGGTCCATTCCTTTAAATACCTCCTCCGCAAAACCTTTGAATTTAAATCTTAATCCACATTTGTTGGCAAATTTAAATGTTCAAAAATCGTTACAAAATTTTGAAAAGATCCCAAATACATTCTATCTGTCCGTAGATGAAAGTTTCATTTCACATAGGCTGAGGGTATATCTCTGTCGGCAAAGTCGACTGATACTTTTTAACTTGTTTGGCTAAATTTAAATAAGTTTAAATATCCAGTGTATAGCCGCTTATAAATCGCTTATAACGACGGTAAAGGGACCGACGAATTTGGCCGATATAACCGATTGTCGTTATAAAAGATATTTTATTGTGTGGGATGTTATGATGTTATAACTAGTTCGACTGTAGCCCTAATTGCAACGGAGCTCGACAATTTTCAAATTCCTGGAGCTACAAACAGAATAAAGTTTTTTTGTAAGAAATTAATTATAATTATATATGCGTGGTCTGTCCGGGGACTAACCATTGTGGTATCTTTAGGGGCGGTTTTAATTATTGCATTGTCATAGGATGGGTCATGTTTCCGTCTGCAAAACCGAATGATACTTTCTCAATTGTTTAATTAATTTTTAACTTTGAAATGTGGGAAACCCCTTCCCGATTACAGCTTTATCCTACTTCTTAATTTTTTTAAAATATAAGCTCAACTTTGTAGGAAAACGAAACAAATGTAAGAAATGTTATACTTAAAATACTGTGTTTTGATGTCAATCTACATATCGCAGTACATAGAAAACCCTAGTTCCCATGCTGGATATGTAATGCATAATGATCTTAAGACATCATAGCAATGCAAAAAAGGAGATGGACATAACATTTCTAAATCAGAAGACGGTGAGTATTTAGCTCATAAATTATCGTGTTATCGTGGCTTCGTGATCTCTTCTTGTGTCTTCCCAACATAGCCTTTGGCTCGAGTGGTTGAATCACACCATTCATACTTCTTTGTTTTAGGATGCCTGCGTGCGGTTCCATAAAGTGTTTTGTAAATTAGATTTACTCATGCCATAATATGGATAAAATCAAAAAAGCTTAAAATTACAATAAAGCAGAATTTTATGAGGAGAATAAAATAATTTATGAGTTTTGAGCAATGTTGCGAATGTGTATCAATTCAACATCTTAATTAATTTCAAGCAAGTGTTGGGTTTATTTATGGCGCATAAAATAAATTGTTGACAGTTCATCGACTTGTTAGTGGAAGAACAGCGGAAGCTATACTCAAAGTAATTTGTTGTTGGATCTACGAAAAACAGAATCTTTTAGGGCTTAATAGACTAAAATGCTGGAGTCATCTGGAACCAAATATAAGAATATAATAATTTTTGAAGACTTTTTGTCTTTGATTTTTATACAAATGAATAAAAAATAGAATGGCATAACGTTTACGTTCACATCAGTGTTTACATGTTATTATTTCTTGAATAACTTTTCATTCAAATCACAACAACAAGTACCTAAATTTAATGTGACATGTTTAACGTCAATAAATAATAACCACATAATGTTGAGGGTGGTAGTGGAAAAATATGATTCACCATTGAAATTTCTCAATATTACATTCCACATTCGGAGAACTACCAAAAATGGTTACACTTACATAATCAATATACATACGTACATGTGTTTGTTTTGAAACTTAAGGAGAGTTTAGTTACAATGCCATTATAAAACAACAACATGTCGCATCTTGTGATAATCAACAAACAGCCAGCCAGCCTCCTACGCTTTGTAGCAACTTCTAAATTTAATGTTGAAGTTCATGAAACATGTTTTGATGTTCGGTATGTGAACTTCTTGGAAATTTTGTTAGAGGATTTTATTTATTCTGTTATTAACTTGAGTATTGTTGTTGTATTTATACTTTTTAATTCAAATACTTTATATTTTTTTAGTCATAGCAATCAATGAAAAAAATATATTTTCTTGTCTATCGTTTAAACACTTCTTCGAATATTGCGGTTTGAATTATTGTTTTTATACCCTCCACCATTCTATGGGTGGTATATTAAGTTTCACAATCCGTTTGTAACTACTCGAAATAATACAGTCGGACCTCGATTATCCGTGATGGTCGGGACCGGAGGCATTACGGATAATCGATTTTCCCGGATAATGGAGGTAATACTTTTATGCGGTTTTTGAACATATTTTTAATTAAAAATTACATAATATTGTACAATAATATGAAAATCTGTAATTGTTATTAAAGCTGAGTTCCTTTACTTACCTGAGGTTACCATTTTTACCATTTGTTACCATTTTTAACCTGCAAAGCGTTCCTTAACCCCGAAAAGTGGCAAAACTGGAAGCAATTTTTAAGAGAGTGAGAGAGGAGAGAGAGCGAAAATGGCTTTCTCTTCTACCACTGGCTACCAGACAAATTTCTGTAGGTAAAAAATGGCAGAACTGATTTTTCGACTTTTGTTTGTCGATTATTTCACAATGAAGGAGAAAATGGGCGAAAAACAGAAGAAAAAGTCGAACGCTGACAAAACTAAATTAAAAACTGTGAAATAAAAGACGAAAATTGATTTTTTTATGTTTCTTTTTGACATTGCTGCCAGATCTACAATTTTTCCGATCCTTTACTTTTTTGGTAAAAATGATCATGAGAGAGCAATTTTGTGCAATTTTGACACTTTCTCTTTTACCACTCTTACCATTAAAAAGTAAAGGAACAAAGCTTAAATTTGTTACGGTAATCCACCAAACTTTAGAAGGATAAATAAATATCAACATCCTCATATGCATCTGAATTGACTTTGTCCCATGGTAAATACACAAATTGTTTAATACGGGAGAATTTCCAGTTTTCGTTTGTTTATCTTTTGTTTGCTTAATCAGATTAAATGGAAAGTGTGTTTTTACTCCTGGGTAATGAAGTTTATAACGAAAAATAGAAGAAATAGAAAAAAGTCCAACATTTCTTTTCTATCACGGATAATGGAGGTTCCCGGATAATCGAGGTTCAACTGTAATTTTAGAACCTACAAACTATGCATATTCTTGATCAGCGTGCAATTCTATATCGATATAGCCATGTCAGTCCGTTTGTGGAAATCAATCTAACGTCCGAACGGATTGAAGTAGGTGGACGAAATTTTAGTGAAATCTATTGTATTTACGTATGACTTTTGGTATTGAGAACGGGCTATATAGTTTCACGTTTTCGTATAGCCCACATACAAAGTGTGTACACGCAGAGAAAAAATATTTTTTTAACTGGTGGTGGGCAAAATTTTATTTTGTCTGGCACCAAATAATTTTTGTGGGGCACATATTATTTTACAGGCGATAATGTATATTGCCAATTTTGATTCTGTTCACCATATAAAACAACAACAAATCACAAAATCTCGATATATGGTAATATTTTCATAATTATCTGATGTTCAATCCAACCACAATCTGCTTAACTTTCTCAGTTTTACATATCGACGCCTCCAAACAATAGTATGCTAAGTCGACTTAGCATGTTTTCAAGTTCTTTACATTTTTATATTAAACGTCCTTTAACTTAAATTCTGTCAAATTTTGGTAATGATCGGACAATCCGAACAGAAGTTATAAACAAATATTTACTAAGCATAGTACTGAAGGTCAAAGAAATTTCCAAACTTTTAGAGCTTGTCCTGCAAAACTCGCTTTTCAGAATTAGCAAACTATTATTTGGAGGTGTCGAACGTCCTTTAACTTAAATTCTGTCTAATTTTGGTAATGATCGGTCAATCCGAACAGAAGTTATAAAGAAATATTGACTTAGCATAGTACTGAAGTTCAAAAAAATTTCCAAACTTTGAGAGCTTCTCCTGCAAAACTCACTTTTTAGTCTTAGCATACTATTATTTGGAGGTGTCGATATGAAGTGTCAAAAACAACAACTGTTCACTGCCAAAAGCAAATGTTCTCTCATTAGTTGTTCTGTCGCTGAGTAAGAAGGTTGTTTTTTGTTTCATTTTCTTTAAAATTAATGGTATAAAATTAGTAAAAACATCATTCCAAACAAGGACTGAAATAGTTCGAATATTTGTTGACGGTATTAATGACTACAATTTATTTGTGAATGAAGATATAAACATGTGTAGAAAGAAAAATCAAAAAGTGATTAGTGCCTGAGTTGCGTTTCATTTTCTTTCACTTCTTAAATTTTGTCTATTACCCTGCAAACCATTGGAAGATTTTTGGACGATTTTTCGACCAGATTTTTATTCAACGCTTCTTTCCGGCGATCTTTTAGCGAATTTTTATATAAAATTCACTCATGCGAGTAATTTGCTATTCGTAGAGGATTCTCTAAAATTATTGTTTATAATCAATCGCTACGACAAATTACCTGTTATGCTTCTCGGCAATCTTTCCGCGAAATTGTGTTATGTTCCGCTATTGTTAGAGCAGGCGAATAATATATTATTTTTCCGAACCCCAATCACGCGATTGTTACTAAAATTGTTGATTTGGTTGCTTATAATTCTCATATACACATTCTGCATAACTTTGGTATAAATGGCACGTATTATATTATGAGTATTGACAAACATAGTACATGTCTGGGTTTTGCCAAGTGGAATTAAGAAAGGCCCGAGAAGCAGCATAAACCACTATGTCATAAGGAATGATAAATAATTATAACAAATCAGAAAATAAAACAAAAAGTATAAAAATCAAAGACAAAAAATGAAAGAAACAAAAGACAAATGAAAGAAAACAAAACAAATGAAAAATAAATTTTCTTTAATTTTTTGTTTATATTTTCTTCTTCTTAAGATCTTCCATATGATTTGTCAGCGAATCTTGGTCGCGATTCGCATTCCATAAACACTTACTTTAGGTTGGTGTTACGCAGAAGATTTTTAGGCGATATCGCCTGCGAGAAATTATTCGCCCAGGAAAATCGCGCATTTTTCTTAGGCGATAGAAATGGTTTGCAGGGTAATAATTAATAGAAATCGTATGCAAGTGATCGAAATAACAAGAAAAAGAATGTATGTATAACATAAACATCTGTTGTTGTTGTGTTCGGTATAAGTATGAAACAAACGGAGAGACAACAGAGAGAACTGCATAGTGTTTGTTAATAGGTGTGTACGATAACCCAATAATTTGTACAAATTCGTACAAATTTTTGCTGAATGCTGTTCGATAACAAAATTATCCAGCAAAAGAGAGCGAGTTTGGAGAGATTTTTGGAGAGTTTTGTGACTGAGAACTTGCAAATTTTTGCTGGGAAAATTTGTCCCGCAAAAATTTGCAAGTGTGATCAGCTGACTTTTAATCACATGTTCAATGTAAACAAATCGAAATGTTAACATTTTCGACCAAGAAAATTTCACGATTGCACATTTTTTTAGATTCTAAAGCGTTGTGGATAGGATTAAAGCATTAAATAAGTAAAGTACAATTTTAAAATTTATGTTTTTGTTCCGTTTGGTTTAAAATATCAAAAGAAACAAAAACAAATTTCATACATTTTCGGAAACAGCTGAATTTCTTGCAAGTTTTTGCAAAATGCTGTTCGATAACTTTCTGCAATTTTTCTTGCTTGAGAGAGTAAAATTCACTGAGAGAGGTTGCTGGAACTGACTGAGTAATTATTGCTGGGAAAGTTATCGTACACACCTAATGTTATAAAGTATAAGTGTATTCAATATTATACTTATTTATTCTATCCCTGCAAACCATTTCTATCGCCTAAGAAAAATGCGCGATTTTCCTGGGCGAATAATTTCTCGCAGGCGATATCGCCTAAAAATCTTCTGCGTAACACCAACCTAAAGTAAGTGTTTATGGAATGCGAATCGCGACCAAGATTCGCTGACAAATCATATGGAAGATCTTAAGAAGATCTTATAACACCGAAATGTCTGAAATTTGGTACTTAGTCTTCGTTGAGGGTATAAAACTTTCCACTTGAAATTTGTCGGTATAGGTCCATGTCTACATATTGCCCCCATAGAACGGTACCTCCCGATTTTCGGTATGTTGAATGTTGTGTGCTCAATATCCTGACTGATATTTGGTAGTTAGTCTTTGTTGGGGGTACATATACAACTTTCCATTTTAAATTTGCCGGTATGGGTCCACGCCTTCATATAGCCCCCATAGAACAGTAGCTCCCGATTTTATGTATTTTGAAGGTTATAGCCTTAATATTCCGCCGAGATGGCTGAAATTTGGTACTTAGTCTTCGTTGAGGGTAAGAAACTTTCCACCTGAAATTTTTTGGTATGGGTCCGTGTTTTATATAGCCCCACGGTATCGCATGGTCGCTTCTGTGAGATTACAGTCTTTTTATTAGTTTTTTATATTCTCAGCCTTAATAATGTACACTTGATACGATTAAAATGTGATCCAAGTATATTTATAGAAAATCTGTTTATTCGATTTATTCCTGCCAAGGCTAATAATGTACACTTGATACGATTAAAATGTGCTCCAAGTATATTTATAGAAAATCTGTTTCTGGCCATTTGGAATCGATTTATTCCTGCCAGTGCGTCTATCTCGAAAGGATCGACCAATTTGGTCTAAACATTGCCATTCGTAGTATTTGTCCAAACATAGATCAAGTTTGAAGATGGGCCAAATCGGCCAAAATTGTGCGGATGAAAGGAAGTAACCGATTCGCTACAAACTGTTCTCATGGTCCCTATTACGACGGTACAAATTTGTCAGAGGCAAGTCAATACTTCCTGACGTAATGGCTTAAAAGCTCCAAAAAGCCCTGCCGGAAACAACAAAAATAGCTGATGAGCAAGATAACGTGCGAATTGGGTATCCATTTTGGCTGCAACTGTACATCAATTTGCAAGAAGATCTACATCGGGTACATTACAATCGTTCAAAATTTTGTCTTAACCCATTTCGTTCCGAGACCAATTTTTATTTATTTTTCAAGAAAAAATATTTTTTTTGGGTAAACAGTACTCACTGAGAGAAAAATCTATTGAAAAAATTTTCGATTTCCATTATCCCGGAAAATGGTGTTCAAAATTTCGAACAAAGACGCTTATCCTATATTTCCACTTTGTATGGAAGTAAAAAAATTGATTTCTTTGATGTTTTAAAAAATGGTTGAAGATTGTATTGAGCTTTGCTGGGCATTTTCCTCAGAAATGTGTCAGTGCTGGTCCACGTTTTGGATTACCCTCATAGCACGGTACCGGCCGATTCTCGGGGTTTTTCAAATGGCTGTAATTTAATACATATTTAGTCTTCTTTGGGGCTACTAAACTTTTCTCCAGAAAATTTTCAGTAAAGGCTCACATTTTATACAGCCTCCGTAGAACAGTACCTCCCGATTTAAGCGTTTGTCAGGGTTTTAGCCGCACTATCCTACAGAATGGCTGAAATTTAGTACTTAGTTTCCTAATGGGCTATAATAATTATATTTGTCATTACATTTCCACGTTTGGATATAGTTAACAGTTTAAAGGCTCTTCAAAGATCGTTTGGAAATGTGTACCAGAGGTGGTCTTTGTGGTCCTGTTAACAGCGACAAAATAATTGATCCACAAGATCTAAAAAATTTCAACTAAACAAGTAAAAAAGAATCAGTCGTCTTTGCCGACAGAGTACCCTCAGCCTGTGTGAATTGAATCACATTTTTCCCAAAAAAATATATGTATGTATTTAGGGGGGTCTTCAGAATTTTGGGCGTATGAACTTGCCGACAAAGATATGAATTAGGATAAGATCTCAGAAGTTTTGCTGGAGAAGTACCTGAAGGAATTCACCGACATAGTCTATTTTGGAAGTGTGTCTTATTTTGGGAATCATTCTTCTCGATAGGACAATTATATCAGGAAACATGGGTTTGCCAACGAAAAACATCATACCGCTGTAAACAGGGCTACTAGGAGAACACTCGGTAAATTTCCATAGGATTCTCGCACAGACCCTTAACCGCACTTAAACAAAAATATTTACCATTTGTGTGGGTGATACCCTAGGGAATGGGCCGATAGAGCCCACTTTTGAACCTAAACTAAGTTTGGACACAGTATTTCGAGATTCAAAGTTGGGACCAAATCGATTGCTCCGTTTATGAGATATTGCGCTAATCATTTTAGCGAATACTTTCGAACTTTTATGGGGAGGTACCGGAAGGAGTGGTCGTATAAGAGCCCGCTTTTGAATCTAAACTATGTTTGGGCACAGTATTTCGAGATTCAAAGTTTGGACCAAATCGATTGCTCCGTTTATGAGATATAGCGTTTACCATTTTAGCGAATACTTTCGAACTTTTGTGGGGGAGGTACCGGAAGGAGTGGACCTATAAGCACCATCTTAGAATTTCATCTAATAAGAAATATTACGATATGCAAAATGTGGATAAACGCAATATTCGGTTCGAGAGTTGTCGTGCGCACTAGCTACACTCATTCTGGCCGTAGGGGTTTTTTACAGTTTTCAACTCATTTTCTCAAGAAGTATGGACTTGCCACTTAGAAAACTTGTACCATCGTAATAGGGGCCTTGAGTGCAAGTTATCGTGCGCACCAACCAGACAGACGGACGGACATTGCTAAATCGACTCCAAATTTTTTGAAACGGATTTCGTCCAAACATACTTGGGGTCTAAAACCAATATTTCGATGAGGCACATTTTGCCCGTATGAAAGTGTATATACCCTCGTTAACATAAATGCTGAGGGTATAAAAAGCTAGTGGGCACGACAATTATCGAAACGAGTAATTGACATTGGTCCATTACACATCGTGATTTTTCTCTCACAGATTGGTCCACTCATTTGTGGTCACGATTTCGTCCTATTTGACCGCCATACAAATTAGAATTGCCCAGGAGACATGAAATTCAATATTTATGGTTTTTGTATCAAATGGAAACAAATTAGGGGTGAGGGTGAAAAACTCATTTTTTCTGGGCCACCCTAATAGTCATAGGCAAAATTCATGTTTCGGGTTGCTGAATCGGTGCAGTCATGTGTGTGCATCCAATCCATCAATTTTATTTAATCTGATCGTCATGATTTTTTTATGATGGTCTACGGATATGTCAATGGTTATTTGTAGGTAAATATCTATGGTTTATTTATGCACCATGGTGCAATGGTAAATACGTCCGACAAGAGCATAATCATTTTCGATAGTGACAAGTTCCCTCCGGAAGATACCAAGGAACGGTGTTGACCGACTTTAAGATGGCAAAGCCCAGGATTTATCTTGGTCCCTCTTTCATCTCAAGTGGACACTGGTGTCACCTGGGGAACTGCCTTTAACACCCGTTAAAAGGTAGTGAGCTAACATGTGCCGCGCGTTCACCCATAAGAACGTTAAAATCTTGGGTTTGGGCGTCGGGTTAGTAACCCTCACCTAGAAAAAACAGCCTACAATGAAAAAACGAAAGAAAAGAAATACGAACCCCGCAAACGTTTTAAGGACCATGATCTGCGAATCTGCACCTGGAATGTTCGCACTTTTATAGAGAAGGTGCAGTTTACGCATTGGCAGATGTACATGAAAAGTACAAGGCCGACATTACTGCCATACAGGAAATACGATGGATTTGGAAAGGCGTCACAACAACACCTAAACGTGACGCACTGTATTATAGCTGCCATGACACAAAACATTAGTTTGGTTGCGGATTTGTAGTTGGTCGGAGGTTAAAACATCTGGTCTGCAGCTTCACCCCAGTGAATGAAAAACTCGCTGCAATTCGATTAAAAGCAAAATTCTTCAACATCAGCATTATTTGCACTCATGCTCCCACTGAAGACAAGGACGAACGGACCAAAGATATATTTTACGAGCGCTTAGAAGAAACCTATGACCGTTGCCCTGCCCATGACAATAAAATTATACTAGACGATTTGTATGCCAAAATTGGAAAGGAGAATATCTTTGGCCCAACAGTCGAGAAATTCAGTCTCTACAGTGAAACATCTGACAATGGTATGAGGCTGATAGACTTTGCAGCTGCAAGAAACATGGTAGTAAGCAGTACCAGATTTAAGCATCTCGATATTTATAAGGGCACCTGGCTGTCGCCAGATCAAAGAACAAGAAATCAAATTGATCACGTTGTGATAGATGGTGCAAACATAGACTCGGACCACTACTTTGTTGCAGCAAAGGTACGTACCAGATTAAACGTAGCAAACAATGTGCGAACAGACACAACACGGAAGTTGGACATCGGTAAGCTGCAATCACAGCAGATAGCCACAGCATATCCCACTCAACTGGCCCAATTGCTTAATCAAAGCACTCCTCGTCCCCATAACATAACAATGGCAAAAGCATTGCCCACTCCATGCAAACAGCCGCAAAATCAGTACTTGGATGCCAGAGACCTTCACCAAGGAATCCATGGTATGACCAGGAGTGCCGTGCTGCTACCGAAGAGAAAAATGCGGCATATAGGGCTACTTTACAATCAGTAGAAACGCGTAGCGCGCTAGATAGGTATCGGGAGAAAAGGAGAGAGGAGAAACGTCTTTTCCGCAGGAAAAAGAGAGAGATGGAAGAGCGGGAGTGTGAAAAAATCCAGATGTACAGGAGACAGAATGATATCCGAAAATTTCAACAAAGAGTGAAATATCAAAGTGATGGCTTTGGCACTGGTACATCCTCCTGTAGAGACCAGCAAGGTAATTTGGTAACTGATACAGACAGAGTGCTAAGGATATGGAAAGAGCATTTTTCCAAACTGTTGGTATCCAATAGTAGCGAAGTCGACGAAGATACCACAGATCCCATCCCAGAAGATGGTATTGAATGTATACCACCCGGCTAAGATGAGGTAAAGACAGCAATAAACCGGCTGAACAATAATAAAGCAGCAGGAGCTGATGGCATATCAGCTTAGCTGTTTAAAGCCGGAGGCGATATGCTGATAAGGTGTATGCATCCGCTAGTTAGCTCCATCTGGCAGGAAGAACGCGTTCCAACAACTTTAATTTTGGGAGTTATGTTCGGGCACCATCATCGATATCTGTTCGAGGACTACACTTTTCCAGATGTAATTCGAAACATTTTAGTTGTATTTCGTAACATTTCATTTGTAATTCGAGAATTCCATTTGTCAGTCGAATTATTTCACTTGTATTTCGAATTATTCCATTTGTTATTCGAATTATTCCATTTGTTATTCAAATTATTACATTTGTAATTTGGATCTCCTTCTGGTGTATATATTCCGACATTTTTTTCCTAGTTATCTCCTTAATAGTTTGGTAACATTTGTATGTATATTTCGGGAACCTCTAATACTGTTTCGTGGCAATTTTGACATAAAACATTTTCCCATGCTGTAGGTTGTGGTAATGTTTTTAAGATCACCTGGTTCGGCTGGAGATTCTGCGGGCGAGCTCACATTTGCCATTAAATATATTTGACGCAATATGTTTCAATATGTTTATATCTCAAAAACAGTAAAACCGACGAGAATACCATAAAGGTAAATCTAGTAGAGAATTTTCAAAGCTACAAAATTTTCTTTAGTGCCATTTTGATGGGACTTGCGGTTTCTAAGCCAAATCGTGAAAACTTAAACAACCCCTAAAAATTTCAACATAAATCGCGATTTATTTAAAAAGCGCTCCGGCGATTTTTTTTGTTTTTTGATTTTTCTCATCTATAAACATTGTAGTTTCAGAATCCGCAAAAACTTCCGAGGTGTAAGCACCTTCCATTTAAAATTGTTTCAAAAGCACCGTGATGACACTTTATTTTATTCATTTATTTATTGCTTTTACGCCAAGTCGTGGGCGCATAGTGCCAATACAAAATTATTCCAATCATTTCTATTTGAACTTAAAGTTTTAACATTATTCCAAGATAGATTTCCTGGATGTAAGGTTATTTCTTCTTCAATGCTTCTTCTCCAGCTACCCCTTGGTCTTCCTCTTCTACGCATTCCTTGTGGATTCCAATCAAAGGCTTCTCGACATATATCATCCGCTGGTTTACGAAGAACGTGGCCTATCCACCTCCATTTCCTTTCACGGATTACTGTGGCAATCGGCTTAATATCACTCCTCTGATAAAGATCCAAGTTTGATATCCAGTTATTTGGCCACCATATGCGGAGAATAAATCGCAGGGATCTATTAACGAAAGATTGCAGCTTATTCGTGAGCTCGTTGGACACAAGCCAGGTTTCGCATCCATAAAGCAGAACTGACAGAACATTACTTTTAAATATGCGTATCTTTGTTTTGGTGCTTAGTTGATTGGACCTCCATATTTTATACAAACCCGCAAAAGCGACCTTAGCCTTTCGGATGCGGGTTGATATATCATCACGTGTACCTCCATCTTTCGTAATTTGACTGCCTAGGTACGTAAAGTTCGCCACCTGTTCGATGTCTTGTCCATACAGAGAGAGCGGTTGTCTTTGAGAGGAGTTTAAGTGAAGTGATTTGGTCTTGTCCACGTTAATCTTTAAGCCATATGCACTTGAAGTTGATGCTTGTACATCTGATAACCGCTTAGATATTAAAACAATGTCATCAGCATATACAAGGTCGTTGAGGTGTTCCATCTTTAATTGGTGCCACATTATTCCTCGGCGCGGATTGTTGTCGATTGTCCTGACAAGTATTTCATCAATAATAATAAGAAATAGCAGCGGTGACAGCACACATCCTTGTCTCACCCCGGATTTTACGGATATAGGGGGGGGGGGGGGGGAGAGTTTATCGCCATGTCTTACTCTGCATTCTAAACGGTGGTATTGTGCTTTGATTAGGTTACAAATCTTGTCGGGGACACCTTTTCTGCTCATAGCTTCCCAAATACTCTGGTGCTTAATTAAGTCGAACGCTTTTTTGAAGTCAATGAAGACAAGTTCGAGCGAGTCTTGCATTTCGTTTATTTGTTCCATTATTATGCGTATAGTGGCAATATGGTCGACACTAGATTTGCGACTGCGGAATCCGGCTTGTTGGCGCCTAAGCGTATCGTCAATTTTCTTCTCAATACGGTTTAGAATGATTTTGCAGAATATTTTTAGACAGCTGCACAGGATCATGATTCTCTCCAATTGTTGCAGTCGCTTAGTGCCCCTTTTTGGTATTTTTACCACTATGCTTTGTAGCCAATCGTTTGGTAACGTTTCTGACGTCCAGATATCCTGAAATAATTCATGCAAAGCCAGAGCAGATAGTTCATTATCCGCTTTAAAGAGTTCTACATGGACATTGTCGATACCGGCCGCCTTCCCACTTTTCATACTCCTAATTGCCGACTCAATTTCTGTGATGCTGGGGCATTGGGACCCAACGCGGTTGATATGCTGGATTGAGTAATGAGGTACGAATTCCGCCAGGTTGTCATTTTTCTCAGATAGAACCTGAAAGAGCTCGGTGAAATGCTCATACCATCGTGAGAGCTGTTCTACTTCTGAGGTAAGAATTGTGCCATCTTTAGCTTTTATTGGGACATTTCCATTTATTGGTCTACCTGACAATCGTTTTGTGCATTCATAAAGCACTTTAGTGTTCCCACTTGCAGCTGCAGTTTCTGCTTGTGTCGCAATCGAGCTGATCCACATCCGCTTATCGTGTCTACACTAGGGTTATGACTTTTTTACAACCTCATATCCCTGTATCATAGCGTGATGAGTTTTGCCATAAGATTACATAAAATCATAATTATAAGATGAAAAAACCCCACGCACAAAATGATTTTAAAATTTGAATTGATCAAAATTATGGACAATTTTTTGAAGTCACTGAAAACAGATATATGATTGAAAATAAACTTTAGAGCCACATGAGATAATTAAAATGACATAAAATTTATTTCTCACTATTTTTCTTCAATTCTGAGAATCGTAAAAATGTCGTAAACGCTTTTATTCAAAAATATAATTTTTTAACAAAAAACAAAAAATTTAATATTTTTTCAAAGAGACTTTTTTCGCGACTTTTTTAATATTTGAATGAAATAAACGTTATTATAGTATATATTTATTCATTCGAGCAACAAAAAATAAATTTTTGAAATTTTTTTTTTCATTTCTTATATTTTTTCAAAAAATTATTTTTTTAAAATCGATTTTTTTATATTTCAAGGGAATAAACGATAGCATAGTGATTAGTAGGCAAAAGTTCATTCATCTCTGCTACAGGAAATCATTTTTGAGGAAAAATGTCAAAAAGTCATTACCCTAGTCTACACATTCGCTTTACAGATTTGTTTAAAGTCTCGTATTGACGGTTTGCAGCTTCCTTGGAAGCACGAGTTCTTGCTGAATTGACAGCCGCCTTTTTTCTGCGGCGTTCATCGATAACCTCCCAGGTAGTTGTACATATCCAGTCTTTTTTGGTTTTGCGTTGGTGACCGAGTACTTTTGATCCTGCATCGACAAAAGCATCTTTTATAGCATTCCACTTCGAATCAACGTTGCCATGCGGTGCTATGTTTGTGATGTTTAATTGTAGCTGTTGACGATATTGCTGTCGGATGTTTGGATTTTTGAGTTTTTGGATGTCTAATCGTGTCGATGTGTTGATGTTACGAGTGTCAGTGCGCACAATTTTTAGGCGGAATTCGCCGATCAGAAGATGGTGGTCTGAGCCAATGTCCGCACTACGTTTGTTCCGCGTATCTAAGAGACTGTGTCTCCACATCTTATTTATGCAGATATGGTCAATCTGATTTTCGGTACGGCCATCTGGGGAAACCCATGTAATCTTATGGGACCTTTTGTGGGGAAAAAGCGTGCCACCTATTATCATATTGTTGGAGCTACACATTTCCGTGAACATCTCGCCATTTTCATTAATTTCGCCTAAGCCTTGATTACCCATGATATTAGTAAGGTTGTCGTTATTGGCCCCAATTTTGGCGTTAAAATCGCCAAGCTAGATCTTAATGTTTCCTCGAGGAATGTTGTTCAGCGTGCCATTGAGTTTACTATAAAAACGATCTTTTTCGCAAAATGGTGAAGTTTCCGCACTGAATTATAGTGGCATTTCTAACTCTAGTGCGGAACGTTGCCGTCATAATTCTTTCATCAATAGGATCCCATTTGATTAGAGATTGGTGGGCATTACGGCTGAGTAGTAGACCGACACCATGGTGGTGGGGTGCATTGGAACCGGTTAGTCCAGAGTATAAAAATACTTGTCCAGTAGAGAGTTTGTGATCGCCATAGTTGGTCCATCTCGCTTCAGATATACCAAGAATTTCTATGTTAAAGCGGGTCGCTTCTCTTGCGACTTGAGCCAGTTTACCCGATTGAAAAAGTGTTCTTACATTCCAGGTTGCAATTCGTGTCCGTTTTTTCATGCTAAGGGTCGTTGCCAAATTTCGATTCATTTTTAATTTTCTATTGGTTTCAGTGACAAATTGTGTTTTAGGAGCAGTAGGTTGTCAACCCAAGGCTCTTAGCCTTTTTGGTGGGGCTGCCATCTTGGATCTAGCTTAAAAGGCACAGCATTTCTCGTAAAGCCGCTCGCTTCGAGACAGACGCTGGTTTACAATAGTGTGGTTTGTTCATCCGCCGAAGTTGAACTATATTAATGTTACATACTGACTTCCCACGTTGTGGACTGTTCTTAGCTTCAGCGTTCACCTTCAACCTTACCGGCAAGGGTGGCCCTACCAGTAGCTTTGCTACCGCCGGCATCGCTATCAGGATCTTTACGCTTACTGGACCTCCCCATCGCGCTTGAGATGACAATCCATTGGGGAGGATACGTATGACACTAATTCCCTGTAATTGGACCACCGTTGTACCACTCCTAGGTTGCCTGTCTTGCACACTGAATTTCTGCGTTCCATTTCCGGGCTAGATAGTTATGATCGTTGGAAGTGTTGTTTTAATTCGACCCTGGAAAACCGTCGGCTCATGCTACCTTATTATTTTTAGTTAGCCTTTTTTTTGCTGTTTTAATAAGATTCTGAAATAGCATTTTTATCTGCTATGTAGTATATATTGCGACTTCCACTATTTGTAACCTGTGGTGCCCATCCGAATCTAGCATCCATTACTTTCTACGGTTGAGTAACTGTTACAAAGTTAAGCATTTTGTGGTAAAACCCACGTACTATTCTTGTCAAAATTCATTTGTGAAAGGAAGGATTTTTCACGAAACTCGAAACAATCTGTCACAGTATTTAGTAATCATAGAATAATAGCAATATTTAATTACATTAATTATTTTAAGATTCTCAAAAGCATTTCCGTAATGGGCGATTTATGTAAATCTTTGGAATTGTTTAATTAATCGCGCAATCATTAAAACGTTCATCAATCTAGGCAACCAAGCATGAAATCTGTTTTGAAATTTCCTAAAATTTTATTTACAGTTTGTGGCGTTCGCTGTGAAGTGTTAACCAACCAATTCCCAGCATTTTAAATGAAAAACGCCAGCTTAACTTAAAGAAAAGAAATAAATATCCGCCTAATCAAATCAAGACAAGCTTCATTCACATAAAACAATTTGACTTTACAATTCGTCATTAACTTTTCAAAATATTTGCTCACCAACTCTCATATTCGGAACGTTTGCTGTTTGTAAATCGTTGACTGACTGACTGGCATCACGATCTTTGTGAATGAGATTCACTATCGTTTTAAGAAAAAAAAGCCCCAGCTGTCTGGCGGAATCAAAGACTTAATTTAGGCAAAAGCCCAAAAAACGTAACACTTTTCGTTGCATTTGTCTTACACCGTTACACCCTCCCATCCTCAGTTCATTAATAATGTCTCAATTTGAATGTAATTTCTTATGATTGCAGATTACAACCCAAAATTGTGAACTTGTTTCTGGGTTACTATCATGAGATAGATCTGCGATCAACAAATCCATTCATAGGATCTCAGATCAGTTGTAATGCAAGCCATTTGATACATAATAAATATTTATGCGATGCCACTTTGTTCTTTAATGCACACAACACACAATAGACAATGGAGTTCAGTTCAGATTTGATAAATACGATGCAATGATGGATGAAACGAACTGCACACTACACGCAACTCAAATATCCACCTCTGAGAATTTAATGAATTTAATTTATAATTTTATGTGCAACTGAGTGTAGGAGGGGTTGAAGTAACAACCACCAGCTGTAGAGCACTGCTCTGCAGCAGTTAAACAAAAAACTAAATTAAGATCAATTTTGACAAATTGCCTCCATAATTGGTAGTTTCGTGGTAACACCGTGTAACCAATTTGTTTGAATTCAGTTGTCATTGTCGTTTTGTTGGAATGCCAATTTGCAAAGCAAATTCACTTAACGCTTTTTTAGAAGAGTCATATAACATAATCGGGAATTTGCCAGTGTGAATTCCATTTACAGTTTTCACTAGCATAGCAGCATATATTGCTTCCATAATAGGATTCGTTGAATATTACGTCTATTTGTGGCAGTTTTCCACAAATTTAATGGATGCAAAAATAATAAAAGAAGTACATACCGATGCCTTACTTCCTCAACCTCGTATCTTAAAAAAAGTTAAGTTGACTTTTTATATCAAACGATTGCTATTTTTGTGTTTTATTACTGCAACCACTTATTATCTTAATATGTTGTAGCGGTTCTCTTTCTCCTCTTGACTCCTATTTTCATTACTGCCTTAAACTCGTATCTTAATGACTGAGCAATGTTAAATGACTGACAGTCAATGCCCAGGCGAAACGACGGAAGCTAGGATATTTACATTTTGGGTGAGGGTTAGTCTTGGGGTCAATATGGCTGGGTTTTTTAAAATTCGTACTAGAATGGTACAAAAAGTACTTAAATGTACAAAAAATTATACCATTTGATTGAATAACTGGTATTGGGGTTCCTATTGAAGTGTAGTAGTGTGATTGGCTCTGTAGAAATTCGTAAGAGAAATAGTGCTAAACATTTTGTATTTTGTATTATTTTGTGAACAAATGTATAGGGAAAGTTCTAAATGGTACTAAATTTAGTACTATTTGCGATTGAGAGGTGGAATTATGAAAATTGTTATTATAGTCACTGATTGTGTGCCAGAAAGTACTAAGTGGTACTAAATTTGGTGCCTGATGTACGGAGAGCTGAAACTTTACGCAAGAAAGTACTAAATGATAAATAGTAAATGAGATTGAATTCTAAATTGTACTCATTTTAGTAGTGGAATGAGGGATATACCAGTAATTCTGAAATTTGTATTTGGATCACAGTTGGTTTGTAGGAAAATGTGTACTAGATTGTCAAGGTGCGCCTTAACTAACTTTAAACGAAAGGAGCTTACACCTGGAAAGTTTTTCTGAAACTACAATGTTCATAGAAGAAAAAACAAAAAAATCGGATTTTCAAATAAATCGCGGTCAAAGTTCACATTTTTAGGGCGTTTTTTAAGGTTTTCACGATTTTGCTTGGAAACCTCAAGCCCTATCGAAATGAGATTAGAACAAGTAAAAAAGCATTAAGTTCGGCCGGGCCGAACTTTTCATACCCTCCACCATAAAATATTCATTCCTGTCCCCAACTTTAAGTGAGTACGTTAAAATGTCAGATAATGTACATAAAATGCTTCATTCGGGAGGCCCTTTTTATGGTGCCTATATCTTACTGTTGACAATTTTGGTGGGCTAGAAATTGGGAGGTACTGTTATATAGGGGTTATAATAAAACATGGGCCTATGTTGACAGTCTTTGATGGGAGCCTTTAATGTCAAATAACTCCTAATTCTGTTAAAAAATTTAGCTAGAATCCTCAAAATATCGAAAATCGGTACATAACGTGGGAACTTCAAATGTCATTAACAGCTAGTTCGGAGGTATCTGGGCTATACGAAAATATGAACTTAAATAAACAATTTTTGTTGCAGAATTTTTGTTGACTTTTAAATTTCAAATTACAGAAAGTTCGTCCAAAAAATAAAGCTAAGGTACGGAAAATCGGGAGGTTTGTTTTGGGGCTATACAAAAACATGGACCTACGTTCAATTAAACATTTTAAGTAAAATCCTCAAAGTACCGAAAATAGGGAAGTATCGTTATATTGGGGCTATGTTGAAAATTGTTGATGCAGATGTGTAGTGACCACTACAACCTTCAAATGTCAAATTAAAGTTAGTTCTGTTAAAAATTGTAGCTAAAATTGCCAAATTACTGAAAATTGGGAGGTACCGTTACATGGGAGCTATATCCGAACATGGACCTATGTTGACAATTTTTGATGGAGAGGTGTTGTGACCACTAAGAACTTCAATTGTCAAATTACTGCTTGTTCGGTTTAATATTGTAGCTAAAATCATCAAATTACTGAAAATCGGGAGGTACCGTTATATGGGGGCTTTCTTGACAATTTTTAGTGGAGAGGTGTGGTGACCACTAAGAATTTCAAATGTCAAATGTTCAAATTACAGATAATTCGGTTAAAACTTGTTGGTAAAATTCTCAAAATACCTGAAATCGGGCGGTAACGTTATATGGGGGCTATTCCAAAACATGGACCTATGTCCACTAGTTATATAAGTTTATTGACATTTAAGAACCCTAAATGTCAATTGATAGCTAAATCGGTCTGAAAATGTAGATAAAAACGTCAAAATGACGTAAATCGGGGGTACCGTTATATGGGGGCTATACCAAAACTTGGACCTAGGCCACAACTTTTGTTATATAAGTTTAGTTACACTTAAGAACCCTAAATGTCAAATTATAGCTATATCGGTCTGAAAATGTAGCTAAAAACGTCAAAATACCGTAAATCGGGGGGTACCGTTATATGGGGGCTATACCAAAACGTGGACCTATGTCCACAACTTTTGTTATATAAGTTTATTGATACTTAAGAACCCTAAATTTCAAATTATAGCTAAATCGGTCTAAAAATGTAGCTAAAAACGTCAAAATACCGCAAATCGGGGGGTACCGTTATATGGGGGCTATACCAAAACGTGGACCTATGTCCACAACTTTTGTTATATAAGTTTATTGATACTTAAGAACCCTAAATGTCAAATTATAGCTATATCGGTTTAAAAATGTAGCTAAAAACGTCAAAATACCGCAAATCGGGGGGTACCGTTATATGGGGGCTATACCAAAACGTGGACCTATGTCCACAACTTTTGTTATATAAGTTTATTGATACTTAAGAACCCTAAATTTCAAATTATAGCTAAATCGGTCTAAAAATGTAGCTAAAAACGTCAAAATACCGCAAATCGGGGGGTACCGTTATATGGGGGCTATACCAAAACGTGGACCTATGTCCACAAGTTTTGTTATATATGTTTGTTGCCACTTAAGAACCCTAAATGTCAAATTATAGCTACATCGGTCTGATAATGTAGCTAAAAACGTCAAAATACCGTATATCGGGGGGTACCGTTATATGGGGGCTATACCAAAACGTGGACCTATGTCCACAACTTTTGTTATATAAGTTTATTGATACTTAAGAACCCTAAATTTCAAATTATAGCTAAATCGGTCTAAAAATGTAGCTAAAAACGTCAAAATACCGCAAATCGGGGGGTACCGTTATATGGGGGCTATACCAAAACGTGGACCTATGTCCACAAGTTTTGTTATATATGTTTGTTGCCACTTAAGAACCCTAAATGTCAAATTATAGCCAAATCGGTCTGAAAATGTAGCTAAAAACGTCAAAATACCGTAAATCGGGGGGTACCGTTATATGGGGGCTATACCAAAACGTGGACCGATATAGCCCATCATCGAACTTGACCTGCCTGCAAACAAAAGACGCATTTTCCCAAAATTTCAGCGTCCTATCTCTATTTTTGTGGATGCTAGAGTGATTACCACAGACGGACGGACGGACGGACGGACGGACGGACGGACGTGCTCAGATCGACTTAGAATTTTACCCTGATCAAGAATATATATACTTTATAGGGTCGCAAATGAGTATTTCAATGCGTTACAAACGGAAAAACAAACTTAATATACCCTCCATACTATGGTGGAGGGTATAAAAAATGTTGTTGCAGTAAAAATTCTCAACAAGATTGATCTGAATGATATTTTCGTAAGTTTTGCCATTTTTGAGATATAGAAGTTCAAATTGGGACAATGTATAAAACAATGTCATGCAGGGTGCACCTTAACTAGCTTACACCTGGAATGTTTTGCGGATTTTGAAATAGCAATGTTCATAGACAAAATAGCTGGAGGGATTTTAACGAGTAAATAATTCGCGGTCAAAGGTCACATTTTTACGGTTATTTTATGTTTTCAGGATTTTGCTTGGGAACGGCAAGTCCTATCGAAATGGGACTAAAGAAAATGTTGAAGAGGATACCAAGAAAAAACTTCAATAGGAAGTTTTTCTTTGGCAACCTCTCACAACCCCGACGACAAGCTGTTATGTTATTTTGAAATTCAACGACACATAACAGTGTGGATTTACTCGCGAGTGAAATTTTGGGGTGAGGTGGTAATTTTTTTGGGTGGGTGTTTGGCATTTTTATTAGGGGGTGGGATAAGTTGTTGCTTGGTAGTGGGGTGGGGGCAAGTAACCCCCCTCAATTCGCACTAATTTGAGAAGAGTTTCATTCGCGAGTGGAATTAGAGCGAGTATTCGGAGCTGTGCACTTTCGTCTGGGTTGTATGAGTTTGCCGAAGAAAATCTTCTCATTGAAATTTATTCTTGGTTCACCTTTATACTTTGAGCTGATTTATTTTTTCTCTCCGCCCTTTAAGAAATTATATTTGAGTATTATACGCAGATAAGATATATTGTTAAAAAATATAACAAGTATAAAAAAGCTATGTTCGGCCGGGCCGAACTTTCTATACCCTCTACGCTAAAATATTCTGAACTAAAATCGAATAATTAGTTTTCTTTCCTGTACACAATTTTTGGTGGAGATATTTGATGACCACGGATAACCCAAATGCCTAATTAGGTCAGAAAATGTACAATATAATGTTTTCAATTGGGCGGCACCTTTATATCAAAGAGTGGACCTATGTTGACAATTTTTAGTCAAGAAGTCCAATACCCGTAGAGTGAAACAGGGAGTTGTCCAAGGTGGGATAAAATTGCCGGAAATGTCTAACATATACCTCTCCTGAATTCCAACCGCTGCAGACGGCATTGAGATCGTAACATATGCTGATGATTATACGATCTTGGCATCAGGTGCCTTCCCTGATGACATTTGTGATAGGCTAAACTCCTTTTTGTCTAATCTAACAACATTTTTCCACGCGAGGAATATACAAATATCAGCCAATAAATCTACGGCAAAGTTGAGAACAATAGAGTTGAATGTCATGGTCGATGGTAGCAGAATTCTGGCCATAGACCCTGATCAACAAACCTATCAAGCAAGTTTAACTAGCATTCACATGAATGCAGTCTTAGATGCAATAAACAACTATCGTCATGCGGTATCCACCATCAATCACAGGTTATTTCAAAAATTGCTTTGAATTAATAAAAAAATCACGAAAGTCATATTTCAATACAGCATTTTCCATTTTCCGAACAAGACCTGAAAATTTCATGCCCAAGGTTGGTGAAAATGACATGTCAAAGCATTGCACAGTGCGAAATTTGGGAAGTTTAGTGGAACTTTAAGGGATTTTCAAAGTACATGAAATTAATTAAACTTTTATTGAAATCTTTAGCTAAGTACTCCACTGCAAATGGTCCATACTCAGTTTACCGATTTATTCCACGAAACGACTTAAAAATGCACTTAAAGTTGCACTTTTGTTTAATAATTTTTTTTTGTAAGAAATGTATTTTTGATTCATTAAATACATGGAGTGGCGCGGACAAATGGTAAGTCAGTATGCCATGATTTATTTTTCTTCATATTTAAGAAAACAATTATGATATTTTACACTTTAAAAAATGCAAAAAACCCTTATTGTTTTCGTGCAATTTTAGTCGGAAAGAAGTGATTTTTTGAAGTTTTCAAAATTGTAATTTTTATTTTCCGTGGTCATTTCAAAAGTGAATTACGTACATTCACGTGTTAAGATATATATAATCTGAAAGATTGGATTCTCCTCTGTTCGCAAAGCTATAAAACTGGTGCGGTATCGCGCGGTCTTTGGAGATATTCAAGATTTTCTAAAAAGACTTCGGGTATTTCATTCAGTTGCATTTTCCAAAAGTGGAAAGTAAGCGCGACAATGAACGCCATTGTTGACTCTGCTTTGAAGAAATGGACTCACTAATTCTAACAATGATAAATTCTGTAAAATTAAGAAACCTCTGGCAATTTTTCATAGTTTTGACCTCTAAATGTTGGTGATTTACATATAGTGCAACATTTTTAGATGCTGCGGTGCAAATACCAAAATACGTTAAAAATTGTAATGCAGTGCAGACCTGAACTTGATCTGAAAGGCATTATTAACAAAATTAATGGTACAGACCTGCCGAATGGACCAATAAACATTATAGATACAAATGAAAACAAAAAATATTGACATTTTACTCCTTAATAGATGTGTAGGGTTGTGGGGCTTCACCCAGAAGTGGACCTATGTTGACAGCTTTTGTGTGAGGAGGTTTTTTTATTCGCTAACATCTTAAAATTTACATTTGCATCAAAATTGGCTGCAATTTTTGTCTTTAACCTTTAAAATACCCAATATGAGGGAACCCGGCATGTGGGGGCTATTCCAAAACGCGAACCTATACTGAAAATATTTTGTACATAAGTTTTCTATCCGCTGAAAACTCAATATACCAATTTGCATCAAAATCGATTGAAAAATGAATGTAAAACCTAAAAACGGCAGCCACCGTTACATGAGCGCTACAGGAAACCGCGGGTCTATGTGGCCCAAGTTGAGCCCCACACTGCCCACTAATATAATAAACATTTGTGCAAAATTTTAGGAATCTGCACCTTTTCCTTTAAAAGTTATTAGTAAAGTTCCGCTAAAGTGATCATATTTCGCAGTGTGCATTGGTGGAAATGGCATGTTAAAGCATTGGTGAAAATGACATGTCAAAGCATTGGTGAAAATGACATGTCACAGTGTTGGTCAAAATGACATGCTTTGAATCCAAAAATGAATAGCATCTTTTGGGGTCCACGCTCATATAAAATTCATCAATGAAAATGCTTAAAAGATGACATGCCAGATCATTTGCACCAATGATTGTATAGCACCTCTGGCATAGAACATTTTGCTGGGTACCTGTCCATAAAAAGGTTTGTTCTCGTTAGATCCAGCAAAATTTGACAATCGCTCAACAAAGGCTCTTGTCGATTGGCGCAAAGAAATGATGCAAAAATAGGATAGCGGTACTTTAAAAGACGTCTACAAGATCGTCACAGATGACGAATTATGGATCTATGCTTATGAACCCGAAACGAACCAGCAATCGACCGTGTGGGTCTTTGAAGACAAGCCAAATCCAACAAAATTAGTTCATTCGAAGCAAATGGTCGCTTGTTTCTTCGTCAAACTGGACATGTGGCGACTATTCCGCTTTTGGGATGTAGGACGATCAATTCATGTGAGAAGTACATCACAATTTTTTTTTCCTGAAGTCTTCGGAGAAACTCAAAAAACGAACAAGAAAAAACGAATCATTGTGCACCATGATAATGTGAGCTCTCACACGGTGCTTTTGAACCAACTTTAAATGAAAGGAGCTTACACATGAAAAAAATAAAAAATTCGCCGGAGCGCTTTTTAAATAAATCGCGACCCAATGACTTATGCCTGCACATCAAGCAAAAAGCTTGGTCAACGATTTAAAACCCATGTTTTGGAGTTGTCTCAATCAGAGTGGAAAAGTGCTTCGACCATAGGTTTGAGCGCTTGCAAAATTGTGTAAGACATGCTGGAGAATACTTTAGAATACAATAAAACTAATTTTGATGATAAATATTTGGGTTTTCAATATTAAGTCAGAAACTTTTCTAGTAGCCTCTGTACCAGAAATCTGTTGGTACCATTATATGGGGCAATGAACCTATGCGTAAAATTGTTGATGGACCTATGCCTAAAATTGTTTCCCGCTAATAAATTAAAGTCGTTTTAATAAAATATTAAAACAACGACTATGGGATTAAGCCTGACTATTTTGAAAAACAAAATAGAAGTCGTCATCCAAAAAAAAAAAAAAAAAAAACGCCAACCCTAGTTGATGGAAAACATTTTTTGACTACAGAAGGTAATGTCGATAAAAACTTTAAAATAACTGAAATCCGGTGGTACCGTTACATGGGTCTATACCAAAACATGGACCTATATCAATTTTTTTCGCAGATAAGTTTTTTGACCTCTAGGAACCCTATGTTCCAAATTATAGATACTTCAGTCTGAAAAATTTAGCTCTAAACGTATAATTACCTAAAATCAGGAGGCAACGCTATATTCCAAAAAGGGGCTCATATGTCCTCAATTTTTGGTAGAAACGTTTTTGGATCACTTCGAACTCTTAATGTTAACGTCAGAAAAAACGGGGTACCGTTATATGATGGATATATCAAAACATGTACCGATATAACCCATCTTCTCAATTCCCATCCCTATCTCAATTGTTGTGGTCGCTAGAGTGATTACCACATATGGACGGACGGACATGTAGAAATTGACTCAGAATTTTACCCTGATCAAAAATATATACTTTATATTGTCGACAATGTGAAAACATAAGCGGAAAAACAAACTTAACAAAACTTTACATATAAATGGAAATTCCTATCATTTCATTAAATCCACAAAAAATATATATAAGGGCAAGTTTACTCTATGTTTATCGTATCAAGACATCTTTTTAAAGTCCATTACATAGAAAAAATATATATCTGTTAAAAAAAGCAACTGTAACTAACAGTAAAACGAGCCTGAAAATAAAAATCCGCTTTTTTAGTATAAAAATAAAAAGTTAAAAAGTATTATTTTATATTTATTTCAAATTTTTTATATTAAATATTTTGGAAATTAAAAAGTGATAACGAGATGAAATATCGTTAGTGATTTTATTAAAATAATATTTGAAGAAAACTCGTAAAGTGTAGAAAATATTACATGACGAAATATTTAAACAATTTCGTATTTCGCTCAGATTATACTAAAAATACATACTAACATTTTTTAAACTACTTTTCCGTACATAGGAGCTCGAAATCTATCACCTTCATTAATTTCGCCAAGAAAGAAAAAAATCATGCAATAAAGGGTTAATATTAGGGTTATGACTTTTTGACATTTTTCTTCAAAAATGATTTCCTGTAGCAGAGATGAATGAACTTTTGCCTATTAATCACTATGCTATCGTTTATTCCCTTGAAATATAAAAAAAGTTCACGCACAAATCGATTTTAAAAAAATAATTTTTTGAAAAAATATATGAAATGAAAAAAAAAATTCAAAAATTTATTTTTTGTTGCTCGAATGAATAAATATAAGCCAACTAATAACTATAATAACGTTTATTTATTTTGTTAAAAAATTATATTTTTGAATAAAAGCGTTTACGACATTTTTACGATTCTCAGAATTGAAGAAAAATAGTGAGAAATAAATTTTATGTCATTTTAATTATCTCATGTGGCTCTAAAGTTTATTTTCAATTATATATCTGTATTCAGTGACTTCAAAAAATTTTCCATAATATTGATAAATTCAAATTTTAAAATCATTTTGTGCGTGAGGTTTTTTCACCGAATCACCTTATAATTAAGATTTTATGTAATCTTATGGCAAAACTCATCACGCTATGATACAGGGATATGAGTTTGTAAAAAAGTCATAACCCTAGTTAATATACTCTTCACGATCTTGTATAAAAGTCATCATCCTAATTCATGTACCCTCGTTAGCCTAAGGCTAAGGGTCTAAAAATACCAAGTTTTCAAATATTTAAGAGTTCATTCATTAAGACCAATGATGATCAACGAGCGAACAATCATCTTACAGAAAAACGTTCAGTTTCGGCATCGATTGATGTCTTAGCTGCATGTTTTGATGCCACACACGTCAATAATGTTGGTTTCGTTACAAGATCAAATATCTTCAAATATTTTCAATGTGACGTAGTACATTCAAAACCATTGAGTTGTGGCATCTAAAATATTTTACAGTTGTTTATGTGCACTGTCACGTGCACCAAATTAAAATACATGTCAAAAGCAAAGAATGCAGAACTATTTAGCTCTTGGGATTTAAATTAAAACTTCAAAACGTTGGCGACGAACATCGACAATTGCTCTCAAAGAGGCAGTAAAATTAGCATTGATTAGTGATTTCTGAATGTGACGGAATGAATGGTGAACAAGGTACATATTCACAAAAACGGCATTCCATCAGAGCTTAATGTCATGGCAATGATGACAATGACGACTCCGTTGATGATGATGAGAACGAAAAGTGACGATTGGGTATGGAGATGAGAAGCAAAGCTACCTACCACTGATATTTTCTTGGAGCACTCAGTTGTTCTACTTTAGCCATGTTATAATGCCAACTAATGTTGACATGCCAATAAAATATAATTCACGCCGATTATTTTACAATTTCAAATAACCAACCAGTCAACCATCCAATCAAATGGCAATTGCACAGCATTCATCTCCCAACAACAGCATCCTCCATCAGATGATCGCCAATAGCCTACTTGTAATATTTAACACATCAGTACATGCATTCATTCACCTTAGTGGATCGATGATGTTGGTCATAACTTTCATGAGTGGTAGTGGCGGCGGGTAATCTCATAAAACATGGCTTTAATTGTATGTCAAATGTGAAAAACTCACTCACTTACTTCGAATGGAATCAAATTCAAGCTGATGATGATGGTGAAGTGAATCGATCCGTTCAAATATGTATATGAAAAGCAGAAAATTGAAATGGAACAGCAACAACATGACAATGGCTTACATGCAAACAAACCATCAGCTATTGAAGTGTCTGCCTGTCGTGTAAGTTAGTCAGTCATAGAGACCAGTAGACAAAACGTCTTAACCCGGACAGACAGAATTGTTGGACCTACTTACTCGTATGAGAATTCATTGATTTAATTCATTGTCTTTGTGTCGATTTGATGAAGGCCATTTCATCACGCTGTTGAAGATGATGATGATCATCATCATCATTTTTAATAGCAACTTTATGATGCGCTGTTGGTGGAGGGGGCTATGTTTTGTACATACACATAAATGTGCATACTCAATCGCCACCACGACCAATACCTTATTTCTACCGCAGAGGGAGTTTCAACAAATGAAATAAAGCGATCATTGGAACAGTTAAAAATTAATGATCTTTTTGAAGTTGTAAATTAAAAAGTGCAACTGACATTTCCTATACTAGTGCACCGTCTGCACCTTTCGATAGCTAAGACAATGGCTGAGTGAAACAACAATTGACCAAAAGATGCATCTGAAGATGGCTCCACCTTTAGAAACCAAAAGCTGCCCAGCAAAATAAAGTTGCACTAAAACTAAACAGAATGTAGTAGTATTTCCTCGGCTTCTTATTGAAGCAGTTCACAGAGGGTTAAGATGGGTGCATTCCGTTCTTCAGTTGTTAAGAACGTCCGATTCGCGTCCATGTCGTTAAATTTATTGGATACTCGAACAATTTATAGATTTCATATAGATATTTGTGTTTTTACCTGTTTTCATACAGAATTTGTTTTTATAGTCCTAAAATAAAAGACAAATTAAAAAAGCTCCCTATAGACATGAAAAAGATGTGCTCTAGATGTGAAATAGACTGAATCCAAGCCGTAACACTCCCTTATAAAGATCATGACTTCGTTCACATATAAAAATGTAAGCAGTTGCACTAATTATTCAATACAGTTGTGGTCAAACATTTCGCTGGGTTTTTATGTTCCACCCAATAAGATTGAGGGTGTTTACATTTAGCAATATCCGCCCTATGAAATCACTATTAAAATCGCAGTATAAAGTTTTGAACCCACATATTTGTTTAATTGAAGGTATTTTTATATCCTCACCACCTTGTGGTAAGGGGTATTATGTCTTTGTGTATTAGTTTGTAACATGCAAAAGGAAACGAGATAGACCCAAGTTCCTTTTAGGGATATACATAAAATCACTTTCTGAGTCGATTTACGCATGTCCGTCTGACCGTCTGTCCTTCTGTCCGTCTGTCCATGTATTTTTGTAAACAAAGTACTGGTCGCATTTATTGTCCGATTCGCACGAAAATTGGAGAACATAGTTTTTTTGGCCAAAGGACGAACGCTTTATATTTTGGTAAAAATCGGTTCAGATTTGGATATAGCCCCCATATATATGTATCTTGGCCCGATTTAAGACATTTGGTGCACGAAACACGCTATATATGTCCGATTTCAATGAAATTTGGAATGTGCGACGAAATTTTGTCTAGAAATAAGTGTGCGAAATTTAATAGAAATCGGTTCAAATTTGGATATAGCCCCCATATATATTTTCGCCCGATTTAAGCATTTGGTGCACGAAACACGCTATATATGCCCGATTTCAAATAAATGTGGAATGTGCGACGGTATTTAGTCTAGAAATAAGTGTGCCAAATTATATAGAAATCGGTTCAAATTTGGCTATAGCTCCTATATACATTCTCGGCCGATTTTAGGCATTTGATGCACGAAACGCGCTATATATGTACGATTTCAATAAAATTTGGAATGTTTGCCGGTATTTGGCCTAGAAATAAGTGTGCCAAATTATATCGAAATCGGTTCAGATTTGGATATAGCTCTCATATACATTTTAGGCAGATTTGAGGTATTTCAAGCACGAAACACGCTATTTTTGTCCGATTTCAATGAAATTTGTACTATGTGACGGAATTTGGTCTACAAATAAATGTGAAAAATTATATCAAAATCTGTTCTGCTTTGGATTTAGCTCCCATATATATTTTACATATTCACAGTGGTGTAGGGTATTATATAGTCGGCTCCGCCCGACTTTGATCCTTTCCTTACTGGTTTTATTTTGCAGGTCTTATAGCTAAAGCGGTTATAAACACCTTAATAAAATCAAAACATAAAATAATTGTTGAAAAGTTTGTTTTCAATTACAGCACACTTCAAATTTCTTATTTATTTTTTTTTTATTTCGCCCTCTACTGGATTTTAACACACAAACTTCTGCTTTGTGGCCGAGTACACTACACACTAGGCCACACACACGAACATTAAGGGTTGTTTAATGCAGAGTGAGGCAGAGAACATTTTTGGGTCTCTCTCGTGCTCTCAATGAGCGTAAATTTGTTGTTGTTCACAACGTGTTAGCATCTACACAGGCTGTGAGCGATAACAAATTTACGCTCACTTAGAGCACATGGGCTCTCTTGTGAGTCACAATGCCTCCTCCTGGTTTAATGGTTTACATCATAGCCGACCAAGAAGAGCGAGCGCTTAAATTGTTTATGTGTGGGTAAAATTACACTGACAGAACAGGGTGATGATTTTCATATTGAGTGTGAAATGAAAAATACAGGGTTTAAAATGCTAACGCCATATTAGCAAAAGCACCGAATATTTGCAGCTTTGCCTGCTAAAATTTCTTCGAAATATGTTTAGCACCAATGAACAACGGCAACATGTAGCAACAAATTTCACAAAAATATTGCTAGCGATGCTGATGCTATTTGATTTCGTCGCTATAATAAAAAAGCGTCATACACGCATACTCATATTTTGCAGCACACATGATCAACACATATCAGAAAAGAGAATAAGCAACAAAGTTTCAACGGCTTAGCCATGTTTTCAGCATACAATTGTTTTTGAGATCAGGGTTACCAGTGTAATGCATTAAAAATCACGATATAATTAATTCCACTTTTTCGTTCAAAGGACATGTGAATTTTTGGTGAAGCCGTTCAAAATATATATTTTTTTTTCTTATTTTTAAACAATAATAATTAGTATTCTTTAGAGGCTACAATATGATGGGAGCATTTTGACATTAAATGACATATTTTTTATTACTGCGTTGGCAACTCTTATGACAAAAAACACCCTATCTGGCTAATTCGCTGCGACGAATGGTCAGCCGACTGCTAAATATGTAGCGTGGTTGTCGATTATGCTTAACGAAAAAAGATTAGGCGTAAAAAACGAAATAAGCAAAAATGTACAAAAATAAATATACGTTCGGTTGCTTATTTAGCCGTGTGTGTGAATATTGTGTAGCAGTTGAAGTGTACAACTAATGCTAATGTTTTTAGATGCTGGCTTTTAAACCCTGGAAAAATATATTGTTGGTGCGTTCGCTTTGTATGACTTAAATTAAAAATAATATAAATAACTTCATAATTTGAAAAGTATTTTTCTTCATATGTTAATTTTTTTGAGAGAAAAAACAAATTGCATATAAAAATGATTTTTTAAGACTTTCTAAGCATACATACATTTTTTATTGTTGCATTGCAGACGAGGCATTCTGCGTCATTAAAAATATTAATACAAAACAAAAATCATTTTCAAATTTTTCCCTCCACATACATATTTGCTGTACAACTGCAAAATCTTTTCTGTGTACCCAAAAATAAACAAATAAAGCGGCATCAACCTGCTTGCATGAAATTCAGTACAAGACTGAAGTAAAAAATCAAAACATTTGCTCTCTTACTTTGCGTTCGGGTCGCGTGTGTGTGATTTGCCGAAAAACTTCGTAACCAAATCAATACCCACGAACGGGTTTGGTTTACATGTGCTTGCATGTGCACCACCAACTGTTCTTTGTTTTTTTTTTAAAGTACACGGCCGGCGGTGAGCGTTGAACACACAACTCTCTGATTTGTAGTTGGACACACACGCTCTGTGCCACCGTACTCATTACTTAGTAAGGAGTAATATAAGTAGTTATTTTTGTAAACATTACTTTGTAATGGGTTACATAATGACTAACGGATCCGAATTTTTGCTGGGATGTGGACCTATTTACATTAGGGTTATGACCTTTCTGCATTTTTTTTTTTCAAAAATGATTTCCTGTAGCGCGGATAATTGAATTTTTGCCTACGAGTATTAATCACTAAAATAGCTTTTATTTCATTGGTATATAAAAAAAGTTCACGCACAAATAGATTTTGGAAAAATATTTTTTGAAAACATGTATAAAATGAAAAAAAAACTCAAAAATTATTTCCTTTTAAAAGCATTGAACGAATGAATGAACTTAAGCCTACTAATAACTAAAATAACTTTTATTCCATTCAAATATTGAAAAAGGGCATACACAAACCACTTTGAAAAAATTTTGAATTTTTTTTCTTGTTAAAAAATATCTTTGAAAAACGCGTTTACTACATGTTTATGATTATCTGAATTAAAGAAAATTAGCGAAAAATAAATGCTTTACCAGTTGGGTTATGTGGTCTAATGTTTATTCTCAATTATATATCTGCTTACAGCGACTTAAAAATTAACCATAATTCAAATTTTAGAATCATTTTGTGCGTGAGGTTTTTCCTCGAATCTCCATATAATTACGATTTTATGTAATCTTATGTAGAAACTCATAATCCTAATGTACATATGTCAACAATTTTTAGTGGTGTTTTCTGTGTTCAGAAAAAAGCTTTTAATGTGAAATTAGAGCTAATTCAATTACTAACTTCCTAAAATCTTTACATCTTAAAAAATACCATTCGACCGTTATATTTCTGTTAGATATTCTGACTTTTATCTTGATTTCAACAGACAGGCGGACGGACATAGTTTATTCGACTTAGAATATATGGTAGCATGGGGCGACTTCGCCATAAACAAAATATTATTTTTGATAATATACGGAAATAGCAAAGTGCCCGCTACTTCGTATGCAGAAAGAATGTAAAAAAAAACAAATAAACAATATAATATTTAATATGGAAATGGCGAACACTGAACATTTTGTTGCACTAATATCAATTGTAATCAATTTTAAATTTTATTAAGGTACTGTTCGTTGCACTTTAGTTCGATTTAAAAAAAATCAGCCGTATCTCATCCTTACACATCAACAGCGAGCGACATTTTTTGAGGCATTTTAATTAAAGTTTTTTTTTTGTCATCAGAAGGTAAAACATTCTTGTAAACAAATAAACCCAAGACCAATTTTAGTAACATTTAGTACTTTTGTAGCCTTATAGTAGGTATTTCCACTACCATTTCAGCCATCAGGAACCCGCATATCAAATTTCGGAATTTGTAAGCATTTCATGCACTGACAAAATGGTACAAAATTTAATACATTTCGTACACCTGGGTATAACCTTAAAAAATTACCTTCTTATATCAACCATCTATACCAACCGCGAATCTCATTTCCAGCTCTATCAGTTCTTCCACACCCAATAATAGTAATTTACATATAAATACATAAGTATGACATCCTCCTAAAATTTAAAAAATTCCTGCTAACCCCTTTACACAATAACAAATTATATCAAATTCTGTATCATTTAGTACATTTCATAGTATGCATTTCCAAAATCATCTCCATATCCTAAGTCCACATACCAACAGTTACTCTAAGAACAACTTTTAGAATTCCAGTTCTTTTCCTACACCCGACGACACAACATTTAGACCGCTTAGGTACTTTCAGTCAATTTATGGTACGTATTTCTTAAAACACATCCATATACCAACGTTACACATTAATACTCACCCTAACTCCAAAAAATAAAGATTCCAGCTCTGTCCCTAAACTCAACAGCAAATTGAGTTCCATTTAGTAATTTTCGTATAATTATGGTACGTATTTCGACCACCACATATCTCTATCCTAGACTGTAATCTTGAAACAGTAATCTTGATTCCAAATCTCAGGATTTCAGCTGTATGCGTTCATCCAATAACAATTTGTACCAAACTTAGTACCATATAGTAATCGTTGTACCCATAAGTAAGTTTTTCCAAAACTATCTTAATCCATCACTTTAACAATGATTTTAATTCCAAATTTCAGGATTCCAGCTCTATTCGTTTGCTCAGATCCAAATTGTACCAAATTTAGTACTTTCTACCCAGGGACGTAGCCAGGATTTCATTTCGGGGGGGGGGGGCCCACCTGACCAAAATTTTGGAAGTTCATGTTAACGAAAATTTCTTATTTAACAATGATGTAAACCTTGTTCAGACAGATGAAATAATTTCAATTGATATTTTTAATTAAAATGACTTAAAAATTCTTGACGAAGTTCGAATAGTTTTATGAGCACTTTGAACAATAAATCAGTGTTAATAAATATTTGAGAACAATGTATCTATAAATAATTGCAAATATTTTTGGCCGTATCATTGATCAATTGGAGACCCTCGTCAGAATACTTCAGAAGTTAGCTATAACTTCTAGATTATATACATACGTATAATTCAATTCAGTGATTTCATTTCGGTAACTCCAACGTAGTTTAATATAAGACAATGGGAAACCCTTAGAAATATTTAAAAATCTATCACGGTGCGGTGTAAGAATATGTTCAATTTTCCATGACCCAACAATTAGCACTGTGTTATTATAGTTTCCACACGAGATCCTGTAAATAAAAAAATCTAGCGGTAAGTTAATGGGTTTTTTTATATTAATATTCTGGCTTCTAAAATGTGTGTTTTAAATATTCTGGCAACCAAATATGAATACGTTTATAGAAAAATTGTTGCATCCAATCGTGACAAATTCTAGCGCCCAAACGCGTTATTTCCATAGGTAACAGTCATGGATATTTTCAACGACAAATATTGGTGATCCATGGTTGGATATTCATATTATTCTCAAAAGAAACCAATCGTAGTTATTTTCCTAAAGATATTTTCGTGCCCAATCCTTGATATTATCACAATGACATTTTGATAAAGAATTTTTGATGGTCAATTGTGGTTTTGTTGATAGAGAACTAATGCTGAGCAATAGTAAGTCAATCCTTCATGAAATTCTGGCACACAATCGTGGGTTTGTTAATGACAAATTTTGTCGCAATAGACTTTAGCCTTCTAGACGTGTAAAAAATAGTAACATGGTTGCCGGTGTCTGATTGGCGTACATTTGTTCCAGTTTTTTGACGTTTTTTTCCACTTTTCCGTTCCCGTAGATTTTCAAAAAACTTTTGTGTGAGAACAATTTTTTTAAAGTTTCTCTTTTACGAGTTTTACTATTAAAAAGAAGGGGAACAAAGCTAAAGGTATTTACGTACTTTCATAAGCCCAAAATGTGTCTCCTTGTTCAAACTTAATATTTCAAAAATGTGCAGAAAGTTTTTTAGGGACAAGTTCATACTTCCACAATGTGTAGTGGTTAGTGCGCACTACAACTTTTGAGACGGATACTACGTTGGTACAATATCGTAATATTTTTGTCCTAGATAAAGTTCGAAGATGGTGAAAATATTTGTAAAATGATTTGGACCAAACTTTGAATTAAGTAATATTTTCCCCAAACTTAATTTAAGCTCCTTAGGGTACCCTCCTCACAAAAGGTCAACATATTTGTTTATGTGCTGTTTGATGTCTGTTCGAGGATCCTTTGGAAATATTTACCGAAGGTACTCCTTTTGGACCTGTTTACATATTTCCTGACAGTATGGTGCAAAAGCTCTAAATTATATCTATTGAAACCAATAATTCCCAAAATAAGTTCAACTTTCGAAGTGGACAACGTCGATCCGGCCAATTTCTTCATGTAACTCCTTCGCAGCACTTGGGATCATTAATCCAATCCATATTTTGTCGACAGATTCATACGTCCAAAAAGGGCCACATACTTCTGAAAATCCCCTAAATACATAATTTATGGGAAAAAGGATTTGGGTTGTTTAGCCGGTATTCGATCTGTCAATAGACGCACGCTTCAGTTCCCACAGGCCAAAGGTATATCCCTGTATATTCTTTTTATTTGTTCGCAAAGTCCTTTACCGAAGACGGAAAAAGGAAAATTTCTAAATATATGCATCTATAAGAAGTACATCTTCGTTCGATAGCTTCCTTTTTTATCCAAAATGCAAATGTTGTGGGTTACAATTCGAGATGCAGTCGTTTTAATTCATCTCTTCTGCTTTTGTTCAAAGAATAATCGGAAGAAAAATTCTTTTTTGCCCAATAGATATTTTAGTAGAGATAGTGCAGAATATGGCTTACTTTCTAAGACTTTATATCGGAAACTTATTCGAAGTAATGAAAATTTGTAGCAAGAGACCAGTTAAAAATAATCTTAACAGACATCACTGCGGTGGAACAGAAATTATATACATAATTAAAAATGTTTGAAATATTTTTTTTTTTTTTAAATTTTAAACACAATAAAGAATTTGTAATTATGATACTCAAAATAGTTCATTACAAAAACATATTAGAGAAAATATACAAAAATTGAAAACCACAAAGATTAAGGGGTTATGGCCACTTATTGAGCACGAAAAATGAAATTTTTCATGAATATTTTACAAGAAATCTACCAAATTTTTTTAAGAAGATTTTCATTTCATCTGATAGATCACACCTTGAGCTACTATCGGATTTTTTTTGTTGAAAAATATTGCACTAAAGCAGTTTGTGGTGCCCACTGTAGCTCGAAAACGAATAGACCGATCACCATATGTTTTCTGGGATCATTCAGAAATTAATAATCTCGTACTTAAGCGAAACGGAATTAAAAATATACATTTTTAAAAAAAATTGTGGACTGTCAAAGTCAAAATTTCGATTTTAACTAAAAAATGGACAGTTTTTTCGCCATAAATCCGTTAATTTTTTTTATATCTCTCGCTTAAGTACAAGCTTTTTAGATGTATAATAACCTTACAAAAACATACGAAGATCGGATCATCAGTTGTTAAGCTACAGTGGGCACCGCATTTAAAAATGTAATTTCGAGAAACCCGCGTTTTAAACTTCGATGTTACATACAAATCACAATGAAATTTCTCTTTCTAACGCTCATATCTCAGCTAATTGTTGTCCGATTGGCTCGACATTTTTGCAACATATTCTATTCCTCCTGTACTTTAAAATGAACAAATACAAATTTTTCGTTTTTGTAAAATTTGTAAGTGGTCATAACCCCTAAAGCAACGATTTTGTCTTTTATTGCTGAATTACTCTTACCAAAATGTTCAAAGACCAAAAATAAAAAAAAATGTTTTTCTACATATTATTCATTAGCCATAGTGTTGCACGGTATCTGCCAAAAACGTCCAATAAACACAAATAGACGTATTGCTTTTAGTCAGAAACACTACTGTCAGTCTAAAATTACTATTATACCCTTCAAACCAAATTAAGTTTGTTATAAACAATGGAAAAAATATTTAAAAAGTATAAATTGTTCATAGTTTTTATATTTTCAAATATTTTGGACAATATACAGATGTAGTTAAATTATATCCTCTAAAATACTTTCTACAATAATTTACATGTTTCTTTACAAATTTAAAAAAAAATTAAAAATTTACTTAGTAACGAAAAAATTTGTATAATTGACTAATATTATATGAAAACCAAAATCATTTCGGGGGGGCCCGGGCCCCCCGGGCCCCCCCCCCTGGCTACGTCGGTGTTTCTACCTCAATTTAGTACCATAAGTACGAACTTTCAAAACTTCCTAAATCCTACAGTCCAATAGTAACCTTAGCTCGAAATTTCAGGATTCCAGCTCTATCCGTTCTCTCAAATACAAATTGTATCAAATTTAGTACCATTTACTACTTTTCGTGTCCATAACTACGATTTTCCAAAACTTCCTCAATCCTACAGTCCAACAGTAATCTTAATTCCAAATTTCAGGATTCCAGTTCTACCCGTTCGCTCAGATCCAAATTGTACCAAATTTAGTACTTTCCATATCGATAAGTACGAATTTCCAAAACTACCTCAAGCCTACACTCCAATGGTAATCTTTATTCCAAATTTCAGGATTCCAGGTCTATTGATTCTCAAGAATTCAAATTGTACCATATTTAATGCCATACTACTTTTCGTACCCATAAGTATGAATTGTCAAAACTCCCTCAGTGCTACACTCCAATAGTAATCTTAAATTTTCAGATTGCAGATCTATCCGTTCACCCAAATCTAGATTGTACCAAATTTAGTTCCATTTAGTACTTTTCATACCCATAAGTACGAACTTCCACAACTCCATTAATCGTACACTCGAACACTAATAAATATTAATTCCAAATTTCAGGATTGCAGCTCTATCCGTTCACCCAAATCGAAATTGTAACATATTTAGTATCATTTAGTACTTTTCGAGCATAAGTACGATTTTCCAAAACATCCTCAATCCTACAGTCCAACAGTAATCTTAATTCCAAGTTTCAGGTTTCCAGCTCTACCCGTTCGCTCAGATCCAAATTGTACCAAATTTAGTACTTTCCATATCCATAAGTACGAATTTCCAAAACTACCTCAAGCCTACACTACAACGGTAATCTTTATTCCAAATTTCAGGATTCCAGGTCTATTGATTCTCCCAAATTCAAATTTACCACCCTTTGAACATCTTTCTAACTCTCCATCAGTGACCCTCATTCCAAATTCTAGAATCCTAGCTCTTTCCGTTTGCCTAATACAGAGGGTACCATATTTAGTACCTTTTAGTACTTTTCGTACCCTTCTAGTTCAAATTTCCAAAAACCCAGCCTTATCTAACCCGTACACATCAACGATAACCCACACTCAAAATTTTAAGCTTCTAGCTTCAGCCGTTTCGTCTGGGCGATGATCTGTCAGTCACTCCCTCACTCACTCACTCATCACTAAGCTCTTTTATATAATAAGATGTCTAAAAAGTGGCTAAGCCTCCCGACCCATGTGGCAGCTACGCAATCGATATGGTACATTCACCAAGGGACTCTAAAACTATAATTGACCATACTTCTCCTTAAATATCAACATTAGGCAAAAAAGGAACAAGTTTTCTATTAAATAATCAAAAATGATTCTAAAATTCACAAAATGGAACCGATTCTATCAGTTAACTGAAGTAGGTACCTTGAATTTAGGTACAAAAATCATAATATTACTAAAATAAGATACGTTTATTATAATATTTAATTTTAAATTCACATTATAGTGTGGCATATCTATGGCATAAAGAATTTAAGTTAAACATGACAAATTTCTGACAACCACCACATCCCTATCATGGCGTAGGCGTATTAACATTTGTAATTGCTTTTTTTATGCAAATGATTGGGGTCTTTATTCTTCAGTAGTTGTCTTCTAACGGTGTAAAATATGTTTTTGATATTACAAAAGGTAAAGGTAGAATTATACGTAACATAACCATAAAGCCATAAGGCCATATTAATCAGCTGATTCAACCAAAACCTATGGAAATCAATGTATTCGATTAGTAGAAATATAACGTAATGCCATAGCCAAACCATAATAAACCAATTGGGTTTTGATTTTCTATCGTTATGGCGTTATGGCTATGTTACGTCTAATTCTACCTTAAAGAAGATATCACAAAACATACTACTATAATTTTTTCCCAATGCCCTGAAAACACAAAAACGCGTACGTCCGCTAACATACACACGATACAACTGCCAACTTTTGGCAGATGGTAGATCTTCGTTAAACTCACAATATTGCTTTAAGGGATTTTTTCTAGCACTTGTAGTTTTCGAGAAAATCAGCGCTGGCGTAGCCGCCCCATGTTACCATGTATTCTCAGTTCGTAAGTTTTCGTGCTCATCATTCATTTCAGTTGGTGCCGGCAGAGTAATTTAAGGTATGGACTTGTCCCCGAAAAAATTGTACTGTCGTAAAATGGACCGCCAGCACAACCAGCTGCAGAAAATTTCATGGCGATCCGAGAAATGTTCCTAACTGCGCCATTGTGCATGGTGCGACGGGCATGTCTTCCAAGAAGGATGCTTGCAACGGTCCATTGTTCTTTTGAGTGTATTCCAATTAATTTCATTCGAAGGTTTTCGTTTTAACCTGTGCACTATAGGCCCAATGCACAGTGGATCCAGACATTGGCCAAAACTAAAAAAAAATTAATGTCAAAATTTTGGTACAACATCTGGCAAATTTTTAAAAATATATTAATTTTTGTTTCATTCGAACGCGATCTTCTTAAGAATAGCTAATTTTCATTAAAAAGTAGTGTTTTAGCGTGTTGTGGAATTCTAGTGAGCTGCATATTTTCTTTGTGTATTTTGTAGTGCCAATTCGATCATATACTTAAATTTGACCTAAGGTTTTAGTCATGATGCCCACCAGTGCCCACCTCGGGAATAATTTTCCAAAGTAGTTAATGGGTTCAATATTATTCAGTATTAAAATCAGCTGCCATCTAGTGCCAGACTATAAATGGTGGGCCGCTGACTAAAGCCATCCTAGAATAGGGTTTCTGTGGATACATTAGCGTATAACTCTCTTATCTGGCCACGTACAATAACATAATTGGTACCAGTGGCAAGATGATGAAATCGTCTTCCAAATTTGTCTTACGTTGGCGGTACGTGCCTTCCAGGAAGAACGCTATAAGACCTATATTAAATATTTTACCAATTTTCAGACAAAAATGTGGATTTTTTTTAATCCGCTAAATTGGTTGGATTTTATGTTGTTTTGGAGATTGTTTTGTTTCCCCAAGAATATTTTTGTATCATAAGATAATCAAGACCTTTCCAGAAGGGAAAGGGAAGAGAATGATAACCTCGTGGTTTCTTAAAACACTCTTCGCAGCAGCACAAAGCTGTAACCGGCGCATTGGCTTGATTTTTACACTCTAAATATTTTTGGCCACTTTCTCCATACAAGTGGATCCACTGTGCAATGGCAAGTTTCTGAGGCAAAAAGTCTATTTTTGAAGTGATATATTTGGATAAAATAGTAACGGGATTAGATTCTTAACACTTTGAGCCACTTAGAAACAAAATCATTTCGCTGGGCTGTCAAAGATATTGCATCTTACATTGTAAAATTTTATAAAAATCTATCAAACGAAAAACAAATTTGTTCGCTCGACATTTAAAAACCGGTAACATAATAAACAGTTTTTAATGGATAACACGTGTAAAGGTATGTAAATTAATATTCTGATTAAGAATTAAAAAAGTTAGATTTGATAAGGAATATTTGATGTAGACTTGTGGTGTATTTTTGTGTAGTTTATATTGTAGTTAATATGGTTTTTGGAATAGACCTCTCGTAATTGCGACGTATTCTCGAAACTATATATATGTGGTAGAAGGTAATACTGAGTACTTTATGTGTAGAAAATTTTATATCCGTATGGATCCGTAAACTTATAGAAAAATACTTACAGATAGCGTGACACTTAAAAATTTGGATATTTTTATGTATTGGGCTGGGCTGGGAGTGGGACTTGTCAGTATGACACAAGTCACGAAATTTGATAGTTATCTTAATCGAGTTATACCAAGCATTGAAATCTTTTATGTTCAAGATCTCTTAATTTAGTAATTGGGGCTACAAAAACCTACTAAATTTAAAAACTTGACCTGTAATTATAAAGTATTCAAAAATTGAACGCGATCGCGGTATTCTATTTCCAAATCATCAATTAATGATGGCGGTCACAATTACTATTGTATTGTATCCCAATACGTCAAATGATCTCTGAGATTTCGCGTTTGGCTAAAACCCGTTGTGCGGGAGGTCTCCGCCCCCTTAATTTTTCGGTACAAAAACTACTTTACGATCTATTCTAAGACCTAAAGAATCTACAAATTCATCAAATTCATTCATTCATCATGGCGACCTGAATAATTTGCTATATATATGTAGATATATACCTGAGCCGATCAGAATAAGATTTTCTGCACGTGATTCTTAATTGATCAGGATGTACCATATCAAATTTTAAAGTCATCGGATGCAAATTGTGACCTTAGTGCGGCATAAATATAAAATCGGTTGAAACATATATATAAGAAAGCTATATCTATATCTGAACCGATTCCTTCCAAATTTTGCAGATATATTTTTATGCTCACTATAAACATCAGGACGAAATTTGAAAGGTCCGGCAGCTTCCAGTGACTTGTTGCTGGATGTTGGATGTGTTTTCTGCCTTGGAACCTCAGCTTTTCCTTGCTTAGGTATTGTGTTAATGATCCGAAGGGCAAGTTACTCGTGGGGGTGCTTGAACGGTCCAGTGTGCATCGTGCAAAAGGCAAGTTTTCTGTGAGGAAGGCTTGCAACGGTCCAGGATGTTTGTGTCTCTGTGTGTTTCCGAACGTACATATGCTACTGTGTTCGTTTTTTGTTTTTCCCCTTAGTGCATTGTACCTGGATTTGGCATGTGGTTGGGGCCACCAGTCCTTGGCTATTTACAGTTATGCTTGTATTAGTCTTTGGATCACCAGTAGTCAGCAGATCACCAGACCCGGAATCTTCAGAGTAACTGGTAGTAGTCTTTGACTACGAAACTGAGCAGAGGCTATATTATGTGGGCCACCAGTTCCTGGCTATTTTAAGCCCTACTGGTAGTACTCTTTGGCTACGAAGCTGGACAGAAAAGTTCTCAATTCCACAACAACAGATAGAAAACGAAAAAGTTCAAAACACATGAACGATTCAATGAATGATTCGTTTGGTGGTTGAAAAACATCAACAGTAGTGTGTTCCAAGTATGTTGATGGTAGCTGATAGGGTTGTTAAGCAATCAAATATGTGTGTGTGTGTCTGAGTGTGGCATTGATCATTTCGCACAGCAAATGTTTGCCAACATTTTTTTGTCTCGGCAAAGCATAGCCGAAGTACATTTCAGTAATCGTTCGGTTTTCGTATTTTTGCATTGAAAAGTTTGTGGTTTTGTTTTGTTTTGTGTGCGAAACGATTCAGAGAAACTGAAAAGTTTGTGATTTTGTGTGATTGGTACGGAAATCGTTTTGTTTGTTTGCGATCATTGATTCTGTGAGCCACCAGTCCCGGATTCCTGAATCCAACTGGTAGTAGTCTTGGCTAAGAAGTCGACAGCGGCTTTTCTCTATGGGCCACCAGTCCCCAACTATTTGGAGTTCAACTGGTAGTAGTTTGTATGCCACGAAGCCTGGCCAGAGGCTATATTCTGGTGTTAGGAGCCACTTGATCCGTAAGATCTAGCCTGGCAGTTTGGTGCAGTCCCTGTTGGGAGCATGGCGGTGACTGTGGTTTAATCCCAAATCATGGGTAGAGTTTTGGCTCGTATGTGGAGTTGTAATAATAATCGGGTTCCTGATCCATAGAGAGGCAGGAGTGTTAGATAGGCTCCGCCCCAAACCAAGAGGTTGAATACGGCCAAATGCGTAAGAACAAATTTCTACTCACAAGCTGTTGTTGGGGGCGCTGACGGACGCATGGTTTCCGTCCGGTGTTGAGAGCACCGTGAGGTTAGACCGAAAGGTAGCTGCCCACGTTAAACCTGATATATGTGTGGGATCCCTATTTATTTATCAACATAATTGACATCAATGGAAAAGTTAAGAATTCGTCTTTCAAAAATAAGTCACGTAGGCGGAATAAATACATGAAAAATGGTATACCACATAGGGAATCTACGACGAATATTTAGCGTTGTTTGCAAAAAACAAACTTGTAATGGCCTTACCACATTGTGGTGTAGGGTATAATTACAAGGCGAACGTCCTGATTTTACTCATTGCAAGGCGGTTACGTGTAGTTGTTGTTGATGTAAGCGTTTAAACATGTCTTAATGAGATTTTAACAGTGACAAAGTGTATGTCTACCTACAAAAATCGTGTATTGAATCCAGCCAACAAACTCAACATTTTAATCGACTGTGGTTGTTTAATAACTAATTATTTTGTGCAACATGCCCAAAATATAATAATGGATTAATATGCTGGCTGGTTTGTAAGTTGTTATGGCTACCAAAAATACTCTATAAACCCATGATTTAGCAATGGGATTGTTTTCTGGGCGAAGGGTCAATATTTTGATGTGCAAAGCATTTCTGTATTTGTTCGTAAAAAGAGGAATAAGAAAAAGTTAAATCCCATACGGATATAAATGTAGGGTATAACTAATATTTATATTTTAATAGTTGGTCACTGATCACCATTAAATTTTATCTGCCACAAAAAGACTAAAAATAAACTAAGGCAGTTTTGTTAAAGTTTAAAGTTTACAAACAACAAAAACCGGCCGGTAAATCGCTGGATGAGTTTTGTTGTTATTTGTTTAATGTTCATTGTCTTCACCTTCTTCTCATTTTATATGTTAAATGTTTTTGATATCCAAGCAACTGGGCGACGGTGACGGACCAACCAACTGAATTGCTAACTTATGCTGTGAAACATGCTGCAGACCATCATAGAAGCTATTGTCGAAATACAGGGCAGATTTATAGGAATCATTGGGCCTGTATGTACAAAAATGTCTGATAAACTAACAATATGTGCAGTTTATGTCTCCTACGTGTATTTAGCATGTTAATGCTTTTACTAAGTGGATGGCCTTTAAGGTACGAAAAATAATGATTTTCCTATTTAGAGAAATTCGATATATTGTTTTCTCCAAAATAACTAGCTTACAGCTAAAAAAAAAGTCCCATTTAGGGCCCTTTGTATATGAACAACCTGAAAAAAATATTGTCTAACGATTGGTTTTCTTGGAATGAAATTGAAATTTATTTTGAAAAATGTTTGTTCGTCTCTCGCCTAACGCCTTTTGTGTGTTACTTTTCACTTTTATTTTTTAAGGCAAACTCAGTCAGTAAGACACTTGTGTTCAATTGTCCCTCTCCTCTCCAACTGCAACTCACCTACATTATGACCGATATATTTGAAACTAAAAACCCAAAACATGAATAAAAAATGACGCCACTAACAACATCAACCGAAATCACCAAAAACTAGACACTAAAATTGGTTTAAATGCTGCCGTGCTCTGCTAGCGGAGGTGTGTCTGGAATTTTGAACTTTACCAACTGCTCTGTCTCTGCTTTGAACTGAACTGCATTTTAGCGTATCGCATTGAATTGCATTGATCTGTTTTAGTTGTCTGCCCGGTCTTGAAGTCATATTGTGTGGCAGAATGCCTCTATTTCTATGTTTCTGGCCATGTAGTGTGTTGTTTTGTGGCTAAAAGCGTGTGGTTGGTTTAGTTTTTTTCTATTCTTTGCCGGTGTGTTGTATAGGCGGCGATCTTTAAGGCGATATTTTCGTGATGTTCATTTGTTTACATTGTTAGATTTGTTTTCAGGAGATCATCGTTGTCGTCTTCTTCTTCGTCGTTTTATAAGTGACGAGTATTATTATTAAGGTTTGAAAATGTTATATTTTTGAAGTTTTTAGTATTCAATTTTTTTGTTGAGTTGTGATCGCATAATTGACCAATTTGTAATTTAAGAAAAAAAAAAAAACAGTATTTTCGACATTTAGCGCGGCAGTGATGGTTTGTGTTTGATTAAAAAACGAGGTATTATTTTGAATACTCTGAAAGGATTATTTATTACCAACTTACTCTCGAATAGAGTGGATGTTCACGTTTTCATTAATGGTCTGTTTGTGCTTCCTTGTCAGCAATACTCTCTAGAAATTGTATAACAAAAATATGATAAATTCGAGTTAATATAAGTTTATTGACTGGATAGCATTTCCGCAATGTTTATTTCCGACGCAGAGGTATGAACATTGTCTCCAGAAATTTTTTCTAGTCGTAATTAGAATGCGAAACACAAAAGTTGCAAGCAAGCTTACTTTTGACCTAAAAATAGTAACTAAAGAAACATTTTAATTATTTTAGTTATTGTCCAACCTCCATAGCGAAACACCTATTACGTAATGAGGGCGATCGACATCACGGCCGCAAAAAAAACATGTTGTGTTGTAGTTCTATCATTTCGAGCTAGATTGACTGAGATCACTACCATGATGCAGCAAAGGTACGCAACCGACTGAAAATAGCGAATAAAATACGCCCCCACAGCGTGAAAACTGAACATCGGAAAACAGCAATTTCCGCAGACAGCTACAACATACTCCACTCGTCCCAATAAAATACACATTCCATACAAAACATGTAAGAAAGTATAAGTCAAGACAAAATAATTATGCTGTATAAAAAATATATTAATTTTGTATCACGAGTTTGTTTCAAAATACGTGGAATCTGTAGGTATGGTAATGTGGGGCTATACCAAATCAATTACATTTACCAACAATTTTAGTAGACAAACTTCTGATTCAGAAAGAACACGAAATATTAAATTACTTTAAATTACGGCCAAATATCCGTTAATGTATAAAAACACATTTGCATTTGAAAAACGATAAGTTCTAGGACAGAGAAGCCATTACATAGTCGATACGTCCGAAGATTTGCTTTACCACCAATGAAACCAGGTAACGTAATTTGGTGACTATGTGGGTTCGAGTCCATGGCTTTCCTTTTTCACTTGCAAATAATTTCAGATCATTAAGCTTAACTCTAAACGAGAAAATTAATAAAATCATTAAAAAAAATGATCTTCGCCCTAACAGGCAAAATTTCAAAAAAACTTTAAATTAAGTTTAAAAGAATTTTTTGAAAATGTTGAGAGTTATCCTGCACACTATCCATTTTAATATGAGCAGTGAGGGTTTTGGGCCACTATCTCAGGAAGTATGGACTTACTCCAGAAAAAAAATTGTACAGTTGTAATAGGTATCTGCAAAAAATTTCAGATAGATCCGATACGAGTACTCAAACTACACTTTTCCCAAATTTTGTGTGGGAGGTACCCTAAGGACGGGACCGATATAGTCGATATTCCAACCTGATACATGAATGGATGAAGTAATACGATGTGCAAAGATTGATATATTCAGAAAGTCCTTGCGAGAGTTATCTTTTGGATTTTTCATTTTACTTGGGACCGTCCGGGTTTCTTGGAGCTTTTTTGCCAATATCTCAGGAAGTATGGACTTGCGCAAGAAACAAATTGTACCGTCGTAAAGGGAGCCGCAAGGAGCTCTTAAACTTCACTTTATCCGAATTTTGTGTGGGAGGTACCCGAAGGAGTGGACCGATATAGTCTATATTCGAATCCGTTCTATATCTGGAAGGAATAGTACGATGTGCAAAGTTTGGACCATCGATTGCTCCCTTCGAGTGTTATAGTTCACACCATTTTACCTTTGTGGGGGAGGTACACGAAGGAGTGGACCGATGTGGACCATCTTCGAACTTAACCTAAGTTTGGACAACATATTATGATACCCAAAATTTGGTTGGAATCGGTTGATCCGTTCGAGAGTTATCGTGCACCCCAGCCAGTCAGACAGACGGACAGACAGACATAAAGACGAACGGACATAGCTAAATCGACTCAAAATTGTCCGAAACGAATTTCGTACAAGCATACTTGTGGTCTAAGGGCCTGTTTATGTATGTCGATAAAAAAATGAATGCGTAAGAAAAACTACCAAATTTGAGTGTGTTTTTCAAATTTGTTTTTTTTTGCTTTGAAGGAAAAGCAAAGGAAATAATATTTCCAAAACTAAAGTTTGTGTGTTTTTCATGCGCACACATTTTCGTTTCGAAATACATAAACAGGGGGTAAACCGTTATTTCTATAAGGCACATTTTTGGTCGTATCAAAGTGTATAGGGATATTTCTGAGTGAAAGCGGACATTTTTCAAGATGAGGTTTTTGATTTCCTTTATTTTTTGCTGTGGTGATGCTGCTCATCAGCAAAACATTTTAGTATATTTTCAGAATTTTTTTGACTAACGGTTCCAGAGATATCGCGCCTTGAAAAAGTCAAATTCTGTAAAAACTATGTGCAAAGAAATACTCATAAATTCTTTAATTTTTGTCCAAATGTAAAAAATATTTGTTTGTATTTTTTGTTGTTTTATCAGCTATCTAGTACCAAATAGAAAAAAATTCGCACAGTGGAGTTGGATCCATAGAAAATGGATTTGATTTAAATTCTGATCATTCACCCATTTTCCTTACATTGTTTGAAAACATTCCGAAAAAGAATCTCCCACCATACCTAACAAATAATTTAACCGATTGGCAAAACTTTCAGTTTATTCTCATGAATGCTGATATACATTACGAAGAACCTACGACGATAGAAGAGTTGGACTTCGAAGTTGAGAAACTTACGGATATTATCCAATCCGCTGCATGGCAAAGCACTCCTAACAATCCTATACCAGATTACGAAAACAAATACACTGCTTATATTAGAGAAAAGATATCGTTGAAAAGAAAATTTCGAAAAAAATGGCAACAAACTCGACATCCATCTTTAAAATCCATTCTTAACAAGTTAACTAAGGAACTCAGCTCAGAGATAAAGCAGTTTAAAGATATGGTATATAAAAAACATGTTCAAACACTCACAAGCAATAAAAATACAGAATATTCTCTATGGAAAGCGACTAAGAACATAACTCGTCCAATTATAAGAAATTCTCCGCTAAGAATCGATGACGACCTATGGGCCAAAACAAACGATGAGAAGGTTAACTTATTTTCAAATCATTTGCAAACAATTTTTTCTGAGGAAAATGGTGATGCAACTGAATACGTTGAACAGAGATATGATTATCTGGATGGAAATTTTGATATAGTAACTGTTGGGGAAGTCATCAACGAAATAAATAAGAGTATGAAGTTGAAAAAATGTCCAGGTTTTGACATGATAACGACCGAAATATTGAGGAAACTTACATACAACTGCTACACAAAAATTACACAATTATTTAACGCTTGTTTCAACCTACAATATGTACCAAGACTTTGGAAGACAGCGGAAGCGCTAAGGATCCCAAAACCTGGAAAACCTCCAACAGAAGTCACCTCCTATAGACCAATTTCACTCTTACCAATGATGTCTAAATTATTAGAAAAAAGTATTTTTAAATCGGTTCAAACCCATTATAACACGCAATAACCTCATTCCAAATCATCAATTCGGATTAAGAAGTTATCACTCAACTATAGATCAAGTGCATCGCATCACGAATATCATTGAACAATCATTCGAAGACAAGAAAATATGTTCTGCTGTTTTCCTCGACGTAACACAGGCATTTGACAAAGTGTGGCACGCCGGACTCATAAGAAAAATTAGAGTATTCTTACCCCAGATTTATGTTGCGTTCTTGAAATCGTATCTGGAAGATAGATTTTTTAGAGTTAAAATCGAAGATTCATATTCAAACTTGAGAAAGATTACAACGGGAGTACCCCAGGGAAGCATATTTGGTCCCATCCTATATCTGTTATATACCAATGATGTACCCAATCCTCAAAATTCAATTGTTGCAACTTTTGCCGATGATACTGCAATCCTATCAGTGGCAGATACAGAACATGAAGCTAACCAAAATCTACAGCAAGCGCTTAATAATATAAAAACATGGACAAGTGACTGGCGAATAAAATTAAACCACAACAAATCAGTTCATATAAACTTCACAAATAAGCACACTCAAAATATTCCATTGTATATAGATGAATATCAAATACCCTTTTCAAACAACGCAAAGTATCTAGGAATGACTCTAGATGCAAAGCTAAAGTGGAAGGAACATGTGAAGAAAAAATCGGAAGAACTAAACATTAAGTGTTCTAAACTTAAATACTTAATTGGAAGAAAATCTCAGCTATCAACAGAGAATAAACTATTAATTTACAATCAACAGCTGAAACCTATCTGGCAGTATGGTATACAACTCTGGGGATGCACTCAAAATAAAAATATCAAAGTGATTCAGACATTTCAAAATAACGTTCTGAGGAATATAGTAAACGCACCGTGGTACGTAAGAGACAAGGATATTCACAGAGATCTTCAGGTGAAAACAGTGCATGAAGAAGTAAAACTAGCTGCAAAAAAACATGATGCTAGAATTAGAGCCCATGTTAACACAGAAGCCGTAAACCTCAATAACCCTGAAGGTGTACGACGGAGATTAAACCGGAAGAAGCCGTATGATCTTTTAGGATCCTAATTTTTAAAAATATCATTTTTATTAATTAGCGTATTTATATGTATATAATAATTATACAGATATGAACAAAATTGCTTGTTAGTCTAATTAGACTAGTTGCAGTCAATTTAAAATTTAAAATCAATTTTTATCAATGATTGTACTTTTCGATTTTCTTGACCTATTTGGTAGTGGGATTCGAATGATTACTATTTTTTCTTAATTTTTTAAAATTTGTCAATACAACTTTTCCCTTATACCAATGTGAAACATTTGTTATTTTACGAAAAAAATAAAAAAAATTAAAATTTTCAACATTTGCTTTGTACTTTTATTTGGGAATCTATATTAAAAACTTCGTCGTTTTTCGAATTTGAAAATGGTTTAGCTGTTATTGTTACCAGCCGGACAATAAACACACTAAATTGATGATCAAAAGATTACAGTTTGGGAATTATATGAATAACACTGTGTGTAATTTTTTGAGTCATGTTTTATTAACCATATTCTGACTCCACAATGTGATAGAACACTGAAAATGAGAAGACACGTGTCTCGCCGTTTTTCCCTATCTGATCAACTTTCCCGGTTATAGGCCTCCAAAGGTTTGAGGCTTTGATGTAAAAAGGGTCATATAGTCAGGGCTATATCTTCCAAACTGTTAGGAAATTTGAATTTATCTCAGAGGCAAAGTTGTAGCTCTTGTCTTAAAGAACAAAAATTGTGAACACATATAACCCATCAAACTTCATCTGCAAAGTCAAAATCGCCATGGTCAAATTTCTTTTAAAATTTTTCTCAAGTTTTGTTATACAGCTATCAAACCGATCAAATTTGATGCTAACAACCAACTACAAAAATGTACCTCAGATCTCAATAAACATCTTTCTAGAATATACGAACCCTGAAGGAACAGGTTTTAATGGTCAAAATAGCAAAACAATTGCGATTTTTATCCTCTTTTCTCGGCTTCTGCTCCATAGATATTAAACCGTTGAAAATTCAAGAAAACAATCAACCACAATAGTGTACCAAAGGCTACAATAAACAACTTTCTGGAATATGCGAAATGTCTATGAACAGTTCTTAATGGTGAAAATAACAAAAATCTTTTGAAAATATCCAATTTTTATAATTTTTCTCCGACTTTGGTCCAAAGATACGCAACCGCCCAAAAATTAAGGATACAGTCAACTACAAAAATGTACCTTAGATTTCAACAAACAAGTTTATAGAATAAATGAAGATTCATTCAGTAATACGCACTAAAGCTGGTACACTAATTTTAAAACCATTCCTTAAATCGCAAAATGAAGAAGTTTTTAAGATGTTTAAGATGTATTACTAAATAAAACATTAAAACAAATGTTTATAAATGAATCTATTTATTTTGTTGGAAAAATAACAAAGGTTTTACTCTGTTATAAAGGAAAACTTGTAGTAACAAATTTTAAAAAATTAAGAAAAAAATCGAATCCCACTAAGTCTAAAAATTTTATTAATTAATCGTAGTTTAATACAAAAAAAATCGAGAAAATCGAAGAGTACAATCATTGATACAAATTGATTTTAAATCGCGAAAATTGCATTCAGGCCCACTGTGCAAAATTTGTTTCTATTATTATTAGATAGATTAGATTAGATTAGATAGCTGATAAAACAACAAAAAAACACAAAAAAAAGATTTTATCTATTTGAACCAATATTAAAGAAGTTATGAGTATTTCTTTGCACATAGTCTTCACAGAATTTGACTTTTTCAAGGCGCGATATCTCTGGAACCGTCAGTCAAAATAATTCTAAAATGTTTTACTGATGAGCAGCACCACCACAGGAAAAATAAAGGAAATCTAAAACCTCAAAACTGTCCAATTTCACTCAGAAATTCCCATTTGTACATATATACCTTCCTAGCCTAAAGGCTGAGGGTATAAAACCCGCAAGAACAGTGTTTGCATCCGAAAACCATCCAAAAAATAACGCAAGAAGTGTCGTGCTGCTACTAAAGATTGAAGAAAAGTAGAAAGGAGAAACTACTTTTCCACAGAAAAAGTGGAGAAGAAGAGTGTGAAGAAACTAATCTTACGGCATTGGTACAGACATTCTGCCGTAAAGACGAACATAAGAAACTGATAACAGATAAAAAAAACGAGAATTAAGATATGCAACAAACCATTTTTACACAGTTACAATCCAATAAGTCGGCAAAACAATAATAGGGCAGCTACAAGCCAAGCTGTTCAAGACTGCAGACAGAAAGAACGCATGCACGACGATTGGGACTTGAGCATTAGGCTGATAATATTTTTACAACCTCGTTTCCCTGTATCATATTCTGATGAGTTTTTATTTATGACGAGCCGACCCGGTCCGCGTTGCTGGCCCTTGAAACAGTTTTATGTTACTTTTTCTTAAGTCATTTATATATTTTTTTCATCTTTGTGTTTATTTCAGCTTTAGTCCATATTTTGTTGTAATTCAATTGTTTGAATAACAACAAAATATTTTAAAGTGGATATGAAATTGATTAGTTGCGGGCGAAGGGTAGGGAATACTATAGTTTCAGTTGTCACCAAACAACTTCATCAGTTCCCTTTTTTCGCCGACTCTGTATCGATAAACAGGTCAATAAAGCCATCTAGCAAATTAAATAAAATGAGAAATTTGCTGTATGGCCCTAAAGCTGTTTACCCTACAATTTGAGTCGAACTAAAGAATTTCATATCCACCACTGTTTTTATTTTATTTTTTTATTTTTGTTATTTTTTTCATCGCTAATTAGTCGGGATTTGTTTGTGACTATAAATAAAAAATCCTTCAGAAATATTGGTTTCGATATATTATTTTAACATACCGCCAAAGATCTGATGACTTGGGTATGTATTTATTTCATGTGCTGGAATAGTATAACTGGAAGCGTTTGTCTTAAATCTAACCATTAATTGCTTCTTAAATCCTTCAAGAATCGATCTAAAGCTTCTAGGGAATTTTTATGAGCCATCGTACATTCGTTCCAGATGATAACTTCTATACAATATTGCATGTATGCCCTTCATTCGAATGAATGTCAGGTGGCAACTTATGGCCCGACTGTGTCGTCCTTCCACCTTCTTGTAATGTATCTTATGCACCTGATGAAGCTATAGCTATCAATATGTTGGCTACTAATCTAAACACTTACTTTCCACTAAAACCAAAGCTCCGTTATGCATAACATCTGGTATTTCCCTTGATTTGTGGCTGAAATATGTACCCAGAGTCGGGGAAACAGACACGTTCGTAAGTTTTACATATATAGCGCATTTTAAAAATCGGTTCAAAAGTTTTAGAGATATGTATAATATATTTAAAAAAGGCATGGTCGGGCCTTTAGGTCCCAAATAAGGACATAGGGTGGGGGACACAAACACCATTTACAAAAATTGAGTTTTTAAAAAATATACCCTAGTGAAGGTACCCCGGCCTCTCCGAAATTCAACAAAATGTATATCCTATTTTCACCAAGGGTCATCCCTGTACATTCCCTGAAATTTTCAGGAAAATCGGTTCAGTATTTTCAGGGATATAACATATTTACAAAAGTGAGCGTGGTAGGGTCTTTAGAACCTAAATAAGTACATAGGGTCGGAGATTCGACCACCGTTGCCTCACAAATTTATTTTCCAACCAATACCTTCGTAAATTGTTCAAAAATAGTTTTTTTTAAATAGGCATAGGGGAGGTGCCCGCTCCCTCCTAAATTCAAAAAAAATATGCAGCCTTTTTTCTTAAGGGACATTCTTTCCCGGTACATTCCCAGTACATTTTTTGAAATATTCAGGAAAATTGGTTCAGTAGTTTTAAAGATAGAACAAATTTAAAAAAGTGGCAGTGGTCTTTAGGTTCTAAATAAGGACCTAGGGTGGGAGTAGTATTTACTATATTTACTATATTGAATCGCCAGTACAACATCTTACACCCTTTTCCTGGGTTTAGGTTGTGAAATCGTTTCAAAATGGATATTTTTACAATACTTTAAACAAGTGGGTAAATACTTGGGTAAATACACTAAACTTCTGGTATTGAAAATGGGGTCTCTGCGTCCATGTTTTGATATAGCCCCCATATGACCGTACCTTCCGATTTAAGATGTTTTTATATATTAGCCACATTTTTCAACCTTATTGGCTGTAATTTGGCACAGTGAGTTCACGTATTGTGTCAAAATTTGGCTTAAATTCTTTCTATATCAACTGAACTTCTGGTACTGGAAATAGGGTCTCTGGATCCATGTTTTGATATAGCCCCCATATAACAGTACCTCCCGATTTAAGGTGTTTTTTATCTATTAGCCACATTTTGCAATATTATTGGCTGTAATTTGGCACAGTGAGTTCTCAATGTATACATAATGCCCTTGCAAAAATAGAAAACCCATGAACCAAATTTTGGCAGCCAAAGTAAATTGATTCGGCAGTTAAAAAGTGTTTACCCACCATTTGGGTAAATACTCGAAATCGGGGATTATATGGGGGCTGCCCTCAAACGTGGACCTAAGTAGAAAAATTTTTGAAAAGGTATTTTGTAAACATTGACAACTCACAGTACCAAATTACGGCCAATATGACTGTGAAATTTGGATATTTGGGGAAAAATACCTTAAATAGGAAGGTACGGTTGTATGGGGACTATATCAAAACATGGGCCCAAATACCCCATTATCAGTACCGTTAGTTCAGTTGATATAAGAAAGACTTGAACCAAATTTTGGCACGCTACGCCACTTTGTTCGACAGTTAACAGGTTTTACTCAATACTTGGGTAAATACTTGAAATTGGGGTACCTTATATGGGGGCTACAAGAAAACGTTGAACTACGTTGACCAATTTTTGCAAGGATATTTTATACACCTTGAGAACTCACTGTGCCAAATTACAGCCAATAAGATTGTTAAATGTAGCTAATAGATTAAAACACCTTAAATTGGGAGGTACGGTTATATGGGGGCTATATCAAAACATGGACACAGAGACCCCATTTCCAGTACCAGAAGTTATGTTGATATGGAAAGGATTTGAGCAAATTTTTGCACACGACGTCAATTGGTTCGCAGATTAATAGTTTTTACCCAATACTTGAGTAAATACTCGAAATCGGGATACCTTATATGGGGGCTACAAGAAAACGTGGAACTACGTTGAACAATTTTTTCAAGGATATTTTATACACATTGAGAACTCACTGTGCCAAATTACAGCCAATAAGATTGTAATAGATAAAAAACACCTTAAATCGGGTGGTACGGTTATATGAGGGCTATGTCAAAACATTGACCAAGAGATCTCATTTCCTATATCCACGGTAAAATCAGTTCTGGTATAATGCTACCGAAGATAAGAACCTACCAAGTGGCAAGTACAAGAAAAAAAAAAATGTCGTAAAAATGGGATTTATTGGCCCTAACGACCTCCGTTTTATATGCCCCGTATGTCAATATGTGCCAAAGGTATTAATTGGTCTCCTCTCCTACCAAGTTTTATCGATGGTATTGTGTTTGCATCTAAAGCTAAATATGTCAATTGTTAGGGAGATGTTATAGACAAATAATCCTAAGCTTTAGCAGTCCCATTGAAAAATGCAAAGCAGCTCGGCAAAAATAATTAAAAACCTGAAATTTGCAGTTACCGTTATATGAATCAATAGCATGCTCATTTTTATATCCTCCATCAAAGTATGGAGGGTATATTAAGTTTGCTTTTCCGTTTGTAACGCATTGAAATAATCATTTGCGATCCTATAAAGTATATATTCCTGATCAGGGTAAAATTCTGAGTCGATCTATGTATGTCTATCCGTCCGTCTGTGGTACTCACTCTAGCAACCACAAAAATGGGGATAGGGCAGGATAGGGACGACGCGTCTTTTGTTTTCAGACAGGTCAAGTTCGATGATGGACTTTATCGGTTCACGTTTTGGTATAGCCCCCGTATAACGGTACCGCGCGATTTCAGGTATTTTGAAGTTTTTAGTCACATTTTCAAACCGAATTACCTGTAGTTGGACATTTAGGGTTCCTAGTGATCCAAAAACTTACATTTCAAAAGTTATGGCCATAGGTCCCCATATAACGGTACCTCCCGATTTTCGGTATTTAAGGATTTTTGCTACAATTTTTAATCGAACTAGCTGTAATTTGACATTTAGGGTTCTCAGTGGTCACGAAACTTCTTTACTAAAAATCGTCAACATAGGTCCATGTTTTGGTATAGCTCTCAAATAACGGTACTTCCCGATTTTCGGTATTTTGAGGGTCTTAGCTATATTTTTTTGAGTCTTGGGGATCCCTGCAGTTTTTAAGTCGTCAATAATAATAATAATTAATATAGCCCTTTAGGTTTTACCTTTCATCTGGCTGAACACATTTTTAGATTAGATTAGGCATTTTGGGTATCCATGGTCGAAAAAATGTTTCCATTTAAAATTGTGAAAGGAAAATAAAATATATGTTCTAACATAAAAAATGTGTTGGTACTTAAACAAATAAAATTGAGATATGTTAAAAATGTTGCAAACCTTTATTTGTTTGCAACCCGTCTCAAACATAAATTTGTTTCGATCCAAACATATTTCTAACACAAATTTTTCTGGGTGTAGTTTTATAAAAAATGCGATATTTTCAGTGTATATTTTGACTTAGATAAAGCATTGTGCATATATAAATGTTTGTTTAAAAAATTAAATTGTTATAGACAATGTTATCAAAAGGCCGTTAAAAATCGCTTTCGGTGCGTGAACATTTTCTACAGGATCGACCTAAACAACTAGTTTTCATTATCAGGAAAATATTCTCCACACGGTACTGGCGTGATTTTTTATATCTTTTGTTATACTCGTTAATCTAAACCCTGAGGGTATAATGAAGAAATATAAAAAATGCGATCGGACACAACCTGCCAACCAGCCTATGAAAGTCAATTCTTCTCTCGTTAAGTGGGAAGTGTAATGTCGGAGAACCAGTAATCGTTTAAAAACTGCCTCAAAATCTATATGTACTTCGGTACGAAATACTACTACTCAACAATGTACGGTAAAATCAGTTGTGGTATAATGTAACCGAAGATAAGAGCCAGGCAAGCTACACGTGCAAGACTGAAATATCGTAAAAATGGGGTTTCTCGGCACCTTTCTAATTACTACTACCTCCGCCAAAGGTATTAATTAATCTCCTCTCCTTATAAGTATTATGGAGCGCATTTTGCATGCATCTGAAGCTAAACATGTCACTTGCTACGGAGATGGGATCGACATAATAATGCGAGCTTTAAAAGTCGCTACTGAAAAATACAAAACAGTTCGACAAAAATAATTAAAAACTTGAAATCTGTTTATATTTAAAAAAAAAAACATTTTGAATACCAGGGTAAATACTTGTTAATTACTGTGCTAATAAGAGCACAGTAACTAATACATTGATTTGCGTTGCTTAGATTTGCGTTAAGAAAAAAGAATAGATTTTTTCGATTTGCGCTGTCGAATCGATTTGCTTTTTGAAAACTAATATTTCTGGATTTGAATTTTGTGAAAAGGTTGTTCAAAATATATGGAATCATGTGTTTCGATTTGCGTTGTTTAGCATTGCATCGGAACCAGTCATTAACGCAAATCGAGGTATTAGGGTAATTTATTTCTCCATTTTTTAAAGAGGGCTACAAAAATTGTTAAATATATCGTTATTAACAAAAAAAAAAATGTCGTTTGTATGAGAATGAATGTTCACGATTAAGGGGCAATTAACCCTACTTTGGAGAGTTCAAGCCCAACACCATATTTCAAATTATAAAACAGCTTAAACGACCGTAATAATTGGATGTTTATACTGAGACTGGTCAGGGTAATAAAGGTTCTTTCTCGGGCCAACTACAAAATAACTCGATGTTATTTCAAAAATTGTATTCAAAATGGAAATCCATAGAAAGGAAGTGCGAGGGAGGAAATATAGAATAGATTCCCTTTATAGAACACATATTCAGTTAGGAGTCCACTAATTAAGTTACCCAATAGAATCATAAAACATAAGTTTATATTTATTTATTTCCTTAAACTAATATAAAGCTTTATTTACACAATTCAATATCAACTTACATTAGAAAAAATACTATTTTTTAATCTTTACATGATTTAATTCCTGAGTACCTATCCATTTAAACCCCAAGAGAGTTAATTGGATTTGGCGTTTCTTTTCTCTTCTTCAGCTTGTTCATTGGCAGCTTTAGCGGCAGCCATGGCACCTTCAGAGATTTCGGGCAAGATGTTGGTGCCAACGGGAATGAAACCATTCTTACCGGCGGTATATTGGACTTCAACTTCACGACCATCTTCATCGATGTAACGATAGGAACCGGATACTTCAAGAGCTTCATCTTCAGTGCCGGCATCGACGACATGAGCGGTTTCTTCACGGAATGATTTGTCGCCACCCTCGTATGAGAATTGGAAGGAGCCATCAGGATTGTTGACGCGATCGTATTTAATCAATGGAATAATTTCACGTTTTTCAGTGGTGCTTTCGATGGCAGCAGCCAAAGCTGTGGTAGCAAGAGCCAATATGCAGATCTGGAGGAAAGAAAAATATGTTAATTCTTAAAAAGTTGATGATTTGTGGTTGTGGTTCTATTGTCAGTGTTAATTTTAAGTCTCTGGAGATATAATAGACTTCACTTTGATTGGCAATCACTTAATGTTTAAAAATATATATTTTTGGTTGAATACAAAGAGTTTTTACTAAAATATCTATTAATTTTTTTCGAATCACTTTTTCATTGGAGATTTAAAACGCAATTTAACAGAAAAAGATTAAATCGGAGCAAAAATTAAACCATTACAGGTTTTAAGAGATAATTTTTTTTTTTGAAAAAAAACTCCATTTAGTCAGCGAAATATCGAATTAGTCACAAAAATGTGTTTAAATTAAAAAAATACATGTAAATTTATTATTGATATTTTTTCATTGGTTATTTTACGCAGCACTAATCACAAGATTTCGTCATATATGCTCTGTTTAGAAACTAAGTCTATTTAATTCGTCTATAATTAAAGTTCACACAAACATATATTTTCAATGTCAATTTTGTTACTCAATTACACTTTATTCAAACACAATCCATATTGTAAGTAATTTATTAAATCGTCTTTTGTTGGCCACTTACGTATTTGAACATTTTTGGTTATTTATTTTGTTGATTTGATCTTCTTCACCGTGGCAATGTTGTAACTAAACTTATTTCCAAAATCCAGAAATCCAGCATTTTTATACAAAAATAAAGATAAATTTTAGAGATGCTGATGTTCTGTTATCTTCTTCTCTCATTTTTCTTGTCGTTGATTACCGCTCCTTCCCATTTACTCATACGCACAACAACAACAAGAATATAATAATGGCACATCACATTAGCATCCGCCCAAACACACCAAAAAAATAATAATAATAATGACTTTAATGATACCCACTTTACAAAATTAACTACGCTCATGTCTTTTGCCATCACAAAGAAATACAACGACTATAGCACCTGAGAGAGAGAGAGAGAGGGAGAAGCAAGTAAATTGTTTAACGTATTTTTTGTTTGGTCTTATCAGACTTAATAATGAGTTGTTGTTATTTTTAAAAGTTTTCGGCTAAAAGAAAAAAAAACAAACAAATTAATTTGCATATATTTACTAGTGACTCAAACAAATTTCTTATCAACTGCCAAAAACCCAAAAAAATATATCTTCACACGACTGCGAGCGCTTGTGTCTTAAGTCTTTCGTTTCGTTTTAGCTAGAAACCGCCAAATTGTTCATTCCACATGCTCTATTAGTTCTTATTTCTTTGAACAAATGCCAGCTTTAAAATCTATTCAATTTCGTATAATGAACAGACCAACTACGTAGATTTGTCATCATTAAGTAGTTGTCATAATAAAGAAGATCAGCTCTTGGAATTGAACTTAGTCTGGATTTACGTAATGCTTCTTAAGAAGATTGTTATTTTTGCATTTAATTCGTAGAACGAATGACGTTAAGCATATTTCAAGAGGTTTTTAATAAAAAAAACATTTTTTGGAAATATCTAAAGAAAACATTTCATTGCGTCAGACATGGCTGATGTGCAGTGCAAACAACATACACTGAGTTTATTAAATGCAGTTCATTATTACAAGAAAACAACTAGGGCAAGGTTGCGGAACTTTCGGGTCACTATCGAGGACGATATGGAGAATAAAATCACAATGCTTCAATAAATATCAAATTGACTTTCTGCAGTAAAGACATAAAATAAAATTTTGTGCGGAAGGTGAATGAACTTAGAACTTTCGGGCCATTAGGTCAGGACCAAAAGGGCAACCTTCATTGAAAAATATTTAACGTTTGTGAAGCAACTATTGAAGTTTGTACAACTTAGTCCATATTTATATTAGGCAATTTTGCTTGCGGCAATTGTCAGTTTGAAGGAGAGAGAGAGGTGAGGCATATGATAACCCTTTGTCTCTCAACACCCTCTCTCACCGACAAACTGACAATTGTCTCAAGGAAAATTGCCGAATGTAAATATGGACTAAAACATTGGAACTTGAACTACGTTAGGAAGATATATTACGAATTGCAAAGTTTCGGCCAACCGGTAATCTTAGTTTGTGGCGGTCAAGGTTTTTAGAACTTTCGGGTCATTATCTCAGGATAATCTGGATAACAAGAACTATCTTCGCTAAAACGACTCTTGAACAGTCTTTAAACAGCAGTACCCGAAGGAGTAAAAGTATATAATATTACTGTGTACAATGTTTGTTCTAAATCTGTAACTCCCTTCGAGAGTTACCATGTTAACCTATTTGTTAGACAGACGGACATGGCTAGATCGACGAGAAAAGCCTGAAACTGATCTGGGATCCAAAAAACATTATTTCAATCAGAAACCTTTCTGATCGTGACAAATATAAGGGTATCAGACGGTTTTGCCGGCAGAACTAAACTATCACCCTATTTCATTATACGAATACAAATCATCTATAGAATATTAATTCAGGATTTTTTTGAAAAAAGTGATCATTTTTCAAAACACATATTTTTATACCCTCCACCATAATATGAACTTTGTCATTAACATTGTCACATCAAAATGTTCGTCGGAGACCCTATAAAGTATATGGTGATTTCTGAGTGAAATTGGACACTTTTTCAAAATGAGGTTTTTGATTTCCCTTATTATACCCTACACCACACTGTGGTAAAGGGTATTATGTCTTTGTTCATTTGTATGTAACAAACAAAAGGAAACGAAATAGACCCATAGTTCCTTTTGGGAATATACATATAATCACTTTCTGAGTCGATTTATGCATGTCCGTCCGTCCGTCTGTCCATGTATTTTTGTTCCCAACGTACAGGTCGCAGTTTTTGTCCGATTCAGCTGAAAATTGGGGACTAAAATTTTTTTAGCCATAGGAAGAAAGCAATTGCTTCTGGTGAAAATCGGTTCAGATTTGGATATAGCTGCCATATATATTTTCGCCCGATTTTATGTATTTGCTGCACCAAACACGCTATATACGTCCGATTTTGATGAAATTTGGAATGTTTGACTGAATTCGGTATAAAAATAAATGTGCCAAATTACATCGAAATCGGTTCAGATTTGGATATAGCTCCCATATATATTTTCGGCCGATTTGACGTATTTTCTGTACCAAACACGCTATATATGCCCGACTTCAATGTAATTTGGAATGTGTGACTGAATTCGGTCTGAATATAAATGTGCCAAATTATATTGAAATCGGTTCAGATTTGGATATACATAGCTCCCAAATATATTTTACATATTTACAGTGGTGTAGGGTATCATATAGTCGGCCCCGCCCAACTTTGATCCTTTCCTTACTGGCTTTTTGCTGTGGTGATGCTGCTCATTAGCAAAACAGTTCAGTATATTTTCATTTTTTTTACCAACGGCTCCAGAGATATTGCGCATTAAAACAGTCGAATTCTGTAAAAACTATATGCAAATAAATACTCATAACTTCTTTAATATTGGTCCAATTTGAAAAAAAAAACTATTTTTGTTTGTTTTGTTTATTGTTGAAGATTCAATCTCATTTGATTACTTGAGTGGAGTATTCCCCCATTGGCTCAACTTCATTTATTACCCTCTATTACAGAGAGTAATATTTTTCAAAACGAACTGACAGTGTTGCAAAATTTTACTGATCGCTACCAATATCATGATTTCATCCCGGCGAAGGGAATTATCAATTGGCTTCTCAGTTTTTGAAATGATGCCTTTTTAGCGAAAACCCGAACTCTTTAAGTGTCTAGTATTCCCATATGAATGAGAATCACACTCACTTTTCGGCTTTTCCAAAGAAACACCAAAATTAAATTATTCTGCAACATTTCAGCACGTATCAACTAAGAATTCTTCGAATTCTGTGAGTTGAAAAGAACACCAACACATTTGCCTGTGAGGTTGTTATTGGAATTTTGTTTTTTGTTTTTAACAAAGCTCCATTCGCCCGTGCCTCGGCTGTTTTTTGTTTGTTTTGTTTATTGTTGAAGATTCAATCTCATTTGATTGCTTGAGTGGAGTATTCCCCCATTGGCTCAACTTCATTTATTACCCTCTATTACAGAGAGTAATGTTTTTCAAAACGAACTGACAGTGTTGCAAATTTTTACTGATCGCTATCAATATCATGATTTCTTCCCGGCGAAGGGAATTATCAATTGGCTTCTCAGTTTTTGAAATGATGCCTTTTTAGCGAAAAACCGAACTCTTTAAGTGTCTAGTATTCCCATATGAATGAGAATCACACTTACACTGATAATTCCCTTATAATAACTTTGCACTTTTGGCACACAGTAATACACAGCAAAAATCGGACCCGTAAGTCATTATGTAACCCACTACAAAGTAATATAACAAGTTAAAACTACTTACTAAGTAATGAGTACGGTGGCGGAGAGCGTGTGTGTCCGACTACAAATCCTAGGGTTGTGTGTTCATCGCTCACCGTTGGCACGCGAGTTTTTTTCATGTAAGCGTTTAAACAACCCTACGCGTGGCATAGTGTGTAGTGTGTTTTGCTACAAATCAGAATTCGCATGATCAAATACACCAGAGAGCGAATATGGAATGGGCCGACCATGTGATACCCTACACCACTTCCTCTGGGCGCTGTTTTTCACGGAATTTATTTTATATTATTGCGGTACGTTATGTTATTGATATAAATAATTAATAGTTTTGCATCATTTATTATTGATACCATTTTCATCCAAAAAATTAATTAATTAATTAATAATTTAGATATTTTTCCACAATGACCAATGGTCAATTTCAGCCGCTTAATACTTCCTGAGCATTTTTCAAAATTATGGGCATTTTCTAAAAATGTTACCAGTTTTCACACAAAAGTTGTGGTTTATTTAGCCCGGTAAATATTATCTGATCATCTCGTTAAATTGCAAGCTTCTTTCTTGTCGTAAACCCAAAACCTTTAATAACATTTCGCGACCATTGCAACCTATAAAGCCGCTACAAAATTGGATAACAATTTTGTTTTTGGAATACAGTCCACTCAACATTTGGTGTCCCACATAAACTTCTGTTTTCGCAAATAAATGAACAAAAATGGCAGAAATTTGGTATTTAGTTACAAAACTATTCTTCAAAAATTTGTCGGCAATCACGGAGGGAAAAAACGGTCTCTCTATCATATGTTCCAAATATATTTCGTAGCAACCCAAACATAACATGTGTTTGGGCCCTGCAAACAAATATATGTTTGGGTGCAAGCAAATATTTGTTTGTATGCAAACAAAGTGTGTCTGTGTAGGTGCAAACAAATATTTGTTTGGATGGAATATAAATACAAACCCAAAAGCCACAAAAACATACACATACAAACACATTTATAAATGGTGGTGGGTTTTCATTTATTAGAAATACCAAACACAAAAGCAACAACAGACGCCTAGGTATATTAACATTCCAAATACAAGAAATAGTGTCACACTTTTAGAAAGAAAAACAAATCAAATACATTAATTATAAAATATACCAACATCGATGCTTCTCGTTAGTTGTGAAATAAAACACATTCTCCTCTAAATAGAAATCATTAACGGGAAGTCGGCATCTGGAATCAAAAGATTATATAATGTAATAAATAGGTATATCCATATTTCAAATATGAGCGCCAAAACGGCCTAACCCATATGCCCAAAAAAATCAAACTGCCTATAAAGATCTAACCAGAACCTTATGAAATAATAACTAAAAAGACTCCATATTGCATTGAATAACACTGGGTTATACTAACTTCTAAAATAATGCAATATGGAGCTTTTTGGCATTTATTTCAAAAGGTTCCAGTTAAATCTTTACAGTCAATTTGATATTTTTAGGCATATGGCTTAGGCCGTTTTGGCGCTAAGCGCCTCATACATGCATGTATATGAAAATTGTATTAATATTATTACCAATATTAAATGCGATTTCTTCTTTGTGCAATAAAAAAAACTTCCAATTATAAAATGTATTGGGCATTAAATTTACTAAAAACACCATTTCTATAAAAAAAAACACAAAACACTGATAATTATTCATACCATTTTTTTTTCTTTTCCTCTCCGCTTGCTAGGCTACAGAAAAGAAATGACTGCTTGTGGAACAACAATCGCAACAACAAAGCACGAAAACCACGCGATTGGCCGCATACCGAATATACACCACCAAAGCAAAGACAACATTATTACCCTCCCGTCTTCGCTTCTGCGTCTCCTATTACACGATACACACAGATCTTTATTATAAAACAGCATTCCGCGGTCGCGAGATCTCTGTTGTTACTCTATTTGACAAAAATCTCCTCTCCACTGATAGATCCCGTGGTTAAAGTTAAGGAAATTACTGAAATGTGGTATTTAGTCTTTTTCCGCAAACTAAAGGATACTAATTGTCCCATTGCCAATGCAGCTCGTCAAAAGTTCGGCCCGGCCGAACTTAACTCAGCTCTTTATACCCTCAGCATTTATGCTATACAATTTCATACGGGCAAAATATGCCTCACCGAAATAACGGTTTTAGACCCCAAGTATGTTTGGACGAAATGTGTTTCAGACAATTTGGAGTCGATTTAGCAATGTCCGTCTGTCTGGCTGGCTGGTGCGCACGATAACTCTCGAACGGATAAGCCGATTTAGTCCAAAATTTGGCTTTCGTAATATTTTGTCCAAACTTAGTTTAAGTTCGAAGACGGGTTATATCGGTCCACTCCTTCCGGTACCTCCCCCACAAAAGTTCGAAAATGTTCGGAAAATTTGTGCGCGCGATAACTCTTTAAGGGAGTAACCGATTTGGTCCATACTTTGCACTTTGCGCACGAAACTCCTGATGGGAGAGACCGATTTGGTCCATACTTTACACATCCTAATATACCTACCAGATATAGATCAGGTTCGAATATGGACTATATTTGTCCACTCCTTCGGGTGCATCCCACACAAAATTTTGGATGAAATCACTTTAAGACCTGTTTTCGAATCACTTTGATTTTTGTTCAAGCAACTTGCATTTGCTGACTTCACTACGGCAGTACAGGTTTTTAGGGACAAGTTCATACTTCTTGAGAAAACAGCCCGAAAGTTGCAAAAAAACTCCTATGGGACCATATGTAGTGGCTGGAGAACTCGAACCAAATACTGCGTTCGTCCACATTGGATATTGTAATATTTCTTCGAATATTATTTGTTTACAGCGATATTATGCTTTTCGTAGGCTAGTGTGATAAAAAAGCCCTATCTATCGTTATCCCCGCTAATTTTTTGAACTTTAATCCTATCCATACTTTTGTCGGTTCAGACGCCCAACATTTTGAAAACCCCCTAAATATTTTTTTTTTTTGCGAAAAAAAGTATTTCAATCCACACAGGCGAAGGGTATATCTCTGTCGGCAAAGCCGACTGATACTTTTTTACATGTTACATAATTTTTTGCCATAAACGAACAATTATTATGAAATTTGTTACAATTTTTGTCTTTGCAATACATTTGTTGTCAAACTGTATATAGATATTAACACTATTATACAAAGATTGTTACTTTTTTCAGTAGACATATGTGTTACGTGAAACAGAAATCAATGAGTGAAAAATCTTTTAGATATTCTTTCAAAAGTTTCAAAATGTCTAATATACATAAATTGTCATTTATTTATTATTTTTTTTTTTGTAAGACAGTATTCTAGATACGATTTTATTGGCAACAGGAAGCGGAATTAGGCCTTAGCTCGTCTGATATTTTATTGCTGCTCAGACGGATAACCTCATTCTGACTGGGCGATATATTTTACAAACCATCTTCTGGTTCTGTGGTATCTTCGTCGTCGTTACTGTACCAAAGTAATTTATTGTAATTGTATGTTTTAGTTTTTGGTACAAAATTGTGAAAACAAAAGAATTTAAGGGAATTTTAAAACAAGTCTTTTATGGGAATTTTTAATTAAATATTTTTAGAACACAAAATAAGGTATTTTTGGGGCAAACAGCAACTTGCTTAACACATTTCTGAAATGGTATGTTAATGTTAATTTATTGATATTTAAGCACTATTAAAGGGTGACAGTGAGAGAACACATTCGCCAGTGCCCGTATTCTTCTTTTCGTTTGGAGCTCGACACTCCTGTTCGTAACATGGGTCGTCGATTTTTAGTGGGCTAGAAATAACTACTTATTTCTGGTGAAATACCCTTGTTAAAATAATCGGATAGTAGGTCGGGTTGTAACGACTTTTTTGCTGAGTGCATACATCAACATTTGTATTGAAAACAAATTTATTCAAATTGCCTCAAAAGGAGATAAGTTCCATTGGGTGTTATGTTCGCCGAATAACATCGGTCGTAATTCTCAAATCAATTTTGGACGATATGTCCTAAAACAAATGCGAATATTATTTTTTTCGAGCCGTATAATAATTTCGTATTCATAATACTGTAATTGAAAATATTAGTTGTGTCTTTTTACATTTTCATTAATAATTATTCAGTAACTTCTTTTCAGAGAGTAAGAGAGATTTTACTCTTTGATACGAAAATAGAGAAAAAAGTAATAAGACATAATTTAGTAAACTTTAGCAGAGTAACAGCTGATTACCACAACAAAAACATTGGTGTATCAAAAAAACGAAACAAATTTAAAGCAAAGAATATTTATTTAATACTTGTTGATCAAATTAAAATGAATAAAAGGAAAGTAGAGTTCGTTTGTTCTTCAGGAACATTTAAACGGATAACAACTGGTAAGTAAAAGTATGAAAAAACTAGAATCAAAATTAATGAATATTTTCTTTTGTAGATTCACATTACAGGGAGACAGTTGCCGCCAGAACCGTACCAGATCTGGAAAATTATGAAGATATCGTTTTCACCCAAAGTACCCAGCCCTATACAGACGTAGATTATATAAATGATTCTGTGGAAGACGATGATTCCTCCGCATTACAATTGGATCAAAAAAAATTGTGTGGCTGGATGCATCCACTAAAATGCTTATAGCAAAAGTAAAGGAAAATGGACCATTGGTTAGAAAAATAGATTCCCTTAAAAATAAAAGCCAAATGTGGAACAAAATTGGCGAAGATCTTAAAGCTTGCGGGCACGAAGTCAATACCTCTCAGGTGCAAGCTAAATATTTTAGCTTGGAGCGTCAATACAAAAAAGTACAACTCCATAATTCAAAAACTGACCGCAAGAGAGTAACCTGTCCCTAACAAAGGTAATACATTATATGCATATATAATTGATGTGGGGGGTCATTAGAGCCAGCCTCAAGCGAGATAGTCCTGTATTGAATACAATCGTGCAACTTGGATGACTTCCGTATCGTCAGTTGCTTGGCAAATGACTGCAAATGTGTGAAGTATTATGTTTCTTTACGCCGTAGTACTTAATAGTAGCTTCGCAGTACTTGTTGCGAAACGTCAAAATTGCGCAGTTTTAAAACAGGTAAAAAGCAAACATGTATCATTTTTATTTCTGTATTTGCATTTAGTTGCATTTTCGAGGAACAATGTATGACTGACGATGGGGAAGTCAGCCCATATGTTCGTTTTGCTGCTATTGTGTGTACACCCGCCTTGCAAGCTGAACGTCCAGGCTCGACTCCTAGGCCTGTCAGTGTAATGTTGCACCAGGAGCCGACATATTACGGTATTACAACATGCATGCATAAATGCATTTGGGATTTCACTATACAGAACTCATATTTTTTCTTTTATTTTTAGAAAAAAATGGATGAAATGAGCTAACATGTGCCGCGAGTTCACCCATAAGAACGTTAAAAACTTGGGTTTGGGCGCCGGGTTAGTAACCCTCCCCTAAAAAAAAGCAGCCTACTATGAAAAAACAACAGAAAAGAAAAACAAATCCCTCTAAAGTTGACGACCCCCGCAAACGTTTTAAGGACCATGATCTGCGAATCTGCACCTGGAATGTTCGCACTTTTTATCGAGGAGGCGCAGTTTACGCATTGGCAGATGTACTTGAAAAGTACAAGGAAAGAAAAGATGGAATGGGAAAGGCGTCACAACAACACCTAAATGTGACGCACTGTATTATAGCTGCCATGACACAAAGCATGAGTTTGGTTGCGGATTAAAACACCTGTTCTCCTGCTCCACACCAGTTAATGAAAGACTTGCTACAATTCGAATAAAAGTAAAAGTATTCAACATCAGCTTTATTTGCGCTCATGCTCCCACTGAAGACAAGAACGAACTGACCAAAGATAGAAGAAACTTATGACCGTTGCCCTGCCCATGACATTAAAAATATACTAGGCGATTTTAATGCCAAAATTGGAAAGGAGAATATATTTGGCCCAACAGTTGGGAAATTCAGTCTCCACAGCGAAACATCTGATGAGGCTGATAAACTTTGCAGCTGCAAAAAACATGGTGGTTAGCAGCACCGGATTTCAACATCTCGACATCCATAAGGGCAACTGGCTGTCTCCAGATCAGAAAACAAGAAATCAAATTGATCACGTTGTAATAGATGGAAGACATTTATCGAGCGTGTTGGATGTGCGTTCGTTCCGAGGAGCAAACATAGACTCGGACTACTACCTGGTTGCAGCAAAGGTACTCACCCGGTTAATCGTAGCAAACAAAGTACGAGCAGACACAGCACGAAAGTTAGACATCGGTCAGCTGCAATCACAACAGATAGCCACAGCATATTCCACTCAACTAGCTAATTGCTTAATCAAAGCACTCCTCATCCCGATAACATATCAGCGCAATGGCAAAGTATTGTCCACTCCATGCAAATAGCCGCAAAATCCATACTTGGATACCAGAGACCTCCACCAAGGAATCCATGGTATGATCAGGATAGTCGTGCTGCTACCGAAGAGAAAAATGCGGCATATAGGGCTACTTTACAATCCGTAGCAACGCGTAGCGCACGAGAGAGATATCGGGAGAAAAGGAGAGAGGAAAGACTTTTCCGCAGGAAAAAGAGAGAGATGGAAAAATGCGGGAGTGTGAAACAAGTGAGAAAAGACTACAGTCGGTACGGGGCCGACTATGTGATACCCTACACCACTACCTCTGTGCATAATCTTTTCACTCGAAAAAATTTCATTTAGGGAGATACGAAAGTTTTCACCTATCTGGCTTTTATACCAAATGACTTAAGGCAAACTGAACCTAAATATGTAATTAATATTTAATTTTATATTTGACTACTATCGACATCACCAACATCAATAGGCTTCTATTTCTGTGAGAAAATTTCGTTATGATCCGATCAAAATTCCGACTTGTAGTGTGATTGCAGAAAAAGTGGAAAAAGGAATGCATTACCGACTATTGCGATATCTCTATTATTTGACCACCTACGCCAACCTACTTTGCATAATTTTAGAGATGGAATTTTCTACTTTATTAGTCAGACTTTGTTTTTAGAAGGTCCCCAACCAAGTGTGTGATATCCGTCATTATTATTATTAAAATCGCAAAAATGAAAAGTTGGGTTCTATTACCGACTATTGCCATATCTTCGTTGTTTGACCACCTACGACAACCCACGTTACGTCGTTGTAAAGGTGATATTTTCTAATTTCATTGCCAGGTTTTGCTTTTTAAATAACCCTTATAGACGCTTAGATATTTGCTTTGCAATAAAATGATGACTTTTTCTCCAAATAAATTGTTTGCTCATTCCGGCCCCTAAATATTAACCGACCATCACCAAAATCAATAGGCTTCTTCCTCTGTGAGACCCCCATTAACATTCGAAATTCCGTGACAATCCGATCAAAATTGCGAACTGTAGCTTGATTCCAAAAAAAATGGAAAAATGGGATGTATTACCGACTATTGCTATATCTCCGTTATTTGGTTACCTACGTCGACCTAGTCTGCATCATTGTAAAGATGGGATCTTCTACTTTCATAGTCAGGCTTTGCTTTTGGAAAGTCCCCAACCAAAGCTGTGATATTCGTCATTATAATTAAAATCGCAAAAACGAAAATTGGGTTTTGTTTGCGACTATTGTGATATCTTCGTTGTTTGATCACGTACGAGAACCTACTTTACATGATTAGAAAGGTGATATTTTCTACTTTTATTGTTGCTTTTGGTATACCTCTTATAGAAGCTGAGATATTCGCTTTGGAAAAAAACGTTGTCTTTTTACCCACATACGTCTTTTGCCCATTCCGACCCCTAAATATTATCCGACCATCACCAATAGGCTTCTTCCCCTCCGTGACCCCCATTAACATCCAAAACTTCGTGACGATCCGATCAAAATTGCGACCTGTAGCGTGATTACAAGGTTTAGATGGACAGACGGACGGACACACATAGCCAGATCGACTCAGCTCGCCGAGACATTCATATTGATATATATAAGTATGGGTCTACGACCATTATTTCGATGCGTTACAAACTTTTTGGCCAAAACCAACTTATAATACCCTCTCCACATAGTGGTCAAAGATGTAAATATACTAAGATGGGAAAAGTCAATTGTTAACATTTGTCAATAGATGGAGTTAAGCTCTGTTGTTACGATATCATAACAACATTCTATTAAGTAGTTAACCATTTCAGGCGTTTTTGACCGCCAAGTTCATACTCAACGAACTAAAAACTGCTATGGAATACAATCCTGAGTCCAACTTTTTGCTTTTCTACAATTTGTATAAGCCGAATTGCGCTTTAATGGGGTTTTTATCATTAACATAGCCCTGTTGTTGGTAAAATGTTTATATACTTTGTTTCATAAACATTTGTGCATTATGCATCTTTTCCAGTCTTTACAGTTCTATGTCTTTGTAGTGGTGTAGGGTATAACAATAATAATACACCTGTAGTGTACCATACATGCGTTTATTTTATTATTATGAAATGAAATAGGCTATTTATATTATAGTTTTTTTTAATGGTTAACTATTTTGAGGATTTCGCGATTTACACATATTTCATTTTGAAACAGTTTTATTTAAAAACCGTTCCCTATTTAAAGGAACCTAATATTTATTTGAATATTCTTAATATCTTCCTCAAGACGTTAGAGTGTATTCGAGAAGTGAAATTTTACTAAAATACTCGTAGAAGACTACTCCGTACATTTTCTTCAACTAACTCACAAAATAAATTTAAAAATGTTAGGTCATGAAAGCTCAACTCGAAAATTCACTATAAATAACCTTCGCCTTAATAAGGCAAAAATAAAATAAATTTTAAAATGTTTTTTTTTTCTTACACTAATTTAATAAATGTTCTCAATATATATTTTTGTTTTTGCGTTAATATACAAACCGAGAATTACATATTTTTTATTTCAATCTTTGTGATGTTTAAATTACGTACATTTTTTAAATATTTTTACCATGTATAAAATGTAGCATTTTATTAATCATACCATTTTTTAATTCCTTTTTTGCTAAAATTTACAACTTTTTTACCATTAATTAATTCGTAGCCGAGTTAATTTTTACAGCTACAACATTTTCTTTAGACCCATTTACATAGAACTCGCGGTTTCCAAGCAAAATCGTGAAAACCTTAAGTACCCCTAAAAATGTGAACTTAAATCGCGATTTATTTTAAAATCTTGATATTTCTCATCTACGAGCACTGTAGTTTCAGAATCAGCAAAAACTTCCGAGGTGTAAGCACCTTCCATTCAAATTTGTTAAGGCACACCGTGACTATCTTATATTACATACCCATAGAGGAGTTGTCCTCTTTTAACAAAAATATAAATAGTTGAAATGTTCTGTTTGGCGCCTGTTTATTGGTGATGAATGTCAGAAAATTATGCATAAGAAAATATGCCATGATGTTGCCAGATTTATTTATTTTCAGTAATTTAGAGTGTTGACAAAAGAAATCCGTTATTATATAAGTTTGTTTTGGTAAAAATTCATGTAACACCGCGAAATATTCGTCGGAGACCCCCAATGTGGTATACCAATCTTCACATCTCGACGAGATAAAGCGATTTTGAGATGTGTGTCCGTCCGTCTGTCCATTATAAATTGTAAACACGCTCCAGGCCGCAATTATGGACCGATCGTCACGAAGTTTTGTATGGAGGTCGGGTTCAGATCAGAATAGATCCCTATTCTTATTGGTGATGGTCGTAAAATATTTAGCGGGTGAATGGACCAAAAACATAATATTTATCCAATTTTCTAGCGGCTCTGTAGGTCTCAATAATAGTCCGATCAACGCGTAATTTTAAATAAGGTAAGAGTATATCACAAAGGAGAAGCTTGCAATTTGAGATGGCGATCGGATAATATTTAGAGGGTTAAATGGGCCAAAACTTTTGTGTGAAAATTGTGAAAATTTTTAATATACAGCTTATATCTTAATTCCTTGAAGTGACATTCCGGACAAGTGAGATATACTTGAAAGTGGAACGCTTGACCTTTCAATTAATGCCAATTATGTTGGTGTGCATGATCAGATAACAGAGTTACAGCCTAATATATTCCGTTATTTGTTTGTAGTGTAATAATAAACTCGCTAGAAGTCGCAATTATACATCAATAGTCACGACATTTTGCACCGGGTAAGAGTATAGTTCGAAATGATGATCTGATATTCTTTAGCGGGTGAAATGGACCATTACTTTTGTATGAAATATATATATTTTTTTTTGTCGATATTTTAATTCCTTGAGGGCATATATATTTCGCAAAGTAGCCTACATATGGGAAAAAACTACTGACCTTTCCTCTGATGTAAATTGCAATAAAGTGTTTGCTAGATAACGGGCCTACTGCCTAATACATAATGGGTTCTGTGTAGAGAACCACATTTTTATCCCATGCTACATATTGTATCTTCAAAAGTTTATGTAACACCACGAAATATTCGTCCTAGACCCCTTATTTGGTATGCCAAAATTCATATCTCGACGAGATAAAGCGATTTAGCGATGTGTGTCCGTCCATTAAAAATTGTAAACAAGCTTAAGGCCGCAATTATGGACCGATTGTAACGAATTTTTTAAGGAGGTTGGGTTCGGGCCAGAATAGAAATGATTAGTTTTGGTGATGATCGTGAAATGTTCAGGGGATGAAATGGACCAAAAACAAAATTTTAACCAATTTTGTAGCGGCTCTGTAGGTCAAAATAATAACCCGCAAAATTTTAAACAAAGTTTGAGTTTATGATGAAGAAGAAGCGTACAAACCAACGTGAAGATCAGATAATACTTAGCGGGTTAAATGGACTGAAACTTTTGAAACAACGGAAGTAGTAGTACTACATAAGTGGGTTTCATTACATTTTATTTTGTGTGAACTAAATTTTCCTTTCCTGCTACAAAAATGTCTTTGTCATGCCAGATAACTTTTTGGTTTTGGTCATAAGTATTATACATTACATCTCTGATATTTGATAATTAAATTTTCACAATCATTGAAAAGAAGTCCAGGGATAGTGGTATAGGGTATCCATGGTCGGCACCGTCCGACTATAGACTTTTCTTACTTGTTAATTTTTTGAAATTGTTCACTTCAAAAATTAATTTTTTGCCTCGAAAACCTGTCATTGGTCCCTTTGCTTTTAAAATACCTCTACTAGAAGCGGAGATATTTACATAAGAATAAAACGTTGAATCAATCAATCAATCAGTAGCTTTCTTTCTCTCTGGGAGCCCCATCAGCCTCCAACATTTTGTGACGATCGGATCGAAATTGCGTGATTACAAAAAAAAAAATAGAAAGATGAGAAAGAAAGCGATTTTCCTGGCCAAAACCCCCATTCGGTAGTAAACATATTGAAACTAAGGAAAGCAAAAAATTAGATCAAAATATTGGAAGGCGTGCTCCTGAAGACGAAAAATGTTTCCCAATTTTGGAAAATACGTAATTTTTGCAAATTTCTTTAGAAAGAAGCAGCTATTTCTCAGAAACTATAACAGATATTGTGTTCATTGTTGTTTTTTTTTTTTGTTACGTGTTGCATTTAAGAGTCGTTTTAATAAATTACTGTGCCGTTTACACGAAGTGAGCTATTTTAATTTTCCTCAGGTACTAAATTTTAGTGAAATTCCAAGTTTAGTCGACTAGAACTTTTAGGGAAGGGCTTGGAACAAAAATTGATGTCCGTGAGTTTCCTCTTTCAGTCCATATGTACTTTTGTACCCGCCCTGTTCCATCCGTTTAACACGTTTATAAATTTTTTGAAATTACATAGGTAAAAATGTGTTTTTTTTTCAAACGGTTTCCCATATAACTATAGCTTATTCACACAAATGGACATTTTTTTAATATATGAGTTTTTATAAGAGTTATAAGATTTTTATGAAAACGCAAAGAGTATTTTTTCTATTTTAGAAAAAAAAAATTAAAAGTTTTTGAAAAAAAAATAAAATTTTTTGAAAAAAAATAAAATTTTTTGAAAAAAAAATTAAAATTTTTTGAAAAAAAAAATAATTTTATGGTTTGTTTATTAGGATTTGACCTTTTGTAAATAGTTAGATCACAGGAAAAACTATAAAACACTCATATTTTGATGCAAAATATGAAATAACTCAATCATTTAATTTTGGCCTTGAATTTCTCTGCAAACTCTAGACCGAATTTGGTGTCTTTTAATGTGTAGGAAAGCTGGAAGTGTTATCTGTCTAACAAAAAAAGAATTATGAAAATATATCTATCCGTTCATGAAAATATATCTATCATCGTACTTTGCATCATTTTAGAGGTTACATTTTCTACATAGGCATGCCTTGCTTTTGGAAGGCCATTATCCAGAGCACTGATACTCGACATTAAAATTGAAATCCAAAAATGAAAACTTGGGTTGGATTAGCGACTATTGCGATATCTCCGTTGTTTGGCCACCTACGCACAGTGGTTCAGAATCGTTTTTTTCCCCGGTCAAAACTCTGTACCTTTTGAACGTATAGAGATATTTTCATACTTTTTGTGTTCGACAGATAACATAATCTGCTTTCCTATGCATTCGAAATCGGTTTAGTAGTTGCAGAGGAATTGAAAGTCAAAGTTAAAAATTTGAGTTTTTTTCATATTTTTAACTATTTAGAAAAGGTCACAACCCATAAAAATATAAAAAATTAAAAAAAGGAGTTTAAAAAAATTATGTTTATTATGTGTTTTATTTGTAAATGCATTAAAAGCTAGTAAATAATTTTTCGCTTAGCATTTAGCTTGCCGTTTAATTTTGTCACCATTTTAATTTAAATGCAAGCGTTTTATTTGAGAGATTCCATTATGAAGAATATACTACTTGATGCTAAGCGAACAAGTATTTTCTAGCTTTTAATGCATTTATATATAAAATACTGTAGCGTAATTCTTTAAATTAATTTTTATTGTTAACTTTTAGTAAATGCAATTTTTTGACCAATGAGAACCCCCATAACCAAATTATAGCAAATGTTGGTGGTACCCTTATATGGGGGCTATTAGGCAAAATGGACCCATATTGTTTTAGTTTCATATCAATGCACTATAGGCCCAATGGCAGGTTTCTGAGGCAAAAAGTCTATTTTTGAAGTCATATATTTGGATAAAATAGTAACGAGATTAGATTCTTAACACTTTGAGCCACTTAGAAACAAAATCATTTCAAGCTGGCAACGCTTCATGACCACATACCGGGCTGTCAAAGATATTGCTTCTTACATTGTAAAATTTTATAAAAATCTATCAAACGAAGAATAAATTTGTTTCGCTCGACAATTAAAAAATGCTAACATAATAAACAGTTTTTAATGGATAACACGTGTAAAGGTACGTAAATTAATATTCTGATTAAGAATTAAAAAAGTTAGATTGGTAAGGAATATTTGATGTAGACTTGAGTTGAATTTTTTGTGTAGTTTATATTGTAGTTTATATGGTTTTTGGAATATAACTCTCGGTATTGCGACGTATTCGCGTAACTATATACATATATGTGGTAGAAGGTAATAGTAAGTACTATATGTGTAGAAAATTTTAGATAGCGTGACACTTAAAAATTTGAATATTTTTTTAAGTATTGGGCTGGGCTGGGAGTGGGACTTGTCAATATGACACAAGTCGCGAAATTTGATAGTTATCTTAATCGAGTTATACCAAGCATTGAAATCTTTTATGTTCAAGATCTCTTAATTTAGTAATTGGGACTACAAAAACCTACTAAATTTAAAAATCTTGACCTTATATAGTATTCAAAAAATGAACGCGATCGCGGTATTCTACTTTCTAATCATCAATTAATGATGGAGGTCGCAATTACTATTGTATTGTATCCCAATACGTCAAATGATCTATGAGATTTCGCGTTTGGCTAAAACCCGTTGTGGGGGGGGACTTCCCCCTCCATTTTTCGGTATAAAAACTACCTTATGATCTATTCTAAGACCTAAAGTCAAAGTTTTATCAAATTCGGTCCAGCCATTTCGGAGGATTTATATTTCGAACATCATGGCAGACCTGAATAATCTTCTATATATATACCTGAACCGATCAGAACCAAATTTTCTGGACGTGATTCTTAATTGATCAGGATGTACCATATCAAATTTTAAAGTCTTCGGATGCAAATTGTTGTGACCTTAGTGCGGCTTAAATACAAAATCGGATAAAATCGGTTGAAACATATTTTTACCTCCTTTCCCCTCTGGTAAGAATTGTTTTATGCTGTTAATACAAAATGACATGAACAAAGGTCCCGATTATCTTATGATGCAAAAATAGGCTTGGGGAAACAAAACAATCTCCAAAACAACATAAAATCCAACCAATTTAGCGGATTAAAAAAATCTACATTTTTGTCTGAAAATTGGTAAAATTGTTAATATAGATCTTCCTGGAAGACACGTACCGCCAACGTAAAATAAATTTGGAAGAAGATTTCTTCATCATACCACTGATGCCAATTATGTTAATGTACGTGGTCAGATAACAGAGTTATACGCTAACATATCCATAGAAACCCTATTCGAGGGCAGCTTTAGTCAGTGGCCCACCATTTATAGTCTGGCACTAGATGGCAGCTGATTTTAATACTGAATAATCTTAAACCCATGACTTACTTTGGAAAATTATTCCCGAGGTGGGCACTGGTGGGCATCATGTCTAAAACCTTAGGTAAAATTTAAGTATATGATCGATTTGGTATTACAAAATACACTAAGAAAATATGCAGTTAACTAGAATTCCACAACACGCTAAAACACTACTTTTTAATGAAAATTAAGCAATTACCTCCTCCTTCAAAATCCACTATAATACTTTGTTATACGTTTTAGTTTCGCGATATTTTGAATATATTTACTTACATTTAAAATATAGGTTGTACTTGCAACAAAAAATATTAGTCAAATGTTCCTACTTTTGAAGCTATTCTTAAGAAGATCGCGTTCGAATGAAACAAAAACTAATATATTTTTAAAAAGGTCCATGTCATAGCTGTCAGTGTTGCCAGATGTTGTATCAAAATTTTGACATTAATTTTTTTAGTTTTGGCCAATGGGTGGATCCACTGAGTGATGTTAAAGTATTGTGGCAATTCTTCCATCAACCGGAGTGAAAATAGAGGTCAGGTTTTTACGCTTCCGATTTACCACAAATCCCCATTCCATTGCGCTTCTTCTATGGCGATAAAATTTGCTTTGTACATACCAAGTACATCCGCACCTACTCTGTAAAGCGTGCGCACATTTCAGGTGCAGGTTCGCATATCATGCTCCTTAAAACGTTTGCGTGAGTCAACTTTAGAGGAGATTGTTTTTCTTCTTGTTCTTTGTTTATTCATTGTGCGATGTTCTTTGTAGGCGTACGTGCAGAACATGTTAGTTCACTACCTTTAACTAGTGTTAAAGGCAGCTCCCCTGGTTGAGTTGACATGAAAGAGGGACCAAGAAAAATCCTGTGTTATGTCCTGTTAAAGCCATTCAGGACCGTTGCTTGGTGTCGTTCATTCCCCATTCATCCCCTATACCACATCAGACTAGGAATAAGGATGGATCCGTTACTAGATAATAATACCTAAACTATGGCTACGACTAGGTCCCTATTCTAACAGTACCCTATTTAGAAGTAAAGTCGTCTCTAAAATAAATGGAAAAATGCATTTTGGTACATTAGAGAGAATCTAAGTTAAATCTTTTAATTGATAGGTAGACAAAACAAATATTAATATTACCATACGTATTGAATGAAGCATAAAATGTTTTCCAATTTGACTAATTGGTTGTTTTTAGTACTCTGTATAATGAATTATTCAATAAGCAAACGGCTAATTGAGCGAAATTGTCAACAAATTGCTTGAATTCACGAAGCATATAACGGAAAATACTACATTAATTGTATGTACATGTACAAATGTATGTAGATATATTTTTGACGTATTTGACATACAAATATGTTTGTATACAAAGTGGTTTGGACTAAAGTAAGAGTGTTTCTTAACGTTTGTTAATTTTAAGCTCATTTCTTCCATTAATCGTAATTATTCGAAGAACAAACATCAAATTAGCAACTGCTTACATAAAATAAGTCTTGACATTTATAATGATATTCCCAAAAGTGCTCTGTTATGACATTCATGTCTTTCAAAAATCTCATCTAATAATCTCTGTAGTTTTAGGCAATTTTACAAACTCTTAAAACAATACCAAACAAATAACAATTTCAAAACAACAACAAAATTGTAAATCAAGTGAATCGATGTGTTGGTGGTGTTAATTTATGCACAAGTATAATTTCGACATTTGAATATGACAAAAAAGGTGTGAATGAATTTGTTGAGAGAAACACTTCTTTAACGAACGACACTTCTTCTGTGTATTGTCTTGTTTTCTATTTGTGAATCGGTATTTATTAAATTAGTGTCCTCTTAAATTTATGCAAAAGGTTATTGGCCACGCCTGAGTAAATTTGAAAAAATTTCTTAAAAACAAATATTTATTTTTTGTGTTGAATGTGGGGCTTATGAAGTAGGTTAGGTTTATACAAGGGGGACAATTATTTCATGCTCTTGGGCATAACATTAATAGGATGGTTGAGTGGATTACATAAATATTCGTATTTTAATTCACAGACGAGTGACATAAATATGTTGTACTTTATGTTGGTAGTCGTCTATGTAAATCGAAATAAATTATGGGATAACACTTCTAGTCTACAATTCTAAATGATGAGTTCATCGCTTGCGGTAAGAATTGGGTTGTGCGGTGGTTAGTGTGACATATTTCCATAATTTTAGTCTAGAATTAATCTTTCAGTTTTGTCGTGAATTGCTAATTTAATAGTGTGTTGCTATGGTTACCCTGCTAAAATTCAATATTTAAATCACTGTTATGCAAACTATAAAGTTAGAAAGAAACATCATATCGTCTGCTAAGCACAAAAAGGTCGTAAGTCCATTTTTGAACATTTTCAGGAGGAAGAAAAAACATTCTAACGCTTTCTGTATTAAAGATTTTATTATGGTGGTAAAAACAGTATTCTTCGCTGATTTTTTTCCGCTTCATGACTGTATTTTGTTTCATCAAATTCAATCGGCCTTGGGAGGTAATTGAATATCTTTGGACTTTCGACCTTTTCCTCGTATAGTTTTGAATTTTTGTTGGGGCTTATGACCTTTTCCTTCAATTTACGGATTTTTTAAAATAAAATATTTTTACTTTACTCAACAATATGGAAAGGGTATTATAAGTTTTTTTTGCCCAGTATTCATGTAACATCGCAAAATATTCGTCACAGACCCTCAGTTTTCATATCTCGACAAGATAAAGCGAAAATACAATGTATGCCCGTCCGTCATTTAAAAATTTTAATAAAAACTCAATGCCTCAATTATGGACCGAACGTCACCAAATTTTGTGGCGAGGTCAAGTTCCCACCAGTAGAGGCCCCATGTTTTATTGGTGATGATCATGAAATGTGAAATGGACCAAAAAAATTTTTATCTCATTTTGCAGCGGCTCTGGAGGTCGCAATGATTGGGTTTACGACAAAGAAGAAGCTTGTAATTTAACATGATGATCAGATATTAATTAGCGGGTTTAATTTTTGGTGCATATTTTAATTTATGCAGCAGGTAATTTACGTCCAGGTAAAGTTGCTTAAAAATATATGGAAAAGAACTGTTGTCCGTTCCACTGATTTTTGCGATTTTAATATATAGTGACGAATATCACAGTATTGGTTCGGGACCTTCCAAAAGCAAAGCCTGGCTATGAAAGTAGAAAATCCTATCTGTACAATGATGAAACGTAGGTTGGCATAGGTGGCCAAATAACGGATATATAGCAATAGTCGGCAATACATCCCATTTTTCCATTTTTTTAAATCACGCTACACGTTGCAATTTTGATAGGATCGTCACGAAATTTTGTTGGTTAATAGGGCTCCCAGAGAGGAAGAAGCCTATTGAGGTTGGTGATGGTCGAATATATTCAAGAGTCGGAATGGGCAAAAAACTTATGTGGACAAAAATTCAAAGTTTTATTCTTATGCGAAAATCTCCGCTTCTAGTAGTCTTATTCCAAAAGGGAAGCTGACGGGAAAAATATCACCTTCATTATGGTGCAAATAGGTTGACGCACATTTCACTTTCCCATTTTTTTATTTGAATTGTATTGACAAGTATGTAAGTTTTTTTTTGGATACGTTGTGACAATGAATATAGATGGGATTCTACCCGGTATTTACCCAAAACTTGGGTAAATACCTGGTAAATACCTTTTAAATACCTTATCAGGGTGTTTATTTGGGTATTTAAAAAAGAACAAAATTGAAAATTTTTATTTGTCAATCGGCTAAAAAATTATTTCAAATAAAATTTAGAACCGCTAAAAAAGTATTGTACCTGTATAAAATACACTAATCTATCTGATTAATCTGTTGATAAGGTATGCGTTAAAATGTGAAGACTGTTAAAAATGGAAAAATAAAATTTGATCGTTTTTAAGATGGGAAGACCTAAAAATGAACGAATATGGAAGCATTTTGCAACAAATCCAAGCAACTCAAAGGCAGTTCTTTGCAGATACTGCAACACGGTTTACAAATTCCCAAATGTTAATAAAATGGCAAAACATTTGGTCAACTGCGTCAAGTGCCCAATTACGTTAAGAAGTGAAGTAAGTGAAATGATTCCAAGTGAACAGAACACCCAATTGCAAAATTCGAACCACTACAGTGATGTTTCAAGCGCATCAACTTCCCTTCCACCATCAAACTCGAGCCTCAAAATATGCGATGACTACAAAGATAGCCTTGAAGGGAAACTTGCCAGAGCAATTATTGTATCTGGAGCTCCTTTTCCAATGGTTGAGCATCCACTTTGGCAGCAATTTTTCGAAGAATTGAATCCTTCATTTAAATTACCAAATAGAAAGACAATTTCCAGCAAGTACTTGAACAAGATATATGATGAAACTTCGAAAAACATTACTGAGCAAGTGAAGGCAGCAAGTTACATGCATCTGCAGTGTGACGGTTGGAGCAATGTGCGCAGTGAAGGTGTAATCAACTTTTTAATCTCAAAGCCCGAGATGGTGTTTGTCCGAAGCTTGGCAACTGAAGACAACAAGCACACCTCAGCATATATCGCCGATGAGATTATTAAAGTAATGAATGTTTACGGTGAGCACAAGTTTATAGCTCTCACTGGCGATAATGCTGGGAATATGCAGGGTGCATTTAAAGAGGTTCAAAAGGTATATCCTCAAGTAGTACCACTAGGATGTGTAGCCCATTGCCTTAATTTGCTCAGCGAAGACTTTTTAAAATGTCCCACTGTGAAGAACTATTTTTTACTAGTTATTGATATAATCAAAACTATTAAATACAGTAAGGTCCTTTCATGGACATTTGCTAAGATCTGTAAAGAAAAAGGATCTGGAGAACAGCTAAAACTCCCAGTTAAAACGAGATGGGACAGTTATGCTACTTCATTAAAAAGCTTAGTGAACAGTAAAGTATCCCTTCAAGCCTTGGCTGTTCATGAAAAAATAACCCTGAGTCCAACAACAAAATCATCATTACTCTCGGAAGATTTTTGGAACACGTTAGACATCAATTTACAACTCTTCCAACCTATAGCTGAATGGACAACCTTTTTCGAATCAAATCAACACAATATACATCGTGTGAATTTTGCATTTAAAGACATTCGTAATAAGCTGCAAAATACATTAACAGCAACAAACAAAATTAATGATGACGAAAAAAAAGAATTATTGTCATCCTTTGATAAAAGGATGAAAAAAACGATTAAACCCATACATTTGGCAGCAAGTTTACTTGACCCCAATAGCGTTGGGCATGACTTAAATTCATCTGAATTTTTAATTGCGATGGAATTTATTCATGATATGGGTTTAAAATTTAATGTAAATGTAATGACGGATCTAGCAAACTATAAAGCTAGAGAGGATCTATGGTCAAAAGATTTTGTATGGAGCTGCGTACAAGAAATATCTCCTACTACATGGTGGAACAGTGTTTGCGTCACAAAAGAACTTACAATGATAGCGGTTCGTATTTTGACTGCTCCATGCACATCAGCAGCCACAGAACGCTCATTCAGCACTCACAGTTTTATCCACTCCAAAAAGAGAAACAGATTAAGTGCAGATACTGCTGCAAAAATATGTTTCATATCTCACAATTGGAATCTCTGCAATAGAGCGAAAAATCAAAGGTGTAATTCCCAGAAAAATATATGCCCTCAGGAGGAAATCTTAAATTTATCTCCAATATTGGATGAATCCCCATCCACGTCCAGTGGTATTACCCACTCTACGCCTAACTCTTCCATAATTTGTATTGGGAGTGATACTGATAGTGACAGTGATGTTATGATCTAATATTGCAAAAATATTGTGTTTAAATAATATGTTTAATTGTTCATTTTAACTTGTTCTGTATGCCGTTTAAATGTACATTAATAAAATTTACTATTAAATGGACCATGTAATATTTCAGACTGAATTTTGTCCTAAATTACTTATATAATAGTTTTTACCCACAATTTGGGTAAATACCTGGGTATTTACCCATTTTTACCCAATATGCCCAAAATAATGGGTATTTACCATTTGGGTATTTACCCATTTCCCATCTCTAACAGTGAAGACATTCTGAGGTTTAAATTGTTCCGAATTGCGTTACCAAAATTGGTAAACAGCTTTTAATGTTGAAAAAGACACTGGGATATTCCAATTTCCAATATATGGAATTTTATTTTCATGCCAGATATTTCTGCTTCTGATGGACATATTTCAAGGAGGGAGCTTGATAATGAAACTTATATTTGGTGTATTAAATACATGTACAATGCTAATCAAGAAGACCAGGAAAGCTTTCAATCAGTACCAAATAGATGTCGACAGTAGTCAAATATAAAATTAAATATTAATTCTTTTGGTTCAGTTGGCCTTAAGTCATTTGGTATAAAAGCCAGAAAGGTGAAAACTTTAGTATCTCCCAAAAAGAAACGTTTGGGAGTGAAAAGCTTATGCACAGGGGTAGGGTATCACATAGTCGGCCCCGTCCCAACTATAGCCTCTGCTCACTTGTATAAAGTTAATTCAGGGGAAGTGGTGTAGGATATCTCATGGTCGGCCCCGTCCGGCTATAGCCCTCTCTTACTTGTTTACTAATTTATATCTGCCGCAGTAACATCTTGGTGTGGAATGTTGGGAAGTTTATCTTTCAAACCCCTATTTAACATCTCTCAGTTCGTTCTTTTGGCATTGCGGAAACATTTCATTGGGAAAAATTTTTCAGATATGTTGAAAAGTATCCAATTGTGATCTTAGAAAAACTTCTTATCGGATACTGTCCACACATCTATTTCTATTTTTCGTCTATCGGATACTGTCCAAATAGCTATTTCTATTTGTCATCTATCGGATACCATAAGGGGCGCGTCGCGTTTCTGATTCCTGGGATTGTACTGAGCAAAAAAGTCTACTGGAGCTTATGTCTACGGTGAAAATCGAGCCTCCCGATTTTAACTTCAAGTCTTTTATCTACGTTTTTTGGATATTTTGGTATATAACAGCCAAACCATTGAGATTTTCGATCCAACGCTATGACAAAAATTGCAACCAAGACAATAATTAAGAACCCTCTAGTACTATGCAAAAGCATTGGAACGCTCCTTCATGTCGATAAATGACACTGTGCTACAAAAGTTTACCACAAAAATATTTGAGCGTTCTGATGCAAAAATTCTGTCGTGTTGGGGTTGGTTGGTTCCTTTAGGTCACTTTGTTTTTTTGTGGTGGTTTCTAAGATTTTCAAGTTTTAACGGGCATAACTTCTTATTTTTCACAACGGAATGATCCTATTGATCAATTTTTCCTTTTAAAGGGGTGAATAATATTTTTCGAACAAGCTTTTATTTTTTAAATCGGTTTACCAATGCCTATGTTATAGTGATTGAAGTGTGAAAAATGCACAAAAAACGCGGAAATGCGTTTCCTCGTACTCTACGCCGATTAGAAGATACCAAACAGTATAATTATTTATTTTCACCTAAAAGGAAATTAAGTTAGCTTCCGAAAATGGAAAAAAACTAACGAAATCGGTTGGAACATACATGGATTATGAAAATTTTTGTGTTTTAACTTTGTGATTTTTATGCCAGTCGGCCTCTCCGTCTGTCTTTGGTATAGCCCCCATATAATGGAACCTACCGATTTAAGATATTTTGATGTTTTTATCTTTATTTTTTGGCCGAATTAACTATTATGTGACCCAGTGACCAAGAACGCCTATAAACATGGGTCCACGTTTTGGTATAGCCCCTAGCTAATACGCGCTGAAAACGTGGCTAAAAACGTAAAAATATATCAAATATATCCAAAATTGAAATGTTTTTTGTTTTGTTCAATATTTATTTTAAAATTGTGAGAAATTCATTTAAGCTTTTTGTGCGTTTTTTCACACTTCAACCACTATAACTTAGCCATTTGTTATACAGTTTAAAATAGCCTGTTCGAAAGATTTTATTATCCCCTTTAAAATCCGTTGTGAAAAAAGAAGTTATGCTCGTTTAAACTTGAAAATCTTAGAGATCCCATTTTTCGCTACATTTACCGTTATAAAAAAAAAAACAAAATGACCCATTGGTACCTATCGAATTTTTGCATCAGAACGTTTGAATATTTCTCTGGTAAAATGTTGTAGCACAGTGTAATTTATCGATATTTTCCTAAAAATTTGCATTGTCTGAAGGAGCGATGCTCTAGAGAGTTCTTAATTATTGTCTTGCCTACATTTTTTGTCTTAATTTCATTGGTTTGGCTGTTGTGTGCCAAAATATCCAAAAACTTGGTTAAAATAACTTCAACTCAAAATCGGGGGCTGGGTTTTCACCGTAGACATATGCTCTGGTAGGCTTTTATACTCAGTACAATCCCAGGAATTAGAAACGCGACTCGCCCATTAAGATTTTTTCTTCCCACCTTGACCGGAAATTATGTCAGTTAAAAATGTTGTTTAGCGTTACGTAAAGCTATTTTAAAGGGGTTTAAGTTGATTATATATACAATATTGACACAAAGTACATATATTCAATAAACAGATCTTAATATTTAAGATACCAGTTTGAAGTTTAGAACAGGGTATAATATATTAATCCTTGGATGTTTAGAATTGAAAATTAACCATAGTCAACCACATTCGGTATAGTCCCCGTACAAAAGTTCAGCCCGGTATTTTTGAAGTTTTTAACAAAATTCTTTAACATGATTGATTGCCTCCATTACTAAAAAATCTTTGAAATGAATACTTATATAGGTTTCGACCAAACTATTTCTTGTTTGGCATTTTATGTTCTAATTCCCACAGAAAATTGCTAATATAGACCCACGTTTTCGTATCGAAAGATTTTCAGTATTTTGAAGCTATCATCCTAATTTTTAAAAATATCGTCTGCAATATGGATTTTGGAAATACTTTTGGTACGACAAAGTCCATGCTGAAAGTGTTCAAAATAGATCAACGTTTGAATACAGGGATTGCATTCGTGAATATGTCGAATGGAGATATACACTGTTTATGTGGTGGAGGATATAAACAGTTCGACCCGAACACAACGCCTTTTCTTATTCGTTAAATTACATATCCAGATATCACACACTAAATTCCCATCAAAAAAGTTTTGTGTTATTTTTGCCTCAATTTAACGCATTTTGGCCACGAGGACAAACACAGTTTAATGTTATTTGTATACCAATTATTAATTAATTGAAATAAATACATTCAATAAGAAGAATAACTCAAATCCAGGTCCAGGTTAGACTTGTATCGAATATTTCCAATCGAAAATTGTCTACGTCTCCTTTTTTTTCAAAACTGGTTGTATATCCAGCTATTTTGAGAAAATAATATAATTTTTTGTCACAAAAACACCAAAACTTGTCTACGAGAATATTTATCACTTCTGTCGGCACAGCGGAGGCAAAGTTATGAAAATTCATAGCTATTGTTTTCTGGAAAACTATTAAAAATGTATCAATCGGATTTACCGACAGAGATATACCCTCAACATGTTTGAGTTGAGAGTTTTATGTACAGACAGATCGAAAACGGGCTACATAACCAAAATTTCTTTATTAAAAATCGTTTAGTCAGGGAGTTTCAGAATTTCGTGTCCTTTGTTGGACGTATAAACTTTGCTACAAGAATATCTTAACATTTGGGAGGTACCACTTCACGATTGTGGGCATTGCGAATAAATGCATATGTTGTGTTTATAAATTTGATTTCGACAAAAGTGCAAAACTTTTGCACCAGATAGAATGGACCGATATAGTCCATTTTGGAAGTGGACCTAATTTTGAAAGTCATTGCTTTTGATAGAATTCGTGTCAAGCGGTCATTTTATATGGTCAACGTACTTGTTATACATATGTATGTCTGGAAGAAATTTTACGAGGTTCAAAGTTTCAGTGAAAACGGATATTTTAAATATTGTGTGGGAGGTACCTGAAGGAGTACCTAAAGGAGCGGAGATGATTTATCGTTAGCATATAGGCTGAAGGAGGAATGCACAATACAAATTACAGCAGATTCAAATGTATATTTATATTTTTAATAAATATGTACTTTGAAATTGTTAATGTATTTTCATCAAGTTAGCTTTGAATAATTATATCGAATTTTCCATATTTGTTCATTATTAATTGTATGTCATTCGATAAAAACTTATTATAAAATAAACACGTTTCTACAAAATATAAATCGTGTCCCTACACAAATACCATATAACCAGGGCTGTCAGATATGGCGATTTCTTGCCAAACGTTACGATTTTTCAATGCATTTGGGGACTTTATTTTTGACTGGCGACATTGCGATATTTGCGAAATTCCCTATTCCTTCCCTTCATTTTTTATCTTGTTGTATCCCCTCATACCAATTGCGGATATTATTCGAATGTTCGGCACAACTTTCGAAAACGATATCACATTCGAAGAATTGGCAAATGTTTTTCGGGTGTACACAAGCACGTTGTTCTTTTGTTCGTCAAAAGTTTAAAAACGATATCGTTTTCGAACATTTGGCGAATGTTTTTTCTTCACAAGAAAAATTGTTTCGAGAAACATTTTTTACTCTGAAAATTTTTTTGCTTCAAAAAAAAAATTGTTTGTAAAAAATTCCCATTTGCTTTTTTCAAATAATTTCGATATAAATGCTACGTATAATATATACAATAAGTGTTGATAAAGACAACATATGGGTAGGTTGCCAAACACAAGACAACAATGTTTATCAACAGTTACATATCGAGTCGCAAACATAAAGAAATAAAAACGGAAAAGGTACATAACAGAAACATCAAGAAACTCCACAAAAAATGTTTTTCGCCACTATCGTAAAAACTATCATCTTTCATTCGCTAATAATATTATTAACGATATTCGAATTCGAAGGTTTTCCTGCCACAAACTGAGCGACGAATGAATCGTTTTCAATTCGGTCTCGTGTATCGTTTTCGAACAAAATATCCGCAAAACTATCGAAAAACATTCGAAAACGAATCGTTTGCGATAGCAATGGTATCGGGGGATTATATGAGGCAGTAAATACTTAATTCAATTTGCACAAAAATCCAAGTGTGTGAATATGGCTTAACATATTTTTATAACATCCATCATAGTATGACGGGTTTATTAAATTTGTAATTCCGTTTGTAACGCATCGAAATAATCATTTGCGACCCTACGCAGACCGCCCGGTTTAATTTTTTGAACGACTTAGCTATAATTTGGCATTAAGGGTCCCCAATGGTCAAATGACACATTATAGCTTATTCGGTCAGAAAATTTAACTAAACAGCTTCAAATCTGCCGTTTCGTTATACGGGACCTATTCCAAAACGCGGATCAAGTTCACAATTTTTGATGAGAAGTTTCTTGGCCACTATGAACACTAAATGCCAAATTCTAGCCAATACTGTCAAAATATCTGAAATCAGGCGGCATTGTTATATAGATCCAATACAAAACGTCGGTCGCTATAGCGCATCTTCGAATTTGACTTGCCTGCAAACAAAAGAGGCATCTGTGCAAACTTGTAGTATCTAATCTAAATTTTTCTGGAAGATCGACTCAGAATTTCACTCTGATATACAATATATACTCTTGTGCCAGACACTGAAAACAACACATGACAATGTTTTAGCATTTAGGAGAGATCGGAGGTGAAGGAGCTCCCTTTCTCCCTTCTTACCCATAAGCTCAAAACATTTTCATGGAAATTTTCATAGTCTGGCACAAGACATACTTTTTTATTTTTTCATTGCGTTACAAACTATAAAAACAGACTTAATAACTTTTAAAATAAACTGAAGAGTCTTCGGTTTGGCGATTTTTAACACTTGATTTGGCGATTTAGGTAGAAAATAATCTGACAACCCTGCATATAACCAATGTTTGGGCATTAATTTCGTTTGCGGCTTTTTCAGCTATAACTTTCTTAATGATAGGGAAAATTTAGGTGGGTGTTCTACTTATAGCTGATATAAGCACTTTATGACGCACAACAATACATTTTTCTCCATTATTTTCTTCTACTATTTAGCAACTCCTTGGAAAACCTTTGATACGTCGTACATAATGTCCAATAGAAATGTCATTTCATGCACTTCTAATCCGCACAATACTGAACTCGTATTTTTTTTAAATACATAATTAATTTAAAGCTTCAATACCTTCGTATTCACTACAGAATTCCCCGACCCTGTATTATTTAATAATGAAATGACATGGCATAAAGAAGTAATTCAGATTTTACTGGAAGCTTCTATCAAAATGAGCATTCAAAAAAAACCTTACATATTTCTTAGACAACTTGTTAATAAAGTACATTTTCAGTACAGAATCTTCAGAACAATATAAGTTTTCTAATTAATTTCTCCTTAGAGCTTAATGATCGTTTATTTTTGCAAGTGAAAAAGGAAAGCCGAAGATTCGTACCCACACAACCACCATGTTGCATGTTTCGCCTTTGGTATAGGCTCGTCAGACATATCGGCTGTGGAGAGGCTTCTTTGTCATCGAACCTTTCTTCTTTCAAATGCAATTTTTTTACAAAAAAAAATGGGTATTTGCCCATTTAGTTGTGCTTTAATGACAAACGCTTTGCGCTTTGAAAGTAATGACTTTGGCTCTGAATATTGAAAATGATCTTCGCCCTAATAGGCAAAATTTTCAAATAAATAAAATCAGCTGAGCCAGGCTGGAGTTTGAACCTACGTCCTTGAAAAACGCAAAAAAAGGTGTTGTCACGGCGTGTTTGAGTTCAAAGCCCTGGCCATCCTTATCCCAATCTCTCCAGTGTCTCCACTCCATCCTCTGATATCGAGAGGACTAGACCAATGTCGTGCTTTGATATTGTTAAAGTTACGAAGTTTTTCGGCAATTCACACACACACGACCCGAACGCAACGAAAGAGCACACAAATGTTTTGTTTTTGTTTTGCAGCATGCGTGCATACAACGTTACTAACACACTGTCAAAAGTTGCAAATATTGAGAATTTTGTGTGCCCTCTTCTTGGTCGCCTATGGACTAGACTCCTGCTGTTGTTGTTGGGTTGCACAGTGGCGATTACGGACCACTCGTCCAATAGAACATTTTTGTTCGTCTTTGCCATATGTTTGTGAGCAACTTTGGGCTATGAGTGTAGTTTGTTTTATAATTTTCAAGACAAAGATACACATTCATACAGTTATACTAAACCGCACACGTTTTGTACGAAGATAATGCATAACTTTTGCTATTTATGTTGGTTTTGGCCCAAAAGTTTGTAACATATTGCAGTAATGGTCGTACACCCGTACCAAAATGAATGTCTCCACGAGATGAGTCGATCTGGCTATGTGTGTTCGTCTGTCAGTCCATCTAAACGTTGTAATCACGCTACCGGTTGTAATTTGTATCGGATTGTTTTATTTGTAGATAGGTCAAGTCCGAAGATGGGCTACATCCGACTACCATATAACGGTACGACCGATTTCAGGTGTTTTAAATAGAGGACAGTCTAGTTCCTAGTTCATTGAAAGTACGAATACGTAGATTTTTGATACAATCAGTGAGTAGTTACGTGAATAATTTGAAAAATTAAGCTTACAAATCACAGAGATTTTCAAATATTTACTCTTCGAATCATAGAAACAATAGGATTGAAAATTGTAGGGGACACTTGGATGCTTTGAAATAATCAAATTTACCCCAAGTTTACTCGGACCACTACCTTGTTGCAGCAAAGGCACGTACCCGTACCCAACACGAGAGTTAGACATCGCACAGTGGCCGCTGCCATTGGCCAAAATTAAAAAAATGAAAGTCTAATTTTTGGTACCAAATGTGCTCATATCTACTCCTAACATGTTAAATTTATCTAAAATAAATTTATTATAAATTACTTCTTACTGTACTCTTTGAGAATAGCATTAAAATAGAGAAATTTTAACAGGTTGGATTTCGAGGTGAATTCAGTGCAAAAGTTAGGTGAAAGTAAAAGATAATTGTCAAACTAAATGAACTCTATATTGACCAAATTTAATTCGAGTATTGAAAAACAATGTATTAACATAATTTTTGTAGTTTTATGTTTGTTAATTTTTGGGATTCATTATAGAATACATGTATTGACTGAAGGACTTTTGTAATGTCATTTCCTCAGTATAATTAAATTTCATGTAAAGTTTTAGTTCTTTTCCACTCTTTCAACCCACGAAATTGTTTTTAAAAGATCAGTAATAGTCTAAAGATGTTCAAAGTATCAGTTGCATCTTTCCGCATCTTTGGAACAAGTTCCCAAAATACTAAAGAAAACCTTTCAGGGTGTTTTTGTCATTTTTCAAATGTGCTGGTTATACATTTAAATTTTTTAAATATATATGTAGAAGAAACATTGTGTGGTTCAGTTATATGAAGGATACGTCAAAATGTGGTGTTCAATGTAAAATTTCGTAAATTGGACCATTTTGATTGATTATTACGGCTAGAACTCTAAAAATACCGAATATTGGGCGGTACCGATTTATGGGGACAACATTAAAGGGTGGACCTACATTAATCGACAATTTTCTGGAAGTAGTCTACCTCCAGGAAAGATTAAGTGGCATTTCGGCCATTTTGAATTAATAATTTATATAAAGCCTTCAAAATTCCGAAAATCGGGCGGTACCATAATATGGGGACCATATCAAAATGGTCCACATTTCAAAAATTTTTTGGAAAAAGGGTTTCTAACACTAGGGAATACCGATAGCCAAATTTTAACCAATTTCATTGAAAGATGTGGTCAAGACCCCTAAAATGCCAGAAATCAGGGGTCGCCGTTCTATGGAGGTATACCTAAAGTTGGACCTATATTGATTCTGTTGCTTTTTTATTTGTGTTGCTAAACTAACCTTTACTGAAATTTTCGTATTGATATCTGTACAGGAAGTAGTTTTGGCCGCTCTTCCCATACACAGCATATTCCACTCAACTAGCCCAATTTCTTAATCAAAGCACTTCTCGTCCCGATAACATTTCAGTACAATGGCAAAGTATTGCCCATTCCATGCAAACAGCCGCAAAATCCGTACTAGTATACCAGAGACCTCCACCGAGAAATCAATGGTATGATCAGGAGTGGCGTGCTGCTACCGAAGAGAAAAATGCGACATATAGGGCTACTCTACAATCAGTAGCGACGTGTAGCGCACGAGAGAGGTATCTGGAGAATCGGAGAGAGGAGAAACGTGTTTTCCGCAGGAAAAAGAGAGAAATGGGAAAGCTAGAGTGTGAAAAAATCGAGATGTACAGAAGCGGGAGTGAAGTCCGAAAGTTCTACCAAAGAGTAAAACATCAAATTGATGGTTTTGGTACAGGCACATCCTCCTGTAGAGACCAGCAAGGTAATTTGGCAAATAATACAGATTGTGTGCTCAGGATATGAAAAGAACATTTTTTCAAACTGTTGGTGTCCAATAGCATAAGTAAGCATAGTAAGGCATAAGTACTCTCCCTATTGCCTGCAAGATATTAACAGGGATATTATGCGAACGACTAAAGCCTATGGTCAATAAAATAATTTGACCAATTGGAATTAGAAATGGCAAGTCCACCATTGACCAGATATTTACGCTGCGGCAAATCCTGGAGAAGTCCCAAGACACCTACCACCTTTTTGTCGATTATAAGGCAGCCTTCGGCAGCCCCCTACGCCCAAAGGTATTCCAAGCCATGTCTGAATTTGGTCTCCCCGCAATGCTCATACGACTTTTTTAGATGACTTTAACTTATACTAGGACCTCAGTTAAAATAGGAAAGAACCTATCCGAAGAGTTTGGTACCAAAAGAGGTCTCAGACAAGGAGACAGCCTTTCGTGTGATCTCTACAACATCCTGCTGTAAAGGGTTATACGAGAGTCAAAAGAAGGGGCACTATCTACACCAATAGCCACATGTTACTTGCTTATGCTGATGATATAGACATCATGAGACGATCAGTAAAAGAAGTAAGTGAAACCTTTATGAAGGTCGAAAAAGAATCTGCTAAAGTGGGTCTGGCGGTAAACGGCGGGAAGACCAAATTGATGTGGTCGACGCGCAATGCGTCCATTGAGCTCGGACCAACTGTTGAAGTTGGTTCCTATAATTTTGAGGTAGTAAAAGACTTCGTCAACCTCGGCACTGCCGTAAACACAACAAACGACATCAGTTTTGAAATAAAAAGAAGAATTGTATTGGCCAACAGATGCTACTTTGACTTAAGTAAGCAGTTTAAAAACAAAGCCACATCTCGTCTAACAAAAATAACGCTTTACAAAACACTGATACTACCCGTGCTGATGTATGGTTCCGAAGCCTGAGTACTTGCGCAAGCAGACATGGCAGTGATTGGTGTGTTTGAGAGAAAAATTCTTCGAAAATTCTACGGACCAATCTGCTTTGACCGTGAATATCGACGTCGCACATTGGGGCAAGATTCCAAAAAACGGAGATTAATTCAGGGAAGCATTTGGGTGATAAAATCGTAATATTTTTCGAATGTTTACACCTCTATCAATATAACGGAACACAGTTTTGGTGAAAATTATGGGATTGGAGATGCATATTCGAAGCCCTCATAAATGGCTACCATAAAAACTATGAAGTGTTTTTACGGTTTTGTCTACATTTCTTATTTGATAATTCTAAAATCTTCCAATATGCTTAATTATTAGTTAAGCTAATATTTGGCAAAAAATTATAAAGTTAGGCCAATATTTTCGTGTAGCTCGCATACAAGGGTATCTCCCGATTTTATGTTTTTTTCGGGGGTCTTGATCACATTTTTTAGTATATTTATCTGTAAATTAGAATTTATAGTTCTGAATGCCTAAGAATTCATCGTGCGAAAATCGTGCGATTTCATTCTAAATTATATACACCAAAAAATTTAATTTTTTACTGTGCTCTTCAAATTATTAAAAATTCTTTAACTTTAACTCAGTGTAACTGTAAAAGTAAACAATATATGATCTTGACATTTTGGTTAGAGACTTAGAATTTTGTAACATATTACCATGTAACGACATTTATACCAAGAAGCCGAATTTATTATACCCTCCACCATAGTATGGAGGGTATATTAAGTTTGTTTTTCCGTTTGTAACGCATTGAAATACTCATTTGCGACCCTATAAAGTATATATATTCTTGATCCGTCCGTCCGTCTGTGGTAATCACTCTAGCATCCACAAAAATGGAGATAGAACGCTGAAATTTTGGGAAAACGCGTCTTTTGTTTGCAGGCAGATCAAGTTCGATGATGGGCTATATCGGTCCACGTTTTGGTATAGCCCCCATATAACGGTACCCCCCGATTTACGGTATTTTGCCGTTTTTAGCTACATTTTCAGACCGATTTAGCTATAATTTGACATTTAGGGCTCTTAAGTGCCAATAAACTTATATAAGAAAAGTTGTGGACATAGGACAACGTTTTGGTATAGCCCCCATATAACGGTACCCCCCGATTTACGGTATTTTGACGTTTTTAGCTACATTTTCTGACCGATTTAGCTATAATTTGACATTTAGGGTTCTTAAGTATCAATAAACTTATATAACAAAACTTGTGGACATATGTCAACGTTTTGGTATAGCCCCCATATAACGGTACCCCCCGATTTAAGGTATTTTGACGTTTTTAGCTAAATTTTCAGACCGATGTGGCTATAATTTGACATTTAGGGTTCTTAAGTGTTTCAGACCGATTTAGCTATAAATTGACATTTAGGGTTCTTAAATGTCAATAAACTTATATAACTAGTGGACATAGGTCCATGTACCTCCCGATTTTCGGTATTTTGAGAATTTTATCTACAAGTTCTAACCCAATTATCTGCAATTTGAACATTTGACATTTGAAGTTCTTAGTGGTCACAACACCTCTCCATCAAAAATTGTCAGCATAGTTCCATGTTCGGATATAGCTCCCATATAACGGTACCTCCCAATTTTCAGTAATTTTGCAATTTAAGCTACAATTTTTAACTGAACTAACTGTAATTTGACATTTAAAGGTTGTAGTTGTCAACTCACATCCGCATCAACAATTTTCAACATAGCCCCAATATAACGATACTTCCCGATTTTCGGTACTTTGAGGATTTTACTTAAAATGTTTAACCAACGTAAGTCCATGTTTTGGTATAGTCCCAAAACAAACCTCCGGATTCTCCGTACCTTAGCTTTATTTTTTGGGCGAACTTTCTGTAATTTGAAATTTAAAAGCCAACAAAAATTCTGCAACAAAAATTGTTAATTTAAGTTCATATTTTCGTATAGCCCACATACTTCCGAACTAGCTGTTAATGACATTTGAAGTTCCCACGTTATGTACCGATTTTCGGTATTTTGAAGATTCTAGCTGCAATTTTTAACCGAATTAGGAGTTATTTGACATTAAAGGCTCCCATCAAAAACTGTCAACATAGGTCCATGTTTTTTTATTATAACCCCTATATAACGGTACCTCCCAATTTCATATGGTATAACTCAAAATGCGCAAGCAAGACGCAAGTTTTGTTTGCGCAATATCAAAGACAACAACCAAGAGAAAAATGCAAAAAAATTTCTCACGACCTTCTCGATACTCTTTTTGTTTAATACTCCAATACATTTCAAAATTATGCAAAATCTGGACACATTTTGACGAATTTTTTAAACACATTTCTACAAGACTTTTTCAGAACATTTTTTTTCCTAAAATGTGAAGAATTACATCTGTTTGAAATATCCATTTTAAAAATGCCAAGTTTATGTAGCAAAAACTACGTTATGGCGATTTAAAAGCTGCAAAATTTAATACTTTTCACAAGTTTCTTAAATTTTAAAAATATGTTCAACTTTAACACTGTGCTACACGAAAAGTAAACAACATACGACTTTTCTATTTTGGCTAGTGAGGTAGAATTTTGTAGTCGTTAACCCTGTCAAGACAGATTATCAAAAATTTGTGTTTCAATTTTTCAATTAAGACTCGTTTTTTGAATCTTGCCCCAACGTGCGTCGCATGAACCACGAGCTGTATCTGCTATACCACGACATCAATATAGTTAAACGTTTCAAGAGGCAATGATTGCGTTGGCTAGGCCATATCATAAGAATGAGCGATGATGAATACGCTAAAAAAGGCGTTTAAATACGGGCTACATGGCGGTACACGCAGAACTGGCAGGCCAAGGCTGGGATGGAGTGAACAAGTATAAAAAGGGACACGGTATTCCAAAAAACAAAGCAACAATCAGAGAGAATTGGAGATCTTTTCTTATTTCGGCTTATGAAACAGATGTTTTGTTATGGACCAGCTAAGTAAGTAAGTACCCCTAGTGTAACGGAGTTTACCGGGTCTACTAGTTGTTTAAAAAATGTTATTATATGAGGTGTATAATATTCAGGGATTTATTTTAACGCTGACACATTCATACATACTTACTACTACTAAATACTATTTCAAATGTCACACACATTAATTCTAATCTTAAACAAAAACTTCAATAGTGAGATGTACATAAATCTGCCAATGCGCATGCTGCACAAACAAGCAATGCGTTTTTCTGTCTTCTCTTAACCCCGTATCACTTTTAACATCCCAACACAACGTCCGTCCTTTGAGGTAGCGAACATTATTTAATGAGATTTCCTGTTCTTCTTCTCTTCTTCTTCGTCGTATTTAGGCAAATCTTTGGCAGCTTCAGCTACAGCAGTAATTTCGGGATTAATGATGCTGCCGTGTGGAACGAAACCATTTTTGCCAGCTGTATAGAAAACTTCGACTTCTTCACCGGCATCGTTAATGTATTTGTAGGAACCCTTGATTTCTAAGGCTTCATCATCGGTACCTTCATCAACAATGGTGGCCTTTTCGTCGCGGGTGCTGCCATCGGCTGTTTCATAGGAAACTTGATAAGATCCATTGTCGTTTTTGGTAATTTCGGACTTTAAGATTTCTACGACTTCTTTTTCTTCTTTTTCCTTAACAGGAGCGGCGAAGGCCAAAGCAGCGATGCATGCGAATACTACCACCTGAAAGAGAGATAAATAGGACAAATATTATGTTTATGTGGGCACTGCTGGACACAAATAAAGATTGTGTTTTTTCCAATGCACAGAAAATTGTAAAACTTTTTAAATTTGAAGAATGCAAAAAATAAAAAAAAACATATTATTGCACTTTCTGGATAGTTTCTGTAAACGTATCAGGAACAAACAATCCCGGAATCAGGTCGCTTAAAAATTACGACAGAAAAATATTAAACAAAAATAGGTGGATTTCTTCATGGTCGGACGATGTTTTGTCGAACAGGAGTTTTTACAAATATTTATGGTCAATTATTAACATTCGATTCGCAGGAAATATACTCGTAAGGTAACATTACGGTATCTGATACTACTACACGTTGTGGCTTACTGATCCGATAATAACAAGTTGTTATATCATTAAAAACAAATTAAACATATTTTTATAACACACTGTGGCACAAAAAATTTAGTTTCTTCTTCGACAATTTCCAATTACTAAGGGCACATCTTATCACATTTTTTTATTTTCACTTAATTTGTTTGTCCTTGCTTTGTTCCTTTTGAACTGACTATTCCACAAAATTATAGTTTTATCCAATCATTTGCCAGTTGATTTCTTAATCGATCTGGGAGCTTAAAAAACACTTACAAATTTGAACATTTTGTTAGAATTGATTTTCTTATCGTTTTGAATACTTGAACGAAAGTGATGTCAATCTTTTGAAAGAGTCCAGCTTTTATACTTTTATCAAAAACGACTGAAGAATCTGGAGATTATTTAAGCATGCAAAACATGATCGCCATCCTGTCGAAAAGTACATACATAAAGTTATTTCGCTAACGAAAATTGTTGGCCAAAACACAAACAAAACAAATTAATACATAGAATTTGTTCTTCCATAGAAACAGATCACTCTCTGTTGGCCTCATCATAAGCAAGAATTGAAAATTAAAATTCAAGAACGTGATGCTATGAAACGAAAATGTCAGGGTTGATTTGAAGTGCTAACTAAAAATATGTATATGCATCTTAAATCCATAACTTTGTATGGGAACTGCTCTGGGCACTAGAGAGCTTTAATAAAGCCTGTTTCATTTCACTTTAAATTTGTTAAATTATGACTCCGGTTTTTTTATTGGGTGACACTAATATATCACTTTCGATATAACTAAATTTTCACCTACGTAGGCAACCTTGTTAGGGCGGTATAAGGTAGCACCTATAAACATGCTCAACTGGCACGCTTATATGCACGCCATCAAAATAATCTTTTTGTTTCTTTTTCTTTATTTCTTTATACCTACGTAAAATAATTATATGTGCAAACTAATATTGTGATATTTATCGTTGAAAACAAAATATATTTCCAATATTATTTTTACATTGTAGTTAGTGCTTACGATTGCTTTTAAAATATAAAAGAAAAAATGCGTTTTTATTAATTTCATATTAGAGAAAAATAATTTATAAAAAAATTGTCATAGAAAATAATTATATGTGCAATAACGAAAATTTTTAAAAAAATTGATAATAATGAACAAAATTTTTGTACATTTAACATGATATTGTATTGTCCTTGTGGATTAGGACTTGCTGTAGCCTTCGTCTCATAGGACCGACTAGGTTTCTTAAGGTGTTAGTGGTGATATACTCCCATTCCGCCAATAATGCACATTTCAATGCTTTCAGCTTCGAGCACTCCTTTGACTTCGCGAAAACTTTGGCGGATAGTATGCCCCGAAGGTCTTCAATGGGTTTTTGGCCATGAGTTATAGCTGGCCACTCCAATAACCGTACATTTCGTGCCTTTAAAAATTTTTTTTAGGTCCAACAGGGTGATTCGGGGCAATATCCTGCTGGAAAGTCCAATTTTATCCGGACAGTTCTCCAGCAAAATCTATTAAGTTGTTCTTTAACAACTACATTTATGTTCCGGCACTCATTTTTGTCGGAACAAAACTTAAAGTAGACTTTCGTCGATGTTAAGTGTTCCCTATATGACGTGACAGACGCGAATGTTTTATAATTCTCATATAATTATTTTTTATTGGTTTGTAAATTAAAATCGAATGTCTCAACTAACGGGATTACAAATTAAATTCAATTAAGGTATTACCACTAAGCAAAAAGTGAGAGGACATAAGCAAAATGTAGAAAAAAATTGAAATTTAATACCGTTAGAATTTATTTTAGAATTGGGAAGTGTTCGAGGAGGATCTCTTATGGTATGCGCTGCATTCAGAGCTGGATGAAAGCATAATTTAAGTTTTGTTCCGACAAAAATAAATGCCGAAACATATGTTGAGTTGTCAGAGAACAACTTAATAGATATTGCTGGAGAACTGTACGGATATAATTGGACTTTCCAGCAGGCTATTGCCCCGAGTCACCCTGTTGGACCTACAAAGGAGTTTTTAAAGGCACGAAATGTACGGTTATTGGAGTGGCCAGCTATAACTCATGGCCACAAACCCATTGAAGACCTTCGGGGCATACTATCCGCCAAAGTTTTCGCGAAGTCAAAGGATTGCTCGAAGCTGGAAGCATTGAAATGTGCATTATTGACGGAATGGGAGTATATCACCACTAACACCTTAAGAAACCTAGTCGGTTCTATGAGACGAAGGCTACAGCAAGTCCTAATCCACAAGGACAATACAATATCATGTTAAATGTACAACAATTTTGTTCATTATTATGAATTTTTTAAAAATTTTCGTTATTGCACATATAATTATTTTCTATGACAGTTTTTTTATTATAAATTATTTTTCTCTAATATGAAATTAATAAGAACGCAATTTTCTTTTATATTTTAAAAGCAATCGTAAGCACTAACTACAATGTACAAATAATATTGGAAATATATTTTGTTTTCGATAATAAATATCACAATATTAGTTTGCACATATAATTATTTTACATGGGTATGTCGTTTTAATCTCGAATTTGAACTACAGTTATTGAAAAGAGTGATAATCTTTATTTCATACTGACCAACTTATTGTTATAAACCCACATCTAGAGAGGGTATTATAATTTAGTTTCGCAAAAACACTGTTATACTTCGAAATCCTCCTTTTGGTACAGCGATTTTCATATCTCGACGGGATCTAGCTATGTTTGTTTGTCCGTCCATCCATAATAGATTGTGTCGAAATTATGGACCGATCGAATTTTAAAATGGAAGTCGTATTCCAAACAAATTGGACACTTATAGATGTAGTTGCAAATGTTAAAAGATTTAGCTTACAATTGTAAATCGTTTGGTAAAGAAGTTTCTTCCAATTCGAAACTTGAATGCCAAGTTAATCTAATTCTGTAAAAAAATTTAGCTTAAAACTTCAAACTATATGAAAATTCTTTGTACCATTACTGGAGAAGGGTTTGACCAGCTCCAAGCCTAGAAATCAAATTATGGCTAAGTCGGGCGGTATCGCTACTCTTCGAATTTTAGCGCCCTATATCAATTTGTTTGTATGCTAGAGTGAGTATCACAGACAGACGGACCTGATCAAGAATATACTTACTGTCGAAGTCGCTTATAAGGTCGGTCAAAAAACGGATGAAATTGGGACGCTATAAGCGATAATCGTTATAAAGTATATTAATTAATAAAATAAGATGAGTTTGTACTGTATAGTGATTTCTAGGTATAAATATGTTGGTTTTTGTTTAAATAAATGCAATTTACATACTTTTTCGTATAAAGAACAGAGTTTTTAAAGGCTTTCCAAAACAATTTGTATGTTTGTAACATCATTTTTATAAAATAGTAAATACATTTTAAGTACATGAAATTCGGGTTCTGCGGTACCTTTGCCATAATAGGCAAGAACTTCGCTAAAAATTATTAAAAAAGAACAGAATGCGCTGAGACCCTCATTCCACAATATTGTATTTAACTGAATTGTGTTTCCAGTTTCTCACACAACGCATTTCAAAGAAAGCGGTATGACGTTATAAACCATGACGTTATTAGCTATTTCTACTGTATAAACTTTATAGGGTGGCAAATGATTATTTCATTGCGTAATATTACTATCAGACAGAGATCAGGCTCGAATATGTCGGTCAACTTCCTCGAGTACCCCCCACATATAATTTCAAATTTTTTGGCTTGAAATCCCGAAAATACAAACCCAAAAGCCACAAACAAAAAAAAACAAAAACATTCACCAGTGGGCGATTACTGAGAGCAAGGGAGCGTAAATTTCAATGTAAAACACTTTGAAATGTATGCTCTCTTGCTCTCAGTAAGAGCTCACTTGATATCTCTATCTATATATATAACAGGAGGAGGCATTGTGACTCACAAGAGAGCCCATGTGCTCTAAGTGAGCATAAATTTGTTATCGCTCACAGCCTGTGTAGATGCTAACACGTTGTGAACAACAACAAATTTACGCTCATTGAGAGCACAAGAGAGACCCAACAATTTTCTCTGCCTCACTCTGATATATAAAATTGAAATTTGTTTGTCTGTCTGTTTGTTTGTTTGTGCCTTATAGACTCGAAAACCGCTGAACAGATCTTACTGAAATGTTTAGGGTACATTGCTACATGGCCTGGAATGAAAATAGGCTATATCATTTTTTGAAATTTCGCGTTGATCTGGAGATATAGCATCAAAACCGGAGGTACCTCCAAAAAATTTAGATTTTGTATGCAAATATCTTTAGAACTGTTACAGATACAATCTCCAAATTTTGTATGCGTGACGGAATTTGATGTAGAAATAAATTTACCAAATTATATTCAAATCGGTTCAGATTTGGATATAGCTCCCACATACATATATTTTCGGCCGATTTCCTTATTTTATGTACCAAACATGCTATTTATGTCCAATTTCGATGAAATTTGGAATGTATGACGGAACTTGGTCTGGAAATAAACGTGCCAAATTATATCAAAATCGGTTCAGATTTGGATATAGCTCCCATACACATATATTTTCGGCCGATTTCCTTATTTTATGCACCAAACACGCTATATATGTCCAATTTCGCTGAAATTTGGAGGGTCTGACGGAATTTGTTCTAGAAATAAACGTGCTAAATTATATAGAGATCGGTTCAGATTTTAATATAGCTCCCATATATATTTTCGCCGATATCCTGTATTTTATGCACCAAGCACGCTATATATGTCCAATTTTGCTAAAATTTGAAATGTGTAACGGAATTTGGTCTAGACATAAATGTCCCGAATTATATCGAAATCGGTTCAGATTTGGATATAGCTCCCATATATATTTTCGGTCGATTTTACGCATTTGATGCACCAAACACGCTATATATGTCCAATTTGGCTGAAATTTAGAATGTGTAACGGAATTTGGTCTAGGCATAAATGTGCCGAATTATATTGAAAACGGTTCAGATTTGGATATAGCTCCCACATACATATATTTTCGGCCGATTTCCTTATTTTATGTACCAAACATGCTATTTATGTCCAATTTCGATGAAATTTGGAATGTATGACGGAACTTGGTCTGGAAATAAACGTGCCAAATTATATCAAAATCGGTTCAGATTTGGATATAGCTCCCATACACATATATTTTCGGCCGATTTCCTTATTTTATGCACCAAACACGCTATATATGTCCAATTTCGCTGAAATTTGGAGGGTCTGACGGAATTTGTTCTAGAAATAAACGTGCTAAATTATATAGAGATCGGTTCAGATTTTAATATAGCTCCCATATATATTTTCGCCGATATCCTGTATTTTATGCACCAAGCAGGCTATATATGTCCAATTTTGCTAAAATTTGAAATGTGTAACGGAATTTGGTCTAGACATAAATGTCCCGAATTATATCGAAATCGGTTCAGATTTGGATATAGCTCCCATATATATTTTCGGCCGATTTTCCACATTTTATGCAGCAAACACGCTGTATATGTTCAATTTCGCTGAAATTTGGAGGGTCTGACGGAATTTGTTCCAGAAATAAATGTGCTAAATTATATAGAGATTGGTTCAGATTTGAATATAGCTCCCATATATATTTTCGGCCGATTTCCTGTATTTTATGCACCAAGCACGCTATATATATCCAATTTCGCTGAAATTTGGAATGTGTTACAGAACTTGGTATAGAAATAAATGTGCCAAATTATATAGAAATCGGTTCAGATTTGGATATAGCTCCTGTATACATTTTCGGCGATTTCCTGTATTTTATGAACCAAACTCGCTATTTATGTCCAATTTCGGTGAAATTTGGAATGCGTAACGGGATTTGGTCTAGACATGAATGTGCCATATCATATCGAAATCGGTTCAGATTTGGATATTGCTCCTATCTATATTTTAGGCCGATTTTCTGTATTTGATGCTCTAAACACGCTATATGTGTCCAATGTCGCTGAAATTTGGGATGTCTGACGGAATTTGTTCCAAATATAAATGTGCCAAATTATATCGAGACCGGTTCAGATTTGTCCAATTTGATATGTCCAATTTCACAGAAATTTGGAAAGCGTGGCGCAATTCGTTCTAGAAATAAATGGGACAAATTATACCGAAATCGGTTCAGATTAGAATATAGCTCCCATATATATTTTCGGCTGATTTTCTGTATTTTATGCACAAAATGTGAATGTGAGACGGGATTTGGTCTAAAAATAAATTTGACAAATTATATCGAGAGCGGTTCATATAGGAATATAGCTACCCATATATATTTTCTGTCGATTTCATGTTTTTGTTACGTATGTTCAATTTCAATGAAATTTTGAAGACTTAGCAGTCAGTAAAAGTCATTATTATTTACAGAAGTACTTATAGTCGGGAAGGAATTGACAAAGGACACAGCTATTAAGTATCATGTCTTATGGAGACTTCTTAAGATTTATGTTTTATTATGATATATCTAAATCATTAGGAATACTTATAGGCGGAAAGGCTTTCGGAGGAGTGTTAGCTCCATAACAACCCTGAATAAGTATATAACGCCTTCATATCTCCTATATTTATTCGTTAAAATATTAAAAACATTAAAATAATTCTGCCATTCCATTATATTTTATCGTAGTCGGGGCAGCAAAGCGCACCGGGTTCAGCTAGTCTATATATATAAAAGAGCAGTGAGGTGAGATATTCACTGACTGACTGACTGATTCATCACCGCCCTGTTGGTGTGTAGGGGTGAGATAAGGCTGGGTTTTTGGAAATTCGACCCAGAAGTGTACGAAAAGTACTAAAAGGTACTAAATATGGTACCCTTTGTATTAGGGAAACGGTAAGAGCTAGAATTCTGAAATTTGGAATGAGGGTAACTGATTGAGAGTTAGAAAGATGTACCAAAGGGTTTTTGGAAAATCGACCTCTAAGTGTACGAAAAGTACTAAAATTTACAAGATTTGGTACCAATTGTATATTTTGAACGGATATAGCTAGAATCATGGAATTTGGTATGGAAATCAAGGTTGGGAAGTGGTGTTGATGTAATTAAATGTTTATGGAAAATAGTACTAATGTGTACGAAAAGTACTAAATGATACTAAATTTAGTACAAATTATATTTGGGTGAACGGATAGAACTGGAATCCTGAAATTTGGAATTAAGATTACTGTTGAAGTGTATGATTGAGACATGAGGGTGATTTTGGAAATTCGTACTTATGTGTACGAAAATTACTAAATGGTACTAAATTTAGTACAATTTGGATTTGTGTGAACGGATGGAGCAGGAATCCTGAAATTTGAAATTACGGTCAATTGTGGAGAGTAACGAAGAAAACTTTTTGGAAATTCGAACTATAAGTGCACGAATAGCACTAAATGGTACTAAATTTAGTACAATTTGGATTTGGGTGAATGGATATAGCTGGAATACAGACATTTGGAATGAGGGTCACTGATAAAGAGTAACAATGAAAGGTTTTTGGAAATTCCAATTATAAGGGTACGAAAAGTACTAAATGGTACTAAATTTAGTACAATTTTGATTTGGGTGAACGGATTGAGCTGGAATACAGACATTTGGAATGGGGGTTACCGATGAAGAGTAACAATGAAAGGTTTTTGTAAATTCGAACTATAAGGGTAAAAATACTAAATGGTACTAAATTTAGTACAATTTGGATTTGGGTGAACGGATAGAGCTGGAATCCTGAAATTTGGAATGAGGATCACTAATGAAGAGTAAAAATGAAAGGTTTTTGGAATTAGAACTATAAGCGTACGAAAAGTAATAAATGGTACTAAATTTAGTACAATTTGGATTTGGGTGAACGGATAGAGCTGGAATCCTGAAATTTGTAATGAGGGTCACTGATGGAGAGTAATAAAGAAAGGTATTTAGAAATTCGAACTATAAGTGCACGAAAAGTACTAAATGGTACTAAATTAAGTACAATTTGGGTTTGGGTGAACGGATAGAGCGGGAATACAAACATTTGGAATGAGGGTCACAGATGAAGAGTAACAATGAAAGCTTTTTGGAAATTCGAACTATAAGGATACGAAAAGTACTAAATGGTACTAAATTTAGTACAATTTTGATTTGGGTGAACGGATTGAACTGGAATACAGACATTTGGAATGAGAGTCACTGATGAAGAGTAGCAATGAAGGTTTTTGTAAACTCGAACTATAAGGGTACGAAAAGTACTAAATGGTACTAAATTTTGTACAATTTGGATTTGGATGAACGGATAGAGCTGGAATCCTGAAATTTGAAATTAGGGTCAGTGGTGGAGAGTAACAAAGAAAGGTTTTTAGAAATTCGAACTATAAGTGCACGAAAAGTTCTAAATGGTTCTAAATTTAGTACAATTTGGATTTGGGTGAACGGATTGAGCTTGAATCCTGAAATTTGGAATGAGAATCACTGTTGAAGAGTAAAAATGAAAGGTTTTTGGAATTCGAACTAAACTTATACGAAAAGTACTAAATAGTACTAAATATAGTACAATTTAGATATGGGTTAACGAATAGGGCCGGAATCCTGAAATTTGGAATGGGGGTCACTGATTAAGAGTAAGAAAGATGTACCAAAGGTCGAAAAGTCCTAAATGGTAGTGAGTTTAGCATGATTTGGATTTGGATTTGAAAAGCTGGAATCCTGAAATTTGGAATTAAGATTACTGTTAGAATATAGAATTGAGATATGGAGGAAGCTTTGGAAAATGGTACTAATGTGAACGAAGCAGTACTAACTGGTACGGAATTCGCTGTATTTGCGTGAACAGATTACTGTTGGAGTGAGGATTGAGGTAGTTTTGGAAATTAATACTTATGGAAAAGTGCTAAATGGAACTACATTGGCTATAAATTGGGGTTAGGTGAACGGATAGAGCTGAGATATGAACGTACATTTTGGAAAATCGTGTACGAAAAGTGCTAAATGGTACAAAATTTGGTACCTTTTGGTATTTGCTATATGGTAGAGAATTTTGTACAATTTGTGACGTTGTAAAGGGTAGAACTGGAATTTTGAAACTCGGTACTAGATTAGCAATTGGTGTTTAGAGTGGAGGTAGGGAGGAGGTTTTGAAAAATCCTACTTATTTATACAAAAAGTACTAAATAGTACTATAATGGGTTTCAGGAGAACAGATAAAGCTGGAAAAGTGAATTGGGGTTAGGATATATGTTGAATATAAGGAAGTAATATTTTAAAATACACTAAGTCGAGAGGTACCGTTATATGGGGATATACGAAAACGTGGATTTTTATGGCCATTTTGAATGCCGAAAATTTAACGGACCTATTCGGGTTCTGGGCGAAACCGCTAAAGCTAGAACCTTGCATTGTAAATGTGCGTGATTGTTGTTGTGAAGGCGTGAGATAAAGTTTAGTGTTTGGAAATTCGTACTGGAAGGGAATGCTGTGTTAGTGAAGGGTTAAAACCAGGAGTCAAATCTGAAATTTGGAAATTCGAAATAAAAAATATGGTAGTTGTGTAGGGATGCGATACTTCAGATTTTTTTGGTAAATTCTGACTACAATCGAAAAAAATATTGGTATTCACCATTCCCGTATTAAATATTGTATATATATATTGTGTTACCTTTCCGCATACGAAGTAGCGGGCATTTGCTAGTATACACATAAATGGGGGTGTTTTTGTTTATTGAAAGGCACAGCAACAACAGACACATAGGTACATACAAAATTCCAAAGAAATACATAACACACTTTAATAAAAGAAAAACTGATTGAAATAATTTGTAAATAGTCACACTTTTAAAATGAAAAATGTATAGAAACGTAGTTGAACGCTTCTCCTTAGTTGTGAAATAAAACAAATTTTACTCAAAGTTGACATCATCAGTGGGGAATCGGCATCTGGAATCAAATGATTATGTAATAAATAAATATGGATATATCACATTTCAAATATACATATGTATGTAATTACCAATATTAAATGCGATTTCTTCCTTGTCCAATAAAATAATCCCATTCAACTTGAAGAAAGAAAAAACAAAATAATTCATACCATTTCTTCTTATCCTCTTCGCCTGCTACGTTTGTTAACAACAACACAACAAGAAACACACGTGTTTGACGCATACACGCCATCAAAGCACCAAAGCCCCCTTCTTCGCTTCTACGTCTTCTATTATACAATACACACAACTCTTTATTATAAAACAGCATTCCGCAGCCGCGAGAGCACTTTTATTACTCTCGTTGAAAAACATCCTCTCTCCATCCATGAAAAAGATGTTCTAACATAAAAAATATGTTTTACCCAAACATATAAAATTGAGATATGTTACATAATGTTGCAAACATATATTTGTTATATATTTGTTTATATTTGTGTGCAACCGGTGCCGAACATATATTTGTTTGGATCCAAACATATTTCTAACATAAATTTTTCTGCGTGTAGATAAAGTTCGAAGACACACATATGTTCAAACAATTTCGACGCAATGCAGTTAATGCCTTTTCATACCCTTCTATACCCTTAGGCTGACGAGACAACTTGGTGCCGATTCAAACCTGCCGTCTGTCGCTCCAAAAATCCCGCCGACACCAAATAAAATAACTGATCGGCACGATAATTTGCGACTTGAGTGTCCTATTTGGTCGAAACTGTGTATATGGTAAAACTTCTTCTAACCGTGCAGCAAGATCCAAGACGGTTTACAACATCTTGGTGTATCTCTCTCACAAAAGTTCAGCATTTATGCTTAAGTACAGTTTAAGGTCTTTTCAAGGATACTTTGAAAATTCTTTACCGAAGGGAATTTTTTGATAAGATCGGCACACCACTTTGTAGTCATACATATTTTTAAAGGAACAATTAAGATTATTGGTTCAATGCTGGATTGATTGATGGATATTGTCTACTATGACAAAGAAAAACTACTATTATTAAAACAAGTGAGCAAAGGCTATAGTCGAGACGGTGCCGAATATGTTATACCCTACACCACTACCCCTGTGCACCTACCCCGAAATCTACTTGGTACTGATTAAAAGCTTTGCTGGTCTTTTTGATTATCATTTTACATCTTTTTAATGCACCAAATAGAAGCAGAGGTATTTGCTATTAAAGTAAAAACTTCAAAGTATTAAAATTGTGATTATCTTAGCGCCTTTTGCAGTAACTCTGATATTTTACCATAAATGTCACATTTTGAATTAATTTAAAACTCATATGGTTTAGTTTCATTATCAAGCTCTCTCCTTGGAATATCTCCAACAGAAGCAGAAATATCTGACATGAAAATAAAATTCCATAAATTGCAAATTGGGATATCCTAGCGTCTTTGTCAACATCACAAATATTTCACGAATTTATGTAACGCAATTTGGAACATATTAAAGCTCAGAATGTCTTCATTGTTGAAAGCTGAGAAACTCGTCAGTACAATTCAAATAAAAAATCGGAAATTGAGATATGCGCCAACCTATTTAGATCTTAATAGGTGTGATATTTCCCCATCCATTGACGGGCATTCCTTTTGGAATACGGCTTCTAATAGCGGAGATATTCCCTATTAACCACCAAAATTTCGTGACGATCCTATCAAAATTTGCGACCTGTAGCGTGATTACAAAGTTTAGATGGACAAAGGGACGGACGGGCGCACATAGCCAGATCGACTCAGATCGTCGAGACATTCATTTTGGTATACATAAATATGGGTCTACGACCATTATTTCGATGCGTTACAAACTATTAAGTCAAAACCAACTTCTAATACCCTCCCCACATAGTGGTGTAGGGTATAACTATTATCGAACCTGACAATGTCTTGAGAACATTTTGGTCCTCAAATAATGTCGAAGCAGCCATACTTCTTTCTCAGAGTGTATCCAATAGTTATAACTTTTTAAGTGATCGGCGTCATTGATATTCATGATTCAACATTTAAATAGCATTGACGATTTTTTCGGTATTAAATATAAATTTCCAGTTTGAGCGTTTGGCGTTGACGTTTGACTTTCTCAGGCAAACGGAACTACGGAAGAATCACATTGATAACGGTATTCATTCAATTCACCAACTAACTAGATTGCAAAGTTTAAGAACCGGTAGCAGCATATTAAAGCATTTAAACATCGAATCTTTAAACATATTGAGAAATAATATGTTAGTTTATTTAACTACATAAAATATTATCTAGTTGATATTTATAATATTATTTGTGGAATAATATAAAGTATTTTTTATAAATGTTTTATTGAAAGTGTCTTTGCAAAAACGTTCAAGACACATTTTTCTTATTCTATGTATTCCTTTTAATAAATTAATGTAATATCGTTCTTTGTTCATTAATTTTGAAATTTACAATGAAATCGTCATATGAAGAGCTCGATTGATAATTTGATAAAATTGCATTTATTTATTGTTTGTTGTCACACCATAAATATAAATTTTTAATGGATCTATGTTTAAAATTTCAATAAATTTTTTTTGAATAGTAAACAAATTCTCATTTTATGTTTAATGTTATGCATACATGAGATGACAATAATAGGGTGGTCTGATAATCAGAACTCAAACAAAAAACGTGGCCTGTAAAAAGGTAAGTCATAAAACACGTTTTGGTGGTCTATGCATGTCCAGTTTTTAGAAAAAATTTTAGAGCTGTACTATAAAAGGTTTGCAGAAAGCACTCTTCAACTATGTTGAAAGAATTTTGGGAACAAAAAGAAAACGATTTGGATCACTACATGGTTGAAGCAATGGCTGCACCTTATTTGCATCGTGCGGACAGACATAGCAAATGAAACGTGGTATCATAACGTATACTGTGGTTAACTTCTCCATCTCGTTCATAATATCGCTCGTTGCGATAAAAAATTGGGTAACGGCAAACTAACACCCATTCATAATTTCGTACTGGTTACTTCTGAAGGAACGAACGTGGCATACAGAAAAACCAAGATGGAAGAAACATATTTTCCACAAAAAATAATTAAAAGGTGCAAAAAGTCTGGATGATTACCAAAAATTTACCAAAGTGTAAAACATCAAATTGATGATTTGGTGCGGATTCATCCTTCTATAGGACATAGAAGAAGACTTTTCATACTTTTGGTATCCAGTAGAATCGAAAACGATTTTTTGTCCCAACTTTTATTTTTTTAGGCAATCATTCTATTTGCCAATTTAAAAATACTTTGTATTTCCATGTTTATATATGCATACATATTTAAATGTATTTGCAGAAGTAATGGATAAGCCTCATGCGAAATTACTTTATAAAGTGGTAAAAATCGTAAAAGTTGTAAAAGTCGTAAACGATTTTCATATAAATTTTGTGTACGGGAACGCAAAATGTGTAAAAGTGGTAAAAATTGTAAAAACTTTTTAGATCTGGAACAGAGCTACAGTTTCTTCAGATAATATCGAGAGAAAAATGTTACACTGGTCAGCAAATTGAAAAATTTTGGCTGTTTCATCCGAACTTTTTTGTGTTTCTTCCTCAAATTGGCAAGAATTTTCAAATCCGGAAGTAGTTTTTCGCCATCAGCTCTTGTTTTTTTCAGATATAGCTCAAAGCCATATTTTAAGACTTTTACCCAGATTTTTGTTATCACTGATCACCAAAAATATGTTTTCGTTTCATAAACATGAATACATATTTTAAGAAGATGCTGCGTAATCGACCCAAATAATTTTTTAGTGAACATACGTGGAGAAATATAGAACGCCCATGTAGGACTTTGTAAAAATTACATGTTTTTAGTACTTTAAAATAGAATTGCGTCATTAGGATAAGCAACCTGATATGCTGGATAAATAGGATGCTGGAGAGGATCATTAATTCCAGTATTGGGGTGTTGACGATAAGGAAAGCAGTAACTAGAGGTACCCCCCAGGGATGTGTACTCTCACCCCTGCTGTGGCTACTTGTGATAAACAATATTTTGGCGGAATTCGACAATCAGGGCATCAAGGTTGTCGCATACGCGGATGATGTGGTTATACTGATAACTGGCAAATTCTTGTCCACAATATCGGAGCTTATGCAAGGAGCCTTATCAAAGCTGTCCCGTTGGGCCAAATCCAACGAAAACAGAACTGGTATTGTTCACCAGAAAGCGTAAGCTCGGCTACTTCGTGCCACCAACATTGGATGGACTGCAATTACATTTATCTCCTGAAGCCAAATACCTAGGTACAATCCTGGATTCACAATTGAGATGGAAGAGGAACGGACGAAGAGAGGTATGATTGCACTTCCTTCATGTAAAAATTCGATTGGGAAAAGCTGGGGATTAAATCCAACTATTATACACTGGCTGTATAATACTGTTGTGAGACCCATCTTATCCTACGGATGCCTTGTCTGGTGGCACGCGCTTCGATATAAATCGAACTCCGGCAACAAAGACGAGGTGCAAAGGGCAGCCTCGATCCTGATAACCGGAGCTCCTCCTCTGGACGGTCTGGCTTTCTACACAGACGGTTCCAAGAGGGAAGAAGGTACCGGAGCTGGCGTCTACTGCGAAAAGCTTTGTCTCGAATACTCATTAAGGTTGAATCGATCAAAATGGCTGCAGAGTTGATAAAAAGTCTAGATGCAGAAATCTTTGAACCGGTGACTATATTCGTTGATAGTCAGCCGGCTCTTAAAGCCATCAAATCCTCCAACATCAAATCTGAGGCCGTTCTTGAGTGTAGAACTGTTTTGGTGAACCTCACAAACTCTGTCCGACTCTGCTGGGTACCGGGACACAGTGACATTGTGGGAAACGAGAAGGCAAATGAACTGGCAAGACATGGATCCCAATCAACAAGTCTAGCAATCACTGACTCAATCAAACCACCCATATGTCACCTTTTTCGGAGAGTGGGGACGTTCTTTGAAGAACGAGCCAAGGAACTATGAATCAAGGTGCAACGTGTCAAGGGCCATTTGGCTGACTCTATCAATAAACAGAACAGCTTCACTCTTAAATTTGAGCATACCAGAAATCAGGGTATTGACGGGAGTCATTACCGGTCATTGCAACATCCGAGCTTTTATCGGCAAATGGCAGGATGATGGCGTGGATTATTGCAGGCTCTGTGAAGATGAGGAGGAAACGGAGACTATTGAGCATATTTTATGTCGTTGCCCGATGTTAACTCGAAAGCGATATAGATTAACAGGAGTATGCTTTCCTCCAAGCTTAACCTTCTACTCAAACATGGAACCAACAATCATAAATAACATCATCAAAAATTCGAATTGGCTGGGACAGCGCGACCCATAAGCGTAACTAAGTACTTCTCCGACAGTTTTCTACTATCACCAAATAAACCATCCTCCTTTCTTTATTACATTTTCATCTTTAATAATACTTTTATTATTACTTTCCCAACCCCACCCTCTTTTCGTGACTTTTCTCTATTTTTCTCTTCTTTTGTCTTTTCAGGTACTTCTGAACCTCTTTTTCTGATTTATGGATGATCACAATGGACCGAAAGGTCTCCGAGTGGCGTAGTCAATATATATTGACTAAACATCCCCAAACCTAACCTAACCTTAGGATAAGCAAAGGGTACCTCATTAGAGTGGGGCGATTTGAACACCATCACGGGCGCCTGGAGTTTCTGATTCTTGGGATTGTACTGAGCAAAAGAGTCAACTAGACCATATGTCTACGGTGAAAATCGAGCCCCCGGATTTTGACTTGAAGTTTTTTTTCAAGGATTTTTGGATATTTTGGCATATAACAACCAAACCACTGAGATTTTCGATCAAACACAAAGACAAGAATTGTAGCCAAGACAATAATAAAGAACTCTCTAGTACATCGCAAAAGCATTGGAACGCTCCTTCAGGTAGTTATGGCCTCTAGAAGGTACACATTTTTCGGAAAATATCGATAAACGACACTGTGCTACAAAATGGAACTCAAAGTCAGTGGGTGGAAAATTTCTTTTGGAGATGAAAGCCCTTGGTGAGTGTACTGAGAACCCAAAAGGAAGTTTTCACCATAGGTCAAGTTTCCGAGATATTGCGTGATTAATGGTTTAATTTTGGTCCCTTAATTTGTGATCAAATAGCTTTATATCTCTCTAAAGCGTTATTGTAGCTTCATTTTGACATTACATGTCTTCAGTCAAATCGAATGGTGAATCTTTTTGTAGAATATTTCATCCCTCTAACTCAATTCCTTTCATGTCCTTTTCGTCCTTTATTTTTTGAACCGTAGTAAAAGTACCACAAGGCGAGATTTTACAGCATCCAAATATTCTACAAAAATGTTGTTCAGAAGATTTTAGGTACGGTTCTCATTGATGACCAATCGATATTTCCCCGTTTTCATGGTCCTTTTTGACATTTTACCGGTTTTTGTTCAGAAAACTATGTTTTGTTTTTATGTATATTCGTTATTGGTCTGTGGTGCTTCTGAAATACTTACTATAAATAGCTCTTGTAATGACGAACACGTTAATAACAAATTTTATTGGAGGACAGATCCGGTTATCTAAATTTTTGAACCGGATATTCTGATATTAAAACCGATATTGGAACCGGTTTTAAGTAACCGATTAACCGAATATGTATATCATTAGAAAGCTAATAAAATGGTCAACCAAATGACAGCAAGTAGCTGATTACAACTTTGTCGGTTACGAAGCTTTTCAAAATATTGAACAAAACAAAAAACATTATAGTTTTGGACAAAATGTAGGAAAAATAAGAAATAGAACATTTCCTAATTTTGCGCTATGGAAAAATGAAAATGATAAGGACAGTTATTGACGTGGTTCAAACTTCTGAGTTATGGCGAAATTAACTCATTCTTGATGAACTTTAAGTGCATGATAAAAAAAAACAACATAACCATAACTCAGAAGTTTGACTTATGACATAACTGCCTTTCCAGATTTATAATATTATCTTTATCGACTTTCATCGCCAAAAAGAACCCAGTGATATTTTACATCAAAATCGGTTTAAGAACGCGGTTTTTTTGTTCTAGCATCGGAACCAACAAAGTTGTAATCAGCTACTTGCTGTCATTTGGTTGACCATTTTATTAGCTTTCTAATGATATACATATCGGTTACTTAAAACCGGCTCCAAAATCGGTTTTAATATCAGAATATCCGGTTCAAAAATTTAGATAACCGGATATGTCCTGCAATAAAATTTGTTATTAACGTGTTAGTCATTACAAGAGCTATTTATGGTAAGTATTTCAGAAGCACCACAGACCAATAACGAATATACATAAAAACAAAACATAGTTTTCTGAACAAAAACCGGTAAAATGTCAAAAAGGACCAGGAAAACGGGGAAATATTGATTGGTCATCAATGAGAACCGTACCTAAAATCTTCTGAACAACATTTTTGTAGAATATTTGGATGCTGTAAAATCTCGCCTTGTGGTACTTTTACTACGGTTCAAAAAATAAAGGACGAAAAGGACATGAAAGGAATTGAGTTAGAGGGATGAAATATTCTACAAAAAGATTCACCATTCGATTTGACTGAAGACATGTAATGTCAAAATGAAGCTACAATAACGCTTTAGAGAGATATAAAGCTATTTGATCACAAATTAAGGGGCCAAAATTAAACCATTAATCACGCAATATCTCGGAGACTTGACCTATGGTGAAAATTTCCTTTTGGGTTCTCAGTACACTCACCAAGGGCTTTCATCTCCAAAAGAAATTTTCCACCCACTGACTTTGAGTTCCATTTTGTAGCACAGTGTCGTTTATCGATATTTTCCGAAAAATGTGCACCTTCTCGAGGCCATAACTACCTGAAGGAGCGTTCCAATGCTTTTGCGATGTACTAGAGAGTTCTTTATTATTGTCTTGGCTACAATTGTTGTCTTTGTGTTGGATCGAAAATCTCAGTGGTTTGGTTGTTATATGCCAAAATATCCAAATATCCTAGAAAAATAACTTCAAGTCAAAATCCGGGGGCTCGATTTTCACCGTAGACATATGGTCTAGTTGACTTTTTTGCTCAGTACAATCCCAAGAATCAGAAACTCCAGGCGCCCGTGATGGTGTTCAAATCGCCCCACTCTAATATATATATATATATATATATATATATATATATATATATATATATATATATATATATATATATATAAATTCAGCAACTTAAAAAGGGAGTTAAACTTTTGGCCATAATGGCCAAAACCGCAAATTTCCGCAAAAAGTCTACACAGTTTCGAAATCTACAGGCGCTAGGCCACTCTTGCGAATTTTTCGAAAGTAACTACAACTTTAAGGAAATCCATACATCTATATTAAATATTTTCATTTTGACCAATATTATAACCAAAATATTTGGCAACCCTTGCAATTTAGAGGAATTTTCATAACTAGAAAACTGAAGCTTATACAATTTACTTCTTCTTCTTCTTTTATTTGCCCATCCGTTGTTCGGATATAAGCGATCATACATTAAATCGTTTTACAATAATTATATTACATTTCAGAATATATAAATATTTTCTTGTATATATTTTTGTTATTTATATTGTCGGCAGTTCTCTATTTTTGGCCGCCCTAAACAAGTTCCTTTCGTCATCGTAGCCAGTCCAATCTTGAATATTTTTAAGCCAGGAGAGTTCTCTTCTTCCTCTACTGGGTCTTCCTTCAATTTTCCCTTTGAGAATTGTTTGGATGAGTTGGTACCTATTATTTCTCATTATGTGGCCGAAATATGAGATTTTCCTATTTTTATCGTTTTAATCAATTGTCGATCCACGTTCATTCTTCTTAAAACTTCATTGTTAGTTACTCGATCGGTCCAGGGTATTTTTAAGATTCTTCTATAGATCCATAGTTCAAATGCCTCTAGTTTTTTTTCATCTTTGGCTTTAATTGTCCATGTCTCTGCTGCATATAGTAGTACAGACCATACGTAACATTTCACAAATCTAACTTTTGTTTGAAGACCGATATCATGACTTGTTAGTAATTTATTGTATTTATAAAATGCTCCTCTGGCCATCTCTATTCGACATCGAATTTCATGTGATATGTCCCATTTGTCATTTATCAATACTCCCAAATATTTGAATGTAGTTACTTTTTCAACTTCTGTGTTATGGATTGTCATGTTATATGTGTTCTTTCTACTGATAATCATGTATTTTGTTTTTGTGATGTTAATTTTAAGCCCATATAATTCGCTTACCGTTGTAAGTTTGTCTATTGCTTTTTGTAGGCCATTTAGACTGCTTGCTAGAATTGTCGTATCGTCTGCATATCGTATGTTATTTATAAGAACACCATTGGTTCGTATTCCCATTTTCTCATTTTGCAAGGCCTCCGTGAATATTTTTTGGGAGTAAATATTGAATAAAAGAGGCGATAATATACAGCCCTGCCTGACGCCCATTGATATTGCGATTTCGTCGGTGAGTTCGCCGTTAACATCAATGCATGCATTTTGGTTCCAGTATAGATTTTTTATACATTGAATTTCTTTCCCATCTATCCCAATTGATAGTAGTATATCGATTAACTTGTGGTGCTGGACAGTATCGAAAGCTTTCGCATAATCTATGAAACATATAAAAACGTCTTTTTGCACTTCACGACAGTTTTGGATCAGCGAAAGTATGCTTAGTAGCGCTTCTCTGGTACCCATTCCTTCTTTGAAACCAAATTGTGACTTGCCCATATGAAGTTCGCATTTTGCATAAATTCTTCTATGGATAATTCTCAGGAAGATTTTTAGGGCGTGGTTCATTAGACTTATAAGCCTATATTCATCGCATTTCTTTGCATTCTTTTTCTTTGGTATGGTTATGAAAATCGATTTTAGCCAGTCTTGTGGATATTGACCACTGACATATTTGTGGTTAAAAAGTGTGACTAACATGTCTATGTTTTCTCCATCTATTAACTTTAAAATTTCTGAGGGAATTTCGTCGGGACCAACTGCTTTTCTATCTTTAAGTGAAGCAATTGCGTATTCGACCTCGTTCTTTTCTATATGAGTTCCGTTCAGAGCGGGTTGATTAAAATCATATGTTGACCTCTCGTCATCTGTAAACATCCTAGTGACGTAATCTTTCCAAATTCGTTTTCTGTCGGATATTTCAAATGCAGCTTCATTATTTTCATCTAATAATACTCCTGATGATGAATTCCTGTGTATTCCAGCAGCTTCTTTTAACTTTTTGTGTAAGTTAAAGTCATCGTGCATGTTTTGTAGCATTTCAATCTCTTGGCATTTCTGTTGTAAGATTGCATTTTTTGCTGTTCTGGTTGCATTGCGAATTTCCTTATTAATTTCCCAGTATCTTTCAAAATTAGTGTTTCGATATTTACTACGTTCTAGACGAAGCTCCCTAATTTCGTCAGTAATCCATTCTTCTTGTTTTTGTTGGGGTTGATTTCCTAAATTATTTCTTGTAATTGAATTAATTTTGCATTTTATATTATTCCAAATATTTTCAAGGTCGCCTCTATCGATGTTCTCCAGTGTGGAATTTACCCGCTCTTTTATATCTCTTTTTACTAAGGGGTCTTTAAGTTTTTCTACGTTAATTTTTGGCCTTCGATTTTTTCTCGTCTTTCGGACGGCAGAGATTTTAATTTTTAAATTGGCCAACAATAGGTTGTGGTCAGACGGAACGTCTGCTCCTGGGAACGTCGAGCATTTTGTTACACTTGTGCAATATCGGCTGTTTATTATTATATAATCGATTTGATTCCGTATAATGTTGTCCTTATTGTCTCTTGGAGATTTCCAAGTATATAGCCTTCTTGGATGTAGGTGAAAAAGGGTATTTGTTACTGTCATTTTGTGTGCTTGGCAGAATTCAACTAGTCTGTCCCCTCTATCGTTTCTTGTTCCCAGTCCATATCTTCCTGTAATGCCACGTATTTCATCATTTCCGACTTTTGCATTGAAATCACCTTGTATTATGGTTATTTCGTGCGGTTTTGTCATTTTTAATAGCTGTTCTAGTTCTTGGTAGAATTGCTCAATTTCCTCCGAACTTGAATCACTTGTTGGGGCATAAACTTGTATAATATTTATATTAAGTGGGCTAGCATCAATTTTAACAAGCATAGCTCTGTCTGACATCGGAACATATCCAGCAACACATGCAGCTATACAGTCTTTCATAATTACTGCAACGCCTTTTCGGTGATGTCCATCTAAATTCCCTGAGTGGTATACTACATGAGTATTTTGTGACTTGAAATCTCCACATTCTTCCCACCATGTTTCACTTATTCCAAGTATATCTATATTGAGTCTTTTCATCTCACTTATGGTGTTATTAAGCTTTCCGATTTCAAAAAGACTCCTTACATTCCAGGTTCCGATTTTTAGGTTATGTTTGGTTTTACCTCCGGGGATTCTTAGCACCCTCGTTTGGCCGGAGACTGAGGGCCGTGTGTTATGTATTGTAGGCTTCATAATGTATGATTTTCAAGGAAGAGTACTTCAGTGGTTTCCCGTTGCCTTCTGAAGGGTTTATAGTTTTCCTTCTGTGTTCAGCCGCTCGATTCGGGTCAGACGCTGTTTACAGCCGCCCAATGTGGATACAGTCGCTGTTGTGTAAGTTTTTCGCTGTGCAGAAGCCGAAGTTGTGGATCCCACAGCGCCTTCTGTATTTCAAATGCAGCCATTCCAGCTGTCTCAGCCTCTGCCTGCCATTTGTACTAAGGGACCAGCTGCCGACCCTTAGGCTAGATTTTGGTCACCCCCGGGTATTTTATTTCCCCGATGTCCGCCATAGAAATTTATGATGAACGTTCCCCAATTCGCCAATGGGAGGGTCCCGATGGAGGATCTAGCAAACCCCACATTTAAATACATTTTTTTTTCAAAATTAATCATGTTTGTGAGGCTTTTTCTCCTTAACAACGGCGAAAAATGGCTAGCTAAGTTTTGAAAAAATTGGAATGTTTTGAAGCGATTTGCATCTTTAAATTTTTAAAACGATGACATGAAATTTTTGATTTTTGTCGTTGGGCGCATCCACTGTGCTGCGGTGTCACAATATTGTTAATTTTTTTCGTGTAGCACAGTTTTATTGAAACTATTACAGAATCTGACAATATCTTTAGAATCCCGATTTTATCCCAAATTATGTGAAAACAGCGATACTTCCCTGTAGGAAATGCCAATAGTGAATCTATACTGACTTACTACTGACAATGTCAACAGTACTACTGACGAACTGTTTGTATGAACGTGTCATTCGATAGTCAGTAGTGACATTGGAACTATTATGTCAGTAGTTGCTGAGGGACCATGTGTTGACATACACTTTTGTTTAAACAGTACATATATTTTATTAAAGAAAAAAGATATAATGCTGAAAATTCTAAAAAAGTACAAATTGTGTATTACAGTTTTTTTATCTTTATAAAGGCTTAATCCCAAGAGGGCTGTCTAAACATTTTGACATTTATAATGGTTTTTATTGTCATTGTTTTTATTGTCAGGAACAACATCGCCTTTTTATTTTCTTGGCCATAAGACTTGGTGCGACTTGTTTGATTAACAAATTTCTTCTTCTGCACTTAACGTTTTATCAGGCGCTTCGTGCAATGTTGACATAACATCTAAGAATTGAAAATAATAAACATCTATAAATAAATATAAATAAACAAAATTTCCTTAAATTTCCTTACCTATTGCAGCTGTATAAAAATCGGATTTTTGCCAAATAATCCTTCAACATTGTTACTCATTATTATGTCATGTCCAAATAGCAGATGTAAGTTGCGTTCAGCATTTCCAGGAAGACGGGACAAGATATTCGTCAGGCTCCGCAATCTTCTCTAAAGGTTCCACAAAATGTTAATTGTTGAAATTTCACCACAAATGTCAGCTGCCTTAGAATTTGTTTTTCGATATAGAATTGTCTATTTTTTCACTTTTCTTTTATAATTTCTTTTGCTCATACTTGTTGTTATTAAAATTATATACCATAAGTTTAATCACTCGTGAAATTTACGATATTTTATTGATTTTTCACAAAAACACTTTTTTCACGAACCGCCAAAACTATTTTACACCAAATAATTAAGAAAATCAAGAAAAAATAAGAAGATGCTTAGTTGGGCTATCAGCTGTCAATATAAACAATGTTTCTCTTATTAAAGTAAAATTATCAATTGTTGACAACATGTAGACAAAGTATTGACTTTGTCACCATAATAGTAGGCAAAGTGGTGACATGTCGACACGTGACCCTATGCTTCCTGCAAGGTTCTTTCTCAGAGAGTATCAAATAGGTATAACTTTTTAAGTGATCGGCGTCATTGGTATTCATGATTCAGCATTTTAATCGCATTAACGATTTTTTCTGTATTAAATATATATTTCCAGTTTGGGAGTTTGGCGTTGACGTTTGACTTTCTCAGGCCAACGGAACTACGGATGAACCACATTGATAACGGTACTCATTCAATTCACCAACTAACTAGATTGCAAAGTTTAAGAACCGGTAGCAGCATATTAAAGCATTTAAACATCGAATCATTAAACATGCTGAGAAATAATATGTTATTTTATTTAACTACATAAAATATTATCTAGTTGATATTTATAATATTATTTATGGAATAATATAAAGTATTTTTATAAATGTTTTATTGAAAGTGTCTTTGTACAAACGATCAAGACACACGTTCCTTATTCAATGTATCCATTTAAATAAATTAAAGTAATATCTCATTCTGTGTTTATCAATTTTTAAATTTATAATCAAATCATAATTATGAAGTGGTCGATTATGATCTTCTGAAGATTCAACACTGATAAAATTTCATTATTTTTGTTATTGTTTGTTGTCACACCATAAATTAACATTTTAATGGATCTATGTTTTGAATTTCAATCAATTTTTTTTTTAAGTAATGAAAAATTCTCATGTTATGTATAATGTTATACATACATGAGATAAAAATAATAGGGTGGTCTGATGAGAAGAACCAAAACAATTGTAGTAAAAACAAGTAAGCCAAGGCTATAGTCGGACGGGGCCGACCATGTGATACCCTACACCTTTACCCCTGGGAATTAGTTTTCCACATATCAAAAATTTGTTATGGAACAAATAATCTTATTGTAAGAAATAACTTTGTGGATTCTCGTACCGTATCACACCATGCTTAAATAATAATATAATAATTGTTTCAGAAACATCCCAGAAGGGAAAAGGGAGACTTCTCTTATATCAATGAGTGAGTGTACCCCGATTCATAATCGCTCAATGATATGGGACCCACAGCTTATCCCCGAGTGCGAACGGCGTGTCCTAAGACACCACTTGTAGAGTAGTTTTACATGAAATACTCAGAAAATGTCGCAAACCTTATTGAAGGATATTTTGGCACCGTTGACAATTTGATTTTGTCTGCCTGGCTGGGAAATCGTTTAGAAAAAAGGTGGCAAAGAGACACATGCTGCAATGTATGTATAAAAATCCAATTGGACAATTGGAACGTAAGGGCACCATGTAAATTGCAATAATGCAAAAACTGGGAATGGGAAAATATGGTTTTCTACACAAAACCCATTCTATATTAGGCAGTAGGTCATTTATCTAGAAGACACGTTTTTGCAATTTGCATCAGGGGAAGGTGAGTAGTTCATTTTCCATATGTATGCTACTTTGTCGGTATATGCCCTCCAGGAAATAAAATATAGAACACATTTGTTTGGTATTTTTCATACAAAAGTAATGGTCCATTTCACCCGCTAAATAATATCGGATCATCATCCGAAATTGTAAGCATCTTCTTCTACCTCGTGCAAAATTTCTTGATTATTAAGATATAATTGCAGCCTCTAGCGTGTTTATAATTACACTACGAACAAATAGCAGGGTATATTAGGATGTAACTCTGTTATCTTATCATGTACACCAACACAATTGAAATCAATAGAAAGGTCAAGCGTTCCTCTTCCAAGCATAGCTTACTTGCCCGGAATGTCTCTTCCATGAAAAAAGATATAAGCTGTATATTAAAAATTTTCACAATTTTCACACAAAATTTGTGGTCCATTTAACCCTCTAAATATAATCGGATCGCCATCTCAAATTGCAAGCTTCTTCTTTGTCATATACTCTTACTTTATTTAAAATTTCAAGGCGATCGGACTATTATTGCGACCTACAGAGCAGCTACAAAAAAGGATAAAAATTATGTTTTTGGTCAATTTCGCCCGCTAAATATTTCACGATCATCACCAATTAAAATAGCGATTTATTCTGATGTGAAACCGACCTCCATACCAAATTTCGTGACGATCGGTCCATAATTGCGGCCTGGAGTTTGATTACAATTTATAATGGACAGACGGACGGACGGACACACATCTCAAAATCGCTTTATCTCACAGAGATATGAAGATTGGTATACCACATTGGGGGTCTCCGACGAATATTTCGCGGTGTTACATGAAGTTTTACCAAAACAAACTTATAATACCCTTTCCACATAGTGGTGTAGGGTATAAATAGTTTTCACATGCATTCTAGAGATGAAAGTATTGGAAGAAATCTAAAGGAGTACTTCTTTTATTTTTCTTGAAACTCCCAAGAAAGTGGGCGGATTTTGCTTTATCTGCAGTCACATAGAAGATTTCCCATTGACAACCCGGTAAGTTGAGATAAATCATTAGGCTTCTCAAATAAACCGTTTCAATTTATATGAATTTTTAAAATATGTGTAAATCGCCTAATTATCAAAATAATTTTGTCCGCATGTGATTTTCATGTACAGCAAGACTATATATTTTAATTTGTATATATTTTCGAAACATAATTTGGACGCTAAAATGTAGCATCTGCTGCATCTTAGCATTAAAAACCCTACGCTAATTTTCGCAAAGTGCATACAATTTTGTTCCGCATCCGGTTGCAGTGTCACCGTGAAAATCCACATCTACATACATATATCTATTTCAAGGCTTTCAATCAAGAACCGTGGATGTAGCATCACACACTATTTTTTGGGATAAATTTAATGTAGCTTCCTTATCAGTGAAGTTTTTAAATGGACGAAACCTGTTTCAGACAATTTGGAGTCGTTTTAGCCATATACTTCCGTCTGCCAGGCTGGACGCGCAACAACTCTCGAACGGATCAGCCGATTCGGTCAAAAATTTTGCCTTCGTAATAGTTTTTTTTCCAAACTTAGTTTAAGTTCGAAGATAAACCATATTGGTCCACTAATCCAGCAACCTCCCCCATACACAATAAAAAAAAATTCGCTAAAATGAGTCGCACCATAACTCTTATCGTAATATTTTGACATCACAAATAATTAAGAGATGGACCGATATGGTCCTCTTCGAACATAAAGTAAGTTTGGACCGATATAATAAAACTTCTATACCAATTTACAAAGCATAAAAAATTAAAACAGTATCTTGGTTCCGACAGACTGACTGACATGACTATGTGGACGCAGAATCATCCTGATCCTGATCAAAAATATGTATACTTTATAGGGTTGCAAATAAGGATTTCAAGGCGTTACAAGCGGAAAAACAAACTTAATATAAAAATTGCATATCTCACCTATTTTTCAACCGAATTCATTGGTTTATCCAATTTTCGAAAGCTTACTTACAAATAATAAATTAAATATTACACTGTGACACAAAATCGAACTCAAAGTCTGGGGGGGTGAAAAGAACCCAAAAGGAAAATTTCGCCGTAGGTCAAGTTTCTGAGATATCGCGCGATGAAGTTTTTAATTTTTTTCCCCTATAATACTTGGGAAAATAGCTCCATATCTCGGTTTGGCGTTGTTGTAGCTTCGTTTTGAGGTCAAATCGATTGGCGAATATTTTTGTAGAACATTTCATTCTACTAACTCAATGCTTTTCATGTCCTTTTCGTCCTTTATTTCTTGAACCGTAGTGAAAGTACCGCAAGATGAAATTTTTCAGCATCCAAATATTCTATAAAAATGCTGCTCATAAGATTTTAGGTACGGTTCTCTTTGACAACTAATCGATTTTGTTCCGTTTTCATTGTCATTTTTGACATTTATTCGGACTTGGTTCAGAATTAAACTATGTTTTGTTTTTCTGTATGTTCGTTATTTGTTATGTATACCCAGCAAAATCTTCGATGCCAAGGATGCTATTGAATCATGGGTGCAAGTGATCTGGCATGTTATCTTTTTAGCATTTTCACTCATGAATTTTATTTGAGCGTGACCACCATAAGATGACATTCATTTTCGGATCTTAAGATGACATTCATTGTCGGATCCTAAGCATGTCATTTTGACCAATGCTTTGACATGTCATTTTCACCTACCCTTTGGCATGACATTTTCATGTCTTGTTTGGAAAATGGAAAATTCTGTATTGAAATATGATTTTTATGACAAACCAAACTCTTTATTAGTTCAAACTAATTCATGAAATAACTTGAACTAATTTATCAGCATAAAGTTTACACCCAAAATTTTATCACCGCCGCTGTGCGCACAAATTTTGCGACAATTTTTGAACATTTGTGGGGGAGGTACCTGAAGGAGTGGACCTATGTGGCGCATCTTCGAACTTAAATCGAATCTGAACAAAATATTTCGATACCCAAAATTTCAACCGAATCGATTGATCCGTTCGAGAGTTATCGTGCGCACCAGCCAGCCAGACAGACGGACAGACAGACGGACGGACATTGCTAGATCTACTCAAAATTGTCTGAAACAGATATCGTACAAACATACTTGGGGTCTAAAACCATTATTGCGATGAGGCACATTTTTGGTCGTATCAAAGTGTAAATACCCTCTTTAGCCTAAAGGCTGAGGGTATAAATACATATTTCCAACAATTATCGGATTTGAACCTTCACAAGGACAAAACTACGTGACAAATCAATGTCATAATTCAAATTCCTTCAAATTGAAATGTTTACTATAAATTCTCATCAATAAATTTGTATTCCGAAGTACTTGATGTTGACCATTTTTGGCCACGGTCGTGACACTGTGCGCCGTATCTTACGACACCACTTATAGAGAAGATTTTTATGGCTCAAATACCCTGAAAATGTAAGCCATCACTGCAATTAAGGGATTTGCCTCCGCCGAAAATTTTGTTGTTCTGATTGGGGGACGTATGGAATGAAATATACTAAGCGACTGCTTTACATCGTTGTAAAAGGGCCGCTAGGACAACCTACTGAAAAATGTGTGATACACTGCACCACTACCTCTGGGCATTAGTTTCCCACAGAATTTATTTTATATAATTGCAAGAAGTTATGTTATTGATATAAAAAATAAATAAATCATTTATTATTGATGTAATTTCCATCAAAGTAGCCCAGCAAAATGTTCGATGCCAAGGATGCTATTGAATCATGGGTGCATGTGATCTGGCATGTCATCTTTTTAGCATTTTCACTCATTAATTTTATATGAGCGTGACCACCATAAGATGACATTCATTTTCGGATCTTAAGATGACATTCATTGTCGGATCCTAAGCATGTCATTTTGACCAATGCTTTGCCATGTCATTTTCACCAACTCTTTGGCATGACATTTTCATGTTTTGTTTGGAAAATGGAAAATTCTGTATTGAAATATGATTTTCATGACAAACCAAACTCTTTATTAATTCAAACTAATTCATGAAATAACTAGAACTAATTTATCAGCATAAAGTTTACATCCAAAATTTCAATTTAATCACCGCCGCTGCACCGCAACAGAGTTTACTTCGTCCACTCTCAACCACTGATTTGTTTCATCTTACAAAAGCATTTCTATTATCTTCTCATCACCAGTTCAGATTTCGACATGAACTCCAACAGCACCCCTTTAAGAATTTCTAGTTCGTGAACCTACATTTAATTTGTAATTTTATAACAAAAATTTTGGAAATGTATACTCTTTTGTTTTGATGTCGCTACATGTAGGGATGTACAAATCGACTTGTTTTTTTCTAGTGATCTGTACAAATGATTCAAATGCTGATGAAAAGATCAGAACTTTCACGACTTCCTTTGCATGGGTTTAAATGCTAATGAAAAGATCGGATCTTTCACGACTTGCTTTGAACCAATGCAAAATATGCCATGAAATCACGTCATCGCATAGAACCCCTTCCTTCAAATTTTGCTGGGTAGGTATGTAGACATAACAATTGGTTATTGCTTATGTGGGAATCTGGGGTGCTTTTGAAATATTTACGACGAATAGCTCTTGTAATGACGAACACGTTAGTAACAAATTTTCTTGGAGGATAGATCCGGTTATCTCAATTTTTGAACTGGATATTCCGACATTAAAACCGCTTAGTTGTTAGTTGTAATTCCAGAAATAAAAACCCGTTATCTTAAACCGTTTTTAGGGAAAAATATCAGTACGCGCAAATATGGAGATCAAAGACTGGGGTGTGAAAAATTCTTTTTGGCGATGAATGTCGATGAAGATAATATGATGAACCCGGAAGGATAGTTTTGCCATAGGTCAAACTTCTGTTGTTATTAACGTGTTTGTCATTAAAAGAGCTATTCGTCGTAAATATTTCAAAAGCACTCCAGATGTCTACATAAGCAATAACCAATTGTTATGTCTACACACCCAGCCAAAAAAGTCCTCCCAAAATCATCGGTTTCGTAAGGGATTTTTGGCAGCCGTAACTACTCTCAAAGCCCCTGTCTTCCCCATTATTTTTACAAGGGCATGTCGCACTCAGTTTGTAGTTATTTTATGACCACTAGAATGAAACGTGGCCACTAGAAGTTGAAACGTAAGGTGAAAAAATTCTATTTTTAGAACAGTTGTTGTACAGAATTTGTTTTTAATTTCATCACACTTCTTACTTTTATTTTACTTTATTTTATTTCGCTGTCTGCCCGAATTGAACCGACGAACCCCCTGATTTCTAGCCAAAGACACTACACACTATGTATGCCACGCACACGAATATTAAGGGTTGATTAAGAACTTAAATGTGCAGTGCACATGTGCACCACGAACTGTTATTTTTTAATTAAAAAAAAAACTCGCGTGCCGACGGTGAGCGTTGAACACACAACCCTAGGATTTATAGTCGGACTCACACACACTGTACCACCGTCCTCATTACTTAGTGAGGATTAAAGTAAGTAGGTTTGCCTTGTAAATTTTTTAAGAAGTAACCTATTACTTTTCCGATTACTTGTAATGCGCAAAGAAGCTTGTTTACATTACTTTGTAATGGGTTACGTAATGACTAACGGATCCGAATTTTTGATGGGTACCTATACATAACGAACAAATAACGAATACGCAGAAAAACAAAACATAGTTTAATTCTGAACCAAGTCCGAATAAATGTCAAAAATGACAATGAAAACAGGAAAAAATCGACTAGTTGTCAAAGAGAACCGTACCTAAAATCTTCTGAGCAACATTTTTGTAGAATATTTGGATGCTGAAAAATTTCATCTTGTGGTACTTTCACTACGGTTCAAGAAATAAAGGACGAAAAGGACATGAAAAGCATTGAGTTAGAAGAATGAAATGTTCTACAAAAAGATTCGCCAATCGATTTGACTGTAGACTTGTCACCTCAAAACGAAGCTGCAACAACGCCGAACAGAGATATGGAGCTATTTTCCCAAGTATTATAGGGAAAAAATCAAAAACTTCATCGCGCGATATCTCAGAAACTTGACCTATGGCGAAAAATTGCTTTTGGGTTCTTAGTATATTCATCAAGGGCTTTCATCTCCATATGAAATTTTCCACCCCCCAAAAATGCTGCTGCACAGTGTTTTAAAAGATGAAATAAATTATACTGTTTGGTATCTTCTAAGCTTTTTTGAGCACGAGGAATAGCATTTTCCTGTTTTTAATGCGTTTTTTACACTTCAACCACTATAACCTATCCATTTGTTAACCGCTTTTAAAAATTTATAGCTTATTCGAAAGATATCAGTCGCCCATTTGCTGTCATATAATAAAAAATATGTAGTACATCAGAACACTTGGAAATTTTTTTTCAACTTTTGTATCACATTATAATTTCCCAAAACTTTTTCGAAGGCTCTAGCTGGCTACGCCCATGTCCTTCAGTAAGGTTTGCGACATTTTCTAAGTATTTCAGCCATATAAAACTTCTCTACAAGTGGTGTCTTAGGGCACTCCGTTCGGACTCGGAGACCAGCTGTGGGTCCCATATCATTGAGCGAATATGAATCGGGGTACACTCACTCATTGATATGAGAAAAGTCTCCCTTGTCCCTTCTGAGATGTTTGTGAAACAATTATTATATAATTATTTAAGCTTGGTGTGATACGGTACCAGAATCCACAAAGTTATTTCTTATAATAAGATTATTTTTCCATAAAGAAATTTTGATTTGTGAAAAGCTACTTCCCAGTGTTAAAGGTGTAGGGTATCACATGGTCGGCCCCGTCTATAGCCGTGGCTTACTTGTTTTAATTTAGAATAACAAATTTCAATTAATGAAATAATTTTTTTGGACTGTGCCAATGTATATTTATGCATATGACTTGTTAAAAACTCAACAGCAAATTTATAAATAACATTAAACGACCAATAAAAACGAATGCTAACACTACGATTTTTTCATGATTTGCGGGGTTTCATTCTGTCGTTATTGAGTCACATAAATGTCATTCTTTGGCAAAAGGGGAATATTTATCAAAGCTATTTTAGTGCTGTAATACAACAGGGTCTAATGTAGAATCATTTGTCAAAAGTGTCAAATCTTTACAAAATATCTATGAAACAACGTTGTGTGTGAGTAGGGGCAAAATGTAATTGTTGTAAATACGAATGTGGTTTGGCAAGTTTTAGTAGATTATAATTTTACAATATCAGACACTTTTAAGTTGGGTAACAAATATAGTCGGAATTTTACTATCGCTTTAAGGCAGCAATTAATTATTTCTTAAGATAATGAAACAAAAATTCCCAACGATTTTGTGTAAAATGAACATGAACAGATAAGAAGTGTGAAGAAACATTGTTCAGAAAACTGGATTATTTGACATGCATTAGATACCATAGGTGATCTATGGCAGAAATAAACGGAAGATGTGAAACAGTTTTAAATCTTAATATATAACAAGTAAAAAAGCATTAAGTTCGGCCGGGCCGAACTTTTCATACCCTCCACCATAAAATATTCATTCCTGTCCCCAACTTTAAGTGAGTACGTTAAAATGTCAGATAATGAACATAAAATGCTTCATTCGGGAGGTCCTTTTTTATGGTGCCTATATCTAACTGTTGACAATTTTTGGTGGGCTAGAAATTGGGAGGTACTGTTATAATAAAACATGGGCCTATGTTGACTGTTTTTGATTGGAGCCTTTAATGTCAAATAGCTCCTAATTCGGTTAAAAAATTTAGCTAGAATCCTCAAAATATCGAAAATCGGTACATAACGTGGGAACTTCAAATGTCATTAACAGCTAGTTCGGAGGTATCTGGGCTATACGAAAATATGAACTTAAATGAACAATTTTTGTTGGCTTTTAAATTTCAAATTACAGAAAGTTCGTCCAAAAAATAAAGCCAATGTACGGAAAATCGGGAGGTTTGTTTTGTGGCTATACAAAAACATGGACCTACGTTCGGTTAAACATTTTAAGCAAAATCCTCAAAGTACCGAAAATCGGGAAGTATCGTTATATTGGGGCTATGTTGAAAATTGTTGATGCAGATGTGTGGTGACCACTACAACCTTCAAATGTCAAATTACAGTTAGTTCTGTTAAAAATTGTAGATAAAATTGCCAAATTACTGAAAATTGGGAGGTACCGTTACATGGAAGCTATATCCGAACATATACTTATGTTGGCAATTTTTGATGGAGAGGTGTTGTGACCACTAAGAACTTCAAATGTCAAATTACTGCTAGTTCGGTTTTATATTGTAGGTAAAATCATCAAATTACTGAAAATCGGGAGGTACCGTTATATGGGGGATTTCTTGAAAATTTTTGGTGGAGAGGTGTGGTGACCACTAAGAATTTCAAATGTCAAATGTTCAAATTACAGATAATTCGGTTAAAACTTGTAGGTAAAATTCTCACAATACCTGAAATCGGGCGGTAACGTTATATGGGGGCTATACCAAAACATGGACCTATGTCCACTAGTTATAAAGGTTTATTGTCATTTAAGAACCCTAAATGTCAATTGAGAGCTAAATCGGTCTGAAAATGTAGATAAAAACGTCAAAATGCCGTAAATCGGGGGTACCGTTATATAGGGGCTATACCAAAACGTGGACCTAGGTCCACAACTTTTGTTATATAAGTTTAGTTACACTTAGGAACCCTAAATGTCAAATTATAGCTATATCGGTCTGAAAATGTAGCTAAAAACGTCAAAATACCGTAAATCGGGGGGTACCGTTATATGGGGGCTATACCAAAACGTGCACCTATGTCCACAAGTTTTGTCACATAAGTTTATTGACATTTAAGAACTTCAAATGTCAAATTATAGCTTCATCGGTCTGAAAATGTAGCTAAAAACGTCAAAATACCGTAAATCGGGGGGAACCGTTATATGGGGGCTATACCAAAACGTGGACTTATGTCCACAACTTTTGTTATATAAGTTTATTTATACCTAAGAACCCTAAATGTCAAATTATAGCTAAATCGGTCTGAAAATATAGCTAAAACCGTCAAAATACCGTAAATCGGGGGTACCGTTATATGGGGGCTATACCAGAACGTGGACCTATGTCCACAACTTTTGTTATATAAGTTTATTGACATTTAAGAACCCTAAATATCAAATTATAGCTACATCGGTCTGAAAATGCAGCTAAAAACGTCAAAATACCGTAAATCGAGGGGCTACCGTTATATGGGAGCTACACCAAAACGTGGACCTATGTCCACAAGTTTTGTTATATAAGTTTACTGACACTTAAGAACCCTAAATGTCAAATTATAGCTAAATCGGTCTGAAAATGTAGCTACAAACGTCAAAATACCGCAAATCGGGGGGTACCGTTATATGGGGGCTATACCAAAACGTGGACCTATGTCCACAAGTTTTGTTAAATAAGTTTAATGACACTTAAGAACGCTAAATGTCAAAATATAGCTAAGTCGGTCTGAAAATGTAGCTAAAACCGTCAAAATACCGTAAATCGGGGGGTACTGTTATATGGGGGCTATACCAAAACGTGGACCTATGTCCACAACTTTTGTTATATAAGTTTATTGACATTTAAGAACACAAAATGCCAAATTATAGCTACATCGGTTTGAAAATGTAGCTAAAAACGTCAAAATACCGCAAATCGGGGGGTACCGTTATATGGGGGCTATACCAAAACGTGGACCTATGTCCACAACTTTAATATATAAGTTTATTAACACTTAAGAACCCTAAATGTCAAATTATAGCTACATCGGTCTGATAATGTAGATAAAAACGTCAAAATACCGTATATCGGGGGGTACCGTTATATGGGGGCTATACCAAAACGTGGACCTATGTCCACAACTTTTGTTATATAAGTTTATTGATACCTAAGAACCCTAAATGTCAAATTATAGCTAAAGCGGTCTAAAAATGTAGCTAAAAAACGTCAAAATACCGCAAATCGGGGGGTACCGTTATATGGGGGCTATACCAAAACGTGGACCTATATCCACAAGTTTTGTTATATATGTTTATTGACACTTAAGAACCCTAAATGTCAAATTATAGCCAAATCGGTCTGAAAATGTAGCTAAAAACGTCAAAATACCGTAAATCGGGGGGTACCGTTATATGGGGGCTATACCAAAACGTGGACCGATATAGCCCATCATCGAACTTGACCTGCCTGCAAACAAAAGACGCATTTTCCCAAAATTTCAGCGTCCTATCTCCATTTTTGTGGACGCTAGAGTGATTACCACAGACGGACGGACGGACGGACGGACGTGCTCAGATCGACTTAGAATTGTACCCTGATCAAGAATATATACTTTATAGGGTCGCAAATGAGTATTTCAATGCGTTACAAACGGAAAAACAAACTTAATATACCCTCCATACTATGGTGGAGGGTATAAAAAAGCTGCGCTAAGAGTTAGTGGAGCTAGATCTTTTGGCAGCCCTATATGTTCAAATCGACTTTTTAAGATAACATTAACATATGTATACCAGGTCTTTAGTCAGTGACGATTGGTCCATAATTGCGCCCTGGAGTTTGATTACAATTTTTAATGGGCAGACGGACTGACACGCATCTCAAAATTACTTCATTTCGTCGAGATATGAATTTTTGTATACCGAGGAGGATATTATATTTATCAACAGCTTTTGTCGGTAACCTTCCGTTTTTCGCGTATTGATGCTGTTTAGGATTTGTTATCGTTCATGTCCCCTGTGTTTATCTAAAAGCGATCTGATTATAAAAGTTTTTAAAAAATTGTTAAGTCGAATTCTCCCGCTTATTGGGACTTATATGTTTTAGTTTTTCATGGCTGATGGACCGTTAAGCCTCACCATTTAAGGAAATTTGTAAATATATCGCTTTTCTTGATCGGTGCGCAACCACCGTTATCTCGAAAATTAATTTGCAAGCCGATGCACTCATAAGTTTAGCAAATATAGCGATTATAAAACAATAGGCTCCTGAAATTCGTCCCGAAATATATATAGCATTTGGGCCACGGGACTTTCCTGAACATTTTCTGAAAATTGCATGAAATTAGGTTCAGTAGTTTTGGAAAAATAATGTATTGAAAAGAATGGGCGTGGTCATCAGTTTTCAAGATATAACATGTTTAAAGAGGGCGTAGTCCGGTATTTCGTCTCTAAATATGTACCTAGGGTACACACAACCCCATTGCCTCCCAAAATGTATGTTTATACATATGTATAGCGTTTAAAAGAAAGGCGTGGCGTGGGGCACTAGTTTGGTATTGCAAATGGGCTATATCGGTCTACATTTTGATATATCCCCCAGAGAACGGTACCACCCGATTTTCGGCATTTTGGGGGCTTAAGCCTCACTATCACACCGAAATAGCTAAAATTTTAAAACAAGTAGCAAACTACCAACTTTTTTGAATTCATTATTACCCCCTGTTTTTGTAAAAAAAAAATTTTGTTCTCACACGAATTGTCAAATTTTCTAGATCGATTTACTCGCCTTAGAGCAAATGTGGCACGCTGATTTTTGAATGAGAAATTCTTAACTATGTATAGAACGTGTCTACGAAGAATTAGGTCTGTATGTCATCTAGGGGCTGAGCTATGGATGCCCAAATTATTACGAATATAGACGAACGAACAAAAAATAGTTACAAAAACAGGGGGTTAATATCCGTAAAAATTGTTAACTTTTTCACTAAAGTTATAGCAACTCAGTAATTATATAGTGCGTAGGAAGTCATAAATTATAAATTAAAATGGGTAGCGTTTTTATAAGATTTTATTCTTATAATCAGAATTGAAACCGCCATAACTTTTGCGCGCAATAACCAAAATTAGTATCTCGAACAGATTTGAGAATGTGAGTTTTTCTCAATTCATGCACTACAAAAATCATTCATGTAGATTAAAAAAAAATTACAAATTTGTTTCGATGGAAAACTATACAATTTTGTCTTTTCTCCAAATATATATTTGGTTTGAAGCTCAAAAATGTTGCGGAGGATGTACATGAAGAAATGGACCGACATAGTCCATTTTGGATCTTATTTTGTGAGTCTTTCCTTTCGATAGATATTGTGCCCACCAACCATTTTAGTTGGTCACCGTATAGCTTTTGGACTACTTTGTCAGGAAGGATGGACTTGCACACGAAAAACATAATATAGCTTAAACATTACCACAAAGAGTACTTACTTATTTACTTAGCTGGCCCATTACAGAACATTTGTTTCATAGCCCGAACTAAGAAAAGATCTCCATTTCTCTCTGTTTATTGCTTCGCTTTCTGGAATACCACGTCTTTTCATCTCTTCATCCACTTGTTTGTGCCATCTATTCCTTGGCCTGCCAATTCTGCGTGCACTGCCATGTCTGCTTGCGCAAGTACCCAGGCTTCGGAACCATACATCAGCACGGGTAGTATCAGTGTTTTGTTAAGCGTTATTTTTGTTTGACAAGATGTGGCTTCGTTTTTAAACTGCTTACTTAAGCCAAAGTAGCATCTGTTGGCCAATAAATTGTTCTTTTTATTTCACAATTGATGTCGTTTGTTGTGTTGACGGCGGTGCGAGGTATACGAAGTCTTTTACTACCTCCAAATTATAGGAACCAACTTCAACAGTTGGTCCGAGCTCAATGGACGCATTGCGCGTCGACACCATCAATTTGGTTTTCCCGCCGTCTACCGCCAGACCCACTTTAGCAGATTCTCTTTTGATCTTCATAAATGTATCAGTTACTTCTTTTACTGATCGTCCCATGATGTCTATATCATCAGTATAAGCAAGTAAAAGTAACACGTGGCTATTGGTGTAGATTGTGTCACTTCTTTTGACGTTTTGCGTATAACCTTTTCCAGAAGGATGTTGAAGAGATCACACGAAAGGCTGTCTCCTTGCCTGAAACCTCTCTTGGTACAAAACTCTTCGGAGAGGTTCTTTCCTATTTTAATCGAGGATCTCATGTCAGTTAAAGTCATTTTACAAAGCCGAATGAGCTTTGCGCGGATACCAAATTCAGAAATGGCTTGGAATACCTTTGAACGTAGTGGGCTGTCGAAGGTTGCTTTATAATCGACAAAATGTAGGCAGGTGTCGATCTGCATTTCTTGGGTCTTCTTAAGGATTTGCCGCAAGGTAAATATCTGTTCAATGGTGAAGTTGCAGGTCTAAAGCCGCATTGGTATGGCCCAATTATCTCGTTGGCCATAGGCCTGGCACGATCTTGTAGGCAATCGGGAGTATACTTATACCCCTACAGTTAGAGCATACAGTCTTATCTCCTTTCTGTGGACGAGACAGGTTCCAATCATCGGGTACTCGTTATTCCTGCCAGATGGTGATAACCAGCTGATAAATACACCTTAACAGCGTGTTGCCTCCGGGTTTGAAAAGATTGGTCATCGGCTCCTGCTGCCTTATTATTCTTCAGCCGGTTTATTGCTGTCTTTAGTTCATCTTGGCTGGGCGGTATACATTCAATACCATGTTCTGGGATTGGATCTGTGGTATCTTCGTCGTCTTCGCTGCTATTGGATACCAACAGGTTTGAAAAATGTTCTTTCCATATCCTGAGCACACTATTTGCATCAGTTACCAAATTACCTTGCTGGTTTCTACAGAAGGAGGTGCCTGTACCACAACCATCAGTTTGATGCTTCACTCTTCGGTAGAATTTTCGGACTTCATTCTGGCTCCTGTACATCTCGATTTTTTCACACTCCCGCATTTTCATCTATTTTTTTCCTGCGGAAAAGATGATTCTCCTCTCTCCTTTTATCCCGATACCTCTCTCGTGCGCTACGCGTTGCTACGGATTGTAAAGTAGCCCTATATGCCGCATTTTTCTCTTCGGTAGCAGCACGACACTCCTGATCATACCATGGATTCCTTGGTGGAGGTCTCTGAAAAGTTTGTGGCTTTGTGTGATTGGTACGGGAATCGTTTTGTTTGTTTACGTTCATTGATGGAAAGTATTAAATGGTACTTAATTTGGTACAATTTGGATTTGGGTGAACAGATAGGGCAGGAAACCTGAGTTATGGAATTAGGGTTGGGGTGTAGAATTTATGAAGTTTTGGAAATTCGTACTTATGGGTACGAAAGTTACCAAATGGTACTAAATGAGATACAATTTGGATTTGAGAAAAAGGGTTGAGCTGGAATGCTCAAATCCAAATTTCAGGATTCCTGCTCTATCCGTTCACCCAAATCCAAATTGTAAACAATTTAGTATCATTTAGTACCTTTCGTACCCATAAGCACGAATTTCCAAAACTACCTCAATCCTACACGCCAACCGTATTCTAAATTCCATATAATTCCATAATAGCTGATGGCCTATGCTGCTAATGCTATTCTCCCAATTTATCTTATATTAAATATAAGATAAATTCTATAAATAAATAAATAAATAAATAAATAAATTCCATATCTCAAGTTTCCTGCCCTATCTGTTCAGCCAAATCCTAATTGTACCAAATTTTGTACCATTTAGTACTTTTCGTACCCATGAGTACGAATTTCCAAAACTACCTCCATATCTAAATGCTACAATCATACATTGATCTTTATTCCAAATTCGAGGATTCCATATCTATCCGTTCGCCCAAATTCAAATTGTACAAAATTTAGTGTCATTTAGTATTTTTCTTACGCATAACTAATTTCTAAATGGCTCTAAATTTTGTACAATTTTAATTTGGGCGAACGGATGGAGATGGAATCCTGAAATTTGGAGTAAAGATCAATTTAGTGTTGTAGCATTCAGATATGTAGGTAGTTTTGGAAATTCGTACTCATGGGTACGAAAAGTACTAAATGGTACTAAATGTGGTACAATTTGGATTTGATAGGGCAGAACTCCTGAGATATGAAATTTAGATTACGGTTGGGGTGTAGGATTTAGGTAGTTTTGGAAATGCATACTTATGGATACGAAGAATACTAAATGGTACTGTGAAAAGTACTAAAATCTTCGTTGTTTACTTTTTTCTGTATGACTCAACATACTATAACGTACACAATTTAGTTATTTGGCCGTAAGTAGTATCGTTTCCACTTGTTTCATTTTTAATTATTTCAAAATCAGATATCCCCTCTGATAAAACATATCTTATATGGTCATTTGAATACACATTATAAAACCATTTCACCAATATTGTCTTTGTCCGATCACTTGTTAAACATACCACGTATTGATTTGCATTTGAAATAGTACTCAATCTTCTATAGCTTCAGCCATCTACATGCCATGGCAAAGTAACTCGTCTTGAAAGACAACAACAATGGAAAATGGATTTATTTAATGTTTGACTTTTTGCTGTTATTTTTGTTATTTGTGTCTTTGTTGCTGTTGTTGTTGCATTATAAATTTATAACATTAATTCTATAAAATGTGTTTAAGTCTTCACCTACACTTGTTAGTAAATCTGACAGTCGCTCAGTCGTAAATCCTACAAATGTTTGCTTTGATGATGCCACTGATGATGAGGCTTTAGGCAGGCAAATGATGTTTGTACTATGTGTGTTCTTTAACAATCGTGCTCTCTCAGACGACTAGCTAGCCAATCCCAAAATATATTCAAAATGCATTTTCTGAACATTTACATTTAAATTCAGTCGATCTTCGGGAATGTTTTTTTTGTTTTTGTTTCGTTTCTGATTTGTCTATAACAAATTGTTATGTATTTATTTGATATAGCTATGTATCTTTGTAATGATTGCATCGGCCAATGGTATTGCGATTTTTCTCATATAAAAAAAGTTTATTGAATAACAATGATGATTAATTTATATCATTATAGGAATCACATTTAGTTACATCGCGTAAAGATGACTGATTAAGTGAAGAATGTTATTCTAAGTTACTATTTGTAATCAAGGTATGTGTGTACGTGTATATTGAGGATGTTGCATGGGAGTAAATGTTATATAAAAGATAATGTGAACTCTATTTTTGTCTTAAAAAAAAAACAAAATTTAAAATAACTGATAAAATCTAGTGATATTTGATACACACAACCACAAAAAAATCGTTTCTTTATTTTAAGAAATTCAACATTCTACATTTTTCGAAACTTCTAAGAACAAAAAGGATTATAAACATAAATAATTTTGGAGAAAATAAATTTAACAAGTAAAAAAGCATTAGTTTCGACGGGACCGAACATTTTATACCCTCCACCAACATCTAATAATTAGTTTTCTTTCTGTTACGAAAGGACTTTTGTATGTTTTGTGATGGGGAGGTTTTCTGACCACTAAGAAACCAAAATGACAAATTTCAGCCAATTTAGACTAAAAATTTAGATTCAAACTTCAAAATACCTGAAGCCAGCTGGTACCGCTATATAAAAGCCATACCAAAACGTTTACCAATGTCCTCAGTTTATTATGGAAAAATTGTCTGACCACTTTAAAATACCTGAAATCGGGCGGTATTGTGATATGGGGGCTGTTCGAAAAACGTGCACCTATATCCATAATTTTTGGTAGAGAAGTGTTTGGTCACTAGGAACCTTAAAACACTAGGAACCAAAAACGTAAGTTGTGCCAGAAAAAAATTAAGTTAATGCAAGATCATCATGCTAAATAACGCTAACATTCGATATTGCGTGCACACCTGGCCGCAATAGGTTTTTCTCGTTGAATCCCGTGTCGATCGGTGCAAGAAATTTCGAAACAATTCGTTCGTGGTGCTTCGAAAGATGTTTATAAGATGGTCCCAGGTGACGAATCATGGAAATATGCTTATGAGCACGAAAAATACCAGCAGTCGCCAGAAAATGCAGTAAGAGCGTTCAAAACCCACGTTTTGGGGGTGTCTTAATAGGAGTGGAAAAAGTGCTTCAACATGCTAGAGAATACGTAAAAAACAATAAAACTATTTTTGATGGTAAATATTCGCGTTTTCATTATTAGGCTCGAAACTTTTCGATTAGACCTCGTAAAAGCTTTAAAATACCGAAAACCAGGAGGTACCGTTCTGTAGGGGCTATATAAAAATTTGAACCTGTAATGACAATCTCTGGGGAAACGTTTTGTAGCCCCAAGGAAGACTAAATAAAATAAAATTCAGCCATTTCGCTGTGATAATGAGACTAAATGCTTCAAAATACCGAAAATCGGGAGGTACCGTTCTATGGGGGCTAATCAAAACGTGGACCTATAGCAACAAATTGCTGGTGGAAAGTTTATTGCTTCCAACGAAGACTTAAAACGAAATCTCACCCATTTCGGTGTGATAAAAGGCTAAAACATTGAAAATACCGAAAATTGGGCGGTACCGTTTTGTGGGGACTATATCAAGACGTGGACCTGCACTAATAATTTTTTGGGGAAAAGTTTTTAAGCCCTTTAGAAGACTTAACACTACAATTCAGCCATTTTGGTTTGTAAATGAAGCTAAAACCAATTTTCCGAAAAACCTAGCCAAAAACCGAAAAAAAAAACAAGTAAGAACAGACTATAGTCGGACGGGGCCGACCATGTGATACCCTATACCACTATCCCTGTGCACTAGCTTTCCGGGCTAGCTTTTGATAAATGATAACTTTTATTTAAATGTATACACAAAAGTTTTGATCAATTTAACCCGCTAAATATTATCCGATCATACCGTTGACTTGCACGCTACTTCTTCATCTCAAACCAAAACTACGTTTAAAATTTTGCGCCGATCGGACTATTATTGCGACCTACAGAGCGGCTACAAAATCGAGCAAAAATTTTGTTTTTGGTCCATTTCATCCCTTTAACATTTCACGATCATCGCCAAAAACTAATCAGTTCTATTCTGGTCCAAACCCGACCTCCATACTAAATTTCGTGACAATCGGTCCATAATTGCGGCCTCTAGCTTGATTACAATTTTTAATGGACGGACAGACGGACGGACGGACGGACGGACACACATCGCTAAATCGCTTTATCTCGTCGAGATATGAAGTTTGGTATACCACATGAGGGGTCTACGACGAATATTTCGCGGCGTTACATGAATTTTTGGGAAAACAAACTTATTATACCCTTTTCCACATTGTGGTATAGGGTATAATTATAAATCTACTCTAATAGTTTCAAATATTGTTTATAGCATTCCACTGCCTGGAGCAATGAAAGATATATGGTAATATTCAAAATAGTTTTGCAATCGTTGAAGTTGATGTTTACCATTTAATAAATCGCGACCTGTAAATATATTTTATGAAATATGAATATATTTCTGTTAATTGATGTGTTTTAGCCACGAACTCATAATATGGACCATAAAACATAATTTAGGTGGAAGCTGTGGTGCACACAGAAAAAATGGCCTCTCTAACATATGTCCCAAACATATTTTGCAGCAAACATATGTATATTTGTATGCAAGCAGTCCCAAACATAACATATGTTTGGGTCCTGCAAACAAATATATGTTTGGGTGCAAACAAACACAAACCAAAAGCCACAAAAAACAAACACATGCACCAGTGGGCGCCTTCTGAGAGCAAGGGAGCGTAAATGTCAATGTGAAACACATGTTCACTTCCTCTCAGCAAGCGCTCACTGGCTATTTCTAACATGTAAACACATTCATAAATGGTGGTGTTTTTTATTGAAGGACATCGAAAAAAGCAGAACAACAAAGACACATAGGTACATAGTTGTAAAATAAAACACATTTTCTTCAAAGTTGAAATCATCAGCGGGATATCGGCATCTGGAATCAAATGATTATTTCATGGCCCAATAAAGAGGTCATCTAATCGACAAATTCACCAAAAAATACAACTCTGCACCTTAATTTATTGTCAAAAATGGTTGTTGCTGCGAATAAAAATTATTTCGCCTTGATTTTGTTATTATTAAAAATGTTTATTTCTTTTTGATTTCTTTTATATCACACAACAATAAACGCCACAAAACACAAAGATAATTGTAGACTAATGTTTTATTCGCGATATTTCAAAAGAATTTAAACATTTTTTAACATTTAACCAAAATTTGTTTTGATAATTTTGCTGTGGGTAACTATGTTTTTTTGTTCAATTTCAAAATACGACAATATATTTTGACAGGAAATAGAGGTATCAGCTTGTCTTATTGGATGATCTTCTATTTGGATCATGGATTATATAATGTAACTAGCTGAACCTGGTGCGCTTTGCTGCCCGACTACGATAAAATATAATGGAATGCCATAATTATATTAACGATTTTAATATTTTAACGAATAAATATAGGAGATATGAAGGCGTTATATACCTATTCAGGGTTGTTATGGAGCTACTATGGTATTTTTGTATGTTTCAGGAGGTAACACTCCTCCGAAAGCATTTCTGCCTATAAGTATTACAAATGATTTAGATATATCATCATAAAACATATATCTTAAGAAGTCTCTCAAAGATATGATACTTAATAGCTGTAGCCTTGGTCAATTCCTTCCAAACTATAAGTACTGCTGTAAATAATGATGACTTCTACTGACTGCTAAGTCTCCAAATTTTCATTGAAATTGAACATACGTAACAAAAACATGAAATCGACCGAAAATATATATGGGAGCTATATTCCTATATGAACCGATCTTGATATAATTTTCGAATTTGAATATACATAGCGTGTTTTGTGCATAAAATACAGGAAATCGTCCGAAAATATATATGAGAGCTATATGCAAATCTTAACCGATTTGGATATAATTTCGCACATTTATGTCTAGACCAAATTCCGTTACACATTCCAAATTTCAGCGAATTTGGACATATATTGCGCGTTTGGTTCATCAAATACGGGAAATCGTCCGAAAATATATGTATACAGAAAATCAGCCGAAAATATATATGGAAGCTATATTCAAATCTGAACCGATTCCGATATAATTTGTCCCATTTATTTCTAGAACGAATTCCGTCACGCTTTCCAAATTTCAGTGAAATTGGACATATGTAGTGTGTTCAAATCTGAACCGGCCTCGATATAATTTATTTTTGGAACAGACATCTCAAATTTCAGCGACATTGGACACATATGGCGTGTATGAAGCATCAGATATAGAAAATCGGCCGAAAATACATGTAGGAGCAATATCCAAATCTGAACCGATTTCGATATGATTTGGCACATTTATGTCAAGACCAAATTACGTTACGCATTCCAAATTTCACCATAATTGGACATATATAGCGATTTTGGTGCATAAAATACAGGAAATCGGCCGAAAATATATAAGGAGCTGTATCCAAATCTGAACCGATTTCGATATAATTTGGCACATTTATTTCTAAAGCAAGTTCTGTATATATAGCGTGCTTGGTGTATAAAATACAGGAAATCGGCCGAAAATATATATGGGAGCTATATTCAAATCTGAACCAATCTCAATAAAATTTGGCACATTTATTTCTAGAACAAATTCCGTCAGAAATTCAAAATTTTAGCGAAATTGGACATATATAGCGTGTTTGGTGCATAAAATAAAGAATTCAGCCGAAAATATATGTATATGGGAGCTATATCCAAATCTGAACCGATTTTGATATAATTTGGCACATTTATTTCTAAAACAAATTCCGTCAGAAATTTAAAATTTCAGCGAAATTGGACTTATATAGCGTGTTTGGTACATAAATAAGGAAGTCGGCCGAAAATATATGTATGTGGGAGCTATATCCAAATCTGAACCGATTTGAATATTATTTGGTAAATTTATTTCTGCATCAAATTCCGTCACACAAACAAAATTTGGAGATTGTATCTGTAACAGTTAGAGTTTCTGGTCGGGAATTCCCGACCCGGGATTTCCCGGGAATTCTCGATTTTGTTCGAACGGGATTTCCCGGGAAATTTTTTTTGAAATTCCCGGGAATACGGGTATTTGTATTTTTCATATATAGTTATTTGATGTTAAAAATATAGTGGAATAGCGATTATTCATGCCCCAATAATTCGTAATTCCGGATAACTTGTAACAAATTTAGGGTCCATAGTAAAAATCGCGATAATTCGTGTAAAATACATACATTTTGGTCCTCTCAATAATTATTGTTTTTTTCTGGAATTCGAAGTCTGAATAAACTCACTCAAATCTGAACTTTTTGGAGTCATTTCCTTGTTGTTCTAGTCCATATTTTTATTAATGGCATTCTTGAAGTATATTAATTTGCTAAGATATAAATTCTGTGATCGATTCGAATCGTTGTTTTCTCCAAAATTATTGTAAAAACTGTATAAAGTAAAAAAAATTCCCATATCATTGACCTAAAAAATAGAGTCGCACAGCAATGTTTGATGTGAAGGAAGCCTTTGCGAGGATGGTCGTGGAAAAGAACAATCTCCGCAAATTAGTCAGGAAGAATTGGTTGGCTCGACCAGCTGCCATATAAGATGTATTAGTACTTTCAAAATTTTGACGCATCGTCTTTAATATTGATCCAAAGATATAACTAATGATACAACTATAAATATAAGGAGTATTTATTTCCTTTATGTTTGCTCTCTGTCACGTCTATGCCCCACGAACTCGATTTCTCATAGTCCCGGGAATTCCCGGGTTCCCGGGAATGAGAAATTTTTATTCCCGATTTCCCGGGAATGGAAAAAAGTCGGGAATTCCCAAACTATAGTAACAGTTCTAAAGATATTTGCATACAAAATCTAAATTTTTTGGAGGTACCTCCGGTTTTGATGTTATATCTCCAGATCAATGCAAAATTTCAAAAAATTATAGAGCCTATTTTCATTCCAGGCCATGTAGCAATGTACCCTAAAAATTTCAGTAAGATCTGTTCAGCGGTTTTCGAGTCTATAAGGCACAAACAAACAAACAAACCAACAAACGTACAAACAAATTTCAATTTTAAATATATAGATTCCGTCACACATTCCAAATTTCACTGAAATCGGGCTCATATAGCGTGTTTGTGCATCAAATACCTCAAATCGGTCAAAAATATATATGGAAGCTATATTCAAATCTTAACCGATTTCGATATATTTTGGAACATTTATTTATAGGCCAAATTCCGTCGCACACTCCAACTTTTATTGAAATCGGGCACATATAACGGGTTTGGTGCATCAAATACCTCAAATCGGTCAAAACTATATATGGGAGCTATATCCAAATATGAACAGATTTCGATATATTTTGGCACATTTATTTATAGTTCAAATTTCGTCACACATTATAAATTTAATTGAAATCGGACATATATAGCGTTTTTGATGCATCAAATACTTGAAATCTGACGAAAATATATATGGGAGCTATATCCAAATCTGAACCGATTTCGATATATTTTGGCACATTTAGTGATATGCCGAATTCCGTCACACATTCCAAATTTCATTGGAATCGGGCATATATAGCGTGTTTAGTACATCAAATACTTAAAATCGTACGAAAATCCATATGGGAGTTACATCCAAAACTGAACCGATTTCGATATATTTTGGCGCATTTAGTTATAGGCCAATTCTATCACACATTCCAAATGTCATTGAAATCGGACATATATAGCGTGTTTGGTTTGGTTTGGACATATATAGCGTTTTTGATGCATCAAATACTTGAAATCGGACGAAAATATATATGGGATCTATATCCAAATCTGAACCGATTTCGATATAGTTTGGTACATTTTGTTATAAGCCACGTTCCGTTACGCATTCCAAATTTCATGGAAATCGGACATATATAGCGTTTTTGGTACATCAAATACTTGAAATCGGACGAAAATATATATGGGAGCTATATCCAAATCAGGACCGATTTCGATATATTTTGGCACATTTATTTTTAGGCTAAAATCCATCACACATTTCAAATTTGGAGTCTGTATCTGTAACCGTTCTATAGATATTTGCATACAAAGTTTAAATTTTTTGGAGGTACCTCCGATTCTGATGCTATATCTCCGGATCAGAGCCGAATTTCGAAACTTTTTATAGCCTATGTTACTTTCAGGCGATGTAGTAATATACCCTGAAAATTTCAGCAAGATCGGTTCAGCGGTTTTTGAGTCTATAAATTTCAAACAAACAAACAAACAAACAAACATACAAACATTTTTCTATTTTATATATATATAGAAGATAGATAAATAGGTACATACATATTTGAAATATACATATGTATTTATGTATATAAAAAATGTATTGATGTAATTACCAATATTAAATGCAATTTCTTCCTTGTCCAATAAAATATTTCCATTCACCTTTTTGATTCAATTATAAAATGTATTGGACATTTAATTTACTAAAAAGCACCGCTTCTTTAAGAAAAGACAAAACACTGATTTATTCACTCACTTTACCGTCTTTACTCAACGATGTTCTCTAGAACACTGATGAAAAATACCAACATAATTAATTCCAATTTTTTCTTTTCCCCTTCGCTTGCTACGTTGGTTAACAACAACAAAGCACGAAACACACTTGTTTTACGCATTACACCATGCACACAGCTCTTTATTATAAACCAGCATTCCGCAGCTGCGAGAGCCCTGTTGTTACTCTCTTTGACAAAAATCCTCTCCACCCATAAAAAAATATGTTCTAACATAAAAAATATGGGTGCCACCGTGGTGCAATGGTTTGCACGCCCGCCTTGCACGCAATTCGATAGTACGATTCCCCGGTCAGGCAACATCAAACATTTTTCAACGGTGGCAAAATACCCCTCAGTAATGTTGGCGACATTTCCTGAGTATTTCAGCCTTGAAAAACTTCTCCACAAGGGGTGTCTTAAGACACGCTGTTGGGTCTCGGCGATAAACAGTAGGTCCCATATCATTGAGCTAAATATGAATCGGGGTGCACTCATTGATATGAGAGAAGTCTCCCTTGTCCCGTATGGGATGTTGTGGAACAATGTTTTTTGTTTTTTTTTTATATAAAAAATATATTGGTATCCAAACATATTAAATTGAGATATGTTACAAACATATTTTTTTTTTTTTTTTTGTTGACACAAACAAATTATGTTTGGATCCAATATTATAATTGTTTGCAATCAGTCCCAAACAAATATTTGTTTGGATCCAAACATATTTCTAACATATATTTTTCTGCGTGTGGGGGTAGTACAAAAAAATCGGTAAAAATGTGTTGAAGTAAACATTTTTTTGTGTTCTTTCTTGATTTCTGGCCAAACCACGCCGCATTCAGACCTCTGCTCAAAGAAAGAAATAAAGAATATCCCTTGGGCAACATGGTTCTAATGTCTGATTTTTCGATATAAAAACTGCATCGCTTTCTGAGAGCAAGGGAGCGTAAATGTCAATGTGAAACACATTGAAATGTATGCTCACTTGCTCTCAGCAAGCGCTCACTGGCCATTTCTAACATCGTTTTTTTTTTGAATTTTTGTTATAATTAGAGGGTGCAACAGATAATGATCTAAACTATATTCAAGATTGTAGAACTCGTGATTCCACGTCGTTTGATGTATATCTCATGTGTGTGCTCCGTACAGCTACCTAGTAAAAGGAGTCCAAAAGCGATAACTTCATGCCGGATATAATGAGCCCTCCTTCGAATCCATCCACTAAAACGGCGGATATAGATACCTTGAAAGTAGGAAAATCTGCAAAATATATCTTGACTATTCTGCGCATTGAACCTCGATTCTCTTTTGTTATTTTTACATAAAAGGTATGTCAAAAAATACAAACATTCTGGAGTAATATCCGTATTTATCCCAAAATAGAATCTGGTGTCACATCCGCAGTTCTTGACGAATCTGTCTAAAATCGGATGCACCTTATAATCATATCGCGGAATTTTTGCCCACTTGAAGGTTTTTTTGAATAGTAAGATGCAACTGATGGCACACTTTGCCCGCTGCATGAAACATGGGAATATCTATACATTTTGATAGAGATGCACTTGCTGTATCCGAAAAGCGCAAGCACCTCACCTGATTTTAACGAATTCGCGAAATATACGCTTTTTAATTTGTATGTTTTTTCTTTGGTTGTAATTTCAATATTACTCTCTATTTCTTAATTATATTGCTTATCACAGTAAGCTTTCACGGTGATGAACTATTTTCCTTGAGTATGTTTTAGCAAAGTACTTCAGCTTTAGTATCAAAATTTAGCGAAATAGTAGAATAACTCCCAAAAATTTTCCCCCGATTTTTTGTATTAAACCAAAACATATATTTTTGAAATAATATTCCAACAATAAGTTTTACTCTTTTGTTGTTGCTGTAATATGCAAGTTATAAAACCAATCTTTATAAGTTTGTTGTCATATTTTTTACGCTTAAATAGATTGTGTTCGTATTTTTAATTTACTTTTTTAGAGATTTATATTGACTGAGTTAGAATAAATAAAATTTACTCCAAGATTTTTGATTATTATTTTATTTTCCGCGGAAATAAGAAAAAGTATAGGAAATATTAGGTATCAAATTTTTTAACGATTATTACAAGCCAAAGGAAATTTTAAAATATTTTTTTCTTTATAAGAGAATAAAACCCCCATAACTTTTGGTACAGCATCCAATTTTGTGAACGCGAACAGATTTGAAACCACGATTTTTTTCTTAACCCATGTAAAAATCGGAGATGTGCTCGCAAATTTTTTTTAATTTTTTTCCAATGGAATTGTAAACGAAATTTGAAATTTACCATATACGTTTCTTGTTTAGTAAATAGATATAAAGCAGGTGACACCATATTTTGAAATTTGCCCGCAACGTGTCGTAGTCTCAGTATTATAATATTAATAAATAAATATTATTTTTATACCCTCCACCATAGTATGGAGGGTATATTAAGTTTGTTTTTCCGTTTGTAACGCATTGAAATACTCATTTGCGACCCTATAAAGTATATATATTCTTGATCAGGGTAAAATTCTGAGTCGATCTGTGCACGTCCGTCCGTCTGTGGTAATCACTCTAGCATCCACAAAAATGGAGATAGAACGCTGAAATTTTGGGGAAATGCGTCTTTTGTTTGCAGGCAGGTCAAGTTCGATGATGGGCTATATCGATCCACGTTTTGGTATAGCCCCCATATAACGGTACCCCCCGATTTACGGTTTTTTGTCGTTTTTAGCTACATTTTCTGACCGATTTTGCTGTAATTTGACATTTAGGGTTCTTAAGTGTCAATAAACTTATATAACAAAAGTTGTGGACATAGGTCCACGTTTTGGTATAGCCCCCATATAACGGTACCCCCCGATTTACGGTATTTTGACGTTTTTAGCTACATTTTCAGAATGATGTAGCTATAATTTGACATTTAGGGTTCTTAAGTATCTTCTTCTTCTTCTTTATTTGCCGATCCGCATTCGGATTTTGGCGATCATACAATAACAAATTAAGTATTTTTAGCTGTATATATAGATATATGTTTATGAATATGTTGTGGTAAATTATTCAGCAATGGTGATCTCTCTATTCCTCGCAGCGTTGATAAGGCTTCTTTCATTTGGTTGATTTGTCCACTCCAAAATGTTTTTTATCCAGGATATTTCTCTTCTTCCTCTTGGCCTTTTTCCCTCAATTTTACATTTAATTATGCTCTGGATGACAGAATACTTTTCGTTTCTCATTATGTGTCCCATATAGGATATCTTCCTACTTTTTATGATATCAAAAAGTTGTCGTTTAGTGTTCATTCTTCTCAGGACTTCTTCATTTGATACTCGGTCAGTCCAAGGAATTTTCAGTGTTCTGCGATAAATCCACATTTCAAATGCGTTCAATTTTTGTTCGTCTATTGACTTTATTGTCCATGTCTCGGCAGCATATAGTAGAGTGGACCATACATAGCATTTTATGAAGCGCATTTTTGTTGTGATGTTGACGTCATGACTTGTTAATATTTTGCGATGGTTAAAAAAGGATTGCCTAGCTACTTCTATTCGGCATTTTATCTCTCTCGAGGCATCCCATCGGTCATTTATAAGGAACCCAATATATTTAAAACTCCTTACCCGTTCTATTTCGTCACTTTTTATTTTCAATGATGTGTTGTTTTGGTAAGTTTTTCTACTTATTACCATATATTTCGTTTTCTTAATGTTAATCTTAAGACCGTACAATTCGCTTTTTTGAGTAAGCGAGTTAACCAGTTTCTGTAGACCATATAGGCTAGTGGCAATTAATGTTGTGTCGTCAGCGTATCGTATATTGTTTATTAATTCAGAGTAATTCACCCTTACGCCAATTTGCTCGTTTTCAACTGCTTCTTGAAATATTTTGTTGGAGTATAAATTAAATAATAGAGGTGATAGGATACACCCTTGTCTAACGCCTTTGGATATTGGGATATTGTCAGTGAGTTCTCCATCAACTTGAATGTTTGCAGTTTGTTGCCAATAAAGGTTTTTTATGCATCTTATTTCCTTTTCTGTTATTCCGGTATCAATCAAGATATCCATCATTTTTTCATGCCTGAGTGTATCGAAAGCTTTTTCGTAGTCGACGAAACATAAGAATATATCTTTTTGAACATCTCTACATTTTTGAATAAGGACTTGGATACTTAGTAGTGCCTCTCGCGTTCCCATGCCTTCTTTGAAACCAAATTGTGTTCTCCCCATATTTGGCTCACACTTAGGGTAGATTCTTTTATGTAGTATTTTAATAAATATTTTTAGGGCATGACTCATTAGACTAATTAGTCTATAATCACCGCATTTTCGTGCATGTGCTTTTTTTGGTATAGCTATAAATGTAGATTTTAACCAGTCGTCGGGGTACTGTCCTGTATCGTAAACGTGATTGAAGAGTTTCAGCAGTAGTTGTATATTGTTTCCCTCTATTAATTTCAAAATCTCTGCGGGTATTTCATCAGGGCCGACGGTCTTCTTATCTTTCATTGACTGAATTGCCGATTTGACTTCATCTTCCGTGATCGGGTTTCCTGTTATGTCTGATTCAGTATTAGTGTTATTTTCTGGCCTTTCATCATCAGTGAATGTTGTTTTGATATATTTGTCCAAACACTTTTTCTTTCTTTGGTCTCGAAGATAGCTTTACTGTTTTCGTCGACAAGTAGAGCCGGATGAGTTTTGGGGTATATTCCGGATGCTTCTTTTAATTTCTTGTGTAGGTTGAAATCGCCGTGTAGTCGGTGTAGCCTTTCGATTTCTTCACATTGTTTGTTAAGTTGAGCGTTCTTTGCAGCTCGTGTGGCATTTCTAATCTCTTGGTTTATTTCCCTATACATTTCATAGTTGGTATTTTTGTGTATTTTTCGCTTTTCGCGAAGTTCGAGGATTTCTGTTGTTATCCAAGGTTCTTCTTTTCGGGTGGTTTTTGTCCCTAATATAGTTGAGCTTGTTTTAAAGACAGTTTTCATTTCATTCCACAACTCCTCAGTGCCTTGTCTGTTGACGTTATTAAGATTGGTGTTTATAAATTCTTTTACTCTTTCTTTTGTTGATGGGTCTTCTAGTTTTTCTAGATTAAGTTTAGTTTTTGGAGCCTTTTTTCTTGGCATTCCAAGTCTTATTCGCATTTTGCATAATAAAAGATTATGGTCGGAAGGGACGTCCGCTCCGGGATATGTGGAGCATGTTACAACACAAGAACAGTAGCGTCGATTTATTAGTATATAGTCAATTTGATTTCTAACTGGATTTTCTGTACTATCTTGTGGCGATCGCCATGTATACAGACGTCTTGGGTGATGGCAAAATAGAGTATTTACTATTTTCATGTTGTGTTCTTGGCAAAATTGTATGAGCCTGTCCCCTCTTTCATTTCTGGTGCCTAGTCCAAATTTTCCCGTGATATCCACTGTTTCTATATTTCCTACCTTAGCGTTGAAATCTCCTTGAACAATCGTGATTTCATGTGGTTTTGTCATTTTCATGAGTTGTTCAACATCGCTGTAAAATTTTTCTATTTCCTCGTTATTTGAGTCACACGTTGGTGCATAGACTTGGATAATATTCATATTAAGTGGTTTTGCACATATTTTTATCATCATTACTCTATCGGATAGTGGGACAAATCCATTTATGCAGTCTGCTATCTTATTTTCCACAATGATTGCAACACCTCTCCTGTGAACGTCATCGTAGTTTCCCGAGTGATATATTTTAGTATTCTGTGACCTAAATTCGCTACTTTCGGTCCACCATGTTTCACTGATTCCTAGTATATCTATATTCAGTCTTTTCATTTCATCTATGGTGTTGTTTAGTTTTCCAGGTTCGTACAGACTTCTTACATTCCATGTTCCGATATTTATTTTTGTTTTATTTTTACCTCCGGGGATTCTTAGCACCCTCGTTTTGCCGGAGACTGAGGACCGTATATTATCTATTGTATTCATTGCGTTTGTATAATTTTTCTAGGGATGTTACTTTAGTGGTTTCCCGTTAAGTATCAATAATCTTATATAACAAAAGTTGTGGACATAGGTCCTCGTTTTGGTATAGCCCCCATATAACGGTACCCCCGATTTCAGGTATTTTGACGATTTAAGTCACATTTCTAGACCGAATTAGCTATAACTTGATATTTAGGGTTTTTAGTGACCAAAAAACTTATATTCCAAAAAAATTATGAACATAGGTGCATGCTTTGGTATAGCCCCATATAACGGTACCTCCCGATTTTCGGTATTTTGAGATTTTTACCTACAAGTTTTAACCGAATTAGCTGTAATTTGAATATTTGACATTTGAAATTCTTAGTGGTCACCACACCTCTCCACCAAAATTGTCTGAAATTTTGGGAAAATGCGTCTTTTGTTTGCAGGCAGGTCAAGTTCGATGATAGGTATCCACGTTTTGGTATAGCCCCCATATAACGGCGCCCCCCGATTTACGGTATTTTGACGTTTTTGCTACATTTTCAGACCGATTAAGCTATAATTTGACATTAAGGGTTCTTTAGTGTAAATAAACTTATATAACAAAAGTTGTGGACATAGGTCCACTTTTTGGTATAGCCCCCATATAACGGTACCCCCGATTTACGGCATTTTGTCGTTTTTAGCTACATTTTCAGTCCGATTTAGCTATAAATTAACATTTAGGGTTCTTAAGTGTCAATAAACTTATATAACAAAACTAGTGGACATAGGTCCATGTTTTGGAATAGCCCCCATATAACGTCACCGCCCGATTTCAGGTATTTTGACGTTTTATGTCACATTTCTATACCGAATTAGCTATAATTTGATATTTAGGGTTCTTAGTGACCAAAAACTTATATTCGAAAAAATTATGAACATAGGTCCATGCTTTGGTATAGCCCCATATAACGGTATCTCCCGATTTTCGGTATTTTGATGATTTTACCTACAAGTTTTTACCGAGTTTTCTGTAATTTGTAATGTTTTGGTATTGCCCCAAAACAAACCTCCCGATTTTCCGTACCTTAGCTTTATTTTTTGGACGAACTTTCTGTAATTTTAAATTTAAAAGCCAACAAAAAATCTGCAACAAAAATTGTTCATTTAAGTTCATATTTTTGTATAGTCCACATACCTCCGAACCAGCTGTTAATGACATTTGAAGTTCCCACGTTATGTACCGATTTTCGGTATTTTGAGGATTCTAGCTACAATTTTTAACCGAATAGGAGTTATTTGACATTAAAGGCTCGCATCAAAAACTGTCAACATAGATCCATGTTTTATTATAACCCTTATATAACGGTACCTCCCAATATCTAGCCCAACAAAAATTGTCAACATACGTAGTTAGATATAGGCACCATAAAAAGGGCCTCCCGAAGGAAGCATTTTATGTACCCCAGCAAAATTTGACGGAAGGGGTTCTTTGCGATGACGTGATTTCATGTCATCTTTTGCATTGGTTCAAAGGAAGTCGTGGAAGATCCGATCTTTTCATTAGGATTTGAACCAATGCAAAGGAAGTCGTGAAAGATCCGATCTTTTCATCAGCATTTGTACCCATTCCATCGATCCAATAGAGATGATGTTTGTGTTTTTATTTACACATCTGTTTATTTTCGTTTTGGTATGTTCCAGTACTGCAAAAATATACTAATTTTTACTATTTTTTCCGATAATATAAAGGAAAAATTGTTATTGTAGTAAAAATATGTAGATTCTTGCAGTTTCTGGAACAGACCAAAGTTGTTAGAACTGTCGTCGTGATGTTGTCTTACATTTCCTGCATATCAAACAACTAAAACTTCTAATCAATTGGTATTATATGAAGTCCCAACCATCGAGCTAAAAATAGAATCGGACTGCACACATTGCTATTTTAAAAGTTCCCTTGTCTGTTCTAAATCTGACATAGAATGAAATCAATCAAATCTCGCTTCTTGGAATTTGAAAAAAGTCCGAAACGAAAAGGAACTAGAATCTCAAAATAAAGAAGAAACTACTTTTGGAAAGAAACAATTAAAAATAAATTAGTTAAGCATAAATTGTATTTTCCATAAAAAGTCTCTCCTCCCCGTTCGTTACATTTTGTTCTTAGAGATCCCTAAAGCAAGCCGGGTTGTAGATCCCTACATATTTCCGTCACTAAACAAAAGAGTATAAATTACAAAAATGTTGTTATAAAATAACAAAATTATAAAATAAAAGTAATTTACGAAATAAAAATACATAAATGAGTGCATTTGGGAAGATAATTGAAAAAACCTTTTGTAAAATGAAAGAATATCAGTTGCGGAGAACGGAGGAAGTAATCTTTTGCGTTGCAGTGGTGGTGATTACATTGCAATTTTGGATGTAAACTTTTGAAAAATTAAACTGATAAATTAATTGTAGTTATTTCATGAATTCGTTTGAATTAATAAAGAGTTTTGTTTTTCATGAAAACCATATTTCAAAACAGCATTTCCATTTTCCAAACAATATGAAAATTTCATGCCAAGGGGTTGGTGAAAATGACATGCCAAAGCATTGGTTAAAATGACATGTCAAAGCATGGGTGAAAATGACGAGTCAAAGCATTGGTGAAAATGACATGTCAAATCATTGGTGGAAATGACATGCCAAAGCATTGGTGGAAATGACATGTCAACGCATTGGTTAAAATGACATGCTTATGATCCAGAAAAGAACGTCATCTTTTGGGGTCCACGCTCATATAAAATTCATCGATGAAGATGCTAAAAAGATGACATGCTAGATCACTTGCACCCATGATTGAATGTCATCTTTGGCATCGAACATTTTGCTGGGACATTATCTGACATTTTAACGTACCCACTAAAAGTTGGGGACAGGAATGAAATCTAATTACTCCATTTTAGTTCAGAATATTTTATGGTGGAGGGTTCGGCCCGGCCGAACTTAACGCTTTTTTACTTGTTAATAATTGTAATGAATGGTTTATAAAACGTATTTTAAATGTTCAGTGTCACCAATGTAGTGTGCGTTTTTAAATAATTGTTGTCAAACATAACCGTACTTGTTGATTTTCTTCAAGGTCACATTTTACAATAAATTATGAAAATAACTAGTTGTGAGTAAGATCGAGTTGGATTATGTACCTTATCAATTCATAAAAAGGGAAGAGTTTTTTACCAATTTCCAGCGAAACATCCTGCACAAATTTGCAATTTTTGTTTTTATGTGATATTTTGTCTTACAGATATATTGCAAAAACCAAAAATCCTTCGCACTACCATTTGAAAAAAATTAAAAAAAAAATTTTTGGGAGCACATCTACAATTTTTGGTATAGCGGTTAAGAAAATTCTGGTTTCAAATCTGTCCGCGTTCACAAAATTGGACGATGCGCGCAAAAGTTATAGCGGTTTTTATTCTCATATAAAGAAAAAATATTTAAAAATATCTTATTTGTTGTTATGAGAAAATGTATGCATAAATCCCCTGTAGGAAATGTCAATAGTGAATCTATACTGACTTACTACTGACATTGTCAACAGTACTACTGACAAACTGTAGACAATTCATGTAATTTCCAATAGACATTTTGTACGAACGTGTCATTCGAAAGTCAGTAGTGACATTGGAACTACTCCCAGCAAAATTTGACGGAAGGGGTTCTTTGCGATGACTTGATTTCATGTCATCTTTTGCATTGGTTCAAAGGAAGTCGTGGAAGATCCGATCTTTTCATTAGGATTTGAACCAATGCAAAGGAAGTCGTGAAAGATCCGATCTTTTCATCAGCATTTGTACCCATTCCATCGATCCAATAGAGATGATGTTTGTGTTTTTATTTACACACCTGTTTATTTTCATTTTGGTATGTTCCAGTACTGCAAAAATCTACTAATTTTTACTATTTTTCCGATAACATAAAGGAAAAATTGTTATCGTAGTAAAAATAAGTAGATTCTTGCAGTTTCTGGAACAGACCAAAGTTGTTAGAACTGTCGTCGTGATGTTGTCTTACATTTCCTGCATATCAAACAACTAAAACTTCTAAACAATTGGTATTATATGAGCTAAAAATAGAATCGGACTGCACACATTGCTATTCTAAAAGTTCCCTTGTCTGTTCTAAATCTGATATAGAATGAAGTCAATCAAATCTCGCTTCTTGGAATTTGAAAAAAAGTCCGAAACGAAAAGGAACAAGAATCTGAAAATAAAGAAGAAACTACTTTTGGAAAGAAACAATAAAAAATAAATTAATTAAGCATAAATGGTATTTTCCATAAAAAGTCTCTCCTCCCCGTTCGTTACATTTTGTTCTTAGAGATCCCTAAAGCAAGCCGGGTTGTAGATCCCTACATATTTCCGTCACTAAACAAAAGAGTATAAATTACCAAAATGTTGTTATAAAATAACAAAATTATAAAATAAAAGTAATTTACGAAATAAAAATACTTAAAGGAGTGCATTTGGAGTCCATGTCGAAATCTGAACTGGTGATGGGAAGATAATTGAAAAAATCTTTTGTAAGATGAAAGAATATCAGTTGCGGAGAACGGAGGAAGTAATCTTTTGCGTTGCAGCGGTGGTGATTACATTGCAATTTTGGATGTAAACTTTTGAAAAACTAAAGTGGTAAATTAATTGTAGATATTTCATGAATTCGTTTGAATTAATAAAGAGTTTTGTTTTTCATGAAAACCATATTTCATTACAGCATTTCCATTTTCCAAACAATATGAAAATTTCATGCCAAGGGGTTGGTGAAAATGACATGCCAAAGCATTGGTTAAAATGAAATGTCAAAGCATGGGTGAAAATGAAGTGTCAAAGCATTGGTGAAAATGACATGTCAAATCATTGGTGGAAATGACATGCTAAAGCATTGGTGGAAATGACATGTCAACGCATTGGTTAAAATGACATGCTTAGGATCCAGAAAAGAACGTCATCTTTTGGGGTCCACGCTCATATAAAATTCATCGATGAAGATGCTAAAAAGATGACATGCTAGATTACTTGCACCCATGATTGAATGTCATCTTTGGTATCGAACATTTTGCTGGGATGTGTCAGTAGTAAGTCAGTAGTTGCTGAGGGACCATGTGTTGACATTGGAGGTAGTGATTCAGTAGAGACATTGGATGTAGTGAGTCAATAGAAACATTGGAGGTAGTGAGCCAATAGTTCATAAAGGGTCGTACGGAGACATTGGTACCAGATTTTCACTACTAAGCATGGCACAATTACCCAGGTAGTAGTATCACACCAGCTGATCGAATATGAAAAGTCAAATCCCTTTATAAAAAAATTAGTTTTGTTGTAATTTCCCCAACAACGTAAAGAGAGTTCTGAGAGAGAGTTTTACGATGCCACCTGGGTAATTGTGCTATGCTACTAAGTTTTTTGGCCTATTCGGAACTTTTTGCTATATAGTATGTTTAATAAGACATTGAACCTACACTTTTGTTTAAATATTATATTTTATTAAAGAAAAACATATAATACTGCAAATGCTAAAAAATGCAAATTGCGTACAACAGTCTTTTTATCTTTATAAAGGGCTAACCCAAGATTCAAGCACAAAATTAGTAAATAATGCCAATGTTTTCAAGGCTGGCTAACCAATCATAAAAAATCTTTATCATTGTCAGAAATATCATCGCCTTTTTTATTTTCTTGGCCATAAGACTTGGTCCGACATGTCTGCTTAAAATATTTGTTCTTCTGCTGCACTTTACGTTTCATCAAGCTATACCCTGTATGTTGATATAACATCTAGGAATTGAACAGAATAAACATGTATAAATAAACATAACTAAACAAAATGTCCTTAAATTTGCTTACATTTTACAGCTGTATAAACATTGGAAAATCCTTGCAATCGAATTTTGCCAAATATCACAAAATGTCTAATTGTCGAAGATTTACAAAATGTTGTCAGCCGCCTCAGATTTTTCTTTTTGCTCATACTTGTTGTTATTAAAATTATATACCTTAAGTTTAATCTCTCGTTAAATCTACGATATTTTATTGATTTTTCACAAAAACACTTTTTTCACGAACCTCCAAATTATTTTGCACCAAACAATAAAGAAAATTATTCGTTCGGCTATCAGCTGTCAATATAAACAATGCTTCTTCTTATTAAGGTAAAAGTATCAATTGTTGACAACATGTTGAAATACTCGTAGTGTTGACTTTGTCACCATAATGGTAGATAAAGTGGTGACATGTCGATATATGACCCCATGCTTCCTACAGGGTCGTTAACAGCATTCCATATCTATTCGAATATGTTTAAATAGTTATTAAATTTATTACTAATAAAAATTTTTTGAAGTAAATCCAAATTATTCTGTCCCAGCGTCCGTACAAACCCTCAAAAAAAAATATATAAAAATATATGCGGAATCTAGACAATGCTTAGAAAAATATGTTACCAAATTTATAGAGATTGGGTACATAAATTGCATATTATAGCAACAACAAAAGAGAAAAACTTATTGTTAGAAAATATTGTTGCAAATATATTTTTTGACTTGAGTCGAAAAATTAGAAAAAAATATTTGGGAGTTCTTCAACTATTTCGCTAAAATCCCATACAATAATTAATGTGTACTGCTAAACCTGCATCAAGAAATATGGTTTACCTTCGTGAAAGATTATTTGCTTACTGTGATAACTTATAAGGATAGGAAATTAAGAGTAATATTGAAAATACAATCAGTGGAAATTAAATAGCCTATTTTTATTCGCGAATTAGTTAAATCAATCAATCAATCTCTTTCAATATTTATGCATATTTCGATGTTTCACTCAGCTGTCAAATTGTGCCGCCAGTTGCATCACATAATGCAAAAAAACCTTAAAGTGGGTAAAAATCGCGTAATTTGCATACGATTTTGATGCGCATCCGGTTTCAGTAGCGCCCATCAAAAATACGTCAATATACATATAGGTATTTCAAATAGATTCTTCAAGAACCGCGGATGTGCCTCCAAATTCTATTTTTGGTAAAAACCCCATATTACTCGCGAATCTCTGTAATTTATTATGCGCGTTTTCGCACATATGGATTCAATTTATGTAAAAAATGTTAAAGAAAATATCGATTTGTCAAAATAATTTTTTAGCGATTTTCGTCTTTCCAAGGTATCTATATCTATTTAGTGGATGGATTCGACCGAGGAAGGTCTCATTAGATCCGTCGCGTAAAAAAAAACTAAATTGACGCGGGGTACAAAGGTAATTGAATGGCACTTGTAAATTTTAAACGCAAAAATAGGTTTTTTAAGAAAATTCACGCATCACATTTTGGCCTTTAGACTTCAATTACTAGGATACTGTAAGGAGCACACTCATGAGATATGCATTAAACGACGTAAATCACGAGTTCTATAATCCTATTATGAGTTTTGAATATTATCTTTTTGCGCGTCCGAATTACATATTAATAGACATCGGATTTTGCATATTTTTTAATAATAAAGATACGAAGGTTCTGATTGGACCAAAATTCGTTTCAAAGAAAGCTAAATTCAATGGCAGGGTCATATTTTGTATTTATTTTGCATATTTGCATATTTTGCATTTGCACAAAATATGCAAAAAATATGCAAAAAAATATGCAGAATATGCAAAAAATATGCAAAATATGCAAACAGTTTTTGGCCGAAAATCGTCATAAAAGTCGTAAAATTGACAATTAAAGTTGGAAAAAATCATCAAAACAACTTCAAAGTGTCCTAAAATAGGATTGTTGGCCGTTTAACGTCGCTTTTTTAGCAGATTATTGTGATATTGAGACCCCTTACCACGGTGTGGATATAAAAATATCGTTATATGTATATTGTAATACCATTTTTTTATTATTATCCTATTAAAAAATATAAAATTTGTTAAATTGTCAAATATTTTATGTAAAATTCAATATTTTCTTTGTCTTAATTTGTTGCATTAGTCTGGTTTTAACTCAAAGGGAAAACATCGATGTCGGATTTTTTATGCGGCACTCCCCTAAAGTGTTCAGTTTGGTTAGATTTTAAGATTGTTAAAGTTTGAGCACCATTGGAATATGTTAACACATCCCACTGGGGCCTCCAAATTATGAAAATCTTTATTTTTTGGCTATTTGACGACTTCAGCGACCCATATCTATGAAACGGTTAAAGCTATTTGCCCGTGTTATGCATTAAATTAATTGCCATACTTTTCTTGATATTTCTTGCCGAACAACAAAATACCTAAGTAGTACTGAATTCAAGATAATAAAGTCAATGTCCTGAACACGCCTTAGGGTGAAAATAGAGTCTATTGTGAAAAAAACCCTTTTTACAGTGTTTTATTTAACTTGTCTGTTTAGTTCAAATCTAGTAAGTTATTTTCCACACAGTTGTAGTTGACCAATCGAATTAAAACTTTGCAACACTTCTCAGACTTGGATGACAATACATGAATATGAAACCAAAACCAATATGGATCCATTTTTTCTTAGAGCCCCCATATAGCGGTACCACCCGATTTAAAGAATTTTAAGGATTCTGTTTTAATTTTTAGGCCGAATTGGCTTTAACTTGACAATTGGGGTTCCCAATGGTACAGAAACTTCCTTACCAAAAATGTTGGACTCAGGCCAAGGTTTTGCTATAGCCCCTATATAACGGTACAACACGATTTCATGTATTTTAAAGTTTTTATCTACATTTCGGCCTAAATTGTCTATAATTTTGTTATGAGGTTCTCAGTGGTCAAAAAAATTAAATGTTGAAAAGTTAAAAATAAAAAATTGTTAACAAAATAAGTTACAGTGTTTTATTTATAAATGCTCTTAAAACTAGAAAATAATTTTTAATGATGAAATCTCTCAAATAAAACGCTTGCATTTGAATTAAAATTGTGGCAATATTAAACGGCAAGCGTTTTATTTGAGAGAATCTATCATTAAAAATTATTTTCTATTTTTAAGTGCTTTTATAAATAAAACATTGTAACTTATTTTTTTATTATTTTTTTTTTCTTCCCACATCATAAATTTTTGAAATGACATTTTGTTCATATTTAAATTTATATAAGGGACTGACATAATGTGATTTTGGAGCCATCTGGGTAAACCAAACTAACAAAAGAACAACTGCCGAAATTCCCAGAAAAAGTCTACCAGACCACAGAATCAATTACCAGGAAGGGTAAAGGATGGTAAACAACTTGAAATTTGTGAACGACATAGCAGAGCAAAAAGTCGAGTTCATCACCAAGTAGTTTTTTGGCTCTTTACGGTGGTTTGAACTATCAGATCAAACAATGCCAGGCCAACAAGTTCAGGACTAAGATACCACAGATGATTTATCATTTTGTCATTTCCTTTATCTGATATTTGTTTCGTATTTCAATAAATCTTCAATGCGGTTTAGATCTTATTTTGGACCAAAAAATATTTCTGAATTTCGTTTTCACTATTTTTTGTATTAAACTCAATCTATTGTCTCTAATCCTTTTCAACCTCTTGATTATGTTTACCCAATACATCCTATATTATAACTACATAAGCATTATCTTGTTCATTATACGTTTTGTAAAATCAATAACCCACACTTTCATTTATAACAGTCAGTTGTTGTCGTTTAATACAAAATAAATAAACAATACAAAAAACGTTCTGGGCGTGTTAATCCTGGCCCGAAAGATGAAAACACAAAGTCCCTCTACGACTTCTTGTTGTTGGGAAGTCAGCTGGGAAGTAGTTTTAAACATTCTCGCCTATATCGAACATGGATTTGTCAATCGCAAACTATTCTTATAGAAATCGCGTGAATATGTTTGGTTAGTGTACGGATGTGCTGCCAAACTTCCAGTCAAAAATCCCTCTCAACAATACTTTTAATAAGTCTGTACGCAGGTACAGAAGCTCTCGACCTAACATCTGCTCAAGCTGGTAAGACCCCATTATTCTAGGCATTCGTACACTGTTAAGTCTTGTTTCTCCCCTGAGCTACTGTCAGTTTCAGGAACGCCCAGGAGTTTATCTTTACCCCCATAGCAGATGATACCAGAACAAGGTAATAGTTTTCCTTGCCAGTGCACGCAAATAGCATTGTTTTGGGGTATCTTAACCCTTCCTTGAAGCTGTTGCGAGTATTTTTCACTGTTTATTCTCTGGAATAAACGGATAAAGCTTCTAAAGATCTTATATATGTTGGAGTCCTCTCCGAGAGCTTCTACTGTAGATAAAATGATACGACTAACGTTCCTATAGGACACTTTACAGGGGTCCAGTAGGAATGGCAATTTCATGGTTAAGAGTTCTTGTTGAAGCCGCGCTTGATTATTTTCGGGACAGATGGTTCTTCAGATTCTACGAAGCGTTTAGCATCAAAAAAAGACATAGACCTCATTGAAAATCTATTGAAATACGAAAACATAGACAGAAAAAGAAATAACAAAATTATAAATCACTTGTGGCATCTTAGTCCTGAACTTGTTGGCTTGGCATTGGTTGATCCGACAGTGCAAAATACCGTAAAGAGTCAAATGGCGACAAAAATCTTGACAAAGCGAAGATGGAAACTTCTCCGGAAATATTCGACCCAAACTTACAAGAGAACAACTGTTCGAAATTCATAAAAAAGTCACATTAACTCCGAGTCGGGCTCACCACAGATTACAACCAAGTAGTTCGCTGTACCAAGTAGTCGGCTGTACCCAGATAGGCTCCATTTTCGCCCTAAGGCGTACGTAGTCAGGTTAATCGGGACACCGGCTTTCTATGTCGAATTCAGTAATACTTACGCATTTTGCTTTTGAACATAAAATGAACAGAATGGCCTTTAAGTTAATGCATAATAGCTTCAACCGTTCCACAGATATGGGCCGCCGAGAGAGACGAGATTTTCATAACTTCGAGGCCCCAGTAGCACGTGTTAACTTATTCCAATGGTGCTCAATTGCCAATCTTAATCTTAAATCTATCTAAAATCTAATCTAATTAAACAGTTCAGGAGGCAACCCCCGCCTAAATAATCTGACATCGATTTCTTCCCTTTGAGTTGAAACCAGCCTAAAGCTACAAATGCAGACAGAGAAAATATTGAATTTACATAAAATGATTGATGTTTTATCAAATTTTATATTTTTGCATAGTTAAACGATAAAAAATAGTATTACAATATCATATACCCTACAACACACTGTCGTAAGAGGTATCAATAACATAATAATCTGCTAAAAATCGACGTTAAATGGCCAACAGACTTAATTTAGGACACTTGAAAGTTTTTTTTTTATGATTTTTCCAACTTTAATTGTAAATTTTACGACTTTTATGACGATTTTCGCCCAAAAACTGTTTGCATATTTTGCATATTTTTTGCATATTCTGCATATTTTGCATATTTTTTGCATATTTTGCATATTTTGCATATTTTTGCATATTTTGCATATTTTTTGCATATATTTTGCATATTTTTTGCATATTTTTTGCATATTTTTGATATGACCCCAAATATCGAAAAAATTACCCTTAAAACGCCTAGATCCAAAATTTGAGTCCAATCGGATGAGAAATAAAAAACATGCAAAAATCCGATGTCTACATATTAAACAAATTCAAAAAACCCCGAAATTCCCACTTCAAAATGTCAGCATCAATTTTAGGTGGGTGCAGTGGATATATCGAAAAATGACACGCTAGTATCATATTGCCCATGGAGTATTCTTTGAGTCTTTCTTTGGCCATATTTAGCTATGTGCGTTCGTCTGCCTAGCGGGAGCGCACACTAATTCTTGAACGGTTCCACCGATTCGGTCTGTTATTGCTTTATCTATATATAAAATAGAAAAATGTTTGTACGTTTGTTTGTGTCTTAAGAACTCAAAAACCGCCGAACGGATTTTATTGAAATTTTGAGGGTATATTACAGAAACTTCTGAAAGTAACATAGGCTATAATAATATTTGAAATTAAGTTGAGCTACCTCTTAAAATTTTCGATTTTCTATGCGAATATCTTCAGAATGGTAACAGATACAGTGTCCAAATTTTGTGAAAATAAGTTCGATGTTAGCGAAAAGCGGGGTGGGGTCAGGGGGAGCAATTCTCCCCTTGATATGATAACATCGAATATTGTCTATCTTAATAAATATTAGCTTGAGGACCTTTAAACTTATTAAAAATGATGCTGAGAACAATCTACTATGGCACGAAAAAAAGGCGGTTGGTCAATAAGAAGGGCGAAAGGGGAAGTAACCCCTTTGGATCCAACAATAACATTTAATATTTATGCTTTATTATCGGATTAAAAATCTTCAAACTAGGCAATAGTGATAATCATACAATAGCCTATAATGTCGCTACAGGTCAGAGTAAGCGGGTAATCACATGGGGAAGATCCGCTAATAGATACAAATACTAAATATGACTCTATTTCTGACTCAATATAAGTGTGAGCAATTTGAAACTTGCTAAAATAAATCTTATAAAATGTATGCCAAAAATAACACTGCTCAACAAAATTGAAAAAGTTGAATGTTTCAACCGAAGTTGTTGTTGTTTCTAAATGAAATCGGCGAGCTATTTTCAAATCTGGTAACGGGTTTTCTCCATCAGCTCTTGTTCTTGAGATATAGCTCAAAATCGGTTTTTACGAGTTTTACCCTGAATTTGGTTATTTTCGGATACAAACAAATATTTATACCCTATACCACAATGTGGAAAAGGGTATAATAAGTTTGTTTTCCCAAAAATTCATGTAACGCCGCGAAATATTCGTCGTAGACCCCTCATGTGGTATACCAAACTTCATATCTCGACGAGATAAAGCGATTTAGCTATGTGTGTCCGTCCGTCCGTCTGTCCGTCCATTAAAAATTGTAATCAAGCTACAGGCCGCAATTATGGACCGATTGTCACGAAATTTAGTATGAAGGTCGGGGTTGTACCAGAATAGAACTGATTAGTTTTTGGCGATGATCGTGAAATGTTAAAGGGATGAAATGGACCAAAAACAAAATTTTTGGTCGATTTTGTAGCCGCTCTGTAGGTCGCAATAATAGTTCGATCGGCGCGAAAGTTTAAACAAAGGTTAAGTTTATGATGGAGAAGGCGTGTGCAAACCAACATGAATATCAGATAATATTTAGCGGGTTAAATGGACCAAAACTTTTGTGTGAAAATTGGTAAAATTTGTAATGTACAGGTTATATCTTTATCCATGGAGGAAAGATATTGCAAATCTATAGTGGTATAGGGTATCACATGGTCGGCCTGTCCGACTATAGCCTGCTCTTACTTGTTTTTTTTTGGGTTTTTCGACACTAATATATTAAGAAGATGTTGTACGCTAGATACAAAATGTTTTTTGAAATAATTATGGCGAGTATTTATCAAAAAATATAGAAAACATACGATGAATCTTGTAAAAATTGCATATTTTGAGTACTTTAAGCTGTAATTACGTCATCGGGGGAAGTCATAGAAGCTTCATATGGCATTCCGGATATGCTCAGGATGTCTGCTATATAGTCCTGTATTCAAATATTTAATATAAAGTTCATAGCGCCCACGATTCGCCCATAACCTAAAAATCTTCATACCATACCTAGAAATACGGAACGCGAAGAAAACAACTTTATCTAGCCTATATTTTTGCATTAAAATCCAGAGTGACCAATTAACTCTAAATATTAATGTAATACGAGGTAATTAAGTTATCGGGGTTGCGAAGCGCACCGGGTTCATCTAGTTTTTAATATATTGAATTCCGGAATAATGATTGTATTTATTTTAATAAATTACATGTTTATATTTGTTTATAATGAATTATACATAAAATAGTGAAAGAACTCCAACCATGTCCACCATATTTGTTCTTAATAAACATAAGAGGCACAAAATGGTATGTAAATCGCTTTGACCCAAATAGAAGCATCATTTAATGTGCCCATAAATATTCATATTTAACTAACTGACCTAGAAAATTTCATATATAAATGAACAACTTTCTTTGGAGGGCAGATCAGTACTAAACAAATATTCAAAAATAAAACATATAGAAATAAATTTCACAAATCAAACAAAATGTTCAAATTCGTAAGTGTTAAAAACGAAAACGTAAATCGTTTAACAGAATAAAATATCTTGTAATGTTGTTTTCCTCAACAGTTCGTATTTGTCACATTGTTGGCTATTGCCTCAGCTGCCATCCTCCGAGTCAACACATTAGAAAAAGAGATTGTGCCTATTCTAAGGCAAGGTGAAGAAAAGAATTCCGATGGCTCATTCACATACTATTACGAGGGTGGTGATGGTGGCAAACGCCAGGAAGTTGGTTTTTTCAAGAACCAAGGTACCGAGGATGAAGCTTTAGTCATCAAGGGTTCCTATCGTTACATTGATGCCAATGGCCAAGAAGTTCTCGTTGAATATATTGCCGATGAAAACGGTTTCCGACCACAAGGCAGCAATATTCGCAAAGAAATTTCCGAAGCTGCTGCTGATGCCGCCCATGTGTCTAACTTCCAAAGACGTCAAGAGAAAAATTAAAAAATAAACAAAACCAATACTGATTGATATTTATGAAGTTGATATTTCTTTTTAAACAAAATTTGGATACAGACAAATTAGCAAATTTATTGATGGCAAATGACCAAAATGTCAAAACCATTAGACGAGGCACACTTCGCTTAAGTTTAAGATTTTAAGTTTGCAGCCAGTTTGAGTAATGTTTTTGGCATTCATAAATGAATGAAAGAAGATGATAGTTGTTTAATAGTACCCTATATTAATGTATGTTGCTCATAGGTAGTAGTCGTTAATATAAGTTATAAACACGGTGGTTAATATTTTCGGGAGAAAATAGAGTACACATATACATAAATACTAACTAAAGTGTCCGCTACTTCGTTATTTGAATTTCAATTTTTGTGTTGTAGGAAGTGACACTCCCTTTTTTGTCTATCCTTATGCAAGATTTGCATTTTACGAAATCCACTCTGATGTTGTTAGTGCCTTATAAGTCCTCGCTGGATATTAGACTCAGGCTTATCCACTTGCATATAATATTGCTGCAAATCTTCAGACGTTGTAGCGTTTCAGATCTGAAATATTTTTCTTAGCCACTAATCACTCTTAATGTTCAGGCTCGTCACTTGTTAATGTAAGACGCGCAGCTAATCGTATCTGTCTCTCATACACCATAAGTTGTAACAGTCTGTTATGCTATCCAAATCCAAAATCTGTACAAATTGTGATATATTAATGCCAGTCTCCTAGGAGCTCATTCCAGTGTATCAGCATCACCTTCTCAGGAACTGGACGTTCCAATATGATAATAAAACATCTGGAACACATATATATTCAATAGGACTGACTGCAACGTTATTTTGTGCCCACGTGCGCGGTGTTTCAGGTTTGCAGCCAGGGTACCGACCGTAATAGAATAGAGTCTCGTTGATAACTGGGCACCTCAACGAGTAGTGAGCTTAGTTGCCAAGTCCAAATCATAGTAGGGGAGGGCTGTACCATGACCGTCCACAGTTCCCCCATTTACAATTTCTCTATGGTTGAAATTACATTAAGGATTGTAAGGGAGAGCTGTAAAGAACGTAGGCAGCATGGTCTTTGCGTGGGCCAAATAAACCTTTATCACTGCAAAGCGGCGGCAGCGAAACTTCTTCTCCCCCTTACCAGAACTGAAGTAGACATCGCTTTGGTTCAGAACCCTAATTGTTAAAGAATACGGTTTCTGGTGTGTGTTACTCCCTGTTCCATACTTCCAATGTGGAGAAGATAGGAACTTGTATTGTAGCTAAGAAAAGTCTAAAACCTATTCAGCTCTATAATTACAGTGACGGCTATACGACAGTTGTGAGGCAGACCCGCCAAGTCAGTTGGTGCGAAAGCTAGTGCAAATGCTCATCACTTCCACTGGGGAAGCAGTGACAGAGGCGAGCATGGTCCGGACAAACAGTACTTTACAGAAACAACAGAAACACTGAAATATTTATGAAGTTTATGTACGCGTACACAAACTTTAAAAATCCAATTTAACGTTTATGTACCCAACGAGAATAGAAAAGTTCATCAAACACACATATTTGGTACGCCACCACCATCGTCATGTAACAGCCACGTACCCAACCGAAATGGTTACGTACATAAGCGAGTACATTAAAAAACCACGTAGTACGCAACCATTTCGGTTGGGTACGTGGTTGTTACATCGGGCCACAGTTCTATACACATAAATGCCTTATAGATGTAAAGGGCATCCCCCTCATAGGAACCCCAGAAGGACCATCTGGGAGGAATTCAACTCTCTATCTCAAGCCTATGTGAAATTCTGGATATTCACACAGGGAGTGAAGTTGACAGGCAAGTTGAAGATCTCACGAGTTTTCTTCGGGATTGCTGTGAGAAGTCTTGCTCATTAACTTATCCAGGTCGGAGAACTCAAGTAGTTTGGTGGAATAAAGATCTGGGCAAAATCAGGAAAGCCTGCACGAGGGCATATAACAAGGCTAGGCTATAGGGATAGTTTCTATAGGTATAAGAGTAAAGTTAGAAAGGCTAAAAGAAATTCCTGGATAAACTTCAGTGATGCAAAGTAGGGAGTGATTGCAGCTGCCAAATTTCGCAGGCTGATCTCAAAGAATCCCAAACCTATTGGGAGCATCAGGCGAAATTATGGCACGTGGAGAATGCTGTAGTAGAAACTCTAGATCTACTGGTAAATACTCACGTTCCGGATTTCATGGGCGATCAGTACTTTTTCAACCTTATAAATCTCATGCACCAAATGGCATCGTTCCGGCGATGTTTTAACCAACGCTTCAGAGAAGAATTTCCGAGACGTCATCACTGTTGCAGCCGCTCGCCATATTTCTGCCGGTCGAGTACCTGAAATAAGACCTTATTTCCCGGCAGAGGCTTGATGAGCTTCGCCGTACGAACCCTAGCGACCCCAAAATTAGAAAATAGACAATGGAAGTCAACAGGTTAGTACGTGAACACAAGCGAAAAAAGGGGATAGAGCATCTGAAGTGCTGCAACATTGGAATCGAGTGTTGTAAATTGTGGACAAGGGTTATCGAACCCTGGTAAGAAGGATGATGGGATATCAGTCATTTTTAACTGCGTTGTTGTGACAGATCCGAGGAGGTGCGCGGGCTACTTTTACCGACAATTTATCGACCACACCGATAGCGACCGGGGGAAGAGAAGTGTTTTACGATCTCTACCAACCGAAGACGAAATATCATAATTTACGATGTTGCAGATATTATCCGAGGCGCAAAATCATCCAAAGCGCTTGGACCTGACGCTTGGTGATGCTAAAGCAGCTGAATAACCCTGGAGTCGAGTGTTTGAGCAAGGTCCTCAACCTATCGCTCACTGGCATCAGAACGACTTATCCATTTGAGGAACATCTAGAAGGTTCCGGAAGCAACATATTACCACAACGGCACTGCACGCCATTTCCACACATAGTAGCCGAGGTCTTACCCAGAAAAAAGCGTGCCACAGAACAGTGATGGTACATTAGATCAAACCCAAGCTTTTGATACGGTCAGTCATACTAAGTTTTTCGAGGATGTCGACAATACTACCCTCCGGCGTTGTTTGAAACGTTGGATCACCAACTATTTGTGTGGTAGCCAGTCATGCATGGAATTCAGAAACAAAAATCCAAACACCGTAGAGTAATCAGGGTGCTCACCAAGGAAGTGCGATATCCCCGGAACTGTTTAACTTCTGGCTTTCTGCAATTCCACGCCCTCACGACGGCATTGTGTTAATTATGTACGCGGATGATTGTACGCCTATGGCGTCAGGTCCCAACGTTGATAGTATTTGTGTCAGGCTAAATGAACATCTCATTAATCTTGTTAAGTTCTTTCACATCAGGAATATGCAAATATCCGCCACTAAGTTAACAGCCACACCGGAAATGAAGCTCCCATTGAATGTGCATGGTCGATGGGTCAATAATTCCAACCACAAACTATCTCAAAGTCCTGGGGCTCACATTCGATAGCATGTATAAGTCATCTGTGCATGTCATAGCTGTCGATAAGATGAGAAGCTGGAACAAGGTACTCAAGTCTCTAGCCGCCAGCACATGGAGAGCAGATAAAGAGACTTTGTTAACCACATACAACGCGATATATAGGTCTGTGGTAAGCTGTGTGACGCCAGTATGGTCTACCAACGTAAGTGATACGCAATGGAAAAACTTCCAAACCTGCCAGAATGCAGCCCTGAGAACATCAGCAGGGTGCCTCGACATGTATTCAGTGGTGCGTCGTATTGCCGGTGCATCGGCACAACATGATATTGTCGATGCAATATTTGCTTGGATGCTATATGCAAGACCATCCTAACCACCACCTAATGGACAGATACCCGCCGCCCAGGCATGTCAGGAAAGATCTTCATGATCTAGAGAGGGAGGTCCTGAGATGCAAAACAGAACCTCTAGATCAATAAGCTTATCAGGCAGGTTTGATATATATTGATGATGATGGAGTCGCTGAGGCGTTAGGAGCCTATTGTCTTATTGGGACAGGATTAACGGCACAACGTAAAACATATGTTCGGCATGCAACACCAGTCCGTATGATACGCTGCACCTTTTCAAATGCCCACCCAGACCAACTGACATAACTCCAATCTCACCCATCCATGTGGCATCCCTTCCATGTGGCATTGTTGACTTTGTTCCGAGTATACTGGATGGTGGGCAATTAAAACTCTCTTTGTAAGTGATATACCTGCGAGTGGACCTTGACCATCGGCTTAGATGGAAAAGAAACACTGAGGAGCGCACTAAGAGGGGCTTAACTGCATTATATTCCTGTTAGAACTCCATAGGTAAAAGCTGGGGCCGCAGATCGCATGTAATACACTGTATGTATAGGACAGTGGTCTACCCCATCTAAACCTATGGCAGTTTCGTCTGATGACAGGCGCTAAGGGGAGATGAAACTGATTGCAGTGTTTTTCAGGCAGACATTGTTGCAGTATTCAAAGTAGAGCTGGCATACTATCGATAGTCAAACTATCGTTTTGATCACTGTGGTAAAGATATGTTTATTACGAACTCCGAAGAAGCTGTATTTTAAACAATTCATGACAGATCACCCAAATAACTAGTTTTGGCGGCCGACATAACCATTGTTTTACGACATAACAAAACTATAGTGGAACTATCGCTCTAGTTCAAAGCCTTACAACTATTAGGGAGAATGACCTACTTAGCAGGCTATAGGCGTTCGTATCCTTCACTATTAAATCTAAGATTGTTCAAAGTTATAGGTCTATCTTAAAAACCGTTAAGTTTTATTACAGTAGCCCTAAGTGGCTATGCGCCGGGTCATCATATGTGTACATAGGACAACCAATTAATACATTTTTGCCTAAGTCTCTGTTAAATTTGAATTTGAGTTTCACATCGTTCCTGATCCTCTCCCTTCCTCTCCCCTCTCCTACCCCTTTTCTATCTCTTTTCATGATGAGCTCAATGAACCACTTGTCCCCTATTTCATTATTATTTGTAACGCACTGCTTAGTCTACCATTACTTAATAGCAAATTGTAATTTTATTGAGATTCGAACAATCCCTAATAGTTATGCCTTAGGGTGTTTTACAACAAATAACAAGTGTAATAAAATATAACACCTTAAGCCTTTAAAATGTTTTGCTACCCCCCTCCTCCTCCCACTACTCCTTCACATCATCATAAGACACTTTACACAGGGAAACACCTTCAAATTCCGAATAAGGCACGAGGGTGTTTGGAAGCGATGTTATTCATTTATCTGTCTTGTATCATTGTTGTTGTTGTTATTACAATTATTGTTTCTGTTCGAGTAATTTCGTGGGCCGTAAATAGGCAAAGCTTGTGCTCGTAAAAGAGCATTTAATTCTAAAAGTACGACAAGAAACAAATTGTAATTTTCCTCTGTACACAAAGGTATTTTGTTAAATATTTGAACTTTGAATTAAGTTCATTACAATGAACATTTGTTTAGCTAGCTAACTATGTATGTATGTACTTCCGAACAGAGAATTTGACTACGAAGAAATATCAACACGAATTAAAAATATTCGTCATCATCTTGATGGCCAACTTATAGCCGTACATGTTAATAACGTGAAATGTCTACAAATGTCTGAGAGATGTGTAGATAATATGGAAGTAATTTTAAGATGTTTCAGTCATCATATTTAAAATATTCCCCCAAAAAACAAACTGTTGTTGTAGGGTGTGGTTTGTTAAATAGTTATTCTAAGCATATTGAAATATTTCAACAAAGAAACTGTTCTTTTAACGAATACTTTTTTTGTTAAGAATATTTTAAGATTAAATTTTTGGATAAAACAAAAGACGGACAGAAAAGTTGTGAACTACAATAAACTTTGCAAAATAATCGGATTTCGTAATTTAATTTTTACCGTGTTTCTGGTAACTACCATAAACAAGTGTCATAAACTGTCATTCTTGCTTCTCTGATCCATTGTGGTTCTAATTACGAAATGTTTGGGCAAAAATTATTTGTTTGGGGTTTCTGTACAGAATAATAACAAGTAAAAAAGCGTTATGTTCGGCCGGGCCGAACTTTTCATACCCTCCACCATAAAATATTCTGAACTAAAATGGAATAATTAGTTTTCATTGGGGACAATCCCAACTTTAAGTGGGTACGTTAAAATGTGAGATAATGTACATAAAATGCTTCATTCGGGAGGCCCTTTTTATGGTGCCTATATCTAACTATGTACGTATGTTGACAATTTTTGGTGGGCTAGAAATTATGAGGTACCGTTATATAGGGGTTATAACAAAACATGGACCTATTTTGACAGTTTTTGATGGGAGCCTTTAATGTCAAATAACTCCTAATTCGGTTAAAAATTGTAGCTAGAATCCTCAAAATACCGAAAATCGGTACATAACGTGGGAACTTCAAATGTCATTAACAGCTAGTTCGGAGGTATGTGGGCTATACGAAAATATGAACTTAAATGAACAATTTTTTTTGCAGAATTTTTGTTGGCTTTTGAATTTCAAATTACGGAAAGTTCGTCCAAAAATAAAGCTGAGGTACGGAGAATCGGGAGGTTTGTTTTGGGGCTATACCAAAACATGGACCTACGTTCGTAAAAGTAAAATATTGGTGGTATGTTGAAAATTGTTGATGCAGATGTGTGGTGACCACTACAACCTTCAAATGTCAAATTACAGCTAGCTAAAATTGCCAAATTACTGAAAATTGGGAGGTACCGTTATATGGGAGCTATATCCGAACATGGACCTATGTTGACAATTTTTGATGGAGAGGTGTTGTAACCACTAAGAACTTCAAATGTCAAATTACTGAACATCGGGAGGTACTTTTATATGGGGGCTTTATCAATACATCGACCATTCTTGACAATTTTTGGTGGAGAGGTGTGGTTTAGTGGTCACTAAGAACCCTAAATATCAAATTATATCTAATTCAATCCAGCAATGTGACTTAAATGGGATGGGGGCTATTCCAAAACATGGACCTATGTCCGCTAGTTATATAAGTTTATTGATATTTAAGAACCCTAAATGTCAATTTATAGCTAAATTTCAGCGTTCTATCTCCATTTTTGTGGATGCTAGAGTGATTACCACAGACGGACGAACGGACGAGCACAGATCGACTCAGAATTTTACGCTGATCAAGAATATATCAGCAAAAATGTCTAAAATCGTCTTTTCCATTTCAAAAAAATCAAAAAAAATTTTTGATACTACATCTATGATTTTTGGTACATATATTAAGAAAAAAATCGTCATTCCAAATCTGTTTTCTTTACCAGCTTTGATCGTTGCGCGCAAAAGATATGACCGTTTTAATTATGCTAATTAGAAAAAATTCTAAAAAAATCGCGACTTAATATAGTAAGCTGTTATATCCTATTATCGTTAACTGAATTCGCACCCTTTGCGATGATGCAAAAAAAATTCGGAAAGTTTCAATGGATTCGCGAAAAATTAAATTTGTTAAATAATTGCACGTATTTACAAACGTATTTTTGAAACAGTAACGCTTATACTTACAAATAAATGTATAAAAAATTAAAGCAGCATCCAGACATTGTGAGGAATAAAATGAAACCTAAGTCGTGAAGTTTGGAGCTATAGTATTCATGTTATTTGCAAAAATACAAAGAGAATATGACGAAAAAAATAAAAATCATGTTATTCTAATTTTATTTTTTATGGTTTTATGGAAAGGTTGAAAAAAAAAATGTTTAAGTTCTTCGTCATTTTCGTCCAAATTTCCCGCAATAATGAAGATATTCCGTTGCAACAAATTTTTCGCTTATAGTTTTCCTATTGGCAAATATTTTTAGAACATTATATTAAATCACAAGGAATTCCAATTGTGGCATAACATTAAGATAATGTTATATTGAATATTACAACATTTCAAACGCATATAAACCGCGTAATAGTGAAAATGACATGATGCGCATCCGATTTTCCAACACAGCGAATCAATCCCTTTTATTTGGTGTACAGTTTGTTAAATTCTATTTGGCGGCCACGATGTAGCATCTGCTGCATATTAGGGTGCAAAATACAGTAAAATGGTCATAATTTCCGCGAAGTTCATTTACATTTTATGCGCATCCGTTTTCGATGATAACCTTTAAAAAATGCATCATTTGATGTCGTTTCATTGCGATCCATCAAGAACCGTGGATGTAGCATCGCACTTAATTTTTAGAAAAAATCATTGTATTTTCGGATTAGCGATAGTTTTGAAATATATGTTTTCGCACATTTTAAACAGGCATATACCTCTATTTGTTTCAGTAAAAATTACACTTTCAAAACGCGTTGCAATGCGCGCAATTTTCAAAAACATTTTTTGCAGATTTTCGAAATTTGAGGGGTATCATATCCGCCGATCTAGTGGACGGATTTGGACGCGTCATGGCTTATTACATTCAGAACGTAAAAAAACTAAGGCAGTTGCAAATTTTGAATCAAAAAAACAGGTTTTTTATAAAAATTTACTCACAAAAATTTCGACTTTAAGCTGAGATTGTTGTGAACCTTTGAAGGCTACACGCCCGAGTGATACATCAAAACATGCGTAATCGCGAGTACTACAATTTCATAATCAGTTTTTAAACGAGTACAGTTGCGCGTCCCGATTAGAGCAAAAATTCAAAAAACCCAATTTTTCAGTCTTCAAAATGTCAGCATCCGTTTGAGATTGATGCAGTGGTTATATTAAAAAATCATACATTAGAAACTTCATCTCTGAAGTGTATTCTTTAACTTCTTCTTTAAACATTATACTCTACATTGTATTGTAAAGCCACTAATTGAAAATTGACTTAAAAAAACTCGTTTCCTTCAACGATTTTTCCTATTTTTTTACATTAATATGACTACAGCTTCCGCTCAAATTATAATTTTAAGAAATCCATCGGTGAATCGTTCTAAAACAGTTTATTTTACCTATATGCGTGCAAAAGTTATGGTATATTACAACAATTCGCGAGTTACAATACCCCATACCTCAGTTTCATCATAAGTAAATTTTCTACAAAAAGGGCGATATATACTTTATAGGGTCGCAAATGAGTATTTCAATGCGTTACAAACGGAAAAACAAACTTAATATACCCTCCATACTATGTTGGTGGGTATAAAAACACTTCAAATAAACCAAAAGGGAGCAGTGAACTGATGAAAGGACTGAAATCGATTCAGACTGGCAAAGCAGCCCAGGTCAAAAGTGTTCATAACCGTCGGGTGAAAGGACACGTGAGTCGTACAAGGCCGCTCGGGTTACTTTCTGGTATTGATAGGTCTGATCCTGAAGGCAGAATCAGTGATGATTAGACAGCGGAATTTTATGCAACCCCTAGTTTTTGTCCGATATATGTCAAATTTTTGGACTGGGCATATTTTTGGCTTCTGATTCCATTGCAATCGAAACATATGACATATGCAAAATTATGCAAAATGCATAAATTTTTGCATATGCAGAATTTATGCATTTTACATATTTTGGTATGCAACAAATATTTCAATAATAGGTACAAAAATGTTTGTGTGTACAATTTTTCTGTTTAAAATTCTTTTCAGACAAGTCAATAAAATAGAGAAATGTATAACCACAGCCACAACCTTCAAAATACCGAAAATCGGGAGGTATCGTTCTGTGGGGGCTATATGAAGGCCTGAGCCTAAACCAACAAATTTTAGGTGGAAAGTTTTTTACCCCCAAGGAAGACTTAATACCAACTTTCAGCCATTTCGGTGGGATATTGAGTCCACAACCTTCAAAATACCGGAAATCGGGAGGTACCCTTATATGGGGTCTATATGAAGACGTGGGCCTATACCGAGAAATTTCAGGTGGAAAGTTGTATACGCCCAACGAAGACTTAATACCAAATTTCAGCCATTTTGGTGTGTTGCTGTGGCCACAACCTTAAAAATACCAAAAATCCGTGGGTACCGTTCTATGGGGTCTATATGAGGACGTGGACCTATACCGAGAAATTTCAGTTGGAAAGTTTTATACCCTCAACGAAGACTAAATATCAAATTTCAGCCATTTCGGTGGGATTTTGAGGCCACAACTTTCAAAATACCGAAAATCGGGAGGTACCGTTCTATGGGGCTATATGAAGACGTGAACCTATACTGACAAATTTCAGGTGGAAAGTTTTATACCCCCAACGAAGACTTAATACCAAATTTCAGCCATTTCGGAGGGATATTGAGGGCACAACCTTCAAAATACCAGAAATCCGGAGGTACCGTTCTATGGGGGCTATATGAAGGCGTGGACCTATACCGACAAATTTCTGGTGGAAAGTTTTATACCCTCAACGAAGAATAAATATAAAATTTCAGTCATTTCGGTGGGATTTTCAGGCTACAACTTTCAAAATACCGAAAATCGGGAGGTGCCGTTCTATGGGGGCTATATGAAAACGTGGACCTATACGTGGACCTATACTGACAAATTTCAGGTGGAAAGTTTTGTACCCCCAACGAAGACGTAATACCAAATTTCAGCCATTTCGGAGGGCTATTGAGGGCACCACCTTCAAACTACCACAAATCCGTAGGCACCGTTCTATGGGGGCTATATGAAGACGTCGACCTATGCGACCAGGTTTCAGTTGTAAAGTTGCATACCCCTAACGAAGACCTAGTACGAAATTTCAGCCATTTCGGTGGGATATTTAGACCATAAATCCTTGAATATATTTTTGCATATGGTTTTGCATATGCTCATTTTATGCAGATATGTACAAATATGTCAAAATATGCACGATATGCAAAATATGCATAATATGCAATAATTTCTGGGCCTAATTCGTTTTATTTTGCAATAAAACGAGTATCTGTCTAATCAGATTTTTTCTACGGCCATCCTAACCATATATGCATTTGCATAGGATTCCGCTGTCTAGTGATGATCATTGGTTGCTAGTAGAACGTCGTCGGAGGAAGGTCATAATTTCTAATGATGTCCACGACAGAAAGACCGGCTTTGGCAGGGATGCTGTGTACAATGTCGTCAATGTCATCAACTCTCAGGATAAAGAATCGCAAAATCTTCTTATCCGAACAGTGAATGGCTCTGAAGCTCGTTAGGACCGCTGCATAGTGGCAGCTATTTCAACTGTTGAGATTCCATCCAGAACGTAAAGCAACGGCTGCCGAACTCATTCTCACCCTTACATGATAGATACATTTAGACACCAACTGGGGAAAAGGCAATAACTTGTATTGTAGCGAAGAAATGGAAAGCGAAGAATTGTAGACAGGAGGAAGGATGTAATAGGCGTACACAAAATAGAGGTTACTTCCGTAGCAGACTGGCGGGTGCCAGTGGAATATTCCTTTTCGGATCACAGAGCTATACACATTCAAGTCTGGTATAAAAGTAAATGGCAGCCGTCTCATAAGAAACCAAACCGAAAAGAAAAATTGGAAGCTATTTAACTCTCTGGCGTCTTCAGGGCTGAGCGAAATTGCAAAACTCCATAGAGCAAGGGAAGTTGACAGACAAGTCGATGTTGTCACAAGTATTCTCCCTTTTTGCTATGAGAACCCAGCAAAATGTTCGATGCCAAAGATGCTATTCAATCATGGGTGGAAGTGATCTGGCATGTCATCGTTTTAGCATTTTCACTCATGAATTTTATATTAGCGTGACCCCCCAAAGATGACATTCATTTTCGGATCCTAAGCATGTCATTTTGACCAATGCTTTGGCATGTTATTTCCACCAATGCTTTGGCATGTCATTTTCACCAACCCGTTGCAATGACATTATCATTACGACGATAGTTTTAACAACGTTGGTTGTGATTTCAAGTCTCCGAATTGTAAATAATTAATCTTATATATTTAGAAAAATGTGTATAAATAAAAACACAAAATTCAGAGTTTCATTTTATTTTATGCAACTCTATGAAACTTCTTCATTAATACAATGAAGTCTTACGTTGCACGATGGGGCCAATAGCAGGTTTTCGAGGCAAAAAGTCAATTTTTGAAGTGAACAATTTGAAAAAAATAATAACGGATTTCGATTGCCAACACTCTGAATCACTAAAAATAAGAAAATAAATCAATCTGGTAACATCACATAGCGACATACTGATCTGGCAATGGTGACATATTTTCTTATGCATCATTTTCCGACATTCATTATAAATAAGTAGTGAAAGCATTTTAGGCGCCAAAAAGAACATTTCAACATTTTTATATTTTTTAAACATGGAAAGCTCTTCAATGGGTATGTAAAATAAGATAGTGTTAACAAATAATAAAAATGTTATGTGTGGTAAATGTATTTTTGAATTAAGATGTTATGTCTTTTTTGGAGTATTTTGCTTTGTTATCCATGTGTTCTCTGGAGTATAACTTTTGAGATCTAGGTAGATCTAGGATATTATATATATGTGGTGAAAGGTATTAATGTGTACTATCATTTTGTGAAAAAATTAGCTGCGCCTATCTGCGCCTTTTCATAGAAATCTGATTTCGGATGTCGTAATACTTAAAAATATGGACATTTTTATGTTTTGGTTGGCGAATAATCGGAAACCAATTAATGTTACCAATTGGATTTCGGAAAAATGTAATAGACGTATATAATAATAATAATATATAATTTCAAAGATATTGCAAACTTTGGCTTTTGTGGCGGAATCTTAGCCGATTTTTACTAAATTTGGAACCTTTTTTTATTAACTTATAACAAAGCACAGACAAAACCATGAAATTTGAACATATGAATATAGGGGAGCTATTTCTATATCTGAACCGATTTCAATATAACTTTACAAACTTATTTGTAGTCCGAATTTCGTAAAATTTTCCAAATTTTATTGTAATTTGATGGAATTTGCATGCTTGGTCAATCATTTTCCTGAAATCGGGCGAACATATATATGGGAGCTATATCCAATTCTGAACCGATTTCAATATGATTTGCCAAAAATGTTTCTAGACCGAAATCCGTCACACATTTCAAATTTCATCAAGATTGGACATACATAGCGGGATTTGTGCACCAAATACCTAAAATCGGGCGAAAATATATATGGGAGCAATATCAAAATCTGAACCGATTTCAATATAACTTGGCAAACTTATTTGTAGTCCTAATTCCGTGGTATTTTCCAAATCGCATAAAAATTGGGCAGAATTTGCGTGTTTGGTCCATCAATTGCTTGAAATCGGGCGAACATATATACGGCAGCTATATGTATATATGAACCGATATGAACTAAATTTGGCATATTAGTTTCTAAGCCCATTATAAACATCTGTACAAAATTTGGAAGGTCTAGCTTGCCCCAGTGATTTGTTGCCTCGAAAACCTGTCATTGGCCCCATCGTGCGTTGGTTCAAAATCAATGACAAAATTCATTGATACAACGTAATTTTCTTTCAGTGTATAATAGTGAAGTTAGGAAGGTTAAGAGAAATTCCTTGATAAACATCAGTGAGGCAGTAGAAGGATTTAGTACAGCGTCAATATTTACCAGGATGTTCTAAAAGCATCCGAAGCCTATCGGGAGTATCAGGCGAAATGATGGCAAGTGGACGAACTCCGCTCTACTCCCCTGACTAGAGGATATTTGTTAATATGTTAATAAGCAGTCCATATCTTAACCGATTGCTGGAGGTAGGCTGTAAGTAATACTTCGAACCTGCCCATGTTAGCTACTGCGCAATGAGCTGCATTAGTTCTCTTTATTGGAGCAGCATCCCTCAGGAAACAGGAAAGAACCCCGATGTGACTTCAGGCCAGCATTAAGTATCCCGATGTGATTTCAGGCTCAGGGAGCTTAGCGTTGTTCACGACATGGACATGAAAGCATTCTACAGCGGAAAGGTAGCCATATTGGTCTAAGTGACAGGTGAAGGGGGGTTATCCTGATTATATTTCGCCAATTCTGGACTTTAACACAAGCTATCAGGGATAGGAGTGAGTGGGGGCAGGTCGGATAGTTTATCATCTTCACTGACGGGTCGGGTATGAAGAGCAGGGAACTTTTGTGCCACTCGTAAAACTAAACGACAAATGCAGTGTTTTTTCACGCAGAAGTCTTTGTAGTGCAGAAAGCCATAGAACACTAGTGGGAATGGCAGACTTTGCAGGTAGGATAGTCACTGCGTACGTGGATACCCAAGCTACTATAAGGGCGTTAGGATCCTTCGCTATGACATCTAAGACTGTTAAAAATTGTAGGTCTGTCTTAAAGACTTGTAATATAGCCGTTAAGTTTTCTTGTGTACCAGGTAACTGAGGGAAACGAAATAAATTGGCAAGACGGGGCACTTATCTTCCTCCTCGACAAACTCAGTAAGCTGAAAAAATTGTAAAGATTTAAAAAATCGTACCTGGTTGTAAGGTACCGAAGTCAATCTGGCCGGCAACATCAGGGCGTAAAACTCTTAATATGCAAAGCAGAGATTAGAATCACTGTAGGTGTCTTTACTGGTCATTGGTGCATTAGATCTATGAAAAGAATGTTGGAGAACAACATCATCGAGTACTGTAGGCTATGTGACGATGTGGAACAGTCTGACACAATTGAGCATCTTCTCTACAATTGTTTTAGACGAACAGACAAAATTCACAGGCTGTTTGGTGCCCATGAGATTATATATTTCTTTTACTTCTCCTCCATAGAACCCGCAGCCCTGTTCACTTATTGCATGAACCTCAAATGTCTATGAGCCATTATATTATTATACTAGCAGACCCGGGTCCGCGTTGCTGGCCGTCGTATTGAGTTTTAATGACAACTGTTTATGGACTTCATGCTTTACAATTTAAAAATAGATATTTTCTGCCTCATTTCTTCGGGTCCATTTTCAAACAAAGTTATTCATTGATGATATTAAATTTATCAACAGATTTTGTCTGTAACCTTTCTTTTTTCTTACGGACTTTGTGTGATTTGTTCGCCTATTTATTCTGGTTAGGATCTATTATCGCCCATGTCCCCTGTCTTTATCCTAAAACGATCTAATTATAAAAGTTGAAAAAATGGTAAAGTCGAATTCTCCCGCTTATTGAGAATTAAATATTTTTAGTTTTTAATGGCTGATGGACTGTTCACTATTTTAGGAGATTTGTAAATATAGTTTTACTTAATAGGGGAGATACCGTGCCATCTTCGAATTTCATGCCTACATGTACCAAGGCACATTCCACAAAATTTCATGAAAATCGGTTCGCTAGGTTTCGAGATATAAAATATTTAAAAACTGTCCGTGGTCGGGACTTCGGTTACCAAGAAAGAATATTTGATTGGGGGCCCAACCACTATTGTCTCGAAAATTAATTTGCTAGCCGATGCATTCACAAATTTAGCAAATACATATAGTGATTATGAAGCAATAGGCCTCCGAAATTCATCAACAAATATATAGCATTTTGAACCACGGGACATTCCTGAACATTTTCGGAGAATTTCATGAAATTACGTTCAGAAATTTTGAAAAAATAATGTATGTTAACTCACGAGTGGTCGTGGTCATCAGTTTTCAAGATATAACAAATTTTGCTCCAAATATGTACCTAAGGTAAGGGACACAACGCCATTGTCTCCCAAAATTAATGCTGAATATACATACTTATAGCGTTTAACAGAAAGGCGTGGGAAATTACCCCACCTCCTCTGATATTCATAGAGTATACATTGTCAGGGCAAACCTTGAGCAGTTGCTGCAAATTTCATGGAAATCGGTTCACTAGTTTTGGAGATTAAACATATTTAAAAAAGTAAGCGTGGCCCAAAAAAATTACCTAGATTCTAAATAAATTCGTAAATTTTCAAACTGATACATTCGATATTATTGCAAATGTAGGGTTTTTTAAATATCAGACAATATATGCCATACCTATACATTCCCTGAAAATTTCAGTAAAATCGGTTCAGAAGTTTTGTAGATGTAACATATTTTACGAAGTGCGCGTTGTCATTATAAATATAGCATTTTTAAGAAATAGGGAATGGGAGAAAATCCTCGCCCGTTCCGAAATTCAACTAAATTTTTACCCTATTTTTACCGAGGGCCATCGCTGTACATTCTGTGACAATTTCAGGAAAATCGGTTCAGTAGTTTTTGTAGAAAAGATAAAAATTTAAAATAGTGGGCGTCAAATTTTCTTTGCATAAAAACCTAAGTCGGAACATTTCACAAAAAGAATTATCCAAGTCGGTCCAGCCGTTCTCAACTGATGCATTACCAACGAACGACATTTGATTTTTATTTTTAAAGATTATTTATCCCTGCAATTCGATATATTTTTTTACAGACATACAGACGAAGACTAATATACCAAGTTGGATATTGATTAATTGGAATCCACATGAAGATAGTCCTGAAATGTTATTGTATGAAAAGGGAAAATGAATTTACTTTATTGATCATTGATGTATCATTATTATTAGCTATTGGATTTTATTCCAACTTATTGGATAGGTTAGTATTGATTGATATTATGCGAAAACCTTTGCCGTTTTCTCATACGAGTACATGTCCATGAACATCGCTTCCTATTCCTATTTGTAATGGAAAACTAAATTGCATATTTCAATTTTCTAAAAATGTATTAATAATTTTTTAAACAAATTATTGTTCACTTTAAGTGCCACAATCTGATACTAATTGAAAATATTAATAAATTACAAAAATCCCACTGTTGTCTTCTATCTGCAAAAAATTAATGAATGAGTAAGTTGTTCTAAGGCGAGCAGCAGACACATCATTAAAACGATTACTCAAACATGAAGAACAAAGAAACTACAAAACTATCAATATTCAAATTTGATTCGAATAAAAACTGTCTTCATTGCATTTTTAATTGATTTCACGTCACTATAAATACCATTTTGGCCATTAATTATAAAAACCAAGCTCAACCAGAATCATAATTAAGACTTAGATATTTCAATCAAAACATTTGTGTCCGCATTTGTGGAAATAACAGCGTCTGCAGCAGCAGTCAAGTAACTGCTTTTTATAATTCTTTATTGAAATGATTGTTAAATTGCAAAACTTCATTAGCTACGTGGATAAGTTGTTTAATGACTTCTAAGTCGCTAATAGTTAATTAATGTAAGTGGATCTTGATTGTATTAGCATTTTATCTAACTCATAGCTTTTTTTTCAAATGTGATTAGCTGGAGAAAGTAGACTGGCTAGTAACATCCCGCATACTTGGAGTATTAATGTAATACGCTAGAGTTCTTAAGAATTGAGACATATTCAAAACAAATATGTTAAGTGGACTAAATTATTCAAATGAATTAAAAAATATGTTTGTATATATTTTTACTTCAAAATACATAAGATAAGTTATTCATTCATTAAATAGTACGATTTTCATTTGCTTCCAAATCTTGTTAATATGAATAATATTAAGACCTGGGTACATAAGTTGCCTCGCCTGCTTGCTTTGCTTTCCTACTTCATTTCTAACATAATAATAATAAAATAATAAAGAAGGCAGAGCAAATTTCAAACTGGGTTGCCCTTTTCTTTTTTTATCGGAAGCAAGCAGCAAGGTAGCTTATGTACCTAGGCCTTTAGTGTTTTGGGCAACCATATCAAACTCTTACGCGTTAAGGTGCAATTCTCCAATACCAGAAAAATACATTATCATATCTCACCATAACCTTCGACTATAAAATCAGTTGTAATTTTGCAATTAAGGTTCCTAGTGGACATAAAATCTCTCTTCCTAACATTGTCCTCTGCAGGGAACACTGAATGCCAATTTAGAGCCGATTCGATTTCCGATTTCTTATTCCATCTGGGATAAAAATGCCAATTTGACATACATCGGCGTTGGTAAAACCATAAAAACATTTAATTGAACGGTACCGGTATATTGGGGCTCATGACAAAACGTGGACCTGCGCCCAAATTACATGGAAGCTATATCATTATATGGAAGCTATATCAAAACGAGGATCTATGTCTATAATTTTTGTGGATAAGTTTTTTGAACACTGAGAACACTAAATATCTCAAAATACCGAAAACCGGGAGGTATGTTATATGGGGCCTATACCAAAAAGTGGAACTGTATTGAAAATTTTAACTGAGAACGTTTTATGACTACTGGGAATCTCAAATGTTAAATTGTAATGGTAATTCCGTCATTCGGTTAGATATTGTAGCTAAAACTCGCAAAATACGGACGATTGGGGGGTACCGTTTTAATGGAGCCGGGATCTAGCATTGCAGCTAAATTTTTGCGGACGCTGGAGTGATTACAACAGACGGATATGGCTACATCAACCACCCAGAATTTTATCCTAATCAAGAATATATATGGAAAAAACAAAAAAATGTTTTGCAATCGATGACTCCGAGTTTCATCATATCAGAATTACCGAACTGTGTAGAAAGATAGGTTGAAGCCAACAAGTTTTTTTATGTTCCCTTCCGATTTCTGGCTTAACCATACATTTTATAGACCTATGCCAAAAAAAAAGAATTACAGAATACTTCATAGGCAACATGATACTGGCATATGATTTTTCGATACATCCACTGCATCCACCTAAAATTGATGCTGACATTTTGAAGCCGGAATTTGGGGTTTTTTTATATTTTTTTAATAATTCGAAGCGCGACGAGATAATATTCCAAGCACATAATAGGATTATAGAACTCGTGATTTTACGTCGTTTAATGTATATCTCATGAGTGTGCTCCTTACAGTATCCCAAAAATTTAAGTCAAAGACCAACCTTTGATGCCTCCATTTTCTTAAAAAAGCTTTTTTTATTTTAAAATTTACAAGTGTCATTCAATTTCTTTTGAACCTCTAGTGAATTTAGTTTTTTTTACGCGACGGATCACAAGAGACCTTCCGCTATCGAATCCATCCACTAAAACCGCGGATACTTATTGTTTATTGAAATCTTAGGAACATTGTAGTTGACGGTATCCTTAATTATTGTGCGGTTGGGTATTATTGGACCAGAATCGGAGAAAGAAGTGTAAAAATTTAATGTTTTCAAAAGTTTTTTTTTTGCCATTTTCACCTTTAAGGACCGTTCATAGACATTTCACATGTTCCAGAAAGTTGTTCATTGATGTCTTTGCTACATTATTGCAGTTGGTTGTTTTCTTGAATATGGAACGGTTTAGCATCTGTGGACCAGAACCAGAGAAAACAGGAAATAATCCCATTTGCTTTGTCATTTTGACCTTTAAGAACCGTCTGTACAGAGTCGATGTGTTCTAGAAAGATGTTTATTGGGATCTGAGGTACGTTTTTGTAGTTGGTTGTTTGATTCAAATTTGATCGGTTTGATAGCTGCAGACCAAAACCCGAGAAAAAATTGTAAAAGAAATTTGACCTTGGCGATTTGACCTTGCATATGAAGTTTGATGGATTATATGTGTTCACAATTTTTGTTCCTTAAGACAAGATCTACAACTTTACCTCTGAGATAAATTCAAAATTCCTAACGTTTTGGAAGATATAGTCTTGAAATATGACCCCTTTTCACATCAAAGCCTCAAACCTTTGGAGGCCTACAGCCGCGAAAGTTGATGAGATAGGGAAAAACGGTCTTCTATCACGCTGCGGTGTCAGAATATGGTTAATAATTTTCGTATCAATTCGTAATCAATACGTATACTTCTAATTATAGTTATATTCCAGAACCTGGAACCGTGGTACTCTAGTGCTATTTCCCATTTTGTGCTAAGAAACGAACCCTTTTTCCAAAAACTAGAAAAAATTGTGCTCTTATCTAAACATCTCTGCTAGACAATTTTGGCCGAGTAGAAACTATCACCATATTTTGAAAAGCTAATTTTTGAGTTTTTTAAATTTTAAAATTTTTCCATTAAAGCAACTTATGTTGCAATAGGAAGGCCGGGTTATTTGGCATTTTCTCCTTGTGAAAACTGGTTTAAGTCTTATTAGTCCAGATTTTTTGCCGTGACGGAATTTTGATAATTCTCAAAATTTAATTGACGATTTTCGTCAAAAAAAAAACACTTGCTTATTTCGCATATTTTTTTCATATTTGTTGCATATTTTCATTGACCCTCAAAACGCCTAGATCCAAAATTTGAGTCCAATCGGATAAGAAATAAGAAACATGCTTAAATCCGATGTCTACAAATTATAAAGCTCTATTTTAAAAATTCCGTGCTGTATCTTGATTGCAACTGACGCACGGACAGACGAACGTAATTATATGACTTAGAATTTCATGCTGATCAAGAATATACCACCATATTATGGTGGAGGGTATAAAAAACTTAAATATGACCTATATATAAGGGATGTTTTGTAATTGTTTTTGTATCCTAGATAAATACCAAATTTAGGTCATTTCGGTTAATAAATGTGGCTAAACCTTTAAAAATTCCGAAAATCGTGTATACCGTTCTATGGGGGCTATGTGAAGACGTGAAAGACTTTGTACCGAATTTCAGCCATTTCCGTGAGCCACAACATTCAAAACTTAACAAAATGGGAATTACCGTTCTATGGCGCTGCACTTATAAAATGATATACCCCCCTCGAAGATTTAACGAAAAATTTCAGCCATTTAGTTTGATGCTGATGCTACAACCTTCAAAATACAGAAAATCGGGATGTACCCTCCATATTATGGTAGATGCGCCGCCACCTAAAATAGAGTGACCGATTTGTTCGGAAACTTTTTATCTTTTTTCGTTTTGCTGTTGTTAATTTGAAGGTGATATTGGGAAGATTGCAGTGTTATTTTTGTTGGATTGAAGATGATGAAGGGGTTTCTGGGATAGATGCTCTATTACTGCGTGAAGGTCATTTCTGGAGCAAGAAAGAGAGTAGTTAGGTATTTTTATTAAACCCAGCTAGGTTTCTGCATCTCTACATAATCTTAGTCGATGTATTAGTCGAGAATATTAGTCGATGTCACTGTCATACCATCTTTAAGATAAATATCTAACATTCAGCCTTTTTACAGTGATCTGCATCCATTGGTTATCCCTTATGGTTCTACGTTGGGAGCAGTCCGAACTGCTTCGAATATTCTACATACAGGTTCTATAAGACATCTGTGCTGCACCTTCTCAAGGTATATCTCACGTGTAATAGCATATCTGTGGCTTAGCTGGATTGTCAGTTGGTAAATCGATTGACTTAAAGTCACTCTAAGATAATTAATTTCCTATTATATTACTATGTCCTTAAACTTAACAAAGTTTAAGGATATTTCATGATTTGAGTGTCTTAATGGCCGCCTAATATAGCCAAGTCTTATCAACTCTGCTGCATTCCTGATAGCAAGAAGCTCTGCTTGAGAGACGCTTAAATAGTATTTATGCTTATTTTAGGATCTTATTAATGGATTTTAGCAATAGACACGGGCGCCAGTGCTTTTCTTCATCTTAAATCCATACGTGTATACAGATCAGCCAGAGAAGATTTAAATTGTGCCCAAATGTCTCTGCCGCAAAATTCAAGTTGACTGTTAATTAAATTTGATACATTCGAGATCCAAAATAGAGTTCGAAGCAACCTGATAGCTTCAGTGATGAGAATTGAAGTAGATCTTTGAACACTTAATCGTTTGGATGGTATAGTCTTATTCCCAAATGCTTGCCACCAAAAAGCTCTACAAATTTTGTCAATGAAGAACTACATTAACAAAAGTTGGAGTAGAGTGCAATAAGACCTTTCCTTATCAGCTCTTCGATATTCCCTTTCCATTTGATGCTATGGTGCAGTATTGTAGCGAGTTAAATTTCAAGAGAAACTTCTAATTCAACACCATCCAAAACTGGGAAGGATGCGCCTCCAGATGAATAAAGTGAGTTGAAAATATTCCTATCGACGTCTGCAATCACCTCGTGTAAGGCGACTTCTATCGACATACTTTTGAAGTAATTTCGCTGAAATTCATTGTAGAATCTACCTAATTTCAAGATCCAGTAAACTTTTCATTGTCTTCTAAAGAATCAAGAAGTCTGAAATCCCCGACAGAAGGCCGACTATTTGGCATATATTACAATTTATAAGAAAATTTTGGGCATATGAAGGGGTTGGACGCCACCCAGCTGTTTCTTTAATATTTTTACCAGAGATAGGGATTAGTGTACTGAACACAAAAATATAGTTTTTATCTGAGATGTTAGCGTTGAAAGTAAAAAGTCGTTAAGTTCGGCCAGGCCGAACTTTTTATACCCTCCACCATAAAATAGTCTTAACTAAAATGGTATAATTAGGGTCCTTTCACAATTTTAGGTGGAACAACTTTTCGAAAATGGATAGACTCCTACTGTCTCCCACTATTGCTTAAATTACACTGTGAACACAAATGTTGGGGCAGAGATAATTTCTTTTGGAGATGAAAGCCCTTGGTGTGTGTATATTAAAAACCCCGAAGGACAGATGCGCCGCGAGTCGAACTTTCGCGTTATGGCGTGATGAAGTTGCAAGAGACCCTATAAGCCATCATGAAATAGCATTATATCAAAAATTTCATCACGCTATAACGCGGAAGTTCGACTCACGGCGGATATGTCATTCGGGGTTCATAATATACTCACCAAGGCCTTTCTTTCCAAAGAGGAATTTTCCGTGCCCCAGACTTTCACCTCCATTTTGTTGCACAGTGTTTTCTAATCTAATCTAAAAAAAATTTGTTCAACTAGGTGAAAGGTACCACCTACGGGTCTATATCAAAGAGTCAACCTATCTTTAAATTTTTGGCGGAAAAGTTTTATAGCATCAGGGAACTTCAAGAGTCAAATTGGGGGTAGTTTCATCAAAACAATGTAGACCCTCAAAAATGGACCCATGTTGACGAATTTTAGTGAAGAAATTTCGTGACCACTGAAAATTCCGAAAAATCGGGAGGTACAGTTATATGGGGGGATATACCAAAACATGGACCTATATTGACGATTATTTTTGAATAGACAAAATTGTAGCTAAAATTCTCAAAATACCGATCATTACAGCTAGTTCGGTTAAAAATTGCAGCTAAAATTCTCAAAATACCGAAAATAGGGAGATACCGTTGTATGGGGGCTATACCAAAACATGGACCTATGTTGACGATGTTTGATGGAGATGTTTCATGACCACTGAGAACCTCAAATGCATATTACAGCTAGTTCGGTTAAAAATTGTAACTAAAATGCTCAAAATGCCGAAAATCGGGAGGTACCGTTATATGAGGGCTATACCAAAACATGGACCTATGCCCATATCCTTTAGGATATAAGTTTGTTGATCACTAGGAACCCTAAGTGCCAAGTTATAGCTAATTCCGTCTGCAAATGTGGCGAAGAACGTCAAAATACCTCAAATCCGGAGGTACCGTTGTATGGGGGCTATACCAAAGAGTGGACCGATATAGCCCATCTTCGAACTTGACTCTCGGGTGCAAAATTTCAGCACTCTATTTCAATTATTGCGGACGCTAGAGTGATTACAACAGACGGACGGACAGACGGACATCGCTAGATCGTCTTAGAATTTTATCCTGATCAAGAATATATATACTTTATAGGGTCGCAAATGATTAGTTTGATGTGTTACAAACGGAATGACAAACTTAATATATCCTCCATACTATGGTGGAGGGTATAAAAACAATGACAGGTCGCGCGTAAGAAAGACTTGTTTCAAATTCGCAATAAGTCGACAAGTGTTTCGACTTTTTGGATACAATTACACTGGTCAACAGGACTTTTGTTTCAAACGAAGTTGCAGTTGTTTCTAGATGAAATCGGCGAGTTATTTTCAAATCCGGTCCCGGTTTTTCTCCATCAGCTCTTGTTTTTGAGATATAGCTCAAAATCGGTTTTTACGAGTTTAACCCAGACTTTCGTTATTTTCGGATACAAACAAACATTTTTTGTGGGTTTTTCGACATTAATATATTAAGGAGATGTTGTACGCTCGATACAAATCGTTTTTGAAATAGTTATGTTGAGTATATATCAAAAAAATATACAAAATATACGACGGACCTTGTAAAAATTGCATATTTTGAGTACTTTAAGCTGTAATTACGTCATTGGGGGTAGTCATAGGATCTTCATATGGTACTCCGAATATGCTTAGGGTGTCTACTATATAATCCAGTATTCAAATGTATAGTATAAAGTTCATAGCCCCATGATTCGGCAATAACCTAAAAATCGCCATGAAGACTTCTAAAGGGAAATCATTTACCAGTGATATCATTACCACATAAGCCATTTACTTTTCAATGGCAGTCTTCATGATGATTTTTAGGTTATGGCCGAAACATGGGCGCTACGAACTTTATATTATATATTTGAATACTGGACTATATAGTAGACACCCTAAGCATATCCGCATTGCCATATGAAGATCCTATGACTTCCCCCGATGACGTAATTACAGCTTAAAGTTCTAAAAATAAGCAATTTTTACAAGGTCCGTCGTATATTTTCTATATTTTTTTGATATATACTCACCATAACTATTTCAAAAACGATTTGTATCGAGCGTTCAACATCTCCTTAGTATGTTAATGTCGAAAAACCCACAAAAAAATATTTGTTTGTATCCGAAAATAGCGAAAGTCTGGGTTAAACTCGTAAAAACCGATTTTGAGCTATATCTCAAAAACAAGAGCTGATGGAGAAAAACCGGGACCGGATTTGAAAATAACTCGCCGATTTCATCTAGAAACAACTACAACTTTTTCTGAAACATTCAACTTTTTAAATTTTGTTGAGCAGTGTTATTATTGTTTTAGGGTTAATTAATTTCACGAGCTAAGAAGTACGGAAAAACCACAAAAAATATTTGATGCATTTTTGCAGCAAGAAATTTTGCATATATCTTTTAAAGGGGATACTCTCTTACCTCTTGCTTGTTTTAATTTTGGCTCTAAAGTAACTAAGTGCTCTCAATGTATTTGCTAGTCATTGCTAATTATTTTGCTTCATATCTTCAAAATGAGAACATATAAATTTTAGCAATAAAACTGCTATTAAAATAATTATTTCTGTATATTTGGCAACTTCACACCTTGATCGTAAATAATAGACCGCCAAGTTGATCACTTCACCTCTTGTCTAAACTAAGCAGTATCAGAAAGAAGGTGGTGCTCCAAGATGATGCACCTGAATGAAATGCAACATAGCAACGTATGCATGCATGTACATTTGTAACACAGTGAATATGAATTTTCGATATAAATGTGTATATTAGGCTTGGTCTAAAATAGTTCTTTTATCACCGTCACTTCTGATCCCTTGCTTTTGAATGAAGCCATGAAGCTAAAGTACTATAAATAAATTATCAAAACATTTCATTTGATCATTTTTCCTACAAAAAGATTTTCTAAATGCAATGCATTGCTCATTGAGGGTGATATAACATTTTTTGACTGGCCGATAACTGCTTGACTTACCTGGTGTTCAATTCCCACTCTAATGTTTCATATATCATAACTTACAATTATGCACAGTAAACATATAAACACCACATATATACATACATATGTATATACACAACATTGTTCATACGAAAGTGTGCAATAATGCTAAGCGTATTATTTAGTGGTTGCCAAGGTAAATGCCAAACCAAGCCAACCTTTAAACTCCAACAAAACTAATCTACCGTCTCTGCCTAACGACACCACCGATTCAAACACCAAACATTTCAAGATCTGATCCGTGCATCTCCTACCCGCTATTGTCGCACATTGTCTCTTTCACTCTGCCATCATCAGCCGTTACTTGTAGAGATATTGTGCAAATTATGATTTGAAATTGCAGAAATTATTAAGTTGCCATAAATGTTAGGAGATTCTCAGATGGAAAATCCATTCATGATGTGTAGTGCTGCAAAACAACAAAAATGCAAAGAAAAAGAATACTACAACGGTAGTACCAAAGACAATCATGAAAACATGTAAAAAGAACACCCACCCATACATGGGTGTATTCTTTGGCCAAGATATTTGTGTATTGAGATTTGTGTTTAATGCAGCAACAGCAACTACCATTGTTCAAAATGTTGAATGATTCTAGCCCTACACTTAGTCGCTACAGATTTAAGTTAGCTTTTAGGCTAACGAGAGTATACACGTTTTAATACGATCAAAAATGTGTTTCATCGAAATATTGATTTTGGAACCTTAGCACGTATCACGATACCACCCTATATCCATTTAAAAAAAATGAAGACGATTTAGCCATGTCCGCCATAACTCAGAAGTTTGACCTGTGGCATAACTGTCCTTCCGGGTTCGTAATACTATCTTGGTCGACTTTCATCGCCAAAAAGAGTTTTTCACCTCCCAGCCTATGAACTCCACATTTGCGCGTACTGATTTTTCCTTAGCAACGGTTTAAGAAAACTTTGTTTTGTTATAGAACTGCAACTAGCAGTATGCCTTGGAACAGGAACGCACAGTGTTGCCACGTGGACAAAAATCAAAATATGTGATGTTAACTTTTAATTTTTTATGTATTTTTTACAGTAAATACATCCGTTACAACGAATCTGAAAGAATTTTGTCGATATGTGCTTCCATAATGAAGTTATAGCTCTTTAATTAAATATGAAAAATATTTCCCAGGTAATCTAAAGCGATAATCATATGAAAATTATACGACATTTAAAATAACATTTTAAATAACATTTTCTGAAAAGTTTGTTGATAATGTTAAAAGTTTTGGATGGGGATATGAGGGGGGGGGGGGGGGGGGCTATAAATATAAAATTTTAGTACAAAAAGTTGACATCAACCCCACATGGGCAATGTACAGTTATTAAGAAATCAAAATTTTAATTTGATAAAAAATATAAAAATTCTTAATATTTCGTAGAGTACACCTTTTGATTGCCACCTTGGCTTTTGATTCCCATTAATTAGACATCTTTTCCGAAGCGGAATGTGTAAAAACATTCTGCCCATCCCTGCAACCTTCTGCGATATATCGGTTCAGATTTTATACGTCTACCTTTTAAGGTAGGTAACCGGATAAGTTTGGGGGGCCACCGTGGTGCAATGGTTAGCGCGTCCGCCTTGCACTCAGAAGGTCTGCGGTTCGAATCTCAGGCCAAGCAACATCAAATTTACAACGGTGGCAAAATTCCCCCTCAGTAATGCTGGCGACATTTCCTGAGTATTTCAGCCATGAAAAACTTCTCTACAAAGTGGTGTCGTAAGACACGCCGTTCAGACTCGGCGATAAGAAGTAGGTCCCATATCATTGAGCCAATATGAATCGGAGTGAACTCATTGATATGAGAGAAGTCTCCGTTGTCCCTTCGGGGATGTTGTGGGAACATATGTATGTATGTAACCGGATAAGTTTTAGTCTACTAGTATAAGAGGGCAATTCAAAGTCACTGCTCCAGTGTAGATTTCGTAATACAAAAAGGAAAACCTGTTTCTGTACAGATTCAATTTTATCAGAACACAATAAGCCTAATTTACCATAGTAATAATGTGGTTATTAAAATTTAACTTCGGATCCATAAGAAGTCCAAGATCAACGTATTCTACTAATGATAATGCATGTCCATTAATACAATATTGGTATAATAAAGGAGTAGATCGAAAAAAGCACATGTGCTTACACTTTCTTAAGTTTAAATTGATATAGTTTATACTACACCACTAAAAAAGATTATCTAAATCGTTTTGGAGTAAATCCACGTGATATTGAGACTTATGTGTCCTAAATAACTTAACATCGTCTGCATACATTAATAATTTAGAATATTTAATTGATTTTTGTAGATCATTAATAGACAGCGGAATCCTATGCAAATTCATATATGGTTAGGATGGTCGTAGAGAAAATCTGATTAGAGAGAAACTCGTTTTATTACAAAATAAAACGAATTAGGCCCAGAAATTTTTGTATATTTTGTATATTTTACATATCGTGCATATTTTGACATATTTCTACATATATGCATAAAATGAGCATATGCAAAAATATATTCAAAGATTTGTGGTCTAAATATCCCACCGAAATGGCTGAAATTTGGTACTAAGTCTATGTTAGTGGTATGCAACTTAACAATAGAAATCAGTCCACATAGGTCCACGTCTTCATATGGCCCCCATAGAATGGTACCTCCATCTGGACGTGGACTTTTTATTGCTTTTAAATTACGTAAACCTTTTGAAACATCGTGGATTTTAAAATATGACACAACTACATTATTAAGCTGAGGAATATCAAATGGATAGGTGCTATTGATTGCGGAATTGTCATTTGAATAAACTGATGCATTGATTTTAATATATGAGGTTTAGCAGAAGATTTCCTTTTAAGATTTACAAATTCATAAAATGATTTCGGATTTGATTGAAAATTATCTTTGACTTTATTGAGATAATCGTTATACAACCTACGAGATGCAATAGTATACTTAGACCTAGCGACTCAATAGTTCGTATACTCAACTGCGGAACCAGATTTCCTACACATGCGAAAGAGCTTATTTTTAGAGTTTTTAATGGATAACAGCGCAGATGTAATCCAAGGAGGACTATTAGAGTTTTTAATTTCAATTGCTGGTACACATTCTAACATACATTTGTTTAATATGTTATACAATTTTTTCAATGCAGATTCAAAATCTGCCCGATTCATACAATTACCCACGGTAGACCAATTTACGGAAGATAAGAGCATATTAAGCTTTTGGAAATTCGTTTTTTTATAATTTAAAACACTTATTACCAAATTTGCCTTATGTCTTGAAGACAGACAATTTCGTATCATTGATAAACACAATATGGGATGATATTTATCCTCAGGAAATGATATGGGTGGAATTCTAAAGATTTCAAAGTATTGCGGAATGTTTACAAAAACTAATTCAAGAATTTTATTATAATGATTTAATATATTATTTATTTGATAGAGGTTCATGTCGCTAAGTTTATTGATAATATCAAATGCGTGTCGGCTAATATTCATGTTTGATGTTAGAGGAGTCATAGATTCTGAATCAGGTAATGAAAGCCACTTTATAGTGGACTAATATGTGATCAATTAGGCATAGTTTCTGGACAACAGAAGATATTGTCGATAAATGATGATAATAAATATTAATTTCAGATGAAGGCGGTATATAAGAACAAGACAAAAATAATTTAAAATCCCTTAAATCTATACACACGCTTTGAATTTCAATGTAATCAACAACATTCATTTCGATTCTACTGCAGGAAAGAGTTGCCTCAATGGCAATAAGAATACCGCCACCTTTTTTTATTTAGTCTATCTTTTCGGAATATTTGATATTTAGGGCATACGATTTCACTATTCAATATTGAGGGTTTCAACCAAGTTTCAGAGAATGCGTTTATATTATATTCAAAACTGAAGCTGTCGGCATAAAGACGAGTTAATTTTGAATTTATTCCACGGACATTCTGATAACAAATTGACAAATCAATATCTAGTTTTTTGAAACATTCATTGATCATAGAGGTAATTGCGCTAAATTTTCTGAAATTTTTCTATAAATTCCTTTACAAAGGCTCTAGCAGGACAAAATTCTTTCTCTACCACTCTAACAAATACATCTTGAGGCAAAACAATTTTGAAGAAAGATCTACTTCCCGAGAATGTCGATCGTAGTTTGTAGCATTTCAGTAAGTAGTTTCTCTCAATTTTAGATTTTATAAAATAAATTATATAATCAGGAGACGTTTCAGTCGGGAACCTCGAAACAAAAACCATTTTCATGAGCCGTGCCATATTTAGTGCACGCAGAAAAATTTATGTTAGAAATATGTTTGGATCCAAACAAATATATGTTTGGGACCGGTTGCAAACAATTATATGTTTGGATCCAAACATAATATGTTTGATATGTTTGGGTAAAACATATTTTTTATGTTAGAACATTTTTTTCATGGGTGGAGAGGGGATGTTTGTCAACGAGAGTAATAACAGTGCTCTCGCGGCTGTGGAATGCTGTTTTATAATGAAGAGTTGTGTGTATTGTATAATAGAAGACGTAGAAGCGAAGAAGGGGGCTTTGGTGCTTTGATGGCGTGTATGCGTCAAACTCGTGTGTTTCTTGTTTTGTTGTTGTTAACCAACGTAGTGGGCGAAGAGGATAAGAAGAAATGGTATGAATTATTTTGTTTTTTCTTTCTTCAGTGTTTTAGTTGCCAGCGTAGCGTCAAGACGGTAAAGTGAGTGAATTAATCAGTGTTTTGTGTTTTCTTAAAGAAATTGAGTTTAGGAGGGTTGGCGTTTAAAATTAAAATAACGACTATGGGATTAAGCCTGACTATTTTGAAAAACGAAATTGAGTTTTTAATAAATTAAATGCCCAATACATTTTATAATTGAATCGGAAAGTTGAATGGAATTATTTTATTGGACAAGGAAGAAATCGCATTTAATATTGGTAATTACATACATACTTATGTATATTTGAAATATGGCATATCCATATTTATTTAATACATTACATAATCATTTGATTCTAGATGCCGATTCCCCGTTGATGATTTCAACTATGAGGACAATTTGTTTTATTTCACAACTAAGGAGAAGCGTTCAACTACGTTTCTATATATTTTTCCTTTTTAAAAGTGTGACTATTTACAAATTATTTCAATCAGTTTTTCTTTTATTAAAGTGTGTCATGTATTTCTTTGGAATTTTGTTTGTACCTATGTGTTTGTTGTTCTTTTTTCTTTCAATAAACAACCTCAACATTTGTGTGTATACTATAGAGATAGCCAGTGAGTTCTTACTGAGAGCAAATGAGCACACATTTCAAAGTGTTTTACATTGAATTTTACGCTCCCTTGCTCTCAGTAAGCGCCCATTGGTGCATGTGTTTGTTTTTTTTTGCCTTTTGGGTTTGTACTTTTTTGCACCCAAACATATAAAATGTTTGCACCCAAACATAAAATTGTTTCCACCCAAACATATTTTTGTTTGCACCCAAACATATATATCTTTGCACCGAAACATAAATATCTTTGCACCCAAACATAAATATCTTTGCACCCAAACATAAATATTTTTGCACCCAAACATATATATGTTTGCACCCAAACATATATTTGTTTGCAGACCCAAACATATATTATGTTTGGGACTGTTGCAAACATATATGTTTGCTGCAAAATATGTTTGGGACATATGTTAGAGAGGCCGTTTTTTTTGCGCGTGGGTTATGCTTTTTTGCAGGGTTCGAGTCTGAACATCAGCCGTCGCCAAATTCTGTGTAGAAAAAGAAAGTCGTTTAGGTTTTTTACTATTAGATTTTAGTTATAATTCTCTCAATTTTTGATGAATAGCCTTTAACATGGAATGTTTCCTCAGGCCCCTGTTCGTTTTAACGTTGACCTAGGTTGACGAATGTTTGCACAAATACTTGTGAGGACACAGGAATGAAAAATATCAACTTTGTTTCATATCGGTTCATGTTTGAATATGACTTCCATATATAATTTCGCCCGATGTCACTCAATTACGAATAATTAAGTCAAACTTTCCTAATTTAATTAATATTTCACATATATTGCATGTTTAGTGCATGGAATACATAAACTCGGGCGAAAATATATATGCGAGCTATATCTAAATCTTAACCGATGTTTGTTAAAATCGGTGAAACTCAAAAAGGGCCTAAGAAAACATCCCACGTTAAATTTGATGGATATTTTTCAAAAATTGGCTGATTTATAGCAAAGTCGGTGAAGATATATATGGAGGCTATGTCCAAATCTGTACCGATTTTTAAAAAATCAAATCATAATCGATAAAACTGAACATTGGTCTGAGGAAACAGCCCATGCTAAATTTGAAGGATATTCATCAAAAATTGAGCGATTTATAGAATGAATGGGAGCGATTTATAGAATGAATGCTATATATGGGAGCTATATCTAAACCTGGATGGATTTTAACCAAAGGGACCTAAGAAAATATCACATATAAAATTTTAAGCCTATTCAATCAAAATTGACCGAGTTATAGCAAAATCGATCTATATGATACCGATATATATGAACCGATTTTTGTGAAAATCGGTGTAGCTATACAGGGGCCTAAGAAAATAACACATATTTAATTTGATCAAAATTTAACAAGTTGTAGCAAAATCGGAAAAAGATATATGGGGACTATATCCAAATCTGAACCGAAATGGACCAAAGTTGATATTTTCATTCCTGCTCCCTCATAAGTACTTGTGCAACAATTCATCAACCTAGGTCCTAAGTCTTCTATTCTTGTCCATTTTTGTATGAAAATTTAAAATGTTGTGTAGCGTTACGTAAACTTATTTTAAAGCTTTTAAGATGATTTTATATGAAATATTGACACAAATTATTAAAATATTTGTTATACAGTAATCCACTAACGTATTATGTAATTACAAAATACCTTTATATAAATAAACTAATTTTATCTGAAAATATCCTGCATTTTTTCTTTAATTTCTTAGTAAAACATAAATGACTTCTATTAATTAAACATTTAAAAAACACTGTAACTTTATTTTTTTAACTATTTTTTATTTTTAACTTTTTAGTAAATGATTTTTTTGGCCATTGACCATTTTTTGACCATAACCAAATTACATTCAATTAAGGCCGAAAATGTGAATAAAAACTTTAAACTACCTGAAATCGAGTGGTACCGTTATATGGGGGCTACACCAAAATCTGACCCATGTCCACAATTTTTGGTGGGGGAGTTTCTGTACTATTGGGAATTCCAAATGCCAAGTTACAGCCAATTCGGACTAAAAATGAAGACAAAATCTTCAAAACACCTGAAATCGGGTGGGACCGCTATATGGGGACCATAGGAAAAAATGGACCCATATTGGCTTTGGTTTCATACTCATGTATTGTCATCCAAATCTGAAAAGTATGCAATGTTTCAGTCGACTGCAACTGTGTTAAAAATCAGTTACTAGATTTGAACTAAGTCGGTTGGTGCCGCTTTATGGGGTCTATAGGAAAAAATGGACCCATATTCTTTTCTAGCAGTACTTTAAGCTAAAAATTATATCCGATCAGGGCCTTTTTAATTGTCCTACATTACTTAAACTTGAACATTTAGGTTCCTAATTTCTAGATTCGCATATCTTAAAGTACAACTTAAGTTTTATAACTCTTTTCATTGTAGTGTGCAAACAAATTTCCAATATTCTCCTAAGTATAACAACAAAAATATCCCATTGCGATTTCAAAACAAAAAAAAAATACAAAACCTCAGTGGCAAATCTATACTAAATTGTGTGTTTCAAGTGAACATAAATTTTGGCATCAGCAAAATCAAAAACAATAAACATGTAAATAAACGGCACTCAAGTGTAAAAATATGCAACATCTATGAAATCCAAGTAGCAAAGAGATGAATGAATCTCCACGGCGAAATAAAAGATACAACATTCCATTGTTCTAAACAACAACAAAAACGAAGGAAACTTAATTCGTGTTCAAAAGAATTCAGTTCAAGCTTGCCTTAGAAACAGTTTTAATTTGGGAAAAATGTCAAATTCTTGTTTAATCTCAGCAAACAAACCCCCACAAACATAGAGGAACATCAAAAAACACTTAAAACATTATTCGTTCAACCTTCTTCAATCATAATGATTGAGATACATAGACGGACAGAGAGACAGACAGCAGGCGGATATAAAAAGCAAAACATATTTCTACTGATTGCCATAGCTATGAAATGCCACATTTTTAATATGGCAAATGTCACCACCATTACTAAAGCTCTCGCAACACTTCACTGTCAGTGTTGTATTCGGTCTCTTCTTCTTCTTCTACGTCGTCTTTTTAATTTTTTCCGTTCAGTTCATCTTGGCTAATAAATCCATTATTAATCTCCCACACCATCTAAAGCTTCAATATTATGTGCATGTGCAGCAACGTAGATTCACTGTGATCAGATATTTGCCAAAAGAGTGTGTGTCAAATTTGCTGCAGACACCATAGACACACAGAGTCGGATGGTGTTTCTGGCGGACGGACTTTTATGTTTAAAAAGCAATTTTACAAGAAAATTGTATATGGATATGTTAGATATGTGTATATTAGGGTAAAGTGTCCCTTGCAATGGCCAAATTTTATCATTCCGCTTGTAACGCCATGAACTATATAGATATATGTATATATAACTTTTCCGCATTTTTTACAAATATCAAAAACATAAGAACGATAGAAACTCCGTTGCGATAAGGATCCACCCCAAAATTAAGTAAAAAATATCAGTCGGCTTTGCCGACAGAGATACACCCTCAGCCTATGTGAATTGAAACTTTCATCTATGATAGATCGAATGTATTTATGGTCTTTTCAGAATTATGTGGTACTTTTTGGACATTTAAACTTGCCGCCAAAATTGTGGATTAGGATAGAAGTCGGTCAGTCGGTCCACTATGGAAGTGGATCTTATTTTGGGAGTCATATTCTTTCGATAGATATGGCGCCCAGTAATCATTTCAGTGGATCTTCAGGGACTTGTCCACGGAAAACATAATATCGTTGTAAACAGGACCACAACCCAGCAAAATGTTCGATGCCAAAGATGCTATTCAAGAATGGGTGCAAGTGAAATGGAATGCCATTTTTTTAGCATCTTCACTCATTCTTTTTACAAGGGCGTGACCCCCAAAAGATGCAATTCATTTTCAGATCCTTAGCATGTCATCTCCACTAACTCGGTGGAATGGCATCTTCAACAATTCTTTGGCATGGCATCTATACCAAATATTTGGCATGGCATCTATACCAATTCTTTGGCATGTCATCTTAATTAATTCCCTAGAATAGAATTTTCGCTAATCTTTGGCATGTCATTTTCACCAACCCTTTGGCATGAATTTTTCACGTCTTTTTCGGAAAATGCTGTATTGAAATATGATTTTTATGGCTTTTATATTTATTCAAAGCAATTTATGAAATAATTATAACTTAATTATAATTGCAGTTTGTTGTTGTAACAGTAGTTTACATGTTAATTTTTCTGCTTAATGAACGTGGCTACATATTGAAGTTTGTTAGTAGATTTGATGCTGAGCAGATCTTTTGTGTCATGAAACCTTGCTCTATAGAAATTTAAACGGCAGTACCATCCCGAGCGTATTGAGCCAAAAATACTCTGCTTTGTCCTGACAGCTGATGCTCCTCAGCTGAGATAAATGGTCGACATTCTCCAAGGACCGCATGCAGACGATAGATAGTTGTTTATTGAATCTGCGACTGCATTCATGTGAATACTTCTTAAACCTTCTTGATAGGCTTGTTGATCCTGGTTCTGCTCCCAGCGACCATGACATTAAACTCTATTGTTCTCAACTCTGCCGCCCAGGTGGTGAACAAAGTGGCCGTAGATTTATTGGCTGATATTTGTATATTCCTCGCGTGGAAAAGGGTGGTAAGATCAGACAAAACTCAGTTCAGCCCTTCACAAATTTCATCAGGGAAGGCACCTGACACCAAGATCGTACAATCATCCGCATACGTTATAGGTTAAACAGTTCCTGCAATATCATCGGACAACTCCAAGTTTCACTCTACGGGTCTCGGACATAAATTCTCGGACAACTAAATTCTACGCACGACAGGCGTCCAACGTTTCAAACTTGGCCGGAGCGTAGTCTGCTCGATGAACTCAAACAGCGTGGAGTGCTTGACAATCTCAAAAGGTTACTATCACTGTTCTATCGCACGGCTTACTTTGATTGAGTCCTCGACTAATATGAGTAGAGATGGCATGTAGCGCAGTTGTTGTGCTGCTTGCGGATCTCATGTTATTGATCGGCAACTAGACAGTTATTTCTGATGCTGGGGTCTTTGTTACGGGCGAGTAAAGCGAAATTGGTCTGCACGATTTACCTTTGCTGGCATCCTTGCTTGGCTTCAGTAGCTGGTATATTTTCCAGACTTCGGGAACGATGTGTGTGGCTAGCGACAGGTTGAGAACTTTATTGAGATACTTGACATTCGGCCGTCCAGCTGTTGCAGTTTAAGCACCGCCGCTACTCGCAACATAGTTTAATTCCTCCGCAACTGATTGATTGATTCATCTTACAAAAGGTTTTTCAGTTCCCATCAGCAGTACAGATTTCGACATGGACTCTAACTGCAAATTACTATTTCGTGAATTTTATTTTACGAACATTTTGGAAATGTAGGGATCTACAACTCAACTTGTAGAGTAGAGACAAGAAAAATTTTATAATACCAAAGATTGCAGTCCGACTCTATTTTTTGCTCAATGATTGGGACTTCCTAGCGTAATAAATCTTACATAGCTTAAATAAATCTTAGATAAGTAATAGAAAAAATATATACATGTGTATAAATAAAAACACAAAATTCATCTCTATTGGATCGATGGAATGGGTTCAAATGCTGATGAAAAGATCAGATCTATCACGACTTCCTTTGAATGCGTTCAAATGCTGATGAAAAGATCGAATCTTTCACGACTTCATTTGAACCAATGCAAAAGATCCAGTGAAATCATGGCATCTCATGGAACCACTTCCTTAAAATTTTGCTGGGAAGGAACAGCATCGGCATACATTTCCAAGGGATCTTCGAACAGACCTTAAACTGCACTTAGCCACAAATGGTAAACTTTTGTAGGGGAGGTTAACCAAGGAGAGGATCAATATGGACCATTTTAGAAGTTAAACTAAATTTGAACAAAATATTATTGTTCCAATCAAGGGATATTGTGCTTACGTGCTTACTATTCTAGTGATATTTTTTTTAAATATTGGGGGGAAGTACCGGAGTTAGTTGACCAGTATTGCCCATCTTCGAACTGAAACTAAGTTTGAACAAAATATGACGAAGGCCAGATTTTAGACCAAATCGGTTGATCAGTTCGAAAGTTACCATGCGCTCCAGCTACCTTTCGAGCTGGATTCTCAAGTAGTATGGACTTGCCCCTTGCCCCGTCGTTCGAAAGTTACCATGCGCTCCAGCTACCTTTCGAGCTGGTTTCTGAAGTAGTATGGACTTGCCCCTTGCCCCGTCGTAATTGAGGCAGCGAATGCAAGTTGCTTCAACAATAATCAAAGTAATTCGAGAGCAGATCGTAAAGTGAACTTATCCGAAATTTTGTGTGGGAGGTACCCAAAGGACGGGACAAATATTGTCCATATTCGAGGCTGATCTATATCTGGTAGATATATTAGGATGTGTAAGGTATGGACCAAATCCGTCTCTCCCTTCAAGAGTTATCGTGAGCACAATTTTCTTTTTTTTTGGAAAATTATTTAAATTTTGTGGGGGAGATAGCTGAAGGAGTGGACCGATATGGCTTATCTTCGAACTTAAATTAAGTTTGAACGAAATATTATGAAGATCAAATTATGGACCGAAACGGCAGATTCTTTCGAGTGTTATCTTGCGCTCCAATCACTACGCACTGTGTCATAGAGTGTTTTTCTTGCAACTTTCAGATTATTTTCTCAGGAAGTATGGACTTGCCACTGATGAAACTTGTACTGTCGTATGGAAGGGGGCAGTGAATACAAGTTGTTGCAACAAAAATCAAAGCGATTCGAGAGCAAGTCATAACCTGAACTTTTCCGAAATTTTTTGTGGGAGGTACCTGAAGGTGTGGACCGTTTGAGTCCATATTGGAACCTGGTCCAAGTCTGGTAGAAATTTCAGATGTGCAAAGTATGGACCAAATCGGTTACTCCCTTCAAGAATTATCGTGCGCATAAATTTACCGACCATTTTCGAACCTTTGTGGGGGAGGTGCCGGAAGGAGTGGAGCGATATAATCCATCTTCGAACTAGTTTAAGTTGGCACAAAATATTCGAGAGTTATCGTGCGCTCCAGCCAGCCAGACAGACAGACGGACGGACATGGCTAAATCACTTAGGGTCTGAAACGATGAAGCACATTTTGTATAAACCCTTGTTAGCATAAATGCTGAGGGTATAAAAGGATGTTGTGTAAAATGTAGAGTTGTGCAGTGTATGGACTTACCCCTGTATGTAGTGTCACATGGTAGTTTGCATGAATTTACTCATACATTTTGGAACGTTTTTGTAGCAGTGGTCTTTATCGAGGGTGCTTTAATTTCTGTTGGGGTGTTTTCCTCCGTATCAATAAATAGTTTTATAAATGGGGAAATGATGACGGTCATGACATAGTCCTCCCCTACCATGATAAGGATTTGACAACTAAGTCTGCTACTCGTTGAGAAACCAACGCAATACAATCGGTACCCTGACTGCAAACCTGAAACACCAATGGTAGCTTAACATCACAGTGTTAGGGGATCTATTTTTGGGTAGGAGATCACTACCTTATATATGTATATGTTGCTCATCTAAATGGTATACTGTTGAGTGATCAGTCCACCTCGTTGGTTCACGACAAGAGCCCTCTCCTTTTTCCAATTCGGCTTGGGACCGACTTTGGTGAGTGGGGTATCTGATATACCAGATTACTGGTAATTCGGTCGGAGAATTTGTTTCAAATCGCTGGATACGGTTTTATAGGCCGTTATACAAAAACATGGACCAATTACAAACATATTTTGCGATGAGATTTCATGTCCAAATAGAACTTAAAGAGTTAAATTAGAAACACTTAAAAATACGTGAAAGAAAAATGGGGTCTATATCAACAACTTTTATGCAGATGTATCCTGAGTAAGGCAACTCGAAATGCCAATTTACAATTTATTTAATGTGGTTGGAGAATGTGGCTAAAACTTCAAAATATATTGACATATGTTAAAAATTGTTGGTAAGTCTCAAGTTATTCTGCAAGAACTCTTCGAAGTTAACTTCAAAAATTAGCCGACTACCGACAAAAATCGGTAATATTACAACGCAAAATTATGAATGAAAAGTATTAATAAAAGTTGGCAACACTGTTGCTATCGGTATGACTCTTTTCGGTTGCTAACTTGCCGACAAATTTTGTTAATTACCGAAATTATAAGCATTTATATTTTACTTATTTTTGTCGGTAACCAAAAAATTCGTTGGAGAATCCCTCTACAGGTCTTAAACGGTACTTAAACTAAAATGTGGACCTCTAAGAGAGTTGTGTCAAATTAACTATTTGGAAATTTCTAGGCCCACATCATTTGTATGAACAAACTGCGTATATGCAATATCACGCGTTAAATTTTATGACGTTACTCGTACGTTTTGGAACTAGTACAGTGAATTAGTAACTAGATTATCCAACTCTAAACTTTATGGTCCATCTTAAACTTGATATAAATTTGGAAAAAAATAGAAGGAAGTGCAAAGTTTGAACCAATCGCTTGATCCAGCAGACGGGCAGGGTTCGTCTAAACTTACTTAAGGTCTAAAAACATCTAATCAACCTCCTTAAAAAAGGCTGAGTGTTTGTTGAACAGGTGCAATGTGGCATCTAACATTGTGATTGGAACGAAAATGTGACTACATAACAATGCTCTGACATTAGTTTCGTTCCATCTTAATGTAAATGTTTATTCAGTTGTTCATGTTTCTTGTTCAACATGTCTTAGCAAATAATTAACATCAACTTTGTTGTAAATTAAATAATTACAATTAAATTGAAACATACCGACTTTAATCAAATGAATGTAAAAAATTTGTAATGTTTGTAGAAAAAGGTAGCATTTGCACGGTGCTCTTGAAACAATTTTAAATGGAAGGTGCTTACACCTCGGAAATTTTTGCGGATTATGAAACTACAATGTTCATAGATGAAAACAATCAAAAAACAAAAAAAATCGCCGGAGCGCTTTTTAAATAAATCGCGATTTAAGTTGACAATTTTAGGGGTTGTTTAGGTTTTCGCGGTTTTGCTTAGAAACCGCATTTCCTATCAAAATAGGATTAAAACAAATGAAAATTCTCTACAAGATCGACCTTTATGGTATTTTCGTAGTTTTTACCATTTTTGAGATATAGAAGTTCAACTTGGGACAATGCACTGACTATATCGCCCCCTTATAAAACAATGTCATGTAGGGTGCGCCTTAACTAACTTTTGATGAAAACCGCTTACACAGGGAAAGTTTTTGTGAATTCTGAATCAGCAGTGTTCATAGATGAGAAAAATCCAAAAACAAGAAATAATCGCTGTAGGGATTTTTAAATAATACGCGGTCAAAATTCACATTTTTAGGTGTTATTTTGGTTTTTACGATTTTGCTTGAAAACCGCAAGTGCAATCGAAATGGAGCTAAAGAAAATGTTGTAGCTGTCAAAATTCTCTAGAGGATTGACTTTATCATTTGTTCCCAGCTTGTACCATTTTTGAGATAAGGAAGCTCAGTTTACATTTTTAGTTTTTTTTGTTAGTGTTTCGCGAATTTGCTTGAATACGGTATGTCGTATCGACATGTGACCTGAGAAAATCTTAAAGCTGTGAAAATTCTCTACAAGACTGGCTTAAGTAACTTATCCTTAGTTGTAAAATTTTTTTAGATATATGAGTTTAAGCTTGTAATTTGCAGTCATGACATTGTTTTATAAGGGGCCGATACAGAATTGAATTGAATTTGAATTGTCCCAATTTGAACTTCTATATCTCAAAAACGGTAAAACCGACAAGAATATCATAAAGGTCAATCTTGTAGAGAATTTTCATATCTACAACGTTTGTTTTAGTCCCATTTTGATAAGAAATGTGGTTTCTAAGCAAAATCGCGAAAACCTAAACAACCCCTAAAAATGTCAACTTAAATCGCGATTTATTTAAAAAGCGCTCCGGCGATTTTTTTTGTTTTTTGATTGTTCTCATCTATAAACATTGTAGTTTCAGAATCCGCAAAAATTTCCGAGGTGTAAGCACCTTCCATTTAAAATTGTTTCAAGAGCACCGTGTTTGTTCAAACAGTTTTAAATGATCTGACAAAGTTTTGATTTGTAAACAAAATGAGTTTTTCGACATTGATGTTGGGTTATTGGATGATATGCAGCCTTTATGACTGTATTTTAAAATAATGTTGTAGCACAATAGACTTAGCGATATTTTAATCTGAAATAGTGAACATAAAATATGATAGGGTCAGCAGGGGTCAAAAAGAGACATAATTGCCATTCATTTCAAATTAATAGGAAAATATCTCAAACATGTGATAAGCTTTACTAAATCCAATTCATATTTTAGCACGTATGGAAACATGTTACAGTTAAAGACGTTAGCCAAATGTTGAAGTGTTTTTTTGTGATTTTGGCTTTTTCTTTCATGAGTACCTAAAAATTATTCCCTTTTGTAATAGCAGCTATAAGACCATAATATGTTTTGGGACTTTTGGGACAAAGAGGAGTTTAATGACCTCATTGTGACAAGGGTGTTACTTCCATCTTTACGGATAAGTAAATATGGTCTTGAATCCCTAGAAGGCTGATTGCTACAAATGATTTAACTTTATGATACAAATTGAATATATTATTTAGTCCTATATTACTTATTTACTTAGCTGGCCCATTACAGAACATTTATTCCATAGCACAATGCCAATTTTCCAAAAAAACCTGGCCGAAACTCCAAAAATGAATGGATTTAGACATAACCTTAAGTTCATATGTTTTTCGGGTCGCTGATTTCATTTTTCGTATTTTTTAACCCTTAGACGGTCTTAAAGGGGTCTTTTTGGTCCCTACTCCTATAAATGTGATCGTATCAGATTAAAATATTCTACAACTTTGTTCGCCAAAAATTTTTACTGTTATTTTTATAGTTGACCTTTGGACAAAAATTTTTACTATAGGTCCTAGAATACACCAAAACTCTATATTTTACTAAACTCCAGAAATATGAAAAATTATAAACACATTTTAGGGTTAAGGTCGTAGTTCATGTGGGTTTTGGCAAAATTGTTATACAAAGCATCACTTTAGAAGAACGGAGTCAAAGACAAAAATGTTCTCCGCTAAATTTCACTATAAGTCACAAAAAAAAAAAAAAAACATTGTTCCACAACATCCCATACGGGACAAGGGAGACTTCTCTCATATCAATGAGTGCACCCCGATTCATATTTAGCTCAATGATATGGGACCTACTGTTTATCGCCGAGTCCGAACGGCGTGTCTTAAGACACCACTTATGGATAAGTTTTACAAGGCTGAAATACTCAGGAAATGTCGCCAACATTACTGAGGGGTATTTTGCCACCGTTTAAAAATGTTTGATATTGCTTGGCCGGGGAATCGAACCCCCGACCTTCTGCGTGCAAGGCGGGCGTGCATACCATTGCACCACATTGGCACCCTATAAGTCACCAAAGAAATTAAATCTCTATCTGCATTACATACCAAGGAAATATGGGTATCAATTTTGCCAATTTGAGTTAAGATCACTTGGAATCCTTGCACTTTAGGTGTATAATGTCTTTGGCAACTTTACTGACAAGAATGCGAGGAATATTTTTCTTAAAGAAATTAACCCTCGTGCGAGTCATAAAAGGGGTACTTTTGGTCAATTTTTCCACAAATCTTTAAAATCTCCTATAAAATGTGGTCGGATCAGACCAAAATATTCTAGAAATTTGTTCGCCATAAAAGTTAACTGTAGGTCTTAGAATATATCAAAACTCTAAATTATACCCAAACGCCAGAAAGTTACCCTATACTGTACTCTGACATTCTGAATGAAAGAAAATCTGTACATACCTGCAAAACAAAATATCACATAAAAACGAAAAGTGCAAATATGTGCAGAAATTTTCAATGGAAATTGGTAAAAAAAACTCTTCACTTTTAATGAAATGGTAAGGTACACAGCCCAACTCGATCTTACTCACAACTATTTTCATTATTTATTGTGAAATTACGAACGCCTATTATTAAAAAACCCGCACTTTGGATATTATAATATTTTAATAAATAAATTATATGTGGAGGAAAACATTTTTTCTAAATAGGGTCACTTTGACCTGCTTTTATACCCACTTACTAAACAATAAACGTATATGTATATTTTTGCGCAACTACACGCAGTAGACTCCTATAAACAATATTTGACACTATTTAGTGTAAATTAATAAAACTGTTTTTTCGATTTTTGGCCAGATTTTTCGGAAAATTGGCCTCTGTGCACAGGCCGAACTAAGAAAATATCTCAATTTCTCTCTGTTTATTGCTTCGCTTTCTGAATACCGCGCCTTTCATCTCTTCATCCACCTGTTTGCGCCCTCTATTCCTTTGCCTGCCAATTCTGCGTGCACCGCCAAGCGGCCCGTATTAATACGCCTTTTTAGCGGGTTCATCATCGATCATTCTAATGATATGGCCTAGCCAACGCAATCGTTGCATCTCTATGCGTTTAACTATATTGATGCCTTGTATAGCAGATACAGCACGTGGTTCATGCGACGTCGATATTCACCGTCAACGCAGCTTGGTCCGTAGATCTTTCTAAGAATTTTTCTCTCAAACACACCATGCACTGCCATTTCTGCTTGCGCAAGTACCCAGGCTTCGGAACCATACATCAGCACGGGTATTATCAGTGTTTTGTAGAGCATTATTTTTGTTTGACGAGATGTGCATTTGTTTTTAAACTGCTTACTTAAACCAAAGTAGCATCTGTTGGCAAATACAATTCTTCTTTTTTTCACAGCTGATGTCTTTGTTGTGTTTCCGGAGGTGCCGAGGTAGACGAAGTCTTTTACTACCTCTAAATTATAGGAACCAACTTCCACAGTTGGTCCGAGCACAATGGACGCATTGCGCGTCGACACCATCTCACCGTTTACCGCCAGACCCACTTTAGCACATTCTCCTTCGACCTTCATAAAGGTATCAGTTACTTTTTTTACTGATCGTCCTATGATCTCTATATCATCGGCATAAGCAAATAACATGTGGCTATTGGTGTAGATTGGATCACTTCTTTTGACGTTTGCCTCTCGTATAACCTTTTCCTGCAGGATATTGAAGAGATCACACGAAAGGTTGTCTCGTTGCCTGAAACCTTTTTTGGTACAAAACTCTTCGGAGAGGTTCTTTCCTATTTTAATAGAGGATCTCGTGTCTGTTTAAGTAATTTTACAAAGCCGAATGAGCTTTGCGGGGATACCAAATTCAGACATGGCTTGGAATAACTTTGAACACAGCGGGCTGTCGAAGGTTGCTTTATAATCGACAAAAAGGTAGGTGTCGATCTGGGTAAATATCTGGTCAATGGTGGACTTGCCAGGTCTTGCCGCATTGGTATGGCCCAATTATCTTTAGTCGTTCGCACAATATCCCTGACACGATCTTGTAGGCACTAGGGAGTAGACTTATGGCCCTATAGTTAGAGCATACAGTCTTATCTCCTTTGTTGTGGACTAGGCACAGGATACTCAGGTTTCAATCGTCGGGTACTCTTTCTTTCTGCCAGATGGTGCTAACTAGCCGATGAATACACCTTATCAGCTGGTATGACATCGGCTCCTGCTGCCTTATTATTCTTCAGCCGATTTATTGCTGTCTTTACCTCATCTTGGCTGGGCGGTATAGATTTAATACCATCTTGTGGGATTGGATCTGTGGTATCTTCGTCGTATTCGCAGCAGTTTTGAAAAATGTTCTTTCCATATCCTGAGCACACTATCTGTATCAGTTACCAAATTACCTTGCTGGTCTCAACAGGAGGATGTGCCTGTACCAAAGCCATCAGTTCAATGCTTGACTCTTTGGTAGAATTTTCGGACTTCCTGGTTCCTGTACCCTATATGCCGCATTTTTCTCTTCGGTAGCACCGCGACACTCCTGATCCTACCATGGATGCCTTGGTGGAGGTCTCTGGTATCCAAGTATGGATACTTTGCCATTGCCCTCATATGTTATTGGGATAAGGAGTGCTTTGATTAAGCAATTGGGCTAGTTGAGTGGAATATGCTGCGGCTATCTGTTGTGATTGCAGCTTACCGATATCTAACTTTCGTGTTGTGTCTGTTCGTACTTTGTTTTGCTACGTTTAACCGGGTTCGTAGCATTGCTGCAACAAGGTAGTGGTCCGAGTCTATGTTTACTCCTCGGAACGAACGCATATCCAACACGCTCGATGAATGTCTTCCATCTATCACAACGTGATCAATTTTATTTCTTGTTTTCTGATCTGGAGACAGCCAGGTGCCCTTACGGATGTCGAGATGTTGAAAAACCAGGTTTTTTGCCGCTGCGAAGTCTATCAGCCTCATACCATTGTCAGATGTTTCACAGTGGAGATTGAATTTTCCGACTGTTGGGCCAAAAATATTTTCCTTTCCAATTTGGGCATTAAAATCACCTAGAGTAATTTTAATGTCATGGGCAGGACAACGATCATATGTTTCTTCTAAGCGCTCATAAAACATATCGTTGGTCAGTTCGTCCTTGTCTTCAGTGGGAGCATGAGCGCAAATAAAGCTGATGTTGAAGAATTTTGCTTTTATTCGAATTTTAGCAAGTCTTTCATTCACTGGTGTGAAGCTGGAGACAAGTACATCTGCTAATGCGTAAACTGCACCTTCTCTATAAAGAGTGCGATCATTACAGGTGCAGATTCGCACATTATGGTCCTTAAATACCGTTCCTTGGTATCTTTCATCCCCTACGTCACCCCTAGTATGCGTAACAAATTTTCTAGCGGTAGTAAATATATAAGCAATGCTGATGTATTTTTTTAGCGGTTAAGCTATGTGAAACTCTTGGACGGTAAGATGGAACTTCGAATTAAATAGGATCGCATCAAAATTGGTTCATAACGTTGATGAAAAAATATCGCTGTATGTGTATAAACCTATTGTTCAAATAATATAATCTTTAGCCAATTCATCATACTTCATTACAATAATTAATTAGAAACGCATCTCAGATTTTTCCCAGACTACATTTAAATTTGTAAAATTCTTCTTAAATAAAACACAAATAATATAAAATGGCATTACAAATGCACACCTCAAAAATAACTCTGAAACATATTGTTTTTTTTTTTACAACTGAGTATTTGAGTATCAAGATTAATTGTTCCCTGAGAAATTGAAAATAGAATAACATTGGCATAAAATTAAAGATGAGGGTGTAAACTTTAAGTACAATTTGTTGTAGAACATTTATGTGAATTTTTAAAATTTAAAACAATGGCACTGTCTGTCCGCCGATGAGCCTTGTTAGATGATTTGTCAGTCTGGGTTGGATTCTCATGCATGCAGGCATAAATAAATCATCCAAGATTAATGAAATGCTCCAGCAAGAAGTTGCTGAACTTTATTTTGCTAAATGAAATCGAAAACAATTAACCTCCCGGCTGGCTAGTAATGCAATTGCGTTGGATGCCACCGAAGAGATATATTTTGATTGCTCTTAGCATTTATTTTTTATTGCTTATAATTTGATTGCATTTTAGATTTGTTTTTCTTAAATGTTACATTGGAAGTGAGTTTGTAGCTAGTTTGGCCACTTGGCGAACCATTAGCTGGGTGGGCATTACCACTAGCTTGCCATCCATTAAATATTGAAAAAAAATTTATCCGTTAATTTGCTAGATGTTACATTTGGTTTTCTGATACATTTTAGCTATGGTAGCCATAAGCCAAAAGCTGTTTGCCTCCAGATAACAATATCTGAATACAAAAAAAAACAGATAATATCAAATGTCAAATGATGGCTTCTATTATGCTATATATAGACATATACATACACATAAGTGTATTGTAGATCATAGTCTCGATAAATCAAAGATAGCCCTTTCACTTTTACAATTATAATGTCTTTTTCTATTACATTTAAAAAATTATTAATGCAAAATTGACCGTTACCTTCAAAATTCCAGTACATGGCCGGATATAAACTTTTTCAAAGTGCTATAGGATAAAATAAATCTATGTGATAAACTTCAAAGCTCCACATGAAACATTGTTTACACAAAAGCGATTTCTATAGACGGTTGTGACTAAATAAACAACAACAAATGTTTTTGTGATAGGAAGAACTTAATTTGTCTACAACACGGAGTGGCATCAGCTGATTTTTTAAAGTCCTGATAACCTTACCATGTATGTTTGTTCCCAAAGGGACAAATGACACTTCACTCATATAAATGAGTGCACGTCGATTCACATTGGCTCAATGATTTACGTTTTATCGTCGAGTCTGAATGGCGTGTCATACGACACCCTTTGTAGAGAAGTTTTTAATGGCTGGAAATGTAAGCCAACATTATACTGAGGGAATTTGCCACTACCGAAAATGTTGATGCTCTTGTCGGGGATTGAACCACAGACCTTCTGAATGCATGACGGACGTATTTACCTCTGCATCAATAAACCATAGATATTTACCTACAAATAACTATTGACAAATAAAATTATTATAGCCCAATAGAAGACTAAGTACTAAATTTCAGCCATTCTGTAGGATAATGCGGCTAAAACCCTAAAAAACGCTAAAATCGGCATTTACCGTTCTACGGAGGCTGTAAAAAATGTGGGCCTTTACTAAAAGTTTTCTGGATAAAAGTTTAATAACCCCAAATAAGACCAAATATGTATTAAATTACAGCCATTTCTGTAGAATTATGCGCCTAAGTCCATGAAAAACCCCGAAAATCGGCATGTACTGTTCTATGGGGGTAATCTAAAACGTGGACCAGAACTGACACATTTCTGAGGAAAAGGCCCAGCGAAGACTTAATACAATCTTCAACCATTTTTTTCATGAAACGATAAAATAAATCAATAAAACAGCAAACAAATCAACAATTTTTACTTCCATACAAAGTGGACATATAGGATAAGACGGACTGGCAGGAATAAATCGATTCCAAATTGCCAGAAACAGATTTCGTTTAAATAAACTTGGGACACATTTTCATCGTATCAAGTGTATATTATTAGCCTTAAGGCTGAGGGTATTAAAAACTAATGAAAATACTGTAATCTCATAGCACCGACCCACAGTGGGAAAAAATGCAGATCTAGCGTGCAGAATATAAAAGTCGATGTTTTATTGTATGTTTATCCATAATTATGATAAGAATAGCTTTAGATTGGCAATTTTAATTAAATTATTGATATAATTGGCCTATTTGTATTATTTATATATTTTTTTGATCTAACTCCCATAGGGCGGTACCTCCTGATTTATGTAATTTTGATGATTTTAGCCGCATTATCCAACCAAAATGGCTGAAATTTGGCATTTAGTATTTGTTGGGGGTATACAATATTCCGATAGAGAATTGTTGGTATAGGTGCACTTTTTGATATAGGCCCCATTGGAAGGTACCGCCCGATTTTGGTAATTTTGAAGATTTTAGCCTTGTTATCCAACTAAAATGGCTGAAATTTGGCATTTAGTCTTCGTTGGGGGTGTAAAATATCCCAACAGAGAATTGTCTGTACAGGTCCACTTTTTTATATAGCCCCCATAGAATGGTACTGCCCGATTTTCGATATTTTTAAAATTTCACCAACATCATCCAACCAAAATGGCTGAAATCTGATTTGTAATACATACTTTATGGTGGAGGGAGTAATAAGAGTTCAAAATCACCCCATTCTGCACTTTTTGGTAATAAAAACATGTATTTAACAGTTTTTTTGGAGACGCATTACTGCATTAATTTTCCTACTGAAACCCGTAACCTTGGAACGTCGCAGGTTAGGAAGTCGCAGGTAAAAAATTAAGACATTATTCTAGACAAGATAGATAAAAAATTTAAAGAAAAAATGAGAGCTAAACTCTGCTAATTTCCATACCAAACCCCTATTTTAATTGAAGAATTTAGAAAAAATGGGTCTTATATTTATTTACCCCGAAACATCTAATTTAAAATAACTTATGGGTTACAAAACTATTTAACTTATTTAAATACCATTATGGTACAGTCGGACCCCGATTATCTGTGATGGTCGGGACCGGATGCATTACGGATAATCGATTTTCACGGATAATGGAGTCAACGCGTTTTATGCCGCTTTTGAACACATTTCTTAGTAAAAATGGAATAATATCGTACACATTTGCACAATAATACTTAACTGTGCTATTTTTATTACATTGGTTTAAAGAAAGAGAGGAAATAAAATTAAGAATTCAAGAATTTACATCTGCATAACAATTTTTCGGGAACATAAAATAAATAAATTGCTTATGCTTGTCTTGTTTACTTGTTTTTGTGATCGCATAAATACACAAATTGTGTGAAATAGGAGAATTTCTTAATTAAATTAATTGAAAGGCGTGCTTTTACTCCCGATAATGGAGTTTATAATGGATAACAGAGATAATCGAAACAACGCCAACATTTCTTTTCTATTCCGGATAATGCAGGTTCCCGGATAATCGATTCACGGATAATCGAGGTTCGACTGTATATCAAAAATACAAGATATTCCGCAATAATATACTCACAGAGTTCACCCGTCTATCGCAATTTTACACCTAAAAAAGGTCATCGTTAACATTGTAAAAAATATCAATTTTAAATGTAGCGTTATTCCGTTCTAACTAACTATTTCTAGGTATTACATATGCCGTTGAGTACAGTCAACACTCTAGTTCAATACTGCACTAGCGTTTTATAGTTTCCTTCAAGTCCATATTTTGATTTTCTGCACGCTAGATCGGTATTTTTTTCCCACTGTGCGAGCATCCTGCCCTATTTCCCCTTCGTCATTTTCTTTCCGAGTATATCAATACGTATTGCAAAAAAGTTACTCCTTCCAAAGGCGTAAAAGCACGTTGGAGGCATTTTAAGGTCATGCGTTTCCAAATACAAAAACATATCTTCATCGGGAAATACTCATGCACAATAAAAAACTTAATACTGCATACAATGAAGTTTCCACGAAATAAACTACATTTTTATGTCTTAATCTAGTCATATGATTATAAGTATTTTTAAAGTTAATTTTTAAAATAAATCTTTTTTAAGGAGCAAATCAAATAATTTTTATCGTAGACTTTGGTTATTAAATCATATAAAGTTCGTTTCCTTAATCTTTTGTTTTTCTACATAAAGCTTTGTTTCAGTTAAAATAAATGTATTTATGTTTTAGCATACCTTTAGGCTTTTTATGAAATTGAATTGTAAAGTTTAGTTTAGTTTAGTTTATTTTTATTGAGACTTTTTAACAAAATCAATGTATTTGAAACGTTATAAAGGAGGTACTTAAAACTGGAATGTATAATTTTAATGACCGATAAAAAGAATATAACCCATGTTATTAAAATCAGCAGTTAAACAATCATTATATATGTTTACAATAAAAGAGAAAACGCTTGCTCCCGGCGTTAACAGAACAAGGGGAGTTCTTCCCCAAAATTGAATTGTAAAAGTTATCCACAATATAAACAAAATCATAAAGCTCAAATTCAAACAGTTAAACCTCTGCAAATGAAATGAAAATATTTTGTTCACTTAGCCTCAATAAGTTTATAAATTAATTTTGTACTTCTTTTTTATTTTTAATTTGGCTGTAAACATTTGTTAAATTTTTTAAATTAAAAAAAATTGTTCTTATATTTATATTTCCAAATCTGAAAAGTGTACAAAATATTAGTTTGATTGGTTAACTGCAACAGTTTTTTTTCTGACTACTAACAGCCAAATTGCATCCAATTAAACCTATTTCAAAACATGGACCCATATAATTAATCTTCAATACTAAAATTCCTAGGAGTTATATAGATTTTAATTCCTAGGAGTTGTATAATATTCTTTGAAAACTCTAAGCTTTATGTTCACTTAAACAGATGGACGGAATGATGGATATCGTTATGTTATGTCGATTTAGCATTTTCTGTTGATTACGAATATGTAGGGTTTTAGTATTTTGGGCAAACATCAAAAATACCACCACATAGAGCATGACAAAATATTAACAAATGTGTCGTTAATTTTCACCTGCAGATAAAAATGTTGCTGCACCAATTGCATAGAAGTTTTCCATTGCAGTTAATATAACCTATATTTTAAAGAATTTTAATATAACCTGCAACACCGGAACATTATACATAATTCTAAGATACATTTTGTAAGTAACCGCGTTTACTTTAAATTAATTAACCAAAATATACCTCAAATTTTTGTTCAAAATTTATAAGACAAAAACAACAAAGATCTTTAAAAATCGTTTTGGTTGCAGCAACTTTTTCACCGAATGACCTTAAATACGCGCTTTTGTTTTTTGGGCAATACTCCAAAAGTGGATGTGGTATTTGTTTTTTGTTCTAATGGTCTCCCGCAATTATATCGATGACAAAATTAATATACCATCTGATTGTGGAAGGTATGTAAATCGTAGAGCATATCAACTACCTCAACTATCGAGTAGTGTTTTATTATAACAGATGTAGTCTGAATCAATTTCGGTACATTGATATTTGTTGGGGAAGCAAATAACCACAACGGGGAAGAACCAGATCCACGTCATTCTCAAACCAGCACTCCGATATAAATATGCACATATTTGCAGGAATTAATTCATGAACATTGGTAAAATTTTTCAATCGATGCCCAGAAATCATTTATATAACAGTTGCTTAACTGATGTTCTGACATTGATTTCTCATTCAGAACGCCTCACTACCGGACAAAATTTGAGAACCCGTAAGAAATCACTCAAGATGATTGTTTTCACATCAATCACTTTTAACTTTTTCCTACATAACATTGGTATTCTTATCTTAGCACTAGAAATGCGCCAATTCCTACGGAAAATTAAGAATCGTTTTTTTAATATGACAAAGAATAATGAATTCAATTCGAAATTACACTAAAATAATTGATATTAGTCTTCTTGCGATTATATACAATTTTCGATTCTATCTTCCTCATCGACTTAATAAAGTCACCATCCCCACGGCCCTGGGAACACAATCCACGTAACATTCGTATAAAATGGCCAGTTACCTCAATTGGAATAGCGACTGTATTTCTTAAATAATACCGAATCACTCATTTGACATTAACATTTAAATATTCGGTATTGGATAAAACCATTTTCTTTCGACAGAAAATGTATAAATTTGGTTCCTGAAACTTTTCATAATCTCAATGTGGTTCTGAACATACTTATAATAGCTACAATTACATGAGTAAAAGATCACGGTTCTTAAATATATGAGGGTGAGAAATATTATATTAAATTCATAATGCACAATTTACAAATTACACCTAATAATACAGCAAACATTTTACGTCGTCCTAAATACGCCAAATCAAAGAATTAACTGCAATGTGCATTTGACCTCTGCAAGGAAATATAAATATCATAGAATGCATATTTGAACTCACGTAATCAATACCCGTCCGCGAGACGAAGTTCGCCAGGTCCATTAGTAAATAATAAATAATCTTAATATATAACAGAGGTTAGTGATGAGTGAGTGACTGACTGGCATTTCATCGCCTAGACGAAACCGCTGAAGCTAGAATGTTGAAATTTTGACTGTGGGTTGCTCTTGGTGTATAGGGCTGAGATAAGGCTGGGTTTTTGGAAATTATTCCTAGAAGGGTATGAAAAGTACTTAAATATACTAAATATACTACCATTTGTTTTGTTGAAGCAACACATTTTTACTCATTTGTTGGTATTACCACCAACGCAGCTTCCACTTAAATTATTTGTTATGGTTCATATTATGGGATCGAAAAGGATAAGTGAAACTTCTCCCATATCATATTGGCTCAATGATATGGGACCTACTTTCTTATTTAATTTTATTCATTTCATTTTTCTATATACAAAGTCTTCTGCCCCAATAAGGCATTACAGAGGCATTTTGACAGTTTGTACTTCTAAGTTATAAATAAATTACAGTACAGTAGTTCCAAAATACATTAGTTTTGTATTTGTTCTTAAGAATTTAAGACTTACAGTCCGTTTCTTTATGTCGATAAGAAAATAAATGTGTACGAAATACTACCAAACTAGTGTATGTGTTTTCAAATTTGTTTTGGTTTTGAAGCTAATCAAAGGTAATAATATTTCTAAAACTAAAGTTTGAGTGTGTTTCATTCGCACGCATTTTAGTTTCGACATACAGAAACAGGTTTTGAAAAAGTTAATATCTATTTATGTCTTTTATATCAAGTGGTAGATTATTAAACAATTTACTACCAAAGTGTTGAAGGCATTCTTTTGTGGTCTCAGTTCTACAAAGTAATACATTCAGCTGATCATTATTTCGTGTATTATATCCCAGCAAAATGTTCGATGCCAAAGATGCCATTCAATCATGGGTGAAAGTGATCTGGCATGTCATCTTTTTAGCATCTTCATCGATGAATTTCATATGAGGGTGGACCCCAAAAGATGCTATTCATTTTTGGATCCAAAGCATGTCATTTAAACCAATGCTTTGACATGTCATTTTCACCAATGCTTTGGCATGTCATTTCAACCAATTCTTTGGCATATCATTTTCACCAACCCTTTGCAATGACATTATCATTACGACGAGAGTTTTAACAACGTTGGTTGTGATTTCGAGTCTCCGACAACATCAAGGCTATTGTAAATAATTAATCTTATATATTTAGACAAATTTGTATAAATAACAAGTGAGCAAAGGCTATAGTCGGGACGGGGCCGACCATGTGATACCCTACACCACTACCCCTGTGCATGAGCTTTTCACTGGTAAACATTTCTTTTAGGGAATATAATCCGACTACCACCAAAAATAATATGCCTTTTTCTCTCTGGGACCCCCATAAGCAACTAAAATTTCGTGACCATCCGATCAAAGTGAGCTTGTAGCTTGAATGCAAAAAAATGGAAGAATTGGATGCATTACCTACTATTGTGGTATCTCCCTTGTTTGACCACCTTCGCCAACCTGCTTTACACCAATGTAAAGGTAATATTTTTTTTTCTTCCATTGACAGGCTTTGTCGTTGGAATACCCCTACTAGAAGCCAATATATTCACAAAGAATAAAACTTTGAATTTGTCTCCAAGTAAGTTTTTCCCCATTCCGACCCCTAAATATTATCCGGCTATCACCAAAATCAATAGGCTTCTTTCTATGTGGGACTCGCATCAACTCCCAAAAAATTTGTGATGATCCGATTAAAATTGCGACCTGTAGCGTAATTACAAACAAATCCGAAAATGGGGTGCATTACCGACTATTGCGATATCTCTACTATTTGACCACCTATGACAACCTAATTTACATCGTTGTAAAGGTGATATTTTCTACTTTCCTTGCCAGATTTTGGTTTTGATATACCTCTTGAAGAAACAGAGATATTCGCTTTGAAATAAAACGTTGACCTTTCTCCAAATAAGTGTTTGCCCATTCCTACCCCTTAATATTATCCGACCATCATCAAAATCAATAGGCTTCTTTCTTTTTGGGACCCCCATTAACCCCCAAAACTTCGTGACCATCCGATCAATATTGCGACCTGTAGCGTGATTTCCAAAAAAATAGAAAAATGGGATGTATTACCGACTATTGCGATATCTCCGTTATTCGGTTACCTACGCCGACCTAGTTTTCATCATTGTAAAGACGGGATCTTCTACTTTCATAGTCAATCTTTGCTTTTGGAAAATTTTCAACCAAAGCTGTGATATTTGTCAATATAATTAAAATCGCAAAAATTAAAATTAGGGTTTTATTTGCTACTATTGCGATATCTTCGTTGTTTGATCACGTACGAGCACCTACTTTACATCAATAGAAAGGTGATATTTTCTGCTTTCATTGTCAGGTTTTGCTTTTGGTATACCCCATATATAAGCTGAGATATTGGCTTTGGAAAAAAACGTTGTCTTTTTATCCACCTAAGTTTTTTGCCCTTTCCGACCCCTAAATATTATCCGACCATCACCAAAAGCAATAGGCTTCTTCCCCTCCGGGACCCCCATCAACATCCAAAATTTCGTGACGATCCGATCAAAATTGCGGCCTGTAGCGTGATTACAAGGTTTAGATGGACAGACGGACAGACGGACAGACGGACGGACGGACGGACGGACGGACTGACGGACGGACACACATAGCCAGATCGACTCAGCTCGTCGAGACATTCATTTTGATATATATACCACCATTATTTCGATGCGTTACAAACTTTTTGGCCAAAACCAACTTATAATACCCTCCCCACATAGTGGTGTAGGGTATAAAAACACAAAATTCATCTCTATTGGATCGATGGAATGGGTTCAAATGCTGATGAAAAGATCGGAGCTTTCACGACTTCCTTTGCATGGGTTCAAATGCTGATGAAATGATCGGATCTTTCACGACTTCCTTTGCATTGGTTCAAATGATAATGAAAAGATCGGATCTTTCACGACTTCGTTTGAACCAACGCAAAAGATGCTATGAAATCACGTCATCGCATGGAATCCTTTCCTTCAAATTTTGCTGGGATGAATTCTGAGTACGTCAAAATGTAATAGTATGGTGGTCAATTTCGTGTTCAGTATGTTAACGGTAGATTTGCCCAGGCCTTTCCTTTTCATCGCCTAGTCCGAACGACACCTATTGTAGAGAAGTTTTTCATAGATAATATACTCTGAAAATGTAAGCCAACATTACATTCCTTCTGAGTGCAAGGCGGATAGTGATAGGAACCTGCTTAAACAAATATTATCCTTGTTGGAACATTTGGGCCATTAATATTGGCAAGTTTGCACGTTCCGAAAAAAATGTGAACCATTGATCGGGATTCTTTCTATTGTTATATAAGATGATTTAATAAAAGATAATTTAGGAAAAACATGTTATTTTTCTATTGTAATAGAATTTAATGCAAAAACTAAATTTTATTATTATAATAGCTATAAGTATATACGTTAAAATCTTGCAGATTATACCAAGGCTTTTCAAAGAAATCTTGGATTCCTACAAATAGAAAAAAAACTTGAAGTAAAACCGTATTGGGAGGGTTGGCGTTTTTTATTTGGGACAACGACTTCTATTTTGTTTTTCAAAATAGTCAGGCTTAATCACATAGTCGTTGTTTTAATACTTCATTAAAACAACTTTAATTTCTTAGTGGAAAAAATTGGCGATGATTAGCAAGGGGTAAGGCAGGGAAGACTATAGTTTCAGATCTCGCCACTGATCTTCATCAGATCCCTTGTTTCTTGTTTTTTTTCAACAAGAAACTTTTTATATTCCACTAATAAATCAAAGTTGTTTTAATGAAATTATGAAGATCTGTGGCGAGATCTGAAACTATAGTCTTCCCTGCTTTACCCCTTGCTACAGTAAATGCTAAAGGTCACAATTTTGATCCGATCGTCACGGAATTTTGGGGTTGCTGGATGTTCAGAGAGGAAGAAGCCTATTGATTTTGGTAAGGTTCGGATTATATTCGTGAATCAGAATGGGCAAAACACTTATGTGGAGAAAATGTCAACGTTTTATTCTTATGCGGATATTTTCACTTTCTAAAGAAAATAGACTGTCTGAGCTTTAAATCAATACCAAATGTGGGGTGATGTGGGGGTGTTGGTCAAATATCAGAGTTATTGCAATATGCGGTAAACTTCTGTTTCTTCTCTGCTTCTATTTGGTGTATTCGAAACGTGTAACCTGTTTATCAAGAATATCAACGTTTTAAATCAGTATCATGTTGATTTGCGACAGTGACCAAGCTATCCAATATTACAGTTTTGAATTTTTGTAATCGCCTTTTTATTGACAAAATTTAATGAGTAGACGTTACTCATTACTTGGTCTATAATATAACTTCATTGCATTTGCTGAACTCGGAGAAAAACATTTAAGATGAAACATAGTTTTCCCTTTGATCCAAAAACTTTATATGAAATTTTATGGCTATCGGTTAACGTTAACCATGCCACAAGAGCGATCTATGTTTCTATAGTAATTTGTATGGGGCCAAAGGTGCATTTTCACGAAAATTGTCTAAACGGCGCGACAGGGGAGATTTAACCTTGAATACATAATTAAGCGTACATACAACCACCTGTAAGCTACATCAGAACTACTGAACGGATGGAAAGAAATTTCATCTCTGCTATATTAATGCATTAGAATTCAACGTTATCTAAAATATATTTAGTTTAGTCGCGACTGCGAAGCGCACCGGTTTCAAACTGACTTTAAAGACTTAACTGAAACCTTTTAAAATAAATTCTAAAAAATTTCATATTGCATTATTTTAGAAGGTAGTATTACACTATGCAACACTGAAAATGCAAACAACTTCTAGTATGCATTTTTCGAAAGTACATATTTAGACTACAAAAACCCTAGTAGGGTTTTGCCCTGTCAGATGCAGTTCGGATTTTATGACCTCATCTAAACCGGGCTAAATCTACACTTTTTTGCAATTATCAGGCCTTTATCTCAGAAACGAATAGGAATTTGGCCTTGATATCTTTAGCAATGTTGTAGCCCTAAACCAGTAGAACTTATCTTTGAAAAAAAAACACATAAGAAAAACTCCATGTAGGGCATCAAAATCTATAAAATATAGAAAATTTTACATAATTGCTGAAATTCTGGCCAGTATCGGCTAAACTATTGGGAGTTGAACAAAGTAACCTTTTGCACAAATCTTCCAAATAAAGTTCTCAACAATTCTTTAGAACATTCTGGAACTCTAAAATGCTTACTTCATGTTGTTTCAGCGGTATTTTGCATTATATATTTTACAACACGTATTTCAAACACAGTTCACACCAACAGTTTATTCCCGCATTTCGGATTTCACTGCATTATTGACATTTTTATTAAATCGTCGTTGAAAAATATACTGAAAACAACGGGATAGAGGCATTTTACAACAATGACATGTTCAGAAGAGTTGTGTATTACATTCCGGGGAATATTTTTCCAAAAGAAAATATTCAGAAAAATTTAACGGTTTTGGAGATCCGTTCGAAATGTATAAAAATTGTGGAATTTTTGCATATATTTGGAAATTTGAGGCAATAAATGTAGTTTTTGGAGTTCATTATTTCTCGAAATATTTTATTTTTGTCCTTATCTACAGATTTGCTTCAGAGGTCAGAAGAAGATTCGCATTGGTTTCAGAGATATAGCCCCGAATTTCTTTAAAAAACTCAATATTTAACCATGTTTAGATGGGGCCATAAAATCCGAGCTGGATCTGACACAACAAAACCCAACTAGGGTTTCTTGTCGTTTGGGTCTGTACTTTCAATCCTCAGTTCGAATTGTTTGCACAAGATCACCTTAAAAATGTTGCACAGTGTTACCTATGCAATTCAATGCAATATGGAATTGTTTTAGTAGTTATTTCAAAAGGTTCTCGTAAGATATTTATAGTCTGTTTGATTTTTTAGGCATGTGGATTAGGCCGTTTTGACGCTGAGCGCCTCATATATGAGAAGAATTTAATTGTATTACCGATCGTTCTGTCCGAAAAGGCGAAAATTCCAAATGATTGATTAAAAAGTAAAATCAAAGCGACCAAAAATGTATTTGACAACACATTTAGTTGCTTTAGTAGATTTAAAATATATTTCTAACCGAGTTTCAATACGTCTCCTACGTCATCCGATATAGAATGTATAGCTTCCAAACTCATTGTTCTTTGCATATTCTCCTAATAAAAGAACATTAATAACAATTAATGCTGATGGAATTATATCAAATTAATTAATTGCGTCAAACTTGTCAGACATACAAAAACACACGTTTGTTTCTTAAGTCTTTCGTTGTAAACACCTTACAGAGCCACTTAGTTGTTTGTTCTAATGTAAATTCCATGTCGTGATTTATGATCACCGTTCTGCTAGACAACATTGATTAATGTTGACAACAACAACAAATAATATTCACGCACACACAAGAACATACATGAATAATTACGCACTTCGAACGTAGATGAAGTTATCAGTGACATTTATTGCTGCACTTCCATGCTTGTGGAATATTTTACTAAATTAATGTGGAAATGTTTCTTTTTTTTGCCCTCTTAAATGGAGGTGTGTGTTTTGTGTAATAAATTAAGTTGGCTTTGTTTTTATGAGACATCAATTTGTTTTGAATGCGAGCGGCACCTTGTGATTGACAGATTGACATTTATAGTGTGAAAATACAAAAAAAAAAAAAACATCTGCTACAAAAATGAAATATATAATATCATATCAATATCAAAAGCCGATAGTTTTAATGTTCAGTTCGCAAATGCTTTGCATCCAAAAATATATCTCCATTTCTTGATAAGTATTCAAGAATAAATTCTACGATTTTACTGAAAGGCTTAAAAACTTGCATATTAGGTTGGTTTTAACAAATCGAGCAGTCAGCCGTAACCAGATAGATCCAAATTACATTATGCCGGTCCCTTGATAATTACACTGTGCGACAACAACAAAAATGACAAGAAAAATTGAGTAGATTATGAAAGTAGAGCTAAAAATATGAGACACATGTATCTGCCTTTTTAAAGTTTACATCGGAAAGTAACCAAAGTAGGCGGGGCAATTTCCGCCCATTTCTAGTTTTTTTTTCGAAATATTCGAGTTAAGATATTATCGAATCCTTGCATTTTAGGTATACAGTGTCTTTAGCAACTTTACAGAGGAAGATGTGGGCTATATGGGCTATGGGGGAATACTCCACTCAAACAATCGAAAATGAGATTGAACTTCAACAATAAACAAAACAAACAAAAAACAGCCGAGGCACGGGCGGATTGGAGCTTTGTTAAAAACAAAAAAAAAAAAAATTCTTTTCAACTCACAGAATTCGAAGAATTCTTAGTTGATACGTGCTGACATGTTGCAAAATATTTTGATTTTGGTGTTTCTTTGGAAAAGCCGAGAAGTGAGTGTGATTCTCATTCATATGAGAATACTAGACACTTAAAGAGTTCGGTTTTTCGCTAAAAAGGCATCATTTCAAAAACCGAGAAGCCAATTGATAATTCCCTTCGCCGGGATGAAATCATGATATTGGTAGCGATCAGTAAAATTTTGCAACACTGTCAGTTCGTTTTGAAAAACATTACTCTCTGTAATAGAGGGTAATAAATGAAGTTGAGCCAATGGGGGAATACTCCACTCAAACAATCGAAAATGAGATTGAACTTCAACAATAAACAAAACAAACAAAAATAAAAAAAATTTTCGCGAGCACATCTACGATTTTTGGTACAGAGTTAAAGGAAAAAATCTGGTTTCAAATCTGCTCGCGTTCACGAAATTGGCCGATGCGCGCAAAAGTTATAGCGGTTTTTATCCTCTTATAAAGAAAAAATATTTTAAAATTTCTTATTTTTTGTATTGAGAAAATGTAAGCATATATCAGTAACAGCATTTGATATCCATCCGTAGATGCACCAAAATTTCCAAAATGTGTTTTTATTTTTGCGGAAAATCAAAAAAAAATCTGGCAATAAATTTAAATTATACTAACTCAGAGTCTGTATAAACCTGTAAAAACTAAATTAAAAATACGTATAGACAAGACAACGCGTAAAAAAATGTGAAACCAAAATTATAAACATTGGCTTTAGAAATTGCATATTATAACAACAACAAAAGAGAAATAACTCATTGTTGGAAAATATTGTTACAAACATATTTTGTGGTTTGTTTCGAAAAATTAGAAAAAAATATTTGAGAGTTATCCAACTATTTCGCTAAAATCTAATACATAAATTAAAGTAATCAGCTAAAAATTTATCAAAATATATGCTTTACCATCGTGAAAGCTTAGCTGCTTACTGTGATAACTTATAAGGATAGGAAATTAAGAGTAATATTGAAATTACTATCATTTAAAAGATATGAAAATTAAAAAGCCTGTTATTCGCGAATTAGTAAAAGTCGGTTGATGCGCATCCGATTTTGGATAAAGCGAATCAATCTCTTTCCATATTTATGCATATTTCGATGTTTCACTCAGCGGCCATTGTGTGCCGCCAGTTGCATCATGCACTGCAAAAAACCTTAAAGTTGGTAAAAGTCGCGCAATGTGCATACGATTTTGATGCGCATCCGTTTTCATCAGCGACCATCAAAAATACGTCAATATACACCTATTTCAAATAGATTCTTCAAAAACCGCGGATGTGCCTCCACATTCAATTTTTGGCGAAATACCCATATTACTCGCGTATCTCTGTTTTTTTATAACACGTGTTTTCGCAAATATTATAATCGCGAGTAAAGGATTCCATTTATTTAAAATTTTTTTAAAGAATCGTGTTATGAGTTTGGAATATTATATTCTTGCGCTTCCGGATTATTAAAAAAATTCAACAAGTAAAAAAGTATCAGTCGGCTTTGCCGACAGAGATATACCCTCAGCCTGTGCATATTGAAACATTTCTTTCCCAAAAAACGTATGTATTTAGGGGGTTTTAAAAATTTTGGGTGTTTGAACCAACAAATAAGTTGATTAGGATTAAAGATCAAAAGTTTTGCGGAGGAGATACTGAAAGGAATGGATCGGCATTGACCGTTATGGAAGTGGATCTCCAGCCACAACATATGGTGCCATAGGGGGTTTTTACACTCTTCGGGCTGTTTGCTCAAGAAGTATGGACTTGCCCCTAAAAAAACTTTTACCATCGTAATTGAGCCAGCGAATGCAAGTTGCTTCAACAAAAATCAAAGTGATTCGATAGCAGGTCTTAAAGTGGACTTATCCGAAATTTTGTGTGGGAGGTACCGGATGGAGTGGACAAATATAGTCCATATTTGAACCTGATCTATATCTGGCAGATATATTAGGATGTGTTAAGTACAGACCAATTCGGCCACTCCCTTCAATAGTTTCCATATGAATAATTTTTCCGAAAATGTTTTAACTTTTATGGGGAGGTACCTGAAGGAGTGGACCGATAGGGCTTATCTTCAAACTTAAACTATGGTTGGGCAAAATATTACTAAGGCCATATTTTGGACCGAATCGGCAGATCCGTTCGAGAGTTATCTTGCGCTCCAACCACCTCACACGGTGTTATAGGTGTTTTTTGCTACTTTTATGCTATTTTCTCAGGAAGTATGGACTTGCCCCTGATGAAACTTGCACCGTCGTATGGAGAGCAGTGAATACAAGTTGCTAAACCAAAAATCAAAGCGATTCGAGAGATGGCCCTAAACTGAACTTTTCCGAAATTTTGTGTGGGGGGTACCCGAAGGAGTGGACCTATTGAGACCATATTGGAATCTTATATTAATCTGGTAGAAAGTTTACGCTATACAAAGTATGGACCAAATCTGTCACTCCCTTCAAGAGTTATCGTGCGCACAAACTTTCCGAACATTTTCGGACTTTTGTGGGGGAGGTATCGGAAGGAGTGGACCGATGTAGCTCATCTTCGAACTTAAACTAAGTTTGGGCAAAATATTACGAAAGCCAAAATTTGAACCAAATCGGTTCATCCGTTCGAGAGTTATCGTGCGCTCCAGCCAGCAGGACAGACAGACAGACGGACGGACATTGCTCAATCGACTCCAAATTGTCTGAAACACATTTCGTCCAAACATACTTGGGGTCTAAAACCATTATTTCGATGAGGCACATTTTCATCGTATCAAAGTGTATATACCCTCCTTAGCCTAAAGGCTGAGGGTATAAAAAACCCCGACATTCCGGCATCAAAATGTCAGCATCAATTTTAGGTGGATGAAGTGGAAATATCGAAAAACATACACTGCTATATTATTGCCCATGGAGTATTCTGTGATTCATTCTTTGGGAATAGGTCTATAAAATGTAAGGTTAAGCCAGAAATCGCATGGGAACATAAAAAAACTTGTTGGCTTCAACCCATTTTTCTACATTGATGCCAACACAGCTTCCACGAAAATAAATTTTAATGGTCGACATTATGGGATCCCTCCTAAAACACTTCATTTTAAAGAATTGTAGTCATACTTTATAGAATATGTTAACAGTTCCCGAATTCTGAAAGGGTGAAACTCGGATTCATCGATTGCAAAACATTTTTGTTATTTACCATATACACTTTCATACGGGCAAAATGTGCCTCATCGAAATAATGGTTTTAGACCCCAAGTATGTTTGGACGAAATGTGTGTCAGACAATTTGGAGTTGATTGAGCCATGTCCGTCCGACTGTCAGTCTGGCTGGCTGGAGCGCACAATAACTCTCGAACGGATCAACCGATTCGGTCAAAAATTTGGCTTTCGTAATATTTTGACCAAACTTAGTTTAATTTCGAAGATAGGATATATCAGTCCACCCCTTCCGGTACCTCCCCCACAAAAGTTCGAAATTGTTCGGAAAATTTGTGCGCACGATAACTTTTCAAAGAAGTAAGCGATTTGCTCCATACTTTGCACATCGAAAAGTTCAGTTTAGGGCCTACTCTCGAATCGCTTTGATTTTTGTTGTAACAACTTGTATTCACTGTCCTCTATACGACGGTACATGTTTCATCAGGGGCAAGTCAATACTTCCTGAGAAAATCGGTCCACTCCTTCTAGTACCTGCCTCCCAAAAGTTCTAAGCTTTCCTCTAAAATGGTGTGCACGGAAACTCTTGAAAGTAGTAACCGAGTTGGTCCATACTGTGGAATATTTCTACGAGACATAGATAATATTTCTACGAGATAGATAATATTTCTACGTAATATTTCTACGAGACATAGATTGGGTTCGAATATGGACTATATATGTACACTCCTTCGGGTACCTCCCACATAAAATTTCCGAAAAGTGCAGTTTAAGAGCTGCTGTGGAATCCCTTTGATTTCTGCTGTAGCAATTTGTATTCGTTGTCCCCATTACGACGGAACAAGTTTTTTCAGGGGCAAGTCTATTGTGCCTGAGAAAATGACCCAAAATGACCCATAGTTCGATCTTCGTAATATTTTGTCTACACTTGGTTTAGATTCGAAGGTGAGCCATATCGGTCCACTCCTTCGGGTACCTCCCACACAAAAGTTTAAAAAATGTCACTAAAATGGTACGCACTATGTCTCTAAAACGGGCGTGCCGATTTGGTCGAAGGGGATCCAAAGTTCTCCTAATATTTTATCCAAATGTAGTTTGACTTACAAAATGTTCGATATCAAACTTCTCTTTAGGGTACCTTCACACAGGCTGAGGGTACATCTCTGTCGGCAAAGCCGACTGATACTTTGTTACATGTTCGTTCTGACTTTATACATTCAAACAGCTCTTGAAACATTTGTGGTGAATATATATTTGAAAAATATAGAAAACCCAGAACGGACCTGCCAAAATTGCGTATTTTTAGTACTTTTAACTTAAATTACGTAGTTAGGATAAACCATTGGTTGCTTATATAGTATGTGAAAATACGTGAGAGGTTTACGGGTATGGTCCAGTGAAAATATAGGTGTCATATGGGCTCTCACATGCACAATTTTACGTGCTCTAAAATAATACAATGATGGAAGTAACTCCTGCATTGGTCACATTACGAAAAAACTAGTAAACTTTAAAAACGCCGATACATTTCTCATACGTGTCTTATATTTTTAGTTCTACTTTCATAATCTACTCGGTTTTTTTCCATCATTTTGAAAAAAATTGAATTTTGTTGCACAGTGTTATGAAATAAAAATAAATACTGGCATCCCTAGTCATGCTTGAGGAGTGATCATGCTAAATTGACAGCATCCAGCTACACAACAATGGCCTTGTAAAAATTATGACTTCTTTTACGTAAGAATATTCCTGATTCACTTGTACTCATTATTCAACTATGGCTAATAATGTACATATATTTATATCCTGAAATAAAACCACTAACATCTATGGCATGAATGTATTTGTTATTAAACTCCTAGAAATACATATGTACATACACTCTTGGGAAATTTTGCAGAACTTTCTCGTCCTTAAACGCTTTATATATTGTATTCACAACGAAATAATGTTTTCAGCTTCAAAATATATTTTAATTGATATTAAAATATAATAACTGCCATTTTTCTTCACATCGATATTTGTCGGTATGAGTTAACGATTTTTACAATCTGTATCATAGAGTTACAGAATAGCACAATCGTTAATTCAACCGAATATTTTTGTTAACTACCGATGTCGGTTCGTTATTTAAAAAAGTTACATAATCGCACTACAATTGTGTTTAAACTTTGGCAATCTTAAAATCTAACAAAATTAAACAAATTAGTGCGGTGCCGCCAAAAAAATCGTCTACGATTTTTTCCCATATGAGATAAGACCAACTTAGTATACATGCGTACCGTCTAACCAGCACATGGACATGACAACAATAAATACTAATTATAACGAAACTGTTATTGTAAACTATTCAAGTACATTTTTGCATACAAAAACTATTTTAATTGAATTTATGACAACCTTAACCTCTTCTCCAAACTCATAAAACTTTTTGCCCTGAATTAACTTGGAAAAGCAGCCCAAATTTTGAACAACATCTATGATAATGAAGATGAAAATACAGAGTTAAAAAAAAACAAATTAGCATAAAACCGAAATTCAACAATGAAGATCATAAAATAACACTGAAGTTTACATCATAAATTTATTAACGTCTCTATTGAAGAGATGCATGTGCATTGATGTTGAATGAAAACCACAGTTCAAAAGAGAACAAATATTGAAGATATGAATTTGATGGTACATCGAAATAAAACAACTGCAGAGTATTTGGTACACCCTATACATTCAGTTAGCTAATACAAATCAAATAAATAACAATTAAGAACGGCGGAGGGTATGTCTCTGTCGGCAAAGCCGACTGATACTTTTTTACTTGTTGAGTATGTTTTCTATCTTCTCAGAACACAAAATTCCAATTAACAACGAATTCGGTAGAAAAATGTGATTTAGATCTTCAAAAAATCTTAAATGAAGGCACCCTTATATGAGGGCTATACATCCCCGATTTTTGAAAGGCATGTTTTGTACATGAAAAATGTTTTGTATTTTTAACAAAGACTAAATACCAAATTTCAGCCATTTGGATGTGATTATGATCTTAAAACCCTCAAAATGCCGAAAATAGGGAGGTACCGTTCTATGGGGGCTGTATCAAAACATCCGACATAGCTCATTTTTAATACCAAACATCCTAGGAGTAATAGAAACTTCTATACCAAATTACAAAGCTCTATCTTAAAAATTGCGTCTTTCAACAGACAGACTTAGAGTTTTACCCTGATCAAGAATATACACTTTATAGGGTCTCCTTGTTAAATCGCCCAGTATGAGGGAGCATCCGATTGGCATATCGTTCGTCGGGTTATCTAGTCAATATCCTGTTTGAGAAGCGTCAGGTGATGCACTGTATTATAGCTGCCATGACATAAAACTTGAGTTTGGTTGCGGATTTGTACTTGGTCGAAGGTTAAAACATCTAGTATCCAGCTTCAGCCCAGTCAATGAAAGGTTATTACATATGTCCGTTGTCCTGCCCATGACATTAAAATTATTATAGGCGATTTTAATGCCAAAATTGGAAAGAAGAATATCATTGGCCCAACAGTCCGAAAATTCAGTCTACACAGTGAAACATTTGACAATGGAATGAGGCTGATAGGCTTCGCAGCGGTAAAAAACAATGTAGTTAGCAATACCAAATTTACCCAGCAAAATAAATTCAAGCAGTGCAATATAGACAGTTTAAATAATACAGTTTAAATGGAGTCGTGAAAAAGGCAATCCATTCCTAACATTTTAACTGCATTCGGTTGCGATTGAATTTAATGAAGAAATTTCATAATTTGTGTTAATGAAATAAAGTTCTTATTATTCTTGTTTTACACCAACAATACGTTATTTTTATTTTTTTCTGAATAAAAACACATTCCGAATACTCGTAGTGTCTTTAAATTCAATCAAAAGCTCTGCATGCAAACACGTGCTTTGGGTAACCCAAAAGGGTTAATTAAAATGCGATTCCAAGGGGCTAGTTAAATGCAGTGGTAATGGAGCGCATCTTTCGATAGTCACGCTCTTGTAAAAATCACTAGTGAAAATGCATAATTTCATGTCATTATAAAAAGTTCGCAGAGAATTGTCGGTATAGGTTTTAATAAAGCCACCATCGAACGGTAACACTCGATTTTCAGTATTTAAAGGTTTTAGCCACATTATACCAAAATACCTGAAATTTGGTTTTGTGGATTCTCAGAGGGCACAAAAGCTCAATTCCGAAAATCATAAATATGAGTCAAATTTTTGGAAAGTGAAGTCTTTTAAAGGTGTTTTATAATGAAGTGGCTGTAACATGGTATTTCCGATTATTATTAGGTAGAAAACCTCTTTGCAGAAAATTATCAACATAGATATGTTGGTATATAAACCATACGATTTTACGTTTTATTAAAATATGTGCAAACATTCTCCAAATGGAATGACTGTAACATGGTATTTCGGACTTTGAATGAGTAGAAAACATAGATGTCTCATTCGAATTAAACATCGTTTAAATGAATGTAATGTTCATCAGTTTGCATATTCCACTTCTCCTAGAAATAAGCCTTGTCGTGACGGAAGAGCTTAGTACATTCATAGACGGTAGGGAACAATGTTTTCCATTTTACTTTAAACTTTCTGAACTTACGCCTCACTGTGTTTCAGAAATCAATTTTCCTTTTTTATATGGGATTCGACTGTAATCACATTGAAATATTGGCGTGGCCCTAAAGACGAAAAATGTTTCTCAATTTTGGAAAATTCGTAATTTTTCCAAATTGTAGGAGAAAGAAATGGCTATTTCTAGGAAACTATAACAGATATTGTATTCGTTGTTGTTTGTTAGGTAGGTAGGATTGTTGACTTTAAGAAGGGTTTTAATAAGTTACCGTAGCGTTTACACGAAGTGAGCTATTTTATTTTTCCTCAGGTAATAAGTTTTAGTGAAATTAGTGGACTAGAACTTGTAGGGAACAGTATGGAGCAAAGTTTCGTTTAAGCAGAATGATGACTGAGGGTGTCCTCTTTCAGCCCATATACTTTAGTAATCGTCCAGTTCCGGCCGTTTAACACTCTTTTAAATTTATTGAAAATACATGGGTAAAAATTTATTTTTTCTCATACCGTTTCACATATTAATTATAATTTTTTTGCACAAATTGACATTTATATATATATGGGTTTTTATATGAGTTTTATGAAACCCCAAGGAGTACAAAGTTTAAATTAAAAAAATCACAATAAATTAAAAAAAAATAATTTACAAAATTGTTCATTAATTTTTTAATATCTCTATCCGTTCAAAAGTTACAGAGTTTTGAGCTGAAAAAAAACGATACTGAACCGTTGCACTGTGGTCGAACTTGTATGGAAAGATCGGTCAAAAATACTTCCTGAGCAGATATCAATACGAAAATTTCAGTAAAGGCTAGTTTAGCAACACAAATAAAAAGAAGCAAAAAAAAAATCATAGGTCCAACTTTAGGTATAGCCCCCACAGAACGGTACCCCCTGATTTCTGGTATTTTGGGGGTCTTGACAACATTTTTCAGTGAAATTGGCTGAAATTTGGCTATCGGTATTCCCTAGTGTTAGAAAACCTTCTTGCAAAAATTTTTTGAATTGGGTCCACTTTTTGATATGGTCCCCATATAATGGTACCGCCCGATTTTCGGAATTTTGAAGGTTTTATATAAATTATTAATTCGAAATGGCCGAAATGCCACTTCCTCTTTCCTGAAGGTAGGTTACCACCAGAAACATGACGATTAATGTAGGCCGACCCTTTGATGTTGTCCCCATAAATCGGTGCCGCCCAATATTCTGTATTTTTAGGGTTCTAGCCGTAATAATCAATCAAAATGGCTAAATTTTCCAAATTTAACATTGAGGACCACATTTTGACGGATCCTTCATATAACTGAAGCGCATAGTATCTCTTCTATATACTTAAAAAACTGAAATGTATCAAGGCACATTTGAAAAATTACCAAAACACCCTGAAATGTACCCTTAGTATTTTGGGAACCAGTTCCAAAGTTGCTGAAAGATGCAGCTGATAGTTTGAAAAATATAATCCTTAGACTATTACTAATTAAAAAAAAAAATCGTTGGGGGGAAATAGGGGGAACATAATTAAAAATTTACATGAAAAATAATTATACTGAAGAAATGACATTACAAAAGTCCTTCAGTCAACACACGTATTCAATAATGAATCCCAAAAATTAACAAACACAAAACTGCATAAAAATTAAGTTAATACATTGTTTTTCAATATTCGAATTAAGTTTGGTCAATACAGAGTTCATTTAGTTTGATATTGATATTTTACTTTCACCTTACTTTTGCACTGAATTCACCTCGAAATCCAACCTGTTAAATTTTCTCTTTTTTTGTGCCATTCTCAAAGAATACAGTAAGAAGTAATCCATAACAAATTTGTTTTAGAGAAATTTAACATGTTAGGAGTAGATATGATCACATTTGGTACCAAAAATTAGACTTTCATTTTTTAATTTTGGCCAATGGCAGCGACCACTGTGCGTTGTGAGCAATTCTTACTTGTTTCTCTGTAATTTTAGTATACTCTGTTAGAAGCGATTAATACCACTAGAGATACTTGTAAACTATACAGATACCAAGAACAATTACTCGCAATGAAGAAATAACATTTCTGGACATGTGTCCAAAATTTGTACTGAGGAGTTTCTAACCACAAAGAGCACCAAATGCCAAAGGATATACTACATGGAACTATGTATAATATTTTTGTGACTACTAGGAACCAAAATGCCAAATTATAGGTAATTCTGTCTGAAAATGAAGGTAAACACGCCAAAATACCTGAAATCGGGAAGTACGGTAAACCGATATAGCCTTTCTTCGAACTTGGCTTGCCAGCAAACAAAAGACGCATATTTCCAAAATTGTCTAGGTGGTAGGATGATTACCATAAACAGACGGACGAACATGCATAGATCGATTCAGAATTTTACCCCGATCAAGAATCTATATACTATATATTGTTATACCCTCCACAACGAGTTGTATTGAACTAAAATAAAACAATTAGTTTCCTTTCGTTTATGAAGAAGACTAAATACCAATTTCGTTAAAACAATGTGACTAACCTTCAAAATACCGAAATTCGGGAGGTACAGTTCTATGAGAGCTACATACATATATCAAAACGTCGTTTTTAGACTCAAAGAAGACTAAATACCAAATTTCCGATATTTCGGTAAGATAATTTGGCTAAAACCTTCAAAATACCGAAAATCAAGAGGGGATATAGTAAGACGTGGATCTGTACTGATAACTCTCTTCTGGAATATTTTATAACCCCTTGGAAAACTAACTAACAAAGTTCAGACATTTCGGTGTGATATTGACGTCACAACCTTCAGAATTACGAAAGGTACCGTTCTATGGGGGCTATATCGAAACGTGGACTTATACCGACGACTGTCAGTCGGAAAGGTTTTTACCTCCAACGTAGACTAAATACCAAATTTCAGAAATTTCGGTGGGTTGTTGTGGCCACAACCTTCAAAATACCGAAAATCGGGAGGAGGGTGCTATATAAAGGCGTGGACATATACCGATAAATTTAGAATGGAAAATTGAATACTACCAACGAAGACTAAATACCAAATTTCAGCCATTTCAATGGATTATTGCGGCCACAACCTTCAAAGTTCCGGAATCGGAAGGTACCGTTCTGTGTGGGATATGTGAAGGCGTGGACCTATACCGACAAATTTCGTATGGCAAGTTTTATAGCTTAAATGAAGACTAAATACCAAATTTCAGGCATTTCGATGGGTTATTGTGGCCACAACCTTCAAAATACCGAAAAACGGGAAGTACCGTTCTATGGGGCTTATATGAAGGCGTGAACCTATACCGAAAAATTTCATATGGGAAATTTTATACCCTAAATGAAGACTAAATACCAAATTTCAGCCATTTCGGAGGAATATTAAGACCACAACCTTCAAAATTCCGCAAATCGGGAGATGTCGAAAAAATTCTGGGGAAAAGTTTTATACCCCCAACGAACACTAAGTACCAAATTTCAGCCATTTCGCAGTGATGATGAAGCTAAAACCTTCAAAAAACCGAAAATCGGGTGGGTCCGTTCTATGGGGGCTATATCAAAACGTGGACTGATATAGCCCATTTGCAATACCAAACATCCTAGGAGTAATAGAAACTTCTATACCAAATTACAAATCTCTCTCTTATTGCGAGCTGTACCTTGATTTCAACAGACGGGCGTACAAACGGACATGGTTACAGTATTTATAGGATCTCCGATGGATATTTCGATGTGTTACAAACCAAATGACAAATTTAATTAATCCACCATAGTAAGGTTGTGTGTATACGACATACACAATAGCTATGTATATACAAAAATACAACAACTAGATTTATTCGTCCTTCTATCAATGTTCAATAAAAAACCAATAAATTTTTATGTGAAAACCCTGCGGAATTGGAGAAAAATGAAAACAAACTACCAACAGCAAAAACAAATGGTAATAAACTTGATTTTGAAGATGATAATGCAAGAATATTGCAGCTACTTGTTTCTTGTACCCTTTGCCACTGAGGTGGTCAAAGATAGCGCCATTTAAAAAACACTGCCCACTTAGACGAGACAGACAAAGTGAAGAACAAATCTCTGAACAGTTTGTTGATGTGCCCAGTATCTAAACCGGAAACGTAGAAAACTTTTATTGGCTACTACTAATATGAGATGATGTTTTGACAGATTGCAACGCGCATCTGGCAGTAACGATCATTGTTTGTTTGTTCGTTTTGCTTGTTACTCGCTTTACCGCTACATTTCAGTCGAACCCGCTCCCGTTCTCCGCTTGTGGTTGTTGCATTCCATAGATTCTGGGCCGAAAAAAAGAATAATGATCCAGTAGTAAACGTTGCAGCTGGGCCTAGCTGTTAATGCTGCAGCCTCATAATAAATTGAAGGTGGAGATGGCATGCAATGCGTACGTTTGTTTGTTGAGGTGCGTTCAAGCCCTGAGGCATTATCATTGTATAAATACGCAGAGCATTTGTTGATCGGCAATTAGTTTATTTGCAGAGTTTAAAGAGATAATTGCACAGCACGATTGCATTGCCTGGAATCATAAGCAAAATCTTCGAAGAGATTTGCATCGTTTAGTGTGAAACCTTACCTAGCGTTGTTCTATGTTCAACTGCAAATTAGCCTATTGAAATCGAGAGTTGAGCACAGGAAATTTGTCGAAATTGTCAACTGTTTGTTTGTAATCAGTTCGAGAAAAACAACAAATCGGAGTGAATGTAGTGAATACTCAAACGGAAAACAAAGTTTGTTTTGATTGCAATTTCTTGTGAATTATTTGAGAATTTTACGCTGAAACATGGGAACAATGGAGAAAATTCGATATCGGGTAAATTTGTCAACCAACTAACAAACAATAACTATAACTAAATATTTCTAAACAATGTAACATATAATATAAAATGTGTGATTGAAATTGTATTGTAGCCATGTACTTGAAATAAAACATGATCCCACCAATCCGAAAACTTGAATAATACCTAACAAACTTTCGGTACTTTGAAATCATTACCTTCAACTTTTATGTTCGTAACATTGAAAATATTAATAATACGAAAGCAGTAGCCGGCAAATTAAGAGATGTTTACTAAAATATTTTTTTTAAATTCTCGGGGCTTTGAAATACGTATACGTTAGGGTGGTTTTAAAAAATCGATGAAGGATTTTTTTCAGGCGGCACCCCCTAAAGTGCTTAGTTTTGTTAGATTTTAAGATTGCCAAAGTTTGAGCCCAATCGCAATATGTAAACACTTGACACTGTGGCCTCAAAGTTTCCATTCGCCAAAGGCGAATTTTCACGAAATTGCTCTAAAGGTCGCAATTATTGTCTAATCGATGAAAATATTTTGTCAGTTCATAGTCCTACAAAAAATTGTGAAAATCGGCTCGGATTTTAATATTAGCTATATATAGGGAGCAAGTTACCTAAAATTGGCAAAATATGCAATATGAAAATTTTACCAGATTTTCATAAATTTTTGTAGGATTCATTTCTTAGCCACATCAATGAAATTTTCTCATCGATTGGCCAATAAATGTGGTCTGTAGAGCGATTTCGTGAAAAGTCGCCTTTGGCCCTATACAAATTACTTGGAAACTTCGGGGCTCCGGTGACACGTATTAATACATCCCGATTGTGCTCAAACTTTGGCAATCTTAAAACCTAACAAAACTAGAGGGTGCCGCCTAAAAGATCCGACATTGATTTGTTCCTTTCAGTTAAAACCAGTCTAATATACATACATAAAGTCAATAGGAAATGGTTCAAGGCAAGACTCAGGCAAAATTAAGTGTGTTTTTTCCATGTAACTCCAAGAAATATTCGTCGTAGACCCCACTTGTGGTATACCAAAATTTTTTATATAGACGAGATAAAGCGATTTAGCGATGTGTGTCCGTCCGTCCATTAAAATTTGTAATCAAACTACAGGCCGCAAATATGGACCGATCGTAGCGAAATTTCGTGTAGAGGCCAGCTTCAGACCAGAATAGACACCTTTTGTAATGGTGATGATCGTGAAATATTTTGGGGTTGAAATGGATCAAAAACGACATTTTTATCCGATTTTGTGGCTGTTCTGAAGTTAGCAATATTATATACAGTCAGAGTCAAAAGAAATTTCGTCATGCCTTTATTTAGGATTTTTAACTTATTTTGATCCTATTCGAGTGTCTAAATAGTAAATCCACCAGTATTTTGGGGAAAACCGGTGATAATACCCCATTGCGACCAAATATGTGAAAATGGTTATGACAATAGAAAAATACATTTTTCCAAACTCTATTTGGTGAAAAATGTCAAACCTATGGAAAATTATGAACGAACTTATTAACGGTGAAAATGTTTTATACAGAATCAAACTTGATGGAGTGTCCTATAAATGTTCATCGGGTACCTGATAGCAGCAGGGTTCAAAGAAATACTTTGTATGGGATCAAAATAAGGTAAAAAGCCAAAATAAAGGCATATCAACCTAAAGAATTAAAAAACTACCCTACTTTTGGCAAAAGTGTAAACTTTCTTTTGACTCCTAAAATTTTGGGTTATTTTATCAATCTTCATTTATTTCATAATTAAGCTTATGCAAGGCCTAATATTTTCTGGATTTTAATTCACCACTAAACACTTAAAAACTGAATTTATATTTTATATTTATTATATTTCTATACCGGTGTAATTATGTTATTAACAACTTTTTGTGAGGTGTAAACTTTCTTTTGACTCGGACTGTACATGGATCTCTTAGTTTCGGTTGTGTGTTGTGTAACCATATTTAAGCTAGTGGTAGTACTTGTATTTTAATACTGAAAAATTTTTGAGCGAAGTAAGAGGTTTGGTCAAGGAAAATTCAAATAATTTTGAAAAATGATCGGGTAGTATTTAGCGGGTGAAATTGACCATTGACAATTATGGGAAAAATATCCAAATTTAATCTTTTCTTTTGTTTGAGAGATTGAAATCATTTGATTGTTTTTAAGTTTGGAGTATCACCCCAATGGCTTTAATTTATCATTACTTTCTATTACAGATACGAGTAGTAATGTTTTTTCAAAACGAACTAACAGAAAATTTACTGATCTCTACCAATATCAGTTCAGAACTGAATATCCAATTGATAATTCCCTTCGCCGCGAACATTTAAAGATTTCGGTTTTTCGCATCATTTCAAAAACTGAAAAGCCAATTGATAATTCCCTTCGCCGGGATGAAATCATGATATTGGTAGCGATCAGTAAAATTTTGCAACACTGTTTGTTCGTTTTGAAAACATTACTCTCTACAAGAGAAAGTAATGATGAAGTAAAGCCATTGGGGTAATACTCCAGACTTAAAAACAATCAAATTAAATTTGTTGTCCAAATTTAAAATTCTTGGTGCATATTACGAGCACGAAACTTGTAAAGCAACTCTTGACCTCTTCTTTGATGCAAATTATATCAATAATGAATGATCCAAAAATAAAAATTATTATATTATATTAAAAATAAATATAAGCACCGAAACGTCTCTAAAATCTCAAGGAGAGTAGAATTAAATTATAATTTAAGCTCAATGCTATGGAACTTTCTTTTTATTGCAGAGTTTTTTGGGTGAACTAACACCGTTAAAAATCGTGAACCAACTCTTTACCTCCCCCTTGATTCAAATTATATTAATGTAGCGGTAAGATAACGGAACTACTGTCTAACGTATAAGTGGGTTCCTTTATCGTTTGGGTTTTATAAAACGCTGGTGTAAAGAATTTGATGAACATACGTTTCGAAATGTTTGTTTGTTAGCCTTGTCCACCCAGTTCTTGAATATGAGTGCATACTATGGAGCCCTTATTACAAATTATACTCTGATAAAATTGAGTTGGTTCAAATTCAATTCCTTCTGTTTGCCCTGAGTGGTCTAGATTGGGACACGACCGTGTTACTCCCACCTTATGAAAGCCGTTTTATGTTAATTGATCTCCCTACTCTTGAAAAAAGAAGATTTACACCAAGAGCGCTATTTTTATTAAACTGTTACGAGGCTTAATAGCAGATATAAGATTTAATGTTCTCTCACGTATAACCCGGAATTTCTTGCCAATTAATTTGCCAACTGTGGAAACTAATTATGAAGGTAACAACCCATTACGTTCATTGTGTGATATATCTATATAATTAAAAATCAAATGTCGTTCGTTGGTAATGGCATCAGTTGAGAACGGCTGGACCGATTTCCATAATTCTTTCTGTAAAATGTGCGCCATAACCCGACTTGGGTTTTTATGCAAAGAAGATTTGACCACGCCCACTTTTTTCAATTTTCAATTGTTATCATTTCTACAGAAACTACTCAACCGATTTTCCTGAAATTGCCAGGGAATGTACAGGGATGTCCCCCGTTTAAAATAGGCTACAAATTTAGTTGAATTTCGGAAGGGGCGAGGAACTTCCCCTATACCCTATTTCTTTAAAAATGCTATATCTATATAAATAAAAATCACGACATTTGCAAAATTGCATATTTGCAAAAATTACGAATGTTGATGTTGGGTACCTTTCCCACGCCTTTCTTTAAAACGCTATATGTATAAGTCAAACTTATGATTTGGAGCCAAAATAAATATGTTATATCTAGAAAACTGATTACCACCTAATTTCATGCAATTTTTAAAAAATGTTCAGGATTGTCCCGTGGTCCAAAATGCTATATATTTGTAGACGAATTTCGGGGGCCTATTGTTTTCTAATCGCTATATTTGCTAAACTTATGAGTGCATAGGCTTGCAAATTGCGATGGTTGCACCCCCGATCAAGAATAACGATATATTTACAAATTTCCTTAAATGGTGAGGTTCAACGGTCCATTAGGCATGAAAAACTAAAACATATAAGTCTCAATAAGCGGGAAAATTAGACTTAAATTTTTCTTAAACTTTTATAATTGGATTGCTTTATTGTAAAAACGTGGGACGTGGACGATAATAAATCCTAAGCAGCAACAATGGCCACAAAATTCGACAAAGTACATAAGAGATAAGAGAGATAAATTTAAAATCCTCCTCGGTTTGAAAATGGACCGAAGAAGTGAAGTAGAAAATATCAATGGCCACAAAATTCGACAAAGTACATAAGAGATAAGAGAGATAAATTTAAAATCCTCCTCGGTTTGAAAATGGACCGAAGAAGTGAAGTAGAAAATATCAATTTTTTAATTGTCAAGCATAAAGTCCATAAAAAATGGTCAATAAAACTAATTACGAAGGTCCAGCAACGCGGACCGGCGTCTGCTAGTGTATATAATAACATTTATAATATGACATCTATAACAGAACCATTGCGTATTGAAAAAAATTAATGTAATCTTCAAAATTTTTAGTAATCTTCAAGTTTTTGTAAGCTACTTGAGCCTATTTAGAACCCTTCAGCTCGGCTCAAAACTGGAGCTCTGTTTAACGGCAATCTACAACTCTCTCAGCGGAAACAGTAGAATTCATCCTAAAGAGCCTTATATAATTTGTAGCCGATAGTACTATCCCACAACTAACCCCCCATTGACCGGTCAATGGTGTGTATGCACTCCCTACGTACGGCAGTACACCTAAAGGGGCTATTCCAAAACATCGACTTGGTCGGAACACGTAGATAACAACTACAAAATACCTGATATCGAATCGCTATTCCAATTTATCGTTATTCAAACTAACATTCAAATTATGTCGAAAACGTCAAAATACCAGTAATCGGGCGGTACCGTATATGGGGTATATGTAAAATGTTTTCTTACCTCTGGAAACACAAAATCCCAAATTTTTGGTGGTCAAATGGAACTAATACCATCAAATTTCCTTAAATTGGCACGTGGCGTTATTAGGAGGCTATACCAAAACGTGGACCTAAAGTGTTTAGTTTTGTTAGATTTTAAGACTGCCAAAGTTTGAGCACAATCAGAATATGTTAACACGTGTCACTGGGGCCTCTAAGTTTTCATGGGCCCTATATATAGCTAACATTAAAATCCTACCCGATTTTTAAAATTTTTTGTAGGGTTAATTGTTTAGTCAGATAAATTAACTGGTAAATATTTCTCATTGATTGGACAATAAATGTGGCCTTTAGAACAATTTCGTTAAAATTAACCTTTGGCCCCATACAAATTACTATTAAAACTTTGATGCCCCCGTGGCACGTGTTAACATATTCCGATTGTGCTCAAACTTTGGCAATCTTAAAATCTAACAAAACTGACCACTTTAGGGGTGTGCGTCTAAAAAGTCCGACATCGATTTCTTCCTTTTGGGTTTAAACCAGTCTAGTGGACCTATATAAACAATTTTTGTAGAAATGTTTTTTTAGCCTCTGGAAACACAAAATAAACAATCGATTTCACAAATTTTTTAAAGCGGCGACGCATCACGATCCTCTTTTTATGGTGGCTATACCCAAACGTGGACCTATGTAGGCCATTTTCAATACTAATGTTTTACAAACCTACAATACATTTCACCAAATTATATCCACCTACTTTAATCCGTTCGGGCGCTAGAGTGATTTTCACAGACGGACCTACAATGCAATATCGATGTGGAATTTCACGCTGATAAAAAATATATGGGGATTTCTGAGTGAAATCGAACACTTTTGAAAAAAAATGATTTTTGATTTCCTTTTTTTTTTGCAGAGATACTCACAACTTTTTAATATTGGTCCAAATAGAAAAAACCTTAATTTCTCGTAAGATTCGAGATAATTGACCAATGATTTTTGCATGTGAAAAAGGTAAGCCGAAGATTCGAATCCACACAACCACCACTATGTGACATGTTTCGTCTTTGGTAGAGGCTCATCAGACATATCGGCTGTGGAGCGACTTCGCTATCATCTAACTTTTCCTCAATTTGCAATTTGTCCTAATAACAAAATTTTCAAAATAAATAAAATCAGCTTGAGCCAGGCTGGGGTTCGAACCCAGTCCTTGAAAAACCCTGAAAAAAGTGTTGTCACGGCATGTTAGCGTTCAAAAAATAAAAAAATGATTTTTATACCCTCCACCATATGGAGGGTATAATTAAATTTGTCATTCCGTTTGTAACACATCGAAATATTCGTCGGAGACCCTATAAAGTATATATATTATTGATCAGCATAAAATTCTATGTCGATTTGACCATATCCGTCTGTCCGTCCGTCCGTCAGTCCGTCCGTCCGTCTGTCTGTCTGTTGAAATCAAGATACAGCTCGCAATTTTAAAGATAGAGAGTCAAAATTTGGTACAGAAGTTTTTATTACTTGCAGGATGGTTGGTATTGAAAATGGGATATATCGGTCCACGTTTTGATATAGCCCCCATAGAACGGTACCTCCCGATTTTCGGTGTTTTTAAGGTTTTAGCTTCATTATCCTACCAAAATGGCTGAAATTTGGTACGTAGTCTTCTTTAGGGGTATAAAACTTTCCCCCAGAAATTTGTCGGTATCGGTCCATGCCTTCATATAGCCCCCATAGAACGGTACCTCCCGATTTTCGGTATTTTGAACGTTGTGGCCTCAATATTCCACCGAAATGGCTGAAATTTGGTATTTAGACTTCGTTGGGGGTACTCAAACTTCCCCTTTAAATCTGTCGGTATAGGTCCACGCCTTCATATAGCACCCATGGAAAGGTACCTCCCGATTTTTCGTATTTTGAAGGTTGTGTCTTCAATATTCCACCAAAATGGCTAAAATTTGGTATTTAGTCTTCAATGTAATATAAAACTGTTCGCCAGAAATATGTCTGTACAGGTCCACGCTTTCATATTGTCCCATTTCTGAATAAAATTCGTCGGTATAGGTCCACGTTTCGAAATAGCCCCCATAGAACGGTACCTCCCGATTTTCGTAATACTGAAGATTGTGACGTCAATATCCAACCGAAATTGCTGAAATTCGTTATTTCGTCTTCCAAGAGTTATATAATCTTCCAGAGGAGCATTATCAGTATAGGTCCACGTCTTCCTATATCCCCATAGAAGCGTACTTCTTGATTTTCGGTGTTTTTTAAGTTTTAGCCACATTCTCTTACCGAAATATAGGAAATTTGGTATTTAGTCTTCTTTGAGCCTAAAAACTTTCAGTCAGAAATTGGTCGGTATAGATCGACGTTTTGAAATAGCCCTCATAGAATGGTACCTCACATTGTTTTACCGAAATTGCTGAAATTTAGTATTAAGTCTTCTTCATACACAAAAGGAAACTAATTATTCCATTTTATTTCAATACAACTTGTGGTGGAGGGTTTAACAAGTTCGGCCCGGCCGAACTTAACGCCGTTCTTACTTGTTTTCTATGTGAAGATTTTGAGATGTTGTGAGCATTTCCATGCACAAAGTTTTTATAGAATTCGACTTTTTCCAAGTGTGATATCTCCGCAACCGTTAGAAAAAAGATCTGAAAACTTATTGATATGTTCTGCTGAGAGCAGCATCAACTCATCAAAAACCACTTTTTTTAAAAGTGTTCGATTTCACTCAGAAACGTTTATATATATTTTGTGGGTTCTATAATGATTATATCATACTAATTGACAAACTTTATATACTCTCCATAGTATGTTGGAGAGTATAACAAGCTAACAAACTTTATGGCCGGGCTGAACTTTTTATACCATTCACCATGAAATATTCTCAACTAAAATAAAATATGTAATTAGTAGATAGCGGAATCCTATGCAAATAAATATATGGTTAGGATGGTCGTAAAGAAAATCTGATTAGACAGAAACTCGTTTTATCACAAAATAAAACGAATTAGGCCCAGAAATTTTTGCATATCGTGCATATTTTTACATATTTGCATAAAATGAGCATATGCAAAAATATATTCAAGGATTTGTGGTCTAAAAATGTGGTATTAAGTCTGCGTTAGGGGTATGAAACTTTACACCTGAAATTTGTCAGTATAGGTCCACGACTTCATATAGCACCCATTGAACGGTACCTCCAGATTTTCGGTATTTTGAAAGTTGTAGCCTCAATATCTCACCGAAATGACTGAAATTTGGTATAAAACTTTCCACCTGAAATTTCTCGATATAGGTTCACGTCTTCATATAGCCCCCATAGAACGGATTTCTGGTATTTTTAAGGTTGTGGCCTCAATATCCCTCCGACATTGCTGAAATTTGGTATTAAGTCTTCGTTGGAGGTAAAAAAACTTTCGACCTGAAATTTGTCGGTATAGGTTCACGTCTTCATATAGCCCCCATAGTACGGTACCTTCGGATTTCTGGTATTTAGAATGTTGTGGCCTCAATATCCCTCCGAAATGGATGTAATTTGGTATTAAGTCTTCCTGGGGGGTATACAACTTTCTACCTAAAATTTGTCGGTATAGGTTCACGTTTTCATATAGCCCCCGTAGTACGGTACCTCCCGATTTCTGGTATTTAGAAGGTTGTGGCCTCAATATCCCGCCAAATTGGCTGAAATTTGGTATTAAGTCTTCCTTGGGGGTAAAGAACTTTCCACCTAAAATTTTTCGGTTTAGGTTCAGGCCTTCATATAGCTGTTGAGGCTCTGGTTATAAATTTCTCTATTTTATTGACTTGTCTGAAAAGAATTTTAAACAGAAAAATTGTACATACAAACATTTTTGTACCCAATATTTAAATATTTGTTGCATAAGAAAATATGTAAAATGCATAAATTTTGCATATGCAAAAATTTTAATTTTAATTTTGCCTATGTCATATGTTTCGATTGCAATTTAATCAGAAACCAATAATATGCCCAGTCCCAAAATTTGACATGAATGGGACCAAAAATAGGGGTTGCATAAATTCCGCTGTCTAGTAATTAGTTGTCTTTCTATTATGAAAGTACCAAGGTTAAAATTGGTGGAGACTGGGAATCCTAATTAGCTATTACATCAAATTTGGTCTAACACGTAGATAAAAACGTCAAAATACCTGAAATCGGGCGGTTTCGTTAGATGGGAGCTATTTAAAAGGTTAGGCCTAAGTCCATAATTTTTGGTGTATAAGTTTCTTGACTACTTCGAAACCTTAATGCAAAATTGCATCCAAGTGAAGCCGAAAACGTCAACTGCAACTTTAAAATACCTGAAATTTGTGCCGAAAACGGCGATAAAAACTTCAAAATAACCCTTTGGGGGCGCTATACCAAAACTTGGGCCAATGCCTAAAATTTTTAGTGTTTTTTTTTTTTTTTTTTGTAAAAATGTTTTCTTTCCTCTGGAAACACAAAATCCCAAATTACAAATCACAATTCGGTTGTCAAATGAAACTAATACCTTCAATATTCCTTAAGGTGACGCTTCGCGTTATAAGGGGCGTTTTATGGGGGCTATTTCAAAACATGAAGCTATATAAATTTATTGGTAGAAATGTTTTTCAGCCTCTGAAAACAAAAAATACCAAATTCCAAACAATTGGAAATAGGGCTAATACCTTCACAATTTCTCCACGCTTAACGCGTCAATTTGTATGATGGCTATACCAAAACCTATATAGCCCATATTCAATACCAAAAGCTCTACGGACCTACAATACATTTCACTAAAATTGTATCCACCTACTTCAATTCGTTCGAACGCTAGAGTGATTTCAAAAAGAGGGGCAGATGGACATACATTGGATCTAAAATGATTATTTCGAGGAATTACAAACGGAATGGCAAACTTAATATACCCTCCATTATGTGGTGGTAAGCAAACCTTAAGTTCGACTGGACCGAACATTTTATACCCTCCACCACGAGTTGTATTGAAGTAAAGTGCAACAATTAGTTTCCTTTCACTTATGAAAGTACTAAGCTCTTCCGCAACTTCAATACTTATTCCCAGGAGAAGTTATATATGCTAACAGAAGAATATCCCATTTTTAAAGAGGATTTAATACCAATGAGACACAGTTATTCCATTTGAACGATGTGTACACACATTTAAAATGCGTCAAATCGAGAAGTTCATAATGGGTATACACTCCACGTCAGTATAATAAAACACCTATATTTCTGTTAATGTTCGCTTATTTATCTCAAAGCGAATGAATCCATGTTTTTAATTTTGTACAGATTTACCGCCTGCCTGTTCATGTATGTCGCACGGAAACCAGTACGAAAGGAAAACAGTCACTCACTTCCGTCTAAAAATGCGTTCATGTATTTCGCAAACTATCGTGTGACTGTCGTTAGGTATCCTATGCGAAATACTACCCAGTTGTTCGGGTAACTAGGGAATAACTAGTAATTTTGCTGGCTACTGGTAAACACCCCTAGTTACCACCCAATCTACTCGCAATGATATAGACTGGTGAATTTAACATGGGGATGTCATAGGAAGGGGTCTATTGTCCCCTCACTGCATTACCAGTAACCACCTAATTCGATAGTCATTTGAAAGGCAATTGTCCCCTCACTGCATTCGATAGTCATGTGAAAGGCAATTGTTTCCTCAGTGCATTACCAGTAACCAGTCAATCCGGTGGCAAGAAATGTGGTTGTAATCAGAATACCAGTTTAAACAACACAATTATAACAGTTAATCTGTATATTTCGAATATGCGCTAACCACGCTTTATTTAATTACATATATACATAAAGGACATACATATATTTTAAAGGACAATTTAATGTTAATCTTTAAATTCCTTGATATTGAAACTTATGCGTGAATCTTTGATACTGGGACTTATGTTGCTTGTGTTTATTTGGTCCTGGGAATGTGCATCTCAAGTGTGCTTCAGATAATTCAGATGTACCTGAAATAAAATGCATAAAAGTTGATTGAGATAATTAAAAAAATGTATTGTCCCAAAAATTATCTATACTTACCAAATATTCTTCTAAAAATATTCATCCTTTCTTTAATTTAGCCCAATAACATGTTTGTTGCATCTTTATTTAACAGTAAGTTTTTGCACATCAAACGCACCAAAAAACTTTTTTTAAATTCAGAATAAAAAATAAATTGTATACAAAATCGCAATACATGTATTTGTTTTCAAAAAGAGAAATAATGTTGAAAAGAGATTACAGGAGAGAAACATTGTCGATTACACTATCCATCGGTAGTCTATAAAATAGTCAATATACAACCCCATACCAAAAGTAACAGTTTTCCGAACTTTACGGTATGTATTAAATTTTTGTTTTCCATGGCTTTCAAGGGTTTTCCCAATACTTTTTGAAGTCCATTGTGATAGGGCAACATAACTTTAGTCTCATCAGAAAATATAACACCATCCCAATACTAAAGATGGCGTGAAAAGTTGTCTATAACAAGTCGGAATAGTTTCTATATATTGTGATAGGAGGGCAATGGTTTTTACCTAGTCTCTCGTGATGAGTGTTTGTTATTATGTACCACTTTTCTGACCTTTCCATGTGTCACACTTACTCCAAAATCATTTTTAATTAGAAAAAGCTATTTTCTGGTGCTGCTTTGGGCTATTTCGTTAATTTCTTTAATCATTCTACAGCCAATTCGTGAGCTTACTATTTTGGACCTGCCCTGTATCGCCCTCAGTTTGAACCTGGCTTCTTTCTCGGTGCGGTATATGATGTTGTATACACTTCTTAGCTTACGAGAGGTGATTTTAGGGATTTCTCTTTGGGATTTGCCATTATTATAATTGGAATAGACAAAATGTAGCATATTTTCCGAAACCGTTGACCTGACTTCCTCTTTTTCTGAATATACCGTCTATGTTCCACACACAAAAATTAATTTATGATCAAAAATTATGGATCTACATGTCCACATACCATTAAAATCTTAAAAATCCTTAAATGCAAAAAATCGCGGGGAAACTCCTCGATTTTATTGCACGTTTATTCATTTTGCAATTATTTAGTTGACACCACAAAAAACAGGTACCTATCCTTTTTGCCCGTTGTTTTTGTTATTTCCAACCGATTTCTGGATTTATTGGCTTGATGTTGTCATTAACAGGTTAATCAACAGATATTTACAAAAAGCCCAACATTATTGAAACAATTTCTTGTAGTAATTCCTAATTAAAAGTCTAAATTCTTAAAAATTCATCGTTTGCAATAATATAGTTGACTAACTGTATACATACAAGCATTGGAATATGTGTGATTTGTTTTGTTTGAAAAATAAAATGTGTCGGTATTTTGAATTATTTTATTTTATTGATTTCTTCAAAATAATGAATGAAACCGCCATTAAAACGTATCTATAAAATGTTTATTTTGTTTCAAGATTGTGTTGCATAAATTTGTTTTAAGATTTTCGGTGTTATTCGCGAGTTTACGTTCTACTCGGCAGCTACAAAGCAAGTGAGTGATTTTGACATTCTCGTTCTATAAGAGACAGTCCTTTCGAAATACATAAACCCAAATTTAATGGAAGAGTGTACGTTTACGTGTTATTTCGTATGGCTTGTCGGTCGCATAGATTTTCGTTTCGAAGGCGTTTACATGAACAGAAAATGATTTTTTCCACTTCCGAAGCGCAAAAAACCTTTCGGTCGACATACATGAACAGGCTGTTAAAGTCTATGATGTTTCGTATCAAACACAGAAAAAATGTTTTTCTAGCTTTTAGCGAAATGATTTTCTGATAATTTTTCCGATAGTACTATGAAAACTAGGTATTTATTTTTGTTCATCAGCTTAGGACAATCATGTTATTTTCACATCAAGGCCCGGACCCCATTTTGAAAGTAAACAATAGGGTTATGACTTTTTTACAACCTCATATCCCTGTATCATAGCGTGATGAGTTTTGCCATAAGATTACATAAAATCTTAATTATAATGTGATTCGGTGAAAAAACCTCACGCACAAAATGATTTTAAAATTTGAATTTATCAAAATTATGGACAATTTTTTGAAGTCACTGAAAACAGATATATAATTGAAAATAAACTTTAGAGCCACATGAGATAATTAAAATGACATAAAATTTATTTCTCACTATTTTTCTTCAATTCTGAGAATCGTAAAAATGTCGTAAACACTTTTATTCAAAAATATAATTTTTTAACTAAAAACAAAAAAAATAAAATTTTTTCAAAGTGACTTTTTTAATATTTGAATGAAATAAACGTTATTATAGTTATTAGTAGGCTTATATTTATTCATTCGTGCAACAAAAAATAATTTTTTGAAAAAAATTTTTTTTCATTTCATATATTTTTTCAAAAAATTATTTTTTTAAAATCGATTTGTGCGTGAACTTTTTTTATATTTCAATGGAATAAACGATAGCACAGTGATTAATAGGCAAAAGTTCATTCATCCCTGCTACAGGAAATCATTTTTGAGAAAAAATGTCAAAAAGTTATAACCCTAGTAAACAATGCATTGGATTGATAAGGTTGTACTGTCAAAACCAAAATATTTTTGATTTTTATCCTGGCGGATCCTGTGAGGACATGTAAAATACTTTAAAATTTACGAATAATAATACAAATGGTGTCCTGCACTCCCACATTGTATTGGTCGCATAAGAATGTGGTTACTAACTCTGTTCAACATTTTTAAGGTAATTCTGTGCAAACAATTTGAGCTGAGGATTTTTTAAAAGTACAGACCTGAGCGACAAAAACCCCACTTGGGTTTTGTTGTGTCAGATCTAGCTTGGAATTTATGGCCCCCTATAAACATGGTTAAATATTGACTTTTTAAAGCTATTCTGGACTATACCTCTTAAAAATATGTGAATCTTCATCTCACATTTGTAGATAAGGGCAAGAACAAAATATTTGTAGAAATAGTGAACTCGAAAAACATGATTTATTGCCTTAAATTTTATATAATATCCACAATTTCCATAATTTGTATACATTTCGCACCATATACATTTAGCATCGAAGCCGTTAATTTTTTCTTAATGGTTTCTTTTGGAATCAACGAACGCATAGCAGTGGGGGAGATTTGGTTTTGTTTGCAAATAAAGTTGCTCGAGTTTAGGTAGTGTCAAAGAAATTCTCGATCAGAGTGTTTCTTTGCGCACGTATCTATTTGAGCGAGCAACTGACACTTGGGTATAAAAAGTTTCTTGTTGAAAAACAAGAAACAAGGGAACTGATGAAGATCTGTGGCGAGATCTGAAACTATAGTCTTTCCTGCCTTACCCCTTGGTAAACATCACCAATTTTTTCTCACTAATAAATTAAAGTTGTTTTAATAAAATATTAAAACAACGATTATGGGATTAAGCCTAACTATTTTGAAAAACAATATATAAATTAATATAAATATTGGCTGGAATGTTATACACAACTCTTCAGAACATGCCATTGTTGTAAAATGCCTTTATCACGTTGTTTTTAGTATATTTTTCAACGACGATTTAATAAATATGTCAATAATGTGGTGAAATCGAAATGCCAGAATAAACTGTTGGTGTGAACTGTGTTTGAAATACGTGTTGTAAAAGATATCATGCAAAATACCGCTGAAACAGCATGAAGTAAGCATTTTAGAGCTTCAGAATGTTCCAAAGAACTTTATTAGGAAGATTTTTGCAAAGGGTTATTTGGTTCAACTCCCAAAAGTTTCGCTGATACTGACCAAAATTTCAGAAATTATGTAAAATATTCTATATTTTATCGATTTTAGTGCCCTATATGGAGTTTTTCTTATGTGATCTGTTCAAAAGATAAATTAAAGATAAATAGATAGATAAGATAAATAAAACATTCAGTTTACGCGTTTAAAAAACGTACACTTAAATCTTCATAAATTATTGACAACTTTCTATCGAATTCAATTCAAAACTTAAATTCTTTCATGCCAAAAATAAGCCATGGCTATATTTGGCAGTACTGAAAAATATAGCCTAGGCTTTTTGCCTATTCGAACTTGTAATAAATTTTCTTTTTCCACTGTGCCATTTACTTTGCAGTTTATTGCCGCATTGGTGCTAACAATAGCTTTGTTGCTAAAAACATGTCAGTCTCAACAAAATACTCTCTTCAATCAATCACCGTTTCAACGACAAACACCGAATTTCCAGCGCCAACAATTACGACAGCGCCAGCAATTACAGCTGCAACAACCGCAGCAGCAATCGCCCTTTCCCGTAAACCCCCTAGCACCGGGTATTAACCCCCTGCAGCCTATATCGCCACTCCTCCCCCAGGTATGCATAAAACCACAAAATGAGAAAATAAAACTTTAATCTCTCTATATTGCTAATCGTTTTAGAACATTTATCGTAATTACAACCAGAACTTTGTACCAATAACGGCATATCAAAATGAACTGAACTATGATGGGAGTTTTCAATATGGCTATGCAGCTGGTGACGGCACAACAGCTCAAGCTCAGGGCTATGTAAAGAATTTGGGCTTAGGTGAGGCGGTAGAGGCTCAAGTAGTTCAAGGCTCCTATTCGTACACTTCACCGGAGGGAACACCGATTACAGTGCGCTATATTGCCGATGAAAATGGTATGCATTTGAGATATTTGTATTTCTTTTATATTTACTCACCACTACATTTATTTTATAGGATTCCGTGCCGAGGGTGCTCACATACCAACACCTCCGCCCATACCAGATGCCATTGCCAAATCCTTGCAATTCATAGCAAGCAGTCAACCCTATCAAGACGGCATAAGTCCAAATCTTAATCCATATCAAACTCCCTTTCGACAATTTTCAAATGTACTGAGACCGGGACAAAATCAGCTAACGCCACTACAATTACAACAGCAACAACGTTTCTTGCAACAACAACAGAATACCGGACAATATCAACCAGATTCACAATTTGGTTATCCACAAACAACGCTACAATCTGGTTCAAATCAGTTTCAGTCCACACCACAAGGCGGATCACAGGGAAACTTTTTACAGCAACAAAATCTCCAACAACAACAGCAACAACACTTAAATAAACAGCAGCAACAAGGAGATCAACAACAACAACAACAGCAGCAACAACAACAATTGTCCACACAGGAACTAAGAGCAAGACCTAATCAACTAGTAAATCCTTTTGGCTACAATAATCCTTACCGGCGATTTAAAAAGTCTACCGCAAAACAATCAACAACAACAGATTGAATCGCTTGGTGATCGGACCCCATGAATCATATTGACTTGTATGTATGTATGTCTGTTGAAATGTTTGTGCCCCTATCTATTGATGACAACTGACAGCAATAAAAATGTGTTGTTTGTGTTTTTTAAGTTAAGTTTTCTCCAATATCATTGTTAATAATAATTTGATTATCATTAACTTCATCAGTATTATTATCATTAAGTATCGCATCAATCGCATGAAAATACATGCAACAAAAATCCAAAAACTTGTTGTTTAATTTATATATGTACGTATTAAAGCATATCTTTAGGCGGTTGATGAACGCACAAGGTGACTCGTACAATTTAATGATAATGGCATGCCGATTCACACTAAGTACATATGTTTGGTGTGAAACTGAAATAAATTAACGCATAGCATGGACTAACTAAATATTTAGTTAGTCTATGATTAACGCAAAGGGACTATTTCGTCACTAGATGTCGCTAATAACGCAAGATTTATTAACTTAATCAAGGCATGACCTTAGAAGTTATGTTATAGGCGAAGAAATATACACAATGTTTCCTTCAATGGGCGGAAGTAGGTAAGTGAAAGGGAAAAACTCAAATATTTCAAAAACGATTTCCACGGTGCTCTTGAACCAACTTTAAATCGAAGGTGCTTACACCTGGGAAGTTTTTTGCGGATTCTGAAACTACAATGTTCATAGATGAGAAAAATCAATAAACCAAGAAAATCACCGGAGAGCTTTTTTAAATAAATCAGAATTCAAGTTGTCAATTTTAGGGGTTTTTTATGTTTCACGATTTTGCTTGGAAACCGTAAGTCCTATCAAAATGGGATTGGAGAAAATATTGTAGCTGTGAAATTCTCTACACGATTGACCTTTATGATATTTTCGTAGGTTTTACCATTTTTGAGATATAGAAGTTCAAATTGGGACCGTCATTGTCAGTCAGTCAGGACCGTCCCTTATAAAACAATGTCATGTACGGTGCGCCTTAATTAACTTTAAATAAAAACCGCTTACACCTGAGAAGTTTTTGCGGATTCTGAAACAGCAATGTTCATAGATGGTAAAATTCGAAAAACAAGAAAAAAACGCTGGAGAGATTTTTAAATAAATCGCGTCAAAGTTCACATTTTTAGGTTTATTTAAGATTTTCGCAATTTTTCTTGGAAACCGCAAGTCCTATCGAAATGGGGCTAAAGAAAAGTTTGTAGTTGTGAAAATTCTCCAGAGGATTGATCGTTATGATCTGTTCCTAGGTTTTACCATTTTTGAGATATAGAAGTTCATGCCACATTTTTAAGTTTTTTAGGTTTTCACGAAATGGGACTAGAGAAAATCTTATAGCTGTGAAAATTCTCTATAAGATTGGTTTTCGTTATTTCTTTCCTAGGTTGTACCATTTTTGAGATATATGAGTTGAAATTGGGAAATTGCAGTCATGACCTTGTTTTATATGAAGACGATACCGTCAGTAAATTGTCAAAATTTGAACTTCTATATCTCAAAAATGGTAAAACCTACGAAAACTTCATAAAGGACAATCTTGTAGAGAATTTTCACTGTTATTTCTTTAGTGCCATATTGATAGGTCCTAAAAATGTGAGCTTTGACCGCGATTTATTTAAAAAGAGCTCCGGCGATTTTTTGTTTTTTTTTTTTTTGATTTTTTTTTTTCATATATGATCATTGCAATTTTAGAATCTAGAAAAACTTCCCAGGTGTAAGCACCTTCCATTTAAATTTGGTTTATACCTTCAGTATTTATGCTATATAATTTGTATAATATAATATATAACTATAATTTGGCATTTAAGGGTCGAAGTGGTTAAAAAACATCTACACCAAAAATTGTGGACATATTTCCAAGTTTTGGAATAGTGTCAATTTTAGTTTTTATACCCTCAGCATTTATGCTAACGAGGGTAATATTTTGTTTAAATTTAGTTTAGCCATATCGGAAAAATTGTGCGCACGATAACTCTTGGAAGGAATGACCGATTTGGTCCATACTTTGTACATCCTAATATATCTACCAGGTATAGAGCAGGTTCGAATATGGCCTATATTTATCCACTCCTTCGGGTAACCCCCACACAAAATTTCGGATAAATTCACTTTAAGACCTGCTCCCGAATCAATTTGATTTTTGTTGAAGCAATTTGCATTCAATTACGACAATAAAAGCTTTTTCAGGGGCAAATCCATACTTCTTGTGTGGTTAAGGGTCTGTTCGAGGATCCTGTGGAAAATTTTACGGAAGGGTACTAGTGGCCCTGTTTACAGCGATATTATTTTTTAGGCAAGTATGGTACAAAAGCCCTATCTATCGATATCCCCCGCAAATTTTTGATCTTTAATCTATATTTTTGTCGGTTCATACTCTCAAAATTTTGGAAACCCCAATAAATACATACGATTTTTTTGGGCTCAGGGTATATCTCTGTCGGACGACTGATACTTTTTTACTTGTTTCTATTCTCATGGTGTGCCTTAACCAAATTTAAATGGAAGGTGCTTACACCTGGGAAATTTTTGCAGATTCTGAAACTACAATGCTCATAGATGAGAAATATCAAGAAACAAAAAAAAATCGCCGGAGGGATTTTCAAATAGATTTCCATTTATTTTTTCACGATTTTGCTTGGAAACCGCGAGTCCTATGTAAATGGGCCTAAAGAAAATATAGCTGTAAAAATTCTCCACAAGATTGACCTTTATGATATTTTCGTAGGTTTTACCGTTTTTGAGATATAGAAGTTCAAATTGAGCCAATGCACTGACTGTATCGCCTCCTTATGAAACAATGTCATGCTCAGTGCGCCTTAACTAACTTTTGATGAAAACCGCTTACACTTGGGAAGATTTCGCGGATTCTGAAACAGCAATGTTCATAGATAAGAAAAATAAAAAAACAGAAAAAATCGCCGGAGGGATTTTTAAAAATTAAATTTAATTATAATCTATATGGGGATTTCTGAGTGAAATCGGACACTTTTTCAAGATAAGGTTTTTGATTTCCTTCAATTATTGATGTGGTGATGCTGCTCATTAGCAAAACATTTTAGTATATTTTCAGATTTTTTGTTTGACTAACGGTTCTAGAGATTTCGCGCCTTGAAAAAGACAAATTTTGTAAAAACTACATGCAAAGAAATACTCATAACTAGACATCGGATTTTTGCATATTTTTTATTTCTCATCCGATTGGACTCAAACTGTTTACTTAGATTAGATTTTAGATAGATTTAAGATTAAGATTGCCAATTGAGCACCATTGGAATAAGTTAACATGTGCTACTGGAGCCTCGAAGTTATGAAAATCTCGTCTCTCTCGGCGACCCATATCTGTGGAACGATTAAAGCTATTTGCCCGTATTATGCATTAAATTAAAGGCCATTTTGTTAATTTTATATTCAAAAACAAAATGCGTAAGTATTACTGAATTCGAGATAGAAAGCCAGTGTTCCGATTAACGTGACTACGTACGCCTCAGGGCGAAAATGGAGCCTATCTGGGTATAGCCGACTACTTGGAGAACGCATTGTTTTAGTTGTTCGTCCTTTGTAACTAATTGGTTGTAATCTGAGGTGAGCTCGACTCGGAGTTAATGTGACTTTTTTACGAATTCCGAACAGTTGTTCTTTTGTAAGTTTGGGTCGAATATTTCCGGAGAAGTTTCCATCTTCTCTTTGTTAAGATTTTTGTCGTCATTTTACTCTTTACGGTGTTTTGCACTGTCAGATCAAACAATGCCAAGCCAACAAGTTCAGGACTAAGATACCACAGGTGATTTATCATTTTTATACCCTCCACCATAGTATGGAGGGTATATTAAGTTTGTTTTTCCGTTTGTAACGCATTGAAATACTCATTTGCGACCCTATAAAGTATATATATTCTTGATCAGGGTAAAATTCTAAGTCGATCTTTGCACGTCCGTCCGCCCGTCCGTCCGTCTGTGGTAATCACTCTAGCATCCACAAAAATGAAGATAGAACGCTGAAATTTTGGGAAAATGCGTCTTTTGTTTGCAGGCAGTGTAGTGTCCAACTGGATATGGTGTTAATTTTGAATAAAAACTGTTTTTATTTTCTTACACACCGAGAACTCATGAGGATAAAGGACTGCGGGAGCCTTTGTTCTGCTAGCAGCCAGTCGTGTGGGGAGGTTCGGTCCTTTTTCCGCATAAATCTGTATCCACTACACATAATTATTATAGACTCCCTTTTTAGTTTCTTGACGTTAACTATTGACTCTAAATGGACCAGGATGACTATTACAAAAATACCCCAAAATATAGTCATATTGAAAATGTTCTAAAATAATATAAAAATACCATTATCTTTTCTTATGGAGATTCATTTCCACGGATGTAATTGTGGATAAGTGCCTCAATACCCTCGCCTGCCAATGTTCTGTAAGCACAAAAGAATTATACCAGAACCCCTAACATACTTACGCATTCTTTCTTCTTCACATCACTCGGCTCGAAAACATAAAGCTAGTCTTTCACAAAGCCATCCTTTGGCATACAAAATTCATTTTATTCAGAGCATTACTTATATTCAATAAAATATATGTATAATAAAACATAAATAATCAATAATAGTACATTTTAAAGAATGACTATAATATACAAAAATTGTGCATCTTCGGTCCTTAAAGGGTTAATGTTTTAAAAATATCTTTTCTGCTCCATAAGTAAAGTAATACGCTTATGCGAAGCAGAGATAAAAATAAACAATCATATGATGATTGTAGTTACAAATTTACGTGTTTATATCTGTACATACATATATTAAGGTACTGAAATGTTTTGTTTCTATTCCTCTTTGTTAAAACAACCTGTATTGAGAGATCACAATTAAATGAGAATTGAGTTATTTCCAACTGTTATACACCTTTGAAATATTCACCTCCAGTGAGAGGGCACTGTCATTTTTATTGTGAGATCTCATTACATGTTTTAATTTTTAATTCAATGTAAGAGCAAGTAATAAAGAGACATATACGAAATATCAAGCAAAATCAGCTGTTTTGACTTACCACCAACATCACCATTTGAAGAAGGCCTCCTGCAGTTTGTGACTGATGGCTGCTGCTACAAAAAAAATAAAATGCTAGGAACTGCTCTTACAAAAGTTAAAAAATTCTCTGAATAGATTCCTCTCGAATTCTAATATACTCAAATAAAAAAAAAGATAACTTAGGTAATGTAATGATAACAGGAATACTTATAATGATGTTGCCCGGAATATATGTTCAGTAGAGAAGTGACGGTCCAAAGGGAATCACTGGGATGTATGTGGAGCTTGCAACATATTGTCTACTTCAATTCGACGTCAATTACGACTGCATTTTGCATCTAAATTTATGATGTATCTCATGGATAGGTTTATGTGTAATTTGTTGCAGGTTGTTTAGATTACTCCAGATGTTAAATTATGACGTTCTTGGAAGTTTACGTGTGATTTCATGCCTCATCAATTGGGAAATTATTCGTAATCAGTGTTACATCAATACGTATCCTTCTATATATCCATGGTAGTTTGAAGTTGAGACGTATTAAGCGATCATTTTATGACATATTTTGAATGCTTTTGTGGTCACTTTGCTATGCGGATTTCAATCATGTAAACAATCAAAGTGATCTTGGAGTATGTTGGAAAACCATGACTGAGCTTAATGTTCCAATTTAATGGGGAAAAAAGTCATCACGCTACCCGTTGGGCAGCGTGAATTCTGTTCGTCTATACTGATGGTATAAGTGCTTTGCAGTATCGATTTGGCTTCAATTTTCACTAGCAAATATGCTAACCTTCGTAATAGCAAAATATGTATGCACCAATTTTATCAAAGAATATGTGATTTCACAAAAATTGATGGAATTTCACTTGAAATATATAGGATTCATGTATGGCAAACTGATTTCTTTATAAACTTGAAACGATGTTAACACTTTGGAAGATTGAACAGAAAGGAAGTTCTTGTATGAACGTTCTCAACTTGATGTATTGGATATCTTAAAAAATGACAATTGCCAAAACGTAGAATTTTAATAGGAAATGTTGCCACATTTGGTGTATTAGTGTGCATCGTTGCAACAATAAGTATTAACAAATCTGAATCATGATTATGCTCAGTAGTATTGAAAATCGGTGATATTTATTTGAATTGAGCTACCCTCGAGATATTTATTTAAAATTTAGCATTTTTCTGAATGATTTTATCTTTGATTATTTTCTTGTTTTTCATCCGACATGTTTGCCAAACAGCTACGTTAAATGTCCGTTTAGTTTGGAAACGAACCATTTACGCTCAGTATCTGTGGACTAAGTCACCACAGAACCAGAACACAAGATCAAAATATAATTACAAAAACATTTTACATCTTCCTTCTCACTAACTAACTGTCAATATTTTATGACCTCTTATCAGCTATTTCGTAAACATTCAGATAAATATTACTAGCATGCATAATTTATCAATGAATATTATTTTGTTTTTTAACAAATTTCGGTAAATTTAACCAGTGAAATATAATGAAAGAAAGTGAATTTCATGCAAGAATAATTTTACCAATAGCAAAGAAATTAATATATCCGAAGATAGTGCCCAAACAAAATCTGTAACATGTTGATGAAGATTGCCAAACATAATGATGATAAAAAAGCAAACCAGTCTACAGAACAACAACAACTCCAAACGAATCCCAAGGGCACTGCTAACAATTGGTAAACATTGGTGACAATTTAAAGGTAATATTTAACATCATTAACTTTAGTGTGTCGATGAATTATAGGGAATTTTGATATGTAGAATTGTTCGTGTTTATAAAAATGTGAACGTCCGCCACAAAACCGAGTAATTCGCCCAATTTTGGGAGCGAATTAATAGGACAAAAAGGACGATTATGTTCGTATGTCCTTCGCGTGGAACGTGCCTATAAGTTTGCCATTTAAATCTTCAAGCACATAATAATGGCTTCCCATTTTCTCTCTTACCTTAGCTTTCAGAAACAAGGGAGCTAATTTCGAATTAAAATGTTTTTCCATATTGGATTGTGAGAAGTTGCGGCGATACACTTCTTGCCCAACGGAAAACGTCTGTTGGCGTGTACGCAAGTTATAATATTGTTGGTTCTTTTCAAAAGCAGATTTTATGTGTTTGACCAAATCTTTCCTAATTAGCTGAAGGCGATCATCATTTGTCAGTTTGACGGTGGGTTCAGTCAGAAGATTTAACTTTCTTAGAAGTTCATATGAAGAGGCATGCGTTATCATATCAAAGCCGAAGAGGGCATGATATGGCGAGCAGTCAATAGACTGATGATAAGAATTGCGAAGTGCACAGCTTATTGCCGAAAGATTAGTGTCCCATTGCCTATGATCGTCTTTGAGATATGATCTAATGCCAGCTATAAGAGACCGATTCACTCTTTCTGATGCATTAGACTGTGGCGAGTACAATGCAGTATATATGTGATTGATCCCTAAAGAGGTGAAGAAGGCGTTTAAGTCATTGGCTCTAAATTGACTGCCATTGTCACTAATAACTGTTTCGGGGACACCGTACATATGGAAAATATGCTTCTGAAGGAAGTCTTGTATGGCGGTAGATGTAAATTTTTTGAGTGGACAAAGCCAGTGATACTTGGTCAAATGATCAAGCACAATCAGTAACCCGATATAACCACTTTTGCTGCGAGGATATGGTCCAAGTATGTCGATGTACATCCTTTGAAAGGGACGAAGTGATACTGAGGGGTTACCTATAGGAGGTTTCATTACCATATTAGGTGCCTTAGTTTGTTTACAGATATCACATTCTCTGACGTACTTTCTTACATCTGTGACCATACCTGGCCAGAAGAGGTGTCTTCGTAGGAGCTGAAGAGTTTTGCTCATTCCTCCGTGAGCATTTACAGGGGTGTCATGGGCTACCGATATAGCTTTCGTCCTCAATCGAAGTGGAACCCATAGCTTCCACGCTTCTTCTTCTTCTTGGTCATCGCCTGTATAGTGTTGTGTCCTGTAGTACACATACTTATCAATGATTTTCACATCAGGGAATTTTGACTGATTTTGTGTCACTTTGTCTTTTAGCGTTTTATAGTCTTCATCTTCGAAGAAAGGGGAGTCCAAGTCGATTTCTGGCTCGGATAACTCCAGAGCTAAAATCTCCTCTTCCGGTATCCTTGATAACGCGTCTGGGACGACATTATCCTTCCCCTTCCTATGGCTTATAGTAAATTTGTAGCTCTGCAACTTAAATACTCAGCGGGCCAGACGACCAGTTAGGTCTGGTTGCCGCATAAGCCATAGTAAGCTTGAATGGTCAGTTATGACCTCAAAATCCTGGAGTTCCAGGTAGCAGCGAAATTTTTTGATCGCTTCAATAGCTGCAAGACATTCCCTCTCTGTGACGCTATAATTACGTTGGGCCGAGTTCAGCTTCTTGCTCATATAGGCGATGGGCTTTTCATTACCTTCATCGTCTAACTGAACAAGAACTGCCCCGATCCCGTAATCACTAGCGTCACAGTGGAGGTAAAACTTTCTCTTAAAATCAGGATTGGTCAGGATGGGAGCTGTGGTTAACAGCCCCTTTATCCTTTCAAATGCTTTTTGGGCCTCATTGGTCCAAAGAAATTTCTTTTTAGTGGACAGAACATCGGATATGGGAGACACTTCGGTGGAAAAGTTTTGGATAAATCTCCTGTACCACCCCGCTAAGCCGAGGAATCCTCGAACCTGCTTAAGGTTTTTCGGTACAGGCCACTGTGTAATTGCCACTATCTTCTCGTTATCGGTCATTATCCCTCCGTTTCCGATGACATATCCCAAATAGTTCACTTTCGTGACACAAAAGTGGCTTTTTGAGATATTCAACGTGAGGTTTGCTTTGCGGAACTGTGAGGATATCCTCATAAGGACTTCTATATGGGTCGGAAAGTCTTCGGAGACAATCACGAGATCGTCCAAGTATCCGAAGACGCAATGGCGGAGATCGGGTGGAATTATCTCGTCCATTAGACGACACATTGTTTGAGCTGCGTTACACAGCCCGAATGGCATGACCACAAACTGGTACAGAGGCCTTCCCGGGACTGTGAACGCAGTCAAATGTTTCGAGTTTTCATCCAACCCGATCTGCCAAAAAGCGTCCTTCAAATCCAACTTGGATATGATATTTGCATTTGGTAGACGCGCGAAAATTCCCTCAATATTGGGTAAAGGATATGCGTCCTTTTCCGTTACTGAGTTCAATTTTCGTGCGTCTAGACAGAGTCTCACTTTGTTGGGTTTGACAACTAACCTCATCGGGGAACTCCACGACGAGTTAGAGGGTTCTATTACACCTAACTGTAGCATTCTGTCAACCTCACCAAACATAAGTTTTTCCACTGCAGGGGACACAGGGTAAAACCTTTGTTTGATGGGTTGAGCAGAACCTACGTTTATGGTATGTTTTAAAAGGCTGGTCCGACCTAGTCCTTTGGTCTCAAAGTTTGGAAAGAGGTTGATGACTGTCTGTAACTGAAGACGTTCCGAATCATTGAGAGGATATGAGTCAGGATTTGTTACTGGTGGGACATTGACTGATTCATTATGCATGGAAATGGTTGAAAAGTTTAAATTTTTCGTCTTTACTCTATCATTAATATCAAAATTTGACGTGATAATGTCACTGGAATTGATGATATTCGGCATTAAATTGAAGATTTTACAAAAGTCAATCCCTAGAATAAGTTTTTGGGAAATGCTGGGTACGACAAATAGCCGAATAGGTTTTATTTGGTCCTTAAAAGAGATATTGACTTCTAGCCACCCGCACACTTTTTGGGAATTGCCGTCAGCAGTTTTAACGGTTGATTTCACTTTATGAAAATTGGGGAACTTAGTATAATCTCTTGTTGCTAATTCAGATCCAATGCAACTTACATTTGCACCGGTATCAATCAGGCCATATTCAACAAAATCTAAAAAGGACACTTTAGCATAGTATCTGAAATCCGTTGGATTCGATACGATTGTCGATACTAAAAACTTAGTACAAAGTTTCTTCATTTTGAAAAATTTGCGTAACCGCAAAGTGGAACGCTTTGGCTTCCTAATGTCCAAAGGACATAACTCAGAATTATTAAATATTTCATTCCTTCTTTGACAATATAACTGCCATCTGACATGAAAAGGGTTTTTCGGGTAAATAATTTTGGAGACGTCATTTTCATAATAAGTTTCATTAGATAGTGGTCGCTTTAAAATTTTAATCGTTTTTGATTTGGCAGATATGTTATCTTTATTGGTATTGATATTAGTTTCAGAATTCTGTTCTTCAACCTGATTTATACGTGTATGCAAATTTAAAGGGATTACTGAAGTTTGTCCATTTGTGGACTGAAACTTTTCAAGTTTTTTGAATTATGTTGTTTTCTATTTGCACACCTTAAGCAATTGGGTTTGTATATATTTTTAGACCCACATCCGTAGCAAAATATGGTCCGATCTTGAGTGCAATCTTGCCAGTGGTGGCCCTCAGCATCGCAATTCCAACAATGGGAAACTTGCTCAGATCTTTTGATTGCCTCTATAAAAGGTGCTGCATTTTCCTCTGGTATAATTGTCTCATGATCGTCAATATCTATTTCAGCTACATTTCTACGAGTCATTTGAAGTGGGACATTTCGACTTGGCAGAGATTTCCTAACATGCTCGTCACTGAAAAAGTTTTCTCGCATCTGAACGAGCTTACGGAGATGCGAAATTGACGTGATGGGAACATATAGTAGATCCTGGCGTATGTCAGGACGAAGATTTCGTGCTAAAATTTCTATCAGTTCGGCTTCTGACATCGCCCTTGGGAGTTTATCTATCATTGCAGAAACGGCTTCAAAGAAAGCGTCAAACGTTTCGTTTGGTTTCTGCTTTCTAGCTCGAATTTCCTCCCGAATGTCAAAAGATGATTTGAACTGTTTGTACTGGTCTATTAGCGCTTCACAAAACGAGTTCCATTCAACAAACTTGACTTGTTTGTGATAGCGCCAATACCAGTCCCTGGCTTTCCCTGTTAATAGGCAATTCAAATTTCGGCATATGACGCTATAGTCACCATTGAAATAGTCGTTAGTAAGTGAGCCTAATCGATAAAGAAATTCCTCCACTCCTAAACCATTTGTGGAACCATCGAATTTCAGATTCCAATTCTGGATGATCGAAGTGATCTTATCAAATGGCATAGTACTACTTATTGAACATTGGGATGAATTGTTTGATCCATAAGAAGCATTTCTTTGTTGAGAATTGTGTGGTATCGTATTCGTAGGAAAATTTTGAGTTCCTTGTTGCGTAATCGTATCGGTTTGTTGTTGGTTTACATGACTAGTATAACCTATTTGCTTGTTGCTTTGCATTGCATTTGATTGGTACTGATGGTTCGGGTTACTGGAAGATGGGCTATGGTTTGGAATAATGTCGTTGCGATTAATTTGTTGCTGATTTGGATTAGTAGGGAAATTTAATGGAAAATCATAATTCCCTTGACTGTTTATTTGATTATGAGGTTGCTGCTGTGTTGAAACATTTTGCTGATTTATATTATTAACAGCGTTAATCGGGTTATTGTTAGGGTTTTCATTGCTACTTCGAGGAAGTAGGTTTATATTTTGGAGAAACTTGGTGAGACTTGATTCGACAATCTTTTCTATTTCAGCCGTATTTATTCCACTGTTGGGATTAGAGGGCTGTATCGGAGAAAACAAATGGGTGGATACTTCCGCATTGCTCGCAGTGTTAATAACATTTTGGCTACAATTAGGGTTACTTTGGAAAATGTTTTGAGAAGTGCTGTTATCAACATTCTGACTAGAAATAGGGTTATCCTGGAAAAGATTCCGAGAAGAGCTTCGAGTGTTATACTGTTTGGCCATAGCTCCTCTTCCTCTGGTAGCAGGAGGTTTGAAAACAGGAACACTCTTGGCTTTGACGACAATATCCCTAAGCTCTTTTAACTCAGCAGATCTCTTGCATATTGGGCATTCTTTAGATGATGCCATATGGGCCTCCATACAGTATCTATGAAACGTATGAAAACACTTATCTAACATGAGGCAATCATCGCCGTCTTCCATATTCTCTTTACAGACGTTGCACACCCCTGGTTCCATTGTAAGAGAAGAAGGTGGTGGCGGTTGTGAACATGATGGCGGAGGCGAATTTTGCACCGGCATTTTTAGTATTTTGTACAAAATGAACTTAGAAACGCTTCCTCAGTTCAATTCAAAAATTGTGTCAAAAGGAAAATAAAATGATTGTATCTATTCTGGCAATAGATATAACCTTTCGAGTAAAGTCTTTGTTACGAGCGCAAATGAGATCAGATATTAAATGTGTTGATTACTTTAAAACTAGAGGTTTGAAAATAAAAAGAACTGATTACAATCTCTATTACCCAATATAATTAGGTTTTACTCTTATAGAAAAAATAAAATCCAATGGAAATCAAATAATTGAGGTGATATATGTTGGTTCTGTTTTTATCTAAGAAAACATATATTTAACTAAAGCAGGTAAATAGGATCTGAAGAATTCAAATATGGAATTGAAGTATATGAACAAATACGATGTAATAATATGATAAATACATAGACAAATAATATACATATATGTTTAAATAAATATATCAAAAATGTTTATTGAATATAAATTTATTTTTAAAGAGCAATGTCAAATAAGTTTTTTTTTGTTTATGCAATATATATGGAAACTTATGTTTTCTTGCCGTTTAGAGATGATGTGATGAAGAAAGATGCATTCACTTTTGGAAAGACAACAGGATTAGGTTTCAAAACTGGGCTATGGAAACTTACTCACTCAATCAAAGCATATTAGTAGAATCAAACCAACATACAACTATCCTTTACATGGGTCCTTCCATAACAACGGTCATATAATTGCTATTCTGCTAAATTTATGAAGTCCTAGCTGAATGAAAGGTTGTTGATAACTCAGATCAACTACTACTTGTATCAAAAAAGCAAGACAAGTTTTTTTCAGGACGAATTATCACTATCACTTAGTCATTGGTTCATGAAATTTTTGAAGCGAATCAAACGGTTAGCTTTTTGGTCATATTTTTGCCAAAATGCTAAAGTTCCAGTAAGACTTCTTCAAATATTCATAAAAGCAACTCCCAAAATCCTGAGATTCTTCGAACTCAAAATAAATGAAGTCTAAAAATTTAAAGTTATTTAATTGAAAAATAGAGCCAAAATGATGAGATCATCTTATCGGCCCTGCACGTATGGGCGCCAAATTAATGTAGTGTCCAACTGGATATGGTGTTAATTTTGAATAAAAACTGTTTTTATTTTCTTACACACCGAGAACTCATGAGGATAAAGGACTGCGGGAGCCTTTGTTCTGCTAGCAGCCAGTCGTGTGGGGAGGTTCGGTCCTTTTTCCGCATAAATCTGTATCCACTACACATAATTATTATAGACTCCCTTTTTAGTTTCTTGACGTTAACTATTGACTCTAAATGGACCAGGATGACTATTACAAAAATACCCCAAAATATAGTCATATTGAAAATGTTCTAAAATAATATAAAAATACCATTATCTTTTCTTATGGAGATTCATTTCCACGGATGTAATTGTGGATAAGTGCCTCAATACCCTCGCCTGCCAATGTTCTGTAAGCACAAAAGAATTATACCAAAACCCCTAACATACTTACGCATTCTTTCTTCTTCACATCACTCGGCTCGAAAACATAAAGCTAGTCTTTCACAAAGCCATCCTTTGGCATACAAAATTCATTTTATTCAGAGCATTACTTATATTCAATAAAATATATGTATAATAAAACATAAATAATCAATAATAGTACATTTTAAAGAATGACTATAATATACAAAAATTGTGCATCTTCGGTCCTTAAAGGGTTAATGTTTTAAAAATATCTTTTCTGCTCCATAAGTAAAGTAATACGCTTATGCGAAGCAGAGATAAAAATAAACAATCATATGATGATTGTAGTTACAAATTTACGTGTTTATATCTGTACATACATATATTAAGGTACCGAAATGTTTTGTTTCTATTCCTCTTTGTTAAAACAACCTGTATTGAGAGATCACAATTAAATGAGAATTGAGTTATTTCCAACTGTTATACACCTTTGAAATATTCACCTCCAGTGAGAGGGCACTGTCATTTTTATTGTGAGATCTCATTACATGTTTTAATTTTTAATTCAATGTAAGAGCAAGTAATAAAGAGACATATACGAAATATCAAGCAAAATCAGCTGTTTTGACTTACCACCAACATCACCATTTGAAGAAGGCCTCCTGCAGTTTGTGACTGATGGCTGCTGCTACAAAAAAAATAAAATGCTAGGAACTGCTCTTACAAAAGTTAAAAAATTCTCTGAATAGATTCCTCTCGAATTCTAATATACTCAAATAAAAAAAAAGATAACTTAGGTAATGTAATGATAACAGGAATACTTATAATGATGTTGCCCGGAATATATGTTCAGTAGAGAAGTGACGGTCCAAAGGGAATCACTGGGATGTATGTGGAGCTTGCAACATATTGTCTACTTCAATTCGACGTCAATTACGACTGCATTTTGCATCTAAATTTATGATGTATCTCATGGATAGGTTTATGTGTAATTTGTTGCAGGTTGTTTAGATTACTCCAGATGTTAAATTATGACGTTCTTGGAAGTTTACGTGTGATTTCATGCCTCATCAATTGGGAAATTATTCGTAATCAGTGTTACATCAATACGTATCCTTCTATATATCCATGGTAGTTTGAAGTTGAGACGTATTAAGCGATCATTTTATGACATATTTTGAATGCTTTTGTGGTCACTTTGCTATGCGGATTTCAATCATGTAAACAATCAAAGTGATCTTGGAGTATGTTGGAAAACCATGACTGAGCTTAATGTTCCAATTTAATGGGGAAAAAAGTCATCACGCTACCCGTTGGGCAGCGTGAATTCTGTTCGTCTATACTGATGGTATAAGTGCTTTGCAGTATCGATTTGGCTTCAATTTTCACTAGCAAATATGCTAACCTTCGTAATAGCAAAATATGTATGCACCAATTTTATCAAAGAATATGTGATTTCACAAAAATTGATGGAATTTCACTTGAAATATATAGGATTCATGTATGGCAAACTGATTTCTTTATAAACTTGAAACGATGTTAACACTTTGGAAGATTGAACAGAAAGGAAGTTCTTGTATGAACGTTCTCAACTTGATGTATTGGATATCTTAAAAAATGACAATTGCCAAAACGTAGAATTTTAATAGGAAATGTTGCCACATTTGGTGTATTAGTGTGCATCGTTGCAACAATAAGTATTAACAAATCTGAATCATGATTATGCTCAGTAGTATTGAAAATCGGTGATATTTATTTGAATTGAGCTACCCTCGAGATATTTATTTAAAATTTAGCATTTTTCTGAATGATTTTATCTTTGATTATTTTCTTGTTTTTCATCCGACATGTTTGCCAAACAGCTACGTTAAATGTCCGTTTAGTTTGGAAACGAACCATTTACGCTCAGTATCTGTGGACTAAGTCACCACAGAACCAGAACACAAGATCAAAATATAATTACAAAAACATTTTACATCTTCCTTCTCACTAACTAACTGTCAATATTTTATGACCTCTTATCAGCTATTTCGTAAACATTCAGATAAATATTACTAGCATGCATAATTTATCAATGAATATTATTTTGTTTTTTAACAAATTTCGGTAAATTTAACCAGTGAAATATAATGAAAGAAAGTGAATTTCATGCAAGAATAATTTTACCAATAGCAAAGAAATTAATATATCCGAAGATAGTGCCCAAACAAAATCTGTAACATGTTGATGAAGATTGCCAAACATAATGATGATAAAAAAGCAAACCAGTCTACAGAACAACAACAACTCCAAACGAATCCCAAGGGCACTGCTAACAATTGGTAAACATTGGTGACAATTTAAAGGTAATATTTAACATCATTAACTTTAGTGTGTCGATGAATTATAGGGAATTTTGATATGTAGAATTGTTCGTGTTTATAAAAATGTGAACGTCCGCCACAAAACCGAGTAATTCGCCCAATTTTGGGAGCGAATTAATAGGACAAAAAGGACGATTATGTTCGTATGTCCTTCGCGTGGAACGTGCCTATAAGTTTGCCATTTAAATCTTCAAGCACATAATAATGGCTTCCCATTTTCTCTCTTACCTTAGCTTTCAGAAACAAGGGAGCTAATTTCGAATTAAAATGTTTTTCCATATTGGATTGTGAGAAGTTGCGGCGATACACTTCTTGCCCAACGGAAAACGTCTGTTGGCGTGTACGCAAGTTATAATATTGTTGGTTCTTTTCAAAAGCAGATTTTATGTGTTTGACCAAATCTTTCCTAATTAGCTGAAGGCGATCATCATTTGTCAGTTTGACGGTGGGTTCAGTCAGAAGATTTAACTTTCTTAGAAGTTCATATGAAGAGGCATGCGTTATCATATCAAAGCCGAAGAGGGCATGATATGGCGAGCAGTCAATAGACTGATGATAAGAATTGCGAAGTGCACAGCTTATTGCCGAAAGATTAGTGTCCCATTGCCTATGATCGTCTTTGAGATATGATCTAATGCCAGCTATAAGAGACCGATTCACTCTTTCTGATGCATTAGACTGTGGCGAGTACAATGCAGTATATATGTGATTGATCCCTAAAGAGGTGAAGAAGGCGTTTAAGTCATTGGCTCTAAATTGACTGCCATTGTCACTAATAACTGTTTCGGGGACACCGTACATATGGAAAATATGCTTCTGAAGGAAGTCTTGTATGGCGGTAGATGTAAATTTTTTGAGTGGACAAAGCCAGTGATACTTGGTCAAATGATCAAGCACAATCAGTAACCCGATATAACCACTTTTGCTGCGAGGATATGGTCCAAGTATGTCGATGTACATCCTTTGAAAGGGACGAAGTGATACTGAGGGGTTACCTATAGGAGGTTTCATTACCATATTAGGTGCCTTAGTTTGTTTACAGATATCACATTCTCTGACGTACTTTCTTACATCTGTGACCATACCTGGCCAGAAGAGGTGTCTTCGTAGGAGCTGAAGAGTTTTGCTCATTCCTCCGTGAGCATTTACAGGGGTGTCATGGGCTACCGATATAGCTTTCGTCCTCAATCGAAGTGGAACCCATAGCTTCCACGCTTCTTCTTCTTCTTGGTCATCGCCTGTATAGTGTTGTGTCCTGTAGTACACATACTTATCAATGATTTTCACATCAGGGAATTTTGACTGATTTTGTGTCACTTTGTCTTTTAGCGTTTTATAGTCTTCATCTTCGAAGAAAGGGGAGTCCAAGTCGATTTCTGGCTCGGATAACTCCAGAGCTAAAATCTCCTCTTCCGGTATCCTTGATAACGCGTCTGGGACGACATTATCCTTCCCCTTCCTATGGCTTATAGTAAATTTGTAGCTCTGCAACTTAAATACTCAGCGGGCCAGACGACCAGTTAGGTCTGGTTGCCGCATAAGCCATAGTAAGCTTGAATGGTCAGTTATGACCTCAAAATCCTGGAGTTCCAGGTAGCAGCGAAATTTTTTGATCGCTTCAATAGCTGCAAGACATTCCCTCTCTGTGACGCTATAATTACGTTGGGCCGAGTTCAGCTTCTTGCTCATATAGGCGATGGGCTTTTCATTACCTTCATCGTCTAACTGAACAAGAACTGCCCCGATCCCGTAATCACTAGCGTCACAGTGGAGGTAAAACTTTCTCTTAAAATCAGGATTGGTCAGGATGGGAGCTGTGGTTAACAGCCCCTTTATCCTTTCAAATGCTTTTTGGGCCTCATTGGTCCAAAGAAATTTCTTTTTAGTGGACAGAACATCGGATATGGGAGACACTTCGGTGGAAAAGTTTTGGATAAATCTCCTGTACCACCCCGCTAAGCCGAGGAATCCTCGAACCTGCTTAAGGTTTTTCGGTACAGGCCACTGTGTAATTGCCACTATCTTCTCGTTATCGGTCATTATCCCTCCGTTTCCGATGACATATCCCAAATAGTTCACTTTCGTGACACAAAAGTGGCTTTTTGAGATATTCAACGTGAGGTTTGCTTTGCGGAACTGTGAGGATATCCTCATAAGGACTTCTATATGGGTCGGAAAGTCTTCGGAGACAATCACGAGATCGTCCAAGTATCCGAAGACGCAATGGCGGAGATCGGGTGGAATTATCTCGTCCATTAGACGACACATTGTTTGAGCTGCGTTACACAGCCCGAATGGCATGACCACAAACTGGTACAGAGGCCTTCCCGGGACTGTGAACGCAGTCAAATGTTTCGAGTTTTCATCCAACCCGATCTGCCAAAAAGCGTCCTTCAAATCCAACTTGGATATGATATTTGCCTTTGGTAGACGCGCGAAAATTCCCTCAATATTGGGTAAAGGATATGCGTCCTTTTCCGTTACTGAGTTCAATTTTCGTGCGTCTAGACAGAGTCTCACTTTGTTGGGTTTGACAACTAACCTCATCGGGGAACTCCACGACGAGTTAGAGGGTTCTATTACACCTAACTGTAGCATTCTGTCAACCTCACCAAACATAAGTTTTTCCACTGCAGGGGACACAGGGTAAAACCTTTGTTTGATGGGTTGAGCAGAACCTACGTTTATGGTATGTTTTAAAAGGCTGGTCCGACCTAGTCCTTTGGTCTCAAAGTTTGGAAAGAGGTTGATGACTGTCTGTAACTGAAGACGTTCCGAATCATTGAGAGGATATGAGTCAGGATTTGTTACTGGTGGGACATTGACTGATTCATTATGCATGGAAATGGTTGAAAAGTTTAAATTTTTCGTCTTTACTCTATCATTAATATCAAAATTTGACGTGATAATGTCACTGGAATTGATGATATTCGGCATTAAATTGAAGATTTTACAAAAGTCAATCCCTAGAATAAGTTTTTGGGAAATGCTGGGTACGACAAATAGCCGAATAGGTTTTATTTGGTCCTTAAAAGAGATATTGACTTCTAGCCACCCGCACACTTTTTGGGAATTGCCGTCAGCAGTTTTAACGGTTGATTTCACTTTATGAAAATTGGGGAACTTAGTATAATCTCTTGTTGCTAATTCAGATCCAATGCAACTTACATTTGCACCGGTATCAATCAGGCCATATTCAACAAAATCTAAAAAGGACACTTTAGCATAGTATCTGAAATCCGTTGGATTCGATACGATTGTCGATACTAAAAACTTAGTACAAAGTTTCTTCATTTTGAAAAATTTGCGTAACCGCAAAGTGGAACGCTTTGGCTTCCTAATGTCCAAAGGACATAACTCAGAATTATTAAATATTTCATTCCTTCTTTGACAATATAACTGCCATCTGACATGAAAAGGGTTTTTCGGGTAAATAATTTTGGAGACGTCATTTTCATAATAAGTTTCATTAGATAGTGGTCGCTTTAAAATTTTAATCGTTTTTGATTTGGCAGATATGTTATCTTTATTGGTATTGATATTAGTTTCAGAATTCTGTTCTTCAACCTGATTTATACGTGTATGCAAATTTAAAGGGATTACTGAAGTTTGTCCATTTGTGGACTGAAACTTTTCAAGTTTTTTGAATTATGTTGTTTTCTATTTGCACACCTTAAGCAATTGGGTTTGTATATATTTTTAGACCCACATCCGTAGCAAAATATGGTCCGATCTTGAGTGCAATCTTGCCAGTGGTGGCCCTCAGCATCGCAATTCCAACAATGGGAAACTTGCTCAGATCTTTTGATTGCCTCTATAAAAGGTGCTGCATTTTCCTCTGGTATAATTGTCTCATGATCGTCAATATCTATTTCAGCTACATTTCTACGAGTCATTTGAAGTGGGACATTTCGACTTGGCAGAGATTTCCTAACATGCTCGTCACTGAAAAAGTTTTCTCGCATCTGAACGAGCTTACGGAGATGCGAAATTGACGTGATGGGAACATATAGTAGATCCTGGCGTATGTCAGGACGAAGATTTCGTGCTAAAATTTCTATCAGTTCGGCTTCTGACATCGCCCTTGGGAGTTTATCTATCATTGCAGAAACGGCTTCAAAGAAAGCGTCAAACGTTTCGTTTGGTTTCTGCTTTCTAGCTCGAATTTCCTCCCGAATGTCAAAAGATGATTTGAACTGTTTGTACTGGTCTATTAGCGCTTCACAAAACGAGTTCCATTCAACAAACTTGACTTGTTTGTGATAGCGCCAATACCAGTCCCTGGCTTTCCCTGTTAATAGGCAATTCAAATTTCGGCATATGACGCTATAGTCACCATTGAAATAGTCGTTAGTAAGTGAGCCTAATCGATAAAGAAATTCCTCCACTCCTAAACCATTTGTGGAACCATCGAATTTCAGATTCCAATTCTGGATGATCGAAGTGATCTTATCAAATGGCATAGTACTACTTATTGAACATTGGGATGAATTGTTTGATCCATAAGAAGCATTTCTTTGTTGAGAATTGTGTGGTATCGTATTCGTAGGAAAATTTTGAGTTCCTTGTTGCGTAATCGTATCGGTTTGTTGTTGGTTTACATGACTAGTATAACCTATTTGCTTGTTGCTTTGCATTGCATTTGATTGGTACTGATGGTTCGGGTTACTGGAAGATGGGCTATGGTTTGGAATAATGTCGTTGCGATTAATTTGTTGCTGATTTGGATTAGTAGGGAAATTTAATGGAAAATCATAATTCCCTTGACTGTTTATTTGATTATGAGGTTGCTGCTGTGTTGAAACATTTTGCTGATTTATATTATTAACAGCGTTAATCGGGTTATTGTTAGGGTTTTCATTGCTACTTCGAGGAAGTAGGTTTATATTTTGGAGAAACTTGGTGAGACTTGATTCGACAATCTTTTCTATTTCAGCCGTATTTATTCCACTGTTGGGATTAGAGGGCTGTATCGGAGAAAACAAATGGGTGGATACTTCCGCATTGCTAGTCGGAGTAGCTGTCTTATCAGCAGTGTTAATAACATTTTGGCTACAATTAGGGTTACTTTGGAAAATGTTTTGAGAAGTGCTGTTATCAACATTCTGACTAGAAATAGGGTTATCCTGGAAAAGATTCCGAGAAGAGCTTCGAGTGTTATACTGTTTGGCCATAGCTCCTCTTCCTCTGGTAGCAGGAGGTTTGAAAACAGGAACACTCTTGGCTTTGACGACAATATCCCTAAGCTCTTTTAACTCAGCAGATCTCTTGCATATTGGGCATTCTTTAGATGATGCCATATGGGCCTCCATACAGTATCTATGAAACGTATGAAAACACTTATCTAACATGAGGCAATCATCGCCGTCTTCCATATTCTCTTTACAGACGTTGCACACCCCTGGTTCCATTGTAAGAGAAGAAGGTGGTGGCGGTTGTGAACATGATGGCGGAGGCGAATTTTGCACCGGCATTTTTAGTATTTTGTACAAAATGAACTTAGAAACGCTTCCTCAGTTCAATTCAAAAATTGTGTCAAAAGGAAAATAAAATGATTGTATCTATTCTGGCAATAGATATAACCTTTCGAGTAAAGTCTTTGTTACGAGCGCAAATGAGATCAGATATTAAATGTGTTGATTACTTTAAAACTAGAGGTTTGAAAATAAAAAGAACTGATTACAATCTCTATTACCCAATATAATTAGGTTTTACTCTTATAGAAAAAATAAAATCCAATGGAAATCAAATAATTGAGGTGATATATGTTGGTTCTGTTTTTATCTAAGAAAACATATATTTAACTAAAGCAGGTAAATAGGATCTGAAGAATTCAAATATGGAATTGAAGTATATGAACAAATACGATGTAATAATATGATAAATACATAGACAAATAATATACATATATGTTTAAATAAATATATCAAAAATGTTTATTGAATATAAATTTATTTTTAAAGAGCAATGTCAAATAAGTTTTTTTTTGTTTATGCAATATATATGGAAACTTATGTTTTCTTGCCGTTTAGAGATGATGTGATGAAGAAAGATGCATTCACTTTTGGAAAGACAACAGGATTAGGTTTCAAAACTGGGCTATGGAAACTTACTCACTCAATCAAAGCATATTAGTAGAATCAAACTATCCTTTACATGGGTCCTTCCATAACAACGGTCATATAATTGCTATTCTGCTAAATTTATGAAGTCCTAGCTGAATGAAAGGTTGTTGATAATTCAGATCAACTACTACTTGTATCAAAAAAGCAAGACAAGTTTTTTTCAGGACGAATTATCACTATCACTTAGTCATTGGTTCATGAAATTTTTGAAGCGAATCAAACGGTTAGCTTTTTGGTCATATTTTTGCCAAAATGCTAAAGTTCCAGTAAGACTTCTTCAAATATTCATAAAAGCAACTCCCAAAATCCTGAGATTCTTCGAACTCAAAATAAATGAAGTCTAAAAATTTAAAGTTATTTAATTGAAAAATAGAGCCAAAATGATGAGATCATCTTATCGGCCCTGCACGTATGGGCGCCAAATTAATGTAGTGTCCAACTGGATATGGTGTTAATTTTGAATAAAAACTGTTTTTATTTTCTTACACACCGAGAACTCATGAGGATAAAGGACTGCGGGAGCCTTTGTTCTGCTAGCAGCCAGTCGTGTGGGGAGGTTCGGTCCTTTTTCCGCATAAATCTGTATCCACTACACATAATTATTATAGACTCCCTTTTTAGTTTCTTGACGTTAACTATTGACTCTAAATGGACCAGGATGACTATTACAAAAATACCCCAAAATATAGTCATATTGAAAATGTTCTAAAATAATATAAAAATACCATTATCTTTTCTTATGGAGATTCATTTCCACGGATGTAATTGTGGATAAGTGCCTCAATACCCTCGCCTGCCAATGTTCTGTAAGCACAAAAGAATTATACCAAAACCCCTAACATACTTACGCATTCTTTCTTCTTCACATCACTCGGCTCGAAAACATAAAGCTAGTCTTTCACAAAGCCATCCTTTGGCATACAAAATTCATTTTATTCAGAGCATTACTTATATTCAATAAAATATATGTATAATAAAACATAAATAATCAATAATAGTACATTTTAAAGAATGACTATAATATACAAAAATTGTGCATCTTCGGTCCTTAAAGGGTTAATGTTTTAAAAATATCTTTTCTGCTCCATAAGTAAAGTAATACGCTTATGCGAAGCAGAGATAAAAATAAACAATCATATGATGATTGTAGTTACAAATTTACGTGTTTATATCTGTACATACATATATTAAGGTACCGAAATGTTTTGTTTCTATTCCTCTTTGTTAAAACAACCTGTATTGAGAGATCACAATTAAATGAGAATTGAGTTATTTCCAACTGTTATACACCTTTGAAATATTCACCTCCAGTGAGAGGGCACTGTCATTTTTATTGTGAGATCTCATTACATGTTTTAATTTTTAATTCAATGTAAGAGCAAGTAATAAAGAGACATATACGAAATATCAAGCAAAATCAGCTGTTTTGACTTACCACCAACATCACCATTTGAAGAAGGCCTCCTGCAGTTTGTGACTGATGGCTGCTGCTACAAAAAAAAATAAAATGCTAGGAACTGCTCTTACAAAAGTTAAAAAATTCTCTGAATAGATTCCTCTCGAATTCTAATATACTCAAATAAAAAAAAAGATAACTTAGGTAATGTAATGATAACAGGAATACTTATAATGATGTTGCCCGGAATATATGTTCAGTAGAGAAGTGACGGTCCAAAGGGAATCACTGGGATGTATGTGGAGCTTGCAACATATTGTCTACTTCAATTCGACGTCAATTACGACTGCATTTTGCATCTAAATTTATGATGTATCTCATGGATAGGTTTATGTGTAATTTGTTGCAGGTTGTTTAGATTACTCCAGATGTTAAATTATGACGTTCTTGGAAGTTTACGTGTGATTTCATGCCTCATCAATTGGGAAATTATTCGTAATCAGTGTTACATCAATACGTATCCTTCTATATATCCATGGTAGTTTGAAGTTGAGACGTATTAAGCGATCATTTTATGACATATTTTGAATGCTTTTGTGGTCACTTTGCTATGCGGATTTCAATCATGTAAACAATCAAAGTGATCTTGGAGTATGTTGGAAAACCATGACTGAGCTTAATGTTCCAATTTAATGGGGAAAAAAGTCATCACGCTACCCGTTGGGCAGCGTGAATTCTGTTCGTCTATACTGATGGTATAAGTGCTTTGCAGTATCGATTTGGCTTCAATTTTCACTAGCAAATATGCTAACCTTCGTAATAGCAAAATATGTATGCACCAATTTTATCAAAGAATATGTGATTTCACAAAAATTGATGGAATTTCACTTGAAATATATAGGATTCATGTATGGCAAACTGATTTCTTTATAAACTTGAAACGATGTTAACACTTTGGAAGATTGAACAGAAAGGAAGTTCTTGTATGAACGTTCTCAACTTGATGTATTGGATATCTTAAAAAATGACAATTGCCAAAACGTAGAATTTTAATAGGAAATGTTGCCACATTTGGTGTATTAGTGTGCATCGTTGCAACAATAAGTATTAACAAATCTGAATCATGATTATGCTCAGTAGTATTGAAAATGGGTGATATTTATTTGAATTGAGCTACCCTCGAGATATTTATTTAAAATTTAGCATTTTTCTGAATGATTTTATCTTTGATTATTTTCTTGTTTTTCATCCGACATGTTTGCCAAACAGCTACGTTAAATGTCCGTTTAGTTTGGAAACGAACCATTTACGCTCAGTATCTGTGGACTAAGTCACCACAGAACCAGAACACAAGATCAAAATATAATTACAAAAACATTTTACATCTTCCTTCTCACTAACTAACTGTCAATATTTTATGACCTCTTATCAGCTATTTCGTAAACATTCAGATAAATATTACTAGCATGCATAATTTATCAATGAATATTATTTTGTTTTTTAACAAATTTCGGTAAATTTAACCAGTGAAATATAATGAAAGAAAGTGAATTTCATGCAAGAATAATTTTACCAATAGCAAAGAAATTAATATATCCGAAGATAGTGCCCAAACAAAATCTGTAACATGTTGATGAAGATTGCCAAACATAATGATGATAAAAAAGCAAACCAGTCTACAGAACAACAACAACTCCAAACGAATCCCAAGGGCACTGCTAACAATTGGTAAACATTGGTGACAATTTAAAGGTAATATTTAACATCATTAACTTTAGTGTGTCGATGAATTATAGGGAATTTTGATATGTAGAATTGTTCGTGTTTATAAAAATGTGAACGTCCGCCACAGCAGGTCAAGTTCGATGATGGGTTATATCGGTCCACGTTTTGGTATAGCCCCCATATAACGGTACCCCCCGATTTACGGTATTTTGCCGTTTTTAGCTACATTTTCAGACCGATGTAGCTATAATTTGACATTTAGGGTTCTTACGTGTCAATAAACGTATATAACAAAAGTTGTGGACATAGGTCCACGCTTTGGTATAGACCCCACATAAAACGGTACCCCCGATTTACGGGTTTTTTGCGTATTTAGCTACATTTTCAGACCGATGTAGCTATAATTTGACATTTAGGGTTCCTAAGTGTCAATAAACTTATATAATAAAAGTTGTGGACATAGGTCCACGTTTTGGTATAGCCCCCATATAACGGTACCCCCCGATTTACGGTATTTTGACGTTTTTAGCTACAATTTCAGACCGAGTAAGCTATAATCTGACATTTATGGCTCTTAAGCGTTACTAAACTTATGTAACAAAAGTTGTGGACATAGGTCCACGTTTTGGTATAGCCCCCATATAACGGTACCCCCCGATTTACGGTATTTTGACGTTTTTAGCTACAATTTCAGACCGAGTAAGCTATAATCTGACATTTATGGCTCTTAAGCGTTACTAAACTTATGTAACAAAAGTTGTGGACATAGGTCCACGTTTTGGTATAGCCCCCATATAACGGTACCCCCCGATTTACGGTATTTTGACGTTTTCAGCTACATTTTCAGACAGATTTATCTATAATGTGACATTTAGGATTTTTAAGTGTCAATAAACTTATATAACAAAAGTTGTGGACATAGATCCACGTTTTATATAGCCCCTATATAACGTTATCCCCTATATAATCGGTATCCCCATATAACGGATTTTCGGTATTTTGAGAATTGTACCTACAAGTTTTAACCGAATTATCTGTAATTTTAACATTTAACATTTGAAATTCTTAGTGGTCACCACACCTCTCCACCAAAAATTGTCATGAAAGGTCGATGCATTGATAAAGCTCCCATATAAAAGTACCTCCCGATTTTCAGTAATTTGATGATTTTAGCTACAATATTAAACCGAACTACCAGTAATTTAACATTTGAAATTCTTAGTGGTCACCACACCTCTCCACCAAAAATTGTCAAGAAAGGTCGATGCATTGATAAAGCTCCCATATAAAAGTACCTCCCAATTCTTAGTAATTGGCAATTTTAGCTACATTTTTTAACCGAACTAACTGTAATTTGACATTTGAAGTTGTAGTGGTCACCACACATCAACAATTTTCAGCATAGCCCCAATATAACGATACTTCCCAATTTTCGGTACTTTGAGGATTATACTTAAAATGTTTAACCACGTAGGTCCATGTTTTGGTATAGCCTCAAAACAAACCTCCCGATTTTCCGTACCTTAGCTTTATTTTTTGGACGAACTTTCTGTAATTTGAAATTTAAAAGCCAACAAAAATTCCGCAACGAAAATTGTTCATTTAAGTTCATATTTTCGTATAGCCAACATACCTCCAAACTAGCTGTTAATGACATTTGAAGTTCCCACGTTATGTACCGATTTTCGGTATTTTGAGGATTCTAGCTACAATTTTTAACCGAATTAGGAGTTATTTGACATTAAAGGCTCCCATCAAAAACTATCCAATTCTCGCCCACAAAAAATGTCAACATACATAGTTAGATATAGGCACCATAAAAAAGGGCCTCCCGAATGAAGCATTTTATGTACATTATCTGACATTTTAACGTACCCACTTAAAGTTGGGGACAGGAATGAAAACTAATTATTCCATTTAAGTTCGGAATATTTTATGGTGGAGGGTATGAAAAGAAAAGAACTTAACGCTTTTTCACTTGTTTGTATTAAACTCAATCTATTGTCTCTAATCCTTTTCAACCTATTGATTACGTTTACCCAATCTATCCTATATTATATCTATATAAACATTATCTTGTTCATTATACGCTCTATAAAATCAATAATCCGCACTATCATTTATAACAATCAGTTGTTGTCGTTTGATACAAAATAAATAAACAACATAAATAAAAAAAAGGTAAAAAAAAACTTTTTAAGTTAAACGGTTTTATGTTGAACATACATTGCAATGTTTAAGATAAATGTACTAAAAACCAAAAAATAATAAAATAGATACAGTCGTGGGAATTATAAACATATGCATGGACTAGACTAAAATAAAACCGTGGGGCACGTCAACTGTATACAATCGTTGATTAAAATGTTTGTTTTGTAATGTTACACTATAATTAGGCAGTTGTTCAACCGACAACGATGGGCGTGTGATAAGTAGGTCTAGAATGTGGAAACAAGCTAGTAAGCTCGATTATAAGCGAGTTTTAGGGTTTCATAGTGGTGAGCGAGTAGTGTGAATGTCCAACGATAAACTAGTTGAAACATCTCTTTTATTTACATGGAGTGTATAACTATTGAAACTTCCATGAGCAAGAAAATAGTAAGTAATTTCCTCACCGCCTGCGGGCCAACTGCCTAACAACGTATTAAACGCACATTAAGTCGATAATTTGTAGACAATTGACGTGCCCCACGGTTTTATTTTAGTCTAGTCCATGCATATGTTTATAATTCCCACGACTGTATCTATTTTATTATTTTTTGGTTTTTAGTACATTTATCTTAAACATTGCAATGTATGTTCAACATAAAACCGTTTAACTTAAAAAGTTTTTTTACCTATTTTTATTTTCTAGTTTTTAGTTTTTATTTCGCATTCTGTTTAATTCATTTAGTGCTTCATTATTGCAAGGTTTCTTGCCCGTTAGTTTATTGCAGTCCAACTCCTCTATACGTAGTCCCTGCAAAGATCTTACTCTACTAAGAACCACGTAGGTTTTACCTTCTTCAAACAGTTTCGCACCTAAGTATACGACTGCGTGATCCACAGTGCTGGCCTGCATTTTATGTATTGTAGAAGCCCATGATAGTATTAAAGGCAACACACATCTGTGTGTATCTCTCCCGTTGTTTTGTTAACCTGGCTTCATATTCTTCAGGCGTTTCTGACGCTATCATCTGTGTGTATCGCTCACGTTGCTTTGTTAACCTGGCTTCATATTCTTCAGGCGTTTCTGACGCCGTCATTTGTGTATATCGCTGACCTTGCTTTTTTAACTTGGCCTCATATTGCTCAGGTGTTTTTGACGCTAATTGTTCCCGTCGTTTCTGTAATCGACTATTTCTATCACCTTCACTTTCTTTAGCTCGTTTTGCTTTATACTTTTCTTTCGCTTTTTGAAGCCTTCGTTTACGTTGTGTTGCAGTTTCTGTTTTAGTTGTGTTTGTATTTTTTTTACCATTTTGTTCCCACGAGTAATGGACATTTAGACGGTCGACCCCCCCAGAGGTCCAATAAAGGGGCAAGGCTATGTACAACAAGATGCGCCTGACTCTTGAGGGGAAAACGCTAACGACATATCATTTTTATCCACCCTAATGCCATACAGTCCTCAACACGATAACAAATCTTGACTTGGGTGGTGGATTCAGGCTGGATTAATCAGATACCTATATTAACCTTAACTTGGGTGGTGTACCGCTAACGACGTATCATTTTTAGCCACCCTAACGCCACACAGTCCTCAACACGATAACAAATCTTGACTTGGGTGGTGGATTCAGGCTGGATTAATCAGATACCTATATTACAGATTCAATTCCTAAATTTAAATCTTAATTATACGCCATTTAGTGGCTGCGCCCATCTTAAATATTGAGGTTGTATAGTGCACTGTATTCTTCTTGTCAAGCCCTTTTATTTGATACCCATATTGGTGGGATTGATAAAAAATTGTTATCAGCCATTTGGTAGCGGCGGCCATCTTAGATTTCAATTTTGCATAGTAAATTGTATTCTACTTGTTGAGACCTTTCATTTGATACCCATGTCGATGGGATTGATAAAACCTAAGTTATCCGCCATTTTGTAGATGCCGCCACTTTGGATTTTAATTTTATATAGTACATTGTATTCTACTTTTATTTGATACCCATATTGATGGGATTGATAAAACCTACGTCATCCACTATTTTGTAGCGGCCGCCATCTTGGATTTAAATTTTTTTATATTATATTGTATTCTGCTTGTTGAGCCCTTTCATTTGATACCCATATTGATGGGATTGATAAAACCTACGTTATCCGCCATTTTGTAATGGCGGCCATCTTGAATTTATAATGATAATGAATAAACATAATTGTATTGTCACCAAAATCCAAAGTGTATACAAAATTTCAGATTAATCGGTTGACAGGAAGAGGGTTAAAATTAAATTACTAAATTTGACCCAAGAATAAATAATAAATAAAACAAACGGGGTGAGCTAAATAAAACCATTTAAAAACCGTGGGGCACGTCAATTGTCTACAATCGTTGATTAAAATGTTTGTTTTGTAATGTTACACTATAATTAGGCAGTTGTTCAACCGACACACGATGGACGTGTGATAAGTAGGGCTAGAATGTGGAAACAAGCTAGCAAGCTCGATTATAAGCGACTTTTAGGGTTTCATAGTGGTGAGCGAGTAGTACTTTGTCGATTAAAGAGAAACTATGAGCAGTCAAACGATTCCTCGCCAGCCAGCAGTGCGAATGTCCAACGATAAACTAGTTGAAACATCTCTTTTATTAACATGGGGTGTATAACTATTGGAATTTCCATGAGCAAGAAAATAGTAAGTAATTTCCTCACCGTCTGCGGGCCAACTGCCTAACGACGAATTAAACCATTCTTCTATCGCACATTAAGTCGATAATTTGTAGACAATTGACGTGCCCCACGGTTTTATTTTAGTCTAGTCTATGCATATGTTTATAATTCCCACGACTGTATCTATTTTATTATTTTTTGGTTTTTAGTACATTTATCTTAAACATTGCAATGTATGTTAAACATAAATCATAAGATCTACAGTGCTGCCCTGCATTTTATGTATTGTAGAAGCCCATGATAGTATTAAAGGCAACACACATCTGTGTGTATCGCTCCCGTTGTTTTGTTAACCTGGCTTCATATTCTTCAGGCGTTTCTGACGCTATCATCTGTGTGTATCGCTCACGTTGCTTTGTTAACCTGGCTTCATATTCTTAGGCGTTTCTGACGCCGTCATTTGTGTATATCGCTGACGTTGCTTTTTTAACCTGGCCTCAAATTGCTCAGGTGTTTTTGACGCTAATTGTTTCCGTCGTTTCTGTAATCGACTATTTCTATCACCTTCACTTTCTTTAGCTCGTTTTGCTTTATACTTTTCTTTCGCTTTTTGAAGCCTTCGTTTACGTTGTGTTGCAGTTTCTGTTTTATTTGTGTTTGTATTTTGTATATATTTTTTTACCATTTTGTTCCAACGAGTAATGGACATTTAAACGGTCGACCCTCCCAGAGGTCCAATAAAGGGGCAAGGCTATGTACAACAAGATGCGCCTGAGTCTTGAGGGGAAAACGCTAACGACATATCATTTTTATCCACCCTAATGCCATACAGTTCTCGGCGTGTTTTAACCATCCACCTTAACTTGGGTGGTGCACCGCTAACGACGTATCATTTTTAGCCACCCTAACGCCACACAGTCCTCAACACGATAAAAAATCTTGACTTGGGTGGTGGATTCAGGCTGGATTAATCAGATAACTAAATTACAGGTTCAATTTTTAAATTTAAATCTTAATTATACGCCATTTAGTGGCTGCGCCAATCTTAAATTTTGAGGTTGTATAGTGCACTGTATTCTACTTGTCAAGCCCTTTTATTTGATACCCATATTGGTGGGATTAATGAAAAATTGTTATCAGCCATTTGGTAGCGGCAGCCATCATAGATTTCAATTTTGCATAGTAAATTGTATTCTACTTGTTGAGACCTTTCATTTGATACCCATATTGATGGGATTGATAAAACCTACGTTATCCGCCATTTTGTAGCGGCCGCCATCTTGGATTTAATTTTTTTATAGTATATTGTATTCTGCTTGTTGAGCCCTTTCATTTGATACCCATATTGATGGGATTGATAAAACCTACGTTGTCCGCCATTTTGTAGCGGCCGCCATCTTGGATTTAAATTTTTTATAGTATATTGGTACTTTTATATGGGAGCTTTATTAATGCATCGACCTTTCTTGACAATTTTTGGTGGAGAGGTGTGGTGACCACTAAGAATTTCAAATGTTAAATTAGTGGTAGTTCGGTTTAATATTGTAGCTAAAATCATCAAATTACTGAAAATCGGGAGGTACTTTTATATGGGAGCTTTATCAATGCATCGACCTTTCATGACAATTTTTGGTGGAGAGGTGTGGTGACCACTAAGAATTTCAAATGTTAAATGTTAAAATTACAGATAATTCGGTTAAAACTTGTAGGTACAATTCTCAAAATACCGAAAATCCGTTATATGGGGATACCGATTATATAGGGGGTAACGTTATATAGGGGCTATATAAAAACGTGGATCTATGTCCACAACTTTTGTTATATAAGTTTATTGACACTTAAAAATCCTAAATGTCACATTATAGATAAATCTGTCTGAAAATGTAGCTGAAAACGTCAAAATACCGTAAATCGGGGGGTACCGTTATATAGGGGCTATACCAAAACGTGGACCTATGTCCACAACTTTTGTTACATAAGTTTAGTAACGCTTAAGAGCCATAAATGTCAGATTATAGCTTACTCGGTCTGAAATTGTAGCTAAAAACGTCAAAATACCGTAAATCGGGGGGTACCGTTATATGGGGGCTATACCAAAACGAGGACCTATGTCCACAACTTTTATTATATAAGTTTATTGACACTTAGGAAGTCTAAATGTCAAATTATAGCTACATCGGTCTGAAAATGTAGCTAAAAACGAAAAAAAACCGTAAATCGGGGGTACCGTTATATGGGGGCTATACCAAAGCGTGGCCCTATGTCCACAACTTTTGTTATATAAGTTTATTGACACTTAGGAATCCTAAATGTCACATTATAGATAAATCGGTCTGAAAATGTTGCTAAAAACGTCAAAATACCGTAAATCTGGGGTACCGTTATATGGGGGCTATACCAAAACGTGGACCTATGTCCACAACTTTTGTTATATAAGTTTATTGACACGTAAGAACCCTAAATGTCAAATTATAGCTACATCGGTCTGAAAATGTAGCTAAAAACGGCAAAATACCGTAAATCGGGGGGTACCGTTATATAGGGGCTATACCAAAACGTGGACCGATATAGCCCATCATCGAACTTGACCTGCCTGCAAACAAAAGACGCATTTTCCCAAAATTTCAGCGTTCTATCTTCATTTTTGTGGATGCTAGAGTGATTACCACAGACGGACGGACGGACGGAGGTGCACAGATCGACTTAGAATTTTACCCTGATCAAGAATATATATACTTTATAGGGTCGCAAATGAGTATTTCAATGCGTTACAACCGGAAAAACAAACTTAATATACCCTCCATACTATGGTGGAGGGTATAAAAATAGTGAAAACGAAATTCAGAAATAATTTTAGGTCCAAAACCAAAGCAAGTTAAATAAAACACTGTAAAAAGGGATTATTCACAATAGACTCCATTTTCACCCTAAGGTGTTTTCGAGACATTGGCTTTATTATATTGAATTCAGTACTACTTACGTATTTTGTTGTTCGGCAAGAAATATTAAGAATAGTATGGCATTTAATTTAATGCATAACACGGCAAATAGCTTGACCGTTTCATAGATATGGGTCGCTGAAGTCGTCAAAAAGCCAAAAAATCGAGATTTTCGTAATTATGAGGCCCCAGTGGCATGTGTTAACATATTCCAATTGTGCTCAAACTTTAACAATCTTAAAATCTAACCAAACTGAACACTTTAGGGGAGTGTCCCATAAAAAATCCGATATCGATGTTTTCCCTTTGAGTTAAAACCAGACTAATGCAACAAATTAAGACAAAGAAAATATTGAATTTTACATAAAATATTTGACAACTTAACAAATTTTATATTTTTTTTAGGTTTATAATTAACAGGTTTATAATTAAAAAAATGGTATTACAATATACATATAACCATATTTTTATATCCACACTGTGCTAAGGGGTCTCAATTCCATAATAATCTGCTAAAAAAGCGACGTTAGGCGGCCAACAATCTTAATTTAGGACACTTTGAAGTTCTTTTGATTATTTTTTCCAACTTTATTTGTCAGTTTTACGACTTTTATGAAGGTTTTCGGCCAAAAACTGTGTGCATATGCATTTTGCATATTTTTTGCATATTATTTGCATGTTTTTGCATATTTTGTGCATATGCAAATATGCAAAATAAATACAAAATATGACCCTGGTATTCAATTCAGATTTCATTGAAACGAATTTTGGTCTAATCAGAATCTTCGTATCTTTATTATTAAAAAATATGCAAATATGCAAAATCCGATGTCTACTCATAACTTCTTTAATATTGGTCCAATTTGGAAAAATCTTTTTTTGTATGTTTTGTTGTTTTATCAGCTATTAAATAAAAAATTAAATTTTTTTGTATTAAACTACGTTCAATTACAAAAATTTTAAGTCCTATATGGTAATGGGGTTCGGACGATTTCTATTTTTTCTGAATTTGAAAGGTATAAAGGAAAAATTGAATTGGCAAATTTTAAAAAATTCAGAAAAAATAGTAGTCGTCCGAACCCCATTACCACATAGGACTTAAAATTTTTGTAATTGAACGTAGTTAAATACAAAAAAAAACCTAATGAAACATGAAATGAACATCTTTAAAAATTGATTTTAAATATTAAATCGCGAAAATAGCATCCAAGCCCACTGTGCAATTTTTTATTTAATTGCTGAAAAACCACAAAACATACAAAAAAAGATTTTTTTCAAATTGGAGAAATATTAAAGAAGTTTATGAGCATTTCTTTGCATGTAGTTTTTACAGAATTTGACTTTTTCAAGGCGCGATATCCCTGGAACCGTTAGTCAAAAAAAAAAAAAAAAATCTGAAAATATACTAAAATGTTTTGTTAATCAGCAGCATCACCACAGCAGGTTAGGTTAGGTTAGGTTAGGTTAGGGGATGTGCAGTCACTAATTGTGACTGCGTCACTCGGAGACCTTCCGGTCCATTGTGATCATCCAGTAGAAAAGAGCTACAGGAAAAAAGGAGGTGAAACAACGGTGTTAAGTTCGGCCGGGCCGAACTTGTTATACCCTCCACCACGAGTTGTATTGAAGTAAAATGGAATAATTAGTTTCCTTTCGTGTATGAAGAAGACTTAATACTAAATTTCAGCAATTTCGGTTAAACAATGTGAGGCACCATTCTATGGGGGCAAGTTCAAAACGTCGATCTATACCGGCAGATTTCCGACGGAATGTTTTTAGGCTCAAAGAAGACTAAATACCAAATTTCCTATATTTTGTTAACAGAATGTGGCTAACACTTAAAAAATACCGAAAATCAAGAAGTACGCTTCTATGGGGATATAGGAAGACGTGGACCTATACTGATAATACTCTTCTGGAATATTTTATAACTCTTGGAAGGCGAAATAACGAATTTCAGCCATTTCGGTCGGATACTGACGTCACAATCTTCAGTATTACGAAAATCGGGAGGTACCGTTCTATGGGGGCTATATGAAGGCATGAACCAATACCGACAAAGTTCTCGGGGAAAGTTGTATACCACCAACTTAGACTAAGTACCAAATTTCAGCCATTTCGGTGTGATAATGAAGCTAAAACCTTTAAAATACCGAAAATCGGGAGGTACCGTTCTATGGGGGCTATATGAAGGTGTGGACAGATACCAACAAAACTCTGGGGGAAAGTTGTATACCCCTAAAGAAGACTACGTACCAAATTTCAGCCATTTTGGTGGGCTATAGAAGCTAAAACCTTCAAAATACCGAAAATCGGCAGGTACCGTTCTATGGGGGCTATATGAAGGTGTGGACCGATACCGAAAAAATTATAGGGGAAAGTTTTATACCCCTAAAGAAGACTACGTACCAAATTTCAGCCCGTTTTGGTAGGATAATGTAGCTAAAACCTTAAAAATACCGAAAATCGGGAGGTACCGTTCTATGGGGGCTATATCAAAACGTGGACCGATATATCCCATTTTCAATACCAACCATCCTGCAAGTAATAAAAATTTCTGTACCAAATTTTGACTCTCTATCTTTAAAATTGCGAGCTGTATCTTGATTTCAACAGACAGACAGACGGACGGACTGACGGACGGACGGACGGACGGACGGACAGACGGACATGGTCCAATCGACATAGAATTTTATGCTGATCAATAATATATATACTTTATAGGGTCTCCGATGAATATTTTGATGTGTTACAAACGGAATGACAAATTTAATTATACCCTCCATATGGTGGAGGGTATAAAAAGGGGGATAGGGGAAAAATAAAAAGAGAAAGTTGTTAGCGCAGTGAAAGAACGAGTAGATTACAAGAATGTTTAAGAGTGGAGTGAAAGTTTTAGAGTAGGAGAAAAAATTTATTTTTAATGGTAGGCAGAATAGTTGAAATTATTTACGCGTTCAGGTTGCGCTGTCCCAGCCACTTCAGATTTTTGATGATGTTGTAGATCACAGCAGGCTCCACAGTTGAGTAGAAAGTTAGACACGGTGGGAAGTGAGCACCAACTAACCTATGCCGTCTACCAGCCATTGCTGGACAACGACACAAGATGTGCTCGATCGTCTCTAACTCGTCCTCACAGAGTCTGCAGTAGTCAGTAACATCCTCATCCCATTTGTTAGTATGGACCCTGATGTAGCAGTGTCCAGTAATGACTCCCGTCGTTACTCTAACTTCAGCTTTACTCAGGTTCAGCAGAGAGTTCGTTCTTTTGACTGACAGAGTCGGCCATATGGATCTTGCCACAATGCACCTAGGTTCATTATGCCACAATTCACTGGCTCTTTCGTCAGAGAACGTTTTAAAATTTTGAAAGAAATGACAAATGGGTGGTTTGATAGAGTCAGCGATAGCTAGGTCTGTTGACTGCGATCCTCGCCTAGCTAATTCGTCTGCTCTTTCATTACCCAGATAGTCGCGGTGTCCTGGTACCCAGCATAGCCGGAAGCCGTTAGTTAGCGCTCCCAAGGCTGATCTACACTTAAAGGACGACATCGGATTTGATGTTGCAGGATTTGATGGCTTTAAGAGCCGCTTGACTATCCATAAAGATAGTCACCGGTTCAAAGATTTCTGCATCCAAACTTTTTATCAATTCCGCTGCCTTCCAAATCGCGAAGATTTCAGCCTGGAAGACACTACAGTTGCTGTCTACCCTGTAGGTGTACTCAAGAGATAGCCTTTCACAGTAGACGCCAGCCCCGGTGCCTTCCACCATCTTGGAGCCGTCTGTATAAAAAGCCAGACCGTCCAGAGGGGGGTTACTGCGGTTCCAGTCATCTCTACTAGGTATAACGACGTCTATATCGTCAAATCTCAGGACTGGTGATATATAGTCGCTCAGTTTTCCGCGTTGGTTCACATTTATGCCTGATTCATTCAGGATACAACCATGCCCATAGGCACAACTGCGCCAGAGATCCTGTTCATGCAGCCGTAGGGCACTGCGAGTTGCCTGACACTTAATGCTGAGACTCAACGGTTTTAAGTTCAGCATTGCGTTCAGAGCATCCTGTGGTGTGCTCCTTGTGGCTCCAGTTATGAGGATCGAGGCTGCTCTTTGTACCTTATCGAGCCTACCCGATGTCGACTTTTGGCGCAGTGAGTGCCACCACACAAGAGAACCATAGGATAAAATGGGTCTAACCACGGTGTTATACAACCAGTGTATAATCGATGGGCTTAGGCCCCAACTTTTCCCAATGGAATTCTTGCATGAATAAAGTGCAGTCAATCCTTTCTTCGCCCTTTCCTCAGCATTCCTGTTCCATCGCAATTGACAGTCCAGGATAGTGCCGAGGTACTTTGCCTCAGGCGAGAGCTGAAGCAGCACTCCATCCAATGTTGGTGGTACAAATACGCCGAGTTTACGCTTTCTCGTGAACATTACCAGTTCTGTCTTGGTTGGGTTTACTCCAAGGCCATTGGCCTTAGCCCAGCGCGACAGCGTCGGTAATGCTCCTTGCATAAGCTCCGAAATGGTTGACGGAAACTTACCGGAAATCAGTAGTACAACGTCGTCCGCATAGGCGACAACTTTTATACCTTGATTGTCCAGGTCCGTCAAAATATAGTTTATAACAAGTAGCCACAGTAGCGGTGAGAGCACCCCTCCTTGGGGGGTGCCTCTAGTTACTGTTTTCCTAATTTTTGTCTCCGCAATGCTGGAGTTTATAATTCTGCTTTTAGCATATTATTTATCCAGCAAGTTAGGGGTTCAGGTGTGTTAACTTTCTTAAATGATAGTTTTATGGACTCAAGTTCTACGTTATTAAAGGCTCCTTCTATGTCCAGAAAGGCAGCCAAGGTAAAGTTTGAGTTTTCCATATTCCTCTCAATGAAGCCAACCACCTCATGCAAGGCAGACTCCACAGATTTGCCTTTAATATAGGCGTGTTGTGAGCTGTTTATAGAGGCGGTGTCTACATGACTCCTTATCTCCAAATCGATCAGTCTCTCGAGAGTCTTAAGGAGAAAGGATGATAAGCTAATGGGTCTGTAGTCCTTTGGTGCAGAGTGACTAGGTTTCCCCGCTTTGGGAATGTAAGTAACCTTTACCTCTTTCCACAGACCCGGTACATATGAGAGTGTCAAACACGCCCTATAGATCTCCTCCAGGATTTGATATAAAAGCGGCGCTGCAAATTGAAGCATCGCCGGCGTTATACCATCCGGTCCAGGTGACTTATATGACTTGAAAGTGTTGACAGCCCATTTAATCTTATTTCTGTTAACCACCTTATCAATGAGATCCAAATCCCTAGGCTCTTGAATTTGGAGGTCGTCACATTCATTACTGACGGTGTCCGCATCCTTACAGCCTGGGAAGTGGGTCTCTGCCAGGAGGTTAAGAGTCTCGGTAGCAGAGTCAGTCCACGCACCATCTTGCTTCTTGATACTTCCAATGGATTTAGGGTCCTTGGAAAGTATCCTACGAAACCTAGCTGCATCGTTGACTCCTTCGACTGACTCACAGAAATTCACCCAAGATTTTTTCTTAGCTCGCTTGATCTCACTCTTGTATTTATTGAAACTCACCTTGTAGGAGTCCCAATCAATGTCGAGTTTAGTCTCATGAGACCTGTTATACAGTCGCCTGGTAGTTTTTCTAAGCTCGCCAAGTTCCTTGTTCCACCACACTGGCTGAGATTTCTTCCCAGGATAGGTTAGTGGACAGGATTCCTTATGGCAACGGAGAAGAATGTCTGTAAGATTTTTTACGGTCCCGTTAAGATCCTCAGCTGTTTCAACATTAATGTTAAGAGCCAGTTGAGAACTCGTTAGTTCCTTGTACTTATCCCAGTTTGTTCTTCGCGGGTTCCTATAAGGCATTTGGCGACCCCCGTCCAAAATGACATCAAAAGATATCTTCATATGATCCGAGAAGGAACATTCTTTAGATACCCTCCAATTACATAGGAGTCATCTAGATTAGAGAGGGTTAGGTCGATGACCTCCTCCCTATCCCTAATTTTAAAAGTTGGATCATTGCCCCTGTTACATATTCGTAAATTATATGATAAAATAAAGTCAAATATAGACTCACCCCTTTTGTTGGTGTCCTTGCTGCCCCATTGGAAATGGTGAGCGTTTGCGTCGCATCCCAGGATCACGTTACAAGTACCCATCATGTCATCGAGCAACCGTCGGACATCCAAGTTTGGTGGGTCTGGGGCCTCAAAAGGCATGTATACGGATGACAGCAGGGTGGCCATCCCCGTACCATGTTCCAGCCTAACCGTGCACATGTCACCGTTGCTGTAATTAGATAAAAAGATTAGATTTAAGCTCTTTTTACCTACTATACAAGTCCTCACCTTGTCCCCCTCGGACGCGGCGAAGATGTCGAAATTGGCATTGCTTAGTCCAGAAACCTTATTTTTATAGATATAAGGCTCCTGGACTAAGACAATGTCTACTTCAGAGGTCGTGAGGGACAAGAGTAGTTCAGCGGCGGCGGCTTTGCAATGATGCAGATTGATCTGCAAAATGCGCAGCCTTTGCCGCTTCCCTACCCTTACTGAGTTTCGTGGGGTGGACTCAGTCGAAACCGAACCCATCCTGAACCGAAATTCAGTTTTCCCTCACGTTCTCTAAGATATAACTCCCCAGGGGGGTCTACCGCCACTCTTGCAACTAAACCACCATCCTCGTTACAGGGTGCTAGACTTATCACAGTCCAGCCCGATGTAGTGAGGTTGGGATTTTGCAATCTGAGCATCTTCAGCAGGAGCTCCTTATCCACAGTAGGTGGGGGAATCCACGCTGAAAGGACCTTCCTGGATGGAATATCAGTTAGGGGGACCGCCGCGAGATCAGCTCCTTCCCACAGAGCGCCAAAGCCCTCACCACAGCAAGAAATAAACGAAATCAAAAACCTCATCTTGAAAAAGTGTCCGATTTCACTCAGAAATCCCCATATAGATTATAATTAAATTTGTCATTCCGTTTATAACACATCGAAATATTCATCGGAGACCCTATAATGTATATATATTAGGGATATGATATTTTGACATTTTTCCCCAAAAATGATTTCCTGTAGTGAGAATGATTGAACTTTTGTCTATTAATGCCTAAAATAATATTAATTTCATTATACCCTACACCACAATGTGGAAAGGGTATTATAAGTTTGTTTTGGTAAAAATTCATGTAACGCCGCGAAATATTCGTCGGAGACCCCCAATGTGGTATACCAATCTTCATATCTCGACGAGATAAATCGATTTTGAGATGTGTGACAATGAAGAAGCTTGCAATTTGAGATGGTGATCGGATGATGTTTAGAGGGTTAAATGGACCACAACTTTTGTGTGAAAATTGTGAAAATTTTTAATATTCCGGAAATATCTTTATTCCTGGACCACACATTCCGCCCACATAAATAATATTTGGAAGGACAACTCTTGCCCTTTCAATTAATGCCAATTATGTTGATTTATGTGGTCAGATAACAGAGTTACAGCCTAATATATCCAGTGTTTTGCTTGTAATGTAATCAAAAGCATACTAGAGGTCGCAATTATAGATCAATAGTCACGAAATTTTGCACGAGGTAGGGGTTTAGGTCGAAGAAGATGCCTACAATTTTTGATGATGATCTTATATTATTTAGCGGGTGCAATGGACCATTACTTTTGTATGCTAAATAAAAACATTTTATTTTTGGTCCATATTTGAATCCCTGTAGGCCATATACCGGCAATGTCGCCTATATATGAAAAATTAACTACCGATCTTTCCTCTGATGAAAATTGCAATAATATGTGTGCTTGGTAACGGACCTACTACCTAAGATATAAAGAGTTTTGTGAAAAGAACCACATCTTCCTCCCATGCTACAAATCGTCTCTATCATGACAGACAAATTCCCAGTTCTTACAAATTGCGTGGAACCCTATCATATTACCTGTCCAATTGTCCAACATTTAAAGATGTAGCAGAAATTGCTAAACAACGCCCATTTTCAAATTTATGAATATTTCTTAAAATGTACTGTATATAATTGTTCCACAAACATCGCAGTAGGGACAAGGGAGCCTTCTCTCATATCACAACGATTAATATCAGCTCAATGATATGTAGACAGCGGAATTTTATGCAACGCCTATTTTTGTAAAATTTGCATATTTTTGGCTTCTTCTAATTAAATTTCAATCGAAATATATCACATATGCAAAATATGCGGAATGTATAAATTATGCATACGCAAATATTATTTTTGCATATGGAAAATTTCTGTATTTCACATATTTTCGTATGCTACATATACGAGGGCAGTTCGGGACAAGAAATTCATATTGATATGGTGAAAGTGCTCCTTCATATGCAACAGTAAAAAATTGGGTTGCTGAATTTAAACGTGGTCGTACAAGCATTGAAGATGAACCACGTAGTGGACGTCCAGAAACAGAAACAACAACAGAAATTGTAGCCAAAGTTCATGATATGGTATAAAATGATCGACGAATAAAAGTGCGTGAAATTGCTAATATCATGGGCATCTCAAATGATCGAGTCCATTTGATTTTGCATGATGAACTACATATGAAAAAGCTTTCGTTTTAAGCGAAATAAAATGGATTTTAAGCGTCGTTTCATAACTGATGATGAGACATGGATCCACCACTATACTCCAGAGACAAAAGAACAATCCAAACAATGGACTGAAGCTGGAGGAAGTGACCAAAAAGGCAAAAACAATTCAATCGGCTGGTAAGGTTATGACAACGGTTTTTTGGGACTTCAAAGGTATTTTATTGATTGACTATCTGCAAAAGGGTAAAACAATAAATTCAGAGTACTATTGGATCAATTAAATGTACAAATTCGAGAAAAACGTACCGGCTTACAACACAAGAAAATAATTTTTCATCAAGACAACGCACCAGCGCACAAGAGTGTTTTAACAATGGCTGAAATCAACGAATTAAAGTACGAGTTGCTTGACCACCCACCTTATTCTCCTGATTTAGCTCCCAGTGACTTTTACTGGTTCCCGAATCTAAAAACATTCCTTGCTGGCAATGTTAAAATGTTTAAGTGTACATTTTTCTGTTTGAAATTCACTTCAGACAAGTCAATAAAATAGAGAAATCTGTAACCAGAGCCACAATCTTCAAAACGTCGAAAATGGGGAGCTTTCGTTGTATGGGAGCTATATAAACGCCTAGACCTATACCGACAAATTTCAGATGGAAAGTTTAATACCCTCAATGAAGACTTAATACCAAATTTTAGCCATTTTGGAGGGATATTGAGACCATAACCTTCAAAGTACAGAAAATCGGTAGGTTCTGGTTATGGGAGCTATATGAAGACGAGGATATATAACGACCAATTTCAGGTGGAACTTTTTTTTTACCTCCAACGAAGACTGAATACAAAATGTCAGCCATTTCAGTTTGATATTGAGGCCACAACCTTCAAAATACCGGATATCGGGAGGTACGGTTTTATGGGAGCTATATGAAGACCTGGACCTATACCGATAAATTTCAGGTCGAAAATTGTGACGAACGAATACTTGATACAAACTTTCAGCCAATTCGATGGGATATTTAGGACACAAAGTCTTGTATATGGTTTAGCAAATATGTCGTATGGTCGGCCCTGTCCGACTATAGCCTTTACTTACTTGTTTTATTATAAAAAGGTTTCCCCACAGACCACTTTTTTTAAAAGAAATTCTATGAAATGAAAAAAAATTAAAAAATATTTCCTGTTACACGAATAAATGGCCTTTTGCCTATTAACGACTAAAATAACTTTTATTCCATTTAAATTTTAAAAAAGTTTCCCAGCAAAATGTTTGCCTCCAAAGATGCAGTTAAATTATATGTACAAGTAATCTGGAAGTGCATCCAATTATGCATTTTCACTCATGATTTTTAACTAACTTTGGCACTGCATTTTAACTGACCCTTGGCACTGCATTTTAACTGCAAATGGATGTGATTCTTTGGATTGCACCCAAAAGCGGTTAAAATGTGAGGAATGGAGTGCCTTTTTCATGGCTCCGTTTGAACTGCATCAAAACATGCCGTGATAGAAGTAGTCTACATTGCACTGCTTCCAAGTTATTGTGCTGGGTTCCGAACAAAGCACTTTTAATTTTTATGATATATAAAGTAATAATCCATATCTATAAAAGAGTTGTGTAACGATGACTGACTGGCTGATAATCAACGCCCAGGCTAAACGGCTGAAGCTAGAACCTTGAAAGTTTGGGTGAGGGTCACCCTTGGTCCAAAGGTGTCAGATAAGGCTGGGTTTTTGGAAATTCGAACTAGAAGGGTACGAAAAGTACTTAAAGGTACTAAATTTGTATTTGGCAAACGGGAAGAGCTAGAATTCTGAAATTTGGAATAATAGTCAATGACGGAAAGTAAAAGAGACGTACCAAAGGATTTTTGGTAATTCGAATTGTAAGTGTACAAATAGTACTAGAAGTTACAAAATTTAGTACCAATTCCATTTTTGAACGAATGTAGCTAGAATCTTGAAATTTAGTATGGAAGTCAAGGTTGAGAAGCGGTGTTGATATATGGAAATGGTTTTGGAAATTCGTACTTACGTATACGAAAAGTGCTAAATGGTACTAAATTTAGTACATCATGGATTTGGGTGAATGGGTAGAGCTAGAAACCAGAAATTTGGAAATAAGATTTCTGTTGGAGTGTGTGATTCATATATGAATGTAGTTTCGGAAAATAGTACTTATGGGTACAAAAAGTACTAAATGGTACTAAATTTGGTACAATTTGGATTTGAGCGAACGGCTAGAGCTGGAATCCTGAAATTTGGAATTAAGATTACTGTTGGGGTGCAGGATTGAGATATGGAAGTAGTTTTGGAAATTCGTACTTATGAGTACGAAAAGTATTAAATGGTACTAAATTTGGAACAATTTGGATTTGAGCGAACGACTAGAGCTGGAATCCTCAAATTTGGAAATAAGATTACTGTTGGGATGTAGGATTGAGGAAGTTTTGGAAATTCGTACTTATGGGTACGAAAAGTACGAAAAGGTACTAAATGTGGTACAATTTGTATTTGAGCGAACGGCTAGAGCTGGAATTCCAATATTGGAAATTTAGATTACTGTTGGGCTGTAAGATTGAGGAAGTTTTGGAAATTCGAACTTATGGGTACGAAAAGTACTAAATTTGGTGTAATTTGTATTTGGTTGAGCGGATAGCGCTTGAATCCTGAAATTTGGAATTGAGGTGACTGATGGATTGTGGAATTAATTTAGTTTTGGAAATTTGTACTTATGTGTACGAAAAGTACTAAATTTGGTATAATTTGGGTGAACGGATAGCGCTTCTAAAATGTGGAATTATGTAGACTTACGGGTACGAAGATGGTTCTATGTATGGTACAATTTTGTATTGGACGAACGGATAGACCTGGGAGATTTGGAATTAAGATTACTGTTATTATTTGGTAATAACGTCAGATTTAAGAAATACGTACCATAAATATACGAAAAGTACTAAAGTAAAGTTAATTTTTAAATATAATGAATTGGTTTTGGGGGAACAAATAAAGCTGGAAATGAGGATCCCGGTTGATGGGTGAGACCGTCTTGGCGATGCGCACCTCAGTTAAAAATCTCAAACCATGTGGTCTGCTCATGATGTGCAGGCGTGAGAAAAATCAATCTAACGTGGTACGAAATCAATCTACTTACAGGAAAATAAATATCAATTAAAATAGGTATTAGTACAACACATTTTTCCATATTCACCATTCTATATTATATATTATTTGTTTTGTATATCCTTTCCGCATACGAAGTATCGGGTACTTTGCTAGTATACAACAAAACGATATATCTGTTATAACACGATGATAAAATTAGTGAGAAACAAACGGCTTACAGTGACTTCAAAAAATGTTCAAAAGTTTTGAAAAATAAAAACTTTAAAAGCTTTTTTTATTTAATCACTTTATAACACTGTACAATAAAATTTAACTTTTTCAAAATTATAAGAAGCCCCGTACAGATTATGAAAGAGGACCGAAAAAAAGAAGACACGTGTATCGGCGTTTTGAAAGTTTACGTCGGGAAGTAACCTAAATAGGCGTGGCAAGTTCCGCCCATTTCTACAGGTTTTGAAATATTCGACATCAGATTCCTTGGAATCCTTGCATTTTAGGTATAAAGGGTCTTTGTCAATATTACAGACAATAATGCGGGGTATCTTTTTATGAAAAAATTAACCTTCATGCGTGTCACTAAAAGGGTCTTTTTGGTCCCTTTTTTCAAAAACGTTTCAAAACTCATTTAAAATGTGATCGTATCAGTAATGCGATTCTGTAACTTTTTTTAATAACGAACCGACATCGGTAGTTAACGAAAATATTCGGTTGAGTTAACGAATGTGCTATTCTGTAACTTTATGTTAACGATTGTAGAAATCGTTAACTCATACCGACGAAAATCGATAGGAAGGAAATGTCAAATATTATATTTTAATATTTATTAAAATATATTTTGAAGCTGAAAACATTATTTCGTCGCGAGTACAAAACATAAAGCGTTTAAAAGGAAACAATTCAGATTTTTGAAGGAATTTGGCTCAAATGTGTGTCTTTTGGATAAATACCGATGCCAGTAAAGAAGGATTTCTTAAGATGTTTTTATTGTGTGTGTGATTTAAAAGTAATAAAAGTGATAAAACCATCATTAATCTTTTTTAAAAGCGCAGTTGTATTTTTTAATTAAATGTTGGGATCATATTTTGGGTTGTGGCGCTCTGTATGGAAATTCAGCTTTGATATTTGACATGACTTAAGCCCCTTCAGTGATCGTGGATCCACGTTACCGTCATTGGAGTTTATATATTCACATATTCAATTCACGCCCACATTAAGTGAAATTTCTCATAGCTGCCATTTTTAGCATTCTGATTGTTAGTGATGCTGAGTTAAAATCTATAAGATTATCACAGAACAAAGTAGGTTATAGTAATACTATTCACGTGTTGGCCTGAATGCTAAATTAAAGCCAACGAAAGCCTCCTAGAAAGATAGTGTTACGGACATTGGTATAGGTCTTACATAGCAGTACCACACTTGAGTTCTTTTGAACCATAAGCTAACGTTTTTCCTCTTTAGTAAGTAAAACAAAGGATAGCGTAGTCTTCATATGTAAGATAGCATGGGTCAGCTTCGCCACTGTTGCGCTTTCGCCAGCGCCGATTTAATTGATGCTACATGAAGGTGGTCTAAAGGAAATTTATGAGTTAATCGAAGATCAAAGATAACTTTGATGATCTTTATGCAGTTTCAATAAAATCGGCGCTGGCGAAAGCACAACAGCGGCGAAGCTGACCCATGTTATCATACATAGTTAACCCTTATGTAAACGCTTTAAGAAGATTTTTCTCAATAAGTCAGAATTTACCTTGTGTACACTTCTCATTAACATAACATATGCTCATATAAAAACGCAGTTTTTAAAAGAAATCAACAAAATATTGCAATAATGTACTGTCGTTAAGACTTAACAGCAACTTTTTTTTTGGTTGTTAACTTAACAATAATTTTCGGTAATTAACGACAAAATTTACCGACAAAAATTGTTAAAATTGGTATACAGAATAGCACTTACCGAAAATTATCGTTAACTAACGACATTCGTCGTTAATTCTGTCGTTAAGGAGTTACAGAATCGCACTACAGATCAAAATATTCTACAAAATTATTTGTCATAAAATTTTACCATAGGTTCCCGAATACACCAAAACTCTAACTCGTACATAAACGCCAGGAATCTGCCAAAAGTAAAATCACGTTTTAGGGTTACTGTTGTACTTTATCTGAGTTTATTATGTTTTGTGCCACAAATCTTCATTCTAGATAGAAGACGTCAAAGACAAAAATATTCTCCATCAAATTTCAATATAAGTCGCCGAATAAAAGAAATATGTATTTACAATATATATCAAGAACATACATATATACATCAAGCTTGCCAACAAAACACCCAAATATTTATACCCTATACCACAATGTGGAAAAAGGGTATTATAAGTTTGTTTTGGTAAAAATTCATGTAACACCTCGAAATATTCATCGGAGACCCCCAATGTGGTATACCAATCTTCATATCTCGACGAGATAAAGCGATTTTGAGATGTGTGTCCGTCCGTCCGTCTGTAAATTATAAATTGTAAACACGCTCCAGGCCGCAATTATGGACCGATCGTCACGAAATTTTGTATGGAGGTCGGGTTCAGATCAGAATAGATCCCTATTCTTATTGGTGATGATCGTAAAATATTTAGCGGGTGAAATGGACCAAAAACATAATATTTATCCAATTTTCTAGCGGCTCTGTAGGTCTCAAGAATAGTCCGATCAACGCGTAATTTTAAATAAGGTAAGAGTATATCACAAAGGAGAAGCTTGCAATTTGAGATGGCGATCGGATAATATTTAGAGGGTTAAATGGACCAAAACTTTTGTGTGAAAATTGTGAAAATTTTTAATTTACAGCTTATATCTTAATTCCTGCAAGTGACACTCCGGACAAGTAAGATATACTTGAAAGTGGAACGCTTGACCTTTCAATTGATGCCAATTGTGTTGGTGTGCATGATCAGATAACAGAGTTACAGCCTAATATACTCCGTTATTTGTTTGTAGTGTAATAATAAACTCGCTGGAAGTCGCAATTATACATCAATAGTCACGAAATTTTGCACCGGGTAAGAGTATAGGTCGAAAAAGATGCCTACAATTTTGAATGATGATCTGATATTCTTTACCAGGTGAAATGGACCATTACTTTTGTATGAAATATATACAAATTTTATTTTTGGGCGATATTTTAATTCCTTGAGGACATATATATTTCGCAAAGTAGCCTACATATGGAAAAAAACTATTGACCTTTCCTCTGATATAAATTGCAATAAAGTGTTTGCTAGTTAACGGGCCTACTGCTTAATATATAATGGGTTCTGTGTAGAGAACCACATTTTTATCCCATGCTACATATTGTCTCTCCAAAAGTTTATGTAATACCACGAAATATTCGTCCGAGACCCTTTATTTGGTATGCCAAAATTCATATCTCGACGAGATAAAGCGATTTAGCGATGTGTGTCCGTTCATTAAAAATTGTAAACAAGCTTAAGGCCGCAATTATGGACCGATTGTAACGAATTTTTTAAGGAGGTTGGGTTCGGGCCAGAATAGAAATGATTAGTTTTTGGTGATGACCGTGAAATGTTCAGGGGATGAAATGGACCAAAAACAAAATTTTAACCAATTTTGTAGCGGCTCTGTAGGACAAAATAATAACCCGCAAAATTTTAAACAAAGTTTGAGTTTATGATGAAGAAGAAGCGTACAAACCAACGTGAAGATCAGATAATACTTAGCGGATTAAATGGACTGAAACTTTTGTGTGAAATTGGTAAAAATTTCAATAACGTAGCGGTTAAACAAAGGAAGTAGTAGTACTACATACTCGTAAGTGGGTTTCATTACATTTTAGTTTGTGTGAACTAAATTTTTCTTTCCTGCTACAAAAATGTCTTTGTCATGCTAGATAACTTTTTGGTTTTGGTCATAAGTATTATACATTACATCTCTGATATTTGATAATTAAATTTTCACAACCATTGAAAAGAAGTTCCGTGGAGAGCGATTTTCCAGGGATAGTGGTATAGGGTATCCCATGGTCGGCTCCGTTCGACGATAGACTTTTCTTACTTGTTTTTGAATAAATTTGCGTTGTCCTTTTTTCGAGTTGATGCATGAGAGCAACATGAAATTTAGTTTTAGACTAAAGGTGTTAAAAGAAGAAATATTTTACACAAAATTTCATTGTAAGTCCCAGAACAGACTAGATATCTGAGTAAAATACTTTGTTAAGAAAATGATGTTACAAAATTAGATATTATAGGTAGAAATTATTTGTTAAACTTTTAGACAAAATCTCCTAAACTGCCTCACTTTTTGGGGGTTGTGTCAAAAGAAGAAATGTTCCAAATCAAATTTCATTATGAGTCTCTGAACAAAAGAAATTTGTAGCTATTATATTTAACATCTCCAGAAGCTTTCCCTTTTTATATATGATTTAGGACCAGATTCTACCGTTTTTATTCACATTTTCGTTATCTGCGGTCACAAAATATATTTTATTGAAGTTTTTTGATAATAAATTCTTTCAGAAGATTATGTGTGCTCAATCCAAACTGTTTTTGATATATCTATGGTGAATATATATAGGGAAAATATTGATAACACAGATCGGACGTTGAAAAATTACGTATTTTAGTACTATAAACTAAAATAACCTCATCAGAATAAGTCATAGGTTCCTGATATTGTATGTGAAAATGCGGGGATAGCCTACGGCTATTGTCCAGTGAATATATATCTGACATACGAGTCCTAACATCCATGGTTTTGGCATGGTCCTAAATACTCTAATGATGGCAGCTACTCCTGCTCTGATAAAATTGACTGAATTAACCCTAGGATCTGACATACATGTGTGTATCACGAATGACACTGCTCAACAAAATTGAAAAAGTTGAATGTTTCAGACGAAGTTGCAGTTGTTTCTAGATGAAATCGGCGAGTTATTTTCAAATCCGGTCCCGGGTTTTCTCCATCAGCTCTTGTTTTTGAGATATAGCTCAAAATCGGTTTTTACGAGTTTTACCCATACTTTCGATATTTTCGGATACAAACAAATATTTTTTGTGGGGTTTTCGACATTAATCTATTAAGGAGGTGTTGTACGCTCGATACAAATCATTTTTGAAATAGTTATGGTGAGTATATATCAAAAAATATAGAAAATATACGACGGACCTTGTAAAAACTGAATATTTTGAGTACTTTAAGCTGTAATTACGTCATCAGGGGAAGTCATAGGATCTTCATATAGTACTCCGGATATGCTTAGGGTGTCTACTATATAGTCCAGTATTCAAATATATAATATAAAGTTCATAGCGCCCATGATTCGGCCATAACCTAAAAACCATCATGGAGACTGCCATTGAAAAGTAAATGGCTTATGTGGTAATGATATCACTGGTAAATGATTTCCCTTTAGCAGTCTTCATGGCGATTTTTAGGTTATGGCCGAATCATGGGCGCTATGAACTTTATATTATATACTTGAATACTGGACTATATAGTAGACACCCTAAGCATATCCGCATTGTCATATGAAGATCCTATGACTTCCCCGATGACGTAATTACAGCTTAAAATACTCAAAATATTCAATTTTTACAAGGTCCGTCGTATATTTTCTATATTTTTTGATATATACTCACCATAACTATTTCAAAAATGATTTGTATCGAGCGTACAACATCTCCTTAATAGATTAATGTCGAGAAACCCAAAAAAATATTTGTTTGTATCCGAAAATAACAAAAGTCTGGGTTAAACTCGTAAAAACCGATTTTGAGCTATATCTCAAAAACAAGAGCTGATGGACAAAAACCGGGACCGGATTTGAAAATATCTCGCCGATTTCATCTAGAAACAACCGCAACTTCGGTTGAAACAAAAATCGTGTTGAGCAGTGTGATCATAACAAATTTAGTTAGGATATGGCTAGTTACTTCGATTTCAAGGGTTAATTCAGTCAATTTTAACAGAGCAGGAGTATCTGCCATCACTTAGGACTCGTATGTCAAATATATATTCACTGGACAATAGCCGTAGACTATCCCCGCATTTTCACATACAATATCAGAAATCTATGACTTATTCTGATTACGTTATTTTAGTTTATAGTACTAAAATACGTAATTTTTCAAAGTCCGACCTGGGTTATCAATATTTTCCCTATATATATATATATTCACCATAGATATTTCAAAAACAGTTTGGATCGAGCACACATAATATTCTGAAAGAATTTATTATAAAGAAACATCAATAAAATATATTTTGTGACCGCAGATAACGAAAATGTGAATAAAAAAGGTAGAATATGGTCCTAAATCATATATAAAAAGCGAAAGCTTCTCGAGATGTTAAATATTATAGCTACAATTTTCTTTTGTTCACAGACTCATAATAAAATTTGATTTGGAACATTTCCCCAAAAAGTGAAGTATTTTAGGAAATTTTGACTCAGTATGGAATAAATTTTAACTAAGAGTCTAAAAGTGTAACAAATAATTTCTACCTATAATATCTAATTTTGTAAAGTCATTTTCTTAAAAAAGTATTTTACTTAGATATCTTCTTTGTTCCGGGCCTTATAATGAAATTTTGTGTAGAATATTTCTTCTTTTAACACCTTTAGTCTAAAACTAAATTTCATGTCACTTTCATGCATCAACTTGAAAAAAGGACAAAACAAATTTATTAAAAAAAAAAAAAATATTTGGGTGTTTTGTTGCAAACTTGATGTATGTATATATTTTCTTGATATATGTTGTAAATACATATTTCTTTTATTCGGCGACTTATATTGAAATTTGATGGAGAATATTTTTGTCTTTGACGTCTTCTATCTAGAATGAAGATTTGTGGCACAAAAATAATAAACTCAGATAAAGTACAACATTAACCCTAAAACGTGATTTTACTTTTGGTTTACGATAATCCACTGAAATGACTAGTGGGCGCGATATGTATCGAAAAGATATGACTCCCACTTCCATAATAGACCAAGTCGGTCCATTCCTGTAAGTACCTCCTACGCAACACTTTTGAACTTTAATCCTAATCCACATTTTTGTCGGCAATTTCGAATGTCCAAAAGACCCTAAATACATTCGATCTGTCCGTAGATGAAAGTTTAAATTCACATAGGCTGAGAATCGGCAAAGCCGACTGATACTTTTTTACTTGTTCACTTACATTTTCAGCTGATTTCATGTAAGTGAAAAATGATATACATGTGTATATGTATACATGTATATATGAGAGCTATGTATATCTAAATCTTATCCGATTTCAGTATAATTTGGCACACTTATTTCTAGTCCAAATTCGGCTACATTGTCCAAATTCCAACAATATTTGACGGAATTTGCGTGTTTGGTGCACCAAATTCCTCAAACCGGGCGAAATTATATATGGAAGTTATATCCAAATCTCAACCGAGTTTCACCAAAAACAATAGCGTTTTTCCTATGACTAAAAAATTATCCTTCTGCTGAATCGGACAATAAATGCGACTAGTACTTTCATCACAAAAATACATGGACAGACGTACGGATATGCATAAATCGACTCAGAAAGTGATTCTATTTACATCCTCAAAAGGAACTAGACCCATAGTTTCATTTGGGGATATACAAAGTTTACATACAAATGCACAAAGACATAATACCGCTTATCGCAATGTGGTGTAGGGTATAAAAAATGGGATTACCGACTATTATCATATCTTCGTTGTTTGATCACCTATGTCAAACTTCTTTGCATCATTGTAAATGTGATATTTTCTTCTTCCCAATGGAATAATCCTAGATATTCGCACGAGAATAAAACGCTGACTTTTTCCACATAAGTTTTTGGCCCATTCCGACCATGACCAAAATTAATAGGCTTCTTCTTCTCTTAGACCACCTTCAAACTCAAATTTTTGAGCCAAACATACGTACATACATACATATGTTTCCACAACATCCCCGAAGGGACAAGGGAGACTTTTTTCATTTTCCTTTCGTTTTCTTTTCTATGCATTCAGAATCCGAAATACCACGTTACAGTCATTCCATTTGTTGTACATTCCAATCTGAGAACCTGCAATACGAAATTATGGCAATTTCCTTCGGGCGCAATCGTTATATCGCTCATTTACTCAAAGAGTGACATAACTCAAAAAATGCGTTTTCTTAGTTAGCAATTTCTATTTTTTCTACGACTTCTACTTTACCTTGTGTCAAATTTTCGTGCTGATATCTTCAAAACTTGACGAGTTACAGCTCATTTACAACGAGTTTCGCATAATTCAACACACAAGTTTTTTGAGATTATGAAGCACTAAAACACTTCGAATCATGCTGATCTTGCACAGAAATTTAACACTGATATCTGTCTAGCTGTTTGCTAGCTATGGTCCAAGTAGCTATTTTAGTTTTTGTGCAATCATCTTTTTAAGTTGGGAAGTCAAATTTCAATCGCCAACTTATAACTCGTTTTTCTCCAAACTCGATTTTTTGAGATGTGTCACTCTTTGAGTAAATGAGCGATATGGATATTACGAGTATACCAAAATGTGGACCTATGTAAGTCTAACATTTTTGTGGATAAGTTGTTGAACTGCCAGAACTTTTATTATTAAATTAAGGGTAAAAACGTGAGGTGATATGGGGTAATCCAAAATGTGAAAATATGGCGCCAATTTTTCTTAGATACATTTTCTGACCTTTTAATGTAGAATTATTGCTATTTTAGTATGTCGGCAAAGCCTCAGCATATGTGAATTGAAACTGTCATCTACGGATAGATCGAATGTATTTAGTGTATTTTCAGAATTTTGTTGTCCCTTCTTGGACATTTGAATTTGTCGACAAAAATGTGGATTAGGATTGAAGTTCAAAAGTGTTGCGGTGGAGGAGCTTGCAGGAACGGACCGAAAAAATCCATTATGGAAGTGGATCTTATTTTGGGAGTCATATCTTTTCGGTAGATATCGCACCCACTAGTCATTTCAGTCATCGTATAACTTTTGGACCAGTATGTCAGGAAGCATGGACTTGTCCACGGAAAAAAGTATCGCTTTTAATCGGTATACATTTTCAAAGGATCCTCGAACAGACCCTAAACTGCACTTAGACAAAAAATATTGAAATTTTGTGTGGGAGTTTCCCTAAGGAGAGGACCGATATGAGCCATTGTAGAAGTTAAGCTAAATTTGGACAAAATATTAGGTGTTTGGACCAAATAAGTTTCCCCGTTCAAGGGATATCGTGTATACCATTTTAGTGACATTTTTTTAAATATTGGGGGGAAGTTCGAACTGAAACTAAGTTTACACAAAATATGACGAAAGCCAAATTTTTGAATAAATCGATTGATCAGTTCGAGAGTTAGCGTGCTCTTCAGCCACTACATATGGTGCGATAGGGGGGTTTTCACCTTTCGCGCTGTTTTCTCAAGAAGTATGTACTTGCCCTTGACAAAACTTTTACCGTGTTAATTGAGGCAGCGAATCCAAGTTGCTTAAACAAAAATCAAAGTGATTCGATAGCAGGTCTTAAAGTAGACTTGTCCGAAATTTTGTGTGGGAGGTACCCAAACGAGTGGACAAATATAGTCCATATTCGAACTTGATATATATCTAGTAGATATATTACGAAATGTAAGGTATGGACCACATCGGTCACTCCCTTCAAGAGATAACGTGCGCACAAATTTTCCGAACTTTTTCAAACTTTTTTGGGGGAGGTAACCTGAAGGAGTGGAACAATATCGCTTATCTTCAAACATAAACTAAGTTTGGAAAAACTATTAAGAAGGCCAAATTTTGGACCGAATCGTAGAACCGTTCGATAGCTATCTTGCGCTCCAACCACTACACATGGTGTCATACGGTTTTTTGCAACTTTCAGGCTATTTTTCCAGGAAGAATGGACTTGCCCCTGATGAAACGTGTACAGTCGTGAATACAATTTGTTACAGAAAAAAATTGCTGTGATTCGAACTTGAACTTTTCCAAAATTTTGTGTGGGAGGTACCCGAAGTTGTGGACCAATTGGGTTCATATTGGAACCTCATCTAAGTTTGGTAGAAATTTCACGATGTGCAAAGTATAGATCAAACCGGTTATTCCCTTCAAGAGTTATCGTGCGCACAAATTTTCTGAACATTTTCGAACTTTTGTGGGGGAGGTACCGGAAGGAGTGGACCGATGTAACCCAACTTCGAATTTAAACTAAGCTTGGACAAAATATTACGAATTCCAAATTTTGGACCGAATCCGTTCGAGAGTTACCGTACGCATCAACCAGTCAAATAGACGGGCGGACATTGTTAAATCAACTCCAAATTGTCTGAAAAGGATTTCGTCCAAACATACTTGGGGTCTAAAACAATTATTTCGATGAGGCACATTTTGCCAGTATGAGTGTATATCGGCCTTTTTGTAGAAAATTTACTTATGTTGAAACTGAGGTATGGGGTATTGTAACTCGCGAATTGTTTTAATATACCATAACTTTTGAACGCATTTAGGTAAAATAAACTGTTTTAGCACGATTCACCGATGGATTTCTTAAAATTATAATTTGAGTGGAAGCTGTGGTCATATTAATGTAAAAAAAGAGGAAAAAATCGTTGAAGGAAACGAGTTTTTTTAAGTCAATTTTCAATTAGTGGCTTTACAATACAATGTAGAGTATAATGTTCAAAGAAGAAGTTAAAGAATACACTTCAGAGATGAAGTTTCTAATGTATGATTTTTTAATATAACCACCGCATCAATCTCAAACGGATGCTGACATTTTGAAGACTGAAAAATTTGGTTTTTTGAATTTTTGCTCTAATCGGAACGCGCACCTGTACTCGTTTAAAAACTGATTATGAGATTGTAGTACTCGCGATTACGTATTTTTTGATGTATAACTCGGGCGTGTAGCCTTCAAAGGTTCACAACAATCTCAGCTTAAAGTCGAAATTTTTGTGCGTAATTTTTTTTAAAAACCCCTCAAATTTCGAAAATATGCAAAAAATATTTTTGAAAATATCGCGTATTTAGACGCGTTTTAGATGTGTTATTCCTACTTAGATAAATAGAGCGAAACGCATATTTAAAATGTGCGAAAACAGATATTGAAAAACGTTCGCGAATCGGGAGATATAATAAATTTTTTCTAAAAACTGAGTGCGATGCTACATCCACGGTTCTTGATGGATCGCATTGAAATGACATAGGATGATGTATTTTTTAATGGTGTTCATTGAAATCGGATGCGCATAAAATGCAAATGTACTTCGTGGAAATTATGGGCATTTTACTGTTTTTTGCACCCTAACATGCAACTGATGCTACATCGTGGTCGTCAAATGGAGTTTCACAAAGTGTATATCAAATAATCCCTCTTATTCGCTATTTTGGAAAATCGGATGCGCATCTTGTGATTTCCACTATTACGCGGTTTCTATGCGTTTCAAATGTTGTAATATTCAATATAACATTATTTTAAGGTTATGCCACAATTGGAATTCCTTGAGATTTAATATAATGTTCTAAAAATATTCGCCAATAGGAAACCTATAAGTGAAAAAGTTGTTGCAACGGAATATCTTCATTATTGCGTGAAATTTGGACGAAAATGACGAAGAACTCAATCAGTTTTTCTTCAACATTTCCTATAAAACCATAAAAAAAATAAAATTAGAATAACATAATTTTTATTTTTTTCGTCACATTTTCATTGTATTTTTGCAAATAAAACGAATACTATAGCTCCAAACTTCACGACTTAGGTTTCATTTTATTCCTCACAATGTCCGGATGCTGCTATAATTTTTTATAAATTTGTTTGTAAGTATAAGCGCTATTGTTTCAATAATATGTTTGTAAATACGTGAAATTATTTAACAAATTTAATTTTTCGCGAATCCATTGAAACATTTTGAATTTTTTTTTGCATATTCTCAAAGGGTGCGAATTCAGTTAACGACAATTCGATATAACAGCTTACTATATTAAGCCGCGATTTTCTTAGAATTTTTTCTAATTAGCATAATTAAAACGGTCATATCTTTTGCGCGCAACAATCAAAGTTGGTAACGAAAACAGATTTGGAATGACGATTTTTTTCTTAATCTATGTACCAAAAATCATAGATGTAGTATCAAAATTTTTTTTTGATTTTTTTGAAATGGAAAAGACGATTTTAGAAATTTTTGTCGATATACCCTTGTTAGCATAAATGCTGAGGGTATAAAAATAAGATAAAATTCTCAAAAATAGCCAATATCGGGACCTACCCGTATTTTGATTTATGTCAAACAATTTTTATGTAGTTTTCTGACCTGTAGGGCGATTCTCTAACTCATTTTTTCAGTTACCGTCAAATGCCGGTAAAATTAAAATGCTTATAATTTCGGTACTAAAATAAAAAGTAGTAAAATAAAAAGCAGTCGTAAAGTTCTACCGATAGCAATAGTGTTGTCAACTTTTATTTGAACTTTTCATTCATAAGTTTGCGTTTTAATTTTACCGATTTTTGTCGGTAACTCAAAAAATGGGTTGGAGAATCGTACTACTGAATTGTGGGATTAAAGCTAATTCACTTAGAAAATGTGGCGAAAACCTGAAAAATACTATGGTCGTAGGTCTAATACAAATGGCTACACAACATTTCATTCAAAATTCAGCCATTTCGGTTGACAATATTTTGACAATTTTTGGGGCATATGTTTTGTGACCAGTTCTAACCTCAAATTTCAAATTACAGGTAGTTCGCACCAAAAATATAGCTAAAATACTGAAAATTGGGAGGTACCGTTGTATGGATGCTATACCAAACCATGGACCTATATCTATAATTTCTGGTGTATATTTTTTGCGATCACTGCTTACCCTAAATGTCAAGTTACCGGTAGTTCGGTTTAAAAATTTAGCTAAAATCTTAAAAATACCGAAAATCGGGAGGTACCTTTCTATGGGTGCTATACCAAATCGGGCATGCGTGGATCGACATAGAATTGTATCCTGATCAAGAATATACATATATACATACATATGTACTTTATAGGGTCGCGAACGATTATTTTAATACATTACAAACGGATACAAACATAATTTGCCCTCCATAATATGATGGAGGGTATAAAAACGAAAATTTTGTTCGTAGAACAGGTTTAGAAAAAAAACTAAAGAAATACAACCCAGTATCTAAGCCCGCTTTTTGCCAGAAATACTCTAATTGCAATAGCAACAAGTTGCTGACATATCGTAGATATTTCATTTAGTGCTAAAATCAATTAAACAATTTTTGAAATATTAGAATTTAAAAAATAAACTCTTTGGGTATCGGAGGCGGAGAAGTAAGTGCGAACAAATTTGGAATCAATTCCAAATCATGGCGACTACGAACCCTCAAAAATACCGGAGCTGAAATACTGATGTAAGTGTATGTAGCAGCCAGCAATGTAATGGGCAATTCCCAATGAAAATTCATCCCACATAGGGGGTATAACTATGAAATTTCAATATATTTCAACTTCAATGACATAGCTACATGAACGCCGAACAAATAAGGGTTCCAGTAAAATATTTGTTTATATATCGACACCTCCAAATAATAGTATGCTAAGTCTAAAAAGTGAGTTTTGCAGGAGAAGCTCTCAAAGTTTGGAAATTTTTTTGAACTTCGGTACTTTGCTAAGTCAATATTTGTTTATAACTTCTGTTCGGATTGTCCGATCATTACCAAAATTTGACAGAATTTAAGTTAAAGGACGTTAAGTATAAAAATGCAAAGAACTTGAAAACATGCTAAGTCGACTTAGCATACTATTGTTTGGAGGCGTCGATATGGAAAAATAATCTGCCATAACATTATATCAAAATATGAATATATATGTATGTAGATATTATTCATTTCCAAATTTTACCTACATCATCTTTCATCATCTTTGCCTTACCTGTTGTGTGATTATGGAAATCTGAACAACTTTACAATATTATTACAAGGAATATTGTTAAATATTTTTTATTTATTTGCATTTGTTTTACATTTGAACTTAATTATATTTACATAAAATTTGGCAAATGCTGCTTCTGTGCTTTCGAAAATTTAACGAAATCTCACCTTAATAAAATTTTGAAATCGCTCACTAGCCATATTCTTTCTCACGATAAACAAATGAAAAACAATTGATTTTAACAACGACAACTTATTTCACTAAAGTTCACATTAAACAAATTAAAAAAAAAAAACGCTTAAAAGGAAAATAGGCTGAAGATTTATGTAAATGAAGTTACTTAAACTAGTTAAAGAGTAAACGCTTGATTGTATAGGAGGTATGAAGAGATAATTTTATAGTGTCAGGTAAAATGAAGTATAGACATTAGTATAGGCTTAGATGCTACGAGTATTTGTGGCAGATATCGTTGCATTGAGTACTGAGGCGTAATGAGTGAATGAGATTTAATAGTTGTAACCAGTTTGAGGATTAAAATCTCCACTTGGATGGCCACGGCCAGGTAGGCCAGGTGCTGGCCCAGAACCACCGGTACCACCAAAACCTCCGGCACCACCTTTACCACCTCCAGCTCCACTGCCACCAAAACCGCCAGCACCACCTGCTCCGTATCCTCCGGCGCCAGCACCACCTCCTTTACCACCAGCACCAGCGCCGCCACCAAATCCGCCTGCACCGCCGGCTCCACCTCCTCTACCGCCGGCACCTCCAGCACCACCGCCAAAACCGCCAGCACCACCTGCTCCAGCTCCTCCGCCATATCCTCCGGCGCCAGCACCACCTCCTTTACCACCAGCACCAGCGCCGCCACCAAATCCGCCCGCACCGCCGGCTCCACTTCCTCTACCGCCGGCACCACCGCCAAAACCGCCAGCACCACCACCTGCTCCGGCTCCTCCACCATATCCTCCGGCGCCAGCACCACCTCCTTTACCACCAGCACCAGCGCCGCCACCAAATCCGCCTGCGCCGCCGGCTCCACCTCCTCTACCGCCGGCACCTCCAGCACCACCGCCAAAACCACCGGCAGCTCCAGCACCACCGCCAAAACCGCCAGCACCACCTGCTCCAGCTCCTCCGCCAGCACCACCTCCTTTACCACCAGCGCCGCCACCAAATCCGCCTGCACCGCCGGCTCCACCTCCTCTACCACCGGCACCACCGCCAGCACCACCTGCTCCAGCTCCTCCACCATATCCTCCGGCGCCAGCACCACCTCCTTTACCACCAGCACCAGCGCCGCCACCAAATCCGCCTGCGCCGCCGGCTCCACCTCCTCTACCGCCGGCACCTCCAGCACCACCGCCAAAACCGCTAGCACCACCTGCTCCAGCTCCTCCGCCGTATCCTCCGGCGCCAGCACCACCACCTTTACCAGCGCCGCCGCCAAATCCACCTCCAGCTCCACCGCCACCACCGGCGCCAAAACCTCCGCCACTTCCAGCTCCACCACCGTATCCTCCGGCGCCAGCACCACCTCCTTTACCACCAGCACCAGCGCCGCCACCGAATCCGCCTGCACCGCCGGCTCCACCTCCTCTACCGCCGGCACCTCCAGCACCACCGCCAAAACCACCAGCACCACCTGCTCCAGCTCCTCCGCCGTATCCTCCGGCGCCAGCACCACCACCTTTACCAGCGCCGCCGCCAAATCCACCTCCAGCTCCACCGCCACCACCGGCGCCAAAACCTCCGCCACTTCCAGCTCCACCACCAGATCCTCCGGCGCCAGCACCACCTCCTTTACCACCAGCACCAGCGCCGCCACCAAATCCGCCTGCACCGCCGGCTCCACCTCCTCTACCGCCGGCACCTCCAGCACCACCGCCAAAACCTCCAGCACCACCTGCTCCAGTTCCTCCGCCATATCCTCCGGCGCCAGCAGCACCACCTTTACCAGCGCCGCCACCAAATCCGCCTGCACCGCCGGCTCCACCTCCTCTACCGCCGGCACCTCCAGCACCACCCCCAAAACCGCCAGCACCACCTGCACCAGCACCACCACCAAATCCACCTCCTGCACCAGCACCACCTCCTCTACCACCTGCACCGCCACCGTAACCACCTGCACCGGCACCACCAGCTCCTCCACCACCAAAAGCGCCAGCACCACCTCCACCTCCTCTACCACCACCTCCTCCAGCACCACCGCCGGCTCCTGCGCCACCACCATAACCACCTCCGGCGCCAGCACCACCTCCTCTACCTCCACCAGCACCGCCACCAGCTCCTGCACCTCCTCCATAGCCACCACCTGCACCAGCACCACCTCCTCTACCGGCGCCTCCGCCAGCTCCTGCTCCACCACCTGCACCGGATCCTCCACCTCTGCCGCCTGCTCCAGCACCACCACCAAAACCACCGGCGCCGCCAGCACCACCTCCGAATCCACCGGCACCACCAGATCCTCCACCTCTACCAGCACCTCCTCCAGCACCAGCGCCGCCTCCTCTACCTCCAGCGCCTCCCGCACCACCACCAAATCCACCAGCACCACCTGCTCCGGCACCACCACCATAACCTCCACCTGCACCAGTTCCTCCTCCGGCACCAGTTCCTCCACCATAACCACCGGCGCCACCAGCACCCGCTCCACCGCCTCTTCCAGCACCACCACCTGCTCCAGCACCACCACCATATCCGCCAGCTCCTGCGCCACCACCGGCTCCACCAAAACCTTTAACAAATCATTTCGTTAACAAACACTGCATCATATAAAAATTAATTCTACTTACTTCCAGCGCCGCCACCACCACGTCCACCACCTCCGCCTGCTCCAGTGCCACCACCACTACCAGTTCCACCAATGTAACCACCACCAGGAGCCGGTTGTATTCCTTGGGCAGCTAAAGCCTTTGCTATCGCTTCAGGTATTGGAGGAGGAGTTGGCAGTAAGTCTCCCGATGGTTGGAAACCATTTTCATCAGCTGTATAAGCAACTTCAATTACTTGGCCATCAGGAGCGGTGTATGAATAAGTACCCATCACAGAGGGAATTTCATTATCGGAGCCTTTGTTTTTAACCGTACCTTCTTCTTCGGCTTTTATACCATTACCAGTCTCATAGCTGAAGCGGTAGTTTCCATCGCCATCATTTTCATTAACGAAAGATAAAATTGGAATAACGGGGCCTGCTGGAGCAGAAGGTCCGGAAGGTGCACTGGGTCTTGGTGCAGGACCACCGCCACCACTAGTAGGCCCAAATGGCCGACCTGGACCACCAGCACCAGAGAAACCTCCAAGTCCATTGTTGCCGCCTCCACCACCTCCGCCACCGAAACCTCCTCCTCCACCACCACCGGCACCACCACCAAAACCACCTGGACGACCTCCAGGTCCACCTCCACCACCTCCTGGACCTTGCAAACCAGGACCACCACCGGCGGTAGCAGCATTTGGCGGAGGCGGCAAGTAACGATTATCTAAGCGGGCACCCTGAGCCAACGTCAGCAATGTCAACAGGAATGGCTGCAATGAGAAAACAAAACGATAACGATTAATTTTCATATCTAAATCTCTGAAGGAGATCTGTAATTTTGATATACAATAAAAGTTAATTTATTTTTACGAGTAGCCCAGAGGTTTCATGTTTATCCGCCATTTACAATTCTTGGGAAATGTCTTCGTTTTGCCTATCATAGCATGGTTGTTTATTGCGACTATGTTTTGTACGCAGATAACCATCTCAAAGGAACACAAGAAAAAAACATTCACAGACATTGAAAGTCAATTGTTACGCTAAACATCTGTCGCTTGACTATTTGACTGTCTTCTTGCAAATGCCACCAACCCAAGACAATGCTGTCGATTCAGAAGACGAGTTGTAAACTGATGAGTGCGATGTTAATAAAAGTTTATTCGAAAAATATTCATAAAGCAATTATGGAACATTATCGTTTCCAAAATATCATTGAATTCGATATGCCGACAATGAAAACGAATGGACAGAAGTGATGTGGGCAGTGTGTTTTAGAAAATATTTATTGCAATAATTTAGATTCTTCAAACATATTTAATAATATTTATGTTCTTGTGGTTTGGGATTATTTTTGTTTAGAGGGTACTTCAATATGATGCTCTTAATTGAAACATGAATACGTTTAATTGCAAATTTGTCGTGCAAAGTTCTTTTAACACATACTCGCATTCAACCAGGACTGTTTTCACAGTCGTAGAACGTGTGAAAAAATGCATACATATCTTATCATATGGTGGCATTGCATTATGTTACACACAGACTTTACATACATAGTTATCATTTTTAAACGTATTTAGCTGAATTTTAACGATCCCATTTGCAAGATATCGCACATCATTGAACGCACATACATGTGTATCTCAGTTTCGGTAGTTTTATTCGTAATTTCCCTCCTTGATACCTTTTTTAAAAAATCCTGTAACGGTCCTGTTTGGTGTCTCTTATACACAAAAGCCTCCTACGGTTTCAATCTTTCAAATATATGCCTTCCAAACAAAGTAGGTAGCATAAATGTAATCCACTAAGATCTCCAAACAACAAAGTCTACACTAATAAAATCCATAATCTTTCATTCATCGTACACTTTGACGAGGTTTTTGAAACACTCGGGCCATTATGCAGGCAAGTGTTATTCTTCTTATAGCGTTGTAATAGATACCACAAAGACTACCTGAGTAAAAATGTAGACTAAACTGTCCTATTGTCCGGGATGTATTAAGGAGTGGTCCCAAATATTTTAGCATTTCGGGATCCAATCCTCTAGAAAAAATTATACTATTGTGCTCAGGATCACAAGTACAATACGCTAATAAAATTTCAACTCGACCCGAGTAGAGGCCTTAAATTGGATTAAGAGCAATAATGATGGACCTTTGTAAAGGAGGTACTTGAAAGAATTCATATTAGGGAGTTACTCCTATTTACAGTAATCTTGCCCACCAATCATTTTTGTTGGTCACCGTAGATTTTTTGTACTCCATAATACGAGTAATTATGGATTCATATTATTATTAACAATAGTACAACGAAACCCTACAAATCCCTTACACTGCACTTCAGAGAAAATTTCTGAACTATTGCGAGGGATGTATCAGAATGAGTTGCAATCCGCCTGTTGAAAACAAGATACAGCTCGCAATTTTTAAGATAGAGCTTTGCAATTTGGTATAGAAGTTTCTATTACTCCTAGGATGTTTGGTGCAAATGTGCTATATCGTTCCACGTTTTGATATAGCCCCCATAGAACGGTACCTCCCAATTTACGGTATTTTTAAGGATTTAGCCTCATTATCACCCCAAATGGATAAAATTTGGTATATAGTCTTCGTTGGGGGTAAAATACGTTCCACTTGAAATTTGTCGATATAGGTCCACGCCTTCATATAGGCCCCATAGAACTGTACCTCCGGATTTTCGATATTTTGAAGGTTGTGACCTCTATATCCCACCGAAACGACTGAAATTCGTTAGAGGTACAAAACTCTCCACCTGAAATTTGTCGGTATAGGTCCACGTCTTCATACGGCCCCCATAGAACGGTACTTTCGGATTTTCGATATTTTGAAGATGTTATCCTTATTATAACACGGAAATATCTGAACATTTGCATTTAGTATTTGTTAGAGATGTAAAACTTTCCATCAGAAATTTGTCCGTATAGGTACACGTCTTCATATAGCTGTCATAGGACGGTACCCCCCAATTTTCGGTATTTTAAAGGTTTTAGCCCCATAATAACACAAAAATGGCTGAAATTTTGTAGTTGGTCGTCGTTGTGTATAAAATTTTCCACCTAAAACTTGTCGGTATAGGTCCTTATCTTCTTATCCTTATCTTATTCTCCCACAGAACGGTACCTCCCGATTTTCGGTTATGTATTTTGAAGTTTTTTTTCTCAATATCTTCGTTGGGGATATACAATTTTCCAAATAAATTTGTTCGCTATTGCTCCACATCTGAATATAGCCCCTCCATTATTATCCCACTGAAATGGTATAAATTTGGTATTTAGTCTTCGTTGGAGGCCCATGTCTTCATATAGCCCCCATAGAACGGTTCCCTCCGATTTTCGGTCTTTTGAAAAAATTTTCCACATATCGAACGGGAATAACTGAAAATTGGTATTTAGTGTTCGCTAAAGGTAGAAGACATTTATACAGGTGCAAAACATCCCTTGAAAAATTAGACAGTTTAGGTTTACATTTTGGTATAGCCCTCATATAAGCTTTTTTGAAGATTTTAGTCACTTTTTACCGAATTGGTCGTTAATTGGGTCTTTGTGTTCACAGAAGATGGAAAACTTACTCGCAACAAATTAACAATATACATATATCCAGGTTTAAGTCTAGCCCAGTTTTATATACGAGTATTTCGAGTTTTTTTTGTGATATGTTCGAAAAGAGATTGCTGTAATTTAATATTTTGTGTTGCCAGGAGGTCCCAAAGCTCAATTCGGAAAATTGTAAATATTGAGCTCTTTTGAAGGGAGTTTTATCAGTTGGGATATACTACACCTGCAATAAGAGGATGGGCTTAGTACTTTTATAAACGAAAGGAAACTAGTTGTTCTTATTCACTTCAATACAGTTCCTGGTGGAGTGTATAAAAAGTTCGGCCCGGCCGAACTTAACGCCGTTCTTACTCGTTATAGTTATCGAGACCACCCACCAGTCATTTAAGTAGGTCACCCGAGGGATATTAGAGTTTTGTGTGGAGCTATTCCTCGTGCTTTCGCTTCACGCAACATTCGGCTAATATTATTTTTTTGAAGTTACCAAATTTGTATCTTTTTAATAAATAAAACTAATAACCGAAAATAATAGTGGCCTTTTCACTAAGCACGGTGCGCCTGAACCAACTTTAAATGGAGGATGCTTACACCTCGAAAGATTTTGCGGATTCTGAAACTACAATGTTCATAGATGAGAAAAATCAAAAAAAAATCGCCTGAGGGCTTTTTAAATAAATCGTGGTCGAAGTTCAAATTTTTAAGATTTTATTATGTTTTCACGATTTTGTTTTGTTAAGCACTGTGAACCATAATGCCAAATGGCATACAAAAATCTAAAACCGCTATACTGACGCTATTCCAAAAATTGGACCTATGTCCACAATTTTTGGTGTAGTAGTATGCACGCCCGCCTTGCACGTAGAAGGTCGGGGGTTCGATTCTCCGGCCAGGCAACATCAAACATTTTTCAACGGTGGCAAAATACCCCTCAGTAATGTTGGCGACATTTCCTGAGTATTTCAGCCTTGAAAAACTTCTCTACAAGTGGTGTCTTAGGACACGCCGTTCGGACTCGGCGATAAACAGTAGGTCCCATATCATTGAGCTAAATATGAATCGGGGTGCACTCATTGATATGAGAGAAGTCTCCCTTGTCCCGTATGGGATGTTGTGGAACAATGTTTTTTTTTTGTTTGTTTTTTTTACCACTTCTACCCTTAAATCCCAAATTATAGTTAATTCGGTCTGAAAACGTTGGTGCGAACCCTGAATTGAAAATGTAACTAAAAACGTCAAGCTTCACGAAGTATGGTGGTATGGTTATATGGGGGCCCATCAAAAACAAGAACGAATTGTTGGTATGAAGTTTTTTGACCACATTGAGCCAAAGGTGCCAAATTATAGCTAATTCGGTCTGAAAATGTAGCTAAAACCAAATACCAAAATCGGGTGGTATGGTTATATGTGTGCTAATGAAAAACAAGGACCCATGTGCAGAATTTTTAGTGTAGAAGTTTTTTTGACCACTAGGAACTCTAAATGCAAAATCATATCTAATTCAATCTGAAAGTGTAGGAAACACTGCCAAAATACCCCAAAACGGATGGTACTGTTAAATGAGGCTATTCCAAATCGTGGACCTATGTCCACAATTTTTGATAGAAACGGTTTTTGACCACTATGTACTACAAGTGCTAAATTATCCGGTCCGGTTCAGTATTGTAGCAAAAAAAGGAGAAATATCTGAAATCGGGCGGTACCGTTATATGGGGTGCCTATACCAAAACGTAGACCGATATAGCTCATATTCGAACTTGACCTGCCTTTGGAAAGAATACACTCTGGTGCAAAAATATAGTGTTCTAGTTCAATTAGACCCTAGAGTGATTGCAAAAGACGGATATGGTTAGATCGACTCAGAATTTTAACCTGATCAAGAATGTAAGGGATAATAAGGAATAATTTTTTAACATTCCATTTTAATAAAATTTAAGTTTTTCTTTTTGCGCTACATCAGGGATTGGTACATATATTAAGACAAAATTCCCCAGGAAAGCATATTTTTGGCTGTTGCGGACAAAAGGTAACGCCCTTTTCTTTCTGCTTTTAAGAAAAACTAAATTATTTAAATGTCTCTAAATATTCGCGGAATTTACTAAAATTTATAAATTTTTAAATATATCGCCATCTTTCTCAAAATAAAGGTCCATTTACCCGTCATAAAATTACATAAAATATTGTTTTGAATGAAAACTTTACGAGAAATCTAATGAAACCAAAACTATAAAGATTGATATCGTAGCTATGATGTTAAACTAAACACATATTTTGGTAAAAAAAGATTTTTTTTGAAAAAAATAGTTTTCACATACATTCTACAGTTGGAAATATTGGAAAAATCTGTAGGAGTACTTTCTTCCTATATTTTTGGATCTTTCATGTAAATGGTCAGATTTTGCTTTATTTACATTTTTATTATAGGTACCCCATTGAGGAAGATAATCAGGTTGTTCTGATAACTCCTTAGGAAATTTAGTTTCAGTTTTAATTTATATGAAATTTTAAAATATGTTTATATTGCGCCATTATCAAAACCACTTTGTCCGCATGTGATTTTCATGTGCCACAAAACCATGCTTAGTGTCCAAAAACCTATAAAAAGTCGCTAAGTTGCGCAGGGTGTATACACCTCTTGTCCGCATATGATTTCGGTGCCCACCATGAAAATCTACATCGATATACATCTATTTTGATACGCCCAATCAAGAACCTGGGATATAGCATCACACAATATTTTTGGGATAAAATGAAGACAGCTCTCTTATAAGTGAATATTTTTATACCCACCACCATATTATGGAGGGTATAATTAAATTTGTCATTTCGAAATATTTATCGGAGACCATATAAAGTATATATATTCTTGATCAGGGAAAAATTCTAAGTCGATATAACCATGTCCGTCTGTTGAAATCAAGATACAGCTCACAATTTTTAAGATAGATCTTTGTTATTTGGTATAGAAGTTTCTATTACTCTTAGGATGTTTGGTATTGCAAATGGGCGATATCGGTCCACGTTTTGATATAGCCCCCATAGAACGGTATCACCAGGTTTTCGGTATTTTGAAGGTTTTAGCTTCATTATCACACCGAAATGGCTGAATTTTGGTAGTTAATCTTCCTTGGGGGTACGAAACTTTCCCCCACAAATTTGTCGGTACAGGTCCACGCCTTCAGATAGCCCCCTTAGAACGGTACCTCACGATTTTCGGTATTTTGAAGGTTATGGCCACAATAATCCATTGAAATGGTCCACGCCTTCATATAGCCCCCATAGAACCATACCTCCCGATTTTCGGTATTTTGAAGGTTGTGGCCTCATTAGTCATCCGAAGTGGCTGAAATTTGGTATTTAGTCTTCGTTGGGTGTATTAAACTTTCCCCAAGAAATTTGTTGGTACAGGTCCACGCCTTAATACAGCCCCCATAGAACGGTACCACCCGATATTAAGTATTTTGAAGGTTTTAGCTTCATTATCACACCGAAATGGCTAAAATTTGATACTTAGCCATCGTTGGGGATATAAAATTTCCCCCAGAATTTTGTTGGTATGGGTCCACGCCTTCATATAGCCCGCATGGAACGGTACCTCCGGATTTCCGGTATTTAGAAGGTTGTGGCCTCAATATTCCTCCAAAAATTACTGAAATTTGGTAATTAGTCCTGATTTGAGGTTTAAAACTTTCCATATGAAATTTGTCGGTGTAAGTCCACGCCTTCATATAGCACCCATAGAACGGTACCTCCCGATTTTCGGTATTTTAAAAGTTGTGGCCACAACAATCCACCGAAATAGCTGAGATTTGGTATTTAGTCTACGTTGGAAGTAAAACCCTTTCCGACTGAATTTCGTTGGTATAGGTCCACGTTTCGATATAGCCCCCATAGAACGGTACCTGCCGATTTTCGTAATTGTGAAAGATGTGACGTCAATATCCCAAAGAAATGACTGAAATGTGTTATTTAGTCTTTCATGGGGTTATAAAATGTTCCAGAAAAGAATTATCAGTATAGGTCCACGTCCTACTATATCCCCCATAGAAGCGTACCTCTTGATTTACGGTATTTTTTAGGTATAACCACATTATTTTACAGAAATATCGGAAATTTGGCATTTAGTCTTCTTTGAGTGTAGAAGCTTTACGCCAGAAATTTGTCGGTATAGATCGACGTTTTGATATAGCCCACATAGAACGGTGCCACCCAAATGTCGGTATTTTGAAGGTTAACAGCATTTTTTTAACCGAAATTGCTGAAATTTGGTATTAAGTCTTCTTTATAAACGAAAGGAAACTAATTGTTTCATTTTACTTAAATACCACTCGTGGTGGAGGGTATAACAAGTTCGGCCCGGCCGAACTTGAAGCCGTTTTTACTTGTTTTTGAAATAATAGCTCAATCATATTAGCTTGTTGATATGGGACCTATTGTTTATCGCCGAGCCCAAACGGCGTGTCTTAAGACACCAGTTGCAGAGAAGATTTACATGGCTGAAATACTTAGGAAATTTCGCCAAGATTACTGAGGTGTATTTCGAATCCACTGGCTTCAGCGTGCAAGGCATTGCACCACGGTGGCATGTTGACCAAGTCACCATAATAGTAAACAAAGTGTCGACACTTGACCCCAGGCTTCCTACAGGGTTTGTAGTGTGTCATAATCACACTTTGGAAAGCCAATACTGTCCCATGTAATGGACCGAAAGGTGCCAAGATCCCTGCAGACATCAATAATAATTTCTTGTTTGTAAAAATTGAAGTTCATGTTTTAACAGGTTGGAAAAGCTGACCACGATTTTGAGATGGCCTCCGTTTAATTATTTATTAACATAACCAAGTTAGAATGAACATATAACAGTAAAAAAAAACAAATAAACATTTTTAGAATTGGAGTGTTATACGTTCATGGTAAAGGTCATACATTAATCGTTTTGTCTAAATTGTATTCAAAATAAGGTATCAATAGTTAAAGTTCTTCTTCTAAAGAAATAATAAGAAGATTCAAAAACAAACTGAAAATAACTTTGCCTCACCTAAAGGCAGACGTTCCGTTTCACGGATAAGTAGTACCCACCATGTAGCTAAAGTGCAGTGGCATGTTAAAGATTTCTTTTATCGGTATGTATTGGTTGGTGATTGCAATTGGCAATTGTTAAAGATGACTGCATACCAAACAAAGTAAGGTATGACGTTATTTACTTGGGCAAGATGATAGCGATGACCCAGTCAAAAAACGTGCTGTTCATTACTAGCCCAGTTTGTTGCCATTGTTTAATGTGTCGGAAATTCCCTTCACTTTTTTCTTGTGATGATTTTTTTCTTCTATTTTTTCGAAGCAAATTTTTGCTAGTTAAGAAGATGATGATCTTTTGAATTGGCATGTACTTTGAAATTTGCTATAAAGTCAGTCATTGATACCAGTTTTGAACATAACTAATTTTAGAATTATTGAAATTACACATTTAATTATTCTTTTTTAATTGCAGGTTGTGAATTTGTTTTTAATTCCGTTTTTTGTGTGAGTCAAGTGCATGTAATTTTAGTAACGAATTCAAAATTACGGAACTAAGAATAATTTTGTTGTTTGGAGTTGGATTTATGAAAAAAATATAGCCACTAGCAAAGCAAATTTACCATTGACCAGATATTTACCCAAGCTCGGTTGAAAAAGGAAGAGTGATTGTCGGGAGCCAATGAGGCGAACGGGTGACATACATATACATATGTATATGTACATATATCAGGTTGTGATCTCCAACCCTAAAAGGGATGCTCCAACAACGGAGTGTGAAGTCACCACGTCCCTATTGGTGTTTTCAATGTTTACAGTAGGGTACCATCTCAACGAGTATTAACCCAAGTTGCCACGTCCTTGCCTTATCTCATGGATATACAAACTTTCGCTAAAAACCCCGAAAAAAACTTTGACTGATGTAGGTGTGTATCCCTTGTCACCCTCAGCCGTCCATTCTACAAGTGCTTTAACCTCACTATCCCTGACCATCACAAATATGGACAATGACAGCGAATCCTTACTACTGTCGTCAGCAGCACATCTCTGGTGTTATAGAAAAAGGAACGGTGGCCAATTTCTAAGACAGTCTTAATAGACAGTGTAGGATACTGTTAAATCTCATTAAGAAAAATGTCTTCTAGCTCTCAGGGAGTAGAGCATGCCGGATGACATTTCGGAGAATTTATCACTGACAGAAAAGGATGAAGCCATGGACACAACAGTGATCCTGACCTTAAGTCATGATACTGCACTTCAATCCGTTGGAAAGGTAATTGAACCGACCTGTTCCACTGGGTCAGACGTTTTAGCGTCGAACAAATCCTACAAACCTTTGCTTCTAACGAACAAGTAAGAACGGCGTTATACCCTCCACCACGAACGAGTTGTGTGGAAGTAAAATGGAACAGTTAGTTTCCTTTAGTTTACGAAAAAGACTAAATACCAAATTTTAACAATTTCGGTAAAACAATGTGGCTAACCTTCAAAATACCGAAATTCGGGAGGTACTGTTCTATGGGAGCTATATAAAAACATCGATCTATACTTACACATTTCTGGCGGAAAGTTTTTAGACTTAAAGAAGACTAAATACCAAGTTTCCTATATTTCGGTAAGATAATGTGGCTAAAACCTTTAAAATACCGAAAAATAAGAGCTACGCTTCTATAGGGATATAGAAAGACGTATACCTATACTGATAATTCTCTACTGGAATATTTTATAACCCCATGGAAGACTAAATAACAAATTTCAGTCTTTCGGTGGGATATTGACGTCACAACATTCAGAATTACGAAAATCGCAAGGAACCATTCTATAGGGTATATATGTAAGCGTGGACCTATACCGACGAATTTCAGCCATTTCGGTGGGTTGTTGTGGCCACAACCTTCAAAATACCGAAAATCGGGAGGTACCGTTCTATGGGGGCTAAATGCAGGCTTGGGCCTGCAACGACAAATTCCTGGGGGAAAGTTTTATACCCCCAACGAAGCCTCAGTACCAAATTTCAGCCATTTCGGAGTGATAATGAGGCTAAAACCTTCAAAATACCGAAAATCCGGAGGTACCGTTCTATGGGGGCTATATGAAGGCGTGGACCTATATCGACAAATTTCTGGGGGAAAGTTTTGTACCCCAACGAAGCTTCCTTATCAAATTTCAGCCATTTCGGAGTGATAATGAGGCTAAAACCTTAAAAATACCGAAAATCGGGTGGTAGCGTTCTATGGGGGCTATATCAAAACGTGGACCGATATAGCCCTTTGGCAATACCAAACATCCTAGGAGTAATATAAACTTCTATACCAAATTACAAAGCTCTGTCTTAAAAATTTCGAGCTTTATCTTGATTTCAACAGACGGACATGGTTATATCGACTTAGAATTTTACCCTGATCAAGAATATATATACTTTATAGAGTCTCTGATGAATATTTCGATGTGTTACAACAGAATGACAAATTTAGTTGTACCCTCCGTATTATGGTGGAGGGTATAAAAATTCACCGGAGGATGAAAGTGGTAAGGGCGAATCATCCATGACCACCAAAAAATGCCAAAGCTAAAGAAGCAATGGACATAAAAGCTTACCGAAAAGTAGTCACATACATCAATCGGAATGCAAATAAAGATCCAAACACACCCGCAAAAACGCTATGAAGCCAAAAAGGCAAAGAAGGTATCCAAATCCTCCGGGACGGCTTCACTTTACTCCTCATCTACCTCAATTTCAAAAACCCGCAGAAGGATGATGGAAGTAAATCAGCTGCTGAAAAAAGAGAAACCATCCGACTTAGCTGCAAACGCGAGCAGACGGATCAATGATGGGTCCGTGACAGCGTCATCTGCTTCAAAGGTCCGGCGGGCCTTCAGTCGACCAATCCAAAATCACAACCAGTGATTGCGAAGAGGATCAGGTCGTCCCGGGAACAGCCTCTTGCAGCGAAGAAGTTTACACTGTCACAGGCCGTCCATTCGCCTGTGTCGTATGTCTCTGTGACGAGGAAGGTTAGTGAGACGTTCACTACTGGAGAGACCAAAATCTCTTCAATTAGTGCGTCTTCTTTGAAACGTTGTTCGTCTGCGAAGACAATTAAGGACAACGTGAATCACAACTCTTCGCAGAATTCAAGCTCGTCTAATCCGAAGCATTTCAACTATACTGCGCGACGAATTGTCCCAGATTATCTCCCGCCAGCAATCATCGACAAGACTGATTCCAATGAGCGCATCAGCGATTGTTATTTGTTGCTGGTGGAAGGTCATCTTAGGTAAATACTCATCTCGGATGTACAGGGGAGTCAAGGTAATTAGCAGCGAGAAAAAGGAGTCAGTAAACTGTCTTATTCAGGCAGTTGAGGGCATTGTCTCGCATTTGGAAGGCATCAAACTAACCTCTGTACCTGACACTGAGATACCATGTGGGTGACTTCAGTATGGGTTCCTTCTCTTTTAATGGAGTTGCGACGAATAATTATGTTAGTCGAGAAACAGAAAATTGGTCTTCAGGTGGAGAATTATCAAGTCCTTTCAGAAGAACGACGGATTTGTAATAAAGTTTGCCAACAACAAGTCTGGAGAGGACTACCTAAGAAGTCGAGGGAATGCAAAACTTCGGGCTAGGAAGGTTATTCTTTCGAATTCCTCCAAAGCACCAAAAGGAAGCTGCAAAAGCTTAGCTTTGTGCAGATAAATCTTAGTCATTGCAAAGCTGCAGCTGCTGAACTCCTGAAACCCCTCTCGACCTTAGACTTCGATAACGCGCTAGTCCAGGAAATTTATTTGTATACAAAAAAGTTGAGAGGACTAAGCTGTGTTCTCGGGTTGACACTCGCTAAAAACGTTGTGCCAGAAAAAATAATAATAATAAGTCGTGCGTGAACGTACTACCCAACATCGCCATGTTAAATACCGTAAGACAAGGGAAACCTTGGGCGTTTATTCCACCAAATAAAATTTAATATTACATGACCACTTGGCGGCAAAAAATGGAGGTTTTCTCGTTGGATCCCGAGTTGATCGGTGCAAGAAATTTCGAATAATACGATCGTGGAGCTTCAGAAGACGTTTATAAGATGGATCTAGGTGACGAATCATGGAAATATGCGTATGAGCCCGAAAAATAGTAGCAATTGCCAGAAAATACTGTAAAAACCATGTTTTGGAGGTGTCTCAATCGGAGTTTGAGCGCATGCAAAATTGTATAAATCATGCTGGAGACTACTTAAAAAACAATAAAACTATTTTTGATCGTAAAAATTCGCGTTTTCATTGTTAGGCCAGACATATTTTCTAGTTCCCCTCGCATCAATCACTCTCATATAACTCCGCAAAAATATACTTTCTGATCGTATTTTCCCACACACAAATGGCGGTCATTTTGTACGTTAATTTAAAAAACCAAAAACATCTACCCATTAACATTCAATAAAATCAATAAATTAATTTACCTTATTATTATTTTATTCACTCTTTTTTGTTCTTTTATTTAATAATGCAATTGTTTAATTTTAATGGAATTTTATATTCATGTTAAAATTGTTCGGTAATTGCATTGCATGATGGCTAGACATTCGTCAACTGCATCATTCAACATGGTATTGAAAAAAGTTTTGCAATGATTTAGTGAATCTTCTGACAGCTTAAAGAGCAGTCTCCTTCGTACATCAAAAACATAAACAATTTCCGAAGAACAAAATGTTAAAACCGAAAGACTTCATAAATTATATTATCACGTTAACCGAGGTGAAGAATTTTTAAGCCGGCAATGCGATAAATTAAAACCCACTCTTGACAAACACACAACAGAAAGGCTAAACAATTGGAAAAGTGCAAACAATCGTTAATGTCTAAGGCATGTCGGCAGACAGTCAGGTAGTAGCATCAGCATCTGCCACAATGAACTTTGATATTTGACTTTGAGATTTTTTCTCAAGATTTTCAGTTTTGTCATGTGTATAACCTGACATTCGATGATTTACTAGTTTGGAATCGCCTAACGGCCAACATTCAGCATAACACATTGTTTGTGATCTTCTTTTTGGCTTCCTAAGCCTTAGAGAATCACCGCAATACTATTTCAATGAGCATCTTCCATAAATGTCGCTGAAAAATTGTTGGAGCCGCAAATGACAAAAACAAAAATCGCAAAATCGTGCGAATGTTTACGGCTAAAATTGATTATTGTCATTGTTGCATTAACGGCCAAACTACCTGTTACTTTTTATTCTCCTTTATGTTTTCTTTTTGGATAATATTGCTTTATGGGCAAGTGTTGATGATGCTGATTATGCTGTTGACTGGTGTCAAGTTGAAGTTCAAATACTGTTGACATCTAACCGTCCATTTAGGCGAGACATAGAATCTTCTTTTGTTGTGTTAAACGGATTTTATCTCATCCAGTTTAAGCCGTTACAGGTCATTTGCTTGTCGATCGTAATCTAAATTAAATTGTAAAGAACAAATTCATGTTCCACAGAACACCTTCAGATGTCGGCATAAAGATGGTCATTGAAATTGTGATTTGTATATTCTAGTTTCACCGTGTTATGTTTTTTACAAAAAGGTTAACAAATGTCTTCATAAATGTTTACTATGGAGTTTGTTTTCCATTTACTTTGTGCGCTTTGTACCAACATAAATGTTGAAGAACCATAAATAGTTTATTTGAACACAGTCACGTCATAACATCGGTAGCGAAGTTACATTCAACGTAAGCATGAAGAATAAAATGTTAAAGACTAAAACGCTATCTATATAAGTTTAGTCTCTCTGATTAAATATAAATGACAGCGTTGCAGTACAATTAACTGACCAATAAAATAACGGGGGAGAATAGTATAAGATGAACGCAAGGTTCAATTGGCAACGCGGCGAAAAGAAATATGCGATGAACAAGAAGTTGATTTGAAATTTTAGGCACCCTAAACTTATGGACTTTCCGAAGAAATAAATTATATCGATAAAGTGTATGCACGTGATATACAACTTCAAAACCAAATAATATTGCAACAAATTCGGTCCAAGCATTTGGTAGTCCGCAAACTATTACTCCAAGTAGAAAAAATATTGTTTTGTATATTATGTTTTTCTATCAGATATCTAATAAAAATAGAAACAAATTTTGCACAGTGGGCTTGGATGCAATTTTTGCGATTTAATATTTAAAATAAATTTTTATCAATGATTGTACTTTCCGATTTTCTTGATTTTTTTTTTTGGTTTTAATGGACTATTAATTTTAAGTCCTATTTGGTAGTGGGATTCAAAAAATTACTATTTTTTCTAATTTTTTTAAATGTATCAATAAAAAATTTCCTCTATATCAGTGTGAAACATTTGTCATTTTACCAATAAATAAAAAATTATATATTTAATAACATGTGTTTTGTTATTTAGGAATTTATTTTAAACATATTAAACATTGAAAATGGATTAGCAATTATTGTACTAGCCGGACAATAAACTAACTAAATTGATGAATTATATGAATGAATTTACCAATTAATAAAGTGATATTTCCTTCAGAAGATAATTATTCAAATACGAAAGGGGACAAAAAGACATTGCTGAACCATTTTCAAAATCGAAAAATGTTCAAGACAAATTCTTAAATAAAACAACAAAACAAATATTAAACAAGTGAAAAAGCGTTAAGTTTGGCCGGGCCGAACTTTTCATACCCTCCACCATAAAATATTCTGAACTAAAATGGAATAATTAGTTTTCATTCTTGTCCCCAACTTTAAGTGGGTACGTTAAAATGTCTGAATATGTACATAAAATTCTTCATTCGGGAGGCCCTTTTTTATGGTCCCTATATCTAACTATGTACATATGTTGACAATTTTTGGTGGGCTAGAAATTGGGAGGTACCGTTATATAGAGGTTATAATAAAACATGGACCTATTTTGACAGTTTTTGATGGGAGCCTTTAATGTCAAATAACTCCTAATTCGGTTAAAAATTGTAGCTAGAATCCTCAAAATACCGAAAATCGGTACATAACGTGGGAACTTCAAATGTCATTAACACCTAGTTCGTAGGTATGTTGGCTATACGAAAATATGAATTTAAATGAACAATTTTTGTTGCAGAATTTTTGTTGGCTTTTAAATTTCAAATTACGGAAAGTTCGTCCAAAAAAAAGCTAAGGTACGGAAAATGGGGCGGTTTATTTTGGGCCTATACCTAAACATGGACCTACGTTCGGTTAAAAATTTTAAGTAAAATATTGGGGCTATGTTGAAAATTGTAAATGCAGATGTGTGGTGACCACTACAACCTTCAAATGTCAAATTACAGTTAGCTAAAATTGCCAAATTACTGAAAATTGGGAGGTACCGTTATATGGGAGCTATATCCGAACATGGACCTATGTTGACAATTTTTGATGGAGAGGTGTTGTGACCGCTAAGAACTTCAAATGTCAAATTACTGCTAGTTCGGTTTAACATTGTAGCTAAAATTATCAAATTACTGAAAATCGGGAGGTACTTTTATATGGGGACTTTATCAATACATCGACCTTACTTGACAATTTTTGATGGAGAGGTGCGGTGACCACTTAGAATTTGAAATGTCAAATGTTCAAATTACAGATAATTCGGTTAAAACTTGTAAACATGGACCTATGTTCATAATTTTTTCGAATATAAGTTTTTTGGTCACTAAGAACCCTAAATATCAAATTATATCTAACTCGGTCTAGAAATGTGACTTAAAGGGGGTGGAACTATTCCAAAACATGGACCTATGTCCACTAGTTATATAAGTTTATTGACATTTAAGAACCCTAAATGTCAATTTATAGCTAAATCGGTCTGAAAATGTAGCTCAAAACGTCAAAATGCCGTAAATCGGGGGTACCGTTATATGGGGGCTATACACAAACGTGGACCTATGCCTACAAGTTTTGTTATATAAGTTTATTGACACTTAGGAGTCCCAAATGTCAAATTATAGCTATATCGGTCTGAAAATGTAGCTAAAAACGTCAAAATACCGTAAATCGGGGGGAACCGTTATATGGGGGCTATACCAAAACGTGGACCTATGTCCACAACTTTTGTTATATAAGTTTATTGACACTTAAGAACCCTAAATGTCAATTTATAGCTAAATCGGTCTGAAAATGTAGCTAAAAACGTCAAAATACCGTAAATGGGGGGTACCGTTATATGGGGGCTATACAAAAACGTGGACCTATGTCCACAACTTTTGTTATATAAGTTTATTGGCACTTAAGAGTTCTAAATGTCAAATTATAGCTAAATCGGTCTGAAAATGTAGCTAAAAACGTCAAAATACCGTAAATCGGGGGGAACCGTTATATGGGGGCTATACCAAAACGTGGACCTATGTCCACAACTTTTGTTATATAAGTTTATTGACACTTAAGAACCCTTAATGTCAAATTATAGCTAAATCGGTCTGAAAATGTAGCTAAAAACGTCAAAATACCGTAAATCCGGGGGTACCGTTATATGGGGGCTATACCAAAACGTGGACCTATGTACACAACTTTTGTTATAGAAGTTTATTGACACTTAAGAGCCCTAAATGTCAAATTATAGCTAAATCGATCTGAAAATGTAGCTAAAAACGGCAAAATACTGTAAATCGGGGGGTACCGTTATATGGGGGCTATACCAAAACGTGGACCGATATATCCCATCATCGAACTTGACCTGCCTGCAAACAAAAGACGCATATTCCCAAAATTTCAGCGTTCTATATCTATTTTTGTGGATGCTAGAGTGATTACCACAGACGGACGGACGGACGGACGGACGTACACAGATCGACTCAGAATTTTACCCTGATCAAGAATATATATACTTTATAGGGTCGCAAATGAGTATTTCAATGCGTTACAAACCGAAAAACAAACTTAATATACCCTCCATACTATGGTGGAGGGTATAAAAAGTATTTTTTTATTTTTTGGTAAAATAACAAATATTTCACACTGGTATAAAGGAATAATAGTATTAAAAATAAAAAAAGTAATTAAGTTTTTTAATTAATCGTAGATTAATACAAAACAACAAACAAGTAAAAAGTCGTTAAGTTTGGCCGGACCGAACTATACCCTCCACCATAAAATATTGTGAACTACATCAAAGTGTGGATCTACCTTGACATTTTTTGTAGAAAAGTTTTGTAACTGCAGGGAACCTCAAATGTCAAATAACGGGTTTTTCTGTCAAACAATGTAGCTAAGACCCTCAAAATACCGAAAATCGTGAGGTACCGTTATATGTTGGCTATACCAAAACATTGACCTATGTTGACAATTTATAGTGAAGAAGTTTCGTGACCACAGAGAAACTCAAATATCACATTACATATAGTTCGGTTAAAAATTGCAGCTAAAATCCTCGAAATACCGAAAATTATATAGCTGATAGAAAAACAAAATATACAAAAAAGTGTTTTCTATTTGCACCAATATTAAAGAGGTTATGAATATTTCTTTGCAAAAAATAAAGGAAATCAAAAACCCGGTCGATTCGGACTATTTTCTTGTAGTAAGTACGTACAAATCGTATTTCAACAAAAATGTTTAAAATTGCTCAATATATCCCATGTTTTATTTGAATTGTTATTGCGAATATCCCATCTTTGGTTGGACGCATTTCAATAAAAGTGTCAATATAACCAAGTAAACAAGTGAGCCAACGCTATAGTCGGGTGGGGGCCGACTTAATATTAAAATTGGGATAGCTTAGCGCCTTTGCTCTGAATGTCTTCATTAACACAGGTCAATTTTTTTGAAACGCATTTAAGTGCATCGACATTACAACCAAATAAAAAATGGAAAAGTGGGATGTATGCCAACCATCAATAAGCTTCTTTCTCTGTTAGACCCCCATCAACCCCCAAAATTTCGTGAGCATCAGATCAAAATTTCGTAGTGTGATTGCACAAAAATGGAAAAAGGGATGCATTACCGACTATTGCGATATCTCTGTTGTTTGACCACCTATGACAACCTACTTCACATCGTTGTAAAGGTGATATTTTCTACTTTCCTTGCCAGGTTTTGCTTTCGATATACCTCCTACAGAAGGCAGATATTAACTTTGAAATACAACGTTGGTCTTTTTTCCAAATATTTTTTTTGTTACATTCCGACCCCTGAATAATATCCGACCATTATCAAAAATCACAAGGTTTTTTCCTCTGTGGGACCCCCAATAACACCCAAAATTTCGTGACGATCCAATTAAAATTGCGACCTGTAGCGTGATTTCCAAAAAAGTGGAATGGGATGAATGGGATGTATAACCGACTATTGCGATATCTCCGTTATTTGGATACCTACGCCAACCTGCTTTACATCATTGTAATGATGGGATTTTTTTACTTTCATTGTCAGACTTTGCTTTTGGAAGGTCCCGAACCAAAGCTGTGATATTCGTCATTGTTACTAAAATCGCAAAATGAAATGTTATGTTCTATTGCGGCTTTTGCGATATCTTCGTTGTATGACCACCTACGATAACCTACGTAACATCGTTGCAAAGATGATATTTTCTACTTTCATTAGCAGGTTTTGCTTTTGATATACCCCTTAGAAGCGGAGATATTTGCTTTGAAATAAAACGTTGGCTTTTTCTCCAAATAAGTTTTTTGCCAATTCCGACCCCTGAATATTACCCGACCATCACCAAAATCAGTGGGCTTCTTTCTCTGTATGATCCCCATTAGCCCTAAAAATTGCGTGACGATCCGATCAAAATTGCGACCTGTAGCGTGATTACAAAAAAGGTAAAAAATGGGATGCATTATCGACTATTGCCATATCTCTGCTATTTGACCACCTTCGACAACCTACTTTACATCGTTGTAAAGGTGATATTTTCTACTTTCCTTGCCAGGTTTTGATTTTGATATACCTCTTAAAGAAACAGAGATATTGGCTTTGAAATAAAACGTTGACCTTTCTCCAAATAAGTGTTTGTCCATTCCGACCCCTGAATATTACCCGACCATCATCAAAATCAATAGGCTTCTTTCTCTTTGGGACCTCCATTAACCCTCAAAATTTCGTGACGATCCGATCAAAATTAAGACCTGTAGCGTGATTTCCAAAAAAGTGGAAAAATGGGATGTATTACCGACTATTGCGATATCACCGTTATTTGGTCACCTACGCTGACCTAGTTTACATCATTGTAAAGATGGGATCTTCTACTTTCATAGCCAGGCTTTGCTTTTGGAAAGTCCCCAACCAAAACTGTGATATTCGTCATTATAATTAATTTTTAATTATATTTAAATTAAATTAAAATCGCAAAGAGGAAAATTTGGGTTTTATTTGCCACTATTGTGATATCTTCGTTGTTTGATCACCTACGAGAACCTACTTTACATCATTAGAAAGGTGATATTTTCTACTTTTATTGCCAGGTTTTGCTTTTGGTATACCCCGTATAGAAACTGAGATATTCGCTGTGGAAAAAACGTTGTCTTTTTATCCACATAAGTTTTTTGCCCATTCCGACCCCTAAATATTATCAGATCATCACCAAAATCAATAGGCTTCTTCCCCTCCGGGACCCCATCAACATCCAAAATTTCGTGACGATCCGATCAAAATTGCGACCTGTAGCGTGATACAAGGTTTAGATGGGCAGACGGACAGACGGACTGACGGATGGACACACATAGCCAGATCGACTCAGCTCGTCGAGACATTCATTTTGGTATATATAAGTATGGGTCTACGACCATTATTTCGATGCATTACAAACTTTTTGGCCAAAACCAACTTATAATACCCTCCCCACATAGTGGTGTAGGGTATAAAAAGCCTTAAGTTCGGACGGGCCAAACTTTTCATACCCTCCACCATAAAATATTCTGAACTAAAATGGAATAACTAGTTTTCATTCCTGTCCACAACTTTAAGTGGGATCCTAAAAATGTAAGATAATGTACCTAAAATGACTTCATTCGGTGTTGCCTATTTTTGGAGTACCATATGGTGGAGGAGCTTTGTGACAACTGGGAACCGAAAATGACAAATTACATCTAGTTCAGCTAAAAATTGTAGCCAAACCCCTCAAAACACCAAAAATCGGGAGGTACCTTATATAACGGTTATAACAAAACATGGACCTATGTTCACAGTTTTTGATTGAGAAGTTTTGTGACCACTGGGAATCTCAAATTTCAAATTGCTGGTAGTTTGGTTGAAAAATTTAGGACAAATTCCAGCTAGTTCGGTTAAAAATGTGGCTGGAATCCTCACAATACCGAAAATCGGGAGGTACCGCTATATGTAGGCTATACGAAACTATCGACCTAAATTAACAATTTTTATTGTAGAATTTTTGTTAGCTCTCAAATTTCAAACGGCCAACAAATGAAGCTAAAATCCTCAAAATACTAAAAATCGGGAGGTTTGTATTGGGGACTATACCAAAACATGGACCTACGTTGAAAAATGTTGGTATATATGTTTTGCGACCACTTGGAACCTTAAATATCGAATTACCGATACAATTCTCAAAATACCGAAAATATGGAGTTATCGATTTATGGGGGCTATACCGAAAAATTGACGTATTTTGACAATATACGTGGACATATACCGATACAAGGACCTATGTCGACTATTTTTGGTAGAGAGGTGTGGTGACCACTAAGAACTTCAAGTGTCAAACTACAGCTAGTGCATTGTAGCTAAAATCCTCAAGATACCGATACCGGCGGTACCCTTATATGAGGGCTATATCCAAACATGGACCTATGTTGACAAATTTCGGTGAAGAGGTGTGGTGACTACTTTGAACTTCAAATGTCAAATTGCAGATAGTTTGGTTAAAATGTTTACCTAAAAATCATCAAAATACCGAGAATTGGGAGGTACCGTTATATGGGTGTATATTCGAATATGGACCTATGTTGACAATTTTTTGTGGATAGGTGGGGCGACCACTAAGAACTTCAAATGTCAAATTATAGCTTTCCTTTTAAAAATTGTGGCTAAAATCCTCAAACTACTGAAAATCTGGAGGTAGCGTTATATGGGGGCTATCTTCAAATGTAGACCTATGTTGACACATTTTGGTGGAGAAGTATAGTGACCACTGAGTACTTCAAATGTCAAATTACAGCTAGTTCGGTTAAAAATTTTAGGTTAGATCCTCAAAATAACGAAAATCGGGAGGTAGCGTTATATGGGGGCTATACCCACACATGGACCGATGTCGATAATTTTTAGTGGAGAGGTGTGTTGACCACTAAAAACTCCAAATGTCCAATTACAGCTAGTACGTGGACATATACCGATACAAGGACCTATGTCGACTATTTTTGGTAGAGAGGTGTGGTGACCACTAAGAACTTCAAGTGTCAAACTACAGCTAGTGCATTGTAGCTAAAATCCTCAAGATACCGATACCGGCGGTACCCTTATATGAGGGCTATATCCAAACATGGACCTATGTTGACAAATTTCGGTGAAGAGGTGTGGTGACTACTTTGAACTTCAAATGTCAAATTGCAGATAGTTTGGTTAAAATGTTTACCTAAAAATCATCAAAATACCGAGAATTGGGAGGTACCGTTATATGGGTGTATATTCAAATATGGACCTATGTTGACAATTTTTTGTGGATAGGTGGGGCGACCACTAAGAACTTCAAATGTCAAATTATAGCTTTCCTTTTAAAAATTGTGGCTACAATCCTCAAACTACTGAAAATCTGGAGGTACCGTTATATGGGGGCTATCTTCAAATGTAGACCTATGTTGACACTTTTTGGTGGAGAAGTATAGTGACCACTGAGTACTTCAAATGTCAAATTACAGCTAGTTCGGTTAAAAATTTTAGGTTAGATCCTCAAAATAACGAAAATCGGGAGGTAGCGTTATATGGGGGCTATACCCACACATGGACCGATGTCGATAATTTTTAATGGAGAGGTGTGTTGACCACTAAAAACTCCAAATGTCCAATTACAGCTAGTTCGGATAAAAATTTTAGGTAAAATCTTCAAAATACGGAAAATCGCGGGGTATCGTTATATGGGGGCTACATCCAAACATGGACCTATGTTAACAATTGTTGGTGTAGAGGTCTGATGACCACTAAGAACTTCAAATGTCAAATTACGGCTAGTTCAGTTAAAATTGTAGGTAAAATTCTCAAAATACCTGAAATCGGGCGGTACCGTTATATGGGGGCTATTCCAAAACATGGATCTGTGTCCACAAGTTTTGTTATATAATTTCTTGATACTTAAGAACCCTAAATTTCTAGCAAATTCGTTCTGAAAATGTAGCTAAAAAAGTTGGGGCTATACCAAAACGTGGACCGATAAAGCCCATCATCGAACTTGACCTACCTGTAAACAAAAGATGCATTTTCCCAAAATGTCAGCGTCTTAATTCCAATTATACAAAAGGACATGCATAGATCGACTCAGAATTTTACCCTGATCAAGAATATATGTATATACTTTATAGGGTCGCAAATGAGGATTTCAATGCGTTACGGAAAAACAAACTTAATGTACCCTCCGTACTATGGTGGAGGGTATAAAAAAGACATTCTGAGCTTTTAATTGGTCGCAATTGCGTTAACAAAAGTGGTCAAATACTAGAGATTTAGAAAAGTTCACTCAGGTATCTAAATTTCCAATTTTGGAATTTCATTTCCAACGCAAATATCTTCGCTTATGTTGGACATGTCCCAAGAGAAGAGCCTGGTAATGAATGTATACCGTTTGGGCTTTAAACCAATACCAAATATGCTGGTGATGGTGGTTAAGTATCAGAATTATTCCGTTAGACGGTAAACTATCCCAATTTATTATTTTTTAATGACAAATATTTCTCCTTCTATTTGGCGTTTTCGAAACATGTAGCGTGCTTATCAAGAAGACCACCAAAGCTTTAAATCAGTCCCATGTTTATTGTCGACAGTGGTCAAGCAATTCAATATCAAATTTTTGGACTTTTTGTAATCGCCTTTTTATTGACAATATTTTAAGATTAGACATTGCTCATTAGAGGGTCTATAATATAAGGGCATTAGATTTTATGAAGTAGAAGTACCATACAAGAAAAGTTCATATCCGACAAAAACTTCTGTCATGTGTCTCCAGTGTCAAACACCCTTATAAAACCATTATTAGTCGAACGTTAGCTTTATATAATATAACATTAAATTCGGGACAACATTTTTTTTTTCAAAGTCATTATTTATTAGGAGAAAGCCATAAGAAAACGGTACATTATACTAAATTATAGGACGATTCACAGGATATTTATAGTCTCCAGTCTAGTATTTTCATCTCTATTTTTTGATCCAATTGATCTTTAAAATTTTTGCAAGCAAAAGTAAAGTTCTATGGCAATCGAATTATGATTGGAACTTTAACGTCTTCTATAGAAGGCCTACAAGACTTGTGCCAGAAGACTTAGTGGTTTTCTCACAAAGGTTCAGTAGTCCTCTCATCTTGTCTTTTACGAGAAGGCATCCTTGTCTTCCTTGAAGGACCTGTTGGAATCCTATGTGACACAAAATGGAAATCAAGGTCTGGGTGTGGAGAATTGAGTATATTAAGAATTCCAAAGGATCCCATAGCTGAACTTTCTAAGTTATGACGTAATGAATTTTGTGATTGACCCCAATAATGATTGAGAAAATAGGTTTATATATCTGTTTGGAGATATTGTTTCATCATTTTGAGATGACAAATAGAATGAGGAATCTTTCCCTGGTTATTTTTTACCATTGAGCTAAAAAAAGAATCAGTCTGCACTTTCGATATGTAGGTTATCTCCCTTGTTCCTCGAGACGTTCTGTTTTGTATTAAAATGTCTTTGTATTTTATTATTGTCCATGTATTCTTATTTTCACTGCAATTGACAAATGCTAAGCGACCCACAGATATATTCAGTACATTATTATTTTATTATGTTGATATAAAAACAATAATATCAGCATTAACTTGACACATACAAACATATGTATGTATGTGTGTCTGATGTATTTAATTAAAGTTACATTTGACTTTGTTTAACATCTAATTTTCTCACATACTTAAGTAAAAACAACGAATAGAATCACATAAATTGATTTCAATTTGCATTTTTCTTAAGTATTTATTTTTTTCAGTTGGTTGCATTTATTTGTGCAACAGAATCCACAAAGAAACATAAAATTCCACTCTTCGGCATGCAGTGACACACATGACAATAATAATGCCAGGCGATGACAACAACTACAGCAACAATAACACTGAAGTCGGGACGACAATCTGAAAATGTAGGTACACGAAATATTTTTTATAGCTTCTTCAAAACGATAGATGACATTTAAAATCCCATTTATATTTAATACAACAACAGCCACAACAATGGTAGGCACCGTTTATATTTAAAAACAACAACTTAAAACATCATCACAACGACCACTATTCCCATAAGGCATAGCCTGGCAAATTCAGGCTATAAGACCCCCGCTATTAATGCAGACGAAACTATTCCAAGTGCTTTTTTTCTGTGGAAGGCACAGGCTCGTAATCAGGTTTAAATGTTCAACAACCGATGCTGTCGTTTTTGTTGTGGTGTTGGTTATTTTTCTTCAAAATACAATAAATGAAGAATGCCCGAAGCTGGTGGCTTCTTTCAGTCAAGAAGCTACAGCGTAGTCGTGACCTGTAACTTTTTGGGTTTGACTTAAGGTTTGAAGTCATGCTAAGGCTATCGAAGTTTTTCGTACGCCTATACTATGCTATTCCACCCTCTAAAGTTTTTCACAACTTTGTAAAACACCTCTTTTAAGGAATTGGACCAAACACATAAATTTTGAATTAATCAGTTGCCGTTGTTATTGCTGTTATATTTGCGGTTGTTGTTTTGCCGTATGATAACACCCACTTACTGCTAACCAATGCAATTGTAACCGACCGCATGTCGAAGTTGGCCAAGATCATAAATCATGCAAATCAGTTCAGTTTAGTAGATTAGTATAACAAAATACATTTGAATGTTTGAGTATCCCATTTCAATTTTGGCAAGTTGATCATCTTGATAGGGGGTTTCGGTATCAAGTAACCGTTTGTTGAATCTAACAAGGTAATTTGAAATTTGAGTGCAACAAGATTCACCATAAAAACCATTCAAACTCAAAGGAAAAAATGATCTCAATTAAGGGCAACAAATAATCTGCAAAAAACTGTGCATTATTATGAGAGAAGCATGATTTTCAATTTTCCACCTCAATGCATTTATTGGAGGAGGGTGTTAGTAAGTAATATGTGTGTTGCGGTGAAGCATACTTTATGTAGAGTTCATAGACTATGGCAAAGTCAAAATGTAGTATGTAAATTAAAAATGTAATTAAGTTTGACGGATCTACATAAATCTACAATATGTTTATAGGAACTGGAGGAAGCTGTGCTTCCTATAATTAATCAGCGAGAATTTTTTTTTGAATTAATAAAATATTTTCAATTATTGACAAAGGACAACTAAATATGTTTTTTAATCTCCAGTGAAACATTAACATAACTTTAACATAGATGCCATTGTTGCCTAACGGCCATATGCAAATGTCATGGTTTGAAACTCCTGGATTTGTGGCCAGATCCGCAACAATTTTATTCCATACAACCAAACGCCATAGTAAACAATACCAAATTTGTCCCTACTAATTAATAACAGCCGTTTTAACAAATTTGAATATTAGACAGTGGGATTATACCTGATTATTTTGGAAATCTATAGAAATAAAAATCAAAGGTCGTTCGTTTGTAATTACATCAGTTGGTAACGGCTGGACCAAATCTTAACCGATTTCGATATAATTCGGAAAATTAATTTCGAGACCAACGATTCTGAATTTTTAATCTCATTAATTTTGGCACGAATATGGTCGGAAAGCAACTTTGCGATATATCATCTGTATTTTAGATGGTAGAAGGACGGCCCATGAAATAATCTGAACTTAAATGGAATAACCAGTTATTATACCCTCCACCATAAAGTGGAGGGTATAATTAAATTTGTCATTCCGTTTGTAACACATCGAAATATTCATCGGAGACCCTATAAAGTATATATATTCTTGATCAGGGTAAAATTCTAAGTCGATATAACAAAGTCCTTCTGTTCGTCCGTCCGTCCGCCTGTTGAAATCAAGATACAGCTCGCAATTTTCAAGATAGAACTTTGGAATTTGTATAGAACTGTCTATTACTCCTAGGATGTTTTGTATTGCAAATGGCCTATATCGGTCCACGTTTTGATATAGCCCCATATAACGGTACCACCCGATTTTCGGTGGTAGCTTCATTATCACACCGAAATAACAGAAATGTAGTACTTAGTCTTCGTTGGGGGTATACAAATTTCCTGCAGATTTTTTCGGTATAGGTCCACGCTTTCATATAGTCCCCATAGAACTGTACCTCCCGATTTTCGATATTTTGGAGGTTGTGGCCTTAATATTCCTGCGAAATGGCTAAAGTTTGGTATTTTGTCTTCGCTGGGGATAAAAAACTTTTCCCCAGAATTTCGTCGGTATAGGTCCAAGCCTTTATATAGCCCCCATAAACCGGTACCTCCCGATTTTCGGTATTTTGAAGGTTTTGGCCTCAATATTCCTCCGAAATAGCTAAAATTTGGTATTTAGTCTTCTCTGGGGGTATAAAACTTTCCCCAGAATTTTTTCGGTATAGGTCCACGCCTTTATATAACCCCATAGAACGGTACCTCCCGATTTTTGGTATTTTGAAGGTTGTGTCTCCATATTCGACCGAAATGGCTAAAATTTGGTATTTAGTTATCATTTGGGGTATAAAACTTTCCCCCAAAATTTTGTTTATTATAGGTCCACACCTTCATATAGTTCTTATAGAACGGTACCTCCCGATTTTCGGTATTTTGAAGGTTGTTGCCTCAATATTCCTCTGAATTGGCTGAAATTTGGTGTTAAGTCATCATTTCTGTTATAAAACTTCCCATATGAAGTTTGTCGGTATAGCTTCACGCGTTTATATAGCCCCCATAGATGGGTACCAGAGGTCCGCAAAATGCATATAAAAGGCACACTCTATTGCCTTTTCCCAAAAGCGAATAGTGCAGTGCCTTGCATATAAAAAATATGAATGTGCAAAAAGCAGATTCACCCCAAAAAATGATTCACTGCTTTAGTGCATGCTTGCTTGCTTTTACATTTTGTATTCACACGATTCGCAAATGCAGTATGCACAATACTGCATACCACCACACAGTATCGTACCATCTTCTGTTTGAATAAATGAATACATTTGTCAAATTTCGCTTCTTCTTTGAGTTTCTTTAATAATAGGATAAACTAAATTAGTAATTGTTTTTATTGTCTCAACATTATTTTTTTATGTTTATTAACATTTAAATTTGACCAGAAATATCTACTGCTTTTTGTAATGCAACGTGCTTTTTCAAAGGCAGCGTGCAAAAAAAAGGCAACGAGCTCTTGTAGTGTGTTGTGTGTGTGCAATTGGCACACACTCATGAAAGTAAAGGCAAAGCAAGCAGTAGCATTAAACAGAGATGGCAATAGCAAGCAATGAAAAAAGCACGAAATCGCGAATATGCATTAAAAGCGAGTGGCATTTTGCGGACCTCTGATGGGTACCTCCCAATTTTCGGTATTTTGAAGGTTGTGGCATCAATATTCCTCCGATATGGCTGAAATTTTGTACTTAGTCTTTGTTGTTGGTATAAAACTTTCCCCCAGAAATTTGTCGGTAGGGGTCCAAGCCTTAGTATAGCGCCATAGAATGGTACCTCCCGAATTTCGGTATTTTGAAGGTTGTTGCGTCAATATTCCAACGAATTGGCTGAATTTTGGTGTTTAGTCTTCATTTGGGGTATAAAACTTTCCATATGAAATTTGTCGGTATAGGTCCAAACCTAAATATAGCCCCAATAGAACGGTACCTTCCGATTTTAGCAATTCTAAAGGTTGTGACGTCAATATCCCACCGAAATGACTGAATTTGGTTATTTATTCTTCCAGGGTGCTATAAAGTATTCCTGAAAAGATTTATTCGTATGGGTTCACGTCTTCTTTTATCCCCATAGAAGCAAACCACTTGATTTTTGGAAATTTTTAAGTTTTAGCCACATTATCTTACTGAAATATCGGAAATTTGGTGGAGCTCAATTTTTGGTGGAGTAGTTTTTTGAGCACTAAAAACTAAATAACTGAAATCGATCAGTACCGTTACACGGTTTTTATACCACAACGTGGACCAAAAATTATTGGTCGTTATTTTTTTTTTTGTTTTTTGACCACTGGCAACCTAAATGCTAAATTACAGTCAAATAAGAACCGAAAGGTACGTAGATTAAAACTTCAAAATGCATGAAATCGGGTAGACCTATTTACATAATTTTTAGTGGTGAAGTTTTTTGACCATTTTGTACCGAACCGCCAAATTACAGCCAAATAAGATCGATTAAATGATTAAAACTTCAAAATTACTGAAATCGGGCGGCACCGTTATTTGGCAGCTATTCTAAAATGTGGACATATGTCTTCAAATTTTATTTGAATATTTTTTTTGACAGCTGGAGACCCTAAATCGCAATTTACAGCCATTTCAGAATCAATATGAAAAGTTTTTTACCACTTGGAACCCTAAATGCTAAATTAAAGCCAAATAAAAACGAACATGTAAATACAAACTTCAAAACACTTTAAATCAGGTTGTACTGTTATATGGAGCTATACCAAACCGTGAGTCTATGTCCAAAATTTTGTTGGAGAAGTATAATGACCTTTGGAGACCATAAATGTCACATTATAGCCAATTAAACCCCAGCCCACAAGTCAGCCTCTGACCAAAAAAGAAGCAAACACAATAATTATGCCGTATATAAAATATAATGACTTTGAATCACGAGTTTACTTCAATGTACGTGGAACCTGTAGGAACAGAAATGTGGAGATATACCAAATCATTGTCATATACCAACAATCTTTAGTAAGTTAACTTCGGATTCCTAAAGAACTCAAATATTAAATTACGTTAAATTAAGTATGGATGAAATTTTTGAAAAAGTTTGAGAGCTATATTGCACACTAGCCATTTTAGTGTGTGCGGCAGGATTTTTTGGTACCTATGGACTATTATCTCAGAAAATATGGACTTACCGCGGGAAAAAATTGTACTGTTGTAATAGAGACGTGAAAACAGCCTTCTGCAAGAATTTAAATAGATCCGAGACGAGTTCTCAAACTGTACTATTCCCAAATTTTGTGTGGGAGGTACCCGAAGGACGGGCCCGATATAGTCCATATTCCAACCTGATACATGACTGGCTAAAATAATACGATGTGCAAACTTTGGATCAACCAAAAACTCCCTGCGAGAGTTATCTTGCGGATTTGCCATGTTAGTTGGTGCCGTCAGGGTCTCTTGGAGCTATTAGGCCGTTATCTTGCCTCTAAATTCAAAACGATTCGAGAGGATTTTCTTTCATTTTTCCGAATTAGGAGTGATCCATATTCCAACCTGATACAAGACTGGATGAAATAATACGAAAGTTATCGTTCAGACCATTTTACAGGTAAAATAAACTTTTGTGGGGGAGGCACCCGAAGCAGTGGACCGATAGGGTCCATCATCGAACTTAAACTAAGTTTAGGTAAAATATTACGAAGTGCAAAATTTGTTTCGAATCGGTGATCCGCTCGTGCGCACCAGGCGGACGAACATACAGCCGGACATGGCTCAGTAGAATCGAAATTGTCTGAAACTAATTTCGTCCAAACATACTTGGGGTCTAAAACCATTATTTCGATAAGGAACATTTTTGGTCGTATCGAAGTGTATATAGCCTCGTTAGCCTGAAGGCTGAGGATATCAAAACTTCAAAATATTTGACAAATACCCTTCCAATGGGGGTTATTTCCAAAACATTAACATATGTCCACATCTTTTATTGGAGGAGTTTCTTGACAACTGTGAACCCTAACCCCCCGTTTACGCATGCAAGTGACAGTTCGAAAAAATTGAAGTTTCGACTATAATATGTATACACAACTATCTGCAAGTTACTTGCATGTGTAATCCTTGAGTAAATCCCAATTTACAGCCAATATAGGCGCAATACGAGTATGTAGACAAAAACTTCAAATAGCTGAAAGCGGGGGTACTGTTATATGGAGGCTATACCATAAATCTCTGAGTGAATGTTTTATACCCCCATATACTGCCGTTGCGGCTATGATTTTCCTTACACGACTTCCAAGGATCCTTGCTTATCATTTCTTCATGATCAGTCCTTACTATGACGCGAGGGTAATCTACCTTGCAGGTTTGGTGCTGTCGTTCTTTCTCGTCGGTCATTTGAAAAGATGTGTTGTGCTTACCTTTATTGGCCATTAGAGATTACATGTGGACCCTCTGAAGACCGTATACTTTTCACACCTGCCGTTTTCACCATTCTACAAAAGAAGACACTACTTGGGTGGCTGGTGTTTCCGTGATTTCCTTTCCCGGTCTCGGCAGAGTCCGTCCTTCTGTCTGTCCCCGCAAACTTAGATTAAGTTCGCAAATAAGCCATATCAGTCCACTCGTTCAGGTAAGTCCAAAACAAAAGTTATACATTTTTCTCTACATAACATATTGTGTTCAAATATTACACATCGCAATATTTCTTTCAGGCATAGATCAGGTTCGAATATGAATCATATAGGTGTACTTCATCGACTACCACCCATACAAATTTTAAACATTTTTCGCACAAGTGCAGTTGAAGTATATGTCTCGAACCGTTCCACTTTTTTATCAGGATGTCCTCGTAGAGATACATTTTTTTTGGGACATCAAGTTCATACTTCCTGAGATAATGGTCCAAAAACTCTAAAGAACCCAAGCGGCACCAACTAAAATGATTGATGAGTACAATGACTTATCAATTGAGTATCCCATTTGTGCGAAACTTGCACATTGCAAAATTTCATCCAACATATTTGGGTACCTTTCTCAAGAAAGTTAAAAATATTCTCTTACGCGCATTTTAAGGGCTGTTCATAGATAGTTTTGAAAGTTTTCCGAAGATTCTACATGTGGTCTCGTTTACAGCGACATAATGTGTTTCGTGGGCAGGTTCATGCTTCCAGATATATTGATCCAAAAATCCTACAGTGACCACATTAAATGGTTGATGGTCACCATAATCGAAAGGAGTAACAAATAAACGCACAATTAGTTCCGAGAAGATCAATATCGGGTAACACCTTCGGAGACCTCACTTACAAAAGTTACAAACTTTTTAAGGGCTGTTCAAGGATTGTTTTGAAAATTTCTCTGTGATTCTGATTACAACGTTATAATTATAGCCTACATTATAATGTGGGGAGGATATTGTAAGTTGGTTTTGACCCAAAAGTTTGTAACGCATAGTAATAAGCCTACGCTTATATACAAAAATGAATGTATAATCACGTTACAGGTCGAAATTTTGATCGGATCGTCACGAAATTTTGTACTTTTGTCAGAATAGTAATAAATTACACTGTTCAACAAAATTGAAAAAGTTGAATGTTTCAACCGAAGTTGTTGTTGTTTCTAAATGAAACCGGCGAGCTATTTTCAAATCTGGTCACGGTTTTTCTCCGTCAGCTCTTGTTCTTGAGATATAGCTCAAAATCGGTTTTTACGAGTTTTACCCAGAATTTGGTTATTTTCGGATACAAACAAATATTCTTTTCGGGATTTTCGACACTAATATATTAAGTAGATATTGTACGCTCGATACAAAGCATGTTTTGAAATAATTATGGCGAGTATTTATCAAAAAATATAGAAAACATACGATGAATCTTGTAAAAATTGCATATTTTGAGTACTTTAAGCTGTAATTACGTTATCGGGGGAAGTCATAGAAGCTTCATATGGCATTCCGGATATGCTCAGGGTGTCTGCTATATAGTCCTGTATTCAAATATTTAATATAAAGTTCATAGCGCCCACGATTCGCCCATAACCTAAAAATCGTCATGAAGACTGCCATTGAAAAGTAAATGGCATATTTGGTAATGATTTCCCTTTAGCAGTCTTAATGACGATTTTAAGGTTATGGGCGAATCGTGGGCGCTATGAACTTTATATTAAATATTTGAATACAGGACTATATAGCAGACACCCTGAGAATATCCGGAATGCCATATGAAGCTTCTATGACTTCCCCCGATGCCGTAATTACAGCTTAAAGTACTCAAAATATGCAATTTTTACAAGATTCATCGTGTGTTTTCTATATTTTTTGATAGATACTCGCCATAATTATTTAAAAAAACGTTTTGTATCGAGCGTACAACATCTTCTTAATATATTAGCTTCGAAAAACCCGCAAAAAATATTTGTTTGTGTCCGAAAATAACGAAATTCTGGGTAAAACTCGTAAAAACCGATTTTGAGCTATATCTCAAGAATAAGAGCTGATGGAGAAAAACCGTGACCAGATTTGAAAATAGCTCGCCGATTTCATTTAGAAACAACAACAACTTTGGTTGAAACAAAAGTCGTGTTGACCAGTGTTATAGATCATGATAGAAAAAATATCAACATCTTCTACAGGTTGGCTTTTCTTCTTCGAATCGAGTCTTTAAAATACTTCATCCATTATACTTTAAGGAATTTTATGATTCATCAGAATCATTCTGATTCGAGATCTCTTCCCCAAATTTTTCTAATAGGGTTAACTATTCTATGGAACCATACATACTTGGACCCATAATAATTTTTTACCCACTCAGATCGAGTGGCGTAGATGTTGGCCTAGACAAGGACCTATTTATTACACTAAATTTTACTATAAACCATCGTTTTACACTTCTTAAGTCCACTGTGCAATTTAAATCCGGATTCTATCGAAATATTATCCAGGTGAAGGTGGAATTGTATCACATAATTAAAGTTGAAAAACCAATGTTGGTAATTAAATTTTTGTGATCACTTATTATTTATTCCAATAATCCGTTTTACGTCCTTCAAAAACATTAAAATTAAGTATGCGATATGAACAGTTAGTTCATCACTACATGTATTTATTTATATCACATGCAATAGTCACTTGTATTAGAAACTCACCACTTTAAAAGTGAGCGCCATATTGTGTGCGTTATGCGTTTTGTTTTTTGGGGTAATCCTTTTTTTCTAATTTTTGTTTATATGTTTCTTTTTTAGAGTATTCTTAACACTGACTTCATCACTTTATTTCACAAGTAAAGGAATTTCATGTGAAATGAAATTGTCTTTGAAATCGTATTTACGAATCACGTAAACCGAATTTTTCGTTTTGTTTATCGCGACGTACAGGTAAAATTTTTGTTTGCTAATTGTCTAAAGAATTTCAGAACTATTCGTCGGTTGATTTGTCGTCTATCGAGTGTTGTTGTTAAAACTAATGTGCCATCAAACATCAAAGTACTCTGCCTTTTATACATTTTTCAAAATCGGTTTGCATTTTCATTTCTTTCTTTTGTTGTTTGAAGCTGCGCTGGCTGGCGTTCGTTTGCAATGTTTTAGATTTGCCGATTTTATTGATGGCGTTGCTGCTGCTGCTGCCGTTGTAACAAGCAACAATATATGGATGTTGTTGTAATCGTTGCAGCTATATAACTTGGCGCCCAACAAGAATTGTTGTAAGCATAGCCCAAACGTTGTAGAATTGAACTTACAGTCATCGCCGCTGCAGCAACAGCATCAAACTTAAATGTACTTGATTGAGTTGCCAACCAAGAGATGGTTTGGTAAACATGACAATGTGCCACATATGGAGAATGTGACAAAGGCAATTAGCTCTAATTAGCTCTCCCATTAATTATGGGATCACTGGGGCAGTTTTTGGCATTTTTTTGTATATGGCTTATTCTAAGTATTTATACATATGTAGCTGAGAAGGTATTTTTTTTTTTTTGGCGAAATGGACTTGTTGGCTGCCAACAGAACATCTGTTCTCTAAACTGATCTTGGAAGAGATTTCCATTGTGCTATTTGGAAAACCATTTTTGAGATATTTTCTTCTACTTGGTCGTTCCAATTTGCCTTTTATTCTTCTTATGGCATGGCGACGTAACCGCAATAAGTCGATACATTTATTATTCATCGTGAACGCAAATTGGCCTATAGAAAAACCGCTGCGGTACTTCAAACGATATTTATAAGATCGTCACAGACAAAGAATCCTGGATCTACCCAGCCAAATGTTCGTTGACAAATCATGAGTTGAATCATGGGTGCCAGTGATCTGTCATGCCATCCTTTTGTCTTGAGAGTGACCCACAAAAGATGACGTTCTTTTAGATCCTAAGCATGTCATTTTAACCAATGCGTTAACATGTCATTTTCACCAATGCTTTGGCATGAAATTTTAATGTCTTCCCAGCAAAATTTGAAGGAAGGGGTTCCAAGCGATGACGTGATTTCATGGCATCAAAGGAAGTCGTGAAAGATCCGATCTTTTCATTATCATTTGAACCAATGCAAAGGAAGTGGCGAAAGATCCGATCTTTTCATCAGCATTTGAACCCATGTAAAGGAACTCGTGAAAGATCCGATCTTTTCATCAGCATTTGAACCCATTCCATCAATCCAATCGAGATGAATGTTGTGTTTTTATTTATACACATTTTTCTAAATATGTATAAAACTGATCGTTAGCGATAGCAATGGTATGGGAGGTATACACAAATTGTATATGTATGTGAATTATTTTGAAAAATCCACGCACGTTATTCTTTTGTTCGTCAAAAGTTTAAAAACGATATCATTTTCGAACATTTTGCGAATGTTTTTTCTTCACAAGAAAAATTGTTTCGAGAAACATTTTTTACTTCGGAAATTGTTTACGTTTTAAAAAATAATTTGATGTAGTTCGTGAAAAATTCCGATTTGCTTTTTTCAAATATTTTCGATATAAATGCTACTTATAATATTAACAAGAAGTGATGATAAACACAACATATAGCTTGGTTGCAAATACAAGACAACAATGTTTGTACACTGTTACACGCATTGAATCGCAAACATTACAAATAAGAAAAGGTACATACCAGCTGTGTAGCAATCATAAATTAGTCATTGGAGTGTTTAAAATGTGACCATTTTTTTGTTATTTATTGTCACATTTTGATCATCTGGAAGATTGAAAAGTGCTTAATCAAAAAAGGGTCATGCAGGTGTTTGAAAAGTGATTATAATTATGTATTTTCTGATCATATTTTGAACAGTTAGGTGATTAAAAACTGATTGCTTTGTTTTGTTTTTGTTTGGTTGTAAATAAAAAAATACAATTCTCATATACACTTTCTACAAAACTTTGATATAAATGTAAGGTATAATATTAAGTGTATAGACAAACACATGTTCAGGTTTTGCCAAGTGAAATGAAGAAGCAGTATACTCACCGCCCAACATAAAGGATAATGAAAAGTCATAACAAAGCAGATAAGAAAACAAAACAAAGGAAAGAAAAAGAGAATAAATGGAAAATTTTTTTAATTTATTTCGTTTAATACACTGAAAGAAAAAGCTTCATAATATAAAAGAAATCTTACGTTCCATCAATGAAATTTGTCATTGATTTTGAGCCAACGTAGAGCTTCATTGAATAAACGAAAAAAGTTTCATTGAGTTTCATTGAAGTAAAAATAACGAATTTGTTCATTATTGCAATGAAACTTCTTAATTGATGCAATGAAATCTCTTCATTAATGCAATGAAACTTCTTCATTGATGCAATGAAATATCTTCATTAATGAAATGAAACTTTTTCATAGATGCAATGAAACCTCTTCATTATTGCAATGAAATACTTTCATTAATATAATGAAATACTTTCATTAATACAATGAAATACTTTCATTGTTGCAATGAAATATTTTCATTAGTGTAATGAAATACTTTCATTAATGTAAAGAAATACTTTCATTAATGCAATGAAGCCCTACGTTGGCTCAAAATCAATGATACATTTCATTGATGTAACGTAAGATTTCATTTATTTTATGAAGTCATTTCATACTCACATAATGCATAAAAATTAAGTCAACGCTAAATATGTTTAATTCATTTTATTGCAATTAGTTTTGACCATGGATACAACACGTCATTTTTGATTCCTTAGTTATTAACTAAATATATTAATGATACCATTGGTCGTTGTCATCTGTAAGTAAAATTGAAAGAATAAACAATTTGTTACTAAATAATTGGTTTTCTACACAATAACTTACCTTCATATTTTGCCGCTCAGTCATCCCCTGTGTACTTCCATAACAACTGTACATATAAAAACTACATGAAAGAGTTTTAGTTTAATATTTGTATTTTCTTATCACATTAAACACTTCATACCTACTTTCACCGAAGTTTATGATCCTATTGGGCGTTGTCACCATTAAGTAAAATTGAAAATCATAAAAACTGTTAGTAATTTATTTGTCGCTGGACACCAAACTCTTGGCATTTTCTCCGTCATTCCATTCTTCTTTAGATTTTCTATTGCTTGCATCTATTACAAAGAGAAAAACCAAATAAATGTAAATTCATTTATATAAACAAATGAATACATAAAACTTAACAGAAATAGTTTGTCCAATATATACATACTTACTTTTCTAAGTTAAAAACACGAATCGTAAAATGTTTATTCATCCGCACTTGGCGGCGTTATAATGTCAACTAAAACAATGTTGTTGACAATTTGCTGATCATCTTTTTGGCAGACAGGGTTGTTTTGCTTAATCTTGTTTTCAGCTTGTTAAACGCACACACGCACATTCACACCGCACAGCTGGAATTTACTTCATAACAACAATGAAATACATAACAAGGAACGACAGAGAATAACATACCGAGTGAATAAGCCTTGATACCCAAGTAGAAAAAATGAGACAGACGTTTTAATGAGAATGAATATGTATGTATATCAAAGCCAATCGCTAGTAAAGCAAGTAAGGAATTTTTGTACAGTTACGCTTTTAGAGACGCATCTGCTAATATTCGTACATACATATGTATGTTTGATGTATGTGATTCTATACACACATATGTATGCACAGATTTATAAATGTGTTCTGTTTATGATTGTGGAAAATTTAAAACATTTGTTTAATAAAGAAAAATAATTAGAAGAAAAATGATAATATAAGGGTCATGATATAGATAAGATTTCAGACCCTTTTTTCATTCCGCAAAATAGTATTGGGAACTTCAGAAATGTATCAACTATTTAATGAAACTCTTGCATTTATTTAATGAAAATGTTTCATTTATTCAATGAAACTGTTTCATTTATTTAATGAAACTATTTCATTTATTTAATGAAACTATATCATTAATTTTTGGAGCCAACTAAAAACATCAAATATATCCAATTTTCCACCATTTTCCTAAAAGATGTTGGAATACTAGTTTTTTAGGCACATACTATTTAGCATAGTTTCAATACTCACATATTTTTTTAAAATTTAAAGAAATTAGAAGTTACATTACATCAATGAAATTATTATTATTCAATAAATGAAACCAAAAATCATTAAATTTTAGTTAACGTAAGGTTTCGTAGCAGTAACTAAACATTTCATTGTATTAATGTAACATTTCATAGCATCAATGAAAAATAATCAATGAAACCCGTTCATTGATACAACGAAGCATTTTTCTTTCAGTGTAAGAATACTCATAAATGACTCCCTAAAGATTCATAAACGATTATAAACATGACCCAAAAAAGACTCGAAAAAGAGTCCCAAATTACTCAACAAATCTCCAATAAATGATTGAAATTTGAATCGAAAAAGACTTTATATTCCATCAGCAAATGGGCAAAAATTACTCATTTGTGATTTGCTTAGACGAGTCGCCTGAGGTTATGTTTTCCTACCGACAAGGGAGTCATTTATGATCAGAAAATGAGCTCATATTCTAGCTTTTTAATCGTGCAGTCGGATCAAAAAAGACTCGAATTTGATTAAAATTTTCCAAAAATGCTGACTGGAATAACAGAAAAATCAAGAGACGTCAGATAAAGTTAAACATGTCATAAAATCGAAACTCTGCCAAAAATCCTTTTTCGGCACTATCGTAAAAACTATAATCTTTCATTCGCTAATAATATTATTAACGACATTCGAATTCGAATGTTTTCCTGCCACAAACTGAGCGACGAATGAATCGTTTTTAATTCGTTCTCGAGTGTCGTTTTCGAACAAAATATCCGCAAAACTATCGAAAAACATTCGAAAACGGATCGTTTGCGATAGCAATGGTATGGGGGGATATGACAAAATATTTTATACACATTAAAATTCAGTCAGAAATGAAAATTGTTATTACAACATTTATTGAAGTGAAATTCATAAAAATTGTGATGAAACAAACTTTTGAACATATACAGAAGCCGAATCTGTACCATGGTTTGAACCAGTGCAAAATATGACATGAAATCACGCCATCGCATAGAACCCCTTCCTTCCTTTTAGATTGGAGTGCTTTGTTGCCTTAAGTGAGTATGTACCCCCCATACCATTGCTTTCACAAACGATCAGTTTTCGAATGTTTTTCGATAGTTTTGCGGATATTTTGTTCGAAAACGACACTCGAGAACGAATTAAAAACGATTCATTCGTCGCTCAGTTTGTGGCAGGAAAACCTTCGAATTCGAATGTCGTTAATATTATTAGCGAATGAAAGATGATAGTTTTTACGATAGTGCCGAAAAAGCATTTTTGGCGGAGTTTCGATTTTATGACATGTTTAACTTTATCTGACGTCTCTTGATTTTTCCATTACCATTACCATTGCTTTCACAAACGATCAGTTTTCGAATGTTTTTCGATAGTTTTGCGGATATTTTGTTCGAAAACGACACTCGAGAACGAATTAAAAACGATTCATTCGTCGCTCAGTTTGTGGCAGGAAAACCTTCGAATTCGAATGTCGTTAATAATATTATTAGCGAATGAAAGATGATAGTTTTTACGACAGTGCCGAAAAAGCATTTTTGGCGGAGTTTCGATTTTATGACATGTTTAACTTTATCCGACGTCTCTTGAATTTTCTGTTATGTACTTTTTCTTCTTTGTAATGTTTGAGATTCAATGCGTGTAACAGTTTATAAACATTGTTGTCTTGTATTTGTAACCAAGCTATATGTTGTGTTTATCATCACTTCTTGTTAATATTATAAGTAGCATTTATATCGAAAATATTTGAAAAAAGCAAATGGGAATTTTTCACGAACTACATAAAATTATTTTTTAAAACGTAAAAAATTTCCGAAGTAAAAAATGTTTCTCGAAACAATTTTTCTTGTGAAGAAAAAACATTCGCAAAATGTTCGAAAATGATATCGTTTTTAAACTTTTGACGAACAAAAGAACAACGTGCTTGTGTACGCCCGAAAAACATTTGCCAATTCTTCGAATGTGATATCGTTTTCGAAAGTTGTGCCGGACATTCGAATAATATCCGCACTTGGTATGGGGGGAAAGAAGAAAAGGTATATAACAGAAAAATCAAGATACGTCAGATAAAGTTAAACATGTCATAAAATCGAAACTCTGCCAAAAATGCTTTTTCGGCACTATCGTAAAAACTATCATCTTTCATTCGCTAATAATATTATTAACGACATTCGAATTCGAATGTTGTCCTGCCACAAACTGAGCGACGAATGAATCGTTTTTAATTCGTTCTCGAGTGTCGTTTTCGAACAAAATATCCGCAAAACTATCGAAAAACATTCGAAAACGGATCAATGTCATATGTGCTGAAATTTTCCATCGTTACTAATACGTAATGTGTGAAATATTGGGAAATTTCATTTTGCCATTTACTTTTTGTTTCCCCACCAGCAAAAATTAGTGAAATTGCGTCTCCACATTACCTGCGTGGCTAGATATGGAATGTTTTTATTTCGGGTCATATGACATTGATAGCTAAAGTAAACTACCTCTAACTATGTATCTAAGTTCTCTTGCAAAGTGTGGATGCTATGTTCCACAAAACATTTTATCATCTTTGCATTATTTGGAATGTGGTTGTTCGCAGGGGTGGGAGGGAGGGGTGTGGTTCGCAGGGTGGAAGTTGGTGGATAGGGGATGCACTATGTCGCGAGTTCATATTAACTGTGGCCAAAAATCGAAGGAGTTGTCGTAGGTGCATCAATTTTGGTACACGTACCTATTATTGACATACAATCTTCTGGAAAAAAAATTTGGGTTGGTTGGTCCACGTTTTGATATAGCCCCCATAGAACCGTACCTCCCGATTTTCGGTATTTTGAATGTTTAAGACACAATGACCAACCGAAAGTATTCAAATTTTGTGGTTAGTCTTCGGCAGAGGTATCAAACATTCCAACAGAGAATTGTGGGCTTAGGTCCACGTTTTGATATAACTCCCATATAACGGTACCTCCCGATTATCGGTATTTTGAAGATTTTAGCCTCATTATTACACCGAAATTGCTGAAATTTGGTATTGAGTCTTCGCGGGGGGCATTATACCTTCACCATGAAATTTGTCTGCATAGGTCCACGCCTTCATATAGCCCCCATAGGACGGTACCTCTCGATTTTCGGTATTTTGGAGGTTTTAGCCTGATTATCGCATTGAAATGGCTGAAAATCGGTATTAGGTCTCCGTTGGGGGACTTATAACCTTCCACCAGAAATATGTCGGTATAGGTCCTCGTCTTCCTATAGCCCCCATAGAACCGTGCCTCCTCATTTTCGGTGTTTTGAGTGTTGTGGCCTCAATATCCACCCGATATGACTGAAATTTGGTGTTTAGTCTTCATATTGTTTGTGAGCATATTGAATATATCAAACTCTTATCCTTATATATGAGAAATTTCCTTTAAAAAAATGTTTGACCGATTAGTGGTCAAAAAACGGTAAATTTTTTGTAAAAAAATCGAATTTTGATTTTCGCTGTTCACAATTTTTTTAAAAATTTATATTTTTAAAAATTCTCTCGTTTTAAAGCAAGACTATTAGGTACTTAATAAGCCCACAAAAATATATGATGGTCGGTTCATTCGTTTTCGGGCTATAGCCAACACCGCAAAACGATTTGTTAAAAAAGGGGGTATCCTCTCAGTGAGGTGGTCGCTGAAAAAGAGAAGTGACACATTCGTCTGCAAACCTCTGCAGCTGGGACCTTTATATATTTGAAGTACTCACTTTTTACTACTCATACAGCAAAAAATATCGATATACACTTTTATACAATTTCTTTCCCACTCCACTCAATTTAAAATTTGCTTCAGAAAATTAATAAACTTAGTAATACATGTTTGGGTAAATGTGAACACCATATGATTAATATTTACATGCAAACAAAGGTGTAGCCAAGCTTATTACATCCCAAGAGAACTTAGGAACCATTTTTGCAGCGACCGTTACTTTTAAATTTTAAATATTAACGCATAATATAATTTATTAATTTTAGAAAAAAACACACAAAAATACGTATTAACTAAAATTGTCGGATTTAAATCCTCATATAGCAAAAACTACTTCACCTATCAGTACCAAAATTCAGATTCTTCTTAATTAATATGTTTTCTATCACTCCCCATCAATAAATTTGTTCAACGAAGTATTTAGTTTTTACCATTTTTGGCCACGGTCGTGACACTGTGGGATGTTTCGGAGGGTGGAAGTTGCGAAAAATTAAATTCGTCTTCTTTTCCGCTTAACTCCTTGAGGAGCATAGAGCCGCAGGAAAAAATAAATCGATCCATATAATTTCTTGTCATTATTGTGTTTTCACTATTTCCGAACATAATCTCCCGTCGTAACGTTTTAAAAACTTTACTTGTTTCAACAAAGAGGACGTTAACCCCGCACATTATAGGCAAACTTATCAAAATCTCACACTATCATAATAATATCACTGTTGGTGTACACATATAAGACAAAATTAAAATCATAACATTGTTATACCCTCCACCACGAGTTGTATTGCAGTAAAATGGAACAAATAGTTTCCTTTTATTTATGAAGAATACTAAATACCAAGTTTCAGCAAGTTCGGTAAAACAATGTGGCTAACTTTCAAAATACCGAAACTCTGGAGGTACCGTTCTATGGGGGCTATATCAAAACGTCGATCTATACCTACAAATTTCTAGCGAAAAGTTGTTAAACTCAAATAATACTAAAACCAAATTCCCGATATTTATTTTCAAAATATCGAAAATCAAGAGGTATGCTTCTATGGGAGATATAGGAATCCGCGGACCTATACTGATAATTCTCGTCTGGAATATTTTATAACCCCATTTAAGACTAAATAACAAATTTCAGTCTTTCGGTGGGATACTGACGTCACAACCTTCAGAATTACGAAAATCGGGAGGTACCGTTCTTTGGGAGCTATATAGAAACGTGGACCTATACCGACGAATTTCAGTCAGAAAAACTTTTACCTCCAACAAAGACTAAATACAAAATTTCAGCCATTTCGGTGGATTGCTGTGGCCACAACTTTCAAAATACCGAAAAGCGGGAGGTACCGTTCTATGGAGGCTATATGAAGACGTGGACCTACACCGACAAATTGCTATGAGAAAGTTTTATACCCCCAACGAAACTAAGTACAACATTTCTGCCATTTCGGTGTGATAAAGAGGAACGTTTTATACCCAAAATAAAGATCAAATACCAAATTTCAGCCATTTCGGTGGAGCATTGAGGCCACAACCTTTAAAACACCGGAAATAGGGAGGTACCGTTCCATGGAGGCTATACTAAATCGTGAACCTATACCGACAAATTTCATATGGAACGTTCAGTACCCCAAATGAAGACCAAATAGCAAATTTCAGCCATTTCAGTGGGGGTTATACTAAGTCGTGGACCTGTACCGACATGTTTTTGGGGGAAAGTTTTATACCCATAACGAAGACGAAAACCAAATTTCAGCCATTTCTGAGGAATATTGAACCAGCCGATTTTCGGGTTCTATGGGGTATATGTCAAACCGTGAACCGATATAGCCCATTTGCAATACCAAACATCCTAGGAGTAATAGAAACTTCTATGCCAAACAGCAAAGCTCTATCTTAAAAATTGCGAGCTGTATCTTGATTTCAACAGACGGACGGACAGACAGACGTACATGGTTATATCGGCTTAGAATTTTACCCTGATCATGAATATATATATTTTGTAGGGTCTCCGATGAATATTTCGTTGTGTTACAAAGGTGGATGTTATAAAAACAAAACTCACCATAATTGTTTTTTACAGCGGTACCAAATACGATCTTCTTACCGTGTACTGGAGAACTTCTCTATAACGTAGCATTGGAGACCGACGAATTACTATGTTATAGAGAAAATTCGATATAGAGAAACCGGGGCAAAATGGAAAACCAGCCATTTTTAAGCAATGAAATGAAATTATGCATAGTAGTCATTGGAATATTTACATATATTGAATCAATTTTTTTTCTAAGAGCGTTGATAAACGATTTTTGCTTCTCCTTTTTAGTGTGAACTATAATAAAAAGGACCGTTGATGAATGTATTTTGTTTCACATTTATTGTGTAAATTAAAATGAATGACGTTTTTCAAAAATTCGTTAAAGGGAGATTATTTTGTGTGAGAATTTCCACTTGTGAATTAAAAAAAAAAAAACTTCGTTATAGAGAGTATTCGTTATAGAGAAATTCGCCAAAGAGAGGTGAAAAAGTGTGGAGAAAAGTTGTGTTTTTTCTTCGTTATAGAGAAAAAATCGTTATAGAGAAGTTCCTTATAGAGAAGTTCGACTGTATATTGGTGACATGTTTATAATATTCCTAAAGGAACTAACGATGTAGGAGTTGGAATACTGTAGGCTGTTGTTAAGATTATATTCGTTCTGTTGGTGCTGTCGTTTAGGTGAACTGTGAATACTCTGTTGCGAGACACAACATCAATGATGTTGCACATTTTCGCCAATGGATTTTCCTATTTTAATTTTAGTACAAATACCTAGATATGTTTTGGTTATAGACAAAGTCATGTCCTATATTGGAACATTGGATAACTTCGGTTATGCTAATATATTTTTATTGCACCACGTTTTTTATAGTATTTGTTAAACGTAAGGAAAAAATATGATTGATCCAACAATATTCGAAGAACAAAATATGTATTGTAAATACATTGTTAGATTCCGCATGTAGTATTGTGAGTCCAACAATCGTTTTTGTTAATAACAACAATTGTTTTTGTCATATCCACTAATAGTTGTTGTCATATCCAACAATTTTATTCATTCGATGCTGTGGCGAAAAAAACAATTTTGTTGAGTTTTGTTTGTATGAGTTCCCATTATCTTTGTTTTTTATAACTTCCACCATAAGATGGGGGGTATAGCAAGTTTGTCATTCCGTTTGTAACTACTCAAAATAATCATTTTAGATCCCACAAACAATATATATTCTTGATCAGCGTGCAATTCTACATCGATACAGTCATGTCCGTCCGTCTGTCTGTCTTTGGGAATTACTCTAGCGTCCGAACGGATTAAAGTAGTTTGATGAACTTTTGGTAAAAGCTATTGTATTTGCGTACTTTTGGTATTGAAAACGGTGTATGTAGGTCCACGTTTTGGTATAGCCCCCATACATAGTCGTTTTAAGGAATATTTAAAATATTTGTCCCATTTGACCACCGAATTGGTTGTAATTTGGTAGTTCGTGTCTCCAGAGGCTAAAAAACATTCCTACCAAAAGTTGTTTATATACATAGGTCCACTTTTTGGTATAGACCCCATATAACGCCCCATTTATAGTACGCGTCATTTAAGGATATTTTAAATATTTTAGTCCCATTTGAGTACCGAATCGGTTGCAATTTGGTATTTTGCGTTTCCAGAGGCTAAGAAACATTTCTACCAAAAAATATTTATATAGGTACACGTTTTGATATACCGCCCATAGGACGGTATCACCCGATTTTCGGTATTTTGAAGGTTTAAGCTATATTATCCAACCAATATGGCTGAAATTTGGTATTTAGTCCTCCATTGGGCTACAAAACTTTCTCACGGAAATTTGTCTGTATCGGTCCAGTTTTTGATTACCCCCCATAGAACGGTAATCCTGATTTTCGGTATTTTGAAGGTTTTAGCCTCATTATCGCACTGAAGTTGCTGAAATTTTGTATTTAGTCTTTTTCGGGGCAACTCATTTTTCCCCAGAAATTTGTCGGTAACGGGCCACCTTTTTATGTACCACCCATAGAACGTTGCCCCCCGATTTTCGGTATTTGATGGTTTTCGCCGCATTATCACACCGAAATGGCTGAAATTTCGTATTTAGTTTTGTGTGGGACCGCAAAACTTTCTCCCAGAAATTTGTCGGTATCGGTCCACGTTTTATATACCCCTCATTATAACACCAAAGTGGCTGAAATTTGGTATTTAGTCCTCCTTTGTGCTACAAAACTTTCTCACGGAAATCTGTCGGTATTGGTCCACGTTTTGATATACCCCCATAGAACGGTACATCCTGATTTTCGGTATTTTGAAGGTTTTTTGTCCCATTATTTTACAGAAGTGGCTGAAATTTGGTATTTAGTCTTCTTCGGGGTACAAAATTTCCCCCCAGAAATATGTTGGTATCTGTCCACGTTTTGATATACCTCCCACAGAAGCTTCATCCCGATTTCCGGTATTTTCAAAGTTTTTCACCTTAAAATTTTCGGTATTGGCTATCGTCTTCATATAGCCCCCATAGAACGGTACCTCCGGATTTTCGGTATTTTCAAGGTTTTAGCCTCAATATACCACTGAAATGGCTGGAATTTGGTATTGAGTCTTAGTTGGTGACATACAGTTTTACACCTTGAATTTGTTTGTATAGGTTAACGTCTTCATACCCAGTTGTTCGGGTAACTAGGGAATAACTAGCAATTTGTCTCTTCATTCCATTACCAGTAACCAGTCAATTCCATAGTCTACTTGTCCCTTCATTGTATTACCATTAACCAGTCAATTCGGTAGTCAGAAATTATAGCCAAAATTACTAATAAGTTGAAGTCAGATAAATGGGTAAATGGATATATGAATGCGTTATCCACACTTTATTTTTTTGCATGGTGTGCAAAAATTTTACAAATGATAACACTGTGCAACACCGAAAATGCAAACAACTTCTAGTGGGCATTTTCTGAAAGTACATATTAAGACTACAAAACCCCTAGTTGGGTTTCGTGTTTTTAGATCGGGTTTGGATTTTATGGCCTCATCTATACCGGGCTAAAACGACCCCTTTTTTTAATTGATTCGTGCATTATCTCAGAAACTAATAAGAATTTTGCTTTGCCGTCTTCAGCAATATTGTAGTCCTAAAGTAGTAGAACTTATATGTCTGACATACGTACTACGAAAAAACCGAATATAGCGCATCAAAATTGATAAAATATAGGAAAGATTACATAATTTCTGGAATTATGGTCAGTAACTGCCAAACTATTGAGAGTTGAACCAAGTAGCCTTTAGCAAAAACTTTCCAAATAATGTCCTTAGCAATTCTTCAGAACATTCTGAAACTGTAAAACACTTATTTCATATTGTTTAGGCGGTTTTTCATATCATAATTTCTACAAAACATATTTCAAACAACGTTCACACAGGCTGTTTATTCTCATATTTGAAATTTCAATGTATTGTTGATATATTTACCAAATTGTCGTTGAAAAATATGCTAGAAACAACGCGATAGAGGCATTTTACAACAATGATATGTTCTGAAGAGTTGTGTATTACATTCCAGTGAATATTTTTCCCAAAGATAACATTAAGAAAAATTTGACTGTTTTAGAGATATGCTGCGAAATATATAGAAATCACGGAAATTTTAGATATATTATAAAATTGAAGGCAATAAATGAGGTTATTAGTGTTCATTATGTTTCCAAATACATTCTTCTTGTTCTTATCTACAAGTTTGCTGCGGATGTCATGGAAAGATTCGTATTGGTTTCAAAGATATAGCCCCGATTTTCTTTAAAAAGTCAATATTTAGCCATGTTTAGATAGGGCCATAAAATCCGAACCCGATCTAACAAAACAAAATCCAAAGACGGTCTTTGTCTATTGCGTCCGTACTTTCATAAAAACCGCATATGAAATTGTTTGCACAATATTACCTTGAAAATGTTGCACAGTGTAATATAATCCTGTATACTTATGGATATGACAGGTCCATCTTGATCCTTGATACTGGAACTAGAGCGTTACTACTTGGTCCTTGGAATGTTGGATCTTGGAATGTTTTTCTCGTGTGTCCCTCAGATTATTCAAAAGTTCCTGAAATAAAATGTATTCAAGTTTAATGAAATGACGCGATAATGTATCCGTCAAGATACCACAGATATATTATAAATATTCGTCTTAAATTGTTCATCCTTTCTATGATTTAGCTCCTAACACGTTCTTTTTTGAATTTTAAATTTTTGCACAACAAACGCATCAAAATACGTTTTTTAATTATGAATAAACAATATGACAAAACATTTTTTTTGTATTTTGTTTAAAAAAAGAAATAATATTGGAAAAAGATTGCGAGAGAAAAACATTATCCATCTGTAGTCTATAAAATAGTCAAAATAGCCGCATTACCTGTAATTACTGAAATGACATGATAGGCTTGGACGCCCTTTTCCAGTGAGAAAAGCAAGCTATAGGCTATTTTGTGTTCCATTTTTCAGTGTAAAGTAAATAGGATCAATGAGTAACTATGCCAAAGTAGACAATTGTTATTTATTGAACAACTGGGTATAGCCCCTATAGAACTGTTTCCCCCAATTTTCGGTATTTTCAAGGTTTTAGCCTCAATATACCAATGAAATGGCTGTAACTTGATATTTAATCTTCGTTGGGGCTAAAAAAAATTTCCACCTGAAATTTGTCGGTATAAATCAGCAAAAAAATCCTTACTATAGTATTTAATGGTAGTCGTATCTACTTACAAAACCCCCTAAATTGTATTAACAAGGGCATGTCGCACTGAACAACTAGTTATTCTACAATCACTTGAATAACTAGTTATTTTATGGCCACTGAAAGTAGAAAAGTAAGGTAAAACCATATGTATGTTTTTGTATTTTTAAAACTGTTGACGAGAGAATTTGTTTTAATTTCAACACACTTCATATTTTTATTTTATTTTGCTCTCTAGGGGATTTGATCAGCAAACTTCTGATTTGTAGCCGAACACACTACACACTAGGCCACGCCAACGAACAGTAAGGATTGATTAAACGCTTACATGTGCAACACCAACTGTTCTTGTTTTTTTTTATTTTAACAAAAATTACCCGGCCAACGGTCAGCGTTGAACACACAACCCTCGGATTTGTAGTCGGACACACACGCTCTGTGCACCCTTACTCATAACTAAACATCGGATTTTAGCATGTTTTTTATTTCTTATCCGAATGGACTCAAATTTTGGATCTAGGCGTTTTGAGGGTCAATTTTTGGGGTCATATCAAAAACATGCAAAAAATATGCAAAAAATATGCAAAATATATGCAAAAAATATGCAAAATATATGCAAAAAATATGCTAAATATGCAAGAGTATTTTTGATGAAAATCGTCAATTAAATATGGAAAATCATCAAAAAAGCGTTCTAAATTAAGTTTTTTGTCGTTTAACATAGTTTTTTGCAGATTATTATGTTATTGAGACTCTCCAGATAGTCCGCCACAGCAATAAATCTGGACTAACAAGACTTAAATCAGTTTTCACAAGGTGAGAAAATGTCAAATAACCCAGCATTCCTATTACAACATAAGTTGCTTCCTATACAAATGTAGATAATGGAAAAATTTCAAAAACTCAATCAGAAATGTCAATATCAACGTGTCCAAATATGGTGATAGTTTCCAATCGGCCAAAATTGTCTAGCAGAAAAACAAAGGAGCTAGAGTTGGTCATCGCTATTTTTGTTCAGATAAAAGCGCAATATTTTCTAGTCTTTGGAAAAAGGGTTCGTTTTATAGCGCAAAATGTGAAATAGTACTAAAGTACCATTTACGATTCCAGGTTCTGGAATATAACTATAATTAGAAGTATACGTTTTGAATATCCACATATTAGATTTGAATATATTTTATAGTGTTTAATCCTTTATTCAATATATACAGACATAAATTGGCAAATTTTGTTCTTTGTGGTCAAAAAGCTTCTTTGGAAAAATGCTCTAACTGCCGCTTTAATATTGGTGACATGGTTTTATTTGAATGCACTAAAAATACATAATTTTATAATATCGATCTATATTGTACGTATACAACCACCTAATGCAGAATTGGGAAATGTTCACTCCTCGGCGAAAAGTAATGCATAATTGTTATACCCATCCACGATGAATAATAAGCAAAATGAAGAACACCCAATGATTAGTGCAAAATGACATCACTTAGAAAAACCACACAATAGCGCGGTAGTGGTAAAATAAGTCAAAAACCTTGGAATTGTCTTTAACGTGACAAAACCACTCACATATTTCTGCTAGAAAAGCATTTGGAATGCTTAAACAATATAGTTCATTCATTCCTGCTACAGGAAAACTATTTTGATAACACAGTCGAAAAGTCATAACCTTTTGTATGCACAATTGTTTAATTTATACCTGTCCGTGTACTCGATAATTTGTACTAATTATTACCAATGCTTCGAATTTTGACAATTGTTTAATGGAGAAGTTGATGAACAAATTCTTTCAGCAACATTTAGTAAAAATTATCGAGTACAAGGACAAACCTTTCATGACACATTAGTCTTGTTGTATAGGATATAAATAAATAGATTAAAAAAATATTCGCCGCAATATTGTCACTAAAGTTGCCAAATGCACTATACACCTAAAAGGCAAAGATTTCAAGGAATATTAATTTACAAACCGATGAAATTCCAAATCTGTCTCTTGCTTTGCTTACATCCTGATGTAAACTTTAAAAACGTCATATTTCTAGCACTACTTTCACAATCTGATTGGCTTTTTCTGGAACAAATACGGGCAATACCAATAAAAATGTCCGGATTGTCGAGTAGAAAAATCTCACTTTTTTACACGTAGAGCACTTTCATTTAAGTGTTCGGTATTAGCAATTACAATTTAAAAAAGTATTATTACACTGTGCAACATTTTGGAGACAATCGCGTGCAAACAACTTCTGTCCAGAATTTTATGAAAGTAGAGGACCAGTAGGCAAAAACCATATCTGGGTTTTGTTTTCTTAGATCGGGTTCGGTTTTTATGGCCGCATCTTAACATGGTTAAAGATCGAATTTTTAAAACAAATCGGGGCTGTATCTTTGAAACCAATACGAATCTTGTTTTGACATCTGCAGCAAACTTGTAGATAAGAGCAAGAAGAAAATATTTGGAGGAATAGTGAACTCGAAAAACTGAATTTATTGCCTCAAATTTTATAATATATCTAAAAATTCTATAATTTGTGTATATTTTGCAGCGTATCTCCCAAAATGTTAAATTCTTCTTAATTTTACCTGCTGGGAAACTATTCTCTGGAATGTAATACACAACTCTTCAAAACATTATATTGGTGTAAAATGCCTCTATCGCCTTGTTTATAGCAACTTTTTCAACAACAATTTGGTAAATGTTTCAAAAATTCATTGAAATCCCCAACATGAGAATGAACAGCCTGTGTGAACATTGTTTGAAATAAGTTTTGTAAAAGGTATGTATGAAATAACAATTTTAGCGTTTCAGAATGTTCTGAAGAATTGATGGTCACATAATTTGGAAAATTTTTAGAATGGTTACTTGATACAACTTCCAACAGTTTAGTTGTTACTGACCAGAATTTCCGAAATTATGTAAACTTTTCTATATTTTAACGAGTTTGATGCGTTAGATGCAGCTTTACCTAGTTCAACTGTTTGAGACATAAATTCTACTACTTTTGCAAAGCAAAATTCTTATTAGTTTCGGAGGTCTGTTTAGATGAGGCCATAAAATCTAAACCCGATCTAAGAACACAAAACCCAATTAAGGTTTTTGTAGTCGTAATATGTACTTTCAGAAAATGCCCATTATAAGTTGTTTGCATTTCCAGTGTTGCACAATGTTATATAACTTCCACGAGTGATTTAATCATATAAAATAATTTATTTTCCTTACAATTCGTTAATCCGAACAATTTGATAAGTCGGACACCACCGAAACCTGTGGTGTAGGGATTATCGCGAATGTACTGTATATATGGGAGCAATATCCAAATCTGAATCGATTCTTACCAAAATAGGGATCGCCCTAGGGTCAAAAAATCTCCCATTTTTATGCGAATTGGTCTATAAATGTGGCCTGTGCTTTGTTTTCAAAAGACATGGCCAGATGGATAAGTGCGAATCTATGTAGATCATCAAAAGGAACTGTGGGTCAATTTCGTTTCATTTTGCATGTTGCAAACTCATTCACTAAGACAAAATACCCTTAGGGTATTAAAATATAGTTATCAGTGCAATCATGAATAAAAATTCCGTGAAGAATTTGTTTCTTTTCCCAAATTTCAACAATTATTTATTTCCATATTTAAGCCCAAAAAGGGAATATTTTTGCCGATTCGACTAGAATACGCCATAATCTAGTAGTTTTCAACTTTTAACAAATATTGATTTTAAAAGAATTTCACTTTTTTAAATTATTTTCCGTGTTGAAAATTCAGAGGGAAATATGGCCCTGTATATGTTTTTTGTATGTTATATGTTTTTAGTAAAATATGAAAGATTTTATGTAATGTTCAATATTTTCTTAGTCTTAATTTCTAGCTCATTTGTTATTATGTCAGACAATTTTGGCCGAGCAGAAACTATTAACATATTTGGATACGTACATTTTGACATTTCTGATTGAGTTTTTAACAAATTTGTATTAGAAAGCAACTTATGTTGCAATAAGAAGTCTGGGTTATAGGAAATTTTATAAGTCTTTTAGTCCAGATTTATTGCTGTGGCGGAATAATAATTAATAACATGATAATCTGCTAATAAATCGACGTCTAACGGCAATAAACTTAATTTAGAACACTTTTTGATGACTTTCCAAATTTAATTTGATGATTTTTGTCAAGAAAATTACATGCATATTTTGCATATTTTTTGCATATTTTTGCATATTTTGCATATTTTTTTGCATATTTTGCATATTTTTTGGATATTTTGTGCATATGCAAAATATGCAAATATGCAAAAAAATAAAAAATATGAGCCTGTCATTGCATTCAGTTTTCTTCAAAACGAATTTCGGTCCAATCAGAATTTTCGTATCTTTATTAATAAAAAATATGCAAATATGCAAATTATGATGTCTACTCATAACTTAGTAAGGAGTAATATAAGTAGTTATTTTTGTTTACATTACTTTGTAATGTGTTACATAGTGACAAACGGATCCGAATTTTTGCTGGATTGCATTGTATACTGGACATTTACTCGCATATGTTCATCTTCATAGATACACATGTGTTTGTATGTCTATAGGTGTATCTTGATTTACAATTCGTCATCAATGTTGTTGACATTGCCAAACATGTAGTTCATTCTTTCTCGGGGTAATTTGGTTGTCAATAAATTCACTATTTGCAGATGATCTTAGTTTTGGATTACTGACAGAGAAGCTAAATGGAAACGAGCTAGGTAAACTGCGAGTGATCAATATTCGTTGATTACTCCATTTATGTTAAAAACTCTGGGAAGTTCAGAGATTGTAATGAAGTTGTCGAAACGTCAGTTTCTCAGCGTAAGAAAAACTATTCCTTGTATTTGAAGTTATTTCATATATATTGTTGTTACAGTAGCAACACTAACTGAAAAAATACAAAGGTAATACAACATCGTTGACTGCAAATAACAGGAGAATCAAGTGATCGACAGCAGCTTCTACATTTGCTTTGCAGCTTCCGCGACGTCGAAGAATTGAATTGCAGCAACTGCAGCTGTTGACGTTGTTGTTATTTTGTTTTTGTGCAAACTTTTGTTTTTTTTAAGTAAAATGTTTTCTCTTTGTTGTTATTGTAGAATATTGTGAGCATTTGCTAACGTTTGCTAACAGATATTTGATACTTTTGATAAAAGCAAAAATCGTATATTTGTAAATTAGCCTTTAAAACCCATCATCAAATTGTTGGTGGTGTTTTTTTTTCTTCAAATTAGATCTGGATACGGCAGTGTTTTCTAGCCCAATTGTAAGTTGGTAAGGACTGATTTGGCTCTTCTGCATAGTAGGTTTGAACTGATATTGTCAAGAAAAACTATTGAATGAGAGTTTTTACCTCATTTTTATGCCGTTTCACAGATTTCCCTTTGAAGTATTGCTTATAATTTGGCAAATTGTGATAAGACGGCATATCGGTCGATAAGATAAAAGTAACCTCAAAGACATATAAATATAATCAAATGGAGTTAAACTATGTTACGATTGCGATTTTAATCGCTAAAGCAATATCTAAGGACTGGAAACTAAAATAGAATACAGGACACGGTGCTCTTGAAACAAATTTAAATGGAAAGTGCTTTCACCTGTGAAGTTTTTGCAGATTCTGAAACAACAATGTTCATAGATGAGGAAAATCAAAAAACCAAAAAAATCGCCGGAGCGCTTTTTAAATAAGTTGAAATTTTTTAGGGTTTTTTAGGGTTTCACGATTTTGCTTGGAAACCGTAGGTCCTATCGAAATGAGACTAAAGAAAATGTTGTAGACATAAAAATTCTCTACAAGACTGACTTTACCGTTTTTAGTTTTTACCGTTATTGAGATATAAAAGTCCAAATTAAGACAGAGGGTGAGGGTATATCTCGGCCAGCACATCTGACTGATACTTTCACTTGTTTTATGTTAACATGTCTCAGTTAGTCAGCAACGCCCTTACAATTTGTTGTATACTACTTGCATTTTTTTCAGTCTTCATAGTTATAAGTCTTTGGTATCGCTGGTCAGCCTTTAGAGGTGGAAACTTCCGACTTTTTTGTGGGTTATAGTCCATATTCCTCAAAACCATGGCATTTCTACTCAGATTTAAAAATTTTGATAACAAAGAGAATTTATTTGCTGCGTTATGGTTATTTGTTCGATGGCATTCAAGTAATCTGTGAAGGTCTGATCCCAAGCGGCGCTCCTAGCTATGAAATCAAGAAGAAGAAGAGAAGTCTGTCTAGAGTAGTTATAACATGGATCCCAGATCATGAGGGACTTGTTTGGAATGAAAATACATACGAACTAGCCAGTACAAGGTCCCCTTTAAGCGATCTCCTGAAGGTCCCTAACAAAAGCAGAGACGAGATGAGTCAAAACTATATGTGTACAATAAAAATTCACACCCCTTTTATATTCGTTATTTATTTATTTGTTTTGCTTTCTTTCTATTCCGCTACAGTTGCACAAAGATGCGTTATTGATACTCGACTGATAAACTGTAAAATATATCAACTTGTTCTTTTCTCCAGAATTACACTGTGCTACAGTGAAAATTTCCAGGGGTTCTGATGCATAAATTCGGTATTGTGGGAGTCCATGGAAGACGAAAATAACTTTGGTTTCTTTGGGTCACTTCGTTTTTTGTTTTTATAACGGTAAATGTAGTGAAAAACGGGGTTTCTTTGATTTTTAACTTAAAACGGACATAACTTCTTTTTTCCACAACGGACTTTTACAGCTTAAAAAAACAAGAAAATGGTTTTCCCCGTGCTCTAGGCTGCGTAGACGACACCAAACTGCATCATTATTTACTTTTGTCAAGAAGGAAATTTAGTTAGCATTACAAAATGGGGAAAACCAATGAAATCGGTTGTCCGAAAGACATGATTTTCGATGTGGAAAAAAGAAGTTATGACCGTTTTAAGTTGAAAATCCAAGAAACCCCGTTTTCCCTACATTTACCGTCATAAAATCAAAAAACGAAGTGTCCCAAAGAAACCAAAGGTACTTTCGTCTTCCATGGACTCCCACAATATCGAGTTAACGCATCAGAACCCCTGCAAAAAAAATGGTCAACTTTTGTTGCACAGTGTTATCAAGATTGACGTAAAATAAACCTGACGTAAAAATATCTACAGTTCACATTCACGACATATTTTGAAGCAGTTCAGACAGAGTCTTGAAAAGGCACCCCATTCCTCACATTTTAACATTATTCGGAAGACATCCATTTCTCATTTTTTAACAACATCCGGAAGACGTTCAACGGTGTCGTGAAAAAGGCATTCCTTTCATTATATTTTAATAGCAATTGTTTAGGGATCTCTACCAGAAAGTCAGTCTGAAGATCCCTATAAGCAGCAGTATAGAAATTTCTTACCAAAACAGAAAAGCATATAAACATTTCCAAAATGTTGTTATAAAATAAAACAAGTGAGCCAAGGCTATAGTCGGGTCGGGGCCGACTATGTGACACCCTACACCACTATCCCTGTCCATAAGTTTTTGACTGGTAAAATTCAAAATATTAAAATTGGGAAGCTTACCGCCTGTGCTCTGAATGTCTTCATTAACACAGGTCAATTTCGTTGAAACGCATTTAAGTGCATCGTCAGTACTACTCAAATAAAAAAATGGAAAAGTGTAATGTGCTCCAACCATCAATAGGTTTCTTTCTCGGTTAGACCCCCATCAACTCCCAAAATTTCGTGAGGATCCGACCAAAATTCCGTCAGTACTACTCAAATAAAAAATGGAAAAGTTGGATGTGCGCAAACCATCAATAGGCTTCTTTCTCTGTTAGACCCCCATCAACCCCCATAATTTCGTGAGGATCCGATCAAAATTCCGACCTGTAGTGTGATTGCACAAAAAATGGAAAAAGGGATGCATTACCGACTATTTCAATATCTCTGTTGTTTGACCACCTATGACAACCTACTTCACATCATTGTAAAGGTGATATTTTCTACTTTCCTTGACAGGTTTTGCTTTCGATATACCTTTTACAGAAGAGAGATATTCGCTTTGAAATAAAACATTGGCCTTTTCTCCAAATAAGTTTTTTTTCACATTCCGACTCCTGAATAATATCCGACCATGAAATAAAACGTAGACCTTTTCTCCAAATAAGTTTTTGCCCATTCCGACCCCTTAATATAATCCGAACATCACCAAAGTCAATAGGCTTCCTCTGTAGGACCCCCATTAACCCCCAAAATTTCGTGACGATCCGATCAAAATTGCGACCTGTAGCGTGATTACAAAAAGATGAAAAATCTCTGTTATTTGGCCATCTAAGCCAACCAACTTTGCATCATTGTAAAGATGGGATTTTCTACCTTCATAGTCGGACTCTGTTTTTGGAAGGTCCCCAAAAGGTTCTATTAGCGGCTATTGCGATATCTTCGTTATTTGACCACCTACGACAACGTTATATAGTTGCAAAGGTAATATTTTCTACTTTCATTAGTAGGTTTTGTTATTGATATACCTCATATAGAAGCGGAGATATTCGCTTTGGAATAAAACGACATTTTCCCCAAATAAGTTTTTTGCCCATTCCGACACCTGAATATTATCCGACCATCACCAAAATCAATAGGCTTCTTTCTCTCCGGGACCTTTATCAACACCCAAAATTTGGTGACGATCGGATTAAAATTGCGACCTGTAGCTTGATTACAAGGTTTAGATGGACAGACGGACGGACACACATAGCCAGATCGACTCAGCTTGTCGAGACATTCATTTTGGTATATATGTATGGATCTACGACCATTATTTTGATGCGTTACAAACTTTTTGGCCAAAACCAACTTATAATACCCTCCCCACTTAGTGGTGTAGGGTATAAAAATGTGTAAGTTGCGAACTTTTTTGCGGTAATTCACGAGGAGAAAATGTTTTGGAGTTGAAGTCAACATCGGAAGTGGTGATGCGAAGAAATTATAACAAGTACAAAAGAATTAGTCGGCTTTTGCCGACAGAGATATACTCTCAACACGTGTGAATTAAAAATCATTTTCCTAAAAGATTATGCAAAATATTGGGCGTATGAACTTGCCGACAAAAAAGGGATTTGGATTAAAGCTCAAAAATGTTGCGGAGGAGATACCTTAAGGAAGCCGACATATTCCATTTTGGAAGTGAGTCTTATTTTGGGAGTCATTCCTTTCGATAGATATCATTTCAGTTGGTCACCGAATAATTTAGAGCTTTTTTATCATTTTGAACCAGGAAAAACGTAATAACGTTGTAAACAGGGCCACAAGGAGTACATTCGGTACTCCAAAGGATTCACAAACAGACCTAAACTGCAGCTAAACAAGATTATTGAGCTTTTTAAGTTTCGCCTTTTTATGCAATTTAAAATTTACAAATGCAAATTTGCTATGTTGTAGGTATAAATAGGGGCTCCAAATGACGAAAATTGTCTAGAAACAACCTAACTTGTAAACGAAACGATCGTCGCATAGCGGTTGGTGTGTAGGACTAAGCTAGATATCATTTTTTAATAGAATCTACTTAGGTCATATCGAGCCCTTCCCGCGAAAAGGGTGTAAGCGACAAAAAACAAATTTTACAGGAGACTGTCTTTATTGAATAACTTTTTATCTAAGCAAGATTTTTTATTAAATTTTGGAATAGTTCCGTTACTAAATTCTATTTACTAAAGAAATAAATAATTTGTGGCATATCTTCAATATAACCGTAATTTGTGTCGCTTACATCTTTTTCGCTGTCACGCAATCAGACTAGCACGTTAAGAAGTGGCGGTTACGTTAAATTTTTTTTTTTTTTTTTTTTTGAAACAAATCATTTTTAGTGTAATTCACATCTACAATTTAAAAACAAAGTAACTTTCTTTTATAGCAAGTATTTATTCGAAAAATTATGAAGCGTATTTCTTGTAATATAGTCGAATAACTACATGGTAGTTAATGCGCAATTTGGATGTAAGCGACAATTCGCTGTCAACTAAAAATGTAAACAAAACAAAAAGGGCGCTTAAATCAAAATTGTTTTTGCTCTAATTTCGTAACGGTACATGGCAGAGTTCTAAAAATTTGGGAGATGGTGTGTTGGAATATTCTTTATCAATTTCCTTAAAAAAAAGAAAATCGAAAAAATGTCGCTTACATCTTTTTCGCGGGAAGGGCTCGATATATCTTGATGAATTAAATTAAATAAAAATGTTGAAATTTTGTTAAGGATTTGATCAATTATCAAACTAAAACAGTAAAGGTTGTTTAAGCACGTGTATGTACATCAAAACCTCTCCTTATTTTTTCTATCAAGAAACTCTCGTACCGACGGTAAGTGTCACAAATTTAGGTTTTGTAGTCGGAACCACACGCTTTGTGCCAGCGTATTATATTACTTAGTAGAGTGTAAACTAAGTAGATTGGCTTTGTAACGTTTTTAAGAAATATATGAAATGGCTCGAAAATATATGTGGGCTATACAGTGTTGCCGACAGTTTTTGGCCGCAAATCGTCAAAAAAATCGTCAAATCGTCAATTAAATTTGAAAAATCGTCAAAATGTTCTAAACGGAGACAGTTGGCCATTTAATATAAATTTTTTTGCAGATTTTTATGTCATTGATACCCTTCAGAACAGATCTTCCGGCCACAAATCTGGCATAATCAATCTTAAATACAGATATAAACAAAATCCGTTTTACGAGGTTAGAGCATTTCCTCCTTGCAAACAATTACAGGCATAGTCCACCTTCTGATCTAGCCCTCTTATTACAACATAGGGTCTGTACATGAACTTGCAAAAAATACTATTTTTAAAATGTTTCTCTTATAAATAAATAAAACCATGAAGGCCTGGGTAAAAAGCAACCTCATCGCCTGGCTTTCTTACGCTTGGTTTACATTTACGAAATCCACTCGATTTCAACTGTCAATTCCATTGCTTAAACGTCAAATGAAATCCAATGGATTTCGGATGAGTTTTCATTTGACGTATACGCAAAGGAATTGACAGTTGAAATCGAGTGGATTTCGTAAATGTAAACCAAGCATTACCTTGCTTTAATTCTGACACAATAAAAACAAGTAAAAAAGCGTTAAGTTCGGCCGGGCCGAACTTTTCATACCCTCCACCATAAAATATTCTAAACTAAAATGGAATAATTAGTTTTCATTCCAGTCCCCAACTTTAAGTGGGTCGTTAAAATGTCAGATAATGTACATAAAATGCTTCATTCGGGAGGCCCTTTTTTATGCTGCCTATATCTAACTATGTATGTTGACAATTTTTGTTGGGCGAGAAATTGGGAAGTACCGTTATATAGGGGTTATAATAAAACATGGACCTATGTTGACAGTTTTTGATGGGAGCCTTTAATGCCAAATAACTCCTAATTCGGTTAAAAATTGTAGCTAGAATCCTCAAAATACCGAAAATCGGTACATAACGTGGGAACTTCAAATGTCATTAACAGCTAGTTCGGAGGTATGTGGGCTATACGAAAATATGAACTTAATTGAACAATTTTTGTTGCAGAATTTTTTTTGGCTTTTAAATTTCAAATTAAAGAAAGTTCATTCAAAAAATAAAGCTAAGGTACGGAAAATCGGGAGGTTTGTTTTGGGGCTATACCAAAACATGGACCTACGTGGTTAAACATTTTAAGTAAAATCCTCAAAGTACGAAAATCGGGAAGTATAGTTATATTGGGGCTATGTTGAAAATTGTTGATGCAGATGTGTGGTGACCACTACAACCTTCAAATGTCAAATTACGGTTAGTTCGGTTAAAAATTGCCAATTACTGAAAATTGGGAGGTACCGTTATATGGGAGCTATATCCGAACATGGACCTATGTTGACAATTTTTTATGAAGAGGTGTTGTGACCACTAAGAACTTCAAATGTCAAATTACTGCTAGTTCGGTTTAATATTGTAGCTAAAATCATCAAAATACTGCGAATCGGGAGGTACTTTTATATGGGAGCTTTATCAATACATCGACCTTTCTTGACAATTTTTGGTGGAGAGGTGTGGTGACCGCTAATAATTTCAAATGTCAAATGTTCAAATTACAGATAATTCGGTTAAAACTTGTAGGTAAAATTCTCAAAATACCGAAAATCCGTTATATGGGGTTACCGAAATCCGTTATACCGTTATACCTACGTTCATAATTATTTCGAATATAAGTTTTTTGGTCACTAAGAACCCTAAATATCAAATTATATCTAATTCGGTCTAGAAATGTGAATTTAAACGTCAAAATACCTGAAATCGGGCGGTAACGTTATATGGGGGCTATTCCAAAACATGGACCTATGTCCACTAGTTATATAAGTTTATTGACTTTTAAGAACCCTAAATGTCAATTTATAGCTAAATCGGTCTGAAAATGTAACTAAAAACGTAAAAATGCCATAAATCGGGGGTACCGTTATATGGGGGCTATACCAAAACGTGAACCTATGTCCACAACTTTTGTTATATAAGTTTATTTACACTTAAGAACCCTAAATGTCATCGGTCTGAAAATGTAGCTAAAAACGTCAAAATACCGTAAATCGGGGGTACCGTTATATGGGGGCTATACCAAAACGTGGACCGATACAACCCATCATCGAACTTGACCTGCCTGCAAACAAAAGACGCATTTTCCCAAAATTTCAGACAATTTTGGTGGAGAGGTGTGGTGACCACTAAGAACTTCAAATGTCAAATGTTCAAATTACAGCTAATTCGGTTAAAACTTGTAGGTAAAAATTTCAAAATACCGAAAATCAGCAGGTACGGTTATATGGCTATATGGTTATATGGCTATACCAAAACATGTACCTATGTTCATATTTTTTTGGAATATAAGTTTTTTGGTCACTAAGAACCCTAAATATCAAATTATAGCTAATTCGGTCTAGAAATGCGATTTAAATCGTCAAAATACCTGAAATCGGGGGGTACCGTTATATGGGGGCTATACCAAAACGTGGATCTATGTCCACAAGTTTTGTTATATAAGTTTAGTGACGCGGAAGAGCCCTAAATGTCAAGTAATAGCTAAATCGGTCTGAAAATGTAGCTAAAAACGTCAAAATACCGTAAATCGGGGGGTACCGTTATATGGGGGCTATACCAAAACGTGGATCTATGTCCACAAGTTTTGTTATATAAGTTAAGTGACGCTGAAGAGCCCTAAATGTCAAATTATAGCTACATCGGTCTGAAAATGTAGCTAAAAACTTCAAAATACCGTAAATCGGGGGGTACCGTTATATGGGGGCAATACCAAAAAGTGGACCTATGTCCACAACTTTTGTTATATAAGTTTATTGACACTTAAGAACCCTAAATGTCAAATTATAGCTAAATCGGTTTGAAAATGTAGATAAAAACGGCAAAATACCGTAAATCTGGGGGTACCGTTATATGGGGGCTATACCAAAACGTGGACCTATGTCCACAACTTTTGTTATATAAGTTTATTGACACTTAAAAACCCTAAATGTCAAATTATAGCTACATCGGTCTGAAAATGTAGCTAAAAACGTCAAAATACCGTAAATCGGGGGGTACCGTTATATGGGGGCTATACCAAAACGTGGACCTATGTCCACAACTTTTGTTATATAAGTTTATTGTCACTTAAGAACCCTAAATGTCAAATTATAGCTAAATCGGTCTGAAAATGTAGCTAAAAACGGCAAAATACCGTAAATCGGGGGGTACCGTTATATGGGGGCTATACCAAAACGTGGACCGATATAGCCCATCATCGAACTTGACCTGCCTGCAAACAAAAGACGCATTTTTCCAAAATTTCAGCGTTCTATCTCCATTTTTGTGGATGCTAGAGTGATTACCACAGACGGACGGACGGACGAGCACAGATCGACTCAGAATTTTACCCTGATCAAGAATATATATACTTTATAGGGTCGCAAATGAGTATTTCAACGCGTTACAAACGGAAAAACAAACTTAATATACCCTCTATACTATGGTGGAGGGTATAAAAAACTTATATAACAAAAGTGGTGGACATAGGTCCACGTTTTGGTATAGCCCCCATATAACGGTACCCCCCGATATACGGTATTTTGACGGTTTTAGCTACATTTTCAGACCGATGTAGCTATAATTTGACATTTAGAGTTCTTAAATGTCAATAAACTTATATAACAAAACTTGTGGACATAGATCCACGTTTTGGTATAGCCCCCATATAACGGTACCCCCCGATTTACGGTATTTTGACGGTTTTAGCTACATTTTCAGACCGACTTAACTATATTTTGACATTTAGGGTTCTTTAGTGTCATTAAACTTATTTAACAAAACTTGTGGACATAGGTCCACGTTTTGGTATAGCACCCATATATAACGGTACCCCCCGATTTGCGGTATTTTGACGTTTTTAGCTACATTTTTAAACCGATTTAGCTATGATTTGACATTTAGGGTTCTTAAGTATCAAAAAACTTATATAACAAAAGTGGTGGACATAGGTCCACGTTTTGGTATAGCCCCCATATAACGGTACCCCCCGATTTGCGGTATTTTGAAGTTTGTAGCTACATTTTCAGGCCGATTTAGCTCTAATTTGACATTTAGGGTTCTTAAGTATCAATAAACTTATATAACAAAAGTTGTGGACATAGGCCCACGTTTTGGTATAGCCCCCATATAACGGTACCCCCCGATTTACGGTATTTTGACGGTTTTAGCTACATTTTCAGACCGATTTAGCTATAATTTGACATTTAGGGTTCTTAGGTGTAACTAAACTTATATAACAAAAGTTGTGGACCTAGGTCCACGCTTTGGTATAGCCCCCATATAACGGTACCCCCGATTTACGGCATTTTGACGTTTTTATCTACATTTACAGACCGATTTAGCTATCAATTGACATTTAGGGTTCTTAAATGTCAATAAACTTATATAACTAGTGGACATAAGTCCACGTTTTGGAATAGCCCCTATATAACGTTACCGCCCGATTTCAGGTATTTTGAGAATTTTACCAACAAGTTTTAACCGAATTATCTGTAATTTGAACATTTGACATTTGAAATTCTTAGTGGTCACCACACCTCTCCACCAAAAATTGTCAAGAAAGCCCCCATATAACAGTACCTCCCGATTTTCAGTAATTTGATGATTTTAGCTACAATACTAAACCGAACTAGCAGTAATTTGACATTTGAAGTTCTTAGTGGTCGCAACACCTCTCCATCAAAAATTGTCAACATAGGTCCATGTTCGGATATAGCTCCCATGTAACGGTACCTCCCAATTTTCAGTAATTTGGCAATTTTAGCTACAATTTTTAACAGAACTAACTGTAATTTGACATTTGAAGGTTGTAGTGGTCACCACACATCTGCATCAACAATTTTCAACATAGCCCCAATATAACGATACTTCCGATTTTCGGTACTTTGAGGATTTTACTGAAAATGTTTAACCGAACGTAGGTCCATGTTTTTGTATAGCCCCAAAACAAACCTCCCGATTTTCCGTACCTTAGCTTTATTTTTTGGACGAACTTTTTGTAATTTGAAAGTTAAAAGTCAACAAAAATTCTGCAACAAAAATTGTTCAATTAAGTTCATATTTTCGTATAGCCCACATACCTCCGAACTAGCTGTTAATGACATTTGAAGTTCCCATGTTATGTACAAATTTTCGGTATTTTGAGTATTCTAGCTGCAATTTTTAACCGAATTAGGAGTTATTTGACATTAAAGGCTCCCTTCAAAAACTGTCAACATAGGCACATGTTTTATTATAACCCCTATATAACAGTATCTCCCAATTTCTAGCCCACCAAAAATTGTCAACAGTTAGATATAGGCACCATCAAAAAGGGCCTCCCGAATGATGTACATGTACATGTACATTATCTGACATTTTAACGTACTCACTTAAAGTTGGGGACAGGAATGAATATTTTATGGTGGAGGGTATGAAAAGTTCGGCCCGGCCGAACTTAATGCTTTTTTACTTGTTATTCTTTTATTTTTATTATGTCAGAAATGAAGCAAGGCAAGAAAGCCAGGCGACGAGGTTGCTTATGTACCCAGGCCTTAAAATTTTTTTTGTGTACGGGAACACATACTTTAATAGCTTTCCAATAAATTTTTTTTCAAAAAGTACGATAACGGAAAAATGGCAATAACTCAAGCAGAATTGTCAAAACCAATCAGATGACAACAAATATGCTGTTGTTTCTACTCCCCACAACATCTTTGAAGGGACAAGGGAGACTTCTTTCAAATCAATGAGTGCACGTGGACTCATATCGGCTCAATTATATGGGACCTACCTTTTATCACCGAGTCCGAACGGCGTGTCGTACGATACCATTGTGAGAAGTTCTTCATGGCTTAAATAAGGTCTGTACTCAAAAGTTTTCACTAATTTCTACATACTTTTTACAAAATGCTGTTCGATCATAGACTAATGAAAATATAGACGAAGGAATACTCAATTTGGCGCAATCAAGTTACTCAAATCCGAAAACTCAAAAAAAGTTCGAAGACGATTTTTGCGGAAAATGGCAATATTTCCATGGATATTTTTATCTGAGGATATAGTTCCCATCAAACACTAACCCCATGTGGCCTTTTGCCAGAACAAAATATTTATTAAATTGTATTTTTTGGCATTTTATTTTGAGTTTCTTTTTCACAACACTCAATTGGAACATACTCGGTGAGAGCATTCCGTCGTTTATATTTTCATTAGTCTATGGTTCGATAACAAACTTTTTCAGTAAAAGAGAAATGAGAAGTACTTGCAAGCAGTTGCCATTTTTTACTCTTTTTATGTGATCTAGTCATGTATTTTGACTATTTAGACAAAATTTGAGAATTTTTGTTCTCCACTGTCCAACAGCATTGGCGAAAAATTAATCAAAATTCCGTTTTAATGATGCAATTTTGTCTTAAGTGAAAAATCGTCATTTTAGACCATAAAATCGTCAAATCGTCATTTTTCATTTTTGGTCCAAAAAATCGTCAAAATGACGATAAATCGTCAAATTCGGCAACACTGGGGCTATATCCAAATCTGATATAGGACAAATGAAGCGATTTCGATATAATAACCCAAATATTATGGTTGATTAATATGTATCTCAATAATACGTTAAACGGACTAACAGAAGATGCTATTGATTTCACGCTCGCCCTCGTCACTACAACTTAACCCGTAAAGTACTTCTGATTGTTGTATCATATTACCATTTTTTGCTACCTTCCAATCATACATGAATTATTTTCTTCACGAATAGAGATCTAAACTGTTTTGTTAATGAGGCTGTTAGCTTCAAAATCGTGGTTGTCTTAACATACATTTTTACAATACAAAGTTATCAACACTTTTACGAGTATACCGTTTTTTGGAGGCGGATGTCAATAAATTTGGAATTGTTAAATTTACCAGAGCTTCGTTGTTCAGCTGTAAGTGTTAAGTTTAGTGTTTTCTGTTGTGGTTGTTTTTTTTTCAAAATTACCCCCAAAAATATTTGTTTGTCTGTCCGTTTGCTCTCAGTCTGATCGATTGCTCGTAGTTCTGAGACTGTAGCAATGCAAGACGCTACCGATTGCAAAAAAGTATTCATGAACTCAGAGTGTTTATTACAAAATAAAAATTTATTGTAATTTCGATTTTATAGATCTTCTATCAGAATACTGAAAAATTATTTCCAATTAGTGTTTGAAGTAAATAAATGTCGGAGCATTTATTTATTAAAAGGGTTTGGTACTACACATAACATTGTATGAGCCAGCCAAGTCATTCGTTTCAATTTACAAATTAGACTAGCTACTGTTCCGAACTTTTGTATGTCGTAAAAATGAATGTCTTTAACATAATTTTTATTCAAAAGAATATTTATATATTTCTTTAAAATAATTTAATTTAAAATCGCATAATTTCTGCAGGCCTAAGCTATTAGCTTAATGTACTTGTGTGTCTTATACGAATGTGAATCAATACGTATGTACATAAGGGTTATAACTTTTTTACAACCTCGTATCCCTGTATCATATGTTGATGAGTTTTTACCTATTTACCTATTGCCTATAAAAAAATATCACTATAAAATGACCTTCGCTTTAATAAGGCAAAATAAAAAACAAAATATCTTTGTTCAGAGTTTTAGGGTTCTAATTAGCGAGAGGTTGGTTTAGTTTGTAGAGAAAATCGTCCGAATGATTCTTTTGTCCAGTCATTTATCCTAAACTGGCGTGAAAATGTGGCAGATGACAATACTCGTAATATATTTCCACCTTTGGCTTACAGACCAATCTGGGAAGAACGTCATCAGGTCATAAGTTTGGTAAGGAAAGAGCTACTCCTAAGCATACAGCTCTGAAATAGAAATAGAAAAGCAAAGGGTCCAAAATCTTTTAAAAATGTGAATTTATCAATTTACTATCCTCAAGCCTAGAAAAGTAGTTCCAAATTTTATTTGGTAAATATGTTAAGGGGTTTTATAAAAGAATAGTAGAAAAAAGGATTTTTTTCAACTTCTGGGTATCAAACCTTCTCGTTTAAAGTTATTCGAAATTTGAGGTGTTATCCCGATCCATATTAGCTCAATGAGATGGGAGCCACTTTTTATAGAAGAGTCCGAATAGCGAGTCTTATGACACCACTTGTAGATAAATTGCAAATTTACTGAGGAAATTTTGCCAAAATCACATTGAACGGTATTTTTCCCACCGTTGAAAATGTGATGTTTTCTCACCAGGAAATCGAACCCAGGCATAAAATCTTAACATACGGTATATTTTATGTTAAATAAAATGTTTATATTGATTCAATTTTGCATTATTTTGTAATTTAACCACAAAATTGTGTGTTTCGCAACTACTCTGTAATCCGGACAAATCGATAATCCGGACACCGCCAAAACATGTGCTGTCCGGATTATGGAGATTATACTGTATATAACTGAAAATAAGCTTTGGAGCCACAAGAAATAACCAAAATTGCATAACCTTTGGTTTGTCACTAAATTAATCGTCATATCATTACATATATGTATATCATTTTATAGCATATATAATTTATTTCATATATCATATCAATTGAAAGTGGTTTGTGCGGGACCCTTTTTATACCCTTCACCATAATATAGCGGTACCGCGCGATTTCCGGTATTTTGACGTGTTTAGGTACATGATCTGGTCGAATTAGCTATACTTTAGCATTTAGGGTTTTTAATCATAAAGTATGGCCATAGGTCCATGGTTTGGTACAGCCCCCATATAGAGGTACCGCCCGATTTAATCTATTTTGCCGCTTTTAGCTACATTTTCAGACCGGATTAGCTATAATATGACATTTAGGGTTTCCAATGACCAAGAAACTTCTTACTTACTTACTTAGCTGGCCCATTACAGAACATTTGTTCTATAGGCCGAACTAAGAAGAGATCTCCATTCCTCTCTATTTGTTACTTCGCACTCTGGAATACCGCGCCTTGTCATCTCATCATCCACTTGTTTGCGCCATCTATTCTTTGGCTGCCAATTCTGCGTGCACCGCCAAGCGGTCCGTATTTATACGCCTTTTAAGCGGGTTCATCATCGCTCATTCTTATGATATGGCCTAGCCAACGCAATCGCTGCATCTCGATACGTTTAACAATATTGATGTCGTTGTATAGCAGATACAGCTCGTGTTTCATGCGACGTCGATATTCACCGTCAACGCAGATTGGTCCGTAGATCTTTCGAAGAATTTTTCTCTCAAACACACCAAGCACTGCCATGTCTGCTTGCGCAAGTACCCAGGCTTCGGAGCCATACATCAGCACGGGTAGTATCAGTGTTTTGTAGAGCGTTATTTTTGTTTGACGAGATGTGGCTTTGTTTTTAAACTGCTTACTTAAACCAAAGTAGCATCTGTTGGCCAATACAATTCTTCTTTTTATTTCACAACTGATGTCGTTTGTTGTGTTTACGGAGGTGCCGAGGTAGACGAAGTCTTTTACTACCTAAATATTATAGGAACCAACTTCCACAGTCGGTCCGAGCTCAATGGACGCATTGCGCGTCGACACCATCAACTTGGTCTTCTCACCGTTTACCGCCAGACCCACATTAGCAGATTCTCCTTCAACCTTTATAAAGATATCAGTTACTTCTTTTACTGATCGGCCCATGATGTCTATATCATCAGCATAAGCAAGTAACATGTGACTATTGGTGTAGATTGTGCCACTTCTTTTGACGTTTGCCTCTCGTATAACCTTTTCTAGCAGGATGTCGAAGAGGTCACACGAAAGGCTGTCTCCTTGTCTGAAACCTATTTTGGTACCAAACTCTTCGGAGAGGTTCTTTCCTATTTTAACTGAGGACCTCGTGTCAGTTAAAGTCATTTTACAAAGCCGGATGAGCTTTGCGGGGATACCAAATGCAGACATGGCTTGGATTACCTTTGAACGCAGCGGGCTGTCGAAGGCTGCTTTATAATCGACAAAAAGGTGGTAGATGTCGATCTGCATCTCTTGGGTCTTCTCCAGGATTTGCCGCAGGGTAAATATCTGGTCAATGGTGGACTTGCCAGGTCTAAAGCCGCATTGGTATGGTCCAATTATCTCGTTGACCATAGGCTTTAGTCGTTCGCACAATATCCCTGACACGATCTTGTAGGAAATAGGGAGTAGACTTATGCCCCTATAGTTAGAGCATACAGTCTTATCTCCCTTCTTGTGGACGGGGCACAGGATACTTATCAGCGTGTCGCCTCCGGGTTTGAACAGCTCACATGATAAGCCATCGGCCCCTGCTGCCTTATTATTCTTTAGCCGATTTATTGCTGTCTTTACCTCATCTTGGCTGGGCGGTATACATTCAATACCATCTTCTGGGATTGGGACTGTGGTATCTTCGTCGTCTTCGCTGCTATTGGATACCAACAGATTTGAAAAATGTTCTTTCCATATCATGAGTACACTATCTGTATCAATTACCAAATTCTCTCTGTACCAAAGCCATCAGTTTGATGCTTGACTCTTTGGTAGAATTTTCGGACTTCATTCTGGCTCCTGTACATCTCGATTTTTTCACACTCCCGCTTTTCCATCTCTCTCTTTTTCCTGCGGAAAAGACGTTTCTCCTCTCTCCTTCTCTCCCTGTATTTCTCTCGTGCGCTACGCGTTGCTACGGATTGTAAAGTAGCCCTGTATGCCGCATTTTTCTCTTCGGTGGCAGCACGACACTCCTGATCATACCTTGGTGGAGGTCTCTGGTATCCAAGTATGGATTTTGCGGCTGTTTGCATGGAGTGGGCAATGCTTTGCCATTGCGCTGATATGTTATCGGGATGAGGAGTGCTTTGATTAAGCAATTGGGCTAGTTGAGTGGAATATGCTGTGGCTATCTGTAAATGTCATATGACATGAAATTTTCCATCGTTATATATTCGCTAATATGTGTAATATTGGAGATTTTCCTTACGCCATTTACTCTATGCGTCCACACCAGCAAAAATGTAAAAAAACTACGTCTCCACATTGCCTCCGTGGGTAAATATTGAATGTTTTTATTTCGTGTCATATGAAATTGATAGATAGTGTAAACTACCTCTTACCGATGTCTAACTTTCGTGTTGTGTCTGTTCGTACTTTGTTTGTTACGTTTAAGCGGGTGCGTACCTTTGCTGCAACAAGGTAGTACATCCAACACGCTCGATGAATGTCTTCCATCTATCACAACATGATCAATTTGGTTTCTTGTTTTCTGATCTGGAGACAGCCAGGTGCCCCTATGAATATCGAGATGATTAAATCTGGTACTGCTAACTACCATGTTTTTTGAAGCTGCAAAGTCTATCAGCCTCATACCATTGTCAGATGTTTCACTGTGGAGGCTGAATTTCCCGACTGTTGGGCCAAAGATATTCTTCTTTCCAATTTTGGCATTAAAATCGCCTAGAATGATTTTTATGTCATGGGCAGAATTTAGCTTTTATTCGAATTGCAGCAAGTCTTTCATTCACTGGGGTGAAGCTGGATAACAGATGTTTTAGTCTCCGACTAACTACGAATCCAAAACCAAACTCATGCTTTACGTCATGGCAACTATAATACAGTGCGTCACCTTTAGGTGTTGTTGTGACGCCTTTCCCAATCCATCGTATTTCCTGTATGGCAGTAATACCGGTCTTGTACTTTCCAAGTACGTCGCCAATGCGAAGACTGCACCTTCTCTATAAAGAGTGCGAACATTCCAGGTGCAGATTCGCAGATCATGGTCCTTAAAACGTTTGCGGGGTTCGTCAACTTTAGAGGGGTTTGTTTTTCTTTTCTTTCGTTTTTTCATAGTAGGCTGTTTTTTCTAGGGGAGGGTTACTAACCCTACGCCCAAACCCAAGTTTTTAACGTTCTTATGGGTGAACGCGCGGCTCATGTTAGCTCACTACCTTTAACGGGTGTTAAAGGCAGTTCCCCAGGTGACACCACGGGGAGGTCAGTGTCCACTTGGGATGAAAGAGGGACCAAGATAAATCCTGGGCTTTGCCATGTTAAAACCGGTCAGGACCGTTGCTTGGTATCTTCCATCCCCTACGTCACCCACCAAGAAACTTCACCAACATAAATTATGGGCATAGGTCCACGTTTTCTTGTAGCCCCCATATAGCGTTACCGTCCGATTTCTGGTATTTTGAAGTTTTTAGCTACATCTTCCGCCGAATTGGCTATAATTTGGCACTTAGGGTTTCTAGTAGTCAAGTGACTTCTCCAGCTAAAATTGTGTGCATAGGTACTTTCGCAACAGAAAGAAAACTAATAATTCCATATTAGCTCAGAGTATATTATGGTGGAGGGTATAAAAAGTTCGACCCTGCCGAACTTAAAGTTTTCTAACTTCTTCAATATTTAAATGGAATAAAAGTTATTATAGTCAATAGGTCAGAAAAAAGGTCAAAAAGTCATAACCCTAATGCACATATGTATTTGTCTATTAAGCCAGCTACAATTTTTGCCGAAGTCTCAGATATCAGTTTATTTGGTCGGGGTTTTCTGACGTTTGGACAGAAAATTTACCTATTTCTCTTACTTCCTTGAGATATGGAGTCAGTTTCAGCAAGATTTCTTTTAAGAATCCCACTCGGAGGGAAAAAAGGCCGCTGTAACATATGTATGTCCCAAACTTATCTTGCAGCAACCATATATTTGTTTGCAACCAGTCCCAAACGAAAAGAACTCGATGATTTTCATTCATAATATTACAACTGTTTTTGCAGTTGTCTGGACTCCTACGTCACACGGGCATGTTTTGGGTTTTTGACAATCAATACATGAACTCAACTGTCCTGTCATGTATAAACGCAGGGTAAAGGTAGTATTGTCTGAGATATAATGATTGGAAGGCAACAATTTATTGTAATTTGAATGTAGCATATAAACTTTAAGTGCGTGTTTCTCGAAACGGCGTTTTTGAAGTCGGTGCCAACGATAGCTCTAAAACGAATTGACCGATCTTCATATGACCTTATCATATTATTCATGTGAGCTTATTAAATACATAAAACGCTTGCCTTTAAAGAGACAGATTAAAAAAATATGTTGCCCAATTTTTTGACAAAACAGTCAATTTTTTTCGGTAAATCGAAATTTTGACTTTGACAGCTAATATTTTTTTAAAAATATTTTTTTTTAATTCTGTTTTATTAGGTTCCTAAAACGCTTACAAAAATATACTATGATCGGCCCATCCGTTTTCGAGCTATCGTAGGCACCACAAAACGCTCTTACAAAAATATGGTTTCGCAGATAGCCATTTACCTCAAAAATATGCACTATTTTTCAACAACAAAAATTCCAAAGGTATTATAAGATGTGGCAAAATACCCCTCAGTAATGTTGGCAACATTTCCTGAGTATTTCAGCCTTGAAAAACTTCTCCACAAGTGGTGTCTTAAGACACGCCGTTCGGACTCGGCGATAAACAGTAAGTCCCATATCATTGAGGTAAATATGAATCGGGGTGCACTCATTGATATGAGAGAAGTCTCCCTTGTCCCGTATGGGATGTTGTGGAACAATGTTTGTGTTGTTTTTATGTTCTTTGAGATGAAAGAAAGTATAGTTTCACCGAGTCATAGCAAATTCCAATCTGTTACTATTAAATCGGGGTCACTTTCTACAAGTCTGGGAAAATGTAATACCTGGTTCATAATAGGCAAAACTTCGTTTGAGGTTACCTTATATGGAGTTATTGTATTTAGTAGTTTAAGGGACATTATTACATCTTTTCTTTTACTATTGGATGGATTTGAAAGCGCAAAAAAACCAATTTGGATGCATGAAAAGTGTAATTTTCACACTAAATGTTAATACAAAGAAGGTCCTCCTTAAATTTTAATCATTACTTTCAACTTTAAGTTAGCCGAAACGCTATAAATCTGTACGCAAAATCCAAACTATAACAAAATAAGAGTTGTAATAAAGGGTATTTGGGTCACTTTTATAGTCTATTCTCTTATTATTTTGATCTAGTAATTTAATATAAAACTCCAAAACTGCAAATTTTATTTCAAACTTTTCATTTTCTGTTAAGTAAGAGTGCATAAATGTAATTGTCTGCTTTTGTGCCTACAAATATTTATGAAGTTTCGAACTGGTACCATTTATTTTTGTAGTCAATGTCCATATATTGATGCTCATTTTTATTTATTTTTTTTATAAAAAAACGACAATTTTTGTTGACACTCGGATATAAATAGGATAAACTTGAACTATCTGCTTGAAATTCATTCTTAATGGGTATTTTACACGATATGTTGTTTACATATGGGTTGTCCCTTTTTATATACAAAATGTATATGCGAGGTGACAACACATATGTAAAATAACATATCGTGTAAAGTACCCAAAAGGTTGTTAATTATAGGTAAAATATATGCCAAAAATCGAAAAAAAAAACTCTAGCTTGGCATGATTCCGTTGCCACCAATTTATTACGAACTTTTTTTATTTATGAACACAATGCATGAATCTTTACCAAATACTTAAGTATCATGAAAAATCTATTTCAAAACCCGGGTAACTAAAAGTTAAAAGTGGCCATTAAACTACTAGGAGGACCTTCTTGGCATTAAGTTTTAATGTGAAAATTATATTTTTAATGCCAACAAATTGCTTTATTTTACGTTTTCAAATCCATCCAATAGTAAAAGTAAACATGTAATAATAGCCCAAAGACTAATAATTAAATTATTAGCATGAAAACGGCCCAAAATAGATTTGGGCCGCCCATCGGCCCAAAATTAAAAATTATTTTTTATTCGGCCCAAATTTGGGCCGAAATGCCCAAAACGGCAACACTGATGTAAAACCCATTGAAATGTATGCTCACTTGCTCTCAGTAAGCGTTCACTGGCTATCTCTAACATATACACACATTTATAAACGGTGGTGGTTTATTGAAATACATAGAAATACCAAACACAAAAGCAACAACAACATAGGTACAAAAAATTCCAAAGAAATACATAACAGACTTTAATAAAAGAAAATCGGAATGGAATAACTTATAAAAGCAACAACAGACACATAGGTACAAAACAATTCCAAAAAAATACATAACAGGCTTTAATAAAAGAAAATCGGAATGGAATAATTTATAAAAAGTCACACTTTTACAGGCTTTAATAAAAGAAAATCGGAATGGAATAATTTATAAAAAGTCACACTTTTAAAAAGAAAAAAAAAAAAAAAATATATATATATATATATATATATATATATATATATATATATATATATATATATATATATATATATATATATATATATATATAAACATCGTTGAACGCTTCTCCTCGGTTGTGGAATAAAACATATTCTGCTCAAAGTTGAAATCATCAGCGGGAAATCGGCATCAAGAATCAAATGATTTCATAATGTAATAAATAGGTACATCCATATTTCAAATATACATATATGTATTGAATGTATATGAAAAATTTATTGATGTAATTACCAATATTAAATGCGATTTTTTCTTTGTGCACTAAAATATTTCCATTCACCTTTTTGATTCAATTATAAAATGTGTTGGGCATTTACTAAAAGCACCATTTCTTTAAGAAAACACAAAACACTGATTTATTCACAGGCTTTACCGTCTTTACTCAACGATTATATTTAGAAAACTAAAAAAAGAAAAAAAAATAATTCATACCATTTTTTTCTTTTCCTCTTCGCTTGCTAGGTTGGTTAACTGAAAGAAACAGGAAAAAATTACTGTTTGTGGAAAAAAATCGCAACAATAACAATGCACGGAACACATGCGTTTGGCATACACACTATTAAAGAAAAAGCAAACATTTTTACCCTCTCGTCTTCGCTTCTGCGTCTTCTTTACGCCATACACACAGCTCTTTATTATAAAACAGCATTCCGCAGCCGCGAGAGCCTTGTTGTTACTCTCTTCGACAAAAATCCTCTCTCCACCCATAAAAATATGTTCAAACATAAAAAATATGTTGGTACTCAAACAAATAAAATTGAGATATGTTGCAAAATGTTGCAAACATAAATTTGTTTGGACCCAAACATATTATGTTTGGATCCAAGTATATATTTGTTTGCATAAATTTGTTTGGATCCAAATATATATCTAACACATATTTTTCTGCGTGCATTTAGAGTATGGGCAGATTATTCGGCGGATTCAACATAAGAGTAAACAAGTAAAAACGTTAATTTCGGCCGGGTCGAACTTGTTATACCCTACACAATGAAATATTAAGAACTAAAACCAAATAATTAGTTTTCTTTCTTTTACAAAAGTACCAATGTTCACAATTTGTGCTGAGGAAGTTTGCGACCGCTCTGAAACCTAATGTAGATTGTAACTTCATAATACCTGAAAACGGGGATACACGGAAACGCGAACTTATGTCCATAATTTTCGATAGAGAAGTTTTTTTGGCTACTGGAAATCTTAAATTCAAATCACATCCAATTTGTACTGAAAATGTAACAAAAGCTTAAAAATACCTGAAATTGGGTTGTACCGTTATATGGAGAACTATGTCCACAATGTTTGGAGAAGAAGTTTTAGACTACTCGAACCTTTTAATTCCAAATTACCGTTATATGGAGACTTCCCAAGACATGTATCTACGTTCAAATTTTTCAGTAGAGGGGTTAGTTGACCACTATACCCCATTGACCCTAAATACCAAATTATAGCTAATTCAGTTTAAAAACTAGCTAAAACATAAAAATACGTGTAAACGGGTGGTACCGTTCTGTGGGGGTTATGGACCGATGTAGTCCATCTTCGAACTTGACCTGTCTGCAAACAAAAGAAAAAATTTTAGCGTTCTATCTCAATTTGTGTGTATGTGAGAGTGAATACCACAGACGGATGTGGATAGAGTAAGAACGCAGGAACAAGGAACACCTGCAACATATGTAGATGTTCAATCGTATTTGTCTTTTCTACATTATAATCTACAGTTATCAATGCCACTGCAAACGCATCTTGAAGTTAGAGATCTAACCCAACTATGACACGTAATCAGTCATCGAGTGAAAATTCTCTACACGATTGACTTTTATGATTTTTTTCCTAGGTTGTACAATTTTTAGGATATAGAAGTTCAAACTGGAACATTTCACTGACTTGGTCGCCAGCTTCCAGAAAATGCTACTCATAACATTGTTTTATAAGCAGGCGATGGAGTCAGTTTGAACTTTTTTATCTCTAAAATGGTAAAACCTATTAAAAAAAATAAAAGAAATCTTGTAAAAATGTTCACAGCTATAACATTTTCTCTAATCCCACTTTCATTTCTGTTTTCAAGCAAAATTTTGAAAATCTAAAAGTGTCTATGTCTAAAAACTTAGGGAAAAATCCTAGAGGTCAATTCTTACAGCTACAACATTTTCTCATTTTCGATAGGACTTGCCGTTTTAAGCAAAATCCTGAAAACCTAAAAATCTTAAAAATATGACCTTTGCCCTCGATTTATTTCAAAATTCCTCAGGCGATTTTTTTTTAATTTATCTCATCTTTGAATAGGTGTGTAAACACTTTTCATTTAAAGTTGGTCAGGTGTAAACACTTTTCATTTAAAGTTGGTCAGAGACAAGGCACACGTACGATTACCAACCATCAAAATTTTAGCCATTTTGATTGAATAATGTGGATAAAACCTTCAAAATACCGATAATCGGAGGCAAGTTCTATGGGAGTTATATAAAAACGTGGACCTGTATTGACAAATTTCTCTGAAAAAGAAGACTAAATACCAATTTGCAGCCATTTCGGAGTGATAATGATGCATTTAAATTAAAAATGGTGACAAAATTTGAGAGATTCCATCATGAAGAAGAATACACTACTTAATGCTAAACGAAAAATTATTTTCCAGCTTTAAGTGCATTTATAAATAAAACACTGTAGCTTAACTTTTTAATTATTTATATTTGCACAGTGAAGTGTAGAGCTAGTTCGACTACACCGAATTGAATTCCTTTTTTATGTTATTTTTATTAAACCAGATTTTCTTAAATAAATGAAATAAAAATTTAACAGCTATAATGATTAACTAATGTTAAATAAAATAATGCATTGCTTCGGAATTTTTGTGTCTTTTGTATACAAAAATATGCCATAAATAACAATAACAATAAAGTGTTCAATGACAATCACCATAGAAAATAGTTGCTAGTATTTAATGGCAATTAACCAATAAATCATCCCACATTCACAATGCACAAAATCGCATGTATGTAAGTTCCGCTTTGAAAATATCCCGCCGCCGGCCATAGCAACTGAACGTTCAATGATCGGACGATCATTCGCACAAAACTTGTCAAAAAATCGTTAACAATGATTTTAAAATCTCCAGAGAATTTCCGTCAAAAACTCACGATTTGAGATGAGCAACATCAACCTGAATCAACACGGATGTATTTCTCCAGAATCATAGGCAGCAGCCAATTAAACATCAACCAAACCATGAAAAAGGTCAAAACGTTAGAGGCTTCAATTTTCATGACACAATCAAATCGAAATTTCCAATTAAAATGTAAAATTAGAAAATTTGCATTAATTAAAATGCAGTTTCGCCTCCCAGTTTTGGCTTGTCATCGTCGTTGTTGTGACACACAAGTCAGGTATTGTTGGACGATATTTTTATAAGAAATGACTTCTTCTACTGGCAACTTCTTTGGATGACTAGTGCGAATAATTAATCATACATTTATAAGCGATGACATAAAATGTCATCCATCGTTTGTTCTGTTTTGTTCTGCAATATTTGCTAATATCCCATAAAAATATGCTGCTATCATCTATCTCCTCATTGTGCAGAACAAATTGAAAATGGATTTTTGTTTAAATGTTCTTTTAACGCAGTTAAGTTAAACAAGTGGACAGACAGACGTACTTAATCTACTCTGTTAAATGTTAACAATTGAGAGTTTTTTTTCAGAAAATGTTTAAAATTCACACAAAACTTCTGGCAATGTGCAATACCTTGCGCATTTAGAATTGACATAAACTTAACCTTCATTCGAGGAACGATGATGCGACACAAGCAACAGTTGCTGTTGTTATTGTTGCTGTCATCTTTACTAATTGCAATTGCAGTACATTTTTGTTCAAATCCATAGACATTCGAAATTGCATTTGGAAATACATATTTAGAAAAAAAAAACCTATAATGGAATTAACTTTTTTCATAAATACAGTACGTATTATTAGAATAGATGCAGTCTTTCTAGTCATTCTCAGTATACTCCTTCCTAAAAAATCTTATAGCTTAAGATCCAAAAATTTTTATTTGACCATATTCGAATTATCAATACTGTTGAAAAGAACCGAACATTAACAAATGACATTTTAAAGGAGTTTACAAATCTTTATGTGAAGTTTCTAGTCAACGCACGCAGTTTCGGTGACAGATTCTTGAAAATACTTAGGCAACATCACGATTTCTTTAAGACTTTCAAACAACACAAACAATACAATAAACATTTATGTGTTTATTGTTTTATTGAAGATGTTTATTGTTTTGTAAATAGATTTTATGAACTTTTGTATCATAACTGTTGTAGTTAATTTACATATTTTTTATACAAATGCATTTCTGAAATATGATTTTGTTAATTGACAATGTTATGAAATATTAAACCTACAACTATATAAATATTTTCTGTTATTTGGTGATATTTAGGATCAACATGTAGGAATTCGAAAACTAATAAAAACTTCCTTCGGGGAACCATAATACCAGTGAATCAGTATTATAGCCGCCCATTTAATTTGTATACCCTCCACAATAGTATGGACGCTTGTAAAGCATTGAAATAATCATTTGCAACCCTAGTCGGTCTATGCATATCCGTCCGTCTGTGGTAATCACTCTAGCATTCACAAGAATTGTGATAGGACCAGGGCTTCGCAGTCGAGCCAGTTTTCCTTCGACTCCGACTCCAGGCCAGTTTTTTTCACGACTCCGACTCCGGAGTCGACTCCAAGTGTAATTTCATATACCACTGAAAATGAACAAAACAAGCACCATTTTTAAATTCTTCCTATACTTGGACCATATATGCTTATATTTTGTTTTCATTAAGGTATTTTGTAATGCATGTTCCATATTGATTCTGCTGTATCGTACATCGAAAAATAGCAACAGAAACAAGTTAGAACGTTTTAGTCGGTTTTGCCGAAATATATGTAAGAGCATATAGGCTCAGATTATCATTTAAAAATTCGGTTGGCTAAAAATTCTGTGTTAAATTTGAACAACATACCTTAAAGCTCTATATTGATTTCGCCGATAGATGGGGGACGGTGAATGAAGGCAATGCCGATAATTTAACATGAAAAGAAAGATCACCATGATGTAATAGCATTTCTCTGCATACATATTTCATCAAAATTTTAACGCTTGCATAAGAGGTTCTGACGTAGAACGAGTAAAGTTCGGCCGGGCCGATCTTTTTGTACCCCCCCACCATAAAAGAGTCATACACTGAAAGAAAAAGCTACGTAATATGAATGAAATCCTACGTTGTATCAATGAAATTTGTCATTGATTTTGAGCCAACGTAGAGCTTCATTGAATAAATGAAAAAAGTTTCATTGAGTTTCATTGAAGTAGAATTAACGAAATTGTTCATTAATGCAATGAAAGTCCTTCATTTATGCAAAGAAACTTTTTCGTTAATGCAATGAAACTTTTTCATTAATGCAATGAAACTCCTTCATTCATGCAATGAAACTTCTTCATTGATGCAATGAAACTTTTCCGTTAATGCAATGAAACTTTTTCATTAATGCAACGAAACTCCTTCATTAATGCAATGAAACTTTTTCAGTAATGCAATGAAATACTTTCATTGTTGTAATGACACTTCTTCATTTATGCAATGAAGCCTTACGTTGGTTCAAAATCAGTGACAAATTTCATTGATACAACGTAAAATTTCATTCATGTTATGAAGTCATTTCATACTAACGTAATGAACAAAAATGAAGTCAATGTTAAATATGTTTATTTCATTTTATTGCAATTAGTTTTGACCATTAATACCACAAGTCATATTTAATACCTCAGGTATTAAGCAGATTAATGATAGTAATGGGTGTTGTCATCTGTAAGTAAAATTGAAACAATAAACATATTGCTAACAAATTGACTGGTATTCTAAACAATAACTTACCTCCAACTTTTGCCGCTATGTCATCCCCTGTGTACGTCCACGATGTTAGGATAGAGCATGTTCTTCTTAAGGGAGTAGTGCTTCATTGGCCATGGACAGTAGGGTTATGACTTTTTTACAACCTCATATCCCTGTATCATAGCGTGATGAGTTTTGCCATAAGATTACATAAAATCTTAATTATAAGGTGATTCGGTGAAAAAACCTCACGCACAAAATGATTTTAAAATTTTAATTTATCAAAATTATGGACAATTTTTTGAAGTCACTGAAAACAGATATATAATTGAAAATAAACTTTAGAGCCACATGAGATAATTAAAATGACATAAAATTTATTTCTCACTATTTTTATTTAATTCTGAGAATCGTAAAAATGTCGTAAACGCTTTTATTCAAAAATATAGTTTTTTAACAAAAAACAAAAAATTTAAAATTTTTTCAAAGTGACTTTTTTCGCGACTTTTTTAATATTTGAATGAAATAAACGTTATTATAGTTATTAGTAGGCTTATATTTATTCATTCGTGCAACAAAAAATAATTTTTTGAAAAAAAATTTTTTTTCATTTCATATATTTTTTCAAAAAATTATTTTTTTAAAATCGATTTGTGCGTGAACTTTTTTTATATTTCAATGGAATAAACGATAGCATAGTGATTAATAGGCAAAAGTTCATTCATCCCTGCTACAGGAAATCATTTTTGAGGAAAAATGTCAAAAAGTCATAACCCTAATGGACAGTCTCCGTAATTCCACTACAACTACAAAAAATAATATAAGCAATATTTAAATTTTTATTTCACATTATTAAACACTTTATACTTACATTCAGCGAAGTTAATTATCCTTTTGAGCGTGGTCATCTGTAAGCAAAATTGAAATCCATAAAACAAGTTTTAGTAATTTATCTGGTTTTCTTTCTAAACATTAACTTACCTTTAACTTTAGCCGTTGGACAGAAAACTATACAACATTTTCTTTTTCCAAGTAAGAGATGCTTCGTTAGCCAATCTTTTTGGATCTTTGGATTTTCTATTGAATGCTTCCATTACAAGAAAAATATAAATGAAAATTCACTTAAAAGAAAATCTGAACACCTAAAAATAATATTTACATTTTCTTTTCATGTTATACACATCACAGTTTTTAAAGTTGAAAACACCAGACGTAAAATTACTTTTTTTTCATCCACACTTCACCGTGGTTTAACGAAAACTAAAACAATGTTCTTGAACATTGTTTGATGTACATACCCTGTAGGAAATGTCAATAGTGAATCTATACTGACTTACTACTGACATTGTCAACAGTACTACTGACAAACTGTAGACAACTAATGTAATTTCCTATAGACATTTTGTATGAACGTGTCATTCGAAAGTCAGTACTGACAATGGAACTAGTATGTCAATAGTAAGTCAGTAGTTCCTGAGGAACCATGTGTTGACATTGGAGGTAGTGAGTCAGTATAGACAATGGAGGTAGTGAGTCAGTATAGACATTGGAGGTAGTGAGTCAATAGTACCAGATTTTCAATACTAAATTTTATTTGGAACTTTTCATAGATAAAACAGCTATATAGTACGTTTAATAAGAAGATGAAGCTACGCATTTGCTTAAATACTATATTTCATTAACAAATAAAACAAATAATATTGAAAATGCTAAAAATGTAAAAATTGCGGATTACAGTATTTTTATCTTTTTAAATGGCTAAGCCAAAGATTCCACATAAGTAAAAGTTAGAAAATAAAGACAATGTTTTCAAAGCTGCTTAAACATTTTAACATATAAATAATAAAAAACGTTTTCGTTTTATTTTCTTGGCCAAGTCGCACCAGTGACTTGTCTACTTAAAATAGTTCTTCTTCTGTTGCACTTAACGTTTTATCAGGCGATTCGCTGAATGTTGATATAACATCTAGGAATTGAAAAGAATAAACATGTATAAATAAACATAAATAAAAAATATGTCCTTAAATTTTCTTACCTATTACAGCTGTATAACATTGGAAAAATCTCACAATCGATTTTTGCCAAATAATTCTTCAACATTGTAATTCATTATTATGTTTAGTTGCATTCATCATTTCCAGCGAGACGGGACAATATATACATCAGGCTCCACAATCTTCCCCAGCAAAATTTGAAGGAAGGGGTTCTTTGCGATGACATGATTTCATGTCATCTTTTGCATTGGTTCAAAGGAAGTCGTGGAAGATCCGATCTTTTCATTAGGATTTGAACCAATGCAAAGGAAGTCGTGAAAGATCCGATCTTTTCATCAGCATTTGTACCCATTCCATCGATCCAATAGAGATGATGTTTGTGTTTTTATTTACACACCTGTTTATTTTCATTTTGGTATGTTCCAGTACTGCAAAAATCTACTAATTTTTACTATTTTTTCCGATAACATAAAGGAAAAATTGTTATCGTAGTAAAAATAAGTAGATTCTTGCAGTTTCTGGAACAGACCAAAGTTGTTAGAACTGTCGTCGTGATGTTGTCTTACATTTCCTGCATATCAAACAACTAAAACTTCTAAACAATTGGTATTATATGAAGTCCCAACCATCGAGCTAAAAATAGAATCGGACTGCACACATTGCTATTTTAAAAGTTCCCTTGTCTGTTCTAAATCTGACATAGAATGAAATCAATCAAATCTCGCTTCTTGGAATTTGAAAAAAAAAGTCCGAAACGAAAAGGAACAAGAATCTGAAAATAAAGAAGAAACTACTTTTGGAAAGAAACAATTAAAAATAAATTAATTAAGCATAAATGGTATTTTCCATAAAAAGTCTCTCCTCCCCGTTCGTTACATTTTGTTCTTAGAGATCCCTAAAGCAAGCCGGGTTGTAGATCCCTACATATTTCCGTCACTAAACAAAAGAGTATAAATTACCAAAATGTTGTTATAAAATAACAAAATTATAAAATAAAAGTAATTTACGAATTAAAAATACTTAAAGGAGTGCATTTGGAGTCCATGTCGAAATCTGAACTGGTGATGGGAAGATAATTGAAAAAACCTTTTGTAAGATGAAAGAATATCAGTTGCGGAGAACGGAGGAAGTAATCTTTTGCGTTGCAGCGGTGGTGATTACATTGCAATTTTGGATGTAAACTTTTGAAAAACTAAACTGATAAATTAATTGTAGTTATTTCATGAATTAGTTTGAATTAATAAAGAGTTTTGTTTTTCATGAAAACCATATTTCAATACAGCATTTCCATTTTCCAAACAATATGAAAATTTTATGCCAAGGGGTTGGTGAAAATGACGTGTCAAAGCATTGGTGGAAATGACATGTCAAATCATTGGTGGAAATGACATGCCAAAAGAATTGGTGGAAATGACATGTCAACGCATTGGTTAAAATGACATGCTTAGGATCCAGAAAAGAACGTCATCTTTTGGGGTCCACGCTCATATAAAATTCATCGATGAAGATGCTAAAAAGATGACATGCTAGATCACTTGCACCCATGATTGAATGTCATCTTTGGCATCGAACATTTTGCTGGGTCTCTAAAGGTTCCACATAATGTCTAATTGTCGAAATTTCACCACAATTGTTGTTAGTCGCCTCAGAATTCGTACTTTGTTCTAGAATTGTTTATTTTTCACATGTCTTTTATATTTTCTTTTGCTCATACTTGTTATTGAAATTATATGCTTTAAGTTTTCACGATATTTTACTGAGTTTTACAAAAACCCTTTTTTCACCAACCGCAAAAATTATTTTACGCCAAACAATTAAGAAAATTAAAAAAGATGCTTCGTTGGGCTATCATCTGTCAATATACACAATGCTTCTTCTTATTAAGGTAAAGGTATCAATAGTTGACAGCCTGGTGACAAAGTGTTGACTTTGTCACCATATTAGTAGACAAATTGGCGACATGTCAACACATGACCCCACACTTCCTACAGGGTAGCTAAGAAAGCGGTGGCTGTTTTGCCGACACGTGTGTTTTTCTGCTTGTTAAATACTCACACACAAACACAAATGGAATTCAATGAACGACAATACAAACAATAACAAAGAACTGAGAAGATCATTCTTTTTAATGTGGATGGATATTTATGTATACCAACGCCAATCGGCGACGAATTTTTGTACAGTTGATGACATTTCTGCTAGTTTTGGAAAATATTCATGTATACATATTTATGTATGTGATTCTATAATTCTATACATATGTATGTAGCCAATATATAAATGTGTTCTTTTTATGATTGTCAAAAATTTAATTTGTTTAATAAAGACGAAATAATTAGTAGACAAATTTTATAACTTAACAGATTCACAAAGAATACAAAACGCAAAAAGGAATTTCAATAATGTTTCGTTTATCTAATGAAACTATTTCATTTATTTAATGAAACTGTTTCATTTATTTAATGAAACTGTTTCATTACAGTGTTTTATTTAACTTGCCTTGGTGTGTGTTTAGTTCAAATCTGGTAACTCATTTTTAACACGGTTGCAGTTGACCAATCGAACTAAAACTTTGCACACTTCTCAGATTTGGATGACAATACACGAATATGAAATCAAAACCAATATTGGTCCATTTTTACACTGTTTTACAGTGTTTTATCTAATTTGCTTTTCAAATCTGGTAACTCATTTTTCACATAGTTGCAGTTTACCAATCGAACTTAAAATTTGCACACTTTTTAGATTTGGATGACAATACATGAATATGAAATTAAAACTAATATTGGTCCATTCTTACAGTGCTTTTACGGTGTCTAACTTGACCCCCTTTTCAAATCTGGTAACTGATCTATAACACGGTTGCAGTTGACCAATCGAACTAAAACTTTGTACACTTTTCAGATTTAGATAACAATACATGAATATGAAACCAAAACAAATATGGGTCCATTGTTTCCTATAGCCCCCATATAACGGTACCACCCGATTTCCGGTATTTTGTTTTTCAAATCTGGTAACTCGTTTTTCACGCAGTTGCAGGAGAACAATCGTACTTAAACTTTGCACACTTTTCAGATTTGGATGACAATACATGTATATGAAATCAAAACTAATATTGGTCCACATTTACAGTGTTATTAAGGTGTCTAACTTGACCTCCTTTTAAAATCTGTTAACTGAATTTTAGCACGGTTGCAGTTGACCAATCGAACTAACACTTTGCACATTTTTCAGATTTAGATGGCAATACATGAATATGAAACCAAAACCAATATGGGTCCATTTTTTCCTATAGCCTCCATATAACGGTATCACCCGACTTCTGGTATTTTGAGACTTTTGTCTTTATTTTTAGCCCGAATTTGCTGTAACTTGGCATTTGGAGTTCTCAATAGTCCAGGAACTTCCCCACTAAAAATTATGGACGTAGGTCAAGGTTTAATATAGCATCCATATAACTGTACCACCCAATTTCAAGCATTTTAATCTACATTTTCTGCTCAAATGGACTGTAATTCGGCATTTGGGGATCTCAGTGGTCAAAAATTGTATTTACTAAAAAGTTAAAAATAAAAAATAATTTAAAAAAAATTAAGTTTCAGTGTTTTATTTAGAAATGCACATAAAACTAAAAAATAATTTGTCGCTTAGCCTCAATATATATATTCTTTCTCATGATAGAATCTCTCAAATAAAACGCTTGCCGTTTAATTTTGCCACCATTCATAATTTAAATGCAAGCGTTTTATTTGAGAGATTCTATCATGAGAAAGAATATATTTATTGAGGCTAAGCGACAAATTATTTTTTAGTTTTAAGTGCATTTCTAAATAAAACACTGAAACTTAATTTTTTTTAAATTATTTTTTATTTATATAATGAAATTGTTTCATTAATTTTGAAAGCCAACCAAACACATCGAATATATACATTTTTCGCCATTTTTTTTAAAGATGTTTGTGTACTAGTGTTTTTAGCCCATTCCATTTAGTTTGAATTCAAAACACACATATTTTTCTTAAATTTATAGAAATTAAAAGTTTCATTGCATCAACGAAATCCGTTTCGTTTATACAATGAAACCAAAAATCATTGAATTTTAAATAACGTAAAGTGCCACCGTGGTGCAATGGTATGCACACCCGCCTTGCACACATAAGGTCGTGGGTTCGATTCCCCGGCCATGCAACATCAAAATACTTTTCAACGGTGGCAAAATACCCCTCGGTAATACTCATTTCCTGAGTATTTCAGCCATGTAAAACTTCTCTACAAAAGTGGTGTCTTAGACACGCCGTTCGGACTCGGCGATAAACTGTAGGTCCCATATTATTGAGCTAATATGGATCGGGGTGCACTCATTGATATGAGAGAAGTCTCCCTTGTCCCTTATGGGATGTTTGTGGAACAATTATATATATAAAGTTTCATTGCATGAATGAAACATTTCATTATATTAATGGAACGTTTCATAGCATCAATGAAAAATAATCAATGAAACCCGTTCATTGATACAACGAAGAATTTTTCTTTAAGTGTAAATAAAATGGAACAATTAGTTTCCTTTCACAATTTTTGGTGGACAAATTTTTCGACCATGGGGTATCAGACAGGTGAAGGGTACCACCTACGGGGCTATATCAAAGCGTCAACCTATCTTTAAAATTTTTGGTGGAAAAGTTTTATAAGTTCAGTGGACTTCATAAGCCAAATTACCGGAAGTTCCGCAAACAATGTAGCTAAGACCATCAAAATACCGAAAATCGGGAGGTACCGTTATGTGGGAGCTGACTACTGAGAACCTCATATGTAAAATTACAGCTAGTTCGGTTAAAAATTTTAGCTAAAATCCTCAAAATACCAAAAATATCGGGAGATACCGTTATTTGGGGGCTATATCAAAACATGTACCAATGGTGACGATTTTGTAGTCAAATCGGGAGGTACTGTTATATGGGGGCTATACCAAAACATGGACCTATACCATTAGCTGTTTGAATATAGTTTGTTGATCACTAAGAACCCTAAATGTCAAATTTTAGGTAATTCGCTTTGAAAACGTGAATAAAAACGTCAAAATACCTGAAATTGGGCGGTAACATTATATGGGGCTAAAACAAAACGTGGAGCGATATAGCCCATCATCGATCTTGATCATCTTCCCAAAATTTCAGCGTCCTATCTCCATTTTTGTGGATGCTAGAGTGATTAGACAGAATATTACCCTGATCAAGAATATATTATAGGTTCGCAGATGATTATTTTAATGCGTTACAAACGGAAAAACAAGCCTCCATACTATGGTGGAGGGTATAAAAACCTTGTTCAAGAATATGGGAAATGGCAAGAAAATCTTCTTTGGATTGTTTAATGCAAATGACAAAACCTGTAAATTTATGTAAGTGTAATCCGGATCATAAGTACTACATGGGCTAAGCAATTCAAGACCAAGACTTAAACTGGATGCAATCCAAACATTTGCAGTACTTAACATATGCCTACACATTTTGAAAATGTGTGGAATTGTACCCGAAGGAGTGGAATGAAACAATTTTATCAAAATATTCCAGATTTATCGTAAACACCAGCCAACACATTGGCAGACCAGTAGGTCTTTTCATAGAAATTGTTCTAATCTCTTCTTTGAAGCCCAATATGTTTCCTTAAAGAAGATCTTAGGACTTATGTAGAAAACATCTTGGTCTTCATTCTGATGATCAGTAGGATTTCTCATAGAAGACCAAAAGGTCTTTCATAGTAGTTCAATAGGCCCTCTCATAGAAGATAAGATGAATAGACCAGTGGACTTCTATAAAAAGAACAAATAAGTCAAAACATGTGAGAAATAGTAGGAGTGGGATGATCATGTGATATCCTACACTACTCCAGGACATTAACTTTCCACGAAATCTTTTGAATTTAAATTATATTAAAAAGTTTATTTCAATTCCTTATATTTCTAAGTTAGATCTGTAATGTTATGTAGGAATATATATTACGAAATCTAATAAAGGACACACAGTCAAAATGAACCACTTTAATAATACCTCAAGTTTGGTACTATTAAAAATTCCAGAGGAATACTTTTTGTTAGTAAGTTTGGATATTATTCGTTTGACTGCGATTCCAAGACATCTGTTGCATATTAAAAGCAATTGCCATACTATACATGTTTCAGGTCCTTATTAAAAGGAAAATATATCATCGGCTTAATATTTGGAATTCCACTTACAAAATTCTTCTTACAAAATTAATGAACGATTTCCAAAATTTATTAATGTTCATCTCTGTACCATATAAACAGAATTCTTTTGATAAATTAATTTTGCTCGGAGTCGGGCTCGAGCTTTTTACACGACTCCGACTTCAGCAAAATTTGCTAGACTCCGACTCCAAACTCCGACTCCGAACCTCTGGATAGGACGCTGAAATTTTGGAAAAATGTGTATATTGTTTGCTTGCAGGTCAAGTTTGTAGGCGGTCCGCGTTTTGGTATAGCCCCCATACAATTGTATCGTCCGATTTGTGGTATTTTCAGCTACATTTTCTGGCCGAATTAGAGTGTTACCAGTAACCAGAGATGGGCGCGTGCCTAAAAAATTAGCAACGAACATGCACGAACACGGACCAAAATTTTTATGCACATTCACGCACAAACACGGCGTTTTTCGAGAAGGCATGAACACGCACACTCACGCACGAAATTACAAAACCAGTAAAGAAAGGATCAAAGTCGGGCGGGGCCGACTATATAATACCCTACACCAGTGTGAATATGTAAAATATGTATGGGAGCTAAATCCAAATCAGAACAGATTTCTATATAATTTTTCACATTTATTTGTAGACCAAATTCCGTCACATAGTCCAAATTTCATCAAAATCGGACAAATATAGCGTGTTTCGTGCATCAAATACTTCAAATCTGCCTAATTAATATATGAGAGCTATATTCAAGTCTGAACCGATTTCGATATAATTTGGCACACTTGACACACTAGGCCAAATCCCGGCAAACATTCCAAATTTTATTGAAGTCGGACATATATAGCGCGTTTGGTGCATCAAATACCTAAAATCGGACGAGTATATGTATCCAAATCTGAACCGATATCTATATAATTTAGCACACTTATTTCTAGGCCAAATCCCGGTAAACATTCCAAATTTTATTGAAATCGTACATATATAGCGCGTTTCGTACATTAAATGACTTAAATCGGGCGAATATATATAGGGTCTATATCCAAATCTGAACCTATTTCTACATAATTTGGCACACTTATTTCTAGACTAAATTCCGTCGCACATTCCAAATTTCATTAAAATCGGGCATATATAGCGTTTTTCTTGCACCAAATGCCTTAAATCGGGCGAAGATATATATGGGGGCTATATCCAAATCTTTTTACCAAAATAAATAGCGTTCGTCCTTTCGACAAAAAACTATCTTCCCCAATTTTCATGTGAATCGGACAATAAATGCGACCTGTACTTTGTTTACAAAAATACATGGACAGACGGACATGCGTAAATCGATTCAGAAAGTGATTCTTTGTATATCCCTAAAAGGAACTATGGGTCTATCTCGTTTCCTTTTGCATGTTACAAACTAATGCACAAAGACATAATACCCCTTACCACAAGGTGGTGTAGGGTATAAAAAGGAGAAATCGATATAGGTGTACATTTGTTTTTAAAAAATATTCATATGTACTTCTAATTTTTCTATTCTTATTTAAAAACCATTATTTTGTTCAACGCCTTTCGTTGAGAATATTTCCAGATGTGGAAAAAATCTCTCGCTCGTTGCTGAGCTGACGGGTATAGCCAAAAATTTCCTGGCTAATTGTTCTTAATATTTTAGATTAGGCTGTTTCCAAAAGTTTAAAACATCAGTCGGGCTAGATACGGCACTCGATAATATGTATCAATTTCTATATCAACTTTTTCATTTTTCGTCTTTTTGGCATTTTGATCCAAAAATTCTGATAATTAGTGTAAATGTGGCATTGTAATTTCCTGCTCATCATATGTTCTCACTTTGTATATCAAGTAACATTGTTTTTACAATAGCTAATAAAAAATCATCTTCTTATAGGTCATTTAGATATGACTTCATAAGCCGGATTTAGTGCATTATGAGGTTTAATTTATTAAATCCGGTCAAAATCTACCAGATTTCCCACACAAAAATAAATTCTCGTATTGGGTGGATTTATTTTAAATCCTCGTATACAACTCTGTTTTTTGCAGCATGTTGCTAAAAAATACAAAAAGTTGCAAGCTGGGACAAGAAACAAAGTAGATTCATCGGTGAATTGCCATTACAAAAATAATTTAAAGTGTCAAAATTTGTAAACGATACGAAAAAAATAAATTTGATTTGATATACAAATTTGATTTGATACCAAGACAAATATTTGCAATGTTTAAACGATAAAATAATTCTTTATTTGCTCATTAGTTAGCTTTAGTATCATAATAAGCTAACGTTTTCAATATTAAACAATCAATTTGTAATTTGCCTTAGGTTTTTTTTAGACGAGTTCAATTTACAACAACTTCTTCTGGCGTTTCAAATTCGATCGGATGGGCTGATGCATCTACCTTGGTAATTGTGCTATGAACAAAAATCAGCTGATTGAAATTTAAATCCTCGAAATGCAGTGAGATTTGTACTGGATTTATTAAATCCAGATGAGGATTCATGGCTAGTCTAAATGAGCTGTTAAACGGCGGAAATAAAAACGCCCCTATAAGATGTGCCATTGTTGGTACAAAGCGCTTAGGCAGTGAATGTTTAGTTTTAGCTTTCAAATCTTTCAATTGCGCAGACTTTCAAAAGTTTTTTAGACCAAAGGGCAAAAATGTACATAGTAGGGTACTTTTCCGAGAATATTTTATGAATACCCAATAGAAGTTCTAGCAATGAAAACTTTAAGTCAGATATACGATCCACATCATGCTTTTGTAGCAAAATACTCTTACAGCCAGTTTCTGTATGTCGAAAGAAGAATGTGTGCGAATGAAACACGTTAATCTGACTCTGGACTTGGTATATGCTCTCAAGTATATATGTTGAATTCCAACGTGTTCTTATATCTTGTTTTAACATTTTCGACAATTAGTTGTTCAGCTCCGAGTGTTTAAAATATTTCACAACGTTTTTTGGGCAGTCAATCAGTTTTCTCAATTCGGGAAGAGGATGTTTTTCAATAACATCATCTATAACAAATAATACAGTCAGATAAACATCAGTAGTGGGATTCTGTAACTCATTTTTGCTGTTACCGACAAAAATCGGTAAAATTAAATCGCAAAATTATGACTAAAAACATAAAGAAAAGTTGGCACCACTGTTGGTGTAGATAGAGGCTAGCGACTACTTTTTATTCATCGTTAACTTACCGAAAAATTTCGTTAATTATCGAAATTATAAGCATTTTAATTTTACCGACAATTATCGATAACAGCAAAAATGAGTTACAGAATCCCACTACTGATTTGAAAAGAGAGTATGTATATTGCGTTAACCCTCATAGTAGTTTTTGTATTTGCTTCTCTCATGAACAAAACAAATGGCAAACAAACATCACCTTTTTTCACTCATACTTTGGCCTCTCCATAACACAACGGCAATAAGTACCAGACTGCAAAAACGAAGCAAATAATTTTAGGAATATTTTGGTCGGTTTCTTGTTCGATGTTCGTGTTTAGTAAGGTATCTTGCACGACTTCTAAAGGGAGACCAAAAATTTAGCACGATCGTGTCACATAGTGCAGATCGTGTTTAGTCGTGTCGTGCAAAACCGTGTCGAACAAAAAAAAAAACACGATCACGCACGGCCAAAAATGCATTCCGGCACGACACGCACAAACACGGCGTTTTTCGAGAAGGCACGAACACGCACTACTGACGGCACGACACGCGCCCACCTCTACCAGTAACCAACAAACTGCTCTACGAAAAATTATGAAATAGAACCCATATAACGGTAGCACCCAATTTCAGGAATTGTGACGTTTTTAACTACATTGTATTTACCAAATAAGCTATAATTTGACATTCAGGGTTCCCTGTAATGAGGAGACTATTCCACCGAAAACTATAGGCAAACGTCACCGTATTTTGACAATTTTGGCTACATTTTCTGGTGGAATTAGCTATAATTTGATTCTAATCGATTTCAGATATTTTGACGTTTTTAGCAATATTTTCATAACGAGTTAGTAGCTGTACTATGGCATTTGGAGTTCGGTTAGTGATCAGCAAACTTCTCCATTAAAAATGTTGGACAAAAGCCCATGTTTTAGTATAGCCCCCCATGGTTCAAAGCAAGTCGTGAAAGATCCGATCTTTTCATCAGCGTTTGAATCATTTGTACAGATCACTATAAAAAACAAGTCGATTTGTGCATCCCTAGAAGTAGCGACATCAAAACAAAAGAGTATACATTTCCAAATTTTTTGTTATAAAATTACAAATTAAATGTAGGTTCACGAACTAGAAATTCTTAAATGAGTGCTGTTGGAGTCCTTGTCGAAATCTGAACTGGTGATGAGAAGATAATAGAACAGCTTTTGTAAGATGAAACAAAATCAGTGGCTGAGAGTGGACGAAGTAAACTCTGTTGCGGTGCAGCGGCGATGATTAAATTGAAATTTTGGGTGTAAACTTTATGCTGATAAATTAGTTCTAGTTATTTCATGAATTAGTTTGAATTAATAAAGAGTTTGGTTTGTCATGAAAATCATATTTCAATACAGAATTTTCCATTTTCCAAACAAGACATGAAAATGTCATGCCAAAGGGTTGGTGAAAATGACATGTCAAAGCATTGGTCAAAATGACATGCTTAGGATCCGACAATGAATGTCATCTTAAGATCCGAAAATGAATGTCATCTTATGGTGGTCACGCTCATATAAAATTCATGAGTGAAAATGCTAAAAAGATGACATGCCAGATCACTTGCACCCATTATTCAATAGCATCCTTCGCATCGAACATTTTGCTGGGATTATCTACATTTTCGGCCTAAACTAACTGTAATTTTGTATTTATGGTTCCCAGTGGTCTCCATTAAACAGTTTTGACATAGGTAAACATTTTGGTACCATAAACCGGTAAGGTCAATTACAGGTATTTTCAAGTTTTTGGCTGATCGAATTAGCTTAAATTAGTTATTTGGGGTTCGCAGTGGCCAAAGAACTTTTCCGCCTAAAATAGTGGACATAAGTACTTTCGTAAAAGAAAGTAATTATGGTATATTACTTTAGAATATTTCGGCCCAGTCGAACTTTATAATTTTTTACTTGTTAATCTTAGCTAATATATGCAACGTTGAAACCAAAATGTATTGGGGATGAAAAGTACTGTAGCTTATTGACAACAAGTAAGAACGGCGCACAGTGGTCCCACTTGTGTAAAAAGGAGTGCCAAAAATTATAGCTCTCATATAAACGTACCTCCCGAATTTCGGAAATTCGACGATTTTACAGGCATGGTATAAGGGGAATAACATGCCGGGTGGCGGATGGGGCAGCTGATTTTTTTCCATCGTAAACTAGAGACTTTGCCCTGTATTGTAAAAAAGTCGAGACTCACAAATACTCACAACACTAGTAAAATTCGACATAAATAAATATTAATGAATTTAAAAATACCAGAAAAAGTCATTAAGAAGGAATTTATTTTTAGGGAAGTTAGAAAAGCTGTCATATGATTGAATCAACAATAATAACAAAACAAACAAAAAACAACGAAGGCACGCGCAAAGGGAATTTTAAATTAATTCCAACAATTCACTCACAGGTAACTGTGTTGATGTTTTTCAACTTAGAGAAAACAATGATTTCTTAGTTGAATCGTGCTGGCACCTTGCAAATATGTTGTTCTGGCGTTTTTTTTTAAGCCGAAAAGTTTGCATCATTCTCATTAACATAAGAAAACTCTATGCTTAAAGAGTTCGGTTTTTACTAGAAAAATCATCATTTCAAAAACTGAAAAGCCAATTGATAATTCCCTTCGCCGGGATGAAATCATGATATTGGTAGCGATCAGTATATTTTGCAAGGCTGTCATTTTGGGAATTTTACACCTATATCTTCAACTTTTTATAATTTTACTCATATTCTACGAATGCTTTGCGGATATATTTTACCTTTTTAAGGCACCTTATACAAATCACAATTTCTTCGACTCAACTTGACACTTTACAGCTGTACATTGACAAAAAAAATGGATATTAAAAATTGATGTGTTTGCCATAAATTATTCGATTTTTGTTTATGGGCGTAACCACTGTGCGGCGTTAAGTTGTTATACCTTCAACCACGAAGTGTATTGAAGTAAATAGGAACAAATTATTTCCTTTCGTTTATGGAGGGAAAGAAGCAGAATATCTTAACTGATAATAAATATTTTCTTTAAAAGACTCATCATGTGACGTCATCGTTGTTACTTCCAAAAAATGTACCAATTCTCTCTTGACAAAAACCTCTCGATATACATAAAATTGGGCAATACCGACTAGACTTTAATCTGGATATATATGGACAGTTTGTTTGCGAGTAAGTTTTCTCGCTTCTAGGAACACAACCAATTAACGACCAATTCGATTCAAAAAGGTCAAGAAACCTTAAATGGTGGCTACGCCTATGTGGGGGCTCTACCAAAACGTGATCCTATACTGCCTGATTTTTTGTAAGGGATGTTTTGTACCTGTATAAATGTCTTGTACCTTTAGCGAAGACTAAATACCAAATTTAAGTTATTCCGTTTGAATAATGTGGCTAAAACTTTCAAGATCCGAAAACCGGAAGGTACCGTTCTATGCGGGCTATATGAAGACGTGGACATATATCGATAAATTTCAGGTTTTGTTTGTACGCTGAACTAACACTAAATATCAAATTTTAGCCATTTTGCTGTTATCAAAACGCGGACCGATATAGCCCATTTTCAATACCAAAAATCCTACAAGTAATAGGATTTTAAAAATTGCGAACTGTATCTTGATTACAACAGAAGGACGGAATTAGCATCAATTATACCCTCCATACTATGGTGGAGGGCATAACAACAAACAAATAGATTTATTTGATAGACACGAAGGCAGTCTTCGGTGATAACAATGAAAAGTGTGTAATTTACGGTTCAAATCACAAAAAGCCCAAAATTTATATCGCAAAAATATGTATGCAGCGGAGAACCCTTTTGCAACTGTGCAAAAAATTCTTGATATTGTTGAACAAAATATTACTAAATCTTTATTTAAGATCCTCAAGATTATATTAATTAGTTTTAATGACTGTAATAGAATTTATAGTGACAAATCCACACTGAATCGTAATACACAGAATAATCGGACATCTATAAATACAACTACTGTAGCGACAAAATTCCGGGTGTTATGTGCTATTGTGAATCCTGCAGCCATGAAATGCTCAGAAAAGCTCGAAAGGGGCCCTTGTCCTTTTTAAACATGTGATAATCCATAATCCTTATACCAAAGAACTTCCTTTTGGGTTACTTTTCTTTTCATATTCCCACAAAAATAAAAGTTGGAGAACCTCAAGGTTCGTTGTAAGCCATGCAGTCATACTGGGCTACCGGCATCTTATGTGTATCGGACATGGTTCTCGTGCCTAATGTACTACTAATGTCTAATGTATTACTTTAAACTAATCCATTTAGATGTGTTTTGGTACTAAGTGAAAAAAGCCAAAGAACTATAATATCCTACTGTTGTGGTACGGTTTAAATTCCATAAGCCTTACAACGGAACTTGTAAAAATCTTAACCAAAAGGGAAGTCCTTTAGTGCCAGGAATAAGGATTATCACATGTTTCGGAAGGACAATGGCCCCAAAAATGGGTTTCCTTCAAGAAGTTCCCGTTTTATCAAGCAGGACAAGTTGACACTTGATAAAGATCGTTACATATTGAAACTTTACACATGTTCTGAGCTTTTGATGGCTCCACAAACAGGACATAACACCGGAATTTTCTCGCTATAGTAGTCGTATTTATAAATGACCAATTATTCTGGGTTTTACGATCCCATATATAGGTACTGTAAGTGCCATTAAAACTAATTAATATTCTCCATACATCTTCTATCTTACGGACCTCTTGGGATTCGAACCAATTTTGTGCAGGTGCGTTTGTAGCCCTGGGTGTCCCGTAAGGATGCCGGTCAGTCTACTAATGTATTTTTTTCTCATTAAAAGTAGTTCCTTTGTTTTATCCTCGTCTGGGTTCCCCCATAGGATTTTTGTGTTTTTTCCTTTCTCTTTAGTGTTCCGGAGGGATATATGGGCATTTTTTGGTCATACCTATAACTCTCGACGCGCCGCTTTTAAAGGCTTAGCGTTATCTAGGCTTATCGTAGTTTGCACGGACACTCGTTAATCCGGACAACGCGGTAATCCGGACACTAGAATTTTTTTCATTGTAGACTCTGTAATCCGGACCCCACATATTTTTCTTACCTCGATAATCCGGACACCAATATTTTTTTCTATCTTGAGCATTAGATTCTTATTTATTTCATTTACGTTTTCGTTATTAGCAATAGCAATTGGTGTATAAATAAGAAAAAATAATTTTTTCAAAGTTTTCGGTCCAAAACTCTACTTTCTATCAGTCAATATGTGATTCCCATAGTTCTACCATTGACGACTGGCTATGATAAGCAACAGTATATAAAAGCTAGTGTTGGATAGCATAGTTCCCTCAAAATTTTATGTTGCATGTTCCTTTCCTGTAAAGGAATTAGTTCATTAACCCTCAGATCAGTGTGAAAGTCTCTTGGGGACATGTAATGTATTCCAAGGATATTTTACCTAGAAATGTTTAAGTCATTTAAAGCGTTGGGATTGATAGCTGAGTTTTTATTGGAATTTATAGCTAAACGAGTAGAGACCTAATACAAGAATTTCAATATATTTAAAAAAGTCGTATTGCCCCTTTTATTTTCTTTAACTAACTAAGTATTGTTATATTACATAATTATATGCAACCAATATATTTAAATTCAATTTTGTCTTATTCGTAAGCATTAACATTTTGTAAATCAATATCTCTTTTTGGCTTCCTCGGCGAGATGAAGTCATTTGTCGATGTTAATAGATATGGCTAAATATTCGCGATAATGAGATGTGTGCAATTGAATTCTGAAGTTCTATCGCGTGTCATAAGGGGACATGGGCCCGTGGACAAGGAAAATCAATATATGTATATGGGGTACGACGTTTATGTTAAAAAAAAACTATGTATAAATATATACACCAGTTGTAGAGAAATTTTAGATGACAAATATTCTCAGCAAATCACCGGTGTCATGCTTAAGTGTTCCATACGCCATTTTTGACTTTTGAGGTACAGGTGGTTTCTAGGGTTTTCCGGTATGCTCTTTCTGAATCTCTAATCGGCTTTCTCCTATCTGCTCTAGTTTCTGAGATATTCAAGCCAATTTCAAAAATCTGAACTTGAATTTTCGCTTTAGAAGTATTTAATTTATTGAGACAAAGATGGAAAATTTTCTTGTCACTTTGTTCCATGTGATTTACAATATTTCACATTTGTGTCATAAGTGTGGATATGGAACAAATCGACAAAAATTATTTTTTTAAAAAAATCTCTATAACTTTTATATTCCAATACATATTCCCCTATATTTTTGCAAATATGTTCTATATAGTATTATTAATATTTCAAGTCAAAAATATAAATATTTTCGTTAGTGGAGTGGGAAAACATTTTATAAAAGTGTATATTGATATTATTTGTAGTTTGAGTGGTGAAAAGTGAGTACTTCAAACGTATAAAGGTTCCAGTTGCAGAGGTTTGCAGACGAAGATGTTATTTTTCTTTTTCAGCGAACACCTCACTCAGGGGTTACCCCCTATTTTAACAAAGCGCTTCGCGGTGATGGCTATAGCGCGAAGAAGAATGAACCAATCATCATGTAATTTTGTGGGCTTAATAAGTACGTAATAATCTTGCTTTAAAACGAAAGACTTTTAAAAATATCAAATGGACAGCTTTTGACCATTAATCGGTCAAACAACGTTTTTAAAGGAAAATTCTCATATATAAAGACAAGAGTTTGATGTATCCAATAAGTTCACAAAAAATATGAAGACTGCGCACCAAATTTTAGTCATCAATCATCACCATCAATTTTGGTGTAATAATGAGACCAAAATCTTCAAAATACAGATAATAGGGAGGTACCGTTCTATGGGGGCTATATCAAAGCGTGGACCTACACCCAAAATTCTCAGTTGGAAAGTTTCATACCTCTGTTGAATACTAACCACCAAATTTCAGTAATTTCGGTTGGTCATTATGACTAAAACTTTCAAAATACTGAAAATAGGGAGGTACGGTTCTATGGGGGCTATATTAAAACGTGGACCGACGATCCCAGTTTTTTGTCCTGGAGATTGTAAGTCAATAATAGGTTCGTGTACCAAAATTGAGGTACCTACAACAACTCCTTCTATTTTTGGCCACAGTTAATATGAACTCGCGACATAGTGCGTCCCCTGGCCAACTTTGTCTCTTTTTGTTACGTCTTGTAACAATGGTTTAGAACATCGTTTATCCAGTGCCTTAAGGCCCGGTCTACCTGAAACTCGTCTAAGGCGTGGATTAGAGTTTCGGTGCTTACGTTGTTGAAAGCGCTTTCGTCGATGCATACTCCGAGTGTATACAACTTCTTCTTGAAAGTTCTCTCTATATGGTGTACTACCTCATGTGATCTACTTTTAACATATGCGTGTTGTTAGAATTTGAGCATATCGTTGGAAATCTTACTCTTTTTTATGTTGTCGACCGTCAGTTCCGACCGTTAATTTTGTTTGATAGTTGGCCCAGAATACAGCTGCTTTTTTACGTTTTGCACTGTTGTAAAGTATTCGGACCTCTTTGTCCTTGTTTCGAATTTCCCCTATCATCCAAGGTTTTTCGTAGGCAGACTTCCTCTCTCGAAGTGGACAACTTTCTTCGAATGACTTTACTGGAGCCTTTTTTAGTTTATTGGCATTCCTTTATATATCTTTCTTGCTTAGGCAAACCTTATCTTCTTGCCCTAGTCTATATTTTACTTGTTTTCCGAATTTGGTCCAATTAGTTTTGGATTTATTTCGGAATGTTATCGGTTTCGGCGGTGACCTCGATATTTTAAAACTAATATACCAATGTTCAGAGAAGGAGTGTTCTTTTGATACCCTCCACTCATGTACCTCATTTATTAGATTTTCTGAACATATTCCTAATTCTGTTAAGGTTGGTGTATTTCCTATTATGCAGGTCCTCGGTCGGTTTCCTGTGTTAGCGTAAAAAGTTGGTAATTAATGTGGTTTAGTCCGGAAACCTTGTTCTTTACTGTCCAAGGTTCCTGCATTAAACCTATGTGTATATTACCTTTATTTATTTTATCCATTAGTGCTAGAGTTGCCGTTTCGCTCCGATGGAGGTTTATCTGGATGACCTCAATCATAAGTCATGCAGTAAGCTTCTTGGGGCTTCTTGGGAGTCGCTGATGGCTTCGACCCTCTCTTCGGTGTTGCTCGGTGGGCACACTTTCCACCTCTTCATTTCCAAGGTTTCATGTTTTCAGTAAGTTATAGCGTTTTTATCCCTAATACATTTTGGTTTCAATATTGCATACTATCTTTTGCGATAGACTGTACGTTAGAGCAGGGGTTTTTTATGGAAAGAAAAACACCTTAATAGGCGCTTCGCGTTTCTAGCTTCTGGGATTGTACTGATCAACACTAAAACTCTCTTCTACATCGCAAAAGCATTGGGACGTTCCTTCATGCAGTTTTGATCTATGGATAAAAAACTACAAGTCAAAATCGGGAGGCTAGATTTTCACCGTAGACATATGGTTTTGTAGATATTTTTGCTTAGTACAATCCCAGGACTCAGAAACGCAAAGATCCCCTTATAATGTTCAAATCGCCCCACCCTACTGTAGGTCCCATATATATTTTTGACCGATTTCATGTACATATTTGATGCACCAAACACGCTTTGTATGTCCAATTTCGATGAAATTTTGTCTAGAAATAAATGCAGCAAATTATAATGAAATCTGTGGAGATTTCGTTATAAATCCCTTGTTTATAGAACATATTCATAGTGGTGGGTTTTCCAATCTTATACATATATGAATTTTTATGACGATAGGTTAAGGTTAACCCGTGCCACCCAGGCGATTTTTGTTTCCATAGTAATTTGTATGAAACCAAAGGTGCATTTTCACGGAAATTCTCTAAATGCCGCATTTATGGTCCAATCGATGACAATTTTTTACCATTTCATTGTTGTGGTTAAAAAGAAATACTACAAAAAATTGTGAAAATAGTTTCTTATTTTGATATAGCTCCGGTAGGCCGATTTTAGATATCTTGGGCCCTATATAGCTACATATATCAAAATCTGAACCGATTTTGAACTTTTTGTACCCTCCACCATGAATTATTTTGAAGTTATATGGGATAATTAACTTCGCCAATTTAATGTGTAGATTGCTTTTGAGCACTGGGAACCCCAAATATCTAGTTTTAACTAATTATAGCTTTGTTCCTTTACTTTTTTAATGGTAAAAGTGGTAAAAGAGAAAATTATCAACATTTCTCAAGAATTGCTCTCTCATGAATATTTTTACCAGAAAAGTAAAGGAACGGAAAATGGTAGATCTGGTAGCAATGTCAAAAAGAAACATAAAAAATCAATTTTCGTCTTTTATTTCACAGTTTTTAATTTAGTTTTGTCAGCGTAATCGTCAAACAAAAGTCGAAAAATCAGTTTTACAATTTTTTCGTGCAGAAATTTTGCTGGTAGCCTGTGGTAGAAGAGAAAGGCAAATGTGCTCTCTCTGCACTCTCACTCTCTTAAAAATTGCTGCCAGTTTTACCACTTTTTGGAGTTAAGGAACGCTTTGCAGGTAAAAAATGGTAAAAATGGTAACCTCAGGCAAGTAAAGGAACACAGCTTATGTCAGTTAGAAACGTGGAGGATATACCACAACGTGGGGCAATGTTTACAATTTTGATAGGGAAGTTCTTAACCACCGAGAACCAAAAATGCCAAAGGATATCCAATCTTGTCCGAAAATGTAGATAAAAACTAAAAAGATCGTTGCTGCCGCTTATGGGGTCACTGGGAAACTGATATGTCTAATTATGTAGGAAAAATTCTCAAACTATGTGAAATCGGGAGGTACCGTTATATGAGGGATATACCAAAACATGGACCTATATTGACAATTTTTGGTAAAGAAGTTTTAGGACCAGAACTCACATTTCATTCTCATATCATCGTATTTGTAGATTTTTTTATTTGCGATTCCCGTTCAACACAACAACTAAAACAACGAGCTAAGGGTACTGACATGTGTGTGACTCAACCAACTAATGTGCTATACAAAGCCGGCTTGTCTTTTCTTTTATGGCGAAACTTGGCTATGTTGTGGCAACTTTCAGAAAATTTCAAACTATTTTTATTGCTACTAGTAATGCTCGATTAGCTGCGAGATATTTCTTACTGCATTTTGAAATTTCGCACATAATAAATTATGCGGAATGAGACTTTAAAATGAGTAAATATTAGAATTTGTTTGCAGAACAAACATCAATATGCAACTGGACTTGTATGTACGTGCATTGCAAAAGTATAATGTATACGATGATGGGGATTCTACAAGCATCCGTACATACTATAATGATTTGAATGGCTAATCAAGTTCCACATTACAAGGGACTGCAATGGTCATGTACATTTTCATTCGTCTATAGAAATACACTATCTCTTAATCCTTAAAAAAATTGTGTGTTCAAATTAATTTCGTTGATCCGTTTCACTGCATTATTTTAATGAATACACTAAGAATACTTTTGAAATATCTACGCATAACTTCCATTCCCATTCATCACTTTATTGTCATAAATGTCGTATTAAGTACCTTATTAATGATGTTTATACTTAACCTCAAAAGATGAACATTCGATTCTACTTGAATGTCATAGAGATGTATTTGTCGCCTGCCTGCCTGACTGACTGTCTGCCAAACAGACAATACCTGCGGAACGACATAAATCTCTTTACTCCGACCATTTACCAACTAACTGATTGGCGCATAATGTATCTGTGTCGTCTCTTATTTGTTATTGAATGCGACCTATTGATGACACTTTGATGAATACTTGTTGCATTTAATGTTCTTTTATCGATTCAATCAAAACCAACTTACCACACTCTGTTGTTGTTGTTGTTGATGTGGTTTTATGTTATTAGTGTAGTGCCTTTATGGCAGACAAGTGAATGCAACGGAAATCGTTGCATGACTTGATTTTCGCATCTAAACGATTTGGTTTTTGCAACACATCCTATGTGGAGACATAAAATCGTAGATGAAAAAAAAAAAACAAAGCGAAAAATGAAGGGATGGTTCGGAACCTTTAAGGTATTTGCAAAACCAACGAATTTGTTTTGTATTTTTGTTTGTTGTTAAAAAATAAACTGCCATTTAGTCCATCCAATATTCTTCGCAACTTGGATTTCATTGAATATTTCCAATAAATATATCATTGAAATCAGTTGCAATTACCTATCAATTATTAATTTTCTTCTTCTTCTTATTGTTCTATTGACTTCCTAAATGTCAAATTTTTTGTAATACCGCCGAAAATAAATAATTTTTGGGAATGTCAAACTGGAAAATTGTTGAAGGTGTCATCGTAATCTGGCAATCGTGTCGGTGATTGAAGATAACTAAGTTGTTCTAACTAGGCAGGCAGCAGCTGTTAGCCAAATCATAGTGGGTCACGATCAGTAGCCGAAAAACACTCCGAGTGTTAAATAGTTTAGCACTTTATTATTTATTCTAAGACAACACTGAAAAAGCTAATTAACTACGAAATTGTTTAAAATTCAATCATTTGAATATTTAATGTCATATTTCTTTTTTAAGTAGCTAATGAAAATAATGGCTTTTTGGTACATGGGAAGATTTGTTAAGAGGGAAATATCACAGAAAGCAATCCATGTCTACTAGACTTAAAGGGAAATCAATTACACTTTATAATAAATTGGAAAACATGACTGATGGCCTGGTGGTGAAATCAGGGAAAACTGAAATGGGTCAGTTCTCTACAAAAACCAAATATGCAGTCCCAATCTTCAACAATTATCAGGCCCAGAAATACCTTTATGCGACCATAATAATACCGACCATTCTCAATTGGAATGTATTGTACCCCTAGGGAAAGAAGACTAAATACTAAATTGCAGCCATTTCGGTGTGATAATCAGTCTTAACCTTTAAAATACCGAAAATCGGGCGGTACCATTCTTTGTAGTCTATATCAAAACATGGATATGTACTGAACATTTTCAAGATAAAAGTTTTGTATATACAAAGGAGACAAAGTACAAACTTTCAGACATTTCGGTGTGAGCTACCGTTCTATGTGGACTATATCAATACGTGGAGTAGTACTGACAAATTTCTGGTAAAATGTTTTGTAGTCCAAAAGAAGAATAAATACTAAATTGCAACCATTTCGGTGTGATAATAAGTCTAAAGCCATCAAAATATCGAAAACCGGTCGCCATCCATATATGGGTCGATATCAAAACATGGACCTATACTGACAAATTTCTACGGAAAAGTTTTGTAGCCTCAAGGAAGACTAAATACCAATATGAAAACGTGGGCATGTACTAAAAATTTTCTGTGGAAAAGTTTTGTATCACCAAAGAAGAATAGGTCCCAATTTTCAGCTATTTCGGCATGATAATGATGCAAAACCTTCAAAATATCGAAAATCGGGATGTACCGTACTCTGGGGGCTATATCAAAACGGGGACCATATACCGACAAATTTTAAAATTTTACACATTTCGGTAAGATAATGTGGCTACAACCTTCAAACTACGGAAAGATAATGTGGCTACAACCTTCAAAATACGGAAAATAGGGATGTACCATTCTATCGGGGCCATATCAAAACGTGAACCTATACTATGTTGTAGCCCCATAGAATGCCAAATTTCAGCCATTTCGGTCAAGAAATGTGGCTAAAACCTTCAAGATACCGATAATAGGAAGGCAATGCTGGCTATATAAAAACGTGGATTGATATATCCCATACCAAAAATCCTAGGAGTATTGGAAACTTCTATACCAAATTATAAAACTCTATCGTATGTATATGTTGCGAGCTGTATCTTGATTTAACAGATTACCATGGTTATATCGAATTTTATACCGATCACGATGAGGCGCCCAGCGCCAAAACGGCCTAAGCCCAAGAAAATGGTTTTGAAAAAAACGAAGTGGAAATAAAATAGGTTTTTAAAATATTTTTATTATTTTGTTTTAATCGCAAATAAATATTATTTCCAGTGTTCAAAAATAAACAGTACAGGTACGGTATCACTAAAAAATATTTTAGTATACCGTCGGTACTGTAGTGTCCCGAGGGATGAGATGCACTTTTCTAAAAAAAATATTTATTCAACACCATAGAGACTACACGGACGAAGGACTGCATGAGCCATTGCTTAGCTAGCAGTCAGTCGGTTGGGGAGGTTCGGTCCTTGTCCTTGTAACTCTGTTCCCACTACATAGAATTATTGTAGACTCCTTTTTTTGTTATGCTATGGCTATTGAACACTAAATGTATAGGATGACCAATAAAAACAAACAGAACCCCAAATCAGTCATCAGAACGATAAAAGAATAATAAACATCCATGGTATCTGTATCCTTCCAAGTATTCTCGCTCACAGATGACATTGTGAGATTGCGCTTCAAAACCCACACCGTCCTATATCCTATAAGCGCACAATAATATTTTTAGGACCCCTAACATACTAACACTTTCTTCTTCAGATCATCACTAGGCAGGAAAACATATGCAAATTATCTTAGCAAGCCATCCTTAGGCATTCAATACTAGATTTATTCAGAACATGATTCATTTTTCATTATCTTTAGCTAACATTAAAGTAATACTTATTATATGAAGCTATTAATAACAATATAAAATATTGTGAAAATTGATTGTTATATTTTATAGAAACCAGCAAACAAACATGATGCTGTAGCCCTTAGGGGTTAATAATTTCAAATATCTTTTCCATACGAAATAACTTTAACAATGCAAAGATACTAAGCAACAAAACAAAACCTTGATCATTTGCTTTCCTAATTACATTTTAACATACTGTGAGTGTAGAGGTTTGATTTTTTTACCCTACACCACTATGTGGGGAGGGTATTATAAGTTGGTTTTGGCCAAAAAGTTTGTAACGCATCGAAATAAAGGTCGTAGACCCATACTTATATATACCAAAATGAATGTCTCGACGAGCTGAGTTGATCTGGCTATGTGTGTCCGTCCGTCTGTCCATCTAAACGTTGTAATCACGCTACAGGTCGCAATTTTGATCGGATCGTCACGAAATTTTGGATGTTGATGGGGGTCCCGGAGGGGAAGAAGCCTATTGATTTTGGTGATGGTCGGATAATATTTAGGGGTCGGAATGGGCAAAAAACTTATTTGGATAAAAAGACAACGTTTTTTTCCAAAGCGAATATCTCAGCTTTTGTATGGGGTATACCAAAAGCAAAACCTGACAATGAAAGTAGAAAATATCACCTTTCTAATGATGTAAAGTAGGTTATCGTAGGTGATCAAACAACAAAGATATCACCATAGTCGCAAATAAAACCCAACTTTTCATGTTTGCGATTTTAATTATAATGACGAATATCACAGCTTTGGTTGGGGACTTTCCAAAAGCAAAGCCTGGCTATGAAAGTTGGAAATCCCATCTTCACAATGATGCAAACTAGGTTGGCGTAGGTGGTCAAATAACAGAGATATCGCAATAGTCGGTATTACATCCCATTTTAAAATTTGTTTTTTGGAAATCACGCTACAGGTCGCAATTTTGATCGGATCGTCACGAAATTTTGAGGGTTAATGGGGGTTTCACAGATGAAGAAGCCTATTGATTCTGGTGATGGTCGCATAATGTTTAGGGGTCGTAATAAGCAAAAAACTTATTAGGATCAAAAGACAACGTTTTTTCCAAAGCGAATATCTCAGCTTCTATAAAAGGTATACCAAAAGCAAAGCCTGACAATGAAAGTAGAAAATATCACCTTTTTAATGATGCAAAGTAGGTTCTCGTAGGTGATCAAACAACGAAGATATCACCATAGTCGCAAATAAAACCCAACTTTTCATTTTTGCGATTTTAATTATAATGACGGATAACACAACTTTGAATGGGGAATATCTAAAAGTAAGGCCTGACTATGAAAGTAGAAAATCCCATCTTTAAAATTGTGCAAAGTAGGTTGGCGTAGGTGGTCAAATAACAGAGATATCGCAATAGTCGGTAATACATACCTTTTTTCCACTTTTTCTGCAATCACACTACAGGTCGGAATTTTGATCGGATCATCACGAAATTTTCTCACAGAGATAGAAGCGTATTGATGTTGGTGATGTCGATAGTAGTCAAATATAAAATTAAATATTAATTATTTAGTTTCAGTTCGCCTTAAGTCATTTGGTATAAAAGCCAGATAGGTGAAAACTTTCGTATCTCCCTAAAAGGAATGTTTTCGAGTGAAAAGATAATGCACAGAGGTAGTGGTGTAGGGTATCACATAGTCGGCCCCGTACCGACTATAGCCTTTTCTCACTTGTTTTGTCTTTCTTTTGGTAACTATAACTGGACTGAGAGATTATAATTGAGAGTGAGCAAAACTTTAAACTGTCATACAATACAAAAAATATTCACCTCATTGAGAAATAATCAGGTGAGAGTAATTATTACTATTATTACATTCTCTCAGTACTTGTTGTAATTACCGTATTGATGTAAGAGAAAAAAGAATAATGCAATACAGTAAGAAAAAAATAAAACAGCTGATCAAACTTACCATCAATACAACGATATGTTGAAGGCCTTCTGCATATTTTCATTGATGGTTGCTGCAAAAAGAAAGTTATTGCAAGCCTGGAGAGCTTTCTCTTACATATCATATTTCTCTGCCGAAATAAATAAATCACTCATAAGCTAATATACTCAAAAATGTGGATCATTACAAAAAAAAGAATGAATGATATGTAAATACTTATTCTGGATCAGAGCTGAGCAAAATCGAGAGAGAGGCAAATTTAAGAGAGAATTAATATTTAATTTTTCTTGATGTTATTTCAACATTTTTTAAACATTAATGTTCTCTAAAATCGTCCACAATGCAAATTATTAAAAAATATAAATAAAAAATTGCATAAACTTTTAATTGTTTATGGTTCACAAAAAACTAAGAGTACGTTTTTACAATTTGCCTGTGTGCTAGCACACAGGCGTGCTCACTAGGCCGGGGCGATTTGTATGGAAGGAAAAAAGTGTTATCGGGCGCCTGGAGTTTCTGATTCTTGGGATTGTACTGAGCAAAAAAGTCAACTAGACCATATGTCTACGGTGAAAATCGAGCCCCCGGATTTTGACTTAAAGTTTTTTTCAAGGATTTTTGCATATTTTGGCATATAACAACCAAACCACTGTGATTTTGGATCCAACACAAAGACAACTATTGTAGCCAAGACAATAATAAAGAACTCTTTAGTATATCGCAAAAGCATTGGAACGCTCCTTCAGGAAGTTATGGCCTCGAGAAGGTGCACATTTTTAGGAAAATATCGATAAATGACACTGTGCTACAAAATGGGACTCAAAGTCAGTGGATGAAAAATTCTTTTTGGAGATGAAAGCCATTGGTGAGTGTAGTAAGAACCCAAAAGGAAATTTTCACCATAGGTCAAGTTTCCGAGATATTGCGTGACTAATGATTCAATTTTGGCCCCTAATATGTGAGAAAATAGCTTTATATCTCTCTAAAGCGTTATTGTAGCTTCCTTTTGACATTACATATCTTCAGTCAAATCGGATTGTGAATCTTTTTGTAGAATATTTCATCCCTCTAACTCAATTCCTTTCACGTCCTTTTCGTCCTTTATTTCTTGAACCGTAGTGAAAGTACCACAAGACGAGATTTTAAAGCATCGAAATATTCTACAAAAATGTTGCTCAGAAGATTTTAGGTACGGTTCTCATTGATGACCAATCGATATTTCCCCGATTTCATGGTCCTTTTTGACATTTACCCGGTTTTTGTTCAGAAAACTATGCATTGTTTTTATGCATATTCGTTATTGGTCTGTGGTGCTTCTGAAATAATTACCATAAATAGCTCTTGTAATGACGGACACGTTAATAACAACTTTGATTGGAGGATAGCTGATTACAACTTTGTTGGTTCCGAAGCTAGAACAAAAAAAAAAAACGCTAACTCAGAAGTTTGAACCACGTCAATAACCGTCCGTCCTTACCATTTTCATTTTTTCATAGCGCAAAATTTTAAAAATGTTCTATGTCTTATTATTGTTATGTTCCAAAAAAATGAAAATGGTAAGGACGGAAGGTTATTGACGTGGTTCAAACTTCTGAGTTAGCGTTTTTTTTGTTCTAGCTTCGGAACCAACAAAGTTGTAATCAGCTACTTGCTGTAATTTGATTCACCATTTTATTAGCTTTCTAATGATATACATATACGGTTAATCGGTTACTTAAAATCGGTTTCAATATCAGAATATCCGGTTCAAAAATTTAGATAACCGGATCTATCCTCCAATCAAAGTTGTTATTAACGTATAAGTATAAGTCCGTATAAGTCTTCGTTTCGATCCAAATCACTGCTTTTGATGTAGTCGTTTGGATTGAATTATAGGCACTCTTCGGATTGTGTTTTTAATCAATCTAAAGATGTAGTAAAAATGCAAGCTATTGCGAAATATTCCAGAATAAATAAAATGCATTTATTATTTGTGTAAAACAATAATACAAAGAACTTTATTATATAAACTTCTTCTTCTTCTTATTTGCGAATCCGATATTCGGACGTAAAGGGATCATACAATATTATTGTTTACATGTTTTAAAATGAATTTCAAATATAGATATTGTAGATAGATATCTAGTTGTAGGTAAGTTCTCGATTTTTAGCGGCATTTAGTAAGTTGGTTTCATCTCTGTATCCCGTCCAGTCTTGAATGTTTTTTAACCAATATATCTCTCTCCTGCCTCTGCTTCGGCTTCCTTCTATTTTCCTTTTTATAATATTTTGTAGAAATTTGTATTTTGTATTTCTCATAAGGTGACCCAAGTATGAGATATTTCGGGATTTGACAGTATGTAGGAGTTGTCTTTCCTTCGATTTTCTTTTCATCTGCACTTTTAATTGTCCACGTTTCAGCTCCATATAATAACACAGACCAAATGTAACATTTCGTGAATCGTATCTTTGTTGCTAGACTTATCTCGTGATTTGTTAGTACGTTCTTATGTTTGAAAAATGTGTCTCTGGCCATCTCCACTCGACGTTTGATTTCGTTTGATGTATTCCATTTGTCGTTTATTAGAACACCAAGGTATTTGAAGTTCTTTACACGTTCGACAGTCTCGTTCTTTATTTGTAGTGTTGTATCAAGAATCAAATCGTTTCTATATTTTGTCTTTTTTATATTTATCCTGAGACCATATATTTCGCTTGTGTGTGTCAGTTTGTGTAGGAGTTTTTGTAAATCAGATATACTGCTAGCAAGTATGGTGGTATCATCGGCGTATCGTATATTATTTATCATTTTGCCGTACATTTTTATGCCCATGCGTTCTTTTTCAATTGAATCACGAAATATTCGTTGGGAGTATATATTGAAGAGGAGGGGTGATAATATGCATCCTTGTCTAACACCTTTGGATATGAGAACTTCGTCTGTCAATTCGCCGTTTATTTCAAGTCTCGCCGTCTGGTTCCAATATAAACTGCGTATGCATCTAATTTCCTTTTCTTCAATTCCAATATCTCTCAGTATATTAATCATTTTATCATGTTGGACTGTGTCGAATGCCTTTTCGTAATCTATGAAGCATATGAACACATCCTTATGAACGTCTCTACATTTTTGAACAAGTACTTGAAGAGATAATAGAGCTTCCCGGGTACCCATACCTTCTTTGAATCCGAATTGGGATTCTCCCATAGCAATTTCACATTTAGAGTTTATTCTCGTGTGTATTATTCGAAGAAATATTTTTAAAATATGACACATGAGACTAATTAATCTGTATTCACAGCATTTTTTTGCATTCGACTTTTTTGGTATCGATATAAAAGTTGAAATTAGCCAATCGTTTGGGTATTGACCTGTGTCATATATATAGTTAAACAGGCGGGCAATCAATAACACATTGTCTCCATCTATAAGTTTTAAAATTTCAGATGGAATTTCGTCAGGTTCGTTGATCTCTAATCTTTCAATGATAGAATGGCGTATTCCACTTCTGATTTAGTGATTGGATTTCCAGATAGATTAGCATTTCCGTTGTGTTGGTATATTGAGCGTCTATCGTCGGTAAATAGTTGTTCAATATAGTTTTTCCATATATTCTTTATATGTACTGTCTCAAAAATTGGTTGATTGTTATTATCCATCAGTAGTGTTGGCGATGTTATCCTATATATCCCAGCGGCTTTTAACATTTTATGTAAATTAAAATCGTCATGTATGTGTTGCAAATGTCCGAATCTCTTTATTGCTGTGCGAATCTCTTTATTGATCTCCCAATAGCGTTCGTAATTAACATTTTTATATTTTCTTCGTTCCTCTCTAAGTTCCATAATCTCGTTGGTCATCCATTCCTCTTGTGTTCTTCTTGTGTGGGTTCCTATGTAGATTTTTGTTACTTTACATATCGCATCCTTCACCTTGTTCCATATATTATCTGCATCGTTTGCATCGATATCTTCAAGTTTGTTGTTTATTTGTTTGATCGTTATATAGTCTATTTGATTTCGTACGACATTTCTTTCGTTATCTAATGGTGACTTCCATGTGTATAGTCGTCTAGGATGTAGCCGGAATATTGTGTTGGTTATTGTCATTTTAAATTCTTGGCAGAATTGGATTAACCTGTCTCCTCTTTCATTTCTTTCACCAAGTCCATATCCTCCCGTTACTCCATTTATTTCTTCATTTCCCACTTTGGCGTTGAAATCTCCTTGAATTATTGTTATTTCATGTGATTTCGTCATTTTTAGTAGTTCACTAATTTCTTCATAAAAATTTTCAATCTCGTCGTTGTTTCCATCACATGTAGGGGCATATACCTGTATAATGTTTAAATTTATGGGTTTTGCTGAGATTTTAATCATCGTAGTTCTCTGACATCGGAACATACCCAACTACACAATCTGCAATGTTTTTATTGACAATAATGCCATTCCCTCCATATTTCCAGAATGGTATACCAAGGCGTTTTTGGATTCAAAATTGCCGCTTTCTGTCCACCAAGTTTCACTGACACCTAGTATATCAATTTTGAGTCGATTCATTTCATTGATGGTGTTATTCAATTTGCCAACTTCATATAGGCTTCGGACATTCCAGGTCCCAATTTTTAGTTTTTGGTTATTTTTACCTCCGGGGATTCTTAGCACTCTCGTTTGGCCGAAGACTGAGGGCCGTGTGTTTTGATTTGTGTTGTTCATATTGCATGATTTTCAAGGGAAATTACTTCAGTGGTTTCCCGTTGCCTTCTGATCTGATCTCGCCATGTCAATTCGAGCTTCAAACGGCACTCAATATTTCATTGAGATACTCTGCCAGAAGTATCTTATTGAGACCCTAGGCTCTGAATTCGCTGATTGTCCGCCATTATCCCACTATCCGCGACCCGTGGAGGCGCCCCATAGCATTCAGCAAATTAGCAAATTAAAAAAAAATGTTTCCATTAAATTCAATCACAATTGAGGGTACTTCCTCCGTTCTCCATTTAATCCAAGCGCCACTGATTTTGATTTATCTTAAAGTTTTTTTATGTTGCCTTCCCATCACTAGTTCAGCTTTCGACTCCAACTCCACTCCATTAAAAATTTCCGTCTCGTAATTACCACAAAAATGTTCGCACATTTAGTTTGTATTTTTTTATTTTATAACAAATTCTTCGAAATATATTCACACTTGTTTCTCTTTTGAAGAAATTATGTCGGCAGCGAAGGGTAGGGATCAACCAACTGTTTTTGTTTTGTGAGGATCTCTAAAGCAACTGCTTATAAAATGTATCGAACGGAGTGCATTTTTCACAGTTCTGTTGGACTACATCGAAAGATGTTGTGAAATCAATTACTCCAATTGCACAACTTCCAATTTTTTTGCTGGGGTACCGCAGTCTGTACAGTACGATTTTCGTTGTGCTCCGGTACAGTATCAATAAAATATTTTTTAGTGTTTGTGTTCCGGAGCGGTACATTATCGTAGTGTACCTATCCACCTTGGTACGGTACAGAACGGTACGGTACGATACCATAGTGTTTATTTTCGAACACTGATTATTTCTAATACTAGCAGACCCCGGTCCGCGTTGCTGACCCGTCGTAATGAGTTTTACTGACAACTTTTTATGGACTTTATGCTTGACAGTTCACAAATAGGTATTTTCTACCTCACTTCTTCGGTCCATTGTCAAACCGAGGAGAATTTTACATTTACCAACAGATTTTGTCGTCCATTGATTCTGTTTAGGATATATTATCGTCCATGTACCATGTCTTTATACTAAGGCGATCTAATTATAAAAGTTAAAACAAAATGGTTCAGTCGAATTCTCCAGCTTATTGAGACTTATATGTTTTAGTTTTTCATGGCCGATGGTCCTCACCATTTAAGGAAATTTGTAAATATATTGTTTTTCTTTATCGGGGAAACAACCACCGTGGTCTCGAAAATTAATTTGCAAGCCGATTCACTCATAAGTTTAGTAAATATAGCGATTATAAAACAATAGGCTACGAAATTCGTCTACAAATATATATCAGTTTGGATCACCGGATATTCCTGAACATTTTCTGAAAATTATAACACATTTGAAAAAGTTCCATTGTTTCTTGTTTTTCAACAAGAAACTTTTTATACCCAAGTGTCAATTGCTGGCTCAAAAAGATACGTGAGCAAAGAAACACTCTGATCTAGAATTTCTTTGGCACTACCTAAACTCGAGCAACTTTACTTGCAAACAATTGGTCTATTTGAGCGAGCAATTTACACTTGGGTATAAAAAGATTCTTGTTGAAAAACAAGAAACAAGGGAACTGATGAAGATCTGTGGCGAGATCTGAAACTATAGTCTTCCCTGCTTTACCCCTTGGTAAACGTCGCCAATTTTTGCCACTAATAAATTAAAGTCGTTTTAATAAAATATTAAAACAACGACTATGGGATTATGGGATTTTGGCTCCATTTATTAAAAAATACAAAATTTCTCCAGATAAATAAAAATAAGTCTTATAGTTTTAAGAAATACAAATTATGAATAACAAGTAAGAGAGGGCTATAGTCGGACGGGCCGACCATGTGATACCCTACACCACTTGCCCTGAGCATTAGTTTTGCACGGAATTTATTTTATAATATTGCGACACGTTATATTTTTAAAATTTGCATTAAAAACGAGACTAAAAGCATTTAAAAATAGCATTAGATGACTTTTACAGAATTGACCAAAGAACAAGTGAAAGAGCATCAGTCAGCTGTACTGACGAATATATAGCCTCTGACCAAAAACGAAGCAAACATTTATACATTTTACAGTATATAAAATAAATAGATTTTGTATCACGAGTTTGCTTCAAAATTCATGTGAATCTGTAGTACCGTAATGTGGGGCTATACCAAATCACAGAGGTGTACAAAACTGTTTTAGTACGCAAACATCTAATTCATAGAGAACTCTAAATACTAAATTACGTTAAAGTAAGTTCGGATGCATTTAAAAACCAGTAAGGAAAGGATTAAATTCGGTCGGGGCCGACTATATGATACCCTACACCACTGTGAATATGTCAAATATAAATCGGAGCTATATCCAGATCTTAACCGATGTTGATATAATTTGGCACATTTATTTCCAGACCGAATTCAGTCACACATTCCAAATATCATTGAAATCGGACTTATATAGCGTGTTTGGAGCAGGAAATACGCGAAATCAGCCGAAAATATATATGGGTGCTATATCCAAATCTGAACCTATTTCGATATAGTTTGGCACATTTATTTCTAGACTGAATTCAGTCACACTTTCCAAATTTCATCGAAATCGGAAATATATAGCGTGTTTGGTACAGAAAATACGTGAAATCGGCCGAAAATATATATGGAAGCTATATCCAAATCTGAACCGATTTCTATATAATTTGGCAGACTTATTTCTAGACAGAATTCAGTCAAACATTCCAAATTTCATCAAAATCGGATGTATATAGCCTGTTTGGCGCAGCAAATACGTGAAATCGGGCGAATATACTTATGGGAGTTATATCCAAATCTGAACCGAATTCAGTCACACATTCCAAATATCATTGAAATCGGACTTATATAACGTGTTTGGAGCAGGAAATACGTGAAATCGGCCGAAAATATATATGGGAGCTATATCCAAATCCGAACCGATTTCGATATAATTTGGCACACTTATTTGTAGACCGAATTCAGTGACACATTCAAAATTTCAAAATTGGACGTATATAGCGTGTATGGTGCAGCAAATACGTGAAATCGGGCGAAAATAGCGTTTTTCCTATGGCTAAAAAGTTGTAGTCTCCAATTTTCAGCTGAATAGGATAAAAAATGCAACCTGTACGTTGCGAACAAAAATACATGGACAGACGTACGAACATGCATAAATCGACTCAGAAAGTGATTATATGTATATCCCCAAAAGGAACTATGGGTCTATTTCGTTTCCTTTTGTATGTTACATACAAATGCACAAAGACATAAAACCCCTTACCACTGTGTGGTGTAGGGCATAAAAAGTTCGGCTATTTCAGGAAGTGTGGACTTACTCCGAAAAAAATTTATCGTTGTAATAGGGAGCGTGAAAACAACCTTCTGAAAAATTTTTAATAGATCCGAGACGAGTCCTCACACTGCACTTTTTCAAAATTTTGTGTGAGAGCTACCCGCAGGTCGGAACCGATATAGTCCATATTCCTACCTGATGCACAACTGGGTAAAATAATCCAATTTAGTCTTCGTTGGAGTCATAGAACTTTCCACCAGAAATTTATCGGTATAGGTCAACGTTTTATGTAGCCTCCCCATATTCTGCTTTTGCAACACACAGAAAAATATATGTTACAAACTGCAGCAAACATATAATATGTTTGGATGCAAACATAAAAAATGGCTCGTAAAATATATCATTGGTCTACTCATCATTGTCTTCGGCGGGGGCATCACAGATAAGACAATTCCACAACCAAACCTGTGCCTTATATCATTGCAGCTATAATACAATGCCTCTCCTTTAGGTGTTTTTGTGACGGATTTTTGCCTGTTTGCATGGAGTGGACAATACTTCGATTAGTTTTTTTGCTGAGTTTCTACCGTCCCCGTTGAATTGAAAGAGCTATGGCTTCTGCAACGAACTAGAATGTACAACGGTTATTTGAAAATGTATAAAAGGGGAGAGGAGAAGGAACACGTAATAACTTATCATATGGGACTTTTTTCTTTTCGACTCTATTAGTAGATAAGTTTTTACATAGCCGAAATACTCAAAATATTGTTAGCATTTTACTGAGGAAATATTTGGTCTGTAAATACCGGTTTGGGACAAAAACTTGGGCATCTAGAGTGCACGAGCATAATATACAAAATAGTTGGTACTGTCGAACAAAATATCCACTTTTTGTACTAAAATCAGGATAATTATTCTCTTTAACTAATTAACTATAAAATCATATTGTCCAAATTAATTTGGCCGAAACTAAAAATCCCATTGATTGCTCCTGTAATGAATGCGTGAGTAAGACGATGATTAGCAGTTACCAGATCTCATCATTTTCTTTTTTTTTTTTGAAATCTGTGATCTCACAAGCAGAACAACTGTGAACATTCATTGTCTGTCAATTATCTGCTTGTTTACAGTGAATGAATCAAAATGCATAGCCATAACAATAATACAGACAGACAGACAGTGCAAAAATATAATAAAGTATTTTTTGTTGCCATTCTTGTTAATGCAACTGGCTTATTGCGAAAATTTGTGTTTGTAATACCACTAAAACAACACCCACACCCACCTCTAAGCATCCACCTAGTGCAATTTCATTAATAAAATCATTCATATTCATATTTTATATTTTCAAAATTTTATTAATAAGCATCACGAATAAGAGAAGCACATACAAAATTTTGTTTATTTTATTCTCACAGTTAAGAAGGAAATTGTCAGTAAACAAAAACAGAATCTGAAGAATATTCAGTTGAATGATATTATTATGGCAATTGTTGAACTAATCCGCAACTAATTATGTGTACTTAGTAAATATGTATTTGAATGTTTACAAATTTTGAAGTAATTTTTGAATTTAGTAAGGCACAAATAGGCGTTATCTCTATAACGTAGTCCCCAGCAGCTACATATGTTTCTCCAATCCAAGAAATTATCACCCTTTACAAATGTAAATTTTTAAAGGGTGTGTCAAAAATTTTCACAATGTGCCAATTGTAAAAATGCATGCAATTGTTTTTTGTTTGCTTTTAGTTGAACAAGTTGCAATTAAATGTTTGGCAAATTTTTACCATAGCAAAATCATCGATCAGTCGCTTTGAGCGAACACATTTGTGGCAAACTTGACACATTGATATTATTTGCCGTTGACACGGTAATTCCATGCACGTGTATTTCTTTCTTGCCAAAAGAAGTGCAAACATATTTCATCTCCAAGTTGTCTAATTCAATTACCAACGAGACATGAAACAATCAAACATATGTGAAATTAACTCTGGCAGCGGTATCAAGTGCATGCCACAAATGGCATAAAGTTGAAACTATCAGTCCAATACAGTCGACATGGGTCGTGCCTTGATGGCTGTTGGTTTTTTCTTGGATAAAGGCAAAGACAACTTCATCATATTATGATGCTATTTTCAGGTGTAGGCATAACAGAAATACAATGGGTTCATAGTTTCCAAAACAAAATGCTTTATTGAACAAGTAAAACGGAGTTAACTTTGATCGGGCCGAACTTTTTATACCCTGCACCACTATTTTCCGAATCGACACCAACACACAATACCAAACTACAGCAATATCAGTTCGAAAATTTAACAAAAAAGCCTCGAAATAACAAAAATTAGGAAAAACATGATCAAGAGGGCTCGAGTAAAACCCTGATATAGTTTTTTACGAGTAAGTTTTCTATCTTCTGGGAACACAAAATTCCAATCAACGTAGGAAAATGTGACTAAAATCTTCAACAAATCTTAACTCGGGGTGTACCCTTATATGGACGTTATTTTTTTGCATGTGATTTTTTGTACCTTTTATACTATTTTGTACCCCTAGCGAAGGCTAAATACGAAATGTCAGTTATTCGGCTGAAAAAGGTTTAACCACTAAAATTTTCAGAATACAGAATATCTGGAGTAGAGTTCTATGAGGGCTATATCAAAACGTCGACCTGTAACGATAAATTTCTAGAGTAAAGTTTTGTAACTCGGAGGCCAACGTTCTGTGCGGCCATATATGAAGACGTGAACCTATACCTGGTGGAAAGTTTTATATAGGATATTGATTGTGGGTTATATGAAAAAGTGGACCTATACCAAATATTTTCTGATGCGAAGTCATATACTCGCAAAGAAGACTATATACCAAATTTCGGTGGGATATCGAGGTCACAACTTTCAAAATACCGAAAATCGGGAGGTACCATTTTATGGGGGCTATATAAAGTCGTGGATCTACACAGACAAATTTCAGGTGCAATGCTTTATACTTCCTACGAAGACTAAATACTAAATTTCAGCCATTTCGGTTTGATACTGAGGTCACGACCTTCAAAATACGGAAAATCGGTAGGTACCGTTCTATGGGGCTATATAAATTGTAAAGCCCATACAAATATTAAATGCCAAATTTCATCCATTTCGGTATGATATTGAGGCCACAGTAGGGTGGTTATAAAAAATCGATGTCGGATTTTTTTAATGCGGCACCCACCTAAAGTGTTTAGTTTTGTTAGATGTTAAGATTGCCAAAGTTTGAGTACAATCGGAATATGTTAACACATGCCACTGGGACCTCAATGCTTCCACAGGCCCTATATATAGCTAATAAAAAATCCGACCCGATTTTCAAACTTGTTTGTAGGATTACTTGTTTAGCCACAGAAATTAACTGGTAAAATTGTTTTAGCGATTGGACAATAAATGTGGTTATGTAGATCGATTTCTTGAAAATTCGCCTTTGACTCTATACAAATTACTATGGAAACTTTGAGACCCCAGTGGCACGTGTTAACATATTCCGATTGTGCCCAAACTTTGGCAATCAAAAAATCTAACAAAACTAAACACTTTAGTGGGGTGCCACATAAAAACATCCCATATCGATTTTTCACTATGTGTTAAAACCAGTCTAGGACTATACGGACGAATTTTAGGTAGACATTTTTATACCCCCAACGAAGATTAAATGCCAAATTTCAGCCATGTCGGTTGGGTGTTGATGCCACAACCTTCAAAATACCGAAAATCGGAAGGTTCTATGGGGGCTACATAAAGGCGTGGTCCTATACCGACAAATTTTAGGTGGAATATTTTATACCAACTACAAAGATTAGCTGCCATATTTCAGCCATTTCGGTTAGATATTGAGCCCACACATTCAAAATACTGCAAATCGGAAGGTACCCTTCTATAGGGCTATATGAAAACGAAAGAAAGTTGTATACCCCCAATGAATACCAAATGCCAAATTTCGGCAATTTCGGTTAGAAATTGAGGCCACAACCTTCAAAAGAACGAAAATCGGAAATTACGGTTCTGTTGGGGTAATATAAAAACGTGGGCTCATACCTATAAATTTCTGGTGGAAAGTATTAAAATACCGAAAATCGGTTTGAATGGAGATATGAAATAATGCGCTTTTGGGTTGGCTTATCATCCATACACCAGATCACACTTTCCAAATTTCTGGAAAATTCCAAAACGTATTCGCTGACTATAAGGTTGTTACGGTTAGTACGATTGCTTCATGTACCTAATTGGAAATTGAATCTGCTATGAACATTTCATCAACGACAAAATTTCAAAATTGTCTTTATGCAAGATGGTGTCACCGAATTTGTCACTCTTGCATGTGCGATGTGTGACATTCTGAACGACAATGTCTTGCTATGTGTCATGCACCCAGAAAAAAATGGAACAAATAAAAAATATATCATGAAATGACAAGTTTATTATCTCTTCCTAACTAAAAGTCGGAAAGGAGGAAATATTCTGCAGAAGTGCAGAGTAAAAAATATAAGTAAATGTTATGGAAATTACTGATCTTTTTCTTCTATTTTAGGTTGGAATCCATTTAGAAGCCACTGAAGACAAGGTGGCGACAATTTGAATAATACTGTCATCAATGACTAAGTTCAAGACAAAGTTGTCCATGTATTCATCAACGACAAAGAACAAGCGAATGTCCATTGTATCGTCCTTGAAGACAAAATTTCGTCAATGATCCCAAAGAGCTGTCATCGAACCGTCTTCAATGGATTTGTACACCTTTGAAGACACATTGAAGACAATTTCCAACTGGGAATATATATTTGCTGCAAAATATATTTGGGACATATGTTAGAGGTGCCTTGTTTTCCTCCGTGTAGCGAATTAGCCGTTGTTTACAATTTACTTGCTCAAACCGACTATCCTGCTGATATCCGGTGCCAGTTCCCCAGTAGTCTCACATTAGATATTCGACCAGCAGCCATAATGTTAGAGACTTCCATAACAATGCTTATGCTCTGCCTTAGAGTGCACTCGGCAGCCACAGTCCGCTACACGATGTCTCTAGGACATCTCCTTAGCTACAAAAACCAAGGACTAAGGACTTCTCCTTAGCTACAAAAACCAAGTATGCATTCTCCAGTCTTCCACTATTACGATGCCAATAAATACGTAACATGGTATTCCTTAAAAAACAAGCGTTGCATACACAAAATGTTTGGAAGCTGTAGGGGCATCAAACATAAAATGGTGCCATGGAAAGAATAGGATAACACTGACGGGTTACAATACCAAGGTGTGTAAGGATGGCTCTAAAATGAACTTTGGATTAGGCTCAGGTGTTTTCCCGAAAGAAGCAAACTAGGTTATACAGCATCACATATAAAACTAATGGGACAGTAGGGTACCGACTGTAGAATAACAGTTGATACTTGGGCGCTTCAAAGAAGTACAGACTTAGATATCAAGTCTTTATCATGGCAAAGGAGGGTTATGACATGCCCGACATTTTCCTCTCTTAGTTATATACGTTACGAATTCTCTTTTACAACACAATAACAAACAAACACAAGTTTCAATGCTCAGGAACTGTGACGAATTAGCATTGGGCACGGTTGAAAAGCCCAAGCAGCATCTAACTCAGTTTCCCAGGGCGTAGATGTCTTGACTCTAGACGAACTGGACCTAAGCCTCAGGCAACATATTGATAAGTTTGAGACTGATTAATCTTCCGGAGGAAAGGAGTGCGATAATTCGCCTCTGTCGGATGTCGACAACACAGTGATCCATACCCCTCTGGCGACCTATTAACCGATCTTATAATTATCTCTATAGATTCATCGATTGGGATCGTTATATGATGACGTAGAAGGATTTTAGGGAAATTAGGTTGAAACTTGGGTTTATGAGGAGTTTTGGGGGCATGTATCCGCATATACCCAACAGAATTCTTACATTAGAGCGAATCCCTCTCTCCAAACAGACAACACTACACATCCTCTGGCATCACAAAATATTAAATTACAGCAATCTTTGTTCGAAAATTTTACTAAAACATCGAAATACATAAAATTTGGCAGCATGGGCTAGACTTAATCCTGGATATACATGGATATTTTTTGCGAGTAAGTTTTCTATCTCTCGGGAATAGAAAACTCTAATTAACAACGAATTCTGTAAAAAAAATATGACTAAAAGCTTTCAAAAATCTTAAACGGGACTACCCTTATATGGGGCCTATATCAATCAATACGTGGACCTACTGTATCTTATTTTTTGCAAAGAATGTTTTGTACCTGTAATAATGTTTTTTCAGTACCGTTCTATGGAGGTTGAATAAAATCTTGACCTGTACCGAGAAAGTTCTGGAGGAAAGTTTTGTATCTCCAACGAAGACTAAACACCAAGTTTCGATTGAACAATGTGGTTAATATGTGGGGAACCGTTCTATTGGAGCTACATGAAAACATGGACCTATACCGTCAAATTACAGGTGAAACGTTTTATAAAGGCTTGAACCTATACCGACAACTTTCAGGTGGAAAGTTTTATACCCCCCAAACAACGACTAAATACCAAATTTCAGCCATTTCGGCCACAACCTGCAAAATACCGAAAATCAGGTGGTACCGATCTGGTGCCCAGCAAAAATCCTCATTACAAACCTCCTTTCCCACCCATTATTTTAACAAGGGCATGTCGCGCGAAATATCTGGTTATTTTGTAACCACTGAAATAGGTAGATGGTAACCAGTGAAATAAGTAGATACTGAGTAGATTCTGACTACTTATTTCAGTGGTTACAAAATAACCAGATATTTCGCGCGACATGCCCTTGTTAAAATAATGGGTGGGAAAGGAGGTTTGTAATGAGGATTTTTGCTGGGTGGTTTTAAAAAATCGATGTCGAATTTTTTATGTGTTTAGTTTTGTTAGATTTTAAGATTGCCAAAGTTTGAGTACAATTGGAATTGTTAACACGTGCTACTGGGGCCTAAAAGTTTTCCCTTTGAGTAAAAACCAGTCTAATTGGGAATATATCAAAACGTAGGCCATTATAGCCCATTTTCAATACCAAATATCATAGGAGCAAAAGAAACTTCTATACCAAATTATAAAGCTTTATCTTTAAAATTGCGAGCTGAATCTTGATTTTAACAGACGGACGGAGAGACGGACATTGTTACATCGACTTAGAATTTTTTGCTGATCAAAAATATATGACGAAAAGTCAGAATTTTTTAATATTCCATTTGAAAAAAACATAAAAAAAATTTTGACGCTACATGAACGATTTTTTCTACATGGATTGAGAAAAAATATAAACATCGCGAAGATTCAAATGAAACTATACAAACTATACAAATCCGTTTAGTGGTTTTCATGTTATAGCAAAAACAAAAAAATATATTGGGGACATTTTTAAAATTTTTGTAAGAGAAAATATTTATTAAAATTTATTTTGTGAGTTAGTTGAAAATATGTAGGAAAAAAAATAACTCCGACCTTGTTATTCTTCTATTTTAGTTAAATTTCACGCAAAAAATTACATTTTTTATTCTAATCACTTCTCGAAACCACGCTAACATCGAGCGGAAGATATGGGTATCAAATAAATGTTCGGTTCCTTTAAATGAGGTATACTCTTGAAATAAAACTGTATCGGGTAATGTTCATTTTGAAATGCATGTAAATCGCGAAATCCTTAAAATCGCTTGATGCACATGCAGTTTACCAACAGAGCGAATTCTTCTCTTTTAATTTGTACACATTTGCTAGGATTAACTTTGGCCACTAAGATGTAGCATCGTCTGCAGTTTAGTGTGCAACAAACTGTATAACGCTTATAATTTGCACAAAGTGCATACACTTCTTATGCGCATCCGATTTCACTATCATCCATGAAAAAATACATCGAACTAAACCTATTTCGATAAAATCCATCAAGAACCGTGGATGTAGCATCACACACTATATTTGGGATAAATCGGATAAAGCTCCCATGCCACTAAATTTTTTAAACCACTGTTTTCGCAAAAACGCAAGTAATGTGTTAGTTTCTTCATTGAAAAGGAAACGATCGACAGAAAACGCGATTTAATCCGCGGTATTTTCAAAAACATTTTACGCACATTTTTCGATTTTTGCAGTTGCTGTTTTCGCCGTTCTAGTAGATGGATTTTCACGATCTATGATTTATATGATCCGGACCGTCAAAAAACTAAAATTTCTTGGGGTCCCAGCACAATCAAAAGGATATTGTAAATACTGTACTCAAAAAATAGGGTTTTTCGAAAAAATATCGCACTAAATTTTGGCCTTTGGCAGTGGATTACTGTGATGCTGTCTGGGCTACATAGTCAATATACATATCAAATTATGCGTAATCGCGAGTGCTTTAATACTATTATATGTTTTCTGAAATACCCGAATGCGCATTGCAGTTAGATCAAAAATCTGGCTTCAAAATGTCAGCATCCATAAAAGGTGGATGCAGTGGAGATTTTGAAATGTGATGCATAAGAAGTGTAATCTTCATTTTATATTCTTCTACTTTTACTTTGGACAGATATCCGTAATTTAAACGGTTTAACCGCTAATAGAATAACAACGTAAAAAACTCGTTTGCTTCAACGTGTTTTTACCTATTTTTATTCATTTACGCGGTCATAGCTCCCGCTCAAATTAACGTTTTTAGCAAGATTTTTGAGTTTTGATTAAAAACACTTCGTTTGATCCAACTATGGTCATATTTCGTGGTACACTGCAATATTTCGCGAATTATAACAGTGCAAACCATAGCTTCATCAATGTTATTTTTTTTTTTTTTTTTTGACTTTTCGTCATATATACTTTTTACCTTGTCTATTAGGGACTGGAGAGTATCGGAAGATTGCTCCTTCTCGGACCATAAGATACTCTTTTAAGTCTCTATTAGCGGTGAAAAAATTGTGAACTGATTGGCACAAATTTAAAACACTAATAGCAGGTCAATTTCAACATTCAATTTCTCCTCTTTTGAAGCAGTTGATAGTGCAGTGAATAATGCCACCAGTATTGGTATGAGAATTCCTGTCCGCTGGAACAAGAATCTCGCTAGTCTTAGAAGAAGTAGCACAAGAGTATTTAATAGAGCCAAGAAAACTAAGCTATTTACGGATAAGGACTTATAGAAGGTGAGTTTTAATAACTACAAAAGCGAGGTCAAGAAAGTTAAAAGGAACTCTTGGGGAAATTTCTGCGACTCGGTAGAGGGAGTTAATTTCGCATACATATTGCGAAAGATTCTCTTGAAGGGACCTAAATCAATAGGGAATACTAAGCGAATCGATGTATCATGATGTAACTAAGGTCTTGACATACTGGACTTACTGGCAAACACTCACTTGGATGTCCAACCTGCACAGAAAAGGAGGTGAATAATGTCAACAAGTTAATCAGTACCCTCAGATTCTATAGCCGATCAACAGATTGCAGCCTTATAAATTATACGGCCCGCGTGGAATCAGTCCGGCGATGTGGCATTTTGCGTATCTAGATAAATGGGGTCGGTCTGTTGTTATCGCACATAACGAGTCTGTGGAAAGTCTGGAAACCAAGACACTCTTTACCCAAAGACTACAGACCAATTAGCCTTTCGGCCTGGAAATGCTATTAGACCTAGAAATAAGATTGAATCTAAATACTAATCTAATATGTAAAGCGCAACACGTTTATATTAGTAGCAGATCTACATGATGTAGTCGGTCACATCAAGAAGAATATGTACGACTCGAATTTTACACTAGCTGCGTTCCTAGACATAGATGGGACTTTTAGTCATGACAAATTCGAGTCAATACACAATGCATTCGCTAACTCACAACTAGGTATGAATTCTATTATGAAGTCTGTTAACAGGGGTCCAACCCAGGGAGGTATGATGTCACCTTTGTTATGGCTACTGGTGATAGACGCGATACTCAGAGACTATGATCGGGTCGGAACGAAAATTGTTGCCTACGCTAATGACGTAGTCAATATCATTAGCGGCACATGTCATTTGCCTTATCCGAATTAATGCAGATGGTGGTAAAGTTCTCGTATTGAGCTCATCGGAAGGGTGTAAGCGTAAATCCGACAAAAACAGAGGTTGTACTTTCTACCAGAAGGAGAAAGATTGATGATTTCTGTTTTAAACGGAGTGGAGTGAAGTCCTTCTCTGGAGGACAAGTTCCTTGAAGTAATTCTTCACCAGCAGATTAGATGAAAAAAAACTCAGAGAAACTCAGAAAACTCCTGCAAGAACACAATAGGCAAAAACTGGGGACATTATACACAGTTGTATATAACTGTGGGCTGTCCATTATTGTTCATGTTTTTAGTGCCCCTCGTATGTTCATTCATACCATGCGTATAAATTGGACAACAAATGTAGTGCCTTTCAAGCTGAGATCTTCGCTATAGTTAGAGATGGACAGTGGGTAAATACCCAATGGGTAAATACCCGGTAAATTGGGTAAATACCGGGTAAATACCCATTTGTGGGTATTTATTTGGGTATTTACTATATTGAATCGCTAATACAACATCTTAGACCCTATTTCTGGGTTTAGGTTATGAAATCGATTCAAAATGGATAGTTTTTCAATACTTAAAACAAGTGGGTAAATACTTGGGTAAATACCCGAGTATTTACCCAAGTGTTGGGTAAAAACTCATTAACTGCCGAACCACTTGACGTAGGCTGACAAAACTTGGCATAAATCTTACTTATGTCAAGAGAATATCTAGCATTGAAAATGGGGTCTCTGGGTCCATGTTTTGATATAGCCCCCATATAACCGTACCTCCCGATTTAAGGTATTTTTTGTACATTTGGCTCATTGTACAATCATAGTGGCTGAAATTTGGCACAGTGAGTTCTCAATATGTAGAAAATATCCTTGCAAAAATTTGTCAACATAGGTCCACGTTTTCTAATAGCCCCCATATAAGGGTACCCCGATTTGGAGTATTTACCCAAATGTTGGGTAAAAACTCTTTAACTGCCGAACCACTTGACGTAGGCTGACAAAACTTGGCATAAATCTTACTTATGTCAAAAGAACTTTTGGTACTGAACATGGGGTCTCTGGGTCCATGTTTTGATATAGCCCCTATATATCCGTACCTCCCGAATTAAGGTATTTTTTACCTAGTACCCTCATTGTACAATCATATCGGCTGAAATTTGGCATAGTGAGTTCTCAATATGTAGAAAATACCCTTGCAAAAACTTGTCAACATAGGTCCACGTTTTCTAATAGCCCCCATATAAGGGTACCCCGATTCCGAGTATTTACCCAAATTTTGGGTAAAAACTCTTTAACTGCCGAACCACTTGATGTAAGCTGACAAAACTTGGCTCAAAACTTTCTTATACCAATAGTATTAAACGTATTGAAAATGGAGTCCCTGGGTCCATGTTTTGGTATAGCCCCCATATAGCCGTACCTCCCGATTTAAGGTTTTTTCATCTATTAGCCACATTTTACAATCAAATTGGCTGTAATTTGGCACAGTGAGTCCTCAATGATTATAAAATATCCCTGCAAACATTTGTCAACGTAGGTCCACGCTTCCTTATAGCCCCCATGTATGGGTACCCCCATTTCAAGTATTTACCCAAATATTGGGTAAAAACTCTTTATCTGCCGAACCATTGGCGTAGGCTCACAAAATTTGGCTAAAAACTTTCTTATATCAATAGTATTAAAGGTATTGAAAATGGAGTCCCTGAGTCCATGTTTTGGTATAACTCCCATATAGCCGAACCTCCCGATTTAAGGTATTTTTCATCTATTAGCCGAATTTTACAACCAACTTGGCTGTAATTTGGCACAGTGAGTCCTCAAGAAGTATTATATATCCTTGTACATATTTGTCAACGTAGGTCCACGTTTTCCTGTAGCCCCCATATAAGGGTACCCCGATTTCGAGTATTCCATTTTCAATACCTTTTCAATACCCCGATTTCGAGTATTCCATTTTCAATACCTTTAATACTATTAATATAAGAAAGTTTTGAGCCAAATTTTGTCAGCCAACGTCAAGTGGTTTGACAGTTAATGAGTTTTTACCCACATTTGGGTAAATACTCGAAATCGGGGTACCCTTATATGGGGGCTACATGAAAACGTGGACCTACGTTGACAAATATGTGCAAGGATATATTATACTCCTAGAGGACTCACTGTGCCAAATTACAGCCAATTTGGTTGTAAAATGTGGCTAATAGATGAAAAAAAACCTTAAATCGGGAAGTACGGCTATATGGGGGCTATATCAAAACATGGACCCAGAGACACCATGTTCAGTACCAGAAGTTCTTTTGACATAAGAAAGATTTGAGCCAAATTTTGTCAGCCTACGTCAAATGGTTCGGTAGTTAAAGAGTTTTTACCCAAAATTTGGGTAAATACTCGAAATCGGGGTACCCTTATATGGTGGCTATTAGAAAACGTGGACCTATGTTGATAAATTTTTGCAAGGATATTTTCTACATATTGAGAACTCACTGTGCCAAATTTCAGCCAATATGATTGTACAATGATGCTAATAAATAAAAAATACCTTAAATCGGGAGGTACGGTTATATGGGGGCTATATCAAAACATGGACCCAGAGACCCCATGTTCAGTACCAAAAGTTCTTTTGACATAAGAAAGATTTGATCCAAATTTTGTCAGCCTACGTCAAGTGGTTCGGCAGTTAAAGAGTTTTTACCCAACATTTGGGTAAATACTCGAAATCGGGGTACCCTTATATGGGGGCTATTAGAAAACGTGGACCTATGTTGACAAATTTTTGCAAGGATATTTTCTACATATTGAGAACTCACTGTGCCAAATTTCAGCAACTATGATTGTACAATGAGCCAAATGTACAAAAAATACCTTAAATCGGGAGGTACGGTTATATGGGGGCTATATCAAAACATGGACCCAGAGACCCCATTTTCAATTGGAACTCACTGTGCCAAATTTCAGCCAATATGATTGTACAATGATGCTAATAAATAAAAAATACCTTAAATCGGGAGGTACGGTTATATGGGGGCTATATCAAAACATGGACCCAGAGACCCCATGTTCAGTACCAAAAGTTCTTTTGACATAAGAAAGATTTATGCCAAGTTTTGTCAGCCTACGTCAAGTGGTTCGGCAGTTAAAGAGTTTTTACCCAACATTTGGGTAAATACTCGAAATCGGGGTACCCTTATATGGGGGCTATTAGAAAACGTGGACCTATGTTGACAAATTTTTGCAAGGATATTTTCTACATATTGAGAACTCACTGTGCCAAATTTCAGCAACTATGATTGTACAATGAGCCAAATGTACAAAAAATACCTTAAATCGGGAGGTACGGTTATATGGGGGCTATATCAAAACATGGACCCAGAGACCCCATTTTCAATGCTAGACATTCTTTTGACATAAGAAAGATTTGAGCCAAATTTTGTTAGCCTACGTCAAATGGTTCGGCAGTTAAAGAGTTTTTACCCAACATTTGGGTAAATACTCGAAATCGGGGTACCCTTATATGGGGGCTATTAGAAAACGTGGACCTATGTTGACAAATTTTTGCAAGGATATCTTCTACATATTGAGAACTCACTGTGCCAAATTTCAGCCAATATGATTGTACAATGAGGCTAATAAGTAAAAAAATACCTTAAATCGGGATATATGGGGGCTATATCAAAACATGGACCCAGAGACCCCATGTTCAGTACCAGAAGTTCTTTTGACATAAGAAAGATTTGAGCCAAATTTTGTCAGCCTACGTCGAGTAGTTCGGCAGTTAATGAGTTTTTACCCAACACTTGGGTAAATACTCGGGTATTTACCCAAGTATTTACCCACTTGTTTAAAGTATTGTAAAACTATGCATTTTGAATCGATTTCATAACCTAAACCCGGAAATAGGGTCTAAGATTTTGTATTAGCGATTCAATATACCCAGCAAAAAAAAATGGAAGTGGTGCAAGTTGGAGTGAGGATTTCATTACATGAATGGATGCGCTTCCAGTGGACTAATGAAAAAGGCAATCCTTTTCCTCACATTTGGATTACATCCAACAAGCACTTTTATGTATAAACGATAAAAAATTCAATTTTCATTCAACAAATAAAATTAAAGTAATACGGCGTTTATATTATAGTTTTTTGCAGGGTTAACCTTCTTTATGAGGATTTGTTTGAAGTATATACAATGGAAATGACATTTGAAACCCAGACCCACTGGGTTAACCTTGTTATATATAAACGGCCTATAAGAATAAAATTAAAATGTCTTATTAATGGCCTGTTCCCGTACTTTACAAAGTGGTAAAAGTCGTAAACGATTTTCATACAAATTTTGTGTACGGGAACGCAAAACTCGTAAAAGTGGTAAAAATTTTAAAAATGGAGTGCTTCCTAGCTGCGTGCTGCGGAAGCAAAATGGAGTGCTTCCTAACTGAGTGCTGCGGAAGCAAAATGGAGTGCTTCCTTTCTGCGCGCTCCCTTGTAAAATTCACTGAGGAATTCATAGAAAAAGAAGCACTTCGTAACACTTGCACCAGTGATTTAACTGCTTCCGTGGATGCAAACTTTTTGCTGGGTAGTAAATACCCAAATAAATACCCACAAATGGGTATTTACCCGGTATTTACCCACCGTGTGGGTATTTACCGGGGAAATACCCGGTAAAAACCATCTCTAGCTATAGTGAATGCCCTGGAATTGTTGGCAGCAGTGAAGTAGGTTCTACACTACTTGAATGCATTAAAATGTGGGCACTTTTACACAACTTTTCCACATATTTCTGGTAGAAATTCGGAATAAGAATCGAAAAGTTGTGCAGAGATTTTTTCCGAATTTGGACAAATATTAGCTGAGTAGTAGTAAATGCAATGTGAACTAAAAAATATTAGGCTTTCAATACCTTCCACTTCCGAACTTTGTAATACAATGTTAATTATTGAAACTTACCTAAATGGTTGTTTAATTTTTTTTAACTTTGTAATCGAATATATTCCGTTTCTAAGTATAAATTTCGAAAACACTCTTCAATAACGTGTCAGGACGTAAGGTTAATGTGAACTCAAAATTTTAATAAGCTTGCTCAAACAAGAAACAAAAAATAAATTAAATAGTAATAACAAAATTGATCAAGTTTAGCAAAAAAATTAACCACCATCGAATTGAATTTAACGAACTTTGAACTTTTTAATTTAAAATTATATTAAACATTCCTTTACGTTGACCCCAGTGTGCGATCAGAGATTTCTTGCAATTCTTTATACATTTTCACATGTTTGTACAATGTGAACAATATTTTCAAGAATGCCTTAAATATTTTGTCTGTGGGACAAACGATGAAAATATGCTGGCTGCTATTTTTGCCTTCTTTTGGTTGGTGATCATGAACATGAGCTCTGCTTGGTCTTTAAAACAACAATGTTTGTTGACGGTGCACGACTTTTTTCATACAAGTGCTACTACAACCTCATATTTGTTGTTATTATTTGGTAATAGCCCTCAAGTATCAACCACAAACACAATCCTGTTTGAGGCTGAAGATGTTTGGTATCATCTTCAGAAGAAACAAGTTAAGTATGGGAACAAAATGGAAGACACGATTTCGAGTTTATTTTAATATGTCAAAACTATATCAAATGTCCAACCCTTCTCCAGCCAATACTCTACCCGACATGCATATGAAAAAGGTCTTCTTTGTTTCTTAACTTTTCCCTTAGCAATAGAAAAACGAAAATTGAAAGGCAACTTTTAATAAATGTCAAATGACTTTCCTACATTTGTTTCGCAACTTAATATGATATTGTTCAATAGAAGAAGAAGGATGCAATAATAGCTTTTTTTGTTATGTAGAAGGTATTGATTGATGATTAATCTCCTTAAATCATAATAATATGTAATCATGTTTGAAAGTTGATTTGGGTAACATCAACTGATGGAAAATGTTTTATCTCATTAATGTTATACATCACAAGCATAAAATTGTCGCTATCATTTGAAAGGTTTAGCAATCGCTGAAACACTGTTCTCGCTTGGGTTTGGACACACATTGTCCTGTGTTAATTATTTTAATCCCACACAACATTAGCAAACATAAAGTGTTGTTATTTCTTATATATGTCCTTTATTTTTGTTTCATATGTATATCTACCCACAAAAGTAAATAAATATATACAACAAAAGGTTCAGGTTGAACATAGGGCGATTACGAAATCTCTCCATCTTCTGCGATCATTAGCGATGGTTTTAACTTGGTTCCATGTCTTGTTGAGGGCTTCATATTCATGTATAACACTTCTTATCCAAGACGTGCGTGGTCGTCCCGGTCTGCGATGGCCTTGGGGATTCCATTGCAATGCAGATTTGGCTATGTCATCATCAAGTCTTCTGAGAACATGGCCTATCCAAGTTCATCTTTGCTTCTTTATTTCTTTTTCCACAGATATGTTATTTGTACGTTCAAGCAGATCATTTGTGATTATAGTGTTTGGCCAATAAATGCGGAATATACGACTTAGACATCTGTTTACGAAAGTTTGCAGCTTCTTCATATTTACTTGTGTTATTCTCCACGTTGTAAAACCATAGAGCAACACAGATTTTACGCTGCTATCAAAAATTCGCAGTTTGGTTTTACGACTTATGTTGTTGGATTCCCAAACTTTATGCAGCACCTGGAAGGCTACTCTTGCTTTGTTGATGCAGGCACATACATCCTCTTCGGATCCACCATGCGCTGATATTATGCTTCCAAGGTAGCTAAAGTTGTCGATGTTTTCAATGACAATTTCGTTTACAGTCAAAGACGACGTTACATTACTTTTAATTCGTATAATTTTTGTCTTTCCGATATTTATTTTAAGACCTATGTGTGATGCATTCACTACAAGCCTGTTTAAAGTTGCTTGAATGTTCACAAAGCGGTGTGCCATTAGGCAGATGTCATCAGCGTAATCAATGTCATTTAGGCCGCTGTTGAGGTTCCATTGGGTGCCACATGGTGCATCGCTGTTTGTTTGGTGCATAACGTAGTCAAGCATTATGGGGAATAGCGTCGGCGAGAGTATACATCCTTGTCTTACAGCCGAAGTTGTTGCAAATGGTACGCTTTCTTCGTCATTGAAGCCTACATAGCTGGTTGCGTTACTGCATAACTCGCGGATCATTTTGTCGAGGATTCCATTTAGAGAGAGAATATCCCATAGTGCCTCACGGGATACAGTGTCAAAAGTTCGTTCAAAATCGACGAACAATAAATATGGCGGTGATGATCTGCCAGGACGCTTATCCATGGTTTCGTGCGTTCTACAGCTTATCCAAGGACGGTTTGGGCACTTTGTTTACATGTCTGTGCAATAGATTCCCATGATGTCACTTCGTTTGTTTCCATCACCAATGTTTAATCTCAAGGCTGAGTTGTATGCTTCCGACGTGGCATGGTTCTGCAATCTGGCTATATTATATTTGGAAGTTGCCTTTTTCTTTTTGATAGCAGCAGGTCGTAGTCTGAGAGTTCCAACTAGTAGCTGATGGTCGCTATCAATGAAAACACTATGTATTGCACAGAAGTCAACCAGCCTGTCTCCGTTCTCGTTTCTGGTGTTGCCTAGGCCATTTGGTCCCATAACCGCTTCGATGTTGGTGTTGTTGTTTCAAAAACTTTTGCATTGCAATCGCCAATTACAATTTGTATATCTCCACATGGAATTGAGCTCATGGTAGCATCGAGCTGCGAGTAAAATCGTACTTTGCTGAAACGTCATCCGGTTCAGTGGGCGCATAGCATTGAATTATGGCGATTTTCCGAACCCATGAATTGAATCTTGCTACGATTATGCGATCTGAAATTGGTTGGTAGCTGATCAGACACTTGCTGGCTAGCGGTGTTAGGATGAGCCCAACTCCGTATATTCGGTTCTCATTATTTCCACAATAGAGGAATTTGTGTCCAGTAGACAATTTGGCGGTCCCACTATTTAACCATCGTACCACACTCAAACTAAGAATATGCAGTTTATAGTTGATCATCTCCCGAAATACTTGTTGTAGTCTAGATGGTTCGGAGAGATTTCTCACGTTCCATGTCATTATCCGTTTCTTAAAGACAAAAGTCGTCGTCGTAAGAAAAATTGTAGGCCTCTTCTTCACCTCATGCAAAATTTCGTCATTATTGAACTATAATAGCGACCTCTAGCGTGTTTATCATTACACTGCAAACAAATAACAGGGTATATTAGGCTGTAACTCTGTTATCTTATCATGTACAGCAACACAATTGACATCAACAGAAAGGTCAAGCGTTCCTCTTCCAAGTATAGCTTACTTGTCCGGAATGTCTCTTCCAGGAATAAAGATATAAGCTGTATACTAAAATTTTTCACAATTTTCACACAAAAGTTTTGGTCAATTGCAAGCTACTTCTTTGTCATATACTCTTACCTTATTTAAAATTTCGAGGGGATCTGACTATTATTGCGACCTACAAAGCATACACAAAATTATGTTTTTGGTCCATTTCACCCGCTAAATATTTCACGATCTTTACCAATTAGAATAGCGATCTATTCGGCCTGGAGTTTGATTACAATTTATAATGGACAGACGGACACACATCTCAAAATCGCTTTATCTCGCCGAGATATGAAGATTGGTATACATTGGGGGTCTTCGACTAATATTTCGCGGTGTTACATGAATTTTTATCAAAACAAACTTATAATACCCTTTCCACATAGTGGTGTCGGGTATAAATATGCAAAATCCGATGTCTAGTAATGACGATTAAACCAGCTTTGGTAAGGTGCATTTCAACAGAAGAACAATTGTGGTTTATATTAATCCCAATTGTGTTACCAAAGTGGTCAAATACTTGAGTTATAGACAAGACTCTCAGATATCCCTATTTCTAATTTGTGGAGTTTTATTTCCACTGCGAATAGCTGTGATGGCTTTTATGGTAAAACATCCGGGATATTGCAAAATATACTAAGTTATGCCAATTTTAGTATGTAGAAGTATTGTCTTAATGACAAATACCCCTGCTCCTCTTATTTATACCACATGACTCTAAATGATAAAATTATGATAAATCTTATGCACAAGGGTAGTGGTGTAGGATATAGTCGGCCCCGTCCCGACTATAGCCTTTGCTCACCTGTTATGTCATGACCAGGGCAGCGCTCATATGGCTCGTAGAATATATCCTTGATCTGTTCATATTTTTCTTCAGTTGGAACATGGGCACAGATGAGACTGATGTTAAAGAACGTTGCTTATTCAATTCTCTCATTACCCTTATATTGACAGTCCAAGAATCCCACCTATAAAGTAGACCGACTTGGTTCATTGAATAAAAACTCTTAAGAATAAGATAGAAATATTTACAAAGCCCAATTTTAAGAAGGAGCGGCTAAAAAATGTTTGACACATGTACGCAAAATAATAGATGCAAATATTCTATTCTTGGAATATTGATATTAAATTGAAGCATAAAAACATTGATACGCCTTTTTCTGGTAAAGCCTTTAGTTGTTTTGATTCGATTGATTCTATTTTGAATTTCAATCACTTTGATGAAATCACAACGTTGACATCATAATCTGTCATCGTCATTACAATCGATATTGTTTTCAGCATCAAAATGACATATGGCATGACTTAGTTTATAGTCGAGTATGTATGTAAGTGTTTGTTTAAAAAAACATACATCGTACAAATATAAATATATGTACATACATATATGCATAAATGTAAAGTTCTGCTGTTATTGTTGTTCTTGTATTACCGAAGCATGCAGACTTAATTTATGATCACTTTTAAGCTGTCACCTTTAATTACTTTCAAATAATAGTTAAATGGAAATAAAACATTTGATACCACCACAGCATTAGATCCGCACTTATGACAGATTGCTTTTAGAAAGTGCAACGGCGGCATGTCGTTCTTTGTCGGATGATTATTTTTGATGACATTTTGCTTGTTCTTGATGTAGTCATAAATGTACGAACGCTTCGAAATGTCTAAATAGAAAAATACTTCAACGTAAATAAAAACTTGTATTTATGCTCGATTTTTGATATGTTTTTAATGTTGAACTGCTTAGGAATATGCCAAGGTTATGATTTTGACGTTTGATGTTTTTGTTTGCTTTGGTTTGTTCTCCTTTAAACAGAATCGAAGTGTAACAAAGTTGTCGTCATCATTCTGTTATTTGTAGCGTATTGCAGATGTGCTACAAAGCTGTTACACTTTTCAATTTGTTGTTGTTTACTTACCAACATCTTAAGTATGCACATTTGTAAATGATGTTTAAACAATTTTGTGGAACATCAATCATTACTGAACTACTCGCACATAATTGTTTTCGTAGAATCCTGAATGTAAGTTACCCTTATTTAAAGGCCAAACTGTGAAGCACTTCGAAATGGAGGAGCATTTGCTTGGCATTGATCAAAAAAAAATGGCATATATTTGACGTTTCTGTTTTGTCGATTCCAAGAATCCATGCGAATGCCCATAGGGTCAAAGGTATTGGAAGGAGAACTCTACAATAAACGAAGTTTCAGACAAAGAGACAGACTTTCGTGTAACCTTTTGAACATCCTGTTGAAAGGGTAGTAGACTAGGGTATCATATGGTCGGCTCTTTCCGACAATGTCCGTCTCTTACTTGTTTTTATTTTGTTTTCCACTTTTTTGGGTGCCATGGTTTGTAATTTGTTCATTTTAGGGATAGACATAGCATCATCAAATATGAAATGTGTGAAGAAATTTGGTTGGAAAATTTTTTGACAAAAAGTTTGTACGGCAACGGGTTTTCGGGTAAAATGTGTAAAAGTCGTAAAAATTGTAAAAAATTTTAGTTCTGGAACAAAGCTAATAAGTAAACACACATCTCAACAAAACCGTCAAATAGAATCTAAAAAAGGCACGTGCTCTGTGTGGATGATAGGTTGTTGTTATTACCGACAAACTATCAACAGGGATGCCAACTGTTCCGAGGTAAAAATCGTTACAGAAAAGTTGTGTTAAAAACCAAAAAACCACAAATCTCTACTGACTAAGGCCAAAAACCACTACGAAAATGGGTAAAAATGGGAGAAATTATCAATTGTTACACAGAAAGAGAAAAATTCAAAAATCGAATATGTATACATGTTTCTGTCAATTTCTTCCGTAAAACATCCGATTGCCATGCTTTTTTTATATTATTGAACACGAACTGCCATATAAATGTATGTATAGTTCACTCGCTCCACAATACAGTCGAACTCGCTTATAACGTCGGTCAAGGGACCGACCAAAATCGGACGCTATAATCGATAGTCGCTATAAACGACGACGTTATAAGCGATTTCGACTGTATACTCTTTTTCGTTTGCCTTGAAAGTGATGACAATAAACAATATTGTGTAAAAATCGATACAGCCACTACATTAAACAACTCTCTGCAATGTGGAGACGCATAACAGGCGCATTTATTCTTGAGCTCGAATCGTCATAAAATTGGGCAAGAGTTCTTTGTGTCAATACAAAGAACCGATGAGTTCAAGAGGCGTAGGACGAAACTGGGAGAAAAATGTTGCCATCCCACAGTCGATACGTCTGAAGAGCTACATAACTAATAGCGAAACCAGGTCACGTAATTTGGTGACTTTGGAGACCTTGACTTTCCTTTTTCACGTGCAAAAAATTTTCGATCATCAAGCTTAACTCTAAACGAGAAAATTAATAAAAGAAACTAGTCTTCTCTGCGTTTCCCGAAAGTAAATCAATTTTAACTGCACCTATTAAAAAAAAAAAAAAAACAATTTGTTGTTTTTAAATTTACTGACCTACTTTACAAAGTAAACACACAACTGAACAAAACTACCAAAGTGAATCGAAAATTTGGAAAATGTGACGTAATTTGATGCAGAAAAATTTCGCGAAATTATATTGAAATCGTTGTGGTGTCGTGTGTTATATACTCGGCCCACCCGACTTTGATCCTTTCCTTACTAGTTTATCATTGCTGGTGTGCACATTTGCATCTCTTAAATATGTTAAATAGGTCACACGACGACTATCACCTTGTCTGAAATCTCGTTTGGTATTGAAAGGGCTTTTCCTGTTTTGACAAGGGTTTCGGAGTCGGAGCCGGAATCTACGAGTAGGAGTCCAGCAATTTTACTGGAGTCGGAGTTTAAGTCGAAAAAAATATCTCGACTCCGAATGCGGGTAATTTTTCTTTTATATTTATCAATAAACTATTTTTAAGATGAGTCATCTCTATTTTGATTACAAACTTTTTGCAAACAAATTCTAGTTTCCATGACAATCTAATTATACATAATTACTCCTTTAGGGTGAATGTTCAAGATGAATAACAAATTATGACAAAAAAAAAAACCACCGGAATAAGTGTTCTTTCTAAATAACACCATAGGACGAAACTCAGCATATAATAAAATAATAAAAATATTAGAAGTTGTATATATTTTATTCATTTTGAATGGTAGAGCAAATTATCCTCGGAGTCGACTCTGGAGTTGGTGTCGTATCAAAAATGACTCGATTCCGCAACCCTGATTTTAACTGCTGATCTTCTGCATGTTCGTATCTTAGGATCTTATTGAGTAATCGAAGGCGGCTTTATAGTCGACAAATAGGTGATATGCTTCGATCTATTTTTCGCTAGGATTTGCCCTAGAGCGAATATTTGGCCTACTGTACATTTCCCAGGTCTGTAAACCCATTTGTATTACCCGATTATTTGATTGACCATACAGCATTTTATATGCGATAGGTAGGAGGCTCATGCCTCTGTACTCGTAGTTGACACAAACCGTGTTGTATCCTTTCTTGTGCCCGGGACATAGCAGACTGAGGTTCCAATCGTTGGGTATGCATTAATTTTGATTTGGCACATTTTATTTTTATACACTACACCATTATTTGGAAAGGGTATTATAAGTTTGTTTTGGAAAAAATTCATGTAACACCGCGAAATATTCGTCGGAGACCCCCACTGTGGTATACCAATCTTCATATCTCGGCGAGATAAAGCGATTTTGAGATGTGTGTCCGTCCATCCGTGTGTCCGTCTGTCCATTATAAATTGTAATCAAACTCCAGGCCGCAATTATGGACCGATCGTCACGAAATTTGGTATGGATGTCGGTTTCACATCAGAATAGATCGCTATTTTAATTGGTGATGATCGTGAAATATTTAGCGGGTGAAATCAACCAAAAACATAATTTTTATCCGACTTTGTAGCGGCTCTGTAGGTCGCAATAATAGTCTGATCGCCTCGAAATTTTAAATAAGGTAAGAGAATATGATAAAGAAGAAACTTGCAATTTGAGATGGCGACCAGATAATATTTAGAAAACTTTGTGTGAAATTTGTGAAAATTTTTAATATACAGCTTATATCTTTATTCCTGGAAGAGACATTGCTGGCAAGTAAGCTTAACTTGGAAGACGATTTCTTGACCTTTCCATTGATGCCAATTATGTTAATTTACGCGGTCAGATAACAGAGTTACAGCCTAATATATCCAGTTTTTTGCTTGTAGTGTAATTATAAGCACAATAGAGGCTGCAATTATAGCTCAATAGTCACGAAATTTTTCACGAGGTAAGGGTTTAGGTCGAAGAAGATGCCTTCAATTTTGGAAGATGATCCGATATTATTTAGCGGGCGAAATGGACCATTACTTTTGTATGAAAAGTATAGAAATTTTATTTTTGGTCCATATTTTTATTCCTGGATGGCATATACCGGCAACGTAGCCTACAAATGGAAAATTAAATACTGATATTTCCCCTGATGCAAATTGCAATAATGAGTTTGGTAGATAACGGGTATACTGCAAAACATATAATGGGTTTTGTGTAGAGAACCATAATTTCCTCTCATACTACAAACTGTCTCAATCATGACAGAGAAATTTTCAGTTCAGTTGTCCAATTGAATTTTTATACAAATATTGCAGCATGGGGTCGCTTCGCCACCTATTTTATAACCCTCAGCCGTTAGGTTAATACAAAATATTCAAAATACGACCAAATATGTGCCGATCGAAAAAATGGTTTTAGACCCCAAGTATGTTTGGACGAAATTCGTTTCAAACAATTTTGTTGTCGATTTAGCCCTGTCCGTTCATCTGTCTCTCTTACTGTCTATCTGGCTGGTGCGCACGATAACTACCGAACGGATTTACCGATTCGAACCAAACTTAGTTTTTGCCCAAACTTAGTTTAATTTTGAATATGGGCTATATCGGTTTACTTCTTCGGGCAACTCCCCCACAAGAGTTCAAATATTTTCTGAAAAATTGTGTAAACGAAAACTGTTGAAGTGCGAAATTGATTTGGTACAAATTTTCCATATATTATTCTTTCCAGATATAGATCGGGTAAGACTATATCGGTCCACACCTTCGAGTACCTCCCACACAAAATTTGGAATAGTGAAATTTAAGAGTCCTATCGAATCGTTCTGATTTTTTCAGCAGATTGTCCTGGCGGCCCCTTTTACGATGGTATAATTGCAATGGTAAGTCCATACCTCCAGAAATTATGGCCGAAAAGGTCCAAACCCTGAACAACAAGCAAGAAAACTAACTAAAATGGCGAATCCGCAAGATAACTCTCAAGGGAATTTTCTGATTGGTCCAAACTTTGCACATCCTATTATTTCATCCAGTAATGTATCAGGTCCTTCGAGTACCTCCTATAAAAAAATTTGGGAAAAGTGCAGTTTGAGAACGGTCTTATCACGGTACCTATTGCAATGGTACAATTTTTCCGGAGTCAGTCCATACTTCCAGAGATAATGGTCCAAAATTTCAAAAAAATAATTCCCAAACTTTTTCAAAAATCAGAAGTTAGCTTACTACAATTGATTTTGTATAGCCTTACATTACGATACATACAAAATACAAAATATATATTTTTATACGGCATAATTATTGTGTTTGTTTCTTTTTTGGTCAGATGCTGAGGGTATATGACTTTTACTATCTTATTTGGTGTGTAATTGAATATGAATAATTTTGGGATTTATACATTTGTGTGCATCCAAATTATTTGAATTTCTATTCATTATTAGTTATTTCTATCGGTAAAAATATGTATATAACCACAATGAACTATTTTCGAAATGCCCTGAAAATCACAAAACTGCGTGCATTACCAAGCATATGTGAGGGCGATAGATTTTCAATAAAGCCACAATCAATGTGAATTTTCCAATTTTGGCATATTGTTTAGAAATGTATAATTTATATAATTGTTCCACAACTATCCCAGTTTAGACAAGGGAGGCTTATCTTATACCAATGGATAAATGTTATGTCATTGATATGTGACACATTTTTTATCGCCGAATCCGAAAGGCGTGTCCTAAGTTGCCACTTGTAGAGAAGTTTCTCATAGCTGAAATACTCAGGAAATATCGGCAGCATTACAATGGGGTATTAGGCCACCGCTGAAAATTTTATGTGGCCAGCCCTGGGAATCTTACCGGACATTCAACGTCCAAAGCGGTTGCACATAGCTAATTCCTAGAGGTTTTGGTGTAGCGTATAACATGGTCGGCTCCATCCGACTATAGCCTTTGCTTACTTGTTTTATTTATTTAATATTTCTCCTGCACACTAAGACAACAGTCTTAAAAGTGACAGTATAGGATTGTAAATATAATTCCTCCACCCAAATTTTGCTAATCAATTGATACATACTCATTATTAGTATGTCGCCACCGGTCTTGAACAGTTGGCTTGCCAAATTGTTTTTCTGCCGAAATATCGTTTTCTTCACCTTACTCTGGCTAGGTGGTAAACACTCAGTGCCGTCGTTTGGGATTAATTTTGGGGTATCTTCATTGCCGCCCATATTCAATAACAAAAGCTTGATGGAATGCTCATTCCAGATTCTCAGAACGCGATCTGTATCATATTCCAGGTTAGCTTTATCAGAAGGAAGAATCGATCGGATATCTAACACACGGGTAGATTGTCTTCCATCTATCACAATATGATCGATCTGTTTTCCGGTTATCTTATCTAGGTTCACTCTCGAGGCCTTGTGTATGTCAAGGTTTTAGAACCAGACGCATATAACTACTTTATTTTTGCTTGGTATTTTTCATCCCCTACGGCATCCAAACGTTTTGCAAAACAAGCTTATAATACCACTTCCATAAAATGGTTTGGTGAATAATGAGCCTTTAAGGATATACCCAAAGGCCCAGAATCCAATGGAGAGATATTACAAAGTGTGGTATTCTAAAGGTAACGTAGGGGATGAATGATACCAAGCAACGGTCCTGACCGGCCCTAACATATCAACGCCCAGAATTTATCTTGGTCCCTCTTTTATCTCAAGGGACACTGACTTCCCCGTGGTTACATCCGTTAAATGTAGTGAAGAACGTTAAAAACTTGGGTTGGGCTAGTAACTCACCCCGTAAAAACACCGTCTACTAGGAAAAAACAAAGAAAATGAAGAAAAACAAATCACCGTAAAGTTGAGGACCCCCGCAAACGTTTTAAGGACCTTAATCTGCGAATCTGCACCTGGAATTTGAGGACTCTCTACAGAGCAGGTGCAGTTTGCACACTAGTGGATGTACTTGGTAAGTACAAAGCTGATATTATCGCCCTATAGGAAGTGCGATAACAATCACAAACTATACGGACTGTATTATAGCTGTCATGAAACGAAACATGAGCTAGGTGTTGGATTTCGGTAAATCGGAGGCCTAAAAATGTCGTACCCAGCTTCACTCCGGTTGATGAGAGAATTGCCACAATCCGTATAAAAGCAAAGTTTTTTAACATCAGTCTCATCTACGCCCATGAAACCGCTGAAGCTAGAAAGTTGAAATTTTAAGTGTAGGTTGCTTTTGGTGTGTAGGGGTGAGATAAGGCTGGGTTTTTGGAAATTCGTCCTAGAAGTGTACGAATAGTACTAAAAGGTACTAAATATGGTACCCTTTGTACTAGGCAAACGGGATGAGCTAGAATTCTGAAATTTTGTATGAGGGTCACTGATGGAAAGTTAGAAAGATGTACCAAAGGGTTCTTGGAAATTCGACGTCTAAGTGTACTAAAAATTACCAAATTTCGTACCAATTGTATATTTTGATCGGGTATAGCTAGAATCTTGAAATTTGGTATGGAAAACAAGGTTGAAAAGTGTTGTTTAAAAACGGAAATGTTTTGGGGAATACGCACTCGTACGAAAAGTACTAAATGTTACTAAATTTAGTACAATTTGTATTTGGGTGAACGGATAGAGCTGGAAACCTGACATTTGGAATTCAGACTACTGTTGAAAACGAAAATCGTACTTATGTGTACGAAAAGCACTAAATGGTACTAAATATGGTACCCTTTGTATCAGGCAAACGGTAAGAGCTAGAATTTTGAAATTTGGAATGAGGGTAACTGATGGAGACCTACAAAGGTGTACCAAAGGGTTTTTTGAAATTCGAACTACAAGTGTACCAATTGTATATTTTGAATGGATACAGCTAGAATCTTGGAATTTGGTATGGGAGTCAAGGGTGGGTGGTGGTGTTGATATAAGGAAATAGTTTTGGAAATTCGTACTTATGTGTACGAAAAGTACTAAATGGTACTAAATTTAGTACAACATGGATTTGGGTAAACAGATATAGCTGGAAACCTGAAATTTGGAATTAAGGTTACTCTTTGATTGTAGGATTAAGGTAGTTTCGGAAAATCGTACTTATGAGTACGAAAAGTACTAAATGGTACTAAGCTGGGTACAATTTGGATTTGGGTGGACAGAGACAGGTGGAATACTGAAATTTGGAATTAATATTACTTTTGGATTGTAAGATAACTGAAGTTTTAGATATTAGCACTTATGGGTACGAAAAGTACTAAATGGTACTAAGTTTGCCACAATTTATATGTGGGTGAACGGAGACACGTGGAATGCAGAAATTTAGAATTAAGATTACTGTTGGATTGTAGGATAGAGGAAGTTTTGGATATTCACACTTATGGGTAGAAAAAGTACGAAATGGTACTAAATTTGGTACATTTTGGATTTGGGTGAACGGAGACACGTGGAATGCAGAAATTTGGAAAAAAGATTACTGTTGGATTGTCGGATTGAGGAAGTTTTAGATATTAGTACTTATGGGTACGAAAAGTACGAAATCGTATTAAATTTTGTACAATTTGGATTTGGATGAACGGGGTAGGTGGAATGCAGAAATTTGGAATTAAGATTACTGTTGGATTGTAGGATAGAGGAAGTTTTGGATAATTGTACTTACGGGTACGAAAAATACTAAATGGTACTAAATTTAGAACAGCTTGGATTTGAGAGAAAGGATAGAGTAGGATCACTGAAATTTGGGATCAGGTTACTGTTGGAGTGTAGGATTAAAATATGGAGGTTTGGGAACTCGTAATAATGTGTACTAAATGGTACTAAATTTAGTAAAAAGTGGATTTGGGCGAACGGATAGAGCTGGAATTCTGAAATTTGGAGTTAGGGTTATTGATGAAGAATAACAAAGAATTACCGTAGGGTACTAAATGTTGTACAATTTGTATTTGGGTGATCGGATAGAGGTGGAATCCTGAAATTTGGAATGCGCTCAGTGATGAAAAGTAACAAAGATGGGCCAAAGGTCGAAAAGTACTAAATGGTACTAAATTTAGTACAATTTGGATTTGGGTGATAGAATAGAGCTGGAATCCTTAAATTTGGAATGAGGGTCACTGATGAAGATTAACAAAGATGGACCAAAGTCGAAATTACTAAATAGTACTAAATTTAGTACAATTTGGATTTGGGTTAACGGATAGAGCTGGAATCTTGACATTTGGAAAGAGGGTCTCTAATGAAGAGCAACAAATATGTTTTGGTACATTCAAACCATAAGTTTACGAAAAGTACTAAATTTAGGACATATTGAATTTGAGATGGAATCCTGAAGTTTGGAATGAGGGTTACTAATGAAGAGTAAGAAAGATGTTCCAAAGGGTTTTTAGAAATTCGAATCATAAGTTTACGAAGTGTATTATATGGTACAAAATTTAGTACAATTTAAGTTTGAGAGAACGGATAGAGTTGTTAGTTAGTAGTTTTTGATTTTTATTTATACGAGAAGTTCTAAATAGTTCAATAATTTGTTTTAGGGGAACAGATAAAGCTCGAATAGTAAAGTGGGATTGGGATAAAGTTGGGATATAAATAGGTTCTTTTTTGAAACTTAATCCTATGTATAGTAAAAGTAGTACATTTGGTATTGTATAAACGGATTGGATTTGAATTCCAAATTTTTGTATAAGGGTCAATGTTTTTGTTTAGGTAAGGAGTTTTTAAATGCGTACAAAATCTGAAATTATGTAAAGACGTCGCTGAGATAGTATCTTGCGTTTGAAAAATGAATATTGTTCAATTGATTTTATGTTCACCGAAGGCGGTTTCTAAATAATGTATTGAAATCAAGTAGTCAAACGTGAAGTATCTTTTCAACAAAACGTTTTTTTGTTTTAAACGTTTTAGGAAGTTAATTCAAGGACCACGTCTATGCGACAATTTTATGTTGTCAGGGCCTAACAAATGCATAAAAAATTACAGTCATTTCGGTATATGTCAAGGCATGCCATTAAGCAAATTTTTTTGAAACAAGTTTTCAAAACTTTCATTGTGCAACTTCCGAAAATTCAGCTTCTTCGCATGCAAAATATGCATAAAATCTTCAAAATGCTCTAAATCATCAAAATGTCCGTCCTAATAAATGTGAGAGAATTCAAGGTCAAAATTTAAAACATAAAAATTGGACACTATAGGTATGTTATATTTCTAAAATTCCCAAAGTCGATATGTAGATATAGAAAACGTGGATTTCTATAGCCATTTTGAATACCGAAAATTTTACGCTCTCGAAATCGCTGAAAGTAAAACCTTGAATTTTGAATGTACGCTATTGTTGTGAAAGGTTAAGATAAATTTTCAATTTTGAAATATTTTTTTCAAATAAAATATTATTTATTTATATTTTATTCCCTTTCCGCATACGAAGTAGCGGGTATTTGCTAGTATGCAATAAAGATATACTGTTAACGGCCTATGCATACGATATTAACATAATATGCGATCAGCTCGATCAGTAACAGCAAAAGTTGATAAAGGCAACGGCGATAAGACGAAGTTTATGCACAGAAAAAAATAGTAACCATTTGATAAAAAAATTCAAAAATCTGATTGATTTTTAATTGAATTGCCGATAAAAGTAATGTTCATATTGACAATCGTCGATAAAAAAATTTGTTGTTTTCATTAGAAATTATTTTGATAAAGTAATTCTCATATTAACTAAAAATTTTGTTGAATTTTATTTTTTTCAAGCGATAAAATATTTTTCATATTAACAAACTGGTTTATCGATTTTTAATTTTTCTTTGATAAAAAAATTGTCACAAATACAATAAATACTTGTTGTGTATTTATTTCAGCAAAAGTCCATATTTTGTTGCTTCAATATTTGAAGAAACAAAATGTTTAACAGTGGGTGATGAAATTGATTACTACGAGCGGAGGCAGAGAAGACTATAGTTTCGGAAGCAGCCAAACTTCCTCATCAGTTCTCTTAACCGCTGACTCTGTATCGATAAACAGGTCAATAAGAGTGACCAGAAAATTAAACAGAACGAGAAATTTTCTGTGTCCTCCTAAATCTGTTGACCGCACAATTGAGTCAGAATAATCAAAATCATATACCCACTACTGTTTATACCCTACACCACTATGTGGTAATGGGTATTATGTGTTAGTGCATTTGTATGTAACATACAAAAGGAAGCGAGATAGATCCATAGTTCCTTCTAGGGATATACATAGAATCACTTTCTGAGTCGATTTATGCATGTCCGTCCGTCCGTCCGTCCGTCCGTCCGTCCGTTCGCAACATACAGGTCGCATTTGTTGACCGATTTCGCTGAAAACTGGGGAATACCATTTTTTTAGCCGTCGGAAGATCAAGTTCGAAGATGGGATATATCGGTCCACGTTTTGGTATAGCCCCCATATAACGGTACCCCCCGATTTACCGTATTTTGACGTTTTCAGCTACATTTTCAGACCGATTTGGCTATAATTTGACATTTAGGGTTCCTAAGTGTCAATAAACATATATAACAAAACTTGTGGACATAGGTCCACGTTTTGGTATAGCCCCCATATAACGGTACCCCCCGATTTGCGGTATTTTGACGTTTATAGCTACATTTTCAGACCGATTTGGCTATAACTTGACATTTAGGGTTCTTAAGTATCAATAAACTTATATAACAAAAGTTGTGGACATAGGTCCACGTTTTGGTATAGCCCCCATATAACGGTACCCCCCAATTTACGGTATTTTGACGTTTTTAGCTACATTTTCAGACCGATGTAGCTATAATTTAACATTTAGGGTTCTTAAGTGTCAATAAACTTATATAACAAAAGTTGTGGACATAGGTCCCCGTTTTGGTATAGCCCCCATATAACGGTGCCCCCCGATTTACGGTGTTTTGATGTTTTTAGCTACATTTTCAGACCGATATAGATATAATTTGACATTTAGGGTTCTTAAGTGTCAATAAACTTATATAACAAAAGTTGTGGACATAGGTCCACGTTTTGGTATAGCCCCCATATAACGGTACCCTCCGATTTGCGGTATTTTGACGTTTTTAGCTACATTTTCAGACCGATGTAGCTATAATTTAACATTTAGGGTTCTTAAGTGTCAATAAACTTATATAACAAAAGTTGTGGACATAGGTCCCCGTTTTGGTATAGCCCCCATATAACGGTACCCTCCGATTTGCGGTATTTTGACGTTTTTAGCTACATTTTCAGACCGATATAGCTATAATTTGACATTTAGGGTTCTTAAGTGTCAATAAACCTATATAACAAAAGTTGTCGACATAGGTCCACGTTTTGGTATAGCCCCCATATAACGGTACCCTCCGATTTGCGGTATTTTGACGTTTTTAGCTAAATTTTCAGACCGATGTAGCTATAATTTGACATTTAGGGTTCTTAAATGTCAATAAATTTATATAACAAAAGTTGTGGACATAGGTCCACGTTTCGGTATAGCCCCCATATAACGGTACCCCCGATTTACGGTATTTTGACAGTTTTAGCTACATTTTCAGACCGATTTAGCTATATTTTGACACTTAGGGTTCTTAAGTGTCAATAAACTTAAATAACAAAACTTGTGGACATAGGTCCACGTTTTGGTGTAGCCCCCATATAACGGTACCCCGATTTGCGGTGTTTTGACTTTTGTAGCTACATTTTCAGACCGATGTAGCTATAATTTGACATTTAAAGTTCTTAAATGTCAATAAACTTATATTACAAAACTTGTGGACATAGGTCCACGTTTTGGTATAGCCCCCATATAACGGTTCATTTAAGTTCATATTTTCGTATAGCCCAGATACCTCCGAACTAGCTGTTAATGACATTTGAAGTTCCCACGTTATGTACCGATTTTCGATATTTTGAAGATTCTAGCTAAATTGTTTAACCGAATTAGGAGTTATTTGACATTAAAGGCTCCCATCAAAAACTGTCAACATAGGCCCATGTTTTATTATAACCCCTATATAACAGTACCTCCCAATTTCTAGCCCACCAAAAATTGTCAACATAAATAGTTAGATATAGGCACCATAAAAAAGGGCCTCCCGAATGAGCATTAATGTACATAAACATTATCTGACATTTTAACGTACCCACTTAAAATTGGGGACAGGAATGAAAAGTAATTATTCCATTTTAGTTCAGAATATTTTATGGTGTAGGGTATGAAAAGTTCGGCCCGGCCGAACTTAATGCTTTTTTACTTGTTTTATGCTGTCTTTGCATCGCAAAGAAGACAAGCATAAGTAGTGTTGTTTGCAGTAAGCAGAGATCACAACAAAATGTTGTTTTTGCTTTATGCGTAGTCAACAAGTAAGGCCGTGCTGATTACCTGTTATTGTTGTTGGCTTTGTATTGTTTATCGATACAGAGTCAGCGGTTAAGAGAACTGATGAGGAAGTTTGGCTGCTTCCGAAACTATAGTCTTCTCTGCCTCCGCTCGTAGTAATCAATTTCATGACCCACTGTTAAACATTTTGTTTCTTCAAATTTTGAAGCAACAAAATATGGACTTTAGCTGAAATAAATACACAACAAGTATTATTTTGCAGTCCAACAATACAAAGCCAACAACAATAACAGGCAATCAGCACGGCCTTACTTGTTGGCTACGCATAAAGCAAAAACAACATTTTGTTGTGATCTCTGCTTACTGCAAACAACACTACTTATGCTTGTCTTCTTTGCGATGCAAAGACAGCATAAAAACAGTAGTGGGTATATGATTTTGATTATTCTGACTCAATTGTGCGGTCAACAGATTTAGGAGGATACAGAAAATTTCTCGTTCTGTTTAATTTTCTGGTCACTCTTATTGACCTGTTTATCGATACAGAGTCAGCGGTTAAGAGAACTGATGAGGAAGTTTGGCTGCTTCCGAAACTATAGTCTTCTCTGCCTCCGCTCGTAGTAATCAATTTCATGACCCACTGTTAAACATTTTGTTTCTTCAAATTTTAAAGCAACAAAATATGGACTTTAGCTGAAATAAATACACAACAAGTATTATTTTGTAGTCCAACAATACAAAGCCAACAACTATACAATAAATATATAAATATCAAAGTAAATATCGATAAAAATATGTTCATATTTACAATTATTTTGTTGATTTTTTTTTTGTTAGATACATACACTAGAGTGGGGCGATTTGAACACCATCACGGGCGACTGGAGTTTCTGATTCTTGGGATTGTACTGAGCAAAAAAGTCAACTAGCCCCCGGATTTTGACTTGAAGTTTTTTTTTCAAAGATTTTTGGATATTTTGGCATATAAAAACCAAACCACTGAGATCTTCGATCCAACACAAAGACAACAATTGTAACCAAGACAATAATAAAGAACTCTCTGGTACATCGCAAAAGCATTGGAACGCTCCTTCAGGTAGTTATGGCCTCGGAAAATATCGATAAACGACACTGTGCTACAAAATGGAACTCAAAGTCAGTGGGTGGAAAATTACTTTTGGAAATGAAAGCCCTTGGTGAGTGTACTGAGAACCCAAAAGGAAATTTTCAACATATGTCAAGTTTCCGAGATATTGCGTGATTAATGGTTTAATTTTGGCCCCTTAAATTGTGATCAAATAGCTTTATATCTCTCTAAAGCGTTATTGTAGTTTCATTTTGACATTACATGTCTTCAGTCAAATCGAATGGTGAATCTTTTTATAGAATATTTCATCCCTCTAACTCAATTCCTTTCATGTCCTTTTCGTCCTTTATTTTTTGAATCGTAGTAAAAGTACCACATGGCGAGATTTTATAGCATCCAAATATTCTACAAAAATGTTGTTCAGAAGATTTTAGGTACGGTTCTCATTGATGACCAATCGATATTTCCCCGTTTTCATGGTCCTTTTTGACATTTTACCGGTTTTTGTTCAGAAAAATATGTTTTGTTTTTATGTATATTCGTTATTGGTCGGTGGTGCTTCTGGAATACTTACCATAAATAGATCTTGTAATGACGAACACGTTAATAACAAATTTTATTGGAGGACAGATCCGGTTATCTAAATTTTTGAACCGGATATTCTGATATTAAAACCACCAAAAATTTTCAACATAAATAGTTAGATATAGGCACCATAAAAAAGGGCCTCCCGAATGAGCATTAATGTACATAAACATTATCTGACATTTTAACGTACCCACTTAAAATTGGGGACAGGAATGAAAAGTAATTATTCCATTTTAGTTCAGAATATTTTATGGTGTAGGGTATGAAAAGTTCGGCCCGGCCGAACTTAATGCTTTTTTACAATACAAAGCCAACAACAATAACAGGCAATCAGCACGGCCTTACTTGTTGGCTCCGCATAAAGCAAAAACAACATTTTGTTGTGATCTCTGCTTACTGCAAACAACACTACTTATGCTTGTCTTCTTTGCGATGCAAAGACAGCATAAAAACAGTAGTGGGTATATGATTTTGATTATTCTGACTCAATTGTGCGGTCAACAGATTTAGGAGGATACAGAAAATTTCTCGTTCTGTTTAATTTTCTGGTCACTCTTATTGACCCGTTTATCGATACAGAGTCAGCGGTTAAGAGAACTGATGAGGAAGTTTGGCTGCTTCCGAAACTATAGTCTTCTCTGCCTCCGCTCGTAGTAATCAATTTCATGACCCACTGTTAAACATTTTGTTTCTTCAAATTTTAAAGCAACAAAATATGGACTTTAGCTGAAATAAATACACAACAAGTATTATTTTGTAGTCCAACAATACAAAGCCAACAACTATACAATAAATATATAAATATCAAAGTAAATATCGATAAAAATATGTTCATATTTACAATTATTTTGTTGATTTTTTTTTTTGTTAGATACATACACTAGAGTGGGGCGATTTGAACACCATCACGGGCGACTGGAGTTTCTGATTCTTGGGATTGTACTGAGCAAAAAAGTCAACTAGCCCCCGGATTTTGACTTGAAGTTTTTTTTCAAAGATTTTTGGATATTTTGGCATATAAAAACCAAACCACTGAGATCTTCGATCCAACACAAAGACAACAATTGTAACCAAGACAATAATAAAGAACTCTCTGGTACATCGCAAAAGCATTGGAACGCTCCTTCAGGTAGTTATGGCCTCGGAAAATATCGATAAACGACACTGTGCTACAAAATGGAACTCAAAGTCAGTGGGTGGAAAATTACTTTTGGAAATGAAAGCCCTTGGTGAGTGTACTGAGAACCCAAAAGGAAATTTTCAACATATGTCAAGTTTCCGAGATATTGCGTGATTAATGGTTTAATTTTGCCCCTTGAATTGTGATCAAATAGCTTTATATCTCTCTAAAGCGTTATTGTAGTTTCATTTTGACATTACATGTCTTCAGTCAAATCGAATGGTGAATCTTTTTATAGAATATTTCATCCCTCTAACTCAATTCCTTTCATGTCCTTTTCGTCCTTTATTTTTTGAATCGTAGTAAAAGTACCACATGGCGAGATTTTATAGCATCCAAATATTCTACAAAAATGTTGTTCAGAAGATTTTAGGTACGGTTCTCATTGATGACCAATCGATATTTCCCCGTTTTCATGGTCCTTTTTGACATTTTACCGGTTTTTGTTCAGAAAACTATGTTTTGTTTTTATGTATATTCGTTATTGGTCTGTGGTGCTTCTGGAATACTTACCATAAATAGATCTTGTAATGACGAACACGTTAATAACAAATTTTATTGGAGGACAGATCCGGTTATCTAAATTTTTGAACCGGATATTATGATATTAAAACCGATTTTGGAACCGGTTTTAAGAACCGATTAACCGAATATGTATATCATTAGAAAGCTAATAAAATGGTCAATCAAATGACAGCAAGTAGCTGTCGATATTTTCCGAAAAATGTGCACCTTATCGATGCAACTACCTGAAGGAGCGTTCCAATGCTTTTGCGATGTACTAGAGAGTTCTTTATTATTGTCTTGGCTACAATTGTTGTCTTTGTGTTGGATCGAAGATCTCAGTGGTTTGGTTGTTATATGCCAAAATATCCAAAAATCCTTGAAAAAAAAAACTTCAAGTCAAAATCCGGGGGCTCGATTTTCACCGTAGACATATGATCTAGTTGACTTTTTTGCTCAGTACAATCCCAAGAATCAGAATCTCCAGGCGCCCGATAACACTTTTCCCTTCCATACAAATCGCCCCGGCCTAACATACACACATTTATAAAAGGTGATGGTTGCTTTTTTTATTGAAATGTATGGAATGCCAAATGCAAAACAACAACAGACGCTAGGTACATACACAATTATAAATCATACAAGAAATAAATGAAAGAAAAACGTAATGAAAAAATTTATAACAAAAGTATAGTAATAATTTAGAGTCACACTTGAATTTAAATGGAAGAAAGCAAATAAAACACATTTAAATATAAAATACAGGAATCTCGTTGATCGCTTCTCGTTAGTTGTGAAATAAAACAAATTCTCCTGTTAAATTAGAAATCATCAGCGGAAAATCGGTATCTGGAATAAAATGTAATAAATGGGTGCATCATATTTCAAATATATAAAATAGTATCACCGTGCAATTGCTTCTTCGTCCAATAAAATATTTCGATTCTCCTTTTTCCGATTTTTTCATTACATTACAATAATTTGGTTCCTCATAAAATGTATAAGCACCATTATTTACAAATAAACACTGATTTATTTCCACACTTTTCGTTCTGTTCACAGGAATAGTCTTAAACAAACTGCCACCAAACTGTTGGTTAAAAAAATAAATGCTTCTTGCGAACAAAACATTTTTTTCTTTCCCTCTTCTTCCCTCCCTCTTTCTGTTAGGTTCATAAAAACAACAAACCAAAGTTTTAGTATACATACGCGGGCGGTTCGGAAACTTCTTAGCCTATCAATGAAAAAGAATAGTTAGTATAGTGGTGGATCCATGTCTCATCAACAGTTATGAAACGACGCTTAAAATCCATTTTATTTCGCTTAAAACGATCCAAACAAGCTTGAGAAATGTTCATTCTTATGCGTTTTTGATCGATCGTTAACAAATGCGGCACCCATCTTGCAGAAAGCTTTTTCATCTGTAGTTCTTCATGCAAAATTAAATGGACTCGATCATTTGAGATGCCCATGATATTAGCAATTTCACGCACTTTTATTCGTCGGTCATTTAATACCATATCATGTACTTTGGCTACAATTTCTGTTGTTGTTGCTGTTTTTGGACGTCCACTACGTGGTTCATCTTCAATGCTTGTACGACCACGTTCAAATTCAGCAACCCAATTTTTTACTGTTGCATATGAAGGAGCACTTTCACCTAACACATTCACCATATCATAATGAATTTCTTGTCCCGATAAACCTTTTTTATGGAAATATTTAATGACAACACGCATTTTAATTTTTTCCATTGTAAAAAAATTGTGGATGCGTCTTTTTTGAACACCTGTTTCTATATGAAGGAGTTGCCAGATCGAAACAAAATTTAACATGTGTTCATAACAGAGATGGAAGTTTCCAGAACACTTAACTTTTTTCTGTTTATACCGCGCTTTTTGTGCTAGGCTAAGAAGTTTCCGAACTGTCCTCATACAAGCAATCGCCGAGGCAACAACAAGATAGATAAACTAAATGCCACACAAACATAGCATCGACAAACACAGCACATTGTTGTAGCAGAAAATCTCTCTGTGCCATAAAAAGTTATTTTTCTCGCTCTTGAGAGCGAGAACATGTGACAAACGTTGAAAACCATTATAACAACAAATATTGGTTAAAAAACTTAAACAAATTTCAATGAATTATTTGTTTGAACTCGTTTATCGGTCACATTTTGGTAACATTTTCATGTTTGATAAATATTTTCCCAATATATTTGAAATCTTTTATCGACATTCAACAAAAATATGGTGATGAAGCTTTTAATCAAAATTTTCGGGGTGTCTTTTTTTCTGTGTGGTATCAACACGCAAGCTGTCCAGTAGACTCGGACCAAGTGTGGATGATCAGAATTACAATTTTGAGATTGTAAATGACATTATTTACCTCGGCACCACCATAAATAAAACTAACAACATCAATCATGAAATCAATGGTCTAAGTATAGTTCAAAAGCAAAATCAACTCTCGTCAGACCAAACTTACACTCTACCAGACATTGATACTACTCGTACTTATGTATGTATGGATCTGAAGCATGGGTACTTGCGAAAACAGATGATGCAGAACTTGGTGTTTTTGAGAGACATTTTCTTCGAAATATTTATGGACCAGAAAAGCATATGAATACGCTCGCACTCGACGGAATACGCCCCAAGGGAAGGCCAAAACACTGATGGAAAGACCAAGTTAAAGATGATATCACAAAACATGGCAACAAGATTGGAGAAGTAAAGCAGCAGATCGGTGCGTTTGGAAATCTATTCTTTGTTTGGTTTAGGGGACAAGACGTTCTGTTTAGTATAAAAGCCATCTAAGTAAAGTAAGGCATTCTAAACTGAGAAGGCAATGTAATTAACACTGTGCGACACGAAAATTATTAACCAAATTCTGACACCACAGCGGGTTAGAACCAAAAATAAAAAGATACGTGTCCAGGCGTTTTCCCTATCACTTCAACTTTCGCGGTTATGGGCTCCCAAAGACCTCAGCCTTGATGTCAAAAGGGATAATCTTCTAAAGCGCTAAGAATTTGTCATGGCCAAATTTCCCTTTTAATTTTTTCTCTGCTTTTAGTCTTCAGATATTAAACAGATCAAAATTGAAGCAAACAACCAACTAGAAAAATGTACCTTAGATAAGATCTAACTTACAACTTTCTAGAATATACGAACTCTTAATGGTGAAAATAGCAAATCAAATGCGATCTTTATCCTCTTTTCTCGGTTCGTGATCCATAGATACTAAACCGTTCAAAATTCAAAGAAAACAATGGACCACAATAATATAGCAAAGATATCAGCAAACAACTTACTGGAACACACGAAATATCTATGACCTGTTCTTAAATGTGAAAATAGCCAAAATCTTTTGAAAATATTCGATTTTTACAAAATGTACCTATGTAATCTAAGGTACATTTTTGTAATTGACTGTATCCTTAATTTTTGGGCGGTTGCGTATCTTTGGACCAGAGTCGGAGAAAAAAGTATAAAAATTGGATATTTTCAAAAGATTTTTGCTATTTTTACCATTAGGAACCGTTCATAGATATTTTGTATGTTCCAGAAAGTTGTTTGCTTCAATATTGTGGTTGATTGTTTTCTTGAAATTTGAACGGTTTAGTATCTATGGAGCATAGGCCGAGAAAAGAGGATAAAAATCGAAATTGTTTTGCTATTTTGACCAAGATCCATTTCTACAGAGTTCGTATATTCTAGAAAGATGATTATTGAGATCTGAGTTAAATTTTTGTAGTTGGTTATTTGCTTCAAATTTGATCGTTTTGATAGCTGTATAACAAAACTTGATTTCTGAACTCAAACAAGAGCAAGACGTATGTGGTGCTAAGAAAGAAATAACAATTGAAAATGTCCTGATGATGATCATAGAATATGATCGAAATATTGGCAAAAATAAAAATATAAAAATCAAAACATTGTTTTAATTTTTCCCTGACCTCGAGCCAAATCAATAAAACAAAAAGACTTGAGAAAAAAATTTAAAAGAAATTTTATTATGGCGATTTTGACCTTGCAGATGAAGTTTGATGAAGATTCTTTAAGACAAGAGCTACAACTTTGCCTCTGAGATGAATTCAAATTTCTTAACGGTTTGGAAGATATAGTGTAACGTGACAAAATGATCACGAACATAATACCAACATCATTACATCCCCACTATGAAACAGCTCAATGCCATCCACACTGATAAAACACCTGACGCTACTATGGAAACGATGAGTTATAATGCAATGTGATAAATCACCAGCATTACAACAACGGAATACTTCTCAATCGCTTTGTGCAACCGTTCACTTAAGTATTTCAGTTTGTGAAGGGACTGGTAGGCTTGCTACTGCAGGGAGCCAGCCATACGGGCTTGAGTACAGTTGTGTGTTCGTGGTCCGCCAACCGACACGGGAGTGTAGAGAGGTTGGGAAGTATTTTTGAGAGCTACCCCTTTGCGCGGTGGCTAATACATTCACTCCACCTTCGGGTGTTGTTCCACTCCACCTCCGGGTGTTGTTCCACTCCACCTTCGGGTGTTGTTCCACTCCACCTTCGGGTGTTGTTCCACTCCACCTTAGGGTGTTGTTCCACTCCACCCTCGGGTGTTGTTCCACTCCACCTTCGGGTGTTGTTCCACTCCACCTTCGGGTGTTGTTCCACTCCACCTTTGGGTGTTGTTCCACTCCACCTTCGGGTGTTGTTCCACTCCACCTTCGGGTGTTGTTCCACTCCATCTTCGGGTGTTGTTCCACTCCACCTTCGGGTGTTGTTCCACTCCACCTTCGGGTGTTGTTCCACTCCACCTTCGGGTGTTGTTCCACTCCACCTTTGGGTGTTGTTCCACTCCACTTTCGGGTGTTGTTCCACTCCATCTTCGGGTGTTGTTCCACTCCACCTTCGGGTGTTGTTCCACTCCACCTCCGGGTGTTGTTCCACTCCACCTTCGGGTGTTGTTCTACTCCACCTTCGGGTGTTGTTCCACTCCACCCTCGGGTGTTGTTCCACTCCACCTTCGGGTGTTGTTCCACTAGTCAGTACTCGTAGAATACCGTAGAGGCTAACGTAGAACTAACACTAACGAACGACAACACGAACAGCCGACCCGAGTGCAGAATCACCGAGTAGCCGAACACCGAATCCCCGAGTGGCCGAACAGCTACAGCACCGAATCACCGAGTGGCCGAACACCTACAACCCGAATCCCCGAGTAGCCGAACACCGATCATCAGTGGCCGAACCCCTAACACCGAATCATCGAGTGGCCGAACACATACGAACTCCGAGTGGCCACACATCTACGACACGAATCACCGAATGGCCGAACACTGAACCCTAAACACCGAATCACCGAGTGGCCGAACACATACGAACAACGAGTGGACGAATATCTACAACACGAATCACCGAGTGGCCGACCACATACGAACAACGAGTGGACGAATATCTACAACACGAATCACCGAGTGGCCGAACACATACGAACCCCGAGTGGCCGAACATCTACAACACGAATCACCGAGTTCCCGATTATCTTCAAATCGTCGCCGAACAGCGAATCATCGAGTTCCCGATTATCTTCAGATCGCCTACTACCGAACGGCGAATCACCGAGTTCCCGATTATCATCAAACAATTTACTGAATCCAAGTTGCCGATTCCCCAGCCAATTATCCTTCTTATCGTATTTAAACATCAGTAGATTATAAATTAGTTTTATATCAATAAATATCCGATTTAACCCCCCAGGAAAGGGAGATTATTCGTCTTATTATTCCGTAAGGTTTAGTGGGCCCTTATGGCGACCCTGGACACGACTAAGTCTACCCCAGCCGACGACAAAACCACGTTACAAATGGCGCCCGAGCAGGGACTCGATTCAAAATCACAATGCGGAAAATACGAAACCACCGCCAACGAGGACGGATCGGGTCGGAAATACGATAAGAATTTAAGAACGCAATCCCGAGAAGTTTGTGATTTCGAAACCATGAACATAGTTCAACAATGGAATTTAAAATTTACCGGCGAGGGGAACCTTCCGGAATTTCTGGAACGGCTAGCGGAATTAGCAGAGTGTTACCAGATTCCCCAGAATCGTCTAATCTCCACACTACCTGGCATTTTGGAAGGAAACGCACTGAAGTGGTATAGAATTAAAAAACCGTATATGACTTCGTGGCCCGCATTTCGCGAAGAAGCTGAAAAATTCTTTTTACCGAAGAGACATCTGACGCATATCGAACAGTGTTTCTATAACCGCCGACAGTCTAATCGAGAGAAGGCAAAAGAGTACATACTACAAATATTAACAATCGCCAGGCAACATCCTAAGCTTCGTACTATGGATCATCTCGACCGGATATATGATGGCCTTCGCCCAGAATATCGCCTATATGTCCGTCGAAGAGACTTCAGCAACATGGATGAGTTAATTTCCCTGACTGATGACTTTGAGCTGCTCAAAGAAGATGAGTGCCGATCCAACCGGCCACACACGTCGCATATGGTTTCTGAAGCGTCCGAGGCTTATAATCGTTCAACTCACTGCTGGCGTTGTAAGAGGAAGGGGCACACTCGATTACAATGCAGGGGCAAATGGCGGGCCTTCTGCTGGTATTGTGGCAGGGATGATATACTGTCAAGAGACTGTCAGTGCCGGAACTATGCGAACGTCGACGCTGATCATCATGGCCGGTATTACATCTGGATGGAAATCAATGGCCGAAGCATGTGGGCTTTAGTCGACACCGGATCGTCGCTTACATTCATCGACAGCACCGTAGGCTGTTTTTTGGAGGATCAAGGGGTGGTGTCAGTCGCGGATACTCGAAGAGTACAGATGGCTGACAGGAAAATGGTGAGGTGCGGCAAAGTGTTTCCGGCGAGCATAAGTTTTAATAATAAAACCACGCAAATGGAAGTGTCAGTGTTACCGACTCTAGCGGAACCCGTCGTATTGGGGATGGACTTTCTTATAAAAAGAGGTCTAAACATTGTGTTGGACGGAGAAGTTGTCCCCCAGGCTGCGGTACGAGGCAAAAATGGTCTGCACTATATTTACAGTCCGGCGAACCAACAGCACTACACCAACTTCAGAACTCAGACGACTCCACTGCAACCAAAACTACCATCAACCGGTGTATTGAAAACCCAACCACTTCACTAATTTAAGACGTCGATGGAGAATGAAGCACGCGACATACAAACGACAGCCCCGAAATCCAGTACCATTCGTTCACCAACCAGCGGACGTCCAACCGAAGCATCCAAACAACTATCGCCATCGATTCCGAACAAGAAAACCAACGCAATAGTATCTGATATCAGCCCGTTGAATGAAAACGAACATACGGCCGGACCTCTACTTGTTGGAACTCTACCTAGTATTAGCAAAGTTCCCGACCAGATAAAAGGATACCGTAAAGGAGGAAAGCGGAAAAAGAATCAACAACGAAAGGCAAAAGGAAAAAGAAGTTTGAATTTTGAGTATAGTTGGGTATACGACGTATACCTTTTCGAAGCAGGGGGGAGATGTAACGTGACAAAATGATCACGAACATAATACCAACATCATTACATCCCCACTATGAAACAGCTCAATGCCATCCACACTGATAAAACACCTGACGCTACTATGGAAACGATGAGTTATAATGCAATGTGATAAATCACCAGCATTACAACAACGGAATACTTCTCAATCGCTTTGTGCAACCGTTCACTTAAGTATTTCAGTTTGTGAATGGACTGGTAGGCTTGCTACTGCAGGGAGCCAGCCATACGGGCTTGAGTACAGTTGTGTGTTCGTGGTCCGCCAACCAACACGGGAGTGTAGAGAGGTTGGGAAGTATTTTTGAGAGCTACCCCTTTGCGCGGTGGCTAATACATTCACTCCACCTTCGGGTGTTGTTCCACTCCACCTCCGGGTGTTGTTCCACTCCACCTTCGGGTGTTGTTCCACTCCACCTTCGGGTGTTGTTCCACTCCACCTTCGGGTGTTGTTCCACTCCACCCTCGGGTGTTGTTCCACTCCACCTTCGGGTGTTGTTCCACTCCACCTTCGGGTGTTGTTCCACTCCACCTTCGGGTGTTGTTCCACTCCACCTTCGGGTGTTGTTCCACTCCACCTTCGGGTGTTGTTCCACTCCATCTTCGGGTGTTGTTCCACTCCACCTTCGGGTGTTGTTCCACTCCACCTCCGGGTGTTGTTCCACTCCACCTTCGGGTGTTGTTCCACTCCACCTTCGGGTGTTGTTCCACTCCACCTTTGGGTGTTGTTCCACTCCACCTTCGGGTGTTGTTCCACTCCATCTTCGGGTGTTGTTCCACTCCACCTTCGGGTGTTGTTCCACTCTACCTCCGGGTGTTGTTCCACTCCACCTTCGGGTGTTGTTCCACTCCACCTTCGGGTGTTGTTCCACTCCACCTTCGGGTGTTGTTCCACTCCACCTTCGGGTGTTGTTCCACTCCACCTTCGGGTGTTGTTCCACTCCACCCTCGGGTGTTGTTCCACTAGTCAGTACTCGTAGAATACCGTAGAGGCTAACGTAGAACTAACACTAACGAACGACAACACGAACAGCCGACCCGAGTGCAGAATCACCGAGTAGCCGAACACCGATCATCAGTGGCCGAACCCCTAACACCGAATCATCGAGTGGCCGAACACATACGAACTCCGAGTGGCCACACATCTACGACACGAATCACCGAATGGCCGAACACTGAACCCTAAACACCGAATCACCGAGTGGCCGACCACATACGAACAACGAGTGGACGAATATCTACAACACGAATCACCGAGTGGCCGAACACATACGAACCCCGAGTGGACGAATATCTACAACACGAATCACCGAGTGGCCGAACACATACGAACCCCGAGTGGCCGAACATCTACAACACGAATCACCGAGTTCCCGATTATCTTCAGATCGCCTACTACCGAACGGCGAATCACCGAGTTCCCGATCATCATCAAACAATTTACTGAATCCAAGTTGCCGATTCCCCAGCCAATTATCCTTCTTATCGTATTTAAACATCAGTAGATTATAAATTAGTTTTATATCAATAAATATCCGATTTAACCCCCCAGGCAGTGATGCCAGATTTGCCGATTTATCGGCATTTTGCCGATTTTTAGTCCAAAAAAATAGAAATGCCGATTTGCCGATTTTTACCCCTAAAATGCCGATTTTTAGTTAAGGCAACTTGTTCACATAAAATTTCCATTTTGTATGAAAATTGTGCTTGCTAGAACTAATTTGGTACAATAACGAAGACAACTATATCGTCAAGAGTAGTTTGATTAATAATAATAATAATATTTTTTAACATTTTATAAATACAATTTGAATTTTCTTGGAAATTGTTCAAAAAACTAAATTGTCGAAATGTGGGTTAGTGGAAATAATTAAAAACTGCACAAACTTTTACATTAAACTTTGTGGTCAGATTTTGAAGCGGTTTAATTATGAAAATAAATTTAAGTGCCTAGCTTCAATAAATCAAAGTTTTATAATAATTGGCACACAAGATTCATTTTTCGACATTATAAAGGAGTACGAATGCTTTATAAACATAAACGAAAAGCAAGAATCACGCGAACTTACACATTTAAATTTCAAAAATTTGTTTAAAGATAAAAACGTAGAGTTGCTAGAATTTTGGAAAACAATGTGTGAATTAATATGTGCAAGTTCTGAATCATTTTGTCCAAATTTATTAAACATGTTTTAGTCTTGCCACATTCTTCTGCAAATGTGGAAAGAGTTTCTAGCCAAGTAAATTTAAATAAAAACAAGTGCCGAGATCGATTAGTTAGGGACTCGATGGAAGGAATTCTCTTTACTAAAGACTACTTAAAATTAAATAAGTCTAAGGGCCATTATTACATGTGTTCTTTTACTATCTGATGGATTTGAAAATGCAAAATAAACTAATTTGGAGACATTAAAATTATAATTTTCACATTGAAAGTTAATGAAAAGAAGGTCCTCCTTGAAATTCCATCATCACTTTTAACTTTAAATTAACCGGAACGATATAAATCTGTTCGGTAAATCCAAACTATAACTGGGGGTAACTGTTATAATGTTGTCATTAAAAATGATTTGTTACAAAACTTTAATTCAAATATTTAATACAAAAATTTAATTTAATTGTAAACCAACATTACAAAATTCCAATACAACTAGTCGGCTTTCCTGACAGATCGAATATTTTTAAGGGCTTTTTAGAATTATGTGGCCATTTTTAGACATTTTAACTTGCCGAAAAATGTGGATTAAAATTTAAATTCAAAAGTGTTGTGGAGGTGGTACTTAAAGGAATGGACCTACATAGTCCATTAGGGAAGTGGATTTTATTTTGAGAGTTATATCTTTTCGATAGATATCGCGCCCACTAGTCATTTCAGTGGGTCATCGTTTAACTTTTGGAATCGATTGATCAGTTCGAAAATTATCGTGCTCTACAGCCACTACATTTGGTGCCATAGTGATTCGAGAGCAGGGGCTAGATTCTTGTTCTATGAAAAATTGAAATGAAAAATATTTCCTTTATAATTTTTTTCATTTGGCAGTTTTCTCCTTTGTAAAAGTTTTCATTTTACATTTTCATAGAAACGGAATTGGGCCCCAGGTCTTAAAGAAAACTTATACGAAATTTAGTGTGGGAGGTACCCAAAGGAATAGACAAATAGAGTCCATATTCGTACCTAATCTATTTCTTGTAGACATATTAGGATGTGTAAAATACTAAATCGACTAAATCAGTCACTCCTTTCAAGAGTTATCGCGCGTACAATTTTTCCGAACATTTTTGGACTTTTGTGTGGGAGGTTTCCGAAGGAGTGGACCGATTGAGTACGTATTGGAACCTCATCTAAGTCTGGTAGACATTTCACGATGTGTAAAGTATGGACCAAATAGGTTACTCCCTTCAAGAGTTATCGTACGCACAAATTTTCCGAACATTTTCGAACTTTTGTGGGAGAGTCAGCCAGACGGACAGACGGGCGGACATTGCTAAATCGACTCCAAATTGTCTGAAACACATTTCGTCCAAACATACTTGGGGTCTAAAACCATTATTTCGATGAGGTACCTTTTGCCCGTATGAAAGTTTATATACCCTCGTTAGCATAAATGCTGAGGGTATAAAAACAATCACCTTATTAATAAACTCTTACGTTTGTATACGTTTAGCTTGACTGAATTGAAAATATATTGATTTCATATATACATACACGTACTTATAAATATATACTACATATGCATATGGTAAAACCATTTATATTCATACATATTTTGAATTATTGCCTTGGTTTATGAGTTGTTAATTGTTTTTTTGCACTTAAAATGTTTTTTTTTTACTTATGCTTATTAAATATAGCAATAATTTGAGCCGAAATAAACGTTATTTAATTTGCCGATTTTTTGCCGATTTTGAAAAATTTCTGCCGATTTTGCCGATTTTGGTACCCGAAAAGTGCCGATTTTCGACCAAACTTATCTGGCATCCCTGCCCCCAGGAAAGGGAGATTATTCGTCTTATTATTCCGTAAGGTTTAGTGGGCCCTTATGGCGACCCTGGACACGACTAAGTCTACCCCAGCCGACGACAAAACCACGTTACAATAGTCCCGACTAAATGACCCTTTTTACATCAAAGCCTCAAACCTTTGGAGGCCAATAACCGCGAAAGTTGATGAGATACGAAAAAACGGCGAGACACGTGTCTTTTTTGGTTTTCTATCACGCTGCGGTGTCATAATATGGTTAATAATTTTCGTGTTGCACATTGTAATTTAATATTCCCTATTTTAATATTCTATTGTAAGAGCACAGCTGAACCACTAACTGACAATATCCGAATGAAACTTTCAGTTCAAGCTAGTCCTACCAGATTTTTTCAACTTTTCTATTTCACTCTAATTTAATGACTTTCACTGCAGAGTATGCACAATGAATCATAGGGTCAGCTATTAGGTTGGTTCTTTGCGATAGTTACGGGTTCTTAACTGTTCCTAACTACCGCATTAATTAGTCACTATTGGCTAGACTGTGTTTCGTTAAGTTTTTGTTCAAATATTTTTCAATAAACACCGAAAACTATGAAGGTTTTAATACTGCATATCATTTTGCATGTAGTTCATTGGGGTATAAACCCTAATGTATAGCAAAAACAACTACCAATTTGTGCCATCTCGAAGTGTAGGAAAAATTTTTAAATAATCGACCAAAGTTATCGAAAATGTGAGAATTTCTTTTATACTACCATAAATTTAAAGTTTTTTTAATATGCATCACATCAAATACTAAAAATAGTTGTTTCTGTCCTTATTTTAACTATATAATTGCATTTATTATCATTTAAACATTCCCAAAATATTTGTAATGTCACTGGAAAAAATCCACTTCTCGCAAATGTGTAAAAAATAATTAATTAAATACAACAAATATATACCCTGAAAAATATCGCTTAGTCCATATAAGGTTAAAATAGTTGAAAACTAAATTGCAAAAAAAGTAATTAAATATGGAAGATGAGCTCTTAACGAGAACTGATTGATAGCTGACTGTTTATGGGACGCCTGTCGATGTGATCAATTTTTGTTATTTTTGGAATTTAACATTGGATGATGAGCTGCTAGTTGCGAAACTGCAGTAATGTGCAGTTATGTATAGACCTGTCAGTCAATTCTGGAAGGTCAAAACAACTTTTACATATGCCGAAGACATTTAACACTTAATTATGATGCCGCATGCAATCTCCTTTGGATTTTTGTGCAAATATCAATTTTCCGTTTGTGGTCTAGAGCGAATGCATTCATTCATCACATCGTCTTCGATGTATGTATGGATATGTCCATTACGCTTTACATTGTCGATGTGCCGAAATAATTGCTAACATGGCAAAGACTATGATGATGACTGCCCGCTACCTGCCTGCCGGGCATTTACAAAATAATTAGCGCAGTATTCATTCCCGCCATTAAATTGTTTATTTTATCGATTGTGGCACATTCTGTGTACGAGACTCTCATCGGTTTTTCTGTTGTCGGTCGTGTCTGATGCAGACCAATGCTTCAAAGAGCTTGGCAAATGGTCAGATACGCACTGGCAGGCCATTGAAATTTTTGGAATTCTACTTGGCCAAATTAGCACATAGTGCCATGGCCCATGCACACATACAGTAGTTATGGTCAGCTCCAATAAACAATCGTGTCACTTGTTTACACTTTATCTTTGGCATTTCGGTTCATATTGTAGATCACAGATGCTGTGGGGGAATCATTTGTGATTGCCATGGCCAGAAGCAATTACTGCACAGGCGGGTAAAATGGAAGTGTTATAATTTCTGCCCATATCAATTTGGCAAAGTTTTCGCACACACCGAACAATTGACAGTCAATAATTGTTTTCGACACTTCTATGACTTGACGATTGTGCGTTCGCATCAGACATTTCTATTTGGGAAAGAATTTTTCAAAAACGCATTTTGTGTGTGAAAGAATTTGAAACTTTTGAAGAATTTTCTTTTGTTTCGCTTAGAGGTAGTTTACACTATATATCAATGTCATATGACACGAAATAAAAACATTCCATATCTACCCACGCAGGCAATGTGAACACGTAATTTTATTACATTTTTGCTGGTGTGGACGCACAGAGTAAATGGCGTAAGGAAAATCTCCAATATTGCACATATTAGCGAAAATATAACTATGAAAATTGCATGTCATATGACATTTACATATAGTGTAAACTACCCCTTAGTCAAACAATGTATGCTTTCGGTGGTTTCTGTGAAGATATCGTGGGTTTTTGACATTTTATGATAAAGGTACTTTAATAGGTTTTCAAACCCGCTCTTTTTTACGATTTTTTGTAGGTTTGCTTTTCTCTCTTATAGTTTTTGAGATACTCAAAAGTAAATATGTTCCATATTCACTTTGCGACGCAACCAAATGTGTTTTTGTTTCATATTCGTAAAGCCTGGCGTATCGAACAAAACAACTTTGAACTTTTTTTGTTGTATCCATGCCGTTTGCCGTAAAATAGTAGAAAATAACCGCTAAAACATGTCGCAACATGTTGGAAATGGTGCCGCAGTGGTTGTATAATGTCATAATCTCCAACGGTTACTATAAAAATCGTTAGCGTGTAATAAAAATGTCATTTTCTTAAAAAATATGTAAAAGGCAAAATACTTCTTTGAGGTAAAATATTTTGTGTTGTGATAGATTTCTGTAAATATCTAGAAGACTATAAAGCTTTTCGCAGGGGTTCTTGCAGATATTGGTACTAAAACTATCCGCAAACATACGACATACAAATATTCCACTTTTTGACCTCTCATTTGACGGTTTTAAATGAATTTATTAAACTTTTTTTAATTTCCTAAAGAGACAAAATACTTAATTGACTCACTGTACATATTTAAATACAGCATTTTCCATTTTCCAAACAAGACATAAAAATGTCATGCCAAAGGGTTGGTGAAAATGACATGTCAAAGCATTAGTGAAAATGATATGCTTTGGGTCCAAAAATGAATAGCATCTTTTGGGGTCCACGCTCATATAAAATGACAGATCACTTGCATCCATGATTGAATAGCATCTTTGGCATCGAACATTCTGCTGGGCATGCTGTTTTTGGGCATATTAGTCCGTCAAAAGTAAACATAGGTGGAATAAAATCTACTCCTCATGAAAGCTTTTTGTCCCCCTCTTCTGATTACTATAATCTATAATCTTATGCCAATCAATACAAAAAAAAAACTCATCAAACGTAATGTAATAGATATTCGAACCAAGAAAGATTACAGATAAAATCTGTTGATAATTTTGAAATCCTCAATGAATTGGGGAGTTAAGAAAATTAATTAAAGAAAATGCCATGATAGTGACAATTCTCTATAATATTTTCTTTAGCCCCATTTCGCTTCCCAATTTCCTGAAAACATTAAAAAAGTTCTAACAATGTGACCTTAAAAATCCCTCCTGCTATTTTTATACCCTCAGCATTTATGCTAACGAGGGTATATACACTTTCATACGGGCAAAATGTGCCTCATCGAAATAATGGTTTTAGACCCCAAGTATGTTTGGACGAAATGTGTTTCAGACAATTTGGAGTCGGATGAGCAATGTCCGTCCGTCTGTCTGTCTGGCTGGTTGGTGCGCACGATAACTCTCGAACGGATATACCGATTCGGTTCAAATTTTGGCTTTCGTAATATTTTGCCCAAACATAGTTTAAGTTCGAAGATGGGCTATATCGGTACACAAGTTCCAATACCTCCCCCACAAAAGTTCGAAAATGTTCGGAAAATTTGTGCGCACGATAACTCTTGAAGGTAGTAACCGATCTGGTCCATACTTTGCCCATCGTAAAATGTATACCAGAATAAGATAATGTTTCAATATTGACTCAATCGGTCCACTCCTTCGGGTACCTCCCACACAAAATTTCGGAAAAGTTCAGTTTAGGGCCATCTCTCGAATCGCTTTGATTTTTGTTTTAGCAACTTGTATTCACTGCCCTCCATACGACGGTACAAGTTTCATTAGGCGCAAGTCCAACGGCAAGCAGAGGGTCAAAAACACAACAAAAGAAAATCAAATTCCAGTAGTCGAAGCTTAAGCATAAGACTTCTTCCAGAGCCAATACCAGCTTCTAATTAACCCTTTATATTTCCAACTGAATCTATAACTCTTTTGCTTTATGTACAAGAATTTACTAGTTTTTACTTGAATAACATTCCCTTACTTTAAATGAAAACAAGTGATATGACGCTATTCCAACATCTAGCTCTTTTACCATTATAAAATGTAAACGAACATACCAAATACATACATATATTTTTACTCCATAATAATATGGAGGGTATAATTAATTTTGTCATTCCGTTTGTAACACCTCAAAATATATGTGTATGAACATAAATTTAAAAAATGTTGCAACCGTGAAGAAAATCATACGTCAAATTACCGAGGCAGTTTTTAAGTACATAATGAACACCAAAATTGCAAATAATAAACAGAACATTCCCGGAAAAAATCGGAATACACATCCAACAATTAACCCCGCTCCCAGCACGAATGGAAACATCCCTCCTTCATCCGGAAACATTCCTAGTCTGCCAAATGTGTGGTATGCTAATGCTACACGAAATACTGAAACTACTCCTCCAAAATCCTTAATCGAGAATACTATGAACCAGCTGATGGAGACAATGAATACTTTCATGACGAACTTCCAAAGCATGATGCAAGAACTCATGCGAAATCAAAGTATCTTAATGCAATTTTTGTTAAACCAAAAATGACTCCAATAAAAATATGCTATTGGAACGCAAACGGCTTAAGCCAGCATAAACATGAAGTCAAAAACTTCCTTCATACCCATAACATCGACATCTTACTTGTATCCGAAACACATTTCGGAGCTAAAAACTGTTTCCGAATTAATGAATACACAACATACAATACAAATCACACAATTGTAAGGGCCTGCGGCGGTTCTGCGGTAATTATAAGCAACAAAACACTATCCATTACCGGAATATCGAACTGATCATATCCAAGCAATATCAATTTCAATTGCAGGAACAGATCTCGTACTATCGGCGATATATTGTCCTCCGAGATATAACACTAACAAGGATCAATTCATAGAGTTCTTTTCAACTTTTGGTAACAGATTTTTGGTAGCGGGAGACTACAATGCCAAACAAACATTTTGGGGCTCCAGACTCATCACTCCCAGAGGACGGCAGTTGTTAAACGCAATATCGTCTACGAAACTAGACGTTACTTCCGGTGGACTGACTTAAACAAAATACCCGATCTGATAGATTTTGCTGTTCTGAAGAACATAAAGAGGGGACACATACTTATACTTTCATCCTTTGACCTATCGTCGGACCACTCCCTATCCATTATGTCCTTATACGAAGCAATACAGTACAACATGACAGATACTCTCTCCCAAAAATATACAAACTGGATGAAGTACAAGCAATATGTTAATGCACACATGCCGCAAAGTATACGATTAAAGTCCGAAAATGAAATAAATTCAGCGATTGAAATGTTTACTCAAATTGTTAATGATGCCGTCAAAACTGCAACACCAAAACAAAAGAATTACGTAAGAAACGCAAATAGTCATCCTAGAGACATACAGTTACTCATAATAGAGAAACGAAATGCGCTATTTAGAAAATCTGGATCCACTTGAAAGATCGGATTACAGTTTGTGGAAAGCAACAAGAAACATGAACGGTTCGACTCCAAGGTCCAAATGGAAATTGGGCGAAAAATTCTCAAGAAAAAGTAAATGCCTTTGCAACGTATTTGGAAACGGTGTTCACCCCAAACCAAGGTACATCCTTGACCCCTTAGCCTGTGATTGCAGAGGCTGCAAAGCAGACCTAATTCAACATCCAACTCGTATCACACTTAAAGACATTGAATCATCTGTAAAATCTCTGAAGCCCGAGAGTGATAACATAACAGCAAAAATATTAAACGAGTTGAACCTATCAGCCTTGAGAGCTTTAATTTTTATATTCAATAGCATATATCGGATCGGTTACTTCCCGTTCTTTTGGAAAAATTGTAATGATTCAGAAGCCCAACAAATGTAAACTCATATCGACCAATTAGTCTCCTTTCGATCCTATCCAAAATATTTGAACCAGTATTGTTAAAAAAATAACACCGTTTATCAATGCAACAAATATTCCAAATCATCAATTCGGATTTCGCAAACAACATAGTACCATTGAACAAATACATCGAATACTTACATATATCTGAGAAGCCTACGAGAAAAAACAGTATTGCTCAGCTCTATTTATAGCAGAGACGCGCTGTCTTTGCAAAGAAGTATAGTGAGGGCGCCCACTGAGTTGTTTTTGCATTTGCTTCTCTCTCTCACGTACAGTGTACGTGTAAATAAACAAACGATGAATATCATGTGGTTGTTGTTTTTTTCACCAATGCATACACATATGCTGTAGTATTGATGGAAATATTATGGGCGACGCTGATTTATAGACATTTCACAAGCCTTCGATAAGGTGTGGCACAAAGGGCACCTCTATAAAATAACAAACTTTTCAGAAGCTACTTATCTGACCGAACCTTCGAAGTAAAGAAATACGGCATATTTTTTAGTCTAAAAAGAATAAACTCCGGCATTCATTTACGTAATATTTATTTGTGATATGCCAACTAGTTCTGATATACATACTTCCACCTTTGCTGACGATACTGCTTTCGTCAGCCTACACGAAGATCCCATAGAGGCATCGAAAACTCCACAATCTTACATTAAATTGTTGGAAAATTGGTTAAGAAAATGGAGAATTTCTGTAAATGCAAACAAATGTAGCCATGTAACATTCTCGTTAAGGCAACAGTCATGCCCTACTATAAATATATTCAATACGCAAATACCACAATACGAACAATGAAGTACCTAGGAATTCACCTGGATCGTAAGCTTACATGGATACAACACATAGACTCTAAATTAATTCAAATTAAACTAAAATACAACCAAAAGCAGTGGCTAATTGGACAAAGATCTAATTTGAACATGTCGCATAAAGTTTTGCTATATAAAACCATAATAAAGCCTATATGGGCATACGGAATCCAAATTTGGGGAACAGCATGTGCTTCAAATATCAATAAACTGCAAAGAAGACAATCTATTATACCACGTTCAATTTCGCGTGCTCCCTGGTATATGCGAAATGCAAATATTCACAAAGATCTTAATGTGCTACAAATAGAAGAATAAATACAGAAATGTTGACATTCTTACAAAGCCAAACTTATAGTGCATCCAAATCCCCTGGCTCGTCAACTGTTAAACTTCGAAGGACACCATCGAATAAGAAGAAGAGATACACTCCACGTAACGTAGGGAGAGAGAAAAAATAAAAATTATAAATAAACATAAATGCGACAAACACAAGTGGGGAATATATGCATTGGCATAAACCCATAAGAAATTTATTTTAGGATAAGATTTGAATACTTATTGTTATTTTCATTTCATTTTATGAAAGATTCAATAAATAAAGAATAGAACCGAAAAAAAATCAAAATATACGTGAAGAGAATTATCAGTACAGGTCCGCGGGTTCCTATTCGAAACATTTTAGTTGTAATTCGTAACATTTCATTTGTAATTCGAGAATTCTATTTGTAATTCCTAACATTCCATTTGTAATTCGAATTATTCCATTTGTAATTCGAATTATTCTATTTGTAGTTCGAATTATTCTATTTGTAATTCGAATTATTCTATTTGAAATTCGAATCATTCCATTTGTAATTCGAATTATTCCATTTGAAATTCGAATTATTCCATTTGTAATTCGAATTATTCCATTTGTAATTCGAATTAATTCATTTGTAATTCGAAATATTTTATTTGTAATTCGAAATATTTTATTTGAAATTACAAAGGAAATCATTCGAATTACAAATGGAAAAATTCGAATTACAAATGGAATAATTCGAATTTCAAATGGAATAATTCGAATTACAAATAGAATAATTCGAATTACAAATGGAATGATTCGAATTTCAAATAGAATAATTCGAATTACAAATAGAATAATTCGAATTACAAATGGAATATTTCGAATTACAAATGGAATAATTCGAATTACAAATGGAGTAATTCGAATTACAAATGGAATTCTCGAATTACAACTGAAATGTTACGAACTACGAATAGAATTATCGAATTACAATTAAAATAATTCGAATTACATCTGAAAAAGGTGTAGTATGCTTGAAAGTACACATTGAGACTACAAAAACCCTAGTTGAGTTTTATCCGGGCTAAAACTACATGTTTTTGCATATATCGGGCTTTAGCCTTGATGTCTTTAGCAATATTATAGCCCTATAGAAGTAGACCTTATCTGTTGAGCAGACCACATAAGAAAAACTTAATTTAGGGCATTAAAATCTATCAAATATAGGAAATTTCACATAATTTCTGGAGTTCTGTTTGGTAGCAGCTAAACTATTGGGAGTTGAACCAAGCAACCTCTTGCACAAATCTTCCAAATAATGTTTTCAGCAATTCTTCAGAACATTTTGAAACACAAAAATGCTTATTTCATGTTGTTTCAGCGTTATTTTATATCTTATCTTTTAGGCCCATACCTATATACGGACGTATACCCAGGGCGTGTGTGGTGAAAAAAGTAGAACCCTGCAAGCAAAAACTATCGCGGAAGTGACCTAGGCGTGTCGCCCAGGGCGATGAAAACAGTCGCGGCGATAGTCGCAGAAGTCACCCTGAGGTGACCTCCGTTGTGAAGAAATGAACCACTCCGGCGTGTCGTCCTGGAAGTCACTCCAGCGACACTTCTGGAAGATCATTTCCGCTATAGTTCTACAAATTACAAAAAAAATATTTTTTAATTTTTTTCTATTTATTTTTTTTATTTTTATTTTTCAATTTTTATTTATTTTTTATTTTTTTTATTTATTTTTTATTTCTCTTCTCTTTTAGAGAAATTATTCTTTGCAATTTCCGCCTATATTAATTTTGTAATTTTAAAAATGTGATGTTTTGTTGCCTGACTTAGGAAGCGAACCCGGACCTTCAGAGTGCAAAGCGAGTGTGCTTACCACTGCACCACCGTCTCATATAATCATCAGAAAGAAAATGTTCTATATTTGTTCAAATGTGTTGAATCATTAAATAAATGTAAACAATCGCCTTGGAAGTCACTCAGAAGTCACTCCGAAGTGTCGGCATATGCGATAAAACGTAATCACAATAAGCCTATTGAAATTGTTTGTGTAATTCACCAACTATCTTCCTTGGCGTGTCTCCGGAGTGACCTCTTAGGCGAGGGAGTGCGAAACTCACTTCCAATTGCTGGCAGGGAACACATGTATTCTTATGAGAACTACCGAAATACGTCGAGCGTATACTTTTTGTGAGTTGAAAAAGTTTAACTTTGACAGAACGTTATTGTTTGTATGTGTGTGTGTTTTGTATTTTAAAAACAAAAGCCCAACAAAACATGAAACACAATTCATAGCAAAGGAAAATTATTTGTTTTACGAATGAAAACATTTAAGTAAGTTTCGGTCGCGGATTTTGTGTTTTAAATGTGATTTGGGACTCAACGTATTTGGGTAATACGGACGCTCAGAGAGCGTTGTTTTGGTAGGTTGGTGAAATATTTGTGTACGTCCCGTCGTTATTTAGGTTTAGCAGTTATAACACACATTTCACTGCCACACAGGCAGTTTATTCTCATGTTTTTAGTTTCACTGTATTGTTGACATATTTATTAAATTGTCCTTTAAAAATATACTAAAAGCACGTGATAGAGGCATTTTACAATAATGGCATGTTCCGAAGAGTTGTGTATTACATTCCCACGAATATTTTTCCAAAGGAAAACATTAAGAAAAATTTGACAATTTTAGAGATATGGTGTGAAATGTATACAAATTATGGAATAAATGTAGTTTTTCAAGTTCATTATTTCTCCAAATATTTTATTCTTTCCCTTATCTACAAATTTGATTCAGAGGTCAAAAGAAGATTCGCATTGGTTTCAGAGATATAGCCCCAAATTGCTCCAAAAATACATTATTTAACCATGTTTAGATGGGCCCATAAAATCCAAGTTGGATCTGACACAACAAAAGCCAACTAGGGGTTTTTGTCGTTTGGGTTTGTACTTTCAAAAAATCCACAGTTCAAATTGTTTGAACAAGATAGATTTCAAATGTTGCACAGTGTAATGGAAGTCTCTTCAACTCTTTTCGTAAGGAATTCTGCAAACACATTTTTAGACGCACCGAAATATTGTGTTTCCAGAACTGATTATTCTCAATTAAATTCGTTATTAAATGCAACAGACTGGTCACTATTTTAATCGTTATCCTCCCTTGATGAGATGATCAATATAGTCTACAACTATTGTCTAAAACTATTGCGAAAATATCAGGCATTGTTAAAACTTATTATATATAACTAGCAAAGTACCCGCTACTTCGTATGCGGAAAGGATATACAAAACAAATAAAAAATATATAATATAGAACGGTGAACATGGAAAAATTTTGGTACTAATATCTATTTTAATTGATATTTATTTTCATGTAGGTACTATTCGTACCACATAACCACCGATTTTCCTCACGTCTACACATCTTTAACCAGCCATAATTGTTGAGATATTTTAATTGGGGTGCTCAGCGCCAAGACGGCTTAACCCACCAACCGCGATCCTCATTTCCAGCTTTATCTGTTCCCCCAGAACCATATATAGTACTATTTAGTACTTTACATATAAATACGAACCTCCTCCTAATATTTCAAAATTCCCTTTACACAATAACAAATTGTACCAAATCCTGTACCATATAGTACAATTCGTATATTTATGGTTCATATTTCCTAAATCTGGCGTTATTACCAAATTGTACCAAATTTAGTACTCTTTGTAAACATAAGTACGAATTTCCAAAACAAACTCCAACAGTAATCTCAATTCCAAATTTCAAGATTGCAACTCTATCCGTTCGCTCAAATCCAAATTGTACCAAATTTAGTACCATTTAGTACTTTTCGCACCCATAACCAAAAATTTCCAAAACTACCTCAATCCTACACTTCAACAGGTATTCTAATTCTAAATTTGAGGATTGTAGCTGCATCAGATTACCGAAATCCAAATTGTACCAAATTTAGTACTTTTCGTAGCCATAAGTACAAATTTTCAAAACTTCCTTGGTGCTAAATTCAAACAATAAGCTTAATTCCGAATTTCAGGATTCCAGATATATCCGATCACTCAAATCCAAATTTGGTACCATTAAGTACTATTCGTATCCAAAGTACGAATTTCTAAACCTACCTCCATCAACACTCCAACATCAATTTTAATTCCAAATGTATCCTATCACTGAAATCCAAATTGTACCAAATTTAGTACCATTTAGTACATTTAGTACCCATGAGTACGAATTTCCACAACTACCTCAAACCTACACGCCAACAGTAATCTTAATTCCAAATTTCAGGTTTACAGCTGCATTCAATCACCGTAGTCCAAATTGTACCAAATTTGGTACCATTTAGTACTTTTCGTATCCAAAGTACGAATTTCCAAAACTACCTCTATCAACACTCCAACAGTAATCGTAATTCCGAATTTCAAGATTCCAAATTTTCAAAACCACCTCCTTATATCAACTTATCTTCTAAACCTTGATTTTCATTCCAAATTTCAAGATTTTAGCTCTATCCGTTCACGTAATCCCAAATGGTACTAAATTTAGTAACTTTTAGTACTTTTCGCACACTTATAGTTCGAATTTCCAAAAACCCTTTGGTACACCTTTCTAACTCTCCATCAGTAAACCACATTCCAAATTTCAAGATTCTAGCTACAGCCTGGGCGTTGATTATGAATCAGTCAGTCATCATTACTGAACTCTCTTATAAGTATAGATTGTTCCACAAACATCCCTGAAGGGACAAGGGAGATTTCTCTCATATCAATGAGTGCACCCCGATTCATATTAGCTCAATGATATGGGACCTACTGTTTATCGCCGAGTCCGAACGGCGTGTCTTAAGACACCACTTTGTAGTTTTACATGGCTGAAATACTCAGGAGGTGCCGCCAACATTACTGAGGGTATTTTGCCACCGCTGAAAATTTTTTGATGTTGCGTGGCCGGGGAATCGATCCCACGACCTTCAGCGTGCAAGGCGGGCGTGCATACCATTGCACCACGGTGGCACTTATTACTTAATTATATATCCCGATAATATTTAAATAATAATATAATAATTCTGCCATTCACTTGAATCTGTTATTAGTTTAGGCTCGTAAGTCTGAGTATTTCGCTAAAAAGTGGTCCAGTGTTATTTGGTCTTGTAGGGGTTTTACAGTATTAAAATATCTGGACTTGATTTAAATAATTTTTTTTTTTCAAGTTTTTGTGATCGGCAGTGCTAAATTTAAGGATTTTGAAAAAATAGAATTTAATCTTAGTAGATGTTGCGAAGCACAATAGCTGAAGTTTCGATTATTTTTCAATAATCCATGAGGAATTGCAAATCATTTTTTTAGTCCATATAGTCCATGTTTTCCAAAAAGAATTAATCATGTTCATTCACACCTGCTGCTATATTCTGCCCACTCATACAAAATCATTGACTCAATTAGCAATGGAAAATAAATTTTAAAAAATTAAGTGACAAATAATATTTTTATGCCAACGTCTGCGAATGCCTGTGACGAACATTTTCTTTCTTTTTATACATTTTGTATATATAACTGTTTTCAAATTTTCATTTTTATTTAAAAAAAAAAACAAACTGATAATTTCCACATTAATATATTTATACAAATCAACAAATTTGCGGACAAATGCAAACGATGACATGATCCGGAAACCGCATATTTAATTGCAACAAACATTAATGTCATTTTTCTGCACTTAAATCAGCCGTTAAATTTTACCAATTTAGTATCATTAAAATTGATTTATTTTAACAGTTTATGTTAGCCGTTTGTTTTCATTGAAATGAACAAAACGTTTTAATTTGATCGAAATGATAAATTTTCCTCGAACAATAAAAATATGTGAATGCCACCAAGAGTATGAAAACGTCAGTTGATATGTATATTTTTTATAATCATTAGTAATATGAAGCACACAAACTCATTTCATATAAAAAAATGCCTGATTTAAAAACATATATAAAAAATGTTTGGCCCCTTTGCTGGAGTATTTTTAATTTATAAAAGGCAATAATTTTCGAATCGTTTATAATCTCCATTGAGGAAAATCTACCAACAACAGCGGCAGCAGCGAATAATAACGCAACAACAACAATATGTGTACGGAAATTAAGCATCATGGATTATTGTTGTCCAACCCCCACCCACTTATCACTGTCTGAGAAGAAATTCCAATCGATTTGTATGGCATCATATTTTCTTTTCTTCTCCTCCCTTCTTTTCGTTTCTATGGTCGAAAATAAGAATTTTCCGTTAGCTGAAAATGTGTATCTTAGCCGATCGCTGCTTGTACGATTTCTGATGTTTATACGAATTTCCCGTCTAAACAAAATAATATGATACGATTGTTTTCTGGGCCACACTTGGCCTATTATTGTCATCATTGTGGAATAACATTGGATCGATCAATGAAACTACACTGTGAAAATGCAGTTATTTCCGTGACCCTATTTTGGAAGAACAAGTTATAACTACACCTGATTCTCCAAGTTCGAACCACAAAATTAGACAAGCAAACACTATTATTTTTTAGGAGATGGTATAAATTGCTAATTTATTATACCCTTCACCATATTATGGAAGGTATAATAAAATGTGTCATTCCGTTTGTAACACATCGAAATATTCGTCGGATACCCTATAAAGTATATTTATTCTTAATCAACTTAATATTCTAAGTCGAAATATCCATGTCCCTTCGTTTGTTGAAATCAAGATACAGCTCGCAATTTTAAAGATAGAGCTTTATAAGTTGATATAAAGGTTTCTATTGCTTCTAGCATGTATTGAAAATCGCCTTTATCGGTCCACGTTTTGATATAGCCCCATACAACAGTACTTCCCGGTATTTCGGTATTTTGAAAGTTTTTGCCTATTATCACACCGAAATGGCTATAATTTGGTATAAAGTCTTCGTTGGGTGTATACAACTTTCTTCATGAAATTTGTTGGTATGGGTCCACGCCTTCATATAGTCCCCATAGAGCGGTACTTCCCGATTTTCGTTATTTTGAAGGTTGTGGACTCATTAATCCACCGAAATGGCTGAAATTTGGTATCTGGTCATCGTTGGGGGTATGTAACATTCCACCTAAAATTTTGCGGCATAGGTCCAAGGCTTCATATAGCCCTAATAGAACGGTACGTCCCGATTTTCGGTATTTTGAAGGTTTTAGCCTCAATATCCCACCAATTTAGTATTTAGTCTACGTTGGTGTTATAGCACTTTCCACTTGAAATTTGTTGGTATATGTTCTCGTCTTCATATAGCCCCCATGGAGCAGTAACTCCCGATTTTCGGTATTTTGAATGTTTTGGCCTCATTATTACACCGAAATGGCTGAAATTTGGTATTTAGTGTTAGTATAGCCCCATTGGAGCGGTACATCCCGATTTTCGGTATTTTGAAGGTTTTGGCGTCAATATCCCATCGAAAAAGATGAAATTTGGTATTATGTCTACTTTGAGGGTATGCAGCATTCCCCCAAAAAATTGGCGGTATAGGTCCAAGCTTCGTATAGCCCTCGTAGAACGGTACCTCCCGATCTTCGGTATTTTGAAGGTTTTAACCTCAATATCCCACCGAAATGGCTGAAATTTGGTATTTACTCTACGTTGGGGGACCGAAATATCTGAAATTTGGTACGTAGTCTACGTTGGGTATAAAACATTCCACCAAAAATGTATCGGTATAGGCTCACGCCTTCATATTGCCCCCATAGTATAAAAAATCAGATAATGTAGGTACATGTTTTTGTATAGACCTCATATAAGGGTAGCCCGAGGTTACAAAAGCTAAATTCGGAAAGTTGTAAATATTGGTCCAAGTTTTGGAAAAAACGGCGACGATCAGTTAATGGGAGGAAGAGCTTAGTTCATACACAACTTCTTTTGTCACGAAAGGAAACTAATTGTTCGTATTTACTTCGAAACCGTTTGAGGTGGAGAACTTAACGTCGTCCTTACATGTTTACAGATAAGTCTGTAGTGAATTTCTTTGCACTAGTTCTACCGATAGCAAGAGTGTTGTCAACTTTTATTTGAACTTTTGTTTCATTATTTCGCGTTTTAATTTTACCGGTAATTCAAAAAATGTGTTAGAGAATCGCACTACAGAACAGTTAACTTTGACGTTAACATTACCGGGCCCCTTGCAGGAATTGCAACTAAAGACAAATAGTAAAAAATAAGCACTTGCACTCTCTCTTGTTTACATGATTTGGAGAAAACTATAAAGTACATAGCATATTTCTAGAAGCATATTTAAGAACCGGTACCAGGATGTCATCTTCCTTCAGGATGGAAACTTCGGAGTTGTAGAAACGGTCCGTAGCCACTGGATACTGAGCTTGCTGAAAAGGAAAGTTTGTGCTTTTGGGGGTGAATAAGAAACAAAAGTGCATTCATAGGGTAAATTCATTATATTGATGGAATTCATTTGGATGAGAAAGTAAAATAAATAAAAAAGAGAAAATCTCTGTTACCAGGCGTGCAGAATCTGACGTAAACAAGGACGAAGAAAATATTTTCCAAAGAAGTGGTCCTAAAGTTTCAAATCGGGGGTTCCTTCCACAAACCAATAGACTGATTTTATTTAAAATAACTTATTATTTAAATTTTCAAAATTCATAAAAAATTGAAAACAAGTAAAAAAGTGTTAAGTTCGGCCGGGCCGAACTTTTTATACCCTCCACCATAAAATCACCTAAATGGAACAATTGATTTCCTTTCCATTGGGAAAGCATTTAGCTCCTCCGTCACGTCAAGGTTTATTCCTAGAAGGAGCAAATTATGTTACTTATATAATACGGTTTAACTTTAGATAAAATCTAGTTCGGTTAAAAATTGTACCTAAAAATCTCAAAATACGGAAAATCGGGAGGTACCGTTACATGGGAGCTATATCAAAATATGGACCTATATTGACGATATTTGGTGTATATGTTTCGTGACCACTGATAATCTCATATGTCAAATTACAGCTAGTTCGGTTATAAATTGTAGGTAAAATTCTCAAAATACCGAATATCGGGAGGTACCGATATATGGGGGCCATACCAAAACATGGACCTGTATTGACGATGTTTGGTGGATAAGTTTCGTGACCACAGAGAACCGCATATGTCAAATTGCAGCTAGTTCGGTTAAAAATTGAAGCTAAAAATCTCAAAATACGGAAAATGTGGACCGATATAGCCCAACATCGAACTTGACCAGCCTGTACACAAAAGATACATCTTCCAAACATTTTAGCGTCTTATCTCCATTTTTGTGGATGCTAGAGTGATTACCAACACGGACGGCGTAAAAACTCAAAATACCTCAAATCGGGAGGTACCGTTATATGGGGGCTATACCAAAACTTGGACCTATATACATAATTTTTATTAGATATATTTCTTGGCCTCCAGGAACCCTAAGTGCCAAATTATAGCTAATTCGGTCTGCAAATGTGGCGAAGAACGTGAAAATACCTGAAATCGGGAGGTACCTTTATATGGGGGCTATACCAAAACTTGGACCTATGTACATAACTTTTAGTAGATATATTTCTTGGCCTCCAGGAACCCTAAGTGCCAAATTATAGCTAATTCGGTCTGCAAATGTGTCGAAGAACGTCAAAATACGTCAAATCCGGAGGTACCGTTATATGGGGGCTATACCAAAGAGTGGACCGATATAGCCCATCTTCGAACTTGACCTGCCTATGGAAAAAAGACGCTCGGGTGCAAAATTTCAGCACTATATCTCAATTATTGCGGACGCTAGAGTGATTACAACAGACGGACAGACGGACATGGCTAGGTCGTCTTAGAATTTTATCCTGATCAAGAATATATACTTTATAGGGTCGCAAATGATTAGTTCGATGTGTTACAAACGGAATGACAAACTTAATATACCCTCCATATCAAATATTAAATCCATTAAATATTAAATTTTTTTTGTACGTTTAATCTAATTGAAGTCTTTCAGATGTTTCTAAGTTTCCTGAAAATTTTTATACCCTCCACCATAGTATGGAGGGTATATTAAGTTTGTTTTTCCGTTTGTAACGCATTGAAATACTCATTTGCGAGTATTTATATATTCTTGATCAGGGTAAAATTCTAAGTCGATCTGAGCACGTCCGTCCGTCCGTCCGTCCGTCTGTGGTAATCACTCTAGCATCCACAAAAATAGAGATAGGACGCTGAAATTTTGGGAAAATGCGTCTTTTGTTTGCAGGCAGGTCAAGTTCGATGATGGGCTATATCGGTCCACGTTTTGGTATAGCCCCCATATAACGGTACCCCCCGATTTACGTTTTTAGCTACATTTTCAGACCGATTTGGCTATAATTTGACATTTAGGGTTCTTAAGTGTCAACAAACATATATAACAAAACTTGTGGACATAGGTCCACGTTTTGGAATAGGCCCCATATAACGGTACCCCGATTTGCGGAATTTTGACGTTTTTAGCTACATTTTTAGACCAATTTAGCTATAATTTGAAATTTAGGGTTCTTAAGTATCAATAAACTTATATAACAAAAGTTGTGGACATAGGTCCACGTTTTGGTATAGCCCCCATATAACGGTACCCCGCGATATACGGTATTTTGACGTTTTTAGCTACATTATCAGACCTATGTAGCTAATATTTGACATTTAGGGTTCTTAAGTGTTTATAAACTTATAAATTAGAAGTTGTGGACATAGGTCCACGTTTTGGTATAGCCCCCATATAACGGTACCCCCCGATTTGCGGTATTTTGACGTTTTTAGCTACATTTTCAGACCGATGTAGCTATAATTTGACATTTGGGGTTCTTAAAAGTCAATAAACTTATATAACAAAATTTGTGGACATAGGTCCACGTATTGGTGTAGCCCCCATATAACGGTACCCCCCGATTTACGGTATTTTGACGGGTTTAGCTACATTTTCAGACCGATTTAGCTATAATTTGACATTTAGGGTTCTTAAAAGTCAATAAACTTATATAATAAAAGTTGTGGGCATATGTCCACGTATTGGTATAGCCCCCATATAACGGTACCCCCGATTTACGGTATTTTGACGGGTTTAGCTACATTTTCAGACCGATTTAGCTATAATTTGACATTTGAAGTTCTTAAATGTCAATAAACTTATGTGACAAAACTTGTGGACATAGGTCCACGTTTTGGTATAGCCCCCATATAACGGTACCCCCTGATTTACGGTATTTTGACGTTTTTAGCTACATTTTCAGACCGATATAGCTATAATTTGGCATTTAGGGTTCTTAAGTGTAACTAAACTTATATAACAAAAGTTGTATACCTAGGTCCAAGTTTTGGTATAGCCTCCATACAACGGTACCCCTGATTTGCGGCATTTTGACGTTTTTATCTACATTTTCAGACCGATTTAGCTATCAATTGACATTTAGGGTTCTTAAATGACAATAAACTTATATAACTAGTGGACATAGGTCCATGTTTTGGAATAGCCCCCATATAACGTTACCGCCCGATTTCAGATATTTTGAGAATTTTACCAACAAGTTTTAACCGAATTATCTGTAATTTGAACATTTAACATTTGAAATTCTTAGTGGTCACCACACCTCTCCACCAAAAATTGTCAAGAAAGCCCCCATATAACGGTACCTCCCGATTTTCAGTAATTTGATGATTTTAGCTACAATATTAAACCGAACAAGCAGTCATTTGACATTTGAAGTTCCTAGTGGTCAAAACACCTCTCCATCAAAAATTGTCAACATAGGTCCATGTTCGGATATAGCTCCTATGTAACGGTACCTCCCAATTTTCAGTAATTTGGCAATTTTAGCTAAAATTTTTAACAGTACTTTGAGGATTTTACTTAAAATGTTTAACCGAACGTAGGTCCATGTTTTTGTATAGCCCCAAAACGAACCTCCCGATTTTCCGTACCTTAGCTTTATTTTTTGGACGAACTTTCTGTAATTTGAAATTTAAAAGTCAACAAAAATTCTGAAACAAAAATTGTTCATTTAAGTTCTTATTTTCTTATAGCCCAGATACCTCCGAACTAGCTGTTAATGACATTTGAAGTTCCCACGTTATGTACCGATTTTCGTCAACATAGTCCCATGTTTTATTATAACCCCTATATAACAGTACCTCCCAATTTCAAATTGTCAACAGTTAGATATAGGCACCATAAAAAAGGGCCTCCCGAATGAAGCATTTTATGTACATTATCTGACATTTTAACGTACTCAATTAAATTTGGGGACAGGAATTAATATTTTGTGGTGGAGGGTATGAAAAGTTCGGCCCGGCCGAACTTAATGCTTTTTTACTTGTTTTAATTAACTTCACACTCATAATTTTGTGCAGTGTATTTTTGGCTAATTACTAGTATTACAATTTATCTAATTAGCAAGTGTATATTTTTTCGGTTTGTTTCTCTGAAACATTACCCTTCCTCCTGTCTGAGATTTGACGTGGAATTGTTAACATTCGAAACTACATATATCGAAATCGACAAAATATATTGATTGTTTATAAAAGCGAATGAACGTGCGTGTGAATGTGCTTATTTATAGAAAGACCACAAATAGGCCGAACGGTATACAAACAGATAGTCAGTCAGCCGGGAGGGAATACCAAATGTTTCACACAATTGAAATCGTTTAGCAATCCACTACAAAAATGTTGTTGTTTCTTCTCCGTTTATTGTTGTTGTTGCTGCTGTTTTATTGTTCAAAGACCTCTGCAAGACTTTCATATTTCCATTTGCCCACAGCGATTTGATGGCGGGGGAGGATGAGGGAATGGAAGAAATGATGATGCTACTATAGAGTTCTTATTGTTTCGGTTCAATAATTATTTTACAGTCATTTTCAGATTTTCCTTGAGTACCATACAAGAGAAATAGAAAACAACAAAATTAAACAGGGGCGTTTAAATCTAATAAGAAGTGGGAAAGTTAAGCAAATGTTGTATTGTAGTCCGCAATTAATGTCATTTCAGTGCATGTACCAGAACAAGGATATGAACGTCCAAAATTTGTAATGGAAAAGTTTTCTGACCACTAAAGACCCCAAATGTCGAATTGCAACCAATTTAGGCCGAAAATGTAGATAACTTTCAAATTTGTGCGGTACCAACAATTTTGGTAGATTTTTCTGAATGCTAGAGTGATTACCATAAACGGACGAAATAACATGCATAGATCGACCGAGAATTTTACCCTGATCCCTGATCTTTATAGCGTCGCAAATGATTATTTCAATGCTTAATAAACGGAATTTTTAATGCTTACAAACGGGGTATTTTTATGAAAAGAAATTGCACTCGAGGCTTGAGGTCGAGATATTTATTAGATTTAAAAACTAACCGGACATATAACATATGTCGAAATCGCAACATGTACACACCACAGATGTCGTATAAGAGGATGCTTTGGCATAATACCGCCACTAATCACGTAAAACTGGTAATTTTTTGCAAATATTTTTTGTGCTCTTATCGAAGATGATCAGCTTAAGTGATCTAAATTCATATAAGAGGTTCCGGGACCCTAAAATGGACTCAACAGTTTTAAATATCGAATAAAACCTTAATATTTAACAATTGTCCTTAAAGACAGGATTCCAAAGAATATATTAATTTATTTAGTTAACTGGATACCTTTATGATGTGTCCGATGTTACTGGCCTACAAAGACAAGATCTTGTTGAGGAAGGAACAACAACCAAAATACCGCAAGTCAATGGGCCAAAAAGAAGTAAATTGGCAGGAAAGCCTCATCTACAACGTCGAGAGAATGTAAACTGATTAAAACAATCTCAAGGTAGTGAAAAAGATCGAAAGATCTCACCCTCACTAACCCAAGAGAAATCCCGAAATCAGTAAGCTTTCTCTCTTACCGGCAAGAGAAGAGGTTAGGTCAATGTCTACATCGACTCCACAGCCCCCAATGACCAAACCGGGAGCGATGTTGACATGACCCAAAAACCAATAAATGATTCGACTCCTTCGACCTCAACGCTTTCTTCAAAAGGATGCCCCGCCACTCAGACAGGACAAACTTCAATGGAGAAGGCAGTCAAGTCGAAAGGAGCGAATCAGAAGAAATCCAAAACTAGGAAGTCCGACCGGACACCGGCCTACACACACACCTGGGGCAGCTCCTACCAAAACCAATCCATATCCACTAGAAATTGAGGTGAAGATAGATAGGTCAATGGAGGAGCCACTCCCCAGTGCTAAGAGACCCAACCCAGTCAGCAACCCAAAGGCTCTACCTCCCCCAGGCGGTAGCCCCAAGACCGGGAGCAGGAAAGATGCCGCAGCCAATTTAGCCTAACAAACTAACTTGAACCAAAAGGAATCTTCCCGTTCTCATCTTAAGGGCAACAGCTTGGGAAAACGAACGATAAGACCGATGGTACCGGATGAGCTTCGAGCAGCGGTCATCGATAGATCTGACCCTGATTGGATAATCAGAGAGGATCGATGGCTACTTATCGAAACTCGTCTGCGTGACACTGTGTTCTTAGGAGAAGGGAACCTCCAAAGCATACCAAATTGGGAAGTGCCGCTTCATACAGAGGCGTTAGGTCGTCTGTTGTGAAAATAGGGAACCTCTGGATTTCCCCACTTCCACGATAGAGGGCTTTGGCAAACTCTGGGAGGGGTGTCAACTGGCAGTCGTTGGTGTCAGAGAGATCGCTTTCAGTAGAGTGTTGTCAACGTGGGTGCCACCTCCACCTTTGGATCCCGCACACATACTGACTATACTCAACAGACAAAACCCCAATCTTCAGACCAGCACATGCAATCTGGTTAGCCACAATCCGTAGAATTTGGGTGTTGCCATCAGAGTGTCAATATACAATCAGCGCAAGATTACCAAAGAACTCGTGAAGGCAACTTTCACATTGATCTAGGATTGATCAGATTCCGCCTAGGACAAAAGTAGTGGAGGAACGGAAGCAGCAGCCGCTTCACATAATGCAGATTAATCTGCATCACTGTAAAGCGGCTGTTGCTGAACTTCTTCCAGCCCTCAAGAAGGTCGAAGTTGAAATCGTCTTTATTTATACAAAAATAGGGTTGCTGGATTAAGCGATAGCAAATACACCACCTTCGCAACATCCAACGTGGACAAGGTAAGAACCTGTGTAGTTGCTAAAAAAGTCTTAAACTAATATTTCTCCCTAATTTTAGCGGAGGTGATATTACTGCTGTAAGGATGGAATGCAGCTCCCAAAGAGCCACCATATTCTCATCCACATACATGCCGTTCGAGAGCCCTGTCCCACCGGGCAAGGACGTGGAAAAGCTCGTCAAAGAGATGGGTAGCACTTGCCTCATCATCCTAGGATTTGATGCCAATCCTCACCATTTCCACACAGGCAGGATAATCAATTCAAATATTGGTGAGACATTCATATAATTTTTCAATGTCTTTCAATCCATAGTACTTACTTCATTATTCTTCTTTCCTTTATGCCGATTCTTCTTTTCTATGCAATATATTTCTCCTTTTTCTAACCCCAATACAGGATGAACACAATGGACCATAAGGTCTCCGAGTGGAGTGGCTGTCCAATACGACAGCTGCGCGTCCTTTAACCTAACCTAACCTATATGTCCAGATAATAAATAAAAAGTTTCTCTAACAATATATTATCAAAACAAAAATAATTGCCTCAGATTTTGAATCAATTTTTCTCAGCTGCAAATGTGTTGAGTAGGGCCAAAAGTGAGTCCCGGCTTTGTTTTGTAAAATTTTGTGAAATAAGTGGAATTATTCCAAAAATAAACAATCTAACAAAAAATATCTGCATTTCAAATTCATAAATTACCTCAGAAATATATAAAAAGCGAAGTAGTCATTCGAGTTGCAAATGTTTTGAGTAGCGCTCTATATACTAGGCCGGGGCGATTTGAAACCTTTAACGGGCCCTTCGCGATCTGTTTACTGGGATTGAGCTGAACAAAAAAGTCCACAAGACCATATGTCTACGGTGAAAATCGAGCCTCCCGATTTTGACTTGAAATTTTTGATTGGCGTTTTTTGGATATTTTGACATATAACAGCCAAACCATTGAGATTTGTGATCCAACACAAGGAACAAAATTGTAGCCAACACAATAATTAAGAACTCTCTAGTACATCGCAGTTTTGGTCTTGAGACTGCTCAAATTTTTCGGCAAATATCGATATATGACTCTGTTCTACAAAAGTTGACCAAAAAAATATTCAATCGTTCTGTTACAAAATTCTATCGTTTTGGGGCCCATAGACAACGAAAATACCATTGGTTCGTTTGGGTCACGTCGTTTTATTGTTTTATAACAGTAAAAGTATTGTTTTATAACAAATTTAAACGGACATATCTTCTTTTTTCACAACGGAATTCTATTGATCCTTTTTTCCTTTTAAAGGTGTGAATAAAGCATTTTTGAGTTACCGACAAAAATTGGTAACACTAAACCGCAAAATAATGAATGAAAAGTGCAGATAAAAGTTGATAAGATAACCCTAGGCAGTTGATTTCAAAATGTTGGAATATTTTGAAAAAAAAAAAAAAAATAGAAATGGGCGGAACTTGCCCCGACTACTTTGATTACTTTCCGACGTAAACTTTAAAAACGCCGATACACGTGCCTCATGTTCTTAGCTCTACTTTCATAATCTACTCGGTTTTCTTTGTAATTTTTTTTTTGTTTTCACAGAGTCTTATTGGTAGTGTATGTATGTATGTATGGACAAAAAAAAAAAAGAAACAACCATGTGATGTTTATTTATTCTGTGAGTGTGAAGGGGGAAGTAAACAACTTAGTGGAATCCCGCAGAATACTCGCCCCCGCTCTAGACTGTGCCACTTCATATAGAAGTTTTTCATGGTTGGTCGGGGATTGAACCGTAGACCTTGTGGGTGGAAGACGGACGTGCTTACTACTACACCACGGTGGCTTCCATTGAACCAAAAGAAGTAAATTGTTAATTGTTAAAATTTGGCTTTCGTAATATTTTGTCCAAACTTAGTTCAAGTTCAAAGATGGATTATATCGGTCCACTCCCTCCGGTACCTCCCCCACAAAAGTTCGAAAATGTTCGGAAAATTTGTGCGAACGGTAACTCTTGAAGGAAGTAACCGATTTGGTCCAATTTGGCCTTCGTAATATTGTTTCCAAACTTAGTTTATGTTCGTAGATAAGCCATGTCGGTCCACTCCTTCAGGTACCTACGCCACAAAAGTTCACAAATATTCGGAAAAATTGTGCGCACGATAACCCTTGATGGGAATGACCGATTTGGTCCATACTTTACACATTCTCATAACATCTACCAGATATAGATAAGGTTCGAATATGGACTATACTTCGCTGCCTCAATTACGATGGTAAAAACCCGAATGGTGTAAAAATCCGCTATGGCACCCCCATGGTCTATGACGGTTTATTCCTTTAAGTACCTTTTCCGCAAAATTTTTGAACTTTAATCCTTATCAACATTTTTGTCGGTTCATACGACCAAAATTTTGAAACCCCCTAAATACATAAGTTTTTTGTGAAAAAAGTGTTTCAATTTGCACAGGCTGAGGGTATATCTCTGTCGGCAAAGCCGACTGATACTTTTTTACTTGTTTTTTTTAGGAAGTATATTTTTGGAAAGTATGCTCTAAAAAGTTGGACCAAATAGTTAAAAATTGGTATAAAAAACTTTTCATGTCACCGGGATAACGGATAACGGAATAACATATATATCTTCTATCTTCTTAAAATCGTAAATCGGGCCACTTGTAGTTTTCGTTGAAATTTATATCTTCCAATTTAGTCTCTTGAAAGGTAAAAAACCTATTTTTGTGAGCAACTGTATGTGAGGTCTAAAATCATTATTTCCTTGAGGTAATTTTTCGATTTTATCATTGTGTATACAGGATTTTTGCGGCGTGCGTATTTTCGTTATGGCCCCCAATTCTTTAAATTCATTCTGAGTCCCATTCATTTGACTTCATCCCTTTTAATAGATTACGCCCCTGCCTAAAACAAAAAAAGTAATGAAAGACGCCAAAACGCATTTGTTGTTGTTTTCGACAAAATTCTGACGAAATATATTTGGGTATCGAAAAAAAATCTTTTGTTTTTGGAATGTCGAACTCTACTCAACACAACTTTTCTTTTATTGTTGCGTTCGCATTGGGAAAACGTATAAGTATTTCCATGTGTGTGTGCGATTAATATGTTTATGTTGAAGGGGGTGGGGTGGTGGAACATTTTCAGATCTTTAGAAAATTCATCCTCTTAGCGGAGGAGAAATCAAGAAATTAGTTGAACAACAAACGCCAAAGAGGCACATCGGTGATCAATTCTTTTAAACTCAAGTCAAATAACTAAAACCCGCCAACATGGATGATCAATTCATTGTAAGTGTGAAGGATACTACGAAATGAAAACGAAAATGTTAAAGCGTTGTGGAAAATGTAGAAAGAATGATAAACTTAGTGTATTATAAGGAAAACGGAAAAACTTTGTGAAACTTTTATTGGAGTTGTTGATGGAGTTAAAAATGAAAAGTCAAAATGAGTTATAGAAAGCTAAAGGAATAAAGAAAAAATACTGTGTAAATAAAAGAAATTCAAGTGCAGAATTTGTTCAAAATTTATTTTGGATTTTTAGTCCACAGTTAAATAGTTAAAAAGAAAAAAAATCATCAATGGAATTGCAAACTGACTGATTATTATCACTAGAGTCACAATAATTGTATTTTATTCGGGAATTCGGCAGAATCTACTAATTTTGTTATTTTACCATTCCTATTTCTTCAATCTTTGATTTGGCTTACAAGTTTTTTTTTTGTGAGGGATGAAGCAATATTTTCAAAATCTGAAGTGGAATATTAAAGTGGAAAATTAGTAATGAATTTACGATATTTTCGCTAAGTTAGCGATCAAACTAAAGTAGGCTGGACTTAACTGCAAACAGCAATTTCAACTTCAATTTAAACATTCCATTCACAATATTGTGTTGTATTTTAACCAAAATAAAAAACAAAAAAAAAGACTGATTTTCAAAATTTTTTTATTTGTTAAAAATAAAACAAGTAGTTTTTTATTCATTCTGTTTAAAATGTAAATTGTTTGTTAAATCTCTGAATTTATTTAAACTTATCGGGACATATTTAAAATTCTTTGGAAAGCTAAAACCAACTGTTGAAAATTTTAAGATAATAATTCTATTTTTTTAATCTGTTTATTTCCATAGGATGAAGATCTTACCCCTGAGCAAATCGCCGTTTTGCAAAAGGCTTTCAACAGTTTCGACAGCCAAAAGTGCGGCAGTATCTCCACCGATATGGTTGCCGATATCTTGCGTTTGATGGGTCAACCCTTCGACAAGAAGATCTTGGAAGAACTCATCGAAGAAGTCGATGAAGACAAATCTGGCCGTTTGGAATTCGAAGAATTCGTCCAATTGGCTGCCAAATTCATTGTTGAAGAAGATGCTGAAGCTATGCAAAAGGAATTGCGCGAAGCCTTCCGTCTGTATGATAAACAAGGTACGACAAACAAGCAGTTTTTATTTATTTATTTAAAAAAATTATTATCTATATATATAAAATTTGTATTTATTTTTATTTATTTAAAATTATTAATTACAGGCAACGGTTATATTCCCACCACCTGTTTGCGTGAAATCTTGCGCGAATTGGATGACCAATTGACCGATGAAGAATTGGACATTATGATTGAAGAAATCGATTCTGATGGTTCCGGTACCGTTGATTTCGATGGTGAGTAGATCGACTGTCACAAACAGCTAATTAGTATTTTATGTCAGAGTGGAATGTCTGACAACTAACTGACAGTGTGTGTCTGTGGGTGTTTTTTGTTTCTTTGTTGAGTTGCAAAAAATGTTTAAAATTTTTGCCAAATGTCTGTTAACTTTTGAAAATTTGTTTGGTCTGTTTTAAATGACAGCAAAAAGTTGACACATGATGGATATTTGTCAAATGAATATGTCTTCGAAAAATAGTAGCGCTAAGTGGATGAAACAATGGGTATTGGGCTGTGAACTTTGCGAAATGTTATTGCCAAAAAATGGCGCTAAACAAATGTTTTTATAGGTAAAATTGCGCATTTTTTATAAATTACAAATTTTTTTTCTTACAAATATTTTATAATGTTATCGTCTTCCAAGGAGACGTTGGGTCGTAAGGTCATGCACTGTCAAATGTGACCAACGGAAATTTCTAAATACTTCTTCAATACTCAGTGTAAACAGAAGTTTCATTTACCCCTGCCGCGGATAATATTTTCGTGAAAAATACATATGCATAATATTTCCGAAACGACAAAATAGAAGCAACATACATATGTATGTACATATCAACATGACAAATTGCCCATATCCATAACAAATAGCAACAAAATAAATTCATATTCCAAAAAAAAAGCAACAAAGGCAATACTTAAAAACACTATAATTTTTAAGAGGGTCACATAGATATTTGTGGTTCAGTTTTATAGTTGTTTCAACATAGCATTTGGGCACCAAAAAATTTTTATCCCCCCGCCAAGGAAAAATCGTGGAAAACATTTAAACACCCACACAGCACCACATATATACATATAAATAAATAAATGGATACGTAATGTCAGAGGGCCACCCAACTTAACACACAAAAAAAAGAAAATAATAAAAACTAAAAATAGTTGAAAGAAAAACTCTCACACACAAAACGCACAAATAGAAATAGTTTCAAATTTTTATTCTAATTTTTTTCAATTCTTTTTTTCTTTTTAGAATTCATGGAAATGATGACTGGCGAATAAATTCTTTGATTTTGTTTGCTAACAACAACAACAACATTCTCATCCAATATACACAACAAACACGGAAACAACAACAACAACTCCAACACAAACACAACAACACATAGTCAAATTTTATTTAATTGTATAATAATAACAACAAGCAAAAACAACAACATAATGTAATTACAAACAAATAAACAAAAATTTGTATTTTTCTTTTTTACATAAAAATTCTGCTGTTTGTTTGATTCTTCTATTGTTTGATGATATAAAGCGCAATTGACAGTTCATACAAATTGGATCTGATCCAAATGAGTTGTGTTAATGATGTGAAAATGATTTCGTATTACTCAGAATTAGCTAGCTAGTGGTGGTTGTTATTAGAGGCGAATTATTTGAAATAATATTAAATTAAATTTAAATTTGAATAATTCTTATTAAAATACAGTCGTCTGTGGTTACAGTGAACTTGTTAGATCCAAAATCTTATATAAGAATGATTTTGTCAAGGAAAAAATAATACAAATCGCTTAAATCCTCAGTATTGTAGAATTTGATGGCTGGTTGAAATACCACTTTTTCAAGCTGTTGGTAACCAGCAGTGACGATTACTCAGCGCTAATAACTGAATATGACAATGAATGTATATTGCACATCAGTCAGTCAGCTGAAGAATAATAAGGCCTGATGATTTGAACTTGAGTATACTATGGCCAGTCCACGAAAAAGGTGTAAGATAGAATGTTCAAATTGCACGGACATACATCTCCCAAATCAAAACGGAAGGGTCTGTGACAGCGTCAACAACATCAAAGATCGGCTGTCTGAGAAGGCGAGCAAGGATAATCTGAAGTATACCATCTCGCAGAAACCATACTCGTTTTACCCGAAGCATGTTGACAATGCTGCTCGACGAATTGTCCCAAACAATCTCCGCATAGCAGTCATTGACAAGGCTAATCCCAATGGCGCATTAACGATTATCATTATACCCTCAACATTTATTCTAACGAGGGTATATACATCTTCATACGGGCAAAATGTGCCTCATGGTCCGCTTCAGACAATTTGGAGTCCGTCTGTCTGTCTGGCACGATAACTGTCGAACAGATTAACCGAGTTGGTTCAATATTTGGCTTTAGTAATATTTTGTCCAAACTTAGTTTAAGTTCGAAGATGGGTCATATCGGCTAACTTCCTCGAATACCTTCCCCACAAAAGTTCAAAAATGTTCGGGCTTCGTCTACAGCCAGCTAATCTCAGTTTATGTTTATAAGTTGTTGGTTTCATATCTCGGAAACCGATTGGATTTTCATTTTTGGATCTTTGGCAAAATTGTAGCTCTAGCTCTTGATAACAAAAATGAGGACGATGCCAATCCATAAAAGTGGGTTTTAGCACGATTCCAACAGATTTGGTATTCGTATATATATGGTACATATTTCCTAAAGCTGACGTTATTACCAAAAAACAACAGTAACCTTAATCTTTAGTACTTTTCGTAGCAATAAGTACAAATTTTCAAAACTACCTCAGTGCTAAGCTCAAACAATAAGCTTAATTCCGAATTTCAGGATTCCAGATATAATATCACTCAACTCCAAAATCAATTTGAATTCCGAATTTCACGATTCCAAATGTATCCTATCACTGAAATCCAAATTGTACTAAATTTAGTACCATTTAGTACCCAAATCCAAATTGTACCAGATTTGGTACCATTTCGTACTTTTCGTACCCATAAGTACAAATTTTCAAAACTACCTCAGTGCTATGTTCAAACAATAAGCTTAATTCTGAATATCAGGATTCCAGATACATCCGATAACTCAAATCCAAATGTGGTACCATTTAGTACTATTCGTATCCAAAGTACGAATTTCCAAACCTACCTCTATCAACACTCCAACAGCACTTTTAAATCCGAATTTCACGATTCCAAATGTATCCTATCGCTGAAATCCAAATTGTACCAAATTTAGTACCATTTAGTACTTTTCCTACCCATAACTAAAAATTTCCAAAACTTTATCAATCCTACACTCCAACAGTACTCCTTATTCCAAATCTTGGGATTCCAGCTATATCAGTTCACCCAAATCCAAATTGTACCAAATTTGGTACTATTTAGTACTATTCGTACCCATGAGTACGAATTTCCACAACTACCACAACCCTACACGCTAACTGTAATCTTAATTCCAAATTTCAGGATTACAGTTGCATCCGATCACCGTAATCCAAATTGTACCAAATTTAGTATTTTTGTTCCCATAGGTCCGAATTTCCAAACCTATCTCTATCCAACACTCCAACAGTAATCATAATTTCGAATTTCAGGATTCCAAATGTATCCGATCACTCAAATCCAAATTGTACTAAATTTGGTACCATTTAGTACTTTTCGTAACCATTAGTACGAATTTTCAAAAGTATCCCAATCCCACACTCCAATAGTAATCATAATTTCAAATTTCACTATTCCTGCTCTATCCGATCACTCAAATCCAAATTGTACAAGATTTGGTACCATTTAGTACTTTTCGTACCCATAACCAAAAATTTCCAAAACTACCTCAATTCTACACTCCAACAGTAATCTTAATTCCAAATTTCAGAATTCCTGCTATATCCGTTCACCCAAATCCAAATTGTACAAAAATTTGTACCACTCAGTACTTTTTGTACCCACAAGTACAAATTTAGTACCTTCCGTTGCCATAAGTACGAATTTCCAAAAATATCCCAATCCCACACTCCAATAGTAATCTTAATTCCAAATTTCACTATTCCAGCTCTATCAGATCACTTAAGTTCATATTGTACCAAATTTGGTACCATTTAGTACTTTTCGTACCCAAAAGTACGAATTTCCAAAATACCACTATCCTACACTCCGACAGTAATCCTAATTCTAAATTTCAGGATTCCAGCTCCATCCGTTTCCCCAAATCCAAATTGTACCTTATTTGGTACTATTTAGTACCTTTCGTACCCATATGTACTAATTTCGAAAACTACCTCCATATCTCAAACTTCAACAGTAATAGTAATTCCAAACGCTACGTACGGCGTCCCACACGGTTCCAAATTGGGCCCAATTATCTTCATCATTTACGCAAACGAAATGATATATCAACTAAAAAACAGTACAGCATTTACATACGCCGTCGACACAGCCATTATCGTTTGTAACAAGTCACTTAACACGGCAATAGAAACTTTACAAAATGAATTCAACATAATAACCAGATGGTGCCACGACAGCGGCCTAATCATAAACGCATCTAAAACCAAAATTATGCACATCAGGGCAAGAAACAATCCAATCATTGATATTATTTAACACAGCACAGAATGTCTACAAAACAATCAAATCCAATCTCACCAACAAAGCGGTGAAACATGCAGTACAAAAATTGAGCTGGTGGAAACATATAAATACCTCGGAGTCCATTAAGACGACAATTTTAAGTGGAAAGTGCATGTTGAACATCTGCAGAAGAAACTGAGGCAAACAGCTTACGCATTATATCATCTCGGCAACGCAGCGCCACACTATGTCCTGAAACAAGCCTACTTTTCATTAGTTGAATCGCATCTTAGGCATGGAATCACGGCGTGGGGAAATGCAAGATGTTGCAGACTGCTTCAAATTGCCCAAAATCGAATTGTTAAGCTTGTTAACCAAAAAACCCAAACGCAACTATATGAACAACAAATCAATATAAAACAAATCTTCAGAAATTTGGAAATTTTAAACATAAAGGAACTTTACTCAATAACCATAGTAAAAGAATTCATGGATGACAGAAGCATAGCGAAGAAAATAGATCGAAATACCAGAAGAAGAGCCGAAGGAAAATACGTTGTCCCGAAATTCAAAAATGACTACGCAAAATACTCACTCTCTGTCGCACTTCCTATTATACATACATTAAATGAATTGGCAAAAGACATAATCAATGACAAGAATAAGCATGATAGAAGCAAATTAATAAAGAAACACTATATAAAAAATTGAGAACATTGAAGTCTACAGCCTATTAGGCTAAATATATACATAAAACATTATAATAGTTATACCCACATACAAGATAGCAAAGCTTCGTGGCATGTAGTTTGTAATAATATGTATGTAGAACTTTTTGAAAATAAAAATAAAAAAAAAAAATCAGAATTCCAAGTTTATCGGTTCGCCCAAATTCAAATTGTACCAAATGTAGTACCATTTAGTACTATTCGTAACATGAGTACACATTTTCAAAACCACCTCCTTATATCAACTCATCTTCTAAACCTTGATATATATACTTTGAGAGAGCACACGCTTATTTGGCCGATCCTTTCATAAAGGACTAATGGAAACTTGCTAAAACTTGACTCAAGGATAAAAATTAACAAATTTTTGGGGATAACAATCACCTACTCTACTGGGTAGCATGTTACCAAACTATGTATGTATATATGTACATATGTATGTTTGTAAATACATTCATAGGAATTTGAAAATCTGCCTTAAAGTATGCTTCATTTCTTCCATTTGTTAATATCGTAAAAAGCTCTCCCTACATAAATTAAGATATAAAAATTTATTTCAATATACTATCGCCAGGGGTGCATTTTCTTACTTACTTACTTAGCTGGTCCATAACAGAATATTTTTCAACAAGCCGAACTAAGAAAAGATCTCCAATTCATTTTGTTGCTTCGCTTTTTACATATCTTTTCCCATTTGTTCGCCACATCGAAGCCACATTTTGTTTGACGGGATGTGGCCTTGTTTTTAAACTGCTTACTTAAGGCAAAGTGGCATCTGTTGGCCAACACAATTCTTCTCTTCATTTTACAACTGATGTTGTTTGTTGTGTTTATGGCAGTGCCGAGGTAGGCGAAAATTATAGAAACCAACTTCCACTGTTGATCCTAGCTCTATGGACGCATTGCGCGTCGACACCATCAACTTCGTTTTTATACCCTCAGCCTTTAGGCTATGAAGGGTATATACACTTTCATACGGGCAAAATGTGCCTCATCGAAATAATGGTTTTAGACCCCAAGTATGTTTGGACGAAATGTGTTTCAGACAATTTGGAGTCGATTGAGCAATGTCCGTCCGTCTATCTGTCTGTCTGTCTGGCTGGCTGGAGCGCACGATAACTCTCGAAGGGATGAACCGATTCGGTTCAAATTTTGGCTTTCGTAATATTTTGTCCAAACTTAGTTTAAGTTCGAAGATGAGCTATATCGGTCCACTCCTTCCGGTACCTCCCCCACAAAAGTTCGAAAATGTTCGGAAAATTTGTACGCACGATAACTCTTGAAGGGTGTAACCGATTTGGTCCATACTTTGCCCATTGTGGAGCGTGTACCAGACTTAGATCAGGTTTTAATATGGACTCAATCGGTCCACTCCGTCGGGTACCTCCCACACAAAATTTTGGAAAAGTTCAGTTTAGGAACATCTCTCGAATCGCTTTGATTTTTGCTTTAGCAACTTGTATTCACTGCCCTCCATACGACGGTATAAGTTTCATCAGGGGCAAGTCCATACTTCCTGAGAAAATAGCCTGGATGTTGCAAAAAACCCCTATGACACCGTGTGAGGAGGTTGGAGGGCAAAATAACTCTCGAACAGGTCTGCCGATTCGGTCCAAAGTTTGGCCTTAGTAATATTTTGTCCAAACATAGTTTAAGTTCGAAGATAAACCATATCGGTCCACTCCTTCAGGTACCTCCCCCACAAAAGTTCAAAAATGTTCGGAAAAATTGTGCGTACGATAACTCTTGAAGAGAGTGGCCGAATTGGTCCATACTTTACACATCTTAATATGTCTACCAGATATAGATCAGGTTCAAATATGGACTATATTTGTCCACTCCATCCGGTACCTCCCACTCAAAATTTCGGATACATGTTCACTTTAAGACCTGCTTTCGAATCACTTTGATTTTTGTTGAAGCAACTTGCATTCGCTGCCTCAATTGCGATGGTAAGAGTTGTTTCAGGGGCAAGTTCATACTTCTTGAGCAAACATCCCTGAAGTTCTAAAAAAACCCCTATGGTACCATATATAGTGGCTGGAGATCCATTCTTTTTAGTATCTCCTCCGCAAAACTTTTGATATTAAATCCTTATCAACATTTTTGTCAGTTCAAACGCCCAAAATTCCTAAAACTCCCAAAATACATGCGTTTTTTGGAAAAAAATTGTTTCAATATACACAGGCTGAGGGTATATCTCTGTCGGCAAAGCCGACTGATACTTTTTTACTTGTTTCGTCTTAAATGTATCAGTTACTTCCTTTACTGATTGTCCCATGATGTCAATGTCATCAGCTTAAGCAAGTAACATGTGGCTGTTGCTGTAGAATGTGCCATTTATTTTGACATTTGCATCTCGTATAACCTTTTCCAGCAGGATGTTGAACAGGTCACACGAAAGGCTGTCTCCTTGTCTGAAACCTGTTTTAGTACTGAATTGTTCGGAGAGGTTCTTTTCTATTTTAACTGAGGACCTAATATCAGTTAAAGTCATCTTACAAAGCCGAATGAGCTTTCCGGGGATACCAAGTTCAGAGATGGCTTGGATTACCTTTGGGCGTAGGGGGCTGTCGAAGTCTGCCTTATAATCGCGAAAGGGTGGTAGGGGTGGATCTGCATCTCTTGGGTCTTCTCCAGGATTTGGATACTTTAGTCGTTCGCATAATATCCCTGACACTATCTTATAGGCAATAGGGAGAAGACGTATGCCTCTGTAGTTAGAGCATAAAGTCTTGTCTCCTTTCTTGTGGATGGGACACCGGATACTCAGGTTCTAATCGTCGGGTACGCGTTCTTTCTGCCAGATGGTGCTAACTAGCTGATACATACACCTTATCAGCGTGTCGCCTCCGGTTTTGAACAGCTCGGCTGGTAAGCCATCGGCTCCTGCTGCCTTATTATTCCTAAGCCGGTTTAGTGCTGACTTTACCTCATCTTGGCTTGGCGGTATACATTCAATACCATCTTCTGGGATTGGATCTGTGGTATCTTCGCCATCTTCGCTACTATCGGATACCAACAGTTTGTTCTTTCCATATCCTGAGCACACTATCTGTATCAGTTACCAAATTACCTTGCTGGTCTCTACAGGAGGATGTGCCTGTACCAAATCCATCAGTTTGATGTTTTACTCTTTGGTAGAACTTTCGGACTTCATTCTTGCTCCTTTATATCTCGATTTATTTCACACTGTCGCTTTTCCATTTCTCTCTTTCTCCTGCGGAAAAGACGTTTCTCCTCTCTCCTTTTCTCCCGATAACTCTTTCGTGCGCTGCGCGTTGCTACTGACTATAGAGTAGCCCTATATGCCGCATTTTTCTCTTCGGTAGCAGCGGTGGAGGTATCTGGTATCCAAGTATGGATTTTGCGGCTGTTTGCATGGAATGGGCAATACTTTGCCATTGTGCTGATATGTTATCGGGACGAGGAGTGCTTTGATTAAGCAATTGGGCCAGTTGAGTGGAATATGCTGAGGCTATCTGTTGTGATTGCAGCTTACCGATGTCGGATACCCGTGTTACACTTAACCGGATTAACCCAGTGGGTTTGGGTTTCAAATGTCAATTCCATAGCGCAAATATCAACCCGGAAAAAAACTCTAATGCAACCGTACTATATCTTTCGTGTTGTGTCTGTACGTACCTTTGCTTCAACAAGGTAGTGGTCCGAGGCTATGTTTGCTACTCGGAACGAACGTACATCCATGAATGTCTCCCATCTATCACAACGCGATCAATTTGATTTCTTGTTTTCTGGAGACAGCCAGGTGCCCTTATGAGTCGAGATACTTAAATCTGGCACTGCTAACTACCACGTTTTTTGCGGGAGCAAAGTTTTTCAACCTCATTCCGTTGTCAGATGTTTCACTGTGGAGACTGAATTTCTCGACTGTTGAGCCAAAGATATTCTCCTTTCCAATTTTTGCATTAAAATCGCCTAGAATAATTTTAATGTCATAGGCGGGACAACGGTCGTGTGTTTCTTCTAGGCGCTCATAGAATATATGTATCTTTTGGCTGTTCGTCTTTGTCCTAGGTTGGAGCATGAGCGCAGATAAAGCTAATGTTGAAGAATTTTGCTTTTATCCGTATTGTAGCAAGTCGTTCATTCACTGGAGTGAAGCTGGAGACCAGATGTTTTAATTTCCAACTGTCTACAAATCCGAGCCAAACTCATGTTTTGTACAAGTATATCTGTCATTGCATAAACTGCACCTTCTCTACAAAGAGTGCGAACATTCCAGGTGCAGATTCGCAGATCATGGTCCTTAAAACGTTTGCGGGGTTCTTCAACTTTAGAGGGGTTTGTTTTTCTTTTCTTTCGTTTTTTATAGTAGGCTGTTTTTTTCTAGGGGAGGGTTACTAAGCCGACGCCCAAAACCAAGTTTTTAACGTTCTTAAGGGTGAACGCGCGGCACATGTTAGCTCACTACCTTTAACGGGTGTTAAAGGCAGTTCTCTAGAAGACACCAAGGGGAGGTCAGTGTCCACTTGAGATGAAAGAGGGACCAAGATAGATCCTGGGCTTTGCCAGCTTAAAGCCGGTCAGGACCGTTCCGTTCAATTGTTTAAATTTTTCAATAGATTGAGCTAAACTCTGTTGATACGATACCATAACAACATTTACTCTGTTCCAGAACCTGCAAGAATCTACTAATTTTTACTACGATAACAATTTTCCCTTTATGTTATCGAAGATAGTAGTAAAAATTAGTAGATTCTTGCAGTTCTGGAACAGACCAATTGCTAGCAATTTTAACCGCTAAAGCAATATCTAATTATTTGGAAACTACTATGAGTTCAAATTTATACTTTTGAATATTTGTTTCTCCATGTTGTCCTCTGCTCTGCGTGTAATACATGGGGTACATAATAGCGGCTAACAACTCATTTTAAGAAAATAACAAGTAGCTTGAAAAATCTTAAATTCTCAAAAAAAAAAAAACGCTAAAACCCCAGTTGTCAATTACAACGTTATTTATTATATCTTAAATATTAATTAAATATTAACAAGTAAAAAAGCGTTAAGTTCGGCCGGGCCGAACTTTTCATACCCTCCACCATAAAATATTCTGAACTAAAATGGAATAATTAGTTTTCATTCATGTCCCCAACTTTAAGTGGGTACGTTAAAATGTCAGATAATGTACATAAAATGCTTCATTCGGGAGGCCCTTTTTATGGTGCCTATATCTAACTATGTATGTTGACAATTTTTGGTGGGCGAGAAATTGGGAGGTGCCGTTATATAGAGGTTATTATAAAACATGGACCTATGTTAACAGTTTTTGATGGGAGCCTTTAATGTCAAATAACTCCTAATTCGGTTAAAAATTGTAGCTAGAATCCTCAAAATACCGAAAATCTGTACATAACGTGGGAACTTCAAATGTCATTAACAGCTAGTTCGGGGGTATGTGGGCTATACGAAAATATGAACTTAAATGAACAATTTTTGTTGCAGAATTTTTGTTGGATTTTAAATTTCAAATTACAAAAAGTTCGTCCAAAAAATAAAGCTAAGGTACGGAAAATCGGGAGGTTTGTTTTGGGGCTATACCAAAACATGGACCTACGTTCGGTTAAACATTTTAAGTAAAATCCTCAAAGTACCGAAAATCGGGAAGTATCGTTATATTGGGGATATGTTGAACATTGTTGATGCAGATGTGTGGTGACCACTACAACCTTCAAATGTCAAATTACAGTTAGTTCGGTTAAAAATTGTAGCTAAAATTGCCAAATTATTGAAAATTGGGAGGTACCGTTATATGGGAGCTATATCCGAACATGGAGTTATGTTGACAATTTTTGGTGGAGAGGTGTTGTGACCACTAAGAACTTCAAATGTCAAATTACTGCTAGTTCGGTTTAGTATTGTAGCTAAAATCATCAAATTACTGAAAATCGGGAGGTACCGTTATATGGGGGCCTTATCAATACATCGATCTTTCTTGACAATTTTTTGTGGAGAGGTGTGGTGACCACTAAGAATTTCAACTGTCAAATGTTCTAATTACAGATATTTCGGTAAAACTTGTAGGTAAAATTCTCAAAATACCGAAAATCGGTTGTATGGGGCTATACCAAAACATGGACCTACGTTCATAATTATTTCGAATATAAGTTCTTTGGTCACTAAGAACCCTAAATATGAAATTATAGCTAATTCGGTCTAGAAATGTGAATTTAAACGTCAAAATACCTAAAATCGTGCGGTAACGTTATATGGGGGCTATTCAAAAACATGGACCTATGTCTACTAGTTATTTAAGTTTATTGACATTTAAGAACCCTAAATGTCAATTTATAGCTAAATAGGTCTGAAAATGTAACTAAAAACGTCAAAATGCCATAAATCGGTGGTACCGTTATATGGAGGCTATACCAAAACGTGGACCTACAACTTTTGTTATATAAGTTTATTGACACTTAAGAACCCTAAATGTCAAATTATAGCTAAATCGGTCTGAAAATGTACCTACAAACGGCAAAATACCGTAAATCGGGGGGTACCGTTATATGGGGGCTATACCAAAACATGGATCTATGTCCACAACTTTTGTTATATACATTAATTGACACTTAAGAACCCTAAATGTCAAATTATAGCAAAATCGGTCTGAAAATGTAGCTAAAAACAGCAAAATACCGTAAATCGGGGGGTACCGTTATATGGGGGCTATACCAAAACGTGGACCGATGTCCACAACTTTTGTTATATCAATTTATTGACACTTAAGAACCCTAAATGTCAAATTATAGATAAATCGGTCTGAAAATGTAGCTAAAAACGACAAAATACCGTAATTCGGGGGTACCGTTATATGGGGGCTATACCAGAACGTGGACCTATGTCCACAACTTTTGTTATATAAGTTTATTGACACTTAAGAACCCTAAATGTCAATTTATAGCTAAATCGGTCTGAAAATGTAGCTTAAAACAGCAAAATACCGTAAATCGGGGGATACCGTTGTATGGGGGCTATATCAAAACGTGGACCGATGTCCACAACTTTTGTTATATAAATTTATTGGCACTTAAGAACCCTAAATGTCAAATTATATAATCGGTCTGAAAATGTAGCTAAAAACGTCAAAATACCGTAAATCGGGGGGTACCGTTATATGGGGGCTATACCAAAACGTGGACCTATGTCCACAACTTTTGTTATATAAGTTTATTGACACTTAAGAACCCTAAATGTCAAATTATAGCTAAATCAGTCTGAAAATGTAGCTAAAAACAGCAAAATACCGTAAATCGGGGGGTACCGTTATATGGGGGCTATACCAAAACGTGGACCTATGTCCACAACTTTTGTTATATAAGTTTATTGACACTTAAGAACCCTAAATGTCAAATTATAGCTAAATCGGTCTGAAAATGTAGCTAAAAACGGCAAAATACCGTAATACTTTGCCCATCGTGGAGCGTGTACCAGACTTAGATCAGGTTTTAATATGGACTCAATCGGTCCACTCCGTCGGGTACCTCCCACACAAAATTTTGGAAAAGTTCAGTTTAGGAACATCTCTCGAATCGCTTTGATTTTTGCTTTAGCAACTTGTATTCACTGCCCTCCATACGACGGTATAAGTTTCATCAGGGGCAAGTCCATACTTCCTGAGAAAATAGCCTGAAAGTTGCAAAAAACCCCTATGACACCGTGTGAGGAGGTTGGGGGGCAAAATAACTCTCGAACAGGTCTGCCGATTCGGTCCAAAGTTTGGCCTTAGTAATATTTTGTCCAAACATAGTTCAAGTTCGAAGATAAGCCATATCGGTCCACTCCTTCAGGTACCTCCCCCACAAAAGTTATATCCTAATATATCTACCAGATATAGATCAGGTTCAAATATGGACTATATTTGTCCACTCCATCCGGTACCTCCCACTCAAAATTTCGGATACATGTTCACTTTAAGACCTGCTTTCGAATCACTTTGATTTTTGTTGAAGCAACTTGCATTGCTGCCTCAATTGCGATGGTAAAAGTTGTTTCAGGGGCAAGTTCATACTTCTTGAGCAAACATCCCTGAAGTTCTAAAAAACCCCTATGGTACCATATGTAGTGGCTGGAGATCCATTCTTTTTAGTATCTCCTCCGCAAAACTTTTGATATTAAATCCTAATCAACATTTTTCTCAGTTCAAACGCCCAAAATTTTTAAAACTCCCTAAATACATGCGTTTTTTGGAAAAAAATTGTTTTAATATACACAGGCTGAGGGTATATCTCTGTCGGCAAAGCCGACTGATACTTTTTTACTTGTTTTATACCAAATATGGAATTCCTGGAGGTTCGTATATAATATTTAATATATCATGCAATAATGAACAACCCATTTTTGTATGCAAAAACTAACGGAAAATGTTCTTTAACAGAAAAGGTTATCACGGCCTTAATGCGGGGCATACACTATACTGCCAAACTGCACTGCCAAATGAACCCATGTGTGCGTGTGTGATTGAATAGTGTGTGGCATTCCTTCAATCCATATTCCAAAAATTATGAATTTTCCTCCAAAACTCGATTTTGGGTTGAAGTTTTCCAATTTTTTTAATTTCCTCACAAATAATATTTGTTGTTTTCAAAAATTATTTGTTGGTTACTTGGAAAATAAACAAAATTCATCGGATTGAAAGGGGTTCATTTACAAAATCAAAACTATTTTGATTTCAATCCTGCCAAAACTACTCCCAAATACATTGACAAAAACTTCAAAATTTACTAATACTATTACAAATGCTGTCCTGCATGCCCATAGTGTATGCCCGGCATAACTCTATGATAGTAAGTTTTGTTTATACAAAATGTTGTTTTTATTACAATTTAAAGGCCTGCGTACATAAGCTGCCTCGCCTGCTTACCTTGCTTGCTTCTGATAAAAGAATAAAAAAGAAAAGGGCAACCCAGTTAGAAATTTGCTCGGCCTCATTTATTCTTTTATTTTTATTATGTCAAAAATGAATCAGGAAAGCAAGGCAACCAGGCAAAGCAGCTTATGTACGCAGGCCTTAATTTACATGACTATAGATTTGCGATCATGAATATACAATTTTGGCAATATGTTCCAAATATGGCGGTGCGGCGCATGACTCATTCGTTTGGAAACATTCCGACCCAAGACGGTTGTTGAAGCAGTTATATTTCAACAATAACCTTAGAAATGGTTGGCTTTTAGGTAAGCGCTATTGCAATTGTTGATTAAATAAGTTTTTATCGATTTGTAATCCATTTTCAGGAGATTCCGGGTACCCACTAGAGCCATGCTGCATAACCCCATATAGAAATCCAGCGGAGGGATCTGTCGTGTCCAAATTTAATGAAGTGCACTCTTCAGCGAGATGTACTATCGAAAGAACGATCGGCGTTTTGAAGGCCAGATGGAAAATTCTCTGTCATGACAAAAGAAGCCGGTACAACATTGCCGCATTACACAATATATGCCTGAAATTCAAAGTACAAGGGTATACCGACAACGATTTTAATGAAGAAGCTCCTACAATAGAAGTAAACTCAGGCAACCAAACCAATAAAGAAGGAGAAAAAATTAAAAGAAATATGTTTCCAAACTAATAAAAAGTTTGTATAATTAAATAGTGAAATTATTATTTATTTAATTCATTTTTATACCCTCAGCATTTATGCTAACGAGGGTATATCACCAATATTTTTGAAAATTTAACATAGCTGAAGCCAAGGTTTACCCTTTTAGAACACGCGACTTGTGATTGTATATTATACAAATTAAATGTTTATGGATAAAATGAAATGTTTTTGGACGTGGCAAAAAATATTGGCCTCAAAAGTTAATTTGCGTGGAAGCTGTGGCTATATTTATGTTAGAAAATGGGTAAAAATGGGTTGAAGCCAACGTGTCTTTTTTTGTTTTCTCTCGATTTGTGAGTAAACCACACTTCTCACGATTTTCCTGTCAAAGTAAAAGTAGAAGCCAACTAAATAAGGATAATCTCACTAATGTATAACTTTTCAAAATTTCATCAGCGTCTACCAATAAATGACGCTGACATTTTGAAGCCAAATTTACAGTGTTTTTTGACATTTTCTTCTAGTCGCGTTCCGCAAACAGATTTTTCAAAAAGGCTTTAATAGGATTATAGTACTTGCGATTCTGAGCTTTTTGATACGTATATCGTGAATGTAGCCTCCACAGCTTCACAGAAATATGTATCGAAATGACGAAATTTTGTGTGAATATTTTTCTAAAAATCATATTATTCGGGCCTAATTTTTACAATTGTCATTCGATTTACTCGTACTTGATTGCACATTTTAGTTTTTTACGTTCCGGATCTAATAAATCATTCTCCGTGAAAATCCATCCACTAAAACGCGAGTTACAAGAAAATCCAAAGTAGAAAAATCACCTAAAATTGTTTTTGGAAATATCGCGTATTTTATCGCGTTTTCTGCGGTTCGTTTCCACTGCAATGAAACAACTAATACAGCATCTTTGTTTTAGCGGAAACAGAGATTTGAAAACTTCACTGATAAGGGAGCTACATTCATTTTATCCCAAAAAATAGTGTGTGATGCTACATCCACGGTTCTTCGTTGACCGCCTTGAAATAGATATATATCGATGTAGATTTTTATGGTGGACACTGAAATCGGATGCGGACAAAAATTGTATGCACTTTGCGCAAATTAGCGATATTTTATAGGTTTTTTAGTGCTTAGATGCAGCCGGTGCTACATCTTAGCCTCCAAATTAAATTTCGAAAAATGTATACAAATTAAAAGATATGGTCTTGCTGTACATGAAAATCACATGCGGACAAAATGATTTTGATAATTACGCGATTTACACGTATTTTAAAATTCATATAAATTAAAATGGGTTATTTGACCTCTGTTTCCATTTCAGTAGCTTTGAGATATATCTTCATCAACCCAATTACCTTCCCTAATGGGAAAGCTTTAATATGAATGTCAATAAAGCAAAATCCGTCTATTTTGTTGGGAGATTTAAGCAAAATGAAGGAAGTATTCCTATAAATTTTTACAATATTTTCTACTACGTAATGCATGTGAAAAATATTTTTTTTAAACAAAAAATTATTTTTTTGACCGAAATATGTGCTTATTTTGGCTGTAACATCCAAACTATAACACCAATCTGTATGATTGTAGTCTCATTTGATTTGCCGTGAAGTTTGGATCCACAACAATTTTTTTTTTTGTAATTTTATGACCACTGAATGGGCCTTAATTTTGAAAAAAAGTAGACTTATATTCAATAATTTATCAATTTTTTGTACATTCCGCGAATTCTGTGTAACATTTTGCAGGTATTATGCAATCTACTCGCTGAAGTAACTTCGAGAGAACTTTTTTGTAACAATTGTGCCCATTAAAATAATTAGCGTTTTTATAATATTTTCTTTCTTAAAAAGCGAAATAAAAGCGCCATAACTTTTGTCCGCAACAACCAAAAATTGGCTCGCGACCAGATTCGTACTGAGAATTTTTTTCTTAACCTACATATCAAAAATCTTTGATGTAGCGCGAAAAAATTTTATCCTTTTTTTCTGAAATGGAATATGAAATATTTGACAATATTCGTGATATACACTTTTATACGGGCAAAATGTGCCTCATCGAAATAATGGTTTTAGACCTCAAGTATGTTTGGACGAAATGTGTTTCAGACAATTTGGAGTCGATTGAGCAATGTCCGTCCGTCTGTCTGGAGCGCACGATAACTCTCGAACGGATGAAGCGATTCTGTTAAAATTTTGGCTTTCGTAATATTTTACCCAAACTTAGTTTATGTTCGAAGATGGGCTATATCGGTGCACTCCTTCCGGTACCTCCCACACAAAAGTTCGAAAATGTTGGAAAAATTTGTGCGCACGATAACTCTTGGAGGGAGTAACCGATTTGGTCCATACTTTGCACATCTTGAAATGTGTACTAGACTTAGATCGGTCCACTCCTTCGGGTACCTCCCACACAAAATTTCGGAAAAGTTCAGTTTAGGACTATCTGTCGATCGCTTTGATTTTTGTTTTAGCGACTTGTATTCACTGCCCCCCATACGACGGTACACGTTTCATTAGGGGCAAGTCCATACTTCCTGAGAAAATAGCATGAAAGTTGCAACAAAAAAACCCTATGACGCCATGTGAGGTGGTTGGAGCGCAAGATAACTCTAGAACGGATCTGCCGATTCGGTCCAACATTTGGCCTTAGTAATATTTTGTCCAAACATAGTTTAAGTTCGAAGATAAGCCATATCGGTCCACTTCTTCAGGTACCTCCCCCACAAAAGTTCAAAAATTTTCGGAAAAATTGTTCGTACGGTAACTCTTAAAGGGAGTGGCCGAATTGGTCCATACTTTACACATCCTAATATATCTACCAGATATAGATCAGGTTCAAATATGGACTATATTTGTCCACTCCATCCGGTACCTCCCACACAAAATTTCGGATAAGTTCACTTTAACAGCGTGTTTTTGTAAAAATGTTTGCCTGTCACACGAACCGTTCGTACAAAAAGGAATACGTTCAAAATTTGGTTCTTCTAAAATTTTGCGAACCATTCGTTTTTATCTAAAAGCTTTCGTCTATTTCATAAAAGCTTTTATATTTCAAGGTTTCCATGATACTTATTTTGTGAATTTTGCATAGGCATCTGCACGTAAAATGTGTTACTTGATGGCAACCCCGATAAACAGATGACAAACAAAAAATAAGAAAGAAATGTAATCAAATTTGTCCAAAAATAATTGTGATAATATTAAGAAACGGATGTGGATATACGCGTGTGCTTCTATGGAAATAAATAAAATTGCATTCCCTTCCAGTTTTCATGTGTTTTGTGCCTTTTATTACTCAAATTATTTAATTTTCATTCAAAACGATGGGTCTTTTCCATTCGTTTATTTTTGACGTATTCGTTCGTCTGATTTTGTTACGAAAACCAAAAAAATACGAAAATAAAAAGCTTTCATTTGTTTGTCACACGAATACAAACGTCAATCGCTATGAAAACCAAATTGTATTTCGTTCATGAAATCGACGAACGAATGGGCAAAAACTTTTTACTTAGCCTATCAATGAAAGAGAATAGTTAGTTTTTCAAAAATATTTTTATTTTTCAATATAATCTTCTGAAACTTCAATACACTTAGTCCAACGCTTTTCTAGCAATTCTATCCCTTGATTAAAATAGTTTTCCTCAAGGTCTTCAAAATAGTGGTTTACAACTGTAATTGCATCTTCATTTGAGGTAAAACGCTTGCCAGCAAGGATTTTTTTTTTAGATTTGGGAACAAGTAAAAGTCACTGGGAGCTAAATCAGGAAAATAAGGTGGGTGGTCAAGCAACTCGTACTTTAATTCGTTAATTTTAGCCATTGTTAAAACACTCTTGTGCGCCGGTGCGTTGTCTTGATGAAAAATTATTTTTTTGTGTTGTAAGCCAGGACGTTTTTCTCGAATTTGTACATTTAATTGATCCAAAAGGTTGCAATAGTACTCTAAATTTATTGTTTTACCCTTTTGCAGATAGTCAATCAATAAAATACCTTTGAAGTCCCAAAAACCCGTTGCCATAACCTTACCAGCCGATTGAATTGTTTTTGCCTTCTTTGGGGCACTTCCTCCAGCTTCAGTCCATTGTTTGGATTGTTTTTTTGTCTCTGGAGTACAGTGGTGGATCCATGTCTCATCAACAGTTATGAAACGACGCTTAAAATCCATTTTATTTCGCTTAAAACGATCCAAACAAGCTTGAGAAATGTTCATTCTTATGCGTTTTTGATCGACTGTTAACAAATGCGACACCCATCTTGCAGAAAGCTTTTTCATCTGTAGTTCTTCATGTAAAATTAAATGGACTCGATCATTTGAGATGCCCATGATATTAGCAATTTCACGCACTTTTATTCGTCGATCATTTAATACCACATCATGCACTTTGGCTACAATTTCTGTTGTTGTTGCTGTTTTGGACGTCCACTACGTGGTTCATCTTCAATGCTTGTACGACCACGTTTAAACTCAGCAACCCAATTTTTTACTGTTGCATATGAAGGAGCACTTTCACCTAACACATTCACCATATCATTATGAATTTCTTGTCCCGATAAACCATTTTTGTGTAAATATTTAATGACAGCACGCATTTCTAATTTTTCCATTGTAAAAAATTGCGGATGCGTCTTTTTTGAACACCTGTTTCTATATGAGGGAGTTGCCAGACCGAAACAAAATTTAACATGTGTTCATAACTGAACTTCTGATCTTTAATCCTAATCAACATTTTTGTCGGTTCAAACGACCAAAATTTTTAAAAACCCCTATATATGTACATACGTTTTTTTTTGGGAAAAATTGTTTCAATATACACAGGCTGAGGGTATATCTCTGTCGGCAAAGCCGACTGATACCTTGTTACTTGTTAATATATAAAGTTCATAAATATAATAGTACGTTTTTAGTAGCAGAGTAGTTTCATGAAAGAAATTTCATTAAAATATGCGTTCTCAGAGCCAGTTCCCCACTATTGCAAATTCATAAAATTACTCTAGTATGGAACTCCATCTTAGAAGGCATATTTTAATGACTTTTTTTCAAGGCACTACTCTAGTATGGGTTGGGACTAAGGGTATAATGGTAAGTAATTTAGTTCGACGGTGCTTTAACACTAATAATACGTTTGCATTTACGAAATTCACACGATTTCAACAGTCAATTTCTCTGAAATCCATTGAATATCATTTGAGGTGTAAACAAAGGAATTGAGAGTTGAAATTGGGTGGATTTCGTAAATGTCAACGTACTATAAAGGAACATAATTGAATACATGTGCTGCATGTAAGTTTAAAAGGTACATATGATATGATCATTAAAGATAATTTATCACAAATTTGATCTTTCTTTAAGAATGTTTAATTGTAAGTTTTTTTATTTCCAGATCTAGTTTTTTAAATCCATGTTTGTAAGGTGCTCCTCTTCTTTCAGTTTCATGGACCTTTCTTTTAATTTATATATTTCTTCTTTTATTTTAAGCGATTTGGTTTTTGCTTCTATCAACGATTCCCAAAATACCTCTTGCTCGCGTCTTCCTTCGTCTTGCTTTCTTATATTTTCTTTTAAAAGGGACATCTTTGAAGTGGACTTTGCACGAGAGTTGCTCTTTAGCGATCTGGAACTACTTGTTGGCTTTATGGGTATATTGATTGGTATTGTTGCTTTTGTTGGCATTGTGGTGATGCTTTCGTCGTCGCTAGGGTTAGCTAAATCCAAGTGCACTTCATCACCACCTTCTAAAAGTCTTTGATCTTGAGAGCCGAAGATTTCAACAAATGAAAGTCCTCCTACATCTGCAGATAAACCAGCAGCTTCCAATATTAGCTCCTCGGAATGTGTAAGCAATTTTTCCTCATAGGGACCCCCGCCAGTCTGTTTCTTGGAAGCTTTATTGAATGACAGTTTCTTTTTCACAATATGCTTTTGGTCAGTATATACCTAATTATAAGAGTTAACAATCATTATGAATTTGAACGATTGTCATAATATCCCAGCAAAAATTCGGATCCGTTAGCCATTACGTAACCCATTACAAAGTAATGTAAACAAGCTTCTTTTCGCATTACAAGTAATCTGAAAAGTAATGGGTTACTTCTTAAAAAATTTACAAGGAAAACCTAGTTACTTTACTCCTCACTAAGTAATGATGACCGTGGTACAGTGTGTGTGTGTGTGTCCGACTATAAATCCTAGTATTGTGTGTTCAGCGCTCACCGTCGGCACGCGAGTTTTTGTTAATTAAAAAATAACAGTTCGTGGTGCACATGTGCACTGCACATTTAAGTTCTTAAGCAACCCTTAATATTCGTGTGCGTGGCACAGTGTGTAGTGTCTTTGGCTAGAAATCGGAGGGTTCGTGGGTTCAACTCCGGCAGACAGCGAAATAAAATAAAGTAAAATAAAAGTAAGGAGTGTGATGAAATTAAAAACAAATTCTCTACATCAAACGTTCTAAAAATAGAATTTTTTCACCTTACTTTTCAACTTCTAGTGGCCACAGAATAACTAGTTATTGTAGTGGTCACAAAATAACTAGAAACTGAGTGCGACATGCCCTTGTAAAAAGAATGGGGAAGAATGGGGGTTTGTGAGTAGTTACGGCTGCCAAAAATCCCTTACAAAACCCATGATTTTGGGAGGACTTTTTTTGCTGGGATTATGTGTGTCTAGTTACTTGCAAGTTCTTGCTAAAAGAAATTTCTGCAGCAATAACTTGCAAGTTCTTAGTTAAGAAATGTAAACAAAGTGTGATAACAGACAACTTTCTGCAACAATTTGTGTACAATCTTTCGGTAACCAAACAGACTAATTTTTGAATTCTTGCCTTTCGCCACAATATTGCATTCTTCATTGGGGGCCCCGCGGCATTTAATTTAGTTGTAAGTTGCTCCCATAAACGGTTGGAAAATGCCCGAGCTTCTGGACAACTAAATTTTTTCTTTGGCCAAAGATGGGTGTTGGGACATGAATTCCGCCATAATCGCTTTTTGTTTAAAATTTATTCTGTTTACTTTTGTAGTCCTACAAAATATAAACTTTTAATTTGTTTTCTTTGTTTTTCGCAGAAATACTTACATGTTCCTCTTATTTCCTTTAACGACTGCAAACACAAATTTTTGTAAATTGTATGCGTAAAATTATTTTTGTTTCAGTTTTGCTATTATTCCTCAACACAACTGAAAATTTTTTTATTGTTATTTTGTTATAATTAAGTTTTTGTCGACCTTTGATCATTTTATTATTTTTGTACTTTTTGTTCGGCTTTAGGTCCTCTTTTCAATAAAACAAAATTCTATTTGTTTTTATTTACTCTGTTTATTTCCAATATTTCGGACGTCTTCGACGACCATCATCAGGGATCTTTTTTGATTAACATAAAAACAAGAATATTAATTATATAAATTAATAACAAAATTACAAAACAATATTTACTTTTTGGTTTTTATTCAACTAACAACAACTTTCATCCTATGTGACTGGTGGTGTTGAACTGAAGTTTTTCTCATTTTTCTGATGTTTTTGGATGACGTTTCGATATTTAGAAATCTTCACATTTATTAACTAATTTACTGTTTTTTTTCATAAACGAAAGCAAAATCCAATTTGCACATTTCTTTTCTTGTATATTTTTTCTTTTGCTTGTTTACTATTGGTAATGCAGCAACGAGTAGTCTCACAAAAAATTGTTCGATAACTCGATAATTTTACTCGATATCGAATGTTATCATACCAACTTTGGGTAGTCGGTTCGAAAAAACTCGATATCGACTCATATAATTAGGCCCCTTGGCTTTACCTATATTAAATTTTTTGACTTTCAATCATATATGTATATTCTTAATCAGCTTAAAATTCTAAATCTATATTGGTATTTGGTCCACTTTGGGCCTAAAAAACGTTCCCTCAGAAATCTTTCAGTATAGGTGCACGTGTTGATATAGCCCCATAGAAATGTACCTCTCGATAATCGGTATTAAAGATATTAGCCACATAATCTTATGGAAATGTCAGAAATTGGGTATTAAGTTTTCACATATTGAAAGATACTCACGGTGCGCCTGAACCAGCTTTAAATGGAAGGTGCTTACTAGGGTTATGACTTTCTGGCATTTTTTCTCAAAAATGATTTCCTGTAGCAGGGATGAATGAACTTTTGCCTATTAATCACTATAGTATCATTTATTTCATTGAAATATAAAAAAAGTTCACGCACAAATCAATTTTAAAATAAAAAATAATTTAAAAAAAATTAAGTTTCAGTGTTTTATTTAGAAATGCACTTAAAACTAAAAAATAATTAGTCGCTTAGCCTCAATAAATATATTCTTTCTCATGATAGAATCTCTCAAATAAAACGCTTGCATTTAAATTATGAATGGTGGCAAAATTAAACGGCAAGCGTTTTATTTGAGAGATTCTATCATGAGAATAAATATATATATTGAGGCTAAGCGACAAATTATTTTTTAGTTTTAAGTGCATTTCTAAATAAAACACTGAAACTTAATTTTTTTTAAATTATTTTTTATTTTTAACTTTTTAGTAAATACCTTTTTTGACCACTGAGATCCCCAAATGCCGAAATTCAGTCCATTTGAGCAGAAAATGTAGATTAAAATGCTTGAAATTGGGTGGTACAGTTATATAGATGCTATATTAAACCTTGACCTACGTCCACAATTTTTAGTGGGGAAGTTCCTGGACTATTGAGAACTCCAAATGCCAAGTTACAGCAAGTTCGGGCTAAAAATTAAGATCCTCAAAATACCAGAAGTCGAGTGTTACCGTTATATGGAGGCTATAGGAAAAAATGGTCCCATATTGGTTTTGGTTTCATATTCATGTATTGTCATCTAAATCTGAAAAATGTGCAAAGTGTTAGTTCGATTGGTCAACTGCAACCGTGCTAAAAATCAGTTACCAGATTTTAAAAGGGGGTCAAGTTAGACACCGTAATAACACTGTAAGAATGGACCAATATTAGTTTTGATTTCATATTCATGTATTGCCATCCAAATCTGAAAAGTGTGCAAAGTTTAAGTACGATTGGTCACCTGCAACTGCGTGAAAAACGAGTTACCAGATTTGAAAAGCAAAATACCGGAAATCGGGTGGTACCGTTATATGGGGGCTATAGGAAACAATGGACCCATATTTGTTTTGGTTTCATATTCATGTATTGTCATCTAAATCTGAAAAGTGTTCAAAGTTTTAGTTCGATTGGTCAACTGCAACCGTGTTAAAGATCAGTTACCAGATTTGAAAAGGGGGTCAAGTTAGACACCGTAAAAACACTGTAAGAATGGACCAATATTAGTTTTGATTTCATATTCATGTATTGTCATCCAAATCTAAAAAGTGTGCAAATTTTAAGTTCGATTGGTAAACTGCAACTATGTGAAAAATGAGTTACCAGATTTGAAAAGCAAATTAGATGAAACACTGTAAAACAGTGTAAAACTGCACCAATATTGGTTTTGATTTCATATTCGTGTATTGTCATCCAAATCTGAGAAGTGTGCAAAGTTTTAGTTCGATTGGTCAACTGCAACCGTGTTAAAAATGAGTTACCAGATTTGAACTAAACACACACCAAGGCAAGTTAAATAAAACACTGTAAAAATATTTTTTTGAAAAAATGTATGAAAGGAAAACAATTTTTGTTTTCAAAAATTATTTGTTGATGCTCGAACGAATAAATATAAGCCTACTAATAACTATAATAGCGATTATTTAATTTAAATATTGAAAAAGGTCAGGCACAAACAACTTTGAACATTTTTTGAATTTTTTGTTTAAAAATAATATTTTTGAAAAAAAAACATTCACGACATTTTTATGATTCTCAGAATTAAAGGAAATTAGTGAGAAACAAATATTATGTCAGTTAGGTTTTCACATGTGGCTCTAAAGTTTATTTTTAATTAAATAACTGCTTACAGTGACTTCAAAAAAATTGGCCATAATTCTGATAAATTCAAATTTTAAAATAATTTTGTGCGTGGGGTTTTCTCACCAAATCACCTTATAATTAAAATTTTATGTAATATTATGTAGAAACTCATCGCGCTATGATACAGGAATATGGGGTTGTAAAAAAGTCATAACCCTAGTGCTTACAAGTGAAAAGTGTTTGCGGATTCTGAAACTACAATGTTTATAGATGAAAAAAATAGAAAAACAATGAAAAAATCGCCGGAGTGGTTTTTAAATAAATCGCGATCAAAGTTCACATTTTTCGTTTTTTAGTTTTTCACGATATTGACCTGTATAATATTGTCTTAGGCGTTACCATTTATGAAATTTGGAATGAGGATCACTGATAGAGTGTGTGAGATGTACCAAAGTGGTTTTGGATATTCCAAAAATAACTATACGAAAAGTACTAAAATGTACTAAATTTGGTACCAATTCATATTTTGTGAACAGATGCAATTTAAAGGTTGACATTTGGAGTAGGAATTATGGTTAATAAGTACGGTTGACATAAGGAGTTGGTTTTTGTAAGGTGTACACATGTGTACGAAAAGTAGTAAATGGTACTAAATTTAGGACAATTAAGATTTGGGCGAATGGATAGAGCTGGAATACTGAAATTTCGTATTAAGATTACTGTTGGAGAGTTGAATGGAAGTAGTTTTAAAAATTCGTACATATGGGTACAAAAAGTACTAAATGGTACTAAATTTGCTACAATTTAGATTTGGGTGAACGGAAGAATTGAATTGAATTGTAGAATCGAGATTGCTGTCGAAAAGTATTAAATTTTGTACAATTGGGATTTGGGTGAACACATAGACCTGGAATTCTGAAATTTGGAATTAAGATTGTTGTTGGAATGTAGGATTGAGGTAGTTTTGCAAATTCGTACTTATGGGTACGAAAAGTACTAAATTTGGTACAATTTCCATTTGTATAAACGGATAGTGCTGGAATGCTGAAAATAAGCTTACCGTTGAAGAGTAGAATGGAAGTAGTTTTGGAAATTCGTACTAATGGTACAAAAAGTACTAAATGGTACTAAATTTGGTACAATTTAGATTTGAGCTGGAATCCTGAAATTTGGAATTGAGATTGCTGTTGGAGTGTAGGATAGACGTAGATTTGGAACTTCGTAGTTATGGGTACGACAAGTAATTTATGGTACTAAATTTTGTACAATTTGGATGTGGGTGAACGGATAGATCTAGAATCCTAAAATTTGGAATTAAAGTTACTGTTGGAGGCTAGGATAAATGTAGTTTTGGAAATTCGCAATTATGGCTACGACAAGTACTAAATGGTACTAAATTTTTGTATAATTTGGATTTTGGTGAACTGATAGAGCTGAAATCCTGAAATTTGAATTAAGATTGCTTTTGGAGTGTAGTAGGTAGTTTTGCAAATTCATACTTACTTGGAATGCAGGATTGAGATAGTTTTGGAAATTCGTACTTATGGGTACTAAACTTGGTATATTTTGGATTAAGGGGAGCGGATAGTGCTGGAATCCTGAAATTTGGAATTAAGATTGCTGTTGAGTGTAGAATTGAGGTAGTTTTGGAAATCTGGACGTATGGATACGAAGAGTACTTAATGGTAAAATTTGGTACAATCAGGATTTTGGTGGACGGATAGAGCTGGAATCCTCAAAATTTGGAATTAAGATTACTTTTGGAGTGCAGTAGGTAGTTTTGCAAATTCGTACTTATGGGTACGAAAAGTACCAAATTTGGTACAATTTGGATTTGGGTGAACGGATAGAGCTGGAAACCTGAAATTTGAAATTAAAGTTAATGTTGGAATGCAGGATTGAGATAGTTTTGGAAATTCGTACTTATGGGTACCAAAAGTACTAAATGGTACTAAATTTGGTATATTTTGGATTTGGGCAAGCGGATAGTGCTGAAATCCTGAAATTTGGAATTGAGATTGCTGTTGAGTGTAGAATTGAGGTAGTTTTGGAAATCCGGACTTATGGATACGAAGAGTACTTAATAGTACTAATTTGGTACAATCAGGATTTTGCTGAACGGATAGAGCTGGAATCCTGAAAATTGGAATTGAGATTAGAGTGTAGAATTGTTGTTTTGGAAATTCGTATTTAAGTGTTTCAGCATTGTTAAGTGAAACCAAATTTTGAACTTTTTGGTATTTTTTAAAATATAGAACAACATTCTGAATTTTAGTATTAGGATAATTATTGGTGTATAGAATGGAGATAAGAAAAAATCTCGGAAATAATAGAGGGGAATTTTGAAATTAGGTATTAATTTCGGTGTTTGTAGGTAGGGTTAAGATATGGATGTGGTTGTGGAAACCATAACCACGTACCATAAGTATACTAAAAGTACTAAATGGTACTAATTTTTTTGGTAGCAGGGTGAGTGTTGATGTGTAGCGTTGGTATATGGAGGTTGTTTAAGAAATACCTTTTAAGTTCTAAATCGTTCTTAATTAGGTATTTGGTGTAGGGGCAGAGTTTTAATTCTACAATTAGAGCCACTGTTGGCGTGGGAGGTAAAGATATGGTGGGGAACAGATAGAGCTGGCATTGAGAATCACGGTTGGTATATAAGGTTGATATAAGGAGTAATTATTGATATAAGCAGTAGTATACGAAAAGTACTAACTTTGGTAAAATTTTTTAATGCGTACAAAGTCTCAAATTTGGTATGAAAGTCGCTGTGTGCGGTATTGGAAATACCTCCCATAAGGCTACGATAAATACTAAATTTAGTCTTGGGTGTAGGATTAAAGCTTAAATTATATAATTAGGAATAATACTATTAGTGTACGCAAAGTTCTAAAGGGTAATATAAAATGAGTGTTTTAGAATTACTTTATTGTATTGCACTTAGAAACACTGATATGAATGAACTGGTAAATCTAGCGCTATGAAATTTGTTATGAGAGTCACTGTTGGGATAAGATCACCATACTTATGAAAATTCGCAATTAAAATGTATGGCATGTTTCTACATGTAATGCCATAGGCATTGGGAGAACAAGTAGGGACCTGGTTTTGAAAAATTGTATTGAATATTGTACCATTGTGAACGCGAAAGCGGTTCTTATTTGTCAAAAAATTGTGATTTTATTGTGAACGCTTATGAAATTTCACGAATTTTCACGAAATTACCCTAAAGGCAACATTTATTGTCCAATCGATGAGAACATTTTACCGGTTCATTATTGTGCCTAGAAAACAGATCCTACAAAAAAATTGTGAAAATCGGGTAAGATTTTGATATTGCAATTGAAATATAGCCTTATATTAAAATTCAGCCGATTTTCACAATTTTTTGTAGCATTACTTGTTTACTTGAACTAGTAAAATATTATCTTCGATTGGGCAATAAATGTGACCGTTTGAGCAATTTCGTGAAAATTCACCGTTGGCCCCATACAAATTACTATGGAAACTTTGAGGCCCTACTGGCACGTGTTAACATATTCCGATTGTGCTCAAACTTTGACAATTTTAAAATCTAATAAAACTAAAATCTAATAAAACGCATAAAAGAATCCGACACCGTTTTTTGACTTTGAGTTACAACCAGTCATATATTATCAGTGGAGATTGTACGAAGATGCCCCACCACAAATCAAATACAATACACATCATACGAACATAATATGGCAAAACATGTTATTCAAAATTGGAGGAATAAATTACAAAATCAGCAGCATTGATGGATTATTTGAAAAATCAAAAGGGGTTGTTCTCAGAAAAAAAGTATGAATTTTTTACTAATTACTTTCATAATTTTTTTTGTCCATAATTTTAACACACCTCTTTTAAAGTGTATGGACAAATTTTTAGCTTTGTTCCCGTAGTTTTTAATAGTAAAACTCGTAAAAGAGTGAACTGTAAACAACTTTTTCTCACACAAAAGTTTTTGAAATAGTTCAGGAACGGAAAAATGGAAAATACGTAAAAACAAGTAAAAAGAAGTAAGAACGGCGTTAAGTTCGGCCGGGCCGAACTTGTTATACCCTCCACCACACGTTGTATTAAAGTAAAATGGAATAATTAGTTTTCCTTCGTGTATGAAGAAGACTTAATACTAAATTTCTGCAATTTCGGTAAAACAATGTGAGGCACCATTCTATGGGGGCTATTCCAAAACGTCGATCTATTCCGACAAATTTCTGACGGAAAGATTTTAGGCTCACAGAAGACTAAATACCAAATTTCCTATATTTCGGTAAGAGAATGTGGCTAAAACTTAAAAAATACCGAAAATCAAGAAGTACGCTGCCATGGGAATATAGGAAGAAGTGGACCTATACTGATAATACTCTTCTTGAAAATTTTATAACTCTTGGAAGACGAAATAACGAATTCCAGCCATTTCGGTTGGATATTGACGTCACAATCTTCAGTATTACGAAAATCGGGAGGTACAGTTCTATGGGGGCTTTATCGAAACGTGGACCTATACCGACGAATTTTAGTCAGAAATGGGGCAATATGAAAGCGTGGACCTGTACAGACATATTTCTGGCGAACAGTTTTATATCAAATTGAAGACTAAATACCAAATTTCAGCCATTTTTGGTGGAACAACCTTCAAAATAGGAAAAATCGGGAGGTACCTTTCCATGGGGGCTATATGAAGGCGTGGACCTATACCGACAAATTTAAAGGGGAAGTTTGAGTACCCCCAACGAAGTCTAAATACCAAATTTCAGCCATTTCGGTGGAATATTGAGGCCACAACGTTCAAAATACCGAAAATCGGGAGGTACCGTTCTATGGGGGCTATATGAAGGCATGGACCGATACCGACAAAGTTCTGCCATTTTGGTAGAATAATGAAGCTAAAACCTTAAAAATACCGAAAATCGGGAGGTACCGTTCTATGGGGGCTATGTCAAAACGTGGACCGATATATCCCATTTTCAATAACAACCATCCTGCAAGTAATAAAAACTTCTGTACCAAATTTTGACTCTCTATCTTTAAAATTGCGAGCTGTATCTTGATTTCAACAGACAGACGGACGGACGGACATGGTCAAATCGACATAGAATTTTATGCAGATCAATAATATATATACTTTATAGGGTCTCCGACGAATATTTCGATGTGTTACAAACGGAATGACAAATTTAATTATACCCTCCATATGGTCGAGGGTATAAAAACAGGAACAAATGTCAAAGTCAGCGTATCAGCCAATCAGACGACGGAAACCATGTTATTATTTTTTACCCAAATTTGTCGTGTAAAAAGTTTTTAAAGAGAGCGCAATTCAGCGCCATTTTTGTTTAAAGAGAAGTGAACATTTTACAACATTTTTGTGTACGGGAACGGTTTTTCGGGTAAAATTTGTAAAAGTCTTAAACATTTTAAAAACTTTTTAGTTCTGGAACAAAGCTTTTGTATTCATGTACACAACACTATTTCTGCAAGAGTATGAATGCTTTTCTAAAATCCCACTATACCATTGCTATCGAAAACGATATCGTTTTCGAATGTTTCTCAATAGTTTTGCCGATATTTTGTTCGAGAACAACACACGAGAATGAATTGAAAGCGATTCTCTCGTCGCTCAGTTTGTGGCAGGAAATCCTTCGATTTCGAATATCATCAATAATATTATTAGCGAATGATTGACCACAGTTTTTACTATAGTGGCGTTGGTGGAGTTTCTTTGATGTTTGTGTTATGTACCTTTTCCATTTTTATTTCTTTGTTATGTTTGAGACTCCATATCTAACTATTGATAAACATTGTTGCCCCCCATACCATTGCAATCGCAAACGATTCGTTTTCGAATGTTTTTCGATGGTTTTGCGGATATTTTGTTCGAGAACGACACACGAGAACGAATTGAAAACGATTCATTCGTCGCTCAGTTTGTGGCAGGAAACCCCTCGAATTCGAATATCGTTAATAATATTATTAGCGAATGAAAGATGATAGTTTTACGATAGTGCCGAAAAAGCATTTTTTGGCGTTGTTTCAGTGTTATGACGTGTTTAACTTTATCTGCGATACGATGTGCTGTAACTGTTTATAAACATTGATGTTTTGTATTTTGTAACCCAGGTGTGTGTTTATCAGCACTTCTTGTTTATATGATATCATACGTATATACGTAGCATTTATATCGAAACTATTTGAAAAAAGCAAATGGGAATTTTATACGAACTACATAAAATTATTTTTTTCAACAAACAAATTTCCGAATTACAAAATGTTTCTCGAAACAATTTTTCTTGTAAAGAAAAAACATTCGCCAAATGTTCGAAAATGATATCGTTTTTAAACTTTTGACGAACAAAAGAACAACGTGCTTGTGTACACCCGAAAAACATTTGCCAATCCTTCGAATGTGATATCGTTTTCGAAAGTTGTGCCGGACATTCGAATAATATCCGCATATGGTATGGGGGGTGTATTGTGTTTGGCAACCTACCCATATGTTGCCTTTATCAACACTTATTGTTTATATTATAGGTAGCATTTATATCGAAATTATTTGAAAAAAGCAAATGGGAATTTTATACAAACAACATACAATTATTTTTTGAAACAAAAAAATGTTCAAATTTGAAATTTCCCCCCATACCATTGCTATCGCAAACGATCCGTTTTCGAAGGTTTTTCGATAGTTTTGCGGATATTTTATTCGAAAACGACACTCGAGAACGAATTAAAAACGATTCATTCGTCGCTCAATTTGTGGCAGGAAAACCTTCGAATTCGAATGTCGTTAATAATATTATTAGCGAATAAAGATGATAGTTTTTACGATAGTGCCGAAAAAGCATTTTTGCGGAGTTTAGATTTTCCCCTCATACCAATTGCGGATATTATTCTAATGTTCGGCACAACTTTCGAAAACGATAGCACATTCGAATAATTGGCAAATGTTTTTCGGGTGTACACAAGCACGTTGTTCTTTTGTTCGTCCAAAGTTTAAAAGCGATATCGTTTTCGAACATTTGGCGAATGTTTTTTCTTCACAAGAAAAATTGTTTCGAGAAACAGTTCATACATCGAAAATGTTTTTGTTTAAAAAAAAATTATATTGTTTGTTATAAATTCCCATTTGCTTTTTTCAAATAATTTCGATATAAATGCTACGTATAATATAGACAATAAGTGTTGATAAAGGCAACATGTGGGTAGGTTGCCAAACACAAGACAACAATGTTTATCAACAGTTACATATCGAGTCGCAAACATAAAGAAATAAAAACGGAAAAGGTACATTACAGAAACATCAAGAAACTCCACAAAAAATGTTTTTCGCCACTATCGTAAAAACTATCATCTTTCATTCGCTAATAATATTATTAACGATATTCGAATTCGAAGGTTTTCCTGCCACAAACTGAACGACGTGTGTTCTCGTGTGTCGTTTTCGAACAAAATATCCACAAAACTATCGAAAAACATTCGAAAACGAATCGTTTGCGATAGCAATGGTATGGGGGGTTATGACATGTTTAACTTTATCTGACGTCTCTTGATTTTCCTGTTATGTACCTTTTCTTCTTTGTAATGTTTGCGATTCAATGCGTGTAACAGTTTATAAACATTGTTGTCTTGTATTTGTAACCAAGCTATATGTTGTGTTTATCATCACTTCTTGTTAATATTATAAGTAGCATTTATATCGAAAATATTTGGAAAAAGCAAATGGGAATTTTCCACGAACTACATAAAATTATTTTTTAAAACGTAAAAAATTTCCGATGTAAAATATGTTTCTCGAAACAATTTTTCTTGTAAGAAAAAACTTTCCCAAAATGTTCGAAAATGATATCGTTTTTAAACTTTTGACGAACAAAAGAACAACGTGCTTGTGTACGCCCGAAAAACATTTGCCAATACTTCGACAGTGATATCGTTTCGAAAGTTGTGCCGGACATTCGAATAATATTCGCACTTGGTATGGGGGGTTACTTATAAGTAAAAAATGTTTCTCGAAACAATTTTTTTGTCAAGAAAAAACATTCACCAAATGTTCGAAAATGATATCGTTTTTGAACTTTTAACGAACAAAAGAACAACGTGTCTGTGTACACACGAAAAATATTTGCCAAACATTCGACAGTGATAGTCGTTTTCCAAAGTTTTGCCGAACATTCGAATAATATCAGCAAATGGTTATCAGCAAATGTTAGGAGTAAAAAATGTTTTAATTTTTTTATAAATGTATTTTTTATTAATTTTGTAAAAACGTATCTTTGCGAAGACGTTTTATTTCTTGCACAAAATGACACATTTATACTTATGTTTTTCTCTATGAAAACGAGTGGAGGAAAATGGAAAACACATGTACACTTGTGTTGTTTTTCGGTGAAATTTATTTTACAAATTATTACTCAATAAATAAAAAACGCATTTGATAAAAATTTAAAATAGTCAGGCTTAATCACATAGTCGTTGTTTTAATATTTTATTTAAACAACTCTAATTTATTAGTGGAAACAATTGGAGATGTTTACCAAGGGGTAATAGTACGTTTATATATAACCGGATTTAACAAACCCACTGGGTTTTAAATGTCAATTCCATTACATATACGTCAAACAAATCCTCATAAAGAAGGTTAACCCTGCAAAAGGCTATAATATAAACATGGCCTAAGACAGGGAAGACTATAGTTTCGGGTCTCGCCACAGATCTTCATCATCAGTTCCCTTGTGTCTTACTTTTCAACAAGAAACTTTTTATACCCAAGTGTCAATTGTTCGCTCAAATAGATACGTGTACAAAGAAACACTCTGATCGAGAATTTCTTTAGCAAATCAACAAAACCAAATCTTTCCCACTCCAAGATAGGTCATTCTGCATTGAAATTATATATTCAGCATTTGTGAAACAAATAAGGACGTGATGAATTACCCTTTTTCGACCGTCTTATTGAATATTTTCAATTTACACTACAAAAAGTATTATTTACTAAAAATATATATTAGTTATGATTTACATGATGCAATTGCATGAACAAAAAATTGCCCAATGTAAATCTGAACTTAGTGGTTCGAGGATTCTAAATCACGTGATTGTTTATGTCTGGAGTATTGCCCCAATGTCTTAAAATGCAGAAGAACTTGGCTTAGCTACGAAATTTTGGTTGCAACAACATAACGTTTCAAAGCATACTGCTGAGATTGTAAGTTTTAGGCTCCTATATAATGCCCAGATCTGGGTTTTGACGTAAAAATACCGGTTTGTTTATAGTTAATTATCACTCTATGTATAGACTAATATGTTCTACCTACAGTTTCGCCAATATTTCGAAAGCTTTTTCCATAATTTACCTAGAATTTTCCTTTTATCGATGCCAATTTCTTTGCCCTTGTTTTCCATTCTTGAAATAACTTACTTTATTAAGTTAAGCGTGCAAGCGACCTCACAGAATGACCAGTTGTGACAATATTGATTAAAAATGGGAGAAAACTGCAAAAAAATTCAAAAAAAAAAACTAACGGTATTATTACAACATACACAGTGAACGCAGACTTTTTGGGGCTCTAATTTAGTTGTATCACTTTTTTACCGTTATCTTCGCAATAATAATATATTTTCTGGAATTTTTCTTTTTATTCTGGTACTAAAGAATGCCAAGAAAAACTGATCTCATTTACCTATTTATTAAAGTTTTAGCATCATTTTTGAAAAGTAGTAAGGTGAACGCAGACTTTCTGGGCTATGTGTAATTCTCATATACATATTCTACATAACTTTGATACAAATGGCACGTATAATATTATGAGTATTGGACAAACACAAATATGTTCGGGTTTTGCCAAGTGAAATGAAGAAAGTGAATGGAACCAGTATACAAGCACTACAACACAAGGAATAATTAAAAATTATAACAAATCAAAAAGGAAACCAAAAGGGTAAAAATCAAAGACAACAAATGAAAGGAAACAAAAAACAAAGGAATGAAATAAATTTCCTTTAATTTGTTCTTTATTTTATTTCTTCTTCTTAAGATCTTTCATATGATTCGTCAGCGAATCTTGGTCGCGATTCGCATTGCATAAACACTTACTTTAGGTTGGTGATACGCGGAATATTTTTAGGCGATATCGCCTGCGACAAATTAATCGCCCAGGAGAATCGCGAATTATTCTTAGGCAATAGAAAATGTCTGCAGGGTTGTTAGTGTGGTAGTGGTGGTTGTTAAGGCTGTTGTGCTTTCCCACTAAACAATTGTTGCCGAGCGCTCTGATGTTAGATTTTTTTAAGAGTTTTTCCAATGTATGATTAGAAAATATTCCGATTTCTCAAAATTTCCTTCAAAATTATCAGCCATTTTTTTAAGGAATCTCTGCACATTTTCTTGTGCTTGTTTTCGAAAATCTGCCAATATTCTGCACATTCCCTGATGGGAAATTTTGATTCGTTTCTCTTTCTCGCTAGTAAATTCCCAGAGAGATTATTTATAGAACTACAAAGACAAGTTAGAGTTTTTGTTTTGTTGCATGCTGTGGTTTGTTTTTTTTAGTTATTTAGCAACTGCCAATTGACAAAGACGTAGCGGAACAAGTTATTTTGTGATTTAAATCGCAAATTAAAATTGTAAGTTCGCAAACACATAATGGAATAATCAATATTTTTAATTATATTTTAGAAAAATCAAATGAAAGCATTCGAAGACTTTATCAGGAAGGACTGCGACTATAATTTCGCAATTTGCGGGCAGCAGCGGTGAATAATATAATAAATCCACATTGTAATTATGAACATAGGTATATAGCTTAAATAAAGAAGTTCTTATTTAAATTGCAAGAAATTCGAATCAAATCCGAATAAAGATTAAGAATTTTGGGCGAATATATTTCGAACATCTAATGAAACATCAGAATAATTTCCGACTTTCGGATAGAGGGGAGGAAAGAGAATAACAGTAAAAGCAAAATCACAACATCTTTATAGGCAAAGTACAAAAACCTGTTTTTGTCAGAAAAAAATAATAGTGAATGTAGGGGAACTAAATAACTAATAAGAAAAATTATTTTTGTATTTTAGAAAAGCATTCATAATTTTGCAAAAATAGTATTGTGTACATGAATACAAAAATTTGTCCATTCACTTTGAAAGAGGTGTGTTCAAATTATGGACAAACAATTATGAACGGAGTTAGTAAAAAATGCATACTTTTGTTTTTTTTCTGTGTATCGGGTATACAAATAAGATTAAATTACTATAAACATTTCAAACCAAAATCTTGTTTTCAATTGACCACGGGTATTCTGCATCGTGATATAATAATTGCATTACATGTTTGAATAGAAATCTTCATGTTCAATGCCTAAGAGACTGAGATACGAAGTTCGCCGGGTTCACTAGTAGGTTCATATTTGTACACGCATTGACCCCATAAACTAACTATACCGTGGTATTGCGGATTCTGAATGGTGGTATTGCGATGTCTCACTGGCCTTAAATCTTGTTTAAAAGAAAGCGGTACTCATCAGTAAGCGTTGCAGAAGAGCTTAGTACTTTCATAAACGCAAGGATACTATTTGTTCCATTTAACATCAATACATCTCGTGGTGGAGGGTATAACAGGTACGGTTCGGCCGAACTTAACACCGTTCTTAATTGCTATACATAAAACAAGCAAGAACGGCGTTAAGTTCGGCCTGGCCGAATTTGTTATACCCCCCACCACGAGTTGTATAGAAGTAAAATGGAACAGATAGTTTCGTTTAGTTTATGAAGAAGACTAAATACCAAATTTCAGCAATTTCAAAATACCGAAATTCGGGAGGTACTGTTCTATGGGGGCTATATCAAAACTTCGATCTATACCGACAAATTTCTGGCGGAAAGTTTTTAGACTCAAAGAAGACTAAATACCAACCTTCCGATATTTCAGAAACATACCGAACATCAAGAGGTACCCTTCTTTGGGGGATATAGGAAGACGTAAACCTATACCGACAAAATTCTGGGGAAAAGTTTTATACACCTAACGAAGACTAAGTACCAAATTTCAGTCATTTCGGAGGAATATTGAGGCCAAAAACTTCAAAATATCGGAAATCCGGAGGTACAGTTCTATGGGGGCTATATGAAGGCGTGGACCTATACCGACAAATTTCATATGGAAAGTTTTATACACCAAATGAAGACTAAATACCAAATTTCAGTCATTTCAGTGGATTATTGTGGCCACAACCTTCAAAATACCGAAAATCGGGAGGTACCGTTCTATAGGGGCTATATGAAGGAGTGGACCTACATCGACAACATGCTAAGGGAAAGTTTTATAGTCACCTAAGCCTAAATACCAAATTTCAGTCATTTCGGTGTGATAATGATGTTAAAATATTCAAAATACCGAAAATCGGATGGTACCTTTCTATGGGGGCTATATCAAAACGTGGACCGATATAGCTCATTTGCAATACCAAACATCCTAGGAGTAATAGTAATTTCTATACCAAATTACAAAGCTCTCAACGGACGCACAGGGTTATATCGACTTAGAATTTTACCCTGATCAAGAATATACATACTTTATAGGGTCTCCGATGAATATTTCGATGTGTTTGGAATGACAAATTTAATTATACCCTCGATATTATGGTGGAGGGTATAATAAGTCCAAAATGACATATGGAACACTTAAGCGTGACAATGAAGATAAATCTGTAAATGCATAATGTGATGTTAACTGGTTTGTTTCCGTGTCTATGATAATTACACTGTGCAACAAAATTATTTTTTTTTTTCAAAATGATGGGAAAAACCGATTAGATTATGAAAGTAGAGCTAAAAATATGAGACATGATGAACCACATGAGGTTTAAAATTTCCCCACATCCTCCTCAGTAAAATTGCCAAAGACACTATATACCTAAAATACAAGGATTCCATAATATCTTAACTCGAATATTTAGAAAAACTAGAAATGGTCGGTACTTTCACCGCCTACTTTGGTTTCTTTCCGATGTAAACTTTAAAAACGCCGATACACGTGTCTCATATTTTTAGCTCTACTTTCATAATCTACTCAGTTTTCCTTGTCATTTTTTTGTTGTCGCACAGTGTTATTTAATAACAGAAAAAAACACAAAACGAGTTCAGCAATCTCTTGACACACTGTTATGTGACTGCAACAGTATTCATACGCTTCACGAAGAAAGTACCAACTTACTTCTCTTTCGTTTTATTCATTCCGACGTAGCTTCGTAACTACATACTACACAAAGAAGCTGAGTTAAGCCAAAACCAGTTTGTATTTTCACTTTGAACTTCCATTGTGGATTGGAGAGTACACCTTTTGTTTTGCTTTGTATGGACAAATTTGTGTCAATGTCAGCGAAATGAGGTATTGAGGTTACTTTCAGTTTCGTTGACGTGAAAGCTGTTGGAGAAGTTGAACGCCATCGCATATGGCACAAAATGGAGAATAGAGATAAGTATTTTTCATTGGTACATTTCTACTATTTCATTTTTTGATTGGTTTCGATGTAAAATTTCGAATTCTAAATTGACAATTTATGTAATTTCCAATGATTGTTTCACCATTCTTTTGGGATTTAATGATTTGGCCGTCATGCTTGGGGGTTTGTTAAACAGATTCTGAGTGCGATTGATAATTAGCATAATAATGATTTTAATGAAATCAGTCCGAGACAAATTGTGGTTATTAAAAATGAAACATTCAATTAAGTAAATTGAAATTTTTTATTTACTATTTCTTCTGTCACTTCGCGCACTACTGCAATGCAAAACGTCAAACAAAGTGTGTATAACCACCGAAATTATCTTTTCGAAATATGCATGGCATTTATTCGTTCCTAATATATTATATAGCGCAATAATAAATTTAATGTTTGCTTTTGTGTTTCTAAGCGAAATTCTCTAGAATTAAATAACCATACTAAAAACCCGCTTTACTATCTGCACGTAGAGAAATATCTATTTTTGTCACAACTTTTATTAGATTTTTTTCAAGCACTCAAAATGCGAAACAAACAAGTGAAAAAATCGTTATGTTCGTCCGAGCCGAATTTGTCATATCCTCCACCACGAGTTGTTTTGAAGTAAAATGGACAAATTGGTGTAGTATCCTTTATGAAAGTTCTAATAGCCTTGGTACGTAAGAAGCCCCGTCGCTTTCTTGCTTTTTATTTCTGGCTTAATAAAAATAAAATAACTAGGTTGCCCATTTGTTATTCATTATTTTATTTTTATTATATCAGAAATAAAGCCGAGCAAGAAAGCCAGGCGGCGAGGCTTCTTATGTACCCAGGCCTTAAGCTCTTCTGCCACGTCAAGGCTTATTCCTAGGAGAGAATCCGAAACCCCAAGGTGCAGCCACTTCAGTTAAAAATTCAAAAGCATCGTTTACCTTCCAATCTGAGAACCCGCTATTAATGACTACAGTCATTTCAGTTGAATAATGCGCTTAAAACCTTTAAAATACCGAAAATATGTAGGAAGGCTCTATGGGAGCTATATCAAAACATGGATCTATACTGACAAATATCTGCAGGAGTGTTTTATACTCCCCATGAAGGTAATATACCGAATTTTATGCATTTCTGTAGGATAATGCTACCAAAACTCTGAAAATACGGAAGACCAGGTGGTACCATTCTATGAGGCCTAAACAATATGTGGACATGCATTGAAAAATTACTGAAATAAAGTTTTGTACCAAGTTATAAAGCTCTATCTTAAATACAGCGAGCTGTATTTTAATTTTAACAGACGGCAGACTGGCATACTTATACAGACTTATAATTTTATGACGATCAGGAATATACTTTATACGGTCTAAGAGAAACATTTCGATGGGTTACAAATCAAATAACAAAGTTAATAATTACACCCTCGTCCATATCATGGTGGAGGGTATACAAAGTTACACATTGGAATGATGTTGCCCAATGTGTATTTTTTAATTCTTTCTTTGACCACAGACCTGAAAGTTAAGTGGTTTGGCCAGAAACCAGAAAAGAAACTAAAAAATATTGTTGGCTTCAACGCCTTTTTATACCCTCCACCATAGTATGGAGGGTATATTGAGTTTGTTTTTCCGTTTTTAAAGCATTGAAATAATCATTTGCGACCCTATAAAGAATATATCCTTGATCAGAATAAGGTTCTGAGTCGTTCGGACATGGCTAATGTCTGTTGTAATCACTCTAGCGTCCGCAGAAATTGAGCTACAGCGCTATAGTATCTTTTATTTCATAGGCTGGTCAAATTCGAAAATGGGCTATATCGGCTCATGTTTTGATACAGCTCCCACATAACGGCACCTCCCGACTTTCGGTATTTTGAAGATCACAGCTACAATTTTTATCCGAAGTAGCTCTAATCTAACATTTATGGTTCTTAGAGGTCACAGCACTTCACCAAAAATTGTTAACACAGGTCCATCCATGTATAGTTCCCATATAACAGTACCTCCCTATTTTCGGTATTTTGAGGATTTTAGCTACAATTTTTAACCGAACTGGCTGTAATTTGACATTTAAGGTTCTTAGAGGTCACAACTTTTCTCCACCCAAAATTGTCAACATAGATCGCTGTTTAGGTATAACCCCCGAATAACAGTACCTCCCGATTTTCGGTATTTTGAGTGTTTTAGCTACAATTTTTAACGTTCATAGGGTCACAACATTTCTCCACCATAAATTGTCAACAAAGGTCCAGATCAAGGTATAGCCCCCGAATAACGCCACCTCCCGATTTTCGGTATTTTGAGGGTTTTAGCTACTTTTTCGGCTGAACTAACCGTAATTTGACATTTAAGGTTATCCGCAGTCACTTTGGCACCAAAAATTTTCGACATTTTTCAATGTTTTGTTGTAGCCCCCATATAACCGCACCTCCTGATTAGCGGTATTTTTTGCTCTTGTCTTTTTTTGCCTGATCTATCCGTAATTTGACATCTGAAGTTCCCTGCAGTTACGAAACTTATTCACCAAAAATCGTCAACATAGATTCATGTTTAGGTATAGCCCCCATATAACAGTACCTCCCGATTAGCGGTATTTTGAGGGTGTTAGTTATATTTTTTGATTGTGTTTTATTTAATTTAACAATCGTGGTTCCATGCATTGATTGCCGACATAAATCCACGTTCGGTGTAGCACCCATATAACAATATCTCCCGATTTTAGGCAATTCTAGTATTTAAGCTACATTTCTTGACCGAACTACCTGTAATTTGATATTTGACTTTTCCAATTGTGACAAAACTTCTCCAACAAAAATTATCAACATAGAACAACGTTTTGGTATGACCCCATAAAACAGTAGAACCGATTTCAGGCTTTTAGTTTTTATCTACATTTTCGGGTAGGATTGGATGTCCTTTGACATACATATATGGTTCCCAGCGGTTAAAAACTTTTCTATCAAAAATTGTCCCATGTTGTGGTACAGCATCCATATAACTGTACCATCCGATTTTACCTATCGAATTAGATAAAATTAAGTATATGGGGTTCCCAGTGCTAAAAAATCTCCACATGAAATTGTAAAAATTAATTATTTCATAAAAGTTCAGAATGAAATATTCTGGAGGGTATAAAAATTAAAAAAAAAATACTTGTTTTCTTTTATATTGACATTTTACTTATAGTTTCCACTTAAGTTATTTGAAATAGTCCATATTATCAGATCTTGGCTAAATAGAAATATATTCTTTAAAACTTTCTATCCTGACTTATTAAATGGTGAACTCCAGCTTCCCGTACTTGCACTTTGAATACGCAATATGCATATTCCTTATATGAAGTCAATGTATTATAAAAAATCTATATATATTTTTATGATATTTTCCATTGTATATGCCTTTAAAGTTAATGGGCTTTTAGTGAAATACCTCGTTAATGAGATCAAGTGATTGATGACCGTTAAATTTATATCAAATCGTTATTGATTCTTATAACCAGTTTTTTCAGGCGATAAGAAAATCAATTTGGTCGAATTACTACCAAACTCCTGTTTTTGAAAATATTTGACTAATTTTTTTGAAAAAACGAATACATTCTACATTAACAAGAATTTGGTAGAAATTCAAATGAAATTAGTTTCGAATTGTTTTGGAAAAACCAGCCATACATTTTTATGTACTAAATAACCCCCATACCATTGCTATCGCAAACGATTCGTTTTCGAATGTTTTTCGATAGTTTTGCGGATATTTTGTTCGAAAACGACACACGAGAACGAATTGAAAACGATTCATTCGTCGCTCAGTTTGTGGCAGGAAAACCTTCGAATTCGAATATCGTTAATAATATTAGTTTAATATTAGTTTTTACGATAGTGGCGAAAAATATTTTTGTGGAGTTTCTTGATGTTTCTGTTATGTACCTTTTCCGTTTTTATTTCTTTATGTTTGCGACTCGATATGTAACTGTTGATAAACATTGTTGTCTTGTGTTTGGCAACGTACCCATATGTTGTCTTTATCAACACTTATTGTCTATATTATACGTAGTATTTATATCGAAATTATTTGAAAAAAGCAAATGGGAATTTTTTACAAACAAAATATTTTTTTTTTTTGGATTCCTAATTTTTGGATTCCTAATTTTGGATTCCTAATTTTTCAATGTACCTATTAGGTCTAAATAGCTCAACTCGAAAGAGAATTAATTCAAAATAATTTTTTTTTGAAACATAAAAATTTTCAAAGTAAAAAATGTTTCTCGTGTTTCAATTTTTCTTGTGAAGAAAAAACATTCGCAAAATGTTCGAAAATGATATCGTTTCTAAGCTTTTGACGAACAAAAGAACAACGTGATTGTGCACACCCGAAAAACATTTGCCAATCCTTCGACAGTGATATCGTTTTCGAAAGTTGTGCCGGACATTCGAATTATATCCGCACTTGGTATGGGGGGAAGAGGCTCGGTTCATTTGAGCTTGACGTCAAAACATGTCATTTCGAGAAAAATGCGTTTTGATTTTTAACAACGTTAGTTTCTACGAATCTAATCTTACGCTGAGGGTAACGACGTTAAAGGCAAGTCTAGTATGGGGCAAGCTAATACAGGGTTTCCATATATCATTGGATTGTTTATACACAATCGTTAGATTGTTTGCCGTTCACGATTTTTCATAGTCATTTGTTGGAAAATAACTTCAAAAACTAGGAATTTCTAGCCAAATTTCATACCAAGGGACACTAATTACGATCGTGCCAAAATTATGTCAGGAACATCATTCTTTCGGTCGGAATCAATGACAAAACTACAAATTATTCCATCATTCTGATTTCTAAAATGGCATAAAAACCAACAATTCAGTAATTATTAATTGGTGCATCATTTTAAATGCTGAATTTGAAAATGCCAATTTTTGTAATCCCGTAAAGTTTTAATATAACATTACTGTAAATTGAATATTTTTGTATTTCATCTTAAAGACGACGATCTTACAAAATGGTTTTTTGAATTGTTTAAAAATCTCAACTCGTTTCGAAGTTATCTCCGTTTACATTTTTTAGGCCAGGTGGCATCATTTTCAGTGACAACCACAAAGATCATTGGTATCGGTGGTATACGAGCAAGATCCGATAAGGCTGTTTTTGAAATAGTACTACGGTGAGCAAATGTGATTCTTAGTAACCCTGACAGTCATCAGCTGTGTGAATAGAACTAAACAACGACATCACACAATCAGCTGGGTTAGCTTTGTTGGTGTGATGGCATGGCACAATTACCAAGGTAGATGCGTCAATCCAGCAAATCGAAAGTAAAATGTCAAAATAGAATAATTCCCATCCTATTTTGTAAAATGAAAAATCAAAACAAATACTCAAACGTAAAAACAAAAACCATATGATTCAGTTATTCTGCGTTCTGATTGGTTAAATAATTTTGCGGCGAAGTTCATATGCCGAGGCGAATTGTTTTATTTTTCGCATTGTTTACAAATTTTGACATTTTACATTACAAAAAAAGTTGCTTTGATGCATCTACCTTGGTAATTGTACCATGTGTGATGGCCGCCACAATGGGTCTAAAAAGAGGTTGCAAACAAACAATCGGAGCAGTCGTCTGTTGATGTGGGCGTTGTAAGTGCCCTTGGCTGTAGACATACACATATCTGCTGTATTACGTTGTCGTCATCAGTTATTGGGTAGCATTCATCGGGTCGCTGCGGTTGAGCAAAAGTCGCCAACAACTATCCTGCCGTCAGCATTCATCGGGTTGCTGCTATTGAACCAAAGCCGCCGCCAACTACCCTGCTGTCTGCATTCATCGGGTCCCTGCTGTTAAGCCAAAGCCACCACCAGTATCCTGCTGTCAGCATTCATCAGGTCGCAGCTTTGCCACTGCCAACTGTCCTGCCGTCAGTATCTACTCTAATCACGCCATTCTACTATAAAAACTTCGACTTCTGTCATTCGCATCTTCGCAACAATAAAGTGTTGAATACTGTGCTCAGTGTGATATTTGTTTGTAAATAAAACACGTAAGAAAGTATCAGGCAGCTTTGCCAACAGAGATATACCCTCAGCCTATGTGAATTGAAACTTTGAACTTTTGTGGGTGAGGTACCCTAAGGAGAGGACCGATATGGGCCATTTTATAAGCTAAACTAAATTTGGACAACATATTAAGAGATCCAAAGTTTGGACCAAATTGGTTGCCCCGTTCAAGAGATATCGTGCATAAGATTTTAGTGATCTTTTAAATAATGGGGGAAAGTACAGGGAGTTGTGGACCGGTATTGCTCATCTTCGAACTGATACTAAGTTTGGACAAAATATGACGAAAGACAAATGTTGGACCAAATCGGTAGATTAGTTCGAGAGTTATCGTACTCTCCAACCACTACATATGGTGCCATAGGTGTTTTTTTTTGCATCTTTGGGTGCCACCGTGGTGCAATGGTATGCACGCCCGCCTTGCACGCAGAAGGTCGGTGGTTCGATTCCCCGGCCATGCAACATCAAACATTTTTCAACGGTGGCAAAATACCCCTCAGTAATGTTGGCGACATTTCCTGAGTATTTCAGCCTTGTAAAACTTCTCTACAAGTGGTGTCTTTAGACACGCCGTTCGGACTCGGCGATAAACAGTAGGTCCCATATCATTGAGCTTAATATGAATCGGGGTGCACTCATTGATATGAGAGAAGTCTCCCTTGTCCCGTATGGGATGTTGTGGAACAATGTTGTTCAGGCTGTTCCTCAAAAAGTATGGACTTGCCCCTGAAAAAACTTTTACCATATTAATGGAGGCAGTAAATGCATGTTGCTTCAATAAAAATCACAGTGATTCGAGAGAAGGTCTTAAAGCGAATTTATCCGAAATTTTGTGTGGGAAATTCTCGAATAAGTGGACAAATATAATCCATATTCGAACCAGATCTATATCTGGTAGATATATTAGGATGTGTAAAGTGTGAACCAAATCGGTCACTCGCTTCAAGAGTTATCGTGCGCACAATTTTCTCGAAGAGTTTTGAACTTTTGTGGGGGAGGTATCTGAAGGAGTGGATCGATATGGCTCATATTGGAAATTAAAGTAAGTTTGGACAAAATATTACGAAAATTTTAGACCGAATCGGCAGATTCGTTCGAGAGTTAAAATGCACTCCATCCACTACACACGGTGTAATAGGAGATTTTTGCACCATTCGGGCTGTTTTCTCAGGAAGTATGGACTTCCCCCTGATGAAACTTTTACCGTCGTATGGGGGCAGTGAGAACGATGAGGCTCATTTGGCCCGTATGAAACTGTATATGGGCAATATTATTGAAAATTTAACATCGTTGAAGACAAGGTTTACCCCTTTCTAACTCGCGAATAGTGGTTGTATATTGTACAATTTAAATGCTTTTGGATAAAATGAAATATTTTTAGACTTGGCAAAAAATATTGGGTTTCAAAGTTGATTTGCGTGGAAGCTGTGGCTATATTTATGTTAAAAAATGGGTAAAAATGGGTTGAAGCCAACGTGTCTTTTTTTGTTTTCTCTCGATTTGTGATTAAACCACACTTTTTACGATTTTCCCGTTAAAGTAAAAGTAGAAGGCAACTAAATAAGGATCATCTCACTAGTGTATAACTTCTCAAAATTTGATCTGCGTCTACCATTAAATGATGCTGACATTTTGAAGCCAGATTTTAAGTGTTTTTTGAAATTTTCTTATAATTTCGTTCCGCAAACAGGTTTTTCAAAAAATCATATTTAGGATTGTGTAACTCACGATTCTGATTTATTTGATATATGTGTCGTGAGTGTAGCCTACACAGCTTCAGAGAAATCTGTATCCAAATACGAAAATTTTGTGTGAACAAATTTCTAAAAATCATATTTTTCGGGCCTAATTTTTACAATTGGCATTCGATTTACTCGTACTTGATTGCAAATTTTTGATTTTTACGTTGCGGATCTAATAAATCAATACTCGTGAAATTCCATCTACTAAAACGCGAGATACGAGAAATTCCAAGGTAGGAAAATCACCTAATACTGTTTTTGAAAATATCGCGCATTTTTTCGCGTATTCTGTCGGCAGCTTGCACTGCTATGAAAAAACTAGTGCAGGATCTTCCTTTTTGCGGAAACAAAGATTTAAAAACTTCACTGATAAGGGAACTACATTCATTTTATCCCAAAAATAGTGTGTGATGCTACATCCACGGTTCTTGACTGATTGCCTTGAAATAGGTATATATCGATGCAGATTTTCATGGTGACACTAAAACCGGATGCGGAACGAAATTGTATGAACTTTGGGAAAATTAGCGATGTTTTATAGGTTTTTTAATGCTAAGATGCAGCCGATGCTACATCTTAGCGTCCAAATTATATTTCGAAAAATATATACAAATTAAAAGATATGGTCTTGCTGTACATGAAAATCACATGCGGACAAAACGATTTTGATAATTACGCGATTTACACATATTTTAATAATGCATATAAGTTAAAGCGGTTTATTTGAACTCTGTTTCCGTTTAAGAAGTCTAATGATTTATTTCAACAACCCGATAACTTTCCTCAATGAGAAACCTTCTATGTGAATGTAGATAAAGCAAAATCCACCCATTTTCTTGGGAGTTTCAAGAAAAATAAAAGAAGTACTCTTATAGAATTTTTCCAATATTTTCGACTCTAGAATGCGTGTGAAAACTATTATTCCAAACCAAAATTAGTTTTTTGTAACACAAATATGTGCTTATTTTGGCTATAATATCCTAACTACTATCCCGATGATTATAAGTTTGGTCTCATTTGATTCCCCGTGAAGTCTTTATTTAAAACTGTTACTTTTTTGTAATTTTTGACGGGTATATGGAGCTATATTTTCAAAAAATTCGGATTACATTTAAAATTTTGTCAATTTTTTGTAAATTCCGCGAATGCTGAGGAACATTTTACAAGTATTATGCAATCTACTTAATGGCGTCACTTCGTGATAACTTTTTAGTGACAATTGTGCTCAATAAAATAATTAGCGTGTTTATAATAATTTTTTCTTAAAAGCAGAAGTAAAACCGCGATAACATTTGTCCGCAACAACCAAAAATTTGCTCGCGAGCGGATTTGTACTGGGGAATTTTTTCTTAACCTATGTACCAAAAATCGTTAATGTAGCGCGAAAAGAAAAAATTCAATTTTTTGGAAATGGAATATGAAATAATTGGCAGTTTTGCCCATATACCCTCGTTAGCATAAATGCTGAGTGTATAATTACTGTTTATAGCTTTATAACGAAAGATATAACTTTGTGTCTTTCGACCCTGGCCCAGCTGAACCTACCCCAGCAAAGTGAATGTACGTCGTAACAGTTTATTAAAACTATTATTTACTTAGTTAGTTGGCCGATTACAGAACATTTGTTCCATAGACCGAACTAGGAAAAGATCTCCATTCCTCTCTGTTTTTCGCTTGACTTTTTGGAATACCGCGCCTTTTCATTTCTTCATCCACTTGTATGCTCCATCGAAGCTTAGGCCTGCCGATTCTGCGTGCACCGCCATGTGGCATGTATTCATACGCCTTTTTAGCGGGTTCATCATCGCTCATTCTCATGATATGGCCTAGCCAGCGCAATCGTTGCATCTCGATACGTTTAACTATATGCATGTCTTTGTATAGCTTATATAGCTCGTGGTTCATCCGACGTCGATATTCACCGTCAACGCAAATCGGCCCGTAGATCTTTCGAAGAATTTTCCTCTCAAACACACCAAGCACTGCCTTATCTGCTTGCGCAAGTACCCATGCTTCGGAGCCATACATTAGCACGGGTAGTATCAGCGTTTTGTATAGTGTTATTTTTGTTTGACGAGATGTGGCTTTGTTTTTAAATTGCTTACTTAGACCATAGTAACATCTGTTGGCCAATACAATTCTTCTTCTTATTTCACAACTGATGTTGTTTGTTGTGTTTATGGCAGTGCCGAGGTAGACGAAGTCTTTAACTACCTCAAAATTGTAGGTACCAACTTCCACAGTTGGTCCGAGCTCTATGGACGCTTTGCGCGTCGACACCATCAATTTGGTCTTTTCGCCGTTTACCGCCAGACACACTTTCGCAGATTCTGCTTCGACCTTCCTAAAGGTATCAATTACTTCCTTTACTGATCGTCCCATGATGTCTATGTCATCAGCATAGGCAAGTAACATGAGGCGATTGGTGTAAATTGTGCCATTTCTTTTGACATTTGCATCTCGTATTACCTTTTCCAGCAAAATGTTGAATAGGTCACACGAAAGGCTGTCTCCTTGTCTGAAACCTCTTTTGGTACTAAATTCTTCGGAGAGGTTCTTTCCAATTTTAACTGAGGACCTAGTATCAGTTAAAGTCATCTTACAAAGCCGGATGAGCTTTGCGGGGATACCAAATTCAGACATTGCGTGGAATACCTTTGATCGGAGGGGACTGTCGAATGCTGCTTTATAATCGACAAAAAGGTGAAATGTGTCGATCTGCATCTCTTGGGTCTTCTCTAGAATTTGTCGCAGGGTAAATATCTGGGCAATGGTGGACTTGCCAGGTCTAAAGCCACATTGGTATGGTCCAATTATTTCGTTGACCATTGTCTTTAGTCGTTCGCACAATATCCCTGACACTATCTTATAGGCAATAGGGAGAAGACTTATGCCCCTATAGTTGGAGCATACAGTCTTATCTCCTTTCTTGTGGACGGGACATAGGATGCTCAGGTTCCAATCGTCGGGTACGCGTTCTTCCTGCCAGATGGTGCTAACTAGCTGATGCATACACCTTATCAGCGCGTCGCCTCCGGTTTTAAACAGCTCGGCTGGTAAGCCATCGGCTCCTGCTGCTTTATTATTCTTCAGCCGGTTGATTGCTGTTTTTACCTCATCTTGGCCGGGCGGTATACATTCTATACCATCTTTTGGGATTGGATCTGTGGTATCATCGTCTTCGGTACTATTGGATACCAGCAGATTGGAGAAATGTTCCTTCCATATCCTGAGCACGCTATCTGTATCTGTTACCAGATTACCTTGCTGGTCTCTACAGGAGGATGTGCCTGTACCAAAGCCATCTGTTTGATGTTTCACTCTTTGGTAGAATTTTCGGACTTCATTCTGGCTCCTGTACATCTCGATTTTTTCACACTCCCGCTTTTCCATTTCTCTCTTTTTCTTGCGGAAAAGACGTTTCTCTTCTCTCCTTTTCTCCCGATATCTCTCTCGTGCGCTACGCGTTGCTACTGATTGTAAAGTATGTAGCTCTATATGCAGCATTTTTCTCTTCGGTAGCAGCACGACACTCCTGGTCATACCATGAATTCCTTTGTGGAGGTCTCTGGAATCCAAGTATGGATTTTGCGGCTGTTTGCATGGAGTGGGCAATATGTTGCCATTGTGTTGTTATGTTATCGGGACAAGGAGATTGACGGAAAGATTGTCTACAAAACTATTCTGAATGTTCAAACTTTAGCCAAAATGAGGTTCTTAAAGTTCTTGTCATCGTTTCGTTGATACCTAGTATCCAGAAGTTCCAGAAGTATTAGAAACAATGCCTTGACGATGTTTGTTTGTACAAATATACATATCCAGTGTTGCAATTCAAGCTGTTCCAAAGAATGTGTCTTTTAGATATTGAAGACAAGTAGTCACACAACAGCACTCACTTTTGAATGTTTAAAAAACATATCTGAACTCGTTTAAATGTTACTACCGATTATAAATATGTGTATACATTTTTGTGACAGTGTATCTGCTAAATTTGATACCAAATAAAAAACCGAAAAATCGTATCTAATTTAAATTTAATTGTTATACCATTATATGATACGCTATGTCCAATAAATACCATTTAAATAGCAACTAATTAAAATTAATTAAATATTTTGCTGTCAATTTTAAAACAATGTTATACACTCAATACTAACACTGTGCAACATTTTTAAAGGAATCTTGAAATGAGGATTTTTGAAAGTACAGACCTAAATGATAAAATCTCTAGCTGGGTTTATTTTTGTCAGATCCAGCTTGGATTTTATGGCCCCATCTAAACATGGTTAATTATTGATTTTTTAAAGCAAATCGTGGCTATATCTCTGAAACCAATGCGAATCTTTTTCTGACCTCTGAAGCAAATTTGTAGATAAGAGCAAGAATAAAATATTTGGAGAAATATTGAACTCGAAAATCTACATTTATTGCCTCAAATATATCTAAAAATTTCATAATTTGTATACACTTTGCACCGTATCTCCAAAACTGTTAAATTCGCTGGAATGTCTCTATTACGTTGTTTTAGTATATTTTTCAACGACAATTCTATAAATAAATCAACAATGCAGTGAAACCCTAAATATGAGAATAAACTGCTTGTGTGAACAGTGTTTGTAATACGTGTTGTAAAAGATATGGTACAAAATACCGCTAAAACAACATGAAATAAGCATGTTAGAGTTTCAGAATGTTCTGAAGAATTTCTGAGGGATAATTTGGAAGATTTTTGTAAAAGGTTACTTGATTCAACTCCCAATAGCTTAGTTGATACCGTCCAGAATTCTAGAAATTATGTAAAATTTTCTATATTTTATCGATTTTGATGGAGTTTTTCTTATGTGGTCTGTTCAACAGATAAGTTTTACTCGTTTAGGGCTACAATATTGCTAAAGGCACCAAGGCCAAATTCCTATTCGTTTCTGAGATAAAGGCCCGATAAATGCAAAGAAATGTTGTTTTAGTCCGGTGTAGATAGGGCCATAAAATCCGAACTGGATCTGACAAGACAAAACCCAACTAGGGTTTATGTAGTCTCAATATGTACTTTAAAAAATGCATACTAGAAGTTGTTTGGATTTTAAGTGTTGCATAGTGTTATTAAATTAATAGTAGAGTTGTTAAATCTAGTAAACTAGGTCAGTACCATAGTTTGTTTGTGTATGAGTTATATCATAAAAACAAAGGGATTAAATAACTCATACGCAGTTCGTCCACGACTGGTGTTCATTGAACTATATAGTGAACAAGGTTGTTCAAAGAACTCGATTTTAATAGCTCTAATTAATAGTCTCACAGTTTTTATGTCCTCTATCATATAATGAATTGAATATTAACCGACTTAGCGCCGGTTATATTTTGCGAGTAATATGTATATTAAAATTTTTTTAATATTACAAAAATCGATTTTTGGGGAGGGTGTTATTGGTTGGTTTTTGTTCAAAATTTTGAAACATACTGAAATAGTGATCCTAGATCATATATGCATATATTCCAAAATATATGTCTTCGCTAGCTGGGTTGATCTTGCTATGTGTGTTCGTCTGGTCATCGGATGTCCGATACATCTGAACAATTTCGGAAGCAAAATCGTTCAGATTTCGTTCCAATTTGGTATGAAGGTCGCTGAGGGCTGAAAATTTACTAAAGTGGTGCGAACAGTACATAAATAAAAATAAATATTAATTTACACAGGTATTAGTACAACTAAATTTTCAGTGTTGACCATTTCCGTATTATATATTATTTATTTGTTTTATACCTATATCCTTTCCGCATACCAAGTAGCGGGCACTTTGCTAGTAAAGTATATATTACACTATGCAACATTGAAAATGCAAACACCATCTATATTGTATTTTTGGAATGTACATACAGTGTAATCTCGATAATCTGGACACCACATGTTTTGGCGGTGTCCGGATTATCGAATTGTCCGGATTACCGAGTAGTTAAGAAAATTACATTATTATACCCTACAGACTATGTGCAAAGGGTATTATAAGTTTGTTTTTCCGAAATTTCATGTAACACCGCGAAATATTCGTCGCAGACGCCACACATCCGGCCGCAATTATGGACCAATCTTCACGAAATTTTGTATGGAGGTCAGTATCAGACCAGAATAGACCACTATAGTTTTTAGTGTTGATGATGAAATATTTAGGGGATGAAATGGACCAAAAACTAAATTTTTATCCGATGTTGTTGCGGCTCTGTAGGCCACAATAGTAGTACGATATCTTTAAGTAAAGTTTGGATTTACAATAAAGATGAAGCTTGCAATTTCAAATTGTGAACAGATAATATATAGCGGGTTAAATGGACCAAAACTTTTGTGTAAAAATTGGTAACATTTTTAATATACATCTTATATCTTCATTCTTGGAAGACGAATTTTTAACCTTTCCATTAGTGTCAATTATGCTGATGTACGTGGCCAGATAATAGAGTTATTGCCTAGTATATGGAGGAATTCCACAGTATGAATTGTGTATAGTGTAACCATAATCACGCTAGAGTTTGCAGTTATAGCTCAAAACTGACAAAATTTTGCACAAAGTAAGAGTTTTTGTCAAGGAAGTTGCCAATAAATTTGGGTAATGATCAGATATAAAGGTCTTTTGATATATTTTCTTAAGGCCACATTCCTTGTCCATTGCTGTGGCTAGAAAACAAGCCCTACAAAGATTTTAATATTGCTCCAATAGTATATTTAATTACTTTTAGGTATATGATATAATTACGGCCATTGAAGCAATTTCGTGGCAATTCTCCTTTGGCCCCATACAAATTACTATGGAAATTTTGAGTTCCCAGTGGTACGTGTTAACATATTCCAATTATTCTCAAACCTTGATAATATTGGAATCCAACAAAACTAATAATATTATAGGGGTGTCGCCTAAAAATGCGACATCGATTTTTCTTTTTTGAACGGACGGGTAAGATAATATCAATCATATAAAATAAATTCCGCGGAAAACAAGTACCCAGATAAAGGTGTAGGGTATTACATGGTCAGCCCCATCCGACTATATCGCCCTCTTACTTCTTTTTTTGTAAATTTATAATCGAATTTCAAATTTATTCAATGAATGTTATATTTAACATAGTCGAATTCATACATAAATTAAATAAATACATAAGTTATCAAGAATTTGAAAAATATACCAGGTTAGATTTTTACCATTTTAAATCAATGGACCTTTCCCCAACGACATCATCGGAATCATTTATGTCTATTGTCAGTAAGGTGTAAGCATTCCTTTTGTTGAAAAAGTGTGGCATAATTTTCAGAAAAAAAATATCACCCTGATGCACTCCCGCCTTGCACACTTTATGTCCGGCTTCGATTTCCAGGTGAGGAAACATCACATTTCAAACGTTGGCTAAAATACCGCTCAACGTAATTTTTTAGGAAAGACTTGAAATATTTACCAAATAAAATTTGGAACCACTTTTCTGGGCTTAAGTAAGCTATTTCTTCTGCCAGAATAGTAAATTGGCAAATGTACATTTTTAAATGATTTTGAACGTTTTGCTTTTCTCCTATTGCAGAAGTGTATGTCTCGTTCCTTACCAAACTTACTATCTGATGGCGTTCTTTCCATATGTAGAAAGATTGGTCTGCAACTCAATATACTCAAAATATATCGCGAATCAAATTGACATTTTTAGGGCTTTTTTATTTTTTCAAGGTTTTGCTTGGAAACTGCAAGTCCTATCGGAATGAGATTAAAGAAAATGTTGTAGCTATAAAAAATCTCCGCATGATTGACTTTTAGGATAATATCGTAGGTTTTACCGTTTTTGAGATATAGAAGTTCAAATTGGGACAATGCATTGACTGTATCGCCTCCTTATAAAACAATGTCATCACTGTAATTTCCCAACTTAAACTTATATATCTTGAAAATGCTACAACACAGGAAAAAATTACGAAAACCAATGCTGTAGAGAATTTTTACAGCTACAACATTTTCTTAAGCCCCATTTCGATGCTGTTTTTAAGTAAAATCCTGAAGACCAGAGAAAAAAATCTAAATGATTGATCTGAACTTCTATATCTCAAAAACGGTAAAACCTACGAAAATTATTATGCGGATCAATCTTGTACATAATTTTCACTGCTACAATATTTTCTTTGGTCCCATTTCCATAGGACTTGCGGTTTCCAAGCAAAATCGTGAAAATCTAAAAAAAAAAACTAAAAATGTGAACTTTGACCGCGATTTATTTAAAAATCCCTCCAGTGATTTTTTGTTTGTTTTTGGATTATTCTCCCTTAAGAACATTGCTGTTTCAAAATCCGCAAAAACTTCCCAGGTGTAAGCGCTTTTCACTTAAAGTTAGTTAAGGCGCACCATGTATGACATTGTTTTATAAGGTAGCAATACAGTCAATGCATTGTCCCAATATGAACTTATATATCTCAATAACGGTAAAACCTACGAAATTATCATACATGTCAATCTTGTAGAGAATTTTAATAGCTACAACATTTTCTTTATTCCCATTTCGATAGGTTTCCAAGCAAAATCGTGAAAACTTAAAAAACCCCTAAAATGTCAACTTGAATCGCGATTCATTTAAAAAGCTCTCCGGCAAGTTTTTATGTTTTTTGACGTTTCTCATCTATGAACATTGTAGTTCCAGAATCCACAAAAATTTCCCAGGTGTAAGCACCTTCCATTTAATTTTGTTTCAAGAGCACCGTGTTTATTCTTGCCCTTATCTACAAATTTGCTTCAAATTTCAAAATTGAAAAATGACGATTTGGCGATTTTAAAGTCCAAAATGACGATTTTCACGGATGCCAATATTGCATGAAATAAAAGACGATTACTATATTTTGTCCAAAATTTTTTCTGAAGACTTTAAGGAAAGCAACGTTGCAAACTCGATTTTATGAGCTTTGTTAATCTTTATATATAAAACTCAATTGTCGTTTGTTGGTAATTGAATCAGTTGAAAACGGCTGGAGCGATTTGCATAAGTTTTTGTGGAAATGTTAGTCATAGTCCAGTTTAGGTTTTAATGCAAAGAAAAATTGACCACGCCCACTTTTCCGCCCACTTTTATAAATATGTTATATATACGAAACTATTCAATCGATTTTCCTGAAATTTTCAGGGAACGTAGAGTGATGGCCCCCGTTTGAAACAGGCTACATATGTGGTTGAATTTAGGATCGGGCGGGGTTCCTCCTTCATGCCCTATTTTTGTAAAAATTAAATTTTTGCAATAATTACAATTGTATCGCTTTAAAAATTAATTTCCGAGTTAATGGCGATTGTGTTTCCGACCTTACGTGCTTATTTGGGGCATTAAGACTGGACTACGCCCACTTTCTTAAATATGTTATATATACGAAACTACTGAATCGATTTTCCTGAAACTTTCAGCGAATGTACAGGGTTGGTCCCCGATAAAAATAGGCTACATTTTTTTAGGATTTCGGATCAGGCGGGTACCTCCCCTCTGCCCTATTTTGGTAAAAAGCAATATTTGCAACAAATACGAATGTATCGGTTTGGGAATTTATTTGCGAGTCAATGGCGATTGTGTCTCCAACCTTACGTTTTTATTTTGGGACTTAAGATCCGACCACGCTCACTTTCTAATTATGTTATATCTACAAAACTACTGAAGGGATTTTCAAGAAAATCGCGATATCGTTCGTTGGAATGGCATCAGTTGAGAACGGCTGGACCGATTTCGATCATTTTTTCTGTAAAATGTGCGCCATAACCCGACTTTGGTTTTTATCCAAAGAAAATTTGACCACGCCCACATACGCCCACTTTTTTCAATTTTCAATTTTTATCATTTCTACAAAAACTACTGAACCGATTTCCCTCAAATTGCCCGGGAATATACATAGATGGCCCCGATTAAAATAGGCTACAAATTCAGTTGAATTTCGGAAAAGGCGTGTTACATCCCTATACCCTACTTTTTTAAAAATGTTATATTTACAATAATTACGATTGTATCTATTTGGAAGTTAATTTGCGAGACAATTGTGGTTGTGTCTCCGACCTTACCTACCTATTTTCTTGATTTTTGAAGGGGACATATTTAAAAATACGCCTTACCTTTATGAATAAAAATCAAATGATGTCATAACCCAACTTAGGTTTTTTGGAAAGAAAAGTTTACCACGCCCCCGAAAACAGGTTACATGTTTTATTGAATTCCAGAGGGGGCGGGGTACCTCCCCTATGCGATATTCATAAAAAAACGTTATATTTGCAAAAATTATGTATGTATCGGATTAAAAATTTACGGATTAATCCCCAATCTAGGTACTTCTTTGCGGCCTATAGGCCCGACCACGCCTGTTTTTTAATATGTCATAACTCCAATACTACTGAAGGGATTTCCATAAAATTTGCAGCAAAAGCTAAATGTTTGCCGTTGTTATGTATATTGTATGAATTTCGGAAGAGGTGGGGTACCTTCCCCATGCCTTTCTGTTAAACGCTATACGTATAAGCCAAACTTATGATTATATCGGTTTCAGCATACATTTTGGTAGGCAATGAAGTTGTGTGCACCCTAGGTACATATTTGGAGCCAAAATACCGGACCAGGCCCACTTTTTTAATATGTTATATCTTAAAAACTGATGACCACGCCCACTCTTTCCAAAACATTATTTTTCCAAAACTACTGATCCTAATTTTCAGAAAATGTTCAGAAATGTCCCGTGGTCCAAAATGCTATATATTTGTAGACGAATTTCGGGACCTATTTTTTTATAATCGCTATATTTGCTAAACTTATGAGTGCATCAGGTTGCAAATTAGTTATCGAGACAACGGTGGTAGCTCCCCCGATCAAGAAAAACTATATATTTACAAATGTACTTAAATGGTGAAGTTCAACGGTCCATCAGCCATGAAAAGATAAAACATATAAGTCTCAATAAGCAGGAGAATTCGATTTAACCATTTTTTTACTTTTATAATTAGATCGCTTTAGGATAAAGACAGGGACATGGACGATAATAAATCCTAAAAGGCACAAATTGGCGAAAAAATTCGACAAAGCCCGTAAGAGAAAAGAAAGTTTACAGACAAAATCTGTTGATAAATTTAAAATCCTTCTCGGTTTGACAATGGACCGAAGAAGTGAGGTAGAAAATACCTATTTTTGAATTGTCAAGCAGAAAGTCGATAAAAAGTTGTCAGTGAAACTCATTACGACGGGCCAGCAACGTGGACCGGGGTCTGCTAGTGCTTTATATAATTTACAGCCGGATTGGCTATACTTACACCCATATCTGGAATACAGGTATTTTCATAGTTTTTTGCCTCACTTTCGAATTATCGTTGTGAAGAATATTTTGAAGTCCAGCGATTTTTGACGATTTTTAAAAATTTGTTGACGAATTTTTGACGATTTCTGACCAAAAACTGTCGTCAACGCTGGTATCGATCCACGTTTTCATATGCCCACATTTTCGGGCAAGATTGAATGTCATTTGGCATTTATGGCTCCAAGTGGTTATAAACTTCACCATCAAAAAATTGTGGACATAGCCCCCCATATAACGGTACCGTCCGATTTCAGGTATTTTCATATTTTTAGCTGATCAAATTAGATAACTTATGTATTTGGGGTAACCATTGGTCAAAAAATTTCTCAACCTAAAATTGTGGACATTGATACTTTCGTAACTGAAAGACGTTCAACATACATAGTTTATTGTGGAGGGTATACAAATTCGGCCCGATCGAACTTTACGCGTTTTTTACTTGTTGCCTGTTTACTTTTTCTAGGACAGATTTTAGGCGAGAATGAAAAATGCTACCAAGTGGGAATACTCGTACCTTTCGACTCTGTAGTCTTTTGTTATATGTGGCAGCGGTAGCGAGTACTCCTTGTTGAAAAATAAGAGTTGGGGTCAATATGTTCCTGTTTTCTTGGTACAGATTTGCGGTCGTGATTTTCAACATGTTTGTTTTCGTTTCGTTTGCAGCTGTGGATTAAAAAACAGCCACACTTACAAATAAAAAAATAGGTATGACAAAAACTAAACGAGTACTCGACAACAGTAGTATCTGATCGATTTGGAGCGTATTTTGCTCCCACTCCGAATTCGACGGAGCATTTCTGGTGGGGGCCACCGTGGTGCAATGGTTAGCACGTCCGCCTTGCACTCAGAAGGTATGCGGTTCGAATCCCAGGCCAAGCAACATCAAATTTTCAACAGTGGCAAAATTCCCCCTCAGTAATGCTGGCGACATTTCCTGAGTATTTAAGCCATGAACAACTTCTCTACAAGTGGTGTCGTAAGACACGCCGTTCGGACTCGGCAATAAAAAGTAGGTCCCATATCATTGAGCCAATATGAATCGGCGTGCACTCATTGATATGAGAGAAGTCTCCCTTGTCCCATCTGGGATGTTTGTGGAACAATTATATTATTATATTTCTGGGCTCAGATTTAGGGTGACTGGTGTTTATGAACCTACCTTTCAATCATATTATAGCGAGCCTCTCATCTTACGTGCTGAATTTGGATTGTCTTGTATATAATCGGAAACTGAAATAGAATCAAACCAATCTCTATTTTCATGTATGTATAAGAAGCATAAAATGTATGTAAAGAACCCATAAATTACCTATTGCACAATAAATTTCTTAAATACCAGTTTTTAAAATATTATTTAATGTATAATTAATATTTGTATGCTTAAGCACACGTTTATCAATGTATCACAATTCTGGTTTTCAGGTGATAAATGCCATAAACATTACTATTTATTTCGAAACTGGTAAGCAGTGGTTGCTTCTTTGGAACCTCAAATTGAAATATTTTTCATGAAATTAAAACTAATGGTGATAATTAGCATATATTATTGCAAGTGGATATTAAATAAAAGAAGTTAAATTAAAATCGATGAGTAAAGAAGCACGTGCGGTAGACAACGTAACTAATTATTGCCGACAACTGTTAAGTCTTGTTATTGCTAGACGTCTGTCTCTAATCGAGTTTTTAAGATTTATTTTCTACAAACCGAAGCTTGAAATTGAAATATTAAGAGATAACACAATTAAAATTGAATAATAGCACAATTAACACAATTAACGCAATACAAATTTAAACCAGTTCAAGAATTATTTAAGAATTAACTTTCTTATTGGTGGTATATACACCTCACAATCATATGCAACTAAAAGATTTCGTTGAGATTCCGTCTTTAATAATCAGATTGACAACCGAATATTTGTATCCTATACTCATGCTATACTATTTATAACTCTATTAAAAGAATTGTACTTTTTCAAAATATCACTTTTTCGAAACAATTGTAATGTTAATTTCTTTCTAGTGTTAATATATACTCAAGGAATTAATTATTCAAAAGCATAACAAAACGAAATGCATCTGTTGCCTTGGCTGACATAAAAATACCATAAAAACTTATAAATAACAAGTAAGAGAGGCTATAGTCGGACGGGGCCGACCATGTGATACCCTACACCACTATCTCTGGGCACTAGTATTCCACCGAATTTATTTTATATGATTACATACATAAGTTGATATACACGATATATAGCATAGCAAAGATATAGAACATATATACACGGTCATTACTGGAAACGAAAGACGTTTCCCTTATTTTATAATGGACAGACACACAATTCTGGCCAAAAAATTCTTGCAACTAATTAAAAATTCCATTAAACAACGTATCAAAATACCCTTAGAAATAGCTTTCGGTGATTTTTACCGAACAGACCAGTGAACAAGTAAAAAAGTATCAGTCGGTTTTGCCGACAGAGAGATACCTTTAGCCTGTGTGAATTGAAAAAAAAATCCCAGAAAAGCATGTATTTAGGGGATTTTAAAAATGTTGGGAATATGAAACGACAAAAATATGGATTTGGATCAAAGCACAAAGGAATGGGCCGATATAATCCATTTTGGAAGTTGGTCTTATTTTAAAAGTCATTCCTCTAGATATCGGGTCCCCACCTGTCATTTCTTAATTCCAAATTTCAGGATTCCAGCTCTATCCGTTCACCCACATCCAATTTGTACCAAATTTAGTACCATTTAGTACTTTGCGTGCCCGTTAGTACTCATTTCCAAAACTACCTCAATCCTACATTCCCACAGTAACCTTAATTCCTTCATTTCAGTATTTCAGCTCTATCCGTCCACCAAAGTCCAAAATGTACCAAATGTAGTACAATTTAGTGTTTTTCGTACACATAAGTACTCTAGCAGTATTCTTATGTTTAAATTTCAGGATTCCAGCTCTATCCGTTCACCCAATTCCAAATTGTACTAAATTTAGTGCCAATTAGTACATTTCGTACACATGAGTACACGTTTCCAAAACCACCTCCTTATACGAACCATACTTCTCAACCTTGATACTCATTCCAAATTTCAAGGCTTTGACCGTATTCGTTCACATAACGCGAAGTACATCTTACTACTGTTCGTATTCAGTCATTCATTCAAATTATTTTATGGTTGCTGGACAGTTTCAAATTTATCGATATTTCCGAAAAAGCGACAGTTAAAACTGATCGTGTGTAGCCGTTTAACCTGGGCGTTGATTATCAGTCAGTCGCTCATCGTTACTGAACCCTTTTATAAGTATGTATAGATTAAACGAAAACGAAGATAGTTTTAGCAACAATTTTCTTAAAATCTGATGCAGCAGAATTTATTGCATTTGATACTGAATAACTTAGTAAATATTTATAACAACAAAGTTTAAACAAAATTTTACTCAGAAGAGTATCTGTAATCGATACAATGGAAAATATTTCGTAATTATACCCTCCACCATAGGATGGGGGGTATATTAAGTTTGTCACTACGTTTGTAACTACTCGAAATAATCTTTGTAGACCCCACAAAGTATATATATTCTTGATCAGCGTGCAATTCTACATCGATATAGCCATGTCCGTCCGTCTGTCCGTCTGTGGAAATCACTCTACCGTCCGAACGGATTGACGTAGGTTGATAAAATTTTGGGAAAATATATTATATGTACGTAGGATTTTTGGTATTGAAAGTGGGCTATGTAGGTCCACGCTTTCGTATAGCCCCCATACAAAATGACGCGTGACGCGTCGTCGTTTTAAGGAATTTTTAAGATATTTGTCCCATTTTACCACCGAATTGATTGTAATTTGGTACTTTGTGTTTCCAGAGGCCAAAAAATATTCCTACCAAAGTTGGGCTATATAGGTCCACGTTTTGGTATAGCCTCCATATTAGGCCCCATATAAAGTACGCGTCATTTTAACATATTTTGAATGTATTAGACCCATTTGACCACGGAATTTGTTGTAATTTGGTATTTTGTGTCTTCAGAGGCCAGAAAACATTCCTACCAAAGTTGGGTTATATAGGTCCACGTTTTGGTATAGCCCCCACATAAGCCCCCACAAAATGACGCGTGACGCGTCGTCGTTTTAAGGAATTTTTAAGATATTTGTCCCATTTTACCACCGAATTGATTGTAATTTGGTACTTTGTGTTTCCAGAGGCCAAAAAATATTCCTACCAAAGTTGGGCTATATAGGTCCACGTTTTGGTATAGCCTACATATTAGGCCCCATATAAAGTACGCGTCATTTTAACATATTTTGAATGTATTAGACCCATTTGACCACGGAATTTGTTGTAATTTGGTATTTTGTGTCTTCAGAGGCCAGAAAACATTCCTACCAAAGTTGGGTTATATAGGTCCACGTTTTGGTATAGCCCCCACATAAGGCCCTTATAAAGTACGCGTCATTTTAATATATTTTGAATGAATTAGACCCATTTGACCAAAGAATTGGTTGTAACTACGTATTTTGTGTTTCCAGAGGCTAAGAAACATTTCTACCATAAAATATTTATATAGTTCCACGTGTTGATATAGCCCCCATAATACGATATCTCCCGATTTTCGATATTTTGAAGGTTTTAGCCTCATTATCACACCGAGATGGCTGAAATTTGGTATTTAGTCTTCTTTAGGCGTATAAAACTTTCTGCCAGATATTTGTAGGTATAGGTCCACGCCATCATATAGCCCCCATAGAACGGTACCTTCCGAATTTCGGTATTTTGAAGGTTGTGGCCATTTGTAGTGGAGGGTATAAAAAGTTCGGCCCGACCGAACTTATCGCTTTTCTTACTTGTTTAATAGTTTGATTTTTATACTTTCGCGCCACTACCAGTGGCGCAGCGAAGCCCACAATAAGTTTGTGTTTGAAAATCTTCAAATATTTATGAACATATTTATGTGGTTTTAAAGTACAGTAACACAAATACGCTGCACTACACTACACTTTCTTATTCAGTCAGCACTTTCTCATAAATGCACATAGTAGAGAATTGTGCCAAAAATCTCGTTTTTTTTTTTTGAATATTTGTGTATTGATTTTCAAGGCCAGTCAAACGAAATGAAAAGTAAACAGTAAGTAGTTCAATCTGAGCAAGACAAAACTGTTAATAAACACACACCTTTTGTGTCTACGTATCTAATTAATGTTATCGAACATCTAGGTAGACGGAACAAAACTTTTAGATATACAGCAGATATGTAGAAACAAAAAAAAAAAAAAAACATCAATCTTATTAATGTATCGACAAATATTCAAGATGATAATTAAAACATCTCGTCATCGGTGTATCTTATAAAACAATAAATATTTAGTTTTAAAACAAATGATACTCGAACAAGTTCTGCATATTTTCACATCTGTAGCCTCCGATGTCGAGGGATAAACAAAATTTGTTAGTGCTTCTACCTTTGTCGACGTTAAATATTTGCACTAAGGAAACAATCTTTTTATACTCTCCACCATAGTATGGAGAGTATATTAAGTTTGTTTTTCCGTTTGTAAAGCATTGAAATAATCATTTGCGACCCTATAAAGTATATGTATATATCCTTGATCAGCAAAAATTCTGTGTCGATCTATGCCTGTCCGTCTTTTGTTTGCAGGCAGGTCAAATTCGATGATGGGCTATATCGGTTAACGTTTTGGTATAGCCCCTATAGCGGTACAGCCCGATTTCAGGTATTTTGAATTAGCCTTATTTAACATTAGGATTCCTATTGATCAACAAACTTACATTCCAAAAATGATGGGCATAGGTCCATGTTTTGGTATAGCCCCCATATAACGGTACCTCCCGATTTTCGGTATTTTGAGAATTTTAGCTACAGTTTTTGACCGAACTAGCTGCAATGTCACATTTGAGGTTCTCGGTGGTCACGAAACTTTTCCACCAAAAACCGTCAAAATAGGGCAATGTTTTGGTATAGACCCCACATAACGGTACCTCCCGAGTTTCGGTATTTTGTGAATTTTACCTACAAATTTAACCGTACTACCCGTAATTTGATATTTGAGGTCCTCAGTAGCCTTCTTAAACTTCTCCACTAAAAATCGTCAATATAGGTCCATGTTTTGGTATAGCCCCCATTTAAAGGTACCTCCCGATTTTCAGTATTTTGCGAATTTTAGCTAAAATTTTTAACCGAACTAGGTGTAATTTGACATTTGAGGTTCTCAGTGGTAAGGAAACTTTTCCACCAAAAATCGTCAACATAGGGCAATGTTTTGGTATAGACCCCATATAACGGTACCTCCCGAGTTTCGGTATTTTGAGAATTTTATATACAAATTTAACCGTACTAGGTGTAATTTGATATTTGAGGTCCTTAGTAGCCTTCTTAAACTTCTCCACTAAAAACCGTCTACATAGGTTCATGTTTTGGTATAGCCCCCATAAAACGGTACCTCCCGATTTTCAGTATTTTGCGAATTTAAGCTACAATTTTTGACCGTACTAGATGTCATTTGACATTTGAGGTTTCAGTGGCCACGAAACTTTTCCACAAAAATCATCAACATAGTTCCATGTTTTGGTATAGGCCCCATATCACGCTACCCGATTTTTGGTATTTTGAGGATTTTAGCTACTATTTTTAACCGAACTAATTTGATATTTGAGATTCTCAGTGGTCACGAAACTTCTCCACCAGAAATCGTCAATATCCCAGCAAAAAAGACCTCCCAATATCATGGGTTATGTAAGGGATTTTTGGCAGCCGTAACTACTCACAAACCCCTTTCTTCCCCATTATTTTTACAAGGGCTTGTCGCACTCAGTTTCTAGTTATTTTATGACCACTAGAATAACTAGTTATTCTGTGGCCACTAGAAGTTGAAAAGTAAGGTGACAAAAAATTCTATTTTTAGAACAGTTGATGTAGAGAATTTATTTTTATTTCATCACACTTCTTACTTTTATTTCACTTTATTTTATTTCGCTGTCTGCCCGAATTGAACCACGAACCCTCTTAATACTAGCCAAAGACTCTACACACTGTGCCACGTACACGAATATCAAGGGCTGCTTAAGAACTTAAATGTGCAGTGCACATGTGCACCACGAACTGTTATGATTTATAGTCGGACACACACACCCTGTGCCACCGTCCTCATTACTTAGTGAGGAGTAAAGTAAGTAGGTTTGCCTGGTAAATTTTTTAAAAAGTAACCCATTACTTTTCAGATTACTTGTAATGCGAAAAGAAGCTGGTTTACATTACTTTGTAATGGGTTACGTAATGACTAACGAATCCGAATTTTTGCTGGGTATAGATCGATTTTTTGGTATAGCACATATCGTTATATCAGTCCATATCGTTATATCAGTCCAGTATACCCCCATATAACGGTACCTCCCGATTTTCGGTATATTGAGGATTTTTGCTACAATTTTTAACGGAACTAGCTGTAATTTGACTATTGAAGTTCTCTGTGGTCACGAAACTTCTCCACCAAAAATCGTCAACATAGGTATATATTTGGTATAGTTCCCATGAAACGGTAGCTCCCGATTTTCGTTATCTTGGGGGTTTTAGCTAAATTGTTTGACGGAACTACCAGTAATTTGACTTTTGAGGTTATAAAAGATTTATAAAACTTTACCACCAAAAATTTTAAAGATATTGTTACGGAATTAGATTTAACTAATCTCCGTGTAGACGTTGTTTTATTCCCCAGTACGATTTGTACCAAATAAAACAGGGTTCGTTTTAGATTACGTTTCTACAATGCTTTATTTACTTTATTACACTTATTCAGAACCGACTTTAATTACAAAGCACACAGCAAGTCTCTAGTTAGCACGCAGCTATTCTTTAACCGATCTGTTCAGTTCAACGCTTAAAACACAACTCAACTGTTGTTCCCCTGTATTTATACCCCAAAGTCTCCCTGTTCTAGAGTCCTCTAGAACAATTATGGCAACACCTCGAATCTGTGCAGCGAACACACAGACGCACATTCGCACTAAGCGAACAACCATACTCACATACATACATGGGGGAATACAATTGGACGACAAGCACAGTAATGACGTAACTACAACAACAAACAGATGCAAGAAATAAAGAAGTGACAAACTAAACAATAATTACATGACTATGGCAAAACAAAATAAAAGCACATTAATGAAAGGTAAAGTAGCATCTAGAATAATGAAGAGAGTTCTACATGGTAGTTGTTGTTGCTTAAATAAAGTAACTGCGTAATAAAAACTTTACGTTACAATTCAAATTTTTAAATTAACGGAAATTAAACTAAACTAACTTAACCCTATCAGTTACATTCGTAACATTGCCTCCCGCATAAGCCTGTTCGTCCCGAATAGGCACAGTTCCCTCTCGGTGGTATGGGCATTGGTAACACTGCCTCCCGCTTAAGCCTGTTCCTCTTGACTAGACGCAGTTCTCGTTCTGTAGTTGTGGCAACTGATTTAGATGTACCCTCTACTGCGTCAGCTTTGGACTTTTGCTCTTCTGGACGACGTTGCTTTCTCTCCAGGAATCTTGACGTTATACCTTCTTTCTTTGTGGTCACCTTCCTAAGTGCCACCTGGTCTTCATCGGACTTGTCCTTCCTTATTGTACGGCCGCTTTTTGATGGACCTTTCCTCGACGTACATCTTCGCTTTCTCGTCCTCGTTGCTGGATTTTTCCGCTTTCCTACGGGCCAATTGTCGGCGGCTTCCACCTTCAGCGTACGGACATCGACAGCGATCTCGCCGGATTCTGCCTTCGGGCGATGTTTGCTTTTCTCGTTGTAGCCCACACTTATCGGTATTTCCACATTGGACCATGTCATCACACGGTGCTTTATGTCCAGGTTGATGTCGAAGGCAATCATGAAGTCCACGCCAAGTATAACTTCGTCCACAATATCAGCCACTATAAAATCGAAATTTACAGATTTTCTACCCATGCACCGTTGTAGTCTCGCCTGTGGCCGTCCGCAATTTGACTCCATTTAACGGCAATACCTTCCCTTTTACCAAATCCGGTCTAATAATGGACTTTGTTGCACCGGTGTCCAATGTCAAGGTACGCAAAACACCATTGATGAAGCCTTTAACCGTTAGGTTGTGATTCTCCTGCTGTACTATGGCTATAGAAATTGTGGGACCATCGTTTTCATCCTCTGCCAGCGGCGCCTCGTGATTGACGGAATTCACTTTATTGGATTCACCTAATGTCTCTCTTTCCAGATTCTTGGCCACCGGTTGTTCGTCGCTTTTTGAAGGCGGTGAGGGGGATCTGGGTCTTGCTTGCCGCAATCTGCATTCTCGGGCCATGTGTCCAGTTTTCCGACAGTTGTAATAAGTCTTTCTCGTTTTACCAGCCCCTCGTTTCACATGCATTAGTGCATCCTTTAGCGGATCGACAACGGTCTGGGAATGGTTGTCCTCAACTTGCAGCCTCCTCACGTTGTAAGCTTTAGGTTTCACCAGCATCCTCGCGGTTTCTTGGGCCAGGGCAAATGACACGATTTCTGCAAATGTTCCTATCGGTGCCGCATACGTCGCAAATTTTATCTCTGGATCACGAATACCACTTGCAAATGTCTCAATCTTTATGCGGTCCACCAATGGATGTGTCTCTCCTGGATATGCCAACTGCGCCAACCGCTCTATATCAGCCGCAAAGTCTTGTAAGGTCTCATTTGGCTTCTGGACTCTTCCCCTCAGTTCCATTCGGTAGATCTCTTGCTTGTGTTCAGTACCGTACTTACGTTCAAGAGCAGCCATTATATCTCCATAGTTGTTCCTAGAAGCGGCGGGAATACTCTGTAATACGTCAGCAGCATCACCCTTCAATGCCATAAGGAGTGATACCGCCTTGTCGTTGTCGTTCCAAGAATCTCTAGCAGCCAATGTCTCGAACTGTAATTTGAACAAATTTAAAGAGGTAGAGCCGTCGAACACTGGAGGCTTAATTTTTAACGCGTTATGGATTGCTCTCACTGGACCGCCTTTAATTTCCAGTTCCGACATTTTCTTCTCCAGGTTCACAAATTTCTCGTCATGTGCCAGAAATTTCTCGTCAACAGACAGAATCTTTTTATCCAACTCTTTAATTTGCACCTCCACGTTTTCTACTCTCTTTTCAATCACTATCGTGATGTTCTCGAGTTTCTCGTTAATTTTTCTAGAATTCTCTTCCAACTCTTCTTTTAAGTTTCTTGAATTTTCTTCAAACATCCTAGAATTCTCTGCCATTAAGTTTTCGGTGATTTTTCTAGAGTTCTCTTCTAATTTTTCCTCTAATTTTCTGGAATTTTCTTCGCTCTTTCTGGATATCTCTTCCAACATTTTACTGGAATTTTCTTCCATCATTCTACAATTTTCTGCCTTCATTTCCATCATAAGTCTGGAAGTTTCTTCGCTTTTCTTATTCATTTCCGTGGAGCTTCCTTCTATTTTCCTAATTTCCACCATCATCATAGCCAGCATTGATTTCAAATCGTCTCCCCTGGCAGCTACCGACGAAACTTCCTCAACGCTGGATTCGTCCTTTGCCGATAACTCGACTTCCTCCTTACCGTCGAACTCATTTTCATCGATGTTCATTCCACGGCGCTCGAACTCTTCCAACAAGCGTTTTTGTAGTTCGGCCTTGTTGCCAGTAGAACACAACTCCAACTAACTTAGCTCCTTTTTCAAGTCTTCCACTCGTAGATCCTTAAACTTCATTGTAGGATGATCGTAATCTCACTGCTGACACCAATTGTTACGGAATTAGATTTAACTAATCTCCGTGTAGACGTTGTTTTATTCCCCAGTACGATTTGTACCAAATAAAACAGGGTTCGTTTTAGATTACGTTTCTACAATGCTTTATTTACTTTATTACACTTATTCAGAACCGACTTTAATTACAAAGCACACAGCAAGTCTCTAGTTAGCACGCAGCTATTCTTTAACCGATCTGTTCAGTTCAACGCTTAAAACACAACTCAACTGTTGTTCCCCTGTATTTATACCCCAAAGTCTCCCTGTTCTAGAGTCCTCTAGAACACATATGGCAACACCTCGAATCTGTGCAGCGAACACACAGACGCACATTCGCACTAAGCGAACAACCATACTCACATACATACATGGGGGAATACAATTGGACGACAAGCACAGTAATGACGTAACTACAACAACAAACAGATGCAAGAAATAAAGAAGTGACTAACTTAACAATAATTACATGACTATGGCAAAACAAAATAAAAGCACATTAATGAAAGGTAAAGTAGCATCTAGAATAATGAAGAGAGTTCTACATGGTAGTTGTTGTTGCTTAAATAAAGTAACTGCGTAATAAAAACTTTACGTTACAATTCAAATTTTTAAATTAACGGAAATTAAACTAAACTAACTTAACCCTATCAGTTACATTCGTAACAATATGTAGACACTTTGATATAGCCCCATAGGTGGTGGTACCTTTCTCCAGGCTAAACACATTTTTTTTAGATAATTTAGGTATTTGGGGTATCCATGGTCGAAAAATGTTTCCACCTAAAATTGTGAAAGGGAACTAATTATTCCATTTTAATTAAGACTATTTTAAGGTGGAGGGTACAAAAAGTTCGTCGCTGGCGAACTTAACGTTTTTTTTTACTTGTTATACCTAGTCTCGCATAGAATTGTCACGTCTTGTTATTGCACCATAGAGCGCTATCCCCCAATTTTCGGTATTATTTAACCGAAATTGCAGTCCGGTCGAGCTAACGCCGTTTTACTTTTTATACCCGTTGGAGGCATACAACTTTCCACCTGAAATTTGTCGGTATAGATCCACGCCTTCATATAGCCCCCAAGAACGGTACCTCCAGATTTTCGGTATTTTTAAGCTTGTGGCCTCAATATCCCGCCGAAATGGCTGAAATTTGGTACTTAGTCTACGTTTGGGGGTATAAAAGTTTCCACCATGGACCCATGTTCATGCTTCTCACGTACGACCCGCCACTCTCCCGAAGAAGTATGTATGACTGATATCAATTTCAAAATTGTATTCACTTTTGAAACTTCCCAAAACAAAAACAAATGATTTGATTCCTATAAATAATAATATTTTACAAAATATTGAAGATTTTTGCATGGAATTTGGTTCAGTTGCATATGTTTGACCATTTAATTTTAAGGCGTGTTATGTATTTGAATATTTTTTCAACAATTTTGCTGTATAGCGTATCAAAAATTTATATTTTCTTGCAATGAACTATAAATAATTGCAAACAAAATACTTAAAATACTTAATTTTACTTTTTCCTTCGGAAAAAACGTTTCTCCCATACCTTTCTCGAGAAACCTGGTCATACTATGGGTTCCTTGATGAACGTCTCTGGTGCACAAGTATGGATTTGTGGATGTTTGCATGGAATGGGGCCAAGTATATTCTCCCTTTCAATTTTGGCATTAACATCGCTAGCACAGTTTTAATGTCATTTTCAGGACTCCAGTCATGTGATTTTTTCTAAGCGTTTGTAAAATATATGTTTGGTTCGCTTGCTCTTGTCATCTGTTGGGGCATATGCGCAAATAAGATTGATGTTGCCAAACGTAGCAGGTATTTCACCCACCGTGGATATTAGATCTTAGAATACCTACAAATCCGCCACCAATCCCGTGCTTTGTAATATATCAATTATAGTACAGACCGTCACCATTATGTGTCTTGTGGCGTTTTTTCCAATCCATTGAATTTCCGGTAGATCATTGTCATTAACACCTTTGCGAGGGTCGTAAACTTGTTATGCCTTCAGTCTTTAGACTGAGCTATCGCGGTTAGCTAAAACGTTGTAGGGGAGGTCTTACCTTACGATCTATTCTTAGACCTAATGAATATATAAACAACATTTTATCAAATTCGGTCCAGCCAATTCAGATCTAAACCGATCAGAAAAAAATTTTTTGGACGTGATTCTTAATTAAACATGACTTACCGCATCAAAGTTTAAAGCGATCGGAAGAAAAGTGTTACCTTTTTGCGGCTTAAATATAAAATCCGATAAAATCAGGTGAACCATATATATGGAAGCTATATCTATATTTGAACCGGTTCTTACCAAATTTTGCAGATGTATTTTTATGATCATTGTATGGTTCAGCTGGTTCCAGTGACTAGTTGCCTCAAAAACCTGTCATTGGGCCCATAGTGCATTGGTGAGATGATCTTTACTTAGTTCACTTTTACTTTGTAAGGAAAATCGTGAGAAGTGTGGTTAATCACAAATCGAGAGAAAACAAAAAAAAAACGGAAAAGACAACAGCAAAGCAATCTATACATTGGCTATTTTTTAGTCGTATTTTTTACTCTCTGCGAATACATAGCATTAAAAACCACTGTGATATTTACATATTTTATTAATTACTAGCAGACCCCGGTCAGCGTTGCTGGCCCGTCGTAATGAGTTTTAATGACAACTTTTTATCGACTTTTTGCTTGACAATTCAAAAATAGGTATTTTCTACCTCACTTCTTCGGTCCATTGTCAAACCGAGAAGGATTTTAAATTTATCAACAGATTTTGTTTGTAACCTTTCTTTTCTCTTACGGACTTGTCGGATTTTTCGCCAATTTGTGCCTTTTAGGATTTATTATCGTCCATGTCCCTGTCTTTATCCTAAAACGATCTAATTATAAAAGTTAAAATAATAAAACAACAACAATGGGATTAAGCCAGACTATTTTGAAAAAAACAAAATTGTATTAGCTATCCCAATAAAAACGATGTTCGTTAAAAAATGGTTAAATCGAATTCTCCCACTTATTGAGACTTATATGTTTTAGATTTTCAGGGCTGATGGACCGTTGAACCTCACCATTTAAGTACATTTGTAAATATATATATACTAGCAAAGTGCCCGCCACTTCGTTTGCGGAAAGGAAATAAAAACAACAACAAACAATACTTAATACCGAAATGGTGAACTCTGATTGTTTTGTTGTACTACTACCTAAAATCGGTCCATCTCACCCCTGCAAATCAGCAGCGAAGTATTTTAATTTATGGCTTTCTGTCCTCAGGGTGCAAAAAAAAATTGTCGCATAGGTCTACGTTTCCAAATGAACTTTCTAATGCGTTCAGAATAAAAATACAATATTCAATACAATTTTTCTAACCCACGACCTTATCTAAAATTTTACAGTTTTATCCCTCCTTGTTCGCCCAATGCCTATTTCATTACATGTAGAAACATGCCATTTACATATTTAATGTGCGAATTTTTATAACCATTGTGATCTAAACCCAACAGTGACTCGTAAAACAAATTTCTTAACGCTGGATTTACCACTTCATTCATATCGGTGTTCCAATGTGTAGTAAAATTTAGTAATTCAAAAACATTTATTGTATATTACCCTTGAGTGCTATGCGTACACTAATATTAGTATTCCAAATTATATGATTTCGGCTTTAATCCTACATCCAAGACCAAATTTAATACTTATGGTAGCCTTATAGGAGGTATTTCCAATACCACCTCCACAGCTCAGTGCACAGAGACCTTCGTACCAAACTTCAGAATATCAAAATGGTACCAAAAATGCTACTTTTCGTACACTTGGGTATAAACTTCAAAAATTACTCCGTCTATAAACGCTATACACCAACCGAGATTCTCATTGCCAGCTCTAGCTGTTCACCTACTAAATTACCCCCTCACACCAACAGTGGCTCTAGTTTCTGAATTCGAACTCAGCCCCCGAATACCAAATTTAGCACTTTTCTTGTTTTAGTACTTTTCTTGTATTTATGGAACGTATTTCTACAAAATTGAGTACCACCCGATGTCAAATTTATTACAGCATAAGCATTAATTTCCGAGATTTCTTCCTCATTCCCATTCAACACACCAACAGGGATCCTAATACTAAAATTAAGAAATTTAGTTTTATATTTTAACAAATATCAAAAAGTTAAAAATTTTTGTTCCACTTAACACTTTTGAAACACATAAGTACGCATTTCCAAAACTACCTCTATATCCTACACACTAATCTAAATTTCACGATTCCAGGTATATCCGTCCACCAAAATTGTAATTGTACCAAATGTAGTACCATTACGTACTCTTCATACCCATAAGTCCGAAATTTCAAAATTACCTCAACTCTACACATGAACAGAAATCCGTTCAACCATTCAAAATTGTACCAAATTTAGTACCATTTAGTATTTTTGTACCCATAAGTACAAATTTCTAAAACTAACTCAATCCTGCACTACAAAAGAAACATCAATTTAAATTGCAGCTTTCTAGATCTATCCGTTCAATCAAATCCGAATTGTACCAAATTTAGTACTTTTCGTACTTATGAGTACAAATTTCCAAAACTACCTCAATCCTATACTCCAACAGCAATCTTTATTCCAATTTTCAGCATGTCTGCTTTTTTCGTTCACTTAAATCCAAATTGTACCAAATTTAGTACTTTTCGTACCCTTAAGTACAAATTCGCAACACTACCTCAATCCTATACATCAGCAATCCTTATTCCAAATTTCAGGATTTAATCTCTATCCGTTCACCCAAATCCAAATTGTACCAAATTTAGTACCATTTAGTACTTTTCGTAAACATCGTTCAAAATTTCCATTAGTACCATTTTGTACTTTTCGTATCCATAAGTACGAATTTCCAAGACTACCTCAATCCTATACTCCAACAGCAATCTTAATTCCACATTTCTGCATTCCAGCTCTATCCGTTCACCCAAATCCAAATTGTGCCAAAATTAGTACTTTTGTACTCATAACTACTTCCATTCTACACTTCAACCGTAACCTTATTTTAAATTTCAGGATTCCAGGTCTATCCGTTCGCCCAAATCCAAACTCTACTAAATATAGTACCATTTAGTTCTTTTCGTATTCATTATAGCAAATTTCCAAAACTACCTCAATCCTATACTCTATCAGGAATCTTTATTCCAAAATTCAGGATTCAATCTCTATCCGTTCACCCAAATCCAAATTGTACCAAATTTAGTACCATTTAGTACTTTTCGTATCCATAAGTACGAATTTTCCATACTACTTCCATTCTACACTCCAAGAGTAAACATCGTTCAAACTTTCAGGATTACATCTCTATCCGTTAGACCAAAGTCTAATTGTACTACATTTAGTAATTTTTGTACCCATAAGTACGATTTTCAAAACTACTTCCATTCTACACTTCCACCGTAACCTTAATTCCAAATCTCAGGATTCCTGGTGTATCCGTTCACCCAATTCCTAATTGTACTAAATTTAGTACGATTTAGTACTTTTCGTATCCATAAGTACACATTTCCAAAACTACCTTCATATCTCAAACCTACATCCCAAAAATAGTCTTATTTCAAAATTTCAGGATTCCAGCTTTATCCGTTCATCCAAATTGTACCAAATTTAGTACTTTTCGTACACATGAGTACACGTTTCCAAAGCTACCTCCTTTTATGAACCCTTCTTCTCAATATTGATTCTCATTCCAAATTTCAAAGTTTTGACTCTACCCGTTTGCATAATACGAAGTGGTACCAAATTTAGTATATTTTAGTACTGTTCGCACAATTATAGTTAAACATAAGTACGAATTTTTAGAAGTACCCCCATATTTAAATCCTACACTCCAACAGTAATCTCAATTCCGAATTTCTGCATTCCAGCTCTATCCGTTCGTTTCAAATCCAAATTGTACCAAATGTAGTACTTTTAATAAACATAAGTACGAATTTCCAAAAATACCCCTATATCTCAAGCCTTCACTTCAACAATAATCTTAATTCCAAATTTCAAGTTTCCAGCTGTATCCGTTCACCCAAATCCAAATTTAGTACCATTTATTACTTTTCGTAAACATAAGTTCGAATTTCTAAAACTACTCCCCATATTTCAATCCTACACTCCAACAGTAATCTTAATTCCAAATTTCTGGATTCCAGCTCTATCCGTTCCGTAAAATCCAAATTGTACCAAATTTAGTACTTTTCGTACACAAAAGGACGAATTTCTAAAACATCCACCATATCGCAATCCTAAGCTTCAACGGTAATCTTAATTCCAAACTTCAAGTTTCCAGCTGTATCCGTTCACCCAAATCCAAATTTACTACCATTTAGTACTTTTCGTACACATAAGTACGGATTTCCAAAAGTACACCCATATTTAAATCCTACACTCCAACAGTAACCTTAATTCCAAATTTTTGGATTCCAGCTCTATCCGTTTGGTCAAATCCAAATTGTACCAAATTTAGTACCATTTAGTACTTTTCGTACACATAAGTATGAATTTCCAAAAGTACCCCCCATATTTAAATCCTACACTCCCACAGTAATCTTAATTCCAAATTTCTGGATTCCAGCTCTATCCGTTCGGTCAAATCCAAATTGTACCAAATTTAGTACCATTTAGTACTTTTCGTACACATAAGTACGAATTGCCAAAAGTATCCCCATACTTTAATCATACACTTCAACAGTAATCATAATTCCAAATTCAGGTTTCTAGCTCTATCCGTTCACCCAAAGCCAAGTTGAACTAAATTTAGTACCATTTAGTGCTTCATACACATAAGTACGAATTTCCAAAACCATTTCCTTATATCAACACCACTTCCCAAACTTGACTCCCATACCACATTTCAAGATTCTAGCTTTATCCATTAAAAATATGCAATTGGTACCAAATTTAGTAACTTTTTTACAACTTGTATCGAATTTAGTACCATTTAGTACTGCTTCGTGCACATTAGAACGATTTTCCAAAGCTACCTCCTCCTCAATTCTAGATTCCAACAGTAATCTTAATTCCAAATTTCACGATTCCAGCTCTATGCGTTCACCCAAATCCAAAGTGTACTAAATTTAGTACGTTTCGTGTACCTATAGTTAGAATTTCCAAAAACTTTTCTTGGTTACTTTCCATTTGTGACCCTCGTTCCAAATTTCAGGATTCCAACTCAATCCGTTCACCTAATTTCAAACTGTACTAAATTTAGTACTTTTCGTACCCTTATAGTTCGAATTTCCAAAAACCTTTCATTGTTACTTTTCATCAGTAATCCTCATTCCAAATTTCGGGATTCCAGCTCTATCTGTTCACCCAAATCCAAATTGTACTAAATTTAGTATCATTTATTATTTTTCGTGCACATATAGTTCGAATTTCCAAAAACTTTTCCTTTCCTTACTTTCCATTAGTGACCCTCTTTCCAAATTTCAGGATTCCAACCCAATCCGTTTACCCAAATTAAAATTGTACAATATTGAGTACCATTTCGTACTTTTCGTACCCTTATAGTTCGGCCCTCATTAAAAATTTCAGGATTCCAGCTCTATCCGTTCACCCAAATCCAAATTGTACTAAATTTGGTACCATTTAGTACTTTTCGTACATTTATAGTTCGAATTTCCAAAAACCTTTCATAGCTACTCTTCATCAGTGACCCTCATTCCAAATTTCGGGATTCCAGCTCTATCTGTTCACCCAAATGCAATTTGTACTAAATTTAGTACCATTTCGTACTTTTCGTACCCTAATAGTTCGAATTTCCAAAAACCTTTCATTGTTACTCTTCATCAGTGGCCCTCATTTCAAATTTCAGGATTCCAGCTCTATCCGTTCACCCAAATCCAAGTTGTACTTAATTTAGTACCATTTAGTACTTTTCATACACATTAGTACGATTTTCCAAAACCATTTAATTACATCAACACCACTTCCCAACCTTGATTTCAATACCAAATTCCATGGTTCTAGCTACATCCGTTCAAAATATACAATTGGTACTAAATTTTAGTACTTTTCGTACACTTATAGTTCGAATTTCCAATAACCCTTTGGTGCATCTTTCTAACTCTCCATCAGTGACCCTCATTCCAAATTTCAGAATTCTAGGTCTTACCGTTTGCCTAATACAAAGGGTACCATATTTAGTACCTTTTAGTACTTTTCGTACACTTCTAGGTCGAATTTCCAAAAACCCAGCCTTATCTCACCCCTACACACCAACAGCAACCTACACCCAAAATTTCAACTTTCTAGCTTCAGCGGTTTCGTCTGGGCGCTGATGAATCAGTCAGTCAATCAGTCAGTCAGTGAATACCTCACCTCACTGCTCTTTTATATATATATATAGATATATATATATATATATATATATATATATATATATATATATATATATATATATATATATATATATATATATATATATATTTCTTGATCGGGGGCGAAACCACCGGTGTCTCGAAAACTAATTTGCAACCTGATGCACTCATAAGTTTAGCAAATATAGCGATTATAAAATAATAGGCCCCGAAATTCGTCTACAAATATATAGCATTTTGGACCACGGGACGTTCCTGAACATTTTCTGAAAATTAGGTTCAATAGTTTTGGAAAAATAATGTTTTGAAAAGATTGGGCGTGGTCATCAGTTTTTAAGATATAATAATAATAATATAATAATTGTTCCACAAACATCCCAGATGGGACAAGGGAGACTTCTCTCATATCAATGAGTGCACGCCGATTCATATTGGCTCAATGATATGGGACCTACTTTTTATTGCCGAGTCCGAACGGCGTGTCTTACGACACCACTTGTAGAGAAGTTTTTCATGGCTTAAATACTCAGGAAATGACGCCAGCATTACTGAGGGGGAATTTTGCCACCGTTGAAAATTTGATGTTGCTTGGCCTGGGATTCGAACCGCAGACCTTCTGAGTGCAAGGCGGACGTGCTAACCACTGCACCACGGTGGCCCCAAGATATTTTAAGATATAACATATTGAAAAAGTGGGCCTGGTCCGGTATTTTGGCTCCAAATATGTACCTGGGGTGCATTATTTTTTTACAACTTCATTGCCTACCAAAATGTATGCTGAAACCGATATAATCATACATTTACTTGGCTTATATATAGCGTTTAACAGAAAGGCATGGGGAAGGTACCCCACCTCTTCCGAAATTCATAATATATACATAACAACGGCAAACATTGAGCTTTTGTCGCAAATTTTATGGAAATCCCTTCATTAGTATTGGAGTTATGACATATTAATAAAAACAGGCGTGGTCGGACCTATAGGCCCTAAAGAAGTACATAGATTGTAGATTAATCCGTAAATTTTTAATCCGATACATGCATAATTTTTGCAAATATAACGTTTTTTAAAACTATCGCATAGGGAGGTACCCCGCTCCCTCTGGAATTCAATCAAATATGTAACCTGTTTTCGGGGGGCGTGGTAAACTTTTCTTTCCAAAAAACCTAAGTTGGGTTATGGCAGCATTTGATTTGTATTCATAAAGGTAAGGCTTTTTTTCAATATGCCCCCTTAAAAATTCAAGAAAATATGATCGTACATTCCCTGACATTTTCAGGAAAATCGGTTCAGTAGTTTTGTAGATGTAACATATTTTAAAAAGTGGGTGTGGTCAAGTCTTTGGTTCCCAAAAAGTAGGAAAGGTCGGAGACAACCACAATTGTCTCGCAAATTAACTTCCAAATAGATACATTCGTAAGTATTGTAAATATAACATTTTTTAAAAAAGTAGGGTATAAGGGAAGTACCCCGCCCTTTCCGAAATAAAACGAATTTGTAGCCTATTTTAAGCGGGGCCATCCCTGTACATTCCCTGGCAATTTCAGGAAAATCGGTTCAGTAGTTTTTGTAGAAATGATAAAAAATGAAAATTGAAAAAAGTGGGCTTAAAAGTGGGCTTGGTAAAATTTTCTTTGCATAAAAACCCAAGTCGGGTATGGCGCACATTTTACAGAAAAAATTATCGAAATCGGTCCAGCCGTTCTCAACTGATGTCATCAGCAATGAACGATATTTGACTTTTATTTATAAAGTTTATAAAGTTTAGACAAATCGCGATTTTCTTGAAAATCACTTTAGTAGTTTTGTAGATATAACCTTATTATAAAGTGAGCGTGGTCGGATCTTAAGTCATAAAATAAGTACGTAAGGTTGGAGACACAATCGTTATTGACTCGCAAATAAATTACAAAAATAGGGCATATATGAGGTGCCCGCCCGATCCGAAAGTCAAAAAATATGTAGCCGATTTTTATCGGGGACCAACCCTGTACATTCGATGAAAGTTTCAGGAAAATCGATTCAGTAGTTTCGTAGATATAACATATTTAAAAAAGTGGACGTTGTCCAGTCTCAATGCCCCAAATAAGCACGTAAGGTCGGAGACACAATTGCCATTGACTCGGAAATTAATTTTCAAAGCGATACATTTGTAATTGATGCAAATATTGCATTTTTCCAAAAATAGGGCATAGGGGAGGTACCCCGCCCGATCCGAAATTCAACCAAATATGTAGCCTATTTCAACCGGGGGCCATCACTCTACGTTCCGTGAAAATTTCAGGAAGATCTGTTGAGTAGTTTCGTAGATATAACATATTTATAAAAGTGGGCGTGGCCAATTTTTCTTTGCATAAAAACCTAAACTGGACTATGACTAAGATTTCCACAAAAAATTAACCAAATCGCTCCAGCCGTTTTCAACTGATTCAATTACCAACAAACGACAATTGAGTTTTATATACAGTCTGTCGCAAAAGTTAGTATACACCGTTGAAACAAAAATGTATTAGGGATAAATATCACTATAACTTATAGAAAACAACAAACACTTAGTTTTATTTGATAGACAAGAAGGTTGTCTTCCGTAATAATAATTAAAAGTGCGCAATATTTGCATACATTAGCAAATGTACGGTTCGAATTCCAAAAAGACCAAAATTTAGGTCGCAAAAGTTAGTATACAACGGAGAATCCTCGTGGAACTGTGTAAAAAATTCTTGATATTATTGAACAAAATGAAACTAAATCTGTACTTAAGATCATAAAGAGTATATTAATTGGTTTTAATGGCAATTATAGTACTTATAGTGACAAGTCCAACGTACACTGGATCGTAAAATCCACAAAAATTGGTCACATTGGTAGCGACAAAATTCCGAGTGTTATGTCCTGTTTATGAATTCTAAAGCCATGAAATGCTCAGAAAAGCTCTAAAGTTTCAATATGGGGTGATTTTGATCGAGTTTCGACTTGTCCTGTTTGAAAAAACGGGATTTTCTTGAAGGAAACCCATACTTTTGAGTCCATTGTCCTTTTGAAACATGTAATAATCCTTAATCCTTACACCTAAGGACTTTCCTTTTGAGATAATTTTCTCACAAATGTTGCCTCTTTTCATATTCTCACCAAAAGCAAATAGTAAGAGAACCTCAAGGTCTGTTGTAAGCCCTACAGTTATACTGTCCTACCGCCCTTTTAGCAGTATCGGACATTCTTCTCGTGTCCCTAGTGTCTAATGTACTACTAATGTTTAATGAACTACTTCTAACTGATCCATTTAGTTGTATTTTAGTCCTAAGTGAAGCGAACACAGCTTTTCAGAACGTTTTTGCACAATCCATGCGTTATAAAAGCAGAGAAAGCTCTGTATTAAAATTTGAAATTAGCTATCATATCCTTCTGTGGCGGTGGAGTATCACTGTGGGGCTTACACCAGAACTTGAGGTTCTCCTACTATTTATTTTTGGTGGGAAAGTGAAAAGGGACATAATTTGTAAGAAAAATAACTGAAAAGGAAGGTCCTTATGTGTAAGGATTAAGGATTATTACATGTTTCAAAAGGACAACGGCCTCGACAGTATGGGTTTCCTTCAAGAAATTCCCGTTTTTTCAAAAAGGACAAGTCGAAACTCGATCAAGATCACCCCATATTGAAGCTTTAGAGCTTTTCTGAGCATTTCATGGCTTTAAAATTCATAAACAGGACATAACACCCGGAATTTTGTCGCTACAATTGTTGTATTTGTAGATGACTAGACTTGTCACTATAAGTACTATAACTGCCATTAAAACCAATTAATATACTCTTTATGATCATAAGTACAGATTTAGTTTCATTTTGTTCAAAAATATCAAGAATTTTTTAAACAGTTCCACGGTGATTCTCCGTTGTATACTAACTTTTGCGACATAAATTTTGGTATTTTTGGGATTCGAACCGTACATTTGCTAATGTATGCAAATATTACGCACTTTTAATTGTTATTGCGGAAGACAACCTTCTTATCTATCAAATAAAACTAATTGTTTGTTGTTTTCAATAAGTTATAGTGATATTTATCCCTAATACATTTTGGTTTCAACGGTGTATACTAACTTTTGCGACTGACTGTATAAAGATTTTTGCATTTATTTATCTGTTTAATTGTTTGTATCGTTTTTTATAAAAAAAAACACCGTCAATTCAATAAAACGAATTCAACTAAACTGACGAAGATTATATATTTAATAAAAAGTTATCCCTGAAGATGTTGGCAGATACCAGCGAAGCGTCGGATAAAAAATGGAAAAAATAATCTTTATTTTAATTGGCACATTAAGGACCTCAAAGCCCGATAAGATAAAGTCTTAACAAAATAAATAAAAAAATCAGAAGGACGAAAAGCAAAATTAGAAAAAAGACACGTTGGATTCAACCAATTTTTTAGCATAAATATAACCAGAGTTTCCACGAAAATTAACTATGTCCCGGTCCACACTAGCGTGAATTTCATAAAATAATTTCATGAAATTAGGTGTTCTTAGGTCGAATTCCCCACTACAGCAATTTCATGAGTTTGCTCTACTATGGAACCCGATCTAGAGACGCATAATTTCATGTCAAAATTTCAGTGAAATTTCTCTAGTGTGGCCCGGGACTATCAAGGCCAATATTTCTAAAAACATTTCATTTTATACAAAAGCATGTAATTTGTATAATATACAAGCACAATTCGCGAGATATAAAGGGTAAACCCTGGCTTCAACTACTATGTTAAATTTTCAAAAATATTGACTATGTGCACTTTCATACGGTAAAGGTATGTATGGACGAAATCCGTTTCAGACAATTTGGAATCGATTAAGCAATGTCGATCTATCTGTCTGGCAGGCTGGAACGCACGATAACTCTCGAACGAATGAACCAATTTGGTCCAAATTTTGGCCATCGTAGTAATTATTTATTTATCTGTCCACTCATTCAGGTACCTCCACCATAAATAATCACTCGGTCCACTACTTCATGTTCCTCCACCAAAAATGTTCGAAAAATAGTGTACACGATAACTCTTGAAGAGAGCAAACGATTTGGTCCATGCTTGGCCCATCGTAAAATTTCTATTAGACATAGAAGGAGTTCCAATATGGACTATATCGGCCCACACCTTCGGGTACCTCCAACACAATATTTCGTAAAAGTGCAGTTTAAGACCTGCTCTCAAATCGCTTTGATTCGACAGCTTTAAAAACCCCCTATGGCAACACGTGTAGTGGCTTGAACGCACGATAACTATCGAAGGGATAAACCGATTTAAAATAAAATTTAGCTTTCGTAATATTTTATCCAAACTTAGTTCAAGTTCGAAAATGAGCCATATCGGTCCACTCCATCAGGTACAACCTTCACAAAAGTTCAAAACTTTTCGCTAACATGGTGCGCACGATAAATCTCGAAGTACACATTTTTTTGCAGACATTTAATGAATAATGACGTCCCTACCCTGTGGTCCCGCTCAAAATCGTAAGCCTGATAATCCGGAGAGCATTAAGCAGCAATTCTCATATTTTTCATAAAACGGAAAGGCTTATTTCGTGGCGGGACTCTTACATCGTCATCAGACAAAAATTGAGAACTGATCACAAGATTTATATGATCAGACAGACATTTAGAGTTAGAACGCATGTAGTGCGATTCTCTAACCCATTTTTGAGTTTCCGACAAAAATTGATAAAACTAAAATGCTTATAATTTGGTAATTAACGATGTTTTTCGGTGAGTTGGTAACGAATAAAAAGTAGTCGTTATTTTCTACCGTTAGCATGATTTTTGTCTCTTATTTTATTTGAACTTTTCATTCATGATTTTAATCTTAAAAATTGTTGTCGGTAACTCAAAAAATTAGATAGTGAATCGCACTACTTCACGGTGCTCTTGAAGCAACATTAACTAGAAGGTGCTTACGCCTAGGAAGTTTTTCCGGATTCTGAAACTACAATGTTCATACATGAGAAAAATCAAAAAGCAAAAAAGTCGCCGGAGCGCTTTTTAAATAAAACGCGATTCAAGTCGGCATTTTTAAGGGTTTTTTAGGTTTTCACGATTTTGCTTGGAAACCGCAAGTCCTATCGAAATGGACAAAAAAAATTAAATTCTTTACAAGGTTGACCTTTATGGTATTTTCGTAGATTTTAAAGTTTTTGAGATATATAAGTTCAAATTGGGACAATGTACTGACTGCATCGTCTCCTTTTAAAACAGTGTCATGACTGCAACTTCCCAGCAAAATTTGAAGGAAGGGGTTGATTCATGGCATCATGGTTTAAACGAAGTCGTGAAAGATCCGATCTCTTCATTAGCATTTGAACCAATGCAAAGGAAGTGGTGAAAGATTGTATCTTTTCATCAGCCATTGACATGCAAAGGAAATCGTGAAAGATCCTATCTTTTCATCAGTATTTGAACCCATTCCATCGATCCAATAGAGATGAATTTTGTGTATTTATTTATACACATTTTTCTAAATATATAAGATTAATTATTTACACTTCGGAGATTCGAAATCACAACCAACGTTGTTAAAACTCTCGTCGTAATGATAATGTCATTGCAAAGGGTTGGTGAAAATTACATTCCAAAGCATTGGTGTAACTGACATGCTTTGGATCCAAAAATGAATAGCATCTTTTGGGGTCCACGCTCATATAAAATTCATCGATGAAGATGCTAAAAAGATGACATGCCAGACCACTTGCACCCATGATTGAATGGCATCTTTGGCATCGAATATTTTGCTGGGTTTTTATATATCTCAAAAATGGTACAATCTAGGAACGGTAAAACCTACGAAAATATTATGCAGATCAATCTTGTACAGAATTTTCACTGCTACAACATTTTCTGTAGTCCCATTTCGATAGGTCTTGCTGTTTCCAAACAAAATCGTGAAAACCTATAAATGCGAACTTTGACCGCGATTTATTTAAAAATCCCTACAGCCATTTTTTTCTTGTTTTTGGATTTTCTCATCTATGAATACTGCTGTTTCAAAATCCGTAAAAACTTCCCAGGTGTAAGCGGTTTTCACTTAAAGTTAGTTAAGGCGCAACATGAATGACATTGTTTTATAAAGTAGCGACAGAGTCAATGTATTGTCCCAATTTGAACTTCTATACTTCAATAACGGTAAAACCTACGAAATTATCATAAAGATTAATCTTGTAGGGAATTTTCATAGCTACAACATTTTCTTTAGTGCCACTTCGATAGGGCTTGCGGTTTCCTAGCAAAATCGTGAAAACCAAAAAAACCCCTAAAAATGATAACTTGAATCGCGATTTATTTAAAAAGCTGTCCGGCGATTTTTTTTGTTTGTTTTTTGATTTTTGTCATTTATGAACATTGTAGTTTTAGAATCCGCAAAAACTTCCCAGGTGTAAGCACCTTCCATTTAAAGTTGCTTCAAGAGCACCGTGACTGAGCTCAATCTACAAATACATACCGCTCATATACTCAAAGAGTGACACATCTCAAACAATCCAGTTTCGAGAAAAACGCGTTTTAAGTTGGCGATTATAATTTCACTTTCCAACTTTAAAATACCATTACACAAAAACTAAAATAACTACTTGAACCATATTTTGCAAACATCTAACCAGCTATCAGTGTTAAATTTCTGTGCAAAATAAAGCCTGATTCCAAGTGTTTTGGTGTTACATAAACTCAAAAACCATTTGTGTTGAATTATGCGACACTAGTAGTAAATGAGCTGTACCTCGTCGAGTTTTAGAGATATCAGCATGAAAATTTGACACAAGATAAAATAGAAGTCGCAAAAAATAGAAATTGCTAACTCAGAAAACTCATATTTTTAGTTATGTCACTCTTTGAGTAAATTAGCGATATACAAAATAGATCAGATCGCTGAACCGATCTTCCTGAAAATTTCAGAGTATATTACAGCATTGCCTGAAATTATAAACGTGACCTACATACATACTTAAGGGTAGATACAGAGAAGTCCCTTTAACGTACAAAAACGACTTCATATCACAAAAATCCACAATAAAATTAAAAATTAATGAAATTAAATATCACACAAATACATATATTTCATCTTAGTCGTGTTTGCGGAGCGCATCAGGTTCATGTAGTAAAATATACATTTTCAGGTCAGTCTATTTTCGTCATTTCGATTTGCTACAAACTGTTATTCCAAAACTGTGTTGCAAAACACTTCCCACATAACAGTACGTAATCCGGTTATTGGTCTTAAACCAAAACTCGTATTTTAATATTTAAGCACAATAATAATAAATTGTGTTACGTGTACCTCTTGGTATAACAATTGTATAAATAAGATAGTAATAACTAAGTAATAGTCTACTAATTTATTCAGTATGTATTACTATGGGATGATAACCGTACTCGTCGGCGGTATAGGTTACTTTAACATGTTTACCATCCTTGGAGATGTATTCGTATTCACCCTTGACAATCCAAGTTTTTTCATCTCGCAAATGACCTTCTTGGTAGGCACGGATTTTATTGGTCAATTCGAAGCCATATTTGAAATCTTCTTTGTTAACTTCACGGACTTCTGTAACGACATCAGCTTCTTCATTGGCATAGGCTACGACCAAAAGGCAGGCAAGAATAACAATCTGCAAATACACAATTGTTTACGTATAAGTAAGAAAATCTATTTTAGATGTGATTTCTTTCTCAGAATACTCACAGCGAATTTCATTTTGATTATTTGTTTAGTTGGATTACCTTTAAAAAACTGATCTAGACAGGGATTCAGCATGCATTTATATGAGAAAAATTATTAAGTTCTGAAACTAGATCGGAAATAATAAATGTCATTTTATTTGTTAATAAATTTAGTACCAGATGTCTCTAAAAAGAAATGAAAGAGTCTTAAATCAAGTTTTTATAAGAATAATTATTTTTAAGAATAATTATTTTTATGATAGAATATTCCACTAATCGAATTGATACGAGTAATTCATATGCAGTTTGGGACATGAAACAAATAGTTCATTTGTGTAGATCATTTTGAAGTGGGTCGCACCGTTGTACACACAATTGTCTGGGTTCAATTACCGGGCAAGACAACATTACATTTTCAATGGTAGCAAAAGTGTCATTCAGCGTAATGTATACGATCTTTCCTTGTAAAGTGTTTCTATGAGAGGTTTCATTCGGACTCGATTTTCGGTAGGTCCCATATGACAATAGAACAAGTCTGGTCAATTGCTAAAATTACGTAGTCCTTGATTCAAAACTGTTGTGGAAGCGTAACATGGAACATAAGGAATAAGGCACCGACGGCCCTGGGGACACCCTTCAGAATGGTAATTTTTAGACATTTCTTTCTATATTTTACCAAAGTTAACATTTTGACTCCTATAATTCCCTGATGTTGAGATGAATTTCTGGTTACGTCCCTGGAATGAGGTGATCGACATCTCTGATTCCATGCGTAACAACAACATCCTAATTGCTTCTTTCCTCCTCGTCTTCAGGGAATTATAGCATCATCAGGAGAGGGAAAGTAATGGGTGTGGTCTCGCATTCATTATCAAGAAGGATGTCAGATATAGTCTGATTCCATCACTTTGAAGTCATGAGTATCTTAGTTCATTTCGATGATACTGATATCAAGATAGAGGAAATACTAGAATTTCCGTCTTCGCTTCAATTTAAGAGGAATCCTCTACTAGAATTACATGCAGATATACGAGCTCTACGGACATTTCCATCGTCAGCACCTCACTCTTTCCACTCACATTATCACATTCAATATTTGCTTTTACAAGTGCACCAACTTCACAAGCCCTAATATGGACACTGTCAACGAACACCTTACGGCTGTTGTAGAGCTGGCAAACCATCGATGGAAATATCGATATTATCGATACATAATTTTTTACGCCAATATCGACGAATAGTTTTTTATATCGATACTATCGGCCATTTTGACATCACTAAAGAAAAGCCATAGAATCAATAGCCAGAAATTTTTACACACTCAGCCTTTAGGCTGCCGAGGGCATATACACTTTGATACGACCAAAAATGAGCCAAATCAAAATAAAGGTTTTAGACCTCAAGTATTTTTGGACGAAATTCGTTTCAGACTATTTGCAGTCGTCCGTCCGTCTGTCTGGCTGGTGATCACGATAACTCTCGAATGGATCGAGCGATTCGAAACAAATTTTGCATTTCGAATATGAGCCATATCGGTCCAATTCTTCAAGTACCTACCCCACAAAAGTTCAACATTTTGCTGTAAAATGGTGTGAACGATAACTATCGAAGAGATCAATCGATTTGTTTTAAACTTTGCACATCGTATTATTCCTTCCAGATATAGATCGGCTTCGAATATGGATTATCACGGCTTAATCCTTCGGGTAGCTCCCACAGAAAATTCGGAACATGTGAAGTTTAAGAGCTCCTCTCCGATCGTGTCGATTTTTTTTCTGCATTTTCATATAAACGTCTTTTAAATCACCGCGATAGTAGTTTTTCGGAATTTCTTGCACCGACCTACGCGGTATCCGACCAGAAAACCCCAATTTTTTGCGCCAAGTGTTCTTGCAATGTTTGTTGGTGGAATAAATGCACAAGGATGCCTTTATCTCACGGTAAATAACATGGCGATCTTGCACTATCCGTTCACGCACGGCTTAATTTTTCTGGCACAACGACCGTTTTGGAACGACCCTCAGGAACTTCGTTTTTTTTTATTTTTGGGAATGTCGCCACGATTGAATTTATTAAATCAGTTTTTCATAGTGCTATGGGATGATCCTTTATTGACATACAAAGATTTAATTTGATCGATGCACTCTTGCCGCGATTATCCGCGTAGAAAGTTGTGAAAAATTATCGGACGAAAATGTTCGCAAGTAAATTCCATTTTTTCTTTGCAAAGTGTTTTTTTTTTTTCAAGTCACTGTAAACAACACAACACATGGTCGTATGTCAAACTGTCCTGAGTACGCTCAGACTAAAAATTGTCACACTTTCCAAAAAAATGTCAACTGGCGACACTGCGTGTTGCTTAGGCCGCAAAATTTTCTAATTCGCCTCGTTTTCACTGACATGCGGAATGTAAACAAAACACATTCGTCCTCAATTTTGGATTCTAAATAAATAGGAGTAGGAAATCTACGATAGTATCGATTTTATCGATATTTTGAAACGGAAATATCGAAAAAATCGAATGGGGCCGATATCGATAGTTTGCCAGCTCTAGGCTGTTGCCAGCAGCTTAAGCTCTAGTGACACAAAGTAACGGACTGTAACTAAGTGCTAGGACGACATCACGAAACTAGACGACATAAACGACAGTATTGACAGGCAGAGAAGGAAGAGAGCATAATTCGTTTGATAATTTATCACTGATAGAAGAGTAAGAAGCCATGGACACGACAGTGATCCATGTCTCCAACTCCAGCCATGATACTGCACCCAAATCCATTGTAAAGAATACTGAACTGGGGGATAGCCCCGGGGCCTGACGTTTTAGCGTCGGACAAATACGACAAACCATTACTTCTCAGGCAGAAAGCACTGCATGAGGACAGTGGTAAGGGAGAACCACCCATCAATAAGACGAATGATTCACTGATACCCCAGACCTCCAAATTAGATAAGAAATCATGCCGAAGGGCAGTTACATACTGCAATAGGTATGCAAACCAAGATCCGAATACGATCACTACTATATATACTATTCGTGAGAAAATTCAAAAGGAACTTCGTATCAACGAAATTCTCACTTAATGAACAGCAAAAACTCGACCTGTTGGTCGAATAAGAATACCTCCTTGGCCAATGCGGCTAAGTCACAGCCTTCAAAAAAGGCTGAGAAAAAGTCAAAAAAAGTAAAGAAGGTATCCAAATCCTCCGGGACGGCTTTATTTGATTCCTCATTTGCGTCATCCCAAAAATCCCGCAAAACAGTTAGTCGAGAAATAGAACGTCGGTCTTCAGATAGGAAAATGGAGAAATTTTACCTCTATTTAGAATAACGACATATTTGTCTTCAAGTTTGCCACCGACAAGTCTAGTGAAGACTACATGGAAGGTCGAGCTTTACTTTGGGCTAGGAATATTATACCTCCGAATCTTAAAAGCACCAATAGGACGAAGCTGCAAGAGTTTAGTTTTGTGCAGACAAACCTGCATCTTTAGAAAGCTGCTGCTGCTAAACTCCTGAAAACAATCTCGCCCTTAGATATCCATATCGCCCTAGTCCAGGAACCGTATTTGTATGAAAATAACGTGGGCGGACTAAGCGACTTTACCTATAATGTGTTTTCGGCTTTGTATGGGGAACCTTACTAAATGCTAAAATGAACCTTATAACACCTGATGTGAATTGTACAGGAAAACAAAAGTGAGGATTGATGTAACTGCCGGAGGAGCACATTGTATCATTGCTATCTTGTCGGATAGTTACATAACGTGGAGATCACCCCTTGTGATCTTATCTAATGGTTATGTAACGCGTTAGATTAGATTCTTAAGTACTGGTTATGAGAAGCGACTAATACGTCTAGTACAGATTTATCCATTTTAGTAGTAATGAACAATAATGAGTTGTTTTACAGGAGTAGTAGAACAAATAATTTACATGGTTGCATTTAGTCAGCTAACTTTTAAATTAAATGGATTAATCACAATAGGTATCAGGAATAGTTACAAATTCACAATGACAGGTGTAAGAATGCTTTAAAACTGTTACTATTGAAATGTAGAGGCCTTACAGCTGTAATTACTAAAATATGGATTGCTTCAGTCTTCCCCTCTGATGCTGAAAACGTCCCGATGAAGCAACAGAAATAACGGATTGTAACTGCATCAGGATTGTTGAATCTGCCAAGGGTGGACTGTATTATGAATATTCGGTTGTTGAAACTGCTAATGCGCCAATAAGACTGTAGTAATTGTATGAAGATGGCGTTGGAGTAGTTATGTTGATGTCTGAACAATTTAGAAGACTTTCTGCGGAACTTCCCCCTGGAGTAAAGGTGAATAACTAACGACAGAGGTGGATATATGATTTGCCTGCCCCTGGAGTAAAACTGTATCGTACACGTACATTGTTGGTGATTCATCAAACTTCTTTTTCAACGGGCATTTTCTTGTTGGGGGTCGTCTTTGGATTCGAAGGCGGCAACCGGTTGTTCCAAGAATTACGCTGTTCTATTGCTTTTGTTGTTGTTTGTCCTCGGCTATTACTCACAGATTATGGTTGGTGTGGTCGTGATACTTGGCCCCATTTTGGGCGCCCTTATAACATTCTGTTACATTCTGTTGTACACTGAAAGAAAAATGCTTCGTTGTATCAATGAACGGGTTTCATTGATTATTTTTCATTGATGCTATGAAATGTTACATTAATACAATGAAATGTTTAGTTAATGCTATGAAACCTTACGTTAACTAAAATTTAATGATTTTTGGTTTCATTGAATAAATGAAACGTATTTCATTGATGTAATGAAACTTCTAATTTCTTTAAATTTTAAAAAATATGTGAGTATTGAAACTATGCTAAATAGTATGTGCTTAAAAAAACTAGTATTCAAACATCTTTTAAGCAAATGGTGGAAAATTGTGATTTATGATTTTCAATTTTACTTAATGCTGACAACGCCCAATAGGATCATAAACTTCGTTCAAAGTAGGTATGAAGTTTTTAAAGTGAAAAGAAAATACAAATATTAAACTAAAACTCTTTCATGTAGTTTTTATATGTACAGTTGTTTTATGTGAACTTTGTATTCTGTATCCCAACATCGTGGAAGTACACAGGGGATGACTGAGCGGCAAAATATGAAGGTAAGTTATTGTGTAGAAAACCAGTTATTTAGTAACAAATTGTTTATTCTTTCAATTTTACTTACAGATGACAACGACCAATGGTATCATTAATGTATTTAGTTAATACCTAAGGAATCAAAAATGACGTATTGTATCCATGGTCAAAACTAATTGCAATAAAATGAATTAAACATATTTAGCGTTGACTTAATTTTTATGCTTTACGTGAGTATGAAATGACTTCATAAAATAAATGAAATCTTACGTTACATCAATGAAATGTATCATTGATTTTGAGCCAACGTAAGGCTTCATTGCATTAATGAAAGTATTTCTTTACATTAATGAAAGTATTTCATTACACTAATGAAAATATTTCATTGCATTAATGAAAGTATTTCATTGTATTAATGAAAGTATTTCATTGCAATAATGAAGAAGTTTCATTGCATTAATGAAGAGGTTTCATTGTACTAATGAAGAGGTTTCATTGCATCAATGAAGAAGTTTCATTGCAATAATGAACAAATTCGTTAATTTAACTTCAATGAAACTCAATAAAACTTTTTTCGTTTATTCAATGAAGCTCTACGTTGGCTCAAAATCAATGACACATTTCATTGATGGAACGTTAGATTTCGTTTATATTGTGAAGCTTTTTCTTTCAGTGTGGATTGTACAGGAAAACACAAGTGAGGATTGGTGTAGACTGCCCGATAGACAAATTGTCTCATTGTGATCTTATCTGATAGTTACATAACGTGTTAAGAATGGAGATCACCCCTTGTAATGTTATCTGATGGTTATGTATCGCGTTAGATTGTAGATCACAAACTGAGCGACTTTATTAAATTTTATTCTTCTTAAGTACTGGTTATGAGAAGCGACTAATACGTCTAGTACAGACTTATCTATTTTAGTAGTAATGAAAAATAATGAGTTGTTTTACAAGAGTAGTAGAATAAACAATTTACATGGTTGCATTTAGTCAGTTAACTTTTAAATTAAACGGATCAATTACAATAGGTATGAGGAATAGTTACAAATTCACAATGACAGATGTAGAACTGCTTTAAAACTGTCACTACTGAAATGTAGAGGACTTTAAGCTGTAATTATTAAAATATTGATTGCTTCAACCTTAATTTAATTCTTCAACCTCATTACAGTAGAGATGGCATCGCCATGGTACGTATGCAAGGAGTTCCGGGTAGGCCCTGGGTAGACCGTATTCGATCAACATGCCGTACGAGGACCCCGACCAAACAGATAGTGTTAAGCTGGAGCTGATAGACGAGCTGGGGAGCATAGGCTGGGAAAGCTGTTGATGCGATGCAAATACTGACCAATTGCACTGGGAAAGCAGTGCTGCTAATGTCAGAGGTGAGTCTACATTAAACTTTATTTTACAAAATAATGTAAGAGAATGTTACAGGGGTAGCACTCCAACATTTCAAAACATATTAAGGAAGAAAAAAATCGATTTAATCCTCGCAAACATGGACGATTCTAATATAAACAATTGGAGGGTATGTGAAAAATGTTTCATCTCGGATCACAGGATGATGCCTTCCAAAATCTCCATAATTGGAGGAATACGGAATCCACATAGAAATCCAAGGATAACTGACTGGGGCAGATTCAGAGCCCTGAGGACAGTCGAAGAAGACGAGGAAAGATGTGGATTCCCTAGCCAATACCCTCCTGACTTATTATAAAGTCAGCTGCAACGATCGCACAGAGCATAAAGAAGTCCGTTTTTTCATAACCTCATCGCAATAGCCGAATTTCTCAATTCAATAGGCTAGTTATTATCCGATAATCATTAAAAATTATAAGCCTTGCCATGAATTCTGACCTCTCTATCTTGTCGATCCTAATATAAGTGGTTGTAATCATGAATAAAAAATCAGGTTAATTTTTTGATTCGCAACAATTTAAAAAAAAAAACTATGTCGCATTTCCGCTAAACGGGTTTTAATAAAACTCGCCATTTAAGTTAATAATTTTATGGATTATATGTCATATAAAACACTTATTTGACCAAAACAGTTGTTATAACTGGCAGTTCATACGAGATTATAATTTATCTTTTAAAACACTTCGTTCAACAAAAATATGGACAGAAATTTGTAAAAAAGAAATAAACGGGAACCAATTTTTGGTTCTTGCTGATAAAAGTTATCGCGGTTATATTTTTGCTTTAAACAAAAAATATTATAAAAACGATTACTATTTAAGCGAGCACGATTATTTAGAGATTATAGATTGCATGTTTGTAAAAAGGAATGTACTAAAAATTAATAAATTGTCGAGTGTAATCCAACATTAATTCGACTAGAAGAAAATATCAGCAATCAAAATGTCAGCATCCTTTATTGGTAAACGTAGATAAAATCTTAAAAAGTTCTGCATTAGTGATACGTTCGTAATTAAATGTGCTTCTACTTTTACTTTGACACGAAAATCGTTTTTGTCAGAAATCGAGAGAAATCATAAAAAACATGCTTTATTTAACGCTACACAACATTTTAAATATCATGGATTTTGGTCAAGTTTATAGCTAGACGAGGAAACGAGTAGATTCCTTATATAATAATTTCAATAAATTTTAAACAAAGTTGTATTGTCCCTTTTATGTTCTTTCTAAGACATTCAAAATCACCGGTAACTAAGGATTGTTGTATTGCATTCTCGTAATTATGCAACCATATATGTTGTCTTATTCGCAAGCTATAACATTTATATAAAACTATGTTTTTTTATTTCGTCGACGAGATGAATTCATTTGGTGATGTTCATAGAAATCGTTAAATATTCCCCATAATGAGATGAGTGCATTTGAATTCTGAAGTTCTATGGCGAGTTATAAGAGGCTCATGTCCCGTGGACAAGAAAAATCAATATATGTATGTATGTACCTGGGCTACGAAGTTTATAACCTTAAAAAACTATACATAAATATACACTAGTTGTAGAAAAGTTTAAGATGACAAAATTAATCAGCAAAATTCACCTAAATTATGTTGGAGGATAATAGACGTAAATTTGGAAGCCAGGAAAGCTGCTTCCGGTCTTAAAATGGTCGCAACCCATAATACTTGCTTAATATGATTTTGTTTACCTTATACATATGTCAGGTTATTATATAGTAAAAGTCCATTATTAATGATTTAAACGTACAAAATTATATGTTTTTGCTATTAGTCGGTAATCCAGACATCGCCGAAACATGTGATGTCCGGATTATAGAGATTATACTGTAATAGGATTGAAGTGGTTTAGGCTAAAAATCATCATTTAGAGGGGTACAATAGTCATTTTGTCATTTTTACCAAACAAATCGTCAACATGACGATAAATCCTTAAATTCGGTAACACGGGATGTACCTCTAGCCTTTGTTAAAGGTGACATACTTACATACCCAGCAAAATAAATTGGAAGTAGTGCAATGTGGACTAGTTCTTTCACGGCATGCTTTGATGCAGTTTAAACGGAGTCGTGAAAAAGGCACTCCATTCCTCACATTTTAACTGCGTTTGGATGCAATCCAAAGAATCACATCCAATTGTCACATTTTAACAACATCCGGATGCAGTTCAACGGATTCTTGAAAAAGGCACTCCAATTCCTCACAATTTAACAGCATCCGGATGCAGTCCAAACGGAGTCGTGAAAAAGGCACCCCGTTCGCTACATTTTATTAGCAGTTGTTAGAGATCCCTACAAGTAAATAATACGGTTTGTACATCTCTACGTGCAGCGGCATAATTTTCCAAACAGAGATAAGTGTGTTAACATTTCCAAAAATTTGTTAATATAAAATAAAAAATATTTAATTTGCGAACATTTTTTCGGTAAGAAAATTTTCCAATGGAGTGCTGTTGGAGTACATGTCGAAATCTTAACTGGTGATGGGAAGACAATGTCAAACCCATTTAGCAGATGAAGCAAGAACAGTTCAGCTTGGATTAAATGGAGCGCGGAGGAAACACGCATAGTTGCGATTGAATTCAATGGAGAATTTTCATAATTTGTGTTAATGTCATAAAGTTCTTAATATTTTTGTTTTAAACAAATAATAAATGCATTTTATTTGTTCTGGGTATTTTGTTATGGCTTGCACACATTCCGCAGAATGTATCAAAACACGTGATTTGGACTGCACCCTATTCTACCCCAAAGGGTTAGTTAAAATGCAATGCCAAAGGGTCAGTTAAAATGCAGTGCCAAAGGGTCAGTTAAAATGCAGTGCAATGGAGTGCATCTTTCAGTAGTCACGCTCTTGTAAAAATCATGAGTGAAAATGCATAATTTGATGCACTTCCAAATCACTTGTACATATGATTTAACTGCCTCTTTGGAGGCAAACTTTTTGCTGGGTACTTAAGAGTAAACACAGAGGAGGAGTTCACTTCCTACAAAGTTCACTTCATTAAAGTCCACAATAACTGGTATTTAAAAATTTAATGTAATTAAATTTCATTCATATAAATAAAGTAGAAGCATAAAATGGGTGATGTAGGGGATGAAAGATCCCCGTGGTGTCTGCCTTTAATGCCCGTTAAAGGTAGTGAGCTAACATGTGCCGCGTGTTCACTAGGGTTATGACTTTTTTACAACCTCATATCCCTGTATCATAGCGTGATGAGTTTTGCCATAAGATTACATAAAATCTTAATTATAATGTGATTCGGTGAAGAAACCTCACGCACAAAATGATTTTAAAATTTGAATTTATCAAAATTATGGACAATTTTTTGAAGTCACTGAAGACAGATATATAATTGAAAATAAACTTTAAGCCACATGAGATAATTAAAATGACATAAAATTTATTTCTCACTATTTTTCTTCAATTCTGAGAATCGTAAAAATGTCGTAAACACTTTTATTCAAAAATATAATTTTTTAACAAAAAACAAAAAAAATTAAAATTTTTTCAAAGTGACTTTTTTCGCGACTTTTTTAATATTTGAATGAAATAAACGTTATTATAGTTATTAGTAGGCTTATATTTATTCATTCGTGCAACAAAAAATATTTTAAAAAAAAAAAAAAAATTTTCATTTCATATATTTTTTCAAAAAATTATTTTTTTAAAATCGATTTGTGCGTGAACTTTTTTTATATTTCAATGGAATAAACGATAGCATAGTGATTAATAGGCAAAAGTTAATTCATCCCTGCTACAGGAAATCATTTTTAAGGAAAAATGTCAAAAAGTCATAACCCTAGTGTTCACACATAAGAACGTTAAAAACATGGGCTTGGGCGTCGGGTTAGTTAGTAACCCTCCAGTTGAAAAAGCAGCCAACTATTAAGAAACGAAAGAAAAGAAAAACAATCCCCTCTAAAGTTTTAAGGACCATGATCTGCGATCTGCACTTGGAATGTTCGCACTCTTTATAGGGAAGGTGCAGTTTACGCATTGGCAGATGTACTTGAAAATAATAAGACCGACATTACTGCCATACAGGAAATGCGATGGATTGGGAAAAGCGTTACAACAACACCTAAAGGTGACGCACAATATTATAACCGCCATGACACAAAGCTGAGCTTGACTGCGGATTTGTAGTTAGTCGGAAGTTAAAACATCTGATCTCCAGCTTCACTACAGTGAATGAAGGACTTGCTACAATACGGATAGAAGCAAAATTCGTCAACATTAGCTTTATCTGCGGTCATGCTCCAACCGAAGACAAGGACGAACAGACCAAACATATATTCTACGACCGCTTAGAAGAAATATACGACCTTTGTCCTGCCCATGACATTTAAATTATTCTGGGCGATTTTAATGCCAAAATTAGGAAGGAAAATATCTTTGGTCCAATAGTCGGGAAATTCGGTCTCCACAGTGGAGCATCTGACAATGGAATGATGCTGATAGACTTAGCAGCGGCAAAAAACCTGGTAGTTAGCAGTACCAGCTTTTAGCATCTCGATATACATAAGATGCTTAAATCTGGTACTACAACAGATAGCCACAGCAGTTGAGTGGAATACTCAACTAGTCCAATTGCTCAATGAAAGCACTCCTCGCCCCTATAACATATCAGCACAATGGCAAAATATTGTACACTCCATGCAAACAGCCGCAAAATCCATACTTGGATACCAGAGACCTCCACCAAGGAACCCATGGTATGACCGGGAGTGTCGTGCTGCTACCGAAGAGAAAAAATGCGGCATATAGGACTACTCTACAATCAGTAGCAACGCGTAGCGCACGAGAGAGGTATCGGATGGAAAGAAGGGAGGAGAAATGTCTTTTCCGCAGGAAAAAGAGAGAAATGGAAAAGAGGGAGTGTGAAAAAATTGAGATGTACAGGAGACAGAATGAAGTCCGAAAAATCTATCAAAGAGTTAAACATCAATGGCTGATGGCTTTGGTACAGGTACATCCTCCTGTAGAGACCAGCAAGGTAATTTGGTAACTGATATCGATAGTGTACTCAGGATATGGAAAGAGTATTTTTCCAAACTGTTGGTATCCACAGATCCAATCCTAAAAGATGGTATTGAATGTATGCCGCCCAGCCTAGATGAGGTAAAGTCAGCAATAAACGCACGCAGAGAAAAAATATTTTTCGGTTTTGTTGGAACAAAAATATCTATTTTGGTTCCAAAAATGTGTTTGTTTTGTACAAACATTGTAATCCAAATCCAAAAATACAATCTTTTGTTCCGAACATAGAAAACAAAAACAACTTTCGAATTTCCGCAATATTGTAAAAATCGTTAACAATACCGATTGTAGGAACAATCATAATCTAAATTTTTTACAAAACATATTGTCAGCCTTGAAAACCAGATATTAATTTTTTTGATTTGAGTGTATATACTTCTCATATACACTTTCCACACAACTTTGATATAAATATCGCGTATAATATTACGAGCATTGATGAACGCAATACATGGTTTGCTACTTTAGCTGACAACAAAGACAAACAAAAAGCCACAAGCAGCCACCACAACATAAGGAATAATTAAACACCATAGCAAACATGAAAAGGAAAGGAGAATGAAATAAAGAAGAAGAATGAAACAAAACAGAAACAAATAAAAACAAGAGTCTCATTGTTGGTATACATACACACAAAAACAAAGATAAAGGCAGCATGTTAAACAAACACCACAACTCACCAAAATTGTTTTTTCAACACGGCATCGAATAGCGAGAGAAGAGAAAAACAATTTCGAAGAAAAGAGAGAAATATTGTTCAGTTGACACAAACTATTTTTGGATTTAACAAAAACGATTGTTTGATTCACAATACTACATAAGGAATCCAACAATATGTTAACAATACATATTTTGCTCTTGGAATATTGTTGGATCAAACATATTTTTTTCTCTGCGTGCGGGCTAAAGAATAATAAGGCAGCAGGAGCCGATGGCTTACCAACCGAGCTGTTCAAAACCGGAGGCGACACGCTGATAAGGTGTATGCATCAGCTAGTTAGCACCATCTGGCAGTAAGAACGCGTACCCGATGATGTCCCGTCCACAAGAAAGGAGATATGACTGAATTTGGTATCCCCGCATAGCTCATTCCGCTTTGTAAGACGACTTTAACTGATACTAGGTCCTAAGTTAAAATAGGAAATAACCTCTCTGAACAATTCATTATCAAAAGTGGTTTCAGACAAGGAGACATTCTTTCGTGTGACCTGTTCAACATCCTGCTGGAAAGGGTTAATCGAGATGCACATGTCAAAAGAAATGGCACGATCTACAGCAACAGCCACATGTTACTTGCTTATGCTGATGGCATTAAAATCATAGGACGATCAGAAAAGGAAGTACCTGATACCTTTAAGAAGGTCGAAGGAGAATCAGCAAAAGTGGGTCTGGCGGCAAACGGGGAAAAGGCAAAATTGATAGTGTCGACGAGCAATGCGTCCATAGAGCTCGGGCCAACAGTGGAAGTTGGTTCCTATAATTTTGAGGAAGTAAAACACTTCGTCTACCTCGGCACCGCCATAAACACAACAAAAAACATTAGTTGTGAAATAGAATTGTATTGGTCAACAGATACTACTTTGGCTTAAGTAAGCAGTTTAAAAACAAAGCCACATGAATCGTAGCATATTGGTTGAGTGTGTGGTGACTTCGCTAGAATTCACTTCTTCAATACAAAACTCCTTAGGTCATGTTAGCTCGATTTAAAATTCAATTAATTAATAACATTCATAAATAATGACTTTCGTCAGAATATGACAACAATAAATAAAAAGCCACATCTCGTCAAACAAAAACAACGCTTTACAAAACGCTGATACTACCCGTGCTAATGTATGGTTCCGAAGCCTAGGTACTTGCGCAAGCAGATAAGGCATTGCTTGGTGTGTTTCAGAGAAAAATTCTTCGAAAGATATATATTTGGTCATGTACATATGCTGAATTTTTGTATTCTATGTAATGCTAAATTTGGTCTGAAAGACTTACTGGCATTGTAATGTATGAATAATAAATGAAATGAAATGAAATGAAAGATCTACGGGCCAATCTGTGTTTACGGTAAATATCGACGTCGTATGAACCACGAGCTGTATCTGCTATACAACGACATCAGTCTAGATCAGGGTCGCCCTAGAATTTCCATCAATGTTTTAGTATGTGTGTATGTATAAATGAAGAAAACAACAACCACATGATGTTTATTGTTTGTTTTCATTCAGCCAGCAAACCCAATGACTGATGGCCGACACGTCTGAACAAATTCGGAAGCAAAGTCGTTCAGATTTCGTTCCGATTTCTAAACGATTTTTCGGAGAGGAAATAGTTCAGATTTTGTACCGATTTCGTTCCGATTCCGGAACGTATGTCGGAAAGAAATTTCCTTTCCGAATTTTCCAAGGATTTTCTTCAGATTTCGTTACGAAATCGGACCGAAATCGATCCGATGCCGCTCCGATATTTCGTTCCGAAATTATGTCAACCACTTTATACAACTTTCGTTAAGATATCGTTACGATTTCGGATCAGATATCGGACGTATCGTCCGAATTTTGTTCCGATGTCGGTACGATTGGTTTGCTGGGCACTTACACTGTAAGTGAGAGAGTAGGGATACGTAAAATCGATTTCGATTAATCGGTTAATAGCCATAAAATTTCAAAAAGTCGTAGTCGACTTTTGAATATGCGAAAACCGGTTAATCGATTATTCGTAACCGGCTTTCGGAAGACGGAGTCAATTATTTTTCGTAGTTAACCATTAGTCGTAGTCTATTATTATTCTTAGTCGACTATTATTCGTGGTCGACTATTAGTCGTAGTTGACTCAGTGGGCGCCCTCACTATACTGTATCGAGATGCAACGATTGCGTTGGCTAGGCCATATCACAAAACTGAACGATGATGAGCCCGCTAAAAAGGCGAATAAATACGGGCCACATGACGTTACACGCAGAACAGGCAGGCCAAGGCTTCGATGGAGCAAACAAGTCGAAAATGATATAGAAAGCCACGGTATTCTAAAAAGCGACTTATGGAACAAATGTCCTGTAATGGGCCAGCTAAGTAATACCCTAGACAGACGGCAGCGTTAATTTGCATTAAGATGTGCATTTAATTTTTGCCTGACAGACGACAGTTTCTGCATTTACGAAACAGCTGATTGCTGTTTTGATGTTTGCACTATATGTTTTTGTTTTCCTTGTGTCTCAGAGAATGAATATGCTCTCTCCCTCATATGAATATGGGCTCTTTTCTACGGTATTGCCATATTGAAATACATAAATGCCTTTTAAACTCAGTTTGATTTTGTGCATTAAGAATGTGTATAATGAAGGAATTAATTTGAATTAAGGCAGTTAATGCAAATTAACGCTGCCGTCTGTCTAGGCTATTAGTCTATATAAATAAAAATCAAATGTTGCTCGTTGGTAATGGCATCAGTTGAGAACGACTGGACCGCTTTGAATAACTCTTTTTTTGAAATGTTCGCCATACCCCAACTTTTTATGCAAAGAAAATTTGTCCACACACACTTTCTTCAATTTCCTATTTGATTCTTTTCTACAAGAACTACTGAACTGATTTTCCTGAAATTGCCAGGGAATGTACAGGGATTGCCCAAGTGAATATAAGCTACATATTTAGTTTCGGAGGGGGAGGGGAACTTTCCCCATACCCAATTTTTAAAAATGCTATATTTACAATAATTACAAATGTAATAAAAATCAAATGCCGTCATAACGCAACTCAGGTTTTTATAAAAAAAACATTTGACAACGCCCACTTTTTTTTAAATTTTCAATTACATTTTTTCTACAAAAACTACTGAACCGATTTTCCTGAAATTGTCAGGAAATGCACAGGGATGGCCCCCGAAAAATCTCTAAACCTAATTGCATGCAATTTTCAGAAAATGTTCAGGAATGTGCAGTGGTCCAAAATTCTATATATTTTTAGACGAAATAAGGGGCCCTATTGTTTTATAATCGCTATATTTGCTTATGTGTGCACCGGATTGCAAATTAATTTTCCAGATAATGGTGGTTGAGTCCCCGATCAAGAAAAAATATATATTTACAAATTTCTATAAATTGTGAGGTTCAACGGTCCATCATGGCCATGAAAAACTAAACTATATACACAACTCTCAATAAGCGGGAGAATTCGACTTAACCATTTTTTTAACTTTTGTAATTACATCGCTTTAGGATAAAGATAGAGGACATGGACGATAATAAATCCTAAACAGCATCAATGGGCGAAAAAATCCGACAAAGTCCGTAAGAGAATAGAAAGGTTACAGACAAAATCAGTTGATAAATTGAAAATCCTTCTCAGTTTGACAATGGACCGAAGAATTTAATTAAAATTAGTTAGAAGAAAATACCTATTTTTGAATTGTCAAGAATAAAGTCCCTAAAACTTGTCATTAAAACTCATTACGACGGGCCAGCAACGTGGCCCGGGTAGCAATAAACTATGTTACTATAAACTATGTTACGTTTATTCCTCGTTATATTATAACAATAAATAAATAAATTAAAAATATAAACACTACTATAGAAATCCTATTCACTTATTTATAATGTTCTACTATAGGATGATAACCGTACTCGTCGGCAGTATAGCTGACTTTAACTTGTTTCCCATCCTTCGAGATGAATTCGTATTGACCTTTCACAATCCAGATCTTTTTATTATGCAAATGACCTTCTTGGAAGGCACGGATTTTATTGGTCAATTCGAAGCCATATCTGAAATCTTCTTTGTTAACTTCACGGAATTCTGTAACGACATCTGCTTCTTCATTGGCATAGGCAACGGCCAAAAAGCAGGCAAGGAGAACAATCTGCAAATATTTTTTCCACATTAATTTAAATTTTGCTATATTTTCAGTTTTTACTTCGGAAATACTCACAGCGAATTTCATTTTATTTATTTTTTTCGTTTATTTTGATGCTGTTTCAAAAACTGAACTGATTTTGCATAGACTGCAAACCACATTTATATGACTAAAATTATCTAGGTGATTTAGTTTATGATACAAAATAAACCGGAACTGGATCGTTAATAATAAATTTGATAAAGTATTGCGAACAAGTGTTATTGGGCTAGTGGGAATATGAAAGATAACATTTAGTTTAGAAGATTTTTGCCAAGTTTAATAGAACGAATCTGTTTTTTTTTATTTCCAATGGAGTTGTTGTTTGACTGTATCCTCTACTATAATATGGAGGGTATTATTATCTTTCTCATTGCATTTGCTGCACATTGAAATATTCGCCAGATACCCTATAACATATATACAAACATACATTCATGATCTGTTGAAGTCAAGATAAAGCTCACAATATTTAAGATAGAGCTTTTAAAATACGTGTGTATTACTCCTAAGATGTTTGCTATGTCGGCCTAGGTTTTAATATAGTCCCCATAGAAGTTTTATTCCCATTATTCCACAAAATGTTGGAAATTTGGTGTGGAGTATACACACCAAATTTCCAACATTTTGTGGAATAATGGGAAATAGCTGAAATTTGGAATTTAGTCTTCGTTGGGGGTATAAAATATTCTCGGTAGAGGTTCACGTTTTGATATAGTTCACATAGAATAGCACCTCCTTATATTCGGAAATTTTTGGGCATATTGTAGAACTCAAATGGCTAACATTTTGTATGCAGTCTCCGTTGGGGATATGTAACATTCCTACAGATAATTGTCGGTATATGTATATCAAGTTTTCATAAAGTACCCAATAAAATAATACTTCCTGATTTTCAGTATTTTTGATGTTTCCGACACCGAAATGGCTAACATTTGGCATATTCTGCTAAAAATTGTCTGTATAAGTCCACGCTCTTATATAGTCCCATGGAAATGAACCTACCGATTTTCGGCATTTTTAGAGTTTCAACCAAGGAGAATTCAGGCCGTAGTCTTCATTTGCTGTCAAAGTTTTTTTGCGCGAAATATCCACAAAGGGTAGAAGAAGCGGTAAAATATTCTTCGCAAAGCTCAAATAAAGATGTTGTACACAGATATTCTTAGAAGCGAAATATTTGTTATTTATTTTTGATTAAAAATTAGTTTTGACAGCAAATGAAGACACCATTTGGTATTATTTTATCACCTTCTTTCTAGCACAATGCATTCAACAACATCATTCAACTGAAATAGCTGAAGTCTGTTTTCAATATAATTTATGATGGAGGGTATAAAAAGTTCGGCGCTGCCTTATTAGTTGCTTCTTCAAACTAAATAAAAATCATTATTTAGCACGTTCTCACTAGTAATATCTGTTTTCAAATATGTTTGAAGTTTACCCTTTTTTTCGGTGTACAAAAATGTTGCTTGTCCAGAAAAATGTGTTCCAAAAAAAAAAGATAAAATTTTGATAATAATTATATTTTTGGAAAATTATTAGAACATCCAAAACTTGGTAACTTATCGAAAGAAGAAATGTTCTAGACCTTTGTTAGCATATAATAGTGGCTTTAAAAAATTTTCAAAATTATTTATCGAATCACCTTATAAAAGAATTTATCTAATCTTAAAAAAGACTCAGCGGAATATTGTTACGGAATTAGGGTATAAATTAACCCGTGTAGACGTTGAGTTATTCCTCGATACGATTAGTATCAAATAAAACGAGGATTCGTTTTAGATTACGATTCTACAATGCTTTATTGACTTTACTTCAGTTATTCGCACAAGGCTTCAGTTCAGTTAGTTTACACATTACTTCTTTAATTACACGTACGGTTTAAAATCGCCTTATAATTTACAACTAACTGCCCAGCCGCCCATTTCTCTTATTTAAACGTGCCCACTGATACATAGACTGTTCTAGTCTCCTTAGCGTAGAATGTTCCACAATGATCACGCGACATGCTAATGGATTCGCAAAGGCACATACGCACATACACGAATTAATGTAAAAAACTAATGGGGCAGAGGTAGTAAATAGGGAGACGAGCAGGGTTACAATGCAGAAGCAAACAAAGTGGGAGAAAAAGACAAATAAAGTGGGAGAAAGAGAGAATACAAAAAAAAAAAACAACAATGTGTAATAGTGTAAATTAAAACAAAACGAGAACTTCATGATAGCAGTAAACTCCAAACAATAGCTGTTGTAGCAAAATTGATTCAAATAAACTAAATGCTGAATAAAAATTCACGTTACAATTCAAATTCATAAATTAACAGAAATTCATGTAAAATAACTTAAATACACTAGTTATTTTCGAAACAATGTGATACAGTTAGATGAGGTTGTTAAAATATCTTAACCCTAATATACACATTTTAATTTTTTTTTATTATTGCAATCGTCACTAACATCCGTTGGTATTTAACAGTTTTAGAAACGTTTATTGTCTTACTCTGAAGAACTGGTTCCTCGAAAGGCTCCACCCACGTCTTCTTAATGAATAGACATACATATTTCTGTTTTTTTTTATACCCTCTACCATACTATGGAGTGTATATTAAGTTTCTCTTTCCGTTTGTAACTTCTCGAAATAATCATTTTAGACCCCTACAGCCACGTCCGTGGAAATTTATCTAGCGTCCGTCTAAACCGGTGCCGTGACATAACTCCCAACGGACACAACTCCCCAAACGACATAAGTCCCAATGGGAGTTATGTCCGTTTTTAATATTTAAGTTATTTTTAAATAAATACAATTTTTATTTCAAATGTATAAGAAAATTGAAAATTAACTTTAAGTTCACACACATTTTTCATTTCATAAAATAATTTCTAATTGATTTAAAATTTTTAGGAAAATTAAGTGCAAAACAAGTAAGAACGGCGTTAAGTTCGGCCGGGCCGAACTTGTTATACCCTCCACCGCAAGTTGTATTGAAGTAAAATGGAATAATTAGTTTCCTTTCGTGTATGAAGAAGACTTAATACTTCATTTCAGCAATATCAGTAAAACAATGTGAGGCACCATTCTATGGGGACTATTTCAAAACGTCGATCAATACTGACAAATTTCTGACGCAAAATTTTTAGACTCAAAGAAGACTAAATACCAAATTTCCTATATTTCGGTTAGAGAATGTGGCTAAAACTTAAAAAATACCGAAAATCAAGAAATACGCTTCTATGGGGATGTAGGATGACGTGGACCTATACTGATAATATTCTTCTGAAATATTTTATAACTCTTGGAAGACGAAATAACGAATTTCAGCCATTTCGGTTGGATATTGACGTCACAATCTTCAGCATTACGAAAATCGGGAGGTTCCGTTCTATGGGGGCTATATTAAAACGTGGACCTATACCGACGAATTTTAGTCAGAAATGGAGCAATATGAAAGAGTGGACCTGTACAGACATATTTCTGGCGAACAGTTTTATATCACATTGAAGACTAAATACCAAATTTCAGCCATTTTGGTGGAATATTGAAGACACAACCTTCAAAATACGAAAAATCGGGAGGTACCGTTCAGTGGGGGCGATATGAAGGCATGGACCGATACCGACAAAGTTCAGGGGGAAAGTTTTATACCACCAACGTAGACTAAGTACCAAATTTCAGCCATTTCGGTGTGATAATGAAGCTAAACCTTCAAAATACCGAAAATCGGAAAGTTTTATACCCCTAAAGAAGACTACGTACCAAATTTCAGCCATTTTGGTAGGATAATGCAGCTAAAACCTTAAAAATACCGAAAATCGGGCGGTACCGTTCTATGGGGGTTATATAAAGATGTGGACCGATACCGACAAAATTCTGGTGGAAAGTTGTATACCCTTAAGAAGACTACGTACCAAATTTCAGCCATTTTGGTAGGATAATGAAGCTAAAATCTTCAAAATACCGAAAATCTGGAGGTACCGTTCTATGGGGGCTATATGAAAGAGTGGACCGATACCGACAAAATTCTGGGGAACATTTTATACCCCTAAAGAAGGCTACGTACCGAATTTCAGCCATTTTGGTAGGGTAATGAAGCTAAAACCTTAAAAATACCGAAAATCGGGAGGTATCGTTCTATGGGGGCTATATCCCATTTTCAATACCAACCATCCTGCAAGTAATAAAAACTTCTGTACCAAATTTTGACTCTCTATCTTTAAAATTGCTGTATCTTGATTTCAACAGATAGACAGACAGGCGGACATGGTGAAATCGACATAGAATTTTATGCTGATCAATAATATATTTACTTTATAGGGTCTCCGACGAATATTTCGATGTGTTACAAACGGAATGAAAAATTTAATTATCCCCTCCATATGGTGGAAGGTATAATGACGAATATAAAATCTTTGGTTGGGGTCCTTCCAAAAGCAAAGCATGACTATCAAAGTAGAAAATCCCATCTTTAGGTTGGCGTAGGTGGCTAAATAACGGAGATATCGCATCCCATTTATCAATTTTTTATACACGCAGAAAAATACTTACTTACTTACTTAGCTGGCCCATTACAGAACATTTGTTCTATAGGCCGAACTAAGAAGAGATCTCCATTCCTCTCTAATTGTTGCTTTGCACACTGGAATACCGCGCCTTGTCATCTCATCATCCACTTGTTTGCGCCATCTATTCCTTGGCCTGCCAATTCTGCGTGCACCGCCATGTGGCATGTATTCATACGCCTTTTTAGCGGGTTCATCATCGCTCATTCTTATGATATGGCCTAGCCAACGCAATCGCTGCATCTCGATACGTTTAACAATATTGATGTCGTTGTATAGCAGATACAGCTCGTGGTTCATGCGACGTCGATATTCACCGTCAACGCAGATTGTTCCGTAGATCTTTCGAAGAATTTTTCTCTCAAACACACCAAGCACTGCCATGTCTGCTTGCGCAAGTACCCAGGCTTCGGAGCCATACATCAGCACGGGTAGTATCAGTGTTTTGTAGAGCGTTATTTTTGTTTGACGAGATGTGGCTTTGTTTTTAAACTGCTTACTTAATCCAAAGTAGCATCTGTTGGCCAATACAATTCTTCTTTTAATTTCACAACTGATGTCGTTTGTTGTGTTGACGGAGGTGCCGAGGTAGACGAAGTCTTTTACTACCTCAATATTATAGGAACCAACTTCCACAGTCGGTCCGAGCTCAATGGACGCATTGCGCGTCGACACCATCAACTTGGTCTTCTCACCGTTTACCGCCAGACCCACTTTAGCAGATTCTCCTTCGACCTTTATAAAGGTATCAGTTACTTCTTTTACTGATCGACCCATGATGTCTATATCATCAGCATAAGCAAGTAACATGTGACTGTTGGTGTAGATTGTGCCACTTCTTTTGACGTTTGCCTCTCGTATAACCTTTTCTAGCAGGATGTTGAAGAGGTCACACGAAAGGCTGTCTCCTTGTCTGAAACCTCTTTTGGTACCAAACTCTTCGGAGAGGTTCTTTCCTATTTTAACTGAGGACCTCGTGTCAGTTAAAGTCATTTTACAAAGCCGGATGAGCTTTGCGGGAATACCAAATTCAGACATGGCTTGGAATACCTTTAAGCGCAGCGGACTGTCGAAGGCTGCTTTATAATCGACAAAAAGGTGGTAGGTGTCGATCTGCATCTCTTGGGTTTTCTCTAGGATTTGCCGCAGGGTAAATATCTGGTCAATGGTGGACTTGCCAGGTCTAAAGCCGCATTGGTATGGTCCAATAATCTCGTTGACCATTGGCTTTAGTCGTTCGCACAATATCCCTGACACGATCTTGTAGGCAATAGGGAGTAGACTTATGCCCCTATAGTTAGAGCATACAGTCTTATCTCCCTTCTTGTGGACGGGGCACAGGATACTCAGGTTCCAATCGTCGGGTACTCGTTCTTCCTGCCAGATGGTGCTAACTAGCTGATGAATACACCTTATCAGCGTGTCGCCTCCGGTTTTGAACAGCTCGGCTGGTAAGCCATCGGCCCCTGCTGCAGAAAAATATATGTTAGAAATATATGTCATTGCAACGGGATGGTGAAAATGACATGCCAAAGCATCTGTGGAAATGACATGCCAAAGCATTGGTCAAAATGACATGCTTAGGATCCGAAAATGAATGTCATCTTAAGATCCGAAAATGAATGTCATCCTTGGGAGGTCACGCTCATATAAAATTCATGAGTGAAAATGCTAAAAAGATGACATGCCAGATCACTTGCACCCATGATCTAATAGCATCTTTGGCATCGAACATTTTGCTGGGTACCAACATATTTTTCATGTTAGAACATATTTTTATGGCTGGAGAGAGGATTTTTGTCAAAGAGAGTAACAACAGGGCTCTCGCTGCTGCGGAAAACTGTTTTATAATAAAGGGCTGTGTGTGTGGTGTAATAGGAGACGCAGAAGCTTTGGTGGTGTTGAGCGAACGTTGAGTAAAGGCGGTAAAGTGAGTGAATAAATCAGTGTTTTGTCATTTCTTAAAGAAATTATGCTTTTTAGTAAATTAAATGCCCTATACATTTTATAATTGAATCAATAAGGTGAATGGAAATATTTTATTGGAAATAGCAAAATATATTTGGGACATATGTTAGACAGGCGTTTTTTCCTCCGTGTAATAACGTTTCAGGTCGCAATTTTGATAGGATCGTCACGAAATTTTGGTGGTTAATGGGGCTCCCAGAGAGGAAGAAGCATATTAAGTTTGGTGATGTCGGATTATATTCAATAGTCGGTATAGGCAAAAAAACTTATGTGGACAAAAATTCAAAAATTTTTTCTTATGCGGATATCTCCGCTTGATGCAAAATAGGTTGGCACCATCCCAATTTCCCATATTTTTATTTGAATTGTACTGACAAGTATCTCAGCTTTGGTTGGATGCGTTTCAACAATAAAGACATTCTGAGTTTTTAAATGTTCCAAAAATTGGTGAAATGCTTGTGATGTTTACAATGATGCTGGGATGTCCCAATTTCTAATTTATGGAATTTTATTTCCGTGTCAGACATTTCTGCTTCTGTTAATTAGTTTGGCGCACATCCCACTTTCCCATATTTTTATTTGAATTGTATCTCAGCTTTGGTTGGAAGCTTTTCAACAGTGAAGACATTCTGAGCATTAAAATGTTTCTAATTGCGTTACCAAAATTGGTGACATGCTTCTGATGTTGAAAAAGACGCTGGGATATCCCAAATTCCAATTTATGGAATTTTATTTCCATGTCAGATAGTTCAGCTTCTGTTGGACATATTCCAAGGAGAGAGCTTTATAATGAAACTAAACCATCTGAGCTTTAAATTAAAAAATGTGGCATTTTAATATTTAATTTTAATTTTAATATTTTGAAGTCTTTTCTTTAATAGGCCTGTTCGATAACCCAAAAGTTTTTACAAATTTGTACAAAATGCTGTTCGATAACACACTTGTTCAGTATACAAGAAATGAGAAGTAGTTGCAACTACTTTATACTTGCGAAGTTATCGAACAGACCCAATGACAAATACCTCTGCTTCTATTTGGTCTATTAGAGACACGTAAAATGCTAATCCAGCAAAGCTTTCAATCTGTACCAAGTAGATGTCGACAGTAGTCAAATATAAAATTAAATATTAATTATTTTGGTTCAGTTCGCCTTAAGTCGTTTGGTATAAAAGCCAGATAGGCGAACATTTTAGTATCTCCCTAAAAGAAATGCTTACGAGTGAAAAGCTAATTCTCAGGGGTAGTGGGTATCACATAGTCGGCCCCGTCCCGACTATAGCCTTTGCTCACTTGTTTGTTTTTCATTTACCCGCACCAGTTCCTTCTTCAACTTCCGTCGTTGATCCAGTGACAACTGCTTCCGTTTTCGTTGTGAGTTTTGCGATGTTCTCCCTCATTTCATCCATATTTTTGTCGACATCCACTTAATGGGGAATTAAAATTAGAGTTGACAATTGTTAAACATTATTGCGACCGCATAATAACGAAAGAAGTTAAGTGGAAATGCTACCACGAGTAGCAAAGTATTGTAGAGATCTGTGAAGTCTTGTTACTGCTAGAAGGGCGCCTCTAATCGAGTTTTATGATTTATAATACATATATGTATCGAAACATGAATATACATATTAAGAAAGAACGTATGCAAGTAAGACTTTTATACATAATAACATGTAAGAACGGCGTTAAGTTCGGCCGGGCCGAACTTGTTATACCCTCCACCATAAGTTGTATTGAACTAAAATGGAATAATTAGTTTCCTTTCGTGTATGAGGAAGACTTAATACTAAATTTCAGCAATTTCGGTAAAACAGTGTGAGGCACAATTTCTATTTCAAAACGTCGATCTATACCGACAAATTTCTGACGGAAAGTTTTTAGGCTCAAAGAAGACTAAATACCAAATTTCCTATATTTCGGTATGAGAATGTGGCTAAAACTTAAAAAATACCGAAAATCAAGAAGTACGCTTCTATGGGGATATAGGAAGAGTATTATCAAAATAGTATTATCAGTATAAGTCCACACTGATAATACCCTTTTGGAATATTTTATAACTCTTGGAAGACGAAATAACGAATTTCAGCCATTTCGGTTGGATATTGTCGTCACAATCTTCAGTATTACGAAAATCGGGAGGTACCGTTCTATGGGGGCTATATCGAAATGTGGACCTATACCGACGAATTTTAGTCAGAAATGGGGCAATATGAAAGCGTGGGCCTGTACAGACATATTTCTGGCGAACAGTTTTATATCACATTGAAGAGTAAATACCAAATTTCAGCCATTTTGGTGGAATATTGAAGACAAACCTTTAAAATACGAAAAATCGCGAGGTACCTTTCCATGGGGGCTATATGAAGGCGTGGACCTATAACGACAAATTTAAAGGGGCAATCGGGAGGTAACGTTCTATGGGGGCTATATAAAGGTGTGGACCGATACCGACAAAATTCTGGGGGAAAGTTTTATACCCCTAAAGAAGACTACGTACCAAATTTCAGCCATTTTGGTAGGATAATGAAGCTAAAACCATAAAAATACCGAAAATCGGGAGTTATCGTTCTATGGAGGCTATATGAAGGTGTGGACCGATACCGCAAACATTTTGGGAGAAAGTTTTATACCTCTAAAGAAGACTCTTTACCAAATTTCAGCCATTTGGGTAGGGTAATGAAGCTAAAACCTTCAAAATACCAAAAATCGGGAGGTACCGTTCTATGGGGGCTATATAAAGGTGTGGACCGATACCGACAAAATTCTTGGGGAAAGCTTTATACCCCTAAAGAAGACTACGTACCAAATTTCAGCCATTTTGGTAGGATAGTGAACATAAAATCTTCAAAATACCGAAAATCGGGAGGTACCGTTCTATGGGGGCTATATGAAAGAGTGGACCGATACCGACAAAATTCTGGGGAACATTTTATACCCCTAAAGAAGACTACGTACCAAATTCCAGCCATTTTGGTAGGATAATGAAGCTAAAACCTTAAAAATACCGAAAATCGGAATGTACCGTTCTATGGGGGCTATATCAAAACGTGGTCCGATATATCCCATTTTCAATACCAACCATCCTGCAAGTAATAAAAACTTCTGTACCAAATTTTGACTCTCTATCTTTAAAATTAAATAAATTAATTAAATCAATTTAAAATAAATAAAAATGGGTGCCACCGTGGTGCAATGGTATGCACGCCCGCCTTGTACGCAGAAGGTCGGTGGTTCGATTCCCCGGCCAGGCAACATCAAACATTTTTCAACGGTGGCAAAATACCCCTCAGTAATGTTGGCGACATTTCCTGAGTATTTCAGCCTTGTAAAACTTCTCTACAAGTGGTGTCTTTAGACACGCCGTTCGGACTCGGCGATAAACAGTAGGTCCCATATCATTGAGCTAATATGAATCGGGGTGCACTCATTGATATGAGAGAAGTCTCCCTTGCCCCGTATGGGATGTTGTGGAACAATGTTTTTTTTATCTTTAAAATTGCGAGCTGTATCTTGATTTCAACAGATAGACAGACGGGCGGACGGACGGACATGGTCAAATCGACATAGAATTTTATGCTGATCAATAATATATAATATAATAATATAGGGTCTCCGACGAATATTTCGATGTGTTACAAACGGAATGACAAATTTAATTATACCCTTCATATGGTGGAAGGTATAATGACGAATATCAAAGCTTTGGTTGGGGACCTTCCAAAAGCAAAGCATGACTATGAAAGTAGAAAATCCCATCTTTAGGTTGGCGTAGGTGGCTAAATAGCGGAGATATCTCAATAGTCAGTAATACATCCCATTTGTCAATTATTTATACACGCAGAAAAGTATATGTTAGAAATATGTTTGGATCCAAACAAATATATGTTTGCAAAATTTTGTAACATATTTCAATTTTATTTGTTTGGGTACCAACATATTTTTTATGTTAGAACATATTTTTATGGCTGGAAATAGGATTTTTGTCAAAGAGAGTAACAACTGGGCTCTCGCTGCTGCGGAATACTGTTTTATAAGAAGAAGCATATTGAGTTTGGTGATGTCGGATTATATTCAAGAGTCGGTATAGGCAAAAAACTTATGTGGACAAAAATTCAAAGTTTTTTTCTTATGAGGATATCTCCGCTTTTAGTATTCGTATTCCAAACAGAAAGGCCGTCAATGGATGAGGAAAATATCACCTTTATAATGATGCAAAATAGGTTGGCGCCCATCCCACTTTCCCATATTTTTATTTGAATTGTACTGACAAGTATCTCAGCTTTGGTGGGATGCGTTTCAACAATAAAGACATTCTGAGCTTTTAAATGTTCCCAAAATTGGTGAAATGCGTGTGATGTTGAAAACGATGCTGAGATGTCCCAATTTCTAATTTATGGAATTATATTTTCATGTCAGACATTTCTGCTTCTGTTAATTAGGTTGGCGCACATCCCACTTTCCATATTTTTATTGGAATTGTATCTCAGCTTTGGTTGAATGCTTTTCAACAATGAAGACATTCTGAGCATTAAAATGTTTCTAATTGCGTTACCAAAATTGGTGAAATGCTTGTGATGTTGAAAAAGACGCTGGCATATCCCAAATTCCAATTTATGGAATTTTATTTCCATGTCAGATAGTTCAGCTTCTGTTGGACATATTCCAAGGAGAGAGTTTTATAATGAAACTAAACCATCTGAGCTTTAAATTAATACAAAAATGTGGCATTTATGGTAAAATATTAGAGTTATTGCAAAAGGAGTTAAGCTAGCACAATTTTAATATTTTGAAGTTTTTTTTTTAATAGTTCTGTTCGATAACCCAAAAGTTTTTACAAATTTGTACAAACTTTTACAAAATGCTGTTCGATAACAAACGTGTTCAGTATACAAGAAATGAGAAGTAGTTGCAAGTATTTTTTACTTGCGAAGTTATCGAACACACCCAATGACAAATACCTCTGTTTCTATTTGGTGTATTAGAGACACGTAAAATGCTAATCCAGAAGACCAGCAAATCTTTCAATCAGTACCAAGTAGATATCGACAGTAGTCAAATACAAAATTAAATATTAATTATTTTGGTTCAGTTCATCTTAAGTCGTTTGGTATAAAAGCCAGATGGGCGAAAACTTTAGTATCTCCCTAAAAGAAATGCTTACGAGTGAAAAGCTTATGTACAGGGGTAGGGGTGTAGGGTATCACATAGTCGGCCGCGTCCCGACTGTGGCCTTTGCTCAATTGTTTGTTTTTCATTTACCCGCACCAGGTCCTTCTTCAACTTCCTTCGTTGATCCAGTGACAACTGCTTCCGTTTTCGTTGTGAGTTTTGCGATGTTCTCCCTCATTTCATCCATATTTTTGTCGACATCCACTTAATGGGGAATTAAAATTAGAGTTGACAATTGTTAAACATTATTGCGACCGCATAATAACGAAAGAAGTTAAGTGGAAATGTATGAGCAAAAAAGCACCTTCGATACCACGAGTAGCATACTCGTATTATTGTAGAGATCTGTGAAGTCTTGTTACTGCTAGAAGGGCGTCTCTAATCGAGTTTTATGATTTATAATGCATACATATACGTATCGAAACATGAATTTAAATATTAAGAAAGAACGTATGCAAGTAAGACTTTTATACACAATAAAAATTTAAACCAGTTCATGAGTTATTGGAATTAACTAACTTATTGATATATGTGACAACGGTATGCATCTACAAGATTCCGTAGAGATCAATTCATAAATAACATTGACCAATGAAAAATGTGTCACTGTTCGATAGCCGAAGACATCCCACGCATTTCGACAGACTCATTTTATATACGAGTGTAGGTTGGGAAAGGAACCAACGTTCCACCGTCCTCTCCGCATGCTCTGTACTCGCAATTTTCTGCATAATCCTTTTTCTGCAGATGAGCTTATTCATTGAAAGGTTTGTCCTAATCTGCGGTTCTCCAGATCTCCTCAGTAAAGGGATGTATGGAAATGTTTGCCCTTCCATTAAACTCTAGGAGCGCCGAGATTAAAGACTTAAACACATTTACATGTATTACAAAACATGCATCATATAAGTTGTCAATCCCATATAATATCTGTCAAATAAATAACGTAAACTCTCTAAACACCTGTTTTGAAGTGCAAGTGTAAAATGTGTTTTAGCGTTGTCTTGATTCCGTTTTTTTTTTGAGATTGATAGCTAACACACTCCTTGCCCACTGCTTAGGTGTTGACAGAGGCTTTAAGCCATAACAAATTTGGAAATATTGAAGTTTTTTTAGATTTTATTAATAGTTGTTGTTTTTCTATTTGAGTTTTTTATTCAGCCATAGATTTTTATTTTTTTTTAAGTTTATAGGATTTGTGATATTTTGTGTTTGTATGTTTTATTTTTTATATCAGTTTTTATGGTAGTCAAGTTAATTATGTTTTTGGTAATGATTTTTAAGTCTTGTTTTTGTGTTATATGTTTGAATTTGTTGAGTGAATAAATTTAATGTTGATTTGTATGTTGTGTTTTTACATATTTGATTCATATATTAATTGGTCTTGAGTTTCTCGGGCTTAGATTTATATCTGCATATGTCATAGAATGTATGCGTTATTACAGTTCTATTTTTGCAGCCTTACAAAAGTCCGCAAGAACCGTCAGACCCTCATAGCCTTTGTATTTTATAAAATCTTCTACAGAGTTAGGAATTGAACTAAGTCTGAAAAGATCTCCTTTCAAAATAATTCTATCGACAATAAAAAATTATTGACTGGAGTCTACGAGTCTAACAAGAGTACTGTTGCAAAAACAGTGACCACAAAGGACCCTATTCATAATTTTTTTGTTCTATTAGACTAAATCGAGAATTCTTGTACCAGGGCGTTCTTGAAATAGATGGTGAAATTTTGTAAAAGTATGAGTTATCCAATTGTGTCAATTCTTCATATTGAATTTTCCAATCACTCCACAAAACGCTCGCCATTACATTTATTGCACCCCTGATTGTATAGGCCATACTTAATCGTTCGCCATTTATTTTAGCATCTTTTGTCGCGATATCTGCAATTTCGTTAAAATGGATGATAGAGTGACCAGGCACATAATGGATTTCTGTAATAACATTGTTATTATTTACCTTTTTAATAAACGCATCCAATATGAAGTTACTGTTTTTAACCTCCTGTAGCCCACTGAGACTTTCCGTTAGAATTGCAATTTTGGAAATATTATTATGTTCCGCATAAATAGCCACCAGTCTAAATGCCAAAATTTCTGTCGACATTGAAGACCACATTTTATTTACATAGTAAGCTTTTGTCATGTTTGCATTTAGGTGATGGAAAGCAGCGCCGGTAACGCTACCACTTACCGAGTCGTCTGTGAAAAAAGATCAAAACCGTCATTTTTTAATTTATTTATCTTTTCATTTGCTAATTGCAATATTACCTCTTTACTTGTTTTCTTTTTATACCCTACACCACTATGTGGTGAGGGTATTATAAGTTTGTTTTGGGCCAAAAAGTTTGTAATGCATCGAAATAATAGTCATAGACCCATAAATGTTTGTCATGTTTGCATTTACGTGATGGAAAGCAGCGCCGGTAACGCTGCCACTTACCGAGCCGTCTGTGAAAAAGAGCAAAACCGTCATTTTTATGCCCTCCACTATATGGAGGGTATAATTAAATTTGTCATTCCGTTTGTAACACATCGAAATATTCGTCGGAGACCCTATAAAGTATAATATATATATATATATATATATATATATATATATATATATATATATATATATATATATATATATATATATATATATATATATATATATATATATATATATATATATATATATATATATATATTATTGATCAGCATAAAATTCTATGTCGATTTGACCATGTCCGTCTGTCCGTCCGTCCTTCCGTCCGTCTGTTGATATCAAGATACAGCTCGCAATTTTAAAGACAGAGAGTCAAAATTTGGTACAGAAGTTTTTATTACTTGCAGGATGGTTGGTGTTGAAAATGGGATATATCGCACCACGTTTTGATATAGCCCCCATAGAACGGTACCTCCCGATTTTCGGTATTTTTAAGGTTTTAGCTTCATTATCCTACCAAAATGGCTGAAATTTGGTACGTAGTCTTCTTTAGGTGTATAAAACTTTCCACCAGAATTTTGTCGGTATCGGTCCACATCTTTATATAGCCCCCATAGAACGGTACCTCCCGATTTTCGGTATTTTTAAGGTTTTAGCTTCATTATCTTATTAAAATGGCTGAAATTTGGTACGTAGTCTTCTTAAGGGGTATAAAACTTTCCCCAGAATTTTGTCGGTATCGGTCCACACCTTCATATAGCCCCCATAGAACGGTACCTCCCGATTTTGGGTATTTAGAAGTTTTTAGCTTCATTATCACACCAAAATGGCTGAAATTTGGTACTTAGGTATGTTGGTGGTATAAAACTTTCCCCCAGAACTTTGTCGGTATCGGTCCATGCCTTCATATAGCCCCCATAGAACAGTACCTCCCGATTTTCAGTATTTTGAACGTTGTGGCCTCAATATTCCACCGAAATGGCTGAAATTTGGTACTTAGGTACGTTGGTGGTATAAAACTTTCCCCCAGAACTTTGTCGGTATCGGTCCACGCCTTCATATAGCCCCCATGGAAAGGTACCTCCCGATTTTTCGTCTTTTTAAGGTTGTGTCTTTAATATTCCACCAAAATGGCTGAAATTTGGTATTTAGTCTTCAACCCAGCAAAATGTTCGATGCCAAGGATGCTATTGAATCATGGGTGCAAGTGATCTGGCATGTAATCTTTTTAGCATTTTCACTCATGAATTTTATATAAGTCTGACCACCATAAGATGACATTCCTTTTCCGATCTTAAGATGACATTCATTGTCGTATCCTAAACATGTCATTTTGACCAATACTTTGAATGTCATTTTCACCAACCCTTTGGCATGACATTTTGATGTCTTGATTGGAAAATGGAAGATTCTGTATTGAAATATGATTTTCATGACAAACCAAACTCTTTATTAATTCAAACTAATTCATGAAATAACTAGAACTAATTTATCAGCATAAAGTTTACACCCAAAATTTCAATTTAATCGCCGCCTCTGCACCGCAACAGAGTTTACTTCCAGAGTTTACGTCCACTTTCAGCCACTTATTTTGTTTCATCTTACAAAAGCTTTTCTATGATCTTGGTATTTAGTCTTCTTTGATTCAAAAAACTTTCCGTCAGAAATTTGTCAGTATAGATCGACGTTTTGAAATAGCCCCCATAGAATGGTGCCTCACATTGTTTTACCGAAATTGCTGAAATTTAGTATTAAGTCTTCTTCATACACGAAAGGAAACTAATTATTCCATTTTATTTCAATACAACTTGTGGTGGGGGTATAACAAGTTCGGCCCGGCCGAACTTAACGCCCTTCTTACTTGTTTTTAAAATAAAAAGTTATGACTATATCAAGTGCTTGGACACTTAAATTTAAGATTTTTCAAAAAGTGGAATTAATCGATGTGTGCACTGAACGACTCATATAATAGATTTTACCAAAATTTCATCCGCCTACTTCAATCCGTTGGGAAGATAGAGTGATTTCCACAGACGGACGGACATGGCTATATCGATGTAGAATTGCACGCTGATCAAGAATATATGAGTGAATATCAAAAAAATTTAGTTTCCATGAAGCCAAGGTTTGCACTATTATAATACGCGAACTATTGCAATTTACCATTAACTATAACCATGGCAAGTGTTTTTGAACAAAGCTCAAAAATTTGGCAAAATTATTTAATTTGTGTGGAAGTTATGACCGCGTAAATGAATAAAAATAGGAAAATGAATAAAAATACGTTACTATTTGATTATTGATTAAACCCTTCAAATGACGCACATATGTCCAAAGTAAAAGTAGAAGAATACAAAATGAAGATTACACCTCTAATGTATCACTTTTCGAAATTTCCACTGCTTCCACCTTTTATGGATGCTGACATTTTGAAGCAGGATTTTAGGTGTTTTTCGTATTTCTAATTTAACTGGAACGCGCATTCGAGTATTTCAAAAAACAATTAATAGGATTAAAGTACTCGCAATTACGCATAATTTGATATGTATATTGGCTATGTAGTCAGTGTTGCCGAATTTGACGATTTATCGTCATTTTGACGATTTTTTTGGCTAAAATTGAAAAATGACGATTTGACGATTTTATGGTCCAAAATGACGATTTTTCACATAATCCAGAATTACATGAAATAAAAGATGATAACTATATTTTGACCAAAATTTTACTAAAGACTTTAAGGAAAGCAATGTTCCAAACTCGATTTTATGAGCTTTTTTGACGTTTTGTTGCAATTTCCGGATGAATTGGCTATATTTAGGCACATATCTGGAATACAGGTTTTTGCCTCATGTTCGATTCACACCAGCTGAAAATTTTCATTTAGGATTGTTAATGGATGAAAATCTTCCTTGAACATTTTTCGAGATAAAATACTTCCTACCGATGCCCTTTTTGTCGATTTCCGAGTGCCCATCAAACAAAATATACGTGTACTGACAAACATGGACGATCACACTGTCAAGCAAGCGATATTTGAGATAATCTGTCATTCAAAACTGGCAACGTGTACCCAGCTTTACCTTGCTGCATTACTGCAAAATCGATAACCACAGGGAAAACTATCATCTCCTGAAATCTTTTTTTATAGCGGTTTTAAGTGAAATTGGGTTAGATTTATTGATGTGGGTTGTATATTTTATGTTGTCAGTCTCATTGACAAAACTATCAACGAAAAAATCGCACTAAAAGGTAACCAAACATAGTTTTTTATCATGTTGACGATTTTTGACGATTTTCTAAATTTCGATTGACGATTTGACGATTTCCGACCAAAAACTGTCGGCAACGCTGTATGTAGCCCACACAGCAGCAGAGTAATCTACTGCCAAAGGCCAAAATTTAGTGCGATATTTTTTCTAAAAACATATTTTTGGGTACAGTATTTACAATATCCTTTTGAGTGTGCTGGTACCCCTCGATATTTTAGTTTTTCGGCGGTCCGGATCGGTATGGCGAAAACAGCAACTGCAAAAACCGAAAAATGCGTGAAAAATGTTTTTGAAAATATCGCGGATTTAGTCGCATTTTCTGTGGATCGTTTTCTTGTCAATGAAAAAAACTGACACATCACTCGCGGTTTTGCGAAAACAGCGGTTTAAAAAATTTAGTGGCATGGGAGCTGTATCTAATTTATGCCAAAAATAGTGTGTGATGCTACATCCACGGTTCTTGATGGATTTGATCGAAATAGGATTAGATCGATGTCTTTTTCCGCGGTTGGTAGTGAAAACGGATGCGCATATAAAGTGTATGCACTTTGTGCAAATTATAAGCGTTATACAGATTGTTGCACACTAAACTGCAGACGATGCTACATCTTAGCGGCCAAAGTAAATCCTGGCAAATGTGTACAAATTAAAAGAGAAGAATTCGCCGTATTGATCAAGCGATTTTGAGGATTTCGCGATTTACACGCATTTCAAATGATACAGTTTTATTTGAAGATTATACCGCATTCAAAGGAACCCAACATTTATTTTAACGTTACCCATATCTTCCGCTAGATGTTAGCGTGTACTCGAGAAGTGATTAGAATAAAAAACGTGATTTTTTGCGTGAAATTTAACTGAAATAGAAGAGTACCTGCGACCTAATTTTCTGACATTTTCTTCAACTAACTCACAAAAAAATTTGAAAAATATTTTCTCTTACAAAAATGTTATAACTTCCCTCAATATATATATATGGGGATTTCTGAGTGAAATCGGACACTTTTTCAAGATGAGGTTTTTGATTTCCTTTATTTTTTGCTGTGGCGATGCTGCTGATTAACAAAACATTTTAGTATATTTTCAGATTTTTTTGACTAACGGTTCCAGAGATATTGCGCCTTGAAAAAGTCAAATTGTGTAAAAACTACATTCAAAGAAATAATTGGTCCAAATGGGACCATATTTTTTTTGATTGCAAATGCACAGTGGGCTTCAATGCAAATTTCGGGATTTAATATTTAAAATCAATTTTTAAACATGATTGCACCCTTCGATTTTTTCCAAAAAATTTTATGTTAAACTACGTTCAATTACAAAAATTTTAAGCCCTATGTGGTAATGGGATTCGGACGATTACTATTTTTTCTGAATTTTTTTAAAATTTGTCAATACAATATTTTATTAATACCTTTGTCCAAAATTTGTATTTCCTGTATTTTTGAAGCTAAGAGTACATATTTATCATTATATATTTATCATAAAAAATAGAAAAAAAATCCACAGTGGACTTTAATGGAATTTTCGCTGATGCATTTTCAAAATCGAAAAATGACGCAGTTTTCAAGATGTTTGAGATAAATTCATAAATATAAAATCAAAACAAATATTTATAAATGAAACTTTTAATTTTTTTAATAAAATATTAAATTTTGGACAAAGGTATAAAGGAAAAATTGTATTGACATATTTTAAAAAATTCAGAAAAAATAGTAATCGTCCGAATCCCATTACCACATAGGGCTTAAAATTTTTGTAATTGAACGTAGTTTAACATCAAATTTTTTTGAAAAAATCGAAGGGTGCAATCATTTTTAAAAATTGATTTTAAATATTAAATCCCGAAATTTGCATTGAAGCCCACTGTGCATTTTTCTTTTAAATATTTCTTTCGATAGCTGATGAAAAAACAAACAAATCAAAAAAAAGATGGTCCCATTTGGACCAATATTAAAGAAGTTATGAGTATTTATTTGAACATAGTTCTTTAAAAATGCGATAATTTCAATAGGCGATATCTCTGTACCGTTGGTCAAAAAATAATTTTAAAATATACTAAAATGTTCTGTTGGCTAGGAGCATAAATTGAATCAAAAACAATTGAAATCAAAAATATATATTTTTTTTTGTTTTTGCTAAAATGTGCAAACCGCTAAACAGATTTCTATATTTGCTTCCATTTGAATTGTCGCGATGTGTAGATTACGTACATATTTTTAAAATATTTTTCCGATGCACAAACAGCTTAAATTTTAATAAAACAAGTTGCAAGCAAGCATTTTTTTCTTCTTCTTTATTTGCGAATCCGATATTCGGATGTAAAGCGATCATACAATATTATTGTTTACATGTTTTAAAATGAATTTCAAATATAGATATTATCTAGTTGTAGGTAAGTTCTCGATTTTTTGCGGCATTTAGTAAGTTGGTTTCATCTCTGTATCCCGTCCAGTCTTGAATGTTTTTTAACCAATATATCTCTCTCCTGCCTCTGCTTCGGCTTCCTTCTATTTTCCTTTTTATAATATTTTGTAGAAATTTGTATTTTGTATTTCTCATAAGGTGACCCAAGTATGAGATTTTTCGGGATTTGACAGTATGTAGGAGTTGTCTTTCCTGGTTCATTCTTCTCAGTACTTCCTGGTTTGTTATGTGAGCAGTGTATGGTATCTTCAAAATTCGTCGATATAACCATATTTCGAACGCTTCGGTTTTCTTTTCATCTGCACTTTTAATTGTCCACGTTTCAGCTCCATATAATAACACAGACCAAATGTAACATTTCGTGAATCGTATCTTTGTTGCTAGACTTATCTCGTGATTTGTTAGTACTTTCTTATATTTGAAAAATGGGTATCTGGCCATCTCCACTCGACGTTTGATTTCGTTTATTAGAACACCAAGGTATTTGAAATTCTTTACACGTTCGACAGTCTCGTTCTTTATTTGTAGTGTTGTATCAAGAATCAAATCTTTTCTACTGACAACCATATATTTTGTCTTTTTTATATTTATCCTGAGACTATATATTTCGCTTGTGTGTGTCAGTTTGTGTAGGAGTTTTTGTAAATCAGATATACTGCTAGCAAGTATGGTCGTATCATCGGCGTATCGTATATTAATTATCATTTTGCCGTACATTTTTATGCCCATGCGTTCTTTTTCAATTGATTCACGAAATATTCGTTGGGAGTATATATTGAAGAGGAGGGGTGATAATATGCATCCTTGTCTAACACCTTTGGATATGGAAACTTCGTCTGTCAATTCGCCGTTTATTTCAAGTCTCGCCGTCTGGTTCCAATATAAACTGCGTATACATCTAACTTCCTTTTCTTCAATTCCAATATCTCTCAGTATGTTAATCATTTTATCATGTTGGACAGTGTCGAATGCCTTTTCCTAGTCTATGAAGCATATCAACACATCCTTATGAACGTCTCTACATTTTTGAACAAGTACTTGAAGAGATAATAGAGCTTCCCGGGTACCCATACCTTCTTTGAATCCGAATTGGGATTCTCCCATAGCAATTTCACATTTAGAGTAGAAGAAAGATTTTTAAAATATGACACATGAGACTAATTAATCTGTATTCACAGCATTTTTTTGAATTCGACTTTTTTGGTATCGGTATAAAAGTTGATATTAGCCAATCGTTTGGGTATTGACCTGTGTCATATATATAGTTAAACAGGCGGACAATCAATAACACATTGTCTCCATCTATAAGTTTTAAAATTTCAGCTGGAATTTCGTCAGGTCCAGTTGATCTCTTATCTTTCAATGATAGAATGGCGTATTCCACTTCTGATTTAGTGATTGGGTTTCCAGATAGATTAGTATTTCCGTTGTGTTGGTATATTGAGCGTCTATCGTCGGTAAATAGTTGTTCAACATAGTTTTTCCATGTATTTTTTATCTATACTGTCTCAAAAATTGGTTGATTGTTATTATCCATCAGTAGTGTTGGCGATGTTCTCCTATATATCCCAGCAGCTTCTTTTAACTTTTTATGTAAATTAAAATCGTCATGTATGTGTTGCAAATGTTCGATCTCTTGACATTTTTGATTGAGCAGGGAATTTTTGGCAGCTCTGGTTGCTGCGCGAATCTCTTTATTGATCTCCCAATAGCGTTCGTAATTAGCATTTTTATATTTTCTTCGTTCCTCTCTAAGTTCCATAATCTCGTTGGTCATCCATTCCTCTTGGGTTCTTCTTGTGTGGGTTCCTATGCATGGTAGAATAAGAAAAGGTAGCAGCAATACACAGCTGACTGAACTGGGTTGTAACGTTAGTGTCAAATTGCATATGACATTTTATACATTTATTTCTATTTCGATGTACATTAGGGACATATATTTTTTGAGAAAACAAATATATATCATTCGGAAAAAACCATTTCCCAGAAAGACTTCTTCATATCAATGATATGTAACTTCCTCCAAGTTCGAACGATAAGCCGCGCAGTAAATCCCCGCTTGTAGAGGTGATACAACGTTTGTTAATATGTGAGGTATTTTGTTAAAATTTAAAAAAATAAAGCCCTAATAAACATGTGCTTCTTTGATTTCTAAAACAAAACATTGAAACAGCTTCTCCTTTTTCTATGAATTTCCAGCGACCCCACACTTTTCTGCAAGAATTCTACTTTCTGCGAGAATTTATGCATTTAGTGGAATGATGTGGAAACATAAAAATTGAAAATGTAACGAATTTTCATTCATGTTTTCCAAAATATTGAACCAAATGTGAAAAATTATTATTTTTTTAAATTCCAATAATTTATAGACATTTCCTTGTTTTGTTTACAAATACAACTGGCAGTAACGTTACAAACAAAAACAAATTCCTTTGTGGTTGTTGTTCGAGTTGTATTTGTTGTAGTATTAACTTTACCTTGTATTTGTTCTACCATGGTTCCTATGTAGCTTTTTGTTACTTTACATATCGCATCCTTCACCTTGTTCCATATATTATCTGCATCGTTTGCATCGATACCTTCAAGTTTGTTGTTTATTTGTTCTTTTATTTCATTTCTGGCTGTTGTATTTTGGAGTATTTCAATATTTATTTTATGGGATTTCTTCTTTCTTTTTTGAATCCGAGCTAGTTTAATTCGAATATTGCACATCAAAAGATTATGATCTGACGGCACACCAGCTCCTGGATATGTCGAACATTTGGTTACACAGGTCCTAAATCTGTTGTTGATCATTATATAGTCTATTTGATTTCGTACGACATTTCTTTCGTTATCTAATGGTGACTTCCATGTGTATAGTCGTCTAGGATGTAGCCGGAATATTGTGTTGGTTATTGTCATTTTAAATTCTTGGCAGAATTGTATTAACCTGTCTCCTCTTTCATTTCTTTCACCAAGTCCATATCCTCCCGTTACTCCATTTATTTCTTCGTTTCCCACTTTGGCGTTGAAATCTCCTTGAATAATTGTTATTTCATGTGATTTCGTCATTTTTAGTAGTTCACTAATTTCTTCATAAAAAATTTCAATCTCGTCGTTGTTTCCATCACATGTAGGGGCATATATCTGTATAATGTTTAAATTTATGGGTTTTGCTGAGATTTTAATCATCATAGTTCTCTCTGACATCGGAACATATCCAACTACACAATCTGCAATGTTTTTATTGACAATAATGCCAACCCCTCTTCTGTGTATTCCCTCCATATTTCCAGAATGGTATACCAAGGCGTTTTTGGATTCAAAATTGCCGCTTTCTGTCCACCAAGTCTCACTGACACCTAGTATATCAATTTTGAGTCGATTCATTTCATTGATGGTGTTATTCAATTTTTAGTTTTTGGTTATTTTTACCTCCGGGGATTCTTAGCACCCTCGTTTGGCCGGAGACTGAAGGCCGTGTGTTTTGATTTGTGTTGTTCATATTGAATGATTTTCAAGGGAAATTAGTGGTTCCCCGTTGCCTTCTGAAGGGTTTGTAGTTTTCCTTCTAGATTTCAGCCGCTCCACAGGAGAACAGACGCTGTTTGCAGCCGCCCAATGTGGGAACAGACGCTACAGTTATGGCAATTGGTTATTTAATGGCGCCAATGACTCGCCATGTCAATTCGAGCTTCAAACGGCACTCAATATTTCATTGGGATACTCTGCCAGAAGTATCTTATTGAGACCCTAGGCTCTGAATTCGCTGATTGTCCCCCATTATCCCACTATCCGCAACCCGTGGAGGCGCCCCATAGCATTCAGCTGTGCTTCCCCTTAGAACTTATATTCTATTTCCAAAGGTTAGTCTTTGAAAATATAATATAAAATCCCAGGGGGGGGGGGGGGAAAGCATTTTTTTTAATTCTTTCCTAATTTCCGCGAAAATTTACAACTTTGTCACTAATGTTATGGGACCTAAGTAATCATATAGTACGTAGGAAGCCCTTAATTAACAATGTTTCGCATTATAATGAGTAGCGTTGTTTTAAGATTTATTTCTTATTATCAGAATTAAAACCGCCATAACTTTTGCGCAACAACCAAAATTATGGCCTGTTCCTTTACTTTTGAAAAAAAATTTTGATATTTCCTAATAAATAGTTTGTGGGGTCCAAAATGATTATTTATTTATTTATTTAATTCTTAACGTCTATGGGAAAAATTCCACTTCAGACTGCAATTATTAATAATTTACAATTCATATATAGCGAAAAACAAAAATACTTTGCGATTCCATTTGAAAAAAAAAATTAAAAAATTTTTTTGCGAGCATATCTACAATCTTTGGCGTAGAGGTTAAGAAAAAAATTCTGGTTTCAAATCTGTTCGCGTTCACAAAATTGGACGATTCGCGCAAAAGTTATAGCGGTTTTTAATCTCATATAAAGAAAAAAATATTTAAAAATATCTTATTTGTTGTTATGAGAAAATGTATGCATAAATCGTTAACAGCATTCCATATCTGTTCGTAGATGTTTAAATAGTTATTAAATTTATTATTATTTTCGCGGAAAATCAACAAATAATAACAATTATTTGAAGAAAATCCGAATCATCCTGTCCCAGAGCCCGTACAAACCCTCAAAAAATAAATTAAAAATATATGCGGAATCTAGACAATGCGTAGAAAAATATGATACCAAATTCATAGAGATTGGGTACATTAATTGCATATTATAGCAACAACAAAAGAGAAAAACTTATTGTTGGAAAATATTGTTGCAAATATACTTTTTGGTTTGATTCGAAAAATTAGAAAAAAATATTTGGGAGTTCTCTAACTATTTCGCTAAAATCCCATACAATAATTAATGTGTACTGCTAAAACTTCATCAAGAAATATGGTTTACCATCGTAAAAGCTTATTTGCTTACTGTGATAACTTATAAGGATAGGAAATAAAGAGTAATATTGAAATTACAATCATTCAAAAAATTGGGAAATTAAAAAGCCTATTATTCGCGAATTGGTTAAAATCAGTTGATGCGCATACGGTTTTGGATACAGCGAATCAATCTCTCAATATCTATGCATATTTCGATGTTTCACTCAGCGGTCAAAGTGTACCGCCAATTGCATCACACAATGCAAAAAACCTTAAAGTGGGTAAAAATCGAGCAATTTGCATACGATTTTGATGCGCATCCGGTTTCAGTAGCACCCATCAAAAATTCGTCTATATACACATATTTCGAACAGATTCTTCAAGAACCGCGGATGTGCCTCCACATTCTATTTTTGGTAAAAAACCCATATTACTCGCGAATCTCTGTAATTTATGACTCGCGTTTTCGCAAATATCAAGCGAAAAGCGCGGTTTAGTACGCTGATTTGTCAACATAAATTTTTGCTGATTTTCCTATTTTCAAGGTATCTATATCCGCGGTTTTAGTGGATGGATTCGATCGCGGATGGGCTCATTAGATCCGTCGCGTAAAAAACTAAATTCACGCGGGGTACAAAGGAAATTGAGTGACACTTGTAAATTTTAAAGGTAAAAAATAGGTTTTTTAAAAAAATTCACACATCAAATATTGGCCTTTAGACTCCAATTACTAGGATGCTGTAAGGAACACACTCATGAGATATACATTAAACGACGTAAAATCACGAGTTTTATAATCCTGTTATGTGTTTTGAATATTATCTTGTTGCGCGTCCGAATTATTAAAACAATTCAAAAAAACCCCGAAATTTCGGCTTCAAAATGTCAGCATAAATTTTAGGTGGATGCAGTGACATATCGCCCATGAAGTATTCTTTGAGTCTTTCTTTGGGCATATGTCTATAAAATGTAAGGTTAAGCCAGAAATCGGAAGGAAGCATAAAAAACTTGTTGACTTCAACCCATTTTTACCTATTTTTCTACATTGATGCCAACACAGCTTCCACGTAAATTAATTTTAATGGTCGACCTTATGGGATTCCTCCTGAAACACTTCATTTTAAAGAATGTATATCATACTATATAGAATATGTTAACAGTTCGCGAATTCTGAAAGGGTGAAACTCGGATTCATCGATTGTAAAACATTTTTGGTTTTCGCCATATGCTCTTAAGCATAATATATGTCGAATTCCAACGTGTTCTTATATCTTGTTTTAACGTTTTCGACAATTTGTTGTTTAGCTCCGAGTGTTTAAAATATCTTACAAGCTTTTTTGAGCAGTCAATCAGTTTTCCCAATTCGGGTAGAGGATGTTTTTTAACAACATCATCCATAACTAAGTTGAAATTGTGGCAAGCGCAAGGTATACGTTTAAATCTTTTAGCGTTGGAACCATTGTCGGTTACAAATACAGAATTTCCCAACTTGTCTCCATAACAAAATGGCAAAAATGGCTACAAAAACGAAGCAAATAATTTTAGGAAAACTACAGTTGCTGAATTTTGTGGTCGGTTTTAAATCCTTGTCCGATTTTTGCGTTTAGTATGGTCTCTTGCACGACTTCTAAAGGGAGCCCAAAAATTTAGCACGGTCGTGGCACATAGTGCAGATCGTGTTTAGTCGTGTCGTGCAAAAACATGCCTTGAAAAAAGCACGATGGTTATCCGTCATTGGTTGATGTTTTAATTAGTTCATTATTTTTCTCATGCAAAACGTCAACCTGGACTTGCCTTTCTATCACTCTTATAAGCAGTAGGGAGCAGATCACTATAATTAGAGCACACAGTCTTAGCTCCTGTCTTGTGGACAGGACGATCAGATTACAAATGTCGGGTACTCGTTCTTCCTGTCAGATGGTGCTAACTAGCTGATGCATACACCTTATCAGCGTGTCGGCTTCAGATTCGAACAGCTCGGCTGGTAATCCATTGGCTTCTGCTGTCTTATTATTCCGCAGACGGTTTATTGCTATCTTTACCTCATCTTGGCCGTGTGGTATATATTTAATATCATCTTCTGAATTGGATCTGCGGTATCTTCGTCGTCTTCTGAGCATACTATCTCTATCTAACCAAATTATTTTGCTGGTATCTATAGGAGGATGCGCCTGTACCAAAGCCATCAGTTTCATGTTTCACTCTTTGGTAGAATGTTCGGACTGGCCCTGGCTCCTGTATATCTCGATTTTTTCACATGCCCGCTTTTCCATTTCTCTTTTTTCCCTGCGAGAAAGACGTTTCTCCTGTTCTATCGATGTTACTACTGATTGTGGAGAAAGCCTATATGCCGCATTTTTCACGTCGAAAGCAGTACGACACTCCTAATCTTACCGTGGTTTCCTTGGTGGAGGTCTCTGATGTCTAAGTATGGATTTAGCAGCTGGTTGCATGGAGTGGGCAATACTTTGTCATTGTGCTGATATCATATAGGACGAGGAGTGCTTTGATTAAGCATTTGGGCCAGTTGAGTTGAATATGCTGTGACTATGTGTTGTGATTGCAGCTTACCGATGTCCAAATTCCGTGATGTACCTGTTCGTATATTGTATGATACGTTTAATCGGAAACCTACCTTTGCTGCAACAAGGGTGTAGTCCGAGTCTATGTTTGCTCCTTGGAACGATTGTACATCCAAAAAGCTCGATGAATGCCGAATGAAGATATTCTCCATTCCAATGTAGACATTAAAATCGCATAGAATATTTGTAATGTCATGAGCAGGGTAACGGTATATGTTTCTTCTATCCGCTCGTAAAATATATCTTTGGTCTATTCGTCCTTTTCTTAAGTAATAGCATTAGGGTGGTTTTATAATATCGATGTTTAATATGTTTATTGTTGTTAGATTTTAAGATTACCAAAGTTTGAGCACAATCGGTATATCTTAACATGTGCCACTGGGGCCTCGGCTCCGTCCGACTATATTTATGTCTTACTTGCTACATAATTCGCCGAAAATTGTGTTCCTGCTTGATATCGATATTTTGCGAGACTGTTATTATTGTCTTACAGTCTTTAAAACTACCAAGAAACATACTATATCACATTTTAATTCAATTCGAAATACCCATATGTGAAGAAAAAAGTGTTATATTTGTTTGCAAATTGTTTTTATATTGTGTTTTACTCAGAAGTTTTATTGCTCAACATTAGGATGGTAACCGGTTTCATCGGCGGTATAGGTAACCTTGATATGTTTACCGTCCTTGGAAACATATTCGTATTCACCCTTGACAATCCAGTTGTCCTTATCTTGCAAATGACCTGCTTGTTCGGCACGGATGGTGTTGGTCAATTCAAGGGCGTATTTGAAATCTTCAGGATTGACTTCGGAGAATTCCTTGATAACATCAGCTTCCTCGTTGGCATAGGCAAATGCCAAAAGGCAGGCAAGGATAACAATCTACAATTTAAATGAAGGTTTAATGTTACATTTGAAAGCAAATATGTTGACAAATCTTAATTAGGAATGCTTACTTACGGTGAATTTCATTTTGATTTGAATAGAGTTAACTTTCTAAAAAAGAACTACTGATAAACAATGGACAATGTTCTTTTATATGTTTTTTTAGTTCTTACCATTTCAAGCAAATATTCACCGCAAGCATCTGGTTGTACGGCAATAGAACTTGTGCTGGTGTAGTTGCAGCCAGTTTTAAAATTTATTCCTAACGATATTTAGGCTGCAATGATAATAAATAATAATTAAGTCGATGCTACTGCTACCCAAACAACAGTGGAAATTTCAATTTGAGTACCAAAACAAAAGTTATTGATTAATTGAATATTATTTATTTATTATTTTTATTCTTGAAGCTGGTTAGAATATATATCATTATTTATGAACAAAGTTAATTGTCATTATTATAGTAGTATAATGTTTATAATATTTAGTATATAATATTTAAGAATAATAATGAATTTTGGGAACCACAGTGGCACAATGTTTAGCATATCCGCCTGAATTCGAAACACCGATAAAAAACGTCACTAACGTTAAACACTTAAGTAGTTGCCAGCTTCCTCATATCCTCATTTTTTATTGTCCAGTCAAAATAGTTCAATGACTATTTCCAAAAATTCCCACAAAGCTGAACTTTAGTGGAGAGCTAAGGTTTGCCATTAGAAGTAATGTCTTAAAAGTCCTCATCGATCCCATGTGTGCAAAAAAATTATTCGAGGTCAAAGGTCAAATTTTTTTAAGGGTTTTTTAAGCTTTCGGAATTTTTTTGTTGAAAACGGTTGGTCTAATCAAAAATTTTCCAGAGTAAATGTTGTAGACAGATAAATTATCTACAAGTTTGATCATTATAATTTTTTTCCTAGAAGGAACCATTCTTCAGATATAGCGGTTCAAAAAACACATGATTTTTATGCACTTATATGCACATATTTAGACGAACCGGCTAAAATAAGCGAAATAACCGGGTCTGTCCCTTCAACAAAAATATATATATTTTCTTGAAGAGCGAAATTATACCTATTTAAAAAAAATCCAACAAAATCGGAGCGTGTTTAGTAGAGTTATTCAATGTTAGAGCCATTTTATGCAAAAATAGCCCATTTAACCCACATGTTTAATCGAATGCCCAATGGGAACGACCTCAACGAAAACTCTCAGATTTTTTTCAAGTTTTGTCCGAATGAAGGGTTCATTTTCAAGGGAAATGTATAATTTTCAAGGGTGACGGATCCGGTTCGCCGGTTATTAGACCCGAAAGGCCAAATTTAAAAACCGAGTTAGACATGGTTCTACTAAACCGATTACTGCAAACTGGATACCGTTTGAAAGCTTATGGAAGTACCTAACACATAGTGTCGTTACTTTAACCTTTTAGACAATTATTAAATCTACATCTTTTACTTTAGCCGGCTTTTGCTAAGTCTTACCGTTTTTGATAAAAATTAAAAAAAAAACTGAATAATATCTTATACGAAATGTACCAAAATACATAAACGTACAGATTTTTTGGGAAAGGAACGGGTAAAACTGATAAAGGACAATGAAAAAGTGACAATATCGATTGCTTGGAACCTACATAAAATTCTCGGAGGAAAATTTTTGTAGAATTTTTCATGTAGAAAATCATGTCTTGTTTTTCTTTTTCAGTTCAAGAAAAAAAAAAAAAAAACGGACATGGAATGAACTGAGCTATAAGGTCAAAATATTCTACAAAAGATTCCTCATTATATTTAACTGAAAACATGTTGTCCAAAATGATGAAACAATATCGCCAAACAAATCTATAAAGAATTTTATTCAAGCGTTATTGGGGGCCAATCAATAAAATCATTACGTCATAACTCAGCTATGATATCCTTTGGGTTGCCTAATATACTCAATATTGGCTTTCATTCCCAAAGTTAATTTTTCACCCCTAGACCTTGACTTCCATTTGGTGTCACAGTGTAATCAGTAGGATATTCTTAAACACCACAATGTCTTTCGACGGAGTGCAACATGTCCTTTAATAGAAGACAAGGATGATTTCTCACAAAAGACAAGATGAAAAAACAAGTAGACCTTTGTGAGAAGACCAGTAGGTCTTCTGTTACATAACTTTACTTTTGCTTGCAAAAAATTAAAGGATCAATTGGACCAAAAAATATTTTCCACATGAAGTTTGTAATCAATATAGAGTTGAAAAAGTCTAGACTTCAAAGGATAGTAAATATCCTGTGAATCGCCCTTATATGTTTTCTTATATATTCCTTTTCAAATAAATAACGTTTTTTGAAAAAAAAATTGGTGTGCCGAATTAAGTGTTATATTTCTATAATGTAGAAAAAATTGCCCGGAGTCGGAGTCGAGTTATTTTTTTCGAATCAGACTCCGACCCCAGCAAAATGGCTCGACTCCAACTCGTAGACTCCGACTCCGAAACCCTGATATATGCATAATGAGTTATCACTTGACCCTAAAGAAAGATGCGAAACATGATATCTAACACCTTCGGCTACTTGAAATAAATATCATACGTTTGTATTTACTCATGAAATTATCACTTTGCTTTGAAGAGCGTCCGATTTCTTCGCCAATTCTTGTTTTACTAGAAGCTGTTGGCGAATGCAATTAAATGATTTATTGGTGCTACTAGAATCAAATTTCAATAATGAACAACATATAAAAGAGAATTGCGACAAGCGTTTATCATCAGTTAGTGCTGTGCATACAAAACTTAAAAAAATGAAATTGGCTGTGAGTATTGGGGCTTTGTATCCAAATTAACTAAAGGATTTCTAAGAACACACCATAACAAATATACCGTTTTGATTCTTGTTAAATTTTCTAGGTTGTCCTTGTTGCTTGCCTTTTGGCCTTTGCCTATGCCAACGAAGAAGCTGATGTTGTCAAGGAATTCTCCGAAGTCAATCCTGAAGATTTCAAATACGCCCTTGAATTGACCAATAGCATCCGTGCGGAACAAGAGGGTCATTTACAAGATAAGGACAACTGGATTGTCAAGGGTGAATACGAATATGTTTCCAAGGACGGTAAACACATCAAGGTTACCTATACCGCCGATGAAACCGGTTACCATCCTAATGTTCAGCAATAAATAAATTAAAAAATAAATACTTTTTAAGAGCATAAAAATAAAATAGTTTGTTCTATTCCAACAGTTGTGGGACTACCATTCATTATACCAATCCACTTGTGATGCACTTTGAGAATCTGAGAGAATCTTACCTTTGATTCCCGCAAATGACAGGTGGTGTTGAATTTGTTCGTGTCAGGACATAGCTCCCAAAATGATTTTGACACTAAAGATATTCAATGAACACGGACATATTTGCAAATATGTATTGTTGTTATTGAAGCAACGCAAATATACATATATGTTCGTTCGTATATTTTATTCAGTTACCTATGGGTCCCCTGTATCCAGACAAAATTCTGCAACCTGGACTGGCTGCGTACATAAAGAATCAGGAGAATGGGGTTTGGTTTGAATATTTTTCCACTGTGTAGCGCTGAGAACCTTGTTGCTACTTTTGCTCCTGTCGATGGGTTAAACATGCTGTCGAACTTTACACACGTTACACCCCATATCCTGGTATAGTAAGTCCCAATTTACATTAGGCGAGTTTACTTGCGGCAAGTCTCTGTTTGTAGGAGAGACACGTAAGGGGAATGGAAATGGAAAAAAATTGTTCGTACCGGCAATTTTCAGGCAATTCCTTTTATATTTTTCGTATTTGACATTATTTTCATTGCTTTGAAAACAAAACTTGTCAGAACAGAATTGCTTTGTATAAATGCAAGAGGCAAGTTTAAAAGGGAACGAGAAAAATTGCCGCAAGTAAACTCGCCCAATATAAATTGGGACTATGTTGTCGGAATAAGGGCACCAGGGACGTTCCCCGAAATGATTTTTTTTTCGCTGGAAATTGATTGAAAATGTAGAAGCTTTATCAATCTTTAGTTTTTTTTTTCAAATTTAACAAAATACCACACGTATTAACAAATGTTGTACCGCCTCTATTAGCGGTGTTTTAGTGTGCGGCACGTCGTTAGGGCTTGGAAGAGGTTATATATCATTGATATGAAAAAGTCTTTATAGGAAATAGTTTTTTCTGAATGATATATTTTTTCCTCAAAAAAATATATCCCTTATATACATCGAATATAGATATAAATATAAATAATGTCGAATGGAATTTGACACTAACATTACAGCCCAGTTCAGTCAGCAAGGTATTGTTGTTACCTTATATTATTCTACCATAAATGTAAATGTACTTTAACAAATTTCCGATATTTTTCGGCAAGTTCGTAATTCCAAAAAGGTCCCCAAAATTCTTAAAACCCCATATATACTTAATTTTTGGTGAAAAAGATTTTGGTTGTGTAGCCTCTAATCGATCTGTCCATAGATGAAAGTTTCAATTAACACAGGCTGAGGATATATGCCTGTCGACAAAGCCGACTGATACTTCTTTACTTGTTTTCATGAAAATAAAAGTCTCGAATTTTCATTTTCATAGAAATTATGACAAATTTAAAACGCTTTTGTGCACAAGGGGTTAATCGGTGTGGGCGGATTTCCTTTTGACAAGAGATTTGCTTATTGTTTTTTGTCAGATAAAGGAATAAATTTAATTTTGGAAATATCTGAATTCTAGTTCCAATAAATAGCAGAGACGGGGTACAGCAAGGTTTTTGATGTCACGAGTACCAAAACTTCTTCTCGTACTATTAAGAAATTAATAACGCTTTTTCTGTACCATTATATCGGAACAACAATCACTGCGGTATCAGAAGGAGTTTTTTTCAAGTTATTCTGTTTTGTCAGGACTTAGCTTAAAGTTTACCTAAACTATTAGATTTTGAGATATTTGTTGGACCATGTTTTGGCGCAGCCAAACCATTGGTTTGGTAGCCTCAAACAGTACTGCGAGTAGGATTCGGATTCTATAAGTTGTAGTCTTCTTTGTCTATAAATGTCTGCATTTATTAGTCGGCTTAAACGGATTCTATAACTTCTGGTAAAATAGTGTAGTTTATGTGTTTTTATGACATAAAAGATTATTATTTTCTTAGGTTACCGAAACAATAGCTGGATATACAACAGTTTTGAGAAGGGAGCAATAGACAATTTTCGATCCAATTGCACTTGCGGATGCGAGTTATTCTTCTTTTTGGAGTTAATAAAATACGTTGAAGGATAACCGAATGCCAATAAAAGGTTTTTAAGAATGATTAGATTAAGATTAAGACAAAACCGTGTGCCTATATTGACAATTCAAAATGCCATATAAAAGTGAATGTGGTAGGAAAATGCTGGTAATTTTCTTTTAAATGACTTTTAACTCAAATCTGGGTCAATTCTGTTTGAGAATTTGGTTTAAAACGTCCGTATACCGAAACCCGCGCAGAAATTTGTATGAGGACTATGTATCAAATTTCAAACTTGAATCTCAAATATAGTGATCCAATAGGAAAACTATAAGGCACAAATTGGTTGCAACCGAATATCTTCATTCTTTGTCATAAATTGTATTTTTCGCGAATCCATTTAGACATTTCGGGGGTATTTTTGCATCATCACAGAGAGTACGAATTCAGTTATCGCTAATGACATATAACAGCTTATTATATAAAATCGCGATTTTTTAATTTGTTTTCTAAATATTCAAATTAAAATGGTCATATTTTTTGCGCGCAACGATCATGTTTAGGTACAAAAACAAATTTGAAATGAGGATGTTTTTCTTAATATTTGTACCAAACAGTATTGATGAAGCACCAAAAATTTTTTAGATTTTTTTTTTTTTTGAAATGGAAATCTCAGCTGTAAAAATTTTTGCCCATACGATCAACGATAGTAACCGACGTCAAGATCGTACAATCATCCCCACATATTACGATCTCTATGCCGTCTGGAGGGTGTGGGATTTCAGAAAGGTAGATGTTAAACAGTTCCGGCGATGTGACCTCGCTTTGCGGAACTCCCTGTTCCACTCTACGGGTGTTAGACTCCTTGTTTCAGAATTTTTTAAACGACACATATTGTTGATTTTCCAACATTTCGAAAACGGTTGGAGGAAAGTCTTCTTTATATCCTCGAATAGCCTGGCATGGTTGCCTTTGATATGGTCGCACAGCCTGCTGTGGTTCAGTCCTCAACTGATATGTGTGGAATCCATGCTGATGTTGGGCAATTGGGCTTCACATCATGGGGAGGAGTAGTGCCTGGCGACAAGATTTCCATCGATTTACCTCTTCTGGCATTCTTGCCTAGCTTCAGTAGCGGGACCACCCTGCCAACTTTTCAAACTTCTGGTACAATATGGGTGGCTAAGGATAGATTGAGGACACTTGTAAAATACTCATCCCTAAGTTCAACCAGTTTCTTAAGCATTATGATTGAGATTCCGAGTGGTCAGCTGGGAGGGCTCTTATACGGCGTAGCACATTCCTCTTTGTTCTGTCACTCTCGGGGGTGCTTTGTAAACTTTCGGTTAAAATAATACAGGCACCTTTTCGCATATGTCACTGTCACGTCGTTGAAAGTAACAGGCGTTCTTTATCCTTCCCACAACTTACTTAATCCTGTACCAATGTTGGATAGCGGTGGTCTAGCCACTTGTGCACACTAACCTTTTAACTTCGAGAATAATGTCTTTAAATCTTGGCTCTTCAGGGTATGCTCGACGACCACGCTTATTTGCTAGTCCCGTCGCTTCTACTTGGACATTTGATCTGATATCTGTTATTCGAGCAGCAGGTATGTAGCAAGCGGCGGCAGTAGTGATGATGTCCCGAAAAAATATATTGGGCTAGTAACCCATCCCTCCAAAAACCAGCATACTATGAAAAAATCAAAGAACAAGAAAAACAAACCTTTATAAAGTTGACGGCCGTCGCAAACGTTTTAAGGACCATGATCTGTGTATCTGCATCCGGAATGTTCGAACTCTTTATAGAGAAGCTGCAGTCTACGCATAGGCAGATGTACTTGAAAAGTACAAGGACGACATTACTGCAATACGACGGATTAGGAAAGGTGACGCAACAACACCTAAAGATGATGCACTGTATTGTTGCTGTCATGACATAAAGCATCAGTTTGGTTGCGGTTTTGTAGTTGGTCTGGTCTCCAGTTTTATCCCAGTGAATGAAAGACTTGCTGCCATTAGGATAAAAGTTAATTTTTTCAACATTAGCGTTATTTACGCTCATGCTCCCACAAGGAAGAACAGACCAAAGATATATTTTACGAGCGCTTAGAAGAAACATATGACCATTGCCCTGCACAAGACATTAAAAATAAAGGTACACAATGCGAAGGCCAAAATTATTCCAGGTGATTTTAATGCTAAAATTGGAAAGGAGAATAAAATGCGGGTATAGGGTTACTTTACAATCAGTAGCAATGGGTAGCGCACGAAAGAGGTATCAACAGAAAAAGAGAGAGGCGAAACGTCTTTTACGCAGGAAAAAAGTGAAATGAAAAAGCGGGAGAGTAAAAAAATCGAGATGTTCAGGAGCCAGAATGAAGCACGAAAATTCTACCAAAGACTGAAACATCAAACTGATAGCTTTGATACAGGCATATCCTCCTGTAGAGACCAGTATTTGGTAACAGATAGATACAGTGTGCTCAGAAGACGACGAAGATACCGCAGATTCAATCCCAGAAAATGGTATTGAATGCATACCGCCCGGCCAAGATGAGGTAAAGGCAGCAATAAACCGGCTGAAGAATAATAAGGCGACAGGAGACAATAGATTACCAGTAGAGCTGTTCGAATCCGAATGCGACACGCTGATCAGCTAGATAGCACCATCTGACAGGAAGAACGCGTATCCGACGATTGGAATCTGATTACCCTGTGTCCCGTCCATAAGAAGTGCTGTGTGTGGGGCACAAGTCTGTTCCCTATTGCTTATAAGAGTGCTAGGGATATTGTGTGAGCGAATATGGTCAACGAAGTAATTGGGCCATACCAATGCGGCTTTTGATCTGGCAAATTCCCATTGACCAGATATTTAGCCTGCTGCAAATCCTTAATTACACAGGAGATATATATCGTCACTTATCATCTTTTTGACGATTATTGAGCAGCCTTCGAGTGCCACTTAAGTTCAATGGTATTCCAAGCCATGTCTGAATTTGGTATCCCCGCAAAGCTCATTCGGCTTTGTAAAATGATACTAACTCCGAAGAGTTTGCTACCAAAAGAGGTTTCAGAAAAACAGACAGATTTTCGTGTGACTTATTTAACATACTGCTGGAGAAGGTTATACGAGGTGCAGATGTTAAAAGAACTTGCACAATTTACACCCAAACATATTATTTGTTTGTTGCATTGTTTTTCTCCAAAGATGTACGCGCCAATCTGCGTTGACGGTGAATATCGACGTCGTATGAACAACGAGCTGTGTCAGCTATACAACGACATCCGTACACGGAGAAGGAAAATGGAGTAAACAAATAATATGTTTGGTTTCGATACAAACATATGTTATGTTAGGGACTGTTGCAAACAAATAGTATGTTTGGAACCAAACATATTATTTGTTTGCTGCATTTTTTTCTCCATGTATAGTTGAACGTATCGAGATATAGCGATTGCGTTGGCCATGCCATGTCGTAATGAACCTGCTAAAAAGGCGTATAAATACGGACCACACGCACAACTGGACGGTCAAGGCTTCGATGGAGCGAACAAGTGAAATACGAAATCGGTAAATCGATATCCCAAATTGGAAAAATAAAGCAACAAACAGAGAGGAATGAATATCTTTTCTTAGTTCGGCCTATGGAACAAATGTTCTGCAAATGCACTAATATGTAACCCAGTATTGCAATGCATTGCAGAGAATATTTTTTGTTTTATTGATTCCCGAGGAATTTGGATGACATCTACCTTTATTTTAAAACAAGTAAGAATGGCGTTAAGTTCGGCCGGGCCGACCACGACCACGAGTTATATTGAAGCAAAATCGAACACTTTGTTTCCTTTCGTTTATAAAGAAGACTAAATACCAAATTTCAACAATTTCGATGAAACAATGTGGCTAACCTTTAAAATACCGAAATTCGTGAGGTACCCTTCTATGGTGGCAATATCAAAACATCAATCTATACCTACAAATTCCTGGTGGAAAGTTTTTAGACTCAAAGAAGACTTAATACGAAATTTTAAATATTTCGGTAAGATATATATTATATTCCGTAAATGTCATCTAGACACTGAGAGAACTATAACAATATGTTATAGTGAAAAGTGCCGAATAACTGAAGCAAACCAAAAACAAAGAACTGTTGAGGATCTGTGGGGAGATCCGACCCTGCCATGCCTCTTGGTAAAAAATATCAAATCTACCCACAAAACAAAAACTGTTTTCGTTAAGTATTAAATGAACATTACTGTGATTAACCTAGATGGTTTTTAATAAGAAAAATTAAATCAAAATAAAAATGTTTTGCTATTTCGAATATATTTACTTGCCAAACAGAATGATCGAATATATACTAAATATTGAAACAATAATAAAATATTATTGACACGATGACAATAGGTAGGAATATATTATTCCTAATAAAGCTTTGACAATAAAATGCGTCATTTGCATAAAATTTGAACATAATACCCATTTATATATGCATGTACAGGGTGGTCCATAATGAATTGATAAATGAAAAATACATATAGGACACATTAATCAGTGTCTGTACACAATCTTGTTTAATTCGACTCAAATGAATAGTTAGTATAAACAAATAACTAAAACAGACATTTGTCAGCAGGATAATTTATTTCTGTCATCAGTGCATACAAAGTTTTGCAACTTATTTAAACCAAACATGAAGTTATTGACAAATTGTTGAGTACGTTGATCTTGGCTGACTGTTCAGTAATTCTATACTTGCTTCCCATATTTGCCATGGTAATCGTGATTTTCAGCAACAACTTCAGTCTTCTTCTTGATATCATGTTTTTCGGCAACAACTTGAGTATTCTTCTTATAAGACGTTTGCTCATTACGTACGAATGCACTGTCCAATTTAGCATCGTGATCCTTGTGATGGCCATGATCATCGTAATGAATATGTTCATCATCGTGATGACCATGTGAATCGGAGTGGCCATGATAATCGCGATGGCCATGATCGACGTGATGACCATGTTCGTCATGATCATCGTGATGGACCTCATGATCATCGTGATGACCATCATCATGGTGAACGTCGTGATCGGCATTATCAACATGATGGCCATGATCATCGTGATCATCATGATGTCCGTGACCATAATCATGACGACCATGATCTTCATGATGGCCATGACTCTCGTAATGTCCAGCCAATGCGAAGGCCAGAAGGCATGCAAAAATGATTATCTGCAAAAAATATATTTCATTTTATAATTTGGTATTTTATAAAAAATGCAACATTTAAAACTCACAGTAAACTTCATATTGAAAAAGTTGAACCGCTTCCTTGAGATTTACAAAATGGACTGCAGATCCTTTGTGTTTGGTTGTCTTTTTATACTTTTATACACCCATTTATCTATAGCTGCCATTAACATGCAACGGAATACAAAATGAGAAGGTTTAGTAAAGGCTATTTGTCCTAGCTACTAGAACGCATAAAAATTCTGCCACATATCTGGTAAATCCAGTTGCAAAACTTTAATTGTGAAGTTGCCTCTATTCCAGCCCTCTAGCAATGTTGAAGAGTTTATTTATAACTGTGAAGGTGTGTCTTGGGTGAATAAACTGATGAACAGTTGCAAAAATGAAGGTCAACTACAAATTTATTCATAGAAACATGCATTCATTCGAGGTATGCCTGAATGACGCTAGTTTTTGCCTCCTTTTGCTTTTATTCAAGTTGCTTTGAAAAACCATCTTGTTCAAAGTAAAAGAAAAGGAACCGGCTGTCACGTGTCATTTTCAGTCTGCTAAACAGACATTTATACATATCAGCAAATTGTATTGTCAGAAATTTAATGAAGTTCCTTATTTTCTAAACTTCGAAGTGGAAAATTGTGGTGTAATTACATGCATACGAAATATTTGTGGCAATACTAAGCATATGTTTATATTATAACCTTTTGCATGGTTAACCTTCTTTATGAGGATTTATTTGAAATATAAGCAATGGAATTGACATTTGAAGCCCAGTGGGTTTGTTAAATCGGGTTATAAATAAACGTACTATAATATGAGAATTTGTTAAACCGATTGCGATGATTCGATCCGTTTTTTAATAGGAATCCAAAAGCGACAACGTGTGACATTTTTATGATTCTGTTTTGCCAGTTTTTAAATGTCTGTAAAATTGTATCAACAACTACAATACGAGTAATAGCATTTGTATACCCTCCCACATACTATGTACAGTATATTTAGTTTGCTTTTTCGTTTGTAACTCATTGAAATAATTACTTAATAATATAATAATAATAATTGTTCCACAAACATCCCAGATGGGACAAGGGAGACTTCTCTCATATCAATGAGTGCACCCCGATTTATATTAGCTCAATGATATGGGACCTACAGTTTATCGCCGATTTCGAACGGCGTGTCTTAACACACAACTTGTAGAGAAGTTTTACATGGCTGAAATACTCAGGAAATGTCGCCACATTACTGAGGGGTATTTTGCCACCGTTGAAAATTGTTTGATGTTGCTTGGCCGGGGAATCGACACCACGACCTTCAGCGTGCAAGGCGGGTGTGCATACCATTGCACCAATGTAGCACCCGAAATTATTACTTAAGACCCATTAAAGCATATATGGTAAAGCTGGATAGTATGGCTATCGTTTTGGTTGCTGTCAAAAAATAAAGTTTACCTCGGGCTCCAAAACATATTTTTCGGGTTATGTGTCGCGAATTATTTAAAAAATAATTAGGTTTGAATCCAATATAAGCAAAGCTTTACGACAACAAACAAAACGATAGTCAAACTATCGATAGTTTTCCAGCTCTAATATATGAGAAATGCATTTTTTTGTGCTGATACTGCTCATCTGCAAAATATTTCAGCCGATTTCTGTAAAAACTATATACAAAGAAATACTCATAACTTCTTTAATATTGATCTAAATAGAAAAAAATCATGTTTCGTATATTATTGTTTTGTTTTTTTTTTTTATTGCACAGTTTGCGTGGATGCAATTTTCGCGATTTATTATTTACAATCAATTTCTAAAAATGATCGATTTCGATTTTCTTCAATTTTGTATGCACTAAACTAAGAGTAATTACAAAACTGCTGGAAGTGGGATTCGAACAATTACTATTACTATTTTACCTTAATACTTTAGAATTTGTAAATTAAATTTGTCCTTTATACCACTCACGGTGATCCTGAGCTAACATTAAATGTTCAATGCAATGTTCATAGATGAGAAAAATAAAAAACAAGTAAGAAAGTATCAGTCAACTGTGCTGACGGAGATATACCCCCAGCCACTGACAAAAAAATGTGGGGCTATGCCAAATCATTGACATACATATGGTAAAAGACACAAATGTTTTACAATCGATGAATCCGAGTTTCACCCATTCAGAATTCGCGAACTGTTAACATATTCTATATAGTATGACTGAAATTCTTTAAAATGAAGTATTTTAGGAGGCATCCCATAATGTCGACAATTAAAATTAATATTAGTGGAAGCTGTGTTAGCATCAATGTAGAAAAACAAACAAACAACCAAATATTTTTGAATAAATTGTATTGTTCTTTTTTCAAGTTGATGCATGAAAGTAACATGAAATTTAGTTTTACACGAAAGGTCTTAAAAAATGTAGACCATCCCCGCATTTTCACATACAACATCAGGAACCTATAACTTATCCTGATGACGTTATTTTAGTTTATAGTACTAAAATACGTAATTTTACAAACTCAGATCTGGGTTATCAATATTTTCCCTATATATATTCACAATAGATATTTCAAAAACAGTTTGGATCGAGCACACATAATCCTCTGAAAGAATTTATTATGAAAAACATCAATAAAATATATTTTCCGACCGCAGATAACGAAAATGTGAATAACAACGGTAGAATATGGTCCTAAATCATATATAAAAAGCGAAAGCTTCTGGAGATGTTAAATATTATAGCTACAAATTTCTTTTGTTTAGAGACTCGTAATGAAATTTGATTTGGAACATTTCTTCTTTTGATGCAATCCCCAATAAGTGAAGTATTTTAGGAGATTTTGACTCAGTATTGAATAAATTTTAGTTAAGAGTCTAAAAGTTTAACAAATAATTTCTACCTATAACATCTAATTTTGTAACGTCATTTTCTTAGCAAGGTATTTTACTTAAATATCTAGTTTGTTCTGGGACTTACAGTGAAATTTTGTGTAGAATATTTCTTGTTTCAACACGTTTCGTGTAAAACTAAATTTCATGTTACATTCATGCATCAACTTGAAAAAGAACAAAACAAATTTATTCAAAAAATATTTGGGTGTTTTGTTGGCAAATTTGATATATGTATATATTTTCTTGATATATATTGCAAATACATATTTCATTTATTCGGCGACTTATATTGAAATTTGATAGAGAATATTTTTGTATTTCACGTCTTATATAGAATGAAGTTTTGTAGGACAAATCTTAATAAACTCAGATAAAATACAACATGAACCCTAAAACGTGATTTTACTTTTGGCAGATTCCTGGCTTATAGGTACGATTTAGAGTTTTGGTGTATTTGGGGACCTATAGTAAAATTTTATGACAAATAATTTTGTGGAATATTTCGATCTGATACGATCAAATGTTTAAGGAGTTTTTAAACGTTTTTGAAAAAAGGGACCAAAAAGACCAGTTTAGTGACTCGCATGAGGGTTAATTTTTTCATAGAAGGATACCCCGCATTGTTGTCAGTAATACTGCTAAAGACACTTTATACCTAAAATGCAAGTATTCCAAGGAATCTGATGTCGAATATTACAAAACCTGTAGAAATGGGCGGAACTTTCCACGCCTATTTAGGTTACTTCCCGACGTAAACTTTCAAAACGCCGATACACGTGTCTTATTTTTTTCGATCCTCTTTCATAATCTGGCCGAATTATCTTGTAATTATTTTTTGTGTTGTACAGTGTTATTTTTAAAACTCATTATAGGATTATAGAACTCGTGATTTTAGGTCGTTTGATGTATATCTCATGAGTGTGCTCCTTACAGCATCCTAGTAATTGGAGTCTAAAGGCCAAAATGTGATGCGTGAATTTTCTTAAAAAACTTATTTTTTGTGTGTAAAATTTACAAGTGCCATTCAATTTTCTTTGAACTCCGCGTGAATTAAGTTTTTTACGCGACGGATCTAATGAGCTCTTCCGCGCTGTAATCCATCCACTAAAACCGCGTATATGGATACCTTGGAAATAGGAAAATCAGCACAAATATATTTTGACAAATCAGCGTACTAAACCGTTAATTTGTTTAAAATTGTTTACATAAATGAAATCCTTTGTACGCGATTATAATATTTGCGAAAATGCGTGTCATAATTACAGAGACCCATATTACGGTATTTTTCGCAAAATAGAATTTGGAGGCACATCCACAACAAAACAAGTAAGAACGACGTTAAGTTCGGCTGAGGCGAACTTTTTAAACCCTCCTCCTAGTAAATAGGAACAAATAGTTTATGAAGAATACTAAATACCAAATTTCAGCAATTTCGGTAAAACAATGTGGCTAACCTTCAAAATACCGAAATTCGGGAGGTACCGGTCTATGGGGCCATATCACAACGTCGATCTATACCGACAAATTTCGGCCGAAAAGAAGACTTAATATCAAATTTCGGTAAGTTAATGTGCCTATAACCTTCAAAATGCCATAAATGAAGAGGTACGATTTTATGGGGGATATAGAAAGACGTGGACCCATACTGATAATTCTCTTCTAAGATATTTTATAACCCCATGGAAGACTAAAAAAAATGTCTGTCATTTTGGTGGGATATTGACGTCACAATCTTTATAATTACGAAAATCGGTAGGTACCGTTCTATGGGGGCTATATCGAAAGGTGTACCTATACCGAATTTCCATCAGAAACGTAGACTAAATACTAAATTTCAGTCACTTCTTTGAAATATTGAGGCCATAACCTTCAAAATACCGAATATTGGGAGGTACCGTTCTATAGGGGCTATATGAAGGCGTGGACCTATACCGAGGGAAAGTTGAATGCCCCCAACGAAGTCTAAATACCAAAGTTCAGCCAATTTTATGGGTTATTGTGGCAACTTCCACCCAGAAACGGAATATCTTAACTGATAACGCTCCATTTAAAATAGCTTATATGGGGCATCATCGTTGTTCTTTCCAAAACATGAACTAATATTTACAATTTTCCGAATTGATTATTAATTATTATTATCATTAATTATTACGTTGACCTGTACCGACAAGTTTCTGGGGGAAAGTTGTATACCTTAACGAAGACTTAGTACCAAATTTCAGCCATTTCGGTGTGTTAATGAAACACCGTTCACACCGTTAACAAAACACCGTTCTATGGGGGGCTATATACATATGGACCTATATAGCCCATTTGCAATACCAAACATCCTAGGAGTAATAGAAACGTCTGTACCAAAGTTCTATTTAAAAAATTGTGGCCTGTAACTTGTTTTCAACAGACGGACGGACGGACAGACGGACATGGTTATATCGACATAAATAAACTTCACCACAATCTGACAGAACAATGTAGGCAACCAGTTAGTCTTGATTAGACCCTTGGTCTGCGACTCAATCAGTGCAGCTCTGACGCCAACAATGTCGACTACTCATATGTATTCATCTACAGACGAAAAAGATGTGATTCAAACGAATCAGATAAGCTTTTATTTTCGGAAAGTGTAAGGCGTGACCTCATTAGTCCACGATCAAAATCCATCGAGAACGGCCCATTGTCGGACAAAACCCGTATGGCCGGACTCCCTAGGCAAGATGCGGTAGAGGCCAGCGGATAATATAACCAATAGCGATCCTACTTCCTACAGCTGTACCGGGGGAACAGTGGGAGCAAAAGAATAAGGGGCTATAAAAGGGCGTTGAATTTCCTATGTTAGTGTGTAGGCAGGGAACGCTGTTCTTTATTGGAAAGTCTGGGAAAGCTGTTACGGCTGAACCTCAAGGTAGTTGAGAAGTTCGAAAGGAACACTCTCAATTCTCTTTGTTGGGTATTTCATAGTTTCTTTGAAGCTCATATTTGATTTTTTGCATTCTAGATCGGTATTTTTCCCACCGTGCATTGTCCTTTGTGGACCTAGCACGCATACTGTTGATTCTCAAGAACAGAATCTCAATTTTCATACTGACGATTGGAGACTTATTATTTCAAACCCGGAGCAGGACAGTCTGGTCATTAAAGTGTCAATAGATGCTATATCCTATATATGCAATAGATGCGATATCCTCGACCTACAAGTAAAACAATAACTATAGTGCCTTCCAAGCCGACATTTTTCAGTCAAAAGGGAAGATGAGGAGGAAATAGAGGCGAGAGAATCGAGCATTTACAAAGTCTGTGTCCAATGCTTGAGACCAAGATACTACGAATCATGGGTAAACATACAATCTAATATCTCAAAAGCCTGCTTCTTTTTGCCAATGAACTGATATGGTTGCAACGAGGAGAATATACCACACTACGTAATACGATCAACACTTTCTATTTTCAATACTTATATTCTTGTATTATTTTCTCCCTTTGCCCAATGTCCTTCTCTAATGTTTCAAATGCAAAAGTTTTTGTTTTCAAATCGGAAACATGCCCCCGCTCAAATTTTTTGTTTCCTGACAAAAAATCTTTATAAACTGAAAAAATTTCTCATTTACGCCAAAAAATAAAACATGAGGAACTTGAAACGATTTGACACATAATTAAACGGTCATCAATCACTTAATTTGGACGATACGAATTTAGGTTGTACTTGAAAAACATCGTTAAACTTTGTAAAGATGTTTATTATTTTTAAGTTATTCCATATACATTATTGTGAATTCAATATATGGTAAAAACCAAATTTATTTTATAATTCCATTTGAAAAAAAAAATAAAAAACAAATTGCGAGCACATCTACGATTTTTGGTATGGATGTTAAGGAAAAAAATTGTTTTCAAATCCGTTCGCGTTCACAAAATTGGCCGATGCGCGCAAAAGTTATAGCGGGTTTTATTCCCATATAAAGAAAAAATATTTTAAAATGTCTTATTTGTTTTTTATTGGAAAATATATGCATAAATCGTTAACAATATTCTATATCAATCCATAGATGTTCAAAAATTTACAAAACCTATTTTTATTTTAGCGGAAAATCAAAAAATTGTAAAGAACATCTTGAAGTAAATACAAATTATCCTGCCCCAGAGTCCGTACTAACCCTTAAAAATAAATTAAAAATATCTACAGAATCTGTACAATGCACAGTGGATCCACTTGTATGGAGAAAGTGGCCAAAAATGTTTAGAGTGTAAAAATGAAGCCAATGCGCAGGTTACTGCATTGTGCTGCTGGGAAGAGTGTTTTAAGAAACCACGAGCGTAACATTCTCCCCTTTTCCCCTCTGAAGGGGGTATACGGTAAGAATTGTTTTATGCTGTTAATACAAAATGACAAGAACAAAGGTCGCGAGTATCTTATGATGCTAAAATAGGCTTGGGGAAACAAAACAATCTCCAAAACAAGATAAAATCCAACCAATTTAGCGGATTAAAAAAAACAACATTTTTGTCAGAAAATTGGTAAAATTTTTAATATAGATCTTGTAGCGTTTTTCCTCGAAGACACATACCGCCCACGTAAGTCATATATGGAAGAAGAATTCTTGACCTTTTCATTGATGCCAATTAATGTAATGTACGTGGTCAGATAACAGAGTTATACCCTAATATATCCATAGAAACAATATTCTAGGGCAGCCTTATTCTGCGACCCACCATTTATAGTCTGGCACTAGATGGCAGCTGATTTTAATACTGAATAATCTTAAACCTATGACTTACTTTGGAAAATTATTCCCGAGGTGGGCACTGGTGGGCATCATGACTAAAACCTTAGGTCAAATTTAAGTATATGATCGAATTGGCATTACAAGAAGAAAATATGCAGCTAACTAGAATTCCACAACACGCTGAAACACTATTTTTTAATGAAAACTAAGCTACTACCTCCTCCTTCAAAACCCACTATAATATTTTGCTATACCAATTAGTTTCGCGATATTTTGAAAATATTTAATTGCGCTTAAAATATAGGTTGTACTCACAACAAAAAATATTAGTCAAATGTTCCGACTTTTGGAGCTATTCTTTAGAAGATCGCGTTCGAATGAAACAAAAACTAATATATTTTTAAAAAGGTCCATGTCATAGCTGTCAGTGTTGCCAGATGTTGTACCAAAATTTTGACATTAATTTTTTTATTTTTGGCCAATGGGTGGATCCACTGTGCAATGGGTAGAAAAATATGAAAAATAATTTATAGAGATTTGGTGTATAAATTGAATATTATAGCAACAACAAAAGAGAAAAACTTATTATTGGAATATTGTTCCAAATATATATTTAAGGGTTTGATTAGATAAATTTCCAACTGTTTCGCTAAAATTCCGAAAAATATGAAAATTAAAAACCCTGTCGTTCACGAATTAGTTAAAATCAGTTGATGCATACATATTTCGATGTTTCACTCAGCGGCCAAAGTGTACCGTCAGTTGCATCATACAATGCAAAAAACCTTAATGTGTATACGATTTTGATGCGCATCCGATTTCAGTAGCACCCATCAAAAATTCTTCAAAAACCGCGGATGTGCCTCCACATTCTATTTTTGGTAAAAGACCCACCCGTATCTCTGTAATTTTTTACATGCTTTTTCGCAAATATTATAATCGCTCACAATGGATTCCATAGTAGGGTTATGCCTTTTTTACAATCTCGTATCCCTGTATGATATTTTGATGAGTTTTTACCTAAGATTGCATAAAGTCTTAATTATAAAATGATTCGATAAAATAAAGCTTCCGCACAAAAAGCTTTTAAAGTTTTTATTTTTCAGATCTTTTAAAAAATGTTTGAAGTCACTGTAAGCAGACATTTAACTGAAAACAATGTATCGGGGCACACGACATAAACAAAATGGCATAACCGTGTGTGTCACTAATTTTATTATCGTATTATAACATATATATCATTTTATATTATATATAACTTTATTTCATATATCATAAAAATTAAAAGTGGTTTGTGCGGGACCTTTTTTAAACATTAAATCGAATAAAAGTTATTTTTAAGATTAATAAACAAAAATCCATTCATCCTGTTGCACGAATATAATTTTTTGAGACATTTAGTTTTCTTCAATTTCATAGAATTTTTTTAAACAAAATTTTTTCAAACTTGTTTATGCGGAATCTTGTTTTAATAATAAAATGTAATGAATGTTAGTTTTAGAAAGCCCGTAAGATGATAATTTGTAGCATACATTTTGTATATAGACACTTCTGGGAAGAGCACAGACTTCACAAGAAAAGAAAAGGTTTGCAACACATAATTGCAAAAAATACCTAATTTTTCTTTCAAAAAATATTTTACAGAAAATTTTCTAAAACTTGCAATTTTGTTGGAAATGTATTGGCCACTACTGTATATCCACCGTTTTAATTAATGGATTCGAGATATACATTAACCACGTAAAATGACGAGTTCTGTAATCCTATTATCAGTTTTGAATACTATCTTGTTGCGCGTCCGGATTATTAAAGAAAATAAAACAAGTAAAAAAGCATTAAGTTCGACCGGGCCGAACTTTTAGTACCCTCCACCATAAAATAGTCATTCCTGTCTCCAACTTTAAGTGAGTACGTTAAAATGTCAGATAATGTACATAAAATGCTTCATACGGGAAGCCCTTTTTTATGGTGCCTGTATCTAACTGTTGACAATTTTTGGTGGGCTAGAAATTGGGAGGTACTGTTATATAGGGGTTATAATAAAACATGGTCCTATGTTGACAGTTTTTGATGGGAGCCTTTAATGTCAAATAACTCCTAATTCGGTTAAAAAATTTAGCTAGAATCCTCAAAATGTCGAAAATCGGTACATAACGTGGGAACTTCAAATGTCATTAACAGCTAGTTCGGAGGTATCTGGGCTATACGAAAATATGAACTTAAATGAACAATTTTTGTTGCAGAATTTTTGTTGACTTTTAAATTTCAATTTACAGAAAGTTCGTCTAAAAATAAAGCTAAGGTACGGAAAATCGGGAGGTTTGTTTTGGGGCTATACAAAAACATGGACCTACGTTCGGTTAAACATTTTAAGTAAAATCCTCAAAGTACCGAAAATCGGGAAGTATCGTTATATTGGGGGTATGTTGAAAATTGTTGATGCAGATGCGTGGTGACCACTACAACCTTCAAATGTCAAATTACAGTTAGTTCTGTTAAAAATTGTAGCTAAAAACGTCAAAATACCGTAAATCGGGGGGTACCGTTATATGGGGGCTATACCAAAACGTGGACCTATGTCCACAACTTTTGTTGTATAAGTTTATTGATACCTAAGAACCCTAAATGTCAAATAATAGCTAAATCGGTCTGAAAATGTAGCTAAAACCGTCAAAATACCGTAAATCGGGGGCTACCGTTATATGCGGGCTATACCAAAACGTGGACCTATGTGCACAACTTTTGTTATATAAGTTTATTGACACTTAAGAACCCTAAATGTCAAATTATAGCTACATCGGTCTGATAATGTAGCTAAAAACGTCAAAATATCGTATATCGGGGGGTACCGTTATTTGGGGGCTACACCAAAACATGAACCTGTGTCCACAACTTTTGTTATATAAGTTTATTAACACTTAAGAACCCTAAATGTCAAATTATAGCTACGTCGGTCTGATAATGTAGCTACTACTATTGATACTTAAGAACCATAAATGTCAAATTTTAGCTAAATCGGTCTAAAAATGTAGCTAAAAACGTCAAAATACCGCAAATCGGGGGGTACCGTTATATGGGGGCTATACCAAAACATGAACCTCTGTCCACTAGTTATATAAGTTTAGCTAAATCGGTCTGAAAATGTAGCTAAAACCGTCAAAATACCGTAAATCGGGGGGTACCGTTATATGGGGGCTATACCAAAACGTGGACCTATGTGCACAACTTTTGTTATATAAGTTTATTGACACTTAAGAACCCTAAATGTCAAATTATAGCTACATCGGTCTGATAATGTAGCTAAAAACGTCAAAATATCGTATATCGGGGGGTACCGTTATTTGGGGGCTACACCAAAACATGAACCTCTGTCCACAACTTTTGTTATATAAGTTTATTGACACTTAAGAACCCTAAATGTCAAATTATAGCTACATCGGTTTGAAAATGTAGCTAAAAACGTCAAAATACCGCAAATCGGGGGGTACCGTTATATGGGGGCTATACCAAAACGTGGACCTATGTCCACAACTTCTAATATATAAGTTTATTAACACTTAAGAACCCTAAATGTCAAATTATAGCTACATCGGTCTGATAATGAAGCTAAAAACGTCAAAATACCGTAAATCGGGGGGTACCGTTATATGGGGGCTATACAAAAAGGAGGACCTATGTCCACAACTTTTGTTATATAAGTTTATTGATACTTAAGAACCCTAAATGTCAAATTATAGCTACATCGGTCTGATAATGTAGCTAAAAACGTCAAAATACCGTAAATCGGGGGGTACCGTTATATGGGGGCTATACCAAAACGTGGACCTACGTCCACAACTTTTGTTATATAAGTTTATTGACACTTAAGAACCCTAAATGTCAAATTATAGCTACATCGGTTTAAAAATTTAGCAAAAAACTTCAAAATACCGTAAATCGGGGGGTACCGTTATATGGGAGCTATACCAAAACGTGGACCTATGTCCACAACTTCTAATATATAAGTTTATTAACACTTAAGAACCCTAAATGTCAAATTATAGCTACATCGGTCTGATAATGTAGCTAAAAACGTCAAAATACCGTATATCGGGGGGTACCGTTATATGGGGGCTATACCAAAACGTGGACCTATGTCCACAACTTTTGTTACATAAGTTTATTGATACTTAAGAACCCTAAATGTTAAATTATAGCTAAATCGGCCTAAAAATGTAGCTAAAAACGTCAAAATACCGCAAATCGGGGGGTACCGTTATATGGGGGCTATACCAAAACGTGGACCTATGTCCACACGTTTTGTTATATATGTTTATTGATACTTAAGAACCCTAAGTGTCAAATTATAGCCAAATCGGTCTGAAAATGTAGCTAAAAACGTCAAAATACCGTAAATCGGGGGGTACCGTTATATGGGGGCTATACCAAAACGTGGACCGATATAGCCCATCATCGAACTTGACCTGCCTGCAAACAAAAGACGCATTTTCCCAAAATTTCAGCGTCCTATCTCCATTTTTGTGGATGCTAGAGTGATTACCACAGACGGACGGACGGACGGACGGACGGACGTGCTCAGATCGACTTAGAATTTTACCCTGATCAAGAATATATATACTTTATAGGGTCGCAAATGAGTATTTCAATGCGTTACAAACGGAAAAACAAACTTAATATACCCTCCATACTATGGTGGAGGGTATAAAAAAACCGAAATTTCGGTTTCAAAATGTCTGCATCAATTTTAGGTAGATGCGGTGGATATATCGAAAAATCATACACTAGTGCACTTGTATGCACACCCGCCTTGCACGCTGAAGGTCGTGGGTGTGATTCTCCGGCCAGTCAACATCAAATTTACAACGGTGACAAAATACCCCTCAGTAATGTTGGCGACATTTCCTGAGTATTTCAGCCATGTATAACTTCTCTACAAGTGGTGTTTTAAGACACGCAGTTCAGACTCGGCGATAAACTGTAGGTCCCACAGCATTGAGCTAACATGAATCTGGGTGCTCTCATTGATATGAGAGAAGTCTCTCTTGTCCTGTGTCGGATGTTTGTGGAACAATTATTATTATATAATATCATGTTACCCATGGAGTATACTTTGAGTCTTTTTTTTGGGCATAGGTCTATAAAATATAAGGTTAAGCCAGAAATCGGATGGGAACATAAAAAACTTGTTGGCTTCAACCCATTTTTCTACATTGATGCCAACACAGTTTCCACGTAAATTTTTTTGAATGGTCGACATTATTGGATCCTTCGCGAATTCTGAAAGGGTGAAACTCGTATTCATCGATTGTAAAAAATTTTTGGTTTTTGCCATATGTACATATATTGTACATTTCAAACATTTAATTTAATTGAAACATTACACGTGTCGAAAAATAATTTTAATAATTGGTCTGTTCCTTTACTTTTAAAAATGGTAAAACCGGCAAAAGTGGTAAAAGTTGTAAAATGCTCCCATATGAATTGTATGGTGTCTGAAGTAAAGGAACGCTTTTCGGGTAAAAAGTGGTAAAACTTGAAGATTCTTGCACGTAAAGGAACAGAGCTAATACGTGTACATTTACGAAATCGGCTGAATTTGAAATGTCATTTCCATAGGATATATGAAGAGAATAAATTTGACATGTATGTAATTTAATTGACATTTCATGATTTTTACGGTTTAACGGTGGAATTCGGTGGATGCATGCGTGCCCAGCAAACCAAACAGTCCGACATAGGTACGAAATTCTACAGAATTTTTGATGCATCTTCCAAAATGGAGAGGTTGACATCATTTCTGATCGCAAAGGTCGTTTCGAATTCGGACAGTATTTCTGAAAAAATTACGTATCTGATGCCGAATTCGGGATGAAAGTTGTATGGACCTGGTCACCGAATTCGGAAAGAATTTTCTAAGGAAATTTTTCAAAAAAATCATTAGAGTTTCGCGACGAGTTCGGTGCGAATTCGGAGGTAAATTCTTGGAAAATTCGGAGAAAAAATCAGATATTCTGACAGAATTCACCTTAATTCGGAAAAAATTCTGGAAAACTCGGTGGAAAATTTAGATTTCCTTAAGAAAATCGGTCCGAATTCGGAAAGAAATTCTTAAAAAATTCGAAGAAAACTTTAGATTTTCTCAAAAAATTCTTGGGCTCTGACGCCTTTGATATTGACACAACACACAACAAACCCCTTTCAGAGACAATTTTCTTTTAATGCGCTATTTATGAAAGATTCCAATTTCAAACGTTCTAATGATTTTTCCCGTTGTTATCATTTTGTGGTTAATACAAGAACAATGCCCACGTGTATCTTGAAGCTATCGGCACTAGTTTAAATTATTATATGTTGCATATATATTAGGGCTATAACCAAAAAAATACCACCACATAGCCGTGTAGAGCATGAAAAACTATTATGAAATACGGTGTCAATTTTTCTCTACCGCGAAAAAAGTTTCCGCACCAAATGCATTGAAGTTCTGTAATACATTTTTTAATTTTATCTGTCATAACAACATATTTGCTTTTCATTAAAATTTTTATTTTTTTGTAATCTAATTTAAAATCATTATCAAAGCATTCTGGACCAATTTGTTCTCAAATCGCGCCATTTCGGACCATATTAGGATTTTTTGACACTATTGCAATTTTTGGTTTTTCTTTATAAACTCATGAATTTTATGTTTATATTTTTTAACCTATCGGACAAGAGAATATGGGGTCATTTGCAACGAATTCGCGAAAGTTACAGGCTGTTTTTGTTGACTTTGCTTGTGAGAATCGTATTTGTTTTCTACAAAATTACAACACCAGTACCATGTGGGAATTTTGTCCTAGTAATGAAAACGCGTTTCTAATATCGATTCGGTTAAAAAGTCTCCGCACTAACTTTGATTACTAAAACCCTTTTGATGCCTTTTCTACTTATAATTTTAAATTTGCTTTGTTTGAATAAATATTTATAGAAAAAAATACAATTCTCACAGGCAAAGTCAACAAAAATAGCCTGTAACTTTCGCGAATTCGTTGCAAATGACCCCATATTCTCTTGTCCGATAGGTTAAAAAATATAAATATAAAATTCACGAGTTTATAAAGAAAAACCAAAAATTGCAATAGTGTCAAAAATCCTAATATGGTCCGAAATGGCGCGATTTGAGAACAAATTGGTCCAGAACGCTTTGATAATGATTTTAAATTAGATTACAAAAAAATAAAAATTTTAATGAAAAGCAAATATGTTGTTATGACAGATAAAATTAAAAAATGCATTACAGAACTTCAATGCATTTGGTGCGGAAACTTTTTTCGCGGTAGAGAAAAATTGACACCGTATTTCATAATAGTTTTTCATGCTCTACACGGCTATGTGGTGGTATTTTTGATATTTGCAAAAAAGTGCAAAAAGTTATATCCCTAATATATATTAAGAAAACTAAAAATTATATATGCGAATTTCATAACCAATAACTTTGTTTTTCGATAACAACCAAACAAAAACATTCCTTAGAAAATCGATTAGAAATCGGAACGAACGGAAATTCTTAAGATACTTCAGATAATGTGCAGAGATTCTTAAAAAAAAAACTTTTAGAAAAGCGGTCAAACTTCTAGGAAAAAATTAGAGAAATCGTCAAATTTCTAAGAAAATATTCAGAAAAAATCGGAAATCAGAGCAATCGGAAAAAATTGTTAGCTGGGAAGCTATTGAACAACAACAACAGAAAACATTTGCTCTTTGTTACGCTTTTTCTTGGCAATCGTGTCGTATGTGTGTAAATTGCCGAAAAACATCACACCGTCGCACAGTGCGAAATTTTGGAAGTTTAGTGGAACTTTAAGGGATATTCAAAGAAATGAAATTAATTAAACTTTTATTGAATTCGTTAGCTAAGTACTCCACTTCAAATAGTCCATACTCAGTTTGCCGATTTACTCCACGAAACGACTAAAAAATGCACCTTAAGTTGCACTTTTGTTTAATATTTTTTTTTTTGTTAGAAATGTATGTTTGATTCATTAAAAAAATGGAGTGGCGCGGACAAATGAAAAGTCAGTATGCCATGATTTATTTTTCTTAATATTTTACAAAATAATTATGATATTTTACACTTAAAAAAATGCAAAAAACCCTTATTGTTTTCGTACAATTTTAGTCGAAAAGAAGTGATTTTTTGAAGTTTTCAAAATTGTAATTTTTTATTTTCCGTGGTCATTTCAAAAGTGAATTACGTACATTCACGTGTTAAGATATATATAATCTGAAAGATTGGATTATTCTCTGTTCGCAAAGCTATCAAACTGGTGCGGTATCGCGCGGTCTTTGGAGATATTCAAGATTTTCTAAAAAGACTTCGGGAATTTCATTCAGTTGCATTTTCCAAAAGTGGAAGGTAAACGCGACAATGACACCATTGTTGACTGTGTTTTGAAGAAATGGACTCACTAATTCTAACAGTGATAATTTTTGTAAAATTAAGAAACTTTTCGCAATTTTTCATAGTTTAGACCTCTAAATGTTGGTGATTTACATATAGTGCAACATTTTTAGATGCTGCGGTACAAATACCAAAATACGTTAAAAATTGTAATGCAGTGCAGACCTGAACTTGATCTGAAAGATATTAATAAAGAAATTAATGGTACAGACCTGCTGAATGGACCAATAAACATTATAGATACAAATGAAAACAAAAAATATTGACATTTTACTCCTTAAGAGATGTGTAGGGTTGTGGGGCTTCACCCAGAAGTGGACCTATGTTGACAGCTTTTGTGTGAGGAGGTTTTTTATTCGTTAACATCTTAAAATGTACATTTGCATCAAAATCGGCTGCAATTTTTGTCTTAAACCTTTAAAATACCCAATATGAGGGAAGCCGGCATGTGGGGCTATTCCAAAACGCGAACCTATATTGAAAATATTTTGTACATAAGTTTTCTATCCGCTGAAAACTCAATATACCAATTTGCATCAAAATCGATTGAAAAATTAATGTAAGACGTTAAAACGGCAGCCACCGTTACATGACCGCTGTGCGTCGTGCCAAATGGGACAAAATCCGTTTTAGACAATTTGAAGTTGATTTTTAGAGTTGTTAAATCTAGTGAGCTAGCTCAGTACCATACTCCTTTGCGTATGAGTAATTTCACAAAATAACAAGTTAAAAAGTATCAGTCGGCTTTGCCGACAGAGATATACCCTCAGCCTGTGCAAATTGAAACACTTTTTTCACAAAAAAAACTTATGTATTTAGGGGGTTTCTAAATTTTGGTCGTATGAACCGACAAAAATGTTGATTAGGATTAAAGTTCAACAATTTTGCGGAAAAGGTACTTAAAGGAATGGACCGACATAGACCATGGGGGTGCCATAGGGGGTTTTTACACCCTTCGGACTGTTTTCTCAAGAAGTATGGACTTGCCCCTGAAACAACTTTTTCTATCGTAATTGAGGAAGCGAATGTAAGTTGCTTTAACAAAAATCAAAGTGATTTAATAGCAGGTCTTAAAGTGAACTTATCCAAAATTTTGTGTGGGAGGTACGGGATGGAGTGGATATTTGTCCACTCCATATTCCATATTCGAACCTGATCTATATCTGGTAGATATTATGAGAATGTGTAAAGTATGGACCAAATCCGAATTTTTCTGAATATTTTTGAACTTTTGTGGGGTAGGTACCTGAAGGAGTGGACCGATATGGCTTATCTACGAACTCAAACTAAGTTTGGAAACAATATTACGAAGGCCAAATTTTGGCCGGAATCGGCATTTCCGTTCGAGAATTACCTTGCGCTTTCACCCATAAACATGGTGTCAAAGGGTTTGTTTTTCAACTTTCAGGCTATTTTTTCAGGAAGTATGGACTTGCCCCTGAGGAAACTTGTACCTTCGTATAGGGGACAGTGAATACAAAATGTTACAACAAAAACCAAGGCGATTCGAGAGCAGGTCCTAAACTGAACTTTTCCGAAATTTTGTGTGGGAGGTACTCGAAGGAGTTTACCGATTGAGTCCATATTGGAACTTGAACTAAGTTTGGACAAAATATCAGGAAAGCCAAATTTTGGACCGAATTGGCAGGTCCGTTCGAGAGTTATCATGCGCTCCAACCACTACACACTGTGTCATAGGATTTTTTGTAACTTTCAGGCTATTTTCTGAGGAAGTATGGACTTGCCCCTAATGAAACTTACAGCGTCGTATAGAGGTCAGCGAATACAACTTGAGTAAACAAAAATCAAAGCGATTCGAGACCAGGTCCTAAACTGAACTTTTCCGAAATTTTGTGTGGGAGGTACCCGAAGGAGTGGACCGATTGAGTCCATATTGGAACCTCATCTAAGTTTGGTAAAAATTACACGATGTACAAAGTATGGACTAAATCGGTTATTCCCTACAAGAGTTATCGTGCGCACAAGTTTCGCGACAATTTTTGAACATTTGTGGGGGAGGTACCTGAAGGAGTGGACCTATATGGCCCATCTTCGAACTTAAATCGAATCTGGACAAAATATTTCGATACCCAAAATTTGAACCGAATCGATTGATCCGTTCGGGAGTTATCGTGCGCACCAGCCAGCCAGACAGACAGACGGACAGACAGACAGACAGACAGACAGACGGACGGACATTGCTAGATCTACTCAAAATTGTCTGAAACGGATATCGTACAAACATACTTGGGGTCTAAAACCATTATTTCGATGAGGCACATTTTTGGTCGTATCAAAGTGTAAATACCCTCTTTAGCCTAAAGGCTGAGGGTATAAAAACTAATTAAAAAGTTAAAAGTTACAGTTTTTTATTTATAAATGCTATAGAAACTGGAAAATAATTTTTCGCCTAGCCTCAATAAGTATATTCTTCTTCATGATAGAATCTCGCAGTTTTTATTTGTAACTTTTTAGTAAATAATTTTTATTGGCCAGTGAGAAACCCCATAACCAAATTACGGCCAATTTAAGCCGAAAATGTATATAACAACTTTAAAATGCCTGAAATCAGATGGTAATGCTATATGGGTCTATAGGAAAAAATGGACCCATATTGGTTTTGTTTTCATATTCCTGTATTGTCATCCAAATCCAAACAGTATAGAGGGTTTGTCTTATTTTGCAAACTCTTTCGTTTGGGGTTATATGGGGTTGGCAAAGAAGGACTTTTCATTGAAGATTTATCTTGGGTCACTCTTAAATTTCGAGCCGACGCACAGTGTGGGCACTTTAGTGGAACTTTACTCATAACTTTTAATGTGAAGAACGTAGGTTACTAAAATTTTCCAAAAATTTTTCTTGTAGTTGAGGGTCGTATGTGGATAAATATGGGCCACATAGACCTGCGGTTTCCTATAGCCCCCACATATCGGTGGTGACCGTTTTTACGTATTAGGTTCATTTTTCAACCGATTTTGCTGCAAATTGGTATATTGGGTTTTCAGTGTATGGATAACATATGTACAAAATATAGTCAATATCTGTTCGCGTATAGGTATAGCATCCATTGAGCGGTACCGGCCAATATGACATATTTTAAAGATTCCAAGCACATATATCAGTCTATTTGTTTGCATTTTGGTATTTTATGTTCTCCGTAGGTAGAAAACCGTTTTGCGAAATATTAGCAGCATTTGGGATATTTAAATGGTGTTAGGTAATTTTTGCCAACTGAGTTTGGTTTACTTTAAAATTTGTCTTCATTGAATAGAAAACATTCTAAAAACAATTCAGAGCATAGATCCCTGCTTTGGCCCCTCCCCCTAAGTATCCACATATGTAGGTTAGTAAATGAAAAAAAAAAATTTTTTGAGATTTTTTATTTTTAGTATAGTGTCATTGATATAACATAAATTTTACAAACTGAACGTTTCGACTGAGGATATGTTTATCTTTTTACACGGTTCTGCAAATGAGTATATCACCTAAAAGCATCTGGTGCAACTATGCTTTGTTTTAGGTACTTAACGATGTCCTGAGAATACTGCTCAAATTGGACCATTTTTTTCTATAAAATGTGAATGAAATTCGCAAGAATAGTCATAAAACTATTAAAAGCAACATTTCTTAGTATTGGTAAACCCATTTTGGATTAACGAAACCAACATTAACGTCTAATGCCGGTTCTTCTATCAAATTTTCAAAAATATAGATATATGAATATTCCAATGACTTTCTGAAAAAAGTCGCATATCTCGCAAACCTGCAGTTAATTTTTGGTTTGTCTATATAAAAATATCCTACATCTCAGAAAACGTGCGATTTATTCTGCAATTCACCACAATACATAAAAAAACCTCCAAAACTTATAAAAAAATAATTTAGTAGACTTTTAAAAATTCACATTTTTGGGGAACGAATAGCAACCAAACTAAATTAGATATTACAAATCTATAAACGCCAAATAATCACAAAATTGTCGAGAATTATAACAGCAACAAAACTATAGTCAACTAACGTACAATTTGTTTGTATCAATATATTACTTAAGCAAAGCAAGAAGCAATTTTTTAAGAAAATAAATATTGTAAAACAAAAATGCAACTTTTAAGTGCATTTCTAGTTGTTCAGCGGGGTAAATCGCAGAACTGAATATGATGCATTAGTCATGGGATACTTAGGAATAGAATTTAACAAGAATCTAATTAGTTTTATGTACTTTAAATTTTGAGTAAAGTTCCACTAAAGTTCCCATATTTCGCACTGTGCGACGAATGATGTTTGAGTATAAAAAGTTTTTTGTTGACGAAAATAACTTCGGTGGAGAATATCCACAAACAAAATACAAGGGAACTGATGAGGTCCTGTGGCGAGGATCGATACTAATCTTCCATCTTTTACCCCTTGGCGAACAATGCCAAACTGTCTCCACTAATAAATTAGTTTTTTTAATATTTAAAAAACAATGGTATTAAGACAGACTATTTAAAAAAAGCAAAATTGCGAAAGCTTTCCCAATAAAAACGCAAACAGTGTTCTAAACATCAAAAAGATTTTTCTATTTGGTCCAATATTAAAGAAGTTATGAGTACTTCTTTCCATATAGTTTTTAAAGAATTAGACCTTTTCACGTCGCCACGATAACAATATAATTGATCTTTCCGACACTTGATTCAGTTTGTATGAAATGAATGAACAAACTGGTCCTTTAAATTTTCGAAACAAATTATTTTGTTGATATAAATCTAATCCATGCAATAACTTTGAACTGTTTCAATAAATCACCAAAGTCGTACTCCAAACACCATCAATATTTCAATGAACTTTTCGGAAGATCAATGTATCGATGAGAGCTTTTAATTTTGCCGGTTAGTTACCTAACGAGTTTTTACTGTTATGGACCTAAGTTATTGTGTTTTTATAGACGTTGTTATTTGGTCATTAAATGGATGCTACGTTCTATGTTAAAATGTATTAAGTCAATTGTATTAAATATTTCTTACTTATTAATTTATTACATTAACTAGTTGGTAAATACAAAGTTAATAAGAAGGTAGCATTGGCTAGTAAGGCCATCAGCTACTTTTTTTCTTAAATGTAGTTTGCAGTTTTAGTAAGAAGAAATTCTATATTAGAGATCCTTCTACATATTAAAAAATGTAGAAAACAGGTAAATAAGCCCAAGATTTGCCAGTTTGCTATGTGCTATGATAAAGACATCTAGAAGGAGGATCTCCTACCAAATAAACGAGTGTCTATGATCAACTGATTAATATATCGAATCTGTGGTGTTACTAAAACATCCAACACCAGGTTCAACTTTGAGAACGCTAAAAGTAATATGTTTAGCAGTTAAGTTAATAGCCCACCCCTAGTTATGAAGGAACGTCCTTATTGTTGACGAATTTCGATTGCGTTTAAGGATATGATTTGCTAATCAACACTTGGAATGTCCGGGTTCCTGATGACAATTTTTCTGCGTCAGTCCTATTTGCCTCCTACATATGACAGATTACAGCCGAAAATGTCGATAACAATTTCAAAATATCGGATATCTGCCGGTACCGTTAAATGAGGCTTTTCTAAAATATGGCCCTATATACACAATTGGGTAGATCGACTGACCACTTCCAACCCTGAATTCCAATTGCATCCAAATGCACAATGGTCGAAACCACTGATATAGCGGCGCGAAAGTCAAAAAATCGAACTATAAAATTGCGAAATATTTTCCATTGTATCGATTACAGACACTTTGCAGACAAAGATTTTGTTTTTTCATTTTTGTTGTTGTAAATATTCACTCAGTTATTCACTATCAAATACAAGAGTTTTTGTTGCATCAGATTTTAAAAAATTGTAGCAAAAAAATTAGCTTCATATTTGTTTAAATGTTAAATAAATTCGTAATAAAACTGGACAAGATTTATTTTTAATTAATAGCAGAGGGTGTGATTTAAATTATAAAAATTAGTTTGGGGTCTGGAGGTACCTAGATATATAGGAATAAATTTTCAAAAAATTCAATTTTTTAGTGTTTTTATGGGTTGTACGCGCTTGTTCCATAGAGTGCATCTTGTAAACTTGGCCGAACTTAGTTTCGATTATTTTTTGGGGAATGAAATTGGACTCTCTCGATACGGAATAACCACATTAGGGCTGCAAATATTTGCAAATCTTTTGATGACTGCAGTTTTAAAATAAGGGATTTTGCATGAAATTCATACACATTTAGCTGTGCATTTGTATGGGAGCTAAATCAAAATATGGACCTATCTTGAGAAATGTTTGCAAGGAGGATTTCTACCTCCGGAGACACTATAATACCATATTATAGCTAAATATTTTATTAAATATGGGATAACAAGTAAAAATTCAACGAATCGGGGGTACCATAAAAGGGGCTACATCGAAACATAAATCCGTGTTGAAAATGTTTTGTAAGAAGATTTTATACGCAGTGAGAACACGGAATGCAAAATTACAGCCAAGTTGGTTTAAAGATGTGGTCATGATATTCAAAATACCTTAAATTGGGAGGTACGGTTACACGGGGGCTATATCAAAACGTGCACCTATGTCCATAATTTTTGGTGAAATTATTTTGTGACCACTAGGAACCCTAAGTACCAAATTACAGGTAATTTGCTACGAAATTGTGGCTTAAATCCTCAAAATACCGAAAATCTTAAGGTACCGTTATATGGGGGCTATACCAAAACATTAGCCGATATTGTTCATATTTGGCCCATTATTACCCACAGGTACAAGCTGAGTTTGTGCCAAATTTGAGTGACGTATCTCAATTCGTTTGCAAGTTATTAATTTCGCGCCGCTAGATCAGTGATTTCGACCACCGTGAAATGGGGCGAAAACGTCTATAAAAAGTAAAACAAAACATGGTCTTATGTCCATAATTTTTGTGGAGCCCTAGTATAAATTTACTGCTAATTGGGATAGAAAATTAAAAATGCCTGAAATTGGGCGGTTATATGCTGACTTTGCTGCTTAAGTTATATCTGCTAAAAGGTTTAAACTTAGCTCGGCCGTTCTTTATCCATATACCAGAAATGACTTAACCAAAATACTATGCTGCTTTTAAGACAAGTTGTAAGATCGTTAATGTCGGATAAAACATGACCCTGATTACATCAACATATTTTCTTTCTTGGGGAGTGTACAAATCCTAAGATTTATAAAAACTTTACGAGCGTCAAATGAATTCGCTGGCTAGAACGAGGTGGTGCTGTTGTTCAAATTACAACGGTTTTTTTTTCTGGGAAATATTATACTACTCGAAACATGTGATTCGAAACCTACAATACAATCTACGTATATTAATAAAAGAGTAAAGTGATTGAATGACTGACTTAATGATTCATCAGCGCCCAGACGTAACGGCTGAAGCTAGAATCTTGAAATTTCGGGTGAGGTCAGTCTTGGTACTAAATATGGTAACATTTTTAATTGGCGAACCGGAAGAGCTAGAATTCTGGAATTTGGAATGAGGGTCACTAATGGAGTGTGGGATAGATGTGCCAAAAGTGTACAAAAATTACTAAAATGTACTTAATTAGGTACAATTTGGTATTATGTGAACCGATAAAGCTAAAAGCTTGAATGGAATGGGAATTAAGGTTGAGAAGTAGGATTGATATAAGGAGGTGATTTTAGAAATGTATACACATGTGTACGAAAAGTACTAAATGTTACCGAATTTGGTACGACTTGAATTTGGATCAACGTATAGAGCTGGAATCCTTAAATGTTGAATAAAGATTACTGTTGGAGTGTAGGATTGAGATTTTTAACGGATAGAGCTGAAATTTAGAAGTTTTGAATTGAGATTACTGTTGGAGTGTCGGATTGGGGTAGTTTAGGTAGTTCGTCCTTATGATTACGAAAAGTACTTAATGGTACTAAATTTGGTAAAATTTGGATTTGAGCGAACGGATAGATCTGGAATCCTGGAACTTGGAATTAAGATTACTGTTGGAGTGTAGGATTGAGATAGTTTTGGAAATTCGTACTTATGTGTACGATGAGTACTAAATGGTACCAAACTTGGTAGAATTTGAATTTGGGTGAACGGATAAAGCAGAAATACTGAAATTTGGAATTATGATTACTTTTTGAGTGTAAGATTGAGGTAGTTTTGGAAATTCGTCCTTATGGTTACGAAATGTATTAAATGCTACTGAATTTGGTACAATTTGGATTTGGGCGAACGGATAGAGCTGGAATCCTTAAATTTGGAATTAAGATTACTGTTGTTCTGTAGGATGATACTTTTTGAGTGTAAGATTGAGGTAGTTTTGGAAATTCGTACTTATGGGTACGAAGAGTATTAAATGGTATTAAATTGGTACAATTTGGATTTGGGTGAACGGATACAGCTGACTCCTAAAATTTGGAATTGAGATTACTGTTGAGGTGGTGGATATTCGTACTTATGGGTACGAAATGTATTAAACGGTACTAAATTTGGTACAATGTGGATTTGGGCGAACGGATGGAGATGAAATTTGAAATAAGGGTAACCGTTGGGGTGTAGTGGAATACTATAACTTTTTTTTTGGTTATTTTTTGGAGTTACAAAAATCGGTATCATTTTGATTGTTAACTTACCGAAAATTTTCGTTTATTACCGAAATTGTAAGCATTTTTTCATTTTACCAATTTTTGTCGGTAACTCGAAAAATGAGTTACAGAATTCCACGACTGAAATTTGTTATGAGGATCTCTGTTGGAACTAGATCAGAATGGTTATGAAAATATGTGACATGTTTATACATGTATTTTTGTTGTTGGAAAGTTTGACAGTTTTTAGCCTAAGAGTACTCAGGGCAGTTTAACATACGACTGACCACGTGTTGGGTTGTTTACAGTGGCTTGATTGGGACACCTTAATTATTTTCTGACACAACAGCCGTTTTTGGGCGGCCCTCAAGAAATTCGTTTTTCTGGCGAGTGTCGGCTATGATTAAGTTTATTAAACCAGTTTTTCATAGTGTTATAGGATGGTCCTTTATCGACATACAAAGATTTAATTTGATCGATGCACTTTTGCCGTGATTATTCACGTCGGAAATTGTGAAAAATTATCGGATCAAAATGTTCACAAGTAAATTCCATTTTTTTGCAAGGTGATTTTTTCAAGTCACTGTAAACAACTCAACACATGGTCGTATGGGAAACTGTCCTGAGTACGCTTAGCTATAAATTGTCAAACTTTCCAAAATAAAATGTCAAATGACGCCTGGAGACACTGCGTGTTGCCTGACCAGAACGTTTTTATTACAGTGTTTTATTTAACTTGCTTTGGTCCGTTTAATTCAAATCTGCTAACTCATTTTAACAAAGTTGCAGTTGACCAATCGAACTGAAACTTTGCACACTTTTCAGATTTTGATGGCAATACATGAATATGGAATCAAAACCAATATTGGTCAATTTTATAGCTTTTTAACGGTGTTTTATTTAAACTGCATTTCAAATCTGGTAACTCAATTTTGACACAGTTGCAGTTCGGACAAAAACTTTGCACACTTTTCAGATATGGATGACAAATACATGAATATGAAATTAAAACAAAGATTGGTCAATTTTACAGTGTTCTAACGGTGTTTTATTTAAATTGCATTTCAACTCTGGTAACTCATTTTTCCACACAGTTGCAGTTGACCAATCGGACTGAAACTTTGCACACTTTTGAGATTTGGATGACAATATAGAATATATATAGCGGTACCACCCAATTTCAGGTATTTTGAGGATTTTATCTTCATTTTTGCCCGAATCAGCTGTCATTTGGCATTTCCAATGAAACAGACACCAAAAATTGTGAACATAGGTCCAGGTTTTGGTATAGCCCCCCTTATAGCGGTACCACCCGATTTCAATTATTATGAGGATTTTATCTTCATTTTGAGGCCGAATTGGCTGTAACTTGGCATTTGGAGTGCCCAATGGTACAGAAACTTCTCCACCAAAAATTGTTGACATAGGTCCAGGTTTTCATATAGCCCCCGTATAGTGGTTCCAACCGATTTCAAGTGTTTTAAGGATTTTATCTTCATATTTAGCCAGAATTGGCTGTAACTTGGCATTTGGAGTCCCCAATGATACAGAAACTTCCCCACCAAAAATTATGGACATAAGTCCAGGTTTTGGTATAGCCTTTATATAACGGTACTACACGATTTCAGGCATTTTAACGTTTTTATCTAAATTTTCGGCCTAAATTGATTTACTTACTTAAAAGTTAAAAATAAAAATAAAGTTTCAGTGTTTTATTTAGAAATGCACTTAAAACTAGGAAATAATTTGTCGCTTAGCCTCAATAAATATATTCTTTCTCATGATGGAATCTCTCAAATAAAACGCTTGCATTTAAATTATAAATGGTGGCAAAATTAAACGGCAAGCGTTTTATTTCAGAGATTCCATCATGAGAAAGAATATATTTATTGAGGCTAACCGACAAATTATTTCCTAGTTTTAAGTGCATTTCTTAATAAAACACTGAAACTTAATTTTTTTTTTCAATTATATTTTATTTAGTACTATAAAAAACAAAGGGAAAGAAAACAAACCCCTCTAAATTTGACGCCCCCCGCAAAAGTTTTAAGAACCATGATCTGCGATCCTCACACTGGAATTTTCGCAAGCTTTATAGGGAAGGTGCAGTTTACGCATTGACAGATGTACTTGAAAAGTACAATGCCGACATTACTGCCATACAGGAAATACGATGGATTGGGAAAGGCCTCACAACAACACCTAAAGATGACGCAGTGTATTATAGCTGCCAGTTGGTCGGAGGTTAAAACATCTGGTCTCCAGATTCACCCCAGTATATGAAAGACTTGCTATAATTCTAATAAAAGCAAAATTCTTTAACATCAGCTTTATTTTCGCTCATGCTCCCACTGAAGACAAGGACGAACAGACCAAAGATATATGTATTTTACGAGCGCTGCCCATGACATTAAAATTATTCTAGGCGATTTCAGTCGGTAAATTCAATCTCAAGTGTGAAGTATACGACAATGCAATGAGACTGATGGACTTCGCAGTGGCAAAAAAACACGCTAGTTAGCAATACCATATTTGAGCACTCATAAGGGCTCTGGGCTGGATGGCCTGGCGACGTCGTTCCGAGAAGCAAATATAGACTCGGATCACCACCTTGTTGCAGCCAAGGTATGTAACCGATTAAACGTAGCATTTAAAGTACGAAGAGAAATGACACGTAAGTTTGACATCGGTAACCTGCAATCACAACAGATAGCCACAGCATGTTCCACTCAACTGGCCTAATTCCGATAACATATCGAAACAGTTGCAAAGTATTGCCCACTCCATGCAAACGGTCTTAACATCCATACTTGGATCCTCCACATAGGAACCCTTGGCATGACCACAGGCAGAGAAAAGATATTGTAAGAACAATCATATTCTAAGATTCAACAATATATATTTTATGTTTACTTGTTAACGCGATGATGATAATGTGCTTTAATTTTGTTATTTTTCTCTTTCGAGACGAGCTTATTCCTCAGAAGGTTTTTGTAAATGAAAAAGAATGTCAGAGAAATTGTCATCTGAAACCCGGTTCTGAGTTAAAATAGGGAAGAGCCCTTTTGATGGTAAATATTCGAGTTTTCAATGTTAGGCCAGAAACTTTTTAGTTCCCCTCGTATCATGGGTCGATCAGTAAAAGAAGTAACAGATACCTTTAAAAAAACTAAAGAGAATCTGCTAAAGTGGGTCCAAAAGTAAACGACGACAAGACCAAGTTGATGACATCGATGCGGAATCGGTCCACAGAACTCGGAACAACAATGGTTTAATTTAGTAGCTGTATGTGTAATGTATCGTTCAGAAGCGTGGGTATTTGCGCAAACAGATAAGGCAGTGCAAGTGAAATTGTTGGCACGATAACTCTTGATGGCAGTAACCGATTTGGTCCATACTTTGCACATAGATAGGGTTCCAATATGGACTCAATCGATTCACTCCTTCGGGTACTTCCCACACAAAAATTTGAAAAAGTTCAGTTTAGGACCAGCTCTCTAATCGTTCTGATTTTTGTTGAAACAACTTGTATTTATTGCCCTCATTACGACGGTACAACTTCTATCAGGGGCAAGTCCATACTTCCTGAGAAGATAGCCGGAAACATGTAAAAAAAAACCTATGGCACCATGTGTAGTGGTTGGAGCGAATGATAACTCTCGAACGGATGTGCCGATTCGGTCTAAAATTTGGCCATCGTAATATTTTGTCCGAAATTAGTTTAAGTCCGAAGATGAGCCATATCGGCCCATTCCTTTAGGTACCTCCACCACAAAAGTTCGAAAATTTGTGGACACGATAACCCTAGAAGGCAGTAACGGATTTGGTCCATACTTTGTATATCGTAATATTTCTACGAGACATAGAACAGGTTCAAATACGGATTATATATGTCAACCCCTGCAGGTACCTCCCACGCACAATTTAGGAAAAAAATGCAGTTTGAAGCATGCTTACGAATCGCTTTTACCTTTGTTGTAACAACTTGGCAGCGAAAACCCCTATTACGACAGTGCAAGTTTTTTCAGGGACAAGTCCATACTTCCTGAGAAAATAGCGGGAAAACTGTAAAATCCCTATAGCACCATGCGTACGATTTCTTTCAGTATACCTCCGCATAATTTTTGAGATTCAAACCAAATATATTTTTTGTCTACGGGTTCATACTTCTATAAAGGGTCATAAAATCTGCGTATCCAGTATTATATTCGATATTGTCAATAGGTGAAAATTTCAATTCACCAAGGCTGAGGGTATATCTCTCTCGGCAAAGCCGACTAATACTTTTTTACTTGCTCATGAGTAAGTCCATGCTTCCTGACATAGTGGTCCTGGACTCACTATTTATGGAAAAGAAGATACACATCCAAATAGGACTATGCCGATCCCGCTACCTCCTCCGCAAACCTTTTGAGCTTTAATCCAAATATATTCTGCCGCCAAGTTCATACGTCCAAAGAGGACCACAAACCTGAAAACCTCCTAATACTTACCGGTTGCGTAGCCGGTATTCAATTCGATATTGCCAATAGATGAAAGTTTCAATTCGCACAGACTGAGGGTACCAGGTATGTTCAGAGGCACACTTCACCTCTCGTGTAAAGTTAGGGATTTTTTTGACAGTCTCTTCGCTTATTTTTCCAGTACTTTATGGACCGATTAGAGTGATCTCTTTATTTTAAGTACCCTATACAAAAAAAAAAAAAAAAAAAAAACAAATTTGTAGCCATTTGTTAAAATAATTCAAAGATTCAATCAAAAATTTGTCGATTTTCCGGCAATAAAAAAATTGTCATATTGATAAAAATATTTATCAAAATATTCCACATTATGCTTGATAAAAACGTAATATTTTATTGATTAAAAACAATTTTGAATGCCCTTTTTTTCAATCGATAAACAATTTTTCATATTTACAATTCTTTTGTTTTTTTTTTTTTTTTTTTTTTTTTTTGTCAAATACAAACCCGGAAGCCACAAAAAAAGATACATACACACATTCATAAAAGGTCGTGGTTATTTATTTAATTGAAACGCATAAAAATGCCAAACACAAAAGCAACAACAGACACATAGATACATAAAAAATAACAGATACAAGAAATAACAGATGAAAGAATGAAATAAATAATATAATAATAATTGTTCCAGAAACATCCCAGAAGGGACAAGGGACACTTCTCTCATATCAATGAGTGCACCCCGATTCATATTAGCTCAATGATATGGGACGTACTGTTGTTGCCGAGTCCGAACGGCGTGTCTAAGACACCACTCGTAGAGAAGTTTTAAATGGCTCAAATACTCAGAAAATGTCGCCAACATTACTGAGGGTTATTTTGCTATCTTCGAAAAGTGTTTGTTGCCTGGCAGGGGAGCCCACGACTTTCATCGTGCAAGGCGGGTGTGCATACCATTGCACCACGGTGGCACCCGGAATAATTAATAAAAGAAGTAAATAATTATTTAGTGCCAAACTTCAATTTTAATAAAAGAAAACAAATCACTTTTAAATATAAAATACAGTGAACATCGCTGAACGCTTCTCGTTAGTTGTGAAATAAAAACACATTCTTCTGTTGCTGTATGTTCCCAATTCAATTGGGGTAAATTTTAAATTTTTCTGACGCTTATTGTAAACTACTAATAAGTTTACATTATAGTTCATTATCATATACAGTTTTATTTTTTAACAAATCTAGATAAAATGTCAATCATAAAAATATGCACTAGTATAATATGCGCTTAAGTTTATGTTGAATTAATCGAAAACAAGATTTAGGTCACTCTGTTTTGCAACGGCAATGCAGCTTAGGATTTTGGTGTTGTGCCATACTTTACCAAAAGTGAAAAAGTTTTCCAGATATAACGTACACTCACAAAAAGTAACTGGTTGTTACAACAAAATCGAATCGTCACGGATTAACTTCAACGCAAAATAAGGAACAACCAAATATCAAAATGAAAATAATGGTATGTAATTTTTTTAAGGTTAACAAGGAATGTTATAATTTCGATGACATTTCCTTCTGCAGGTTACCCTTGGTATTTGCCTTGCTATGGCGACAGTGGTTTTTGCCCAAAATAAAAGCGAAAGCGGGGACAAATCTGATAAAAATTTTCTCTATGATCCACCAAAGTCAGGAATACCCAAAGAAGATGATGGTCGTGACTATGATCCACCAAAGGTTACTAATAGTGCAGATGTTCTTGAAGAAAATTTTAAAAAGACCAAACCCTGCTTTGATCATATTTCGCAGACAAATAATGATATTAGAAAAGATATCAAACGATTGAACCCCCATCCGCAAACCAAAATAAAATATCATGAATTTGATCCGAATGATTTTAAATATTGTGGTGAATTGGACGAAAAACCCAAAAAGACCACCAAAGGAGATGTAGTTGAATCGAAATCATGGTTTGTCGAAGGTGAATATGTTTTTAAATCAAAGACCGGAAGATTAGTTAAAGTTACCTACACGGCTGATGAACGAGGCTATCATCCAGTTATACATCTATAAGATAAGCATCAACAGAATTTTTGTTAATTTTAATGTTATTTAGTCTTTAATCATCTGTTTGTGTTGTACTATGAAATACATGCAGTGCATGTTAAAACAAATTTTTGTTATAGCACATACTACAATGTGGAAAGGATATTTATTATACATTTGTTTTACCCAATACTCATGTAATAGCGTGAAATATTTGTGGTGTGTACGTCCGGGGGAACGCTTCTCCCCTTTAGCTGCTAATATCAAATATCTATTTGATTTATTACACTGTGAACCGACATTTTGGGGGGTGGAAAATTCCTTTTTGGGGATGAAAGCCTTTGGTGAGTACATACAGAACCCCGAAGGACAGATCCACCGTGAGTCGAACTTCTGAGTTACGGCGTGATGAATATTTTGCTGGTGACCCTATGAGCCGTTTGGAACCAGCGATATATCTTTGTTAGCTGCTGTTTACGCTTATTTCTAAGATGACATGTCTTCAGTCAAATCAAATGAGTATTTTTTTCGTAGAGCATTTCGACCTTCTAACTCGCTTCCTTCAATGTCCTTTTCGTCTTTTATTTCAAGAACCACAATAAAAGTACCACAAGATGACATTTTACAGCTTGGGAATGTTCGGCAAAAATGTCGCTCGGAAGATTTTAGGTACGGTTCTTAAAGACATGAAATCGATACCATCTTATTGAAGCGGTCCTTTTTCACTTTTACCCGAATCTGGCTAAGACAACCCTATACCTATTTATTTCAATATATTCCTTTTAAACTATTGATAATCTAAAATGCTCCGAGTCATTACAAATATTGAGCGCTATTGGATCTCGTTTTGCCGAGCATGTTAATATCATTATTTTTGGTATACAGATCCGGATATCCGAATTTTGGAACCGGTTTTTTGATACTAAAACCGAATTTTTATTCAGTTTTTATGAACAGATGGACCGTATACATATGTATATCATTAGAAAGCTATTAAAATTGTCAATCAGATACGATTAGCATGCGTCATACATATTGCGCGGTTATGGTGCTGGGACCAGAAGTATTGTTGAAACGCATAGGAGGATACTTTTCATTACGCGAAAAAAGTATATCTAGGTCTGGGGGGTAAACAATTCATTTTGAGGTTCAGATAATTACTAGATTGAGTGTCCTTAAAAATATTAGAAATAATAAAAAAAACAATACATATAACACATTATATATAGTACATATTATATTTAATATTCCTAATTTATTATTGGCTTGGAAACTTTCAAACTAGACAAGTGGTTCCATCATGAAATGGTCTACAATATCCCTATAGGACAGGTTAAGCGACTATCCACATGTTAAACTAAATATTGTATGTATATCAGACCAACTACATATTTGTATCAACATTGATATCAATTTACTATCTTGTATCAATCTTGTATCAATGTGCTAGCAAAGTACACGCTATGTATGCGGAAAGGGAATAAAAACTGTAAATTTGGTTGTACTAATGCCTATTTTAATTGATATTTATTAATTTCATTTAAGTACCGTTCAAACCCATTTAGTTCGAATTTCCAAAAAAAAAAAATCATCAACGACCCAAAAAGTACTAATTATGGAACAATTTGGATGTGGGTGAACGAATACAGTTAGAATCCTGAATTGGAATTAAGAATACCGTTGGAGTGTAGGACAATTTTCAAATGTTACAATGTAAAGTTATGCCTCAGCGCCAAAAGGCTTTATAAAGGCTAAATAGGCAACTATTATTAATAACAATAAAAAAATTATACAATTCATATTAGTAAACACAATTAAAATTCAAATTATGCAAGAAGTATGACAGTTGATTGTACTCCCCAGCAAAAAAGTCATTGCCAAGTAAGGAGTTTATTCAGTAAATTTTGGCAGTAGTAACTACTTACAAATTGACCGTAAAAGTCATCATTTTTACATGGGGATGTCATAGGAAGGAAGTACTTCCTTAAATATATTTTTTTAAGTACATATTTAACCACTGGTAGTCGAAAAAAGCATATTTTCTATTTTTAGAACAATTGAGGTTAAATTATATTCAAATTCAACACTCCACTTTTTCTTTTGTTTTGCTCCCTCCTTGGTTTCAACACACTAGGCCACTCGTAATTTAGTGAACAAAAAACTCCCATGCAGACGGTGAACTTTGAACACACAACCTTAAGACTTGTAGTGGGACACACTAGCTATGTGCCACCGTACTCATTACTTAGTAAATAAGTAGTAAGTAAAGATGTAATTAGTTATGTGTAAACCATTATATATGTACTGCCTGATAACGCGGAATGTAATAAGCACTCATTACTTGGAAATGCATGAAGTAATGGCATGTGCTTACCAAATTCTTGCTGGGTCGTTTCGACCACCAATAGATATTCGCTGTTTTGTACATTCAAAACGACATCTCACAATACTTAAGCTTGCGGCTTGCCGTGTAACTCTCCCCGTTAGAGATATATTTCTTTTAAAATCGAGAGCTTGTGAATGTAATTGATATTTATAAATTCCCTTCAGAGGCAAGATGGGTTTGGCGTAATCGTTGTACGGGTCTAACGTATGCGTTCTGAGATTTTAACAATTTTGAGAGCTTTGTTTTGGGATACCTGCAGTCTTTATATAAGCTCTAAAAATCAAATCATGTATTTAATACGAGTTTATTTAACCTCAAATACTCTACAAGAAATGCGGCATAGCATTCTATTTCTGCTTGCAAAACAAGTGGATAGCTACAGTTATAAAACAAAGCAATATCGTCTATAAACATAAATAGTTTCCATTTAAAAGGAATATTTTTTAAATCATTTAAATCATAAATAAATATCTTAAATAAAACAGGACCAAGTACGCTCCCTTGAGGAACACCAAATTTGACAGGAAGTTTCTCGCTTTTCTTTTCACCTATTTGGACAAACTGCTCTCTATTTACTAAAAAGTTTTGAAAAAATATCAATGTTGTACTTGTGCAGCCAATATTTTCTAACTTCTTAATCAAACCCCCATTAAACCTCTTATCTAAGCCTTCACAAATAGTATCAATAATCGTTACTAAGGCGTCTGTGTACCTGAACCTTTTTATACCCTCAGCCTTTAGGCTAGAGGCGGTATATACACTTTTATATATGCACTATGCTGAATGCATTTGGACCACTGGTACTACCGTTCAATTGTATAAAATTTTATTACTACGTATTTATTACTGTTATGCTTTTATGTACGATTTCCTAAAACTAACTTTATATCTTAAACCTACAGACCAGCTGTCACCTAATACGATGTAGTATCAATTTTAGTACCACTTAGTTCTTTTCGCAACCTTATAGTACGATTTTTCGAAACATTCTTATTTAAAATCTATAGCCCTACAATGACCCTACTACTAAATTCCACAATTTTTAAAGCAGTGCCCTTAATACTAAATTTCAGAATTACGGATTTATTCTTTCATCCAATACTAAATTGTCCAAATTTGTTACCATTTAGTACTTTTCGTTTTTCTATTTGTAAGTATTTCAAAAACCACCTCCACATCTTAAACATACACAGCAACAATGACTTTCATGCTTTATTTTCAGAATCACAGCTCTATCCCCTATACGAAATTTAGTACCATTTAGTAATTTTCGCACTATTATAGAACGTATTTCGGAAACCCTATCTCAACTGGAAAAGTAAGTTCACAAATAGAGAGGAATGGACATATTTTCTTAGTTAGGCTTATAGTACAAATGTTCTGTAGGGGGGGCCAACTAAAAAAGCAAGCTGAGTAAACAATTAAGCTAAGTAATAAAGTAAACCGTTTCGTCTGTCAGTAAACCGTTTCGCCGCTTTTCACCTTGATTTATATAGATAATTACAATTTTCGTTTTATTACATCATCAGAGGTGTAGGCAAACTTAAGAGCTTTACAATGATTATCCGTGTATTCATATTCATCCTTAACAAATCAGCTCTTCTCATCTACCAAATGACCTTCGTATGAGGGATAAATATGGTCACTCAGTCAACCTAATATTTGTATTATTTGGAGTCTTGATCCACTTACTCTTTGACGAAATCAGCTTGATGATTGTAACCATCGTGATGTTCACCTTAGCCAGGAATGAATATGATCTTCAAACAAAAAAAAAAAAAAAAAATAAATAAATAAAATAGATGTTAACAAATTTTATATACGATTTTTAAAAATTCAATGACTTCGCTATAAAATGTTCTGATTTTTATACTAAAATGAGTTCTTATGCATTCTGAACCATATTAAAAAAAGGTAAATAATAAAGATGTGTTTGTTATTTGAGAACCTTAACATGCAACCAACCTGTTTAATGCTTTTATAAAATTGTTATAATTTTCGGTAACTAAATAAGATTACATTATAGACGGAATGTAATATGTAAATTAACTCCACGATTAGTATTTACGATTTTGTTTTTGAAATCAATTAGCGCAATGTTTGCCCTTATTTAGTATATGCATTTCCCAACATAACTGTTAAATTTAATAATAATATTCAAAAATATAATATTAAAAAAAAAAACAAGTAAGAGGGGGTTATAGTCGGACAGGGCCGACCTACTCCACTACCTGTGGGCACTAGTTTTCCACGGAATTTCTTCGATATGATTGCGACGTATTTTAGTTCGGATTCGGTGGTTCGGATTCGGATTGTGGGAGAGAAAATTCATTCTTTCCCACACTCTCTCCTAAAAGTCATATTCGCTCAGTTCGGATGCAGAGGGGCGCAACAACAGAAGGTAAATGTAGTTTTGTATTGAACAAATCAAAACAATAAAGGAACTCACTTACCCAGCAAAATGTTCGATGCCAAAGATGCCATTCAATCATGGGTGAAAGTGATCTGGCATGTCATCTTTTTAGCATCTTCATCGATGAATTTTGTATGAGCGTGGACCCCAAAAGATGCTATTCATTTTTGGATCCAAAGCATGTCATTTACACCAATGTTTTGACATGTCATTTTCACCAATGCTGTGGCATGTCATTTCCACCAATGCTTTGGCATGTCATTTTCACCAACCCTTTGCAATGATATCAACATTACGACGAGAGTTTTAACAACGTTGGTTGTGATCTCAAGTCTCCAACAACATTAAGCCTATTGTAAATAAACGAGGGTGCTAAGAATCCCCGGAGGTAAAAACAACCAAAAACTAAACATCGGAACCTGGAACGTCCGAAGTTTATACGAAGTCGGTAAATTAAACAACACAATCAATGAAATGAATCGACTTAAAATTGATATACTAGGTGTCAGTGAAACTTGGTGGACAGAAAGCGGCAAATTTGAATCTCAAAATGTAGTAGTATACCATTCTGGAAATATGGAAGGTATCCGCAGACGAGGAGTATGCATTATTGTCAAGAAAAACATTGCAGATTGTGTAGTTGGATATGTCCCGATGTCAGAGAGAACTATGATGATTAAAATCTCAGCAAAGCCCCTAAATATGAACATAATACAGGTATATGCCCCAACATGTGATGGAAACAATGACGAAATTGAACTGTTTTATGAAGAAATATGTGAACTGCTTAAAATGACGAAATCACATGAAATAACAATAATTCAAGACGATTTCAACGCCAAAGTGGGTAATGAAGAAGTAAATGGTGTAACAGGAAGATATGGGCTTGGTGAAAGAAATGAGAGAGGAGACAGATTATTTAATTTAAGATGACCTTAACCAATACAGTATTCCGACTACATCCCAGACGCCTATACACATGGAAGTCACCATTGGATAATGGAAGAAATGTCGTACGAAATCAAATAGACTTTATAATGATCAACAGCAGATTTAAGACTTGTGTGACCAAATGTTCAACATACCCAGGAGCTGATGTGCCGTCCGATCACAATCTTTTAATGTGCAATCTTGGAATTAAACTGGCCCGAATCCAAAAACGTAAAAGGAAATCACATAAAATAAATACGGAAATACTCAAGAGTACAACAATCAGAAACGAAATAAAAGAACAAATAAACAACAAACTTGGAGATATTGATACAAACGATGCAGACAATATATGGAACAACGTGAAAGATGCAATATGCAAAGTAACAAAAAACTACATTGGAAACCAAACAAGAAGAACCCAAGAGGAGTGGATGAACAACGAGATAATGGAACTTCGAGAGGAAAGAAGAAAATACAAAAATGTTGATTATGAACGCTACTGGGAGATAAATAAAGAAATTCGAACAGCGATCAGGGCTGCCAAAAATTCTCTGCTAAACCAAAAATGCCAAGAGATCGAGCATTTACAACATATCCATGACGATTTTAACTTACACAAAAAGCTAAAAGAAACCGCTGGGATATATAGAAGAACAACATCAACACTGCTCATGGATGACAACAATATACCATTTTTTGAGACAGAACATATAAAGAATATATGGAAAAACTATATTGAACAACTATTTACCGACGACCGACGTTCAATATACCAACATAATGTAAGTGCTGATATATCTGAAACCCCTATCACGAAATCGGAAGTGGAACGTGCGATCTTATCATTAAAAGATAAGAGATCAACTGGACCTGACGAAATTCCATCTGAAATTTTAAAACTTATAGATGGAGACAACGTATTATTGATTTTCCGCCTATTTAACTGTGTATATGATACTGGTCAATACCCTTACGATTGGTTAAAATCTACCTTTATTCCGATACCCAAAAAATCGAATGCAAAAAGGTGTTGTGAATACAGGCTTATTAGTCTCATGTGCCATATATTAAAAATCTTCCTCCGAATAATCCATACGAGAATATACAGCAAATGTGAAACTGCTATGGGGGAATCCCAATTCGGCTTCAAAGAAGGTATGGGTACCCGAGAAGCTCTACTATCTCTTCAAATACTTGTACAAAAATGTAGAGATTTTCATAACGATGTGTTCATATGTTTCATAGACTATGAAAAGGCTTTCGACACTGTCAAACATGATAAACTGATAAACATACTAAGAGATATTGGGATAGAAGAAAAGGAAATTAGGTGTATAAGAAATCTATATTGGAACCAAACCGCAAGACTTGAAATAAATGGTGAAGTTACAGACGAAGTCCCCATATCCAAAGGTGTTCGACAAGGCTGCATATTATCACCCTTCCTCTTCAATGTATACTCTCAGCGAATATTTTGTGAATCAGTTGAAAAAGAACGCATGGGTATAAAAATACACGGCAAGATGGTAAACAATATACGATACGCCGATGATACCACCATAGTTGCTGGCAGTATGTCTGATCTACAACATCTACTAAACAAACTGACACAAATAAGCGAAATATATGGTCTCAATATAAATATAAAAAAGACAAAATACATGGTGATCAGTAGAAAAGATAATAACATTTTTGATACAACACTAAAAATAAAGAACGAGACAATTGAGCGTGTAAAAACATTTAAATACCTTGGTGTCCTAATAAACGACAACTGGAATAATTCAAATGAAATCAATCGTCGAGTGGAGATGGCTAGAGATACCTTTTTCAAATATAAAACCGTGCTAACAAATCATGACATAAGCTTAGCAACAAAGATAAGATTTGTGAAATGTTACATTTGGTCAGTGCTACTATATGCAGTCGAAACCTGGACTATTAAAAGTGCAGATGAGAAGAAACTCGAAGCTTTCGAAATATGGATATATCGACGAATTTTAAGAATACCATATACTGCACATATAACAAACCAGGAAGTTCTTCGAAGAATGAACCATGACAGACAACTCCTGCATACTGTTAAATCGCGAAAAATCTCATACTTAGGTCATCTAATGAGAAATGAAAAATACAAATTTATACAAAACATTATAAAAAGCAAAATAGAAGGAAACCGAAACAGAGGCAGGAGGGAGACATACTGGCTAAAAAATATTCTAGATTGGACGGGATACAGAGATGAAACCAACTTACTATATGCCGCTAAAAATCGAGAGCTTACATACACTTAGATAATATCTATATTTTGAAATATATTTTTGAATATATAAACAATAATATTGTATGATCGCTTTACATCCGAATATCGGATACGCAAATAAAGAAGAAGAAGAAAATAATTAATCTTATATATTTAGAAACATGTGTATAAATAAAAACGCAAAATTCATTTCTATTGGATCGATGGAATGGGTTCAAATGCTGATGAAAAGATCGGATCTTTCACGACTTCCTTTGCATGGGTTCAAATGCTGATGAAAAGATCGGATCTTTCACGACTTCCTTTGCATTGGTTCAAATGCTAATGAAAAGATCGGATCTTTCACGGCTTCGTTTGAACCAATGCAAAAGATGCCATGAAATCACGTCATTGCATGGAACCACTTCCTTCAAATTTTGCTGGGTATGCATATATTACACAGGAATTCAGTTTTCTCGCCGCTACATTGATATAATTTTCATCAAGGCAGAGGTCAAGAGCTGGTTTTCAAGTTTCGTTTTCGCAATTTGACAGAATATGTCCCCTACACATTAAAATATGGACCAACAATTAAATTTGGATGTTTTTCCCACAAATACTATAATCCGCTTAATACTATCCGATCATTATCCAAAATTATTGGCATCTTCCGTGCAAAAATTTGTCAGTATTAAACTATAACTGCGAACTCTAGCGCAGTACGAACTCCACGTACATCAACACAATTGGTATCATCGGAAAGGTAGAGAGAACGTTTTCGAAAAATAAATCGCGTAGTCTGAATGTGACTGCCATGAACAAATTCACGTAAAATTTACGATTTCGCTGTGTTAGGGTATAATGAATCCATTATATATTAGGCAGTAGGTTCGTTATCTAACCGACACATTATTGTAATATGCGTCAGGGGAATTTCAGGATTTCTTTTTTCGCACTTAAGCTAAGTTACCCTTCTGGAATTAAAACATGGATCAAAAATTAAATTTTTATATTTTTTTTATAGAAAAGTATGGTCAATTTCACCTGCTAAGTAATATCAGATCATGATTCGAAATTGTATGCATCTTCCTCAAGCCTAACTCTTACCTCATGCAAAATTTCGTGACTATTGAACTATAATTGCGACATATAGCGTGGTTATGATTACATTACAAGCAACTAACTGGATAATATATAAATCTGTAATCTGATTTGTAGTTCAACATAATTGGCATCAACAGAAAGGTCAAGAAATCCTTGTCCAAGTGTGGCTAACTTGCCCGGGATGTGTCCTTCAGGAATTAAGATATAAGCTGAATATTAATGTTTTAAATTTTCACACAAAAGTTTCGGTCCAATTAACCCACCATCTGATCACCATCTCATATAATATAATATAATCTTACCTTATTTAGAATTTCGAGGCGATCGGACTTTTACTGCACCCTACAGAGCAGCTACAAAATCGGATACAAATTCTGTATTTGGTCCATTTCACCCGCTAAATATTTTCCGTTCATTACAAATAACAACTGGGGTCTATTCTGGTCTAAACCCGACCTCCATTTAAAATTTCGTGATGATCGGTCCAAAATTGCGGCCTGGAGTTTGATTAAAATTTATAATGGACAGACGGACGGACACACAAACTTATAATACCCTTCCCACACTGTGGAGTAGGGTATAATTATGGACTTTTGTGGGGGAGGTAACCGAAGGAGTTGACCGATATGGCCAATCTTCGAACTGAAATTAAGTTTGGGCAAAATATTACGAAGTGCAAAATTTGGTTCCTATCGGTTGATGCGTAAGAGATTATGACGTATCTGACATACATTTCTGACGTATATTACATACGTCGGAAACGTCGTAAACCTAGGCAAACCAAAAAGGTTTTTGACAGAATAAACAAACGAATTTTATAACCTAAAAATCTATGTTTTTCATAATAAAAAAATCATTTTATTATTATTAATTTTTTTGAGCAGGCATAAAAATATTTCACTCTAAAATTTACATTTTATTTACATATATTTTTTATATTATATGGACATTATACATATATGTATGTTTGTTTATTACTTCACCCGCAAATTCTTTGAATCATACGTAAAGTAGTGGTAGTGTTCGGACAATATTGTAGATGGCGTGCTAAGTGCGTAATCCAATTTACTGTTCAATTATTTCAGTTATTTTAAAAATTAAAAAATATGCTGTTATTTCGAAAAAAGTTACGGACGCTCTTCAATAACAAAGACAGGATTGCAAAATTAATATTAATTGAAAAATATGATGGTAACATACATTTTTTGAGGTTTACGACGTTTACTACATGTTATACGTTTTCTACGGGTATATGACGTTTTCGACGTTTACAACATTCTTACCGTCGAAAACCTAAAAAATTGTCATACAGACCATCTCTGGTTATAGTGAGCACCAGTCAGACCGTCGGACGGACACGGATAAATCGACTCCAAATTGTCTGAAACGAATTTCGTCCAAACATACTTGGGGTCTAAAACCGTTGTATATACCCTCGTTAGAATAAATGCTGAGGGTATAATAACACAATTTAAAACACTGAAACTATCCGAGTTAATGTATAGTTCCCACACATTGTTATTTTCGCAAGCAGATAAGGCAGAGCATGGTGTATGCGAGAGAAAAACTCATCGAAAGATTGCTTTGGCTAGACCATGTCCACGATGGAGTAAGCAATTGGAAGACGAGATCGAAAAACACCGTATTCCAAATTGGCAAAGTACCTTCACAGATAGAGTTGAATGGAAATATTTGCTTATTTGGGTTTATGGGACAAATGTTCTGAAGGGGGCAAACTAAAAAAGTAAGCTAAGTAAAAAAGTTAGCGGTTTCGTCTGACAGTGAGCAAATCAATCAGTCATCCACTTTTCACTTTTATTTATATAGATAATTTAAATTTCCATTTTATTACATGAATCCAGTTTTTGTTCTACTTTAGGATGGACGCCTTGATTACACTGTGCAACATTTTTCAGGTGATCTTGTGCAAACAGTTCGAACTGAGGATTTTTTGAATGTACAGACCCAAACGACCAGAAACCTTAGTTGGGTTTTGTTGTGTCAGATCCAGCTCGGATTTTATGGCCCCATCTAAACATGGTTAAATATTGAGTTTTTAAAGAAATTCGGGGCTATATATCTGAAACCAATGCGAATCTTCTTCTGACCTCTGAAGCAAATTTGTAGATAAGGACAAGAATGAAATATTTGGAGAAATAATGAACTCAAAAAACTACATTTATTTGCCACCACTTTCAAAATATATGCAAAAATTCCACAATTTTTACACATTTCGCACCGTATCTCCAAAACCGTTAATTTTTTCTGATTATTTTCTTCTGGAAAAATTTTTCCTGGAATGTAATACACAACTCTTCAGAATAAGTCATTGTTGTAAAATGCCTCTATGCCGTTGTTTTCAGTACATTTTTCAACGACGATTTAATAAAAATGTCAACAATGCACAGTGGTCCCACTTGTATGGAAAGGAGTGCCAAAAATAGTTCTAATCGAGTTAACGCCTCGAAATTTTAAACATGGTTTCATAACGAGCCCAAAAGGGAGAAAAACAATTTTAATGGATGTAAGTCCACATTTGCGTGTAGCCCCCATAGAAAGGTACCCCCCGATTTTTATATTTTGACGATTTTAGCCAAATTTTCCAGTCGATTTGGCTGTAATCTTGCATTTTGTGTTCTGAGGGAACAACATACCACCTTGTAAGAAATGTTCAAAATAGGTCCACGTTTAGGCATAGCTCCCATATAAACGTACCTCCCTATATTCGGTATTTTGATGATTTTAGCCAGACTTTCTAACCGTGTTGGCTGTAATTTTGTATTTTGACTTCGAAGGGAAGATCATACGTCCGTGCAAAAAATGTTCAATATAGGTCCAAATTTAGGTATAGCTCCCATATAAACGTACCTCCAGATATTCGGTATTTTGACGATTTTAGCCAAATTTTCCAACTGATTTGGCTGTAATTTTGCATTTTAAGTTCTGAGGGAATACCATACCTCCATGCAAAAAATGTTCGATATAGGTCCACATTGCGGTATAGCTCCCATATAAACGTACCTCCCGATTTTCGGAATTTTGGCTATTTTACAGGCGTGGTATAAGGGGAATAACTTACAGGGTGGCAGAAGGTGGCAGCTGGATTTCTTTTTATCGTAAACTAGAGACTTTACCCTGTATTTTAAAAGAAATACGGACTTGCCCTTACGGGGCCAACATGATATTAAAAATAGCACAAAAAGTCATTTACAAAGAATTTATTTTTAAGGAACTTAGAAAACGAATTTTGAATCTGTTTTTTCGTACGAATATTGTCAATGCCATCAACTATAAGTTTCATTTTGGAAATTGTACATTTACCTCTTAATTTTTTTATAATTTCACTCATAAGCTACGAACGCTTTGCGGATCTTTTTTTTCGTTTTTAAGGTACCACATACAAATCTCAACTTCTTCGACTTAACTTGGCATATTACCGCTGTAAATTGGCAAAAATAATACTGGATAATAAAAATTTAATGTGTTTAGAGAATATTTATTTCAAACGCAATCAAATTTGTCGACATAAATTTTTCGATTTTTGTCCACGGGCGGAACCACAGTGCAATGTAGCGAAATCTGAAATGCGAGAATAAACTGTTGGTGTGAAATGTGTTTGAAATACGTGAAAGATATGATCCAAAATACCGCTGAAACAACATGAAGTAAGCATTTTAGAGTTTCGGAATATTTTAAAGAATTGTTGAGAACGTTATTTAGGAGATTTTTGCAAACGGTTACTTGGTTCAACTCCCAACAGTTTAGCCGATACTGCCCAGAATTTCAGCAATTATGTACAATTTTCTATATTTTGATGCCCTAGATGGAGTTTTCCTTATGTGGTGTTTTCCAAAGATAAGTTCTACTAGTTTGGGGCTACAATACTGCTAAAGACAGCAAGGCCAAATTCCTATTCGTTTCCGAGATAAAGGCCTGATAAATGCAAAAAAGTGTAGATTTAACCGGGTTTAGATGAGACCATAAAATCCGTACTGGATCTGACAGGACAAAACCTTACTAGGGGTTTTGTAGTCTAAATATGTACTTTCAAAAAATGCATACTAGAAGTTGTTTGCATTTTCAGTGTTGCATAGTGTTATCAGCGGTGTAGGTAACCATAAGAGATTTACCATGCTTATGCTTGTACTCATATTCATCCATAACAACGCTGCTCTTCTCATCTACCACATAACCTTCGTATGAGAGATTAATATGGTCACTCAAGTCAACCAAATATTTGTATTCCTTGGAGTCTTGATCCACATACTCTTTGACGATATCAGCATGATGATGGTGACCATCGTGATGTTCACGTTAGCCAGGAATGAGTATGATCTTCAAACAAAAAAAGATACAATAGATGTTATCAAATTTTATATAAAATTTTTAAATTAATTGGCAACGATGTTTAAAAATTCAATGACTTCGCTATAAAATGATCTGATTTTTATACTAAAATGTGTTCATATTAGAATAAGATATAAACAAATAACGTGTGTGTTATTTGAGGACGTTAACATGTAACCAACCTGTTTAATGTGGTTGCCTAAATTGTTGTAATCGATAACTAATTACACTATAGACGGAATGTAATATGTAAATTAACCCCACGATAAGTATTTACGATTTTGTTTTTTAATTCAATCAGCACAATGTTTACCCTTATTTAGTATGTGCATTCCCCAACATAACTCAATGCAGACATATGAATGTCGAATTAAATAATATTTGAAAACACAAAAATTTTCTTTAGAATACGTCGGGAAACTCTAATATTTTTTAGAATTTCCTTAGAAAAACTTTCCGAATTCGGTGACCACACTCATGCAACTTTCGTACCGAATTCGGCATAAGAATCGGAAATTTGTTCAGAGATTCTGACCGAATTCGAAAAAATGTTAGCTGGGATGGGCCGGAGAACAATGTAATAAGCTCTTAGATTTTTCGCAGTTAATGACCGGTTTTCAATAGGTAAATTTTAGTTAGCATTACTGTTGCACTCGATAAGTCTTAACGACAACTCTTGTTATGTGTTTATTTTGATATTGTTTTATTGCTTCATATATTTGAAAAAAAAAAAAATAATAAAATGCCTAATGAAATTAATTACTTCGGGCGGAGGCAGAAAATACCTTAATTTCGGATGAAAACATCCATCATTCGCTAAAGTTTAATTGAAATTTAAAATTAATTTCTTTAATAGCCTCAAATAGCCTATAATTAATTAACACACCAAAAAAGTGTAAATACCATGGAGGGAAGAACCCGGTCAACAATTTTATGGTCCAATTATAAAATACTTTTATATAAATTCACTTTAAAAACATTTTGAATATCAGTGAAATACTGAGCGTAAAACGACAAGCTAAACAATGAACAAAATTCATTTTCTGGTAAGTATCAACGACTTATTACCTGTTAGAAATTTTAATAAAAATGTCAACATTATTGTATAGATCATCATTCACCTCTGTTCTCTGGTCTTCACCTGTGCTGATCAAATATCAATGAAACAGGATCGACGACATTCACTGGATGTGAAACAATATTCTGAAGACAATTCAAATGATTTTAAACACTCCGTGGAACAAAGTGATCGTGTCCGTATTGAACGTGAAGGTCAGTCAGGAGATGAACAGAGTTTGGTTGTTAAGGGTGAATACAAACACCGTGACAAACTTGAAATAAGTCGTTAGAAGGATATTTCGAAGTGAAGGAGTATTCATAGATGTATATCAAATATTAATGAATAAAATATAAATAACAGCTTCATATTGCTTAATGTTTAATGTTAAAATTACTAAGCTTTCTAACCTGTCACTATATTTTCTTAAATAACATATCTTGCAACACATACTTATGTGTGAAATCAGAAATTTTGTGGATCAAATGAAATAAAACTTCTGGATGGATTTAGCCAATTTTTTCGTGATCGACTTGAAATTTTTAAGAATAGTCTCAGACACTTAAAAAAACACAAAGTTGATATAAACCAGCAAGGAAAGGATCAGGGCCGGACCACCCTGAATATGTTACAAGTAAGAACAGCGTTAAGTTCGGCAGGTCCGAACTTTTTATACCCTCCACCACGAACGGTATTGAAGAAAGTACTAGGCTCTTCCTGTAATTCCTTGCAGGAGCAGAATATATTAACCGATGATGATCCTGTTAAAATAGCTCGTATGGGGCGTCATGGTTGTTCTTTCCAAAACATGGAAAAAAATTACATTTTTCCGAATTGACAACACGCAATATTAAATTACATCAATCTCGGTTCGAAAATTTGACAAAAACCCTCGAATTACGTAAAATTGAGCAATATCGGCTAGACTTGAACCTGAATTAGGTTGTCCAAAACCGGTTATCGCCAAAAACGTAATTTTCGTTTAACCGAAAAAACCGGTTATTTGTGTCGGTTAACCGGTTTTAAAAAATAGTAATATTTCATAACAATTGTTTTCTTGAAAGTAAACTAAACTTAGATACTTAGAAACTCAGATACCTTTAAATTTGAAAAATATTTTGTGTAAAATATAGAGTTGTGCTAATCTAGTTTAATAGAACGATCTAGTTCACTACGCACTGCGTAGTACGCAGTTCCAATGGTCCACATCGTTTGTATGACGAAACTTAGTATACGTAATTAGTTTATGTGATATTACTCATACGTTTTGCAACTAGTACAGTGAACTTAAAACTAGAGCTACAGTAGCAACAATTTAAAACGAATGTTTGGTCTAACATAGGTCATTTTTCAACAGACCGCCGAATTTTCAAATTTCAGCTATTTCGATGTTATAATGAGGCTAAAACCTTAAAAATGCCGAACATCGGTAGGTACCGTTCTATGGGGGCAATATCAAAACATGGACCGATATGGCCCACTTTCAATACCAAACATCCTAGGAGTAATAGGAACTTCTACACCAAATTACAAAGCTCTATTTTAAAAATTGCGGGCTGTATCTTGATTTCAACAGAAGGACGGAGAGACATGGCTATTTCGACATAGAATTTTATGTTGATTATGAATACATATATACTTAATAGGGTCTCAGACGAATATTTAGATGTGTTACAAACGCAATGACAAAGTTAATTATACCCTCCATATTATGGTGGAGAGTAGAAAAAATAAATAATGAGTTTACCTTTTGTAATGAACAATATTCATTTTCTTTTTTACAACGAATTTCTATTAATCTTGTTTTTAAGGGGTGAATAATATTTCGAGAAAGCCATTATTTTTTTAAAATCCGTTAAGAAATGTCTATTAGGGTTATGACTTTTTGACATTTTTCCCGAAGAAGTGTTCCGATGTAGTCCATATTCTCGCTTCGAGGGTTATCTTAGGCACTGGTCAGTTTAGTTGGCGTCGTCTAAGGAAGTATGGACTTGACCAAAAAAAAAAAAAAAAAAAAAAAAAATGCACGGTCGTAAAAGGGGCTGCAAGGCGAACATATTTCAAACAAATTCAAAAAGGGTTCGAGAAGAGCTTTTAAACTGTACTTTTACCAAAGGAGTGGGCCGATATAGTCCATATTCGAATCTTATATATGCATAGAAGTTATATTTCCACATCCCTAGTTTGGAACAATTCGTTTAGTTCCTTCTGGAACTATCGTGCGAATAATCTTAGCGAACCAATTTCAACTTTTGTGGGGGTAATTAACGGAAGGGGAAGACCGATATGGTCCATCTTCGAACTTAAACTAGGTTTGGACAACATTTACGAGACTTAAAATTTTAACCAAATAGGTTGATTCTTCGAGAGTTATCGTGCGCACCAGCCAGCCAGACAGACGGACGGACATGGGTAAATCGACTCCAAATTGTCTGAAATGGATAACATGGGGTCTAAAATCACTATATTTCGATAATCTCGTTGGCCTAAATGTTGAAGGTATAAACAAATATTAAAAGAATTTTAGAAATAGTTTTCTGTGATTTCTATCGAATCGATCAGTGAAAAAAAACAATATTTCGAGGTACTATTACAGTACTTTTTATCAAAGACTTCAAGACCCCGTACAGCATTGTAATTTATAACAATTTAAAAACCAGAGAAACCTTCTTTCATGATTTGAAAACTTTTCTATCATGATTGCTACATTTTGTAATATGGAATGTAAATGTAGTTCTATGCACGAAAATCACAACAATAAAAAACCACTTACATATATGTTATGCAGTAGTTCACTTATCTAAACGCTATATTCATGTTGGCTTTCAAGATTATTTTCGTAGATTGCCGAAATATGTCTCCTAGAATTAAAATATAGACCAAAAATTGAATTTGGATATTTTTCCCAAAAAAGTTCACCCGTTAAGAACTATCCCCTCACTATCCAAAATTATTGGCATCTTCCTTGACCAAAATTCTTACCTCGTGTAAAACTTTGTCAGTATTAAGCTATAACTGCGAACTCTAGCATGGTTATGGTTACTATACACACAATTAAAACTGTGGAATTTCTGTATATACTAGGCTGTAACTCTGTTTTCTGAGCACGTACATAAACATAGTTGGCATCTATGGAAAGGTCGAAAGATTGTATTTCAAAAATAACGGGCGGAATGTGTCTACCAAATTTCGTGACGATCGGTCCATAATTGCGGCCTGGAGTTTGATTACAAATTAAAATGGACAGACGGACGGACACACATCGCTATATCGCTTTATCTCGTCAAGATATGAAAAATGGTATATCACACTGGGGGTCTAAGACGAATATTTCGCGGTGTTACATGAATTTGTAGCAAAACTAAATTATAATACACTTCCCACATTGTGGAGTAGGGTATAAAAAGGTTCCACACAAACCACTGTGAAAATTTTTTTTTTCAAAAATTCTATGATATGAACAAATTTTTTTCTCAAAAAATGATTTCCTGTTGCGCGAATGAATGACCTTTTGCCTATTAACAACTAAAACAACTTTTATTCCATTTAAATATTGAAAAATGTCCCGCACAAACTACTTCTAATTTTTATGATATATGAAATAATGTTATATGTAATATAAAATTATATATAATATATAATACGATGATAAATTTAGTGAGAAACAAACGGTTATGTCATTTTGGTTACGTCGTGTGCCCCTATGCTTTGATTTCAATTAAATATCTGCTTACAGTGACTTCAAAAATTGTCAAAAGTTCTGACAAATAAAAACTTTGAGATGTGTGTCCGTCCATTGAAATTGTAATCAAACTACAATTATGGTCCAAACTTTACGAAATTTTGTATGGAGGTCGGTTCAGACCAGATGGACCCCTATTGTTTTGGTGATGATCGAAAAATATTTAACGGGTGATATGGGCCAAAAACAAAATGTTAATCCAATTTTGTAGCAGGTCTGTAGGTCGCAATGGTAGTCTGATCGGCGCGAAATTGTATGGAAGGTTTGGGTTACGACAAAGAAGCAGCTTGCAATTTTACGTGATGATCACATACTAATTAGCGGGTTAAATGGACCAAAACTTTTGTGTGAAAACTGCAAAACTTTTGAATATGTACGAGTATGTCATATTTTTATTTCTGGAAGACACATTCCGCCCACGTGAGTTATATTTAGGAAAGGAACCTTTGACCTTTCCATTGATGTCAATCATGTTGATGTGCGTGATCAGATAACAGAGTTACAGCCTAGAATATACAGGGATTCCACAGGTTTAATTGTGTGTATAGTCCAATACTGACAAAATTTTGCACGAGGATAATGATCGGGCGAAATTGACCATCATTTTTGTGCGAAAAATATCCAAATTTGAAGTTTGTATGCTACCTTTGGTAAGAAGTAATCTAATACCTTAAAATATTGGCCGTTAATTCATTGGTCCATAAAAATCGTTCAAAAGCTATTTCTAAATGTCTTTTGGTATTTTTACACCTAATTTTTTCCAGTAATGACAGTGTATGTATGTATGCGCTATCTTTTGAGATGGTATCATGTACACATATGACCAAAATAATAACCCAGCAACATTTATTTGAAGTTGTTCTATGTGAAGTAAGACTGTGTGCTCCAATTATAGGGGCATAAGTCTGCTTCCTATTGCATATAAGATAGTATCTGGCATATTGTGTGAGAGACTAAAGCCTATGGTCAATGAAATTATTGGACCCTATCAGTGCGGCTTTAGACCTGGCAAATCCACCATTGACCAGATATTTACCTTGAGACAAATCCTGGAAAAGACCCAAGAAATGCAGATCGACACCTTCCATCTTTTCGTCGATTATAAAGCAGCATTCGACAGCCCTATACGTTCAAAGGTGTTCCAAGCCATGTCTGATTTTGGTATTCCTGCAAAGCTCATTCGACTTTGTAGAATGACATTAACTGAGACGAGATCCTCAGTTAAAATTGGAAAGAACCTCTCCGAAGAGTTTACTACCAAAAGAGGTTTCAGACAAGGAGACGGCCTGTCGTGTGATCTATTTAACATCCTACTGGAAAAGGTCATACGAGACGCGAAGGTCAAAAGAAATGGAACAATATACACGAACAGCCACATGTTACTGGCTTATGCCGACGACATTGACATCATGGGTCGATCGGTAAAGGAAGTAACTGACACCTTTGCAAAAGTCGAAAGAGAATCTGCTAAAGTTGGTCTGGCAGTAAACGGCGTAAAAACCAAGTTGATGGTATCGACGCGTAATATGTCCATAAACACCGCACCATCTGTGAATGTTGGTACCTATAATTTTGAGGTAGTAAAGGACTTCGTCTACCTCGGCACCGCCATAAACACAACAAATAACATCAGTTGTGAAATACGAAGAAGAATAGTGTTGGCTAACAGATGCTACTTTGGGCTGAGTAAGCAGTTTAGGAATAAAGCCACCTCTCGTCAAACAAAAATAACACTGTACAAAACACTGATACTACCCGTGCTAATGTATGGTTCCGAAGCATGGGTACTTGCTCAAGCAGATAAGGCAGTGCTTTGTGTGTTTGAGAGAAAAATTCTACGAAAGATCTATGGGCCAATCTGTGTAGACGGCGAATATCGGCGTCGTATGAACATCGAGCTGTATCAACTATACAATGACATCAATATAGTTGAACGAATCGAGATACAACGATTGCGATGGCTAGGCCATGTTATAAGAATGAGTGATGATGAACCCGCTAAAAAGGCGTATAAATACGGGCCGCATGGAGGTTCTCGCAGATCTGGAAGGCCAAAGCTTCGTTGGAGCGAACAAGTGAAACGAGATATCACAAAGCTACACATCCCAGATTGGGAAAATACAGCAGCAAACAGAGAGGATTGGAGATTTTTTCTTAGTTCGGCTTATGGAACAAATGTTCTGTAAAAGGCCAGCTAAGTAAGTAAGTAAGTAAGTAAGTTCTATGTGAAGTAGTGATTGAATAGCTTTTTTAGAAGCAGTCCACGCAGAGTCATGAAAAATACGTTCCGTTCTTCACATTTTGACAATCTCCGATTTGAATCCATTTCATAAAATTTCACGTTTTAGCTATGCTTACATTTATAATAACTTTTTGCAAATAAAATTCTTAACAAGCGTTTTAAGATGTTTTTGGGTATTTTCGAGTAATAGAAGCTAACTGCGCTCAGTCGCTTTTTAAAATGATTTATTTGAAATATTCCATTGTTTTATATTCATTATATTTCAATTTCATTAATACTATTGAACTATTATCAAACTACTGTTTTTTCAAACAAGAATGTTCTACAAAAACATGAGTTTGGTAGTAATTTAAACGAAACTAGAGAAAGAGGCCATAAATATTAATTAGAAGTTACCACAACTCTTTTAAATGTTTTTCCAAATGTGCGATTCTCTAAGACATTTTTTGGGTTACCGACAAAAATCGGTAAAATTAAAATGCTTATAAATTCGGTAACTAACGAAATTTTTCGGTAACTTAGCGACCAAAAAAAGTAGTCGTAAAGTTCTACCGACAGCAGCAGTGTTGTCAACTTTTATTTGAACTTTTCATTCATAATTTTGCGTTTTAATTTTACCGACATCGGTAACTCAAAAAATGAGTATAGAACTGCACTACTGACGTCTCAAATCAGTGAAAATCCTCGCTTAATAGATGCTAACTTCTCCCATAACCTCAAAATGCATGCTTGCGAATCAATTTTTAAATGAATCGAAAAATCAATTCAAAATACATTCCATGGAATGTATATTTATTCACTACAAAGAACTAATGCAAAATGTGTACTTAAGAAGCAAATTAGACAGTATCTTTACTGCACCATGCCCTTGTAAAAATCATGACTTCTTTCACGTAAAAAGATGTAGTCCGGAATCACTTGCACTCATGATTCAACTACTTCTTTGGCTACAAACATTTTGCTGGGAAGTTAACCTAGGGTTTCAGAGTCGGAGTCTATCATATTTTGCAGGAGTTGTCCGGAGTCGCGAATCCGGACAACAATTTGTTCTACATTTATCAAAAATTTGTTAAATCAAAAAATCTTTAAATGAAATGTAAACCATAATTTAAATACAATCCTTTTTATTTTTATGTTGATTATAAAATGCATATCGGAAAATTTTTTGGGTCAATTGATTGTTTATAATAAACTTTGAAATAATGGTCTTATGTCCCACAAAATTCTTGTGGAAAATCTTCTGGAAGATTTACTGGTCATCTCATTGAAGGCTCACTGGTCTTCTCTTGTTGAAGTTATTAATATCTTCTGTTGACTTATGAGAAAGACCTTGTGGTCCTTTAAGAGAAATCGTACTGAAGACTAATATGCTGTTTATATTAGAGCTTTTTGCGGGGTTAACCTTCTTTATGAGGATTTGTTTGACGTATATGTAATGGAATTGACATTTAAAACCCAGTGGGTTTGTTAAATCCGGTTATAGCCCGTTTAGACTAGTCATTTTAAATCGACTCGATTTCTAAATCCAAATTTCAAATCCTAGTTGTTTAGACTAGTCTAAAATGATATAAGATGCCAGTCAGCTGATCTTTCTTTACGTATACATACGCGAATTTGCAAAAAGAATTGCTTGAAAATTAAAAGTGGAATGGAATACTGCACAAAATAATCTGAAAAATTGCTATTAAATATATTGTTTACAATTTATATTAAATTAAAGCTACATCCATTTTATTTTTATTTAATATTTTTTCTATTTTTCCGCTTCTGTTTGTTTTTGTGTGTTTGTGTTTACAGTTATTTGAAAAATGCAAATAATAGGGTTATGACTTTTTTTACAACCTCATATCCCTGTGTCATATTTTGATGAGCTTTTGCATAAGATTAGATAAAATCTTAATTACAAGGTGATTCGATAGAAAAAAGCTCATGCACAAAAAGCTTTTAAAGTTTTGTATAGATGAGCGTTTTGGAAAAAATTTTGGAGTCACTTTAAGCACATAATAACTCAATCGTTAAAGCCACACTACATATCCAGAATGACATAAGCTTTTTTCTCACAAATTTTATCGTCATATTATTACATACATATAATTTTATATCATATATAGATTTATTCCATGTATCACATAAATTAAATGTGGTTTGTACGTGACCTTTTTCAATATTTAAATGAAATAAAAATTATTTTAGTCATTAATAGGCAAAATGTCATTTATTCGTGCAACAGGAAAAAAATTTGGTGCAATATATATTTTTTTTTTTTTCATTTCATAGTATTTTCAATTTTTTTAAGTGGTTTGCGCGTGACCTTTTTTAATAATTAAATGGAATGAACGTTGTTATTTTTGGCATTAATAGGCAAAAGTTTATTCAGTCTCGCTACAGGAAATCATTTTTGAGAAAAGAGGTCAAAAAGTCATAGCCCTAGTATATAAACGACACATGAACATAGTTGCCAATATTGGTACAGACTGCAATAGTTGCATTTTTAGGAGCAAAAAGCAGTGTTGTATATCAAAATATTTCGATTAAACATTTGATTTAAAACAAATCCAAGTTTTGAGTTGATTTAATTTTGTATGATAAATCAGGGTGGATTTGGGTGGATTAAGCACTTAAATCGAGATAATGCCCTTAATCATCGTATAAGGGTATAGTCTAAATGGGATATTATATATAAACGTACTATAACTGGACTGTTACAGAAGTGATATTGATCCTACTAGACTTCTTGCTAAATGTGTATGAGAAAAGATAGAATCTTCTTTGGGATGATCTTCCTGTAATTTTTTTAAAGATATCCAATTCGTATATGGTATGAAGACAGTTTGGACTTTTGAAGAACCAACAGTCGTTTACGAGGAAGTCTGCTTTTTATGTAATAATCCACTTCCGTACGAAAACCTCTTGTCTCTCTATGAAAATACCTACTCCTATGCCATAAGATACTAAGTTTGTCATTCCGCGTGTATAAGTAAAATGTCTGTCTTTCTTTCCATCTGTCTGTTGGTACAGAAGTTTACATTATTTTTAATATGCCTGGTATTAAAACCCCTTTTGATATAACCTCGTAGAACGGTACCGACTGATTTTCCGTATTTTGAAGGACTTTACCACGTTATAGAACCGAAATGTCTCACATTTGTTATATAGTCATCAGTTGGGGCATACAACATTCCTACAAAGAATTGTCGGTATAGGTTTACGATTAAATATAACACAATATAACAATACGGCCCGATTTTATGTATTTCGAAGGTTTTTGTCACATTACACTGTGCAACACGAAAAAATAACCATATTCTGACACCGCAGCATGTGTCCACGACGATTTTGTATTTTGTATTATCACTGGATCGACAACAGCGACGTAAACCTAACTGATTAGTAAATGTTTAATACGTTTCGAGTTGTGGAATTTATTTTCGGAGTCGACTCCGAAGTTGGGGTCGTGAAAAAAATTGGACTGGAGTCGGACTTTGACCAAAAATGGCTCGACTCCGAATCCCTGGCTTCGCCATCAGCTTTTTCTCGAGAAAGATGTGGACAGCGTTACATTTCGAAACTTCTATTTGTAATCAATCAACAACAAGCAAAAAAAACGTAACATTTGTTTCTGTGTCACTTTTGTCTAAAAGTCCTAAATTTGGTTGACCAAAAAATACATTTTGGATTTTTTATTATCTACCTATAATCGATGGATTGGTCGAAATAAGCACTGTTACCCTCTCTCGCTAAAGAGACTATTAAATTTATCTTGGGTAATTACTGTTGACATAGGTAATGTTATATTCACCGGAATAGCTCGGAGAATACTAGGGACTACCAATTACCAGAATAATTAACAAAAGGCGTTCAACTGTTTGGGAAAAAACTGTTGTTGACGAGGTCCTCCTTCACTTACAAACATATGGTTTGGTCCGGTAAAACGTACATGAAAAAATTGGCGAAATTACGGCAAGATGAATTTCAAGAGAAAGGAATTTCATATAATGGTTAAAAAATGTAATTAAACAAAACATGCATCCCCATATCGCTCATTTACTCAAAGAGTGACACATCTCAAAAAATCGACTTTCGAGAAAAACGCGTTTTAAGTTGGCGATTGAAATTTGACTTCCCAACTTAAAAAGGTTATTATACAAAAACTAAAATAACTACTTGGACCATATTTTGCAAAAAGCTAGCCAGACATCAGTGCTAAATTTCTGTGCAAGATCAAGCATGATTTTAAGAGTTTTAGTGCTTCATAAATTCAAAAAGCTTTTGTGTTGAATTATGCGAAACTCGTAGTAAAGAAGCTGTAACTCGTCGAGTTTTAGAGATATCAGCACGAAAATTTGACACAAGATAAAGTAGAAGTCGTAGAAAAAATAGAAATTGCTAACTCAGAAAATGCATTTTTTGAGTTATGCCACTCTATGAGTAAATGAGCGATATGTCAAGGATTGGTATATTGACACTTCCAATTGTTTTTTCGAATTTTTATACCCTCCACCATATGGAGGGTATAATTAAATTTGTCATTCCGTTTGTAACACATCGAAATATTCGTCGGAGACCCCATAAAGTATATATATTATTGATCAGCATAAAATGCTATGTCGATTTAACCATTTCCGCCTGTCCGTCCGTCCGTCTGTCTGTCTGTTGAAATCAAGATACAGCTCGCAATTTTAAAGATAGAGAGTCAAAATTTGGTACAGAAGTTTTTAATTCTTGCAGGATGGTTGGTATTGAAAATGGGATATATCGGTCCACGTTTTGTTATAGACCCCATAGAACGGTACCTCCCGATTTTCGGTATTTTTACTGTTTTAGCTTCATTATCCTACCAAAATGGCTGAAATTTAGTACGTAGTCTTCTTTAGGGGTATAAAACTTTCTCCCAGAATTTTGTCGGTATCGGTCCACACCTTCATATAGCCCCCATAGAACGGTACCTCCCGATTTTCGGTATTTTTAAGGTTTTAGCTTCATTATCCTACCAAAATGGCTGAAATTTAGTACGTAGTCTTCTTTAGGGGTATAAAACTTTCCCCCAGAATTTTGTCGGTATCGGTCCACACCTTCATATAGCCCCCATAGAACGGTACCTCTCGATTTTCGGTATTTTGAAGGTTTTAGCTTCATTATCCTATCAAAATGGCTGAAATTTGGTACTTAGTCTACGTTGGTGGTATAAAACTTTCCCACAGAACTTTGTCGGTATCGGTCCACACCTTCATATAGCCCCCATAGAACGGTACCTCCCGATTTTCGGTATTTTTAAGGTTTTAGGTTCATTATCACACCGAAATGGCTGAAATTTGGTACTTAGTCTACGTTGGTGGTATAAAACTTTCCCCCAGATCTTTGTCGGTATCGGTCCATGCCTTCATATAGCCCCCATAGAACGGTACCTGCCGATTTTCGGTATTTTGAAGGTTTTAGGTTCATTATCACACCGAAATGGCTGAAATTTGGTACTTAGTCTACGTTGGTGGTATAAAACTTTCCCCCAGATCTTTGTCGGTATAGGTCCATGCCTTCGTATAGCCCCCATAGAACGGTACCTGCCGATTTTCGGTATTTTGAACGTTTTGGCCTCAATATTCCTCCGAAATGGCTGAAATGTGGTATTTAGACTTTGTTGGGGGTACTCAAACTTCCCCCTTAAATTTTTCGGTATAGGTCCACGCCTTCATATAGCCCCCATGGAAAGGTACCTCCCGATTTTTCGTATTTTGAAGGTTGTGTCTTCAATATTCCACCAAAATGGCTGAAATTTGGTATTTAGTCTTCAATGTGATATAAAACTGTTCGCCAGAAATATGTCTGTACAGGTCCACGCTTTCATATTGCCCCATTTCAGACTAAAATTCGTCGGTATAGGTCCACGTTTCGATATTGCCCCCATAGAACGGTACCTCCTGATTTTCGTAATACTGAAGATTGTGACGTCAATATCCAACCGAAATGGCTGAAATTCGTTATTTCGTCTTCCAAGAGTTATAAAATATTCCAGAAGGGTATTATCAGTATAGGTCCACGTCTTCCTATATCCCCATATAAGCGTACTTCTTGATTTTCGGTATTTTTTAAGTTTTAGCCACATTCTCTTACCGAAATATAGGAAATTTGGTATTTAGTCTTCTTTGAGCCTAAAAACTTTCCGTCAGAAATTTGTCGGTATAGATCGACGTTTTGAAATAGCCCCCATAGAATGGTGCCTCACATTGTTTTACCGAAATTGCTGAAATTTAGTATTAAGACTTCTTCATACACGAAAGGAAACTAATTATTCCATTTTACTTCAATAAACTTGTTGTGGAGGGTATAACAAGTTCGGCCCGGCCGAACTTAACGCCTTTCTTACTTGTTTTCTTCAGTTGTTGTCTTCTAACGGTATAAAATGTGTTTTGGATATCACAAAAGGTAAAGAAGATATCACAAAAAATACCTACCATAATTATTTTTCCCAATACCCTGAAAACACAAAACCGCGAGCGTCCGCTATCATACCTATGACACAACTGCCAACTTTTGGAAGATGTTAGATCTTCATTAAACTCACAATGCTTTTAACGGATTTTTTCTAGCACTTATATTTTACAAGAAAATCGGCACGATCTTTATAATTTTGGTCTCACATTTTTCTACGCGTTGTCTAAATTCTGTACGTATTTTTAAATTATTTTTTTGAGATTTATATGGACTCTGAGTTAGAATAAATAAAATTTACTCCAAGATTTCTTCAATATTTTTGGATTTTCCGCGAAAATATAAATAAATTTAGCAACTATTTTAGCATCTACGGATAGATATCAAATGCTGTTAACGATTCATATATACATGTTCTTATTACAACACAATAGGAATTATTAAATAATTTTCTTTATAAGAGAGTTAAACCCCCCATATCTTTTGAGTGCAGCATCCAATTTTGTGAACGCGAACAGATTTAAATCCACGATTTTTTTCGTAACCCATGTACCAAAAATGGCGGATGTGCTCGCCAAAAAAATACGAGCAAAATGTGCCTCATCGCAAGTCCATACTTTCTGAGAAAATAGCCTGAAAGTTGCTAAAAACCCTTATGACACCGTGTGTAGAGGTCGGAGCGCAAGATAACTCTCGAACAGGTCTGTCGATTCGGTCCAAAATGTGGCCTTCGTAATATTTTGTGCAAACAGGTACCTCCCCCACAAAAGTTCAAAAATGTTCGTAAAAATTGTGCGCACAATAACTCTTGAAGGGAGTGACCGATTTGGTCCATACTTTTCACATCCTAATATATTTACCATATACGACAGTACAAGTTTTTTTCAGGGGCAAGTCCATACTTCTTGGTAAAACAGCCCGATAGTTGTAAAAAACACGTGTGGCACCACATGTAGTGGCTGTAGAGCTCGAACCGAATAATGCGTTCATCCACAATTTGGACATCGTAATATTTCTTCGAATATTAGATGAAATTCGAAGGTGGTGTATATATGTCCACTCTTTCCGTTACATCCCCCACAAAAGTTCGAAAATATTCGCTAAAATGGTAAGAGCGATATCTCATAAACGTAGCTACCGATATGGTCCAAACTTTGGATCTCTAAATATTTTGTCCAAACTTAGTTTATGGTCACATGTGAGCCCTATCGATCCAATCCTTTGGTGACAATTATATAATTTAAACGATGTAGATATGTATATATAATGAAATAGTTTTTGAAATTCGTACTTATGTGTACGAATATTAGTTAATTTAAATAGTAGTAAGTTTTGTAGAACTATGATTTGTGTTAACGGATAGGGCTGGATACGAGAAATTTGGAATTCAGATTACTGTTGAAGTGTAGGATCGAGATATGAAGGTAGTTTTGGAAATTCGTACTTATGTTTACGAAAAGTACTAAATTAGATACAATTTGAATTTAGGTGAACGGATAGAGCTGGAATTAAGATTGCTGTTGGAGTGTAGGATTGAGATAGGTTTGGAAATCTCTAGTTATTTGTATCAAGAGTACTAATTTTAGTACAACTTGCATTTGCGTGAATGTGTTGGAAACCTGAAATATGGATTTATGATTACTGTTGGAGTATAGGGTTAAAGTAGTTTTGAAATTCGTACTTATGTTCTCGAAAAGTAATAAATGGTACTAATTTTGGTACAATTTGGCTTTTGGAGAGGGGATGGGGCTGGAATTATGATTACTGTTGACGTATTGGATTGAGATAGTTTTTGAAAATCCGTACTTATATGTACGAAAAGTACTAAATGGTACTAAATTTAATACAATTTAAATTTGTGCCCACGGAGAGAGCTGGAACTAAGTGAAGGGTTGAGATATGGAGGTAGTTTCAGAAATTGGTACTTACCTGTACGAAATGTGATATGTGGAAATAAATTTTCAATCGTTTGTTATATGGAATGGGGATAAAAAAGAGATTGCGGAAATAATTGCTTATGTTTACGAAATGTTCTAAATGCTACAAAATTTTATATTAGGTTTAGGAATGGAGTTGGGATTCGAAAATTTGATACTAAAGTCGATAAGCACTAAGGGGTTGAGCTGGAATTTTGAAATTCGGTATTTGGATAGCAGTTGGTGTATAGAGTGGAGATAAGAAGTATTTTGAAATTCGTACTTATGCGTACTTCTCTACAAAAGTGGTGTCTTAGACACGCCGTTCGGACTCGGCGATAAACTGTAGGTCCCATATCATTGAGCTAATATGAATCGGGGTGCACTCATTGATATGACAGAAGTCTCCCTTGTCCCATATGGGATGTTTGTGGAACAATTATTATTATTACTTATGTGTAATAATGGTACCAAATTTGCTACAATTTGGATTTGGGAGAACGGATAGAGCTTGAATCCTGAAATTTGGTATTAAGGAGGATATTGTTTTGAAACTGTACGAAAAATACTAAACGTAACATATGTATGTTATGATAATTTGCATATCAAAAATTATTTTTTATCCTTTTTCGCATGCGATGTAGCGGGCACTTCTGCTAGTATACATACATGGGGGCTATATCCAAATCTGAACAGATTTCGATACAATTAGGTACATTTATTTCCACCATGTTCCGTCAAACATTCCAAATTCCATTGAAATTGGACGGGTTTAAGGTTTCTGGTGGGAGTTATAACCCAATCTGAATCGATTTCGATATAATTTGGCACATTTATTTCTTGACCGAATTCATTCATATTACAATTTTTATCGAAATCTGACATATAAATATAGCGTGTTTGGTGCAGCAAATAGAGCAATAGGCCGAAAGTATATATGGGATTTTCACCAAAAGCAATAGCGTTCTTCCTAAAAAATGATATTATTGCGACCTGTACATTGCTAACTGACGGACTATCCTCAAAAGGAACTATGAGTTTATCTCGTTTCCTTATGCATGTTACATACAAATGCACAAAGACATAATACCACTACCCGTGTAGGGTATAAAGAATAATATAAATATTGTTCTCAGAACGAGTTTGCGTAAACAAGAGGTGTGTGTATTCTACAAATTATCTTTACATCCAAAATTTAGACAAATCTCTTTCGAAATCAATTCACATTTTACACTTAACCGATTTACTAATTTTTCTTCAGAAATTTGTTTAAAAATATCAAGCAAATATATAATGTCTGTTATAGCAGACAGAGTGTCCGCCAAATGAAAGTCATTATACCTCTCATATATGAATATCAAGATAAATATATGGAAATCAATATTTAATTGCTGGCTGGGAGATGTTGGTATAAGCTGAAATATAGGGTATTGAATTCTCACAATCACAATTCAGAAAACCTGAATAATTTACATTCTAAGTTGAGTCTGTTTTTTTATGTCTCAATATAAAAAGGCCTACTTCTCCAAAAAGCGATACCAGTTTCTCCTTGCATTCAACCGAAATCTATCTACATCAGCAATATGAAATTTACAGTAAGTGCTTTGCAATTTATAAAATAAGGGAAATCTAAACGATATCATTATACACTTTTAGTTTGTACTTTTCGCTTGCCTTTTTGCTGTCGCCTTTGCCCAAGATAAGGAACCTCATGTGGAGCAGCACATCGACCATCATGTCCCTCACAATGATCAGCAGGAAAATCATGAGAAACATCATGCTGCCATTGCCTATGAATACCACGAACACAACCCAAAGGATTATTTATACACCGTAGAGCAAAGCGATCGCACGCGCCTTGAACATGAAGGACATTTAGTCGATGAACACACTTGGGTTGTTAAGGGTGAATACCAGTATATTGACGAAAATGGAAGACCTATTAGAGTTACATACACCGCTGACGAATATGGTTTCCATCCAAAAATCCAACACAATTAATAAATAAATGTATTGTTCTATAACGGACGATTATTTGATTAGTATGTAGTTGAATTTTTGCATCACGAAATGCAAGGATACCAATGTTTCACAAAGCGAAGCGACCCAATGCTGCAATATTTGTATAAAAATCCAATTGGACAACTGAGCTGAAAATGTCTCTGTCATGATAGAGCCAATTTGTAGTATGGGAGGAAATTCTGGTTCTCTACACAAAACCCATTATATATTAGGCAGTAGGCCCGTTATCTAGCAGACACATTATTGCAAATTGCATCAGGGAAATGTCAGTAGTTATTTTTCCATATGTAGGCTACTTTGCCGGTATATGCCATCCGGATTAAAATATGGACCAAAAATAAATTTTTTATATTTTTCATACAAAAGTAATGGTCCATTTAATCCACTAGATAATATGAGAGCATCATTCAAAATTGTAGGCATGTTCTCCGACCAAAACTCTTACATCATGCAAAATTTCGTGACTATTGAGCTATAATTGCGACCTCTAGCGTGCTTCTGATTACACTACAAACAAATAAATGGATATATTAGGCTGTAACTCTGTTATCTGAGCACGTAAATCAACATAATTGGCATCAATGTTAAAGTCAAGAGATCGTCTTCCAAGTGTAGCTTACTTGCCCGGAATGTCTCCTCTAGGAATAAAGATATAAGCTGTATATTACAAATTTTCATAAATTTCACAAAAAATCGGTAGTCTTCTAAAAAGAAAATAAAAATACGTACATCGTAAAAAATATGAAACAAAAATTATAAACATTGGCTTTATAAATTGCATATTTTAGCAACAACAAAAGTTTAGAATTATTCGATTAGAAAAATTAGAAAAAAAATATTTGGGAGTTCTCCAACTATTTCGCTAAAATCTCATACAATAATTAATGTCTACTGCTAAAACTTCATCAAGAAATATGGTTTACCATTGCGAAAGCTTAATTGCTTACTGTAATAACTTATAAGGATAGGAAATTAAGAGTAAAGGCCTCGTCACATAAGAAGATTTCTGGCTTAATTTATTAAGTTGCATGTTCTTCCTGCTTTAAGTCAAAAGTCAAAGCATACGAAAATCGTGTTTCAGCACACATTCAGCTGCGTTGAGTTGCCGCATTTGTACGCGGCTGAATGTGTACTTTTGACTTAAAGCCGAAAGAACATGCAACTTAATGAATTAAGCCAGAAATCCTCTTATGTGACGAGGCCTGAATATTGAAATTACAATCATTCGAAAAATATGAAAATTAACAAGTAAAAAAGCATTAAGTTCGGCCGGGCCGAACTTTTCATACCCTCCACCATAAAATATTCATTCCTGTCCCCAACTTTAAGTGAGTACGTTAAAATGTCCGATAATGTACATAAAATGCTTCACTCGGGAGGCCCTGTTTTATGGTGCCTATATCAAACTGTTGACAATTTTTGGTGGGCTAGAAATTGGGAGGTACTGTTATATAGGGGTTATAATAAAACATGCGTCTTTGTTGAGAGTTTTTGATGGGAGCCTTTAATGTCAAATAACTCCTAATTCGGTTAAAAAATTTAGCTAGAATCCTCAAAATATCGAAAATCGGTACATAACGTGGGAACTTCAAATATCATTAACAGCTAGTTCGGAGGTATCTGGGCTGTACGAAAATATGAACTTAAATGAACAATTTTTGTTGCAGAATTTTTGATGACTTTTAAATTTCAAATTACAGAAAGTTCGTCCAAAAATAAAGCTAAGGTACGGAAAATCAGGAGGTTTGTTTTGGGGCTATACAAAAACATGGACCTACGTTCGGTTAAACATTTTAAGTAAAATCCTCAAAGTACCGAAAATCGGGAAGTATCGTTATATTGGGGCTATGTTGAAAATTCTTGATGCAGATGCGTGGTGACCACTACAACCTTCAAATGTCAAATTACAGTTAGTTCTGTTAAAAATTGTAGCTAAAATGGCCAAATTACTGAAAATTGGGAGGTACCGTTACATGGGAGCTATATCCGAACATGGACCTATGTTGACAATTTTTGATGGAGAGGTGTTGTGACCACTAAGAACTTCAAATGTCAAATTACTGCTAGTTCGGTTTAATATTGTAGCTAAAATCATCAAATTACTGAAAATCGGGAGGTATCGTTATATGGGGGCTTTCTTGACAATTTTTAATGGAGAGGTGTGGTGACCACTAAAAATTTCAAATGTTCAAATTACAGATAATTCGGCTAAAACTTGTTGGTAAAATTCTCAAAATACCAGAAATCGGGCGGTAACGTTTTATGGGGGCTATTCCAAAACATGGACCTATGTCCATTAGTTATATAAGTTTATTGACATTTAAGAACCCTAAATGTCAATTGATAGCTAAATCGGTCTGAAAATGTAGATAAAAACGTCAAAATGTCGTAAATCGGGGGTACCGTTACATGGGGGCTATACCAACACGTGGACCTTGGTCCACAACTTTTGTTATACAAGTTTAGTTACACTTAAGAACCCTAAATGTCAAATTATAGCTATATCGGTCTGAAAATGTAGCTACAAACGTCAAAATACCGCAAATCGGGGGTACCGTTTTATGGGGTCTATACCAAAACGTGGACCTATGTCCACAAGTTATGTTAAATAAGTTTAATGGCACTTAAGAACCCTAAATGTCAAAATATAGCTAAGTCGGTCTGAAAATGTAGCTAAAATCGTCAAAATACCGTAAATCGGGGGGTACCGTTATATGGGGGCTATACTAAAACGTGGACCTATGTCCACAACTTTTGTTATATAAGTTTATTGACATTTAAGAACCCTAAATGTCAAATTAAAGCTACATCGGTCTGAAAAAGTAGCTAAAAACGTCAAAATACCGCAAATCGGGGGGTACCGTTATATGGGGGCTATACCAAAACGTGGACCTATGTCCACAACTTTTGCTGTATAAGTTTATTAACACTTAAGAACCCTAAATGTCAAATTATAGCTACATCGGTCTGATAATGTAGCTAAAAACGTCAAAATACCGTATATCGGGGGGTACCGTTATATGGGGGCTATACCAAAACGTGGACCTATGTCCACAACTTTTGTTATATAAGTTTATTGACACTTAAGAACCCTAAATGTCAAATTATAGCTACATCGGTCTGAAAATGTAGCTAAAAACGTCAAAATACCGCAAATCGGGGGGGTACCGTTATATGGGGGCTATACCAAAACGTGGACCGATATAGCCCATCATCGAACTTGACCTGCCTGCAAACAAAAGACGCATTTTCCCAAAAATTCAGCGTCCTATCTCCATTTTTGTGGATGCTAGAGTGATTACCACAGACGGACGGACGTGCTCAGATCGACTTAGAATTTTACCCTGATCAAGAATATATATAATTTATAGGGTCGCAAATGAGTATTTCAATGCGTTACAAACGGAAAAACAAACTTAATATATCCTCCATACTATGGTGGAGGGTATAAAAAGCCTGTCATTCGCGAATTAGTTAAAATCAGTTTATGTGCATCTGATTTCGCATATTTCGCATATTTCGATGTTTCACTCAGCGGCCAAAGTGTGCCGTCTTTTACATCACAGAATGCAAAAAATCTTAATGTGGGTTAAGTCGCGCAATGTGTATCCGATTTTGATGCGCATCCGGTTTCATTAAAGTCCATCAAAAATACGTCAATATACACCTATTTCAAATAGATTCTTCAAAAACAGCGGATGTGCCTCCACATTCTATTTTGCGCAAAAGACCCATATTACTCGCGTATCTCTGTAATTTATGGCACGCGTTTTCTCAGATATTATAATCGCGTACAAAGGATTCCATTTAAGTAAACATTTTTAAAGAAAATCGGTGTTTAGTACGCGGTTTTCTCAAAATATATTTTTGTTGATTTTCCTATTTCTAAGGTATCTATATCCACGTATCAAATTTTGGCCTTTAGACTCCAATTACCAGGATAATGTAAGGAGCACACTCATGATATATACATTAAACGACGTTGTTATTTTGTTGCGCGTCCGGATTATTAAAAACAATTCAAAAAACTCCGAAATTCCGGCTTCAAAATGTTAGCATCAATTTTAGGTGGAAAGAGTGGATATATCGAAAAACCATACACTAGCATCATGTTGCCCATGGAGTCTTTCTTTGGGCATCTAATATATAAAAGGCAATGTGTGTATGTTAGTATGTTTGTATGTTTGTATGTTCCGAATAGACTCAAAAACGGCTAAATAGATTTTCTTGAAAATTTCAGATAATGTACTGGGAATACCGGTGGTGAAAATAGGCTATATATTTTTTGAATGGTAGTCGCTGAAGTGAAATATCGCGGTCATCCCAAATTATTCAAAAATGGATTATTTAAGATAATATACCTAATTTTAGTAAGCGTGACTACAAAACCGCTATAACACTGGCTTCAATATGTGGGATAACGCGGTCAACGCCATAGTTTGGAATACAGTAAAATCCCGATAACATGAGATGTCACTATATAGAAATTCCGAAAAATCGATTGGGAAATCTTACGAAATTTTGTATGTGGAGTTTTTAAGTCTGAGAATAGGTCGTAATCTATTTTTTTATCCCGCTAAGTGTAGTGACCGGTGGTCATCCCCACAAATTGTTTAAGAAAACCGCGAAATCCAAGATACTTTTTAATATATTGTTTACAAATTGTTTGCATTGCTATGGTAATTACTGTCTTGACCCTGAATGGTCGTTGCGGAAGTGAAATATCGCGTTCATCCCAAAATTTTCAAAAATGTATTATTTCAATTAATTAGAATGGTCGTAAGCTGTTTTTTACTGCTAAGAATAGTGACCGGTGGTCCTCCCCACAATGTTTTTAAGAAAATCAGAAATCTTTGATATTTTTGAACGTATTGTTTACAGATTGTTTTCCCTGAATGATCGCGGTCATCACAAAGTTTTCAAAAATGTATTATTTCAATTAATATACATAATTTTAGTAAGCGTGACACAAAAATGATATGAACACTAGCTTGAACAAGTGGGATAGCGCGGTCGTGAGCTATTTTAATATGGCTAAGTGTAGTGACCGGAGGTTCTCCTTCCATTTTTTTAAAGTCCATGATATTTTTGAAAGTATTGTTTACAGATTGTTTGCAATACTACTGTAATTACCGTCTTGACCCTGAATGGTCTTCGCGGAAGTGAAAAATCGCGGTCATCACAAAAAAAATGCTATAAACGCTGAACACTAAACAATAAGTGGGATAGCGCGATCAAATCCACATTTTGGAATACAGTAAAATCCCGATAACTTGAGATGTCACTATCCAGAGGTTAAGTCCACCAAAAATAGCGAAAATCAGGCGCCACCCTTCTATGGGAGCTATATCAAAACTAGGACGTATACTGAAAATTCTCTGCAAGACTGTTTACGACCACCAAAAGTGACTTTATCTCCAAACTATCGAAAATCGGGAGGTACTGCTTTATAGGAGCTATATCAAAACGTGAACCTATAACTGTTGCATACCGAGCGCAAATAAAAATGCGTGTCTTTCGGTCGATACGAATTTGTATGCCCTCCTCTTTAAATTACATTAAAACCAAATTTTAGCCATTTCGGTGTGATAATGATGTTAAATCCTCAAAAATAGCGAAAATCAGCCGGTACCGTTCTATGGGAGCTATATGAAAACGTGGACCTATACTGACAATTCTCTGCAGTAATAATTACGACCCCAACCGAGACCAAAAATCCAATATATAGCAATGTTAATTGACGTGCACCGATCATTATATGTGGGTCACAAAGTGCTTTAAACTGTGAATTTATGGTGAAGGGTATAATAAAAGAGATTTTATATCTTAAATTTGGGGGATACCATTACATTGAATTTATGTCAAAACATTGATTTATATTATGAAGTTTCTAGAGGGATGCCTAATTATGGCTGTATCAATGCTGGATAGATAACAAAAGTTTACACGGAGAACCCAAACAACGGGCCAGCAACGCGGACCGGGTCAGCTAGTTAATCTATAAAATGTAAGGTTAAGCCAGAAATCGGAAGGGAGCATAAAAAAACTTGTTGGCTTCAACCCATTTTTACCCATTTTTCTACATTGATGCCAACACAGCTTCAAAAAAAAAATTAATTTTAATGGTCGACATTATGCGATCCCTGCTAAAACACTTAATTTTAAAGAATTTCAGTCATACTGTACGAGTATAGAATATGTTAACATCTCGCGAATTCTGAATGGGTGAAACTCGGATTTAAGTGATGCATTACGCAAATATTACTGGGAAAACGAGACCAATATTTCTTAGAGCTAGACAACAAAAATTGGTACTTGTACATATACGCAGAAAAATATATGTTAGAAATATGTTTGGATCCAAACAAATATTTGTTTGGGACTGTTGGCAAAAAAATATATGTTTGAATCCAAACCTAATTTGTTTGGGTCCAAACAAATACATGTTTGCAAGATTTTGTAACATATCTCAATTTTATTTTTATATTATACATATTACGAAATAACAAGCATTCCCCCTCCAACATTCGATCCTGGCTGGATGATGGCTACGCGCTTAACGTGGACCTACATCAACAAATTTCAGGTGAAAATTGTATACTCCCAACGAAGACAAAATTCCAAATATTAGACATTTCGGTTGGATATTGAGGCCACAACCTTGCAAATACCGAACATCGGGCGGTACCCTTCTATGGGGACTAAATGTAGACGTGGACCTATACCGACATATGTCTGGTGGAAAGTTTAACACACGCAACGAAGACAAAATACCAAATTTCAGTCATTTCGGTGGGATATTGTGGCCACAACCTTCAAATACGAAAAATCGGGAGGAACCATTCCATGGCACATAGGTTTCAATCAGGAAATTTTTGGCCAAAACCCTATTTTTGAAGTTTCGAAATTTTATTTTTTTGCACAGAATAATAAAAAACACATCAAGTCATCTGAAAACAATTAGTTGTTGTAAATAACGTTAGTGTTCGTTGATTGGCGCAGTACCAAAGTTGACACATTTTTATGTAAAAATAAAACAGACTTTGTGTTGTAAAATATACAATTTTTGTTTTATTGCGTCGCTGCATAAATATACAGAAGTGAGACCAAAGTTATTATGAATCGGGAAGCTGTTAGTGAGTACTTTAATAATATTTACAAAAAGAACGAAGAAATTTGTAAAATTAGCGTAATAAAATCAATGTTTTTATATATTGAAAATTATTTTTTACAAATATTTTTTATATATATTTAAACTTTTAAAAAAATGTCCAAATATGTCCACCTCCAAATCGAATTTGGAAGCTAGCAGGGGGTCTGTACTAATAAACTCAAAAGTCAAATCGTGCTCAAATTTGCCACAGTTAAAATAAAGTGGATTTTTCTATTTTAAGATGGGAGAATTTTTGTAAATACCTGTTATGACTGTACGTAGTATCCAATTGAAATAGAACAGTAATACCCACATCTATCAAGCGATTTTCCTTAAAATTCATATTTAAGGGTTTCAGAGTGTAGAAAACAAGTATGTATAATTTTTTTGAAAATAGGTCAATTTTTTGTCATAGCCCCCACATAAAAGTACCGTCCGATTTTACATATTTTGTGGATTTTACCGACACTTTATGACCAATTATGCTGAAATTTGGTATTTTGACCTCTTGGAAGATATAAATCCTTCGTACCAAAAATTATTAACATAGGTCAATGTTTTGGTTTAGACCCCACACAACGGACCACCCTGTTAAACAAATTTTGGCAGTTTTTGGTCATTTTGGTCGATAAAACGTAAGAATTGCTGTTTGTACACATTTATTACAAATAATAATCAATTTCAATACAAAATGGACGTTGAAATAGTTTTGGCCAGAAAATTTGGATTTGGGACCATTGTGCATGGGAGCTATATGCAGGCGTGGGCCTATACCAACAAATTTCAGTTCGAAAATTGTATAACCCTAACGAAGACGAAATACCAAATTTCAGCCATTTCGATGGGACATTTAGGCCACAACCTTCAAAATACGGAAAATCGGGAGGTACCGTTCTATGGGGGCTATATGGACCTATACTGACAAATTTAAGGTGGAAAATTTTACACCCCCAACGAAAACTAAATACCGAATTTTAGACATTTTGGTGTGATAATGAGGCTGAAACATTAAAAATACCGAAAAGCGGGAGGTACCGTGCTATGGGGGATATATCAAAACGTGGACCGATATAGCCCATTTTCAATACCATACATCGTAGCTTCGATTCCAAATAATACAGCTTCATTTTAAAATTTGCAAACTGTATCTTTTTTTCAATAGACAGACGGACATGGCAATTTCAACTTAGAATTTTATGCTGATCAATAATATAGGGTCTCCGACGAATATTTCGATGTGGTACAAACGGAATGACAAATTTAATTATACCCTTCATATTATGGTGGAGGTTATAAAAACACACAAAAATATATATTAGCACACACTCCAAATATTTGAATGTGACCCTACCTTTACAAAAACAAAAAAACAGAATATTTTCAGATTTAATTTGTTTTAAGTTTTACTAAATAGAAATTCCTTTTACGGACTTTCTACGCTTTTACCTCTTGGCATTGATAATATTAATATTGTTTTTTTACTTCAACAGTGTTAATTTAATTTCGACCCAGTTATAATGAAACCAAACGGCAAAAACAGAACGTATTTTTGATTAATTATCGTTGTTGTCATTTCGAAGCTTTTAGTTAATAATCTCTCGCCGCACTCACTCTTTTTCAGAATAATCTAATTTGTTTAATCATGTTATAATTGGAAGATATATAAAAAATTAATGGAGATGTCATCAGGGCAATAAACCAACGAACTTATTAAATAATATACTGTTGCTCATTCAAATTTAATCGCACGCTTTTAATTAATAAAAGCTCACTCAACTTAAAAGTTATTCGCTTTGTTTGTTTGTTTGCTTGATGTTTTAGTTGAACTTAATGTTTTTTTATTAAATTTCATTGCATATCATTTGGCGTTGATTTTATTTTTGTGGACTGCGGAATTCCACTCGTTCATTGTGGAACGCAAAGCTAGTTTAAAAATGAAATAAATACGTCGAAAATTTTAAACGCTTTACGTAGGTAGATCCAATACATTTACGTATATAATGTACAGTGGCACAAAAATGCAGTTTAGGCTAAATCATTGGGATTTTTATAGCAACAACTGCACTGTGTGGCTCCTCAGTGACAAAATAACAATAAATTCACAAATTCATTTTGATGTAATACGTTTTTTTATTGCAGTTAAAGAAATTTAATTTTCACAACACAGAAAAATATACATGAGTAAAGGACAAAAAATTTAGTTTCCATGAAGCCAAGGTTTGTACTATTATAATACGCGAACTATTGCAGTTTACCAGTAACTATGACTATTACTGGATAAAGTGCTTTTGAACAATTAAGTGCTTTTGAACAAAGCTCAAAAATTTAGCAAAAAAAATTAATTTTCGTAGAAGATATGACCGCGTAAATAAATAAACATAGGCAAAAACACGTTGACGTTTTTGAGGTTTTTTACAGTGCTATTCAATTGCTGGTTAAACCATTCAAATGACGGACATCTGTCCAAAGTAAAAGTAGAAGAATAAAAAATGAAGATTACACCTCTAATGTATCATTTTTCAAAATTCGCACTGCATCCACCTTTTATAGATGGTGACATTTTGAAGCCGGATTTTAGATGTTTTTTTGTATTTTTGATTTAACTTGGACGCGCACTCCGGTATTTCAAAAGAAAAAAAAATCATAGGATTAAAGTACTCCCGATTACGCACAATTTGATATGTATATTGACTATGTATTTTTTTTCGGTTGATAGTGAAATCGGATGCGCATAAAAAGTGTGTGCACTTTGTGCAAATTATGAGCGTTATACAATTTTTTGCACACTAAACTGCAGACGATGCTACATCGCCGCCGACAAAGTAAATCTTGGTAAATGTTTACAAATGAAAAGAAAACAATTCGTTGTATCGGGGAGCCGCATGCGCATCAAGTGATTTTGAGGATTTCGCGATTTACACGCATTTCAAAATGTATATTACCTGATACAGTTTTCCTTCAAAATTATTCCCCTATCATCCTCAAGATGTTAGCGTGTATTCGGGAAGTGATTACAATGATAAATGTGCGTTTTTGCGTGAATTTTACCTAAAATAGATGAATAACTCCGACCTCGTTCTCCTACATTTTCTTCAACTAACTCACAAAATAAATTTGAAAAAATATTTATAAAAATAAAAATTATGGACCGATCGTCACGAAATTTGGTATGGAGGTCGGTTTCACATCAGAATAGATCGCTATTTTAATTGGTGATGATCGTGAAATATTTAGCGGGTGAAATGGACCAAAATCAAAATGTTTAACCCGATTTTGTTGCTTCTCTGTAGGTCGCAATAATAGCCCAATCGACGGGAAATTTTAAGTTAGGTTTGAGTTCATGACAAAGAAGAAGATTGCAATCTTAGAAGATGATCAGATGATATTTAGCAGGTTAAATGAACCAAAATTTTATGTGAAAATTGTAAAAAATTTTAATGTACAGCCTGTATCTTTATTCTTGGAAGACCCGTTTGAAAGAGGAACTCTTAACCTTTCCATTGATGTCAATTATGTTGACCTAGGTGGTCAGATGGCAGAGATACAGCCTAATAATCTCACAGTGCGCAGTAATCACGAAAGTGTCGTAGTTATAGTTCAATGCTAACAAAATTTTGCACGAGGTAAGGGTTTAGGTCAAGGAAGATACCAATAATTTTGGATGATGATCGAATGTGAAAATGGTCATAGATTTTGTGTAAAAAATATGTGCATTCAAGTCTTAGTCCATATTTCAATTTCTAGAGGTATATTTCTGCCAACTAGCTTATATAGACAAAATTAACTCTTGATGTTTTACTTTCCGCATATTGTAATAATGCCACCGACGTAGCCAAGGGGGGGGGGGGGGCCCGGCCCCGACATGATTTCAGTTCCCATAGGATATTAACTTATGTTACACATTTATTAATTTTTGAGTACAATTTTAAACTGCTTTAAATTGATCGATATGTAAAGTAGTTGGACGTATTACAGAGAATTATTTAACTATATTGGTATACTTATTATAATATAAAAATAATGAAGAAGTTAGGCTTTTTGAGCATTTTTTTGCATAGTTCTTGTTAACTTGGCGTTTACACGCAGATATTATTGGCAAGACAATAGCAAAGTTACAAACCATTTTCACCAATCCATTCATACTTTACCCTATACATATTTAAAAATTTAGAAATGTATTTGTGAAAAAGGTTTGTATTTTTATACCCTCCACCATATGGAGGATATAATTAAATTTGTCATATTCGTCGGAGACCCTATAAAGTATATATATTATTGATCAGGATGGTTGGAATTGAAAATGGGATATATTGGTCCACGTTTTGATATAGCCCCCATAGAACGGTACCTCCCGATTTTCGGTATTTTTAAGGCTTTAGCTTCATTATCCCACCAAAATGGCTGGTATTTAGTTATCGTTGGGTGTATAGAACTTTCCACCTGAAATTTGTTGGTATAGGTTCACGCCTTCATATAGCCCCCATAGAACGGTATCTCCCGATTTTCGGTATTTTGAAGGATGTGACGTCAATATTCCACCGAAATGACTGAAATTTGTTATTTAGCCTTCCATAGGGATATAAAATATTCCAGAAAGGATTTATTAGTACATATAGGTCCACGTGTTCCTATATCCCCCATAGAAGCATACCTCCTAATTTTTGGTATTTTTTAGCCAGGAAACGTATTGTTCCATTTTACTTCAATACAACTCGTGGTGGAGGGTATAAAAAGTTCGGCCCGGCCGAACTTAACGCCGTTCTCACTTGTTGCTATTGTCTTGCCAATACTGGCATTTGTAAACGCCGGGTAAGTTTTAAGTTGTTGTTTAAGCGTTTAATCGGAATTTTAGGCTGACTGTAAGTGTTACTGAGTTCAGAACAATACGGTTATTTGTATTTATTGAACGTTTGTAGCATATTACGTCCAATACTTTGGCTTATTAGTCCGGTCAAAATAGACATGCGTATAAGGGGGAAATAGCAAAAATTCCCACAAAGCTGAATTTTGGTGGAGAGCTAGGGTTGTCCAATACTTTGGCTTATTAGTCCGGTCAAAATAGACATGCGTATAAGGGGGAAATAGCAAAAATTCCCACAAAGCTGAATTTTGGTGGAGAGCTAGGGTTGGCCATTAGAAGCAACGTCCTAAAAGTCCCCATCGATCCCATGTGTGCAAAACAAGTTATTCGGGGTCAAAGGTCATTTTTGGAGGCATTATTCAGTTTTTTTAATTTTTCTCAAAAACGGTAATACTTAGCAAAAGCCCGCTAAAGTAAAAGTTGTAGATTCAATAATTGTCTACAAGATTGGTCCTTATGATTCTTAAAAAAGACTTACCATTTTCGAGATATCTCAATCTAAATGTCCAATAAAAAATAAGCCGCGAAAGTACATTATGAGGCGAGCCGGTTAAAGTAACGACACTATGTGTTAGATACTTCCGTAAGCTTTCAAACGATATCCACTTTGCAGTAATCGGTTCAGTAGAACCGGGTCTAACCCGGTTTTTAAATTTGGCCTTTCGGGTCTAATAACCGGCGAACCGGATCCGCAACCGTTGAAAATTATACATTTCCGTAATCAGCGCAACAAACCCTACCTTCGGACAAAACTTGAAAAAAATCGGAGAGTTTTCGTTGGGGTCGTTCCCGTTGGGCTTTCGATTATACATGTGGGTTAAATGGGCTATTTTTGCATAAAATGACTCTAACATTGAATAACTCTACTAAACAGACTCCGATTTTGTTGGAATTTTTTTTAAAAGATAGCTATAATTTCGCTCTTCAAGAAAATATATATATTTTTGGGGGACAGACCCGATTACTTCGCTTATTTTAGCCGGTTCGTCTGAATATGTGCATATTTCCCTTATAAGTGCATAAAAATCATGTGTTGCTTTAGAACAGCTATATCTCAAGAATGGTTCCTTCTAAGAAAAAAATTGTAGGGGTCAAACTTGTAGATAATTTTTCGGTCTACAATATTTACTTTAGTCACTTTTTGATTAGATCAACCGTTTTCAAAATATAAATCCGAAAACCTAAAAACCCTTAAATTTTGACCTTTGACCCCGAATAATTTTTTTTGCACACATGGGATCGATGGGGACTTTTAGGACGTTGCTTCTAATGGCAAACCCTAGCTCTCCAACAAAATTCAGCTTTGTGGGAATTTTTGCTATTTCAATGCCTATTTTGACCGGACTATATAAACAACATTCGGAAAAAACGTTTTTTTTTTGTCACATTTTGTTTTTGAAATTTTTTATAAGAGCAATTCAACAATAAAAGATAAAACCATTGCTTAATCTTTGTGGTTTTAAGTACTTGTATATTTTCTCTAACTCGTTTTTATAATGAATTTTGAAATTAATAACAATTACAAATTCTTTATTATGTTTGAAATTGGCAATAAAAAACTATATCAACCATTGTTTATGATATAATTTCTGTTCCACCAGGATTTTTCTGTCGAATTTTTCGACCTTTCGAATGTTAATAAAATCAAGATTATTGAGGTGGAACCTACATTATCCGGGATAGAAAAAATGTTGGTCTTCTTTCCATTTCCTCTATTTTTCGAATCGGTTGATCTGTTTGAGAATTATCGTGCTCTCCAGGCAGCTACCCAGACGAACGGACATAGCTAAGTCGACTCCAAGTTTTCTGAAACAGATTTCGTCCAAACACTCTTTGGCCCTAAAGCCATTATTTCGTTGAGGCACATTTTGGCTAAAGGCTGAGAGTATAAAAATGTAGATTGGGAAAAATTGTGTTTATGGATTTTTGCTAAAAGAATGTATACATGTATAGACCTTGGATTGGGCGACATAATTTCATTTTAAAAGAATTTAAGACTGGATTCCAAAGTTTCACTTGTTCCTGATCAATTTATAAGAAGATTCAGGATAGGAAACCACAATTTCTATTAGTGAAGTCCGACGATTGGACGCCAACATTTGTCTATTGACAGATGCACGGTTTGGCGACAGAATTTGTCATTTACATAACCGCGATTAGGTGCCAGAATTTCTTGATGAATAGACTAACTATTGCTCAGTATTAGCTTCGGCCTTCAGAAATTCTTTGTGATAAGTATACATCGGATTTTTGCATATTTTTGAAAATTATAATGTTAAGATATTTGAAAATTAAATTTTATGATATCTCAAAGGTTTTCCGATTGTATTCGCTTTCTTTTGGTCTTACCGAAGTGATATCAATATAACATGAACTTCCAAAATTTTGGTCAGGTGGTAGAGTCAACATTTTCCTATATTGATCACAATTGCAACTAATATATTGATTACATACCATCTGAAATTTTATTTAAAGTAAACGTAATTATTTATATGTTGCATGTATCTTAACGTGTATGAGGATCTACTGTTTTTCCAATATAATTTCACGTCTCTTGAAAAATTATCCTTGTTTTAAACAATTATTTTTATCCGCCAAAAGATCATACAAAAGTAGTAGAGAAAGGTATCAGATAGTCGCCCCGTCCGTCTATAGTCTTTTCTTTCTTGTTTTTTCTTACAAAGGTTTTTTTTAAATTTGCGCAATATATATATTTTTGTTTTTGCTATAATATGCGAACCGCAAAATAGATTTGTAAAATTTTGGTTCCATTTGAATCTTCGCGATGTTTAAATGAAGTACATATTTTTAAATATATTTAAGATACACAAACAACTTGAATTTTATTAAAACACGTTGCAAACTATAATTTTTTTTAATTCTTTCTTATTTTCCGCGAAAATTTCCAACTTTTTTACTAAAGTTATGGGACCTCAGTAATCATATAGTATGTAGGAAGCCATTAATTAACAATGTTTCTCAATATAATGAGTAGCGCTTTTTTAAGATTTTTTCTTATTATCAGAATTGAAACCGCTGTAACTTTTACGCGCAATAACCGAAATTAGTATCTCGAACAGATTTGAGAATGGGAATTTTTTCTCAATCCATAATCAAAAATCTTTCGTGTAGCTTAAAACAATTTTTGTTGTTGGCGTTTTTTATTGTTGGACTGCAGAATTTTACATCTTTGTGTTTATTTCAGCTTGTGTTTATTTCATTGGTGACAACTGAAACTATAGTATTCCCTACCCTTCGCCCGCAACTAATCAATTTCATATCCACTTTAAAATATTTTGTTGTTATTCAAACAATTGAATTGCAACAAAATATGGACTCGAGCTGAAATAAACACAAAGATGTAAAATTCTGCAGTCCAACAATAAAAAACGCCAACAACAATAATAGGCATCAGCACGGCCTTGTTGACCAATGCGTAATGCAAAAACAACTTTCTTGTTGTTTTTACCCCCGCTTATTGAAGCAACACTCCTATGTTCGTATTCTTTGCGAAGCAAAGACGACATAAAAACAGTGGTGGATATGAAATTCTTTAGTTCGACTCAAATTGTAGGGTAAACAGCTTTAGGGCCATACAGCAAATTTCTCATTTTATTTAATTTGCTAGATGGCTTTATTGACCTGTTTATCGATACAGAGTCGGCGAAAAAGGGAACTGATGAAGTTGTTTGGTGACAACTGAAACTATAGTATTCCCTACCCTTCGCCCGCAACTAATCAATTTCATACCCACTTTAAAATATTTTGTTGTTATTCAAACAATTGAATTGCAACAAAATATGGACTCGAGCTGAAATAAACACAAAGATTAAAACAATTTTTTTCAATTTTTTTTCGATGTAAAACTAAAAACAAAATTGTTTTTTCTCATATTCTCATATTTTTTCGCATTAGCATAAATGCTGAGGTTATAAATATATAACCCTAATACACATCGAAAATAGAAATAAATATTTAAAATGTCGTACGGAATTTGACACTAACATTACAGCCCAGTTCAGTCAGCTGGGTATTGCTGTTCCTTATATTGTTCTACCATGGAGATAAATAAACTTTTTTACGGATTAAATGAAAATTTCTTAAAAACAAGTAAAAAAGTATCAGTCGGCTTTGCCGACAGAGATATACCCTCAGCCTGTGTGAAGGTACCCTAAAGAGAAGACCGATATGGACCATTTTCGAAGTCAAACTACATTTGGATAAAATATTAGGAGATCTTTGGATCCCCTTGGATCAAATCGGCATGCCCGTTTTAGAGATATAGTGCGTACCATTTTAGTGACATTTTTTTAAACTTTTGTGGGGGAGGTACCCGAAGGAGTGGACCGATATGGCTCACCTTTGAACTTAAACCAAGTTTGGACAAAATATTACGAAGGCAAAACTTTGAACCGAATCATTCGCTCCAGCTACTGATAGGAGTTCTACAGCTTTCGGGTCATTTTCTCAGGAACTATAGACTTGCCCCTGAAAAAACTTGTTCCGTCGTAATGGGGACAACGAATACAAATTGCTACAACAGAAATCAAAGGGATTCGAGAGCAGTTCTTAAACTGCACTTTTCGGAAATTTTGTGTGGGAGGTACCCGAAGGATTTGACATATATAGTCCATATTCGAACCTAATCTATGTCTCGTAGAAATATAACGATGTGCACAGGATGGACCAACTCGGTTACTACCTTCGAGAATTACCGTGCGCACCATTTTAGCTAAGAACTTTTGTGAGGGAGGTACCAGAAAGAGTGGACCGATTTTCTCAGGAAGTATGGACTTGCCCCTGATGAAACATGTACCGTCGTATAGGGGACAGTGAATACAAGTTGTTACAACAAAAATCAAAGCGATTCGAGAGCAGGTCATAAACTGAACTTTTCCGAACTGTGTGTGGGAGGTACCCGAAGGAGTGGACCCGTTGAGTCCATACTAGAACCTCATCTAAGTCTGGTAGAAATTTTACGATGTGCAAAGTATGGACCAAATAGGTTACTCCCTACAAGAGTTATAAAGCGCACAAATTTTCCGAACATTTCCGAACTTTTGGCTCACCTTCGAACTTATACCAAGTTTGGACAAAATATTACGAAAGCCAAATTTTGGACCAAATCGGTTTATCCGTTTGAGAGTTATCGTGCGCACCATCCAGCCAGACAGACAGACGGACATTGCTAAATCGACTACAAATTGTCTGAAACACATTTCGTCCAAACATACTTGGGGTCCAAAACCATTATTTCGATGAGGCACATTTTGCCCGTATGAAAGCATAAATGCTGAGGGTATGATTAGTTGACAAAATAATAAGTACATTCTTCAAAACTTAAAATAAACTAAATAAATTCGATATTTTTAGGATAAATTGTTATCGGTGTATTCATCTTTACTTTGCATGACCTTGTATTCTTTTTGGCGTACTGCTTATCAGTTTCCGATAGGTTTCGACTGGTATTTCAAGCAGTTTTATTCTATTTTCCTGAAACCAATCTTTCACATACTGGGATGTGTGTTTCGGATCGTTGTCTTGTTGAAACACCCATATGACAACATACCTAGAAAAACAAACCCATACCATTATGTTTCCACCTCCGTGTTTTATTGTCTTTGTGTCGACGAACATTCTTTCCGTAATCATTTCCAAATAAATTTATATTGGTTTCATCGCTCCATAGGATATTTCGCCATTTTTTCATGTACGGATCCGGACCAACCAAATTTTTTTTCGAAGCAGTGAAGCCTTTCTTGGCTATTCGTCCTGGCAATTTGGCATCTCCAAGTCTTCTCCTAATGCTTCGAGCAGATATCACATTGCATACATATGTCCGAAGAAATTTCCCGAGATTATATACAGGAATATCTTTTTGCAAGGGTGACAAAGTCGCTATCAGTTATTGGCGATGTCTTTTGTTGGTATACCGCGTGTTTCTTTATTTTGTTTAGGTTTCAACGCATTTCGGACAAAACACAAGTGATTTTGCTATGGTGCGAAGGTCTTTTCTCTCTTTTCTCCATTTTGACCCTAGTCTCCTTCCTTCGGGGGAACATTGCTTATTTCGACCGATCTATCAATGAAATTCTGGTGCAATTTGTTTTAGTTTTAATAAGCACAATTAATTAAATAACGAACTTTTATTTAAATGCTCTCATGAAAAATTTAAATGTATTTATTATTTTTACCAGCTAATTTAGGAACTTTAGCACTTAAATAACACAGAAAAAAAAGTAACGGGATTTTTCCATTTCTTTGCTTGTTGCGTCAAAGTTACCATATGTATAGATGTTTGAAAATGTGGCAAAGTTTCCATATTTTACTTGAAAAACCTAACGTACGTTAAGCATAAACCACGATGTAAAGTCCAGTTCACACGAGCCATCAATGTCGCATGACATGTCAAATATCACATCTTAATATTGTTCATATGGTGTGAACCCAACGAAAATTTGCATCTATTAAAATAATGTGCCAACTCAAAAAATCTTTTCTTTTAGGAAACGCTCTAATCGGCTTTAACCGCTAAAATAAAATAAAATGAAAATGTATTTTTTTACAAAATAAATTGTGTTCCTTGTTTGATTTGCATAATGTTGTTAACATTTATAAGTTATGTCGTGCGAATTTGTATCTGTTGGTGTGACCGCGAAAAGTAAAATCGTATGGACTTTGACTAACCTTAACTGGTATTTCAGATTTTGAATTGGTATAAAAAGTTGTTTAAACAAGTAAGAACGGCATTAAGTTAGGCCCGGCCGAACTTATTATACCCTCCACCACGAGTTGTATTGAAGTTAAACTGAAGAATGAGTTTCTTTTGTTTATGAAGAAGACTAAATAACAAATTCCAGCAATTTCGGTAAAACAATGTGTCTAAATTTCAAAATGCCTAAATTCGGGAGGTACCGTTCTATGGGCGTTTAATGAGAACAATTTTTGGGGGGAAAGGCGTGGACCTACACCAACATATTTAGAGGGGAAAGTTGAATACACCCAACGAAGACTAAATACCAAATTTTAGCCATTTCGGTGTGATTTCAAAACCAAAACCTTTAAAATACCGAAAATCGGTGGAATATTGAGGCCAAAACGTTCAAAATACCGCAAATTGGGAGGTAACGTTCTATGGGGGCAGTATGAAGGCGTATATCTATACCGACAAATTTCATATGGAACGTTTTATACCCCAAATGAAGACTAAATACCAAATTTCAGTTATTTCGGTGGAATATTGAGGCCACAACGTTCAAAATACCGCAAATAGAGAGGTACCGTTCTATGGAGCCTATACCGACAATTTTAATATGGAAAGTTTTAAACCCCAAATGAAGACTAATTACGAAATCTCAGCGATTTCGGTGTAATATTGAGACCACAACCTTCAAAATACCACAAATCTGGGGCTATATGAAGGCGTGGGCCTATACCGATAAAATTCCGGGGAAAAGTTGTATACCCCCAAAGAAGACAAAGTGCCTAATTTCAGCCATTTCGGTGTGATAATGAAGACAAAACCTTCAAAATACCGAAAATCGGGTGGTACCGTTCTATGGGGCTATATCAAAACGTGAACCGTTATAACTCATCCTAGGAGTAATATAAACTTATATCAAATTACAAAGCTCTGTCTTAAAAACTGCGAGCTGTATCTTGATTTCAACAGACGGACGGACAGACGGGCATGGTTATATCGACATGGAATTTTACCCTGATCAAGAATAGATATACTTTATTGGGTCTCCCATGAATATTTCGATGGGTTACAAACGGAATGAAAAATTTAATTATACCCTCCATATTATGGTGGAGGGTATAAAAAAGTGAGTTGTTCATTTCTTCTAGGAATAAGTCGTGATGTTGCGGAAAAGCTTGGTACTTTCATAAACGAAGAGAAACTGTGGCGGAGGGTGTAAAAAGTTCGGCCCGGTCGAACTTAACGCCGTTCTTACTTGTTTGTTAATAATTAAAAACAATCACATATTGTTAATAGCAGTACTGAAACCGCTCCTTTCAGCCCACATCTTCACGCGATAGTATTGTATGCTATAATTTAAAAAATATCTCCATGACATCTGACAGGGAACTAGTTAAACAAGCGTTTAGCAAAATGATTTAGGTAATTGTCCGTTATGTTTCGATTTGAAAAACGACTAATTAAATAGCCGAATGCAAATACATAGACCGTTATTTCGATTTAATTTCTGGAATTCATTTTGGTATACGTTTACTCTGGAGATGTCACAATTTTAAATATTGATGGTGCGAAATTCGATCATTTTGTGCTGTGGATAATATTCATTAACAAAAACTTAAAGGAGAGAACTTTTTTGAGTTTTACAGATGTCAAATATACATTGCGTTACAAAAAAAAGAAAAAATCTCAATGAGAAGTTTTTCCTAGGTAACCTCATATTGATGTTTGGGTATAAAAGTTTTTGAAAAATAACTTCGGTGGAGAATATCCACAAACAAGAAACAAAGGAATTGATGAGAGCCGGTGGCGAGGATCTTAACTATAGTCTTCCCAGCCTCATCCCTTGGCGAACAATGTCAAATTTTCTACACTAATAAATTCGTTCGTTAAAGTGGGACTAAGAGATTAAAAAAAAAACAAAATCCTTTTACTAAAAAATTGTGTAGTTTTGGTTTGCCGGCAAAAAACATCAACATTTTCACGTATTTTTCATAACGATTGTGCCCGTTCCCAATAAATGCTTAAGTTTTGTAATAATTTTGATTGGGATGTAGCAACGCATATATGTTCGTTCGTGCATTATTTCAATTTTCAGATTCGGGTTCCTCTGTATCCAGACTCAAGAATTCTGCAACCTGGACTGGTGTCGTCCATAAAGAAACAGGAGACAGGTAAGTGGGTCCCAATCCACATGCCGGGAATGTGTTGGGTATCGTGGCATCAATTAGGGCCCAATTCGAATTGAGGCGGTTGCATCGTTCGGAACTTAACTGGGCTAAAGCCACTCGAGTTTGCCTTGGCAGCTGTCGTTCTTCTGCTGCGATGGATGGAGGGTGGTCTCCAATGTCAGTGTGAATGCTATCCAAGCCTGCCTGATAGACTCGTTGATCTCTCTCTCTCTCTCTCTAGATCATGAAGATCTCTCCTGACGTGCCTGGATAGGGAAGCCTGTCCATTAGATCGTGACAGGGATGCTCACTGCAATAACACCCATGCAGGTACTGCATCGTCAACATCTTATTGTGCTGACGCACGGGTTAAACCTTCGCCTCCTCATGAAGATGGTCAACTGGTGTCATGAGAAGGCACCCTGTTCCAATCCTCAGAGCGGCGTTATGGCAGGTTTGAATCTTCTTCCACTGCGTAGCGCTAACATTTGCATACCACGTTGGCGCCGCATAGCTTACAACAGACCGGCCTATTGCGTTGTAAGAGGTCAACAAGGTTTCTTTGTCAAGTGCTGACGGCCAACGACTTGAGGACCTTGTTCCTACTTCTGATCTTATCGCAAATAGCTGTGGTTTGCGCGGACGACTTAAACATGCTATCGAATGCTACACACAATATTTTGGGATAGTTAGTGGTCGGAATCAGTACACCATCGACCAATATGTTTAGTGGGAGGCTCATTTCAGCCGTCCAAGTGGTGAACAGTGTCGAAGTGGATTTAGCGGCGGATATTTTCATATTCCTCAGATGGAAGAACTGCACTAGGTCAGCTATGTAGGCATTTAACCTATCACATATGTCATCGAGATAGGACCCGATGCCAAAATCGTACAATCATCCGCATACATTACCAGGGACGCACGCAGGGGGGGGGGGCACAGGGGGCCCGGGCTCCCCCCCCCCAATTGGTTTGGAAGACCAAAAATTTCTTTAGCTACTATAACAGATCATTCGCTTTTTCTTTCTCATAAAATAATTTTATGTTTGGATTTTTCAAATGAAACACAAATTTTCTGAAGTTTCTGTACAGAAAATGTACTTCGTTAACAAATGTTGTAAGAAATAATTTCGATTTTTTTGTTCGAAAATTTTTTACTTTTTGCTTGAAATTTGCAAATTTTTCTGTATTACGGCTTTATGCAATATCGTTCCAGTATCAAAAAAATAAATAAATAAATAAATGAACTCGAAGTTCCGTAATGATTACACTCCATCTTTGCTAGTTCATTTTTGAGGTTTATGGTATCCTGTATGAAAAAATATGACGAGTTCAATATTGTGGGTAGGGAAGTGCATGAAATGGGGTTTTCGTGGACTATATATAGAAAACCAATTACAGTCGAAATCGCTTATAACGTCGTCGTTTATAACGTCATATCGCTTATAGCGACGAAATCCACAAGTCCCGAATTTCTGCCCTTTATATTCCACACAAATAAATATCGCTTATAACGTCATCGCTTATAGCGTCATATCGGTTGTAACGTCGGGTTTTTGTGAAATATTTGAATTTTGCTATCGGTTATAACGTCGAATCATACGAAGAAGGAAATTGTCTCTTAATAATTTGTTGTATGTATATTTTTTCAAACTCAAACAACAACAAAATACCAAACTTATGCACAACATGTTCGAAGATGGCGGTCTCAAGTCAATTAAGCTTGAATGTTTATCACCCAATGTCACACCTGTTTTACAACCCATGGACCAAGGTAGAATATAATCATTAAAATAGCATTGCCGGACAAGAAAATATCCACTATCCTGTCAAGAATAGAAAAGGATCAAAGTACGAAATGAATCTTGGAAAAATGTAAGGTCTTCCGTCATTGATAATTTCCTTCATCTTGCGGGATTGTTAATGGACCTTTAAAAGTTTCTGAAGACATTTATCTTCGTTCTAATTTCTCCCAACACGTAGAAGATATTCATGAATTATTTGCCATCGATGACAAAGTTTTCACATCTGCCTTATATAATAACGACGACATAATTGGAAGTTTTAGATGGAGGCAATTCTAATGAACAGAGTTTCAAATGCTGTGTCGGAGGCGTGTCTAGCTGTAGAAACTCTTCAAAAATTTATTTACTCAGAAGATGTTACAAACAAAAATGTGTTTTGGAAACCCTTTCAAAACTCAGATCTGAGTTAAATTTAAAACTTATGGCGGAATTCAAAAGCACAAACTAAAATAACAGACACTTAGAAATAGAACCATATCCTATTTAAAGGTGATATTTTGAAGGCGATCTGCTGAAGAATGAATTTAATATCGTTATTTTTTATTATTTTGTCATTTATAGAATGAAAAAGTAAAACAATTTAATTGATTTTATTTATTTACTTAATAAAACAACGTATTTATACCCAAATGTCACTATACATAATATTATATTACCTCTTTTATAAATATCGTTTATAACGACTACGCTATAAGCGATTTTGGCCGGTCCCTTGACCGACGTTATAAGCGATTTCGACTGTATATATTTATTTCGACAAATTTGTTGTTCACATTCTTTATGGTATTGAGGTAATACTGGGTACCACGGAAATAATATAAACAACTTTATGTCCAGCTTCCGTCAAATATTAAAATTTGCGTATGGTAGATGTTTGCAGAAATAATTGTTCACAGTTTTTCCTTCAGCTTGTAGGGTTTTCATTTGATCGGTTTGTTGAAATCTGATACCTCTATTCCTTTTTTAATTTGATTATATATTTTTATCGTCTTCTAGAAGCTCTCAGATACAAATAAATATTTAATAAAAATCCTTTTTTAACCGAATTGTTCGATTGTGGAATTTGTTGCCTCCAAATATTAAAACGTTTTCGGTTTCTCAGCAGACTTTCAAAAACCAAATTAATATATTATTACAGCGAACTTCCTTAAAAATACTTATCTTTTCTACTTCTGTCTATTTGGATGAAAGCCGGGTCAGACAAGCAATTAGCCCTATGGCTGGAGACTTGGACCAAATTTTAGATGACACATTGGTCCACCACTTCGAGTTCCTCCCCCACAAAAGTTTGAACTGTTTCCTAAAATCGTACTCGTATATATCCTATTTGGCCATTATTTCTGACATAATGTACGGTGACCAACTAAAATGGCTGGTGGGCGCGATAACTATCGAAAGGAATGACTCTCATAATGAGATACACTTGCTTAATGGACTAATTCGGCACATTCAGAAACAGCAATAATTCGAAACGTCCACAATCGCTTAGATAGGTACCCTTAAAGTTTTGATATTTTTGCCGGTAAGTTCATACGTCCAAAAAAGGCCACTCCAAGAATACAAATTTTCGGGATAAATATATTGTCTGTGAAGCCGATTTTGGATCTGTCGATAGTAAAGGTATTAATCCACACCGGCGGCAAAGACGACTTGCTTGTTTTCTCAAATATTTATTCGACCATGTTTTGGCAAAGCCCAATCATGTGTTTCGTACTCTCAAAGAGTACTTACTACGAGTAGGATTGGAAGTTCATAGACTGTATTGTCCGACACTGGCTAAAGCAGCCTTCTTTTTTAAATAAATTTTTTAGTTGGATTCTCCAATCACTTCGGTTAAAGAAGTAACATTTTTGCATTAAAATTTTTTTTCTTGGGTAAATATTATGTAATTTTATCCGCACAATAGCAGTAGACAATTTTCGATTGGAATTATTCGATGTCGGATGTATTCAATTTATAGAAATAACTTAAAAGATATTAAAATTCCTTGACATATTAAAGTATACCAAATTCCAATTAAAAGGTTTATAAGATGTTAATATGTGCATATGGGCGTCAAAGATTTGTCCACTAAATACTTTTTGAAAAATGGGTCTAAAAAGGGCGATATCTCGATATGCATTAAAACAAGGATCTATTTTAACCACTTTCAGCATAGAGGTTCTCCAACCAAAAAATCCAAAAATCCTTATTATAGCCAATATTCTTAAAAATTAAATTAAGATCTTCGAATACTGAAAATCTAGCGAAAACAATTGAGGATATTACAAATTCTGAGATATACCAAAATGTGAGCATATGTGGTGTACAACTTACATATACCGACAATAGTCCTATTAAATCGGTTAATAAATGGCTAAGTTATAGTGGTTTATATCTGAATACCCCCACGGGGTTTTCAGACATAAACCACTATAACTTAGCCACTTGTTAACTGATTTAAACAAATAATAACGTGTTCGAAAGATATTATTCACCCTTTTAAAAGGAAGAATGATCAATAGAAATTCGTTGTAAAAAAAGAAGATATGCCCGTTTAAATTTGAAAATGTAGGAAACCCAGATTTTCACTACTTTTACCGTTAAAAAATAAAACGAAGTGATACAAACAAACTAAAGGTATTGTCGTTTTCCATGGGTCCCAGCACGATATAGTTTTGCATCAGAACGCTTGAATATTTTTCTGGTCAACTTTTGTAGCACAGTGCCATTTATCGATTTTTTTTTTTTGAAAAGTTTGCACCTTCTCAAGGCCAAAACTGACTGAAGGAGCGTTCCAATGCTTTTGAGATGTATTAGAGAGTTCTCAATTACTGTCTTTGCTACAATTTTTGTCTTTGTGTTAGCTCGAAAATCTCAACGGTTTGGCTGTTATATGCGAAGACGTCAAAAAACGTAGGTAAAAAAAACTAAAGTCAAAATCTGGAGGCTCGATTTTCATCGTAGACATATGGTCCGGTAGACATTTTTGCTCAGTTCAATCTCAGGAATAAGAAACGCGAAGCGCCCATTAAGGATCGCCCCGGCCTAACCGATAACCATGTCGAACGTGGTCTGATATGGTAATTTTCAATAAAAATTATCCAAGAACTAATACATAATATATATTACTCTGTACCAAATTCCAAAATTGTATTTTAAATTTTTTAAACTCTCTCTTCATTGATTTTTTTATACACCTTGTCTCAAAAAAAAAAATCGACTAAAAGCCTTTAAAATAGTGCAATGTAACCCTACCCAACATTTTAAAATTTCATGATTTTTGGTCATGGTGGGCCCCCCCCCCCTAAATGAAATCCTGCGTACGTCCCTGTACATTACGATCTCTATGTCGTCAGGAGGGTGTGGAATTTCAGAGAGGTAGATGTTAAACAGTTCCGGAGATATTACCCCTCCTTGCGGAACTCCCTGTTTCACTCTACGGAGTTTGGACTTCTTGTCACTGAATTGATCACCCAGCATTTCAAACACGGCTGGAGAGTAGTCTTCTCTATATCCTCCAACAGCTTGGCATGGTTGACAGTATCGAAGGCCTTCGATAGGTCAAGAGCCACCATGACTGTTCGGTCGCACGGCCTGTTCTGGTTCAGGCCTCTACTGATATGTGTGGATATGGCGTCTAATGCTGTTGTAGTACTATGCGTTTTCCGAAATCCATGTTGATGTTGGGCAACTGGAAAACACATTCTTATCGAAATCGGCCTGTACGATTCTCCTCTGCTGGAATCCTCGCCAGGGTTCAGAAGCGGGACCACCCTGCCAACTTTCCAGCATTCTGGTATAATATGGGTGGCTAACGATAGGTAGAGGACACTTGATAAATACTCAACTCCGGGTTCATCCAGTTGCTTAAGCATTACCATCGATATTCGGTATGGGCCCAACGCTTTGGATGGTTTCGCGCTTCGGATGTCATCTGCAACATCGCGCATCGTAAATTGTGGTGGTACCTCCTCGGCTGGGAGGGCTATTCTTAAACGGCGTAGCACACTCCTCTTCACCCTATCACTTTCGTGATGCTCTATGAACTGGAGTGGAGGATTAAGATACATATGGAGGTAGTATTGGAATTTCGAACGAAACGGTACTACATTTGGTACAACCTACAATTTGATATAATGATTACTGTTGGAGTATAGAAATGAGGTAGTTTTGGAAATTTGTACTTATGTGTACGAAAAGTACCAAACGGTATTAAATTTCGTACAGTTTGGATTTGGGTGAACAAACAGACCTGGAAACCTGAAACTTGGAATTAAGATTATTGTTGAAGTTTATGATTCGTACTTATGTGTCCGAAAAACATTAAATAGTACTCAATTTGGCACAATATTGATTTTGGAGAACGGATGGAGCTGAAATCCTCACATTTAGATTTGGAAATTTGGAATAATGCTTACAGTTGTAGTGTAGGATTGACATAGTTTTTGAATTTCGTACTTATGTGTACGAAAAGTACTGAATGGTACTAAAATTGGTACAATTGGAACATGGGTGATCGGCTAGAGGTTAAATCCCGAAAATTGGAATAAAGATTACTGTTGGAGTGGAGGATTTAAGTAACTTTCGCTGTTGGCGGGTAGGGCTGAGTTATGGATGTGGATATGCGTACCATAAGTGTAAAAAAATACTAAATGGCACAGCATTTAGTTCAAATTGTTATTATGTAAAGGAGTAGAGCAGACATTGTGAAAGTCGTTATTAGGATAGCAGTTGGGGTTTAGAGTGGAGATAAGGAGGATGTTTTTGAATTTCATACTTATTTGGTTTTGGGAGAACAGATAGAGATGTAAATGAGTATCGCGGTTGCAATATAGTTTTTGATATAGGAATGTAATTTCTGAACCTTTTACTAATTATGTGTACTAATTTTTTTACACTTTTGATGTTGCATAAAGGGATATAGCTGAAATTCCGAATTTTTGTATTATTTTCAACAAAATATTTATTTATTATTATTTTTTTTTTTAATTCTGAACGATTTAGAAAGTTCATTTGAAAACATTGATCTATGCGACTATTGTTTTACGAGAAAGTTTTTATCCCCTGAGAACAAAAAGGCCAAAATTCACATGTCTCAACAAAATTAACTGTTATATAGGCGTTATATCAAATCGTGCGCATTAAGTAACATTTTTTGAATAAAGGTTTTCTACATTTTGATATCACAAATTCCGAAATTACAACTACTTCGGTTGGAAAACGTGGATAAAATCTTTAAACTACACTGACCGTTGTAATGAAACATGGACTGAAATTTAAAATATAAGTCGCTGCTGACGTTTAAAATGCGACATGGTCTTTTTTGAAAATTCTAACTAAAGGTGTAAGGGCAGTATTTGAATGAAATTAAATTTCAATTAAAATACTTATTGGTACATAAAAATTTTCAGTGTTTACCATTTTCATATTAAATATTGTTTATTTGTATATTATTCCTTTAACGCATACTATTAACACATATTCAAAAATCTATACATTAAGTTTTCTAATAACAATATTGCTAATTTAATTTTAATATAATTTACTATTAATTATTGTTTTAGATTTATTGATTGATAAACAAGAGATCCAAACAAAATTTGGCTATAAATTTAAAGGTGTTTAATGACTTGTTATTGATTTTTTATATCCGAATGATGTATAAACTGATTTATGCAGTCGAATCGAGAGACCTGTTTCTAACAAATCCATAAATCAAAAGATGCAGTTGTTAATGAGCTCACTAATAAAAAGTGTCAGCAAAAATATTGTCTATTATGTATACCACCGACAAGTCAGATCTACTTTTTTGCTTTAGTTACTTTTTGATTTACCCATTTAGAGATAATTAAAAAACCTTAATTTTGGCCTCCGAATAATTTTATTGCACACATGGAATTGATGGACTTCTAGGACATTACTTCTAATGGCAAGGGTGCCAACGTGGTGAAATGATATGCACCCGACTTGCATGCTGATGGCCGTGGGTTCGATTCACTGGCCAGGCAACATAACATTTCCAACGGTGGCAACAATACCCCTCAGTGTAATGTAGGCGACATTTCCTATATATTTCAGCCATGTTAAACTTCTCTACAAGTGGTGTCTTAGGACACGCCGTTCGGACTCGGCGATAAACAGTAGGTCCCATATCATTGAGCTAATATGCATCGGGGTGCACTCATTGATATGCGAGAAGTCTCCCTTGTCCCGTCTGTTATTTTATTATTATTATTATTATTATTATTATTATTATTATTATTATTATTATTATTATTATTATTATTATTATTATTATTATTATTATTATTATTATTATTATTATTATTATTATTATTATTATTATTATTATTATTATTATTATTATTATTATTATTATTATTATTATTATTATTATTATTATTATTATTATTATTATTATTATTATTATTATTATTATTATTATTATTATTATTATTATTATTATTATTATTATTATTATTATTATTATTATTATTATTATTATTATTATTATTATTATTATTATTATTATTATTATTATTATTATTATTATTATTATTATTATTATTATTATTATTATTATTATTATTATTATTATTATTATTATTATTATTATTATTATTATTATTATTATTATTATTATTATTATTATTATTATTATTATTATTATTATTATTATTATTATTATTATTATTATTATTATTATTATTATTATTATTATTATTATTATTATTATTATTATTATTATTATTATTATTATTATTATTATTATTATTATTATTATTATTATTATTATTATTATTATTATTATTATTATTATTATTATTATTATTATTATTATTATTATTATTATTATTATTATTATTATTATTATTATTATTATTATTATTATTATTATTATTATTATTATTATTATTATTATTATTATTATTATTATTATTATTATTATTATTATTATTATTATTATTATTATTATTATTATTATTATTATTATTATTATTATAACGATACCAAAGGCAGATGGACACACAAACTTATCCCAGAAGTCCAAAAGTGGCACAACAGAAAGCAAGGAGAGGTCAATTATTACCTTACTCAGATGCTCTCCGGACACGGGTACTTTCGAAAGTACTTGCACCACATGGGGAAATGCAGCTCACCATATTACATTTACGAAGAGGAAGACATTTTTGATAATGCCGAACACACTTTCTTCCACTGTGCACGCTGGGTAAACAGACGTAATATGCTAGAAGCTGAGATTGGCTCCTTCACTTGCGCAAACGTCATTGATAAGATGGTGGAAAATGAAAGAAACTGGGAGGTGATAAGAGCTTACGCAGAACACGTGCTGCGTGAAAAGAAGAAAGACCTTGACGCGAGAGGATAAAGGAAAGCGGGGCCTGGACGCAGGCGTATATCGTAGGAGATTTGGCTAACACAAACACCGATCAGGGGATCCACCTCGAAGTAATGCGAAAGCGGTGCCGAGGTGGTTTAATATCCCCGGGGTGAAAGGAGGTGGGTTTTTAGCCGGTACACATGGAGTCCGGCATAAGGCGACTGTGACGACATCGTCAAATGCGTAAAGCATTTTCCCATCTCAACCCGCAAAAAAAAAAATTATTATTATTATTATTATTATTATTATTATTATTATTATTATTATTATTATTATTATTATTATTATTTTTATTATTATTATTATTATTATTATTATTATTATTATTATTATTATTATTATTATTATTATTATTATTATTATTATTATTATTATTATTATTATTATTATTATTATCAACAAACTTAACCGATCCATTCTCCTCAGGGAATCACACGCTGGGTAAACAGACGTAATATGCTAGAAGCTGAGATTGGCTCCTTCACTTGCGCAAACGTCATTGATAAGATGGTGGAAAATGAAAGAAACTGGGAGGTGATAAGAGCTTACGCAGAACACGTGCTGCGTGAAAAGAAGAAAGACCTTGACGCGAGAGGATAAAGGAAAGCGGGGCCTGGACGCAGGCGTATATCGTAGGAGATTTGGCTAACACAAACACCGATCAGGGGATCCACCTCGAAGTAATGCGAAAGCGGTGCCGAGGTGGTTTAATATCCCCGGGGTGAAAGGAGGTGGGTTTTCAGCCGGTACACATGGAGTCCGGCATAAGGCGACTGTGACGACATCGTCAAATGCGTAAAGCATTTTCCCATCTCAACCCGCAAAAAAAAAAAAAATTATTATTATTATTATTATTGTTATTATTATTATTATTATTATTATTATTATTATTATTATTATTATTATTATTATTATTATTATTATTATTATTATTATTATTATTATTATTATTATTATTATTATTATTATTATTATTATAATTATTATTATTATTGTTATTATTATTATTATTATTATTATTATTATTATTATTATTATTATTATTATTATTATTATTATTTTTATTATTATTATTATTATTATTATTATTATTATTATTATTATTATTATTATTATTATTATTATTATTATTATTATTATTATTATTATTATTATTATTATTATTATTATTATTATTATTATTATTATTATTATTATTATTATTATTATTATTATTATTATTATTATTATTATTATTATTATTATTATTATTATTATTATTATTATTATTATTATTATTATTATTATTATTATTATTATTATTATTATTATCAACAAACTTAACCGATCCATTCTCCTCAGGGAATCACACAGGACGCTAGAGGAAATCCCATCTACACTAGATGCCACACAAACAGTGGACTATGTAATGCATACGATTAAAGTTATCTGTAATAAAGCAAAGCCCAAAACAAACAAATGATTATTATTATTATTATTATTATTTATTATTATAATTATTATTAATGGCAAACCCAGGCTCTTCACCAAAATTCAGCTCTATGTTAATTGAAACTTTCATCTACGGACAGATTGAATGTATTTAGGGTCCTTTCAGAATTTTTGGCCTTTTTTAGACATTTGAACTTGCCGACAAAATAGTGGATCTTAAGATATGACTCCCAAATATTTTCGATAGATATCCTGCCCACTAGTCATTTCAGTGGGTCATCCTATAACGTTTAGACCAGTATAAAAGGAAGCATGGACTTGTCCACGGAAAATTTAATATCGCTGTAAACAGAACCACAACGAACAGCATCGGTATACAGCTTCGGATCTTCGAACATGCCCTAAACTGCACTTAGACACTAATGTTGAACTTTTGTTTGGGAGATACCCAAGAAGAGGACCGGTATGGGCCATTTTAGAAGTTAAACTAAATTAATATTAGGATATCCAAAGTTTTGACCAAATTGGTTGCCCCGTTCAAGATATATCGTGCATACCATTTTAGTATTTTTTTTTAATATTGGGGATACCGGAAGTGGTGGACCGGTATTGCCCATCTTCGAACTGAAACTAAGTTTGGACAAAATATGACGGAGGCCAAATTTTGGACCAAATCAGTTGATCAGTTCGAGAGTTATTGTGCTCTCCAACCAACACATATGGTGCCATGGGGGTTTTTACACTTTCGGGCTGTTTTCTCAAGAAGTATGGATTTGCCCTTGAAAAAACTGTTTCCGTCGTAATTGAGGCAGCATGTTGCTTCAACAAAAATCAGAGTGATTCGAGAGGAGGTCGTAAAGCGAACTTATCCGAAATTTTGTGTGGGAGGTAAGGATTATCTCACTAAGGTATAACTTTTCAACATTTGATCTGTCTTCCATTAAATGATGCTGATTTTAAGTGTTTTTTGATATTTTATTCTAGACGCGTTCCGCAAACAGTTTTTTAAAAAAATCAGTTTTAGAATTGTAGTACTTGCGATTCTGCGTCAATTAATATGTATACTACGAATGTAATCTGCACACCTTCACAGAAATGGCGAAATTTTGTGCGAACATTTTTCTAAAAATTATATTTTTCGGGCCTAATTTTTACAATTGCCATTCGATTTCCTCGCATTCCATGGCACATTTTAGATTCTTACGTCTAATGGATTTGCGAGCACATCTACGTTTTTTGGTGTGGAGGTTAAGGAAAAAAATCTGATTTCAAATCTGTTCGCGTTAACAAAAATGGCCGATGAGCGCAAAAGTTATAGTGGTTTTTATTCTCTTATAAGGAAAAAATATTTTTAAAATTTCTTATTTGTTGTATTGAGAAAATGTATGCATATATCAGAATCTAGACAACGCGTAAAAAATATGAAACTAAAATTATAAACATTGGCTTTAAAAATTGCATATTAGAGCAACAAAAAAAGAGAAAAAACTTATTGTTAAAATATTATTCCAAATATATTTTTAGTTCGATTAAAAAAATTGGAAACAAAATATTTGTGAGTTTTCCAACTATTTCGCTGAAACCCAGTATAATAATATATGTATACTGCTAAAACTTCATCAAGAAATATGGTTTACCCTCACGAAAGCTTAACTGCTTACTGTGATAACTTATAAGGATAGGAAATTAAGAGTAATATTGAAATTGCAATCATTCAAAAAATATGAAAACTAAAAAGCCTGTTATTCGCGAATTAGTTAAAGTCGGTTGATGCGCATTCGATTTTGGATACAGCGATTCAATCTCTTTCAATATCTATGCATATTTCGATATTTCACTCAGCTGCCATTGTGTGCCGTCAGTTTCATCACACAATGCAAAAAACCATAAAGTGAGTAAAAGTCGCGCAATGTGCATACAATTTGGATGGGCATCCGGATTCATTAGCGACCATCAAAAATACTTCACTATACACCTATTACAAGTAGATTCTTCAAGAACCGCGTTTGGAGGCACATTCTATTTTGCGTAAAATACCCATACTACTTGAGTATCTCTGTAATTTATGACAGGCGTTTTCGCAAATATTATAATTGCGTATAAGGGATTCTATTTATGTAAAATTTTTTAAAGAAAATCGGGGTTTAATTCGCGGATTTTTCATAATATACTTTTGCAGATTTTCCTATTTCCAAGATATCTATATCCGCGGTTTTAGCAGAGTTCGAAAATAAACAGTACACTAACATTGTGTACCGCTCCGAGTACAGTATCACTAAAATATTTGTAGGGTTAGTGTTCCGGAACACAAACACTAAAAAATATTTTAGTGATACTGTTCCGGAGCACAACGATAAACGTAGTGTATCACATGTTGGTACACTAAAAACGTTGGGTACCGCAGTCGGAACACTAAAAATGGAAGTGTACCACATGTCGAAACACTAAAAAATAACGTAATGATAATGTACCACACACAAGTTTATTATGATTTCCGAGGAAAATTAAATATTTATAATTTTTGAGATAAGTACAAATTAAGACATAAAAACACAGATACACCTGTTAAATCCATGTATGTATACATAGTAATTAATAACGTTGGGAACTTACGTAGAAAATACTAAAAACATTGATTCGATTGTACAATGGCGCACTAAAAATTGCAGTGTTCTGACTGTGGATACATAAAAAATACCACACATGAGTTTATTATGATTTGTGAGAAAAATTAAATATTTTATATTTTTTTAATAAATACAAATTACGAAATAAAATATAATAGAACACGTGAAAAACGCCTCATTTGATTTTTGGACAATCGATCAATAAAAATCGTAGTGTTCCAACTGCCGGATCACTAAAAATCGTAGTGTTCCGACTGCCGGATAACTAAAAATCGTAGTGTACCACGTGCAAAACAATAACGTAATGTACCAAACATGAGTTTATTATGATTTGCGAGGAAAATTTAATATTTTATGTTTTTTTACTAAATACAAATTAAGAAATAAAAATTAGTAGAAAATGTGAAAAACATCTGACTGAATTTGCACAATGGAACACTAAAAATTGCCCCGCGCGACTGTAGAGCACTAAAAATCGTAGTGTTCAAATACGGAGCACTAAAAATTATAGTGTTCCGACTGCTGGATCTCTAAAAATCGAAGCGTATTATGAGTCGAAACGCTGTTCATTATGATTTCTGAGGAAAATTATATACTTTATGGCTTATGGGAGAGTAAAAATACGGTTTTTAGTGCTCCGGCAGTCGGAACACTACGATTTTTAGTGCTCCATTGTCCAACAACCAAATCAGGTGTTTTGCACATTTTCTTTTAATTTGCATTTATTAAAAAAACATAACATTGTTAATGTTATTCACAAATCATAATAAACTCATGTGTGGTACATTAGCTTTGTGTTTTGCACGTGGTACACTACGATTTTTAGTGATCCCGCATTAGGAACACTACGATTTTTAGTGCTCCACAGTCGAACACTACGACTTTTAGTGCTCCATTGTCCAAAATTCAAATTAGATGCTTTACACATTTTCTTCTAATTTTTATTTATTAAATAATAATTTAATAAATAATTTATTAAATAATAAATAAATACATATTTATTTATCCTAAAAACATAAAATATATAATTTTCCTCACAAATTATAATAAACAGACGATTATCTTAACATTATTTTTAGCGTTTCGGCTCGTGTTACGCTACGATTTGTAGTTATCCGGAAGTCGGCACCAGAGGTCCGCAAAATGCCACTCGCTTTTAATGCATATTCGCGATTTCGTGCTTTTTTCATTGCTTGCTATTGCCATCTCTGTTTAATGCTATTGCTTGCTTTGCCTTTACTTTCATGAGTGTGTGCCAATTGCACACACACAACACACTACAAGAGCTCGTTGCCTTTTTTTTTGCACGCTGCCTTCGAAAAAGCACTTTGCATTACAAAAAGCAGTAGATATTTCTGGTCAAATTTACATGTTAATAAACATAAAAAAATTAATTTTGAGACAATAAAAACAATTACTAGTTTAGTTTATCCTATTATTAAAGAAACTCAAAGAAAAAGCGAAATTTGGCAAATGTATTCATTTATTCAAACAGAAGATGGTACGATACTGTGTGGTGGTATGCAGTATTGTGCATACTGCATTTGCGAATCGTGTGAATACAAATGTAAAAGCAAGCAAGCATGCACTAAAGCAGTGAATCATTTTTTGGGGTGAATCTGCTTTTTGCACATTCACATTGTTTATATGCAAGGCACTGCACTATTCGCTTTTGGGAAAAGGCAATAGAGTGTGCCTTTTATATGCATTTTGCGGACCTCTGGTCGGCACACTACGATTTTTAGTGCTCCGACAGTCGGAACACTACGATTTTTAGTGTTCCTCAGACGAACACTACGATTTTTAGTGCTCCATGGTCCAAAAACCAAATCAGATGTTTTTCACATTTTCTTTTAAATTTTATTTATTAAAAAAATATATAAAATATTTAATTTTTTCAGAAATCATAATAAATTCATGTATGGTTAATTTCCTTATAGTTTCAAAACGTGGTACAAAACGATTTTTAATGCTCCGGCAGTCGGAACACGACGATTTTTGTGCTTCATTCCACAAAAACTAAATATTGTTTTTTTCATAGTTTTTACCAAATTTTGAAATGTGTTTAACTAATTTAAACATACATGGATGTAAAAGTTTATCTTAATTTTTATTTGATCAAATTTAACCAAATATTTCATTTTCCTAAGAAAACATAACACCTTTATTTTTTAGTGTTCCAACACGTGATGCACTACGATTTTTACACGCAAAAAAAATCGGCCTCTCTAACATATGTCCCAAACATATTTTGCAGCAAACATATATATGTTTGCAACAGTCCCAAACATAATTTATGTTTGGGTCTGCAAACATATATATGTTTGGGTGGAAACAAATATATGTTTGGGTGCAAACATATATATGTTTGGGTGCAAAGATATTTATGTTTGGGTGCAAAGATATATATGTTTGGGTGCAAACAAAGATATGTTTGGGTGGAAACAGTTTTATGTTTGGGTGCAAACATTTTATATGTTTGGGTGCAAAAAAATACAAACCCAAAAGGCACAAAAAAAAAACAAACACATGCACCAGTGGGCGCTTACTGAGAGCAAGGGAGCGTAAAATTCAATGTAAAACACTTTAAAATGTGTGCTCACTTGCTCTCATTTGGAACTCACTGGCTATCTCTATAGTATACACACAAATGTTGTGGTTTTTTATTAAAAGGCAAAAGAACAACAAACACATAGGTACATACAAAATTCCAAAGAAATACATAACACACTTTAATACAAAAAAAAACTGATTGAAATAATTTGTAGTCACACTTTTAAAAAGGAAAAATATATAGAAACGTAGTAGAACGCTTCTCCTTAGTTGTGAAATAAAACAAATTGTCCTCTTAGTTGAAATCATCAGCGGGGAATCGGCATCTAGAATCAAATGATTATGTAATGTAATAAATAAATATGGATATGCCATATTTCAAATATACATAAGTATGTATGTAATTGCCAATATTAAATGCGATTTCTTCCTTGTCCAATAAAATAATTCCATTCAACTTTCCGATTCAATTATAAAATGTATTGGGCATTTAATTTACTAAAAAGCACAATTTCTTTAAGAAAACACAAAACACTGATTTATTCACTCACTTTACCGTCTTGACTCTACAAAGGCAACTAAAACACTGAAGAAAGAAAGAAATATATATCATTTCTTCTTTTCTTCTTCGTTGGTTAACAACAACAAAACAAGAAACACACGATTTTGACGCATACATGCCACCAAAGCCCCCTTCTTCGCTTCTACGTCTTCTATTATACAATACACACAACTCTTTATTATAAAGCAGCATTCCACAGCCGCGAGAGCACTGTTATTACTCTCGTTGACAAACATCCTCTCTCCACCCATGAAAAAAATGATCTAACATAAAAAATATGTTTTACCCAAACATATCAAATTGAGTATGTTACAAAATGTTGCAAACATATATTTGTTTGGACCCAAACATATATTTGTTTGCAACCGGTCCCAAACATATATTTGTTTGCAACCGGTCCCAAACATATATTTGTTTGGATCCTAACATATTTCTAACATAAATTTTTCTGCGTGTAGTGATCCGGCAGTCGGAACACTAAAATTTTTAGTGCTCCACAGTCGGAACACTAAAATTTTTAGTGCCTCAAATTTCAAAATATATGCTAAAATTACACAATTTTTATACATTTCGCACCGTATCTCCAAAACCGTTAATTTTTTCTGAATATTTTCTTTTGGAAAAATATTCTCTGGAATGTAATACACAACTCTTCAGAACATGTCATTGTTGTAAAATGCCTCTATGACGTTGTTATTAGTACATTTTTCAACGATGATTTAATAAAAATGTCAATAATGTAGTGAAATCCGAAATGCGAGAGTAAACTGTTGGTGTGAACTGTGTTTGAAATACGTGTTGTAAAAGATATGATGCAAAATACCGCTGAAACAACATGAAGTAAGCATTTTAGAGTTTCAGAATGTTCTAAAGAATTGTTAAGAACTTAATTTGAAAGATTTTTGCAAAAGGTTACTTGGTTCAACTCCCAATAGTTTAGCCGATACTGTCCAGAATTTCAGCAAATCTGTAAAATTTTCTATATTTTATAGATATTGATGCCCTAGATGGAGTTTTTCTTATGTTTTTTTTAAAGATAAGTTCTACTAGTTTAGGGCTACAATATTGCTAAAGACGGCAAGGCCAAATTCCTATTCGTTTCTGAGATAAATGCCTGATAAATGCAAAAAAGTGTAGATTTAGCCCGGTTTTGATGAGGCCATAAAATCCGAACTGGATCTGACAGGACAAAACCCTACAAGGGTTTTTGTAGTCTAAATATGTACTTTCAAAAAATGCATACTAGAAGTTGTTTGCAATTACAGTGTTGCATAGTGTTATCGTTGTGTTCCGGTACAGTATCACTAAAATATTTTTTAGTGTTTGTGTTCCGGAGCGGTATACAATCGTAGTGTTCCTATCCACCTTGGTACGGTACAGAACGGTACGGTACGATACCACAGTGTTTATGTTCGAACACTGGTGAATATATCGAAAAATCATGCACTAGTATCATGTTGTTGGAGTATTCTGTGATTCTTTCTGTGGGCATAGGTCTATAAAATGTAAGATTAGGCCAGAAATCGGAAGGGAACATTAAAAAACTTGTTGACTTCAACCCATTTTTCTACATTGATGCCAACACAGCTTCCATGAAAATTAATGTAAATGGTAGACATTATGGCATCTATCCTAAAACACTTCATTTTAAAGATTTTTAATCACACTATACGGAATATGTTAACAGTTCGCGAATTCTGAATGGGTGATACTCGGATTCATATATTGTAAAACAGTTTTGGTTTTTGTCATATATTCATTTTATCCCTTCCTTACTAAGATGCAGACGATGCTACATTTAAACCTCCAAATTAAATTTCGAAAATTATAAACTAAATGAATAATGATATGGTCTTGCTGCATAAATCACATGCGGACAAAATGAGTTGGGTTATTACATGTTTTACACATATTTAAAAATGTATATAAATAAAAACGTTTTTTAACACTCTCCATCTTAGAACCCGGTGATCATCTTCAATCGGGAACCATTTATATTAATGTAGATAAAGTAAAATCCGACCATTTATTTCGGAGATTCAAGCAAAATAAAAGAAGTACACCCTTACACAAAAAACAAAATCATTGTTCCTTTACTTTTTTAATTGTAAAAGTGGTAAAAGAGAAAACTGTCAAAATTGCTTAAAATTGATCACTCATGAACAGTTTTACAAGAAAAGTAAAGGAACGAAAAAATTGTGGATCAGTAGTGCGATTCTCTAACTCATTTTTTGAGTTACCGACAAAAATCGGTATCATTAAATCGCAAAATTATGAATGAAAATTCAAAAAAAAGTTTACAACACTGTTGCTATCGGTAGAACTTTACGACTACTTTTTATTGGTCGCTAACGTACCAAATAATACCGTTAATTACCGAAATTATAAGCATTTTAATTTTACCGACATTTGTCGGTAACTCAAAAAATATGTTAGAGAATCGCACTACTGGTAGCAATATCAAAAAGAAACATAAAAATTAAATTGTCTTCCAATTTTTAATATTGTTTTGTCAGCGTTCGCCTTTTGTCTTCATTCTCAAATAATCGTAGCCTATGGTAGCAGAGAAAAGCAGTTTAGCTCTCTCTCCTCTCTCACTTTTTTAAAAATGGCTTCTCGTTTTACCACTTTTTGTGGTTAAGAAACGCTTTGCAGTTTAACAATGGTAACAAATGGTAACCTCAGGTATGTAAAGGAAAACCACTAAAATTATAACCATTTGATAAACAAATTCAAAAATCTGATTATTTTTAATTGGTTTTTTTGCCAATAAAAGTAATGTTCATATTGACAATCGTCAATAAAAGAAATTGTAGTTTTCATTAGAATTTATTTTGATAATGCAGTTCCCCTGTTAACTGAATAATGTTGAATTTTATTTTTTTAATCAAAATTTTTGGTGTGACTTTTTATACCCTCAGCCTTTAGGCTAGAAAGGGTATATACACTTTCATACGGGCAAAATGTGCCTCATCGAAATGATGGTTTTAGACCAGCCAGGATCATCCATATACGTTAACGTGACTACAACAACAACACACGTTCTCTTTTTTTCCTTATCTGCCGTGGTTTAGCAAAGGAAAGACACTCTCAGAGAGACAAATGAACAAAATATTTTGAGCATCAATGTTTTAGACCCCAAGTATGTTTGGACGAAATGTGTTTCAGACAATTTGGAGTCGATTTAGCAATGTCCGTCTGTCTGTCTGTCTGGCTGGCTGGTGCGCACGATAACTCTCGAATGGATCAACCGATTCGGTCAAAAATTTGGCTTTGGTAATATTTTACCAAAACTTAGTTTGAGTTCGAAGATGGGCTATATCGGTCCACTCCTTCCGGTACCTCCCCCACAAAAGTTCGAAAATGTTCGGAAAATTTGTGCGCCCGATAACTCTTGAAGGAAGTAACAGATTTGATCCATACTTTCCACATCGTGAAATTTCTACCACACTTAGATGAGGTTCGAATATGGACTCAATCAGTCCACTCCTTCGGGTACCTCCCACACAAAATTTCGGATAAGTTCAGATTAGGACCTGCTCTCGAATCGCTTCGACTTTTGTTGCAACAACTTGCATTAACCGCCCTCCATACGACGGCACAAATTTCATCAGGGGCAAGTCCATACTTCCTGAGAAAATAGCCTGAAAGATGCAAAAAGCCCCTATGGCACCGTTTGTAGTGGTTGGAGCGCAATATAACTCTCGAAGAGATCTGCCGATTCGGCCCAAAATTTTGCCTTCGTAATATTTTGTCCAAACATAGTTTAAATTCGAAGACAAGCCATATCGATCCACTCCTTCAGGTACCGCCCCCACAAAAGTTCAAAAATGTTCGGAAAAAGTGTGCGCACGATAACTCTTGAAGGGAGTGACCGATGTAATCCATACTTTGAACATCCTAATATATATACCAGATATAGATCAGGTTCGAATTTCGGATAAGTTCACTTTAAGACCTGCTCTCGAATCACTTTGATTTTTGTTGAAGCTATTTGCATTCGCTACCTCCATTATGACGGTAAAAGTTTTTTTCAGCGGCAAGTCCATATTTCCTGGGAAAACAGCCCGAAGGTGTAAAAAACCCCTATGTCACGATTTGGTCCAACATTGGGTCTTCGTCATATTACATCCAAACTTAGTTTCATGGCGCTATGACCAAAATGCTATGACGATATCACTTGAATGGGGCAACCAATTTTTTCCAAACTTTGGATCTCCTTATATATTGTCAAAATTTAGTTTAACTTCTAAAATGGACCATACGGGACCTCCCTAAGGGTACCTCACCCACAAAAGTTCAACATTTGTGTCTTAGTGCAGTTCATTCCTAATCCAGATTTTTGTCGGCAAGTTCAAATGTCCAAAAAGGGCCACAAAATTCTGAAGACAACTTAAATACATTCGATCTGTCCGTAGGTTAAAGTTTCACTTCACATTGGCTGAGGGTATATATCTGTCGGCAAAGCCGACTGACACTTTTTTACTTGTTTGGGAATATTTTTCTAATATTTTCAACTCTAAACTTCACTTGCAGTCTACAGTTGAAAATATTGGAAAATAAAACTCTTTTTATAAAGAAATAATTATTTTTTATTTTAATTTTCAAGACTTTGTTATTGGCCTTTAAGGTCCTTGTTTGTTAATGAAAAATAAAGATTATTTTATTTAATTTTTTTTTAACCGACGCGTCGCGACTTTTTGTTGTTTCGTTAATTCTGGCAACAACAGATGCACAGTAAAGATTACAATTTATAAATGTCTCTAAAGCCACACGTTGAAACTTTCATATGAAACTTTCATACGTTTTGGTGAGAGAGGGGAGGTGAAGGAGCTCCTTGCTGGCTCCATACATTGCACTGTGGTTTAGCTTGTATGGGAGAGAGCTACAAAAATATTTCTAATCAAGATATCGATTTGAAAATTTTACCGTAGACTAGTAGTGACTAGAAGAAAAAATGTCACGATTGGACCACTTTTATGTACACGGTGGAAAAAAAGACCACTCTGACCTACAGTATGCAAGACAGAAGCAAGTGCATTAGTTTATTGGAAAGAGAATATTTAATTATAATTTACATGAAACAAAAATATATTTTAACTAGTTCCATCATTTAAGGGTAGATGACGTTCAGAGTCGAGGCAAAATTCATATTAGAACATCTTAAGGCATTACATTTTCACTTTTTGTTTTTTTTTTTTTTTTTTTTTTTTTGAATGATTTTTCTAGGTGAAGTGCGAATTTTTCAGAAACCTAAAATTTAGTAAAGTTAAATTGTATTTTTTTAATTGGATGTAATTAAAAAATGTTGTAAATTTTCTACAAAACTAAGCAATATTCTCGAAGAAATGTACAGTAATGGCAAATTTTGGATGAATATTGCTAAAATAGCTACTCCTAGTTGTAGTATGACAAAATACGTGGTCCTTAGTAACAATAAATGTCGCCAGCTCATAAAAATTTAAGCCTGCCTAACCTTATGGTAGAACATTTCTAATTTCCACATGTGAATATGAAAATGTATCCTTCACTAAGTTGTTTAAAATTCATTATAATTTTAGAGTACAATTCAAAAATTCATTCTACAACAATAAAATTGGATAATCGCAACGAAAAAATATAACTGAATTTTTAAGTAATTAATACTAAAACATTGATCATTAAGCTCGATTCCAATGAGAAATTCATTAAAAATTAATACTAAAAAAATGATCTTCGCCTAAAAAAAGGGCAAAATTTTCAAATGGGATCATATTTTCCCCAATAATGATTTTTTTATCTGAAAAGTAGCTCATTTGTTATAGAAATTTAAAAAAATAAGCATCAATGTTTCATATGCATGAACAAATTGCGAAAAAATATCTTGGATCACAGACAGAGCAAACAGATTTGTTTAGATTACATTTCGACATTTAAATCCAGGATTTAACAAGTGATTTTCCATAATTATTGCGGTGATGTGAATATCCTTACAATTACCTTAAATGATGTAAATTATTCTTAAATATTTTCTATCCAATAAATTAATTCACTTTTTTCTGCCATATCTGCTATAAATAACGATTTTATTCATTTATGAAGGGTGTTCGAATACGAGTTTTGCATACTGTATGTCCCAAACATATTTTGCAGCAAACATATATTTGTTTGCAACCACTCCCAAACATAACACATGTTGGGTCCTGCAAGCAAATATATGTTTGGGTGCAAACAAATATATGTTTGGTTGCAAACAAATATTTGTTTGGGTGCAAACAAACTTTCTTGGCAAAATTTGTCAATGTATGTCCTCAACAACCACCTGTATATAATTTCTTCGAATACCGTCTGTCCCATGCTGGCATTGTCAAAGGTTCTGAGCTCCATAATTCAAAAACATACAAATGTGAAGACACACATTCATACTTTAAACCAGAAAACATAATTTATAATATAATTTATATAATTATAAAATAAGATCGAAACAAAATACAAAAACAACAACACCGATAACTTGACAACACCCAATAACACTACACTAAACATTCACAAAGCTCCGAGTATACTCAGTATAAAGAAAACTGAATACTGCTCGGCAAATTTCGACAGACGAGATACTGTTTTCTTAGTCTGGACACTTCCACGAACATTTAAGCAATAATGACAATTTGACGCTAAAAGTTATCACAAAGTAAAATATCTTCGATTTATTATAGTAGTTCCATGTCTTGGTGTTGCCTACATATAAATGTGTCGTCCAATTTAAGTCGTTATTAGCACTTATTTAGCAATTTTGTCTACCTGGTAATAGTGCAGTTACCAAAATAAATTGATATACTTCCGAAGTTTTAAGTGTATCTTAGTCAGTAGTTACACGTGCAAAAATTGTTGTGATGTAGAAAATTTAGTTGTTGGGAGAGAGCGGAGAGGAAAGAGCCCCTCTGTACTCTTTCGCCCCCGCTCTCAACCAAAAACTCAATTTTCTTTACGGCAAATTTTGTGCGTGTGATCGCTGACTTATGATAGATGTATGTCTGTTCCAGAACCTGTAAGAATCTGCAACTTTTCACCACGAAAACAATTTTTCCTTTAATATACTGAAAAAATAGTAAAAATTAGTAGATTCCTGCAGTTCAGGAACTTTCTTTTCTTTTATCTCTAGTCAATGGTGGTCAGTCGGGCTAAACATAACGTTTAAGGAATTTGAAGATGGTATCGGCTTCTTGTTCTGACTATCCCGATATTACCCTTATACTCTGCGCACTGGGTGATAACTTAGTTATGCATACAATACAGAAGTGTATATGCCTATAAGTATAATATATTCTTTTTTATTTTTTTTAATAAATTTATTTTAAACCACTAGACAAACAAATAACAAATTAATTCAGTTTTAATTGGCTGAAGCTAAACGGTGAGTATTGATGTATTCAATAGCTTTTAGGATGTGTTCTGGGATTGGTGGGGGAGTGGGCAACAAGGGATTGGCAGCATCAACATGGTAACCATTTTCATCAGCGGTGTATTGCAAAGAGACTTGTTCACCTTCAGGAGAGGTGTACGAGTATTCACCCTTTACTACCCAAGTGTCTTCAGCTGCCAAATTACCTTCTTGTTGAGCCTTAATGCTGTTATCGAATTCGTAGGCATATCGGAAGCTGTCTACATTAACTTCAGCATCATTGCGGAGGACATTGGCTTCTTCGTTGGCAGCAACAACGGCCAAAACGCAAGCGAAAACGATCTGTTGGCAATGAACGAAATTATTTTTTAATTGGGGAATAATCAAAATTGGATTCTCTATTCTTAAAACTTACGAAGAATTTCATTTTGTTGAAGTTGTTTGATACAATCGAAAGATGATACTAATAATATCACTATCAATTCACGGCCAATTTATACTGCTATGTGAAATGATGCTTGGTCCAGGGCTTCTGGGAAGAACTTGTTTGTCATGCAAATTATGTAACAACAAACAAATATGCTTATTAATTTAGAATTTTAACACTTATGTATAGTGAATTATGTAGATACATATTTATACATTAGTATCAGATATTTAATTTGATATTCATAAATATTTTAAGATATGCTGGCTTAAAAATAATTTATTATGTGATTTGAGAACTTTTGCTATCTATATACGTATGTACCCACATATGTATGTATATCTAAACAGGTATCAAATTCAAGTTCAGTGTTAATAGTTGCATTACTTCTTTCTTGGTGTTGTAAGTTTAAACTCTGCTGCCAAGAAATTAATCATCAATAGGTGTAAAAAGATAAAACTTTTTTAAAGAAACTATATTGTAATTTAATGTTTCAATAGAAGAGTTATTTTTTTTTGGCTAATGCAACAAGCATTTGTATGAACACATAGCAAACTTAGTGCATTGTTATACCCATCATTAAATTGATAATTGATCATTAAATTGATACAGATTGTATCAAAATTGTGTGTTGGGTCCGTTCTTCTAATGGCGGTGCCGAGGTAGACAAAGTCTTTAACTACGTCAAAATTGTAGATGAACATTGATTGGTTCAGAAATTAATTTTCCAAAATAAAAATTTTTTGTCGTCACAGATTTCTAAATGGGATTCGATAGTAATCGTATTGAAACTAAGGAAATCAAAAATTAGGTCAAAATATTGGAAGGGATTTGGGATTTGGGAACATAAGTAATTTTTCCAAATTTTTGAAAAAATAAAAACAGTATAGTCTCGATAATCCGGACACTCGTCAATCCGGACTACGCGGTAATCCGGAGACTAGAGTTTTTTACATTGTAGACTCTGTAATCCGGACATCACATATTTTTCTTACCCCGACAATCCGGACATTAGAATTGTTTTCGTATCGTGAGAATTAGATTCTTATTTATTTCTGTAACATTTACGTTTTAGGAATAAAAATCGGTCCAAATCTCGACTTTCTAGCTAGCCACTGTTGGCTCAGGTAGACAGTCAATATGGAAATAATTATCTGAATCTGTCGAATGATGTTTCTACCGCTCAACTACTGATGGGTGACTATGATAACCAACAGTATAAAAAAACTAGTGTTGGGTAGCCTAGATCTCTAAAAATTCGTGTTCCTTTCATGTAAAAGAATTAGTTCATTAGCCCTCCGATTAGTGTGAATGTGCCTTGGGAGCAAGGATATTTACCTAGGATATTTACCTAGAAATGTTTAAAACATTTATTTAAAGCTAAACGCGGAAACGAATAAAAAGCTTTTATAGAATTTCAAAAAATTACACTGTGCGACACGAAAAAATTAACCATATTCTGACACCGCAGCGTGATAGAAGACGAAAAATAAGAAGACACGTGTCCCGGCGTTTTTCCCTGTTACTTCGACTTTCGCGGTTATGAGGCCCCAAAGGCCTTTCTATCAAAGCGATCAAAATTTAATCAAACAACCAATTACAAAAATATACCTTCGATCTCAATAAAGAACTTTCTAGAAGATCAGAATCCTGTAGACATAGTACTTTAAGGACAAAATAGCAAAACAAATGCGATTTTTATCCTCTTTTTCGGTTTCTGCTCCATTGAAATTTATCATTCAAAATTCAAGAAAACAATCTACCACAATACAACGGCTGGAAATGTAAAATATGCGCCATAGCCCGATTTAGGTTTTTATGCAAAGAAAATTTGACCACGCCCACTTTTTTAATTTTTATCATTTCTACAAAAACTACTGAACGGATTTTCCTGAAATTGCCAGGGAATGTACAGGGATGGCCCCGGTTAAAATAGACTACAAATTTAGTTGAATTTCGGAAGGGTCCGGGTACTTTCCCTATACCCTATTTCTTTAAAAATGCTATATCTATATAAATAAAAATCAAATGTCGTTTGTTGGTAATGGCATCAGTTGAGAACGGCTGTACCGTTTTGGATAATTTTTTTTTTTGAAATGTTCGTCATAACCCAACTTAGATTTGTATGCAAAGAAAATTTGACCAAGCCCACTTTGCGCCCACTTTTTTAAATTTTAAATATTAATCTTTTCTATAAAAACTACTGAACTGATTTTCCTGAAATTGTCAGGGAATGTACAGCGATGGCCCACGGTGAAAATAGGCTACATATTTTGTTGAATTTCGGAATGGGCGGTTTACTTCCCTTATACCCTATTTCTTTAAAAACGCTATATCTATATTAGAGTTTCTGGTCGGGAATTCCCGAAATTTATTGAACGGGATTTCCCGGGAATTTTTTTTTTAAATTCCCGGGAATACGGGTATTTGTATTTTTATGTATAAGTCATATATTATTTGCCTTATAGTTATTTATTATTGGAAATATAGTAGAATAGCGATAATTCGTACCCCGATTATTCGTAATTGCTGGTCACGGTGCTCTTGAATCAAATTTAAATGGAAAGTGCTTACACATGGGAAGTTTTTGCGGATTCTGAAACTACAAAGTTCATGGATGAGAAAAATTAAAAAACTAAAAAAATCGCCGGAGCGCTTTTTAAATAAATCGCGATTCAAGTTGACATTTTTAGGGGTTGTTTAGGTTTTTGCTATTTTGCTTAGAAACCGCAAGTCCTATCAAAATTGGAATAAAGAAAATGTTGCAGCTATGAAAATTTCCTATAAGATTGATCTTTATGGTATTCTCGTCGGTTTTACCGTTTTTGAGATATAGAAGTTCAAATTGGAACAGTTCCAATTCAATTCAATCCTGTATCGCAAAATCGCGAAACTCTAACAAAAAACCTAAAAATGTAAACTGAGCTTCTTTATCTCAAAAATAGTAAAACCTAGGATAATATGAATTAGCCAGTCTTATACAGAATTTTCACTGCTACAACATTTTCCTTACCACCATTTCGATAGGACTTGCGGTTTCCAAGCAAAATCGTGAAAACCTAAAAAACACCTAAAAATTTGAATTTTTACCGCGATTTATTTAAAAATCCCTACAGCGATTTTTTCTTGTTTTTGCACTTTTCTTATCTATGAACATAGCTGTTTCGAAATTCACAAAAACTTTCCCTGTGTAAGCGGTTTTCGTTAAAAGTTAGTTAAGGCGCACCCTTCATGACATTGTCTTATAAGGAGACGATACAGTCAGTTCATTGTCCCAATTTGAACTTCTATATCTGAAAAACGGTAAAACCTACGAAAATACCATGAAGGTTAATCTTGTAGAGAATTTTGATAGCTACAACTTTTTTGTTATTTTCATTCTGATAGGACTTGCGGTTTTTAAGCTAAATCGTGAATACGTAAACAACCCCTAAAAATGTCAACTTGAATCGCGATTTATTTAAAAAGCGCTCCGACGATTTTTTTAGTTTTATGATTTTTCTCATCTACGAACTTTGTAGTTTCAGAATCCGCAAAAACTTCCCAGGTGTAAGCACCTTCCATTTAAATTTGATTCAAGAGCACCGTGTGGTCCATTGTAAAAATCGCTATAATTTGTACAAAATACATATGTAAATTTTGGTGCTCTCAATAATTGGTGTTTTTTTTCATCTTTGTGTTTATTTCAGCTTGAGTCCATATTTTGTTGTATTCAAGTATTTGAATAACAACAAAATGTTTTACAGTGGATATGAAATTGATTAGTTGCGGGCGGAGGGTAGGGAATACTATAGTTTCAGTTGTCACCAAACAACTTCATCAGTTCCCTTTTCCGCCGACTCTGTATCGATGAACAGGTCAATAAGCCCATCCAGCAAATTAAACAAAATGAGAAATTTGCTATATGGCCCTAAAACTGATTACCCTACAATTTGAGTCGAACTAAAGAATTTCATATCCACCACTGTTTTTATGTCGTCTTTGCTTTGCAAAGAATACGAACATAGGAATGTTGCTTCAATAAGCGGGGGTAAAACAACGAGAAAGTTGTTGTTTTTGCATTACGCATTGATCAACAAGGCCGTGCTGATGCCTAATATTGTTGTTGGCGTTTTTTTATTGTTGGACTGCAGAATTTTACATCTTTGTGTCTATTTCAGCTTGAGTCCATATTTTGTTGTATTCAAGTATTTAAATAACAACAAAATATTTTACAGTGGATATGAAATTGATTAGTTGCGGGCGGAGGGTAGGGAATACTATAGTTTCAGTTGTCACCAAACAACTTCATCAGTTCCCTTTTCCGCCGACTCTGTATCGATAAACAGGTCAATAAGCCCATCTAGCAAATTAAACAAAATGAGAAATTCGAAGCCTGTATAACTTCACATAATTCTTTATTTTTAGTTGGTCACGGTTGTTCCAGTCTAAAAATGTGGTCTTTGAATCCGTCCAGCGATTTTTTCTTGTTTTTGGATTTCTCTTATCTATGAACATTGCAGTTTCAGAATCCGCAAAATCTACTCAGGTGTAAGCGGTTTTCATTAAAAGTTAATTAAGGATGCACCCTTCATGACATTGTTTTATAAGGAGACGATACAGTCAGTTCATTGTCCCAATTTGAAATTCTATATTTCAACAAGTAGGAAAAGCGTTAAGTTCGGTCGGGCCGAATTTTTTATACCCTCCAAAACAAATTTCAACCATTTCGGTGGATTAATGTGGCCAGAACCTTCAAAATACCGAAAATCGGAAGGTACCGTTCTATGTGGGCTATATATACGATTTCCCGGAAATGATAAAAGTCGGGAATTCCCAAACTCTAATCTATATAAATACAAATCAAATATCGTTCGTTGGTAATTTCATCAGTTGAGAACGACTAGACCAATTTGAATAATTGGTTTTTTTAAGTATTCGACATAACCCAACTTAGGTTTATATGCGAAGAAAATTTTACCACGTCCACTTATACGCCACGTTTTCAATTTTAATCTTTTCTACAGAAACTACTGGACTGATTTTGTCCGGGAATATACAGTGAATTTCGGATGGGCCGGGGTATTTCCCCTATACGCTATTTTTAGAAAATGTTATATGTATTTACAATAATTACGAATGTATCGGTTTGGAAATTAATTTACGACACAATTGTGGTTGGTTCTCCGCCCTTACCTAAGGGGGTGGAGTATCTCCCATATGCCATATTTATAAAAACGCCGTATCTTTATCATATCGGGGCCTACAGATTGGACCACGCCTACTTTTTTGAATATGTTATATCTCCAAAACTACTAAACCGATGTAATGTATATTTTATGAATTTTGGAGGAGGTGGGGTACCTTCTCTACACCTTTCTTTTAAACGCTATATGTATATGCAAAACTCATGATTATATCGGTTTCAGCACTGATTTTTGGAGGCAGTGAGGTTGTGTCTCCGATCCAAGGTACATATTTGGAGCCAAAATCCCAGACCATTTTTAGAGAATGTCCAGTGGTCAAAAATGCTATATATTTGTAGACGAATTTCGGGGGCCTATCGTTTTACGATCGCTATGTTTGCTAAACTCATGAGTGCATCGGCTAGCAAATTAATTTTCGAGACAACTGTGGTTGCGCCTCCGTTCTTTCTTGGTGTCCGAAGTCCCTACCACTTTTTATGTACGTTATATCTAGATATATCTAATGATTTAAACTTAAAAAAATATGTTTTTTACTACTCGGTAATCCGGACAATTCGATAATCTGGACACTGCCGGAACATGTGGGGTCCGGATTATCGAGATTATACTGTAGTTCAGTTTAATCTCATTTCTAGGAAACGATAACAGATGATGGGTTCATTGTTTTGTTATTAGGTAGGTAGGATTGTTGGGTGTTGTACAGTGGTGCAATAATGTGTACACTTGGGCTGTCACTTTTTTACAACCCCACATTCCTGTATCATAGCGTGATGAGTTTCTACATAAGATTACATAAAATCTTAATTATAAAATGATTTTAAAATTTTAATTAATCAGAATTATAGGCAACTTTTGAAGTCACTGTAAGCAGATATATAATTGGAAATAAACATTAGAGAGAGAGAGATAACCAAACAGACTTAACATTTGTCTCTCACTAATTTTCTTTAATTCTGAGAATCATAAAAATGTCGTAAACTTTTTTTGAAAGATATATATATATATATATATATATATATATATATATATATATATATATATATATATATATATATATATATACATATATCAAGTAAAAAGTATTGCATGGGAGGTTCTTATTTTGGGAGTAATTGCCCACCAGTTTCAGTTGGTCACCATAAATTTTAGAGCTTTTCTGTAGATTTTCCCCCAAAGAGTGAACTGTGGGGACACGTTTGAACATAAACTAAGTTTGGACCAAATCTATAACTCGTTTAGGAGATATCGACCGTGAACAAGTTTAGCGAATATTTTTTTCTATACGCACTACCTACGTTATTTATTTAATATTAATAAAAAAACCTTGTACCATCGTAATAGGGGCCTGTTGCAAGAAAAACCAAAAGATTCGGGAGGAGGTCCAAAACTGCACTTTTCCGAAATTTTGTGTGGGATGTGCCCGAAGGAGATGACACATATAGTCCAAATTCTAACCGGATCTATGTCTCGTAGAAGTATTGCGATGTGCAAAGTATGTATCAAATCGGTTACTTCCTTCGAGAGTTGTCGTGCGCACCATTTTAACGAAAAGTTTTGTTGCGACCGATATAGCATCTTAGAACATTATTTTGGTTTGCGCAAGATATTACGTGCGCTCCATCCACAACAATGCTGCCATGGCGAGTTTTTACAGCTTTTTATTTTTTCAGTAAGTATGGACTTGCCCCTGAAATAACTAGTACCGTCGAAATGGGGGCAGTGAATACAAGCTGTTAGAACAAAAATCAAAGCGACTCGAAAGCAGGTCCTAAACTGAACTTTTTCCGACATTTTGTGCGGGAACCTCATCTACGTCTGGTAGAAATTTCACGATGTGCAAAGTATGGACCAAATCGGTTACTCCCTTCAAGAGTTATCGAGCGCACAAATTTTCCGAAAATTTTCGAACAATTGTGGGAGTGGTACCCGAAGAAGGACAGTTTTTTACAGTGACTTTACAAAAAAATTGAATTTTCTTGTGAACATTTTCGTTCGATAATTTTTGCCAACTTTCGACGTGGATAATCACGGCAAGAGTGCATCCATCAAATTAAATCTTTGTATGTCGATAAAGGACCGTCCTATAGCACTTTGAAACACTGGTTAAATGAATTCAATCGTGACCGACACTCGCTAAAAAACGAAAATGCTCTTTCCATATCCTCAGTCCACTACCTGTATCAGTAATAAGATTACCTTGCTCGTCTCCACAGTAGATGTATGTACTTGTACCAAGGCCGTCAGCAATAGGGCCAGTTGAGTGAACTATGCTACGGCTATCTCTGTTGGGATTACATCATACCAATGTCCAACTTCCGTGTTGTGTCTGTACTTTATTTGCCACGTTTCATCGGGTACGTACCTTTGTTGCAACAAGGTTGTCGTCCGATTCTATGTTTGCATCTCGAAACAATCATACATCCAACACTCTGGATGAATTTCTTACATGTATCACAACGTGATCAATTGATTTCTTATATTTGATCTGGTGACAGCCAATTGTTCTTTTGAATGTTGGGATGTTTAAATCTGGTGTAGCTAACTACCACGATATTTGCCGCAGCGAAGTCTGTCAGCCATTATCAAATCTTTCACTGTGGAGACTGAATTTCCTGAATGTTGCGTCAAAAACAATCTTCTTTCCGATGTTGGCCTAAAATAATGTAAATAATTTAATTTTCATGGGCAGAACAATGAGCGCAAATAAAAATGAATTGTAGCAAGTTTTTCATTCACCGGGGTGAGGCAGGAGACCAGATGTTTTAATCTCTGACTAACTACAAATCCGCAACCAATCTCATTCTTTGTGTCATGGCAGCTTCAATATTGTTTAGGTGTTGTTGTAAATTCTTTCCTAAGCCATCGTATTTCCTTCGTGACAGTAATATCGGCCTTGTATTTTGCAAGTACATCTACCAGTTCATAAACTGCACCTTCTCTATAAAGAGTCCGAACATTCTAGGTGCTGATTCGCACATCGTGCCTGACCATCACCAAATTGAGTAGCTTTTTCTTCTCTGCAACCACAATGTATGTATACCAAAAAATCGTGGTTTTACATGGCTGAAATACTCAGGAAATATCGCCAACATTACTGAGGGGTATTTTGCCACTGTTAAAAATTTGATGTTACTGGCCTGGGAATCGGAACTGCATCAAAATATGGGTGTTTTTGAGTTTTTCATATGTTCTAACTATTTAAAAAAAGTCAAACACCAATAAATGAATTTTTTTTAAATTATTTTCAATTTTTTTTCCAAATTAAAAAAAACAGTCCTTGCGTTTTCATAAAACGCATATAACTCTTAAAAACTCATATATTAAAAAAATTTAAATTTTTGTAAAAAAACTGTAATTTATATAGGAAACGGTATGGAAAAAACACAAATTTTTACCCATGTAATTTTAAAAAATTTAAATAAAGTGTTTAACGGCGGAACAGGACGTTTACTAAAGCATATATGGAAAACGGAACTTTGTTCCAAGCTGTTCCCTAAAATTTCTAGTCCACTAAAGTAGGAATTTCACTAAAATTTAGTAACTGAGTAAAAATAAAATAGCTCATTTAGTGTAAAGGCTACCGTAATTTATTGAAAAGTTTCCTAAAGACAACAATACTTCCTACCCATGTGACAAAAAAATAATGAACACAATATCTGTTATAGATTACGAAAAATAGCATGTTCGTTCTCCAGAAATGTGCAAAAATGACGTATTTTCCAAAATTGCGAAAAAAATTGTCGCTACGCCCTCACCTTCCAATATTTTGACGTAATATCTTGGTTTCCTTAGTTTCAATATGTTTACAAAAATTTGGGCTTTGGCCAGGAAAATCGATTCCTGAACCACTGTGTGGCGTATGTAAGGAAACATGGACTTGCCCACGAAAAACTTAATGCCGCTGTAGACAGGACCACAATGAACAGCATCGGTATATTTTTTCCAATGGATCTTCTTACAGATCCTAAAATGCACTGTTGTGGGGGAAGTATCCTAAAGGGTAGACCGATATGGACCATTTTCGAAGTTAAACTACATTTGGCCAAATTTTAGGAGATTCAAGTTTGGACCAAATTGGTTGCCCCGTTCAAGAGATATTGTGCATACCATTTTAGTTATATTTTTTTTCAAATATTGGGGGAAGTACCGGAAGTTGTGGATATGCATTTTGTAATCAACATAGATATTTAAAGAATTTTTGATTGAACAAATTTTTAATAAATGTAGAACAAATTTTTGCCCGGAGTCTAAGCCGAGCTTTTTTCACGACTCCGGCTCCGACTCCAGCAAATTTGCTAGACTCCGAAACCCTGGTATAAACAATGAACACAACATCTGATATGTTTTCTGAGAAATAGTTATTTCTTTCTCCAGATATTTGCAAAAATTAGGTGTTTTCGAAAGTGGGAGAAAATTGTCATATTTAGGACTATCCCACGTTCGCACCTTCGAATATTGGACCTAATTTTTTGGTTTCCTTAGTTTCCATAAGACTACTTTCGATTCCCATTCAGAAATTAAAAATCTGTGACGACAAAAACAAATGTGATTTTGGCCAGAAAATCGATTTCTGAACTATTGTGCGCCTATAATTTTGAGGTACACAGTTTAACCCCCATTATTGTACGTCTTCTTTTGTTATAGTTTGGATTTACCGAACAGATTTATAGCGTTCCGGTTAAGTTAAAGTTAAAAGTGATGATTGAATTTCAAGGAGGAGCTTCTTGCCATTAACTTTCAATGTGAAAATTAATTGTTTTATGCCTCCAAATTAGTTTATTTTGCATTTTCAAATGCATCAGATAGTAAAAGAACACATGTAATGATGGCCCTAAGACTTTGTCTAACCCGGCAACGCAATTAGAAGTACAAGAAGAAGAAACAACACCAATTTTGATACAATCCGTATCAATTTAATGATGGCAATTACCACTTAGCTGTGGGTATAAAATGCAGGGTATAAAATGCACTAACTTTGCTATGTGCTAATAAAGGCTACAAAAAATTATGAACTCCTACCCCCTACATTTTTCCATTTGATTCAATAACCTTAAGTGTTCCGTGCCAACCCAGTGATCTTTATTTCCATAGTAATTTGTATAGGACCAAAGTTGAATTTTCACGAAAATTCTGTAAAGGCCGCAATTATGTCCAATCGACGAAAAAACTTTATCAGTTTACTGTTGTGGCTAAAAAACGAATCCAACAAAAACATTTAAAATCGGATCGTTCATGGCAGCAGAGCTCAAATCCATCATAAAAACCCTTGAACTTGAATTTGATACCTGTTTAGATATATCTACATATGTATGTATGTATGTACATAGCAAAAGTTCTCAAATCCTATTATATGTAATTTATTCTTTAGCCAGCATAAATATTTATGAATATTTAACAAATATTTGGCACTAATGTATACAAATCTATTTCACTATGTATGTATAAATTCTTAATTAATAGGCCTATTTGTTTGTTGTTACATAATTTAAATAGCAAACTTGTTCTTCTCCGAAGCCTCGATTCAAGCACCTTTTCACACAATAGTATAAATTGGCCGTGAACTGGTTGTGATATTACTAGTATCATCTTTCGATTCTATCAAACAACTTCAACAAAATGAAATTCTTCGTAAGTTTTTAGAATAGAGCATTAAATTTTGATTATTCCCTAATTAACAAATAATTTCGTTCATTGCCAACAGATCGTTTTCGCTTGCGTTTTGGCCGTTGTTGCTGCCAACGAAGAAGCCAATGTCCTCCGCAATGATGCTGAAGTTAATGTAGACAGCTTCCGATATGCCTACGAATTCGATAACAGCATTAAAGCTCAACAAGAAGGTAGTTTGGTTGGTGAAGACAAATGGGTAGTAAAGGGTGAACACTCGTACACCTCTCCCGAAGGTGAACAAGTCTCTTTGCAATACACTGCTGATGAAACTGGTTACCATGTTGATGCTGCCAATCCCTTGTTGCCCACTCCTCCACCAATCCCAGACTACATCCTTAAGTCTATCGAATACATCAATGCCCATACCAAATCTGAATAAGAAGTTTTAACTTAACACAGATTGATAATTGTTATTTGTTTACTTTGCGCTGAAATAAATGTTATGTCAAATATACATGCATGTGTGTATTTTTATACCCTCCACCATACTATGGGGGTATATTCAGGGCAATCATGAATATTTCCCTCGGAATGTTAAAAAGAGAAATTCTTTTAAAATCAATATTTGTAAAACATTGAAAACTACTAGGTTCGCTTAATTATGGCGTATTCGAGTTGAATCGACAGAATTATTCCCTTTTTGGGCATCAGTATGGATATAAAAAATTGTGAAATTGGGGAAAGGGATTGCACTGATTATGTTTGTCATTCCCTTTGTGACTAGTCGAAATAATCATTTTGGGTGCAATTCTGCATAGCCCTCATACAAAGTGAGGCGTGACGCGTCGAAGTTTTAAAGAATTTTTATGATATTTGGTCCATTAGACCACCGAATTGGTTGTAATTTGGTATTTTTAAGGGGGGTGGGTGTGGTCTTGCTAAAAACATTTCTACCAAAAATTGTTTATGTTGGTACGTATTTTGATATATAACCACCGAACCGGTTATAATCTGGTATTTTGTGTTGTCAGAGGCTAAGAAACATTTCTACCATCGCACAATTACCCAGGTAGTGGTATGGTAAAATTTTGAATATGTTATGTCAACATTTTCTTTATGTTGTTGGGGAAATCACAACAAAAATAATTTTTTTATAAAGGGATTTGACATTTCATATTCGAATAGCTGTTGTTGTATCACTACCTTTGTAAATGTGCCATGATTTCTACCAAAAAATGTTTATATAGGACGGTGTCTCCCGATTTTCGGTATTTTGAAGGTTTTAGCTGAAATTTGGTATTTAGACCTCCTTTGGGCTACAAAACTTTCTCTCAGAAATTTGTCAGCACAGATCAACGTGTTGGTATAACTCCGTGGAACGGTAGTCTTTTTCAGGGCTACAAAACTTGCCCCCAGAAATTTTGTATTTTTTTTATTTTGTAGGTTTTAGCCTCATTACCACACCGAAGTGGCTGAAATATGGTATTTAGTCTTCTTCGGGATACAAAACTTCCCCCAGAATTTTGTCGGTATCGGTCCACGTTTTGATATACCTACCACAGAACGTTACATGCCGATTTTCTGCATTTTGAAGGTTTAAGTCACATTATCCAACCGAAATTTGACTGAAATTTTATACCTAGCATTCGACATGGGTATAAAACATGGCTACAGATAATTGTGGATATAGATGTGCGGTACTACTATACCGTTCGTTGCAAAGACTTTTAAAGGATTAGACTACTGTAGTGACTGTAACTTTGTATTTCGTATTCTCAATGGGTAGAAAACCTTCACGCAGATTTTTCGTATTAAAATCGTCTAAATGTAATGACTGTAACAAAATATTTGGGATTCTGTAGTGCGATTCTCTAAATAATTTTTTGGGTAACCAACTAAAATTGATCAAATTAAAACTATTATTTATTTGAAAATTTTGCCTATTAGGGCGAAAATCATTTTTTATACCCTACACCCCTAGTTTGTTTTGGCAAAAACAACAACACCGCGAAATTTCGATCTTAGACCCTCAATGTGGTATATCAATTTTCATATCTCGACGAGATAAAGCGATTTTGAGATGTGTGTCCGTCCGTCTGTCCATTATAAATTGTAATCAAACTCAATTATGGAACGGTCGTTACGAAATTTTGCATAGCTGTCAGTTTCATACCAGAATAGATCCCTACTTTATCATCACTAAGATCGTGAAATATTTAGCGGGTGAAACGGACAAAAAACATAATTTTTATCCGATTTTGTTACATAAGTTAAGAGTTTATGGCAAAGAAGAATCTTGCAATTTTAAATGGTGATCAGATAATATTTAGAGGGTTAAATGGTGTGAAAAGTGTGAACATTTTTAATATACAGATTATATCTTTATTCCTCGAAGACACATTTTTTAAAAAGAAAGCGATATTCTTCAGGCACGCATATTCTACTTCTCCTAGGAAAAAGCATTAACGAGGCGGAAGAGCTTAGTTGTGAAAGTTGATACCACCAGCTTGGGAAATGTTCTTTATATAAGCGGAGTCTTTAATTTATTTACTTTTTAAAAACAATATGGATTAAAATATGTATATGGAGTATTCCATTGCAATAATGTAAGGACACCTGTGATTTAGCTTTAATTTCTACTGTGATTTATTTATTTTAATGATTTATTTTTATTATATTAGTTGTGTGTTGTGGAGCCCAGTTTTTAATATTAATAACAATAGATGATTATGAAAAATAAATTATATTTTCAATAAAAAGCTTTTGAAAAGGCTGGAAAAAAGCCATCGTAACGTCAAGCAGAAAATGAAATAAAACTAGTTTTTATAGTCATACAAGCAATCTGACCACGAAAGGCCCAACAAAATACATAATAAAAAAATAAAATATGTATTATTTGTCTAAATGTGCGTGTTTTATGTTTAAAATATAAAAACACGATCAACTTATAAGATTTCTTTATTAAAATACCTACTACTGGAATATATCATGCCGACAATTGGAAAATGGTGCCGACTACTAGCAAAAAAACATTATTTTACTAAATTCGCATTTTTTCTCGATTTTTATCAGAAATAGTTCAAATTATATTTATTTTATTTTTTACTAGCAGGCCCGTATAAACTTCAGATTACTAGTATTTTTCATTCCTATGCCTTCATAAGTAATTGTACAAAAATTCATCATCCTAGGTTAACTCCTTCTAGTTTTGTCTACGATTACAAAGAAGTTGCACCAATGTGCGCCGGGGCATTTAGTGAAGGTTTCATTGAGTTCTATTACGAAGTATCAATAAAAGTGCATAATTATCAATTATCAATTCGGTTCGAAAATTTGTAGGTATAAATACTAGTAATCTGAAGTTTATACGAGCCAGCTAGTAAAAAATAAAATAAATATAATTTGAACTATTTCTGATAAAACTCGAGAAAAAATGCGAATTTAGTAAAATAATGTTTTTTTTGCTAGTAGGCCTCAAATTAAATATCTGATATTTTCTTAGGCCGCTATTCAGTTTTAACGATTTTGACAAAAATCGATTCAGATTTGGATATAGTCCCCATACATATCTTTACCTGATTTTGCAATAAATCGGTCAATTTTAATTGAGTATCGCTCAAATGGAATATTTTGTTGTGCGGCGTTGGCTGTGGGCAATTTTGCGGATGCGTATTTCCAAACTGTTTAAGATATTTATATAAACTAAGTTGGTGATTGTAGGTTGACTGCAGAAGAACAAAACTGAAATGCATTTCCAAAGAAATGTATAAATTGGTGAAGTTATGCTTGTTTAAGTAATAACACTGTGCAACATTTTTAAGGTGATCTTGTGCAAACAATTCGAACTGAGGATTTTTTGAAAGTACAGACCCAAATGACAAGAAACCCTAGTTGGGTTTTATTGTGTCAGATCCAGCTCGGATTTTATGGTCCCATCTAAACATGATTAAATATTAAGTTTTTAAAGAAATTCGGGGCTATATCTCTGAAACCAATGTGAATCTTCTTCTGACCTCTGAAGCAAATTTGTAGATAAGGACAAAAATAAAATATCAGGAGAAATAATGAACTCGAAAAACAACATTTATTGCCTCAAATTTCAAAATATATGCAAAAATTCCACAATTTTTATACATTTCGCAACGTATCTCCAAAACCGTTAGGTTTTCCTCAATATTTTCTCTGGAATGTAATACACAACTCTTCAGAACATGTCATTGTTGTAAAATGCCTCTATCCCGTGATTTTCAGTACATTTTTCAACGACGATTTAATAAAAATGTCAATAATGCAGTGAAATCCTAAATGCGAGAATAAACTGTTGGTGTGAACTGTGTTTGAAATACATCTTGTAAAAGATATGATACAAAATACCGCTAAAACAACATGAAGTAAGCATTTTAGAGTTTCAGAATGTTCCAATGAATTGTTTAGAACTTTATTTGGAAGATTTTTGCAATAGTTTACTTGGTTCAAAACCAGATAAGAAAAACTCCATCTAGGGCAACAAAATCTATAAAATATAGAAAATTTTGTAAATTATAATCCAAATTGTAATCTGCTCAAATATCGGTCATGATAATTTTATCTATTGGGCGAAGGGTTATGTTATCAGTAACAGAGTCCGGAAACAAAATTAAAAAAAATATTTTCAAGAGGTTTAACACTGTAAAATATCAATATGAGCATTTCAAATTATACGAACACCATAATTTACCACTAAAATGGACTAATATGAGAATTATATATATTCTGCTACGCACGAAAAGGTCATAAGTCCACTTTTTGGTAAATCGCGTTTTTGTTACAGAATGATAGAACAAGTGAAAACACGTTGTATGATAGAAAGAAAATGGTATAATGTCACTTTTTTCTATAGGTTTTGCCCTTGTTGGAAAAGGTCGTAAGTCCACAAAACGTATAAATTTGAGTACGAAAAGGTCGTAAGTCCACAGTAAATTGTATATTTAAAAAAATACTACAGATAATGTACTTCAGATATAATGTTTAATGTCATACATGGTTAGGGTACAATGCCAAGAACTAGCGTACACCTTTGGATGATAATCGGATGATATTTGGCGTAGCCAATGGACCAAACTTTTGAACAGAAATCTGATAATTTCTATATTGCAACGCAAATTTACATTTGAAATCTATTATCCTCTAGAACCGAACTGATTACAATGTGCAGCAGCATTTTTTGGGGGTGGAACATTTCATTTGGAGATGAAAGCCCTTGATGAGTATACTAAGAACCCAAAAGGAAATTTTCATAGGTCAAGTTTGTGAGATATCGCGCGATGAAGTTTTTGGTTTTTTTCCTATATTCTTGGGAAAATAGCTCCATATCTCTGTTTGGCGTTGTTGTAGCTTCAGAAATCAAAAGGCCAGAAGCCCATCTTTCACTGTGACACAAAATTGAACTCAAAGTCGTGGGGGTGGAAAATTTCATTTGGAGATGAAATCCCTTGATGAGTGTACTAAGAACCCAAAAGGAAAATTTCGCCATAGGTCAAGTGTCTGCTCCATATCTATGTTTGGCGTTATTGTAGCTTCGTTTTGAGGTAACATGTCTTCAGTCAAATCGATTGACGAATCTTTTTGTAGAACATTCATTCTTCTAACTCAATGCCTCTCATGTCCTTTTCGTCCTTTATTTCTTGATTTCTTCGTGAAAGTTCCGCTAGATGAGATTTTTCAGCATCCAAATATTCTACAAAAATGTTGCTCAGAAGATTTTAGGTACGGTTCTCTTTGACAACTAATCGATTTTGTCCCATTTTCATCGTCATTTTTGACATTTATTCGGAATTGGTTAAGAATTAAACTATGTTTTGTTTTTCTGTATATTCGTTATTGGTTATGTATAGGTATGTAGTAGACATAACAATTTGTTATTGCTTATGTAGACATCTGGGGTGCTTCTGAAATATTTACCACAAATAGCTCTTGTAATGATCAACACGTTAATAACAAATTTTCCTGGAGGATAGATCCGGTTATCTCAATTTTTGAACCGGATATTCCGACATTAAAACCAATTTTTGACCCGATTTTAAATAACCGATTAAACTTATATGTATACCATTAAATAGCTTATAGAGTTGTCAATCAAATTAAATTAATTCGCTTAAGAAATCTTAGCTAGCTGCAGTTCTAGAACAAAAAAAAACAGTATTCTTTACCCGTTTTTAAGCAGTGTTCGAAAAGAAACAGTTCACCAAAATAACGTACCGCTCCAGGTACGGTATCACTAAAAATATTTTAGTGTAACCTACCGGAGCACCACCACTAAAAATATTTTAGTGTACCGTACCGGAGCACAACGAAAATCGTAGTGAACCGCAGTCGGTACACTAAAAAATCGTAGCGTACTGCAGTTGGTACACTAAAATAAATGGGTTTTAAGCCGAATGGCTTAATAGGAGGTGGTTCACTTAAAACTACTTATAGAATTAATTAAAAATATGTATTGATTGGAAATTTTAGCTATTTTCATATTTTTCGCTAATTTCCTCAAAATTTGTAATTAATTAAAACATGCACGGTACATTACCGGTACGTTATGTTTTATTGTACCGACCAGTGGTACACTACGATAATCGTACTGTACTGCAGTCGGTTCACTAAAAAATCGTAGCGTACCGCAGTCGGTACACTAAAAATCATAGTATACCGCATTCGATACAGTAAGATTTTCGTTGTGCTCCGGTACAGCATCAATATGATAATGTAGTAGTGTACCTATCCACCTTGGTACGGTACGATACCACAGTGTTTATTTTCGAACACTGTTTTTAAGGAAAAATATCAGTACGCGCAAATATGTAGATCAAAGGCTGAGGGTGAAAAATTCCTTTTGGCGATGAATGTCGATGATGATAATATTACGAACCCGGAAGGACAGTTTTGCCATAGGTCAAACTTCTGAGTTAACGCCAAACAGAGATATGGAGCTATTTTCCCAAGTACTTACTTAGCTGGCCCATTACAGAACATTTGTTCCATAGGCCGAACTAAGAAAAGATCTCCAATTCTCTCTATTTGTTGCTTCACACTCTGGAATACCGCGCCTTTTCATCTCATCATCCACTTGTTTGTGCCATCTATTCCTTGGCCTGCCAATTCTGCGTGCACCGCCATTCTTATGATATGGCCTAGCCAACGCAATCGCTGCATCTCGATACGTTTAACAATATTGATGTCGTTGTATAGCAGATACAGCTCGTGGTTCATGCGACGTCGATATTCACCATCAACGCAGATTGGTCAGTAGATCTTTCGAAGAATTTTTCTCTCAAACACACCAAGCACTGCCATGTCTGCTTGCGCAAGTACCCAGGCTTCGGAGCCATACATCAGCACGGGTAGTATCAGTGTTTTGTAGAGCGTTATTTTTGTTTGGCGAGATGTGGCTTTGTTTTTAAACTGCTTACTTAAACCAAAGTAGCATCTGTTGGCCAATACAATTCTTCTTTTTATTTCACAACTGATGTCGTTTGTTGTGTTTACGGAGGTGCCGAGGTAAACGAAGTCTTTTACTACCTCAATATTATAGGAACCAACTTCCACAGTCGGTCCGAGCTCAATGGACGCATTGCGCGTCGACACCATCAACTTGGTCTTCTCACCGTTTACCGCCAGGCCCACTTTAGCAGATTATCCTTCGACCTTCATAAAGGTATCAGTTACTTCTTTTACTGATCGGCCCATGATGTCTATATCATCAGCATAAGCAAGTAACATGTGACTATTGGTGTAGATTGTGCCACTTCTTTTGACGCTTGCCTCTCGTATAACCTTTTGCAGCAGGATGTTCAAGAGATCAGTCGAAAGACTGTCTCCTTATCTCAAACATCTTTTGGTACCAAACTCTTCGGACAGGTTCTTTCCTATTTTAACTGATGACCTCGTGTCAGTTAAAGTCATTTTACAAAACCGGATGAGCTTTGCGGGGATACCAAATTCAGACATGGCTTGGAATACCTTTTAACGCAGCGGGCTATCGAAGGCTGCTTTATAATCGACAAAAAGGTGGTAGGTGTCGATCTGCATCTCTTGGGTATTCTCCAGGATTTGTCGCAGGGTAAATATCTGGTCAATGGTGGACTTGCCAGGTCTAAAGCCGCATCTTGTAGGCAATAGGGAGTAGGCTTATGCCCCTATAGTTAGAGAATACAGTCTTATTCCCTTCTTGTGGACGGGGCACAGGATACTCAGGTTCCAATCGTCGGGTACTTGTTTTTCCTGCCAGATGGTGCTAACTAGCTGATGAATACACCTTATCAGCGTGTCGCCTCCGGTTTTGAACAGCTCGGCTGGTAAGCCATTGGCTCCTGCTGCCTTATTATTCTTCAGCCGATTTATTGCTGTCTTTACCTCATCTTGGCTGGGCGGTATACATTCAATACCATCTTCTGGGATTGGGACTGTGGTATCTTCGTCGACTTCGCTGCTATTGGATACCAGCAGTTTTGAAAAATGTTCTTTCCATATCCTGAGTACACTATCTGTATCAGTTACCAAATTACCTTGCTGGTCTCTACAGGAGGATGTGCCTGTACGAAAGCCATCAGTTTGATGCTTGACTCTTTGGTAGAATTTTCGGACTTCATTCTGGCTCCTGTACATCTCAATTTTTTCACACTCCCGCTTTTCCATCTCTCTCTTTTTCCTGCGGAAAAGACGTTTCTCCTCTCTCCTTTTCTCCCTGTATCTCTCGTGCGCTACGCGTTGCTACGGATTATAAAGTAGCCCTATATGCCGCATTTTTCTCTTCCCAAGTATTATAGGGAAAAAATGAAAAACTTCCTCATGATGGAATCTCTCAAATAAAACGATTGCCGTTTAATTTTTCCACCATTTTTAATTTAAATGCAAGCGTTTTATTTAAGAGATTCCATCATGAGAAAGAATATACTTATTGAGGCTAAGCGACAAATTATTTTCTAGTTTCAAGTGCATTTATAAATAAAACACTGAAATTTAATTTTTAAAGTATCAGTTCGATTGGTCAACTGCAACAGTGTTAAAAATGATTTACTAGATTTGAACTTAATCGGGTGGTACCGCTATATGGGAGCTATACGAAAAAATTGACCTATATTGGTTTTGGTTTTATATTCAGGTATTGTCATCCAAATCTGAAAAGTGTGCAAAGTTTCAGTACGATTGGTTACTACATTTGAACTAAATGGACACAAAAGCAAGTGAAATAAAACACTGCAAAAACCTATTGTTTCTGTGGGATGAGGCGGAAGGTTGTTTGAGTGCAGAAGAGTTTGCAAACATATGGACTTTTTTATTGAGGAAAAAGTTCTGCCTGACAATAAAAATCCTACAAAAATAACTTTTTATAGTGATGGTTGTACATACCAAAATCTCAACTGTATAATGAGCAACGCATTGCTTAATGCATCAATTAAACATAATATTATTATTGAAAATTCTAGAAATCGGCCACACCCAAATGAAGGCAGATAGTGTCCACTCCTCAATAGAACGCGCCCTGAAAAATAAAGATATTGATATCCCACCCCAATATATCGGCCGTAAGCTCGAGGCGTACGAAGTTATGTACTTGGATCATTCATTTTTTAAAAGTTTTAAAAGCGTTTCATTTTTTAAAACTATTCGACCTGTAGTGGGATTCTGTAACTCATTTTTGCTGTTACCTACAAAATTCGGTAAAATTAAATCGCAAAATTATGACTAAAAACATAAAGAAGAGTTGGCATCACTGTTTGTGTCGGTGGAGGCTAGCGACTACTTTTTATTCATCGTTAACTTACCGACAAATTTCGTTAATTATCGAAATTATAAGCATTTTAATTTTACCGACAATTATCGATAACAGCAAAAATGAGTTACAGAATCCCACTACTGGTCGTGGAAAAGGCTATGCCAAAGTAAAGGATGTGCGTGGTTTTAAATACACGCCAAATGGGGATACATTTTTTAAGCTCAACTTTCCGGATCAGTGGAAGACTTTACCTCAAAAAATTAATAATGGAATAACTGCATTAGAGTTTTCGAACGTACCGCAATTATACAGTGAGAGAGGGAAAATAACTGCTAAGAAATATGAAGATCTACAATATTTAAAACAAACACTACCTCTAAATCACCACAAATTTTACGATAATTTGCCAAAAGAGTAGATTAATCAGAATATACATTTACATTGAATTTCTTAAAATGTTAGATTTGTAACCGCTTAATTTTTATACCCTACACCACTATGTGGGGAGGGTATTATAAGTTGGTTTTTGGCCAAAAAGTTTGTAACGCATCGAAGTAATGGTCGTAGACCCATACATATACATATGTATATACCAAAATGATTGCCTCGCCGAGCTGTGTCGATCTGGCTATGTGTGTCCGTCCGTCTGTCCATCTAAACCTTGTAATCACGCTACAGGTCGCAATTTTGATCGAATCGTCACCAAATTTTGGGTGTTGATGGTCGGAAAATATTTAGGGGTCGGAATGGGCAAAAAACTTATTTGGAGAAAAAGTCAACTTTTTTTTTCAAAGCAAATATCTCAGCTTCCATAAGGGGTATACCAAACGCAAGACCTACCAATGAAAGTAGAAAATATCACCTTTCTAACTGTTGTCGTAGGTGGTCAAACAACGAAGATATCGTAATAGCCGAAAATGAAACCCAACTTGGTTGGCGACTACCAAAAGCAAAGTCTGGCTATGAAAGTAAAAAATCCCATATTTACAATGATGCAAAGTAGGTTGGCGTAGGTGGCCAAATAACGGATAATCACACTACACCTCGCAATTTTAATTGGACCGTTACGAAATTTTTGGTATTAGTGGGGGTCCCACAGAGGAAAAACATATTGATTTTGGTAATAGTCGGATAATATTCAGGGGTCGGAATGGACAAAAAACTTATTTGGAGAAAGAGCCAACGTTTTATTTCAAAGCTAATATCTCAGCTTCTATAAGGGGTATATCAAAAGCAAAATGAAAGTAATGAAAGTAGAAAACATCACATGTGCAACGATGTAACATAGGTTGTCGTAGGTGGTCAAACAACGAAGATATCGCAATAGCCGCTAATAGAACACAACTTTTCATTTTGGCAATTTTATTAATAATGACGAATGTCACAGCTTTGATTGGGGACCTTCCAAAAGCAAAGTCTGACTATGAAAGTAGAAAATCCCATCTTTACAACGATGTAAAGCAGGTTGGCGTAGGTGGCCAAATAACGGAGATATCGCAATAATCGGTAATACATCCCATTTTTTAATTTTTTTGTAATTACGCTACACGTCGCAATTTTGATTGGATCGTTACGAAATTTTGGGTGTTAATGATTTTGGTAATGGTCGGATTTTGATTATTCTGGGGTCGGAATTTGAAACAAACTTATTCAGAGAAAAGGCCAACGTTTTATTTCAAGGCGAATATCTCTCTTCTGTAAGATGTATATCGAAAGCAAAACCTGGCAAGGAAAGAAGAAAATATCACCTTTACAACGATGTGTAAAGGTCATAGGTGGTCAAACAACAGAGATATCGCAATAGTCGGTAATGCATCCCCTTTTCCATTTTTGTGTAATCACACTACAGGTCGGAGTTTTGATCGGATACTCACGAAATTTTGGGGGTTGATAGGGGCCTCACAGAGAAAGAAGCCTATTGATGGTTGGCGTACATCCCACTTTTCCATTTTTTATTTAAGTTGTGCTGACGATGTACTTAAATGCGTTTCAACAAAATTGACCTGCATTAATGAAGACATTCAGAGTAAAGGCGTTAAACTATCCCAATTTTAATATTTTGAATTTTACCAGTCAAAAGCTTATGCACAGGGGTAGTGGTGTAGGGTATCACATAGTCGGCCCCGACCCGACTATAGTCTTGGCTCACTTGTTAATCATTATAATTTGTTTTGTTTTTACCATTTTGACGACACAAATAAGCATTTTTTAATTTAATTTAAATTAATATTAAATTTTTTATTTTATGAAATTCATATTGAAGGAACAAGTCGTAAGCCGCAGCAAAAATACAAAAGCTGTATAAAGAAAAGGTCGTAACTACAACGTGTCTTAAAGGAATAAAGATATACGAGGGCAGTTCGGAAACTTCTTAGCCTAGCACAAAAAGCGCGGTATAAACAGAAAAAAGTTAAGTGTTTTGGAAACTTCCATCTCTGTTATGAACACATGTTTCGATCTGGTAACTCCTTCATATAGAAACAAGTGTTCAAAAAAGACGCATCCAATTTTTTTACAATGGAAAAATTAGAAATGCGTGCTGTCATTAAATATTTACATAAAAAAGGTTTATCGGGACAAGAAATTCATAATGATATGGTGAATGTGTTAGGTGAAAGTGCTCCTTTATATGCAACAGTAAAAAATTGGGTTGCTGAATTTAAACGTGGTCGTACAAGCATTGAAGATGAACCACGTAGTGGACGTCCAAAAACAGCAACAACAACAGAAATTGTAGGCAAAGTGCGTGAAATTGCTAATATCATGGGCATCTCAAATGATCGAGTCCATTTAAGTTTGCATGAAGAACTAAAGATGAAAAAGCTTTCTGCAAGATGGGTGCCGCATTTGTTAACAGTCGACCAAAAACGCATAAGAATGAACATTTCTCAAGCTTGTTTGGATCGTTTTAAGCGAAATAAAATGGATTTTAAGCGTCGTTTCATAACTGTTGATGAGACATGGATCCACCACTATACTCCAGAGACAAAAGAACAATCCAAACAATGGACTGAAGCTGGAGGAAGTGCCCCAAAGAAGGCAAAAACAATTCAATCGGCTGGTAATGTTATGGCAACGGTTTTTGGGACTTCAAAGGTATTTTATTGATTGACTATCTGCAAAAGGGTAAAACAATAAATTCAGAGTACTATTGCAACCTTTTGGATCAATTAAATGTACAAATTTGAGAAAAACGTCCTGGCTTACAACACAAAAGAATAATTTTTCATCAAGACAACGCACCAGCGCTCAAGAGTGTTTTAACAATGGCTAAAATCAACGAATTAAAGTACGAGTTGCTTGACCACCCACCTTATTCTCCCGATTTAGCTCCCAGTGACTTTTACTTGTTCCCAAATCTAAAAAAAAAATCCTTGCTGGCAAGCGTTTTACCTCAAATAAAGATGCAATTACAGTTGTAAATCACTATTTTGAAGACCTTGAGGAAAACTATTTTAATCAAGGGATAGAATTGCTAGAAAAGCGTTGGACTAAGTGTATTGAAATTTCAGGAGATTATATTGAAAAATAAAAATATTTTTGAAAAACTAACTATTCTCTTTCATTGATAGGCTAAGAAGTTTCCGAACCGCCCTCGTAGTAATTATAATAATAATGTTTTATATTAAATATTTCCCCCAAACTTTTGGTCCATTAAACCCGCTAATTATTATCTGATCATCATGTTAAATTTCAAGCTTCTTCTTTATCTTAAAATCAAATTATACTTTCAATTTCACTCCGATTGGACTATTATTGCGACCTACAAGACAGTTACAAAATCGGATAAGAATTTTGTTTTTGACCCATTTCACCCCTTACGATCATCACCAACATCTAATGGGGTCTCTTCCGGTCGGAACTCGACATATCTACAAAATTTCGTGACGATCGCTCCATTATTTAGGCCTGGAGTTTTATTACAATTTTTAATGGACGGACATAGCTAGATCGCTTTATCTTGTCGAGATACGAAAAGTGGCTAGATCTGCGACGAATACTTCGCGATGTTACATGAATATTAAACAAAACAAACTTATAAACCCTTTCCACATTGTTGAGTAAAGTAGACATATTGTATGTAAAAAAATCCGTAAGTTGAAGGAAAAGGTCGTCAGTCCCAGGAAAAATACAAAGTCCGATGCATTCATAAGTGTAGCAAATATAGCGAAGGGATTCTCCAATAAATCACGGTTAAAGTTCACATTTTTAGGGTTTTTCTAGGTTTCCACGATTTTGCTTGGAAACCGCAAGTCTTATCGTAATGGGACTAAAGAAAATGTAGCAATGAAAATTCTCTACAAAGTTGCCGTTTATAACATTTTCCTAGGTTTTACCATTTTTGAAATATAAAGGTTCAAATTGAGACGATGCATTGACTGTGTAGCCTCCTTATAAAACAATGTCATGCACGGTGCGCCTTAACTAACTTTAAATGAAAACCGCTTACACATGGGAAGTTTTTGCGGATTCTGAAACAGCAATTTTAATAGATGAGAAAAATCCAAAAACAAGAAAAAAATAGCTGGAGGGATTTTTAAAAAAAATCGCGGTTAGGTTTATGTAGCGTAAGAAAAAGAATATAAATTTCTTCTAAAAATTTAGCTGTTTCAAAAAACAAAGTAAGTCAGAACCTTCCTTGGATAAATAATAACAGTTTAATAAAAACGGGAAACAAATTTCCTCGTAACGGCGAAGGATTGAAGTTAAGCAAATCCTTAAAGTGCCAACTGCTGGTACACTTACCCTACACATTATTTTCACAAAATGCGCTGGAAAATAAAATTGTTCAATACTTTTTTTGTGGATTTTTTGCTAGTTTTTGAAGTTGAGTTTTTAGGCCTCTCTGATCTTTTTTTCTTTGAGAATATTCAAACAAATTTCAAGTTTACAAAAAAGTGGTTCCAGCCGCTTGTATTTGCGGTTCCGTGTGTGACATCAAAAATATATTCTATATTGTTGTGTTGATTTGTGTTTTAGTTGTTTGTTTGGTTTTTTATTAAAGATTTAGAACTTTTTTATTTGGGATCTATTTACACTTGCGGACCGATCGTCACGAAATTTGGTATGGAGGTCGGTTTCACATCAGAAAAATATCGCTATTTGAATTGGTGATGATCGTGAAATATTTAGCTGGCGAAATGAACCAAAAATCTAATTTTTATCGTAGCTGCTCTGTAGGTCGCAATAATATTCCGATCGCCTCGAAATTTTAAATAAGGTAAGAGTATATGACAAAGAAGAAGCTTGCAATTTGAGGTGGCGATCAGATAATATTTAGAAAAAAATTATAATATACAGCTTATATCTTTTTTCTTGGAAAAGACATTCCGGACAAGTAAGATATACTTGGAAGAGGAACTCTTGACCTTTCTATTGATTTCAATTGTGTTGGTGTACATGATAAGATAACAGAGTTACAGCATAATATACCCAGTTATTTGTTTGTAGTGTTATCATAAACACACTAGACGTCTCAATTATAGCTCAATAATCACGAAATTTTGCACGAGTTAAGAGTTTAGGTAGAAGAAGATGCTTACAATTTTGGATGATGATCTGATATTATTTAGCGGGTGAATGGTCCATTTCACTTTTGTATTAAAAGTACAAAAAATATTTTTGTCTATATGGTAATATTCAAAAAAGTTTTACAATCGTTGAAGTTGAGGTTCACCATTTAATAAGTCGCGAACTGTTAATATATTTTATAAAATATGAATACATTTATATATATTGAAGTGTTTTAGCTACGATCTCATAATATGGACCATAACAAATAATTGTCGTGGACGCTGCGCTGGTGGTAATATAAAAAATGGGAAAAATGTGTTGAAGTTTACAAGTTTTTTTGTGTTCTTTCTTGATTCCTGGCCAAACCACGGAAAATTCAAACCTGTGCTCAAAGAAAGACCTAAAGAATACCCCTTAGGCAATATGGTTCTAGTGTATGACTTTTCGATATATACACTGCATCCCCCTAAAATCGATGCTGACATTTTGAAGTTTTGATTTCAGTGTTTTTCGAATTTTTCTTATAATTAGTGGGTGCAACTAGATAATAATCGAAACTAGTTTATAGGATTGTAAAACTCGCGATTCCCCGTCGTTCGATGTATATCTCATGAGTGGGCTCCGTACAGCTTCCTAGTAATAGGAGTCCAAAGGCGAAAATTTGGTGCGTAAATTTTCTGAAAAAAACTATTTTTTGGCTTTAAAATTTACAACTGTCGTCCAGGTACCCCTGAACCCCGCGTGATTTTAGTTTTTTTACGTGGCGGATCTAATAAGCCCTTCCGCGTTCGAATCCATCCACTAAAACGCCAGATATAGATACCTTGAAAGTAAGAAAATCTGCAAAAATATATTTTGACAATTCCGCGAACTGAACCGCGATTTTCTTTGATTATTTTTACATAAATGTAATCCTTTATACGCGATTATAATATTTGCCAAAAAGGTGTGTCACAAATTATAAAGATTCGGGAGTAATATCCCTATTTATCCCAAAATAGAATGTGGTGGCACATCCGCAGTTCCTGACGAATCTGTCTAAAATAATTTATATTGACGTATTTTTAATTGGCGGCCATTGAAATCGGATGCACCTTATAATCATATGCACATCGCGTATCTTTTGCCCACTTGAAGGTTTTTTGAATAGTAAGATGCAACTGATGGCACACTTTGGCCGCTGAATGAAACATAGGAAAATCCATACACATTGATAGACATGGACTCCCTGTATCCGAAAAGCACATGCTCCTCAACTGATTTAAACGGATTCGCGAATTATACGGTTTTTAATATCTATGTTTTTTCTGTGATTGTAATTTCAATTTTATTCTCTACTTCTCATTTCTATTGCTTATCACAGAAAGCAAATATACTTCCCGGATGACTAATTACATTTCTTGTAGAAGTTTAAGCAAAATACTTCAGGATTTGTATGGAAATTTAGCGAAATAATAGAATAACTCCCAACATTTTTTTTTAATTTTTCGTATTTAACCAAAAAATATGTTTTTGAAATAATTTCCGACAGTAAGTTTCCGTTCTTTGTTGTTGCTGTAATATGCAAGTTTTAAACGCGATCTTTATAATTTTGGGCTCACATTTTTCTACGCGTTGTCTAGATTCTGTACGTATTTTTAAATTATTTTTTTAGAGATTTTTATGGATTCTAAGTTAGAATAAATAAAATTTACTCCAAGATTCCTAAAATTTTTGGATTTTCCGCGAAAATAAAAATAAATTTAGCAACTATTTTAGCATCTACGGATAGATATCAAATACTGTTAACGATTCATATATACATGTTCTTATTACAACACAATGGGATTTTTTAAATTTTTTTTCTTTATAAGGGAGTAAAACCCCCCATAACTTTTGAGTGCAGCATCCAATTTTGTGAACGCGAACAGATTTGAAACCACAATTTTTTTCATAACCCATGTACCAAAAATGGCGGATGTGCTCGCCAAAAAAATTTTTAATTTTTTTTCTATGGAATTATAAAGGAAATTTGAAATTTACCATATGTTATTTCCTGGAGGGCATATGCCGGCAAAGTAGACTACATATGGAAATAGAACTACTGATCTTCCCCCTGATGCAAATTGCAATCACGTGTCTGCTAGATAATGGGCCTACTGCTTAATATATAATGTGTTTTGTGTAGAAAACCACATTTTCCTATTCCCAGTTTTTGCATTATTGCAGATTACATGGTGCCCTAACGTTTTAATTGTCCAATTGGATTTTTATACATACATTGCAGCATGGGTCGCTTTTTTGCAAAACGGTTCTCCAGCCAGGCAAAATCAAATTGGAAAAATATCCTTCAGTTAGGTTTGCGACATTTTCTGAGTATTTCAGCCATATGAAACTTCTCTACAAGTGGTGTCTTAGGGCAGGCCGTTCTGACTCGCAGATAAGCTGTGGGTCCCATATCATTGAGCGAATATAAATCGGAGTATACTCACTCATTGATATGAGAGAAGTCTCCCTTGTCCCTTCTGAGATGTTTGTGAAACAATTTATTATTTAAGCTTGGTGTGATACGGTACCAGAATCCACCAAGTTATTTCTTACAATAAGTTTATTTGTTCCATAAAAAATTTTTTGATTTGTGAACAGCTAATTCCCAGTTGTAAAGGTGTAGGGTATCACATGGTCGGCCCCGTCCGACTATAGCCTTGGCTTACTTGGTTTGATATATGATGCTCCATACTTATATGATTTTGTGACAAATGCTCCTCTACGAAACCCTTTTTTTTGCAAAAGTGTTTTGCGGTGCCTCGAAAACTTATTTATTTATTTTTGTTGGCTTATTTAACACATAAAAATCTACTCCTTCATCGACCAACATTTTAAATATATTAATTTTGCTGAAACTGTTGACAAAGAAAGTCAAAATTTTAAATTTTGGCTTAAAACGGGCAAAACAAAATATTTTAAAACTAAAATCGATTGATGAAGGACTAAATTTTTATGTTTTAAATATAAACCCACAAAATTGTATGAGAATCCGTTTATTAGTTTTCGATCTAGAGTTGGCACCGATTTCAAAATGTCGTTTCGAGTAAAACACGTTTTTAATTTCTATGTCGCCCAACAATTACCATTTATAAGACGAAATTGACAAAGGTAATGCAGATTGTTCAACTGATGCTTAACAGTGAGAAAAACTCCTTTACAAGTCAAGTTGGGAGATTTTAGAAAGGAAAAAAAAACAAAGAAATGCTAAATCATTTGCTCCGTTATTTTTCTTTTCTACTAAACATCTAACCCTTCCTACGTCAAAAGCTCTCAATCATCCAACAGATAAACAATCTTCTAATATAATAATCATTGACTAGATTATGGTTTTATCGGCAATAAAATAACTTAATTTAGCTAGCTTCTTCTACAACATTTAACACTTAACATAATTAACAACAATAACAAATATCATATTAACAATAAAAAGGAAACAACAACAAATTATGGGCTAACGTATTCTGGGAATGGATCGGAAACATGTACCAAAGGTGCAGGATCAAAATCGAAAGCATTTCCTAAATCAGCAACATCTAGTTCATCTTTACTGGCGGCATCATTCAAGTCTTCTGCAGCACCAAAAACTGCCAATAGACATGTGAAGATCAAAACGAAGACTAACTGAAAATGAAATGATGAAAACAAAACAAAAGTTTTTTTATTTAAATATTAATTTATGTTAAATTATCGGCTTACCAGAAATTTCATGATCTTCAAAGTTGTTTGAACGACGCTAAAGTTAAAACAAGAAAGAAGTTAAGGTGGTTGATATAATATATAGGCAAACGTGCGAAGGTAACGTCATTGATTTATAAATAAAGTCTAAAGCAGCAATCGGCACACAACAACAACAATGTGAGCAAACACTGTTGTCATTGCATGGTTTTTCAATTAGTGAGTGAAGAGAGAAGCTCTCTTTGCTTGCTCGCGATTAAAGGGCTGCGGAATGCTGGTCTAAACTTTAGATTCTAAAGTTGTCGTTCACCGACTCGTGTGGTACACTTCAACATCTGAAAGAAACTACCAAAAAATATAAAGTAAATTAAATTTTTGACATTGTGATTGTGAGTACTTATTACACGGAATCGGTTGAAATTAATACGGGAGCTACACCGGCGCACAGTGCGAAATATGGGAAGTTTAGTGGAACTTTAAGGAATTTTGAAAGTACATAAAATTAATTAATTTTTTATTGAATTCGTTAGCTAAGTACGCCACTGCAAATGGCCCATACTCAGTTTGGCGATTTACTCCGCGAAACGACTTAAAAATGCACTTTTGTTTCATAATTTTTTTCTAAGAAATATAATTTGGTTTCATTAAAAAAATAGCGTGGCGCGGACAAATGGTAAGTCAGTATACTTACTTACTTAGCTGGCCCATTACAGAACATTTGTTCTATAGGCCGAACTAAGAAAAGATCTCCAATTCTCTCTATTTGTTGCTTCGCTTTCTGGAATACCGCGCCTTTTCATCTCATCATGTTTGCGCCATCTATTCCTTGGCCTGCCAATTCTGCGTGCACCGCCAAGCAGTCCGTGTTTATACACCTTTTTAGCGGGTCATCATCGCTCATTCTTATCATATGGCCTAGCCAACGCAATCGCTGCATCTCGATACGTTTAACAATATTTACGTCGTTGTATAGCAGATACAGCTCGTGGTTCGCAGATTGGTCCGTAGATCTTTCGAAGAAGTTTTCTCTCAAACACACCAAGCACTGCCATGCCTGCTTGCGCAAGTACCCAGGCTTCGGAGCCATACATCAGCACGGGTAGTATCGGTGTTTTGTAGAGCGTTATTTTTGATTGACGAGATGTGGTTTTGTTTTTGAACTGCTTACTTAAACCAAAGTGGCATCTGTTGGCCAATATAATTCTTCTTTTTATTTCACAACTGATGTCGTTTGTTGTGTTTACGGAGGTGCCGAGGTAAACGAAGTCTTTTACTACCTCAATATTATAGGAACCAACTTCCACAGTCGGTCCGAGCTCAATGGACGCATTGCGCGTCGACACCATCAACTTGGTCTTCTCACCGTTTACCGCCAGACCCACTTTAGCAGATTCTCCTTCGACCTTCATAGAGGTATCAGTTACTTCTTTTACAGATCGGCCTATGATGTCTATATCATCAGCATAAGCAAGTAACATGTGACTATTGGTGTAGATTGTGCCACTTCTTTTATCGTTTGCCTCTCGTATAACCTTTTCCAGCAGGATGTTAAAGAGATCACACGAAAGGCTGTCTCCTTGTCTAAAACCTCTTTTGGTACCAAACTCTTCGGAGAGGTTCTTTCCTATTTTAACTGAGGACCTCGTGTCAGTTAAAGTCATTTTGCAAAGACGGATGAGCTTTGCGGGGATACCAAATTCAGACATGGCTTGGAATACCTTTGAACGCAGCGGGCTGTCGAAGGCTACTTTATAATCGACAAAAAGGTGGTAGGTGTCGATCTGCATCTCTTGGGTCTTCTCCAGGATTTGCCGCAGGGTAAATATCTGGTCAATGGTGGACTTGCCAGATTTAAAGCCGCATTGGTATGGTCCAATTATTTCGTTGACCATAGGCTTTAGTCGTTCGCACAATATCCCTGACACGATCTTGTAGGCAATAGGGAGTAGACTTATGCCCCTATAGTTAGAGCATACAGTCTTATCTCCCTTCTTGTGGACGGGGCACAGGATACTCAGATTCCAATCGTCGGGTACTCGTTCTTCCTGCCAGATGGTGCTAACTAGCTGATGAGTACACCTTATCAGCGTGTCGCCTCCGGTTTTGAACAGCTCGGCTGGTAAGCCATCGGCTCCTGCTGCCTTATTATTCTTCAGCCGATTTATTGCTGTCTTTACCTCATCTTGGCTGGGCGGTATACATTTAATACCATCTTCTGGGATTGGGACTGTGGTATCTGCGTCGTCTTCGCTGCTATTGGATACCAACAGTTTTGAAAAATGTTCTTTCCATATCCTGAGTACACTATCTGTATCAGTTACCAAATTACCTTGCTGGTCTCTACAGGAGGATGTGCCTGTACCAAAGCCATCAGTTTGATGCTTGACTCTTTGGTAGAATTTTCGGACTTCATTCTGGCTCCTGTACATCTCAATTTTTTCAGCCTCCCGCTTTTCCATCTCTCTCTTTTTCCTGCGGAAAAGACGTTTCTCCTCTCTCCTTTTCTCCCTGTATCTCTCTCGTGCGCTACGCGTTGCTACGGATTGTAAAGTAGCCTTATATGCCGCATTTTTCTCTTCGGTGGCAGCACGACACTCCTGATCATACCATGGATTCCTTGGTGGAGGCCTCTGGTATCCAAGTATGGATTTTGCGGCTGTTTGCATGGAGTGGGCAATGCTTTGCCATTGCGCTGATATGTTATCGGGATGAGGAGTGCTTTGATTAAGCAATTGGGCTAGTTGAGTGGAATATGCTGTGGCTATCTGTTGTGATTGCAGCTTACCGATGTCTAACTTTCGTGTTGTGTCTCTTCGTACTTTGTTTGCTACGTTTAAGCGGGTGCGTACCTTTGCTGCAACAAGGTAGTGGTCCGAATCAATGTTTGCGCCTCGGAACGATCGTACATCCAACACGCTCGATGAATGTCTTCCATCTATCACAACATGATCAATTTGATTTCTTGTTTTCTGATCTGGAGACAGCCAGGTGCCCTTATGAATATCGAGATGATTAAATCTGGTACTGCTAACTACCATGTTTTTTGCAGCTGCAAAGTCTATCAGCCTCATACCATTGTCAGATGTTTCACTGTGGAGGCTGAATTTCCCGACTGTTGGGCCAAAGATATTCTCCTTTCCAATTTTGGCATTAAAATCGCCTAGAATGATTTTAATGTCATGGGCAGGGCAACTGTCATATGTTTCTTCTAAGCGCTCGTAAAATATATCTTTGGTCTGTTCGTCATTTTCTTCAGTGGGAGCATGAGCGCAAATAAAGCTGATGTTGAAGAATTTAGCTTTTATTCGAATTGCAGCAAGTCTTTCATTCACTGGAGTGAAGCTGGATACCAGATGTTTTAGTCTCCGACTAACTACAAATCCGCAACCAAACTCATGCTTTACGTCATGGCAGCTATAATACAGTGCGTCACCTTTAGGTGTTGTTGTGACGCCTTTCCCAATCCATCGTATTTCCTGTATGGCAGTAATATCGGCCTTGTACTTTTCAAGTACGTCTGCCAATGCGAAGACTGCACCTTCTCTATAAAGAGTGCGAACATTCCACGTGCAGATTCGCAGATCATGGTCCTTAAAACGTTTGCGGGGTTCGTCAACTTTAGACGGGGTTGTTTTTCTTTTCATTCGTTTTTTCATAGTATGCGGTTTTTTTCTAGGGGAGGGTTACTAACCCGACGCCCAAACCCAAGTTTTTAACGTTCTTATGGGAGAACGCGCGGCACATGTTAGCTCACTACCTTTAAGGGGTGTTAAAGGCAGTTCCCCAGGTGACACCACGGGGAGGTCAGTGTCCACTTGAGATGAAAGAGGGACCAAGATAAATCCTGGGCTTTGCCATGTTAAAACCGGTCAGGACCGTTGCTTGGTATCTTCAGTATGCCATGCTTTATTTTTAATATTTTACAAAACTAGGAGGGTTGGCGTTTTTTATTTGGGATGACGACTTCTATTTTGTTTTTCAAAATAGTCAGGCTTAATCCCATAGTCGTTGTTTTAATATTTTATTAAAACAACTTTAATTTATTAGTGGGAAAAATGTTTACCAAGGGGGTAAGGCAGGGAAGTTTCAGATCATGCCACAGATCTTCATCAGTTCCCTTGTTTCTTGTTTTTCAACAAGAAACTTGTTATACCCAAGTGTAAATTGCTCGCTCAAATAGATACGTGAGCAAAGAAACACTCTGATCGAGAATTTCTTTGGCACTACATAAACTCGAGAAACTTCACTTGCAAACAAAACCAAATCTTTCCTAAACAACCAATTATGATATTTTACTCTTTAAAAAAATGCAAAAAAACTCTTATTGTTTTCGTGCAATTTTAATCGGAAAGAAGTGTTTTTTTGAGGTTTTCAAAATTATTTTTTATTTTCCGTGGATATTTCAAAAGTGAGTCCCGTACATTTCCGTGTTAAGATTTATATGATCTAAAACATTGGGGTCTCCTCTGTTCGCAAAGCCATAAAACAGCTGCGGAAACGTGCGGTCTTCGGAGAAATTCAATTTTTATACCCTTCACCATAGTATGGAGGGTATATTAAGTTTGTCATTCTGTTTGTAACACATGGAACTAATCATTTGCGACCCTATAAAGTATATATATTCTTGATCAAGATAAAATTCTAAGACGATCTAGCCATGTCCGTCTGTCCGTCTGTCTGTCCGTCTGTTGTAATCACTCTAGCGTCCGCAATAATTGAGATAGAGTGCTGAAATTTTGCACGCGAGGGTCTTTTTTCCATAGGCAGGTCAAGTTCGAAGATGGGCTATATCGGTCCACTCTTTGGTATAGCCCCCATATAACGGTACCTCGGGATTTGAGGTATTTTGACGTTCTTCGCCACATTTGCAGACCGAATTAGCTATAATTTGGCACTTAGGGTTCCTAGTGATCAACAAACTTATATCCCAAAGGATATGGGCATAGGTCCATGTTTTGGTATAGTCCCCATATAACGGTAACTCCCGATTTTCGGTATATTGAGAATTTTAGACACAATTTTTAACCGAACTATCTGCAATTTGAAATTTGAGGTTCTCAGTAGTCATGAAACATCTCCACGAAACATCGTCAACATAGGTCCATGTTTTGGTATAGCCCCCATATAACGGTACCCCCCGATTTTTCGGTATTTTGAGAATTTTAGCCACCATTTGTAACCGAACTATCTGCAATTTGACATTTGAGGTTCTGAGTGGTCAGGAAATATCTCCACCAAACATCGTCAACATAGGTCCATGTTTTGGTATGGACCCCTTATAACCGTACCTCCCGATTTTCGGTATTTTGAGCATTTTAGTTACAATTTTTAACCGAACTAGCTGTAATTTGACATTTGAGGTTCTCAGTGGTCATTAAACATCTCCACGAAACATCGTCAACATAGGTCCATGTTTTGGTATAGCCCCCATATAACGGTACCTCCCGATTTTCGGTATGTTGAGCATTTTAGTTACAATTTTTAACCGAACTAGCTGTAATTTGCCATTTAAGGTTCCCAGTGGTCATGAAACATCCCCACCAAACATCGTCAACATAGGTCCATGTTTTGGTATAGCCCCCATATAACGGTATCTCCCGATTTTCGGTATTTTATCCCCCCATAAACTGTACCTCCCGATTTTCGGGAATTTTCAGTGGTCAACATGGGTCCATTTTTGAGGGTCTACATTGTTTTGATGAAACTACCCTCAATTTGACTCTTGAAGTTCCCTGCAGCTATAAAACTTTTCCGCCAAAAAATTTAAAGATAGGTTGACTCTTTGATATAGCCCCATAGGTGGTACCTCTCACCTAGCTGTACACATTTTTTAGATTAGATTAGATAACACTGTGCAACAAAATGGAGGTGAAAGTCTGGGGCACGGAAAATTCCTCTTGGGGAAGAAAGGCCTTGGTGAGTATATTATGAACCCCGAAGGACAGATCCGCCGTGAGTCGAACTACCGCGTTATGGCGTGATGAAATTTTTGTTAGAGACCCTGTGGGCCATCAGGAATTAGCTTTATATCTTTGTTCACTGTTGCTTAAGTGCTCTACAAAAACAACAAACAAAGATATAATGCTAATTCATGATGGCTTACAGGGTCTCTTGCAAAAACTTCATCACGCCATAACGCGGAAGTTCGACTCACGGCGCATCTGTCCTTCGGTGTTTTTAATATACGCACACCAAGGGCTTTCATCTCCAAAAGGAATTATCTCTGCCTCAACATTTGTGTTCACAGTGTAATTTAAGCAATAGTGGGAGATAGTAGGAGTCTATCCATTGCCGAAAAGTTGTTCCACCTAAAATTGTAAAAGGACCCTAATTATTCCATTTAAATTAAGACTATTTTATGGTGGAGGGTATAAAAAGTTCGGCCCAGTCGAACTTAACGACTTTTTACTTGTTTTTTAAATGACTTCGGAAATTTCATTTAATTGCATTTTCCAAAGTGGAAGGTAAACGCGGCAATGAACGCCATTGTTGACTGTGTTTTGAAGAAATGGACTTGTTCTAACAAATGATGATTTCTGTTAAATTAAGAATTCTCTCGCAATTTTTCATAGTTTTGACCTGGTGATTTATATATAGCAACATTTTTCGTAACTGTGCACAGTGCATCAACTTGTATGGAGAAAGTGGCCAAAAATATTTAGAGTGTAAAAATCAAGCCAATGGGCCGGTTACAGCTTTGTGCTGCTGCGAAGAGTGTTTTAAGAAACCACGAGCGTAACATTCTCCCCCCTTTCCCCTCTGGAGGTGGTATACGGTAAGAATTGTTTTATGCTGTTAATACAAAATGACATGAACAAACGTCCCGATTATCTTATGATGCAAAATAGGCTTGGGGAAAGAAAACAATCTCCAAAACAACATAAAATCCACCCAATTTAGCGGATCAAAAAAAATCAACATTTTTGTCTGAAAATTGGCAAAATTGTTAATATAGATGTTGTAGCGTTCTTCCTGAAGGCACGTACCGCTAACGTAAGACAAATTTGGAAGAAGATTTCTTCAACTTGCCACTGATACCAATTATGTTAATGTACGTGGTCAGATAACAGAGGTATACGCTAATGTATCCATAGAAACCATATTCTAGGGCAGCTTTAGTCAGCAACCCACCATTATTTTAGTCTGGTACTAGATGGCAGCTGATTTTAATACTGAATAACACCAAAACCACCACCACCATCAAAATCTATAAAATATAGAAAATTTTATATAATTTCTGAAATTCTAGTCAGTATCAGCTAAACTATTCAGAGTTGAACCAAGTAACCTCTTACGAAAATCTTCCAAATAAAGTTCTCAACAATTCTGTAGAACATTCTGAAACTCTATAATGCTTACTTCTTGTTGTTTCAGCGGTATTTTGCATCATATCTTTTACAACACGTATTTCAAACACAGTTCACACCAACAGTTTATTCTCGCATTTCCGATTTCACTACATTATAGACATTTTTATTAAATCGTCGTTGAAAAATGTACTGAAAACAACGGCATATAGACATCTTACAACAATGACATGTTCTGAAGAGTTGTGTATTACATTCCAGGGGATATTTTTCCAAAAGTGTAGCGGCCCGTTTATTCAACATTATTAATAATTATTATTTTTATTATATGACAACATAATTTCATTTAATTTTGTTAACATCTTTTTCAATTTCATTTATAAATGTATGTATATGTTAACGTCAATTTACATTTTAATGTTAAATACCCAATGTTACGTTACATTATTATCTTTTGTTACAGAACTATAAAACGATTTCACTCGAAGGAGCATCTCTAACTTTTTCTATTTCTCAATATAATTGCTTCTTCTTGCTTTTAACGAACAAGTTATTATCATTGTTATTGTATTGCTCTCGCCAATACTTTCGTGTTCTCTCGTACCATAAAACTTAACGACAAATCGATTTATGTATATCTTACTCTTTTGCTCAATTATACTCAAATACTCAATAACTATGAAAATTAGATATGATTTCAACTAATTATAACTCAATATGTTTTAACTTTCATACCAATATTTGCAATATTTGTAGTAGATAAGTTCTAACCAAATGTAATGATTTTACTTGTGCCCAGCTGGTCATAGAAATGATGTTCAATCTTTCTATTGTGATCGAGCTGCAGACGAATAAAGTTGGTAAAACTAAAATAAACCTTGTTTTATTTGGAAAAACCAATAAAATATAAAATATAATATTCTCTTAGACTTTGGAAGCCTTAAGGCTACATTGCAATAGAGAAACTGAGGACGAATACTGCATTGCGACTTATTCATGTCCCAGTATAAAATTAATAAAAACAATAAACCCAAAACTTAAGGGAAGTATTTTCCAATATTTGGATATTTCTCCCCTTACAAAAGAAAATATTCAGAAAAAATTAACGTTTTTGGAGATACGGTGCGAAATGTATAAGAATTGTGGAATTTTTGCATATATTTTGAAATTTAAGGCAATAAATGTAGTTTTTCGAGTTTATTATTTCTCCAAATATTTTATTCTTGTCCTTATCTACAAATTTGCTTCAGAGGTCAGAAGAAGATTCGCAGTGGTTTCAGAGATATAGCCCCGAATTTCTTTAAAAACTCAATATTTAACCATGTTTAGATGGGGCCATAAAATCCGAGCTGAATCTGACACAACAAAACCCAACTAGGGTTTTTTGTCATTTGGGTCTGTACTTTCAAAAAATCCTCAGTTCGAATTGTTGCACAAGATCACCTTAAAAATGTTGCACAGTGTAATCTTTGGAAAATTGTTCCCGAGGTGGTCACTGGTGGGTATCATGACTTAGGTGAAATTTAAGTATATGATCGAATTGACATTATAAAAATACACTAAGAAAATATGCATCTAACTAGAATTCCACAACACGCTAAAACACTATTTTTAACGAAAATTAAGCTATTACCTCCTTCTTGAAAATCCATTATAATATTTTGCTATACGTATTAGTTTCGCGATATTTCGAATATATTTACTTTCACATAAATATAGGTTGTACTCACAACAAACAACATTTCTCAAATGTTCCGACTTTTGAAGCTATTCTTCAGAAGATCGCGTTCGAATTAAACAAAAACTAATATTTAATTAATTTCTCGTTAGAGGCGAGCTTACTGACCAATATGCTTTTTGAAAAAGGAAAGCCGACGATACGAACCCACACAACCACCACTGTGTGACATGACATGTTTCGCCTTTGGTTTAGGAAGGCTCCTCAGAGATGTTAGATGATAGCGAAGCCGCCCCACAATCGATGTGTCTGAGGAGCCTTCCTAAACCAAAGGCGAAACATGTCATGTCACACAGTGGTGGTTGTGTGGGTTCGTATCGTCGGTTTTCCTTTTTCAAAAAGCATATTGGTCAGTAAGCTCGTCTCTAACGAGAAATTAATAAAAAAAATGACGTTCGCCTAATAGGCAAAATTTTCAAATAAAAACTAATATATTTTTAAAAAGGTCCATGTCATAGCTGTCAGAGTTGCCAGATGTTGCACCAAAATTTTGACATTCATTTTTTTATTTTTGGCCAATGGGTGGATCCGCTGTGCTGTGGTGCAAATACCAATATACGTTAAAAGTTGTAACGCAGTTCCAACCTGAACTTGATCTGAGAGACTTTATTAATAAAACAAGTAAAAAAGTGTCAGTCGGCTTTGCCGACAGATATATACCCTCAGCCAAAGTGAAGCGAAAATTTTACCTCCAGACAGATCGAATGTATTTCAGGTTTCTTCAGAATTTGGCCCTTTTTGGACATTTGAACTTGCCGACAATAATGTGGAATAGGAATTAACTGCGCTAAGACACAAATGTTGAACTTTTGTAGGGCAGGTACTCTTAGGGAGGACCTATATTGACCATTTTAGAAGTTTATCTAAATTTTGATAAAATATTAGGAGATCCAAAGTGATAAATTTTAAATATTGGGAAATATTGGGAAAGTTGTGGACCGGTATTGCCCATGTGACTAAGTTTGGATATTATATGACGAAGACCAAATGTTGGACCAAATCGGTTGAACAGTTCGAGAGTTATCGTGTTCTTCGACCGCCACATATGGTGACATAGGGGTTTTTTACACCTTTCGGGCTGATTTTGCAAGAAATATGGACTTACCACTGAAAAAACTTTTACTGTCGTAATGGTGGTAGCGTATGCAAATAGCTTCAACAAAAATCCAAGTGATTCGATAGCAGGTCTTAAAGTGAACTTATCCGAAATTTTGTGTGAGAGGTACCAGAAGAAGTAGACAAATTTAGTCCATATTCGAACCTGATCTATATCTGGTAGATATATTAGGATGTGCAAAGTATGGATTACATCGGTCACTCCCTTCAAGAGTTATCGTGCGCACAATTTTTCCGAACATTTCTGACGTTCTGTGGGGAGGTACCTGAAGGAGTGGACCGATATAGCCCATCTTCGAAATTAAACTATGTGTTGGTAAAATATTGCGAAGGCCAAATTTTGGACCGAATCGACAGATCCGTTCGAGAGTTATCTTGCGCTCCTACCACTACACAAAGTGTCATAGGGGCTTTTTGCAAATTTCCGGCCATTTTCTCGGGAAGTATGGACTTGCCCCTGATGAAACTTGTACCTTCGTATAGGGAACCGTGAATACAAGATGTTACAACAAAAACCAAGGCGATTCGAGAGCAGGTCCTAAACTGAACTTTTCCGAAATTTTGTGTGGGAGGTACTCGAAGGAGTTTACCGATTGAGTCCATATTGGAACCTCATCTAAGTCTGGTAGAAATTTCATAATGTGCCAAGGATGGACCAAATCGGTTACTCCCTTCAAGAGTTATCGTACGCACAAATTTTCCGAACATTTTCGAACTTTTGTGGGGGAGGTACCTGAAGGAGTGGACCGATATAATTCATCTTTGAACTTGAACTGGCTGTTATAGCTGCGTGTTGTCCTACGTTTAGTACGTTATACTTTTTATACCCTCCACCATATAATTAAATTCGTCATTCCGTTTGTAACACATCGAAATATTCGTCGGAGACCCTATAAAGTATATATGTCGATTTGACCATGTCCGTCTGTCCGTCCGTCCGTCCGTCTGTCTGTTGAAATCAAGATACAGCTCGCAATTTTAAAGATAGAGAGTCAAAATTTCATACAGAAGTTTTTATTACTTTCAGGATGGTTGGTATTGAAAATGGGATATATCGGTCCACGTTTTGATATAGCCCCCATAGAACGGTACCTCCCGATTTTCGGTATTTTTAAGGTTTTAGCTTCATTACCCTACCAAAATGGCTGACATTTGCTACGTAGTCTTCTTTAGGGGTATAAAACTTTCCCCCAGAATTTTGTCGGTATCGGTCCACACCTTCATATATCCCCCATAGAACGGTACCTCCCGATTTTCGGCATTTTTAAGGTTTTAGCTGCATTATCCTACCAAAATGGCTGAAATTTGGTACGTAGTCTTCTTTAGGGGTATAAAACTTTCCCCAAGAATGTTGTCGGTACCGGTCCACACCTTCATATAGCCCCCATAGAACGGTACATCCCGATTTTCGGTATTTTAAAGGTTTTAGCTTCATTATCACACCGAAATGGCTGAAATTTGGTACTTAGTCTACGTTGGTGGTATAAAACTTTCCCCCAGAACATTGTAGGTATCGGTCTATGCCTTCTATAGCCCCCATAGAACGGTACCTCCGAGATTTTCGGTATTTTGAACGTTATGGCCTCAATATTCCACTGAAATGGCTGAAATTTGGTATTTAGACTTCGTTGGGGGTACTCAAACTTCCCCTTTAAATTTGTCGGTATAGGTCCACGCCTTCATATAGCCCCCATGGAAAGGTACCTCCCAATTTTTCGTATTTTGAAGGTTGTGTCTTCAATATTCCACCAAAATGGCTGAAATTTGGTATTTTGTCTTCAATGTGATATAAAACTGTTCGCCAAAAAAAATATGTCTGTACACGTCCGCACTTTCATATTGCCCCATTTCTGACTAAAATTCGTCGGTATAGGTCCACGTTTCGATATAGCCCCCATAGAACAGTACCTCCCGATTTTCGTAATACTGAAGATTGTGACGTCAATATCCAACCAAAATGGCTGAAATTCGATATTTCGTCTTCCAAGAGTTATAAAATATTCCAGAAGAGTATTATCAGTATAGGTCCACGTCTTCCTATATCCTCATAGAAGCGTACTTCTTGATTTTCGGTATTTTTTAAGCTTTAGCCACATTCTCTTACCGAAATATAAGAAATTTGGTATTTAGTCTTCTTTGAGCCTAAAAACTTTCCGTCAGAAATTTGTCGTTATAGATCGACGTTGTGAAATAGCCCCCATGTTTTAGAATGGTGCCTCACATTGTTTTACCGAAATTGCTGAAATTTAGTATTAAGTCTTCTTCATACACGAAAGGAAACTAATTATTCCATTTTACTTCAATACAACTTGTGGTGCAGGGTATAACAAGTTCGGCCCGGCCGAACTTAACGCCCTTCTTACTTGTTCACATTATTATCTCATCTTGTCCTTGTCTTGGTTCAAATGTCGACTTCAGACAATACTTCGGACGTTCTACCCGATTTGTTTAGATGATTTTTTTAATATTTAACATGGAATACAAGTCTGGTACACTTTTGATTTAGTATATCTAATACCGTATTATATCAGCATGTCGCCACCTTACAGTAGTTCAAAATTTGATTCTACTTGCAAAAACCACAATTGTTATCATACCCTCTGTTATATGATGGACTTACATTTACTTAGGTGGCTCCTTTTGCGCACAGAACATTTGTTCCATAAGCCGAACTATGGACAGCTTTCCAACTCCCTTCCCAGTTTGAGGGAGATACGAGGGGCACTAGAAAACTATCTGGCATAGGCAAAAACGAAGTGTCGACAGGCGTAATTTGACATTTTTTTGGAAAGTTTGACAGTTTTTAGCTGAACCGTACTCAGGACAGTTTGACATACGACCATGTAATGGATTGTTTACAGTGACTTGAAAAAATTACTTCGCAAAAAAAATGGAATTTACTTGGGAACATTTTCGTCCGATAATTGTTATATACCGTGAGACAGAGTCACCCTTGGGTATTTCTTGCACCAACTAACATTTGATATAGCATGAACACCTGGCCGAAAAATGGATTTTTCTCGCTAGGTCCAGTAAAATTGGTCAATCGCTCAAAAAAAGACTCGTGCGGATTGGCGCAAAGAAAATGTGAATAAAAACAAATGACATTTATAAGATCGCCACAGACGAATCTTGGATCTATGCTTAGGAGCCCGAAACAAAACAGGAATCGGCCGTTTGGGTCTTCGAAAGCGAGCTAAATCCAACGAAAGTTGTTCATGGAAGAAGACCTTCGACGACCTCACTGGCGGTGAGGCGACTATACGGCTTGAGAAATGTAGGACGGTTAATTCTGAGTGTTACACTACAATTTGTTTGCCTGAAATCTCCTGAGAAATTCGAAAAACGAACAAGAGAAGATGCATCGTTCTGCATCATGACAATGCGAGCTCTCACACATCGATTCAAACCAGCGCACAGTTGTCGAAACCACTGATCTAGCGGCGCGAAATTAATAACTTCCAAACGAATTGAGATATGTTACTGAAGTTTTGCACAAACTCAGCCTGTGTCTGTGGGTAATAGTGGGCCATATATGAACAATATCAGCTAATGTTTTGGTATAGCCCGCATATAACGGTACCTTTCCATTTTCGGTATTTTGAGGATTTAAGCCACATTTTTGTAGCAAATTAGCTGTAATTTGGTACTTAGGGTCCCTAGTGGTCACAAAACATTTCCACAAAAAATAATGGACATAGGTGTATGTTTTGATATATTCCCCATATAACCGTACCTCCCGATTTAAGGTATTTTGAATATCATGACTACATTTTGCAACCGACTTGGCTGTAATTTTGTATTCCGTGTTCTCACTGCGTGTAAAATCTTCTTACAAAACATTTTCAATATGGATTTATATTTCGATGTAGACCCCTTATATGGTACCCTCCGTTTCGTTGAATTTTTACTTGTTATCCCATATTTATTAACAGATTTAGCTATAATATGGTATTTTAGTGTCTCCGGGGGTAGAACTCCTCCTTGCAAAAATTTCTCAAGATAGGTCCATATTTTGATATAACTCCAATACAAATGCTCAGCTAAATTTGTATTAATTTTAAACAAAATCCCATATATTTAAAGTGCAGTTATGGAACAAGCGCGTGTAACCCATAAAAACACTACAAAATTTTAATTTATTGAAAATGTATTGCTATAGAACTACGTACCTCCAGATCCCAAAATACACAGCCGCAGCTACAACATTTTCTATAGTCTCATTCCGATAGAACATGGGGGTTTCAAGCAAAATCCTGAGGACCTGAGAAAAAAATCTGAATGATTGATCTGAACTTCTATATCTCCAAAACGGTAAAACCTACGAAAATATTATGCAGGTCAATCTTGTACACTTCTACAAAATTTTCTTTATTTACTTGCGGTTTCCAAACAAAATCGTGAAGTCCTGAAAAACCCCTAAAAATTTGAACTTTGACAGCGATTTATTTAAAAATCCCTCCAGTTATTTTTTCTTGTTTTTGGATTTTTCTCAGATATGAACATTTCTGTTTCAAAATCGTCAAAAACTTCCCAAGTGTAAGCGGTTTTCATTTAAAGTTAGTTAAGGCGCCCCATGTGTGACATTGTTTTATAAGGAAACGATATAGTCAATGCATTGTCCCAATTTGAACTTTTATATCACAATAACGGCAAAACCTACGAAATTATCATAAAGTTCAATCTTGTAGAGAATTCATAGCTACAACATTTTCTTTTTTCCCATTTCGATAGGACTTGCAGTTTGAAAGCAAAATCGTGAAAACCTAAAAAACCCTTAAAAATGCCGACTTAAATCGCGATTTAGTTAAAAAGCGCTCCGGCGATTTTTTTTTTGTTTTTTAATTTTTCTCATCTGTGAACATTGTATTTTCAGAATCCACAAAAACTTCCCAGGGGTAAGCACCTTCCATCTAAAGTTGCTTCAAGAGCACCGTGACATTTAAACAAATATGAAGTTAATTTTTAGTAACAATTTTTTTTTTAAATCTGGTGCAGCAAATTTCTTTTATTTGATAGTGAATAACTGAATGAAATAAATAAAAATAAAATTTTTGTCAGCAAAGTGTCTGTAATCGATACAATGGAAGATATTTCGCAATTCTATAGTTTGATTTTTTCACTTTCGCGCCGCTAGATCAGTGGTTACGACCAGTGTGCAGCGCATGTTTGGCCAGATAAAAAGTGGAATTGATGGGTCTTGCGCCGTACAACCCTGACTGGGGATCCAATGACTTCATTTGATTCCAGCACATCAAGAAAATATGTGATAAACGATTTTCGTCGCCAGAAAATGCTGTAAAAGCGTTCAAAAACCATGTTTTGGAGATGTCTCAATCAAGCCACTCTAAACAAACCAACACATGGTCGTATGTCAAACTATCCTGAGTACACATAAGCTAAAAACTTCAAACTTTCCAAAAAACGTCAATAGACGCCTGGCGGACACTGCGTGTTGCCTAGGCCAAATAGTTTTCTAGTGCCCATCGTACCACGGTCTTCGATATTATCTTTCACCTGTTCTATCAATTTCGTCACACTGCCGCTTGCTGCCATCCCTACTCTAGCAGATTCTTCTTCTACTCCAACAAAGGTATTCATTACGGCTTGTTCCGATCGATCTATGATGTCGTCGACATAAGCAAATAGCATGTGAACTTGTTTTATATTGTGCCATTTCTATTTGCCCCAGCATCTCATATGATCTTTTCCAACAGGATTTTGAAGATATCACAAGATAGATATGTCAATCTAATTTCCATCCTTCATTGGGATATAAATGAGATAGCTTACATTTATTTTTAGATACATATGTTATTGTTGTTATTTGTCTATCGTATTCTTTTCTAAATGGTGACAGGATACGATACAAATGGGATAACAATGCAATTGTTATTGTATATTAGACAAATGTCGCATTTTTACAGAAAATTAGACACCAAAAAGATCCTCATTTATAAAATTAGATAAAACTCACTTCCAATTGCTGGCAGGGCATATATCATATGTACTCGTATGTCTGCATGAATATTTGCAAAACCTAGCAGAAGCGTCACTAACAGCGCAACTGTACAAAAATTCTTTACTGTCAGCGATTGGCTTTGATACTGGGTTTAAAAGCCAGCATTTAAAAACATTAGCATTACACATCAACTGCTACACAAAATTGGCACACACGGCTAAATAAGCAAACCAACGCATATTTAGGTTTTCACATCTTCGCTTATTTCGTTTTTTACACGTAATCCTTTTTTCGCAAGGCATAATCGACAACCACGCTACACATTTAGCACTCGGCTGACCAATCGTCAAAGCAAATGGAGAACCGAAAGATGTTTTTGTGAGTAGTGTTGCCAACGCAGTAATAAAAAAGGTGGAATTTAATGTCAAAATACCTCCATCATATGGTGGAACATAAAAAATACTGATTTTTAATGCATTACACTGGTTACCCTGATCTCAAAAACAATTGTTTGCTGAAAACGTGGCTATGCCGTTGAAACTATGTTGCTTATTCTCTTTTCTGATATATGTTGATCATGTGTGCTGCAAAATGGCATTTCCAATGATACAGACATTTCCCCACCAAAAATTGTGAATATAGGTCCAGGTTTTGGTATAGCCCCCTTATAGCGGTACCACCCGATTTCAAGTATTATGAGGATTTTATCTTCATTTTGAGGCCGAATTGGCTGTAACTTGGCATTTGGAGTCCCCGAAGGCACAGAAACTTATCCATCCAAAATTGTTGACATAGGTCCAGATTTTGATATAGCCCCTATATAGTGGTACCGCCCGATTTCAAGTGTTTTAAGGATTTTATCTTCATTTTTAGCCAGAATTGGCTGTAACTTGGGATTTGGAGTCCCCAATGGTACGGAAACTTCCCCAACAATTATGGACATAAGTCCAGGTTTTGGTATAGCCTTTATATAACGGTACTACACGATTTCAGGCATTTTAAAGTTTTTATCTAAATTTTCGGCCTAAATTGACTACAATTTTGTTCTCAGTGGTCAAAAAAATGTATTTACAAAAAAGTTAAAAATTAAATATAATTTAAATTTAATTTAAATTTAATTTTTTATACCCTCAGCCTTTACACTGAGGGGAAAACCCCGTTGCGAAATCAAGCACGTATGTTGTCATTTTCGCAACGACCCGTTGTTATTTTTTTCAACAACGGCTATTGGTGAATTGTACACGAACGTGCTCAAATTGACACTGAGACGTGGTCAACTTTCGGTACCAACAACGGCCGTGCTTAATTTGTCCACCGATGTGCTCAAAATGACAACGTTGCGTTTTTAATATTGGTAACTGCAGCCGATTACACACGAGTAAAAAATGACAACGGTGGTGCATGATTCATACACGGTCGTTGTCAATTTGACACCGGACGTGTATGAATTATGCACCACCACCTGCATAAATCATGCACCACCGTTGTTACTTTGTACACCGACGTGCATGAATCATACACGGTCGTTATCATTTTAGCAACCACGGTGTATGAATCATGCACCACCGTTGTCATTTTTTTACTCGTGTGCAATCGGCTGCATATTTACCATTTTTTTTGTGTTATTGAAAGAGAAAGGACGCATTGTGCAAAAAATTTATTGAAAATGAATAATATTCAAGAAATTAATTCGCAAGAGCCTCAAAATATCATTGGTGAGTTGCTAGAAATCGATGGCAATATTGTTGTGGTTCGCGATACAAGCCATTGCAGCAGTTAAGATGCGGAATACAATGAGGACGATTATATGTTAATGGAGTTCTTAAAAGGAATAAATATGTAGTGGCTTTTTGAACAATTAAAAGGTAACCCAGCAAAATTTGACGGAATGGGTTCTTTGCGATGACGTGATTTCATGTCATCTTTTGCATTGGTTCAAAGGAAGTCGTGAAAGATCCGATCTTTTCATTAGGATTTGAACCAATGCAAAGGAAGTCGTGAAAGATCCGATCTTTTCATCAGCATTTGTACCCATTCCATCGCTCCAATAGAGATGATGTTTGTGTTTTTATTACACACCTGTTTATTTTCATTTTGGTATGTTCCAGTACTGCAAAAATCTACTAATTTTTACTATTTTTTCCGATAACATAAAGGAAAAATTGTTATCGTAGTAAAAATAAGTAGATTCTTGCAGTTTCTGGAACAGACCAAAGTTGTTAGAACTGTCGTCGTGATGTTGTCTTACATTTCCTGCATATCAAACAACTAAAACTTCTAAACAATTGGTATTATATGAAGTCCCAACCATCGAGCTAAAAATAGAATCGGACTGCACACATTGCTATTTTAAAAGTTCCCTTGTCTGTTCTAAATCTGACATAGAATGAAATCAATCAAATCTCGCTTCTTGGAATTTGAAACGAAAAGGAACAAGAATCTGAAAATAAAGAAGAAACTACTTTTGGAAAGAAACAACTAAAAATAAATTAATTAAGCATAAATGGTATTTTCCATAAAAAGTCTCTCCTCCCCGTTCGTTACATTTTGTTCTTAGAGATCCCTAAAGCAAGCCGGGTTGTAGATCCCTACATATTTCCGTCACTAAACAAAAGAGTATAAATTACCAAAATGTTGTTATAAAATAACAAAATTATAAAATAAAAGTAATTTACGAAATAAAAATACTTAAAGGAGTGCATTTGGAGTCCATGTTGAAATCTGAACTGGTGATGGGAAGATAATTGCAAAAACCTTTTGTAAAATGAAAGAATATCAGTTGCGGAGAACGGAGGAAGTAATCTTTTGCGTTGCAGCAGTGGTGATTACATTGCAATTTTGGATGTAAACTTTTGAAAAAATAAACTGATAAATTCATTGTAGTTATTTCATGAATTCGTTTGAATTAATAAAGAGTTTTGTTTTTCATGAAAACCATATTTCAATACAGCATTTCCATTTTCCAAACAAGACATGAAAATTTCATGCCAAGGGTTTGGTGAAAATGACATGCCAAAGCATTGGTTAAAATGACATGTCAAATCATTGGTGGAAATGACATGCCAAAGCATTGGTGGAAATGACATGTCAAATCATTGGTGGAAATGACATGCCAAAGCATTGGTGGAAATGACATGTCAACGCATTGGTTAAAATGACATGCTTAGGATCCAGAAAAGAACGTCATCTTTTGGGGTCCACGCTCATATAAAATTCATCGATGAAGATGCTAAAAAGATGACATGCTAGATCACTTGCACCCATGATTGAATGTCATCTTTGGCATCGAACATTTTGCTGGGTAAGTAAATAAAAATGAAGTTTTCAGTTAATCAGTGTAATTAACAAAGAATTTTATTTTTTGTTCTTTTAGCGTCACATGTAAAATTTCGCAGTTTGCAGTACTTGAAAAAAGAAGATTTAAAGGAAGCAGTGCCACCATTGGGACTGCGTGTTGAATTCAGAGAAAAGCTCTTTGCTTGGAAAAAACGAGAGGTACGTATTATTTGTATTACAGTGTTGAACTCAGTATTAATATTGTCATAACAATAGCTGGGGATTGAAGACGAAACTATGTCAGTTCCATCTAAAATAGGTGAATGGTGGAAACGCAACGAGACACCTGCAAGTACTCCCGACACTACAGGTTCGAACTGCTCAAAAGCCAAAGGAATTCTGTCAGAGGTAAAGTAAGAGTAATATTTGTGTAAGCATAGTTAATGTAGTTTTTTATTTAATATAGGATCTAAAGGAATTGTTAACACATACCTCGAAGGGGAAACTAGCGCTTGAATGTAGTAGTGCTAATAGGAAATTAAGTGACGAGCAAAGAGATGATATAATTAATATAATTATTGAAGATATTTTAACCAACAATGTTACTCTTTACGCTCAAGACTATATGCGCATATTGGACAAAATTTGTTCCGTTTTTTCCTCTTGAAAACGAAATGAGGGTAAGATTAAAAATGAAAATGTTTACATTTTATGTAACCAAGTAAAAGTTAAAAACTTTGATTATCATTTACAATCGTATGAAGTTGGTTTTCTGAATGAGGATACAACTTTTTTAATACCAATTTTAGATTTTATAACTTACCCATTTCACTTATATCCTATGAATAATGGAAAAGTTTATTTCAGAGTTAAGTTAATTTAATTTGTTTCTGTTCATTGGATATATGTAATTCGAATTGTTTTGTCAAATCAAATATGTATTTATATTGAATGTATTTATGTTGAATTTATGTAATTGGTTTCGTTTAATATAATACTTTTCAAAAAATTTCATTTCTTCTACTAAGGGTATAAAATGGGAAAGGAACGGATATCAAAAAAATGACCACCATCGGTTTCAATCTGACAACGGGGCGTTGACAATCTGACAACGGAGCGTTGACAATCCGACAACGAAGCGTTGACGATCTGACAACGAAACGTTGACAATCTGACAACGGGGCGTGCTCGAAATGACCACGTATGTGCTCATTTCATGCACGTCTGTTGTTGAAACCGTTGCCAAAATCTCGGTGTCAAAATGACAACGGCGTGCTCATTTTGACACCAAACGTGGTTGATACACTATCATACACGGATGTGGTCATTTCATACACGGATGTTGTCATTTTTTCTCTGGGTGTAGGCTAAAGAGGGTATTTACACTTTGATACGACCAAAAATGTGCCTCATCGAAATAATGGTTTTAGACCCCAAGTATGTTTGTACGATATCCGTTTCAGACAATTTTGAGTAGATCTAGCAATGTCCGTCCGTCTGTCTGTCTGGCAGGCTGGTGCGCACGATAACTCTCGAACGGATCAATCGATTCTGTTTAAATTTTGGGTATCGAAATATTTTGTCCAGATTCGATTTAAGTTCGAAGATGGGCCATATAGGTCCACTCCTTCAGGTATCTCCCCCACAAATGTTCAAAAATTGTCGCAAAACTTGTGCGCACGATAACTCTTGTAGGGAATAACCGATTTGGTCCATACTTTGCACATCGTGTAATTTCTACCAAACTTAGATGAGGTTCCAATATGGACTCAATCGGTCCACTACTTCGGGTACCTCCCACACAAAATTTCGGAAAAGTTCAGTTTAGGACCTGGTCTCGAATCGCTTTGATTTTTGTTTACGCAAGTTGTATTCGCTGTCCACTATACGACGCTGTAAGTTTCATTAGGGGCAAGTCCATACTTCCTGAAAAAATAGCCTGAAAGTTGAAAAACAAACCCTATGACACCATGTTTATGGGTGGAAGCGCAAGATAATTCTCGAACGGAAATGCCGATGCGGTCCAAAATTTGGCTTTCGTAATATTTTGTCCAAACTTAGTTCAAGTTCAAAGATGGATTATATCGGCCCACTCCTTCCGGTACCTCCCCCACAAAAGTTCAAAAATATTCGGAAAAATTGTGCGCACGATAACTCTTGGTGGGAGTGACCGATTTGGTCCATACTTTACACATTCTCATAATATCTACCAGATATAGATCAGGTTCGAATATGGACTATATTTGTCCACTCCATCCCGTACCTCCCACACAAAATTTTGGATAAGTTCACTTTAAGACCTGCTATTGAATCACTTTGATTTTTGTTGAAGCAGCTTACATTTGCTGCCTCAATTACGATGGTAAAAGTTATTTCAGGGGCAAGTCTATACTTCTTGAGAAAACAGCCCGAAGGGTGTAAAAACCCCCTATGGCACCCCCATGTTCTATGTCGGTCCATTCCTTTAAGTACCTTTACCGCAAAAATTTTGAACTTTAATCCTAATCAACATTTTTGTCGTTTCATACGACCAAAATTTTGAAACCCCTAAATACATACGTTTTTTGTGAAAAAAAAGTGTTTCAATTTGCACAGGCTGAGGGTATATCTCTGTCGGCAAAGCCGACTGATACTTTTTTACTTGTTTAAATTATATTTTATTATTCATTACGTGAGTATGAAATGATTTCATAATATAAATGTAATCGTACGTTACATCAATGAAATGTATCATTGATTTTGAACCAACGTAAGGCTTCATTGCATTAACGAAAGTATTTCATTGCATTAATGAAAGTATTGCATTACATTAATGAAATTATATCATAACATTAATGAAAGTATTTCATTGCATTAATGAAGAAGTTCCATTGCATTAATGAAGAGGTTTCATTGCATAAATGAAGAAATTTCATTGCATCAATGAAGAAGCTTCATTGCATTAATGAAAAAGTTTCATTGCATCATTAATGAACAAATTCGTTAATTGTACTTCAATGAAACTCAATGAAATTTGTTTTGTTTATTCAGTGAAGCTCTACGTTGGTTCAAAATCAATGACAAATTTCATTGATGGAACGTAAGATTTCGTTTGTATTATGAAGCTTTTTCTTTCAGTGTGGGATTGGTGTTGAGGCTTCGTCATCATCGCTACTGTTTGTTACCAAAAGTTTAGAAAAATGTTCTTTCCATATCTTGAGAACTCTTTCTGTATCTCTTACCTGGTTCCCCTGCTTATTTCTGCAGAAGAATCTGATTGTACCGAAGCCATCCGTTTGGTATTTTACTCTTTGCTAGGATTTTCTGTCTTCATTTTGACTCCTGTATGTTTCGTTTTCTTCACATTCGCGCTTTCCATTTCCGTTTTTTTTTTTCGGAAAACACGTTTCCCCTCTTCTTCTTTTCTCTCGATATCGCTCTAGCATACTACGTGTTGCTAATGACTTTGTCATTGCATTTGTAACACATCGAAATATTCATCCGAAACCATAATATTTTAAGTCTATATTACGATTTCCGGCTCTCTGTCCATCTTTCTATTTAGGTAAATGATATTGACGATAAATATGTCCCATCTCTAACAAATAAGAGTATTTATCGAAATAAATTAATTATGGCAGGCAAAATACAAAATTTAAAAATGTATTAAAAACACAAACATTTTTAGAAAAACTGCAAAACATGAATGAAAAGTAAATGGTTCAACGATTACTACAAACTAAATAAAGGCGATAATGTAATTACAGAAAACAGCCTCGTGTAAGTAATAGTACGTTTATATAAAACCGGATTTAATAAACCGACTGGGTTTCAAATGTCAATTCCTTTGCGTATACGTCAAATAAATCCTTATTAAGAAGGTTAACCCAGCAAACGGCTATAATATAAACATGACCTAAGAGCAGACTTGAAGCATCCAAACTGCAAAAAGAAAGAAAGAGTATTCAGTAGAAAAACTCTGCAAACAGCGAGAAATGCACCATATACTGGATTATGCAGCCTCAGTGGTAAATGCAATTATCACAGTAGCCTCTACCGCCAACTTCATTGTATTACACTGTGCGACATTTTTAAGGTAATATGTGCAAAAAATTTGAACTGAGGATTTTTTAAAGTACAGACCCAAACGACGAAATCCCTGTTTGGGTTTCGTTGTGTCAGATCCAGCTTAGATTTTATGGTCCCATCTATCCCATGGTTGAATATTGACTTTTAAAGCAATTCGGGTCTATGTCTCTGAAACCAATGCGAAGCATCTTCTGACCTCTCATATTTTTCAAAAAAAGTTTACGACATATTTATGATTCTCATTATTAAAGAAAATTAGTGAGCAACAAATGTTGTCAGTTTGGTTATCTCACGTGACTAAAGTTTATTTTCAATTACACTATGCAACACTGAAAATGCAAACAACTTCTAGTATGCATTTTTTGAAAGTACATAGTTAGACTACAAAAACCCTAGTAGGGTTTTGTCCTGTCAGATCCAGTTCGGATTTTATGGCCTCATCTATACCGGGTTAAATCTACACCTTTTTGCATTTATCAGGCCTTTATCTCAGAAACGAATAGGAATTTGGCCCTGCTGTCTTTAGAAATATTGTAGCCCTAAACTAGTAGAACTTATCTTTTGAAAAAACCACATAAGAAAAACTCCATCTAGGGCATCAAAATCTATAAAATATAGAAAATTTTACATAATTGCTGAAATTCTGGTCAGTATCGGCTAAACTATTGGGAGTTGAACCAAGTAACCTTTCGCAAAAATCTTCCAAATAAAGTTCTCAAGAATTCTTTAAAACATTCTGAAACTCTAAAATGCTTACTTCATGTTGTTTCAGCGGTATTTTGCATCATATCTTTTACAACACGTATTTCAAACACAGTTCACACCAAGAGTTTATTCTCGCATTTCGGATTTCACTACATTATTGACATTTTTATTAAATCATCGTTGAAAAATATACTGAAAACAATGACATAGAGGCATTTTACAACAATGACATGTTCTGAAGAGTTGTGTATTACATTCCTGGGAATATTTTTCCAAAAGAAAATATTCAGAAAAAATTCACGGTTTTGGAGATACGGTGCGAAATGTATAAACATTGTGGAATTTTTGCATATATTTTGAAATTTGAGGCAATAAATGTAGTTTTTCGAGTTCATTATTTTTCCAAATATTTTGTTCTTGTCCTTATCTACAAATTTGCTTCAGAGGTCAGAAGAAGATTCGCATTGGTTTCAGAGATATAGCTCCGAATTTCTTTAAAATCTCAATATTTAACCATGTTTAGATGGGGCCATAAAATCCGAGCTGGATCTGACACAACAAAACCCAACTAGGGTTTCTTGTCGTTTGGGTCTGTACTTTCAAAAAATCCTCAGTTCAGATTGTTTGCACAAGGTCACCTCAAAAATGTTGCACAGTGTTATATATCTGCTTACAATGACTTCAAAAAAATTCCCATAATTCTGATAAATTCAAATTTTGAAAATAATTTTATGCGTGATGTTTTTTCACCGAATCACCTTATAATAAAGAACCTTATGTAGATAGAAACTCATCACGCTATAACACAGGGATATGAGGTTGTAAAAAGTTATAACATGGATATTATGCATTAGTTGGGTTATGCATAACTGCAATGCAACGCGTGCTAATTGATACCTAAATATCTTACTTAGAGTGGATCTACCGGAATTAATGCCAATATAATTTGTATAACTCCTTCTTTGATGTTGTGACATTGAATATTAACAACTAACGAGTCGAAAGCACAATACAACTATAATTCGGGAGATCATATTCAACAGTGTCATAAAGTGTACCAGACGAATAATGAACGTAGTCACTTGACAACGATTAAATCCTTCTGTTCAAATTGGGCATGTAGTCCTTATAAAAACGCTAAGTCCATTGGAAATATCCTGGGGTATTATCTTAGAAGAAATCACCATTAATGGGTACTTTACACGATATGTATTTTACATATGGGTTGTCACTTTGCGTGTACATTTTGTATATAAAAAGTGACAACCCATATGTAAAATACATATCGTGTAAAGTACCCATAACTTTTTCACTTTACGCTAGAATTGCGTAATTTTCTGTCACGATCAGGACGGCATGTCACCAAATGACATAAAAGTATTAAAAACAAGTAAAAAAGTATCAGTCGGCTTTGCCGACAGAGATATACCCTCAGCCTGTGCAAATTGAAACACTTTTTTTCACAAAAAACTTATGTATTTAGGGGGTTTCAAAATTTTGGTCTCGTATGAACCGACAAAAATGTTGATTAGGATTAAAGTTCAAAAATTTTGCTGAAAAGGTACTTTAAGGAATGGACCGACATAGACCATGGGGGTGCCACAAGGGGATTTTACACCCTTCGGGCTGTTTTCTCAAGAAGTATGGACTTGCCCCTGAAACAACTTTTACCATCGTAATTGAGTAAGTTGCTTCAACAAAAATCAAAGTCATTCAATAGCAGGTCTTAAAGTGAACTTATCCAAAATTTTGTGTGGGAGGTACGGGATGGAGTGGACAAATATAGTCCATATTCGAACCTGATCTATATTTGGTAGATATTATGACTCTGTGTAAAGTATGGACCAAATCGGTCACTCCCATCAAGAGTTATCGTGCCCACAATTTTTCCGAATATTTTTGAACTTTTGTGGGGTAGGTACCTGAAGGAGTGGACCGATATGGCTTTTCTACGAACTTAAACTAAGTTTGGAAACAATATTACGAAGGCCAAATTTTGGCCGGAACCGGCATTTCCGTTCGAGAATTATCTTGCCCATAAACATGGTGTCATAGGGTTTGTTTTTCAACTTTCAGGCTATTTTTTCAGGAAGTATGGACTTGCCCCTGAGGAAACTTGTACCTTCGTATAGGGGACAGTGAATACAAGATGGTACAACAAAAACCAAGGCGATTCGAGAGCTGGTCCTAAACTGAACTTTTCCGAAATTTTGTGTGGGAGGTACTCGAAGGAGTTTACCGATTGAGTCCATATTGGAACCTCTTCTAATTCTTGTAGAAATTTCATAATGTGCAAAGTATGGACCAAATCGGTTACTCCCTTCAAGAGTTATCGTACGCACAAATTTTCCGAACATTTTCGAACTTCTGTGGGGGAGGTACCGGAAGGAGTGGACCGATATAATCCATCTTTGAACTTGAACTAAGTTTGGACAAAATATTACGAAAGCCAAATTTTGGACCGAATCGGCAGATCCGTTCGAGAGTTATCTTGCGCTTCCACCCATAAACATGGTGTCATAGGGTTTTTTTGTAACTTTCAGGCTATTTTCTCAGGAAGTATGGACTTGCTCTTAATAAAACTTACAGCGTCGTATAGAGGACAGCGAATACAACTTGCGTAAACAAAAATCTAAGCGATTCGAGACCAGGTCCTAAACTGAACTTTTCCGAAATTTTGTGTGGGAGGTACCCGGAGGAGTGGACCGATTGAGTCCATATTGGAACCTAATCTAAGTTTGGTAGAAATTACACGATGTGCAAAGTATGGACCAAATCGGTTATTCCCTACAAGAGTTATCGTGCGCACAAGTTTTGCGACAATTTTTGAACATTTGTGGGGGAGGTATCTGAAGGAGTTGACCTATATGTCCCATCTTCGAACTTAAATCGAATCTGGACAAAATATTTCGATACCCAAAATTTGAACCGAATCGATTGATCCGTTCGAGAGTTATCGTGCGCACCAGCCAGCCAGACAGACGGACGGACATTGCTTGACCTACTCAAAATTGTCTGAAACGGATATCGTACAAACATACTTGGGGTCTAAAACCATTATTTCGATGAGGCACATTTTTGGTCGTATCAAAGTGTAAATGTAAATACCCTCTTTAGCCTAAAGGCTGAAGGTATAATTATAATGAATTAAATCAGATATTCACCTAAAAACACGAATTTAGTTCTTCATCTTCCTTCGATTGTACTAAATTTTTCATTCATCAAATTCATTATCAACATTTTTTTAATTAAAAACATGTAAGATAGAGCCGGACGTGGCCGACCATGTGATACCCTATACCACTTCCCCTGGGTGCTAGTTTAACATAAAATAACCTCAGCAGTTATAAAAATGGAACATACGTTTTTCAGATTATCTGTGTCCATAAAATAACTGCATATTATGGTTGTTAAAATAATGGATTAGTAGGTTGATCTGTTAGTAGTTTTAACTACCAAAAATATAATATAAACCTATCATTTGGTAAAATTATTATAGATATTGTGGTTGTTGGTTTGTTACACGGACAAAATGTGCCTAATCGAAATAATGGTTTTAAATTCGGAAAAGTGCAGTTTAGGACCTTTCCTCGCATCGTTTTGATATTTATTGTAACAACTTGTATTCGCTGCTCCCTTTACTACGGTACAAGAATTTTCAGGAGCAAGTCCATACATACTTCCTGGAAAATTGGCCCGAAAGCTGTAAAAACCCTGGTGGGCACGACAACTCTCGAACGTCGGTCCATAAATACATATCGTAATGTTTCTTTAAATATTAGATGAAATTCGAAGGTGGTGCTTATAGGTCAACTTCTTCCGGTACCCCGCCCAAAAAAGTTGGAAAATATTCGCTAAAATGGTACGCGCGATAACTCATAAACAGAGCAACCAATTTCGGCCAAATTTTTAGTTTCGAAATATTTTGTCCAAACTTAATTAATGTACAAAAGTGGGCCCTTGGGGCACCAACCACACAAATGTTCAAAATTTTTGTTTAAATACGGTTAAGGGTCTGTTCGGGGATCCTTGTTTACAGCGATATTATGTTTGTGGGCAAGACCATGTTTCCTGATATAATGGTCCAAAACCTCTAAATTATATGGAGACCATCTGAAATGACTTGTGGGCGCGATATCTATCGAGAGGAATGACTCCAAAAATAAGACCCACTTCCAAAATGGATTATGTCGCTCCATTCCTTAGGTTCTTATGCCTAAAATTCTGAAACGCCCCAAAATACATAAAAAAGGTGTTGCAAATCACACGGGCTGAGGGTATATATCTGTAGGCAAAACCAACTGATACTTTTATACTTGTTTTGTTTCGATTTTATTTAAGTGGGCACCACAGATTTGTTTTGTTGACCGACATATACCTACGTTTATACATGCATATCCGCATTCAAATCTGGAGACATATTACGTACTTATCAAAAGTCGAGATGTTACAAACGGTATGATAAACATAATCTAACGGCTACATATGTACATCATTGTTCCGGTACAACAGATTAAGTCAAAATGTCTTTTATTATACTTTTATTGATTTTAATCGAGGTAATAAAATTTCCAAATTAAATGATTATGCTTATAAAAATAACAAGGCGATTATTATAGAGAATAACACGAGAATTATAAAAAATGTTTAAATATGTAAATGTTTTAAGTATTCATTAGTTTAACATCAAAGAGATTTTAGACTTCATTTAAACTTGAAAAAAAAACCTGATAGAAGCTTCTATATAAATTCATATAAATTGACCAAATAAAATGTTGTTAAGCCACTAACTGAATGTTCTCATAGAACGTTTAGGGTAGAAGGGGGAGGATTCGAAACTGGGGCACCCACACCATGAGGCGTTTATCTTTTGTATGTCAAAGTTTGACAGGTAAAAGATCATCGATAAAAACATCATTTATTGATAAATGATGTTTAAAAAAGTTATCGTTTGTTTTGGTTTTGGTCTAACAGTTTGTAACCCATTTGGCTAAAATATATAAATACCAATTAGTTAGGTACTTAATCGGTTGTATCTTAGCATTAAAAAACCTATAAAAGATGGATGCATACAATTTTGTTGCACATCCCGTTTCAGTGTCACCATGAAAATCTACATCGATATTATCTATTTCAAGGCGATCAATCAAGAACCGTGGATGTAGCATCACACACTATTTTTTGGGATAAAATGAATGTATCTCCCTTATCAGTGAAGTTTTTTAAGTCTCTGTTTCCGCAAAAACGAAGATGCTGCACTAGTTTTTTCATTGCAGTGGAAACGGCCCGCAGAATACGCGATATTTTCAAAAACACTTTCAGGTGATTTTCCTACTTTCCTACTTTTTCGTATCTCGCGTTTTTGTAAATGGATTTTCACGAGTAAAGATTTAGTAGATCTGGAACGTAAACATGTAAAATTTCCATCAAATACGAAGAAATCAAATGACAACTGTAAAAATTAGGCCCAAAAAATATGATTTTTAGATAAATGTTCGCACAAAATTTTCGTATTTGAACACACCACATATCGACACCTCCAAATAATAGTATGCTAAGTCTAAAAAGTGAGTTTTGCAGGAGAAGCTCTCAAAGTTTGAAAATTTTTTTGAACTTCAGTACTATGCTAAGTCAATATTTGTTTATAACTTCTGTTCGGATTGACCGATCATTACCAAAATTAGACAGAATTTAAGTTAAAGGACGTTCGACACCTCCAAATAATAGTTTGCTAATTCGGAAAAGCGAGTTTTGCAGGACAAGCTCTTAAAGTTTGGAAATTTCTTTGACCTTCAGTACTATGCTAAGGAAATATTTGCTTATAACTTCTGTTCGGATTGTCCGATCATTACCAAAATTTGACAGAATTTAAGTAAAAGGACGTTAAATATAAAAATGTAAAGAACTTGAAAACATGCTAAGTCGACTTAGCATACTATTGTTTGGAGGCGTCGATATGTGAAATAACTCAGAATTTTATATATGATTTTTCGAAAAACCTGTTTGCGGAATGAAATTAGAAGAAAATTTCAAAAAACGCTTAAAATCTGGCTTCAAATTGTCAGCATCATTTCTTGGTAGACGCTGATCAAATTTTGAAAAGTTATACATTGGTGATCTCACCAATTACCACCTTATTTGGTTGGCTTCTACAGGAATATCGTGAAAAGTGTGTTTTAATCACAAATCGAGAGAAAACAAAAAAGGCACGTTGGCTTCAATCCATTTTTACCCATATTTTAACATAAATATAGCCACAGCTTCCACGCAAATTAATTTTTTACGCCAATATTTTTTGCCAAGTCTGAAAATATTTCATTTTATCCCGAGTTATAAAAGGGTAAACCTTGGCTTCAACTATGTTAAATATAGCCACAGCTTCCACGCAAATTAACTTTTTACGCCAATATTTTTTGCCAAGTCTGAAAATATTTCATTTTATCCCGAGTTATAAAAGGGTAAACCTTGGCTTCAACTATGTTAAATTTTCAAAAATATTGCCCATATAAAGACTTCCTGTAATTTTTTTAACTAGGGGAGTTGTATTGAAAAAAATGATATCTACCGAAATATTCAAGCTATTCAACTAATCGCACATGTTGTGTGTTGTTAGACATACATTTGTACGTGGAAGTTGATGTTATATGATCATTATTTCGTATTAGCAGATGTTAAGTTTTTTTTCTTTCAAGTCTACCTTGTGTCTTGCCTTTCAACATATACCCATGTACAATGTGTTAAGGGGATCTCTCAGATAGGCCGCAGATATTTATTGTTTGTGGAGGATGAGCAAGTGATACGAACCCGAGGGTAAACACGGTGCACATTGTTGCCGCTTCCATACAAAAGTGGACAAAAATAGAAGGCGTTGACCTATGTTGATGAATTTTTGCACAAGTACTTACGACGGCACAGGAATGAAAAATATCAACTTTGGTCCATATCGGTTCAGATTTGGATATATTCCCGATATTGCTACAACTCGTTCAATTTTGATCGAATATCCTTCAAATTTAACATGAGATGTTTCTTCAGGCCCCTGGATATAGCCTCCATATATATCTTTCACCGATTTTGCTATAAATCGGTACATTTCACTGAGCAACAAAATTCAACTTTTGTGAAAATTATGGGTAAACTCGAGTAAATTATGAAAGTAGAGCTAAAAATATGAGACACGTGTATCTGTGTTTTAAGAGCTTACGTCGGAAAGTAACCAAAATAGGAGGGGCAAGTTCCGCCCATTTTTAATTTTTTCGAAATATTCGAGTTAAGATATCTTTGAATCCTTTCATTTCAGGTATACAATGTCTTTGGCAACTTTACGGAGGAGCATGTGGGCAAATTTTTTGTTAAAAATTTTAAACCTCATGCGGTTCATCAAAGGGGTCTTTTTTGTCCTTGTAGGAGAATGGCTGCTTGAGCCAGAGCGAAATAAAAACACAAGAAAAAGAGTTTCTTTTAAAAAAAATGTATAAATTGTCTCTGGGGCAACTTTATTTAAAACACAATTATAATTTAATATAATTCGTAAATAGTTCTGCTCTCGATGGGACACTTAAATATTAATTATAGTATAAAACTTAATTTAACAATGTAAACGCATTTAGATAATCGCGATTTAGTATAATTTTGTATGAACTAGGTTTAAGCAGCACGGCAGAAAAATAGGTTATTGCTTATAATGCAGCAAGGCAGATGTAACAAGACTGACTTAGGCAAATTAATAAACAAATTAACAAGACAGAATTGATCCTATTTACTGTCTCTGCTTACGCTATGCTTTCGTCAATTTGGCGCTCATTGGTTAGTTGGAGTAAATAGACAAATTTACCAGAGTAAATAATGTGTGGAGCGACAACAACAACAATAACAACGCATAGCCAAACAGAGGCAGAAAACGGAGATCAATGTCCACATCAAGCTGAGACAAATGTTTGGCCTTGAATCGATGAGGACACGATTAAAAAGGGAATTAGAAAAATTAGAATATTTTAATGCATGTAGGGATGCCAGTTGGGGCAATTTAAAATAAATGTGGGGACATTTAGTAATAAAAGGGGCAAACGGAATATGTTGGTAAAAATAGTAAATTAATATGAAATAATTAATAAATTATCGAAATTAAATAAATTAATAATGATAATTAATTGAAATAATAATATTAATGAATAAAATTAAATAAATGAATAAAAATGCTTTTAAGTTGAAATAAATAAAATAAAATAGCGACTTTTGCTCCAACATTCCCCCGCACAAAGAACGACTGTTCTTGACCGAGGTGTCGTGTAGATGATGAGGTGTTTTATTTGGTTTCAGAGGTTACCGAGCTGTGCCTCTACTCACAGCAACTCTCATCTTGATCTTTAGGGGACTTGAAGCCATCTTGAAGAGGCAGCAGGGCGGCCTTTGAGACAGGACATCTGCAAATTTTGCCGTTGGATCTTTTTTGCTCGAGTGCGGGTAGACAAATTTCAGAATCTTCTCTGTGCATAGGCCTGTATCTGGGTTTGACCTCCACGTATTGTCTTCTCATGAGATTCTGCAAAGATTAAGAGAGACAAATTACTACGTTTGGACCAAAACATGGGATGTTTAAAATAATAATGATACTTAGCTTTTTGGAATCTGCCACCAACACGCAATACGCCATCATCATCCAGAAAGGGACAAAGTTGTGAAATTCGACTACTGGAACGAATGCTTCTTCCTTTCTTCGTGTGTTCTATCTCCTCAGGGAAATTCACTTCTTGAGACATCAGAATGGTCCTTTGTAGCGCCTTTTTCAGTTCCGTCGCTCGGTGAAAGCAAGGAAAACGGACTTTAGAACCATATTTGTGTTGAAGATACCGCAACAGGTAAACCATGACTTGTGTCGATCTTGGTAGAGAGAAGTATTTAGATAAAAGCTCCGGATAATCTGAGACCGTAGACGGGTTGATATTTAAAGATGAATTCCGCTTTTCGAGATTCGTTTCAAAAGAGTTTTCTGGCAGCTTGGGCCAGAGAGATCGGAGCTTGGAGAGCCAGATAGGATCAGACCACCAGAGTCCATGTAGAACCAACTCAGTAGATGAAATACCACGGAAAGCACAGTCAGCAGGATTGTTATGAGTTGACACATAGCGCCATTGAGAAATGTTAGAATATCGTTGGACTTCGCTAACCCTGTTTCCAACGAAAACGTTCCATATGGACGGCTCACGTCTGAGCCAGCACAAAACGGCAATGCTATCAGTCCAGTAATAGACATTAGTAATGTTGAGATCTAGTTTCAGTTGTACATTCCGCATAAGTTTTGCTCCGCATAATTCCAGTTCCGGGATAGACAAGACCTTTAATGAGGCAACTTTAGTTTTGGACTGTAGTAAGTTAACTACACATTCTCCATTGTCGCTTAAAATTTTAATGTACACTGCAGCAGGAATATGGGACATAAGCTCTGGAGAGTTAGACGACCGTTTGAGTAAGTTCAATCCTCCAGCAGAGAGAAGTTGAACCAATTGTTTCTGTAGATATATTGTTTCTGACTCTCAGCCAGCGCCGGAATTAATGCCATCAACAGTCGTATCAGTTCTGAGGATCTTACATGCTTCAGGGTAAGTTTCATCTTCCGCCAATTGAAGAAGAACCTCAATTGAAAGATACGGAGCCAAGGAAGTGCCATAGGTCACAGTATGACGTTTGTCGACGCAACTGTCCGAATCAGAATTTCGCCATAATATTAGCTGATGGTGTTTATGACTGTCTACAACTGGTATCTGGTGGAACAATTTCTCGCGATCGGAGCTGAAACCAGTTTTAAATCGACGCCATCGATTGATTATAGCCGGAAGGTCATTTTGCAACGCAGGGCCAGGGAAAAGTTCCTCATTTAGAGACAAAGAAGGAAGTAGTCTACTCCTAGCGTCGAAACTTGATTCTCGAGCAACGCCATGAGGAGGCAGAAAATAACCAGAGGGTTTAACGCATTGAGGATAGGGACCAATATTCTCCATATGTCCTAACGACTCATACTCATCCATGAAGTTCTTATAATCAGGGGCAAAGCTTTGTTCGTTGGCGAATTTATTTACGATTTGTTTTAAGCGATTCAGAGCGCTGTAGTCACTGTGGCTGAAAGCTGGGGGAGATTTGCCGAGAATTTGCGTCCTGAAAGGTAAGGCGACGGTATATCTTCCATCGGAGCCATGAGTACAATTTTTCTTGAAGAAGTCTTCACAAGCTATGTCTTCAGAAGTAAAATGGCGAGATTCTCCGAGCTCTTCTTGTTCCCAAAAAGCTCCGAGTTGTGTATCAAGGGAACACAAATTTATGTTGACTGAGTGAGCATACGAAATTTCAGATGTCGGACCAGAAACTATCCACCCGAAATGGGTAAGTTGGAGAAAAATGCCTTTGTCAAATTTCTTCTGCTGAGGAAGAAGAATGTCTTCATATAAATCGCCACCAATAAGTAGATCTATAGGATCATTTTTATCAAAATCAGGGTCGGAAAGAGAAAATTCTGTTAATGAGGGCAATTTATTCTTATCCACTGGACCAGTACAATAATTATTCAGGGTGGGCATGACGTAAGCCTGACTTCTCAACTCAAAGCCAGCTTCATAGTGAGAAGCAAGATTAAACTTCACAAATTGTTTAACAACAACTGTTTCGCACTTTCAGTCATCAAGGTTGCTGGGGCTCCTGGGTCCAAAATGGCCCTTAATGTAAAATTACCAAATTCGGTCTTAACTATGACGCGAATAGTTGCTAGAAGCACCTGAGGCATAACTGTAGTACTCAACAGAGATAAATTGACATTTGAATTTCCAGCAGAGGAGGGAGAAGCTACAGAATCATTACGGCTTTCAGCAGTATTGTAAACATTGGCTTGATTTTGAGTTGTGTAGTCGTTATGTATAATCGTATGATGAGGAAGATTGCATAATTTACAACGACTTAAAGATTTACAATCATTTGAGAAATGGCCAAAGTTCGGACAGTTACGACAGATTTTCTTAGAGTTAATGAACTCACGCTTAGAGGCAGAGGGCATAGCAGCAAACTTAAAACATTTGTAGAGAAAATGACGTTTCCCACAACAGGGACAATTGTCATTATTAACGGCCGCCATATTAACTCGACGATTTTGAGTCATTCGTTGAGAGTGAAAAGATTTTGAGTTATTTTGTTTAAATTGTGGCTTAGCTGTACTCTCAGTATATTCTGAGATGGATTCTAACGTGCGAAATGTTGTTTCCAGAAAATTGTACAACTCTGAGAGTTTAGGAATTTCTGTGGCTGCCTTTAATGATTGCTCCCATTCTTTACAAGTTTGTAGGTCTAGTTTACTGACCGTAATATGAATGAGTAGAGGATCCCAGTTGGAACAATCAATACCTAATGTTGTCAACAGAGCCAAACTATTTCTCGTTGAGTCTAGCAAAGTTTTAATGCTTTCGCATGAACCATTAGACTTTGGAATACTTAGTAGTTTGCGCAACACTGTGTCTGCTATTTTTCGTTTATTATGGTATCGTTTGTCCAACGCAGCCCATGCTAGCTCATAGCTTCCTTCGGAGGCAGGGTACTCATTTACTATTGACAATGGTGTATCTCGGCAAGAGTTTTTCAGAAAATAGTACTTTTGCACATTGGATAAACTTTGGTTACTGTGCACCAGGGAAACAAACATATCTCTGTACGAGATCCAATTTAGATAATCGCCAGAAAATGTTGGGATGTCTATTTTGGGAAGACGAATTTCTGGGATAATCGATTCGTTTCTTTGAGAAGAACTCGAGGCATGAAAAGTGGAGTGAAAATTCGGAGAATTTGGAGGCCGATAGTCCGCCATAGAGTCGAGTAATTTTCCTTTACCACTGAGATAAACTTTGAAAAATGAATAATGAATATCATCTTTGAAATAGGGAACATCTTCTGTATTAATTGATTTGTCACGAACAAGATCAAACAGTTGCTCATGGTTTGCCTCAAACGTTCTTTTAATCTCGTCGATCTCATCGAGACAACTTTGGCACAAACCTCGAGTTTTTTCACCATCGTGCAATTTATCGAAGTCGGACATAATTCGTTGAACACGAGTCAATAGAATTTGTTGGTCTTCAATTGGTCTTGAGAAATCCTCCATTTTGTATTTAAATGCACAAAAGCAAAAATGTAATGAGTGTCAATAAAACGTATATCTCACAAAACGGGCGAATGAGTAAAGATTTCAAATAAAGTTTATAAAGTATATATTTAGATTTCTCACCAATGCAGAGCAAGAGTATAGTTTGGCACAGAAAAAAGTTAGAAAACACAGCAAAATTAAGTTTTCCAAAAAAATCTTCACTTTGTCTTTTCAGGAAAGACATTTATCCCAGTTCAGGGTCAGATTGAAACATCACTGTTTTTGTTTTCTAATTTTAGTTTATTAATATTGTATTCTTTTTGTTTGTTTTACGAGTTTTAATTTTAGGCAAATTTTCCGCACAAGATTGTTTATTTAGTTAAAATAAATTTAAAAGTTTTTCTCATTAAAACATTTTATTTAAACTTTTGCAATATTTTGTGGATTAACTGTATGTCCTAGCACAGAGGTAGACGCAAATGTTCACAATTGTTTTTATATTTCCCAGCATAGGGGCAGATAAGAATAATTATTTTTTTCCAGTTTTAGTTTAGAAAATATTTTAATATTTTGTTGACACACTGTATTGTTCAATTTGGAGTCAATAAAATGTTCACAGTTGTGAGTAAGATTAGATTCAATTTTATTGCATTAAGATTTTTAGAGTAAGATCAATTTTTATACCCTCCACCATAGGATGGGGGTATATTAAGTTGGTCACTACGTTTGTAACTACTCGAAATAATGATTGTTGACCCCACAAAGTATATATATTCTTGATCAGCGTAAAATTCTACATCGATATAGCCATGTCCGTCCGTCTGTCCGTCTGTGGAAATCACTCTAGTGTCCGAACGGATTGACGTAGGTTGATGAAATTTTGGGAAAATATGTTATATTTACGTAGGACTTTTGGTATTGAAAGCGGGCTATGTAGGTCCACGCTTTCGTATAGCCCCCATACAAAAAGACGCGTGACGCGTCGTTTTAAGGAATTTTTAAAATATTTGGCCCATTTTACCACCGAATTGGTTGTAATTTGGTGCTTTGTGTCTCCAGAGGCCAAAAAAATATTCCTACCAAAGTTGGATTATATAGGTCCACGTTTTGGTATAGCCCCCATATAAGGCCCCATATAAAGTACGCGTCATTTTAATATATTTTGAATGTATTAGACCCATTTGACCACAGAATTGGTTGTAATTTGGTATTTTGTATCTTCAGAGGCCAGAAAACATTCCTACCAAAGTTGGGTTATATAGGTCCAAGTTTTGGTATAGTCCCCACATAAGACCCCTTATAAAGTACGCGTCATTTTAATATATTTTGAATGTATTAGACCCATTTGACCAAAGAATGGGTTGTAACTTTGTATTTTGTGTTTCCAGAGGCTTAGAAACATTTCTACCATAAAATGTTTATATAGGTCCACGTGTTGATATAGCGCCCATAATACAATATCTCCCGATTTTCGATATTTTGAACGTTTTAGCCTCATTATCACACCGATATGGCTGACATTTGGTATTTAGTCTTCTTTAGGCGTATAAAACTTTCCCCCAGAAATTTGTATGTATAGGTCGACGCCATCATATAGCCCCCATAGAACGGTACCTTCCGAATTTCGGTATTTTGAAGGTTGTGGCCACATTAATCCACCGAAATGGCTGAAATTTGTGGTGGAGGGTATAAAAAGTTCGGCCCGACCGAACTTAACGCTTTTCTTACTTGTTTAACTTTCACTTTTGTTCAAATGAATTATTCACAAAATGTTCACTGAATGTTGTTATGTTGTTGAGTTTATTTGTTGGCTAATTTAAGTTTTGTAAGTTCCACTTTTTCTAAGAAAAGTTCACTAGAAGTTATTTTTATTTAGTTTTAGTTGTTGGGAATATTCGCTGTTCTTTAATTCGTTCACTATTCCCGGGTTTCGGCACCATTAAAATGTAGGAGAATGGCTGCTTGAGCCAGAGCGAAATAAAAACACAAGAAAAAGAGTTTCTTTTAAAAAAATGTATAAATTGTCTCTGGGGCAACTTTATTTAAAACACAATTATAATTTAATATAATTCGTAAATAGTTCTGCTCCCGGTGGGACACTTAAATATTAATTATAATATAAAACTTAATTTAACAATGTAAACGCATTTAGATAATCGCGATTTAGTATAATTTTGTATGAACTAGGTTTAAGCAGCACGGCAGAAAAATAGGTTATTGCTTATAATGCAGCAAGGCAGATGTAACAAGACTGACTTAGGCAAATTAATAAACAAATTAACAAGACAGAATTGATCCTATTTACTGTCTCTGCTTACGCTATGCTTTCGTCAATTTGGCGCTCATTGGTTAGTTGGAGTAAATAGACAAATTTACCAGAGTAAATAATGTGTGGAGCGACAACAACAACAATAACAACGCATAGCCAAACAGAGGCAGAAAACGGAGATCAATGTCCACATCAAGCTGAGACAAATGTTTGGCCTTGAATCGATGAGGACACGATTAAAAAGGGAATTAGAAAAATTAGAATATTTTAATGCATGTAGGGATGCCAGTTGGGGCAATTTAAAATAAATGTGGGGACATTTAGTAATAAAAGGGGCAAACGGAATATGTTGGTAAAAATAGTAAATTAATATGAAATAATTAATAAATTATCGAAATTAAATAAATTAATAATGATAATTAATTGAAATAATAATATGTGTGTTCGTTTACTCAAAATTTGTACAAATTGTTACTGGATGTTGTTCGTTTACTTTACAGTACAATGCAAAAGACCTTAGCCGATTGCAAGAAGTTACTGAACTTGTACAAATTTGTACAAATTGTTGAGTAAACGAACACACCTAATATTAATGAATAAAATTAAATAAATGAATAAAAATGCTTTTAAGTTGAAATAAATAAAATAAAATAGCTACTTTTGCTCCAACAGTCCTTTTTTCAAAAATCTTTCAAAAACTCCTTAAAAATGTGATTGTATCAAATCCAAATATTCTACAAAATTGTTCGCCATAAAATTTTACTAGAGGTCTCAGAATACACCAAATCTGTAACTCTTGTCTAATCGCTAGGAATCTCTAAAAATGAAAAACACGTTTTAGGGTAAAAGTAGGACTTCATCTGAGTTTATTCAAAATTGTCCCACAAAACATAATTTTAGAGAGATGATGTCACAGACAAAAATATTCTTCGTCAAATTTCACTATGGGTCACCAAGCCATTGGTTGCTTATATTGTAAATGAAAATACATAAGAGGTCTAGTTTGGATAAGCCATTGGTTGCAAATGAAAATACATTAGAGGTCTACGGCTATGGTCAAGTGAAAATATAGGTGTCATGTGGGCTCTCACATGCACAATTTGGTGTGGTCCAAAAAACTACAATGATGGGACTAACTCCTACTTTGGTTGCATTTACGGAATAAACCATAGAAATTGACATAAATTACCCCAGCAAAATAAATTGGAAGTAGTGCAATGTAGACTAGTTCTTTCACGGCATGTGAAAAAGGCACTCCATTCCTCACATTTTAACCGCATTTGGATGCAATCCAAAGAATCACATCCATTTGTCACATTTTAACAACATCCGGAGGCAGTTCAACGGAGTCGTGAAAAAGGCACTCCAATTCCTCACAATTTAACAGCATCCGGATTCAGTGCAAACGGAGTCGTGAAAAAGGCACTCCGTTCACTACATTTTATTAGCAGTTGTTAGAAATCCCTACATATACATAAATCAGTTTGTACATCTCTACAGGCAGCGGAATACATTTCCAAAAAGAGATAAGCGTGTTAACATTTCCAAACATTTGTTAATACAAACTAAATAATATTTAATTTGTGAACATTTTTCCGGTAACTCACGAGAAGAAAATTTCCCAATGGAGTGCTGTTGGAGTACATGTCGAAATCTTAACTGGTGATGGGAAGACAATATCAAACCCATTTTCTACTTGACAGAGAAAAAAGAGAAAATAAAAGATATACTCTCGAAAGTTTGCGAATTCAAGAGAGAATACACAACTCTATTAACACCAAAGAGGATAAAGACAATACCAAATTGCAATATTCATTTGCAATCATTTAAATTTATACAGTTCTGTGATTTAGGTTAAGGATTTGCTGCAATATTTTTTATACATTACAAGTAATTATTTTTCTAAATTATACAAATCTGTGTTGTGAAGTCCCGTTTTTTTACATATTAAGAATAATACTTATTGGAAATGCGATAGAAAACTAATTGTAAGTAAACATAAACGAAGAATCAAAAAGCTGTATAACACAAATATTGTATTTTTGTCGTTAGAATTTTCAAATAAAAACTCCTGAAGAAGTTGGAAAGTCGCCAACGAAACGTTGAGTTGAACATGAAATAAATTAGTTTTATTTATTCCATCACCACTTTGACCCAATCAGCCCGGTGAAAACCACTTTTTAGTAACAAAAGCACTTAAGCTTGGATTAAATGAAGAGCGGAGGAAACACACATGTTTGCGATTGAATTCAATAGAGAATTTTCATAATTTGTGTTAATTTAATAAAGTTATTAATATTTTTGTTTTACACAAATAATAAATGCATTTTATTTTGTTATTCAAAATATGTGCTCTGGACTGCCTTCTATTCTACCCCAAAGGGTCAGTTAAAGTGCAATGCCAAAGGGTCAGTTAAAATGCAGTGCCAAAGGTTCAGTTAAAATGCAATGCCAAAGGGTCAGTTAAAATGCGGTGCAATGGAGTGCCTCTTTCCGGGGTCACTCCCTCGTAAAAATCATGAGTGAAAATGCATAATTTGATGCACTTGTACATATCATTTAACTGTCTCTTTGGAGGCAAACTTTTCACTGGGACTATATCGTAACTGGGTTCGTTATGGTCATTCATGATACAGCTATTTATTTCAAATGCCACCAAAGTAGGAGTTAGTCCCATCATTGTAGTTTTTTGGACACACCAAATTGTGCATGTGAGAGCACATATGACACACCAATGGCTTATCCAAATTACGGAATTTAAGTTGAAATTACTAAAAATACGCAATTTGGGCAGGTCCAATGCACAGTGGATCCACTTGTATGAAGAAAGTGGCCAAAAATATTTAGAGTGTAAAGATCAAGCCAATACGCCGGTTACAGCTTTGTGCTGCTGCGAAGAATGTTTTAAGAAACCAGGAGCGTGACATTCTCCCCCCTTTCCCCTCTGGAGGGGGTATACGGTAAGAATTGTTTTATGCTGTTAATACAAAATGACATGAACAAAGGTCCCGATTATCTTATGATGCAAAAATGGGCTTGGGGAAACAAAACAATCTCCAAACCAACATAAAAACCAACCAATTTAGCGGATTAAAAAATAAAAATTTTTGTCTGAAAATTGGTAAAATTTTTATTATAGATCTTATAGTGCTCTTCCTGGAAGGCACGTACCGCCAACGTAAGACAAATTTGGAAGAAGATTTCTTCATCTTGCCACTGATACCAATTATGTTAATGTACGTGGTCAGATAACAGAGTTATACGATAATATATCCATAGAAACGCTATTCTAGGTCAGCTTTAGTCAGCGGCCCACCATTTATAGTCTGGCACTAGATGGCAACTGATTTTAATACTGAATAATCTTAACCCCATAAACAACTTTGGAAAATAATTCCCGAGGTGGGCACTGGTGGGCATCATGACTAAAACCTTAGGTCAAATTTAAGTATATGATCGAATTGGCATTACAAAATACACAAAGAAAATATGCAGCTAACTAGAATTCCACAACACGCTAAAACACTATTTTTAATGAAAATTAAGCTATTACATCCTCCTTCAAAATCCACTATAATATGTCGCTAAACGCATTAGTTTCGCGATATTTTGAATATATTTACTTGCACTTAAAATATAGGTTGTACCCACAACAAAAAAATATAAGTCAAATGTTCCGACTTTTTATGATATTCTTAAAAAGATCGCGTTCGAATGAAACAAAAATTAATATATTTTTAAAAAGGTCCATGTCATAGCTGTCAGAGTTGCCAGATGTTGTACCAAAATTTTGACATTATTTTTTTTATTTTTGGCCAATGGGTGGATCCACTGTGCAATGTGGGTTTTTTATATACCAAATATATAAGCACCACAAATATTTCAAAACCATTATGAATAGAACGCACAACATCTTCTGTATGAATTCACAACGAAAAACCATCAATATGATATTTATAGTATCCAATCACAACGACAATCTGTATGAAAATTGGGAAATATTGCCCTAAACCATATATATCAAAAACAAGTGCTGCTAAGAATGTTATATGCTATGTTTACAGATTTCTTTTATTCAGAGACCCATAATGAAATTTCATTTGGAACATTTCTTTCTTTAACAATATTCCCAAAAAGTAAAGGATTTTGTTAGATTTTGATCCAGTATGGAATTATGTAAAATTAACAGTCCAAAATTAAAACATATAATTTCATCCTAATATATGTATATAAATTTGAAATCTAATTTTTTAAGGAAATAGTATACATAGATATATGGTTTATTTTGAAACTCATAGTAAAATTTTGACACTTTGACACTTTCCACCTAGAGACAAGTTTCATATTACTTTCATGTATCAACCCGAAAAAAAGGAAAGAAATTTCTTCAAAAAAATTGGGAAATATTTTCATGTTTTTTCAGCAAAATTGATGCTGCTCTTTTTATGATATATAATGTAAATTGACATTTCATTTCTTTAGTGACACATTGAAATTTGACAAAGAATATTTGTGTCTTTGACGTCATCTCTCTAAAATTATGTTATGAGTAGACAGCGGAATTTTATGCAACCCCTATTTTTGGTCCGATTCACGTCAAATTTTGAGACTGGGCATATTTTTGGCTTCTGATTACATTGCAATCGAAACATATGACATATGCAAAATTATGCAAAATGCATAAATTTTTGCATATGCATTTTACATATTTTCTTATGCAACAAATATTTCAATAATAGGTACAAAAATGTCTGTGTGTACAATTTTTCTGTTTAAAATTCTCTTCAGACAAGTCAATAAAATAGAGAAATGTATAACCACAGCCACAACCCTCAAAATATCGAAAATCGGGAGGTATCGCTCTATGGGGGCTATATGAAGGCCTGAACCTAAACCGAAAAATTTTAGGTGGAAAGTTTTTTACCCCCAAGGAAGACTTAATACCAAATTTCAGCCATTTCGGAGGGATATTGAGGCCACAACCTTCAAAATACGGAAAATCGGAAGGTACCGTTCTATGGGGGCTATATGAAGACGTGGACCTATACCGATAAATTTCAGGTGGAAAGTTTTATACCGCCAACGAAGACTTAATACCAAATTTCAGCCATTTCGGAGGGATATTGAGGGCACAATTTTCAAAATACCTGAAATCCGGAGGTACCGTTCTATGGGGGCTATATGAAGACGTGGACATATATCGAGAAATTTCAGGTGGACAGTTTTATACCTCCAAGGAAGACTTAATACCCAATTTCAGCCATTTCCGAGGAATAGTGAGGCCACAACCTTCAAAATACCAGAAATCCGGAGGTACCGTTCTATGGGGGCTATATGAAGACGTGAACCTATACCGAGGAATTTCAGGTGGGAAGTTTTATACCACCAACGAACACTAAATACCAAATTTCAGTAATTTCGGTGGGATATTGAGGCCACAACCTTCAAAATTTCGGAAATTGGGAGGTACCGTTCTATGGGGGCTATATGAAGACGTGGACCTATACCGATAAATTTCAGGTGGAAAGTTTTATACCCCCAACGAAGACTTTATACCAAATTTCAGCCATTTCGGATGGATATTGAGGCTACAACTTTCAAAATACCGAATATCGGTAGGTACCGTTCTATGGGGGCTATATGAAGACGTGGACCTATGCGGACAGATTTCAGTTGTAAAGTTGCATACCCCTAACGAAGACTTAATATCAAATTTCAGCCATTTCGGTGGGATATTTAGACCACAAATTCTTGAATATATTTTTGCATATGGTTTTGCATATGCTCATTTTATGCAGATATGTACAAATATGTCAAAATATGCACGATATGCAGAATATGCAAAAATTTCTGGGCCTAATTCGTTTTATTTTGTAATAAAACGAGTTTCTGTCTAATCAGATTTTCTCTACGACCATCCTAAACATATATGCATTTGCATAGGATTCCGCTGTCTAGTTATGAGGGACAATTTTAAGTAAACTCAGATGAAGTCCGACTTTAATCCTAAAACGTGTTTTTCATTTTTAGAGATTTTTGGCCATTAAAAAAGATTTAGAGATTTGGTGTTTTCTGAGGCCTATAGTAAAATTTTATGATGAATAATTTTGTAGAATACTTGGATTTGATATGATAACATTTTAAAGGAGTTTTTGAACGATTTTCAAAAAAAGACCCACTTGATGAACCGCATGAGGTTTAGAATCTTTAACAAAAATGTTGCCCACACCCTCCTATGTAAAGTTGCCAAAGACACTATGTACCTAAAATGGAAGGATTCCATAATATCTTAACTCGAATATTCAAAAAAAAAAAAAACTAGAAATGGGCGGAACTTGCCCCGCCTAATTTGGTCACTTTCCGATGTAAACTTTAAAAACTCCGATACACTTGTCTTATATTTTTAGCTCTTTCTCTTTCATAATCTACTCAGTTTTCCTTGTCATTTTTTTTTTTGTTGTCGCACAATGTTTTTGAAAAATAACCTTCAAATTGAACATGGGATGTTTTCTTAGGCTCTTTTTCAGTTAAGATTACCTCAGTTTAGATTACCTGTGAAACATTTTTCATATTTAAAGAGCTATAACTTCGTTATAGATGCACATACATATCTACAAAACTCTTTCAGATTCGTATCTGATGTGTTTACAGTAAGTAAGAAACGTAAACATATATAAAAGTTAACATCACATTTTTCGATTTTTGTGCCACCGTGATGCAATGGTGTGCTCACCCGCCTTGCACGCTGAATGTCCGGGTTCGATTCCCAGGTCAGGCAACATCAAATTTTCAACGGTGGCAAAATACCCCTGAGTATAATGTTCGAGACATTTCATGAGTACTTTAGCCGTGTAAAACTTATCTACAAGTGGTGTCTTGAGACACTCTGTTCGGATTCGGCGATAAACAGTAGAGCAAGTAGTTTCCCTTGTCCCTTTTGGGATGTTTGTGGAACAATTATATATAGATGTTTTCTATACTAAACATAACGTTTTGTTGCGTTTTGTTTAAAAATATATTTAAAAACGCAACTACATTCTGCTTTACTTACCCAATTTTGCGTGCCATGTGATACCAGTTTCAACTTGGTCTTTCCATCAGAGTTTTGGACTTCCCTTGGGGCGTATACCGCCATGTGCCTTTCTGGCGGGGGCATCTTTATCAATCCTGCTGACATGGCCCAGCCAACGCAATCGTTGTAGCTTGGGTGGTATCAGTATCTGGTATAGCGTAATTCTTGTTTGACGTGAGGTGGTTTTGCTTTGGCCAATATATATTATTCTTTTCTTTATTTCGAAACTGATATTATTTGTTTTATTTATGGCGGTGTCGAGGTAAATAAAGTCATTAACTTCTTCAAATTTGTAGTGTTCGTCGTCCACAGTTGGCCCGAGTCTGCTCTTTTTGTCGTTGTTTCTGTACACATTTGCATCTCGAATGACCTTTTCCATCAAGATATTAGATAGGTCATCCGATAGACTGCCACCTTATCTGAAACCCCATTTTGACCTAATTGGGCTGTCGAAGGCAGCCTTATAGTAGACGAACAGGTGGTATAAGTCGATTTGTTTTTCATAGGTATTCTCTAGGATTTGGCCCACTGTAGATTTTCCAGGTCTAAAATTGCATTGGTATGACCCCAGCTGCCTTATTGTTCTTCAGCAAATTAGTTTCTGTCATGACCTCACTTTGGCTAGGTAATAACCAATCAATGCCGTCATTGGGAACTGGGGTATATTCATCGCAGCTCATATTCGATACCAAAAGCTTGATGAAATGCTGTTTTCAGATCCTCACGCTTTCTCTATGCGTTCCCATCTTAGTCCTTGACGGAAAATGTGCCTGCCCCATAGCCTTCAGCCTGGTGTTTGGCATTCTGTTTAACATTTTCGGACATCATTCTGACTCCTGAACACATCGAGTTTCTCACGCGCATTTTTTCCTGTTCTTTCTTCTGAAAATACGTCCTCTTCTCCCATATTTTTCTTTGTCACTACGTGCCGTTACTGACTGCAGGGTTGCCCTGTATGCCACGTTATTCTGTTCAGTAGCCTTGCGACAGCCCTGGTGATGGTTTTTGGTACTCAAGTATAGATTTTGTGCTTCCACATTATCGGAACAAGAAGTGTTGTCTTCCAGCATGTGTCCCATCATTATTTCCATAGTAACGTGTATGGGGCGGGGCCAAAGACGAATTTTCACAAAATCGTTCTTCATGCCACATGTATTGTCTAATCATTGAAAATATTTTACCTGTTCATTGTTCATTGTTGTGGCTAAAAACTGATTATACAAAAAATTATGAAAATCGGCTAGGATTTTAATATTAGCTATATATGGAGCCCGAATTACTTAAATTGACCAGATATGCTATTGCAGCAATATGAAAATGTTACCCGATTTTCCTAAATGTTTGTAAGATTCGTTTTTAGCCATAGCAATGAACTGGTAAAATGTTCTCATCGATTGGGCAATAAATATGATCGCTGGTGGTTTAATTCAGCGCATCAGGCATATTAAGATGTGGTGCTAGACAAAGGCTGAGTTTGAAAACTTGCATATATTCTAAACTTATTGCAAATTTGCAGTTGTGAACGATTTTTTGAAGCTTTTTTACTATTAAGTCAGCCTAGTGTCTCTGGTCTTCATAGAATCCTTCTTCAATACACAAACATATACAATCTAAGACTTTTTTCCTTAATCGATTTTTTAAAACCACCCTACTGATGCATACTCTGCACCAGTTTGTCACTACCGGCTGACTCAGTTTCTCACTTTTACGATTTTCTTCCTCTTTTTTATTTGTTCTAAAAATACGCTTCTCCTCTACTCCCGATATTTTTCATTGACGGTTCGTGTTGCTACTGACTGTAGGGTTGCCGCATTCATCGCTTTAGTAGCCTTATGACACTCTTGATCGCACCACGTACTTTTAGGAGGTGGTTTTGGTACATATGTATAGATTTTGCAGCAGTTTGAAGAGAGTGGACTATCCTTTTCCACTGCAGTTCCACATCATCCGGATAAGGAGTGTCGTCTTCCAGCATGTGGGCATATTGAGCGAAGTATGCTTGTGCAATATGTTGAGTTGGTCCATTGCGACGCTAGCAAGAAGAACTCGTCGATTCTCAGGGTTACAGTAACAAGTTCCACTACACCTTTTTTACATGTAATTCGAAACACTCCAGTTGCAATTCGTAACATTTCATTTGTAATTCGATTATTCTATTTGTAATTCGTAACATTTTATTTGCAATTCGAGAATTCCATTGCTAATTCGAATTATTCCATTTGTAATTCGAATTATTCCGTGTGTAATTCGAATTATTATGTTTGTAATTCTAATTATTCTATATGTAATTCGAATTATTCCATTTGAAATTCGAATTATTCTATTTGTAATTCGAATTATTTCAATTGAAATTACAAAGAGAATAATTCGAATTTCAAATGGAATAATTCGAAATACAAATGGAATAATTCGAATTTCAAATGGATTAATTCGAATCACAAATGAATAATTCGAATAACAAATAAAAAATTTCGAATTAAAAATGGAATAATTCGAATTACAATTGAAATGTTTCGAATTACAAATGGAATTCTCGAATTACAACTAAAATGATTCGAATTACATCTTAAAAAGGTGTATAGATCTTTCGCAGTCCAATCTACTTCAATTCATATCGGAATCTCTCTCCTGTTGTTGTGTTTTTTATACATAGTATGGAGGGTATATTAAGTTTGTTTTTCCGTGTTTAACGCATTGAAATAATAACTTGCGACCAAATAAAGTACAGTCGAAATCGCTTATAACGTCGGTCAAGGGAGCGCCCAAAATCGGACGCTATAAGCGATAGTCGTTACAAACGATACTTATGAAAGAGGTGAAATTATATTATGTATAGTGACCTTTGGGTATAAATACGTTGTTTTATTACTTTTTCATCTATATGCACACGTATGAATGACTTAAAAACAAAATAATAGAAAATAATGATATTCAATACCTTCTTCCTCCTATTGCATAAATATAGGATATGGTACTCTTTAAAATAGTCTATTATTTTAGTTTGGGCTTTTGAATTCTAACATGAGCATTAAATTAACTTCAGATCTGAGTTTTGAAAGGGTCTTTCAAAACACATTATTTACTTGTAACACCTTCAGAGTAAATAAATTTTTTTAATGGTTTCTGCAGCAAGACACGTATCTGACATTGACGGTAATTGAAATCTGGTTTTGTATTATCCTCAATTTCTTCGTTAGAATTGCCTTCATCTTCCAATATTATGTCGTCATTATACGTGGCAGATGTGAAAACATTGTCATCGATGGCAACTTATTCATCAATATCTTCTACGTGCTGGGACAAATGAGAATGAAGATAAATGTCTTCAGAATCGTTTAAAGGACCATTGAAAATCACGTATGATGAATGATGTTATGATGATGTTATATTTTTCATCGCTTTATCTAATAATAACACGGCATCCACCACATTTAATTTCGTATTTTAATCCTTTTCTATTCTAATCCATATGAGTCGTAATTCAGTTGTCCAAACCCATCTTCGAACATGTTGCTCATATGTTGAGGTTGAAAAAATAAACGTACAACAAAATATTGAGAGAAATGTTTCTTCTTATGGTTCGACGGTATAACCGATAGAAAAATTCAAATATTTCACAAAAAAACCGACGTTACAACCGATATGACGTTATAAGTGACGATGTTATAAGCGATATATATTTGTGTGAAATATAAAGGGCAAAAATTCGGGACTTTTGGATTTCGTCGTTATAAGCGATATGACGTTATAAACGACGACGTTATAAGCGTTTTCGACTGTATATATATTCTTGGTCAAGATAAAATTCTGAGTGAATCTAGACAAGTCCGTCTGTCTGTCTGTTGTAATCACTCTAGCGTTCGCAAAAATTGAGCTAGAGAGCTGGAATTTTGCACCCGGGCATCTTTTTTCCACAGGCAGGTCAAGTTCGAAGATGTTTAGGTATAGCCCCCATATAACGGTACCTCCCGATTTTCGATATTTTGAGGGGTTTAGTCAAAATTTTTAACAGAACTAGCTGTAATTTCGCATTTAATGTTCTTAAAGGTCACAACACTACTCCACTATAAACTGTCAAAATTTTGTGGGTTTTAGCTACATTTTTAAATTTAACATTTAAGGTTCTTATGGACCACAACACTTCTCCATTAAAAACTGTCAACATAGGTCTATGTTTAGGTATAGCTCCCATATAATGGTACCACCCGATTTTCGGTATTTTGAGGGTTTAACCTACATTTTTAAACCGAACTAGCTGTATTTTGACATTTAAGGTTCTTAGGGGTCACAACACTACTCCACCAATAACTGTCAACATAGGTCTATTTTTAGGTATAGCCCCCATGTAACGGTACCTCCCCATTTTCGGTATTTTGAGGGTTTTAGCTACAATTTTTAACCGAACAGCTGAAATTTTGCATTTGAGGTTCTTAAAGGTCACAACACTACTCCACTAAAAACTGTCAACATAGGTCCATGTTATGATATAGCCCCTATATAAGGGCTCCTCCCGATTTTCGGTATTTCGAAGGTTTTAGCTACATTTATTGACGGAACTAACCGTAATTTGACATTCACTATAGTCACAAAACGTTCTCAATACAAACTTTCACTTTTTGGTATAGGCCCAATTTAAGCATATCTCCCGATTAACGGTATTTTGAGAATTTTCGCACAACACACAACAACACTTCTCCAACAAAAATTGTCAATATAGGTCCATGTTTTGGTATAGGCCCCATTTAACCCGATTTTTTGTGTTTTCAGCGGTTGACAACATTTTTTGACGGAACTACCTGAAGTTTGAGGTTCTCTGTAGTCACGAAACTTTTCCAACCCAATGGTCGTAAACTTTTGCGCCCTAAACTGCGGACAGGGAAAGAAACAAATTATTCCATTTTACTAAAGAATATTTTAAGCTGGAAGGTATAAAAAGTTCGGCCCGGACGAACTTAACGATTTTTTAATTGTTTTTATTTAAGAGTTAATAATCGCATCTGACTCCTCTTCGTTTAATTGCATGTGTGTTTGTGTATTTTTAACATTTCGCTTCACCTATGTGGAACATCCTAGGTTGAGAATTCTAGAACAGGCTATGCTTCAGTGAGCGAGAAATTCAGACCTCGAATGAAAAACCTTCAGCTAAGTAAAGAGTAACCTAAGTGCAGTATCTGTGTGCTTAGTAGAACTAAGCTGTGTACTTAAGGAATGGTCACATTAGGCAAATATTTGCTCCATAGATCGGCAGTGTGCGCATACTGAGAGCAAGTGAGCGTAAATATTGCATTGAAATTTATGTTCACTTGCTCTCAGCAAGCGCACACTGCCAGTCGCTGGAGCAAATAGTTGCCTAATGTGACCTTACCTTCAGTAAAGTCTCGTGTGAATAATAGAAGTAAAGCCAATAAAGCATTGTCAAATCGTAATGTAAAAATCGTAATAATCTCGTTTTATTTGATAGGAATCGCATTAAAATCTCCTATAACACTCTTAATGTCATGGAGTATAATATATCCTTGGTCTGTTCTAATTCTCTTCGGCCGGGTCATAAGCGCAGATGAGACTGCTGTGAAAGAACTTTGCCTTCATACACATTGTGGCAAATTTCTTATCAACCTGAGTGAATCTGGAGATCAGGTTTATAAGCCTCCAATTTACGATAAATCCAACACCTAACTCATGTTTCTTTTCACGGCAGCTATAATGCAATGCGTAAGCCGACATTCTGCAGATGATCATCAGCTCTGTCTGTTGAAAGCAATATATGTATGTATACCTCGAGATATTTAATTCCCGCACAAAACATGAGTTCTTATAAGGATCTTTGGCGAGAACCGAAAATTCCTTAGACACCACTTTTAGAGAAGTTGTACATGGCTGAAATACGCAGGAAATGTCGCATACTTTACCCTGAGGGGTATTTTTACTACCGTTAAAAATGTTGTAGTGTCTGGCCACGGAACCGAATACCGAGATTAAGCGCTTAAGGCGCTTGTTATTACCATAACTCCTCGGTGAGGAAATTATTTTTTCCACCAAAAGATATAGAAAAAAGTGACTAAAGAACTTAACACACATGTACATTTCACATAACATTTATTTCAATCCAAGGTAAACAAGTAACAATCATAAATCAAGGGTAAATTTAAGCTTGTTGCAATTCAGGATTGGGGTGGGCCTTGATGTATTCAATAGCCTTAAGGATGTGTTCTGGGATTGGTGGGGGAGTGGGCAACAAGGGATTGGCAGCATCAACATGGTAACCATTTTCATCAGCGGTGTATTGCATAGAGACTTGTTCACCTTCAGGAGAGGTGTACGAGTATTCACCCTTTACTACCCAGGTTTCTTCACCAGCCAATTTACCTTGTTGTTGAGCCTTAATGCTGTTATCGAATTCGTAGGCATATTGGAAGCTGTCTACATTAACTTCAGCATCATTGCGGAGGACATTGGCATCTTCGTTGGCGGCAACAATGGCCAAAACGCAAGCGAAAACGATCTGCCATAAATGGAATAAAAAATTAATAAATTTCTCTGGTGAAATGATTTTGATAATTCTCAATACTTACGAAGAATTTCATGATTGATTTCGAATTATGTTAGTTCTATGACTTTCAAATTGAAACTGTGACTACTGATAACGACTTTTACCGAATTTATACTAAAATTGAACAACTGCATTAGAAATGATAAGATACATAGTATATAATTTTTAAGTCTAACGTATGAATTTGATGACCATTTGTTCTTTTGTTATTTCTTTTTTTTTTGCAAACTATGCAAACAATATTCAAAGGAAAAAAATTCAAACTAGTTTCCTTTAGATCCGAAACGAGCGTAATTAAAACCAATCATGAAGACAAAAGCAAAAATGAAACAAATCATATGTTAGGTAAACATGCCAGTGGTCGAGGTGCTCATTCATTATTTATGTAAATTTTGTTTAAACAATTAGCATACATGGGTGCCACCAAAATAGCCAGTCATGTTCCAATGCAGTGGTGATGTTTGTTGTCATTTCTTCTTTTAATTTTATAGGTTTTGTTTTATTAGCATCTTTTGTTCATTTTTAGCACTTTGTATAAATCGAATTTTTGACAGATAAAAAACCTCAATCAAACTAAACAGCAGCATCTAATTAATTTAAATGTTGTTGTTGTTTGCCTTTGCCATTCTTCGTTCGCAGCTTGAGTAGTAAGTAGCTTTATGATATTTTAATTTCAATCAGCCGAACATTGCCAGATTTGCAAAACATGACATTAAAATCTATTAACACATCGTTCAAAATATTTGTTATGTGGTGTGGACAAGTTTTCAAGCGAACAAGTAGAGGATAACAATAGAAGTTGGTCGCTTAAATCGTTTGGTTGTGTTGCTGAAGTTTAGGGTTTTAGATGAGATAACGAGTGGAATTACTTTCTTCAAAGCATTGATCTTGAAAAGAATCGGACAGAGCTCATTGATATGATAAGAAGCTTTCACTGTCCTGTTATGGGATATTCGTTGAAAATAATAATTTGCATATTATGATTTATAGGGACAACATTCAGTATTCAATATACCCAGGGAGTAAATACTTTAAAAATAGTCTACCAACGACAAAGTGATTAAAAAAGTGAACATATGGAAATAGTTCAAAAAAATGTATTCAAGTTGAAAATGAAGCTCATAGTGCCAAAGGATTAAAATGATGTTCTGTAATATAAATAAATAAATCAAGGATTTGTATTGATCTAAATATTTCATGTACGGTTCGAACGTCGGATTTGTTTTAAAATTGTTGGGAATGTTCGGAGCCCTTATCTCAGGAAGTATATAATTCAAATGAAACAGACACAAAACAATTATACTTTAAAACTTTACGATAAAAGCTCTTAAATCCTTTTAAGCGAAAATAGTGATCCGGATCCATCGTCGAACATGATGTAAATTTAGAGTAAATATAAATAAAATACGCTGAGAATGCAAATAAAATCTAGTCTGCATTTTTTTGTAAGTACATATTGAGACTATGTACTAGTTTGGTTTGTCCTGTCAGTTCCAGTTCGGCTTTTATGGTCTCATCCAAACTAAATTTTTTGCATTTATCGGGACTTTATCTCATCAACGAATACGAATTTAGCCTTGCTGTCTTTATCAATATTGTAGCCCTAAACTAGTAAAAGTTATCTGTTGAACGGACCACATAAGAAAAAAACTACTAAAAAAATCAAATGTCGTTCGTTGGTAATGGTATAGGTGACCACGCCCACCTTTATAAGTTTCAATTTTAATATTTTCTACAAAAACTACTGAACTGATTTTTCTGAAATTGTCATGGAATGTACAGGGATGAACCCTGGTGAAATTAGGCTACATATTTTGTTAAATTTCGGAAGGGGCGGGGTACTTCCCCTATACCCTATTTCTTTAAAAATGCTATATCTATATAAATACCAAGTAAGAAAGTATCAGTCGGCTTTGCCGACAGAGATATACCCTCAGTCTATGTGAATTGAAATTTTCATCTACGGACAGATCGAATGTATTTAGGGTCTTTTCAGAATTTTGTGGCCCTTTTTGGACATTTGAACTTGCCGCAAAAGTGTGGATTAGGGTTACAGTTCAAAAGTGTTGCGGTGGATGTACTAAAAGGATTGGTTCGACTTAAACCATTATAGAAGTTGATCTTAATTTAAGTGTCATATCTTTTCGATAGATATCGCGCCCACTAGACATTTCAGTGGACCATCGTATTACTTTTGGACCAGCATGCCAGGAAGCATGGAATTGTCCACGGACCACAATGAACAGCATTGGTATGCATTTCCGAAGGATCTTCGAACATGCCCTAAACTGCACTTAGACACAAATGTTGAACTTTTGTGGGGAAGATAACCTAAGGTGACGACCGATAGGGGCCATTTTAGAAGTTAAAATGAATTTGAACAAAATTGGACCAAATTGTCTGCCGCGTTCAAGAGATATCGTACATACCATTTTAGTGACATATTTTAAATATGTGGGGAAGTACCAGAATTTGTGGACATGTATTGTTGGTTGATGATTTCGAGAGCTATCGTGCTCTCCAGCCACTACATATGGTGCCATAGGGGTTTTTTACACCTTTCGGAAGGGGGTTTTTTACGCCTTTCGGGCTGTTTTCTCAAGAAGTATGATCTTGCCCTGAAAAAAACTTTTTCCGTCGTAATTGAGGCAGCGAATGCAAGTTGCTTCAAAAGAAACCAAAATGATTCTAGAGCAGGTCTTTAAGTGAACTTATCCGAAATTTTGTGTGGGAGGTATCCGAAGGAGTGGACAAGTAAAGTCTATATTCGAACCCGATCTATATTAGGATATGTAAAATATGGACCAAATCGGTCACTCTCTTCAATAGTAATCTTGCGCACAATTTTTTCGAACATTTTTGAACTTTTGTGGGGGAGGTACCGGAAGGAGTGTACCGATATAACCCATCTTCGAACTTATACTAAGTTTGGACAAAATATTACGAAAGCCAAATTTTGGTCCGTTCGAGAGTTATCGTGCGCTCCAGCCAGCCAGACAGACGGACGGACATGGCTAAATCGATTCCAAATTGTCTGAAACGGATTTCGTCCAAACATACTGGTCGTATGAGAGTGTATATTCCCTCGTTAGCATAAATGCTGAGGGTATACAAATCAAATGCCGTTCGTTGGTAATGGCATCAGTTGATTCTTTTTTTGACCACCCTCACTTTTACCTCCACTTTTTTTAATTTTAATATTTTCTTCCAAAACTACTGAACTGATTTTCCTTAAATTGTCCGGGAATGTACAGGGATGGCCCCCGTTGAAAATACATATTTTGTTGAATTTCGGAAGGGCGGGGTACTTCCCCTTTACTCTATTTCTTTAAAAATGCTATATCTATATAAATAAAAATTAAATGTCGTTCGTTGGAATTGCATCAGTTGAGAACGGCTGGACTAATTTGGATAATTATTTTTTTTTTTTTTGAAATGTTCGTCATAACCCAACATAAGTTTTTATGGAAAGAAAATTTTACCACGCCCCAATTTTTTCTACAAAAACTACTGAACCGAAATTGTCAGGGAATGTACAGGGATGGCCCGCGAAAACAGGCTACATATTTTATTGAATTCCATTGGGGCGGAGTACCTCCCATATGCGATATTTTAAAAAAACGCTATATTTGCATAAATTACGAATGCATCGGTTTAAAAATTTACGAATTAATCTACAATCTAGGTACTTCATTCTATATGTATAAGCCAAACTAATGATTATATCGGTTTCATCATAAATTTGGGAGGCAACGGGGTTGTGTTTTTTAAAACTGTTATATCTTGAAAACTGATGACCATACCCACTCTTTTCCATATATTTTTGTCCAATCCTACTAAACTTAATTTCATGCAATTTTCAAAAAATGCTGTGGAATGTCCCTTGGTCCAAAATTCTATATATTTGCAGACGACTTTCGTGGCCCCATTATTTTATAGTCGCTATATTTGCTAAAATTATGAGTGCATCGGCTTGCAAATTAATTTCCTTAAATGGAGAGTTTCAAAGCCATGATAAACTAAAACATATAACATTAATAATAAGCGGGAGAAATCCACTAAACCATTTTTTGAAAATTTTTATAATTAGACCGCTTTAGGATAAAGGCAGGGGACATGGACGATAATAAATCCTAAACAGCATCAATGGGCGAAAAAATTCGAATAAGTCCGTAAGGGAAAAGAAAGGTTATACAAAAAATCTGTTGATAAATTAAAAATCCTCTTCGGTTTGACAATGGTCCGAAGAATTGTCTTGAATTGTCAAGCATAAAGGCCATTAAAAGTTGTCATTAAAAATAATTACGGCGGGCCAATAACGCGGACCGTGGTCTTCTACTTTTAAATAATTTTTGGAATTCTGGTCTGTATCAGGTAAACTTTTGTGAGTTGAACTATGTAACCTTTTGCAAAAAATCTTCCAAAGTATGTTCTCAGTAAATCTTCAGAACATTCTGAAACTCTTAATGCTTATTTCATGTTGTTTCAGCGGTATTTTGTATCATATCTATTACAGTACGTTTTTCAAACACTGTTCACACGAGCACATAGTGGGTACAGCCATTGGCCAAAAATAAAAAATTGGGTGTCACACTTTTGTTACAACATCTGGCAAATTTCGACAGCTAGGACATGCACCTTTTTAAAAATGTTTTAGTTTTTGTTTCATTCGAACGCGTTTTTTTCTTAAGAATAGGTCCAAAAGTCGGCCGATACAAAAAATTTGTCCATAATTCGATCAAAAAATCTTCAGTACCTCCGATTTATTGCTTTTTATACCCTCAGTTTTTGGCTAAATGTGCCTCATCAAAATAATAGTTTTAGACCCCAAGAATGTTTGGACGAAGTTCGTTTCAGACAATTTGGAGTCGATTTAGCCCTGTCCGTCTAACGGATGCCCTCATTGATATGAGAGAAGTCTTCCTTGTCCCATCTGGGATGTTTGTGGAACAATTATTATATTATTATTGCTCCTTCCAGATATAGATCGGGTTCGAATGTGGACTATATCAGTCTAATCTTTCGGGTACCTACCACACAAAATTGGGAATAAGTGAAGTTTAGGAGCTCCTCTCGGATGGTTTTGAATTTTTTTAGCAGATTTTCCTTGCGTCGCCATTTACGACGGTACAATTTTTTCGGGGGCAAGTCCATACTTGCTGTGATAATGGCCTAAAAACTCCAAGAAACACTGACGGCACCATCTAAAATCCCAAATCCTGAAGATAACTCTCGCAGGGAGTTCCTATATCATTCTACTCCTTCGGATACCTCCCACACAAAATGTTAATGTGGAAAGGGTATTATATGTCTGTTTATCCAAAAATTATTCATGTGGTATACCAAAATTCATTTAAAATAGTAATCAAACTCCAGGCCGCAATTATATTGTAAGGAAATTTTGTATGGAGGTGTTCCCACCAGAATAGAAACAAATAGTTGTTGGTGGTGATCGTGAAATATTTAAACTCCAAGCCGCAATTATATCGTAAGGAAATTTTGTGTGGAGGGGTTTCCACCAGAATAGAAACGAATTGTTTTTTTGTGGTGATCGTGAAATATTTAGGGGTGAAATGGACCAAAAACTAAATTTTTATCTGATTTTATAACGGCTGTGTAGGTGGCAATGATGGTCTGATCGACGCAAAATTTGAAGTAAGGCTTGGGTTTACGACAAAAAAAACCTTGCAATTTAACATGATGATCAGATAATATTTAACGGGTGAAATTGACCAAAACTTTTGTGTGAAAATTTGCAAATTTTTTAGTATAATGACGATATGCTCCACCCCCGTAAGTTATATTTAGAAGAGGAACTCCTGACCATTCCATTGATGCCAACTATGCTGTGTTCGTGGTTAGATAACATAGTTACAGCGTAGTGTATACAGGGACCCGATATTTTTAATTGTGTGTAGTGTAACCATAATCACGCTAGAGGTCGCAGTTATATTTCAATCTGACAAACTTTTGTACGAAGTAATAGGTTTGGTTAAGGAAAATTCCAATAATTTTGAAATATGATCGGATAGTATTTAGCATGTGAAATTGACCATTGTGGGGAAATATTCAAATTTATTTTCTGGTCCAAATTTTAAATTCTGGGATCATATTCCGGCAAATTACGAATACGAAACTTGAAAATCAAAACTTGACCTCTACTTTGATGGAATTTACATCAATAATAAATGATTAATTTATTATTTATATCAATAAAATAACTTCTTGCAATTATATCAAATAATTTCTGTGGAAAACTAGTGCCCAGAGGTAGTGGTGTAGTGTATCACATGGACGGCCCCGTCCGTCTATAGTCCTCTTTTATTTGTTTTTCAGTGGGTTGTCCTAGCGGCCCTTTTACAACGATGTAAAACAGTCGCTTGGTATATTTCATTCCTACGCCCCCCAACCAGAACAACAAAATTTTCGGCGGAGGCAAATCCCTTAAATGCAATGATGGCTTACATTTTCAGGGTATTTGAGCCATAAAAATCTTCTCTATAAGTGGTGTCGTAAGATACGGCGCACGACCGTGGCCAAAAATGGTCAACATCAAGTACTTCGGGATATAAATTTATTGATGAGAATTTATAGTAAACATTTCAATTTGAAGGAATTTGAATTGTGACATTGATTTGTCACGTAGTTTTGTCCATGTGAAGGTTCAAATCCGATAATTGTTGGAAATATGTATTTTTGTCCTTATTTGACTAAAATTAATAACTTGTATTATGCTCCCATATTTTAATATTTAAAGTAATTTATCGCTCTAAAATAAATTTTTACAGTTGCTTTGGATGTAATAAACATGGATTTAATTTTATTTGAAAGTAAACAGTGATCATATGGTGTGTATAGCTACCCAATGCTGTGATACTTAGTACATCGATTATGTGGAGTGGGAAAGTGAGACGAACATGTTATTTCTCTTTTTCAGAGACGACCTTACTCAGGGGTTGCACGCTTTTTTTACAAAGCGTTTTGCGGTGTTGGCTATAGTGCGAAAACGAATGAACTAATCGTCATATATTTTTGTGGGCTTATTGAGTACGTAATAATCTTGCTTTAAAAAGAGAGACTTTTAAAATATCAATTTAAAAAAATGGCGAACAGCGTAAGTCAAAATTCGTTTTTTTAGTTTTATACCCACAACGAAGACTATATACCAAATTTCAGCAATTTCGGTGTAATAATGAAGCTAAAAGCTTCAAAATACCAATAATCGGGAGGTACCGTTCTATGGGGGCTATATCAAAACGTGGACCTACACCCACAATTTTCTGTTGGAATGTTTCATACTTCTGCCGAAGATTAACCACAAAATTTCAGTAATTTCGGTTGGTCATTCTGATTAAAACTTTCAAAGTACTGAAAATCGGGAGGTACGGTTCTATGGGAGCTATATCAAAACGTGGACCGACCATCCCAGTTTTTTGTCCTGGAGATTGTAAGTCAATAATGGGTACGTGTACCAAAATTGGCGCACCTACGATAACTCCTTCTATTTTTGGCCATCGTTAATATGAACTCGCGACATAGTGCGGCGTGCCGTGAGCCAATGTGAATCTCGGTGCACTCATTGATATGAGAGAAGTCTCCCTTGTCTTTCGGGGATCTTGTGTGAACATAGGAACCCTATAATTCAAATGAGATTCAAATATGGTGTTTATACCCAGCAAAAATTTGGTAAGCACATGTCATTACTTCATGCATTACCGAGTAATGAGTGGTCATTACACTCCTCATTATCAGGTAGTGCATATATAATTATGTACACATAACTACTTACTTCCTTACATACTATTTACTTACTAAGGAATAAGTACGGTGGCACAGAGCTAGTGTGTCCGACTACAAATCCTAGGTTTGTGTGTTCAAAGCTCACCGTCGGCATGGGAGTTTTTTGTTGACAAAATTACGAAGAAATGTTGATGTACATGGATGTTTTTAAACAACCCTTACTATTTGTACGAGTGGCCTAGTGTGTAGTGTGTTTGGCTAGAAATCAGAAGTTCATGTGTTCCACACCAGCAGGAAGCGGTATAAAAGAAAAAGAAGAAATAAAAACAACAAATAATTGGAGTGTTGAATTTGAATATAATTTCACCACAATTGTTCTAAAAATAGAACATACGCTTTTTAGCTTTTTTTACTACTGGTAAGTAGAGCTGGCAAAAAATCGATGGCACTATCGATAATATCGATTGTTATTTAAAAATTCAATATCGATAGATAGTTGTGCCTATCGATATTATCGGAATAAAAACCCCTAACCTGAAATCCATTGAAATAAATAGAAAGTTCGCTGCTTTTCGGTTATGTGTGTGTAAGAAAGTAAGTCCGTAGTCACACGTACACATTTTTCGGTAAAATAAAATGTTTTTTTTTTTTTTAATTTTTTATAAAATAAAAGCATTTGTTTATTCTCCTTTACATTTCTGTGAACTACTTTTGCATAATTTCAAGAAAATCATTGACATTTCCGCCATTTTCATCTCCAAATTAATGGCGATGACAACTTAACGATAATATCGATAGCAATCGATATTTTAAAACATTATATCGAAAATATCTAATGTTGGGAATATCGATGGTTTGCCAGCTCTACTGGTAAGTGGTTAAATATGTACTTAAAGAACACATTTAAGGAAGTACTTCCTTCCTATGACATCCTCATGTAAAAATAAAGACTTTTACGATCAATCAGTAAGTAGTTACAAGTGAAAAAATTTACTGAATAAAGCCATTATTTGGTAATGACTTTTTTTGCTGGGTATCTAAACTTGGAGCTATATAGACAATTTTTTGGGAAAATCTTCGGTGGTCAAATATGACTACATAATACCATCAAAATTCCTTAAAATGACTCGCGTTTTGTTATAGCCCCATATAACGGTACATCCCGATTTTCCAAATTTTGAGAATATTTGATTCACTTTTGATCGATCTTCCTATAATTTAAGATTTGAAGTTCAAAGTGGTCACAAAACATCTCCACAAAAGATTGTCAACATAGGTCCATATTTTGGTACAGCCCCATATAACGGTACCGATCGTTTTTCGTTATTTTGATGGGTTTAGCTACATTTTTTGACCGAACTACCTGTTATTTAACATTTGAGGTTCCCAGTGGTCACAAAGCATCTCCTCAAAAGATTGTCAACATAGGTCCATGATTTGGTATAGCCCCATATAACAGTACCTCCCGATTCTCGGTATTTTAAGGATTTTTCCACATTATTTGACCGAACTACATGTAATTTAACACTTAAGATCCCAGTGGTCACGAAACATCTTCACCAAAAAATTTCAACATAGGCCCATGTTTTGGTATAGACCACATATAACGGTAACTCCCGAATTTCGGAATTTGGAGAATTTTGGCTTCATTTGCGCTCCAATCTACCTATAAGTTGACATTTGAGGGTACCAGTAGTCGCGACATATCTTCACAAAAGTTTTTCAATATAGGCCTATGTTTTGATATAACCCCCATAAAACAGTATCCCCCGATTTTTTTGTATTTTGAGGATTTTAGCTACATTTTTTTGGCCGAACTACCTGTAATTTGACGTTTGCGGTTCCCAGTGGTCAGAAAGCTACTCTCTACTCCATATATAACGGCACCTCCAATTTTCGGTATTTTGAAAATCTTAGCCACATTTTTTGCGAACTACATGTAATCTGACATTTGAGGTTCTACATAGTTACAAAACAACTCTACCAAAAATTGTCAACATAGGTCCATTTATTGGTATAGCCCCCATATAACGGTACCTCCCGATTTTCGGGTTTTTGAGGGGTTTCGCTACATTATTTTGCCGAACAACCTGTAGTTTGACTCCTGAGTTTTCCAGTGGTTACGAAACATTTCCACCAAAAATTGTCAACATAGGTCCATGTTTGGGTATAGCCCCCATATAACGGTACCTTCCGACTTTCGGTATTTTGAGGGGTTTGGCTACATTTTTTCACCGAACTACCCGTTATTTATCATTTTAGGTTCCCAGTGGTCACAAAACATCTCCGTAAAAGATTGTCAACATAGGTCCATGATTTGGTATAGCTCCCATTTAACGGTTCCTGCCGATTTTCGGTATTTTGAGGGGTTTCGCTACATTATTTTACCGAACTACCTGTAATTTGACTCCTGAGTTTTCCAGTGGTTACGAAACATCACCACCACAAAATTCTCAACATAGGTCCATGTTTTGGTATAGCCCCCATATAACGGTACCTCCCGATTTTCGGTATTTTAAGGGTTTTAGCTACATTATTTGACCGAACTACATATAATTTAGCATTTGGGTTTCCCAGTGGTCACGAAATATCTTCACCAAAAATTGTCAACAAAGGTCCATGTTTTGGTATAGCCCCCATATAACGGTACCTCCCGATTTTCGGTATTTTGAAAATTCATTTTCGGACCGAACTATCTATAACTTGACATTGGAGGTTCCCAGTAGTCGCAACATATCTCCACAAAAGATTGTCAATATAGGTCCATGTTTCGGTACAGCCCCATAAAACAGTATCCCCTGATTTTCAGTATTTTAAGGATTTTAGCACCTTTTCTTTGGCCGAACTATCTGTTATTCGACGGTTGCGGTTCCCAGTGGTAACAAAGCTACTCCACTAAAAATATTTGAGGTTCCCAGTGGTCACAAAACATCTCCAATGTCGACGTATGTAGGTCCATGTTTTGGAATAGACCATATTCATATAATGGCACCTCCCGATTTTCGGTATTTTGAGGATTTTTGCTAATTGTTTTGCCGACTACATGTAATTTGACCTTTGAGGTTCCCAGTGGTCAAAAAGCTACTGCGCCAAAAACTGTCGACATAGGTCCATGTTTTGGTGTACATAGATCAGTACCTCCAGATTTTCGGTATTTTGAGATTTTAGCCACATTTTTTGGCCGAACTACCTGTTATTTGACGTTTGCGATTCCCAGTGTTCAAAAAGCTACTTCACTAAAAATTGTTTTGGTATAGGCCCCATAAAACGGTACCACCCGATTTTCGGTATTTTGAGGGGTTTAGCTACATTATTTGACCGCACTAATTGTAATTTAACATTTGAGGTTTCCAGTGGTCACAAAACTGCTCCACGAAAATTGTCAACATATAAAGTGCGCCCTACTGAAGACATTTTTGATACATTTTCTGACCATATTTAGACGGTTGGGTATCCGTGGTCACAAAATAACTCCACCTAAAATTGTAGACTGTGGCTCGGCCCGGTCGAACTTAACGCTTTTTTACATGTTCAAGTTGCGATAGTTTTCTTAACATAAATAAGTTAATACAAAAACGTTTGTTTTCGTCTAAAAATTGTGATTTTTTTGTTGAAAGAGTCCGTTATCGTATCCGATAACAAAATATACACTGTAATGTTGTAATGATCATTATTTGTGGCGTGAAGCAGGAAAACCACTGGCGCTGCAACTTAGGCATCGAGATAGGCATTTAGATTAGATTTTTGTGATATTAAACACGACACAGGCCAAGGAAATTGCTTTCGGAACGGGAAATCTTTTCGCCGAATGAATTGATATTATGTGTAATTTTGGAAGTCGCACACAGAATCCATTATCATAAATTCATATTTTGCCGGCGAACCTACCAACCTTTTTTCACTATGACAAATACGTTACAGCTACCACCTCATAAATCAATAAAAACACAAAGTGCAAACATAAATATTCTTAAGTAAAAATGACAATTATTAGAAATATTCTTAATGTCAGTTAAATATTTTCCAAAGAATTTGTTTTTTTTTTTTAGTTTTGGTTGTAGGAGTTTTGCTTAACATTAACAACTTTACTCACTTCGTGAATGTTAGACAATAGAGGTGGGGTTACGTCTTGACCACTTCATCATGTTGAACAAAAAAAATTATGATGCGAATATGCTGTAAAATATGAAATAAATGATTGGTGGAAGAACTTTAGCCAAGCAAATGCAAAAGTTCACTTGTTTCAGATCACAGAGTTTAGGATCGCATTCCATCGTCCAACCAACCGAAAGCAATCGAGACAAATATCCAACAACAACCAAATCATACAAACATAAATATGTATGTACAAGCGTTGAGACAAACAAGTCTTGGCGGCCAAATGCAAAAGACACGATTAAGATGATTGTCAGCCAGCTATTAAATGTCTGACAAATTGATGTTCGATATTGAACACGCCACACACAAACAACAACACAGCCGCGTTTTAGTGTTATGACGAAAATTTAGTCATAGAAAAAAACTTGAACATCCGTCGAAGATGGGTTTTTTCTCTTTGAGTTTGATATCTTTTATGTAAAATAATTTAGAATTGAAACATACAAATGTATGTACATATCTATCCGTATATAAATGTCCCAGCAGTACATATGCATGTACAGCATGTACATAAAAAGACATCCGTACAACATTTGGGCGTCGTTCTAGTCAATTTGCGATGCTTAGAATGCTAAGAGTATTCTTCATTCGTGGATTGTAATAAAATTTTATACTAATAACTGAAATTCATTTAAATTTTTATAGAGAGAATAAATTTTGTTTGCCAATCATTGATGTGTTTTTAATACGTCAGTGATTCCCAAGTCGAGATGATATGTTTCACATAAACATATCATCTCAGCATAAACATCTCTTTATCAAATAATGGGTTTCTATGTCACCATAATTACTTACTACCCAATTACTTCAACAAGAACATGGTTCCTGAAAAAAGTAGTTATTCTATGACGAATAAATGTCGACAACAAAGCTGAGAAAATAGGTTCTGTTTCTACAACTGTCGAGGTAAATTCATGTTCACTTTCACCACATTTTTTCAACTAAAATGTGGTCTAAATACACAAAATATGTTATATGGGGAGGTATCGTTAAGAGGAGGATATGTTGCTACGGTAAGCTATATTGATCACATCAGTGTATATATAAGTAATATAATTAACATACACAGCCACAGCCAACGAAACTGGGTGGAACCCATCGATTTGCATTCACTTTCCTGAGATAAAATATCAAATTTTGGATTGGAAAGGTAGAATTTTGAATTATCTTTACCATATTTCCTCTGTTTCGGACTTATAAACCTATCAAATGTGACTTTTTTGTAATTTTATTGTAGTACTAGCAAAGTGCCCGCTACTTCGTATGCGGAAAGGATATAAAAAAAAAACAAATAAACAGTATAAAATATGAAAATGGCGAACACTGAAAATTTTATTGCACTAATACCAATTTTAATCAATATTTATTTTTGTTTTAGTAATGTTCGAATCCTCTTTAGTTCGTTTTGCAAAAAGATCAGCAGTAATATTAACAGCGAGACAAACTTTGAACACCAATACTCACCTTAAATCCAAAGAATACAGATTCCAGCACTGTCTCTACACCCAACAACAAATTTAATGCCATTAAGTACTCTTCGTACCCATAAGTACGATTTACCAAAACTACCTCAAACTTTCACTTCAACAGTAACCTTAATTCAAAAAACAGGATTTCAGTGCAATCCGTGCACTCAAATCCAAATTGTACCATTTGGTATATTTCGTGCCCATAAGTACGAATTTCAAAAACTACCTCCACGTCTCAATCCTACACTCCCACCGTAGTCATACCAAATTCCAGGATTTTCAGCTCTATCCGCTCCCTCTGTACCAAATTTAGTACCATTTAGTACTTTTCGTACCCATAAGTACGAATTTGCAAAACTACCTTAATCCTATACTCCAACAGTAATCTCAATTCCAAATTTAAGGATTTCAGGTCTATTCGTTCACTCAAATCCAAATTGTAAAAAATGTAATACCATTTAGTACTTTTCTTAACCATAAGTACGAATTTCCAAAACTGCCTCAATCCTACTCTTCAACAATAATCTCAATTCCAAATTTCAGGATTCCAGATTCCAAATCCCAGTTGTCCGAAATTTAGTACTTTTCTTAACCATAAGTAAGCATTTTCAAAACTACCACAATCCTACAATCCAACAAAAATCTCAATTCCACATTTCAGGTTTCCAGTTTTATCCATTCACCCAAATCTCCATTGAACGAAATTTAGTACCATTTAGTACTTTTTGTACTCTAAGTACGAATTTCCAAAACTCCTTAGTTCTACACTCCAACAGTAATGTCAATTCCGAATTTCAGGATTCCAGCTCTATCCGTTCACCCAAATCCAATATGTACTATATATAGTACCATTTAGCACTGTTCGTACACATAAGTACGAATTTCCAAGACTACCTCAATCCTATACTTCAACAGTAATCTCAATTACGAATTCAGGATTCGTTCACTCAAATCCCCATCGAACCAAATTTTGTACCGTTTATTACTTTGGTCACTTCATCAGTGACCCTCAGTCCAAATTTGAGGAATCAAGCTCTATCCGTCCACCCAAATACAAATTGTACTAAATTTACTACCACTTAGTACTGTTCGTACACATAAGTACGAATTTCCAAAACTATTTCCATTCTATTCTCTAACATCAGCCTTAATTCAAATTTCAGGATTCCAGCTCTATCTGTTCGCCTAAATCGTAATTGTTCCAAATTTAGTATCATTTAGTACTTTTCGTACCCATAAGTAGGAATATTCAAAACTACTTTCGTTCTACTCTCCAAGAATAGCCTTAGTTCAAAATTTCAGGATTCCAGTTTCATCCGTTCGCCCAAATCGTAATTGTACCCAATTTAGTATCATTTAGTACCCATAAATATGAATTTTCGCTTCCGTTCTACTCTCTAACAGCAGCCTTAATTCAAATTTCAGGATTCCAGCTCTATCCGTTCGCTCAAATCGTAATTGTACGAAATTTAGTACCAATTAGTACGTTTCGTACCCATAGGTACGAATTTTCAAAACTACTTTCATGCTACTCTCCAACAGTAGCCTTAGTTCAAAATTTCAGGATTCCAGCTCTATCCGTTCGCCCAAATCGTAATTGTACCAAATTTAGTACCATTTAGTAATTTTCGTACCCATAAGTACGAATTTTCAAAACTACTTTCGTTCTACTCTCCAACAGCAGCCTATGTTCAAAATTTCAGGATTCCAGCTCCATCCGTTCGCCCAAATCGTAATTGTACCAAATTTAGAACAATTTAATACTTTTCGTACCCATAAGTACGAATTTTCAAAACTACTTCCATTCCACCCTCAAACTGTATCTTTAATCCAAAATTTCAGGATTCCAGCACTACCCGTTCGCTTAAATCATAATTGTACCAAATTTAGTATCATTTAGTACATTACGTACCCATAAGTACGAATTTTCAAAACAACTTCCATTCTACTCTCCAACAGTAGCATTAATTCAAAATTTCAGGATTCCAGCTCTATCCGTTCGCCCAAATCGTAATTGTACCAAATTTAGTACCAATTAGTACGTTTTCAATTTTCAAAACTACTTCCATTTTACCCTCCAACTGCAGCCTTAATTCAAAATTTTAGGATTCCAGCTCTATCCGCTCAGCCTAAATCCAAATTGTACAAAATTTAGTACATGTCGTACGCATAAGTACGAATTTTCAAAACTGTTTCCATTCTATTCTCTAACAGCAGCCTTAATTCAAATTTCAGGATTCCAGCTCTATCCGTTCGCCCAAATCATAATTGTACCAAATTTAGTACCATTTAGTACTTTTCGTACCCATATGTACGAATTTTCAAAACTACTTCCATTCTAGTCTCTAACATCAGGATTCCAACTCTATCCGTTCGCCAGAATCATAATTGCAACAATTTTAGTATCATTTAGTACTTTTCGTACCCATACGTACGAGTTTTCAAAACTACTTCCATGCTACCCTCCAACTGTAGCCTTAATTCACAAATTTCAGAATTCCAGCTCTATCCGTTCAACCTATATCCAAATTGTACCAAATTTAGTACCATTTAGTACTTTTCGTACCCATAAGTACGAATTTTCAAAACTACATACTTCCATATTACTCTCCAACAGTAGCCTTCGTTCAAAATTTCAGGATTCCGGCTCCATCCGTTCGCCCAAATCGTAATTGTACCAAATTTAGTACAATTTAGTACTTTTCGTACCCATAAGTACGAATTTTCAAAACTACTTCCATGCTACCCTCCAACTTTAGCCTTAATTCACAAATTTCAGGATTCCAGCTCTATCCGTTCAACCTATATCCAAATTGTACCAAATTTAGTACCATTTAGTACTTTTCGTACCCATAAGTACGAATTTTCAAAACTACTTCCATATTACTCTCCAACAGTAGCCTTCGTTCAAAATTTCAGGATTCCAACTCTATCCGTTCGCCCAAATCATAAGTGTACCAAATTTAGTACCATTTAGTACTTTTCGTACCCATAAGTACGAATTTTCAAAACTACTTCCATATTACTCTCCAACAGTAGCCTTCGTTCAAAATTTCAGGATTCCAACTCTATCCGTTCGCCCAAATCATAAGTGTACCAAATTTAGTACCATTTAGTACTTTTCGTATCCATAAGTACGAATTTTTAAAACTACTTCCATATTACTCTCCAACAGTAGCCTTCGTTCAAAATTTCAGGATTCCAACTCTATCCGTTCGCACAAATCATAAGTGT